>NC_050068.2:61575031-64281906 GCF_009764565.3 Dermochelys coriacea
CTTGAGGTTGGGATGCTAGGTAGGATTTCCCATTCCCTCAAGTTGCTCTTCATCATCCACATGGAGGATGAGCACCTCTATTCTATTCTATGTCTTACACTGCCCTCTTCACCATATCATCTGAGTGCGTTCCAGTAGCATATTAAACAGTGACTACTCTCTGTCACATGGTTTGGTCTCTCCTCCTCTCTTCAGAGGGAGAACTGTGTATGCATTATGGTATTTTGTTTTGGTTTTGAGTTGTCTTTTTTAATGTGTGCACACTGCTATGACAAGGTCAAAGAAGTGTGTCTTGATGGTGAAGTCTGCAATGGTTCTTAACTCCTGAGACAGTGCCATCTCCTGTACAGACTAGCTTTATCACTGTGGTAGAAAGATCCAGTGTGCCTGAGGAGCAGAGTTGTCCACCAAGGTCCACATTCCAGAACTTTAGGCAGTCTTTACAGAGCCTAGGCCCAGGCCATTCAGTGTCTTGACAATTAGGACAGAGACCTTGAACTTGATTAGATATTCTATGGGAAACCAGGGTAGAGAGTGGAGGACAGCTCTGATGTGCTCACAATAGCCTGTGTTGCTGAGGAGATATTCTGGATTCCTGCAATTTCCTAAGAGCTGATGGCCTCATGACCAGATATATCAGCAGAGGTGACAAAGATATATATAGCCAAAGCCAGATAAACATCTGCCAGGATGGGATGGAGTCTCCGTAGCAGCCTATGTTGATAAATGTTTTCTGTGTTAGAACTTAGTATCAGCAGGGAATCTAGGAGAACTCAAACTACAACCTATAGACTCAGGCCATGCCTACACAGCGCCGTAGTGCAGATTATGTCAGTGTGATTTGCAGAGCTCACCAGAATCAAGCTCTAACTGCCCTGTGTAGATGCTGCAAGCGTGAACTAAAAGGTACCTCGTTTGCATAACATAGTCCTTTTTCAAACAGGCCCGTTTTAGTTCACGCCAGCACCGTCCACATGGGGCAGTTAAAGCACAATTCTTTGGTAAACTCTGCAGTTCACACTCCCATAGTCTGCACTGCAGCAGTGTAGACAAGCCTTGAATTTATCAATTGTAGGTATGTACCGTCAACTACAGGAAACTACAACCTGGCTGCCGCCTCTTCATTGGATTATCTCAGGGCCTAGCAGTTTATAAATTACAGGAAGCGTTAAGTGATGACTTTCTTGTAAGCCTCTGTGTTTTCTGTTGCTGATCACTTTGTGAAACGGGCACGGCCATAGACTTTTTGTTGTCCCCATGAAAATCCAACTGGATGTGGTGGTGTTGGAAACCTCTGAAAATCACTATATGCTAATGCCCATTACAGCTTATTATAATCTTACTGCTAAAATCTCTGAACATTCCATAAATACTGAGCAGCCTTCAGCCCTACAGAGCTCCCTGCATGACAAATGCATTGATTATGCTTCTGCTCCAAACACACAGTGCTAGTGCTCCAGACAGAGGGTGGTGTAGGGAACAATTCGGCACCTGTAGTAGCATCTGCAGCTGCCCCTTTGGTCTATGAGAAGGAAGGTGTACGGGGTGCCAGGAACCCATCCACAAGCTAGTCTGAGCTCTTCTACTAACTGTTGTTATGGATGTCTGAATTAATAATTCTGCGTACTTCACAGCCTTTATTTTTGAACAACATCTCAGACTTCTACCTGAGGAGACAGGCAAGTGTCATTCCCCCCATTTTATAGATGAGGCTGTACAAGGCCACTTCTGAAAGAACTGGGAATGGAACCCAGGCCAAGATTCTGCTCCTCTCAGGAGATGCAGCACAAAAGCTGCAGCCCCAGGGAGGCGCTAAGAAGGGGCAAAGGGGGTTAAGCTTCCTTTTCACCTCCCAGATTCTGGGCTGCTCTTCAGGTAGGGGAAAGGGGACATTAAATTAGAGCAGCCTCATTCAAGTAGCCTGAGCTGGGTGCTTTATGTGCTTCTCTGCAGTCCAGAACTGCCACTTTGCCACACTGCTGTAGTTTAAGGCCATATATCTACCCTACCCTGCTCCTGTTCTGGGAGAACACCCTCAGGATCCACTATTTCCTGTTCACAGTCCCTGTGTGCTGTTATAGACATAGTAGCATATGGCAGACCCAAGTCTCATCCACTTGGTCACACTGCCTTTCAGCTAAATCTCTAGAGCTGGCTATGGTGTTTGTAACCACCTACTCCTCCTGCAGAGCCAGGAGTCCAAGACTCCTGAGTCCCAATTTTCTTCTGATGTCCAGAAAAATAGATGTGTAAGTCGCTGGCAAAAAATGTCACATCTCCTTTTAGTGACTGGTCCACAAGCCTTATACTGCTTTCAATTGCTTCTTTAAATCACCTGGTGGAGGTCTGTGCTACTGATATAAAGATCCTGGGTTCCAACACATAAAAAGCTTTACAGTCCATCTTTAAAATGTATTTGTTTGTAAATGTGATTTGACATATGTTTCTTAATGATTTGGCATTTCAAACAGGCTATTTTGAATGCTTACTTTAAAGGGTTTCATTTCATCTTTAACTTCATTATTCCAGAGAACTGCTGGCAGTGTGTGACCTCATGCCTTGAACTGATTTAGAATCTCACATGTACAGTATGTGTTAGTTCACAGACACACAGACCTTTCAACAGAGGAAAACAATTATACAGGGCTTAGGAGAAGAGAAGTTTGACTTATGAAAAATGATATTTTTCTGCATATCTGCTGTAAACAGTAATTTGAGGCTCAAAAGCTTAAAAGGATAGAAACCAATCATGAATGGCAAAATCATATGGTAAAATGAAAGCTATGCTATACTCTATAAATAATTATTGAGAGCTAAGTCTTCAGTTTCTTCTCTGGCCAGTAAAAATTCTAAAAATAGAGTTCCATTGGAACAGCCAATCCTACAGGTTCCTAGCCTCAGGAAGACCATAATAGGAAAGACTGTCTGTAGTCATCTCCGATAATTTGATAGTACCCCGTAAGGTCAGAGTGAGCCTAGCTCAGATCTCAGGATCGCATTCAATTTCCCTTCCCAAGATAATTTTAAAGGGACAATATCAAGGAAAGTTGGGCCTTAAGTTAACCCTAGATGCAGCCCTTGCATTAGCCTTGTCTAGGCTAGGAAAATTAGGTGTGTTTAGCAAACATGTATTAATACATTTTTAAACACTTAGCAGCTAGTGTACACTGGTGTTTAAAAATGTATTGGCTGGGCCTGGTCAAACCCAGGATCTCTCTTCCCCCCCATGTCCAGCTAACACATGTTTTTTTTTTTAAAAAAAAACAGTCTCTCTCTACTCTATAGAACAGGGGTGGGCAAACTATGGCCTGGGGCCGCATCCTGTACTTCAGATGTTTTAATCCAGCCCTCAAGCTCCTGCCGGGGAGCAGAGTCAGGGGCTTGCTCCACACGACTCCCGGAAGCAGCGACACATCCCTCCTCTGGCTCCTACACGTAGGGACAGCCAGGGGGCTCCTCACGCTGACCCCACCTCAGAGCCCCCAGCCAGAGCCCTCATTCACTCGCACACCCCAACCCCCAATTTCGTGAGCATTCATGGCCCACCATACAATTTCCATACCCAGAGGTGGCCCTTGGGTCAAAAAGTTTGTCCACCCCAGCTATAGAAGCTCAATGGTGTTTAACACATTAAATAAGACAGATAACAGATTTGCTAAATCCATTTCATGTTCTTAATCTAGGCAGGACCTAGACAGACAGGATCTTTCCTCCTACGTTTTTTTTTTTTGTCTCTGAATTCTTGCTGTAGTCCTGTGACCGTGACTGTGGTAGAGAAGAGAGAGGACTTTTTAATTAATGTGAAGGGAATTATCTACAGAAGCTATTGGACAGTGACAGTATCTAGTAGTTCTGTCTGGCTTTCTAGCCCCGAGACTAACACAACTGACTATCACCAGAGAAGATCTTTGCAACATGCTGGCATAGACTATGGAAGGGACTGTTAATTATACTACAGAGATTAGGCCACTTGACTGCTATATATTGTGAATTAAAGCCAAATAAAGTTTCTGACAGCTTAGCAATTAAGCTAGTGAAACATTGCAAAGGAGAAGGAAATACAGTCAAATTAAGCACTCAGTAGTGTTAACCATGTCTTATTCTTTCACAGGTTAGCGTGGTCAGAATAAAGACTTTTATTCACTTGACAGAAGATCATTGCTAACTTATTCTTTAGGACTGCATCAGCCTCACCTGTAAGGCTTATAGAAGCCATGGGGGGAAAGCTCATAATTTAATTTCCTGATGGGTGACCGGAAACTTTTCCCTTGTTATATTTTGTTTTTTAATTAGTGGAAGGGGGGGAGGCCTCTGACTTTTATAAATTTAGTTTAGAGGGGAAGGATTAAAGTTACAGTTTTATTACTTATTACCTGAAAATCATTCTTCTCATAATATACACACCCATCACTGCTGAGAATTTACTAAGCACTTCAAAGTCAATGGGAGACAACTGGTATTACCACACTAAAACCTTCTTCTCCTCAGCTGTCCATCACATGCACTCAGGTACTAATTGATAGACCAAAATCAGAGTGCAGTTTTCAGAGTAGCAGCCGTGTTAGTCTGTATTCGCAAAAAAGAAAAGGAGAACTTGTGGCACCTTAGATGTTCTTGTTAACTGCTGGAAATAGCCCACCTTGATTATCACCACAAAAGGTTTTCCTCCTTCCCCCCCCCTCCTTCCTGCTGGTAATAGCTCATCTTAAGTGATCACTCTCCTTACAGTGTGTATGATAAAACCCATTGTTTCATGTTCTCTGTGTTTATATAAATCTCCCCACTGTATTTTCCACCGATTGCATCCGATGAAGTGAGCTGTAGCTCACGAAAGCTTATGCTCAAATAAATTTGTTAGTCTCCAAGGTGCCACAAGTACTCCTTTTCTTTTTTGCAAAATCAGAGTGGTAAGAGAGGTTATTCTTGCTGGAAAGATTAGACTAGAAATGAGCCCAAAAGTATGTGTTTAAGAGTCTCAAAGCTTGGGTAGTGCTAGAATGGATTACTAGGCAAAACAGCAATATAGAACAACTGGAGAGTACACATCTGAGTGTGTTTACCTGGTGTATATACATTGGATTGAAACAGTGGGTACTTAAAACACTCAGTTTTACTTCACTGAACATCTTTACAAAGAGAGATTTTCCTCTAAATTGCTGCGGGATGTGTCATTCCTCTGGGAATCCTACCTTTGATTTGCCAGAACTAATGTGCTCCTGTATACATGCGAGTCATACTAGGTTATAAAACCTGTATCAGCAGTGCTCACCCTCAGCACTAAAATAATCATCAGTCAGGCTGCCAAAAATCATGAGATTTTTTTAAAAAATAATAAATGGTAGGATTGTTTTTGTGTGTCTTCTGGATTTTGATCCGTTAGGGTGCACTTGGGTCACTTTTTCAAGCTTCTCTCTACAACTGAGAGCTAGAAATGTGCTCTTCTTTAATGAATGCTCAGATTCTCGTAATCATGTGACTAGAGGAGCTAGAGCTTTAAGAAAACCACCAAATAATATGAACGTTAAAGAGCTCATGCGCATGCTTTTCTCTCTCTCTCTCTCTCTCTCACACACACACACACACACACACACACACACACACTCCCTCCCCCCCCCCCAGGATAATGTGTAATTCATTATAAAGCGACCAGTATGTCATATCCCTGCCATATCATAAACAGATTCATTTGAATCCTTCCAGGAATTCAAGCACTGTAGCTTGCTGCTACTGTAATGACCGCTGGGTAGCCAGCAGAGGTCAAATGCTAGACCTCAGGCTTCTCAGGGAAGATTTTTTTCATTTAAGCTAAAGAATAACTCTTCTAGCAGACTACACTAGTAATCTGTTATCCACTAGCAGACCACTCACTATTGGGGGGAGGGCTGGTACACACATCTGGTGCTGTCATCAGCATTTCCAGCTGCTGTTGCTTTTCCAAAGAGCCTGTTCAGCAAGTGGCCATGATGCTGAATGATGGTCTTCTGGACCCATCCTATGTAAAATGCATCAACAAATAACTCCTTATGTCCATTTACAGATATATAGCTTACCCCACCTCACACAACACACTGCTAAATTTAGGCCTTAGACTGGAGTGATTGCCTCCTGTACCGCAACTATTATTTTGGGCAGCATAATGGTCACGGGAACAGGTGTCTGTTTCTGCTTAGAACTCACATTACCCTCTTCATCCCAGATCCACATAAGTATTTAGATGCATAAGTCCAGTTTGACGCACCACCATGATCCATGAACCTCTTACTCAGCTTCCGTCTTACTCTGCAGGCAGCTGGACTCATTCAGCATCTACGATTTTTGCTGTAAAAGTTCCCTATGCCAAAGTTTCTGCCTCGGGGCATGTTCACTGCTGCTGCCCTTAGATGTCCACCTACTGGATTGAGTCCCTTTCAGAAGCTGACCAGAGGAGGTGGTGCTGCCACCTACCTTATAACTTTTAGGCAAGTGGTTAGAGCACTCACCTGGAATGTGGGAGCCCCAGGGTGAGTCCCCACCTTCTCTGCCTGAGAGAGAGAGAAAGACCCCTGTTCAAATCCTCCCACACCTCTCAGGAAAGTGCTCTAACCACTGAGCTATGGGATCTTCAGATGTGGAGCTCCCCTCCTATTGTTCCATTTTGTGAGGAAGGGAGAGAAAGAGTGGATGAATGAATGACTGTATAGTCCAGTGGTTCGGGCACCCACATGGGAGACCCAGAGTCCAGTGCTTCAGTGACTAACTATTTATACACAAAGGAACAGCTGCTACAGGAGAGATTGAGGAAACTCACACCAGAACATCCCTAGCTCAGCAGTTAGTGCACTTTGAGAGGTAGACGACCTCCTGTTCAAATCCTCTCTCCCATCAGGCAGAGGGGAGAATTGAAGCTGGGTCTTCTGCATCCCAGGTAAGTGCTCTAACCTGGACTAAAAGTTTTTAGATGCCCTCCCCTCTCCACCCCCACCCCCGTACCTCTTTCCCCCACTTTTGGTGGAGTCAGGCTGGCACAAGATTCCTCACGAGAAATAACTTGGGCTCCTAAGCCCCCTGACTCCAGGAGAGGGGTTCCTGCTTGTGAATTGCTTGCAGAGATAGGTACCCCCCTGCAGCCCAGACTTTGGTGCCTAGCTCCATGAGCACGGCGAGGCTTAGGACACAACCTTTGTGTCAGCAATTTTCACTGGCTAGTTCAGGCGGGTCCCCACCTAGCATGCTGGCATTCATGGATGGCATTCTAAGGCACCAATCTCTTCCCATTCATTGTATAGGGAGCACAAGCATCTAACTGAGGCTTTGTGGACCACAACGATGTTCCCATGATTATCTAGATGCCTAAAGGGAGGCATTGCAATGCTCAGCATCCCAACATCCAAGCCCTCTTGTGGATCCAGTCTTTTGTTACAGCACATGTGGCCACTTTGGTGAAGGAGAGATAGTTTGGGGGTAAAGCACAGAAATGGGAATCGGAGGTGAACTTGATTCCTGGCTCCAACTTTGGCTTGCTACATGAAATATAACTTGTTTTCCTGAATTGTAAAATGGAGACAAGGAGGAATGACCCAGTGACTACAGTGCTAGTCTGAGACCTGGGTTCAGTTCACAGCTGCTCTCACTGACTTTCCTGTGTGACCATGAGTAAGTCACATATTCTCTCTCTCCTTCAGTTCCCCATCTGTAAAATGGGGATAATGGCATTTCCCTCCCTCACAGGGCTGCTGGGAGCACAAATACACTAAATATTGTGAAGCACTCAGATACTGCAGTAATGGGGCTGTATGAGTACCTAAAATAGATAAAATGTTGTTGCATTTTATCTTTAACATATTTGAATAAAAAGTTAATTAAAAACAGGGATAAAAGCACCTGCATAACAGGGGTGGTGAGAGGCTTAATCATTATTTGTTTGTAAAGCGCTCAGCGATCCTGAGATGTGAGATGTTATAAAAATGCTTAGTATTATAATTATCCTATGATCTATACAACTTGGTCATTTCGGACTCCAGAAGATCAGCTGAAGCACCCCTTGCAGATGTATATGATTTACTTTAAAGGCAATCGTGACCATTTGTTCTCTGTGTATCATAAAATATAAAACAAATGTTTGTACATATGGGAGGCTTCTTGGGGAAAGAATGCTGTGGCTTTACAAAGAGTAATCACAGACTTATCTACATTAAGGTGGGTACTGCTCCATATTGATTATTCCCAGGAAATACTTCTGTAATTATATCATCCTGTCTACTATTAGACCAGGCATTCAATTGCCAAATTAAGAAGGCAAAGGAAAATTCCTGGCCCCCTAGAGGGTGCATCAAAGACGGAATGGTTCCAAACCTAGCAGGTTACTATCTAGTGATCCCCTTGCAATAGCTTTCCACTGAGGAAATACGCTCCCTTAAATGAAAAATCTCGTGCTGCTAAGGAATGTTTTCTATTTTGGCAGGAAATGGAATGGAAGCTTTACTCAGCTGTTCTGATCCCTTCAGTAAATATTTATATATTGTCTATAAGATTTAAAGTTTCTTGGGAATATAGATAGTATAGTGTGAAGTAAGGTCATTACAGTATTTTTTGCCTGTGCTTTTGGAAAATAATCTACCTCATAAGAAGCCCATTTACATTTCATGAATTATACTGATCAGCACGTGTACACCTTAGCTAGAGAGGAAGAGTTATCAACCATTATCAGGTCTATTGCTAACAAGGTGACTTTCCTGGGTCTTATGAATTTTAAAATTAATACGATGAAGACGTTGAGAGTAGTTGTAGCTTTATGTCCTCTTCCTGTGAAAAGGTCTGTTCAGAGCTCAGAGGGGATCCCTAAGGAGTCACACTATCATGGAAGAAGGAAGGCAACTTCCCCAACTAGCACAGTTCCCTGGACCATGCAGCTGTCCTCTGTTTTTGCCACAGATCATTGTGGTATTCAGCCCCACAAGCCCTCCCCACTCTAGGGATTAAACACTGGAAGAATCTAGCAGGGTTTCCTGAATTTTTTCCCCCTCTCCCCATAGATTTTTTTCTAGGAATGGAAAACATCTGGCTCATTGATTTTTCTAAGGATATGCAGACTGACTTAAGAGAAAACTCTTGGAGTTTCCTGTACCATAGCCTTCATCCATGTTCTCCATTATGTGAAGTGACTTACAACAAAAAAAGTAGGCACCGACATCAGGCCCAATCCTACCAGGTGCTAAGTGGGCACTGGGCACTCTCAGCCCCTATTGGCATGAACAGGAGCTGAAGGCACTCCGTGTCTTGAATGATTAGACTCATAATGAGAACATTCTCTCTCATCAAAATGGCACCACCTTTCTCCAACCCAAGATATATTAATTTGTATAAAATTGTCCCTGGCAATTGCTTCTAACTGAGTTCATTTGACCTTGCCTCCCTTTCAGTACATCCTCTAATGGGAGTGAGAGCTACAACTTCAGATTTTCCCCCCTCCGCCCCCCCCAAATCAGCTAGAGGTCACATTAAATATGATCATTAAAAATATCCAGATGTAAATAACATGGCTATAGTGAAGTTGCTGCTGATACAAATCTTATTTTGGAGAGCTAAAGGGAGATGTTTTTAACAAAAGACAAACAAACAGTTATAAGCAACAACAGGACAGAGCATGGAGGGAAATTGTGACTCTTAACTAAACAATGTTCACATGACAGACTACAAACATTTTTGTTCATAAAAATATCTTAAAGCCCCCACTTTCCCTCTCATTCATTCTCCTCCATCTGCAGCAAGCTGCACAGAATATTTCTAGAGATTGTTTTTTTCTTACCAGCTATATCCCAAAGCAATTCATACTGGTAACAATTACTAGGCTTCCTATGGTATAACTTAAGGAAAGCAGCTGTGGAAAGACCCTGCACAGTAAAAAAAAAAAAAAAAAAAAAAATTAAAACATTCAGTCATAAGATCAGTAACTGAGGGACAGTAAGAATCATAAAACAAACTGGCAAATAATTATTCAAAGAGCTTTCTTTCTAGCTGGGCCCATTGCTGTGGTCCTTGAGTGCTTTACAAAATGTTAATAATTGTAAGTGATCTAATCAGAGATCTGATATTCATCTTTCTGCCTCTGTCCAGAGGCAGGTAGGACTAGCTAAAACACTTCTCTTTCCACATTCTGAAATTCAGTGGAGTATTAGCACTGGACATTCATAGGGATAATGAGAACATTCATATTACATTGGGGGTGGGAGATACCAATTAGATAAGCCATATGGTAAACTTGGTGGCTCCTGTACATATCTGAAGAGACAGAATTAGCCTTAAAGAAGGTATAAAATGTCCAGGAGCACTGTAAAGGTCCTGTTGCCATACCCTGGGGGCAGGTGAAACAAAAGCTACAATTTTACTTTTCATTTATGAAAACAGAAGAAAAAGCAATTGCCACAACACCCAAAGTTCTAATGGTTTCCGAGCACTGCACAAGGTGTTAATAGTCAGAAAGATGTCTGGAAAATTTTATCTTGTTACTGCACATATCTGCATGTTTTACTTGAAAAAAGCTCTCAAGCAGCAATGAAATGACAATATAGCTGTGTAAAAGCATGGGTAAGGGTTTGGGGTTTTTTTTGTAATTTTGTTTATATTGGATTCATCTTAGCTACACATGTACATCAAAAATAAAAGCAAAACTGTCAGTACAAATTATACAATATATACACAGATAAGTATTTTCAAAACAAACAGAGCCTGGATTTATACTGACCTGTTAACCTAGTCCTAGAACAGCTCTTGAGACTATGAACAAACAAAACCGTGTGTGTATTGGAGAATTCTATCATCAAAACTCACTTATTTCTGGCTAGCTTTCCATCATTAATCTCTACTCTGCCATTCTCTACATCACCCTCACTTATAAAAGAAAAAACAAACAACAACGTGAAATGAAGTTTATAAATCTTCCCTTAAAAATACACTCCCTAACAAACATTATTCCCTTCCCATTGTTTACTTTTACACCCTCAATTTCCTTACCCTCCCACCCACCTTAGCCTGTTTTTTTGGTAATGTTATCCCTCTTATTTGGATTTTAAGCAAGCACTTCCTCTCTTTTTACTTGTCTAACACTGCCATGCACACCAGTGACATTGTAGAAATAATATTCTGCATAATGCCTCATCAGCTGGGTAAGTTTTGATTAATGAAAATTGATAATCAAAGTAAAATGACATATCTTAATGGAAATGGAAGCATCATGGTCCAGTGGATTGGTGATGGGAAAAGAAACTGGACTTTCCTACATTCTAACCCGATTCAGCCACTACTGTGCTGTGTGACCATGGGCAAGTCACTTAATATATCCGTGCTTCTGAACAACAAATTAATTCAGTTACATTGTTTGTGCTCATGATGATAACAACTATGCATGGAAATTGCATATTTGTTTATACAGATATAAAGGTAGTTAACGGCTCATGTATAGCCAGCTGTGATGTTTGTCTGCATAACTATAGGCATGTAGTTATGCCAGAGACCAGAGACGGAGGGAAAAAATTAGACCATCTAGTCCAGTGTTTCTTTCTCAACATTTTCATCCCATACCCATATTACAGCACAGAAAAATCTTCAACTCCCCACTTTTCCTATCTATTCATAAAGAACAAGAGGGTGTTCATGACTCTTCTCCACCCAACTATATATCCCAAAGTTTAAGAACCCATGATCTTATAGAATCATAGAATATCAGGGTTGGAAGGGACCCCAGAAGGTCATCTAGTCCAACCCCCTGCTCAAAGCAGGACCAAGTCCCAGTTAAATCATCCTAGCCAGGGCTTTGTCAAGCCTGACCTTAAAAACCTCTAAGGAAGGAGATTCTACCACCTCCCTAGGTAACGCATTCCAGTGTTTCACCACCCTCTTAGTGAAAAAGTTTTTCCTAATATCCAATCTAAACCTCCCCCATTGCAACTTGAGACCATTACTCCTCGTTCTGTCATCTGCTACCATTGAGAACAGTCTAGAGCCATCCTCTTTGAAACCCCCTTTCAGGTAGTTGAAAGCAGCTATCAAATCCCCCCTCATTCTTCTCTTCTGCAGACTAAACAATCCCAGCTCCCTCAGCCTCTCCTCATAAGTCATGTGCTCTAGACCCCTAATCATTTTTGTTGCCCTTCGTTGTACTCTTTCCAATTTATCCACATCCTTCCTGTAGTGTGGGGCCCAAAACTGGACACAGTACTCCAGATGAGGCCTCACCAGTGTCGAATAGAGGGGAACGATCACGTCCCTCGATCTGCTCGCTATGCCCCTACTTATACATCCCAAAATGCCATTGGCCTTCTTGGCAACAAGGGCACACTGCTGACTCATATCCAGCTTCTCGTCCACTGTCACCCCTAGGTCCTTTTCCGCAGAACTGCTGCCGAGCCATTCGGTCCCTAGTCTGTAGCGGTGCATTGGATTCTTCCATCCTAAGTGCAGGACCCTGCACTTATCCTTATTGAACCTCATTAGATTTCTTTTGGCCCAATCCTCCAATTTGTCTAGGTCCTTCTGTATCCTATCCCTCCCCTCCAGCGTATCTACCACTCCTCCCAGTTTAGTATCATCCGCAAATTTGCTGAGAGTGCAATCCACACCATCCTCCAGATCATTTATGAAGATATTGAACAAAACGGGCCCCAGGACCGACCCCTGGGGCACTCCACTTGACACCGGCTGCCAACTAGACATGGAGCCATTGATCACTACCCGTTGAGCCCGACAATCTAGCCAGCTTTCTACCCACCTTATAGTGCATTCATCCAGCCCATACTTCCTTAACTTGCTGACAAGAATGCTGTGGGAGACCGTGTCAAAAGCTTTGCTAAAGTCAAGAAACAATACATCCACTGCTTTCCCTTCATCCACAGAACCAGTAATCTCATCATAAAAGGCGATTAGATTAGTCAGGCATGACCTTCCCTTGGTGAATCCATGCTGACTGTTCCTGATCACTTTCCTCTCCTCTAAGTGCTTCAGGATTGATTCTTTGAGGACCTGCTCCATGATTTTTCCAGGGACTGAGGTGAGGCTGACTGGCCTGTAGTTCCCAGGATCCTCCTTCTTCCCTTTTTTATCTTGTCTATTTCTCGGCCAATGCAAAAAAGCGAATTAATTGGATACAAAGCTAACAAATAAGTTCAGATTCCGTATCTGCTGAAACTTCCAGCAAGGTGCAAATATACTTGATTTTAAATGCCTAAAATTTCAAAAGTGGTATTGCAGTTACAATGGTGTCTTTAGTGGTGGGGCCACTTGTCCATCAGAAACTGGACAAAGGTCAATTCATTGCTAATAGGCCAAGGATTAGACTTCAGATTGATATGTTTCCCTATCTCTAGTAACCTGGGTCACATTCAAAGCCAGTGATATACTGTAGCTATCATAGGCTCCATAGCTCATACTGAAAACCCCATGTGGCTGGCCACATACCATAGGAATTTCAGTCTTGAATCTCTTTAGTTTAGGAATTACACTCTCTCTCTCTCCAATATAATACAACCTGATCTTTACCAACAGTTATACATTTCAGTTTTGCCTGCACACTTTCAGATGTCACCAGACTCTGGTGGTCTTAATAACTAGTGAATAATAGGTAATGTCTAATGGCCTGAGTATATGTGGATACCCACTGACTAAGGCTAAAGTAGATATTTTAATGTTAAGGTTTGTACAGTACCTACTTCAAGAGAGTCACCAGGTGTCCCAGTGTTCTTTTAAGAACAGTCATTCTTAGCCCTTTACCTGTCCAAAGCTGTGTACAAACAAACGTTACCTTATTTTCACAACTTTCTTACTATTGCAAATACAGGAGTTAAGTGATTTTCCCAAAGCCATGGAAGGTCTCTCTGTCAGAGCCATTACCAGCACTCTGGAGCTATTTTCAGCCCCATGCTCATTCTAGTTATCTCAACTTCCTTCCAAAAAATGAAATCATCTCTGCAAGATTAACTCTGAAAGTCATGCTACATCATATATCAAGAGATTTCTCTGAGTAATAGGTAATTTATGTCATAAATATCTGCCTACCCATACATATTGTCCTTTTTACTAGTGCCTCTAGTTCTCCAGATTCATAATTCTTTAATATGAGAAGCTGTAGTTTTCTTTCCATTCTCTGGGAGATGGTCAGTAGTCTAAAATTCTAGCAATAAAAGTGTTTCACACCTTCAATCTCAAAAACAAAACAAAACAAAAAAAATGCAGTGAGGAGAAAAACCCCCAGCTCTCAAGAGTGATATTTCCTAAAGATTCATCTTAACAGTTGCAATTAGCTTCCCCAATACCCTTTTGGATAAAAGTTGTCTGATAAGAGATCAAGCAAGAGAACATGATTTAGCTCTAGCAAGTCTTGATTTACAATCCGTCTTCCCTGGTCTGAGTTCACTCGATACAACTTCTGTGTCATGTTCGTCTCTTGCAGAGACAGGGGAAAGAGTTTTAAGTCAAAACAGATAAGTGTAGAGTCTTTGAAGGCAAGGATGAAATGTCTTTTAATGGCATCTTCAGGACACTCTCAGAATATCATCATACCCTATGAAGCTGTGATGAAGATTTTTCTATCACTTACTTGAAAAGCTTTGGTAATAGTCTAAAAATACATAATTCTTTAATTTAAAACCCCCTAAATATTTGGTGCAAACTCCTGGATTTCAGATTTGTGCCTGTGATGGTGGTGATGAGGTGAAAGGGAGAGGGGAAGAAACAGCCACATTTCCCCACTTCTATACACTGACTTTAAAATCAATTTAAAGGTCCATTTTAAAGGCAGTAGCTTTAAACAGAGCTCTCTGCGGGAATATCTAATTTTCGTAAGAAAGAAAGATCTTTTTCTGCCCATTAATGATCCTGCTTCCAGGCCTGGATTTTTAATGCTTGTGTTTTCTAGATCTTCAATTACCTCAGATTCTATTAATGTCTTTTAGTTTTATTTAAGTTAGTAAGTGCTCACTACATTTTAAATAATGAAAATATACAATCAAGGCAAATGCCTTGCAACTGTCTTTTATAGTTAAGAATGTAACACTGGTAACAGAGGTTAATGTTATTCTTAGGAGATATCAGTGGTTGCTATGGTGAGGAAATTTTCTGTCACTCACTACAGGGAAGATGGAGCCTGTGTTATGAATTTCTTGATTATATTTTTGCCATTGAGATTATCCATAGTAATTATTCTAATGCAGACGCTGACTTGTACATTTCATTGAAGATCTTTCATTTGTGTGTTTTGAATCTGGATAGACTAGTTTCCACCTTTTTCAAATGGGTCCATTTAACAGTATTGCAAATTTCCTCACAGCTGAAGAAATAGTGGAAAAGCAACAATAGCTTGTATTGGGAAACGACAGTCTTTAAATAAATAGAGCCTCAGCAATCACATTTATAAAATCTGTCTTACTGTTCATATACTGGAGATTACATATATTTTAAAAAAAGCTTAATTTCATTAGGCCAGATCTTTGTTCAGAGCTTAATGATCTGCACTTCCTACTGACATTTATTCAGGCAATATTCCACAAGAAATTGGTTGTTTTCAGGAGTTCATGACTTGTTATTTTACATTTAACAAAGTGGCAGTTTTATTTTGGTAACAACCAGTTCTGAGAAATTTATTGCCATTGTAAACCATAATCAACCATTTGTACCACTTCTAGTTTTTCCAAGAGCTAACAATGGCCTGCTGCATGGGAAAATTGTTTAGACAGTATAAACATTTGCATTGAAGATTATGCATGGAGTTATTGCACCTTAAAGGTCAAATGCATTTACAGAACCCACTCACTTCACTTCAGTGTAAATTATTCCACAGATTGGTTAAAAGCCACTCCCAGAAAGAGAATGCTGATGCAATTCTCAATCATTTTTTCAGTTATGGGTATGAAAAAAGGAATCTGTAGGAGATGGACAATACAGAAGATTGCGTTTTGTTTATCAGGCCAGGGCTTGGTGCCTTTGTAGATGTTGCAACTGATTCAATGAATAATTTATTGCACTCTACTCACAAATAGCTCAATCATCAGGGTTTCCTATTTCTCCCTTATCATGCTTCTGGGCCACAAAACTCTTGACCTACATCTTTAGCAGAACGTTAGATATTCCAAAACACTTCAAGCCCAGTTGGCATAAGACTTAAATAAAAGCACATCTGTGCTGTATCAGATTATATACATACTTTATGTTGCCTTGGCCTAAGTGTTCAGTAGAATTAAATGAATAATTCACAAATGAATAATTTATCTGATATTAATCTTTTTTCCTGCTCACAGAATATATCTGCAAGCAGACTGCAGTATCCTCAGTTGTATTTGTTGTTCAATTGTTATTATTTTACTCTATTGATTTAATGGATAATGTGTAAATAATCAGTACTGGATATATTTGAGCTGTAGTCTAGCTGTCATTGGTTAGATAAGTCACATGGTATTGTGTTCCCTGAATGGATAGAATCATAGAATATCAGGGTTGGAAGGGACCTCAGGAGCTCATCTAGTCCAACCTCCTGCTCAAAGCAGACCAATTCCCAACTAAATCATCCCAGCCAGGGCTTTGTCAAGCCTGACCTTAAAAACTTCTAAGGAAGGAGATTCTTCCACTTCCTTAGGTAATGCATTCCAGTGCTTCACCACCCTCGTAGTGAAAAAGTTTTTCCCAATATCCAACCTAAACCTCCCCCACTGCAACTTGAGACCATTACTCCTTGTTCTGTCATCTGCTACCACTGAGAACAGCCTAGCTCCATCCTCTTTGGAACCCCCTTTCAGGTAGTTGAAAACAGCTATCAAATCCACCCTCATTCTTCTCTTCCACAGACTAAACAATCCCAGTTCGCTCAGCCTCTCCTCATACGTCATATGTTCCAGTTCCCTAATCATTTTTGTTGCCCTCCGCTGGACGTTTTACATCCTCCTTGTAGTGTGGGGCCCAAAACTGGACACAGTACTCCAGATGAGGCCTCACCAATGTTGAATAGAGGGGAATGATCACATCCCTTGATCTGCAGGCAATGCCCCTACCTGTACATCCCAAAATGCCATTGGCCTTCTTGGCAACAACGGCATACTGTTGACTCATATCCAGCTTCTCATCCACTGTAACATCCTTTTCTGCAGAACTGCTGCTTAGCCATTCAGTCCCTAGTCTGTAGCGGTACATGGGATTCTTCCGTCCTAAGTGCAGGACTCTACACTTGTTCTTGTTGAACCTCATCAGATTTCTTTTGGCCCAATCCTCTAATTTGTCTAGGTCCCTCTGTATTCTATCCCTACCCTCCAGCGTATCTACCTCTCCTCCCAGTTCAGTGTCATCTGCAAACTTGCTGAGGGTGCAAACCACGCCATCCTCCAGATCATTAATGAAGATATTGAACAAAACCGGCCCCAGGACCGACCCTTGGGGCACTCCACTTGATACCAGCTGCCAACTAGACATGGAGCCATTGATCACTACCCGTTGAGCCCGACAATCTAGCTAGCTTTCTATCAACCTTATAGTCCATTCATCCAGTTTATACTTCTTTAACTTGCTTGCAAGAATACTATGGGAGACCATGTCAAAAGCTTTGCTAAAGTCAAGGAACAACACGTCCACTGCTTTCCCCTCATCCACAGAGCCAGTTATCTTGTCATAGAAGGCAATTAGATTAGGCAGGCATGACTTGCCCTTGGTGAATCCATGCTGACTGTTCCTGATCACTTTCCTCTCCTCTAAGTGCTTCAGAATTGATTCCTTGAGGACCTGCTTCATGATTTTTCTAGGGACTGAGGTGAGGCTGACTGGCCTGTAGTTCCCCGGATCCTCCTCCTTCCCTTTTTTAAAGATGGGCACTACATTAGCCTTTTTCCTGTCGTCTGAGACCTCCCCCGATCGCCGTGAGTTTTCAAAGATAATGGCCAATGGCTCTGCAATCACGTCCGCCAACTCCTTTAGCACTCTCGAATGCAGCGCATCCAGCCCCATGGACTTGTGCTCGTCCAGTTTTTCTAAATAGTCCCAAACCACTTCTTTCTCCACAGAGGGCTGGTCACCTTCTCCCCATGCTGTGCTGCACAGTGCAGCAGTCTGGGAGCTGACCTTGTTCATGAAGACAGAGGCCAAAAAAGCATTGAGTACATTAGCTTTTTCCACATCCTCTGTCACTAGGTTGCCTCCCTCATTCAGTAAGGGGCCCACACTTTCCTTGACTTTCTTCTTGTTCCTAACATACCTGAAGAAACCCTTCTTGTTACTCTTAACATCTCTTGCTAGCTGCAACATCAAGTGTGATTTGGCCTTCCTGATTTCACTCCTGCATGCCTGAACAATATTTTTATACTCTTCCCTGGTCATTTTTCCAATTTTCTACTTCTTGTAAGCTTCTATTTTGTGTTTAAGATCAGCAAGGATTTCACTGTTAAGCCAAGCTGGTCGCCTATCATATTTACTATTCTTTCTACATATCGGGATGGTTTGTCCCTGTAACCTCAATAGGGATTCTTTAAAATACAGTCAGCTCTCCTGGACTCCTTTCCCCCTCAAGTTATTCTCCCAGGGGATCCTGCGCATCAGTTCCCTGAGGGAGTCAAAGTCTGCTTTCCTGAAGTCCAGTGTCCGTATTCTCCTTCTCTCCTTTCTTCCTTGTGTCAGGATCCTGAACTGGACTGTCTCATGGTCACCGCCTCCCAGATTCCCATCCACTTTTGCTTCCCCTACTAATTCTTCCCAGTTTGTGAGCAGCAAGTCAAGAAGAGCTCTGCCCCAAGTTGGTTCCTCCAGCACTTGCACCGGGAAATTGTCCCCTACACTTTCCAAAAACTTCCTGGATTGTCTAACAGACTCCTAAACACATCTGATACAAATGCTCATGTGTGAATAAAAAAATCAGTTTCCACTACTACTCATGAATGTGACTGCAAAATTTACTTTCCAAGCACATTCAGACCAGTAAAATCTGCTCTCTTAGCTGTTAATGGAAAATGAATAAAAAGGGGAAAACATGTGAATGAAATACATTCATTTAAAAAACTGGGCAAACAGAAGCAGAATATTTTTGTTTTATTCATCCAGCTCTTGTCTTTAGAGCCATTTGGAATTTCTGGTACAAAACTAACTCATTTCCCCCTTAAGTCTTCAAACATTACGTGTCAAATTTATCCCTGCTATAACTTCACTGAATTCAAGGGAGTTATGGCAAAGATAATTTTGGCCATATATTTCTTATTTCATAGAATCATAGAATATCAGGGTTAGAAGGGGCCTCAGGAAGTCATCTAGTCCAACCCCCTGCTCAAAGCAGGACCAATCCCCAACTAAATCATCCCAGCCAGGACTTTGTCAAGCCTGACCTGAAAAACTTGAAGGAGATTCCACCACCTCCCTAGGTAACGCATTCCAGTGTTTCACCACCCTCCTAGTGAAAAAGTTTTTCCCCAGTATCCAACCTAAACCTCCCCCACTGCAACTTGAGACCATTACTTCTTATTCGGTCATCTGCTACCACTGAGAACAGTCTAGATCCATCCTCTTTGGAACCCCTTTCAGGTAGTTGAAAGCAGCAATCAAATCCCCCCTCATTCTTCTCTTCTGCAGACTAAACAATCCCAGTTCCCTCAGACTCTCCTCATAAGTCATGTGTTCCAGTCCCCTAATCATTTTTGTTGCCCTCTGCTGGATGCTTTACAATTTTTCCACATTCTTCTTGTAGCGTGTCCAAAACTGGACACAGTACTCCAGATGAGCCCTCACCAACATTGAATAGAGGGGAACGATCACGTCTCTTGATCTACTGGCAATGCCCCTACTCGTACATCCCAAAATGCCATTGGCCTTCTTGGCAACAACGGCACACTATTGACTCATATCCAGCTTCTTGTCCATTGTAACCCCTAGGTGCTTTTCTGCAGAACAGCTGCCTAGCCATTCGGTCCCTAGTCTGTAGCGGTGCATGGGATTTTTCCGTCCTAAGTGCAGGACTCTGCACTTGTTCTTGTTGAACCTCATCAGATTTCTTTTGGCCCAATCCTCTAATTTGTCTAGGTCCCTCTGTATTCTATCCCTACCCTCCAGTGTATCTACCTCCCCTCCCAGTTTAGTGTCATCTGCAAATTTGCTGAGGGTGTAATCCACGCCATCCTCCAGATCATTAGTGAAGATATTGAACAAAACCGGCCCCAGGACTGACCCTTGGGGCACTCCACTTGATACCGGCTGCCAACTAGACATGGAGCCATTGATCACTACCTGTTGAGCCCAACAATCTAGCCAGCTTTCTATCCACCTTATAGTCCATTCATCCAGTCTATACTTCTTTAACTTGCTGGCAAGAATACTGTGGGAGACCGTGTCAAAAGCTTTGCTAAAGTCAAGGAACACCACATCCACTGCTTTCCCCTCATCCACAGAGCCAGTTATCTCTTCATAGAAGGCAATTAGATTAGTCAGGCATGACTTGCCCTTGGTGAATCCATGCTGACTGTTCCTGATCACTTTCTTCTCCTCTAAGTGCTTCAGAATTGATTGAAGACCTGCTTCATGATTTTTCCAGGGACTGAGGTGAGGCTGACTGGCCTGTAGTTCCCCGGATCCTCCTCCTTCCCTTTTTTAAAGATGGGCACTACATTAGCCTTTTTCCAGTCGTCCGGGACCTCCCCCGATCGCCATGAGTTTTCAAAGATAATGGCCAATGGCTCTGCAATCACGTCCGCCAACTCCTTTAGCATTCTTGGATGCAGCACATCCGGCCCCATGGACTTGTGCTTGTCCAGCTTTTCTAAATAGTCCAGAACCACTTCTAGGCATATCCTTCTCAAATCAAGTTAGCAGATACAACTTCCGTGATGTACTCTGGAAGTTTTTCCTGGTCTCAATGATATCACTTCCCATCTATAGCCAACTAGCTCTCGCCAAAGCCCCAGTCTCCATTAGATTCCCAGACCAAAAAAAAAAAAAAAAACTATATTAAGCTGGAGTTATTTGTAAACGCGTTTTAGTAAAAATAAAAAAACCTTCAAGAATAGCAAACTAATCCTAAAAACCCATATGTTCGAAACCTATAGTCAGTTAAGAGATATCTAGATTTAAAGAGATTTTCAATAGGCACAAAAGGAGAGTTAGACACCCAACTCATTGATTTTTAATGGGAGTTGTGGACCTAACTTCTTTTTTGTGCTTTTGAGGATTTTTCACCAACTCAGTAGAATATAAACCAACATATCTTGTGTAATTTAACTTAATATGTTGCAGCTCCTCAAGTTCCTGTAAAGCACTTAAACATCGTCCTCATTTTGTATCCAGCCATTCTGTAGTTCTCCCAGAGGGATGAACAATAATGCAACATACATTTCCAACAAAACTCTTCTCAGGACTCTTAATCATTTGCATCTCTGGAAGCTAACACAACTGGGTGACTATGTCAGCACTATTTTTACAAGCCATTTTAATTATTAAAGCCAGTATGCACCACTGGATCCTGCTTTGACATGCTGTGTTTTACATCCCCATCGGGTCCTTGTTCATACTGCTAAAGCAAAGACAGACTAATCCAAAACATTTGGGATTCTTTTAAGGACATTAGTTTCATGGCAGTTCTTGTGGATGTTATTTTATACTCATGAATGCAAACAGTGGGAATAACATCTACCTTGTCTTCAAAATAGAATAATACTATCTGTCTGGACCATTTTAAATGACTGATTTTTAACCCCTTTTGTACATAAATTAAGTTCAATACAATGCAAAATTGTAGAACTAGTCCTAGCTTTTTCCTTCATTTTCTTTTACTATCTCGTTATGATGCAGATTAGAGTTATTGGGGGGTTGGGATACACTTTTATTTATGAAAATGGCACGTATATTACCTTACCGAAGAAAAAGCTCTCTGCAGAGAGCTTACACAAAATGTTCACATTTGGTCACCTCATCATGGTAACTGTTAAAACTGATGAAGAGATTAAAAAAGATAGATCTGCTTTGCATTTTTAAATATTTATCCCTCTGATCTCACAAAGTTTCCATGACTAGGCAAGAAAACAAAAAATGTCAATACACGGTGTGATAAAATGCACCAGGAGAAAATGTAAAATCTTTCATAAAGGTGATTATTTTCAGCAACAGGCTATACATTTGCTTTCTGTGAATAGAACAAACTAATTTAAGTGAACACAGGTGGAACATTAAAGCAGCAATAGTCTACTAAAACAACAAAGTAAGGGATGGAAATCCACACAATTTTTGTCCATGGAGACTGGAAAATCCCTCTGCAGCATCTGGAGAACACTTTAATTCTAATCGCTATCACCCAACATAGAGGTCAAATTGTGGACCAGGTTAACTAGCTTGTCAGCTAGGAATAAACTTGTCCCTGATCCTTAGTCACTTTTTCTATTAAAAAATAGAATATAATAACTGAATCCCACTAGGACCTACTTTCCTACTTCTCCTTACTGCCACCCATACATGCCATGCCTGTTGGTGAAATGTGCAGCCCAGCAAGCTTCTTACAGGGGCATAGCCCTTTTAAGGACAGAGTTTGGGGCATTTTAGTCACCAGAAGGGCACTTTATAAGCAAAGCTCTTGGCTCATAAGAGCTTCCATATACATGCTTCTCATTCAGATGAGAATGATGATTACAGTTTTTCACTATTATATTTAAATGATAGAAAATATGAATGATGCCACAGCTTTAATTTTCAGATAAATGTTGAGGATCTTGCCTTATGTAATTCTGAGTGGGTTATTAGAATTGTCAGAAGTGTTTGGCTGTTGCTTTCCTACTTAATTGAAAGCAGAGGTTCTCCAAACTTTGTATGGGCGCATGACAAGGAACAGGTGGTAAACTGATGAAAAAAAACAGAATAGACATACCAACTGGAACAATATTCTCATCTTGTCACACTGTATCAGAGAAGGGGGAATTATTCTACAGGGAAAAAAAGAGCTAGGAGAAAAACATATGTATATATTTCCTAAATCCTATGGAAAAAACCCACAATATCCAAGCCATTACTGTTAGTAACACTGCTGAGAATTCTCTTTATGTCTTGGCAGAGCTTTAGCAATTAGTATCAGGTAATTCTGACTGCCAGTCACTAGGTGCTAGTAATTCAATGGCCCTTAAGAACTAAAAAGGAAAGCAGACTATTTCATAAGGAAGTGAAAAGAAATGGACTTCTTTTGTGCAGAGCTATTAGGGAACTGGAAGTGGATAAGTATTTAGGCCTATTAGTGCCTCTTCAAGAATGCAAGCAATACTTTATAAAATTGGGGGCAAAGGGATGGGTAATTCACTATAGGATTACAGCTTCTTCCATCTACCTATGTTTGTTAAAGGAAAATTAGTTCATATACGAGTAGAATCATTAGTCACCTCACTAAAGCTGACAAACTGGATTATGAATTTGGTGAAAACGTGAGTCAGATTAGCACCTCCTGGTACAGACTAATTCTTTAATTGAAATTATTATTTTTTCCTTTTGTGCTGTCTTTTCACACCTTCATACTGTTGCTGTTTATTCTTTAGTCTAAGTCACTAGAAAGTTTGATAGCAGTTTTCTTCATGTGTTTGTCAAGGGAACAATTAAGATATTTTTGCGCATTAATGATCTTGTTCTTCTCCCTTCTTTTTGGGCATACACTGATCATAGCTTCTGTAACTATGATTTTTGTCTTTACTGTGCAACTAGGTCCTCTGCCGATTGCTATTGTTAGTGGCTTTTGTGTCATTCTGTTTCATTATTTAAAATTACAAATAGAACTTAAAAGGGCTATAGTCATGCATTAGGATTGTTGATAGCAGCAGCTGTGCACTAGACAGCCCTTATTTTATCCAGTATTCCAAAGCCATTTCACCATTTGCTAGTGAGCTAACCTTCAGGTTTCTCTGTGTAAATTTCCTGGAACCACAAGTTCAGATCCCTAAGGTCAGCTCAATCCTCCATTCTTCTGAGGCTGTCAAGTGCAATTTACTGTGGATGAGTCTTTGAAATAAGAACCTACCTACATAAACCATGACTTTAAAAAATAAAAAGGGTGAGGCACCTAAAGTTAAGCTCCTAAATATATCACCTAAACCAGTGGCCTTTCAAAAGTGTTGGGCACTAAGCAGCCATCAGTAATGCTGCAAAAGTACCTTACACTAATTTTACATTCTGTAGGTTCACTAAAACTCTCCAGTGTTAAGGGTATGTCTACACTACCCACCGGATCGGCGGGCAATCAATCCAGCCGGGGTCGATCTATCGACCCCTGAGCGCTCTCCCATCGACTCCTGTACTCCAGAACCGTGAGAGGTGCAGGCAGAATCGACCGGGGAGTGGCAGCAGTTGACTTACCGTAGTGAAGACACCGTGTAGAGTAGATCGACCCCCTCCAGTGTAGACCAGGGCTAAGACAAACTTCTGGGTTCCTAAAATTTCAGCCAGGTCCACCTGGGACAAACGTTCACTCTACGTCTCTCATGGTATTTTCCCAAGAGTAGAGTGTTGTCCCAGTGGCCCTAACCAAAATGTCGTCATATTATATTATTATTATTATTATTATTTTTTTTTTTTTTTTTTTTTTTTTTTTTTTTTTTTTTACAGACTTTGAAGAAATAGTTAGGAAAAGCTAACAATGCTGACATTTAAAATATCATCTGAATTAACAACCATTGAATTGAATAATGAGTTTCACATCTCTGAGCTATTGTCTCAAACTCTGCCAACTCCAGCAGGCACTGCCACATTGATTTCTCTAGTGTCACATTTTAACGGTTTTCTTTATAGCCGTAACAGAAACTTAAGAGCAAGCCCAAAAACGTACTTAGGTGCCACTTACACTGAATACTTTGGAGCGGAGACTTGAACCTGACCCTCCTACCTCCAGGTGAGTGCCCTCACCACTGGGTTGGAGAATCCGTCTCTCTCTGGCCCAATGAATAAAGTGGAACCAACTCCAATATGAGACACAGATACCCACCCCTGAATATCCTATGTGGGATGTGGAAGACCCAAGTGCAAGTTCCTGCTCCAAATCAGGTAGTGCTAGAATTTGAATCCTGATCTCCCACATCTCAGGGGAGTACCCCTAATCACTGTGCTACTGGCTATTTTCTGAAGCATCTCTCTCTTTCCTCCCCTCATCCACCCCCAAAAGGGTTGATCTGGAGAGGGTTCACTGCTGAGGATACTGAGTGTAGGGAGGGGCCTATTTTTGGCCCATTTATCAGGCACAAAAATACTTCTGAGGACTTGGGCCCAAAACCCACCCCTTTTCTTAGCATTTCTCTCTGGTTTGTTTAGGTGGCTCCCCGCTCAACTTACTGGCTTCTGAATCTCCCTACCATCAATGGCAGATTAGCCATTTGGGCAATAGGGTCTGTGCCCCGGGGCTCCAGCCAATTGGGTGCCCCCGCATCTCGACCTGCTCTGCCCAGTGCTCCTGTCAGGGAGTGGGGTCAGGGTGCGGGGTTTTGGCAGGTGGAGCGTGGGAAGCCCCCATACCTCGACCCCGCTCCCTGGCAGGAGTGTCGGGTGGGGAGGGGGTGAGGCAATAGTACAGGGAAAGGAATAGAATCCAACTTATTCTGTGTTAAATCTGCAGCACAAACAGTTAACAGGAATAAAATAGAAAAACTATTAACAAAAAGATATAACAAATGCTCATTTACATAGTAATTTTTCACAAATAGAACCATGCTTTAATATATAATAGTGTACTTTTAGTGAAAAGCTTCCTAATATTATATTTGAGTTTTCATTAATGAACAGACCTACATGCAACCATTTCTGCTGTAGTTGCAATAAGAAGTCATTTTTATTATTCTGTCCAAAAAAATTGGGGTAGCTAAAACCATTTTGGTGCATTTTCTGAAACAGAAGGAGTCTCATAAGATTATAAGTATAGCAGCTGCACTGAGAGATCTTGAACATGAAGCACTTTAATACTGTAAATGAGAATATAGCTTGAAGTGAAGGCAGGAGTCCCAAGTAACATCTGCAGGATTGTGTTCTTAATGAAGTGGGTGGAGTGCAAGACCTAAAGTGACTTACTGTACAGGGGAAAACTTAATTGTGTAAAATAAATGTACGAAGATTCCAACTGAGCATGTAAGCAAGGTGTAGATATTATGCCAGTGTTTAGCAACTGGGCTCTCACATATTTTTAAGGCCCCTGTTGAAATGGTATTTATGTGCTGTGGAGAACAATGTCAATTGGGGGTTAAATAATATATTGAGATCAGTACAAACACTTGAAAGCTTTCATTTAAAGCCTTATAAATGGGGAATCCCATTGTTTCTCCCCTTATTGCGGCTAAAGAAAATCTAACCATGACCATTGTATTCAATCACTTAATTCCGAAACCTGAATTGCTGTCAGTAACCTAAACACTCAAATCTTTAAACCTCCCTTAGTTGATCAATTTGTCCCCTAAAGCAATTTATACTACAGTAATTCCCATTGACGCCAGCGAGGGAAGCACTAAACAATTACTGGCTGGCCTGCTGCTGAACTCCACTAACTAGGTGCTCATGGTTCCAACAGAGATTTCTGTTTGTTTTAGGCCAAGGGCAGCTTTACAAGCCAGATTTTCCTCTTCTTGGTACAACCTGAGCCAAGAAAAACCCCTCACGACTCAACACTAAGAACAAAGTATTGATCTGACCACTGACTCCAAGGCTTGACTCAGAATCCTCAGGAGCACTAGTTCTAATACACTAATGTATTATTGCACCAGTCCACCAAATCTTAGCTACTATGCTTTTCTTTGAATAGGCAAGGCTATTTAGAACAGGATTTCATATTCAATTGCAGCCTTGAACATTACAGCATATGACTTAAAATAACAAAATAAATAAACCACCCTCCCCACACATACTCTACAGATATTTTTCCCCAGGAAAGCATGTTCTGCTGTTTTCATGCCAGCCATCTATTTTTAACATTGAATTTTCCCTTATATTTCTGATCATAGTCATTGTAATACTGTGTAGACTCATTTTTCACAGTAAGTTGCTATTTGCACAATTGCAGATACATACATGACACTGAAGGCTCATGCATAAATTCAATGAACTGGTGGAAGTCCGTATTTCCAAAGCCAGGCTTTATACAATATTTTAACACCACAAAACTATCCTGTGAGAGATGCTTTGACACCAGTTAAAAGAGTTTTAGATGTAATATTTGTTATATTTTTAAAAAAGCTAATCCCTTCCCTGTATGAATTAGTATAAATAGGAATCAGGAAATAGAATAGTACAATAATATACGTTACTGTCACAGGAGGTTATACACCAATAGCTATCTGTACCATACATAATGCTCAGTATATTTGATAATACTAATATCAAAACAGTATTTTCTCATTCTAAAACATTGGTATGTATTGCCCCAAATGTTGAAGGAAGTAGTAATACTGCAATGCTTATTACTCAATTTAAATATAGGGTGTGCTTTTAACTATCCTGTAAACATTTATTTTTAACAGTAACTTGGTTTAAAGATATTGGTCCAAGAGCATTAAATTATTTAAGAAAAAAATTGAATTCCAGTAATCTCCAAATGGCTTCTTAGTTTAAGTTTAAATGAAAATAATTAAAGTGGAACTTTTAACTAGGATTTTGTTTGTTTATTTTTTGGCAAGGGCACAAGGGGAGGTGTTTGTGAAATTGCAAGCACACATTTCAAGGTGGAAGTTTTATTTACTCTTAAACTGTAATTATCTGATTTAGAAAGCCTATTTGGATACTAAATTTCTGTTGGGTTTTGTTTTATGAATTCCAGTACTATATAACAAATGTTACAAACCAAGCAAATTCTTTATGTGATCCTAAGAAGTCATATGCTTATGTATTCTGTTGGCTGACTGCAACAGTTAAACAAGAAAACACAAGTCTCCTGGTTGTACTGACATTGTTGATTATGCCGATTCACAAACAAAGACGTCTCAGCACTATACAAGCCAATGCTTTTGTTGCTAAGCCAAAAACAGCAATGTTAATTTAATCTCTATTCAAACTGGAAGTTCTGGAGGCTGCAGTGGCAAAACGGGTGCCAGTCTATTCTGCTGCTTGCCAACAAAAAGAGAAAAAAAAAACACCTTTGTGCATGCACTGAAGACATAAGGAGAAAAAAGCTACTGCACACCCTAAAAAAATTTGATAAAAGCAGTCATCACATCCTAAAGAGGGTATTATGAATAAAATTATGAGAAATTTAAATTACCAAGCACTTGATCATAAACTTTTTCGTAAGCAATTTGGTTACGGTAATCAAAAGATGAACACTTAAGAGACTGAGGATTTGTTAATCCTCCAGTTGCCTTCAAATGTACATAAGACACCAAGTTAGGCAAAAACTGAAACCAAATAACCAATTCAGATATGTACTTTTTTCTCCCTAAGGAGTCCAACTATGTGAGGTGGTCACTATTCTCAAGTCCCACTTAGGACTTAGGAAGACCTGCAGGTGTTCAGGATCTCCCAGGAGACACTCAGAATTCGTTCCTGAAATGTACTAAGTCAGCAGAGCCAATTGCTAAGAAGATTGCCAAGTTTCAGAGGAGTGTCCTGGGAATTGTAGCAAAGATCAGGCAGATAAGCAAGTGCAGAGACTGGCAAGTCATATTTTATTAAATAAATCGGGGCTCAGTGCTTTAATGGAGGAGGCTCTTCAGACTTTTCTGAAAAATCTTCAGATTTTTCTTGCTAGTGAGTTTTGCTCATGGCAGGATATGGCCCTTTGAGAGTAGATAGTTCCACTATTATAAAATAGTAATTTGAAGGGCATGTATTGTAAAACAATGTATCTACTCATTTCTGTTTCAACAGAGCCTAAGGACCCCAAACAAGCTTCAGCATATTAGGAGCTGTACAAACACACTACGAAGACCTTCCAGGCCCCAGAGAGCTCAAAACTTAGGAGGACATACACATATACACAGAAGTTAAGCCAATACTATTTCCCATGCGTTACTGTTAAGTTAGACAGTATATATAGCATCTGCTTGATAGACCAGACGGTTCCTTTAGAATTCAAGATAATTTTATATGATTTCACTCGTTTTTTGAAAGTTTGTTTGTATGTGTTTAATTTTAAGGAAAAAATACTTACATGTCTTCATGCACTGATCAAAGCTAGCAAATCACGAGCTCAGTTTGACAGACTCAATTGTTATTTCATTTCACTCCCACGCTTTTTTACTTCCAAATATGATTTAATAGACAAAATATCAGCTTTAGTTTTCTTCTACTGCTCACCCACATGTGCAGAGTTATTGACCAACTTGTGCTGCTACACATGCGCCACAGCACACAACGATGATGCTCATGCTAATCTATATCTGTCAAATCCCACATTTCATTGGACCCAATAGATTTCAGTGAGACCCCAGTGATCAGACTTATGCCTGGTGGAATGGGATGGGGAGACAAGTCTCAAATGGGACACGTGAGAGCTATTTCAAACAAAACGGAAACAACTGAACTCAAGAAGAAGATATAAAGAAAATGGAGGAAAAAATCAATATAGGACACGATACACATGCTGCCTGGAAAGCAATCTGGTACAGGCAGCGGATCTGGCAGGAAAGATTCAAGTGACTTGAAATAAAATAAACCACCATAATCTGGGAGAAAAAAAAAAAAAACAACTTATTTCTTGGAAAGCCATGAGAAGTTAATTAAGAACAGAGTAAAATTAACAGTTATTATATTTGTTTCAATTGATATTTTTAAAATGTGAGGTTTTTATAAAAATTTTCACTCAGCAACAAGAAAAAAGCTCTCATGTGGGAACAATAGCTAGTCAGCTCATAAAATCATTAGAGGGAACATTTTTGCTGCCTACCATGCAGAGCAGTTTTGCTTTTGGGCAATGGTCCAGATCAATTACAAATTCTATCTATAAAAATCGGGGACAGAAAATTTTGACCATTTTTTTCCTAATGCACACTAGATCAGTGAAAAGTACAGCTAATCTTAAGTCTATTCGAAATTGCTACTATTCTTTTTCAAAAGTGACACTTAAGTACTCAATGAAGTACAGGCACGTTGCTTTAAAAATGTAATAGATTTGTTGATCCGCTTTCATCTTGCATTAGAAAACCCGTTAGATGGCAGAAGCCTATTAGTTATATAGTCTATGTCCACGCCAGAGCAGGAGTCTCCCCTTCAATATGATCTTCAGTGCTTTATCTATTCTAATTTTAAATGTATCATGTGACCCACAATCTCACAGAAAGGTGGATAAAAATAAAAAAAAATCTTTTGATTTAATTGGATTTTTTAGTTATTTAATGTTTTAAAAAAATAAGCCTATTTAAAATGAAATCTGAATGTGATACAAAATATGTTAGGGCCTAAACTTATTATAATTTAGCTGTAAATGTGAAACATGTTTTGATAAGACAAGTTTATGGAGCCAAAACATTTAAGGTGGTTTTGTTTAATAAAAATAAATGTTATCGTTATTTTGTGTTTAATTAAATTTCAGTTACCATCCTAATTCAGCTTGACACAAATCATGACCAAAAGTTAATTATCTCGTACAAAAGCAATATATCATATCATTCGCCATTTTCTGACATAATAAAAATGTAGTTAATAAGAAACTGCAAATATTAAGCTATATAATTGCTTAAATAAATGTACATTGTTATACTGTGTTTGCATGTAGAAAAAGATGCACCAAATTTAGTATAAAGGCTCCATTAAGTTGTAAATCAACGTTTTAATGGTTATACCAACCAATAAAAATGCACCTCTCTTTAGAAAACAAGTAGAAATGGGAAAATTATTAAAATCGATTACTTAAATTAAGGCTTTTGACTTGGTGATTTAAATCATGATTTTCATCACATTGATTTAAGTTAATCCATGCAGTCTCATACACATCCTGCATCTGTGACTGGCAGGAAGCATGACTAGATGACCTAACCTTCAAGGTTTCTTTCAAAGCTAGCCTTAGTATTTTTTGGGTGGGCTGGCAAAACAATTTCACACTCTTCCCCGTCATCAGACTCCTATTAACTATGATCACTGCGCTACATAGACGACTAATCTAAAGATTTTGAGGAAGATTAATTAATGGGGCTGTGTTCTGCTTAACTGACAGATTTTAACACAAAAGTGTGTGTGTCTACGAAAGAATGGGAAGACAAGACACCCCAGAGCCTCTAGTTACAGAAGTGGAGCCCAGCTGTGAAGGGTTGTGGTTAGTTGCCAATATTTAAAAAAACAAACAAACAAAAACAAAAAACGAAGAGTTCTCCCAGGAAAAAAAACTGTCCAAGTAAGATGGATACCTAGGAGCCATTAGGCACTCTGTATTCTGCTGAATGTTACCACATTATGTGTTACCAACAGTAATTGTCCCAAATCTCTTCCCTCTGGCTAGTATTTTATAGAGAAACTAAGGCATAACAATTAAATCAGTTGACCATGGTCACAAAAGGGATGCTAGTCAGTGTTGATTAGAGAACAGGAATCCCCTGTTCTTAATCTTCTAGGATGACGTCTCATGGAATTCTGTTGCTCCTCTTTGTGGGAAGAGATCACATGGGCTACTCAGAGGCCTTAGCTCGGTTGCAGGCAGCTGAGGGGGAACCTACAGTAGCACTAGAACCATGAATGAATCTTGAATGCCACTGCCCCGTATATTTGTAAACTGATCTCGAGTTGTGGCACTGGTTTTCCCAAAGGCCAGCAGTGCAGTGAGGCATAAACAAACAGTGATCTTACAGAAAGCTATCTTTCTCAAAGCTGTTTTAACATGGAAAAGGTCTAAGCACCTTAAAAAAAAAAAATCAGGCTGATATTCTCCTTTACACATCTACGTCCCTCAAATACAGAGATAAGGAAACAGCGTAATCTTCAAGTCATTCTGTCCCAACCAGCAACTTTGAAATGGCATCTATGCTGCAAATCCCAATATTTCAAAAGAAAGGAATCCAACATGTGGCAAGCCTTTCAGTTTTACCTTCTAGAGCCACTTCAAGTGACAGCGCTATACAGTATCACCATTATCAAGTCAGTCAATAAATAAATAAATGTCTGTATTATAATACAGACAAATGTTTCCATTTTAAAAAAATAAGTTCCAGAAGTCCAGCCCTATTGCACAAACCTGTAATAAACCATTTTTAAAGAACAGTCAATGAAGAACCAGCTTCATTGCTTCCAAAGAGTCAAAACATATTGAGGGGGAAAAATACTAAAAATGAGACTTATTGTAAAATGTATCAGTTTACTTTTTAAATAGTCTTAGATCTTTAATAATGAAGATAGATAACTGAATATTTGATCCAGTGTTATGCAACTATATAGAGCAGCACGCAGCTATTGCACAATATATCTACAGGATTTCCAGTAGAAAGGAATATATAAAAAGTTCTATCACAGAAGTCCTTGGATATTAATTTTTGGTGCTGGATTCTAACAAATCTTTTGCTTCATTTATTTTTGTTGCTAAGTATGGAGATCCACCTGAAAAAAAGGAGAAAAATAGATTTATATCAGTATGAAAAACAAAACCATTTAACTCAGAGCATCCCTTAAATTATTGGTGATGTGGTTTATTAGTTTCCTCCTCCTCCAAAAAAAATTGTTCATAAGCTTACGTGAAAATGTCAGAGATAAATTAAACTAGTGGATAAGTAAACAGAACAAAACATGCAATAAAATCTTAATCACTGTGAAAAATAATGCAGAGCAGTAATCTCCTATCGAAGTGAAGTCCTCATGAAAAGTCTAAAATTATTCTCTGAAATCATCTTTCACTTAGACTGAATGCATTGTTCCTGCACCTGTTAAGCAAGGTCAGCTACCCTGAACAGTTCATCTAATGAGAACAGCTAGGATTTTTTTCCCCTCAGGAAATCATCAGAGGCAAAATGTTATAAGCAAATTTTTGATACAGAATCATTAAGAACATACACAAAGCCTATTCCATTCTAGATTCAGAGACAGAGAAATACCAGCCAAAAAAATGTCACATTAAAGCTACTTAAACACGGTACTCCTTCTAACTTCTGGTCCTGAACAGTGTCATTGCTTTATGCTCCATCTAACAATCTGATTACAGTTCAGTGGTCTTTGTGTTTGTTTTTTTACTCTTCCCTTGAGTGGCAACCATCTGCCTACAGTCACCAAAAACAACATTAGAAGGTCTGTATCAGTAGCTCATCACTCACTAGAACACACCTCTATCTTTAAAAAGAAAAGGAGGACTTGTGGCACCTTAGAGACTAACAAATTTGAGCATTAAGCTTTCGTGAGCTACAGCTCACTTCATCAGATGCATTCAGTGGATAATACAGTGGGGAGATTTATATACACAGAGAACATGAAACAATGGGTGTTATCATACAGACTGTAACAAGAGTGATCAGGTAAGGTGAGCTATTACCAGCAGGAGAGCGGGGGGGTGGGGGGGAACCTTTTGTAGTGCTATTCAAAGATGGGCCATTTCCAGCAGTTGACAAGAACGTCTGAGGAACGGGGGGGGAGGGGGTGAAAGAGGAATAAACATGGGGAAATAGTTTTACTTTGTGTAATGACCCATCCACTCCCAGTCTTTATTCAAGCCTAAATTAATTGTATCCAGTTTGCAAATTAATTCCAATTCAGCAGTCTCTTGCTGGAGTCTGTTTTTGAAGTTTTTTTGAACAAAGACTGGGAGTGGATAGGTCATTACACAAAGTAAAACTATTTCCTCATGTTTCTTTGTGTAAGGACCCATCCACTCCCAGTCTTTATTCAATAAACTTCAAAAACAGACTCCAGCAAGAGACTGCTGAATTGGAATTAATTTGCAAACTGGATACAATTAATTTAGGCTTGAATAAAGACTGGGAATGGATGGGTCATTACACAAAGTAAAACTATTTCCCCATGTTTATTCCTCTTCCACGCCCACCCCCCGATTCCACAGACGTTCTTGTCAACTGCTGGAAATGGCCCATCTTGATTATCACTACTAAAGGTCCCCCGTCCCACACCCCCCGTGGCTCTCCTGCTGGTAATAGCTCGTCTTAAGTGATCACTCTCCTTACAGTGTGTATGATAAAACCCATTGTTTCATGTTCTCTCTGTGTGTGTGTGTGTGTATATATAAATCTCCACACTGTAGTTTCTACTGAATGCATTTGATGAAGTGAGCTGTAGCTCACAAAAGCTTATGCTCAAATAAATTTGTAAGTCTCTAAGGTGCCACAAGTACTCCTTTTCTTTTTGCGAATACAGACTAACACGACTGCTACTCTGAAACCTCTATCTTTGTACACTAAAATGTAGTTTAAACATCACTGTGCCCTGAACAATGTTTTCCTAAGCATCTTTTCTGTTCACAATGAAAAATTATGAACAACATTTAAGGATACAGAAAGGACAAGTATCAGTTCTAGATGCCTGGCAACAGAAGGAGATGGGACTTCCAAGACTGGAGAACTTCACTGTGACTTTTAGATCAGGAGTCTAAACCATTACAAACTCATTCCCAGATAGGGTTGCCAACTACTGGGAGTCTCCCGGAATCATGCCCTATCTCCCGGATTCAGAGTAGCAGCCGTGTTAGTCTGTAATCAAGGTGAGCCATTTCCAGCAGTTGACAAGAACATCTGAGGAACAGTGGGGGTGGGTGGGGGAGAATAACATGGGGAAATAGTTTTACTTTGCGTAATGACCCATCCACTTCCAGTCTCTATTCAAGCCTAAGTTAATTGTATCCAATTCAGCAATCTCTCGCTGGAGTCTGTTTCTGAAGTTTTTTGGTTGAAGAATAGCCACTTTTAGGTCTGTAATCGAGTAACCAGAGAGAATGAAGTGTTGTCCAACTGGTTTTTGAACGTTATAATTCTTGATGTCTGATTTGTGTCCATTTATTCTTTTACGTAGAGACTGTCCAGTTTGACCAATGTACATGGCAGAGGGGCATTGCTGGCACATGATGGCATATAGCACATTGGTAGATGCGCAGGTGAACGAGCCTCTGACAGTGTGGCTGATGTGATTAGGCCCTCTGATGGTGTCCCCCGAATAGATATATGGACACAGTTAGCAACGGGCTTTGTTAGGTTTGATAGGTTTCTGGGTTAGTGGTTCTGTTGTGTGGTGTGTGGTTGCTTCTGAGTATTTGCTTCAGGTTGGGGGACTGTCTGTAAGCAAGGACTGGCCTGTCGCCCAAGAACTGTGAGAGTGAGGGGTCGTCCTTCAGGATAGGTTGTAAATCCTTGATGATGCGTTGGAGAAGTATTAGTTGGGGGCTGAAGGTGATGGCTAGTGGCGTTCTGTTATTTTCTTTGTTGGGCCTGTCCTGTAGTAGGTGACTTCTGGGTACTCTTCTAGCTCTGTCAATCCATTTCTTCACTTCAGCAGCTGGGTATTGAAGTTGTAAGAATGCTTGATAGAGATCTTGTAGGTAACTGTCTCTGTCTGAGGGGTTGGAACAAATGCGGTTGTATCATAGAGCTTGGCTGTAGACAATGGATTGTGTGGTGTGATCTGAGTGAAAGCTGGAGGCATGTAGGTAGAAATAGCGGTCAGTAGGTTTCCGGTATAGGGTTGTGTTTATGTGACCATCGCTTATTAGCACCGCAGTGTCCAGGAAGTGGATCTCGTGTGGACTGGTCCAGGCTGAGGTTGATGGTGGGATGGAAATTGTTGAAATCACGGTGTAATTCCTCAAGGGCTTCTTTTCCATGGGTCCAGATGATGAAAATGTCATCAACGTAGCGCAAGTAGAATAGGGGCATTAGGGGACAAGAGCTGAGGAAGCATTTTTCTAAGTCAGCCATAAAAATGTTGACATACGGTGGGGCCATGCGAGTACCCATCGCAGTGCTGCTGATTTGAAGGTATGCATTGTCCCCAAATGTGAAATAGTTATGGGTGAGGACAAAGTCACAAAGTTCAGCCACCAGGTTAGCCGTGACATTATCGGGGATACTGTTCCTGACGGCTTGTAGTCCATCTTTGTGTGGAATGTTGGTGTAGGGCTTCTACATCCATAGTGGCTAGGATGGTGTTTTCAGGAAGATCACCGATGGATTGTAGTTTCCTCAGGAAGTCAGTGGTGTGTCGAAGATAGCTGGGAATGTTGGTAGCATAGGGTCTGAGGAGGGAGTCTACATAGCCAGACAATCCTGTTGTCAGGGTGCCAATGCCTGAGATGATGGGGCGTCCAGGATTTCCTGGTTTATGGATCTTGGGTAGCAGATAGAATACCCCAGGTCGGGGTTCTAGGGGTGTGTCTGTGCGGATTTGTTCTTGTGCTTTTTCAGGGAGTTTCTTGATCAAATGCTGTAGTTTATTTGGTAGCCCTCAGTAGGATCAGAGGATAATGGCTTGTAGAAAGTGGTGTTGGAGAGCTGCTTGGTAGCCTCTTGTTCATATTCCGACCTATTCATGATGATGACAGCACCTCCTTTGTCAGCCTTTTTGATTATGATGTCAGAGTTGTTTCTGAGGCTGTGGATGGCACTGTGTTCTGCACGGCTGAGGTTATGGGGCAAGTGATGCTGCTTTTCCACAATTTCAGCCCGTGCACGTCGGCAGAATCACTCTATGTAGAAGTCCAGTCTGTTGTTTCGACCTTCAGGAGGAGTCCACCCAGAATCCTCCTTTTAGTAGTATTGGTAGGAAGGTCTCTGTGGATTAGTATGTTGTTCAGAGGTGTGTTGGAAATATTCCTTGTGTCGGAGATGTCGAAAATAGGATTCTAGGTCACCATAGAACTATCATAGAAGTATCATGTTCATGGGGGAGGAGGGGCAGAAGGAAAGGCCCCGAGATAGCCCAGCAGAAGAATCTGTCCTAAGAGTATAGTTGGATAGATTAACAATATTACTGGGTGGGTTAAGGGAACCACTGTTGTGGCCCCTTGTGGCATGTAGTAGTTTCAATAGTTTAGTGTCCTTTTTCTTTTGTAGAGAAGCAAAGTGTGTGTTGTAAATGGCTTGTCTAGTTTTTGTAAAGTCCAGCCATGAGGAAGTTTGTGTGGAAGGCTGTTTTTTTTTTTTTTTTTTTTTTTAAAATGAGAGCATCCAGTTTTGAGAGCTCATTCTTAATCTTTCCGTGTTTGCTGTAGAGGATGTTGATCAGGTGGTTCCGCAGTTTCTCTGAGAGTGTGTGACACAAGCTGTCAGCATAGTCTGTGTGGTATGTAGATTGTAATGGAATCTTTACCTTCAGTCCTTTTGGTATGATGTTCATCTGTTTGCATTTGGAAAGGAAGATGATGTCTGTCTGTATCTGTATGAGTTTTTTCATGAAGTTGATAGATTTCCACTCCATACTGCTAAATTCAGTGCCTTGCATAATGACCGATTTCAGAGTAGCAGCCATATTAGTCTGTATTCGCAAAAAGAAAAGGAGTACTTGTGGCACCTAAGAGACCAACAAATTTATTTGAGCATTAAGCTTTCGTGAGCTACAGCTCACTTCATCAGACGCATTCAGTGGATAATACAGTGGGGAGATTTATATACACAGAGAACATGAAACAATGGGTGTTATCATACACACAGTAAGGAGAGTGATCACTTAAGATGAGCTATTACCAGCAGGAGGGGGGCAGGGGGAAGGAAGAAAACCTTTAGTAGTGATAATCAAGATGGGCCATTTCCAGCAGTTGACAAGAACGTCTGAGGAACAGTGGGGAGGGGAATGGGGGGGGAAATAACAGGAGGAAATAGTTTTACTTTGTGTAATGACCCATCCACTACCAGTCTCTATTCAAACCTAAGTTAATTGTATCCAGTTTGCAAATTAATTCCAATTCAGCAGTCTCTCGTTGGAGTCTGTTTTTGAAGGTTTTTTGTTGAATAGCCACCCTTAGGTCTGTAATCGAGTGACCAGAGAGAATGAAGTGTTGTCCGACTGGTTTTTGAATATTATAATTCTTGACGTCTGATTTGTGTCCCAAACCGGGAGATTTTAGGTGCTGAAAGTCTGGTGGCGGCAGCGGGGCTAAGACAGACTCCCTGCCTGTCCTGGCTCTGCACCGTTCCCTAAAGCGGCTGACACATCCCTGTGGCCCCCTTAGCCCAGCTGCGCCGCCGACCGGTAGCTGCCCGAGGTATGCACCTCCCGGCTGGAGCCTACACTCCACACTACCTCCTGCACCCCAACCCCCTACTGCAGCCCTCCACCCCAGGCTCAGCCCAGAGCCCCCTCCCACACTCTGAACCCCTTGGCCCCACCCCGCAGAGCCCATACCCCCTCCGGCAACCCAACCTCCTGCCCCAGCCCACTGAAAGTAAGTGAGGGTGAGGGAGAGTGATCGACAGAGGGAGTGGGGATGGAGTTAGCAGGGCGGGGCCTTGGAGAAGGACAGGGCAGGGCAGGGCAAGGGTATTTGGATTTGTGTGATTAGACAGTTGGCAACCCTATTCCCAGATCTAATACAGAAACAACTGAGTGAAGTCCATATTTTTTAAGTGTGTGCTGTGTTGTGTGTGTGTTTGGGGTGGAGGGGTTGGGAGGGGCAGAGGGGGGAGAATGCTTACCAATACATATGTAAAGTTTTTCTGGTAAATGGGGTTTCAGTAAGGAGTGGGGATTACTGAATTGAATGTAGCTTGTCTATTCCCCTTTGAGAGCAGAGGCATGAAAAATAAAACTGCAAAAAGCAATACAAGCTAGAGAAATATTAACTATGCACTGTTTAAATGCCAAAAGTGAATTCTCTCAAAATAAAGTCAAAATTTGCTAAAAGCGTTTTTTGCTACATTTACATCATTAAGTGCACAACCTATTTCATTGCCTTCCAATGAGAGAAGAACTTGTATCATGCAATTCAATTATTTGTAATTTTAGTTTGGATACTTAGTGCAACAATTTTTGTGGCTTTCGTTGTGCATATTATTTCTCTAAAAACATTTGATTTTGATTTATTTATTTAAAATTGTGTCTTCAGATCCCATAGTTCTCTCATAACTAGCCTATACAACTGTAGTTTTAATCAGTTTCCATTGTTGTCCTTTTCCACTAACTCCAATTATCTGCTACAGGTGTGTATCGTCTTTGGCTTCAACCTTGCCACTAATGAAGTCAAAGGAGCTCTAAGTGGGTATATGAGACTGCCTGTGCAGATGCAGGATTAGGAACTATGGCCCCAATTCTGCAATTGGTAGCGCACAGATGGGCTGCTGAGTCTACACGATGCCCTGTTGAAGTCTACAGAGCCCCAGGCAAGTGCAACTGTCAGCTCAGATGCTATCAATTGTGGGAGTGGGAGACTTTAGTGTATATCATCTTCAGAACAGTGATTGTCTTAATATGTTGGTACAGCACCCAGCCCAAAGGAACCAAGATCCTGATGGGATCTCTGGGTGCCACTGCAATACAAATGATAATGTCCGTTAATCAAAACTTTTAACATACTGTACACTAAACTGTAGCTCTGACCATCATAATATATTACAAATACAACAGAGAATTCCTTTCCTATTTTCAGTATACCCACTTTACAGAAAAACAAATTAAAAAGCAGAATGACAGACATCTAAGCAGGACTGTTTAACCGTTAGCAATCCAAGGAGATAAGGCAGCTGAAATAAAAGTGCTTACTCAACACCTTATATTGCTAGCGGTCAGTTATCTTTTTATTATGATGGTTAGGAACAAAATCCTGTGAAATCTGTCAACAAGAAATAAAAAACTTCACTTCCCCCTTTTGACTTTTGAAATACAGTGCAATTCTACCATCTGTTATTGAAAAGTAGAAACAGGAATGAACATATGGGCTCTCTTTCTCAAGCAGCTGTAGTGTAGTTAAAGTTATAATAATAAGCCTTTCTGTAAGATAAATTTACATTAAAAACCTGGCCAATTAAAGCAACTGTGCCCAGCTTTACAGTTTTCCAGGATGGGTTTAAGAACCCCAGAATCTGATATATTTAGTGATTATAGCACATGTACCTCAGAGACTTGTGTGCTCATATATTTATGGCCAGAAAAAACCCAGTTCAAGCATTTTTGTGTAATGTAAGTGGGAACTTCACGGCTAGTGTTTTCCCTTCTTCAAAGCTCCTGGAACACTAACAGCTAGTGAAGTGCTGATCTAGAAAATGAGCTCAGAAGGCAGCAGAGTAACCTAGTGCTACTATGGCATCCGGAGTTTCGATATCGGTCTGCTTTATTTATTAGAGAAAACAACAACATATAAAAGCTTACGCGTAAGTCTCACTACTAAATATACAGCACATAATTTCATGAATTACATAAATGGCTAGCTACAACCAGTTTAAGTAAACTGAAAGGAGCTCGTAGTATGTTCTTTCCACCCAATATTAATAAAAACAACAGTGTACCTTTATCAGGGTGATTCAAAATCATGATTCTCCTATGAGCTGTTCTAATCTTGGCCTTGTCAGCAGATGGACTGTAGAAATAAATAAAGTGCTTACCATAGTGTCAATGGTAAATGATCAGTTTGCACTGACTTCAGACAATTTAAAACTAGAGGGTTTCACCATCTTGTGGACAAAACACACAATTGCACCTTTTGGGACGGAACATTTTAATAAGCCATTTAAGACATTTAAGGAAGTACACCCCTTTTATTTAAAAAATAAAATAAAATAAAATAAATAAATAAAAAAGCACAGCCAGTACAGTGCAGGAATACTGACAGTTTTTGTCTGTTTCAAAACTCAACAGTTTCTGCCACATACATAACAGAGACTGGTTTCAGAGTAGCAGCCGTGTTAGTCTGTATTCGCAAAAAGAAAAGGAGTCCTTGTGGCACCTTAGAGACTAACACATTTATTTCAGCATAAGCTTTCACGAGCTACAGCTCACTTCATCGGATGCATTCAGTGGAAAATACAGTGGGGAGATTTATATACACACATAGAGAACATAAAACAATGGGTTTTATCATATACACTGTAAGGAGAGTGATCACTTAAGATGAGCTATTACCAGCAGGAAGTGGGGGGGCGGGGAAGGAAGAAAACCTTTTGTGGTGATAATCAAGGTGGGCCATTTCCAGCAGTTGACAAGAACATCTGAGGAACAGTGGAGGTGGAGGTGTGGGGGGGGAATAACATGGGGAAATAGTTTTACTTTGTGTAATGACCCATCCACTCCCAGTCTCTATTTAAGTCTAAGTTAATTGTATCCAGTTTGAAAATTAATTCCAATTCAGCAGTCTCTCGTTGGAGTCTGTTTTTGAAGTTTTTTTGTTGAAGAATAGCCACTCTTAGGTCTGTAATCAAGTGACCAGAAAGATTGAAGTGTTGTCCAACTGGTTTTTGAACATTATAATTCTTGATGTCTGATTTGTGTCCATTTATTCTTTTACGTAGAGACTGTCCAGTTTGACCAATGTACATGGCAGAGGGGCATTGCTGGCACATGATGGCATGTAGCACATTGGTAGATGCGAAGGTGAACGAGCCTCTGATAGTGTGGCTGACGTGATTAGGCCCTCTGATGGTGTCCCCTGAATAGATATGTGGACACAGTTGGCAACGGACTTTGTTGCAAGAATAGGTTTCTGGGTTAGTGGTTCTGTTGTGTGGTGTGTGGTTGCTTCTGAGTATTTGCTTTAGGTTGGGGGGCTGTCTGTAAGGAAGGACTAGCCTGTCTCCCAAGATCTGTGAGAGTGATGGGTCGTCTTCCAGGATAGGTTGTAGATCCTTGATGATGCATTGGAGAGGTATTAGTTGGGGGCTGAAGGTGATGGCTAGTGGCGTTCTGTTATTTTCTTTGTTGGGCCTGTCTTGTAGTAGGTGACTTCTGGGTACTCTTCTGGCTCTGTCAATCCATTTCTTCACTTCAGCAGCTGGGTATTGAAGTTGTAAGAATGCTTGATAGAGATCTTGTAGGTAACTGTCTCTGTCTGAGGGGTTGGAACAAATGCGGTTGTATCGTAGAGCTTGGCTGTAGACAATGGATCGTGTGGTGTGATCTGGGTGGAAGCTGGAGGCACGTAGGTAGAAATAGCGGTCAGTAGGTTTCCGGTATAGGGTGGTGTTTATGTGACCATCGCTTATTAGCACCGTAGTGTCCAGGAAGTGGATCTCTTGTGTGGACTGGTCCAGGCTGAGGTTGATGGTGGGATGGAAATTGTTGAAATCATGGTGGAATTCCTCAAGGGCTTCTTTTCCATGGGTCCAGATGATGAAGATGTCATCAATGTAGTGCAAGTAGAATAGGGGCATTAGGGGACAAGAGCTGAGGAAGCATTGTTCTAAGTCAGCCATAAAAATGTTGACATACGGTAGGGCCATGCGAGTACCCATCGCAGTGCCGCTGATTTGAAGGTATACATTGTCCCCAAATGTGAAATAGTTATGGGTGAAGACAAAGTCACAAAGTTCAGCCACCAGGTTAGCCGTGACATTATCGGGGATACTGTTCCTGACGGCTTGTAGTCCATCTTTGTGTGGAACGTTGGTGTAGGGGGCTTCTACATCCATAGTGGCCAGGATGGTGTTTTCAGGAAGATCACCGATGGATTGTAGTTTCCTCAGGAAGTCAATGGTGTCTCGAAGATAGCTGGGAATGCTGGTAGCGTAGGGCCTGAGGAGGGAGTCTACATAGCCAGACAATCCTGTTGTCAGGGTGCCAATGCCTGAGATGATGGAATACTCCAGGTCAGGGTTCCAGGGGTGTGTCTGTGCGGATTTGTTCTTGTGCTTTTTCAGGGTGTTTCTTGAGCAAATGCTGTAGTTTCTTTTGGTAACCCTCAGTGGGATCAGAGGGTAACGGCTTGTAGAAAGTGGTGTTGGAGAGCTTCCTAGTGACCGCATGGCCCCACAGAATGCCAACATTTTTATGGCTGACTTAGAACAACGCATGTATGTGATATATGCCATTATGTGCCAGCAATGTCCCTCTGCCATGTACATTGGTCAAACTGGACAGCATCTATGTAAAAGAATAAATGGACACAAATCAGACGTCAAGAACTATAACATTCAAAAACCAGTCGACAACACTTGAATCTCTCTGGTCACTCGATTACAGACCTAAGACTGGCTATTCTTCAACAAAAAAACTTCAAAAACAGACTCCAACGAGAGACTGCTGAATTGGAATTAATTTGCAAACTGGATACAATTAACTTAGGCATGAATAGAGACTGGGGGTGGATGGGTCATTACACAAAGTAAAACTATTTCCCCATGTTATTCCCCTCCACCCCCCATTGTTCCTCAGATGTTCTTGTCGTCAACTGCTGGAAATGGCCCACCTTGATTATCACTACTAAAAGGTTTTCTTCCTTCCCCACCCCCCCACTTCCTGCTGGTAATAGCTCATCTTAAGTGATTACTCTCCTTACAGTGTGTATGATAAAACCCATTGTTTCATGTTCTCTGTGTGTGTATATAAATCTCCCCACTGTATTTTCCACTGAATGCATCCGATGAAGTGAGCTGTAGCTCACAAAAGCTTATGCTCAAATAAATTTGTTAGTCTCTAAGGTGCCAGAAGTACTCCTTTTCTTATTACAGAGACTATCAGAACAGTTATGTCAGCATAGCTATGCCAGCACTACACAGACAGAAGGGGTTTTCTGTCAACGTAGGATCACCACCTCCCCAAACAGCATTAGCTAGGTCAATGGAAGCCCTCTTCCCTCACACCCCTAATCGATGTAGCTATGCTAATATAACTGATCACCACCTCCCCAAACAGCATTAGCTAGGTCAACGGAAGCCCTCTTCCCTCACACCCCTAATCGATGTAGCTATGCTAATATAACTGATCACCACCTCCCCAAACAGCATTAGCTAGGTCAACGGAAGCCCTCTTCCCTCACACCCCTAATCGATGTAGCTATGCTAATATAACTTATCATTATAGACAATGACTTACACATATTTAACTGGTTTTGCACCAGTGAACAGTGAAAAATGATTCCCGGAAAATGGTTATTTACGACCAATGACAAAATATATAATATTTGTTGTAACTATGAATCTATACAGAGTATTATTAAAATAATTCCTCATCCTGGTGAGATCCAAAAACTCTGCATTTTTTGTTTTCCTAAAGCTGTTCAATGTGTTATTCTCAGGGACATGTCAATTTACAAATGCTACATAAAGCTGCTTCTTTCAATGACAGGAAGATAAAATATGTACTTCAACTAAATTAAGTGTGTACCTTACCAGCAAATAGCCACTTATGGAAGCATTATGCCAGCACAGTAGCAGAGTTCCTTCTGGATTGAAGAGGAACATTTCTATTTGAAGCTGTATGGTTTAGCTTTCTTAAAATTGGTTGACATGGAAAATGTAGCCACCATTTGCAGCAACATTTACCACTTCAAGAGAAGCCAGAGGAAGGCAGCTTTTTGTCACTCCACTAAAGAATGCTATGGGGTAACACTGTTTAGTGGTACAAAATTTCACCAGAGAAGGCAAATACATACTGCCCCCGCCTTTTCTTTTTAGCCTAAGGCTCCAAGAGCAGAGGCTAATACATATTTCCACCCCCATTGCCCCCTTTTTAGCTGAAGGCTCCAAGAACCTAACTCCACTATCTGTGCAGGAATGCCAGGTCTCAGCCTAACTATAGTCTTGTGGGGGGACTCTCCTAAATATTGTAATTTTTACTCTTCAATCACAGAAAAATCAAAGCCTACCTATGTTGCAGAAGTGGTGCACAGAACTGCACTAAAGAAAAAGCGATGGGAATAAAAATTAGGCGGTCAGAGGCCCTGAAAATTACATAATAATTGAGAAATAAGATTATTTATATTTCAAATAATTTTTATATCGAACAGTTAAAGAGCACAATTTCCCATTATTTCAACCTATAAAGCTGTTAATAAATAGGCTGCTGTAATCTAGTGGATTGAGCAGACAGTTAGAACCAAGTTTAGCTGAGTTCTGTTCCCAGTTCTGCAACTCACTGTGTAACCTGGGACAAAAAACAATCTACATACTTCAGTTACCCCACAGGCGTAGTTCTCATAGGGACAATAACGTTTGCCCACCTTAGTCAGGGGATTTCAGACCTATATTGCTAAAGGGCATTAAGTGCAAAGTACTATTAGAATCCAAAAACGAGTATTAATGTATTGTTAAGGTTAGAAATTTTAATGCTCAAGAGTCAGGTTAAGGCAAAATTGCAGTAAAGTAGTGCAGTTCTGCTCCAAAAAATGACTGATAAAATGGCCTGTAACATCAAGTTTGCTTAATTTACCAGATGTCACTAATCCTGCAAATTCAAAACCTTTTCTCAAACATCACTAGTAATAAAGATTCTGCATTGCAAGTTACACTGCCAAGCCTCAGTTTCATTAGTGCAACCTTACTCATTACCTTCAGGAAGGTTACACAGGGGTAACTGATTGGCCTTGTACATTTGGTCAGCCATATGTCTCTGGATATATATAGGAACAGATCTGTGGAGTAACGTGATGCTACTTTCCAGTCATTTTTCAGAGTATAATCACACTTGAAGGTTGAATACATGACCTCAACTTTGCCCCATGTGTATGCATTGATTATACAATCTACTGTACTACTTATGAAATGCAATAACTTAGATGTTTCTGCAGTCTTAGATTCTATTGTATATTCTTGCTATCTTTTTAGTATTTCATACTTATTTTTATTGATTTATACCAGGGTTGGGCAAACTTTTTGGCCTGAGGGCCACATCGGGTTTCTGAAATTGCATGGAGGGCCAGTTAGGGGAGGCTGTGCCTCCCCAAACAGCCAGGCATGGCCCAGCCCTGCCCCCTATCCGACTCCCCCCTGCTTCTCGCGCCCTGATGGCTCCCCTGGGACTCCTGCCCCATCCAACCCCCCCAGTTCCCTGATGGCCCCCAGGAACCCCTGCCCCATCCAACCCCCCCAGTTCCCTGATGGCCCCCAGGAACCCCTGCCCCATCCAACCCCCCCCGCTCTCTGTCCCCTGACCGCCTCTGACCCCCCTGCCCCTAACTGCCTCCCGCCGCCCCATCCAAACCCCCTCTCCTTCCTGACTGCCCCCGGAACCCCCGCCCTTAACTGCCCCCCCATTGCCCCATCCAACCCCTCCTCTCCTTCCTGACTTCCCCGCCCAGGACCCCTGCCCCCATTCAACCCCCGTTCCCCACCCTCTGACCGCCCCAACCCCTATCCACACCCCTGGCCCCGAACACCCCCGGACTCCCCTGCCCTCTATCCAACCCCACCCTGGTCCCTGCCCCCTTACCACGCTGCCTGGAGCACCAGTGGCTGGCAGTGCAGCTGCACCAGGACAGACAGGCAGCCATGCAGCACAGAGCACCAGGTCAGGCTGTGGTTCTGCAGCCCCGCCGCCCAGAGCATTGCACCGGCAGTGCAGTAAACTGAGGCTGCGGGGGAGGGGGAACAGCAGGGGAGGGGCCAGGAGCCAGGCCAGATGTGGCCTGCAGGCCGGATGTGGCCCACCTCTGATTTATATGCTATGTAATTTTTCTAGCTAACATATCAATACTTGTCACCACTTACATACCACATATTGAAACAGTATAAAGATTTCCTTTGGGAAAAAAAATCTTTATTTTATCTTGTAAGCTGTCTGCTGAGACAACAATATGTACATTTGAGTTTCTCTCATCTAGAACTAGCTAACTTACAATTCTCATTGGACTTATTCTGTAAATCTGGAAAGTTCAGGATGTTTGCTTAATACAGGGGGAAGCTAGTAACATCTCCTATATTTAGACTCCCTAACATTTTCCATTATAAACGGTTCTTGTGTACTTCTCTTTGAAAAGCTCTCAACTCCATTGTCTGCAGCAGGCAGACATTATAATACTTCACTTATAATGCCTTCCCCATAAATCTCAAAATTGAATTAAGCCCCAAAACCATTGTGAACTAAGGATTTCCTTTTTACAGATGACAAAAATTAGGGACAGGGATTAAAACAATTTGCCAAAAGTCACAGGAATTTTATGGCACAGAATAGGGAATCACAAGACCCAAGCACAAGACCATTTTTCTTCCCTTATGGAGACACCAGTTACTGCTCCATAGTTAATGCTGCGTTCCATTTTGCATTTAAAGTACAGATTAATCCTTTGTTTTACATACACAGCCTCCACAAAATTGTTGTTTATTTTGGGGGCACAGAATGGATTTTCTGAGAATTTACAAGTCCGGTAATTAGAGTGAGTTAAAAATTCATTAAAATTAGCCTCTATGAAATTTAGCATCTGTACCAAATGATCTTAGTAATGGAACACCACAGACTCTTCAGATTATCCACAGAGTTAATTTTTGTTGAAATCTTCTGCATAAACTATGTTAGATGAAATTAGGTTGTATTTAAGCTATATTAATAATGAATGTTGTATCTAATTGTTACATTTATAAAAACCACACACAAGGTCCAGTTAACAGCTCAGTTAACTCGTAAGTGGGGCTTTGTGACAGAGATAACTCAACAAATCACAACCGTTTCCCGATAGCTCATTTGTATGCATCATTTTGATTAGTTACAATGAGTCAGTGCTATGATGAAAACTGGACACATTCAAAATAAGGCTGTGAAATGATTAAAAAAATTAATCACGATTAATAGTGTGATTGTGTGATTAATTTTTTATGATTAAACAACAACAGAATACCATTTATTCAAGTAGTTTTGGATATTTTCTACATTTTCAGACATATTGATTAAGAACATAAGAATGACCCCACTGGGTCAGACCAAAGGTCCATCTAGCCCAATATCCTGTATTCCGAAAGTGGATAGTGCCAGGTGCCCCAGAAGGAATGATCATCAAATGATCCATCCCCTGTCGCTCATTCCCAGCTTCTGGCAAACAGAGGGTAGGGACACCATTCCTGCACATCCTGGCTAATAGCTATCGATGGACCTATCCTCCATGAATTTTTCTAGTTCTTTTTTGAACCCTGTTATGATCTTGGCCTTCACAACATCCTCTGGCAAGGAGTTATACAGGTTGACCGTGTGTTGTGTGAAGAAATACTTCCTTTTGTTTGTTTTAAACCTGCTGCCTATTAATTTCATTTGGTGATCCCTAGTTCTTGTGTTATAAGAAGTAGTAAACAACACTTCCTTATCTACTTTCTCTAGACCAGTCATGATTTTATAGACCTCAATCATATCTCCCCTTGGCCGTCTCTTTTCCAAGCTGAAAAGTCCCAGTTTTATTAACCTCTCCTCGTACGGAAGCAGTTCTATATCCCTAATAATTTTTGTTGCCCTTTTCTGAACCTTTTCCAATTCCAATATCAATTACAACACAGACTACAAAAAGAAAAGGAGTACTTGTGGCACCTTAGAGACTAACAAATTTATTTATGCTCAAATACATTAGTTAGTCTCTCTAAAGTGCCATAAGTACTCCTGCGGATACAGACTAACATGGCTGCAACTCTGAAACAGACTACAAAGTGTACAGTGCTCACTTCATATTTGTTATTACAAATATTTGTACGTAAAAAACAAAATAGTATTTTTTCAGTTCACTTAAAACAAGTACTGTAGTGCAATCTCTATATCATAAAAGTTGAACTTACAACTGTATAATTATTTACAAAAAATAACTAAATTCAAAAGTAAAACAATGTAAAATTTTAGAACCTACAAGTCCACTCAATCCTACTTCTTGTTCAGCCAATTCCTCAGTTTGTTTACATATGCAGGAGATAATGCTGCCCCACTTCTTATTTACAATATCACCTGAAAGTGAGAACAGGCATTCGCATGGCACAGTTGTAGCCGGCATCACAAGATATTTATGTGCCAGATGTACTAAAGATTTGTGTGTTATTCCTGAGGACATTCTACGCCAAAAAATTAAAAGTTCTCCTCACAATATTTTAAAATTCTGCATGGTTTATTTGTCAATAAATAAATGCAGAGGTTCCAGCATGTCAGTGGAGAGCACAGGCCACTACCTGCACAAAGGTGGGAGATCAGCCTGCAGCCCCTCTACCCCCGGACATGGACTCAGCGGTGATGCTGCACCCCACCCTGACACAACACAAGGCCGGGTCTGCCCTAGAAACACCCTGGGACCCTGCTCCTCTGCGCCAGGCGTGTGGCAGGCCGGCTCAACCAAGCAGGATCCAAGTGTGGAGGGGATCCAAGTGTGGGGTGAGAAGATTCTGTGTGGGACAATCTGGATGCAGGCAGCTCAGTGGAGGGTCTAGGTGTGAGGGGGATCTGGATGCACACAGGCTCGTTGGGGGTTTCCAGATGCAGGGGCAACGAGACTCTACAGGGGCTTCCAGTTGAAAGGTAGTGGGGGCTCAGCGCAGGGTCTGAATGTGGGGGTCTCAGTAGTGGGCAAGGGGGTCTGGGTGGGGTGTCTGTGGCATGGGGGTCTGGATGTGGAGGCTCAGGGTGGTGCACCAAGGTGGGGGTTTGAGTGCAGGGAGTTCAGTGGGGAGTGGTCTGGGTGCAGGTGCTCCGGGTACAGTGGTTGAGGTTCAATGGGTTTTTTGGGTATGGAGGGCGAGGCTAAGCGGGGGTGTCTGGGTAGAGGAGGTCTGGAAGCACAGGGGTTGAATGGATAGGAGGAGCAGCTCCCTGTACAATGACCCCTCCCCTTGCAGCTGAGGAGTGCTGGGGGTAGGAAGCAGGGGAGGCTGCTGTGCTTCATGCAGCTGGGTGAGGTTTCTGAGCGTGGGTCTGACACAGCCCCACCCACTCCTTGCAGTGGAAGAGGAAGTCCTGTCCTCTCCTGCCCAGACAGGACTAGTAGCTGATCCCGGCTCAGGGTAGGAGCCACTGGCTGGGGAATCCCCATGGTGATTAACCTCTCTACTGGCTGCTCCGGGTGCCTGAAACGATGTACCTGTGCTGCTAGAGAGTGGTGCGTGACTGCTCTTGCAGCTTCCCTGTCAGAAAGTCATTTTTCTGTGGGGAAGCAAAGAAATCTGCAGAGGATATGAATTGGCACAGAATTCCCCCAGGAGTAACATGTCCCTTCTTGCTTCAACCACCACTCCATACGACATGCGTCCATGCTGATGACGGGTTCTGCTCGATAACCATCCAAAGCAGAGTGGACCAACACATATTCATTTTCATCATCTCAGTTAGATGCCATCAGCAGAAGGTTGGTTTTCTTTTTGGTGGTTCAGGTTCTGTAGTTTCTGCATTGGAGTGTTGCTCTTTTAAGACTTCTGAAGACCTCATCCTTCTCAGATTTTAGAATGCACTTCAGATTCTTAAACCTTAAGTCGAGTGACGTAGCTATCTTTAGAAATCTCACATTGGTATCTTCTTTGTGTTTTGTCAAATCTGCAGTGAAAGTGTTCTTAAAAGGAACAACATGTGCTGGGTCATCATCCAAGACCACTATAACATGGAATATATCACAGAGTAGGAGACATACGATTTTCCCCAAAGGAGTTCAGCCACAAATTTAATTCATGCATTATTTTTTTTAATGAGCATTATCAGCATGGAAGTACGTCCTCTGTAATGGTGGCCGAAGCATGAAGGGACATATGAATGTTTAGCATATCGCACGTAAATACCTTGCAATGCTGGCTACAATAGTGCCATGCGAACGCCTGTTATCACTTTCGGGTGACACTGTAAATAAGAAGCGGGCAGCATTATCTCCCGTAAATGTAAACAAACTTGTTTGTCTTAGTGATTGACTGAACAAGAAGTAGGTCTGTGTGGACTTGTAGGCGCTGAACTTTTACATCGTTTTGTTTTTGAATGCAGTTATGTAACAAAAATATCTACATTTGTAAGTTGCACTTTCACCATAAAGAGATTGCACTACAGTACCTGAATGAGGTGAATTGAAAAATATTATTTCTTTTGTTTGCCATTTTTACAGTGCAAATATTTGTAATAAAAATAATATAAAGTGAGCACTGTCTACTTTGTATATTGTATTGTAAATGAAATCAATATATTTTAAAATGTAGAAAAACAAAAAATATGTAATAAATTTCAATTGGTATAATAAATTTCAATTGGTATTCTATTGTTTAACAGTGCGATTAAAACTGCGATTAATCGCGATTAATTTTTTTTTTTAGTTAATAGCATGAATTAATTGCAATTCATTGACAGCCCTAATTCAAAATTCTTGCTGGCAGATTAAGGAGAAAAAAGTGACAATTGGGGCAAGTAAAGGTTTTATGACCACATACTGGCTGGGGCATCAGTACTTTAAAAGGCTCCCCACGGGACGGCATTCTTGCCTTTTCTCCACTGCACACTAAGATAGTACTAACTGGGGAAACTAAAACAGAGCATAGGGGATACCTTTAAAGTGCATGGACATTGGAATTATGGGGTTGGGATCGCCCATCCCTCCTTTACATAGCACCAGTTCTCTAACACAGACCTCTAAAACAATAACTTAACTGCAAATTAAGGTCCAGAATCACCAGTACATCGACTGCTATGAACTGCTCTATCAAAGCAAACCAACTTTAAAGCCATCTAAACGGACCAGTAAGCTCCAACTGCAATGCACTACTCTGGTGTACCAGTGAATCTACCCATAAGTTTAATTTTAATAAGTGATTTAAGGTTGCTAACTCATATCTTTAAGTCATCCAAAATACCACGTGGTACCATTCTCTTTGGATTTCTTGTTTAGTGTGCATGTATGAAATATATATTTTCAAAACCTAAGGAAATTGCAAGACAAAAAATACATCAAGGAGGACATAATTTTGGGACATATCAGTTAAAGACCCTTACAGGAATGTTGTAATTAACTTTAAATGTACCTTAACTTTCAATTGCCTGGATTAATAAGGGTTAGATATGGCATCACTACAACATTCCTGAAATTAAAGTTTAATTAATGTTAAGGTTACACAAACAAAAATCCAAACATGTTAACATTTGGAACTACACAGTTAAGGCAACCAACCAACCAATCTTTACTCTGGCCTATAGAGACTTCCTGCAATAATCATGCAATTATGATTAAGACATTTTAGCATTTGTGGCCCCAGATTAGATTAAACTATTTTTAAAGACATTCAGGACTCGCCCTACCCTTTCCTGCCTTCCTGGAGTTGCTATAGGGAAGAATAAAGGTGGTTTGGGTGCCTCAGATGTCCATTTCCATATGTTAAAAGAAATCCAAACATGTTTAAGTGTAACCTTAACTCTTAATTGCCTGGGTATGTAATGCTTGGTATTGGGGATAATCACAATTGTTCTGTAATGTGTTTTATCCTTAAGTTACACATGCCTATGCTCACCCTTAAATTCATCCTAATACATTGTATTGTATCCTCAATTCCTTTAACTACAATAAAAAAGATGTGAAGAAAGATTACACATACATTTGAAATGACAGACTCAATGGAATTGCTTTCTGCATTACTGATGCATTAATACAATCCATAGTATTGTAAATCTTGATTTTGTAGCGAGATCAGAGTAGATGATCATGTTGATCAGCATAGTATGTGTTGTTCTGATTTATATTTACAGCATTTGTCCTCTACTGCTGTAAGTGGCCTGAAGGTATGACAAAAGCTGCGTAGCTGCTCATTTTATTGTATGTTTTTTTCCAACCAAAATACAACCTTAGAATGGCACATGGAACACAATTTTTGTTAACAAGTTACAACTGTGAGCACTATTACAGCCCTATTCTTTCACCTTACATTTCTCCATTCAGTTTGGTGATAAAACAAAAAAACAGTATTAATGCAGCACACCTACCTTATGCCTAAAATAAGACTAGCTTCTCGTCTACTCATTTTCTGTTCAAATCCTCCTTTATAGTATGATGAAAAACTCTATGGGGGGAGTGGAAGGGGGAGGAGGGAAGAGAGAGGAAAATAATTAGTTCCACGTACACAGGTACCACTGAAAATCTGACCTCTTAAAAGTTACAGTTTGTGTTTTTACAGTGTCCCACTGATAATGAAAGACATTATTTGTTGCAGCCATTGATTTGTAGGGTTGAGAGTCTCCCTGCCCTTTGGCAGGGCAACCCTAATTGTCTAAATGCTGGGTAGAATGAAATTGCACATGAGCACCGTCCTGGGCTTCATGTGCACATAAATTCATGCCGACTTAACTTCCCCTGCCATTTGGGATTATTTGCGGTTTTTTTCCCAGATCAGAAACTGAGATTTTAACCACTGTTTAAAACAACGGAAAGAGAAAACTTGTTTTGGAGAGTGAGGTGTGGTGAATTTTTTAAAAGCAAAAACTGTAGCTGTCCAGGGAAGGGAGTGAGGATAAAACTGATGCCTATCAACCGTAAGTGTGTTAAAATAAATTATTGAAATACCATAGCGTAACTAAAGATATCAGTGTTTTTTTTGTTTTTTTTTTTTTTTTTTTTTTTTAAAATAAAAAGAATTAGGGACTAGTCCAGCATCGCACAGCCACAGCCCTCTAAGTCAAACAAGCCCCAGAGACAACAGATGTAGTTTCAAGACAGCCTGACTATTGGGAGCTGGAGCCCAGAAGTCAGTTAAGAAGAGGGAAGTTTTGTTAACTGCCAAATTTATCAACAAGTAAGCTTTACAAAAAGTAAGTTTCACCCTTTTATCATCAAAGTGAAGTCTGAAATGACTTCAGACAAAATGAAACACATTTTCAGTTAGCTACTAAATATACCTAGTAATTATCAATAATAAAATTTGTCTTATATTTATACAGTACTTCATCCCAAATGAACTTACAAACACTCATTTAAATTACATGCACTTATAAGGCACCTATTATGGTATCTAAGCAAACTTCATAGTTAAGATTAGGAGCAGATAGTCTCCCAAACCATACTGCTTACACAAGAGGGATGCTTCACCTATTACCGAAAAGCAGCCACCTCTGAGCTAATACACCGCAACATTACGGCTTTAGAAAGGCAGAGAATTTGGTATCAAATAAAACTTCAGAGAGCACACAGGGCCTGTTAGTGCCCACTGAAGTCAATGGAAATCCTCCCAATCACTTCAACAGCCATTGGATCAGACCAGTGATTCTCAACTCATGGGCCGCTTGCAGCCCAGTCCCAGCTGTGTGCTAAAAAAAATTCAAAGTTTGCTGGTCCCAGCAGAGGGCGGGACCTGCTGAGGGGTAGACAGCACCATGGAGCCCTGCTGGAGCGCTAATGCCATCAAGGAAGGCAAAGCAGCCCTCTATGGCAGGGGAGCAGCTCTGGTGGCAGCCTGATACTTCTTCCTTCCCCGGGACAAATGGTAGGGTTGCCAGGTGCCCAGTTACCACGTGCGGGAGAAGGCACTGGGCCATCAACCCATGCCAGCCATAGGCGTAGTTTAGGGGGGCACAGCCCCCACCACCTCTCGCAGAAATAGGGGGTGCTGAGCAGGACTACTCAGCGTGTCGGAGTGGGCGGTGAGAGACATAGGTTCTGTCCTTCCCACGCTGTGCCAGCTCACTCTGCGCCTCTCCTTGGTGCAGGCTGGCAGCTCTGGGATGCTGCCTCCTGCGTCCTAGTGCCTGTCATTGTCCTCTTCTGCGTGTGCCGGGTCCTGTTTCTGTACAATAGTGAGTGCCTATGTGGGGTCAGGGCAAGGTAGTGGGGAAGGAAGAAGGATGGGATAGGGCAGGAGGGAGTGGGACAGGGGTAGGGGACAGTATGGAGAGGAAGGGAGAGGGGATGGGGCAGGGCAGGGGACAGTGGGGAGAGGAAAGAGGATGGGGCAGGAAGAGGAAGGGGATAGGGGAAGAGAAAGGGATAGGCCATGGAAGAATGGGACAGTGGGGAGAGGAAGGGAGAGGGGATGGGGCGGGGGAAAAGAAAGGGATGGGGGAAGGGGACAATGGGGAGAGAAAGGTGGGTGGGGTGGGAAGTGGAAGGGGATACGAGGATCGGGCAGAGAGAAGAAAAGGGGATGACTGAGTGCCACTGCCAGTGGGAGAGCTGTCTCCTCACTTCTGGGCATCCGTGCGAAAGGCATCCATAGAAATGGGGGGATGGCAAGTGTCCCCACACTAGCCACAGCTGTGTGTCACCTCTGGGGGCAGATGACCATGCTCTAGGCTGCAGTGCACCCTGGACTGCCTGCAGCAGACAGTGCCCACCTGCCTGGCCCCTGCTGGCCATGTCCAGACCCAGAGCTCACAGCCAGAGCAGGAGGCTGCCCTGCAAGTCCTGTCTCTGGGGGGAGAGCTGGTGTGGGGTGGAAATTTGTCCCATTGTGGCTATAATCCCCCGTCTTGGTGGGTGGGATCAACCCTGCCCCTTACCGTCTGGGAGCAGGTGTCGAGGAAAATGTGCCCAATTGGGCAGCCACAGCAGGCAGGGTAGTATATATATTGCGTGGATGCAGCAGACATAACACAAAGAGCTGTATATGCAGCCCACAATGGTAAACAGGTTGAGAGCTACTGGATCAGATCGTGAGAGAGAGTAGAACATTACCGCCTAAAGAGAAACTTGGCAATGATACCTTACTACTTCTCCCCCCAGTTATTAAAGATGACAGGTAATGTTTTCCAAAGCACCTAAGTCTTTTTCGAAAAAGGGACTTAAGTGACTTATTTTCCAAAGCATCTAGGAGACTAAGTCCCATTTACAAAAGAGACTTTGGTACTTAGGTGCTTTTGAAAATGTTACGCGTCATCTCTAGCGTAGTTCTCTAATGTGACAATGGGATACTGATTCAGTGCTGATGGAGAAAAGTCTGCTATGTCCCGAATTATCTCCACCTTCTCCCACAGAACCCTACCCCTGCCTTTAATAGGCTCCATTTAAGGTACTGACCAGTGCTCATTAACTTGAGATCATAACCTAAGTCAGTGGTGGGCAACCTGCGGCCCATCAAAGTAATCCACCGGTGGACCGCAAGACTGTTTGTTTACATCGCATTCGCAGGCACGGCCGCCTGCAGCTCCCTGTGGCCGCGGTTCGCCGTTCACAGCCAATGGGAGCTGCGACTGGCCGTGCCTGCAGACAGTCGTTGTAAACAAACTGTCTCGTGGCCCACCAGTGGATTACCCCAATGGGCTGCGTGTGGCCTGCAGGCCGCAGGTTGCCCATCACTGGCCTGAGAAGTATGGCTACAAGACAAAATACAAACTCCTTTTTATAATTGTAAACATTCTTCTTATTCTTATTATTAGCGCCTAGGAGCCCTTGTCATGGACCAGGACCCCACTGCACAAAGTATTATACACAAAAGACAGTCCCTGCTTAGACTGCTTACTTTCAGGGAGCCCTGATCTTTATCATTTCCAAAAGGCATTAAACAATTGATTGCCCTGTTCTTTTGAGAGGAAGACACTCAGGCTGGCTTGGACCTTTAAAATCACAGCTAGGTCATGAAAGACAATGGTTTCCTTCTCAGGGGACGCTTACAGCACAAACAGCCCCTTTTTTAATGGAAGTCTCAGTCCTAAAGAGATGTGAAGCTTCCTTTTTAAAGCAAAAGAAATCAGACTAAAAAGCCATCTTTGTCTAGGTTAGAGGCATGGGCAAGCGAGGACAGAACATTCCTAAAAAAGGAGGTAGAAAGGCAGTTTTCTAGCTACCAAAGAACAGAGAGGTTTGATTATCCATCTCACTTACACGTGCTACTCGGACTAAAATAGTGAAGTGTTTTCATGAAGCAGTGCTACTTTTGATATTTCCCTGTTAGGAAAACTCCTCAAAGTGATAAGGGAAGGACATTTCAGGCACCTTACAATATTAAATTCAGCCTACCACATCTGCAATCCTTGCTGGGCTGGAAAGATCACACAAGTGAGCTCTCCACTTCCTGATACTTCTGATATTTTGGGCCCCATTTAATCTTCTAGGCATTTCTTCCTTACATGTTGTGCCCTATACAGCCCATGAGAGTTAATTCAGTTTCTTCCATGAACTCTATTAAAAGGTGAAAAGAAAATGGTAAATAGCTTTAGGCCCACTCTACAAGTGTATGGTTTCCCTCAACAATCTCCAAAAAAAGGCTGTCAGATAGGGAAGCCTAATTTATTTGGGCTGTGACATCTTTAAAGACCTTCCCCGGCTCGCATAACCTACCTTTCTGTTACAATTTCTGCACCAATAAGAGATATTCCAGTGTCCTTATGTTTTAGACTAATCACCACATCCCATCTGTAAAGAAGCTATGGTTTTTATAAAATGTGTATGTTTTTCAGTATTCCCCAAGTCACCACAATCTCTCACCGAAGAGACCATATATAACTCCACAAAATAAAATAAAAGAGCCACTATATATATTCTGCTAGTTATTAAGAATATTTAATGGGGAAAAAACTATGTTAATGCAGGTTTAAGGTTGCTTGATGGTATGCTGTCCCCTTGCAGTATCCTGAGAAAGAGTTGCCTGCACCACCTGCCCTCTACCCTCTACAAGCCATGTATCCATATACACATACTCACACTGGCTCTTGGCACTATAACATTCAGGAGGTTCCAGATCCTAGTGTAAACTCACTCATACAGCCAACTTCCCAGAAAGACTACCACATGTGTACAATTTAACAATCACTTCTCAGCCTTTTACAACTCCCTTACACTTACTCACAGGATACCATCTCAACCTACACTTTCACGTAACCATCATTAAAGCATTAGAATCCTCTCCTATTCCACCTCACTACTGACAATTGCCATTTAATAAAAGCCCTGTACCTTGCTACTGACATAACCTACACCATTCTACATAAAGTGATGCATCCTGGAGGTACACATGCAGATCTTCCCTTTCCTCACATGCTTCAGAGGGTGCAAAACACAGATCTCCACGTATCACAACCACAGCCAATTTATCTAACTCTTTTATTGAACTCATTTATACTTTTGGCCTTTACATCATTTCCTGGCAACAAGTTCCACAGGTTAACTTGCATTATGTGAAGAACTTCCTTATGTTTGTTTTAAGCCTGTTGCTATTAATTTCAGTGGGAGATCCCACAGTTGCATGTTATGTAGAATAGCACTTCTCTATTTACTTTTTCCACACCATTCATGATTTTATAGACTCTAATCTCCCCCCACACCCATCATCTCTTTTCCAAGATGAACAGTCCCACTCTTTTTAATCTCTCCTCATATGGAAGCTGTTCCATAAGCCTAATTATTTTCATTGCCCTTCTCTGTACCTTTTCCACTTCTAATATATCTTTTTTGAGATGAGGTTTCCAGAACTACAAGCAGTATTCAAGGTGTGGGCATACCATGGATTTACACAGGGGCATTATCATATTTTCTATCCCTTTCCTATTTTGTGCAAATGTGTTCAGAGTACTATCCACCATCTATGCAAGTGAAAAAGTGAACTTAAATTCACAATTTGGGTCTCCCAAAGACTTAGTGGCTGCCATGCACTACTTGGGTAAAGCTGACCAACAGAGATCAATCTGACCCATGTCACAGCAATAGATTGATCACTAGTTCTGTGCAAACCCCACTAGAAACCATTAGAAAAACAATGTTGTTGTTTCAGAGCTTATATATCTGGAACCCAGTTCAAACAACCCCAAGGGTGGGGGAGGTGTCACTAACCCTACTCTGCACGCCCACAAAGCATAGCAAATTTCAAGAAAATCCATACAAGCACAAAGATTTTAGAGCGCTTAGAAATGTCCTCCTCTAAACAGGAAGGATAGATGGACAATGGACGGAAAAGGCTCTTGTGCCCGTCCATCTGCAGCACAGGAGGCTCTGAAATGTGTGAAGTGGCCAATTCATCTCAATAAGGTGTTTTCAGCTGAAGGAGAACACCTCATGGAGATTAATACAACCTGAAACAATAGACACGTGAATTGCTCCATTCTTCTCAATAGATGTTATATCGCCCTCCTGAGTCTGGGAGAGCCTCTGATATGCATGAAGCATGCATGTTTTCAGCTCCCCATCCAAAGGGAGAATACTCCCCCAGATCCTGGCTCACATGGGGGCAGCAGTGGGGAGGAGGGGGTCCAACCCCCTGTAGGTGGGCACATACTCCACAGATCCTGGCTGGGGCAGCCAGAAGGGCTCAGACACTCCCAGAGGGGCAAGGCCCTAGACCCCAGCTCATATGAGGAGGGCAGAGAGGGAGGCTCAGGACCCCTTAAAGGGGAAAAAGCCCGCCATATCTGGGCACATACATGGGAAGGAAGAATCCCTGCCTCTACTCTCCTCCAGTCCCTCAACCCACTGTCCCCCTTCCCACTATCCCACTTCTCCTATCTTAATCCCCAAGCCTCCCTCCCCTACCATCCACTTCCCCTCATTGCAGCTCCAAACCCCTCTCCTCCCTTTCCTCCACTTCTCTTCCCCGTAATTACCCCATCCCTCTTAGGAAGAATTCACATCTCTAAATTTTCCCCAAAGGCTTTGGGAGGTGCAGGGTGGTTTGGGGGCAATGGCAAAACTGTGGCATGCACTGGGGTGGGGGAGCACAGGCAGAGCTGTGGAGTGCCACACTTCCCTCACTTGAGCACCCTACCTCTTCCCCTCCTCTACCACCCATCCCCACTCATGCCCCTTCCAATAACCCTGTTCTCTTCACTGCAGCCCCAACCCCTCTCATCATATTCCCCCACTCCTCCACCCTTCAGTGCACCTCCCCTCCCAGAAAGCATTCACATATCCAATTTTCTTTCCTTGAATTCTTTGATTACACCCCTCACCCCCCAAAATGAAATTACTACCCATGACTCATAAATTGTACCCAACCTCCAGCCACTCAGTCCAAAACTCCTTTTGTCTTTGGTCACTGCGTGGGGGGGGGGAGGGACAACAACAGGGGGAGAGAAATGAGGAACTTAACCTTAGTTACGTTAATGGATGGGTGAATTTACAACCATAAGGAGGTCTGTGATTCATCTAGTCACCAGTACTTTTCCGTAAAACAGAACAAGGCAGCAGAAGGAAACTATTTTTTGGCAGGGGCTGTAACTCAGGAACCCGTGGGTCAAATGACTCCAAGTTTGGATCACTAACACTACCCCAGCACCCTCACAAGGCACACCAAATTTCAGAGCAATCCAATTCACCATTCAGACTTCACAGCACTTACAAGAATTAAGCTTTAAAGCGGGCAAAATGGCAGGAATGGAAACCCACTAGCTGTTTTTCTGTATTGGCACATTCACAGTGTAAAAATGATTTAGGGGGTGCCATGCACTAGCTTGGGTAAATCTTGACAGCTTGAAACCATTTAGACCCACATCACATCATCAAAAGTTTGATCTCTAGCTCTGAGAAAACAAAACAAACATTCAGCATTTTTCAGGGCTTCTCTCTCTGAAATTCCATGCTCAAATGACTCAAAATTTGGCTCACTAACTCTACCATGCATCCTCCTGAAGTATGCCAAATTTCAAAGAAATCCAATTAAGCAAGTCAATTTTAGAGAACTTAGAAAGATCATCCTTTAAAAAGATGTCATGATATAACCTACTGTGGCACTCAGTTACCACTGTAATACTAGGTTTCAGAGTAGCAGCCGTGTTAGTCTGTATTCGCAAAAAGAAAAGGAGTATTTGTGGCACCTTAGAGACTAACAAATTTATTAGAGCATAAGCTTTCGTGAGCTACAGCTCACTTCATCGGATGCATTTGGTGGAAAAAGCAGAGGAGAGATTTATATACACACACACAGAGAACATGAAACAATGGGTTTATCATACACACTGTAAGGAGAGTGATCACTTAAGATAAGCCATCACCAGCAGCAGGGGGGGGGGAAGGAGGAAAACCTTTCATGGTGACAAGCAAGGTAGGCTAATTCCAGCAGTTAACAAGAATATCAGAGGAACAGTGGGGGGGGGAAGGGAGAAATACCATGGGGAAATAGTTTTACTTTGTGTAATGACTCATCCATTCCCAGTCTCTATTCAAGCCTAAGTTAATTGTATCCAGTTTGCAAATTAATTCCAATTCAGCAGTCTCTCGTTGGAGTCTGTTTTTGAAGCTTTTTTGTCGAAGTATAGCCACTCTTAGGTCTGTGATCGAGTGACCAGAGAGATTGAAGTGTTCTCCAATTGGTTTTTGAATGTTATAATTCTTGACGTCTGATTTGTGTCCATTCATTCTTTTACGTAGAGACTGTCCAGTTTGGCCAATGTACATGGCAGAGGGGCATTGCTGGCACATGATGGCATATATCACATTGGTAGATGCGCAGGTGAACGAGCCTCTGATATTGTGGCTGATGTGATTAGGCCCTATGATGGTATCCCCCGAATAGATGTGGACAGAGTTGGCAACGGGCTTTGTTGCAAGGATAGGTTCCTGGGTTAGTGGTTCTGTTGTGTGGTGTGTGGTTGCTGGTGAGTATTTGCTTCAGATTGGGGGGCTGTCTGTAAGCAAGGACTGGTCTATCTCCCAAGATCTGAGAGAGCGATGGCTCGTCCTTCAGGATAGGTTGTAGATCCTTGATGATGCGTTGGAGAGGTTTTAGTTGGGGGCTGAAGGTGATGGCTAGTGGCGTTCTGTTGTTTTCTTTGTTGGGCCTGTCCTGTAGTAGGTGACTTCTGGGTACTCTTCTGGCTCTGTCAGGACAGGCCCAACAAAGAAAACAACAGAACGCCACTAGCCATCACCTTCAGCCCCCAACTAAAACCTCTCCAACGCATCATCAAGGATCTACAACCTATCCTGAAGGACGAGCCATCGCTCTCTCAGATCTTGGGAGATAGACCAGTCCTTGCTTACAGACAGCCCCCCAATCTGAAGCAAATACTCACCAGCAACCACACACCACACAACAGAACCACTAACCCAGGAACCTATCCTGCTGGAATTAGCCTACCTTGCTTGTCACCATGAAAGGTTTTCCTCCTTCCCCCCCCCTGCTGCTGGTGATGGCTTATCTTAAGTGATCACTCTCCTTACAGTGTGTATGATAAACCCATTGTTTCATGTTCTCTGTGTGTGTGTATATAAATCTCTCCTCTGCTTTTTCCACCAAATGCATCCGATGAAGTGAGCTGTAGCTCACGAAAGCTTATGCTCTAATAAATTTGTTAGTCTCTAAGGTGCCACAAATACTCCTTTTCTTTTTGCGAATACAGACTAACACGGCTGCTACTCTGAAACCTGTGATTATGCAAGGCACTGAATTTAGCCGTATAGAGTGGAAATCTGTCAACTTCATGAAAAAACTCGCACAGATACAGACAGACATCATCTTCCTCTCCAAATGCAAACAGATGGACATCATACCGAAAGGACTGAACGTAAAAAATCCATTACAATCTACATACCACACAGACTATGCTGACAGCTTGTGCCACACACTCTCAAGGAAACTGCGGAACCACCTGATCAACATCCTCTACAGCAAACAGGGAAAGATTAAGAATGAGCTCTCAAAACTGGATACTCTCATAAAGAACCAACCTTCCACACAAACTTCCTCGTGGCTGGACTTTACAAAAACTAGACAAGCCATTTACAAAACACACTTTGATTCTCTACAAAAGAAAAAGGACACTAAGCTATCTAAACTACTACATGCCACAAGGGGCCACAACAATGGTTCCCGTAACCCACTCAGCAATATTGTTAATCTATCCAACTATACTCTTAGCCCAGCGGAAGAATCTGTCCTATCTCGGGGCCTCTCCTTTTGCCCCTCCACCCCCACGAACATGATACAGTTCTGTGGTGACCTAGAATCCTATTTTCGACGTCTCAGACTCAAGGAATATTTCCAACACACCTCTGACCAACATATTAACCCACAGAGACCTTCCTGCCAACACTACAAAAAGAAGGATTCTGGGTGGACTCCTCCTGAAGGTCGAAACAGCAGCCTGGATTTCTACATAGACTGCTTCCGCCGACGTGCACGAGCTGAAATTGTGGAAAAGCAGCATCGCTTACCCCATAACCTCAGCCATGCAGAACACAGTGCCATCCACAGCCTCAGAAACAACTCTGACATCATAATCAAAAAGGCTGACAAAGGAGGTGCTGTCGTCATCATGAATAGGTCGGAGTATGAACAAGAGGCTACTAGGCAGCTCTCCAACACCACTTTCTACAAGCCATTACCCTCTGATCCCACTGAGAGTTACCAAAAGAAACTACAGCATTTGCTCAAGAAACTCCCTGAAAAAGCACAAGAACAAATCCGCACAGACACACCCCTGGAGCCCCGACCTGGGGTATTCTATCTGCTACCCAAGATCCATAAACCTGGAAATCCTGGACGCCCCATCATCTCAGGCATTGGCACCCTGACAGCAGGATTGTCTGGCTATGTAGACTCCCTCCTCAGGCCCTTCGTTACCAGCACTCCCAGCTATCTTCGAGACACCACCGATTTCCTGAGGAAACTACAGTCCATTGGTGATCTTCCTAAAAACACCATCCTAGCCACTATGGATGTAGAAGCCCTCTACACCAACATTCCACACAAAGATGGACTACAAGCCGTCAGGAACAGTATCCCCGATACTGTCACGGCTAACCTGGTGGCAGAACTTTGTGACTTTGTCCTGACCCATAACTATTTCACATTTGGTGACAATGTATACCTTCAAATCAGCGGCACTGCGATGGGTACCCGCATGGCCCCACAGTATGCCAACATTTTTATGGCTGACTTAGAACAACGCTTCCTCAGCTCTCGTCCCCTAATGCCCCTACTCTACTTGCGCTACATTGATGACATCTTCATCATCTGGACCCATGGAAAAGAAGCTCTTGAGGAATTCCACCATGATTTCAACAATTTCCATCCCACCATCAACCTCAGCCTGGACCAGTCCACACAAGAGATCCACTTCCTGGACACTACGGTGCTAATAAGCGATGGTCACATAAACACCACCCTATATCGGAAACCTACTGACCGCTATTCCTACCTACATGCCTCTAGCTTTCATCCAGATCATACCACTCGATCCATTGTCTACAGCCAAGCGCTACGATATAACCGCATTTGCTCCAACCCCTCAGACAGAGACAAACACCTACAAGATCTCTATCATGCATTCCTACAACTACAATACCCACCTGCTGAAGTGAAGAAACAGATTGACAGAGCCAGAAGAGTACCCAGAAGTCACCTACTACAGGACAGGCCCAACAAAGAAAACAACAGAACGCCACTAGCCATCACCTTCAGCCCCCAACTAAAACCTCTCCAACGCATCATCAAGGATCTACAACCTATCCTGAAGGACGAGCCATCGCTCTCTCAGATCTTGGGAGACAGACCAGTCCTTGCTTACAGACAGCCCCCCAATCTGAAGCAAATACTCACCAGCAACCACACACCACACAACAGAACCACTAACCCAGGAACCTATCCTTGCAACAAAGCCCGTTGCCAACTCTGTCCACATATCTATTCGGGGGATACCATCATAGGGCCTAATCACATCAGCCACAATATCAGAGGCTCGTTCACCTGCGCATCTACCAATGTGATATAAGCCATCATGTGCCAGCAATGCCCCTCTGCCATGTACATTGGCCAAACTGGACAGTCTCTACGTAAAAGAATGAATGGACACAAATCAGACGTCAAGAATTATAACATTCAAAAACCAATTGGAGAACACTTCAATCTCTCTGGTCACTCGATCACAGACCTAAGAGTGGCTATACTTCGACAAAAAAGCTTCAAAAACAGACTCCAACGAGAGACTGCTGAATTGGAATTAATTTGCAAACTGGATACAATTAACTTAGGCTTGAATAGAGACTGGGAATGGATGAGTCATTACACAAAGTAAAACTATTTCCCCATGGTATTTCTCCCTCCCCCCCCCACTGTTCCTCTGATATTCTTGTTAACTGCTGGAATTAGCCTACCTTGCTTGTCACCATGAAAGGTTTTCCTCCTTCCCCCCCCCTGCTGCTGGTGATGGCTTATCTTAAGTGATCACTCTCCTTACAGTGTGTATGATAAACCCATTGTTTCATGTTCTCTGTGTGTGTGTATATAAATCTCTCCTCTGCTTTTTCCACCAAATGCATCCGATGAAGTGAGCTGTAGCTCACGAAAGCTTATGCTCTAATAAATTTGTTAGTCTCTAAGGTGCCACAAATACTCCTTTTCTTTTCACTGTAATACTGCATACGTTGCAAATCCCAAGATTAATTTCCTCTTCCCAAACTTTTCAACATCTTTACTTTACACATTGTGTTAGAACAGCTGACTTGAGTTATATGAGCCACAGAAGATGTGATCCCCCAATCTCATTCCTAGACTCTGACAGTCACATGATAGCCTGACTGAGCAGAATCCCAAACTCTGACTGGAAAGGAGAGAACTGCAAACTAATTATTGTAGTACTCCATGTTTGCTAAAGAGGAGATATATTCATTGTGGAATAGGGAATTTCCATGATTGTGCATACTGAGGGCCATGGACATTCATTTTGCCTTAGAATTAATATGGGTATAGCTCAGTCTTCATATGCCTCAACAATTCAACAAGGTAGTGCCATTGAAATACCTCTTTTTTATGTATGTCTTATTTTAAAAGTGACTGAAGTTATAATAATGGTAATATCTGCCTCAGTAATGCAAACCAATGACTAATTAATGTTTCACTCTTTTTGATGACAACAGGCTCATGTCACCACAGAATTAGCAGAACAGTGTAAGCAGCACTAGTGACATCAGTGGCAAATGACACTTTGAAAAGCTAAGTTAATTGGAAAATAAGTGTTTTTCTGGAAAAGCCGCATTACAGGAGACGGTAGGTGAGGTAAACACTTAACCCCACCCTCCACGCAAAAAAATTCCTCTAATCCTTTCACTGAAATAACATATTACAGTAGAAACTTGAAGGCTGAACTACGGTAGTATTTTCACTTATGTATATATACTTAACTACCGTAAGTTACAGTTAAATGGGAAGTAGTGATTCAAAGTAAATTTCAATACATTTCAGTTACTAATCTTAATTAAAAGATTACCAGAATTGTTGACTATACATGCTTTTTGCTTACATAAAAAATAGGTAAGAGACACAAGACACAGGCATTTTAAATGACCATTTAATAATCACTCAGCGTGGGTTCAGTTAGTGATCTGGAAGAAAATCAATATGTTGTTTACTCTCATCTCTGAATGTAATTAACTGAAAAAAGAAAAGGAGTACTTGTGGCACCTTAGAGACTAACAAATTTATTAGAGCATAAGCTTTCGTGAGCTACAGCTCACTTCATCGGATGCATTACATTAGCTGTAGCTCACGAAAGCTTATGCTCTAATAAATTTGTTAGTCTCTAAGGTGCCACAAGTACTCCTTTTCTTTTTGCAAATACAGACTAACACGGCTGCTACTCTGAAACCTGTAATTAACTGGGAATTGTTACAAACAAATAAAATTAGGATTAGGGTGAGGTCTCTGATTATACAGAGCCTGAGGTGAACCACAGGAAACTGCAGCCCATACCCACGGTTCCCAAAGTTTCCATGTGCTCTGCTAGTCTCTCCTATAACATTAACCATAGATAACTATGCAACTATTAAATGTATTCTCCAGCAGCATGAGCAGCAATAATTACTGCTGTGATAGCTACTAGTTCAGTAGTCAACACTGTCCAGAAAGCAATATGTTGCAGACAGAGGGGACTAGAAGGAACTATCTTATTATGTTCTCTAGTTTTGAATCCTTCACAAAAACCATACAGAGAGAGCACAAAGGAATTGGGGCAGCAGGGGCTTCTGCAGGATTCTATGGAAAGGGTACTCTATATGCTCTCTACTTCCATAGTTGGAAGATGGAAATATCAGTTTTGTTCGGCTTTGCCCACATCTTCTGAGTCACAGGCAGAAAATAATTACATTGATACATTCTGGGAAAACATATCCCAACACAGATACTCAAAAGGAAGAAGATACTTGTAAAACAGAAATGCCAGAAAATGTTGGTTGACTGTTAGACATTTTTTAATGCACATACTGGACCATAAATTTATAACACACTTTAGAGAAAAACAAAGCTATTGTTCCTGCCCTGGCAAAATTAATCAAATTAAGACCACAGACGAAATAATGGCAAACAAGGAAGAGAACAGAAGGATGAAGGTTATAACAAACAAACACTTAACCTGTGAGAGATGATGAGTATGATGCTTGAAATTTTTAAGTTTTCAAATAGAGGAGGACAAGTCAGAAGAAAGAAACTGCACTGACTGGAGATCATCTTGCAAAGCTAGCCAAAAGAAAGATTTAAAGAAAGAATCTGAAGGGAGGGAAAAAAACAAACACACACCTGTTACTCACCTTCTTGTAACTGTTGTTCACATCCATTCCAATCAGGTGTGCGTGCGCCACGTGCATAGCTGTCAAAAATTTTTTCCCCAGCAGCTCCCGTCGGATTGGCTGCGGAGCGGTGCCTTCATGGTGCTCAATATATGATCCTGCTGACCCGGCCTCTCCCCAGTTCCTTCTTGCTGGCTATTCCGACAGAGGGGTAGGAGGGTGGGTATTGGAATGGACGTGAACAACATATCTCAAAGAACAACAGTTACAAGAAGGTGAGTAACCATTTTTTCTTCTTCAAGTGCTTGTTCATGTCGATTCCAATCGGGTGACTTCCAAGCTCCATCCCAGAGGTGGGGTCAGAGTTAAGGAATCGCAGATTAGAGCGTCGCTCTGCTGAAAGCTGCATCATCTGTAGTGTTCTGTGTGATAGCACAGTCAGAGGTAAACGTATGCACCAAGGACCAAGCAGCTCTCCTGCAGATTTCTTGTATCGGGACCTGGGCTAGGAATGCAGCTGATGAAGCCTGTGCCCTTGTGGAGTCAGCCTTAAGGCAGGGCTGGGACCTTGGCCAGCTCATAATGTGTGCAGATACAAGCTGGGATTCAGGAAGATAATTTTTGAGAGGAGACCGGGAGTCCTTTCATGTGGTCTGCCACCGCCACGAACAGCTGATTTGACCTCCTGAACGGCTTTGTGTGCTCGATGTAGAATGTTAACACCTGCCGAACATCCAATGAGTACAGCCTTTGCTCTTGGGTACTGTTTTGGGGCTTGGGATTGAAAACAGGTAGAAACATGTCTTGGCTAGTATGGAATTGTGACACTGCCTTAAGGACAAAAGCCAGGTGAAGTCTGAGTTGCACCATGTCCTTCTGGAAGACCAGGTAGGGTGGATCAGAAGCAAGGGCCTTTAACTCTGACACCCTCCTGGCTGATGTGATGGTGACCAGGAAGGCTACCTTCTATGACAGGTAGAGAAGGGAGCAAGATGCCAAGTGGTTCGAATGGGGGTTCCATTAATCTGGAAGGACCACGTTAAGGTCCCATGCCAGAAGAGGCTGTCTAACCCGAGAATATAGCCGTTCCAGGCCCTTAAGGAAACGCCCTATCATAGGATTAGCAAATATGGAGCGTCCAGACATGCCCGGATGGAAGGCCGAGATAGCAGCAACCTCGATGGATGACACTGCCAGGCCTTGTTGGTTGAGGTGCAGAAGGACTCCAGGATGAGTGGTATAGACGCCTGGAGTGGAGGAGTGTGATGTTGGGCACACCAGCAAGTGAACCTGTCATAAATATAAAGGGAAGGGTCCCCACATCTGTATCCCAGCGTTCCTTTTCAAATCTGTGCTTCTGGTTCAAAAAAATCTCAAATTGATTTCAAGTTAATCCCACCACTGCCACCATGTCAAGGTTCCTTCCCGACTCTAAAGCTAGGGTACAGATGTGGGGACCTGCACGAAAACCTCCTAAGCTTACTTTTACTAGCTTAGGTTAAAACTTCCCCAAGGTACAAACTATTTTACCCTTTGCCCTTGGACTTTCGCTGCCACCACCAAACGTCTAACACCGGTTACTGGGAAAGAGTTTGTTTGGAAACGTCTTTCCCCCCAAAATCCTCCCAAATCTTACCCCCTTTTTTGGGGGGGAAGGTTTGATTAAAAATCCTCACCAATGTGCATAGGTGACCACAGACCCAAACCCTTGCATCTTAAGAACAATGAAAAAAGCATTCAGTTTCTTAAAAGAAGAATTTTAATAGAAGAAAAAGTAAAAAGAATCACCTCTGTAAAATCAGGATGATAAATACCTTACAGGGCAATTAGATTCAAAACAGAGAATCCCTCGAGGCAAAACCTTAGGTTACAAAAAGACACAAAACAGAAATATCCATTCCATTCAGCACAGCTTATTTTCTCAGCCATTTAAAGAAATCAGAATCTAACGCATATCTAGCTAGATTACTTACTAAGTTCTAAGACTTCATTCCTGTTCTGTCCCCGGCAAAAAGCATCACACAGATAGACCCAGACCCTTTGTTTCTCCACCCTCCAGCTTTGAAAGTATCTTGTCTCCTCATTGGTCACTGTGGTCAGGTGCCAGAGAGGTTATCCTAGCTTCTTAACCCTTTACAGGTGCAAGGGTTTTTCCTCTGGCCAGGAGGGATTTTAAAGGTGTTTATTCTTCCCTTTATATTTATGACAGAACCACTTCCACTTGGCTAGATAAGTGGATGATTTTCTGCTAATGGATGGTTCACCTGGTGGATGGTTTTCTGATGCCAAGCAGGACCTTTATTACTGGTTTTGAGCAAAGCTCATTGGGTTTAGCCATGAAGCTTCCAAGCCGTGAGATGGCGGGCCTGAAGGTCCAGGTGGTGAAGGCGACCGTGATCCTGCGTGATCTGATCGAGGTAGAATGGTAACACGATAGGAGTGTCCACTGACAGCTCCAGAAGTGTGGTGTAGCAATGTTGACGGAGCCATGCTAGGGCCAGCAGAATTACTATAGCACTGTCTCTGCGGATTTTCAACAGTACTCTGGGCATGAGTGAGAATGGTGGAAAGGCATATATGAGACGGTCTCCCCAGGGAAGAAAGGATGCATCCGAGATCAAATCCAGGCTGTGATTCTGAAAGGAACAAAACACTGGGCACCTCCTATTGCTCCTAGTAGCAAACAGATCGATTTGGGGAAACCCCCACCTTTGGAAGATGGAATATATGACATCTGGACGCATGGCCCACTCATGATTGTCCGCTAGTTTGGAGGTGGTCTGCTAGTTTGTTCTGCACACCTGAGAGATTGCTTCCAGGTGAACGGAGTGGGCTTTCTATGCAGAACTCCCATAGCTGAGGGCTTCCCAACATGGGGGGGGGGGAACAGCGGGCTCCACCTTGCATGTTGATGTAAAACACGACCAAGGTATTGCCTGTCATTACGGCCACACGCTGGAATTGGAGCTGGGATAGCAAAGTTTGGCGTGCTAGCTGGACTGTTCTGAGCTCTCCGATATTGATATTCAGGGAGAGCACGTCCTGCGAGCATAATCCTTGTGTCTGGAGCTCTCCCAGATGCGCCCCCTAACCCAGTACTGATGTGTCCATTACTAGGGACGAGAAGGGCTGAGGGCTGTTGAACGGGACTCCCTTACACACTGTGAAAGGATCAAGCCACCATTGGAGGGACCCAAGTACTTGGTCTGGCACCATGACCACAGATTCCAGGCTGTCAAGCCCTAGGCGGTATAAAGATGCGAGTCATGCTTGAAGTAGTCTGAGTCTTCAGTCTGGCATGCCAGACCACATAAGTGCAGGCTGCCATGTGGCCGAGGAAACTCAGGCATCTCCTTGCAGTAGTGGTTGGGTACCTCCTGAGGTTTTGGATAATGTCTGTCATGGTCTGAAATTGGGTCTCTAGCAGGACTGCCCTTGCCTGCACCAAGTACAGCATTGCACCGATTAATTCTATTCTTTGAGTCAGTGACAAAGTTGACTTGTTCATGTTGACGAGTCCCAGCCTCTCAAAAGTAGCTCTGACTAGTCGGACTAGAGACTCCACCTGCTCCCTGGTATGCATCCTGAGTAGCCAGTCCTTGAGGTAGGAATAGACCTGCACCTGCCTCCTGCGGAGGAATGTTGCTACAACCGACATACACTTGGTGAACACTCAGGGGGCTATCAACAGACTGAAGGGGAGGACTGTGAATTGAGAGTGTTTGTAGCTGGCTACAAACCACAGAAATCACCTGTGCACTGGCAGAACAGCTACGTCAGAATTTGTGTCTTTCATGTCAAGGGCGGCATACCAGTCTCCCAGATCCAGGGAAGGGATGATAGTGCTGAGGAAGACCATGTGGAACTTCAACTTCACCATGAACCTGTTGAGCCCTCGCAAGTCTAGAATGGATCTGAGACCCCCCCCTTTTGCCTTGGAGATTAGGAAATAGCAGGAGTAGAATCCTTTGCCCTTTAGCTTCTGAGAAATCTCCTCCACTGCCCCTATGGGAAGAAGCGATTGTACCTCCTGGATAAGGAGTTGCTCATGAGAAGGGTCCCTGAAGAGGGACAGGAATGAGACGGGAGGAGCAGCAGAACTGGAGAGAATATCCCACTTCTATCGTGCGAAGTATCCAGCGGTACGATGTTATTTGGGACCATGCAGGATATAAGTGGGACAGACGATTCTGAAAGCAGGGTCGAGGATCTGGTATACAGTCTAGAACATCCTCCCCAGGTGCATCTTCAAAAGGCCTACTTGGAGGCCAAGGGGGTGCATGCTTGGCACTGTGATGACGAGGGCAGAGACGGCTTATGCCTGCCGTTCCTACCTTGCCGTCTAGAAAAGTCTTGCCTAGGGTGAGGTTGGTAAGGATATTGAGGGGATTTGAGGCTTAAAGTGTTTTCGTATGCATCCCCAGCAACTTCATCATCGCCCTCGAATCCTTTAGGCTGTGTAGCTTGGGGTCTGTTTGCTCCACGAATAATCCTGTCCCTTTAAAGGGCAGGTCCTGCAAGGTCTGTCGGACCTAGAGGAGGTAGGCCCAAAACTTGAAGCCATGAGGTCCTCCTCATGGCTATGCCAGAGGATAAGGCATGCGCTGCCAAGTGAGGCCTATAAAGAGGTCCATGCCACTGTCTTGCCCTCCTCCACAATGGCCCCAAACTCATCCCTGGACTCTGATGGTATTAGCTCCTTAAATTTGAGCATGGAGCTCCATGAGTTCAAATTATATCTGCTCAGGACTACCAACTGATTAACAATCCTGAGCTGTAGGCCCCCCATGCAGTAGACCTTTCTACCAAAAAGGTCAAGTTTTTTAGAATTCTTGGACTTAGGTGTGGGTCCCTGCTGCCTTTGCCTTTCACGTTCATTAACCACAGACACTACCAGGGAGCAGGGCTGAGGGCGGGAGTATAGATATTTGTAACGCTTGGAGGGAACAAAGTATTTGTGTGCTACTCCCTTGGCCACCAGGGGGATGGAGGCCGGGATCTAGAGGGCCATGGCGGTGCTGATCAGAGCTGGCTAGGTTAGTGGTGCTGCCAGGAAAGGGAGCAGTGCCAAGTCTTCCATCTGTACCGAGAGGATCGGGGACGCGATGATGATTAGCGCTGGGAGTGGGACCTCCGACAATCCAAGGACCAGTGCCGCAAGCGAGAGCAGCACCCCCTTTCCAGTGCCAGGGATCAGTGACCTGGCAACACGGGCAGGCACATCATTATTGGCTTGCCATGTGACGGTAGCAGCCTTGGCAGTGCCTGGGGCTTGTTGTGGACAGTGTACGGATTCTGATGTCAGCCCTATCCTTTGCACATTCACTTACGCACATGCAGCACATCCTAAATTCCAGTCCCTGAACAGTAAGAATTTTATAATGGTACCCACAAAAGTTAGATTCCACAATTTTGTTTTTTTCTCTTAAGCTCCATGACTTACCCACCTTTGCTCCCCATCCACATTGGTATAGAAGTGCCATTATGGCACTGTGTGTGAAAAATCTGTCATCTGCTGTTTCCTTGTGTGTTTATTTAAATTCTACAGCCTACTGCTCTGCTTGGGAGGGTGAAGAGACCTTGTTGCCCTTGATCTCACCACAAAGAGGATGTAGTGCTGACTAAGATTTGCTTTTACTTGAATATCCAATATGCTTTGCGCTGAATATTAAATGTCAACATGCCCCCTGCAGAGAGGGCATTCCAGACTGTGAAAAATACGGAAGTGTCCATATCCTGAGGCCTCTGAAGGGATCCATTGAAACAAACAAATATCCCCCTTAGTGTGACTTTGCTTCCATAGAGAGGAATGGGAGAAACCTTTGTTAGCCCACATTCCAGGAGAGGACAGTCACCAAAGCCAAGATTAGATATTAAGGAGAGTGCACAGCAAAGATTCCACTGACGCACATACCAGAATGAAGGAGAAGATACCAAAAACAGGCAATCTGGGTAAAAATTCAGGCAGCTGTTAGCTGGAGCACACTGGATAAAAGCACAACTGATGTGTCGGAGAGAAGACAGGTTTCAATTCTTTTTCATATTACCATGACAAACCTCCCCAGCAATTTGTTTACATTTTTATAAGCCATGTCTGAAAGAAAAGTGACTAGAGATTTTTATTTTTCCACCATTTAAAGTGATATCTTAGGTCACGGGAAGTCATTTCGATCCTTCTAGAAGTTTGCCATAGCTAAAGGGGCCATGATTACATTCCTTATACATTCTCTTGCAAACAATTTTGATACTAGGAAAGTCATATTCGGAAACTAAACTCATACACTAGAATCTCACCAGCAACTTTTGAGAAAAATTCATCTTAAAGCATTTAAAACTACACCGAACAAAGCACTGGAGCATGTAGCATTGAGAATAATCTTGCAATAGAAAACCTAACTAGATATCCTAAAATGTTTCTCTTCAATTTTAAATCATGTTTGTGATTTTAAATATAATTTTAAATTGTTTATGGTAAAATAATCTCAACTTACAGAGGTTGAAATCTTCTTTGCTGTTTCTGTGAATACTTGTTCCAGTGGTTTCCAGACCTGGAAAGCATAGCGACCTGAAAAACAATTAAATAAAAATAATAATAAAAAAAAATCAAACTTCACTTAAAAAAGAAACCTTTACAGAGGTTTACCTGTGCAAACACTTATTTTGCAAGTATAATACCGTGTAGGATTTTTGGTCTAAAAATCAAAGCCATCTCCATTTTTAATCTCTTCATGTCATTTGTTTGCTGGCAAGCACTGTTGCACTTTACTGCTTTTCAAGATGTTCCCCAAGCAGTCAGTTTTGTAGTCAAGCCCAAAACAGTTCTCTGATGAGTTTGCAATCAGTTGCATTTTTCAATCTTTATATTAAGAAGAGGGGAAAAGTTTGGTAATAAGTTTGGAAAAGAAAGTAATAAATTGCAAGATTCACAATGTTTGTTCTCAAGGCCAACATATTCCAATATGTTTGGATAGGATAAACTGAGATATGTGTCTTGTAAATTGTTGGAAATATTGCAATTAGCAATTATAGCTGGCATTTGTAATGTAATTCACCAAAATAAGTACAGCTCAAAGTTGTTTCCAAATCTACTTCTTACAGTGTTCATACAACTTTGCACCAATATCACACAAAGTGAGTAATTCTTTGCATTCTTATTTATTTAGTGAAAAACTGAGTCTTTTTGGATCCAGCACCATTAGAGACCCAATTTAGCCATGACCCTCTCTAAATACAAAACAGACTGGATGGAGCTCTATTTAGCAGTTAGTAAATTCTACTCCATTTTGGAAAAGAATTGAGTAGGTCTACCAAGTTTAGTATCAGAAATTGGATCAAAGCCATGGTAGGAATAATCATTTTTTTGTTTGGTTGGGTTGTTTTTTGTTTTTTGCTTACTATATACTAGAAAATTTAGTCACCATTATGCCATTTTAATTATTTTTTAAAATAAGATAATGCTTTAGCCAGATAGCATTTTGTTTTCATTCTTAATGATCAAGATGTCTACATAGGTTATTTCAATCATGAAAGCGTGTACTTAGGTTTACAAAGAAATCAAGTTAATATCGTGTGATTTGATTACCTGAAGTGAACAGAAATCAATTTGTAGATTTCAAGGCCAGAAGGAACCCCTGATCCTCCCATGTAACATGGGCCATAGAATATCAACCTGTAATTCCTGAATGAAACCCAATAATTTAAGGTTGAACGAGAATCTATCTTTCAAATTAATATCGCATCTTGATTTAAAGATTTAGAGAGATGGAGAATCTACCACTTCCCTTGGTAAATTGTCCCCTTAATTCCCTGTAAACTGCACCGCTGAGCAGCTGCCTCTTAAGCCTCGCGCAGGGGCTCAGGGCTGCAGCAGGGAGAGATGCGTCTTCCCCCAACGCTGACCTGCCCCGCCGGGGAGAGGAGCCCTCTCCCTGCCGGCTCCAGTGCAGACCTGCTCCGGACTTGCAGCAGCCGGGGGAGAGGAGCCCCTCCCCCAGCCCAGCCCCGCCCCACCGGAGCTGCCGCAACCAGGGAGAGATGCCTCTCCCCCAGCCCCAAGCGGCTGCAGTGAAAGAGTGCTGGGGGGAGTCCTCTCTCCCTACTGCAGCCCTGGGACAGCCTGTACCCAAACCCCACATTCCTGGTCCCACCCCAAAGCCCGCACCCCAACCCTCTTCCCTAGCCCCACCCCCAGAGCCTTCACCCCTAGCCGAAGCCCTCACCCCCTGCACCCAATCCTCTACCCCAGTCCTGAGCCCTTTCCCACACCCCAAACTCCTCATCCCCTGCCCCACCCCAGAGCTCACACCCCACAGCCCTGAGCCCCCTCCCGCATTCCAAACACCTCAGTCCCACCCCCACCACATTAATTTCGTTATGTGTCACACATCACCTCCATATTGGTGCACATAATAAAATTCATTCCACACATGGACATAAAAAATTAGAACTGGTTGTTCCTATGGTTAATTACCTTCACTGCTAAAACTTGCTAGACAAATTCAAACTGGGAAAAAGGCGCATCAACTCTCTGCCACTGCATCTTTTTATGCCTTTGTAAACTAGATTAAAGAGTACTCTATTATCCCATATCTTCCTTCTGCGTAGGTACTTGTAGACTGTGATGAAGTCACCTCTTATCATCTTTGATCGCTAAACACATTCAACTTCATTAGGTCAGGTTTTCCAGACATCAAACCATTCTCGTAGCTCTTTTCGGAACCTTTCCAATTTTTCTACATTCCTTTTCAGGGGTGGACACTAAGGCTGGACACAATATTCCAGTAATGGTCTCACCAGTGGCAAATGGAACCTCCCTACTCCAACTTCTTACGCTCCTGCTTATATCTCACATTAGCCCTTTTGGGCACAGCATCACACTGGGACCGCATGTTCAGATGGCTGTTCAGTTACCTGCAAATGCAACAGCTGCAACACCCAGGCCAAGTGCCATCATAGTTCTGGCCTATAACAGAAAAACTGAGTCAGTATAAAATTTGAAGTTCTGATTTTAAATAAATTGACATTCTATTGCAACAGTGAGCATTTCTGAAGTCTGAATGTGCATACCATATGGTCCACTTCTGTAAACCTTTAGCGAATCTTCCCCAATAAGGTTTAATATTTTATTATTTTCTTATAAAAAAAATTACAACCTTTTCTCCATGTATTTTAACTTTGGAATGTACCAATACTTTCAGTGTGTAAAAAAGTAATAAATCCTTGGATACGTTTTAACGCATGAAATTAGAAACTCAGACATCACTGGAAAATTAAATAGCTTTCCTTGTTCCATGACATTACTTAACCTCTGACAAAACTTCATGTTTAGTTTGAAACTGACTCTTACTAGTGTTTCACAATTATGTGATTTGCTAAAACATTTTCACAGGAGATCATATAAAATGGCATGCAAAACTATTCTGCTAGGGTTACTTGAAATAATTCATACAGTAAAACTCCAGTTTAATTTAAAAGAACACAGATAACAGAAACCTCCATAATATTAACTAGAAAATCCAGGTGGTTGGATTGGGATTATGAATGGAATAAAGTTTGCATTAGGGCTTTGCACAGGAATCTCATCATGACAGAATTTCTGGGATTAGAAAAGGGAGTTTTAACTCAGGCACAGTCCCTAGACTTACACAGTAATAACTGGGAGAACTCCCAGCCTTTGGTACTCCTTCCCCAATGCAATCAGCATGAGCTATAGCTGAGGTCACAGGGGTAAAATAGGGTCTACAGGGATAAGTCTACACTGCAGCTGGGAGCCTCCTAACCTGAATAAACATGTTATCTGTGCTTCAGATAGCAGATTCAAAATAGCACCATGAATGTTGTAGCATGGGAGATGGCGTGACCTAGCTTCTCAAGTACAAGGCTGGTCCAACCACCTTGGGTCTGTCCTTTGGTGGCTAGCCCATGCCATCACATCCACACTGCTCATTTTAGCATGCTAGCTTGAACAGAGCTACTCAGTGTTAGTCTATCCAGCCTGGGAGATCTACAATGCAGCTGGGAGTATAATACTGCCTTAGGGCCTTCTAGGTCCTCTGTCCCTCAGACTCAGACAGGCCTCATCAAGAGAAAAAGTTCTGGAACCTCTTGTTTTCTGACTACCTCCACATTGGGCACAGCAGCTGAGAGGAAGCTAGTGGGGGTGTATTTCTGAAATTCTGATGTTCTTCCCCAAAGCAGCCACCTTTGTTTTCCTGCTTCAAAGGGCCCTTGACTTGTCCTCCTGGCTCCTATTCCTCCAAGCAAGCATCAGCCTGCAGTCTTTGTTTTGTTTCATACCTTGAGATTCCATTCCTTGTGACACCCCAGGCAAGTCATTAGAAATCTGAAACTTTTGGAGCCAGATAGAATTTTTTTTTCCCCTGTTGAAAAGTCAGAATTGCTGGGACGGGGAAAAAAGGAAAACCACAGAAACTGCTATACCAAATCAGTGGTCCATCTATTACGGTATCCTGTCTTTGGCAATGGCCAGTAATGGATGCGTCAGAGAAAGCTGTATTAAACTTCATAGTAGAGAAATATTCAATAACTGCCAACAAGGGAGACTTCTTCCTAACGCCTGTCAATTAGTCATTGGACTCTGCTTGAAGCATGGGGTTTATATCCATCCTAAAAGAGGTTTTCTTCCTGTTTTATTTAGTTTTTCTGTAACTGTCAACATTATCATTATCAATATAAATATCTCAACCTACTTTGAATGTAACTAGGTTCTTGGTCTCAATGTTAGCATAAAGTTTCGCATGTTAATTGTGTAAAAAAAAAGTTTATATCAGTTTTACAGTTGTTGCCATTTAGTGTCATGAAATTTCCCATTGCTTCTGCACTATGGAGAAGGATAAACAGGAGCACCCAATTTACCTTCATCATACCATTTATTATTTTTATATTCCTCTTATTTATCTCCTCTCTAAATTTAATAGCCACAATCTTTTCAACCTTGCGTCACAAGGAAGTCTTGTCAGGCCTTTAATCGTTTGATGCCTATTTTTGAACCTCTTCTATTTTTGCTCTCTCTTTTGAGATAGGCGACCAGAACTTGACACAGTATTTCAGGGGAAGGCATCATATTGATACATAATTGCATTATACTATTTTCATTATACTTTGTTTGTTTAGTTTTGGTGTTTACTAAGTAAAGACTTCCATTGACGTGTCCAAGTAACAGCTACATCTTTTTTCTAAGTTAAGAGCCCAGCAATGTGTAAGAGTAGTTCTCTCTATTCCATCCAATGTTTATTATCCTGTATTTGTCAAAATGAAATTTCACCTGCCACTGCACTGGACACTGGCCTAACTTTGTTAGGTCCTTCTGAAATTCCTCAGTTTTATTTATTCTTGAATAAGCAAAGTATTTTTTCATCTGTAAAACTGCCACTTTACAGTTCATTTTTCCAGATAACTGATAAAACACCACCAGTCCTTATGTGGAATGTTACAATTGATGCAATTTTTCAGAAAGTTGTGAACAGAGGTTCAGAAGTATCCATGTTAACTGAATCTTGAAAAAAAATCTGAAAACAGCTCATGGTGTAAATTTTTAGTTTGCTGAATAAAAATGGGTACAGATTTCTTAAATAATTTAGTAAATAAAAATTAGAGTGTCATTCAGTTGAACTGGTTTAGGCACACTATGGAAGTATATTATTGAAATCTTCCATACACTAATCAAGGACTCAACTGTTATTTCAGTATTTTTAGTTCTAAACTGAAGTTTCTATTGTAGAGAAATCCACTAAAAATCTAAATTGATAATCTCTATGCTTCCACATGACCCAAGATTAATCTAAATCAATATATAAAAATGCTGTGTCATTAAATGACAGATCATGAGGTCCAGTAGAATGAACAGTAACTCAAAGTACCACTAATGATTCAATGAGAGCCCTGGAGTAGATCGTTTAGCCCTCCGTTTGTGTCCCCATCTGTACCCACTTACCTCAGCTGGATATTTTAAAGAATAATCAGTTTGTACACTGCTTTGAAACTGTAACATGCTCAGTATTACTGATGTCAAAAGCACAAATCTTGAATTAAACTCAGATTTTTTGTTGATGTTAAAAGGCAATTTACTAGCACTCTTGAGGGTACAAAGAGATTTGTGTTATATGAGACTAGTATCACCAAACTATTTCTTCCTCTCATTGTTTGAAAATAAGTTATACATGCAGCATAGTAGAAACTGAATAAAGGGTCATTAACTTTCAACAGTGTGCTTACTTACAATTTACATTTTGGAGAGTGTACTGTTGAGGAATTTGTAAAATATAGGCTTTAGATGTAGCTACATTTAAAGTATTCCCTTAACAGCCAAGAAACAAATTAATGTCAAGAATGTATGAAGCTGTAATGGAATAGAAGACAAAAGCAGCTGACCCACAAAAATTGTTTTCTTTTTTAGTGCATCAGCTCTCTTGGGTTAATCATTGGTATATCCTATTGTGCTGATCTCAGTATTTTTCTTACTATTTAGTTCAATTTATAATAACAAAGCTTTTTGGATTCAGACAACAGCAAGGAAAATGTTGCTGAATCAGCAAAGGCTAGATTTTTTTTTTTTTTTTTTTTTTTAAGAAATGCAGAGCAGGAGAGAGATTAGAAAGGCTGCTTCAGACATGACAGACCGTTCCAGTACTTAACTATCCTTGTAATTAGAATATCTAATATCTAACCTAAATCTCCCTTGATGCATATTAAAACAGATTACTTCTCGTCTTCCCCTCAGTGGACATAGAGAACAATTGAAGAAATATCTAAAAATGTAAAATTTCTGTATTCCATAATTATATGATGTTCCATTCAATGAAGGGATTAGAGGAAAGAAAAAGTAAAACATCTACTATATAAAAAATCCAGAATAGTAAAACAGATTTCATAGGGCCTTATATTAGCATGATGTGGAAAGCACTTTTCTGATGGATTTGAAAAAATGTAATTGCTTACATGTCTATAGCCTTCATATCTCACTACAAGGCCTAGATATATTTTTTAGGCATTTAAGTGGCTAACGTATATTGCGGAGGACAGGGAAAGAGAAAGCACTTATCTAGCCCATCAGAACTGATAAGATTTGGCAATTGATATTAGCTTAGGACCCCATTCATCAAGGGTACTAAGCATGTGCTTAACTTTTAATGTGCAAGTAGTCCCTTTGAAGTCAAAGTTGATTTAGCCGTGTCCCTTAATTTGATTTTGAATTAACTGTAAAAGAAAAACTTGAAATCTAATCAGTTTCAAAAAGTGAACGAGAAGTAGCTTCAGGTACCCATGCTAATTTCTGTTATTCTACAATTACATTTTCCTATTTTTAGAAAGATGTTTCTCACACATTTGTGTGGGTCTTTCATGCTGAAACAGGGAAAGCTGACCAACGTATTCTGTTAATACCTCCTTTAGAGAGCAATATCAGTCAAACTCTTTGAACAACGAATAGTTAGCTCAATCCTCAAGAAGTTAAGACTTGACCTCATCCTGTCTCCAAAATCCCATTCCTGGGCAAAATAATAGAGAAAGTAGTAACCATCAAGCTCCTACATAATGTGACAGCCAGGATCCTGGATGCTTCACAGTCAGGTTCAAACTAGGGCACAGGAACAATCCTAGTGGCCTTAAAAGATGGACATAGCATGTACACAAGCACATTGCCCATGTTCATATTGCTAGGGTTCTCTGCTAAACAGCAGACCACAAGGTAGTGATAACCTGCCTACCTGACATAACACGAGTAGATGGTACAGCACTAGTCACTCCAATCATTCCTCTCCAACAGACCTCAGAATAGTGATGTGCAATTACTCCTTCCCTCCATAGGCCCTCACCTGCTGAATCCCACAGAGATTCAGATCACTCCATCTGCTTTTCAATATATATGAAATTATTGGGAGAAATAGTGACATACTATGGGCTCAGCTGCCAATAATATGCTGATGACTAGAACCCTACCAAATTAATGGCTGTGAAAAATGCCTCATGAACCATGAATTTGATTTTCTCCAGGAAGTCTGGTGCCCAGTCGGGGGCTCCTACCCTGTGCAAGACTCCCGCTATTAGTCCCAGCTGGGGATGAGGAGGGACAAAACTTTCTCTTCCCCTGGAGGGGCTGCTCCCAGGGCGAGTCAGTCCCACTACCGGAACCTCCCCTGGCTGCAGGAATCTCCACATCTCCAGCTGTCATCTCTTTCCCTCTTCCCTCCATGGGGAGGCTGTGTCTCCAGCTGTCAGCCCACAAGACACACTGGGATGGGAGATTGCCAGGAAAACCGGACATATAATAACTGACCCCCCTACCCTGTGACCCATGCTTCTGCACTGCTGCTGCTGCTGGCGGCACTGGCTTTAGAGGTTGGATGCCCAGCCAGCAGCCTTCCTCTCTGGCTGCCCAGCTCTGAAGGCAGAAGTAAGGTTGGCAATCCATTACCCCCCTACAATAATCCTGTGATTCCCCCGCAACCGGCCTCTTGGGTTTGGACTCCCATGGTTACAACACTGTGAAATTTCAAATGTAAACAGAAAATGACTAATTTTAAAATCTCCTGGCCATGAAATTGACCAAAATGGACTGTGAATTTGGTAGGGCTCTACTGATGACACTCTACAAGATTTTTCACCACTGACGCAACCATCCTCACTAAGATATCAGAAAGCCTACAGAACATCAGTTCTTGGACGAAGTGTAGTTGACTCAAAGTGATGCCAACCAAGACTGAAAATGATGAAGCTTTTTGAAGAACTAGCTGAGGTACAGTTGCCACTGTCCACTGAAGGCATACAACCCCTATTCTTGAATCAGTGCAGAGTCTCCTTCTAAAATCTGACTTCTCACAAAATTTAGATGATCAGGTATCATCAGTGAATAAGAATGCCTTCCTTCACCTTCAGCATTCTAGGAAACTTGCCCCCCTCCTTTCCAACAAGGATCTGGCCACAGTGATCCATTCATTTTTCATCTCTAGGCTGGATTACTGCCATTCACTGAAGCAGCATGCATTGATGCTAGAATAATTTTTATAGTGTGGATACTGAAGACTGAAACCATGTATTTCGGATATTACTACTTCAAGACAGGAGGTACAGCAGCACCCATAGCACTCTTAGTTTCAGCACTTATGGCTGAATGTGAAGACAATGGATTGGCTTCAAATAATACAAAAAGTGGCTGCCCGCTTTGTCCAGGTTCTGGATCACCATGAGCACGTAAGTCTTGCATTCAAATCCCCACACTCACGCCTACTCAGTTTCAGATGCCACTTTAAGGCTCTGATGCTAATCTTCAAAACAATTAATGCATCAGTCCCAGCTACATTAACTGAATTTCTATGAACCACTGCGAAAGCAGTGCAAGGACAAGCAGATCACAAAACCCAGGATGAAGTACATGAGAGCTGGGGAAAAAGGGAGGGGAACTGTCTATGGCACAGATGCTATGGAATGAAATTCTGAAGTGGATTAGGTGAATCCCGAGTCTGACCCTTTTTACCATAGAAAGAAAAACATATCTCCTCTCTAAAATAAAATAAAATAAAATAAAATAAAAATGAAACAACCAACTCAAGCACAACACACAATACCCCAAGTGGAGTTTGGTCTCCACTCCAAAAAGGGGGAAAAAAACCAGAGACTCCCAAGTCCACTAGGAGTTTTACTATTGCTGTTCACTTCACATGGAAGGCACTCAGCTACTACTATGATGGATGGCAGTGTTATAAAACCCTAAGAGAGACTACAAAGTAAACGGTAAAAAGAAAAGGAGTACTTGTGGCACCATATTAAAAGTTAATGTCTCTTAGAGACTAACAAATTTATTTGAGCATAATCTTTCGTGAGCTACAGCTCACTTCCTGAGATGCATTCAGTGAATTTGTTCGTCTCTAAGGTGCCACAAGTACTCCTTTTCTTTTTGTGAATACAGACTAACACGGCTGCTACTCTGAAACCTGTCATTAAAGAAAAACAGTGAAACCAACCATACATGAAGTGCTGTCAAAAGCACACAAAATGAATCTACTGAAGAAATGAAGAGAGTAGAGAAGGGAAAAAAGCTCTAAAGTTATAGAAATCTTAACTTGTAACAACAGTGAATGAAAAATTCATACAGAAGAGATTTTTTAAAAATTGATCGTGTCCCTTCATAGTAGAAAAATTCTTTGCACTACGACAACACAAATAATGACATGAGCAAAACATAACACAGTGCAGATTTTAAATGGTGAAAGTTTCCCCATTGCACTAGAAGCATGTTTACTTTCAGTAATGCCAACTGTGGCCAATGTTTTAAGAACTGATCCGTGGAGTTGCCTCAATTTTATTTGTCACCGTTCCATGAACTGATCACCAAACTGATCACTGATCAAACATAAACAGACACCAGATAAAGGTACAAAATCTTTTCACTATATCATGATATTACCTAAAATTCAGCAGGCATTTTACCTCCACAATTTACTCAGTGTCTCATGGGCTCTCCCACCTGTTATACTGTATGATGAGAATAAAATTTCCTAAGTGTAACTCTCAGAGCCTAGAAAATAATTTAAATTTAGAAGTAATAAAACTAAATCAGATGAGAATTTTACAAATAATGCCTTTTTATGGTACGCAAATAAAATAATCCTAAAACCTGTCTGTACTAGGGAATAGCAAGGGGGGGAAGTCCTATGTATACAGGCCCCATGCTATTGAAACAATCTTTTTCCCCCTAGATTCCAAGGCCAGAAGGAACCATTGTAATCATCTAACGAAGGCCCTAGAACTTCCCCTAAACAATTTCTACAGCAGATCTTTTAGACAAACACCCAATCTCAATTTAAAATTTTTCAGTGATGGGAAATCCACCACGACGCTTGATAAACGGGTCCAGTGGTTAATAACGCTCACTGTTACAAAGAAATGACCCCTTATTTCTAATCTGACTTTGCTTTGCTTCAACTTCCTGGTGTTGGATCGTGTTACTTGGTGATAGACTGAACAGCCCATCCTTCAATATTTGTAGATACTCACAGACCATAATCAAGTCATCCCGTCACCTTATCAAGTCACCCCCTTTAAGGACCAGGTCAGCACCGAGGTCTTAATCAACATGGAGCTTAAAATCTTGGCGGTAGCAGCCTTCTAGGGCAGGGCTCCCAATGTGGCTCCCACCGGTGGCGCTGTGGTGTGTTAGCAGCGGTGGAATAACTGTCCGTGGCGGTGGCACAGAAGACGACGTGCTAGAGTGACGGTCACTAACCCATTTACCCTCTCAGCTGTCGTTTCCTTCCCACCCCCTGGCGCCAGCGTTGCCCCGCCACGCACAAGCGTGATTTCCTGCAGTGCCCAGTGCCGGGCACCGGGAACCAGACAGGCTCCAGGAGCCTTTGCACGGATTAAGAAAAGGAGGACTTGTGGCACCTTAGAGACTAACAAATTTATTAGAGCATAAGCTTTCGTGAGCTACAGCTCACTTCATCGGATGCATTCAAAATGCATCCAAATGCATCCGATGAAGTGAGCTGTAGCTCACGAAAGCTTATGCTCTAATAAATTTGTTAGTCTCTAAGGTGCCACAAGTACTCCTTTTCTTTTTGCGGATACAGACGAACACGGCTGCTACTCTGAAACCTTTGCACGGATTTTATCCCTAACGGCTGAGGCGCGTGTGACCTCGGGCGGCGAGTCCCACTCGGGGCCCCTTTCCCCGCGGGTAACGGGGGGGCGGGGGCAGCGCTCCGGCCGCGGGACAAAGCGGCGGGACATGGAAGGGCCGGATTGAGGCGAGAGGGGCGCAGCGCGGGCCCCTCACGCGCAGCTCTCCGCCCCCGTCCCGCAGAGTCGCGGGTGGGGGCGGGGAGGGGTAACCGCCATCCTAGTGGCTGGGGGGGGGGGGAAGGGGAAGGAGCGCGACAGACGCAGGCCCCCTGCCCCACACTCACCAGCCCCCTGTCCGTGTCGGGCTCACCCTGCCTGCCGCCCCCGGGGACCCTCGCGTACTCAACGTAGCGCAGGGTCTCCGAGGGGGCCCCGGCACCTTCCATGACAGGCCGAAAGAGCGCGGGCGCCGTACGGGGCCCCGCTAGGGACAATCGAGCTCCGAGGGCGGAGAGAACGAAACAAGCGCGATTCGCTCCGTGCCAGCCCCTCCCCCACTCGGCGGGGCGGGGCCAAGTGCAGGCGTCAGCCGCCTGTGCAGGCAGCTCCCCGCCGGCGTCGGAGGGGTGGAGTGTCGTGTGCGCGTGAGCCAGCCGCGCGGCGGTGTCATAGCCACGCAAGGCTGCCGTGCCCGAAAGCGTGAAACGTGGCCCGGTCCCTTCCGCCTCGCCAGCCAGGGACGCTGGCAACTTCTCAGCGCTGGCCCCCGTTCCCACCCGCCACCAGGCGCTGCGGGAGGAGGGCACCCAAAGGGGGCATTCATAGGACACACACTGACCCCATCAGTGGGATGGGGTGGAGACCGAGAAAGGCTGCTAGCGTGGTCAGGGCCTGTGAACACAGCCCCCTGGGGGATTTAGTCCCTTCCAGGGTCAGACATTGCCCCCTCCCAAGCTGGTGGGCGGCACAGAATCTCCCTGTTCCCCAATCTTTCACATCACTATGTTTAAAAAAATGTAACATAATACACATGGCTCAGCGTGAAGTGCTGTCACCACTAAAACTCCCATGCCCACAGGATAAAACACATCGCCTTACCACCTGTCTGCCCCTCAACCCCCAAAAGAAGGGATAGGCCTCTCGTTGCACCCTGAAGGTCAACGGGTTCAGGATATGTCACACAAGAGCAGAAAGCAAATTCCTGAGCCAAAGGCCCCCCACTGAATACACCTTGTTCACAAAGCTAGGAACTGTTTGTCTTCACTTTACCAGACCCTTGTCTGACTCCCCACTAATTTGTGGGGGATGAGGACAGTAAGACTCGCTCAGTGGATTTTAAGGGTTTGGTGTAATTCCCTCCTGAGGCCAGGGAGGATTTTGCAGTTTGTGTCCTAGATGGCAATTTGTAAAAGTTATTCACTTGTTCCCATAATATAAGAAATAGGAGCCACCACATTAAATTAATGGGCAGCAGGTTTAAAACAAATAAAAGGAAGTTCTTCTTCACTCAGCGTACAGTCAACCTGTGGAACTCCTTGCCTGAGGAGGTTGTGAAGGCTAGGACTATAACAGGGTTTAAAAGAGAACTGGATAAATTCATGGAGGTTAAGTCCATTAATGGCTATTAGCCAGGATGGGCAAGGAATGGTGTCCCTAGCCTCTGTTTGTCAGAGGGTGGAGATTGATGGCAGGAGAGAGATCATTAGATCATTACCTGTTAGGTTCACTGCTAACTGTGGAGCACCTGGCATTGGCCACTGGAGGTAGACAGGATACTGGGCTGGATGGACTTTTGGTCTGACCCAGTATGGCCATTCTTGTGTTCTTATGCTATTTAACCTGTATTTGAAAGGTGACACTCACATTTCCTGTAATTCATTCACACAACATCACCTGCTCACTTTCCAAAATCCCAAGACAATTGAGGGGAAGGAGCGATCAAGAAGAAGAAATGAAGGGATGAGAGATAATAGTAGGTAGAAACTGGAACAGAGAGGGAAAAAGAGGAGAGAGAACACTGAAAATAAAGAGAGATGGAGAGAAAGGCCAAACAGGAAAAAAAAAAAAATCTTGGCCTAAACAGAAGATTTCAGAGAAAGAAAAAGAGAAAACATTTATAAATATGAAAAATTCAAGAAAAACTGGTCTGGGGGAAAACATAGACAATGAAAGAGACTAAAAATGCATGACTGTTTCTTTCAAGTTAGCCAAATATGATGTATTTTAGCACACTTTTATACTTAAGTTTCACAAGTCTCTTGTAAATCTAGACCAGGGTTAGTCAATTATTTTTTGTCACGGTCCAAATTTCTTGGTCAAGATATAGTCAAGGTCCAGACTTCAGAGAAACATTTTTCACACCTCAAGTGCCCCTGTTCAATGAACACCTACAATGCTGTGAAATATACTCAGGGCCTATTGCTTATGATTTTATTGCATTAAATGAAAAATAAAATCAAAACATTGTATAATCTGAAAATAACCCCCAAGAAAGGTGTAATAAATTACATCTCAGACGTTTCAGAGTAGCAGCCGGGTTAGTCTGTATCCGCAAAAAGAAAAGGAGTACTTGTGGCACCTTTGAGACTAACAAATTTATTTGAGCATAAGCTTTCATGAGCTACAGCTCACTTCATCAGATGCATGTAGTGGAAAATACAGTGGGGAGATTTTATATACACAGAGAACATGAAACAATGGATATTACCATACACACTGTAACAACAGTGATCAGGTAAGGTGAGCTATTACCAGCAGAAGAGCGGTGTGGGGGGGGGGGGCAGGGACGACCTTTTGTAGTGATAATCAAGGTGGGCCATTTCCAGCAGTTTATAAGAACAGTAGGAGGGGAATGCCCGAGATGATGGGGCATCCAGGATTTCCAGGTTTATGAATCTTGGGTAGCAGATAGAATACTCCTGGTTAGGGTTCTAGGGGTGTGTCTGTGCGGATTTGTTCTTTTGCTTTTTCAGGGAGTTTCTTGAACAGATGGTGTAGTTTCTTTTGGTAACTCTCAGTGGGATCAGAGGGTAATGGCTTGTAGAAAGTAGTGATGGAGAGCTGCCTAGCAGACTCTTGTTCATATTCCGACCTATTTATGAGACACCACTGACTTCCTGAGGAAACTACAATCCATCGTGATCTTCCTGAAAACACCATCCTAGCCACTATGGAGTAGAAGCCCTCTACACCAACATTCCACACACAGATGGACTACAAGCCGTCAGGAACAATATCCCCGATAATGTCATGGCAAACCTGGTAGCTGAACTTTGTGACTTTGTCCTCTCCCATAACTATTTTACATTTGGGGACAATGTATACCTTCAAATCAGCAGCACTGCTATGGGTACCTGCATGGCCCCACAGTATGTCAACATTTTTGTGTAATGACAGGTTTCAGAGTAGCAGCCGTGTTAGTCTGTATTCGCAAAAAGAAAAGGAGTACTCGTGGCACCTTAGAGACTAACAAATTTATTAGAGCATAAGCTTTCGTGAGCTACAGCTCACTTCATCGGATGCATTTCCGATGAAGTGAGCTGTAGCTCACGAAAGCTTATGCTCTAATAAATTTGTTAGTCTCTAAGGTGCCACGGGTACTCCTTTTCTTTTTGCGAACATTTTTGTGGCTGACTTAGAACAACGCTTCCTCAGCTCTCATCCCCTAATGCCCCTACCCTACTTGCGCTACTGTCATAATTTACTCTCTTTGAACGTATGTGATAAATTTTTAACCTTTGGTGGAACTGCATTTCTTGTAATCATAAAACCTATTTTAAAATCAGTAATAATGTCCTTACCTAATCCTTTCTCTGTTCATTGATTTACATAAAAGTAAGGAAGAATGGCACATTGCTTACCTATTCTTTCAATTAGGAAATACAAGTAAACCTCAAATAAACTAGAAGTACTGGGATCTTTAAAAATCTGTAGAATAACTTAAACCTCTTGCCTTTTCCTACAACTTGTTCAGGAAATTTGAGCATTTATTGAGGCTATTACTGATATACTTTGTCAAAGTGTAAGGAACAGTAGGAGAAGATGGGGTTGTATGTATTTCTTTTTCGAGAAATAACTGAGATTGTGGAGAAGTGAAAAAACAAACAAACAAACAAGGTTGGAGGAGTACAAGAAATTACTCAAATCAGTGATGGGAGGAACTATACAGAAGGAGGGGGCTGATTTTTCCAATTTACAGCCAGATTCTGCAGTCTTTGCTCACTAGAAGTATTTACTCACACAAGTTAGTCCCACTGAGCTGAGTACGACTATTCATATATGTAAGTATTACTCAGCATGAAGAAGCGTTATAGAATTGGTCTCTTAATGTTCAAAGATTTTTTTCTCTCTTAAACTTTAAAAAAAAAAAGAGCTAACTTTAAAATTTTGTGGATACTTCTGAACAAAAGCAGCTGGATTCCTTTATAGTATTAGTAAGGCCCAGCAAACAAAATCAATACTCTGAGTACATCAATAATAATACATTTTAATAATGCTTTGCACTTCTGCACCACCAAAGATACCAAAGTAATTTATATGGATTCATCCAAGCATTCAGGATACAAAAGATGTTTACAAACATTATCTAATTAAGCACTACAATATACTTGTGAAGTACATTAGATAAAGGAGCCAAAGCAATCTCTTTATCCACAATTGAAATGCATTCACCAGTGGAACAAAGTATATCAGCTGTTCAGTAGTGCTAAATTACAACATTTTAGGACTGGAAATGAAGAAAAATATTTTTTTCCACTGAAAAATGCAGAGAAAGTCCAGGTAGACAGAACAACTACCTGACTAAGCTTGTCCAGGACACTGAAGTTAACACTGTCACTCATACAAACATCTACCAATGTGATATATGCCATCATGTGCCAGCAATGCCCCTCTGCCATGTACATTGGCCAAACTGGACAGTCGCTACATAAAAGAATAAATGGACACAAATCAGACATCAAGAATTATAACATTCAAAAACCAGTCAGAGAACACTTCAATCTCTTTGGTCACTCAATTACAGACCTAAAAGTGGCAATTCTTCAACAAAAAAACCTTCAGAAACAGACTCCAACCAGAGACTGCTGAATTGGAATTAATTTGCAAACTGGAATAGAATTAACTTAGGCTTGAATAGAGACTGGGGGTGGATGGGTCATTACACAAAGTAAAACTATTTCCCCTTGTTTATTTCCCCTCCTACTGTTCTTATAAACTGCTGGAAATGGCCCACCTTGATTATCACTGCAAAAGGTTCCCCCCCCCCCCGCCACTCTCCTGCTGGTAATAGCTCACCTTTCCTGATCACTCTTGTTACAGTCTGTATAGTAACACCCATTGTTCCATGTTCTCTGTGTATATAAAATCTTCCCACTATATTTACCACTGTATGCATCTGATGAAGTGAGCTGTAGTTCACGAAAGCTTATGCTCAAATAAATTTGTTAGTCTCTAAGGTGCCACAGTACTCCTTTTCTTCATACAAACAAGAACACTTGGGGGGGAGTGGGAGAGAGGAAGCAGAAGTACCAAAGAAAAGGCTATTCTCACAGTATTTATGTCCTGAAGGAAACCTTAATAGATTATAAGTCTTGTGAGAAAACATGATAGAGTGAGATTTTCCAGTCCAATTTCTAACCCAAGGAGTTTTTTGGGCGTTAACCTTTAAGGTGTGCTTATCACTAATTTATTTATTTCATAAGAGCAAAGTCTGCATTTCTGCCTGTACAGTAGGTATATTTTTCCTCATTAAACTAGATACATTTATGCTAGCTAATGCACAACACACAGGAAAAACATTTATCCTTCTGACATTTTTTCAGTGATTGTTTTATCTATTTTTCTCTGGTGCTTTTTCACTGCTTTCAAGTTGAGAAGTCCTAAGAAAATTTGGAAATCCACTGCTTAACTTTATTGTTTATATCAGAACTGCCTACAGACAACGAATTGTGACTGAAGAGTCTTACCAGAAGAAGCAAAAAACAAAGAAATGAAGCTAAGCAAGCAGCCTGGGACTGTGTAAAGGAAAACCAAGCCAAATAAGAATGTCTTTACTTTTGACTTCAAAATATGTTTTCAGTTATTTGGTTGCAAACAGCACTTGAAAAACCAACATCAGGCTATGTGAGAGACAGCAAAATGCCCCTCTGTATATGTATTTAACATCTGATTATAGAAAAGGGGTATTGTCCATCACGCACATTAGTCTAAGAATCACCTAGAGAAAGATCTACCAGAGATACTTCATTGTTGTAATATTTCAGTAGATATTTATTGACTTAAACTTTCTATATGATAGTTCCGCTTCTCTCTAAGATGTGCATTTTAATAGTTTGAGGCCAGACTCCAACATACTTACTTACATTTAGCTCCTCACCTAAAGCCAATAAAGTTAGAAACTCCAGCTGAGAAAGTGCCCCACTGAGCCTAATCCAAAATCAGTGGAAGTAAATAGCCTCATTGATTCAGCAGGCCTGGTTGTGGCATAATGTACTATTCAGTGTGAATAAAGGTGGCAGGATCTGACATTGAAAGATATATGATCAAACTTTTGCCTGGCTGTGTACGACTAGACCAATGTATAACGGGGAATATGATTTCCCACACACATTCCCCTGAGTGTGCTCTTCCGATCACTGCTAATTCCCCTCTCTAGCCATGCAGGTGGGTGGAAAGTGGGTGAAAAGTGATGGAGAATGGCCAGAACCTTGAATCTTCCTCCCCAGTCTGCCAGCCATGATAGCTAAAATATCTGTTACTGTTAAGGGAAAGAAGCAGATTACTTCTCTTGGGAGAAAGGTGCTGAAGTATGGAAGGAACTGTTTTCAGAGTAGCAGCCGTGTTAGTCTGTATTCGCAAAAAAGAAAAGGAGTGCTTGTGGCACCTTAGAGACTAACAAATTTATTTGAGCATAAGCTTTCATGAGCTACAACTCTCTTCATCGGATGCATTCGGTGGAAACGTGACTCTTTGGACATATAGTTCTGTCCCCAAACACCTCTTGTAGTGCCACAGCTACATACCAACCCTTATGTAGGACTGTGCCCACAGACACAATCTAGCTCTTAAATGTTTTAATTTAATTCTAAACAGCTAAAGAAGGCAGGACATTTTCACTGTTAGTTTGTCTTGATATAATTTGCCTGTAGTATGTCCATTAAGTACAGTTTTCTGTGTACTTTTCATATACATAACTTTAATGAACCATCAGCCACACACAGAGTAGTACAAAGACAAGGTGAGTGAGGTGATATATTTTATTTATATCACCTCATCAACCTTCACTCTCTAAAATCCTGGGACCAACACTTCATACACATAGTAGTACACAGCATTCCAAGATGGAGGTGGGAACTGTGTTTGAAGATGGCTCTGATGGTGAAGGAGGAGAGCCTAGATGTTAGGAGAATTTGGGAGGTGCTGGGGAATCTAGACTTAGGAAATTGAGAATCACCTGATGGCAGGGAGTAAAGCCACTGCGAATTGCTATCTGCCATTAATAATTTCTAAAGCACCCATCACAATAGTACCAAGGCAGGGGAATCTAAGATGGCAGTGACTAGAATTGATGATGGAAATCTGAAGTTTCTGAGATCAGAGAGAAAAGGGAATATAAGCAATTTAGTAAACTTGGCTGTCAGAATTTGAGCCTCGCTGATCTGTAGTATGCATACAAATGAACCATGATAAAAAAAACAAGAACATATACTTTGGACTGCAATGTAACCCTTCTGCCAGGTGGAGCCAGCAGCAACCAGGGCCAGGTTTAATATCTAGGGGTTCCTTTCTATCGATACATGCAGAACTGACTCAAGCCCCCACCCAGTAACCTGGGAAAATTACACACCACCCTGGGCACCTCTGAGAGGCAATACTTCCCCACTTGCAAGCACAGAGTCTGAGTGTAGAAAAGAAACTTTTAATAAAAGGAGGAAAGTAACTTGGCGATAATTTGGGAAAACACTGCAAACAGGGTTCATAAACATAAACCATGAGTAAAAGACCTACCCCCAAGTAGGTTGGGCAGCGCCCCTTTCCCCTCAGGTTCTTAAGTCTAGCAACCCAAAAGTTCCTTTCACATACTCAACCCTTCTCTGCACCCTATTCACAGTTGCTGTCCTTGGTCAGAGCAGAGTTAGAGGTGCATCTGCAGAGTTCACCTCCCACCCTGGGTGGGGGAGGGGAGGGTTAAAGAGGCATCTCATTCATTCTGCTGGCTCACTGGCCAACTGCTCACTGCTCTCACCATGTTCCTCCACCAGCCACCCCGCTGGCTGCTTGTTGCACCTCTCCATAACCGCCCTGCTGGCCACTCATCACACCTCTCTGCCGCCACTGTACTGGCCGGTCATCACGCTTCTTTGCCACCGCCATGATGGTCACTCATTCATCAGCTGACTGTCAGTCACCTTCTGCCTCTCTGCTGTGACCTCTGTGATTTTCAGCTCTTTTGCAGACTGGGAAGAAACATTGCCCCATCTCAAGTGATTTCAGCTCTCAGTGATTTTAGTTCTTCGCAGGCAGCCTAGAAATACAGTCCCACCACAAAAAGAAAAGGAGTACTTGTGGCACCTTAGAGACTAATAAATTTATTTGAGCATAGGCTTAAAATAGCTCATGAAAGCTTATGCTCAAATAAATTTGTTAGTCTCTAAAGTGCCACAAGTATAGCTCACGAAAGCTTATGTCTGTTTTTAAAGTTTTTTTGTTGAAGAATGGCCACTTTTAAGTTTGTTATTGAGTGTCCAGGGAGATTGAAGTGCTCTCCTACTGGTTTTTGAATGTTACAATTCTTGATGTCTGATTTGTGTCCATTTATTCTTTTGCGTAGAGACTGTCTGGTTTGGCCCATGTAAATGGCAGAGGGGCATTGCTGGCACATGATGGCATATAGCACATTGGTAGATGTGCAGGTGAACGAGCCCCTGATGGTGTGGCTGGTGTGGTTAGGTGCTATGATGGTGTCCCTTGAATACATATGTGGATAGAGTTGGCAATGGGGTTTGTTGCAGAGATTGGTTCCTGGGTTAGTGTTTCTGTTGCGTTGTGTGTCCACTAACACTAACAAAAAAACCTTCAAAAACAGACTTCACTGAGAACCTGCAGAGCTGGAATTAATTTGCAAACTTGACACTATCAAATTAGGCCTGAATAAAGACTGGGAGTGGCTGGGTCACTACAAAAAGTAATGTTCCCTCTGCTGATAGTTACCCCTTCTTGTCAACTGTTGGGAATGGGCCACATCCACCCTGATTGAATTGGCCTTGTTAGCACTGACCCCGCCACTCGGTAAGGCAACTCCCATCTTTTCATGTGCTCTATATTTATAGCTGCCTATTGTATTTTTCACTTGATGCATCTGATGAAGTGGGTTATAGCCCACGAGAGCTTATTCCCAAATAAATGTATTCGTCTGTAAGATGCCACAAGGACTTCTTGTTGTTTTAGCATATAACAGAATGCATGTACAAAACAAACCTCCTCCAGCATCAAAAGTGCTTGAAAAAAAACATTCCAAGTCTGGAGAAAAACAAATTCAATGTGAAAACTTTGATTTCAAAAGACAAAGTTTCTTAGTAACAAAGATAAATAAAATTTCTATTTTATTTTAATGTTGACAGCCTCCTCAGGGCCTTTTTCTGTCTGACCACTGCTTCAAGAGTAGTGGTAGAATAAGTTTATTGCTCTTGAAAGCATTTATACAGTTTGCCAATTACCTTTGCAACAGCCTTTCCCAACAAATCTCTCTCAAGAGTTTTCTAATGGCATAAAACATTCATTTCCAGTACTAATGGTTCCCAAAATATAGACCTTTAAAAACAGGCCTGTTCTATTATATTATTAATTATTATTATTTATATAGCACTATGGGTACATATGGCACTTTATAGACATAACAATACATTGCTTCCTGAATATAGCAATGTTTTTCAGCACTAGTTCAGGACTGAATTAGCAAGTCCTGAACATCAGAACAATGTAATTTTCAATCTCTGGCCCCTTTAACTGAAGTGTAACAGCTAAGCAGAGAAGACCATGCTGTAATACTGAGGCATATTGCAGAGAAAGTAGGGTTCAATTTCTTTCAAAGAGTGTAGGATGATAATTTTTGACAGATACTGTCAGTTTCAGCTTTTTTAACAAAATGGAAAGTGTGTGCACCATTTCTCATCTCCTAAATAGATTACCCACCATAAACACACACACTTGTCAAAGCTAATGAAATTCTTCCTGCTGAGTCTGATAAATTCCTGTCCTGAATCTAAACAAGAATAAATCTTGGCCCAATGTAACATTTCACCCTTCTTCTAGGACCAGCTCTCCAGGGAGCAGTGAAATTTGTCTCTTCAGCATCACAAGCTCTTAAAATTAATGCTATCAACCCTTCAAAACATTCTGGTCATTCATAATGGAACATTTTATGTGAACTGCACAAAGTTGACAACAAGAAGAACAAAACAAATATTGACAGGTTTCAGAGTAGCAGCCGTGTTAGTCTGTATTCGCAAAAAGAAAAGGAGTACTTGTGGCACCTTAGCGACTAACAAATTTATTTGAGCATAAGCTTTCGTGAGCTACAGCTCACTTCATCGGATAAAGTGAGCTGTAGGTCACGAAAGCTTATACTCAAATAAATTTGTTAGTCTCTAAGGTGCCACAAGTACTCCTTTTCTTTTTGCAAACAAATACTGTAGCACTGAGTCATAATATGTTATGTGTTATTGGTCTATTAGATTTCTGTGAGTTTAAATGTAACACTAGCCATAATGTATACTTTGGATTAAGTATTTTAAAACATGGCTAAATATTTCTGCATTTTTTAATTTCAGGCTTTTACTTCATGGTTAATTGTACATCTTTCCAACTGGATTACATGAGAATATGATTTTCATTTAAAAACAAGTTTCTAGTCTTTATGGTTGTGGGGAAAAAAATGGAAAATGTAAACGTTAAAGGCTTAGAAACCAGATTTTAAAATTGTGTTATCTTTTTAAAAATACATGATTTGCAAGCAATGTCATGATTTTTTGGAGCATCTAATTCATGACTTTTGAACATGGGTTGTGCAGTACTCCTCTCTTCTCTGCCCTCCTCTGTTCGGATGTGGAAGCTTCTTTCCCCATGTGGTGTCCCCAGAAGTGGGGACAGTGTGGGATGCTGGGGGTATATTTTGGGTCTGGATAGCTGGGGAGAAGGAAGCCCAGTCCAGCCTTGCCCAGCTTCCCTCCTCCCCACTGTAGCCCACTGCTTCAGCTGCTCTGGCAGCTCCCAGGCATTCCACTTAAAGCATGCTGCTGCTGCTACTGCTTTGGTGGCAAGGGCCCAGCCTTACAATGTTCATGTCAGTCACTATTTTGTCAGCCTGCCGGAATTTTCCTGAGGAACACAAGTAAGAAAGGAAAATGGTGATTTTTAACATTTTACAACTCAGATAAATCTGGATGGAATTTCATGAGACAGAGGAAAGCCATCAGTGTTGAGAAGTATAGATTGTAGAAAATGGTGGATATTTTATGCACCCGAGGGTGTAGGAGGGCAAAGGAAGTAAGAAGAATTTACTACGTGTGAGAGACCTGCCATCTTGGCCAACATGTTAGAGTTTGAAGCAGAGACCTTCCGAGTTAAAAGCATGAGCTGCAATAGCTTGAGCTAAAGAACCAAGTTTTTGCACCCGCTGTCCGTAATAGCTCATATCCTCTGTGGATTGGCACAGAAGGGAACTTGTAAAACAAATTCACCAGTGAGTGTACACACTGTCTTAACCCAGTCCAAATTAAAAGGTCCAGAACAGACCTCTCCATTGAATTAAATGTATAATCAGACCTCGTTTACTTGCTGCTGTAGCTAATCACATGCTCCATCGCTTCTGGTCCAGATGAGTAAGGAAGGATATTTTCAAAATAAAAGCTGGATACATTGATTCTAGTATATTTATCCCTCCACGTCCTCATTTCTATTTTCTCAGTCTCTCAGTTCTACGTTAATTTTTAACCCCATTCTCTCACAACTCACTTCTTTTTTGTTCTTTCTCTCCCCAACTCCATTTCAAACCTTGCCTTATTTGTCTGTATAATCTGTCCTCCTTATCTTTGTTCATTTGCTTCCTCTATTTCTTTTTTTCTTCCCCTCCAACCTTATCTAGTGTGACAAGATGCAGAAAAGTATGCATGAATTGGTTCCACACCCTTCCTATCAAGCACTTCCATTCAATCCTACTGCCCCAGTTTTTTTAAACCCTCTTTTCTCCTCCCTCCAGTACACCCAATCCTTCCAGCAGTGTGCCTTGACTGGCCTCAAGGTCCTTCTTGCAGAAGGGCCTAAATTTATCATAGAATATCAGGGTTGGAAGGGACCTCAGGAGGTCTTCTAGTCCAACCCCCTGCTCAAAGCAGGACCAATCCCCAATTTTTGCCCCGTTCCCTAAATGGCCCCCTAAAGGATTGAACTCACAACCCTAGGTTTAGCAGGCCAGTGTTCAAACCACTGAGCTATCCCTCTCCTTGATTATGGCTGAAATGTACTGTCCTATTTGTGCCTCTCAGTTGTTAATGGGCAATAGACCTAATTTCTATTCCCACCTGAGAGACAACCATAAGAGGTGTGCTATACAGAACATGTTATATGTGATACACCTTGTATCCCAGCAGGGACACATAGAAACTATAGTCAGGCAGAAATTAGGATGACCAGATGTCCATAGCACATGTAAAACTTGAGAGATTCAGCAACAGAACTTGATTGGTGGCCAAATCTTGGCCCCTTCTGAGATTGAAATAATTTTGGACCTCACTGTTTTCAAGTTATATAGGAAGATTCACCTCAGTGCCTTAGCCTTTCACACTAATAAAGAACAAGACCAAAATAATTTTAAAAACTCCAACCCCACAGCCAATAACTAATGCAAAAATGCCCCTCTCAGCCTTCAGATGGGAGGAGAGAGAAACACTTTGTAGTAAATTACCTGTCATTTTCTTGTAAGGCACTGGACACCACATTGTTGAGCAAGGAAAAGAAAGAATGTTCTCTCAGATGATTTACAGATTCATAGATTCCAAAGCCAGAAGGGACCACTGTGATCATTTAGTCCAGGGATCGGCAACCTTTGGCACGCAGCCCACCTGGTAAGCCCCCTGGTGGGCCGAGACAGTTTGTTTACCTGGCACATCCTCAGGTTCGGCTGATTGCAGCTCCCACTGGCAGCGGTTCACTGCTCCAGGCCAATGGGGGCTGCAGGAAGTGGCGTGGGCCAAGGGATGTGCTGGCCACCACTTCCCACAGCTGGCCTGGAGCGGCGAACTGCAGCCAGTGGGAACTGTGATCGGCCAAACCTGCAAGCGCAGCAGGTAAACAAACTGGCCCGGCCCATATAACACGGACCATAGACCTTCCCCAAAACAATTCCTAGAGCATCTCTTTTAGGAAAACATCCAATCTTGATTTTAAAATTATCAGTGATGGAGAATCCACCACAACCCTTGGTAAATTGTTCCAATGGTTCATTACTCTCACTGTTAAAAATGCCTTACTTCTAGTCCGAATTTCTCTACCTTCCAGCTACTGGATCATATTATACCTTTCTCTGCTAGATATTAGTTCCTTATGTAGGTAATTATAGGCTGATCAAACCATGCTTTAACCTTTTCTTTGTTAAACTAAATAGATTGAGCTCTTGGAGTCTATCACTGTAAGGCATGTTTTCTAATTCTTTAATCATCCTTGTGGTTCCTCTCTGAACCATCTCCAATTTTTCATCATCATGTCTTGAATTGTGGGCACCAGAACTAGACATAGTATTCCACCAGTAGTCATATCAGTGCCAAACACAGACATAACATAGCCTCTCTCCTCCTACTTGAGATTCCCGTGGTTATGCAGCCAAGGATTGCATTAGCCCTTTTGCCCACAGCATTACACTGGGACTTTATGTTCAGCTGATTATCCACATGACCCCTCCAAAAAATCTTTTTCAGAGTCCTTGTGTCCCAGAATAGAGTTCCCCATCATGTAAGTATGGCCTACTTTTTTTGTTCCTAGATATATACATTTACATTTAGCAATATTAAAATTCATATTGTTTGCTTATACCCAGTTTACCAAGCAATCCAGATCGCTCTGTTTCATCAGCAATCCCTTGACGTTGAGGATGATCTCTTTCACAGGTATTATTTTTCATGGGTCCTTTGGTGACTGAATAGTCCGATTCTTAAGCCACAGGCTCCTTGGCAGACATTGCAGGTGGTGTTGGAAGACAGGGATGGGCTGCGATGGCTGCGTGACTGTTGTCTTTCCTTTCTTTTCTGGCATTTTTATGCGACCTGGGCAAGGCGATTTTCCTCAAAAGTGTACGTTCCCTCTTTGACAAGTCTTCTCCAGTTATCCCTATCCTGGGCTGCTGTCTCCTGGTGTGCAGTGTTGATGCCACATCTCTTGAGGTTTATCTTGAGGGTGTCTTTAAAACATTTCTTTTGGCCTCCCCATTTCCTTTCTCCTTTGGTAGTTAGGTGTACAGCAGTTGTTTTGGTAAGCGTACATCAGGCATGTGCACAAGTGCCCGCTCCACTTCAGCTAGTGCTGGATAATCAGGGCCTCAACACTGAAGATGTTGGCCTCTGAGGACACTGACATTAGTGCAATGATCCTCCTACTTTATGTTGAGGATCTTCTGAAGAAAGTGCTGGTGCTGGCGTTTTGCAGGTGTTTTCTGTAGGTCACCCAAGTCTCACAGCCGTAGAGAAGTAAATTGGGATTACCACCGCTTTGTAAAGTAAAAGTTTAGTATGTGTTCAATTTTTGTTGTGATTGTTGAACTCCCAGCAAGACAGTCTGCCAAAGGCAAGGCTGGCACAGCAAATTCTGTGCTGAATCTCGATATCTATGTCTGCCCTCTGTAAGAGATGGCTGCCAAGATAGGCAAAGTATTCTACATTTTCAAGTTCTTCTTTGTTGATATAGATCTTCCTTGCTGGGTCTGATGATTGACCGGGGACTGGTGGAGAGCTTTTGTTTTGCCAATGTTCAGAGTTAGCCCTAGGCTTTTGTAAGCTTCAGAGAAGCAATCAAGTGCTGTTTGAAGATCCTCCTTTGAGTGTGCAACTACAGCACAATCATCTGCATACTGGAATTCAGTTATTGTTGCAGCTATTACTTTAGTTCTGGCACGGAGACGAGAAAGGTTGTAGAGGTTGTCGTCAATCCGATACTGGATGCCAATGCCCTTTGGTAGACAGTCTTGGGTTAGTGTTTTCATAGCTATTAAAAAAATGGAGAAAAGGGTGGGTACCAGTACACAATCTTGTTTTACACCACTTCGGATGACAAAGGGCACAGAGGTATGCACAGGATGGAGGCAATCATCTGGTCATGGAGGAGTCTTACAATGGGGACAAATTTGCTTGGGCAGGCAAACTTTCCACAGAGCCTCATAGTTGATAGACTAAGGCTTTGGTCAGATCTAAAAAGTCCATATACAGCTCCTGGTGTTCTTGGTATGGTGTTCTTGGCATTTTTCCTGGATCTGCCAGGCTGCAAAAATCATGTCAGTTGTGACTCATGATGGTCTGAAGCCGCACTGAGACCCTGGAAGTACTTCCTCTGCAAGAGGGAGGAGGCGAGAAGAAATCTAGCAAGAATCTTCCCAGCGATGGAGAGGAGGGCAATGCCTCGATAGTTGCCACAGTCAGCCTGGTCTCCTTTTTTGAAAATGGTGAAGATGTTAGCATTATGTAAATCAGCAGTGATTTTTTCGGTGTGCCAGATTTTGAGGAGCAGCAAGAGAAGCTTGTTAGTCAGTGTTTATTCCCCCACTTTCAGTACTTCAGCTGGTATGCAATCAGGACCTGGTGCTTTATTGTTTTTCATTTGTTTAATTGCTTTGCAGACCTCTTCAGGTGTTGGTGGGTTGGCAAGAGTTTCCCAGATTGAGTGCTGAGGGATAGAGTCAATGGTGTCATCAATCACAGTCTATTCTCAATTTAGAAGCTTTTTGTAGTGTTCCTTCTAGTGCTCTTTGATGGATTTGTTATCTTTAAGAAGGGTACAACCATCTTCAGATCGCCAGAGGTCTGAGGCCACATGAGCTTGGTCTTTGTCTCACAAAGAAGCTCCACATATTATGTCTGTCAGTGAATGTTTGGATTTCTTTTGCTTTGTCCTCCCACCAATTGTTTTTGATTTCTCAGATCCTCCTTTGAACTTCAGCTTTGAGCTGATGGAAAGAGCTCTGCTTCTGACTGGATAGTAGTTGGTTTTGCCAGTCGCAGAAAGTTTTTCTCTTCTCGTCCAAAAGGATATTTTCTGTGATATATTAGTGGAATGGAAAAGTGTTATCACCATCATGTAATCTCAATGTTGTCATCATCAAACCAGTCTTGATGGCAGCGAGTAGCAAGGCCAATGGATTCCTTGCAAACCTCAAAGATGGTCTGTTTTAGGGCTTCCCAGTCTTTCGACACTTGTGTTGTCAATTTGTCGTGTGCATATGGCCAGTTTTTCACTGAGGAGTGTTTGGAAGTTCTTCTGATGAACTGAGGTTTGAAGTCTTTGGATGTTGTATTGCTGTCTGTGTGATTTGGATTGCTTTTTATGTTTTGGTGCAATACTGATGGACATGACTGACGTCACCAGACAGTGGTCTGTCCAGCAGCTATCGGCTTCTCTCCTGACGTGGGTGATTTGAACATCTCTTAGATCCTGTGTTCTTACAGTGACACAGTCTAGGAGAAAGAAAAAGAGAACTTGTGGCACCTTAGAGACTAACAAATTTATTAGAGCATAAGCTTTCTAGGAGTCTAGGAGGTGCCACTGTTTTGAGCGGGGATGTTGCCAAGTAGTTTTGTACTTGTTTCTTTGTCTGAAGACTGTGTTTGTGATCACAAGGTCATGCTCCGTACATTTGCTGTGTAGAAGGATGCTATTGGAATTGGTCTTACCCACTCCTTCTTTCCCAATGGCACTACTCCATATGTTAGAATCTCAGCCAACTCTTGAGTTAAAGTCCCCTAGGAGGATTATCTTATCTGTTTTTGGAATGGATGACAACATTTTGTCAAGGTCAGTGTAAAAGGATTCTTTCTGTTCTTCTTCACCATCAAGAATTGGTGCATATGCACATGTACTAATAGTGGCAAATGACTTATTGACCAATTTGATGCAGAGGATCATATGGCGCTCGTTGATGCCAACGGGGAGTTCAGTCTGGCAGTTGACTAGAGGTTTTTGATTGCAAAGCCAACATGGTGTATTCGCGGGTCGCTTGCTGGTTTCCTTTCCAGAAGAAAGTGTAACCGCCACCCTTTTCCCTCAAGTGGCCTTCATCTATACGTCTTGTTTTGCTGAGAGCAGCGATGTTGATGTTGTACTTTGAGAGTTCTCGGGCAACAATTGCTATTCCGTGTTTGAGTCTTTCACTTTTTGATTCATCTAGTAGGGTACTGACATTCCAAATTTCAAGAAACATTTTTGTTTTTCGACTGCGTTGGGAATGATCCCTCTGGACACGGTTATCCAGTCAGGTATGGTGGGATAGTCTATGATTGGGGCACCTTTTATAGCCTCTTTCCCATATGGGGTGAGCAGAAGGGTTCCTAAAAAGGCCTGCTCAGTCATGACCACTGCTGGCAAAAATGCTCCCTATCCCAGTCCAGGGGCACATGACGACCATTTTGCAATCACCACCTGTGTGTGGGTCTGTGACTAGTAACTCCTGGTGATCACTTCACCTATTCCCATAGTCACTTGCCCATTGTCGCAGGACTTTTATGGGTAGCGGTGGCGGAAAAGTTCTTCCTCTGAAGGAAGCCTGCCTGTAACTAGTTTAATGTGGGGGAGCTGATGCGCACCAGCAGCCACACAAATCTTGGCGGAAGAGGCACCTGTGTCTGGTGGCAAGGTCCAAGACAACCGGGAGTTTCTCCTCTGTTGCAGTCTTCGTCTGCCTCCATAAATGTCCTGCTTCATCTGCCTGTTCTGCTGTTGAGGTTTTATACTAGGTTGTGCTGTGGTGGGCTGCACTTTGTGTGGTACCTTGCCTTCGATGGGTGATCCTACCAGGAGTACAGGACGCTAGACGGCATCGCTCGTAGGGCCTTAAGTATACACAAGCTTCTCCAACATGTCCAGGGGGCAGCTCAAGGAGAAGACTCTCTATCCAGGGCCGGCTCTACAGTTTTGGCCACCCCAAGCAGTGAAAAAAATTGCCACCGCAGTCGGCAAAAGGAAGAAGTTGCTGCCGATTTGCCGCTGCGGCCAGCAAAGGGGAGAAGCTGCCGCCGAATTGCCACCGCAGCCGGAGGAACTGCCACCCCTTTCTAACTGCCACCCCAAGCACCTGCTTGGAGCACTGGTGCCTGGAGCCGGCCCTGTCTGTATCAGTAATCTATTGTCTTCATTATTGACCATTGCCCCAATTTTTGTGTCATCTGCATATATTATCAGTGATGATTTTATGTTTTCTTCCAGGCCATTGATAAAATCTTAATTAACGCCAGTCCAAGAATCAATCCCTGTGTTGCCCCACTAAAAACAGACCTGCTTGATGATGATTCCCCATTTACAATTACATTTTGAGATCTAAAAGTTAGCCTATCTGTGTTCCGTGTTAATTTTATATCATTCTAGTTTTTTAATCAAATGTAATGTGGTACCAATTCAAACGCCTTGCAGAGTGTAAGTATATCACATAAATACTATTACCTTTATCAACTAAACTTGTAATCCAGGTAGTTTGACAGGATCTATATTCCATAAATCCATGTTGGCTGGCATTATTTATATTATCCTCCTTTAATTTTTTATTAATCGACTCCTGTATCAGCTGCTTCCTTATCTTGCCCAGGATTGATGTCAGACTGACAGGCCTATAATTGCTTGAGTCATCCTGTTTACCCTTTTTAGGTACTGGCACTGGCACATTAGCTTTCTTCTAGTCTTCTTGAACTTTTTCCAGTGTTCCAAGACTAATTGACAATCAACATTAATGGCCCAGGGAGCTCCTCGGTCAACTCTTTGAAAACACTTGAGTGCAAGTTATCTGGACATGCTGATTTTAAAACGTCTGACTTTAGTAGCTGTTGTTTAACATTCCCTTGATATATTAGTGGAATGGAAAAAGTATTATCACCATCATATGATATGATTATATCATCTGTTTTTCCCTCAAATTCAGAACAGAATATTTATTGAAAACTTCTGCCTTTTCTGCATTATTATTGATAATTCTACCATTTCCATCTAGTAATGGACCAATAGCATTGTTAGGATTCTTTTTGTTCCTAATATACCTTTAAGGAAAATAAGAAAGAGGTTTTTTTACACTGCTGGCCATAGGTTTGCTTCCCTTATCAACTTTCTATAATTCCTAGCTTCTAGTTTAAATTCACTACTATCAACATCCCTTTTCTTCCATTTAGATAGGGAAGCGAAGGCAGCTGTAAATAAATAAATAAATATTAAAAATTAATAAATATTAAAGAGTGGCCTGATTTAGACGGGGAAGTGAAGGCAGCTATAAATAAATAAATAAAAATAAAAGTATATTAGGAACAAAAAGAATCCTAACAATGCTATTGGTCCATTAAATATTTATTTGTTTATTTATTTATTTATAGCTGCCTTCACTTCCCTGTCTAAATCAGGCCACTCTTTAAATCAGTAGGTATGTAGAGGATGTGGCCCTCCCTTGCTGTCAATCTCTGAGGGAGGCAACACCTTTTTGCTGTCACACCACTGGAATAGCAGTCTAACAAAGGGGGAAAATTAATAGTCTCTTTAGGCAGGCTAGAGCAGTGAATAGTCCAGAGGCTCAGGCCAGCCAAGGCCCCAAGCAGTCTAGGGTTCCATCCCTCAGGCAGGGTGAAGCAGGGAAAAGTTCAGGGGCCCAGGCCCTTAGGCAGGGCAGGGCACCAAGCAGTCTAGAGCTCCAGCCCTCAGGCCAGGTGGAGCAGGTAAGAGTCTAGGAGCCCAACCTTTAGGCAGTGGTGAGCCCCAAACACAGTCTAGCATCTTATCTCAGAGGACAGTAGATTAAGACAGGCCTCCTGGACTAAGGAGAGGAGGTTGCCACCCCATGGGTTGGGTGGCAGGGGGACGCAGACCCACCCAACTCCACCACATCCCAGCCCAGGGCCCTAACAGTGGCAGAGTGGAGATCCAACCACAACACACTGACTTGGGTTCAGCCAGCAACCCAGCCGGATTGTAATCAATTGGCCCTGGGCTACTTCCTCCCCTCTCCTCAGGGTGTACATGGGTCCTAGGTTTGTCCTCCATCTCCCCAGGGTACACTGCTAGTGGCAATCCCAGCAGCTCCTCAGCATCAGGCCTGTCTGGCAGTTCTGGTAGCTCAGGAGCATTCTTGGGACAGCAAAAGTCTCCTGCGGGCTCTGGTTCCAGCTGCAGGCTGGATGCATCTGTCTCCCTCAGTGGCTCCAGCCCAATTGAGTTGCATGTCCCGCCTCTTATACTTCCAGTTCCTGTTGCGCCCCTCTGCTTTCGGCGTGGTGGTCATGGACTTCCTGGTTCTGGCCCACCAGTGGGTGTCTGGCCCTCCCTCGCTGTCAATCACAGAGGGAGGCCACACCTCTTTGCTACAGGGCATCTAATAAAATGTTCTTAAACAATTCATACATATCATTCACGTTTTTCTGATTAAATTCTTTCTCCCAGCTGATTTGACTTGTAATTGTTTTAAGCTTTGTGATATTATGATTGTAAAACACCAAATATAGATAGGTAGATAGGTAGATCTATATCTGGATTTTATTGTTTTCACATAATAAATGGGATCAAGTAATGATCACTTGTACCTAATGACTCTTAATTTTTAGTTCTTTGATCAGTTCCTCTTTATTTGTCAAGATGAAGCCTAATATAGAATTCCCCCATGTTGGCTGCAACACTTTTTGGGGTTAGGAAACTGGCATCTATCGTACTTAGAAATTCCAAGAAAGTTTTAGTACTGACAGCATAAGACCCCCAGCATATGTCATTCAAACTGAGGTCCCCATGATTGTGCAGCTTTTTTTTCTATACATTATAGATAGGTGTGTAGGGAGCTGGTCATCCTGTTCCCTAATGTGATTTGGTGATCTGTAGTAGACACCAATTAATATCCCATCTTGTGCTTTATCTGTTAGAACATTGATAAGCATTTGAGATTTTTTTTTCTGAGTTCTCAGTGATTTGGCAACAGGTAATGTCATTTTTGACATAAAGTGCCATTCCCCTTCCCCTTTTGCCATCTCCATTCTTCCTAAATAAGGTATAACCATTGGTTTTAATATTCACATAATGTGATTAATCGTACCAGGATTCAATAATACCAACTAGATCAAATTTCTGCTCATAAATGAGCAATTCCAATTGATCTTGTTTGTTACCCAGGATCCTAGCATTGGTGTATAGGCAATTAAAGAACTTCTGTTATACCAATAAAATAAAACCCAACAGGACCTTTTAAAGGGGGGTAAGACAAAATGCCGTGTTTACTGTGAATACAAAAAGAGGCACAGTAAACAAGTAATCATAAACATTCTATCCCATGTACTCACACAAAATACCAAAAGAAGCAAAGCAAGTAAGCAGTCATATTTACTACATCCCATTCAGTCCCACATACATACACATACAAGTTCTGCAAAGTTGTTATAGTTACCAGCCTAGAGGTTGCTCATGCCAAGTTACTGGCCAGGTAACCTGGGCATGAGGGTGGAATGAGTCTTTGTCAGATGCGCATCCGATGCTCCTGGACGGTGGTTGCAGAACCAGACTCAAAGTCCTTAGTCTTTAGGGTCTGTTTTTATAGGAGTTTTATTCCTATGCCAGTCTATGGAGGTGGCTTTATCATGCTGTTGCTGAATCAATCAGCAGATGGCACATCCCTGACAGTTCTGTGCTGCCAGATGTTATCTTGTTATTCAGTTCTCCCATCCTTGAGGCTGTTGTGTGGTTTCCAGTCTTCACTCTGGGGGCCATCCGGTTATCTCCACCTAGCACATTCTTCGGCCAATCGATACTGAAGTGGTAACTCTTAGGCTGGCACTCCTAACCATGCATCTTCTATTTACACACAACATCCATTCACATGCATTCTCGAGCTTTATTTCAACATATTTCTCTTCTGACTTTAACAACTCTTAGGGTGTAATGAACTGCTTAACCCCCTTACCATATAACATACATAACAAGCAAGATAAAGAACGTGAAAAGGGTGGGAGTCTCTGTGTGCTGATCTGAGGAACAGTTGTTTTTGAAAAGTCTTGTCTCTTCTGAGAACAGATTCTCTGTCCTAAATGTGCTGAGCAGTTTGGCCTTCTAATTAACATTTCTTTGGGATCTTTAAACTATATAAAATTAAAAATCATATAGAAATCCTCTGGTATAATAACACTTCTTCTCTGCACGTCCTTTGGTTCCTTGATTAATTTTGTTCTCAAAATCTCGATTTTGTGCCAAGTGTTCAGATCTTCCCACTTTATACCCTTCCCTTTTTGCTATTAGTTTAACGCCCTCCTCGCTGTTCTAGCAAGCCTGTTCCTGAGAATATTGGTTCCACTTCTAATGAAGTGGAGGCCATCCAAACTATAAAGCCTGCTCTCCCCACAGAAGGTGAACCAATATTCCACAAAACCTAAACCCTACACCCTATGCCATTTACCTGGAGCATTTACTTCCAGCAGTTCACTTCCAGAGTCTTCTGCCCTCTGCCATCCTTCCTTCGTGGGACAGGAAGGATCTCAGAGAACATTGCATGGACACTTTTTGTTTTCAGCATGCTTCTGAGTTCCCTGAAGTCATCTATTATCTGTGAGATATCCCGTGATGCAGTGTCATTAGCGCTTACATGAACCATCACCATATGAACCATGTCGACACTAATGTGGCAATCAGGGAGAAATGTCTCAGGCCCCTAGGAAAGGAATCACCAATTCTAGAAATATGTGGCAGTTGGAGGAGCCATCGGACCAAAAGGAAGCTGTTGCCAGAAATTCAAATGACAATGTTAGGATCCTTGGACTTACGACACAATTCGTTCCTCCGAACTGCATTGTAAGTCAAAATGTTGTATGTCGAAACCGCTTTTCCAGTAGGAATCAATGGTATAAAGGGGGGATTGGTTCCTGAACCAAGGCTTGATACACTATTTTCACCACAGTAACCCAGATTTTTGTACTAAATGAATTATAGATGACTAATGTAGCAACATCAATTTATTTATTTGGTAAATAGCATTCAAATAAACATATAAAATCACATATGCTTTGACTTTCCATTTCCAGAACTTTTTGGGGCTTCCCTGAGGGCCGGGGCCCTTGCAGATGCTTATCTGATTGGTTTCCACAGCCGGGGTAGCTTGTTGCCGGGGCCCCTTGCCGCTTGTTGTTGATTGGCTCCTAGCCCCGGGTTTGGCCAATCAGAAAGCTTGACCAAAGAAATCAGTGATTGATGGGGATCAGCATGTGATGTGTGCTGTTCTCCCTGCCCGCTTTCATCTGAAGGGAGAAAAAGGCTGTCAATTGAAAAGCGTCCTAAGTGCAAGGATTCCCTGTAATTGCTTCCCTATAATGGGCTGGTGTTGCTGCTACTGCTGCCCAAGAAGAGTAAAAAAGGTCCTGATGCTGCAGCAGGCTGAAAGTGCCTTACTGGTGCTGGAATTCTGAAGGCCCAGTAACTGCCTGTTGTTTGTTTGTCCCTAAGAGCCTATATGGCCACTTTTCAGAGTAGCAGCCGTGTTAGTCTGTATTCGCAAAAAGAAAAGGAGTACTTATGGCACCTTAGAGACTAACAAATTTATTAGAGCATAAGTTTTCGTGAGCTACCGCTCACTTATGGCCACTGACTCCTGTTAGATAGGATGCATAGGGTGGTAGAAAGAAAGAACCGAGAAAGAATATTCCTTCCATCCTGCTCTGTATTCCTTGTAGGATCCCTTTACTCTGCAAAAAAAAACCAAATCTCTTCTCCCCACAACATGTTACTACATGGCTATGTGTCCCAGTTAGGAATCTCAATTAGTTTGGGTTGCTAGGAGAAAGCTGAATATGTATATAAGTATAGATAGTAGAAATGATGGGCCTGCAGCAAAATAGTTGCGGGATCTATCAGAATAAAGGTGTTAAATTAGACTTGTGGCTGTTTTGTTTTGTTTTGTTTTGTTTGTTTTTTGTACCAGATATGATGGTGTTCACATTTTTTTTTCAATTTTTTTCCCCAGTATAGCAGAAGCAACACTGGCTCTCTATTTTGGTTATACAATTTCTGTGTTTGTGACCCAAAACTGGTAAGATCCAGCAGGATTCAGAGGCTGGATCTGAGTTTTTGTGGTACTATTATACTAGAGTCTGGATTTTTAAAGTGCAGTAGCAGCTAAATATGTTCTCTGGTTAGGCAATAAAATGTGGGCTGTTAGGACCAAAACCTGGCTGAATATAGGAGAATCCACATGTTAGCTCTGGATTTTTTTGACACTGTTTTATTGAATGAATTAGCATCCATATTTCTTTGGTGCAATCTGAGCAGCTGTCTTGTTCTTTGTTTAGCCAGTGGCATTTGGGAGACTGGTCCCAACTTGCAGGAATCTGGCAGAATTTGTGTGTTGGATCTAGGTTTTTCCAGCTCTGTTGCACTGGGATGTATTGGAATCCAGATTTTTTTTTGTTAGCATAGGAACAGCTAAACTTGCTCTCTACAAGTGAGCTGTAGCTCACGAAAGCTTATGCTCTAATAAATTTGTTAGTCTCTAAGGTGCCACAAGTACTCCTTTTCTTTTTACTTAAGCAGTGAAATTTGTGAAGCAGGTTCCCAAAATGTTTTGGATCCAGCACATTTCTGATGCCAGACCTGAGTATTTGCAGTGGCGTTGTGCTAGGTGCATCAGGATCCAGATTTTATTGATTTTGTTTTCCTTTTTGTTTAAGAAGAGTGTCTACATTTGTTCTTTCTTCAGGCAGTAAAATTAGGAGGGTTGGAGCCAAATATCTGCAGGATCTATCAGGATCCAGGTATTGGATCTCGGGTACTGCAACACTGTTGCGCCACAATTTGTCAGGGGCCAGGTTCTTTTGATGCAAAAGAAAAAGTTAGATGTGTTCTCCAGTTAGGTAGTGTAATTTGGGGCACTGGGGTCAACAACTGAAAGGGATCTAGCTTTTACCCAACCCCTACTTTAGATATTTCAGATATGTTAATTCAAAGAGAGCTCAGGCTGCACAAACTATCACCCAGCTGGGCCATTAGAATGAGAGCAGAAAAGCTTTCTATCTGTTCCTGAACTCCAGTTCCCAGTTATCTTTTGTGCCCTTGTCAGTCAAGTGATCAGCTTGAGCTCCAGGTGGAGTAGAGGTGATTGGGTGAATGAGGAAGGGAAAGTGCTCCTGCACATGTCAGAGCAGGGAGGAGCTGGTTTGGGGTGGTCTTATAAGAAATTGAAACCAAGTGACTGTAACTCGGCAGTTTTTTCTTTCATTTTCTGGTTCCTTGTTTTGTTGTCAGAAGTCCCTGGCTGGGCTGGATTTACAGCCTTCTTTGACAAGACAGGACACACTTCGAGACTATGTATGTGGCAACAGGATGGGAAAAAGATAGCAGGTGCAAGGTGGCTGCTGCCTCCACCACCTCCTATTCTAGGGGTTACCAGGAGCAGGAGAACTCTGGGCTGACAGAGGGAGCTGGAAATCCTAGGGGGGATCTGACTTCTGTGGAAGAATTGGGGTGCCAAAAACCAACCTTGCAGCAGTAAGTAGAAACCAGTCTAGCTAAGTTTGTATGTATTTACACAATAATATTGTGAGTATTAAGTACCAGTTTTTCACCAGACTCAGTGTGTGTATTTATATAAAAGATGTGAATAAAGAGGAAATTTTTTTGAAAGAGTGAAGAGTCAGACTTTCAAAATGCTCGGCCCTTAACTTTTTTCTGAGAATCTGACTACTTATTTGTGCCTAAAAGAGAGCTGAGCTCTTATGAAGACTCTGGAGATATGGTTCAGAGATAATATTGCTGTGTGACCATGCACATGTACTTAATATGTTCATGTAAAAAACATAAGTATTGTGTGTGTGCATTAGGTGCAGTGGGATTACAGAATTTGGTGTGTATCTCTATTACTATCTGTTTCTATGCAGATGGTATTACGTACATTGTGAATATGTGTATGGCCTCTTAATTAGAGAAGGTCTTGAACTGGAATGTCAAAGCCAATTCTGATGATCTTTTTCACCTAAATTTAATCACAGGAGATGGATTAAAAACTGCTAGATCCAAAAAATCAACTTTTGGTTCTGAGCTAGAACTGATTTCCTTATGCAGTTTGGATGCAACCCATGATGGCAGGAATTAAAAACTACTTTGTATGAGCTCAGGGGATTTTTCTGGCAGCTGGGAATAGCTAGAATGCAGAGGCATTCTGGCCACCTCCTTTTCTTTGCATGACAGAAACACTCCTTACATCTGGAAGCTTGAGAAATCCTATGGCTGTCTTTCTAGCTCTGTGCTATTAAGGTATTTGAGGAATAATCAAACCAAAGTAAAATCTCAAACTCTTTCAAACTGTTTCTGTTGCACCAGGATGCCTGACAAAGGGAGAGAATCATCTGTCAGGAACTTAGCCAGCAATAGCATCTGTTCAAATTCAATTTGGAAATGAAACTCAAATGCCTGGACAAAACCCTATATAATATCTTTGAAAGCCAAAATAGGGAAACAATGAATCAACAGGGTGAAGAGCTTGAAAATACCTACTACTTTCTACAGTCAGTTTGTGCTTATTGGGTTGCTTGACTTCAAGTCTGTAACATGCTGTGTGTAAAAGTTGATTTCCAAATTGCATGTGTTCAGAACAAACCTGAAACAAAAGCTTATCCTGAAAAAATAAATCTGCAAAAGATAGAAAATGAAAGTGTAGTCAAGTGACTAAGAAAGAAAAAGGTTGTGATGGCCCCTCTTGTTCAGCAACCAGACTTGACTTTTTTTTTTTTTAAATCTGACCTTGTGTAAAAATAGTTTCCAATAAAATCCACCTTCCTAAAAAACAAACCTGCTCTCATAAAATCCAAGGATATGTCATTGTACAAATGGGAACAAACATCCCTTGCCATGCAGGATGAAAAGAGAAAGGACACAGTGGAACACTTGTTTACAGAGCACTTATACTTCGCATTTACAGTTTAAAAAAAAAATCTAGTTTTTTCAATCTTTATGCTCAATTTAAAAAAAATCCATTCAATCTGTTACCAATAGAAAGCTACTTAGACAAATGGAAAATAAAACTGCAGTCTTTGTGCAATCAGATTTTAAAGGCCTGAAAATGAGTCCATTAAACTGGAGACAAGAGGCTCTTCAAAACATTCCTGTAGATAACTGTCCTCTGTATTCGGGGAGTTCCCGAATCCTCTGAATTACACGGGTTGTTTAGAGCCTAATTCTGTACTCTATTCACTAGTAAATCTCCCATCACTACACCTTTCAGGATCGCACTCATTCATATAGGGTTGTCACCTTTTCTAATTGTTGGTAACCGGATCCTTGAGGTCCTGCCCCTGTCCTGCTTCTTCCCCCGCAAGTCCCTGCCCCCATTGCTTGCTCCTCTCCCAACCTTCTCATGGTTGCTTGCTGGATTGTCTTAAAGAGCCTGCCTGTAGGTAGGAGGCAACCCTGGCTCAACAGGGGCTGGTGTGGATTAATGACTGAGGGCCTCCTCCTGCCCTGCGGTAACCGGACTTTTAGTTCAGGTGCCATTTAAGGTTGCCAGGTCCCCTCTGGACTGGACTTTCTGGTCAAAAACCAGAAACACAGCAACCCCCACAGAAGCCAAAAACCAGACTGTCTGGGTAAAACCCAGCCAGATGGCAACCCTACACTCAGTCATTATTGGCTAGTGAGTCATCTAATCCATCCCCATGTATCAGTTTCCCCAGGGAAGTGTGGAGATAAATATTTCCTTTCACTGTTGGCATTCAAATGACATCTACTGAACAGCAGAGAGCAGTTCACCATGATTTCATTTTAAGGTAACTTTCCCCTAATCTTAAACTATGTGATAGTCTAGGGCAGTGGTTCTCAAACTAGGGCTGCCGCTTGCTCAGGGAAAGCCCCTGGCGGGCCGGGCCGGTTTGTTTACTTGCTGTGTCTGCAGGTTCGGCCAATCGCGGCTCCCACTGGCCGCGGTTCACCGCTGCTCAGGCCAATGGGGGCTGCAGGAACGGCAGTCAGCACATCCCTCGGCCTGCGCTGCTTTCCCACAGCTCCCGTTGGCCTGGAGCGGCGAACCACGGCCAGTGGGAGCTGCGATTTGGCCAAACCTGCAGACGCGGCAGGTAAACAAACCAGCCTGGCCCGCCAGGGGCTTTCCCTGAACAAGCAGCGGCTCTAGTTTGAGAACCACTGATCCAGTGGACCACCAAGCACACAGTTTTTCCAAAGATGGTCCTGAACTAAACCCTGGGATCTAAGCTCCCCTCGACACGCCCAAAAGTTCAATTCTGGATCCCAGCTTTATGGCTTGGACCATAATCTCCAAATCTGGTAGCTCACCTCTAAACTTTAGTGTATTGAAAAATGTCTTAAAATTAGAAGCTATCACTTCAGATTCTCAGGGTTTTTCCTGGCCCTACATGCAGGCTAGAGGTTTCCGTAGGGAAGCATGCAATATCGGTCTTTCTACAGTCAAGGTGCAAAGAGTCAGCCAAAAGCAAGGTTGGGGAGTTGTGCATCTCTGCCTTAGGGTCCAGCTTGCTTGCTCGTTCATTCCTCTCCCTTTGGTTCTTGTGTGTTAAGTTGCAACCTTCCAGTAAGTGTATTTTAGATGACCTCATTTCTCTGTTTGTATAGTGTGAACATAGCTGTCAGTCACTGAGAATTGTACAGCTGAAAAGTGTATTCAGTGCCAATGTTAATACCACAACTCTTGTTCTGCCCCTCATGCTTTTTTTTTTCTCTCCTCTTCACTCTGTTTCCTCTCCTTCTGATCCCTTTCCCTATGTAAAAGGCTTCTCCACTCAGGGCTGAATCCTGTAGTTCTTTCTTAGGCCTCACTCAGGCAAGACACCCTAGTGACTTGGTACAAGGGCACTGCCTACCCCAAATCCTAAAAAGTTCATGCAGGAGCTAATTAACCCCGTCCTACTAGAGGGAGCAGGGGAAATATAAATAACTGAGACAGCTGGGTGTGAGTTGGAACCCTGCCCACTGGTTTGTATGACTGTAGAGATCACTTGTAGTTGCCACCTTTATTTTGCTACTGCTGTTTTGTTCTGTTTGGAAACTCTAGAACGGGGTGGCCAAACTTACTGATCCTCCAAGCCGCATACAACAATCTTCAGAAGTTCAAGAGCTGGGCACACCTGCCAGGGCTCAGCGCTTCTGCCCTTGGCATGGTGGTGGGGTTGAGGGATTCAGCCCCATGCGAGGCTCCTGCTGAGGCTCGGGGCTTCATTAAGAGTGCAGCTGAAACCCTGAGCTCCAGGAGGCACCTTCTGTGGGGCTGAAGTTCTGAGCCCTGGCAGGTGTCTCCAGTGGGGCTAAGGCAGAAGACCCAAGCTTCCCCATAGTGTGGTAGGTGGAAAATGGGAAGGGGGGGGCATTCCACAAGCCACACTTTAACTGTAAAAGAGCAGCATGTGGCTCACGAGCTGCAGTTTGGCCACCCCTGCTCTAGATGTTCCCATAAAGAAGAGACAGTGACTGACTGTCTTTTATTTTGGGGCTGGGAAATCTGTGCCTCAGCAAACAACCCTCTTAGTGAAAACTCCCATTGAAATAAATTAAGACAACAGGATTTGTCCAATGATGAGGGGAAAAATTGATGAGACCCAAACCTGTAAATGGATCTATGCTGTTGGACACTTGCACCCACACAGAGCCCTGTTAACATCAGTGTGTCTGTGTAAACAGATCTGTTGTAAGGATTTGGACTTAGTACTGTAATTTTCAGTTATCCATTGCAACTAGCTCCATTTAATGGGAAACAGACAGCTACCGGGCAGTTGTTTACCACTAGCATGGACCCACTTTGGGAAAATGTCTGATTTGGCAGGTTGGTGATTGCTTCATGTGTGGCTGGTGCCCACCAACGCAGCCATGTATATGTGCTTTAGGAAGTGGGATATTATTAAACAGTGCCTGTCAATTGAATGTTATGTCCATCTGTGAGTATCCTTGAAGATGATCATACAACTCTCCTTGACAGTTTGATCCTTTAAGTCAGCTAGCCTTTGTTTTCCTTCATGCAGTATTTCATGTAAACTTTCTCTGCTGCAGCTTAAGCGCATTTTTCTGCTTCTTTCCACTGACTAATGAGAATAAATGGTTCTTGTCCTCTTTATAGTATTCCTTTTCCATAGCTGTTGACAGTTATAATGTCTCCCTGAGCCTCTCTTTTCATAGAATCCTAGAATATCAGGGTTGGAAGGGACCTCAGGAGGTCATCTAGTCCAACCCCCTGCTCAAATCAGGACCAGTCCCCAACTAAATCAAGTTCTCTACACTTAACCTGCCCACATCTCTTCTTTTTCCAGGCCTTTAATCATTTGTGATGTTCTCCCTTGGACTCTCATGTTTCTATCTCTTACTGCAAACTGAACATCAGATGAGATCATCTAGTTCCATGGAGAGTGGAATAATTAGCTTGCAGCCATTTTGTATTGGTGCATGTACTGTAGAACTGGAAATACTTGCTCTGGAAATAACTAATAACATTTTGAAGAGATGCCAAAGTAACCGTTCTAATTTCATTAGCATGGCTCTGTAAAGGTAGCGACAGGAGAGTACTCATGCTGTTGCTCGCATTGCCTCTTGCCAGGTAATGTGAGAATTTCCCAGCCAAACGGCAAAAATAACATGCAAAATTGTCAGTGGGCGCCATCTGGCAAAATAGGACATGTGCAAACAAAACAGTTTTATGTTGTATAATTTAATCAAAAACTATGCACAAGGAAGCAGAGTTAAGTTTATGAAGGTCCAGTCCTGCAAGCATTTTAAGTACAACTTCATCAGGACTATTGCATGAGTAAGATACATACATAAGAGTATGTACACGTGGTGCAAATCAAACCGAACATTGCTGGTTTTTTCCTTCTTTACTTCATATCTTTATTTGAAATAGTGTCCCCACTCCCACCCACACAGTCAAATACTCTTTTCCCCCCCATAGAATATGTTGAAATTGTCTTCACAAACTCATAACAGTTTTTTCTTTTTTAAAAAGAAAGTGCATTGCGGTTTCAGGCATCATACTCAGACCAATATCAAAGAAGTCAATATTTGCTCAAAAGTAGTAGTAAGCCAAAATGTATTTTCTCTGTTTCTGTGGGGAAAATCTCAGAAAATCCATCAAGGATTTTCAGAGCCCATTAATGGGATCTCTATCGGGGGAGTTGGAGGAGAAACACATCCTCTATAACTCTAAAGAGACATTACAAGGAAAAGTTTAAAAAAAATAATAAAACAATAGATTTTTCATTAAGCACAAAATAAACTATTTAAAAAAAAGTATTTTGGAGCCTGAGTAGTAGAAAACATATTTCCTTTTTGTTCCATGCCATTTTTTTCATACTCTTTTTGTACTTCACATTGTGTGCACTATATTGATAATTTAAAATCTTCAGAATTAGGATATTTCATTAATTTCCAGCAAGGCAATTAGGATAACTCATTTCCAAATACAGTTACTGCAGTAGCTCAGATTCTGCTTAAACAGAAAACTGACTAGAATGTTAAATTGCCCTCTTGTAACTAGGGTTCTGAAGGCTTTGCAGGATCAGAGTGTCTGTCAGAGGATATGTGTGACACGTGGTATTGCAAACTGGCTCAAACACAGAGTGAAAGAATTCCTTTCACAGAGAGGCAAAAATAACAGTTAATTCAAAGGTCTCAAGGAAAAGGAAAAACAAATTAGAGTATGGATTTAAGCCCCGATCCTGCAATTGACAGTCTGTGAGTTGTTGATTGCAGTGCCTGTACAGAACCTCATTAAAGAACACCCATGGTAACTGCACGACTGGGGACTTAGACTTTGGTCCTGAGTTTCCACACTGACTGATTTCCAGTAAGCCTTGGGTGTCCAAAGCCACACTTTGACTGTTCAGCTGGGTCTTCTCTAATGTTAAACAAGTCGTTTTCCAACTCCCAGTGGTGCACACCTGGAATCTCCTCATCAATGACCTCCCAACCCTACACTCCTAATGAAACCTACATACGTGGGGTAGGTACATGCATACTTCAGTAAAGGGAGACCAAAAAGGTGTTTACCTCCCCACTATTCTGATAGTTAAAATAACCAAAGCACTATATGATAGACTTGAAGAAAGCCAAAGCTGGTTTTGTCCCTTTCTTGCTCTGCATCTGCCTCTCTTCTCTTCCTCCTTCATCTGGTTTCCAAATAAACTTCAATGATATGAAAACCCATTCAGCTTTTAACAGTCTCCTTTTAACTGCACTTTTATGGTGCTGTTTTTCTTGTACCTTGCCCTGATGCATTTGTTGCTGATACATATATTTGAGCCAGTAGGAATCTCAGACTAAGGAAATGATCATCTTTATGGAGATTATGTATGTTTTGGATTTGTTGACCGTTCTTTCCATAGATACTCTTTAATATAGTTTTTTTTTAAAAAAAAAAACCAAAAACTGGGGATCTAAAGGAGAGGAACCATAATACTGTGAAATTTCAGAGCCTTACCATATGAGAGTAAATTTAAAGGCTAATTCCTATCTCTATCTGTATCCGCAACCTTTTATAGGGCTCATCACCATAGACCCTGAAGTCATTCTGAAAAATGAAACTGTACATAATTTTCTTTGGCAAAGTTTGGAGAGACAATACAGGAAACAAGAATAGAACTGAAGAAGTTGACAAACTCATGTATAACATCTCAAGAGAAGTAGTAGTCTGAGATCTGGTTAGTAAAATACCATAAAAACAAACCTAACAAAACCGTCAAAGAGTAGAACAGATGACATTCAAGCTTAGTTGGGGGGGAGGAAGTCTAAACATTTTTAAATCAAGCCAAATAAGGGAATGCTTGGAGAAGCATACAGTAATATGATCAAGAATAACAAGTTGTGTTAAATAAACAAGGATAAGCTTTGCTAACCTGCCTTAAATTGGTCATTAACTTACATGCAATACTTGAACATAATGGCCATACTGGTCAGATCAAAGGTCCATCTAGCCCAGTATCCTTTCTTCTGACAATGGCCAATGCCAGGTGCTCCAGAGGGAATGAACAGAACAGGAGATCATCAAATGATCCATCGTCTGTTGCTCATTCCCAGCTTCTGGCAAACAGAGGCTAGGGACACTGTCCCTGCCCATCCTGGCTTATAACCATTGAGGGACCTATCTTCCATGAACTTATCTAATTCTTTTTTGAACCCTTGTGGTGTGAACTTTCATCTGCACAACCTCATAACACATCATGTTGGCCAAATTTGTGAGGGTGCAGTACATACTGCTTCCACTGAGTTTGCAGCATTCCAGTTGTTAAGGATATTTGGCTGCATGGAAAATGTTCAGTGGCTATCACAATAATAAGATAAGAAAGGATTGTATTAGCTGGCTCCATTTAATGCAAGCAGCTCCATAGTTGAATTTTTTTTTAATGAATCCAGTTCCTAGAATAAGCCTTCAAAAAGAAATCCGTAATTAAACAGATATAAATACTTTCCTTCCCAGCCCTGGATCCCAGTGATATAGCAGCAGACTGCTTTTTGCAGTCGAAGCTCTGTGTGATTTTTTTTTCCTGTCCCCTTTTCAGTTGCTTTCCTTAAGCACCTCCTGCCTCTCTCCTTCATAGTTCTCCTACTGCCAGCCTTGTTCTTCTTGCCCTCAGTGCTCCTCTGTCCTCACCCCATTCCTTTAATGTCTCTCTTTAATCCCCTAGCTCAACTGAGACCCATTCTGGATTGCAGGATGTGTGGAAGGGTGGAGGCTTTCAGGCACTACTGTAAAATAATAAATATGCCCAGAAAATTTAAAGTCCTTCATAACCATTAAGCTTCATGACACCACAGTGATGTACTATCCCCATTTTATAGATGAAGAAACTGAGGCACGGGCCAAAGATGGACATCAATAGGTGCTTGAGAACACTAGGCACCTTGTAGGATGGAGCCTGGGAAGAGGAATAGAACCCAGAATTGCTAATTCCCATGCCTTCCCTATTAGACAAACATTTGACTGATGTTCATGGACAGGATGTACTGTATAACATTTTGTAGCAAATCTATGGACATACATCTTGAAATGAAGGAGACATTATATCAGCAGTGAGGGTGGGACTTTCATAAGCAGAGTTAGGCCAATGCTGAGTATATCTGAAAATCTTATTCTTGACACACATGACATACAGCATGGCTTGTGATTGAAAACATCTCTGTGTATATACCTACTGCAGAAATCATACATCCAGTTTTGTTCTAAACCTTGTAGCTATTCTTACAGAAATTCTAAAAATTCTAAAGGTCCATATTGAAATAGAGCAGCGTCTCCCACGCTTGGGATGCCGCTTGTTCAGGGAAAGCCCCTGGCGGGCCCAGCCAGTTTGTTTACCTATCATGTCCGCAGGTTTGGCTGATAGTGGCTCCCACTGGCCGCGGTTCGCCACTCCAAGCCAATGGGGGCCTCAGGAAGTGGTGGCTGGTACGTCCCTCAGCCCGCGCTGCTTCCTGCAGCCCCCATTGGCCTACACCGGTGAACCGTGGCCAGTGCAGCCCCCATTGGCCTGCAGCGGTGAGTCTGCGGACGCAGCAGGTAAACAAACCAGCCCGGCCCGCCAGGGGCTTTCCCTGAACAAGTGGCATCCCAAGTTTGGGAAACACTGAAATAGAGGATAGTAATGAATCCATCATACTCGTGGACGGTAATTAACAACATTCCTTCCATTCCAGTACAAGCGCATATGTCTTGATACCTCCAAATGAAACCAGAAGGAACCAGATACAGAAAAGTAAGTGCATTATCTAACACTCTCTCTCAAGATGAATTTTTGTGCTTTTGTTTTTACAAAATGCAGCTTTTGTTTTTGTGCTTTGACCCTTGCAGTTTATCTCAGCCTTTACATTGTTTTTTTTGTGTGCAGCTGTGATAATATTAAAGCTACTACAATATAGAATCCACGGCCAGAATGATCATTGTGATCAGTGTTTAATTTGTAATGAGAGGTGCTGGGACTCGAGCAGTTTTTTTTTTACTTTCATAATTGACGTGGCAAACGTAGAGGTGCCGGGGCTCAGCCCTGGCAAGACCCAGCAAAAATTAAGCACTGATTGTGATCACCTAGTAAAGGTAAACTCCATCACCATGCAGACTCTTCTTGTATCTGTTCTAAAATATTTTGCATGGGTAGAAAAGTCAAATTAGGAAACAAATAGTTCAACCATAGAAAGATGTGATATCTGTAAAAATGTTCCCATTAGAAAGGTGGTGTCAAACGAAGTTCTACAAGACACATTCAGAATTAAGTTGATACCCCTCCTAAAGTTCATAACCCTCCTCCTCTTTTCCCTCCCCCCACCCCCAGGTGTCGAGTTTAGGTTTGAAGATCAAATTTTGAGTATTGTTTAGCTATCCATGGTCAAGTTAATCTTTCTCTAATGCCAGTATTGGCATAATGTACCTATTGCATGTTTATATGGTTAAACTGTTCACATGTGTACTGTTTTCAGGGAGAAAATGTCCATTTATAGAATGTGCTTAACAAATTCTCTATACAACTGCACAATGCAAGTCATCTTACCTCCAATGGCTTGATATTTGAACAGCACAGAATATCTACATCTTCAATTGTTGCATGTCTGAGTTAGAGTTGAGATTGTTGAACAACTGGCTCAATTGGAATTATTTAATCAAAGATCATCAATCAGAGATTAGTACAACATTATGCAGAAGGAAATAGATACATTACCACGCCTGTGTTGTCAGATCAAGTGGCTCTGTGTCTCTCCTTTACTGTATCTGGAGGGAGGTGCAGTTCTCATTCCCCAACTATGTTCCCTTACCAGTGTCGTCATATAGGGTTTTAGGCAAAGAAACCCTCTTTGCCAAAATAAACAGATGTTCTGATGTAATTTCTATGCATTCTCAGTTTACTTGAATTATGTGTGAAGGCATGATTATTTACAGCTGAAAGGACCAACAGTTCTTCAAGATAATGTCTTTCAGTGAGTCCTTCTGACCCCATAATCGTTGTTTTCTGTTGGGGAATGAACGGGGAAGATCTGCAGTAACAATCATCCCTCACTAGTTTCCCAAGTTTATATGTGCTTATGTAAGCTATATGTGCATAAGTTTATAAATATGTGTATGTTAAAGAGGTGGTTTCCAAGAATATCTGGAGTTTTATAGACATGAAGGCACTACGAAATTACTAAATACAGCCTAACACACACAATTCCTGAATAGGGTTCCTTATCGGTGAAGGACCAATGTTCTGGGCCTTAGAGTTCAGACATTCTCTTTGTTGAATATAGATTCTAAGGAATAGTCAATATATAAATGACTCAAAAATACACAAAGAACTAAAAGGTTTAATATTTACTAACAGATACTAAACCCATTGACCTTCAATGGGCTCTTGTAGACATTTGCTGCCTCCCCAAATCAGGTCTAATATCTAAACTTTCCCTCCATGTTGAAGGACGCAGTGAAATGCACCAAGCCCTTAAAAATTGCAGTAGCCCATTTTACTGAAAATTTGGAGTATAAAATAAAATAAAATCATATGTCATATACATTTTAAAAAAAGAGAACAACACAAAATCCCAGAATCACAAGAACTGTGTACGTAAATTCCTTGGTAACAAGCTCAGAGACACACATGACTTGCATAAAATTTTATAAATGCACACAAGCCTCGAAATGCTGACAGGGTATACAGTGTGTATACAGTAAACAATCTTTTAGATGGCAATCTAAAGTATTTCATTGTAAAAGTTCATATTGGTTGGCTTAAAGATTTTTGTTTAGCAAGTGCTAGTAAATAATGAATACACATTCTGGACAGAAAAGATTAGGAGTAAATTAAGGAGTTTTATTTGGCAGGAACTGGAAGATTTTTCATAATTTTTGTTCTTGTATTTGGGAGTAACTCTGCACTGTAACTCTTCACCAATATCTTTCATAATGTCTGAGAACTACCGGGTAGGAGCAGTGGGTCAGCACTGTGTAGTTTGAAACCCTTTGGAGAGTGTGGTTAATTTTAATTTCTTAAATTTAAGACTCTGGTTGATCCAGGGCTCACTTTACCTTACTCCTGGAGTAAGCTGCTGAGGGGTTGTGGTGGTCTCCTCTAGAAAGAAAGTGAACCCTGGCATCTGTTCCATTACACCAAACCACCACCATCAGCCCAGGAGGAAAACAATTCAGAGGAGTGAGAATCAGCCCAGGCAGACACAATGCTGCTGTCATGGTTGTAGTTGTGTTTGTGTTGTGACAACAAAACGCTAGGACCCCAGTCCAGCAGAAAACTTAAGCATGTGCATTGCACTCAAAAAGCTCTACAAGCACCTTGCTGGATTGGGGCCAAGATGGTTTACAGACAAGGAAAATGACAAGCGGGGGAATTCTTCCCAGCGCTAGTGCAGAGTGGCATGGGTGACGAAGGCCTTCTTTTCACTAGAAAAGAAGGTAGGTCTGAACATATGTTAAGCAGAACTCATTTTACCCTATTGTGTAGGCAGTCTGAGAGGGGAGGTTTTATTTTCCTTTTACTAAAGCTGGCAAGGATCAAACTGGCTCCTGGAGCAGGTTAGAACAGCCCAAGTACCACCCTAGATTGTGTACCCTGTTGCCATAGTCCCCATGCAGAGGAGAATTGCCAAGATGCAGAACTGCCACAATTCCCAACCATCTTCTCCAGCCTGCTCCTAGTCTGCTCTGTAGGGGTGCCATAACTCTTCACCTCACAGGAAGAGCTACTGGGCTGGGGAACTAATGAGAGGGCAGTGCAGCTAGTTTCCATAGACCAAAAATGGCTGCAGCGAAGAGATGAACTTTCTTAATGGTCCCACAGCCTATAATATCCACAGAGAACAGATGAATGCAGAGAAGGAAAAGAACAAAAAGTAGCATGAGTGAACAGTGACAGATGGCGCGTGTCTTGGGAGTTCTATGCATTTATTTATATAATTTTAAATAGGTAACTTGCTGGTATTATCGGGGAGAGCTACTAGCCAGGAACTATCATGACTATAGTCTATATATCTATAGTAGCCAGTCCTACTTCAGACAACAATAATAGGATTTGAACTCAAGGCTTTCAGAGATAAAATCAGTCCCCTGGCTGGTAGCTGGCACCATATGCTTATTAATCTTCCATATGGACCAGCCATTAGTGTAGCTTGAACTATGTTTGTGGAGAATAGTAGACCTGCCCATGAGTGCACATAGTTTTTAATGTGATGTAATTTAACAGTATTATAAATTCCTTACAGTAGTGGCTCTTATTTCTGTATGCTGACTGTTTTCTTTTTGATTTAGTTGCCAATAAAGAACTGGAGAACTTGGAGAGGTGGAAGGAACAGCACCGGCCAGGACCAATTAACCTGAAACCACAGAAACTGGGTAAGGAAATAGAAGTAAGCTGACTTAATGGATTATTTAAAAAAAAAAACCAAATAAATGAAAAATGTCATGGTTTTATTTTATTTTTTGCTCTGGTTTTTAGAGATTTACTGTTGGTTAAAATGTTAGCGATAATTGCTACTCTTGGTGGGATTTTAATGAACTTGACTATGAAGAAGTTCCTAAAACATAAATGCATAGCTTTTGCCTTCATGAAATTTCATCTGACTGGTGCAGAAAACCCTGTAAAACATTCACTTACATATTTTGAATAGTTATTTAGGCAATGGAAGAACAATTTGAAGAAAGCACAGTGAGTGACTTGGCTGAGAGCACTGAAAACTGTAACATGAAAATTATAACCACAAAAATAGACACAAATCTAAAAGTAAGTGCAGCATTAGGCTGGAATTTAAAAATGGCCTTTTTTTTTTTAAGGTGAATTCTACAATAAGGGGATGGGGGAAATGGTTAACCAGGTCTGACCTGCTGTTTTTCTAAACTCTTCTGGCTCTACTCAGCTGATTGCACCCCAGACAGGACTTTCAGAAGAGGGCATGAAACTACTTGCATCCTTTTCCTAAAGTACATTATGTGGTGCCTTAATCACTGGTGTTTACAATGAAACTAAATTGGGAGATCACTTTTTTCACGTTTTGGGGTGGATGGCCAATAGGTCAATGAATCAAACTGTGGGTGCGTGGATTGCAATTTTCAAACTGCAGATCATATCAGCTTGTGCTCGAGGAAGGAACATAACAAAGTATTTTGTAAATGACTCATTTTGGCTACTAAAAATCATTCAGAGCAGCCACATTTTTGAAAGATGATCAAAAGGTTTAGGAAAAGTGACTTATGAGGAAATGTTAAAGAAACTGGGTGTGTTTAGTCTTGAGGAGAAGACTGGGCAGGAGGGGACCTGATAAGTCTTCAGATATGTTAGAGATATAAAAAGGATGATGATCAATTGTTCTTGTCCTCTGAAGGCAGGACAAGAAGCAATGGACTTAATCTGCAGCAAGGAAGGTTTAGGTTAGATATTAGGGGAAACATTCTAACAAGGGTAGTTAAGCTCTGGAATAGGCTTTCAAGGGAATCTCCATCCTTGGAAGTTTTTAAGAACCAGTTTGACAAAAACCTGTCAGAGATGGTGTAGGTTTACTTGGTCCTACCTCAGTACAGGGGGCTGGACTTGATCATTTCTCGAGGTTCCTTCCTACATTTCTATAAAATTTGGGATCCACGTTGCTGCAATTTTGCTGTCTATGTACAAAGGTAGGCAGAAAAGTTAAGGTGACTTTTTGCCTACCCTCATGCACAGAGAGACCGTATTGATGAAGTTGAAACCTCATTCACAGACCAGCCTTTGTAGTTGTGTTTTGTTTTAAATAAGAACAGTATAACTGAAAAACAGTACATGAAACTGGAGTGAAATCTTTCTTTCAAGCAATCTTGAAAGGGGTAGAATACAGGGTCTAAACTTGTTAGCTCATGAATGCTTTAGATCAGTGGCGGGCAAACTTTTTGGCCTGAGGGCTACATCATGTTTCCAAATTGTATGGTGGGCCGGTTAAGGGGAGGCTGTGTCTCCCCAAACAGCCAGGCGCGGCCCAGCCCCCCGCCTCTTATCTGACGACGGCTCCCCGGGACTCCAACCCCTGCCCACTGACTGCCTCCTGCCGCCCCATCTAACCCCCCATCTCCTTCCTGACTGCCCTCCCGGGGACTCCTGCCCTCTGACTGCCCCACCCCCTATCCACTCCCCTGCCCCCTTACTGCACTGCCCAGAGCACCGGGTCAGGTTGCGGCTCTGCAACTGTGCCGCCCAGAGCATTGTGCCAGCAGCACAGCGCGCTGAGGCTGCGGGGGGGCAGCGGGGGAGGGTCTGGGGGCTAGCCTCCTAGGCCAGGAGCTCAGGGGCTGGCAGGAGGGTCCCATGGACCAGATGTGGCCCGTGGGCTGTAGTTTGCCCTCATCTGTTTTAGATAGAAGAGTGGTACTGGAATGTTGCAGAAGTGAAAAGCCCACCCCTCCCCTCATCTTCTGGGGAGGAAGGTGCTGGGTTTCCTGTCCTAAGGCACCCTCTTCTATATCAACCACTAGCTAGTGGGTGTTTAACTTTGAAAGTGCATCTTCCCGTTGCTGGAAAGGAAAAGGAATGTCACTCTCTTGTCCTGGCTTGGTGGGAAGGGTTCACTGTCTGCATCCTAGTTGCTGAACAGAGAGAGTCCTCCTCCCCTAAAGTGAGCTGTAGCTCACGAAAGCTTATGCTCTAATAAATTTGTTAGTCTCTAAGGTGCCACAAGTACTCCTTTTCTTTTTTCTCCTCCCCTAAACAATCAGCAACAGGCTTTCACTAGCCCATCTGAAATTATGCTGAATGTGGCTTGTCCTTGTTGATGATTCCAGTCAAACCATGTTCCTCCCTGTTTCAGCAGCTCCCATTGCCAGTGGGCAACTTTGGTAGTGTAGACAAGGCTAGCAAGGTGTTAAAGAAGGTGGAGGCTTCCCCAGTCACAAATATCATCCAGAAGGACATGGACTCGGGGGTTCTTTTAATCAAGGCATGTTGTAGTCAGTGCTATGCCCCTCCTTGTATCATGGAGATACCTAATGACCATGGATAAGAACTTGGTTCAAAGGGTATATGGTGACAGTTCTGCAGAAATAAATATCTTAATCCTCCTGAGATGCATATCTCTGCCATGAAAAGCTTCCCAGTGGTTAGTAGGCAAGTTGTTTTTTTTTTTTTTCAAGTTCTGGTGAACATGGCATTCTGCCCCCTCATTACCTCACATCTACTAATACTAATGAGCCATTTAAAGAAAATGCACATGAAGGCAGCAAGTTACACCCTTGGAAAAGAGAGAGAGAACTTCAGAGCTTATGGTAGGAGAAAGAGGAATCCTAGAATATCAGGGTTGGAAGGGACCTCAGGAGGTCATCTAGTCCAACCCCCTGCTCAAAGCAGGACCAATCCACAACTAAATCATCCCAGCCAGGACTTTGTCAAGCCTGACCTTAAAAACCTCTAAGGAAGGAGATTCCACCACCTCCCTAGGTAACTCATTCCAGTGTTTCACCACCCTCCTAGTGAAAAAGTTTTTTTTTTCCTAATATCCAAACTAAACCTCCCCCTCTGCAACTTGAGACCATTACTCCTTGTTCTGTCATCTGCTACCACTGAGAACAGTCTAGATGCATCCTCTTTGGAACCCCCTTTCAGGTAGTTGAAAGCAGCTATCAAATCCCCCCTCATTCTTTTCTTCCGCAGACTAAGCAATCCCAGTTCCCTCAGCCTCTCCTCACAAGTCATGTGTTCCAGTCCCCTAATCATTTTTGTTGCCCTCTGCTGGACATTTTCCAATTTTTCCACATCCTTCTTGTAGTGTGGGGTCCAAAACTTGACACAGTACTCCAGATGAGGCCTCACCAATGTCTAATAGAGGGGAACGATCACGTCCTTCGATCTGCTGGCAGTGCCCTTACTTATACATCCCAAAATGCCATTGGCCTTCTTGGCAACTCGTATCCAGCTTCTCGTCCACTGTAACACCAGGTCCTTTTTTGCAGAACTGCTGCCTAGCCATTCGGTCCCTAGTCTGTAGCAGTGCATGGGATTCTTCCGTCCTAAGTGCAGGACTCTGCACTTGTCCTTGTTGAACCTCATCAGATTTCTTTTGCCCCAATCCTCTAATTTGTCTAGGTCCCTCTGTATCCTGTCCCTACCCTCCAGCGTATCTACCTCTCCTCCCTGTTTAGTGTCCTCTGCAAACTTGCTGAGGGTGCAGTCCACCCCATCCTCCAGATCATTAATGAAGATATTGAACAAAACCGGCCCGAATACTGACCCCTGGGGCATTCCACTTGATACCGGCTGCCACCTAGACATGGAGCCATTACAGCCTGCCAGCCAGTTTCCACTAATGTGAAGGAAACTAAAAAGCTGTTGGTGTGTGTTCTCAGCTCCATAAAGTGAGTGGAATGACTAAGAGGGAGCCTCAGAGCTTCCGTCAGAGGAATCAGAATTGTGGGAAATGCACAATAATTAACATAGATTAAAAGGCAGATTCACTTCCTTGGTGACTTCACTGTAGATACAGATCAGATGTGAGAAGAAATAAAAGGCTTTTGACATGTAGAAACTTCAGCATTTGAGGAGGCTACATCAACCGTTGGAGTGCTGGTACTTTCCAAACTGAAGCAAATACACCTGAATAACTGGTGAGAAATGTCCACTATATTCAATATCTGGCATTAAGAACTTTAGCTCTATACTTGCTCGTGTGGGCTTAAGAGGGGCAGCAGAGGCTTGAAGAAAGAGATTCCCAATGGCATTTTTAATGGCACAATTAAATAGGCTTATTAGATTGCAAATTCTTTTAATGCCTCTTCTGAGAGTGACTCTTTTTAGAGAGACTGTATTTTTAATGTCCCAATCATCAGATTTCCTCAAATTGAAGTTCTACAATTGCTTGGCTACCGTGATTAAATATTGTAAGAATTCCAAATCTGCACTATTTCTGTGACTGGCAGACATCCAATCTTTCTGGGACTACATAATTTCAGGTACCATAGAGAACAAACAAATTTGAGTTCCATACTTTCCCTGAGATAATAGAACTCTAAGCAATAAATTATTGTAAGTTTATAAAGAACAAATCATGCCTGACAACCTTCATTGCTGTTTTTATATATATATATATATATATATATATATTAAGTGAATGCAGGAGTTATAACACATTTTGATTTGTCTAAAACATTTGATATACCACTTCACAAAATCTTATTTGAAAAATTAATTCAAGTTGTCTTGGATCTGAGCCCTGTTGAATGGATTGAAAACTGGCTGGCAGGCTGTAAGCAAAGGGTAATGATGAACCGCAGTATATTGAGTAGTGGCTGATGTCCGGTGGTGTGCCTCTGTTGGAAATTAATGATGCACATGGCTTTAATTAACATCAGGAGCTGGAATTGATAAATTTGCAGATGATGCTAAAAGGCAAAGTGTTGGCAATACCGGGGGGGAGGGGGGGCGGAATAATACACAGGGATCCAGAAAGGCTAGAAAAGGGTTCAGGAAGTAACACAAAAATGCTCAACCTGGAAAAATTATTTATAGTACCAACTGTGAGCTGATTATAGTGTCAACAATAAGTTGTTGTCTTTCATACTATATAGTCCCATTGATTCCTAGGGGGACTACACAGGTGTGTAAAGTTAAGCCTCAGAGTGTCACAGATTAGGAAGGTAATAGTTCTGTATGTAGCACTAATGCAACCAGCTTTTGTAGTCTTGGGTACCTCTGTAATGACAAAGATGTTGACCAATAGGAAGGAATTCAGGGAAGAAAAACAGAAATAATTATGGAGCTGCAATTAAAGGAATCAGCTTGCCCAAACAACAAAGGGAGACCCGATTGCCTTCTATAAATGGAGGGAACATCACGGAAAAGAAGAATTGTTCAGAGTAGCCTGGCAGAAGAACTGAGAATAATGAGATTTAAATCATTTCACTTTCTCCATGCCCTGCCATGAGAGTGAAGATCTATTGGGTCCCTCTTGCCGTCTATTGTAGAGTTTACAGATTCATGGCTAGAGACTGGGTGCTCTCAATAGAGGATCCATGCCTCCGAAAACTATACTTCCTACTATTTGAACCTTGGTTTGGTAAGGCTAAGATGCAGGTGAAGCTTGTGTTTTTAATCAGGCTTTTGATTGCTTTAAAAATTTAGTGTTTTTTCCCCCTTGCTAATAAAGAGCAAATTCTGTGTTTTCACTGATGTTAGGTACTTTGATGGTTGGGGGGCCATCCAATTAGAAACCTCAAAAATTTCTATCAATTTTGGGAAAGTATTTTTGTGAAACAATTTCCTGCCTTTTTTTGGACCAAATCTAGCACCAATATTCAGTTTTGAATAAACTGAGCAAAAGAAAATTTAGGATGACCATCAGGAAATTAATTAGAAAGCAAGACACTGCTAAACTGTGAAATAGTCTCTCAAGTAAAATGATGAACCCCCGTAACTTCAGTCATTTACCAGTAAAAAGGACAATATCGTGAAGAATATTCTGCAAATAACAATCCTGTGCTGGAGAAAGACTGACATTAGAAAAAGAGATGGGCAAAAAGTTAAAATAGGCCTCTTCGATTTCTCATTTTTATCAGCATGATTATGAAAATATTCTCATGTATGCCTAATGTATTTATTATATTACAGTGTCTCTTGTTGCTGACACTTGGGCTTAACATTTTCTAACATGCAGAATGCAATTTGTATTTTCTAGGTGGAACAGAATCTGAGGCTGAAGCTAGGCAAAAACAACACATCAGACTCCTGCAATCTAAATACCAGCAAAAGGTCAGGAGGAATACATGTGATTTTTAGTTTTGATTTAGGAAATACTGTTTCCCCCACCCCCCTCAGGCCCACTGTTCCCTGTGGCTTTAAAATGAACTCCCAGTTATTTGACAAAAGAAATAGTCATGAGACTTCAAAAGAGACAAAGAAAAGGTGGAGTTGAAAGACTTCTCTGTAATGTAGAAAATGAGAAGACTGCTATATAAGTGTGTGTAAACAATGTTGCAGATCACCTCTAAAATAATGAGGTTAATGATAATGCCACTGAAGTTGCCCTTCATATTTGCAACATGCTACATAAATAGTAACTAGTCAATCAACACACCAACTCACCTTTGAGGGCTGTAAGTATTATCCTCATTATTAAGGGCATACACACTTGTAAAGGTCAGTCATAAGAATGGCCATACTGGGTCAGACCAAAGGTCCATCTAGCGCAGTATCCCGTCTTCTGACAGTGGCCAATGCCAGATGCCCCAGAGGGAATGAACAGAACACATCATCATCAATGATTCATCCGCTGTCACACGTTCCCAGCTTCTGGCAAACAGAGGCTAGGAAAACCCTCCTTGCCCATCTTGGATAATATCCATTGATGGACCTATCCTCCATGAATTTATCTAGTTCTTTTTTGAACCCTATTATAGTCTTGGCCCTCACAACATCCTCTGGCAAGGAGTTCCAAAGGCTGATTGTATGTTGTGTGAAAAAATAATTGTTTATTTTAAACCTGCTGTCTATTTCATTTGGTGGCCCCTACTTGTGTTATGAGGAGTAAATAACACTTCCTTATTTACTTTCTCCAAAGCCATGATTTTATAGACCTCTATCCTATCCCCCCCCCTTAGCCATCTCTTTTCCAAGCTAAAAATTCCCACTCTTTCCTCATACGGAAGCTATTCCATCCCCCTAATCATTTTTGTTGCCCTTTCCTGAAACTTTTCCAATTCCAATATTTCTTTTTTTGAGATGGGGTGGCCACATCTGCATGCAGTATTCAAGATGTGGGCTTACCATGGATTTATATAAGGGCAATAAGATATTCTCCCTCTTATTCTCTATCCCCTTTTTAATGATTCCTAACATCCTGTTTGTTTTTTTGACTGCCGCCGCACACTGCGTGGACATCTTCAGAGAACTATCCACGATGACTCCAAGATTTTTCTTGAGTAGTCACAACTAATTTAGACCCCATCATTTTATATGTATAGCTGGGATTGTTTTCCAATGTGCATTACTTTGCATTTATGCACATTGAATTTCATCTGCCATTTTGTTGCCCAGTCACCCAGTTCTGAGATCCTTTTGTAGCTCTTCGCAGTCTGCCTGGGGACTGAGATCCTTTTGTAGCTCTTCGCAGTCTGCCTGGGGACTTAACTATCTTGAGTAGTTTTGCGTCGTCTGCAAATTTTGCCACCTCACTGTTTACCTCTTTTTTCCAGATCATTTATGAATATGTTGAATAGGACTGGACGCAGTATAGACCCGTGGAGACCCAGGATGCTTGCATAACTACCTATTGATAACAGATTGTTCAAAACTAACATGGAGGAGCTATTGTACAGTTCATGTCTTCGTTCTCTAATTACAGTGAGGGGGCACACATGCTTGATTTTTTTTTCTTTGTAACTTCATCAATCAAAATTTAGGGTTGGAAGAGGTGCAATACAAAAGTCAAACTGCACTGTCTGTGTATGTGTTCTCCCCCAATACTATATAGCTGAAGAGAGAAGAATATGCAAGAATCAAGAAGGAGGCTGAAGAAGCTGAAATCCTGACAATGAAAATGATTCAAAGAGAAAAGGTAAGACTTGTTTGAGTCTGCAATAGCCAGAATATCTCACTGGAACAGTGCTTTACCTGGATGAATCCTATGGGATGGATCCTTGGCTCATGTAAATTGGCTATACTGATTTACACCAGCTGAGGAGCTGGTCCTTCATCTGAAATTTTGCATATCCCCTTAGATGAAATCTGAGCTGACATTGTGCTGTGCTCACAAACTCACTTTGCTTTCTGTGGCCATAGTAGGGAAGAAGGTTGTTCTGGGTGCCATATAAGCTGTTCCTGCAGCTTTAACTTCTAGGTTACTTGAGTTGTATACCTAATGATTAGAAATAACTGTTCCTCCAAGAAGTGCAGAGCTGGAACCCCTATGGCTCATCTCTCTAAGAGAGGAACCTGTTAAATCTGCCAGAAGTACATATGACTGACAGTCACCAGACCAGAGTGATGTGCCTATAGGACCATTGATCACCTACTGGCCTGGGAGTATACTCCATCATGCTAGCTTCAAAACAAGGTATATTGGAGACCCAAAATGTAAACAAACAGTTCTGGAGGTGGAGGGTGCACTGCAATGTCCTTTTGTTTTGGCTGGTACACCAGGGTTTTTGCTTTGGTTGAGAACAGTAAGGATAACTCTGCTCTGATTCAGGGAATGTATCTAGAAAATTACACCATCTTGTCAAAAGTTTGAAAGGCTGATGGACAGATGTTTTATATATTAAATAGAAAGCTCTGCATTGTCAGCTGTACAAAAATACCCTTTTTTACCTGTGTAGCGTGATGTGATGTTTGAATTTTTGAAATGAAGATGGCTACCCTAGATCCTCCTCAACTGATGTTGAAAAGGGTTGTCCCATTGATGTAGATGAAGCCATAATGTCTTCAATGTCCACTGTAAGAACAGAATTAAGGATAAGAAGGCACAGAACAATGCTCTAATGCAGGGGTTCTCAAACTTTCTTGCACCATGACCTCCTTCTGACAGCAAAAATTATTACATGGCCCCAAGACAGGATCAAAGCCTGAGAACACCCGAGCCCCTCCACCCTGGGCGGAGGGCCAAAGCCCAAGGGCTTCAGATCCAGACAGGGGGCCTGTAACCTGCATCCAGGGATGAAGTCCTTAGGCGGTGGAGCTCAGGCTTTGGCCCCGGACCCTGGCAAGTCTAAGTCAGCCCTAGTGACCCCATTAAAATGGGGTTGTGACCCACTTTGGGATCCTGACCCACAGTTTGAGAACCGCTAATGCCTATGGCGAACTTCTCTAATGCTGCACTTTCAGATGTAAATCTGCAAATTCAGATGGAAATGCCTTCATAAGCTGAGGTCATGGTGAAACTGCAAACCGTTAAGCCTGTCCATTCTTCTAAAATGCAAACCTCCCCAAGTGGTAAGTGCAGACATGATTTTGTTGGGAGGTATTTACCCCAGTCTTAGGCGCACTTCAAAAGAAGTTGTGGAAGCTCAGGATGAAATCCCAGGCCCTATTGAAGCCTCGGAGTCCAGTTCTTAATGCTATGTGGTCACATAGTCTCTAAGAACCCATGTATTGTGGCACCCCATCTGCACATAACTGACCTATCAGCCACACTATCACTGGTAGTGTGCCTGGTAATGCTCACTGACATGTGCTAGGCCTTGCCTCCTATTGCTCTTTCTGTCTGCAGTCCTGCATCAGTGGTAATGCCAGCACTGCAGCATCACAGTTCCTATTTGTCCATCACCTTACCGAGTTGTGCTAGCTGACCAGCTTGAATGTCCCATCTGTATATGAGCCTTGGACCAAAATGTTTTTTCAAGACTGTAAACATACATGAAATGGCCCAAGATATAATTAGATTTTCCAACATGGCTGGATTAAACCACGTGGCATTGTTTTTCACCAAAAATTGGAAACATTTTCTGGGAAAACATTCTCCAGGCCATCCTTTGCCTCCACCTCAAATCCCCATTGTGTGGGGATGTAAAGTTGTCCATCTACCCAATGAAACCAACCTCCATTCTTCCAGATTAGGGATTCAAAAGGCTGCCTGTAAAATTGCCTTGTGCCCATAACGATCCCCGTAGATTCTTCTGTGGCTCTGCTCTGGAAGGCAGACTGCAGCTTTCTCACATTCCCTTTTCCACTATGTAGGCTTCAACCTTTTCCTCTCTCTGCCAGGGACATCATTTGTTATGGGGTAAAAGGGCCCCCACAACCCCCAAGATATTGGACCCAATCTTTAAGAAAGCAGTAATTGCTTAATTTTTTTCCCCATTCCTGATGTTTGGGACAGAGAATGTTCTATATGCTGACAGAACTTCACACCCCCAACCCCCGGTCTCTGCTTCCCTCCAGAAGACAGGGATACGGTGTCTGTAAGAAACCCTTGGGAGACTAATTAGAACCACTATCATGCAGATTACAGGAGACTTCAATTTAGAACCCCAAATTAGTATGTATTGACAGTTTATAGAAGCAAATACATAATAAAAACATTGTCAAAGATTAAAGGGACCTGTTTGGGGGAACAAGCTATCCCCCCATCTTTCAGTCTAAAATAATTGCATGGTTTACTTTGTCACATAGTAGTGATCTCTTGGCTGTTGGACCTTCAAAGTCCTGGGGCAGATTCTATGCTGCACTTCCAAGAGTTTAGGTCCCTCTGGGAGCTAATGTGGCCTTTAGCATAAGTTATAACAGCCCTCTCCCTCACAACCCTCCCAGCTGAGCCAGAGGAAAAATTTCCAGATTCCAACATGCTCTCACTCCTGTACTAGGGACTGTGACGAGGGCAGTTTGTATACTGCCCTGTGCAGGAGGAATGCCTCCTTAGTCTTCTGGAGCTATGTAAAGTGGTCAGAGGAGGGGCCAGAATTTGGACTGGAAGATAGCTCATGTAACACCAAAATTTTAAAAGGGTTCTAGAGGTGATCCCAGCAATTGCAGTTCGGTAAATCTAATGTCAGTACCGGGCAAATTAGTTGAAACAATAGTAAAGAATAAAATTGTCAGACACATAGAAGAACATAAATTGTCATTGTGGCCTCTGTCAAGGGAAATCATGTCTTACTAATCTATTAGAATTTTCTGAAGGAGTCAACAAACATGTGGACAAGGGGGATCCAGTATGTACTTAGATTTCCAGAAAGCCTTTGACAAGGTCCCTCACCAAAGGCTCTTATGTAAATTAAGTTGTCATGGGATAAGAGGGAAGATCCTTTCATGGATTGAGAACTGGTTAAAAGATTGGAAACAGAGTACGAATGAATGGTAATACATGGTGTTCCCCAAGAGTCAGTCCTAGGACCAATCCCATTCAACTTATTCATAAATGATCTGGAGAAAGGGGTAAACCGTGAGGTAGCAAAGTTTGCAGACGATACTAAACTGCTCAAGATAGTGAAGACCAAAGCAGACTGTGAAGAACTTCAAAAAGATCTCACAAAACTAAGTGATTGGGCAACAAAACGGCAAATGAAATTTTAATGTGGATAAATGTAAAGTAATGCACATTGGAAAAAATAACCCCAACTAGACATACAATATGATGGGGAGCTAATTTAGCTACAACTAATCAGGAAAGAGATCTTGGAGTCATCGTGGATAGTTCTTTGAAGACGTCTATGCAGTGCACAGCGGAAGTCAAAAAAGCAAACAGGATGTTGGGAATCATTTAAAAAAGGGATAGAGAATAAGAGGGAGAATGTTATTGCCCTTATATAAATCCATGGTACGCCCACATCTTGAATACTGCATACAGATGTTGTGGTCCCCTCATCTCAAAAAAGATATACTGGCATTAGAAAAGTTCAGAGAAGGGCAACTAAAATGATTAGGGGTTTGGAACGGGTCCCATATGAGGAGAGATTAAAGAGGCTAGAACTTTTCAGCTTGGAAAAAAGGAGACTAAGGGGGGATATGATAGAGGTCTATAAAATCATGAGTGGTGAGGAGGAAGTGAATAAGGAAAAGTTATTTACTTGTTCCCACAATATAATAACTAGGGTTTAAATGAAATTAATGGACAGCAGGTTTAAAACAAATAAAAGGAAGTTCTTCTTCACTCAGCGCACAGTCAACCCGTGGAACTCCTTGTCTGAGGAGGTTGTGAAGGCTATATAACAGGGTTTAAAAGAGAACTAGATAAATTCATGGAGGTTAAGTCCATTAATGGCTATTAGCCAGGATGGGTAAGGAATGGTGTCCCTAGCCTCTCTTTGTCAGAGGGTGAAGATGGATGGCGGGAGAGAGATTACTTGATCATTACCTGTTAGGTTCACTCCCTCTGGGTCACCTGGCATTGGCCATTGTCAGCAGACAGGATACTGGGCTGGATGGATCTTTGGTCTGACCCAGAATGGCCATTCTTATGTTCTTGTGTTTGACAGTGAACCATTAATAACTACTGTTTTTGAGGATGGTCTTTCAGCCAGTTATGAATCCACCTTGAGTAATGTCGTCTCAACCTCATTTCCCTAGTTTGCTTATGAGACTGTCATGTGGAGTTGTCAAAAGCCTTACTAAAATCGAGATATGTCATGTCTGCAGCTCCCTTCCCCCCCGCCCCCCATGCCTTAGGCTAGTAACCTCATCAAAGCAGGAAATTAGGTTGGTTTGCCATGATTTGTTTTTGAGAAATCCATGCTGGCTATTCCTTAACTCTGTTGTTCTCCAGGTGTTTACAAATTGCTTGTTTGATAATTTGTTCCTATATTGTATTTTGATCGTGCACTTATTCTTGCAGGCTCCCCCCTGCACAGAATGGCCATTAAGACTAATGGCCACACACCGTTAACTTGCAGTATTGGGGCTTTAAATGGCTACTCCTGGAACCTTGCAAAATTGTCATGAATGTTTACAAACCCATGCACAAAAATCCCCCTTCTCCAGGCTTTTCTATGAGCATTTATGATGAGGGAGGGAGAAAGGGAAACAAACTTTATTCACCCATTTTATATATTGAATTATTGCCCATGACAACTGGACAAGTTTCAAGTCTGCTGTAACTACAGTTATACCTGGAAAAGTATTGATGTAGCACTTTTGTTTTCCTACTTTTACGGTTTCCTGGCATTCACATCCACAGAATGTAAAATGTTTATAAGTCTTGTAGGTAGTAAAATTCTAAATAGTGATTTCGTTTAAAAGTTCAATATCCTAGCAAATATCTCTACCATACAAACTGTTTATTTCCTAGAATTAAATTCATATTTTGAAGCAAGTTGGGGAATCTTGCAAACCAAATAAGTAAATAGGTATCAAAGGGAACTTTAAAAATAATCAACTAGTCTGAAGATGTTTTTTGTAGCAACCTTGGGACTGGTGGGGATTTTGACTGAAATATATTAACATGCTGAATAATCCACCCTGTTTCGTAGAAAAGATCTGCAGTGCATTAAAAAGCCACCAAAGGGTGTTGATTTGGCTTTTGCCCTCAACAATCTCAGCTTGGTTGCAGACACATCACTTATGATCTGAAGAAGAAATCGGGAGTGGGGAGGCAAGAGAGTAAAAATGGAGGGAATAAGCTTCCCAATTCTGCAGAACTTTGGCCCTGCTAAGTAAGACAGTGTTTGGCCCTGATTATCCATGGAACAGTTTGGTATGGAGTTTTTTGTTGTTTTTGGGTTTTTGTTTTTGTTTTTGTTGTTTTTTTTTTGCAAATGATAACTAATCTATCTGAAAACTAGAAGAATTGCTAGCTGCACCTGCAGAGCATCAACTACATGCATATCTTTGATCAAAAGGAGGACTTCTATAGGATATGAAGCAGAGGGAGGGTTTGTGATTTCTCAGGCAGAGTCACTATTCATTTAATAAAAATAAATTGCATGACCGTTTGAAAGGTGATCATGGCTAGCTAGCGATGTCAGCAGAGGCATTGGAACTTTCACCACTGGAGAACTACTTTGCCATTCATGTTTGTTGGGAAAGAGCTACAAAATGTGTGATGGTTAGATATTGTGCTGAGATCCTCAAAATAATAAAGAGGAGTTTGTGTAAGGATGTTGCATCATAAATCAATGCTACTACGTATAGATACAACCTCTATGTGATATTGCTCAATGTCATCTCCTACCTTCTCTTGCTGCAAAGAATAATTCTTGTTCTGGGGAGGGAAAAATAGAATCATACACTCTCTTATCCTTGCTACTAGGAGACACAATATGGTGGATAGGAGAAGGGTGGATCTCCGTGTTTTCTACAGAATTGATTTGTTTGCCTGGTGTTCTCCTTGTTGTTTTGTGTCTATCAGCCTCTGCTAAGAATGATCATCAGTCTTGCTCGTTGTACCTGTAATCCAGGCTAATGTGAAGAGCACAGGTCAGCTCTGCAGACTCCCTGAGATTCTATTTGGAATCTTCAAGACTGCTAATCAAGTACCACTGAGCTATGTGAATCCCACAAGCCCTTCTCCTCAATTTCCCCTCGTCCCGTCCCTGCCCCCCAAATCATCTAGGTGGTGATGCTGGAGCACTCGCTGAGAAACTTTAGTGGAGACCACCTGATATTAGTGAAGATGTCCATTTTCCATGTATGGCATTGGGATAGGTGTGGATATACCTAATCTGTAAGAATGGAGGGAACAGATGACCAGAGGCAGCATTCCTGGTAACTTTTAAGGAGACTCTTACAATTCCAGATAGTGCTGAGCTTTATAGACTTCAAGTCTCAGAAGCCCACCCAGAATGAGAACGTCCTCCTGATAGAACCTTAAGTTAACTTGAACTTTATTGTAGAGTCTTTAGAATGAAAATCCTGCAAAAGCTTCTGGGGGTGGGAAGAGGTAGATAAAGCTGAACTCATGCCTTCAGTGTAAATGGTACAGGTGTAAAACCCTGAACAAGAGATCCCCATGCATAGCTCAAAAACTTCTGAAAGCATCTGTTTCTGCAACAGCAATTTCCTGAGATCAAACACCGTATGATTGGGTCAGATCTGTTTTCTCTGTCTGGCATGTTCTGGTCTATAAGCTTGTTATTCCATTAGCATTTCCTGCACATATTCTAAAGTTACATAGTTAAATGTGTAAAGATTCAAATTAACTGAAGTGAGAATACTATTGCATGTAACTAACTTTTTGCTGCTGTGTATCTCTCTAAGGGTCTTCATAGAAGTTCTCTCCATTTAAAATAAAGAAAACAATATGGAATAAATCTTGTCTTATCAATGTGCTCTGTATTTTGGTAACGAATAACTGTACTAGCAGGCTTTTTTCATTTTTAGTATTTGCTGAAGGCTGAAAAATTCCTGGCTTTCTACACACATTTCTCCTAATGCACTCCGAACATGTTTATCTACAGTACCACAGCTGTTCCAGCCCTGGCCCTCTTTGAAGAGAGAGTGCCAGTTGTGAAGTGCTTTTATGATGTTTGAGATCACACTTTCTTTTATGACCTAAGCAAGCATTTCAAGCTAAAATGATAAAGGTGAAAGGCTAGTGCAGTAGCCAGTGGCCAATTAGTTCAAGCCCTATTCTATATGGTAGTTATTGGCAAATCCTTGCTGCCTTTATCCATTGTACTCCAATATTTCCTGCAGTTTGTATTTCGTACACAAAATCACTCTCATGTGACAAATCCCTGCTTTTCTGTATGAACAAAAATGTGTCTGGAGGAGACATCTGGTGGTTGGTGTTTCAGCCAATAGTGCCCTCTTGAGTCCTGCAATACTAGGGAGTTTTCCATCATGCTGGGGAGACTTCCAACACCACCAGTAAGATGGACTCGTGACCATCTGGTGATTAAATTCTTGAGACAGTGGATGTGTTGTTTGAAGTGAACTGTCCATGTGTCCCTTTGGGAGGTCAGTGTGCCAACTTCCCTTTAAGAAGCATTATGTCCTTATTCATGGAAGCCCGCCTGTAATACCAAAAATCACTTTAATTGTCTTGAGGAAGGTGGTGTTTGAAGCCACTCTGGCAATAGCTGGTATGCTCAGATTTCCTCTGACACTGATCAGTCTCATTTTAGGTATGGATACTTCGTTGATGAGGGATAAAAGGTGTGTCCCTGCTGCTTTTTGTACATCTGTCAGCTGCTCTTGATGCATTTGACATTGAGACACAACTGTGGATTCCTGCAGGGATTAAAAAAAAAATTCTAGGTTGCCACAAAATGTATCTGCCTATGTGAGGGGCTCTGTTTACATGGAGCACATTACTTCTGTGCCAAGCAATTTGCACAGGCTTCCTTTAAATGCACCCAAAAATGAATGGGTATTGGTTTTTACCTACCATAGAAACCTTAAATAGATTGAGTCTTGGCTTTACTTCATAGACCACCTCAGGATCATTGTCGTATTGCTGTTATTAACTGACACCAGAGCTCAGTCTCTTGATTTTAATCATGAGGTGCTGGAAACAAGATGTTTTTAGGGTATCCTCAACTGTGCGTCTTTCCCCGTCAGTAGAATTCCTCAGAGCCCATGTTCACTGACTTGCAGGTCTTGCAACAAGATCTGTTTGGTGTCCTGGCTTTTGTAGGGGGAGAGAGACCCTGCTGACTGAGGTTTGTTGTGGGAAGCTGTTTTGAGTTGCAGAGGTGGATACAAGTTTTATAAACACATTTCACAAACGCAACCTAAAGCTGTACATACCCTTTTTCCCCATCGGAGCATTGGGTGGGTGCATTTTTGTAAATGTCAACATAGACTCTGATCTCTTGTCTGCTTTTGAAACCTGTATCAAGATATTTATTTTAATTGCTTCGCATTCTTTAATTCTGTATGTGCCAGTATTTCAGTACTTCTCCTTATAGTGTCTCATTCTGATATGCTTATATGAGCTAAAGGGTAGCTTATTGAAAGAGGATTTGATTTTTTTTTCACCTCCCCGAGTTATGCCCACATCACTGTTGTACTTACTCATTTAATTATTGAGCCACTTACAAAATATGGTGCAAGACATGATATGGCTTTACTCAGTGCAAGCTGAAGACGGATTTACCTACTGTAGTGATTTGTTTCACAAGCCTCCTCCTCCAGTCTTTCATTAGCCATATCTATTAAAGGGGGGGAAGGGGAGGGACCTGAATTCAGCTAAGGCAAAGTAACTCTCTGATCAGATCTCAGTACCTGTTTGTTTGTCCAATACTTTTCCATCATTTTAAAAATTAGGGATAGTTGTCTGGTATGCTGTAACATCAGTGCCTGTGGTGTGAAAACTTAATGTTTCATCAAACAGGCATTTTAGAATTTAAAAATATAGCAGGATTGAAATGAAGATTTGGAACTCTTGATTTGTGCTTGAAATACAGTGAAGTGTCTTAACTGGTCATCCAGAGACCACATGTTGCACAAAACTTGGCTACTTACCTTTTTTCACTGGAGTTAATTTAGAACTCTATATTCCCTCTGTGCTGCTGCAAAGTTCTGTATTCATTTTTACTTCAAAATTTTATATTGCTTACTTTTAAAGCCCTCCATAGACCAGCTTTATGCTACTGACTTCTAAATGTTATATGCAGTTTTAGATTGGAGATCCTATATTGTATTTGTGGTACTGAATGTACTATGGATTTTCTTGGTGCCAGCATTTCAGTTGACTCTCTCAGTGGGCATAGTGTTTAAGGATTTGCCTACATGAGGAAATTGACTAGAGTAGCTATGGCAGAATAAACCGTTGCAGAGCCACTCCCTATGGGGATGCTTCTATTCTAGAATAAGTTCTTTTATTTGGGAACAATTAATGCAATTCCAAAGCAGAGTAATTATTCTGGAATAAAATAAAGTTTTTAATTCTCCAGGTTAGCAGCATTCTTGAGCTATTATAGAATAGCTATTCCAGTCAATTTCCCCATGTAGATGAATCCTCAGTGTTGCAGTAAGTGTGTGTGTGTGTGTGCGTGCGCATTATCTGCATAGGTTCAACTTCAGCCAGAATTTGGCCTTAAAAAGCCAAAAATCTGATATCTATATGTATGTGCATAAATTTGCATTTCAGATCTCTTATGAACTCACTCTTGCAGTGATTTGCATGCACAAATTGGTTTTGTACCAGCAAATGCTTGTGTACTTGGGTGATAACTTGCACGCACACAGTTTCTGATGTGCTTTCTGAACACCAGGGATTAATTAGGCTATTTGGGCCAGATTCTGTTCTGTTGGCTTTGACTCATTTGCACTGCCAGAATCTAGCTGCAGCTGTCAGCTGAGAATTCCTCTGATTGGCATGCATTGTCAGCTGCTATAAGCCAGTAGTGCTAGTTCCTAGAGAGGAAGGATAGTCCAGGGATTAGGGAACTAGACTCAGATGGCCCTGGTTCAATGCCCTGCTACATGCTTCCTCTGGGATCTTGTGCAAGACACTTAGTCTCTCTCTCTCTATTCCCCATCCATATCAGAGATATTAGCACTTCCATACCTCACAGCAGTGTTGAGGATAAACCGTCTGGAAATGGGGGCATACATGTACCTAAGTCAACCACCCCCACATCTCGAAGGATGGAACACATTCTCAAAGCAGCCTCAAGGAAACCTACACCAATTAATTTATTGTAGTGGTAACCTGATTTAGTGGCAGGAGAATTAAGAAGTGTAACTGGGTCTCTGATGATGGCTTCCCTCGCACACCAAGCAGATCTTTGCCAGGAGAAAATTTGATCTATTATACTGAATTTTTTTGTACATGTTAAATTAGTCTTTTGACCCTGCTGCCAGGAGGTATTTGATTATTGGTCTGTTTTTAAGAGTACAGTCTAGGCTGAAGCCTCTTTAAAATATTTTTCCTGTGTTTTGGGCTCTTGTATACTTGGGTGTGAAATCTAATGGGCTATTAAAACAAAAATAAGTAGTGAAATCATTAATTTCTCACTTAATTCTTAATTTCCAATTTTGCAGGCTGATAAATTGGAAGAAAAAAGAAGGAAACAAGAAAAGCAAAGAAGAGAAATGTTTAATGAAGATCACTATTTGTAAGTAAAATGTTAAATCTGACTGCCTAAGTCTGAAAGAGGTCAGTCACCTTTGTAGGCATAGGTGGTAAACAGATTCCAGGTGACAAGCAGATGAAGTAATTCTTCCAGCCATGGCATCTGGCCTCTAAGCTCCAGGCTGTTGTTCTGAAGCTGACTGTCTGCCTGTCCCGTGGCTAGGTTTCAATGGCTAGGATATGTTCTTTTCTTCCTCAAATATGTTCCTCTGGTTTATCTGTATTCGCCAGAATTTCCAGTGTTTGAATCGTTGGAGAATGGCTTTTGTATAGAGTATTCCTAAGCTAGAGGGTTTTTTTTCTTAGATCATTGTCAGTACAGAATATTTATTTTAAAAAATCCAAGAAAAAAAGGCTGTTGGGTAATTCTATGAAAGCGGATATGTAACCTAATTGTTTCTGTGAATAAAATCTACTGAAAGAGTACCAAGATACCATGTGATGGGTGCTTTTACAAATGCATTCATAGATATTGATATTAAGGTCAGAAAGGACCATTATGATCATCTAGTCTGATCTTCTGCACAACGCAGTCCACAGAATCTCACCCACCCACTCCTGCGAAAAACCTCTCACCTATGTCTGAGTTATTGAAGTCCTCAAATCGTGGTTTAAAGACTTCAAGGAGCAGAGAATCCTCCAGCAAGTGACCCGTGCCCCATTCTACAGCGGAAGGTGAAAAACTCCCAGGGTCTCTTCCAGTCTGCCCTGGAGGAAAATTCCTTCCTGACACCAAATATGGTGATCAGCTAAACCCTGAGCATATGGGCAAGATTCACCAGCTAGATATCCAGGAAAGAATTCTCTGTAGTAACTCAGATCCTACCCCATCTAGTATCCCATCACAGGCCATTGGGCCTATTTACCATGAATATTTAAAGATCAATTAATTGCCAAAATCATGTTATCCCATCATACCATCTCCTCCATAAACTTATTGAGTCTAATCTTAAAGCCAGATAGGTCTTTTGCCCCCACTGCTTCCCTTGGGAGGCTATTCCAAAACTTCACTCCTCTGATGGTTAGAAACCATCTTCGTCTAATTTCAAGTCTAAACTTCCCAATGACCAGTTTATATCCATTTGTTCTTGTGTCCACATTGGTACTGAGCTTAAATAATTCCTCTCCCTCTCTGGTATTTATCCCTCTGATATATTCATAGAGTGCAATCATATCTCCCCTCAGTCTTCTTTTAGTTAGCACTAAACAAGCCAAGCTCCTTGAGTCTCCTTTCATAAGACAGGTTTTCCATTCCTCGGATCATCCTAGTAGCCCTTCTCTATACCTGTTCCAGTTTGAATTCATCCTTCTTAAACATGGGAGACCAGAACTGCACACAGTATTCCAGATGAGGTCTCACCAGTGCCTTGTATAATGGTACTAAAACCTCCTTATCTCTACTGGAAATACCTCGCCTGATGCATCCCAGGACCGCATTAGCTTTTTTTCACGGCCATATGACATTGGCGGCTCATAGTCATCTTATGATCAACCAATACTCCAAGGTACTTCTCCTCCTCCGTTACTTCTAATTGATGCATCCCCCACCTTATAACTAAAATTCTTGTCATTAATCCCTAAATGCATAACCTTACACTTCTCACTATTAAATTTCATCCTATTACTATTGCTCCAGTTTACAAGGTCATCCAAATCTTCCTGTACGTTATCCCAGTCTCTCTCTAAATTGGCAATACCTCCCAGCTTTGTATCATCCGCAAACTTTATTAGCACGCTCCCACTTTTTGTGCCGAGGTCAGTAATAAAAAGATTGGTCCCAAAACCGACCCCTGAGGAACTCCACTGGTAACCTCCCTCCAGCCTGACGGTTCACCTTTCAGTAGGACCCTCTGTAGTCTCCCTGTTAACCAATTCCTTATTCACCTTTCAATTTTCATATTGATCCCCATCTTTTCCAATTTAACTAATAATTCCCTATGTGGCACGGTATCAAACGCCTTACTGAAATCTAGGTAAATTAGATCCACTGCGTTTCCTTTGTCTAAAAAATCTGTTATTGCCTCAAAGGAGGAGATCAGGTTGGTTTGGCACGATCTCCCTTTTGTAAAACCATGTTGTATTTTGTCCCATTTACCATTGACTTCAATGTCCTTAACTACTTTCTCCTTCAAATTTTTTTCCAAGACCTTGCATACTACAGATGTCAAACTAACAGGCCTGTAGTTACCCAGATCACTTTTTTTCCCTTTCTTAAAACTAGGAACTATGTTGGCAATTCTCCAATCATACGGTACGACCCCTGAGTTTACAGATTCATTAAAAATTCTTGCTAATGGGCTTGCAATTTCACGTGCCAATTCCTTTAATATTCTTGGATGAGGATTATCTGGACCCCCCGATTTAGTCCCATTAAGCTGTTCGAGTTTCATTTCTACCTCAGATATGGTAATATCTACCTCCATATCCTTATTGTTAAATGGAAAAATGTACTGGTATAGCAGTGCAGCAGTAAAAACATAGTTACAAGTTAAATCTTACTCTGAACCCTAATTTTCACTTGCTTACAACTTTCTCAAAGCCTCTTTTGTCAGACATTTCTCAAGCTTGGTTGCAACTCAAAACTGCTTAGTGTGTGTGTTTCTGAAAGTTTGAACAAATTCCAGCTATTCTTTATTATGCAGAAATGAGAGAGAAACTTTAAAAATCCCAGTATCACCTTTGTGGGCAGCTAATGGGTTTGTTTTAAGATTTCATACTTGGTGCAAAGGTATTCCTAAATAGTTACTTGTCTTGTATGAATATATTTTGATTTTCAGATACAGGGCAAGAAATTGCCCTCCCATAGAAATAGTCCTGGGATGAGTATAAGAAACACAGTAAAGTTGGAGTTTACTTCAAATACTTTTCTAAGGCAAGTGTGAAGGAGCCACTGAGGGAAGAGGAATATGGCCACCCAGTCCCACAGATCCTGGAAACTTCTAGGGAAAGGGAATCTGTCCTCCAATGGAGGTTTAGCACCCTTTTGCTAAAGATGAAGCAAAAACTTCTAGTAACATTGTTCTCTCCAGCACTCCTGGATGCAGTAGATCTGCTCTAGTCTTATACAGGTATAACAGCTATTTGTCCCAACTCGGGCACAGCAACTCACTATGTACTGCCAGGGCCTTAATTGAGCCCTTGCTGTCCACTGAAAAGTAGATTCAACATTCATGTTGGTCCCTTTGACTCAGACATACCTGAATGCTTTCAGCTATCTCCTTAACAAACTGAACCGACTTAAATGTAACTGAAGTTAAAGACTAACTTTCAGACACTGTCGAGCTCTGTTTCAGCAGAGACTGCATGTAACTGTCAAAAGAATAAACCTGGTGGAAGGTAGATTATTCTCTGCACTAAGCATATACTGTGAAGTTCTACTGAATGTCAAACCTGGGGAAAGTTGGACAGAAAATTAAATTAATAGGATTCTACATACTTAAGCAAAATTTATTGCATAGTGCAAGACAATGGTATCTTCCCAAACACATACATATATACTCGATCATAAGCTGGTTCATTTATAAGCTGACCCCACCCCCCAAGATGAATAAGAAAATAAGGAAAATTCATAAGCCAACTCTATAATTCCAGGGTTGGCAAACTTTGGCTTCCGGCCCATCAGGATGTGCTGCTGGCAGGCTGAGATGGTTTGTTTACCTCTAGTGTCTGCAGGCATGGAGGTAAACCTAAGTAAACAAAGTGTCCCGGCCTGCCAGCTGCTTACACTGATGGACTGGGACAGCACCTCGTGGGAAAATTTTTTGGGGGGAGAGATGCTGGGGGTCATGGGAGTAACCCCTGTGACCACCCCCCACATGACCCCACCCCAGCCCAGGACCCCCACACTCTTCCCATCCTATCCCTTTCCACCTTAGCTAGGGCAAGCTAGGAGAGATGTCTCTGGCCTGGCTGTAGCGTGCTCTGGCGGCCTGGCTGCAGCGTGCTCTGGCAGGCGGGGCTGGGAGGCGTGGCGCGGCTGGCAGCCTGCCAGCCCCAGAGCTGCAGCCACTTCGGAGGCTGGGGGGAGAGCAGCGTGGCCAGAAGCAGAGAGACTCTGGCCCCACCTCTTCCCTTCTGGCTGTGCTGCCTCTCCTTGCCTGCTCTGTTGAGGGGAGGGGCTGTCCCACCTCTTCCCTCTCTATACCTGTTCATAAGCTGACCCCCTTCTCTGATGCTTCCCTTTTTTTACTAAAAAAAATTTGGCTTATGAACAAGTATATACGGTACTAGTTAAAAGAATCTGCTACCATGCAGAATATAAGGAACCTGGGAAAAATAAATTCATCATTGAATAATGTAATGATAATACTTTCAGAATACTTTTTGTGCTGTGCTATGTTGCACATTAACTCCACTGAGTAATGTGAAGATATGACATCTCATCTTGTTATGACATTAACTCAGGTTACTGTATCATCTTTTGTAAACCCATTTGAGATAGGCTTGAAGGAAAAGTGCTACATATAAAGTACAGAATATTATTCTTGGGCCTGATCCTGCCTATATTTTTGTACAAAATGGGAGGTCAGAATGTTAACACCTTATTTGCTGCTAACCATGAGGTTGCAATAGTTTATCATCCATCACCATGTACTCATAGACTTTAAGGTCAGAAGGGACCATCATAATCATCTCGTCTGACCTCCTGTACACTAGAGGCCACAGAACTCAACCACCCACTCCTAAAATAGACCCCTAACCTCTGGCTGAGTTACTGAAGTCTTCAAATCATGGTTTAAAAACTTCAAGTTACCATTTACAGTCGTTTAAACCTGCAAGTGACCCGTGCCCCATGCCATAGAAGAAGGCGAAAATCCCCCAGGATCTCTGCCAATCTGACCAGGAGGGAAATTACTTCCCTACCCCAAATATGATGATCAGTTAGACCCTGAGCATTTGGGCAAGATCCACAAGGCAGATATCTGGGAAATAATTCTCTGTAGTAACTCGGAGCCCATCACATCTAGTGTCCCATCTCTAGCCACTGGGGATTTTTGCTACTGGCACTTGCCGATGGGTCACCTGCCATTGTAGGCAATTTCATCATACCGTCTCCTCCATAAACTTATCAAGCTCAGTCTTGAAGCCATTTAGGTTTTTTTGCCCTTACTGCTTCCTTTGGAAGGCTGTTCCAGAACTTCACTCCTCTGATAGGTAGAAACCTTCACGTAATTTAAAGCCTAAACTTGATGAGGGACAGTTTATATACATTTTGTTCTTGTGTCCACACTGGCACTTAATTTAAATAAATACCAGGAAGAGAGAGTTCTCCCTCTGATGTATTTATAGAGCACAATTGTATCTCGCCCTCAGCCTTCTTCTGGTTAGGCTAAACAAGCCAAGCTCTCTTGAGTCTCCTCTCTTAAATTTAGGTTTTCAATTCATCAGATTATCCTAGATCCCCTTCTCTGCATCTGTTCCCGTTCAAATTCCTCTTTCTTAAACATGGGACACCAGAATTGCGCACAGTATTCCAGATGAGGTCTCACCAGTGCCTTGTATAATGGTACTATAAACCCAACACTTTCCTGTCTCTATTGGAAATACCTTGCCTGATGCATCATAGGATTGCATTAGCCTTTTTCACAGGCATATCACATTGATGGCTCATAGTCATCCTGTGATCAACCAGTACATCCAGGTCTTTCTCCTCTTCTGTTACTTCCAACTGATATATTCCCATCTTATAGCAAAAATTCTTGTTGTTACTGCAAAGTCATGCATTTAGGGACTATTAGATTTCATCCCATTCTATTATTCCAGTTTACAAGGTCATCCAGATCTTTTTGTAGGATATTCCAGTCCTCCTCCGTATTTGCAAAACCTCCCAACTTTGTGTCATCTCAAAATTTTACTAGTGCACGCTCACTTTTTGTGCCAACGTCAGTAATAAAAATGTTAAATAGATGCTTTTTTATTTTTTGTGTGTGTGTGCCCAAGACCTAAACAAACACCAGAATACCTCCCACCCCCAAATTCCCCTTACAAATTCCCACTCAATCTCCCCTGTTTACAGCTCTGTTTGCTTCACTTGTGCCACTGTCTGGCTATTTGGCTTCCTTTATTGGCTCCCTAATCAAGACTCTGCTTCTCTGACTGCCCACTGTCTCCTACCAGCCTGTACAAACTGAAGGAAAAAACCACACACACAAATCCACCAAAAACTCACTCCCTGCCCCTAAGTGTACTGGTGGGACTAGTGAGCATGTTGCATACCATATGGAGAATCTTGTATTGTGGCTCTGTTTCAAACAGTGGGTGGGGTTAGACCAACAATCTATCCAGACATTAGCATCTCCCACTGCAATTAAGTCTTTTTCTTTCTTTTACAGAAAAGATCAAATTGGGGTGTGTGGTAGGGTGTGTTTTCTCCCAGTGGCATTGCCAGCTCCAGGAAGCCATGTTAGAGCAGAATGAGGTGGTCTCTTCACATTCTTTGGTTGTTTGTACAGATGACAGCACTGCTTTCATCATACTCTAAAGAAGTCCTAGCTGCTGCTTATTTGGTCTAGAAAGGTGCATGTGGCTCTAGCCTGACTGGCAGTATCTCTGCAGTGCAGGCATGCTTCTGCTGACTTGCAAATATAGTAGCACATACTGGAATTTTTCTGCTCCATTTAAAAATCAGCTTTTACCATACAAGAGAATTACATTGAAGGAACACTTACTTTGCAGAATGAAGCCCTGAAAAGTCAGAAAAGGCCTGACTTTTGAGGGCTTTACTTGGCAACTTAACGACACTGAAGGAACCTTTTTCTTTTGTATGTACAGACTTTTTTTCAGGTCTGACTTCAGATTGTCTTCATTATTGAGGTTATGCTGGGGTTCCCCCAAGACCTCTTCCACTTGATTCCCCAAAAACTCAGGCTCCAATCTCCTCTCTCAGGTTCTTTTATTTGGCATACTGCAAAGCTACACTGAACTGATGAGTCTCAAATGCAGGGTACATCACAAATCCAATGTCCCAAAACAAAAATGTTCCTTAAATACACGTCTACCAACACTAGTTTCTAACTGTACATTGTATCATATTCGTCATGATTGGCTTGGTTGCTTTTCAGTAATCAATTGCTGTGCAGCATGTGCTGGCCGCTCATGCATAATCTTACCTCTCCCTTCTTTTAGGCTTGTTTACGAATACCAAGTCAGAGGACAGGGGGTGGTTGAATGAGTCAGGGGATGGGGAACGGGGGCATTGGATAGGCGTGGGAGTCCTGGGGATGTGAGGAGACGGGGATGTGTATCGGGGTCAGGGGAGTCACGGCACAGGGAGCAGGTGGGGTCCCGGGGGGAGGTTAGGGGCAGGGGGTGCCAGGAGGGGGTGGTCAGGGGACAAGAAGTGGGGGGGGTTTGGATTGGTCGAGGGTTCTGAGGGGGGGGCAGTAAGGGGGTTGGGGCCAGGCTGTTTGGGGAGGCACAGCCTTCCCTACCTGGCCCTCCGTACAGTTTCATAATCACAATGTGGCCCTCGGGCCAAAAAGTTTGCCCACCCCTGGTTTAGATCCAACAAATCCTGCATCATAGCAGAGGGGATAGATTAGATCAGGCCCTCCGGGACTCCCACACCTATCCAACACCTCCTGTTCCTCATCCTCATCCCCTGACCATCCCCCCCCCCCCCGCCAGAACCTCCACCCCATCGAACTGCCCCCAGTTCCCTGTCCCCTGACTGCCCTCCCCCCCAGACACCCTACCCCTTATCCAACCCCCATTTCCCCCCCCCCCACTATGCCACTCAGAGCAGCAGGAGCTCGCAGCCATGCTGGCCAGAGCCAGCCATGCTGGCCGGAGCACTGGTGACGCAGTGAGGGGGAGGGAGGACAGTATGGGAGGGGCTGGGGTTAGCCTCCCTAGCCGGGAGCTCAAGGGCTGGGCAGGACAGTCCCATGGGCCAGATGTGGCCTGTGGGCTGTAGTTTGCCCACCTCTGGACTAGATGACCCTTGCAGTCCCTTCTAACCCTATAATTGGGTTATATATAATCGGGAAAACCGAGAAGTCTGCTGCTTGCCAGGGGCTAAGATTCGTGATGTGACGGAGAGACTGCCGAGACTCATCAAGCCCTCGGATCGCTACCCCTTCGTGCTTCTCCACGTGGGCACCAATGATACTGCCAAGAATGACCTTGAGCGGATCACTGCGGACTACGTGGCTCTGGGAAGAAGGATAAAGGAGTTGGAGGCGCAAGTGGTGTTCTCGTCCATCCTCCCCGTGGAAGGAAAAGGCCTGGGTAGGGACCGTCGAATCGTGGAGGTCAACGAATGGCTACGCAGGTGGTGTCGGAGAGAAGGCTTTGGATTCTTTGACCATGGGATGGTGTTCCATGAAGGAGGAGTGCTGGGCAGAGACGGGCTCCATCTTACGAAGAGAGGGAAGAACATCTTTGCCAGCAGGCTGGCTAACCTAGTGAGGAGGGCTTTAAACTAGGTTCACCGGGGGAAGGAGACCAAAGCCCTGAGGTAAGTGGGAAAGCGGGATACCGGGAGGAAGCACAGGCAGGAATGTCTGTGAGGGGAGGGCTCCTGCCTCATACTGGGAATGAGGGGCGATCAACAGGTTATCTCAAGTGCTTATATACAAATGCACAAAGCCTTGGAAACAAGCAGGGAGAACTGGAGGTCCTGGTGATGTCAAGGAATTATGACGTGATTGGAATAACAGAGACTTGGTGGGATAACTCACATGACTGGAGTACAGTCATGGATGGTTATAAACTGTTCAGGAAGGACAGGCAGGGCACAAAAGGTGGGGGAGTAGCACTGTATGTAAGGGAGCAGTATGACTGCTCAGAGCTCCGGTACGAAACTGTGGAAAAACCTGAATGTCTCTGGATTAAGTTTAGAAGTGTGTGCAACAAGAGTGATGTCATGGTGGGAGTCTGCTATAGACCACCGGACCAGGGGGATGAGGTGGATGAGGCTTTCTTCCGGCAACTCACGGAAGCTACTAGATCGCATGCCCTGATTCTCATGGGTGACTTTAATTTTCCTGATATCTGCTGGGAGAGCAATACAGCGGTGCATAGACAATCCAGGAAGTTTTTGGAAAGCGTAGGGGACAATTTCCTGGTGCAAGTGCTAGGGGAGCCAACTAGGGGGAGCGCTTTTCTTGACCTGCTGCTCACAAACCGGGTAGAATTAGTGGGGGAAGCAAAAGTGGATGGGAATCTGGGAGGCAGTGACCATGAGTTGGTTGAGTTCAGGATCCTGACGCAGGGAAGAAAGGTAAGCAGCAGGATACGGACCCTGGACTTCAGGAAAGCAGACTTTGACTCCCTCAGGGACTAACATGAAAGGGAAGGGAGTCCAGGAGAGCTGGCTGTATTTCAAGGAATCCCTGTTGAGGTTACAGGGACAAACCATCCCGATGAGTCGAAAGAATAGTAAATATGGCAGGCGACCAGCTTGGCTTAATGATGAAATCCTAGCGGATCTTAAACATAAAAAAGAAGCTTACAAGAAGTGGAAGGTTGGACATATGACCAGGGAAGAGTATAAAAATATTGCTCGGGCATGTAGGAAAGATATCAGGAGGGCCAAATCGCACCTGGAGCTGCAGCTAGCAAGAGATGTCAAGAGTAACAAGAAGGGTTTCTTCAGGTATGTTGGCAACAAGAAGAAAGCCAAGGAAAGTGTGGGCCCCTTACTGAATGAGGGAGGCAAGCTAGTGACAGAGGATGTGGAAAAAGCTAATGTACTCAATGCTTTTTTTGCCTCTGTTTTCACTAACAAGGTCAGCTCCCAGACTGCTGTGCTGGGCATCACAAAATGGGGAAGAGATGGCCAGCCCTCTGTAGAGATAGAGGTGGTTAGGGACTATTTAGAAAAGCTGGACGTGCACAAGTCCATGGGGCCGGACGAATTGCATCCGAGAGTGCTGAAGGAATTGGCGGCTGTGATTGCAGAGCCCTTGGCCATTATCTTTGAAAACTCGTGGCGAACGGGGGAAGTCCCGGATGACTGGAAAAAGGCTAATGTAGTGCCCATCTTTAAAAAAGGGAAGAAGGAGGATCCTGGGAACTACAGGCCAGTCAGCCTCACCTCAGTCCCTGGAAAAATCATGGAGCAGGTCCTCAAAGAATCAATCCTGAAGCACTTAGAGGAGAGGAAAGTGATCAGGAACAGTCAGCATGGATTCACCAAGGGAAGGTCATGCCTGACTAATCTAATCGCCTTTTATGATGAGATTACTGGTTCTGTGGATGAAGGGAAAGCAGTGGATGTATTGTTTCTTGACTTTAGCAAAGCTTTTGACACGGTCTCCCACAGCATTCTTGTCAGCAAGTTAAGGAAGTATGGGCCGGATGAATGCACTATAAGGTGGGTAGAAAGCTGGCTAGATTGTCGGGCTCAACGAGTAGTGATCAATGGCTCCATGTCTAGTTGGCAGCCGGTGTCAAGTGGAGTGCCCCAGGGGTCGGTCCTGGGGCCCGTTTTGTTCAATATCTTCATAAATGATCTGGAGGATGGTGTGGATTGCACTCTCAGCAAATTTGCGGATGATACTAAACTGGGAGGAGTGGTAGATACGCTGGAGGGGAGGGATAGGATACAGAAGGACCTAGACAAATTGGAGGATTGGGCCAAAAGAAATCTAATGAGGTTCAATAAGGATAAGTGCAGGGTCCTGCACTTAGGATGGAAGAATCCAATGCACCGCTACAGACTAGGGACCGAATGGCTCGGCAGCAGTTCTGCGGAAAAGGACCTAGGGGTGACAGTGGACGAGAAGCTGGATATGAGTCAGCAGTGTGCCCTTGTTGCCAAGAAGGCCAATGGCATTTTGGGATGTATAAGTAGGGGCATAGCGAGCAGATCGAGGGACGTGATCGTTCCCCTCTATTCGACACTGGTGAGGCCTCATCTGGAGTACTGTGTCCAGTTTTGGGCCCCACACTACAAGAAGGATGTGGATAAATTGGAAAGAGTACAGCGAAGGGCAACAAAAATGATTAGGGGTCTAGAGCACATGACTTATGAGGAGAGGCTGAGGGAGCTGGGATTGTTTAGTCTGCAGAAGAGAAGAATGAGGGGGGATTTGATAGCTGCTTTCAACTACCTGAAAGGGGGTTTCAAAGAGGATGGCTCTAGACTGTTCTCAATGGTAGCAGATGACAGAACGAGGAGTAATGGTCTCAAGTTGCAGTGGGGGAGGTCTAGGTTGGATATTAGGAAAAACTTTTTCACTAAGAGGGTGGTGAAACACTGGAATGCGTTACCTAGGGAGGTGGTAGAATCTCCTTCCTTAGAGGTTTTTAAGGTCAGGCTTGACAAAGCCCTGGCTAGGATGATTTAACTGGGACTTGGTCCTGCTTTGAGCAGGGGGTTGGACTAGATGACCTTCTGGGGTCCCTTCCAACCCTGATATTCTATGATTCTATGAATTGTAAGAGGTAGGGAGTAAGGTCCAGATCCTCAAGGGTATTCATTCATTCATTCATTCATTCATTCATTTCAATGGAAGTTTGGAACCTAAATATCTTGGGTCAAGATCTTCAAAGTGACTTGCCTAGGGTCACACAAGGAGTTTATGGCAGAGCCAGGAATTAAAGCCCAGTTTCCGGACTACAAGAATATCCTTCAATTCATAATGGGTGACAGTCACCTTAGAGGCTGCCTCCCATGGTGACTTGCAATGCCAACTGCAATCTTCAAGGTCACTCTGGATATATCTGAGCCTGAATAATGTGGTACAATGTAATACCACCTTTTCACAAAATTAAGACCAAGTCTTCTCTCTGACAATGTCTTGTTTTCATTCACACTTTTATATGGTTTCCTGATACCTCAATGTTGAATGCTTTGGAAAGTGGATGGATAGGCTGATCTGGGTATAAATAGGCAGAAATATAAAACAGACAGAAAGAGAGCAGCTCTCTTACATAGCCAGGTACACATCCAATAACTACTCAATAATGCAGAGCTAGAAAAAACTGGTGAAGGAAATGTAGATGATTTTGAAGGCTTTTCTTATTTATAGATGCCAGATAGTATAACTGTGTTATACTGTATAACTGTGTATAACTGTGATAGTATAACAATACAATATTGTGTTAAGAATTTAGAGCTTCAAATGCAGAGTTTGCCCGAATACCATAAGGTGAATATTCCAAATATAGTGCCTGAATTTCACCACCACAAGCTCTAATCACTAGCCTGCCAAAGCAGTCTATTCAAAAGTCATAAAACAAAGAAAATAAAATATGAACCCAAATAGGATTTTATTTATTTTATTGTACAAGACCACTCCTAGTGTCCTTGCCAGTTCTCAGGGCTCTGTGATATGTAATTCAAACAGCAGGCCAGTAAAAAATTTTCCTCACAAGTGCAAAACCAAACCTGACCAGACTGTAAATAAAGACTGCTAAAGAGAGAGTCACAGGCACTACAAAACTGCTTTCAGCCTTGAGAATCTTTTGTTTGCTCTCTTTCACCACAGTCTTCTTCACTTTGTCCATTTGCTCCTGATTATTTTAAGCATTGTCAATTATTTAGCTAACAGGCAGAAAACTAGGCTTTTATAGACAACCAAAGGGACTCTCCTGAGTGTAATAATGAAGGCAGTTTATTGAACGCCTGTGAGGTTGCTTTCTAATTGTACACATTAATCTGCCCATGCAAGCTGGCTGAAAATATAGAAGCAGATTGCATGTGCAGATGGAACACACGCAACGGTTTGTATGGAAAGACCTCAGCAGTAAACTTTTTCAAAATTGTCCTTTCCTTGAAAATTGGATATATGGTGACTCTTACAAATAATAAATGAAACTTCATATCTGGAAATAACTTTCCCTATATTAGTTTTGCTGCCCCCTTCCCCTCCTCCCTCCATTTCAGCCCACTGTGGCGAATGGACCCTAAACCATTACATTAATACAAGGGTTGACTATATTTAAAAAAAATAAGTTGGTAGAAAAGAGAATTGGCGGGGAGTGTGCTATGTTATTGTATTTACCTTTTTAATTCTATACTTTTCTAGCTTGACACTAAAAGTGAGAGAGTGCCATATTGTTGATAGAAGTGGTGTTTAGAATTTAAACTGGTTTCAGAGTAGCAGCTGTGTTAGTCTGTATTCACAAAAAGAAAAGGAGTACTTGTGGCACCTTAGAGACTAACAAATTTATTTGAGCATAAGCTTTCGTGAGCTACAGCTCACTTCATCGGATGCATTCGGTGGAGTGAGCTGTAGCTCACGAAAGGCTATGCTCAAATAAATTTGTTAGTCTCTAAGGTGCCACAAGTACTCCTTTTCTTTTTGAGAATTTAAACTGTCAATGTACAATGGCTACATTTTAGGAATATTATTTTATCTGAAGATACTTCAATTCTGCTGTTCAGATTACAGTAACAGGCCCTATTTTGCCTTTAGATGTGTGTATAATTGCCAAAGAAATCAAGCGTTGTGAATTTGGGATCAGATTTTTGGCACGCAGTTATTGGAAAAGGGTTGGTGACAAGATTTTTCAGTGAGGTGGTGAGCACCCTCTCCTTCCATTAAAGGGTACAGAGCACTTTCAGCATCTTGCAGGACTGAGTGGGTGTTTTGGTCATGTCCACTTCACCTAATAGCTTTCCAACAAAAGATGATTGCAGGCGCATGCGTCTGGTCATAACAGCATGCTTGCAGAGTTTCTAAATTTTTGTTAAAACCAGCACAAAGTCTATGGGATAAATTCACTTTTGTAGCAGGAGTAGAGTGTAGGGGAGACAACTACATGTTCTGGACCTATAGGAGCAGCTTCACCTGAGGGCAGATCCACTGCCATGGAAGGCAGTGATGGAGTCTCCTGCCTCCCATGGTGGGAAAAGTTGGATATCAGAGTCCCACCTCCTGTAGTGGCACTGCTGAAGGGGACGTGCCAAACTAATACCACACTACTGGATCTCATTACTTCATCCAAGATTACTGGGCATTAAAAGAAACTGGGGGAGGGCAATATTCTCCTCTGTCAATTTGTCTATATTGTAGTTAGTCAGTTTGCTGTGTGAGAGACCTACACAGAAAAGTAGGGGGAGGAAGAATTAGAAATCTGTTCAAAAGCCACAAATTGGCAGAAAACTTGGTTAACTGAAAAAACTTGTAACTGCTCAAGCACTCAGTGGCTTCAGCTGGAGTGGAGTTAGAGCAACTCTGATCATTCATGAAAACCCCAATCTTAAAATTGAGCTATGGCTCCATTGAGGGCCTCTTTCCCCATGTCTCTTAAAGTAGGCTCCCTGGGAGAGTCAGTGAATCAATACAACTCCCATCTGGCCTGGTTCTTCTCTCTGGGCTTGGCTCAGCCCCATTCAGGGCTGCAGCAGTAGCTAATTCGAGCTGCCCCTCTGGGGCAGGATGTGCAGGCAGTGTCCATGGCTGAGCTCTCATTCCTGGTGGGTTTTCTGTTGCTTGAGACCACAACTTGGGTTTCACCAGCCATGAATAAAGCCTCCAAGGGAACCAGACTAAGCATGTTGATTCTGATGGGGCAATGCAGGAAACTGTGTGTGTGTATGTATATATATATATATAGATATATAGATATAGATATAGATATATATGAATTTAGCAGTATAGTGGTGGTATCTGGAATGAAACTTAAATATGTGATTACAATTAGTCCCATTATTACATGGTAAAGGCCAGATAAGAAATGTGCATGCAGGCCAGGAAAAAATATCTAGAACACTATTCATGGGGGACTTTAACTACTCTCCAGGTGGACCAGAAGAGAAATTGTAGAATGAGTAGGATGAGCATTGTAAAAGGACAGAGCAGGCATGTAATCTGATAGCTGTTTCCCTTGTTCTTCTTCCCCAAACATTCCTACTGTCTTGGTACCCCATTGTTGTTTTATGTCTCCAGTTGGCATGCAAGCTTCTCTGGTCTGGATCATGTATTTTATCTGTTCTGGGAGATATCTAGCATGCCTTGGGGTGCTGTTAGAATAATGGAATAAAGCTGCGTTGCTGGAGATCCCACAGTCTGAGCAGGCAGAGTTCAGAAGTTGTTTTATTTTGTTAATAAAAAGGTATGATTTTAAAAAATGAAGGTAGAGATTACTGAAAATCATAGGGAGAAATAAATCCTAGCATCAGATTTGTGATAGATGTAAAGGTACTGTGGAAAACAAATATACCAGCTTTTAAAAAATAGATAACGGTAGCTTACTCTCCACTGATTAAAGCAACAATATTAATAGCCACTACTTTCAATCAGAAGTAACAATTAAAAATACAATAGAAGGGTGGTGGTTTTTTAATATTTTAACATAGCTCTGGAAAGTGTTGCCCATGGAGGTTTTTTCATAGGCATATAAAATATCCCACTTTAAAAAAAAAATCATTGTAAAGGGCAGGTAAGGAAATTTGTGCCCAGGCTAAAAAATATTGTGACTGCTTTTCAGGGAAGTTTATCACCAGACAAGGTGCCCAATTCAGCATCCTTTTCTCATACACTGAATCATTAAATATGCACTTACAGGCTTTTCAAGATGTTGTCACATCTTTAACTAATGGATCTACAATGACATTTATGACAGGTTTCAGAGTAGCAGCCGTGTTAGTCTGTATTTGCAAAAAGAAAAGGAGTACTTGTGGCACCTTAGAGACTAACAAATTTATTTGAGCATAAGCTTTCGTAAGTGAGCTGTAGCTCATGAAAGCTTATGGTTAAATAAATGTGTTAGTCTCTAAGGTGCTACAAGTACTCCTTTTCTTTTTGCGAATGACATTTATGTGATTAATTGCAATAAAATACAATTGGTAAGAGCTGAACTCCATGCTTGTCATGTTCCCGTACCAGATATTGACTGGCCACACACACACACACACACACACACACCCCCATGATCTTTGAATGCTCTGCCTAGTATGGCTGTGGTTCTTTTAAATACAGTATTTTTACACGCAGCACCACCTAGTGGCTGAATATAATAGTTTAGCATTCCATTTCATCCCCTTTAATTTCTACATTTCTACCATTTACACTATCATGTTGAAGTTCAGTATGGAACAGTCTGTTAAGTGTGTCTGAATCTTACTGGTTTTCTAATTACATGACCCAAACGCATAACAACTTGGTCATCTGGCTTTCCATTAGTTGCAATGACTGCCTGAGGTCAGTTTGGAATCCTTGAGACTTCGTCATCTTGTTCTGCATCTGCAGTCTGTACGGTTTTCTCTGTTGATTGTTCTTTCTGAGGAACAAACTGTAGCTGTTAGTGGTTTTTGTTGAATGCTCCACTCGGTCTCATTCTCATACAATATGGGTGCTGAATTATTTTTTCTTTGACAGCTGGATTTGGCCATCTTTTTCTCCATCCAATCTGACGTGATCTTGATCACCAGGTTCTAGACCTGGCAGCTCTTTAAGTGTTGTCTGTTTGCTTGTAAAAGTATTCATAGACTCTCTTTTTCCTTCTGAGACAGATTCTAACTTTGAAAAGAACAGTAGTTCTTAATTGTCTTCCCATTGAGAGTTGTGCTGGACTGTATCCAATAGCTGATATTGGTGTTGACATGCAATTCAGAAAAGCCAGGAATGGACCTTCCTGCTACAAGGTTTTCTTGGCTGTCTACACAAGCTCTCTCAGCTTCTCCATTCACTTGTGGGCAATGTGGACTGCTAGTAAGATGAATAAAATCATATTTCATTCAAAATGACTTAAATTCTGCCACGGTGAATTGTGATCCATCGTCTGTCCATCATGAGTTGTTCTGGAATACCGAAGTGAGCAAAAGCACAATGCAGTTTCTCAATAACACTGAGACGTTCAGTCTTTCGAATACATTTATTTCTTTATACCTGGAAAAATAGTCCGCAATGACTAGGTCAACCAGTCTTTTGAATTTGCATAAATCTGCATTTAGTCTCTTCCAAGATCTCTCTGGTAGAGGTGTGTGTACACTGACTGATCCAGAATTGTCACTTAAGTTGATTTTTCACTGGATCTCCTTGCAAAAGTCCAATATCATCAAATCCTCCATAGAGTTCTCTCTCTTCTGTTACTAGTCCCATCATGGCTGCTACACTGAGAGGGTTGTTGGTCTTTGATTCTTTGATTACATGCACACTGAATGCATAGCTTTTTGTCTTTTGTAAGTTATTTCTGTGCTGAACTGGCCCATGCAGTTCGGAATAGCTCCAGGGCCAGCCAGAGCTTTGTCACGTGACTGAAGCTCTGGGAGGGCTTGAAAGTGACTGTACGTTCCTTCTGAGATGACTGTGACACCAGCTCCCAAGTCACTTTTAGAGACAGTCTTGCTAGGAATATTCAGTTTCACTCTCCAGGCAAGCTCTGTCATCATACGTGATTGATCCCAGAAACAGTGGCTCTTGATTGTCTGTAATATGAGTCAACTTCCAGACCATTATGGTGAGGCAAACACAGGTAAAAAATGTCCATATTTTGTGCATGTATTATATCACGCGCCTCTGGTTGGACATGCATCCTCTTTTGGGATATGACTTTTTCCATATGTTCTGCACCTAGGCTGGAATTTGTCCCTCTTAGTCTGGGAGTTCTCTCCTTGCCTCAGTGATTTTATTATAGTAACTTTTTTTCACATGCAAGTGTCTGTTTATAGCTTCTAAGCCACTTTCAGGTTTTTCAAGTTGCTCCTGCCTTTTGTTCTGTTGCTTGATTAATTCTTGCTTTGCTATCTGTATAGCCAGTGCTAAGGTCTTATCTCTCCAATTGTAGCTGTTGTGAAAGATTTTTATCTGTAAACCCAGTAACCATCAAGTCTTATATTTTCATGGTTTCCATTTAGGGGGTTGGACTAGATGACCTTCTGGGGTCCCTTCCAACCCTGATATTCTATGATTTCCAAAATCAGTTTTCAGGCAATGTATGCAGAGTTCTTATAAAACATTCAACGTTTTCCCCTGGTTCTTGAATTCTCAGGCGAAAACCTGCTCCTGCATAAACCACATTTCTGAGGTATAAAATATGCACCAGAAATAGCCAGAACTCTTTCCTAGTCATCTTTGTGGCAGTCTTCTTTAAAGTCAAAGGAATTAAAGATCTGGTCTGCCAGCTTTCCCATAATATAAATTAAAGAAGATACCTGTATATTTATAGTTTTTGTGAAGCTTGGTAGCAATGTAAAAATCTTGAAAAATAAATGTTTCCAGTCTGTCCATTCTGGAGTTTGTCAAAGTTGAAGTTGTCTGGAGCACTGAAGAGTGGCATGTTGAGGAGATCCTACATCTCTATCTCTGCATTGTTGCTATTTTTCTTTTGTTTCTGTTCTTAGTTTACTCCTGACACCATGTCATGTGCTTCTGTACCAGATATGGACTGGCTACAGAGCTTGCTTATACACACCAGATATGTTTATCATAAGATCCTTTAATGTTCTGCAAGGTATGGCTGAGGTTAGCTTAGCTAAGGTATTTTTACACACTACCACCCAGTGCCTGAACAGTATAATACAGTTTAACATTCCATTACAATGATTAGAAATTTTAGGTGATACTGCAGTCAGATCAGAGTTTAGAGGTCTGCCAATATTGATCCAGTTGTAGACTGGGGCCTAAATCTCTTGTAGATCATGATTTTGTTGGGAGTACCAATAGTATGCTGAAAATTCAATGGACTTTATTACACTGCTTTCTATAATCCCTCCTGTAACTAGAAATATAGGGGTTTTTATTAGTTTTTAAAAAAAATACATAGAATATTTAAAATTACTCTTTGTACAGTTTGATGATGAGGAATCTGATAGTTAGGGCCTGCAGCAAGCATGCATGCTTGTGTGTGTGTGTGTGTGTGTGTCCTGCAGTAGGAACTTTCATTTTGAGCACACAGCACTGGGTAATATGATAGCATATGTTGTGCAAATACAAAAGCATTGCACTTCTGTGACTTGAGTTATAGTTGCACAGAATTTTGTGTTGCTGCATGTGATCCTGAATTTCTTTCTAACACCTACTTATTTAAAAGCAGCTCAGTTGAGTTTCTTTTAAAAGGTATTTTATTTTCTATACCCTTATGCTGAGGATTGTGACCTTGACTGTGGCTTAAAGCCACAGCCTTGGGTTAGAAGCTACTAGTATGGAAGTGTAGTATCTCAGCGGGAGCTCTGGGACTACCACCACTATAATGGTTGCACGCGTGGGAGGCTGGCTCTGGCTCTGTGTCATTTCTGCAGGGAGATTAATGCCTCCTGAGCTGCTGAACTATGCATAAGGGAGGTCCCATTCAGGTCTCAGCACACCTTGGTTCCCTGTGTATTGTGTAGCATAACTCTACATATAGGATAGGCGCACACAGTAATGCACATACAGCTAAGGTTACTGTGACACAGTTGAAGTTGCCATGGCATTTGTGTGACTTTAAATCTCAACTGTATAGTTGTACTAATGGGTTTTTTAAATTTTGGTTTTTCCCCACATTAAGAGCCTCTAAACAATGGTTTCCTTTTGTATCTATTTACTATGAGCTCTGGACACACACTCCTTTAGCTGACATCAGTTCCCTCATTGCACCCAAAGGGACTGTCTTGGGATCAGCACTTAGATTTTGTAGAAATAAGCTTTTCAAAGACTAAAACCAATAAGCGTTTCTAGGAATTTTTAAATTTATTCCAGTGGAAACAGCTTTTAAAAAACAAAACAACTCACCCTTCCTGTGGTACCAGCAACACCCCAAAATGCAGTGTTCTGTAAGTGCATGGGACCCTGAAAGTAAAATTGATTAGAAATATGAAGGGAGGTTGATCAGATAAGCTTTGGCATTTCTCCCAGCTTGAGAAGTAAAAATGAAGTAATCAAATTCATAAGTCAAATTCACTTTTGCTGTCTATAGATTATTCAATGTAAGAGATTTCAAAGTGTTGTTGCTTGTTACCTGTATAAGAATTTTGTGGGGATTTTTCATTTTTGTTGGTTGGTTGTGTCACCATGCCTCCGTGGGTCACAACTGAGAATATCAAATTCAGGACAAACTGCTGAGAAATAGGGCAGACAGCCCCCCACAAACTGGTGGTTATTCTCCCATAGGATATACCAAACCAGCAACAAAGAAACTTCTGTTTCATCACACTGGCTAACAAGAAGTCAGAAAAGCAGTTTCCTCTAGGCATTCCAGTCCTTGTATAACCACCAAAAACCCTAGACTTAAAGATGAGTGGTTATTTAAAACCAATTTAATCAAATAAAATGTTCTTCTGATCCCAAAGGACTAGCCACATACCCAGGCCAATATACAACTCAGATCTTACCCAGTAATCATGCTGTTGCCAATCCTTTAGTATCTAAAATCTAAAGGTTTATTTATAAAAAGAAAGAAAAGTAAGACTTAACATTAGTTAAAGGAATCAAATACAAACAACAATTGCAAAGTTCTTGGTTCAGGCTCATAGCAGTGATGGAATAAACTGCTGGTTTAAGTCAAGTCTCTGATTGCTTCCAAATCATCGGAAGCTCTTCGAAGAATCCCTTAGTTAGAATGCTCCCATTAGTGTAAGTTCATAGTCCACATGTTTGAGCAGGAAAGAGGCAAAGTGGAGGTGTTTCCAGGGCCTTTTATAACTCCTGCCATGTGGAAGGAAACCTATTGTTTCAAATAAAGCCTTCAGCACAGCTAGTGGGAAAATTACAGGTAGAAAGATGATGTTTGGAGTCACATGGGCAAGTTACATGTCCATGCATGATTTTGCTTAGACACCAGAGTCCATTACCACTTGTTCACATGAAAGTCCATCAGGCGTAGATGGGCGTTTTTCATAGTCCATTGTGAGTTAAGTGTCCCTTGATGGGCCACTTAACTTGAATAGCCCCTTCAAGATGTGCAGGCTAAATACCTTGTGGGTGTTACCGCAGGAGCAAACCTATTTGAAATACAGATACAGAGCCAATACTCATAACTTCAAATACAAAAATAATACATGCATACAAATAGCCTAATCCTATTCAGGAAATCATAACCTTTCCATAGACACCTTACTTGACATAATTTGTACAAGATTTTTTGCAATTAAATAACAGTGGTAGCAACAATCATCTACATGGTCATATTTAATCAGATAACATCACAGGTTGGATTTGTTAAAATAGTGTATATTATTTTGATGTTACACTTTCCCTCTTAAAGTTGTAAAACACTCTAGAGAAACAGGGCCAAATTCTCTGCTGGTGTAACTCTAAGCCAAAGAGCTACACCAGTAGAGAGCTCAGCTCACAGCTTTGATTACTAATAAAATTAGGAAACTACCCAGTATAGAAAAAACAAACCTGCTATGACACTATTTGGATGCTGCCTGGCCTCTCCAGGTTCTCTTTCCTCTTTATTATGTTAAGATCCTCTTGACTATGTTGAAGCTCATCTTGGGTTTGAAATGACTACACCAGTAATTCAACACAGTGTCAAAATAAGCTAGTGTGCTCTTCAGAGAAATATAAAGAATTCAGGTTGCATTTAAAGATGAAAAACAAATCTGGGGGGTGGGGTGGAGGGAAGAATCAGATCAGCATAGAGCAAGATCCTGACCTTACTGCTGTGACTGGTGCTGATCGTCATTAGCAGGACTCAGTAATAAGTACTATTCTTTGCGTTTAAAAAAAAAATCGTAAGTGGCCCAGTCTGTAAGGAACAAAGTGGCTGAGTGGTGCATCTAGCATGCAGCTGCCAGAATCCATATGCAATAGGCCACAAAATGCTGCAGTTGTCTTACATATTAGCTACACTATTTCTAATCTATTGCGTTTGGGCACAGATGTTTGGGCACAAGAGCTTGAAAATGTACAGATGCCAGTGGAGTTTTCATATGCATTTCTAAGCTTAGTTAAGCTAAGAAGTGCATATTATCTCTTTACATTTGTGTGTGGGAGGAAGGGCTTCTTTTGCATATGGTCTCCTTGTAAACACTATAAACCCCATGAGAGCAGGCTGTACCTTAAGTTGCCATATATTTCTTTATGAAACTATAATCTGCCACAGTGTATCCCAAATCCATATCTGTTTTTTCAGGTGTTTTTTAAAAAAATGTGCTTATGAATGCATCTAGGCACAGCTATGAAAGAAATCACAGTGCAGCACAAGGTTAAACTCAATAGATCTCCACAAACCATAACACATGTTCTCACCACCCAATCACACCTGCATGCGCAGAGACTTGAATAACAGGTATGCCAGGCAAGTTGTGGTGAATTCTGGAAATGCCTCCATGAAGATCTTTCCTTGGCAAAATCTGGCTTCATTTTTATATTGCCTGTGCATGGCTACCATGACTGAGCATGTGAATCAAATATTTGCCTAATGGAATGAAATTAAGCACATAGTTACATGTTTTGAAAATCGGGTCCAGGGTCCGTGTGTTGATAAATTCATCCGTTTGACCAATGGACCTATCTACAGAGACGATGATGTACAGCTTTATTGCAATTCAAGACAAGAATAACTCTTCTATTAAATTTGATTTTATTTAACCCAGTAGAGAGACGAAAGAATCTGATGTAAGGGTGCATTGTACTAAGCATGAAAAAAATACTTTAAAATAATCTTGTCATTTAAGATGCTGGTAGGAGGGTTTAGAACAAAGGATTCAGATAAGCAATATATGCTGCTGATACTGAAATCTGATAGGATGTGTATCAGAATAAGAGTTGAAAATGGCAGAGAGAGAGAGAGAGAGAGAGAGGCCCCTTTAACACAGAAATAGGTTCTTTTTCTCTCTCAAAAAAATCACTCCCAACAAATGCCTTATCCACCATATCACTTCATGTTCTATTTCATTCTTTCTAGCTCTCAAACCTTTTGTTCTAGCTATGGTGCTTTTCTGTTCTTGCACTATAAATCTAGGTTAGAATCTAGGGACACAATTGTAGGCTGTATTTATATTTCAAGAAAGCACTAACAATTCTGTTTGGGTTTCTCTGTAGCAAAACCACTGAACTATTGGACAGATTGGACTTGGGTTTGCCAAAGAGAAACTCCTATCAAATGGCTAATCCTAGCCCAGAATCTACAGCATGGGTAAGTCCTACTATGGAATATGAAACCTCCTCTGTAATGTTCTGCCAATGCTAATGGTGCTACCAACAGTACAATGTTAATGTTTCATTTAGTTTAACATACTGCACAGACTCAGTGCAATGCATATCATGGAATTGTCTGTCTTGGAAGGATGGCTACAGCCTCACAAACCCTTCCCCTGCATTGTGCAGACTGGCTTCGTTATTCATAAATCCATCCCTGATCATTCAAGAGCCAGATTTTCCCAAATGCTCAGTATCTCCTAAAAAGTTGACCTTAACTGAAGTGCACAGCATCCACCAGTTCCCACTGAGAGCAACTAACCCTTCTGATTGCTAAGTCCTTTTGAAAACCTGGCTATTTCATTTAGATGCATAAATGGAAGCTGCTGGGTGCCGAGTTATTTTAAAAATCCAGCCATAGGAGTAAAGTCTACTCTCCAGTATCTCCTAGAAAAATTATTCTAAAACCAACTTGGGTGGGTTGTCAGATTTCTGAAGTGGTCTGATATCTTGTCTCATAATATCACTACTGTAATCAGCCACCAGTAACTAATCAGAATAACTGCTCTTTACATCTTTCCTGAGGGTTTTTTTTTCCTACATTCTTAACAAAGGAAAAACTACCTCATTGTTTGTTTAATCAATAATTCCTGAAGTGTACTCAGCTGTTTGGGCTGCCCTGCTTCAGGAAGCATGTCCTGTGGGGAGTCATTATGCCAATGTTTGTAGAGCCATGCCCAGATTACAGGTGGGGCGACAGACAACAGATCAGCTACTGTGTGCAGAAGAAATTACAGATGGTTGCTACATACCCTGGAGTCAGCAAAGCTTGGAAACCTTTATTGATTAGCTCATATGCCATAGAGGCTTTAGTGTCTGCTGAATCTTAAGTGTCAGCTACTAAGAAGAAGAAAAAAATTCCTCTCCCTTTTGGCTTTAGTCTTGCTTCAGCCTTTCTGGAAATACATTGGAGCCTCACAGGTTGAGAAACCTTGATGTAGAGAGAATATGTTCAGACCTCAGCATTTTCTCATAGGCCTTGCTTCACAGTCTCTTTCCCTGTCCCTTAATACCATGAACAGAGACGGGGATGTGGGTGTACTTTTTTTTTGTTTTGTTTTGTTTTGTTTGAGTCTTTGGGACCAGTTTCCAGTGGCTTCCTTTACCTTCACCATAGGCATAAGAGTCTTAGAATGGGTGGAAACAGCCTTTAGGATTTCAGTGGTAGGGGAGGTTCCCTCCTTGGCACAGAGTCGGAGGAATGAGTTTACTTGTGCAGCCACTAACACACAGGGTGTGCAGGTAAAGGGAGGGATGCGGCTGGAGTACAGTATGCTCTGGCTGTTTTCAGGTGATGCAGCATCCTTTGGAAGGCCACCTTCAGGGCTGCTCTAACTTATGTTGGAGGCCAAGCAGGCCACTGAAATGGCAGAGACTATGAGAGGCAGAAAGATGACGTAAAGCCATGTTCGCCTCCCGACCTGTCACCACACGAGAGCTGAACAATGAGACCTGAGCCTAGTGGATTTATCTGAGGCAGAACTAGTCCTACAAATTTCAGTGGGATGTACTCAAACTGAAAACATCCCCAGGACTGGTACTTATTTCAGAAACATTAGTGTAGTGTGATGGCCCTAGGCTAAGGAGAGGTGGAGTAGGTACAGATCCATGGCTGGAGCCCCTCACTCTAAAGCTGTTTCAGTTTTATGCCTTATATTCCAATCTGTTTTATGTCTGTTACTCTCTGCAATTGGGCGGGGGGGGGGGGCGGTTAAACATAGTGCAAGAAATGTGTGTGTTGCCTCTCAACTCTGGCTTAATCAGTGCCCAAGTAAAGAAGATGAATTACCTTGCTGCTTGTGTATATGTGATACTCTTATTAACACAAGCCAGTATAGCATATGTTACTTTTTGCTAGCATGATTCTATGGCCTTGTATTTGTAAAAGGTCTGCTCAGGCTAGTGGAACCACTCTACAGGTAAACTAGCACCGGTGTGCCCCATTAAGGGGGCTCTAACACATAAGCAATGGAGTACTACTTGGTATAAAACCACTTGAGCACTAAGAGATAATAGCAAAGGGGAAATGTTGTTCTTGAATTGTGCTAATTTGATGTGGTATTTTGAACTAGTCTGTTTCACCTGTAAAAAAAAAATTGTGACTTGCTTTTTTTTTGTTTAACTTCTAAAATATAAGAAATCTATTAAAGACACGTTTAATACAAATGACAAAATAACTGACTTTCAGTTCACTAGCCATTCCAAATATGAAAAATTCATATTCAAATTCAGGTCAGATTAAATGTTTTGTTCAGCGTGGATGTAATTTTTGAGTGGTTAACATTCTTTTAAATGAAATCTGAAAAATTTCAAAACAAGAAGTCCTTTAGAATCAAAACATTTTGACTTTTGGAATTTTTGTTACACGAACAATTCAGCAAAACTGACAAACATTCCCCAAATGTATCCATGTTGCCAAATTTGTATCTTTTTTTTCTGGGAAAAGGGTTAGGTAAAATTTGTCACTCTAAATTCTAATTTTTAACATTAAGTTAAGATTGTCAGTGGTTGCATGTACTAGAAAAGGACATGCAGTTCTTGCTAAAAACAGTTTAAATTCCCCAGATCCTTTCTGTGGTGCTACTATCTAGTGTACCCAGTGATATTTGTGTATATTTATCCCTTCCTACTGGAAGTAGACAAATTCAGTTTATTTTTAGGGACTGTCCTCTATTGGTGGCTTCTCTTCCTCCCCCCCCCCCCACATTTAATCAATTGAGATCATATCCATTTTAATCCAGTCTTCCAAAGTGTTAACAATCCTGTCTAGATTTTTATTGTTCTCCAACTTGATTAATATATTCTCCACACAACCGCTCAAGTCATTACTGAAAGTAATAAATAATATTGGACCCAGAATGAATCTCCCTGGACACATCTAACAGCTCCTCCAGCTCGAGACTGAACCATTAATAATTGCTGTCTCCATTCAGTCTTTATAGCAAACTATGTACCCATTATTCAGTAGCTTCATTTGGTTCACATTTATCAAATTCCTTTTGAGAATCCTGTGTAGAATTATATCAAAGCCTTTATTAAAGTCAAGTTACATGATAGCCACCACAACTTTTTGTACTAAACTTAGTTAGTTTTAACATTAATAATGTGCTAAGTATGATATACACACAAAGGAAGGTACAGTCCTTGCTCAAGGTAAGAGTAGTGCATCTCCCTCCCACCCCCCATCAAGGTTCCTTCCCCACTCTGAACTCCAGGGTACAGATGTGGGGACCTGCATGAAAACCTCCTAACCTAAGCTGGTAAAAGTAAGCTTAAACTTCCCTAAGGTACAAACTATTTTACCTTTTGCCCTTGGACTTTCACTGCGACCAACAAATGTCTAACAGGGATATAATTGGGAAAGAGCCCGTTTGGAAATATCTTTCCCCCCAAAATCCTCCCAAAGTTACACCCCCTTTCCTGGGGAAGGTTTGATTAAAAATCCTCACCAATTTGCATAGGTGAACACAGACCCAAACCCTTGGATCTTAAGAACAATGAAAAAAGCATTCAGATTCTTAAAAGAAGAATTTTAGTAGAAGTAAAAAGAATCACCTCTGTAAAATCAGGATGGTAAATATCTTACAGGATAATCAGATTCAAAACATAGAGAATCCCTCTAGGCAAAACCTTAAGTTACAAAAAGACACAAAAATAGGAATCTACATTCCATTCAGCACAGCTTATTTTCTCAGCCATTTAAAGGAATCTGAATCTAACGCATATCTAGCTAGATTACTTACTAAGTTCTAAGACTCCATTCCTGTTCTGTCCCCTGCAAAAACATCACACAGGCAGAGAGAGAGGCTTTGTTTCTCCCTCCCCCCAGCTTTTGAAAGTGTCTTGTCTCCTCATTGGTCATGTGCCAGTGAGGTTATCCTATCTTCTTAACCCTTTACAGGTGCAAGGGTTTTTCCTCTGGCCAGGAGGGATTTTAAAGGTGTTTTCCCTTCCCTTTATATTTATGACACCCTCAGTAACTGCAAATGACAAGAGAACATGCATTGTGAAACTCATTATAAGTAAGGGTTGCAGAATCAGGCCACTTAATGATTTCAGATCTAGTTCATAGACTTCTCCCATTCAAACAAATCCCCCAGAGGTGTCTGAACCATAGAACACTGCAGGCAGGGTCTCTCTGGAGAACAAACCACCCTAGCAATTGTATTAAGAAGGGTGTATATAAATTAATTTGGAAATGGTGGATTTTTCTCAAAAGAGCCTCATGTCTGGTTTTTAAACTTAGATGAATCTATCCCTAAGTAATTAGAAATCTCCAACTAGTTTTATGTTAATTGATTCTATAAAGATTGAGAGTGGAATCTTCTGTCAATATATTGTTTTTATGCTCTGCTGTGCAATAGACTAGAAGCCACACTTATAAGCAAAGCCTCCAGGAGGATGAAAACAGAAGACTACAGGAAATGAAGGCAGAACAACAGAGGAAGGTAATTATAATATGTTAACAGTTTATGTATAATGTTTTATGTACTGTGCTGTGTAACCAGTTTAAAAAAACATACTCATTACTGTAGCACATGAGCACCGGATCTCCTCAGGAAAAGTACTTCAGACCAATTTTAGGCAGTCAAATAGGCAAAGCTGCAAAGTTCAGATGTGGTTTGAAGCATCTACAAAGCTTACAGCTAGTTGGCTCTGAACTATTAGTTTGCTTTTTTTCCCTGCATTTAAACTGCATAACACCTTTTAGCTGATGGTGCTAAGTTTAGTATTCTAAGAAACCTAATTTGCATTCCACTCTTGATATGCACACAGTTGCTAGAAATTTCCCCCTCAGTGGCACCCATTAGGGTGGCTTGAGCACCTTCTGCTGCTGTATAAAGGGCCTAGGTAACCCTGAGCCCCGTCAGTTTCTTCTTATTGCCCGTAATGATCACTAGAATGGCTCATCTTGCTTTTAAAAATGTTCTCAGTGGACTTTGTACTCTATTGTAAATAGTTTAGCATTTTTCTGATTATTAGTGTTTTAGTACAGTTGGGTAGGTTTTACCCACCTGAGGGTTTTGGTCAGTTCCTGGTGCCAAGGGATGCCTTGGTCAAGCCATACATTGCCTGCAATAAGGCTATGACCCTGAGTCACCTGCTCTCAAGTTGCTTAAAGTGTTTGGCAGAAGCTCATACAGAGGAGTATCGCCAAATTTTCAGAGACCTTAAGCCTCACACGCACAAAGATTATCACCAGACTAAAGTTTCTACTCATGGAGGTGGCCTTGAGACTTCCATCTGAGCCAGGTCAGTCAGACTCCGAGTCTGCACCAAGCGCCTCAGTGTGGTTACATTTGGATTTTGTGCCTCCTATTGTACTGCTCACCATCCCCAGTACCCAAGAAAAAACATAAGAAGCAGACGGCCAAGCAGGGGTGATTCCTCGGCATCGAAGTCAGTTAGGCATGTGGATCAGAGTTAGATTCATAGATACTAAGGTCAGAAGGGACCATTCTGATCATCTAGTCCGACCTCCTGCACAGCGCAGGCCACAGAATCTCACCCACCCACTCCTATGAAAAACCTCACCCATGTCTGAGCTATTGAAGTCCTTAAATCATGGTTCAAAGACTTCAAGGAGCAGAGAAGCCTCCCTCAAGTCAACCATGCCCCATGCTACAGAGGAAGGCGAAAAACCTCCAGGGCCTCTCCAATCTGCCCTGGAGGAAAATTCCTTCCCAACCCCAAATATGGCAATCAGCTAAACCCTGAGCATATGGGCAAGATTCACCAGCCAGATACCCAGGAAAGAATTTTCTATAGTAACTCAGATCCCATCCATCTAATATCCCATCTCAGGGGATTTGGCCTATTTACCCTGAATATTTAAAGATCAATTACTTACCAAAATCCCATTATCCCATCATACCATCTCCTCCATAAACTTATCGAGTAGAATCTTAAAACCAGATAGATCTTTTGCCCCCACTGCTTCCCTTGGAAGGCTATTCCAAAACTTCACTCCTCTGATGGTTAAAAACCTTCGTCTGATTTCAAGTCTAAACTTCCTGGTGGCCAGTTTATACCCATTTGTTCTTGTGTCCACATTGGTGCTGAGCTTAAATAATTCCTCTCCCTCTCCTATATTTATCCCTCTGATATATTTATAGAGAGCAATCATATCTCCCCTCAACCTTCTTTTAGTTAGGCTAAACAAGCCAAGCTCCTTAAGTCTCCTTTCATAAGACAAGTTTTCCATTCCTCGGATCATCCTAGTAGCCCTTCTCTGTACCTGCTCCAGTTTGAATTCATCCTTTTTAAACATGGGAGACCAGAACTGCACACAGTATTCTAGGTGAGGTCTCACCAGTGCCTTGTATAACGGTACTAAAACCTCCTTATCCCTACTGGAAATGCCTCTCCTGATGCATCCCAAAACCGCATTAGCTTTTTTCACAGCCATATCACATTGGCAGCTCATAGTCATCTTATGATCAACCAATACTCCAAGGTCCTTCTCCTCTTCCATTACTTCTAATTGATGCGTCCCCAACTTATAGCTAAAATTCTTGTTGTTAATCCCTAAATGCATAACCTTACACTTCTCACTATTAAATTTCATCCTATTACTATTACTCCAGTTTACAAGGTAATCCAGATCCTCCTGTATAATATCCCGATCCTTCTCTGAATTGGCAATACCTCCCAGCTTTGTATCATCTGCAAACTTTATTAGCACACTCCCACTTTTTGTGCCAAGGTCAGTAATAAAAAGATTAAATAAGATTGGTCCCAAAACCGATCCCTGAGGAACTCCACTGGTAACCTCCCTCCAACCTGACAGTTCGCCTTTCAGTAGGACCCGTTGCAGTTCTCCCCTTTAACCAATTCCTTATCCACCTTTTGATGTTCATATTGATCCCCATCTTCTCCAATTTAACTAATAATTCCCCATGTGGCACGGTATCAAATGCCTTACTGAAATCTAGGTAAATTAGATCCACTGCATTTCCTTTATCTAAAAAATCTGTTACCTTTTCAAAAAAGGAGATTAGGTTGGTTTGGCACGATCTCCCTTTTGTAAAACCATGTTGTATTTTGTCCCATTTACCATTGACTTCAATGTCCTTAACTAATTTCTCCTTCAAAATTTTTTCCAGGACCTTGCATACTACAGATGTCAAACCAACTGGCCTGTAGTTACCCGGATCACTTTTTTTTTCCTTTCTTAAAAATAGGAACTATATTAGCAATTCTCTAATCATTCGGTACTATTCCTGAGTTTACAGATTCATTAAAAATTCTTGCTAATGGGCTTGCAATTTCAGGTGCCAATTCCTTTAATATTCTTGGATGAAGATTATCTGGGCCCCCCGATTTAGTCCCATTAAGCTGTTTCAGTTTTGCTTCTACCTCAGATATGGTAATATCTACCTCTATATCCTCCTTCCCATTTGTCATGCTACCATTATCCCCAAGATCCTCTTTAGCCTTATTAAAGACTGAGGCAAAGTATTTGTTTAGATATTGGGCCATGCCTAGATTATCTTTAACCTCCACTCCATCCTCAGTGTTAAGCGTCCCCACTTCTTCCTTCTTAGTTTTCTTCTTATTTATATGGCTATAGAACCTTTTACTATTGGTTTTAATTCCCTTTGCAAGGTCCAACTCTACTCGACTTTTAGCCTGTCTCACTTGATCCCTACATGTTCTGACCTCAATTAGGTAGCTTTCCTTGCTGATCCCTCCCATCTTCCACTCCCTGTATGCTTTCTGCTTCTTCTTAATCACCTCTCTAAGATGCTTGCTCATCCAGCTTGGTCTACAGCTCCTTCCTATGAATTTTTTCCCCTTTCTTGGGATACAGGCTTCTGATAGCTTCTGCAGTTTTGATTTAAAGTAATCCCAGGCCTCCTCTCCCTTTAGATCCATAAGTTCTTCAGTCCAATCCACTTCCCTAACTAATTTCCTTAAACTAATTTCCCTAACTAATTTCCTTAAATTGAGTTGAGTGCAATCTAAGCCCAAGCACTCCTTTGCTTCAGCACTGCAAAAGCCAGACCCGTAGACGTTGGCACTGTCAAGTCTGGAACCAGAAGGAGCACCTTCCACATCTGTGATACCGCTCTGTACCATCACTGTCTTGGTACCGACCATGCCAGAGGCATTTGTGGCTGTCGGGGAGCTTCTAACCCTGACAGAGCCGGTATCGCCTGCATTTCAAGAGTCAGTCCTATCAGTGCTGGCAGACACAGGGGAGCCAGCAGGGTCGCCACAGTGCTCAGCACCAGGCCAGCCCCATGTAGACTCATAGACTTTAAGGCAGAAGGGACAATTGTGACCACCTAATCTGACCTTCTGCATGTTGCAGGCCACAGTATCTTTTCACCACTCCTGTAATAGACCCCTAACCTCTGCCTAAGTTACTAAAGTCCTCAAATCATGGTTAAAAGCCTTCAAGTTATAGACAATCCACCATTTACTCTAGTTTAAACTTGCAAGTGACAAGTGACCTGTACACCATACTGCAGAGAAAGGTGAACACCTCCCACCCTGACCCAGTCTCTGCCAGTGTGACCCAGGGGAAAACTCCTTCCTGACTCCAAATATGGCAATCAGTTGGACCCTGAGCATGTGGGCAAGTCCCACCAACCAGACACCTGGAAAAGAATTATCTGAAGTAACTTGGATCTAGTGTCCCATCTTCAGCCGTTGGAGATATTTGCTACTAGTAGCCTCACATGGGCCAAATGCCATTGTAGGCAGTCCTATCATACCATCTCCTCCATAAACTTAAGCTCAGTCTTGAAGCCGGTTAGGTTTTTCCCCCCAACTGCTCCCCTTTGAAGGCTGTTTCAGAACCTCACTCCTCTGATGGTTAGAAACCTTTGTCTAATTTTAAGCCTAAACTTGTTCGTGGCCAGTTTATATCTATTTGTTCTTGTGTCCACATTAATGCTTAACTTAAATAACTCCTCTCCCTGCCTGGTATTTATCCTTCTGGTGTATTTATAGAGAGCAACCATGTCTTCCCTCAGTCTTCATTTGGTAGGGCTAAACAAGCCAAGCTCTTTGGAAAACCTACCTTATGAGAGGAGACTCATTCCTTGGATCGTTTTAGTAGCTGTTCTCTGCACCTGTCCCAGTTTGAATTAATCTTTCTTAAACATCGGAGACCAGAATTGCGCACAGTATTCCAGGTGAGGTCTTACTAGTTCCTTATATAATGGTACTAATGCTTCCCTGTCTCTACTGGAAATACCTCACCTGATGCATCCTAGGACTGCATTAGCCTTTTTCACAGTCGCATCACATTGGTGGCTCATAGTCATCTTGTGATTAATCAATACATCCAAGTCTTTCTCCTCCTCTCATTTTCAACTGATAAATCCTCATCTTATAGCAAAAATTCTTGCTCTATTAAATTTCATCCCATTTCCTTATTACTCCAGTTTTTGAGGTCGTTGAAATCTTCTTGTATAATATTCTGATCCTCCTCCGTATTGGCAATACCTCCCAACTTTGTGTCATCCACAAATTTTATTAGTACATTCCCACTTTGTGCCAAGGTCATTGAAAATCTTAAATAAGATTGGTCCCAAGAGGGACCAGTCCCTGAGGAACTCCACTAGTAAGCTCCCTGCAGTCTGACAGGTCACCTTTCAGTATGACCCATTGTAGTCTCCTCTTGAACCAGTTCCTTATCCACCTTTCAATTCTCATATTAATCCCTATCTTTTTCACTTTAACTAATAATTTCGCATTTGGAACTTTATCCAGTGCTTTACTGAAATCCAGGTAGATTAGATCTACTGTTTCCTTTGTCTAATAAATCGGTTACCTTCTCAAGAAAAATGATCAGGTTGGTCTGGCACGATCTACCTTTTGTAAAATTGTTCTATTTTGTCCCAGTTGCCATTTACCTCTGTCCTTAACTACTTTCTCTTTCAAAATTTGTTCCGAGACCTTGCATACAATTGAGATCAAACTAACAGGCCTGTAGTTTCCCGGGTCATTTTTTTCTTTTTCTTAATAATAGGTAGTATATTAGCAATTCTGCAGACCTAGGGTATGATCTCCGAGTTTAGATGTTCATTGAAAATTCTTGCTATTGGTCTTGCAATTCCATATGCCAGTTCCTTTAATATTCCGGGATGGAGATTATCTGGCCCTATAAAATTTGGTACCATTAAGCTATTGGAGTTCGACTTCTGCCTCTGCTATGGTAATTCCTACTTCCATATCCTCATTTCCATTAACCACCCTGCCACTCCCCTAATCTCCTCATTACCCTTATTAAAAACAAAGCATTTGTTTAGGTGTTGGGCCATGCCTAGATTATCCTTGATCTCCACCCCATCTTCAGTGTTTAGCTTAACTGTTTCTTTCCTGCTTTTCTTTTTATTTCTATGGCTACAGTACCTTTTGCTACTGATTTTAATTTCCTTTGCAAGGTCCAACTCTGCTTGGCTTTTGTCAGTTCTCACTTTATCCCTACACTTTCTGACTGCTAAGAGGTAGCTTTTCTTGCTGATCCATCCCATCTTCAATTTGTTGTAGGCGTTCTGCTTTCTCTTAATAATCTGTTTGAGATGCTTGTTCATCCAGTTTGGTTTGCAACACTTCCCTATGAATTTTTCCCCCTTGCTATCTGAACCCTGCATCCCAAACTTCTGCAACTTTGATATGAAGTAATTCCAAGCCGCCTCCACATTCAGATCCTTGTTCTTCACTCCAGTCCACTTCCCTAACTAATTCCCTTAAATTTTTTAGTTTTCCGTTTTGAAATCAAGGAATCAAGTTGCAGATCTATTTTTTTAAACTGAATTATGATTGTTTAAACCAAGGTTGTCCCCTACAACCAGTTCTTATGTGAGGTCCTCACTACTCACCAATCCTAAATCTAAAATGGCATCACTTCTTGTTTCTTGGTGACTGTTTTGGTGAAGGAATCTGTTATCCAGGAAAATCTGGGCCCTACCATTTTTAGTAGCACTTGTCCTCCAATCTGTATATGGGAGGCTAGTCTCCCATGATCATACAATTCCAAGTAGTATTTATTTAATTAAAAATGCACCTCTGATGGCTCTCCCTTTGGTACTGTCAAAGGGAAAACCTGCAATGCTTGCCACTCTGCACAATTCTTTGCCTCTGCACTGGTCACTGGCACTATCTGGAACTGCACCTCCATGGTTAGGGAAAGGAGGGTAGTCTTCCTCCGAATCAGAGATTGGGTCCTACTACATCTGCTCTTGGAGCCATCCCTCCTCTTGATACCATTACTCTACCACAGGAGTACCATCAAGTGGTTGGCCAGGGAGGTCACTGGGGGCCTATGTCTGTCCAGTGGCCTTTTTGGAATTAGTGGGGCTTTTCCACCATATTCTGGGCACTCCTATTCAGTGGCCTCAGAGAGATGTGCAGCACCTACCCACCAGGAAGCACAGGTTTCTGACTCTAGTACTAATATCAAGACACGGCTCAGCAGGACCCCCCTTTCCCTGATGAGGCAGTCTCAGCAATGTGTGTTTTGCCTCCCCCATATGACTCCACAAAATGTTAGAGGGTTGCCTGAAGCCTGGGCATACAGGTGGAGGAAGTAAAAGAATCCTTACACCCCAGCAGGTCCTTCCAGAGTGGCCCTACCTCTCAATGAGGCCATTATATGAGTGCCGATCCGTCCACCTATATTACTGTCTGGGAGTCACCACAAGTGGAGCGCACGTGTGCAATCACTTGAAGAAAAATGGTTACTAACCTTCCATAACAGTTGTTTTTTGAGATGTCAGGTTTCAGAGTAGCAGCCGTGTTAGTCTGTATTCGCAAAAAGAAAAGGAGTACTTGTGGCACCTTAGAGACTAACAAATTTATTGGAGCATATATGCTAAAGTACTCCTTTTCTTTTTTTGAGATGTGTTGCACATGTCCATTCCATGACCCGCCCGCCTACCCCAGTACATTGGAGCTTTCTGGAAAGAAGGAACTGAGGGGACTTGGCGTCAGTTGGGCCCTTTATATTGGCACCGCCAGCATGCAGCAGCAGAGGGCACTCAAGCTACCCCAACGGGGTACCACTGAGAGAAAAATTTGTGGTGACTGTGTAAGCGGGGTACATGCACACCAAGACTGGAATGGACATGTGCAACACATCTCGAGGAACAACAGTTATGAAAGGTTATAATAGTTTTTTTTTTTCCTCTCCTTTTACACAGAAGTTCTCACTAAGCATGTCATGGGGCCATTCTGAAGGCGATTCTGAATAGAGAATTAATGCTTCACACACCATCTCCCCTCAGTTGTGTTTAGAACCAACTCTTAAAATCATAGAATCATAGAAATGTAGGCTTAGAATGGGAGCTGCTGGACGCGGCATGGGCCAAGAGACGTAGCGGCCGCCACTTCCAATAGCTCCCATTGGCTTGTAGCAGCGAACCACGGCCACTGGGAGCCGCGATCGGCTGAACCTGCGGATGTGGCAGGTAAACAAACCGGCCCGGCCCGCCCCACCAGGGGCTTCCCTGCACAAGCCGTGGAACAAGTTTGGGAACCACTGGTCTACTGACTTCCAGTTTCTTCTCAACATTAAATCGTATCACTGCCTCTTCTACACACTCCTTCTGTTGTTACAGTAATTGGACATACGGGTCCTTCAAGAAATATGCCTTCATTTAATAAAAGAAATCTATATAGCTTTTGTTTCCCATCATAGCATGCACCTTTTCTCTTATGTCCAGTTACCAACAACATTTTTTCTCCTAAATAAAACCCTTATGAAGTCCCAAATGCTATGGGTATGTATGTTTTATAAATAACTATGGCATTGTACATTGTGCCATAAAGAAATGGCATTTCGTTTAAAACTAGTATAGGCCCCAACCCTTCATAGAGCTTGGCCCAGGGCATCCCGGTGTGGAGTTCATTGTAGAGTTGGGGCCACAGTCACATCTAAGGGTAAATCTCTCTTTAACTAAATTTATGATTTTTATGCTTTTTTACTGATTTTTCTCTCTCTAAAAGAGTATGGGCTGAGTGCAAAATTTTTGTTTTAATACATAGTACCAAAGGACTCCTTGTCTCAGTAGCTGCTATTAATACATTAATCTGTCCAGTAGGTATTTGTAAACCTACTCTAAAGTGTACATATTTTAAAAGCTCTAATAATTGTCCCTCCGATTTATGTTAACTCACTTCCACTTCAAACTAATATTTTATTAATGTAATTGTAAATTCTGTTTTTGTGTGCACCTTCTAGTGCAATATAGCTATTAAATTTATAGGTTTTGTCAGTTAATTTTTGGGGGGAAATGGGTTTTAATATATATTTCTAGATTTAAAATGTTTTCCAGGGCACTTTAAACACAGTATTACGTACTTGCAGTATATTTCAGAAGGTACAGTTATTGCAGAAATCTAATGAATGCCATTAAAAGTCAAACATTAGAAAATCAGATACTGGATTTTAATTTTCAGGTTGAACAGTTATTTAAAAAGTGAAAATGAAGCTTGGCTTTTTTATTTCTTAATCTTGCTTTTCTTTTAGGGCTAGACAAACAGTGATAAACACATTATCCAGTTATTGATTGGATTATATTATTTACTGCAAAGCTTTTATTAATGTTCTACTTAAATTGGTTTTTATTTCATTCTGTAGTCATTTTTAGTTACTGAACCTTTCTATAAAAATCATCACTTTAATTCACATTCCACCTTTATTGGTGTTCCATTACTATGGCAAATATGCAGGATAGGTCCATTTTCCCTTGGGGAACCCTTTCAGTGGCAAAAGTTGGTAGCTTCAGTTCCTGTTGACTGTACCTGTAATGGCGTGAGATCCCTAGCATATCAGTAATTCATCTGGCAGAGAGGGCATGGTGCATAACATGGAAAGGTACTGACTCAGCCACTTCAGAACAAGTTACATGGAACTGATGTTCCTTTGGTTAGCATTAGCAGTCACCAGGCTGACCAGGACACCTGGCTGATACTTGGTGTTGCATGAATCCGAGCTAAACGATTAAACATGCATGGCCCAGCTCATTTCGCTGATTTATAAATAAAACCATAGGACCACATCATCGTAACCTTAAAAGGTGTAAAGTGCAAGGAAGTAGGAACAACAATGGCCACCCATTGTGTGCTTCCTTCCAACAACTGCAGCTGGTATTTGCTAATCGTAGTGGCTTCTCCCCACTCCTTATATGGGTTGGGTCCTGGGTTCTCTGTTGCAATGCCTGGTGCCTGCACCCTGGTGACTCTTATGTGTTCAGGACACTAGGGTGCTGTCCCTTGGGAAAATAACTAATACAACTACTCCTTAATAAGGAGTATGACCCAGTGCACAAGAAACAAATGACAATAATACAAACGCCAACAAATGAAATGCTACAAAATAACAGTATAATAAAGCGGGGCTTTATTGGGGACAGGAAACAGAAGCTCTAAAGAAGGAAAGTGATAAGGTTAACCAATAAATGTTAAGTTTCAGAGTAGCAGCCGTGTTAGTCTGTATTCGCAAAAAGAAAAGGAGTACTTGTGGCACCTTAGAGACTAACAAATTTATTAGAGCATAAGCTTTCGTGAGCTACAGCTCACTTCATCGGATGCATCCGATGAAGTGAGCTGTAGCTCACAAAAGCTTATGCTCTAATAAATTTGTTAGTCTCTAAGGTGCCACAAGTACTCCTTTTCTTTTTGCAATAAATGTTAAAACATTAATAAAATCATTCACAACTGTACCACTCCCCCAGCTTCTTCCCTGGCACCTTTCCAGCTAGGTGGAAAGAGTGTGAGTCCAGAGCTGGGTGTAGCAGTGCTTCAAATGTTGGCTAGCTTAAAGAAAATAAAAAGGGTTCTCCTACAGTATTTTCACTGCTGATTGGGAAAGGGTCCTCTGCTGGCCCCCTGGCTAGCGTCCTGTAGAGGTCTCGGATGGCTCTTAGTAGATGGAGCTGGGTTGGTTCTCTGCCTTCCTGGACACTCACCTCAGCAATGTTGGAACTGCCCAGTGCACGTTAGATCCTGCAGAAGTTCAGTGTCTCCCTTTGTGGGGACTGGGAGATGAGCCGAGACTCCCTAGGCTATTTTATCTCTTGGCTCCAAACTCAAAGGCTCCAAAAGCGAAAATTCCTTGTCCTCTGGAGACGCTAGTCTCTGTCTCTGAGTCAGTCTGTCCCTTCCAATTGAAGCAACTGAGCTGTCCTGGCTTCTCATTGGCCCAGCAAACTGTCGATAAATCACCCTGTCAGAAGCTCCCAGGTGGCATTTGCAGGCAGTTCCAGTCTATTCCATCCCCACTCCGAACTCTAAGCAGGCTGGGAAGTGATGTCTGGAGGTCTGCAGTGGTTGTTATTTTAGTCCATATGGTAGGTCTCCAGAGGCTCAGTCCAGCATTCCAGGAGCTGATAAACACCAAAGGGGATACGTAGGTGACAAGGAGACATAGGGATAGCTGTCAGGAAACCTTGGGGCCCAGTACAGCACCACAGTGTGATGCTGGAAGGGAAGATAGTGAAGCTACACATCATCTTACTATGGCTCTGCTGCATCCCTTTTCTATTCTAGCTACGTGGGCCCCAAAATATACGACCGCATAGGTCTGAAAGGATCTGGAGCTCCCAGAACATCTTCAGACAGCTCAAACCATCATGCATCTCCAGTTCTGCATAAATTTAATGCTGTCATGGTCAGAATTTCCTCACATGTGTTTGAGGAACACTTTAACTGCTACATTTAAAAAAAAAAACCAATTATGCAACCCTTTTCTGAGTAAGCCATACTCGTGGGAACAGCCCCTCTGACATCACTGGCACTAGTTTGCATAATTTAGGATTACTTTTAAGGGTAGCAGGATCCATTTCTAGAATGATATTCAGTTTGATATAAACAAGTATCCACAGACAATACAGCAAGATAAGAATAAATTGAATGAGCATATTTACATAGTGTAAAGTGGTCACTATGGACTCTCTTAAAGCCAGGTATTCTTGATAACAAGAGGCCTGACTTCAGAAAGGCTCAGCAAGGCCACTTCTATGGAAAACAGCATAAGTGTGGCTCCAAAAATAATGGTGTGCAATTAAGTAACAAAGAAATGTACATAAATAAAATTCCCCCAAACTCTGTCCCAGTAACAATGGACAGAGGTAGTTTCAAAACTTAGAGCTATGTTGTAAAGGGTCCTGTTCTCCCCTCCACTTCTGCAAGCAGAAGAGAAGCAAAACCCATGGATCAGGGCAAAGGGAGGAACAGAAGGGAGGAGAGCATGCTCTATGGCACCCTCCCATGGCTGATAAACCATTTGAAAGCTCCTCCACAGTAGGTCAGCGGGAAGGCAGAGCCACACAGTGGGGGAAGGCTGCAGGGCCCTCCGAAGCTTGCTTCCTCCTTCATGGCATAGTGTCACATATCACTGCAGACTTGCATCAGGAGGCAGGAGTGGTCTTTACCTCCACCCTTTGTGGTGGTTCCAAAGACCTTCCATCTGGATGACACCTGCCTCTGGCATATCCCCCTAGATCTGAGTTTAGCTGTCAGAACCCCCTGGCTTCTTTTGCAAGAGGGCACATGCCCTTTTGTCCAGTGGAAGGCTAAAGAGGAAATGTATTGCTTTTTTTGGATGCGATTGGATATTGTAAATAAAAATTACTTCCCAGAGGAACTAAAATTTAAGTAAAAGTTTGGCAAATTAAATAGTGCGCTAGTTAAGGTGAATATATTGTGTAATTAATTGGGTTTATCTTCTGAATAACTAACTGTTAATTTTCAAAAAAATAGTTTTTGGGTTTCACTTTTATCATTTCCAGGGTGAATTATTGGAACTGAGACGAGAGCAAGAAGAGCAAGAAAGAATAAAAGTGCGTCAGAATGAACAGAGGAGGTATAATTTAGGGGAAAAAAACCAAAAGAAATGGCTTACATTGAATTCCTGTCTAGATGGCTTCACGAAACTGCAATCTTGTGCTTTAGGGAACCATTGCAATGAGATTGCTCCGAGTAACATCTTTAGCATCAACCTTGCATTCGGACAAGCCATTGAGACCCATTGTCACAACTCCTTTATAATCCATTTCTACACAGTTGTGCACAAGTGCAGTAACTTTTTTTTCAAAAGTTTGTTTGAAGTCAGAATGGATCTTTTGGGATGCATTTGGAGAGCAATCTGATTATTATATCCTAAGGCCCAGAATTTCAGAGAACTGTGCATGTCACTATGCTTACCGTATCTTCTCAGTCATGGTAAATACCTTAGCATGAATTCTTTGCTTCAGTCTTCATGGCTGAGAATATTAGGGAGATTCCCAAACCTGAGCCGTCCTTTGTAGGTGACAAATCTGAGGAATTGTCACAGATTGAAGTGTCATTATAGGAGGTTTTGGAATTAATTGATAAACTTAACAGTAACAAGTCACCGGGACCAGGTGGCATTCACACAAGAGTTCTGAAAGAACTCCAAATCTGAAATTGTGGAACTATTAACTATGGTTTGTAACCTGTCCTTTAAATCAGCTTCTGTAACCAGTGACTGGAAGATAGCTAATATAACGCCAATATTTAAAAGGGGCTCTAGAGGTGATCCTGGCAATTAGACTGGTAAGTCTAATGTCAGTACCGGGCAAATTAGTTGAAACAATAGTAAAGAATAAAGTTGTCCTACACATAGAAGAACATAAATTGTTGGGCAAAAGTCAACATGGTTTCTGTAAAGGGAAATCACATCTTACTAATCTATTAGAGTTTTTTGAAGGGATCAAAAACATGTGGACAAGGGGGAACCAGTGGACATAGTGTATTTAGATTTCCAGAAAGCCTTTGACAAGGTCCCTAACCAAAGGCTTTTATGTAAATTAAGTTGTCATGGGATAAGAGTGAAGATCCTTTCATGGATTGAGAACTGGTTAAAAGACAGGGAACAAAGGTTAGGACTAAATGGTAAATTTTCAGAATGGAGAGGAGTAACTAGTGTTCCCAAAGGGTCAGTCCTAGGACCAATCCCATTCAACTTATTTATAAATGATCTGGAGGAAGGGGTAAACAGTGAGGTGGCAAAGTTTGCAGATGATACTAAACTGCTCAAGATAGTGAGGACCAAAGCAGACTGTGAAGAACTTCAAAAAGATCTCACAAAACTAAGTGATTGGGCAACAAAATGGCAAATGAAATTTTAATGTGGATAAATGTAAAATAATGAACGTTGGAAAAAATAACCCCAACTATATATACAATATGATGGGGGGCTAATTTAGCTACAACTAATCAGGAAAGAGATCTTGGAGTCATCGTGGATAGGTCTCTGAAGACGTCCATGCAGTGCGCCGCGGCAGTCAAAAAAGCACACGGGATGTTCGGAATCATTAAAAAAGGGATAGAGAATAAGACGGAGAATGTTATTGCCCTTATATAAATCCATGGTACGCCCACATCTTGAATACTGCATACAGATGTGGTCCCCTTATCTCAAAAAAGATATACTAGCATTAGAAAAGGTTCAGGAAAGGGCAACTAAAATGACTAGGGGTTTGGAATGAGTCCCATATGAGGAGAGATTAAAGAAGCTAGGACTTTTCAGCTTGGAAAAAAGGAGACTAAGGGGGGATATGATAGAGGTCTAAAAAATCATGAGTGGTGAGGAGGAAGTGAATAAGGAAAAGTTATTTACTTGTTCCCATAATATAAGAACTAGGGTTTAAATGACATTAATGGACAGGAGGCTTAAAACAAATAAAAGGAAGTTCTTCTTCACTCAGCGCACAGTCAACCTGTGGAACTCCTTGCCTGAGGAGATCGTGAAGGCTAGGATTATAACAGGGTTTAAAAGAGAACTAGATAAATTCATGGAGGTTAAGTCCATTAATGGCTATTAGCCAGGATGCGTAAGCAATGGTGTCCCTAGCCTCTGTTTGTCAGAGGGTGGAGATGGATGGCAGGAGAGGGATCACTTGATCATTACCTGTTAGGTTCACTCCCTTTGGGTCACCTGGCATAGGTCACTGTCAGCAGACAGGATACTGGGCTGGATGGATCATTGGTCTGACCCAGTATGGCCATTCTTATGTTATGACTGGTGAAGTGTGTAAATGACCATGTGCACGCGTAATTACCAGGATGTATGTGCAAGCAAATTAGGTGTCCAATCCTATCAGAAGCTTTTACATAAGTATTCCCATACCATCCTAGATCCATGGTCTAACTAGTCCAGTGTCCTGTCTATAACAGTGGCCAGTACCAGTTACTTCAGAGGAAAGTTTAAGAAACTTTATAGTGGATAATTATGAACACTTTTCCTCTATAAACAAGTAACTGTTCCTAACTCCTATCAGATAGTACTTGCTTATGCCCTGAAGCAAAAAGGCTTTATTCCTCAAAAATAGGTATTCAATCTACTTTGGCTATACATGTTCTTATTAGCGATATAAATATTTAATCATATTTTGAATTCTGCCAGTCTCTTGGCTTCAAAAAAGTGGTAGCTAGTAATGAGTTCCAGAGGCTAAGCAAGCATTTTGTTAATATATTCCTTTTGTTAGTGTTGACTTTCAAATCTATTAAATGTACCATTGCTCTTTTATTATGAGAGGGTAAATAGAGGTATCTTATTCACCCTTCAGCCTGTCTTCTCTGTATGCTAAACAGTCCCAGTTTTAAAATTCTGGATCTCTCTCTTAATTTACCCTGGTATTCTTTCTTTTTTCTCAGTTTAGTTTTGCCAGGAAACCAACTACCTCAATGCTATGTTCATTCTTAATTTTCTTTGCAGTCAAAAGAAACCCCTTCTTTCCCCATAATGAAAATCCTTATAAAACAACCCTGAAAGCAGCTTTTTTCAAAAGCTGTTTTAATATTTTTTTTGTCTTTCTGACCCAGTGCTAAGGTAGCAAAATTATCAGCCTTAGAAGTTTGTGAAGAAGAAGACCTATTTGAGCACTGAAGCCATTCTCAGTGCCTTAAAAGTAAATAGAGAATCAGCATTTAATATCCTTTATTAAAAGTATCCTAAGACACTTTAAAATGAGTGCAGCCATAAGCATAAGTGGAAAAACAGCTTTCAACATGATATTCAGAAAGTGGCTTGGAGGGAAAGCATGTGTTCCAAATTGATAGAGCAGTACAAACAAATGGAAGAGGTACTGTCTGTACTGGGGGGGGGGTGAAAGTGTCAATTGCTGTACTTGTCTCACTAACCAAGACAAACTCAAATGGGTTTCACAGTGGCATGAAAAGATCAGCAGCTTCTAGAAATTCTCCTTCTATACTGGGTACTTAAAGGCCATTTAAGGTGACTAGCCAGCACTGGTAAGGTGAGCACAGTATGTGGACAGTCAAATTGTTCTGAATTATTTTAGTGCATCTCTTATAGCTACAAAGGTTCTCTTCCTTTCTACCCCCAAAGCAGTCTACAGGGAATGTCACATGACTGCTATAAACTGTTAATGGAAATCATATGGCTGAATCTCCATGCAGTGAATCAAAAATATAGTCCACCATGTTGTTTGATTACTCACTATGGGTTTTAACTAGGGTTGTCAAGCGATTAAAAAAATTAATTGCAATACATCACACTGTTAAACAATAATAGAATACCATTTATTTAAATATTTGTGGATGTTTTCTACATTTTCAAATATATTGATTTCAATTACAACACGGAATACAAAGTGTACAGTGTTCACTTATATTTATTTTTGATTACAAATACTTGCACTGTAAAAATGATGAAAAAAATTGTACTTTTTAATTCACTTCATACAAGTACTGTAGTGCAATCTCTTTATCATGAAAGTGCAAGTTATAAATTTACTTTTTTGTTACAGAATTGCACTCAAAACCAAAACAATGCAAAACTTTAGAACTTACAAGCCCACTTAGTCCTACTTCTTGTTCAGCCAATCACTAAGAGAAACAAGTTTTGTTTACATTTACGTGAGATAATGCTGCCCACTTCTTAATTACAATGTCACCTGAAAGTGAGAACAGGTGTTCAGATGGCACTGTTGTAGCTGGTGTCGCAAGATATTTATTTGCCAGATGGACTAAATATTCATATGTCCCTTCGTGCTTCTACCACCATTCCAGAGGACATGTGTCCATGCTGATGACGCTCGTTAAAAGAATGCGTTAACTAAATTTGTGACTGAACTTGGGGGAGAATTGTACATCTCCTGCTCAGTTTTACCTGCATTCTGCCATATATTGCATGTTATAATAGTCTCAGATGATGACCGAGCACACGTTGTTCGTTTTAAGAACTTTCACAGCTGATTTGACAAAATGCAAAGGTACCAATGTGAGATTTCTAAAGATAGATACATCCAAGATTTAAGACTCTGAAGTGCCTTCCAAAATTTGAGAGGGATGAGGTGTGGAGCATGCTTTCAGAAGTCTGAAAAGAGCAACACTCTGATGTGGAAACTACAGAATCTGAACCACCAAAAAAGTAAATCAACCTTCTGCTGGTGCCATCTGACCAGATGATGAAAATGAACATGCATTCGTCCGCACTGCTTGGACCATTATCTAGCAGAATCTGTCATCAGCATGGACGCATGTCCTCTGGAATGGTGGTTGAAGGACGAAGGGACATACGAATCTTTAGCGCATCTGACATGTAAATATCTATCTTGTGATGCTGGCTACAACAGTGCCATGAGAACAGCTGTTCTCATTTTCAGGTGACATTGTGAACAAGAAGTTCACAGCATTATCTTCTGCAAATGTAAACAAACTTGTTTGTCTATTGCCTGAAAAGGAAGTCGGACTGATTGGACTTGTAGTTTCTAAAGTTTTACATTTTTATTTTATACATAATTCTACATTTGTAAGTTCAACTTTCATCATAAAGAGATTGTACTGCAGTACTTGTATGAAGTGAATTGAAAAGTACAATTTCTTTTTATCATTTTTACAGTGCAAGTGCATTTGTAATCAAAAATAATATAAAGTGAGCACTGTACACTTTGTATTCTGTGCTGTAACTGAAATCGATATATTTGAAAATGAAGAAAAACATCCAAAATGTTTAATAAAATTTCAATTGGTATTCTATTGTTTAACAGTGTGATTGATTGTGATTAATTTGTTTAACTGCGATTTAATTTTTTTGAGTTAATCACTTGAGTTAACTGCGATTAATCGGCAGCCCTAGTTTTAACTAAGCAAAGGGGTTCACAGATGACTTTTAAGCACCAAAAGTCATTCACAGAATTTATATAATACTGAATTTCAAAGTCTGTCAACCTCTTAACAAGCTGCTATTATTAATGTTCATTTTCCCCTTGTTTTTAAGGGTAAATAATGCTTTTCTGGATCGACTACAAAGCAAAAGTCAACCAAGCGGCATTCACCAATCTAGCCATTTTGAAAATATGGATCATTTTGCTTGTGACAGCTGGGTGAGTAGCAAAAGCATCTTTCAAAATCCCACAGTTGAAATCAATAAAGTTTTTTTGTTTTGTTTTTATTGTAGCTATCTACTCCCCAGATATTATTCTTTTAGTATTCTGTTTAATCTGATGGGCAGCCTGCCAGGATGATTACTATAAGTTCTACAATAGCTTTTGAGAAAAAAACCCTGATATAATCAGTTTTATCAAAATAAAAAATGACAGCTGCCTTTACTGCAGAACTAGATTGCCTTGAATACAAGACTTTTTCACTGCTTCCCTAAGTTTAGAACAAAAATAAATGAAGTTTTAAAGAGATTTTTGAAAGACTCTAAATGAAAGATGTTTGGAAATGTTGTAAACATTTTTAATACATTCTTGAAGGGGAAAAATAGCACATCAAAGATACAGCTGTTCATTTTTTCCCATAAAATTGTGACAAGAAAGACAGTGTATCCAATTTAAAATATGAAACCTTCTGCTTGGCTTCTTTGAAGGAAAAAAAATCATGGAATTTTGCAGTAATCCATTAAATATACAATATCAGGTACCAAACTGTATTCACGCATTAATAAAAAATGAATGTGACTACAGTTCTGCATAATGGTATCACTGAGTGATCCAAAAATATTTGTACTAGTCCCTTGCATTTAAATGAACCATAGCAGAAATTGCCCATTAAGGGCAAATGCAATTGCTAAAAGGATAATTTGCTGAAAAGGAAATCCTGCAAAGGGATTAAACATTGCAGAAAGGCACATAGGGTTAAGTGAACTGGCAAATGTAGCGAAAACCAATGCTAGCTTAAATGATAAATAGCAACTTTGAGTAACCATGGTGATGTCTGTTTCCAGCACATATAGCCCAATCCTACAAAGACTTGAATACACGTTTAACTTTTATACATCTGAGCAATCCTGGTTAACCATGGATAGAAGTCTTTGCAATATAAGGGCCATCCCCATTGAAACTATCCATGTCACAGTTGTGCTAAGACACCCCAATTGATCCCGCCAGCCACACAGAAAGAGACAGATGTTTAGCTCTTTGGGGTGGGTCTTGGGAGGTAAGATTGACAAAGGGCAGAGAGAGGAAGTATTACAATCTCCACTTTGCAGACAAGGGAACAGAGGCACAGACTAAATGTATATTTCAAGATGCTACAGGAAACCTGTGGCCAAGCCAGGACCTGAACCCAGATCTTCTGACTTCTAGTCCAGGGTCCTAACTACAAGAACGTCTATCTGCCCAATTGCTGAGAATTTTGACAGTGACTTCAGTGGGAGTAGAACTTTGCCATCGCAGCCAATCACCATAATGTACTACCCTACATAATACATGCTTCTGTTACAAAACTTAAGTAATTTGAATCTATGTAGAGATCACTTCATATTCTATTATGGCTGTATGCAGCAATCTGTGCTATTGTGTTTATCCTTGCTTCTTTTTATAAGAATAAGCTAAACAAAGCCACAATACTGTAGCTCACGAAAGCTTTTGCTCAAATAAATTTGTTAGTCTCTAAGGTGCCACAAGTACTCCTTTTCTTTTTGTGGATACAGACTAACACAGCTGCTACTCTGAAACCTTACTACTTTAGAGGCCACCATGTAAATAAAACCCCAAGCTACAATAGCCTGCCTTCTACTGTGTAAAAATGACAAAGAATGGCTTTCTGTTCCCACTTATAAATTAGAGAAAAGAGAAGAGCAAATAAAACAAGGACAAGTAAAAAATGCAATGATGCATCATAGGAAGGAATTTAAAGTGACAACTAAAAAAAAAAATCAGCAGGGATTGGAGCCCGGAATACTACAAGCACAAACCAGGATTGGGAGAAGACTCCACTTGCAGGATTGAAACTTTAGACTCTGATTTTACAAAGACTTAAATATGTGCTTAAATTTAAGCATATATGAGTTGTCCCATTAAAGCCAATTGCATTACTACATAGAGTGCATACAGTCAAGCACATGCAAAAATCTTTTCAAGATCAGGGTCTGAGATTGTAAACTCCTCCATTGGAGGGTTTGGATCCTGCTATCCATTTTTGAAGAGAATGGAGTACATAGTCTGCATTCCAGTATTAAAGGCTGACAACTTTATTTTAAAGATGTACTTGGTTCAGAGTTTGATGTGATGTGGGGAGGCAAAGAAGCAATAAAACAAATTGGGTCAAATTGTGGTTTATGCAAATCTCTAGAACTCAAAATTGGTTTAAATTAAGTATAGAGAAAAAAATCATCAGTGACTCCTCCAGAAGGAGGGAGCTGTCAAATGTTCCATGATATTCTACCATCAAATTGAAGGGACAGATGGGATGATTTCCTGAATCTGGGAGTTCAACCCTTTTCTGGATACAGCTACCTGCCAGTAATGTAGTTCTCAACATAGTTCTGGAGAGCAAATATTTTGCTTTTGGAACAGATCAGATTCCATGAAGTAGCAGATTTATTTATTTTATTTAAAAAAACACTAAAATCCTGTCAAAGGATACCCCCATCTAAGGTTTTCATCCACTATAATCCACTTATCTTCAAATGATCTAAATTGAACTTTTTGTTATGCTAACCATATACTCAGTTTAATACATTCTTGAAGGGGAAAATGGCACATCAAAGATACAGCTGTTCATTTTTTCCCATAAAATTGTGACAAGAAAGACATGGTATCCAATTTAAAATATGAAACCTTCTGCTTGTCTTCTTTGAAGAAAAAAATCATGGAATCATGGAAACTCAGTGCACTTTTAAAGAACAAAGCATAAATCTTTCCAGCAAAATGCAGCTTCGTATCAGCTCATTGACCAAGTGCTTTTACTTCCTTTCTTGGTTGTGGGAGACAAATGTTGTGGATTTTTTTTAAAAAGTAAAACAAATTACACTGCTCTCTGCAAGCTGATGCTCTCTTGGGATGAAGGGTTCATTACAGGCTAAAAGGGAAGATCTTGAAGAAGGCTCCAGTTAATACATTGGCAACCATTGTAAACCATTCTTTTTGGAAAACAGCAACAGCTGTCAGCTCAGTATGATTTATAATTTCACAAAGCATTAACGCCCAAGGTTTAAATTGTGGACAATTTGTCCGCAAACTATTTTGGCACTTATAATTGATCTAAATGGTACACCTGGCTTAATTCAAATACAGTTTACTTCTCTTTTTATGAAAAGAACAACTTCAAATATTTTGTACGTCTTTATATGCAGTTCAGCTGAATTTTTACCCATACTTAAAGAACTGAGGGATTTATAGAGGCCAAGTATTAATGCATTGCAAGTACCTTAATGGAGCTGTTATTTTTGTGTGAAAATCAAGGGCCCTCCGTGTGCCTTTCCTTTATCCCATTCATAGAGTGATAATACATGGTAAACTGCTGAAATCTATGTAGTCGTCTTTAACAAAACATAAGCTGCCATGTTAAAACCTTACAGAGTTATGGTAAACTTGGGACCTAGAAAGCAACTTGAGATATATTACTATCTCATTTCATGTCTCCATTATTCTGTGTTTCAAAGTAGCAGCCGTGTTAGTCTGTATTTGCAAAAAGAAAAGGAGTACTTGTGGCACCTTAGAGACTAACAAATTTATTTGAGCATAAGCTTTCGTGAGCTACAGCTCACTTCATCGGATGCATCCGATGAAGTGAGCTGTAGCTCACGAAAGCTTATGCTCAAATAAATTTGTTAGTCTCTAAGGTGTCACAAGTACTCCTTTTCTTTTTGCAATTACACTGTGTGTCATGCATAAGAATGAGGAATGCTTTTTGGATGCTGACTCTCTGCTCCTTTTGGTGATGCACAATTAACTATGAATACTTATATGTAGTGGAAAGCTAATACACTGATGGCATAGGTGCACTGAGATAATAGACCACATACTGTACTGCTCCAATATGTAGAACAAGAATCTACTGGAAAAGCAACTGTGTCTAAATGAATGAGACTGACAATGTCAGTGTAATTTTGTAGCATGGTGTATTGGAATGATTCTTCTGGAGTCTTATTCAATAGCTACCATGTGCTGTTTGCTCCTACTAATTTTTCAAGGGATGCAACATGCCATAAAGCTTATTGTTGCATATAGTCCTGGTTAAGGAATGTAGAGTCACCTGACAAATCTGTAGTCCAATATTGAACAGCCTAATCACATGTGTAAAGCTACATTTACACTGGCATTTTTATTGCACATGTAACGCTCATGAACACTATTGTTTCACCCTTGTTGGGAAACCAAACCAATTTTGCTTTCCTACCACGGGGAGATTGGAGACCGGATACTGGACTGGCAGGACTAGGAGTCAAATCCAGTATGGAAATTCCTATGTTGAAAAAAATTGGTTACTGCTAATGCTTTTGCCTGGCTGGTATTCATTGGTTGGGGTACAATTTAGTTAATTAAGATGTGTTTTTAATGTTGAACCCTTTAGGAAGAACTATGAAAGAAATGGATGTTTAAAACCACTTTTACAGCAGAAACAGAGGTATAGATAGGGGGCTTATTGAGTGCATCCTGAGTGGTTGCAGCTGAGTTTAATGATTATTTATCTGAAGAGCTGATCAAATAGCATATGCAAATATGTGCTATCTGATCTGAGGTTAAAAAAAAATTCTCTTGAATGTTGTTTTCAAAGGAAAAAGTTGGTGCTCCTATGTCACGCTGTCTGGAGTGGCTCAAGGGCATGACTACCACCTACAGCGTAGACTGTTAAGCAGGTCACGCACCCAGAATTGGTTGAAGAGTTCTGTACTTAGATTTCAACAACTAAGCATCAAGTGTTAACTCCTTGGGCACTACAACTGCCTTAACATGGAGCCATAGATCGTTCCCTTGGGTACTCCAATCCATCTTGCCACTCAAGCAAGCTTGCCTTTTTGATAGATGGTCACTTACACCAAAAATCACAACAATATTCTGGCTACTCACAATTCCAAAGGACTGGTCACTTATCCCAGGTCAATTGCACTTTTGATCTTACACGAAAGACAACATTGTAGCCAATCCTATAATGAAAAATTTATTTATTAAGAAAAAGTGAGTTATTTACAAGGTTAAAGCAAGTAACCACACACACACACACAAATTATATTCTTTGGTTCCAAAAGGTAATAGAAGCTGCTGTAATATGCAAGCTTTATGTGGCCAGCCCAGCTGCTGGGGATCCCTTGCTTATGCTTAGAAATCTTGCACACTCCAATGTCAAGCAGCATAGAGACCCAGTTTCTTCTTGTCAAGAATTTTTATTCACTTCCTCCCAGAGTTCAAGATGATGGGATGAATTCATGCACAGATGTCCTCTTCATGTGGGGTTGGGTGTAGGAATACAATTAACAAAGTCTTTGTCCTTTGTTTTACAATGGCTCATCTGGTTGCAATGGACCTTTTGGGCAGCATCTAACACCTTCGGTAGGAAGCCAGCATTTTATATTAGGTCATGCGTCTTTCCTCTTTGAGTTACAGTTATAGAGGCTGTCAAGGTTCCTTCTCCACTCTGAACTCTAGGGTACAGATGTGGGGACCTGCATGAAAAAAACCCTAAGCTTATTTTTACCAGCTTGGGTTAAAACTTCCGCAAGGTACAAACTATTTTTAAAGTCCCTGGACTTTATTGCTGCCACTACCAAGCATCTAACAAATATAATGGGGAAAGAGCTCATTTTCTCCCAAAATCCCCCCAAGCCCTACACCCCTTTCCTGGGGAAGAATTGATAAAAATCCTCACCAATTTGCATAGGTGAACACAGACCCAAACCCTTGGATCTTAAGAACAATGAAAAAGCAATCAGGTTCTTAAAAGAAGAATTTTAATTAAAGAAAAAGTAAAAGAATCTCCTCCTGTAAAATCAGGATGGTAAATACCTTACAGGGTAATGAGATTTAAAACATAGAGAATGCCTCTAGGCTAAACCTTAAGTTACAAAAAGACACAAAAACAGGAATATTCCATTCAGCACAACTTATTTTATCAGCCATTTAAACAAAACGGAATCTAACGCATATCTAGCTAGATTGCTTATTAGCTCTTTACAGGAGTTCTGACCTGCATTCCTGCTCTGGTCCCAGCAAATACAACACACAGACAGAGAGAACCCTTTGTTTTCCCCCCCTCCAGCTTTGAGAGTATCTTGTCTCCTCATTAGTCATTTTGGTCAGGTGCCAGCGAGGTTGTCTTAGCTTCTTAACCCTTTACAGGTGAAAGGTTTTTCCTCTGGCTAGGAGGGATTTAAAGATGTTTACCTTTTCCTTTATATTTATGACAGAGGCTTACAATGCAAACACTCAATATAACTTTATAATGTGGAGTACAGATGTTGTGAGATTATTGCATGCAGCATCCTACAAGCATTTCATAAAATCTAAGCTTTGAACACATTTTTATAACTCCAATACCTGTTTTAACAATACCAACACACTGGTGAGCCAGACTGGTTTCTAGCTATGCATTTTGTCAGTGTTCAGTTAAGGCCTTGGGGCCTTTGCATGAGCTGGCCCCAGGACTGTCAGCATCACATCCAGAAAAAACACTTTTGAAGTGCAGCACTGTAGTGGTGAGTGTTCCAGATATCTCAAACATTCAGAACAATACCTATGTTGACTTTATTTAGTGAACCCATGCAGAAAATATTTTGTCTTGTGGGTAAATACATCCTTCTATTCATGTTAAAAAGAGTCAATATTTGCTTAATATTTTTACTGTAATTTTATTATCCAATCTCATATGTGCCTTTGAAATTTTCTCCCTAATTATATATTTAATAATACTTCCTTTAGTAAGTATTTCTGTTCATATGTATTTGTACTGTATTAACACAGGTACCTTTCTTTCTTGTCTAGCACTCAAGATATTTTGAGTAAAAGAATCATACAAGCAAAAAAAGGTAAGAGTAATAAACTATATTAGTTGTCTTCAAGTGTTATGCAGACGTCAAAGTTAATTATCTTTTAAACTGGAAACTAAATTATTACCACTTGTAATTAAATGTCACAACAAGAGGTGATTTGTGTTAAGCATGTAAATGATAACTTTAGTCTACACAGTTACATAATATAGCTATGATTATATATATATATAAACATATATAAACAAAGACACTTGCAATTCTGAATTCAGCTATAGCCATGTGATCTCATTCACATAGTGGAGTTGTACATGTGTAATTGAGGGCCAAATCCAATCTATACAACCCCACTGAAGTGTATGAGACCAGCTGGCTGTAACCGACTGCAGAATTTGTATCGTGTTATGTATACTATTTCAACCCAAGGTAAGCTGCACCACTGCAAGTAAGAGTTTAAACTGGAGCATCACATCTACACTAGCATCAGTATAGCTACATCAGTGCAACTACACCATTGACCAATATAGACCAGTTCTCATTTCAGAAAACTTGTCTCCTGTTACACAGTCATGAACATTGGCCTGGGTAGGTTTCTGAAAACATGGGGTGGTGAAGTATGTGCATCTAATGTATGCTACCTATTCTTCCATTTATGGATAAAGTTTCTAAAATGTTGTGGCCCTCATCGTCGTCCCACATACACCAGTGTAAATTAAAAGGGACACCACAGAAGTCAATGGAGTTCACTGTCCTAAAACTGGTGGAGGTGATGTGGGAATCAGGCCCTTTGTTTTAAAGTGGCATTTTCTTCTCTATTGTGTCTACATTTATCTTCTTTTCATCTCAGTCTATTGCTTTTTCCTCCTGCCTGTACAAATTGCCACACTCCATTCTGCAAATCCTTAAATCTGTAAAGTGTTAGTCTCTACTATACCTCTCTCTGTGATACTGTTTGAAGGATGCAACATAGAAATAAACTGTCGTATTTTAGAAAGGAAAGGATTTTCTTTAGATTTTCTTCCCGGCTAATTCACAATCCCTAAGGAAGAGAATTGAATGCTTAGCAGAACTAGGACTCCTGGAATCTTAAAATACGAGATCTGGGGTATCTGATGCCCCAGTATTGATGTCTTTCATAGCTCTGGCCTTGGAATAGGGCTCAGAATATCATCTCTTCAACTGCTAGAATGTGTGTGGAGAGACTTAAAAAAAACAACCCTGTTTTGTTTTAAATTCTGTGGGATTACTTTGTTTTTAAATGTTCCCTTTTATTGCCCTGTATCCCCTATGGGACAAAACCCCCTAGTGGTTCTTTATATTTTTTTCATTAATTTAAACAGTTATCTTTGAAATGATTTTTTTTAACATGGATGTATTCTGAAGAGTGCTCTATATTGATTATCTTTTAATGAATTCCAGCTCAAGTCTGCTCAGCTTACGTACGTGTGTGTGTGTGTGTGTGTGTGTGTGTGTGTGTGTGTGTGTGTGTCGGGGGTGGAGAGGCAGGCAAGTTAAGTGCCAGCTCAGCAAGCATAACCTGGAATCTGAAAGCCTGGGTTCTTTGTGGTTCACACATTGCCATGCCTACCCTTTTGGCCAATTCTATCGCTGATACATGAGCCACTTTAAAATGGACTCCCTCTGTTGTATTGGCTCTGCGTTGGCTAAGAGGAGTAAATTGCAGTAAAACCTTGCTCTAGTTGGTGAAGTAGGCATATATGGTGGTAAATGGACACCGGCAGTATGTCTATGGAAGAAAGTTCCATTTTACGGTCACTTTTTTCAGATCACAGTACTTAAGGGTTGGGTTTTTTTTAAAAAAAAATTATGTAGCTAAATGAGCTGAGTTAATTGTAACTCTCTATTTTTTTCACAATTCCTACAATATCTGCTATATAATGTACATCACCATGATCCTGGCACACGCTCTTGTAAGGCTTATTTTACTGTTATGAGATCACATCCCAGACTGCTATATTTAATATATTGTTCAAAGAGCTATTAATGTGTCTGCAGATAACTAGAACATTTTGTAAGTCAAATTTATAATAAGATAGAAAAATGAAATCCTTTTAAATTACAAAATAAAACATGTCAGAGGAAAAGGGAAACACTGGTTTCCAATGGACTCAAACCTGTAGCTATATGACTTTTTTTTTTATTTTTGCTTTGCTGCATAAGATTACTAGAATTCTGTTTTCTCTTGTTACAGGATGTTTGTGGAATATGTACTTTTATCTGGCCTTGACCAACTGACCTTGAAAAAGCTCTAGGGATGCTTTTTTCATAATGTTTTCTTGTTGAGCCTCACTTTACCCTGACTTCAACTTTACACCCACTTCAGTGAGCAGTCTTCAGTGACCGGTTTCTCTCTATCATTATTCACGCATATTTGAGGCAGTTGATTATCAAAGTCATATTTAATCTTTAATGACTGTGAAAGATTTCATTATATTTTTTCATAATTTATTTTGCAGCATGCAATTACAGCAGGATCTCATGAGAGACATGCTTGTAGCTTCCATGACTATGAAATCTTCAGGAATATCCTGCTCTCCCCTATATAATTAGCCAAAAAATCTGACAGCTTGCAGAGGCTTGTGGTGGGGGAAGGGAGAGGGGCATTCTGTTCATTTTTACTCGGTGCTTATCTGCTGAGGTTCAAAGAAAAAAATTGAAATACTATTGTGTGTACTAAACTGAATATTTTACTTTTTAAATGTTTTTAAATGAGTACAAAATATACGATAATAAAACTTTTGAAAAATATTTTCAATGTGATTTTAATTTATGGGGAGTTTTCTGTGCTATAATACACTGACTTTTCACTGTGCTTTTTTTTGCTTCAATTTTCTCTAACTTCAGTGGGAAAAAATTGCATGTTAGAAGTTAATGAAGCAATCCGCTTTCTTTCTCTCTTTCTTTCTTTCTTTCTTTCTTTCTCCCTCCCATTCTAATGGAACTGACCTGTTGTAATATGACTATTTCTGTAAGGCGCCATGTGCTAATGCTTTCCACAAAATCCGATGCACAAGCTAAATCTTTGCCTAAAATAGATGCTTACAGTGCCTGGCAGGTAAACCATGCAGATACAAAATATTCCACATTTAAAGGTGTGTGTCTTATGTAATGGTGAAGGTTTCCCAAACAGTTTTCTCAATGCATAGATATGCCATGATATTTTGCATCCCCATTATGATATGGAATGTATGCAACAGATCAGAAGCTTCAGCCACAGCTTTATTCCAAAGCTTGGATGCACTGACATTTTTTTGCCCTGCAGGATTCTCTTTGCAATGCCCATAATTAAGTCTGTTTCAGAGAATCACTCACCATCTCATATACTACTAGATTGGAGTTGTACACCCTGACCTAACCTTAGAGTGACTCAGCATAAATACCTCTACATCTATATGCAGGGATTAAGCATCTGACATCAAAGAGATTCAGCAGAAGAGCTCTGCATCTCAGTAAAATGACTCTGTAATGCAAACATTCATCATTGTACTCTGAGTGCTTCTATAAGGAAGAGCTCCCCTCTCTGCCTTCTTTTTATAGTGGTCAGATCCTGGCACTTGGTTGTCAGGGTGAATATGATAAAGTGGTGATTTAGGAAATGCCCCTGTTAGCTCTTGCATTATACTCCCTACATGGTGAGTCTCCCACTCAGCCCAGATTAGTAGTAGTGTAGTGACACTAGGAATGTCCTGCCTCTCAACCCCATGAATTCATACCTCACGTGTCAGCTGAAGTGTTCCTGCTGAGCATGACTGATGTGGCAGAGTGTGCAGAAAGAGACATTCTGAAGGTAATTAGACAGACAGTGTCTAAATTCAAATCCAACTTGGTTAGGCAACTGCGTCCCTTCATCCTAAGTGGAAACGATGTGTCTATAGTTACTGTCGCTATTTTTACATCCCAGAACAGTGCTGAGTCCAATAGGACTGTGCACCATCTTGACCACCAGAAGATGGATCTGCTCCGTGGTAAAAGAGACACTTTTTCTTCAAAGTACTTCCCTTTCTCAATCTCGTTCAGTTTGAAAGCATTCTGAAACCCATAACTGATTTCTGCACTACCTTTCCAGAATCATTACTGTGCACATCTAAATCATCCCACTTATTTCTTTCCTTTCTGATTATATGTAATATAAAAGTTACAAAATAAATGGTGTATACAAACAGAGGGCCAGTCTGTCACTTAAAAGTCATGGCCTGCAACGGACATGATGAGAGGGCCATAATGCAGCAAAATCACCTGGAGGAATTCTTGCTATCTCAGCTACAGCTTCTTCCTGAGCTCGTCCTGCAGTGACAAACTAGATCCTATTTTCAAAGGGCTGTATTGTGCACACTATCTTTACCAAGTGTATAACTAGCCGTGGTGATGGCATTACCAAGGAGCAATGTCTGAAGTCTCCTACAGGGTTGTGCCTGGCTATGCAGGAATACAAGATGTGGGGAAAATGTCTTGTGCCTGTCTTTTCACAGATGCACAGTTGAGCTGAAACTCCAACCCTTCATTTCAAGATCACTGGTCCCTTGTATATGACACCCAGGTTTTTCTGTAATTTAACATCTTATCTTATACCAATGCCATGCTGTCTCCATGGTGCTGGCTGCCACTTCCTGCAGCTCCCATTGTCCGAGAACTACGTACTGCGTCCACTGGGAGCCATGGAGGGCCATGCCTGCAGACAGTCAACATCAGAAAAATGTTTCACGGCCTGCAATCAGATTACACTGATGGCCCACAGGTTGCCCACCACTGGTCTAAAGGCACTCAGAAGCTCTTGGGTGATTTCTCTCTGCTTTTGACCAATGAAAAACATTCTGACAAGACAGACTTACCAGCTTCTGGAGCTCCCAGAAAAACTGGTTCATAGATATATAGGTTTTAACTCTAGAATGAACCATTATGAGCAACTAGTCTGACTTCCTATATAACATGGGTCATAGAATTTCACCAAGTGATTCCTGTATCAAGTCCAAATGCTCCATCTCAACCATAAACCTTCTAGAGAGACATTCAATTTATGTCCTGGGATACGAGACTGGTGATAATTTACCCTAATTTTAAAAAGACACGGACTGTCTTCATTATGACAGTGACCTATTCCATCACTATTGAACCCAGATTATAAAATTCAGACAAAGGTTCTCACTTCACACTTAAACAACATTGCTATATCAATCATTCATGGAGACCAAATGGGTTTTATTCATAGCAGATTAGCGGCAGACAGTACTCGGAAATTATTCCATTTAATCTGCCAGGCACAAATAACTGATGCTCCCAGCTGCTATCCTGTCATTAGATGCTGAAAGGGCCTACAATTGAGTGGAATAGCCATACCTACAAGCAATCCTGAGAAAATTAAGATTTGGATTTAAATTTCTGACCTGGAGTGATATTATTCACAAATCATCCCTTGGCTCTGTTCTGGCAAATGGTGTTGTCTCCTCTACTTTTCAGTTAAATTGAGGAATGGATCAGGGATGCCCTCTGTCACCTCTACTATTTGATATTGCTGTGGAACCTCTAGCAGCACATATCAGACATTCTCCCTTGAAGGAATTGCAAGCAGAGATAAAGAATACAAGATTAGTCTGTACATGGATAATATTCTGCTCACTTTCGAGAATCCCTCCTCTTCAATTCTACCACTACTATCTGCAGTAAACTATTTTCATGATATATTGGGATTTTGGATGAACTGTAATAAGTCTCCAAGTGATGGATATTTCATGTGGACCAAATCCATCTCAAATACAATCATTCTCCTTTCATTGATGCAAAGGAGAGAACCTATTTAGGAATCAGGATATGCTCGGATTTATCAAAGATTGTGTCTGCAAACACAGATGTCAGACTCAGTGATAAAAAACATGAAGTGGCATTCGCTACCAATATCTTTATTGGGAAAGATAGAAGCTATTAAAAATTAATTTAAGACCAAGATTAATGTATTATGTTTAGCTTAATTCCTTCAATTTCCTGCTTCAACTTTCACAAGAACAAGAGTTGCACAACATTTCTTTTGGAATATGAAGACATTATGGATATCCCATAAAATACTTAACCCTCGCCCCTCACTTTGGCCATGATTTCTTATCTGATTTGTATTTTTATATCATCTGGCTTTATTAAAATTTCTAATAAAATGGTTCCGTCCTGCCAATTCTTCCCAAGAACCTTTGTGCTTAAAGATTGAAGAAAAATTAGTTAACGTCTTTAGCTTTCTGCATTTCCATTTTTAAAATTGTTGCCTGCATCTTTAAGGCAAAATATAATTATCTCCTCTTGGAGTGAGTGTTCTTCAAAAAAATCAAATCCATTACCTCTTCTAATCTCACCAACTCACCTTCCATGCCAATCTGGAATAATCCCAATTTAAATTTTGCTAATAGATTGAAACTCAAATTTATTTGGCTAAGCAAAAGCATGTTAACCATAAAAGAGATTATTGAATGGACAACTGTAGCCTACTTCACATCTTTGTGATAAATACCAGCTACCAGCAGAGCAAGGTACTTTCTACAATAAGCTTTCATTTAAGATTATAGAAGAGCTGGGGAATTGCTGGCAGGCCATAAATAACATTCCACGGGAAGTGCACCTTAAAAAGTGTGTTTACTGACACAATATTTTTGGCTATGCATACGAATGGCTAAATGCCTTGATGTATCCTACTGACTGTACCCTAAAAGAAAAATGGGAGAAGGACCTAAACATCTCCATTTCCTCCAACAGGTGTGATAATATCTGGCATCCAGTTCTCTGTTTTTGCATTTTTCAGAACAAAATTCTAAATAGATATTATTGGACCCCATGTGATTGCATGAAGCTGGACTTCCCCCACATACTAAAAGTTTATGTGACCGCTCTAATGCAAAACTGTCTCATGTAGTCTTTGAACGTCAAAATATATTCACACCAGGAAACAAGCGTGTGGGCACTCTGTTTAAGGTGACTGATGTAGGAAAAACTCCTACCCTGAGCCTCTGTGTTTTGGGCATTCTAGAAACTCTACTCTGTTTGAGTAATGTCAGGAAATGGATTGCTGCAGCACTTATAATGGTCAAATGAGTCATTTTAAGAAAATGGAAATCTGCTATCTCCTCCCCCGCATTCTTTGATTGGCTAACTCAACTAACAAACATTGCCCTCCTGGACAAACTGGCAACAATCTATAGAGGCCCCAGATCTAACTATGAAGACACCTGGTCTTTCATGAGAGCATTAGAAATAGTGTGAGCATACATCCCCTTTTGGCCGGGAAAGTCCCCCTTTTTAAGCTTTATCCCCGCTGCCCAGGCTGTTTTGGCAAAAGTGAGTATTTTGTCCTGTTTGCTCTTGCCAACTTGATGAGTTGACGAGCAAATGAGACAAATGTCCATTTTTGTTTAAAAAAACAAAAACTGGGGTGTACCAGAATGTGCCTAGGGGCAAGTGGCAATGCCATCTCTGAGCTGGGGGAGATGGCAGAACTCCAATGGGGGGTAGACAGGGATCGGGCAAATAGCAATGCAGTCCCAGCTTTTGGGAAATATGGTCACCCTATCTAGTATGTGTATCACTGCTCACCTGTCCCTCACACGTAAGGGGGCTTGGGTGAGTGGCTCGGGCTCATGGGTGTCTCCTGAACTGCTGTGGGGGGGGGAAGCTAGCCCCCAGCCCTGCGCCTTCCATGGGCCCCAGAACCCCACATCACAGCCACCGGCCCAGGCTAACTAGGGCCTGCAGCCCCCAGAGCACTGGGAAGGAGAGCGCACACTGCTGCAGCGCTTCCTTCTCCGCCGCAGCCCCAGCCGCAACCCCGGAGCCTACAGGGAGGGAGAGTGCACAGTGGCACTGTTGCAGCCCCCATAGCCACAGGAAGGCAGGCAGCCTGGCTCCAGACCCTGGATCCCAGCGGTACCCCTAAAGTGGGGCCCTAGGGGTGGAGTCTGGGTAGGGCCATGCCTGAGTGTTTGGAGAGGCGCAGCCACCTCCAGTCTCCCCTACCCGCCTCCCATGCTTGGGCCAGCCCTGCGTATTCAGGAATGGTGGGGGGCTCGGGACAATCTCATGGAAGATCTCAGGCCAGCCGTACACAGTTTCCTGTTTTCCTTTTTGGAAATATGGTCACTGTAATTACAAACTAACTCCAGGTATATTGGGCTTCTGCTGTTTCTATTTGTGCAGGAGGGAGTAGGGAGAGTGAGGAGTTGGGAATTATTTGTTTTATAATGCTCAAGAATATTTATGACTTTCATACTGTGTTAAGTTATACTCTTGCTGTGTTTTCTTTGTCGTTGTATTTGAGTATGTTTGTATGGATATGTTAAAAACTTTTTCACAGAAAGTGGAGTAAAGCATGCCTTTGTCTGCAAGTTTGAAAAGCCCCCCCCCCACAACTTGTTTTCATAAGTATGCGTGATGGATATTACAACCACATGCAGTATCTCTGGGGGAATATATTGTTAAATTTGTGAATGATTCATGTCTCACTGTGGACCAGGTATTGTATATAATTTCAGGGGGAAAGGGTTGCCACAGCTCCTCCAGGACCTAAAAACAGTGGTGGGGGACAAGGGGATGATTAAGGTGAAAAACCTTAGGTTGGAAACCTCCAGAGTCAGAAACCAGCTACTGGGGAGACTTGAATATATTATTACCCAGGTTTGTACCAATTGTCCCCTCTTCTCTACCACTCCTGGCTGGCTCGCCAGTTATGTTACCCAGGGTTTTCAGAATCCAAAGTAGTGGTAACTTAACTGTTTCTCTCCAGGTGATGTCAGGAATAAATCAATGGGGACACAGCTCCTCTATCTGCTAAATGATTGATATAAACCAGAATGCTTTTAAACTAAACTACTTTATTAGGTCTCAAGCACACACACTCACATGCTATAGCAGTAGGTTCAAAGAACCTCAAACCCTGTTACCTAAAGTTTGAAAGGATTTCAAGTGATCAGCAGTCAGGCTTTCAGGAACTTCCTTTTGGCCGGCTGATGGGGAGTTTAGGTGTCCGCTCCTTGCCTGAAGAAAAACTTCCTTGGACTGCTCCAAAGCACCCTTTCTAGATTTTCTCTGGACAAAGCACATAGCCTATTAGGGGCTATTAGGAGTTAACAATTTCCCTAGCAACAGCCAATAACAATTGATTATTCTCCTTATCAGTAAAGCCACTTCAGCCAAAAAAAAAAACACAACCACAATCAAGGTAAGTTTTCCACATCTTCCCCTCCCCTGCATAAATCTGTCCTTCACTTTATCTATCCCAGTCAGTAAAATTGCAGCTGTTTTTGTCTACCTAAGCAAGGCCAGATTTTTCTCCTGACTCTGCGGTGTCCTCACTTCCAGCTTGAGGGGCGGGGGCTGTTAGAGAACTGAATTTGACATAATCTGTAGCCCTCTTGTGCATTTCTCAACAATATTGGTTCAAACAGGGTTCTCCAGCGATCATCACACAAAGAAAGGGCTTTTGATATAAAAAGGTTGACTCAGGCTTCTCCTTTCAGGAAAGGGACATAATCTTCTGCCCAAGGATGGACCCAGCCCTTCCTTGCAGAAGGGTTGGAATAACTGGGATACTAGTAGATCAGAGAGTGATGGGTAACTTCTGGTAAGCTTTCAGTATACATATAGAAGCTTTTGTTTTTATATATTTTTCTCTGTAATGCTTGAACCTTAAGAATAAAAGTGCTTGCTAAGAAGGAGCTGTGTGGTAACTTGTAACTGCTGGCAATACCCTGTTTGTAGCCCTTGGAGAGAGAGCAACATACAGGCACGGGCCCTTAGGCAGACTAGCTTGCTGGGGATATCACAGTGTAAGTTAGGGAGCTATGCAGCCTTAAATCCCCAGTCAAGAGGGGGAGAGAGATTTTCTACCCAAGAGGGGTGATGGTTGGTAGCCAGAAACCTTATGTGAGTGCCCTTGAGCAACTCTGGAAAAGGAATACAGGGCAGTTACCCTGAGACAGTGACAATATTTACCTGCACACAGTGATCGAGTAATCTCTCAACCTTCTCTTCGATAAACTGAGCTACTTAAGCCTCTCACTGCAAGGCTTGTTTTCTAACCCCAGGATCACTACTGCAGCCCCAAGAGTCTGTGATATACCAAAGTTCAGTCTAGACCAATGAGGCGCTGTCACCCCTGCAACCTTAGGTGCCTTACAATACCTTGCTGCAGTAGCACCCACCTAGGCCATTCACAAATAGCCATCCAAACTGCAAGTCACAACATGAGTGTCTGTGTGTGACTGCAACCTTCCAGCCAGGAGTGACGGAAGCTCCTAAAAAGTGGGTGTGCTACTGGCACCCAAACGGTGGCCTTGCCCCCCTGCACAGCCCTTTCTTCCCCCCAGCGCCCACCCTTGCGCCTCCTTGCCACCTGCCCTTATGCCGTCCCTTCCTCTTGAGACCCCACCTACACATACTCCTCTGCCCCTCCCCCTGTCGCTTGCCCTTATGGCCAGTAAAAAGTGGAAGGGCATAGCCATGGCCCTCAGACTCCCCATATCCCGGTGCCTCTGCTGCCAGCCACGTGTGGGGTATGCTCCAGCTTTTACCAGCCTTGGTTATACAGTACTATAGGGTGACCCCAACATGCTCCAAGTCCTGGATTCTTCCCCACCCCACCCCAAAATGTATGTCCTGTACTGTCCAGCCCTCTCCTGGATGTTCAAATACATTCAATCCATTATTCCTTTAAGGGAATAATATACACTAGCTTATCTTAAATAGTTACCCAGATACTTGAAAGTTAAATTCACTTTAGTGAAAACAAGCTTATGAACTATAAAGGGGGAGATTTTAAGTGAATACAAGCAATGAGGCATAAAAGTCAGAATTATAAGAAAATAAAGATAAAAATGCTTTCTAATACTTAGCTTAAATTATATAAGATTCAAAGCAAACTTTCTCCCCACGTTTCCAAAAGCATCACTGACCGAACTGTCAGGTCAGGACCCTTCTTCCAGAGTCCAGTGACTGTTTCCTTTGCCTTCTCAGGTGTGGAGAATGAGATGGGCAGAGAGCGAGAAAAGGTCTCTTGGAGTGTTTGCCCCTCCTTTTTATAGTTTCCATCCCTGTTTGAAAAGCATTTCCAGCTGAGAACCAAGAGACAGGAGTTTAGACTAGGTGACCATGATGGTCCCTTCGGATCCTAGAGTCTGAGCGTAAGGAGATCTCCTGGTGTTTCTTTGCTAAGATGCAGACCTCTTTGTCCCTGACCCACTTTCTTGCCAAAGGATGGCCGCTTGATATGTGATGGCCCATCAGCTTAGTTGACACCTGCCTAGGGCATCATCTTGCCCTTTGTCTTTGAGAAACTGGATTAGCCACTCCCCAGATTTATCTAGGAAACACACTTATGCCATGATTTCAGTTTATATTCATAAGTTTACACATAATGTTGCTATATGAATTTTACCATGCTATTACTGATCAGCAAGTTGTGAGTTTTCAAATGATACCTCACAAGGCCTACCTTGTACAAAGATTATTAAAAAAGCGTGTAGGGGTGCATTCAGTCACAATTGGCAAAGGGTGCACCCAACATACTGTTCAGAATATTTAGCAAAATAGTATCATGTAAAAACTCATGACATGCTGGTTACTAATATTATTGCATGATGTATGTATAGTGTGATAGACCCAGACCAGTGGGGTACAGGAGTCTGGTCGTATTGGGATCCAGGAAGTGGGCGGGCTTCACTCGCCCATTGCTAAAGGATCCCCCCCAGCCTAAGAGGGGGGTCCACAGGACCTGGAAAGCCAAATAATTACAGGGGACAACTAATGAACAACAGGGACAGGAGTGCGGTCAAAGGGTCAAAAGGAAGGGAATTGGACAGGGACACCGAGCAGAGAACCCCGGACAGTGCCCACTGCTCCTCGAAGCATCAAGGGAGTCAGTGGACGCCGCCCAGAGGACCTCTCCATTCACGCCTCTGCCCGGAGGCGTGAATGGACGAAGGATCGAAAATAGGCCCCACAGTCACAGGAGATGCCATCGGCCAACCTCCTCACCCTGGTTTTATAGATGGTCACTTTATCCAGGGCCAGGAGGAGGTTGACCAGGAGGTCCCGTGACTTGGTGGGGCCATGGACAGGGAGTGCATAGATAAGAAGGTGAGGGGAATAGTGCAACCAAAATCTTAACAAAATATTCGTGAGGAGCCGGAATAGGGGCTGCAGCCTGGCACACTCCAGGTAGACGTGCACCAGGGTTTCCCTCATGCCGCAAAAGGGGCAGGTGTCTGGGATTGGGGTGAACCGTGCCAAGTACACGTCTGTGCTTATGGCCCTGTGAAGGAGCCGCCAACTGATATCCCCGGCGGGCCTCAGGACCAAGGTGGAATAGAGGCCAGCCTATCGGGGCTCTTCTAGGGGTGGCAGGAGGTCCTGCCACTTTGTGTCAGGGTGGGATGCGAGGATGTGAAGGCTGTGGAGCACGAACATGTATAGATGTTTCCTTGGCACGGTCAGGAAATGGACCGGCTGCAGCTCGTGTAGCCAGCTCGCGGTGAAGGGGCTGAGGGGTCGGTCAGGTCCACGGGGCAGGGGCCTGATGAAAAGGTCCAGAGAGCCTGGCGTAGAGGGTGGGTGGGGCACGCCCTTCCTTAGGACCTGGTCGAAGTAAACCCGAGCAGCGGGCGGCAAATCGGCCCTCACATCCTGAAGTACGCGCAGGGAAGTATGAGGTCTGGAGAGCCCCATGCGCTGAGCGAGCATCAGGGGATCCAGCCAGTCTCCCCGGTCATAGTCCAGGAGGTCTCCGACTCTGGTGACTTCTGCCAGGACCAACCTCCGGCGCACCACCTGCACACGGAGTTGGGGGTTGTGTAGCAGGGGCTCCGCGAGGAGATCTTCCCCTATGGAGGCCGCCATGGACCTGGTCGCTGTGAACAGTTTCCAGGTCCAGAGGAGGTCCTGGTAAAAGATCGGTAGCCCAGAGAGGTCTCGCGGAAGACTTCTCGGATGGAGATAAAGGAGCTGTTGGTCGTATCAGAGCCCCCGGAGGTGGCGCATGCCTTCCTGCGCCAATACACTCCACGCCAGACTACCTGCACCATAAAGGAGTCTCTGCAGGGCCTGGAGGCGGAAGACACAGACCTGAGTGCAGAGACACTTCAGGCCCTGCTGTCCCTCCTCCAGGGGAAGATGGAGGACCGCTGCAGAGACCCAGTGCAGTCCTGACCAGAAGAACTCCAGAATCAACGTCCGGAGTTGGCCAGGAAATCCGGGGCCAGAACCAGGGTGTTGAGCTGGTGCCAGAGCATGGACAGGACTAGTTGATTAAGCACCAGTGCCCTCCCTCGAAGGGAGAGACACCGGAGTAGTCCTGTCCATCTCCGGAGCCACTCTACCACCCTGCCCTCTAAGCCGTGCCAGTTTTCCGGTGGAGATGGATGCATGGCAGAAAGGTAAATGCCAAGATAGAGCAACGGACCCGCGATCCACCGAATGGCCTGAAGCGTGGGTGCGAGGGAGCTCGCCTGCCACCAGTCCCCTACCACCAAGCCAGAGCTCTTGACCCAGTTGACCCGGGCGGAGGAGGCTGCCGAGTAAATGGCCTGGCAAGCCTCCACCTGCGCCAAGTCACCTGGGTCCCGAACCACAAGGAGCACATCGTCGGCATACCCAGACAGGACCAGCCGCAGCTCCGGCTCCCGCAGCGCCAACCCCGTCAACCTCCTGCGGAGGAGACAGAGGAAGGGCTCGATTGCCGGGGCATACAGCTGGCCCGAGAGGGGGCACTCCTGCCGTACTCCTTGCCTGAAGCTGACCCGTTCGGTCAGGGTCCAGTTGAGCCTGACCAGACACTCTGCGGAGGCATACAGCACCTGGAGAAAACCCACAAACTGGGGTCTGAAGCCAAATGCTTGCAGAGTGCTCAGGAGATACCCGTGATCCACCCTGTCGAACGCCTTCTCCTGATCCAGGGACACGAGGGCGAACGACAGACCATCCCTACACCAAGTTCCAAGAGGTCTCGGACCAGATACAGGTTGTCGAAGATGGTGCAGCCTGGGACGGTGTAGGTCTTGTCTGGGTGGATCACGTCCGCCAGCACGGACCCTAGCCGCAGTGAGATGGCTTTCGCTACGACCTTGTAGTCCGTGCTGAGGAGCAAGACGGGACGCCAATTTCGTAAATCGCGGAGGTCCCCCTCCTTCGGCAATAAGGCGAGCATGGCTCGCCTGCACGAAAGAGGGAGGACCCCGCTCTGCAAAAACTCGGCCCAGACAGTGACTAAGTCTGGGCCGAGGATGTCCCAGAACACGCGGTAGAACTCCATGGTCAGCCCGTCCATGCCCGGAGATTTATTAGTGGATATGCGGTGGAGGGCTTCCGAGAATTCAGCCAGAGTGAGAGGCAGCTCTAGCCGGTCTCAGTTGCCCGCGCTGGCCATCGGGAGTTTGTCCCAGAGCACTCTGCAAGCGTTAGGGTTGGCCGGATCCGGGGAGAAAAGGCATGCGTAGAAGGCCCTGGCCCTCCTGCACATCTCCGCCAGATCCGTGAGGGGGGTGCCACCCTCTGCGAGGAGGCAGGTGACGTGCTTCTTAGTCCCCCTCTTTCTCCAGGGCGTAGAAGAAGCGGGAGCCACGATCCATCTCCCAAAGGAGGCGGATGCGGGATCGAACAAAGGCACCCCAGGCCCGATGGTCCTCGAGGACCTGGAGCTCCTCCCGCTTCTCCCGGCACGCCCCGCAGAGGGATGGATCCTCAGGGCTGGCAGCCAGACGCCTCTCCAGCTCTAAGACCTCCCATTCCAACTGCCCTATTGCCACATCCCTCCGTGGGCTGGTGCCCCAGGTGTAGTCACAGCAGAAGAGCCAGGTGCGTTCCTTCCCCAGGTCCCACCACCACCGCGCTGAGGGAAAGGCACACCACTGCCCTCGCCAGGCCAGTCAGAACTCCAGGAAGGACGCCACAAAGCCAACATCCTCCAACAAGCTGTTGTTAAAATGCCAATAGGCTGGCCCCGGCCTCTCTGCACTGAGAGAGACAGTCACAGTGGCTAAATGGTGATCGGAGAACAGGGCCAGCCGATGCTGGAGGAGTGGGCCTGTGAAAAGTGGAAACACGATAAGCCAACCGGGAGTGACGCGACCAATGGGCCTCCACCCGGACAAAGGTGAACGTCAAGACGTCGTCCGGGTGGTGGTTGCGCCAGACGTCCAACAGGGAGTGATGGTCAGCTATCTCCCGGAGGACATCCGCAGCAGCTGGGCACGGCTCGGTCCCCAAACGGTCCCACTCCTCGAGGGTAGTATTAAAGTCCCTGCCCAGGACCAGGCACTCGCGAGGATCCAAAGTGCCAAGGAAGGCGGACGCCTGCTGAAAGAAATGTAGCCGCTCCAGGCCCGATGTCGGGGCATAGATGTTGACAAGATTGACCACGAGCCCCTCCATACGGACCCGGAGGTGCAGCAGGCGGCCCGGCACAGTCTCGGCAACCCCCAGCACCTCGGGCCGTAGGTCAGGGGAGAACAGGGTTGCCACTCCAGCTGTACGAACTGTGAGATGGCTAAAGTAGACCCTGTCCCCCCAATCCTGTCTTTGGCAGCTAGAACCTTATGGGTCTCCTGCAGGAAAACCACAGAGTATCCCCCCTCCCCAAGGAAGGAGAACACCTGGGACCTGCGGAGACCCATCCTACAGCCACGGGTGTTCAACGTTGCGATGGTAAGAGGTGCCATAAGGAGGGCTGGGGGGGGATCCTCGCCAGCAAGGATGCTCGCGGCTCCTGACGGGCCGCACAACAGTCCGTGAACTACCCCGTAGGCGACTAAGGAGTCACGGAAGAGGTGGATGTGCTGGTAGGCCGCGGCGCCCTGATTCCCAGTCCTTTTATCCTCCCCCATGAGGGCCCTCGCGGCCTGGAGGATTTGATGGAAGTCCCCCCCCCCCCCATCGCTGGAGAGCGAGCTGCACCTTGTTATGGGAGCCACGGACATCCTCAAAGAACCCCCGCAGAGTATGGGGGGCCGGGGTCACTAGCCCCGGCTTTCCTCCGGAGGGACCATCAACACAGCCCCGTGGCCCACCAAAACGGGCAGGCAAGGGGCGGACTCCTGACGTGGTGCCCGATGGGCTGGCACCATGTGGCCCCCCTCAAACCCCGGCTCATTTGGGGACAGCAGAGGGAAGATAGCAGCCCCTGGTGAGTCAGGACTGGGAAATACAGAGGCCGCTCCCTGGGGGAGCATCCCCAGGGGCAGCAATAATATCATGGGAGGTGGAGGGGACAGGGACAAGGTTGACATCAAGGGCAGGGCAGGGATCCAGAATAGGAGCAGGGCAGGGGTCGGAAACAGAGTCAGGGAGAGGGGTAAAGGTAGGATCCTGGGCTCCAGGAGCCACGCAGCTGGAAATTGGCCCCCCTCGGTTGAGCTCAAGGGACTGGGGGTGGAAAGGGGGCCCTCCATGCTGCTGGGCTCTGGCATCACGGCCGGCAGAGTAGCCACAACATCTTCAGTGGGGTCCCTGCCTGGGAAGGAGGTCGGTTGCCCCACGCCCACAAGGAACAGCCCATGGGGCCCGGGTCCCAGCCACACGGCACCAGCCGGAGCGGGAGCAGAAGCAGCAGTTAGAGAGGAGGAGCATGGAGAAGGCGGCGCCGGGGTGAGGTCGCTCAGATCGAGGCCCGCTGGCAGATGATCGTCCTCCCCTTTGGTGACCGGGGTCAGACCCAGGGCTCAATCTCCTCATAGATGGAAGGGAGCTCCCCTTCCACCGCCCCAGAGGTCTCCCCACCAATGCCCAAAGTGACGCTCGCCTCGGGGCTCACAGAGGCTCCATCGGGGGCCTTGAAGGGAAGGGGCTCCAGTGGAGGGACAGTACTGCCCTCCCGTGCTACCACATCTTCCTCAGCCGGCACCGGGGGATGGAACGTGCCCATGGGCAAGGCAGAGGGCTCGGCATCAGTCCCCCTTTTCTGGTCTTCCTGGGGGCTTCCGCATCGTTGGAAGGGAGCAGAGCTTAAGCCTTCCGCTTGCCCCGCTTCCCCTGGACCCGGGCCCAGCCCTCCATGGCATCATCAGGGGGCCGGCTAACAGGGGTCGGGTCGGGAGGCAGGGGCATGGCTCAGGGACTGTGGGAGGCAGCGGTGGGGCGGCATGAGGGAGGGAAAAATCACCCTGGGGCGGGCCCTCTCCCACGCTTGGTGGTATCCCTGCTGCACCCTCCTCTAGATGCCCCGCCAGACTGCAGGCAGCAGAGGTGGGGCTCTCCCACTCGTCTGGGTGTGCTGGGGGGGGGGCGCCCCTTGGACCAGAGCGGGAGCAGTGGTGGACTGAGCGGGAGGAGATGCGGCTCCGGGTGCCGGGCAACCGGGGCGCCGGGGTCCCGGATGCCCCTCCTTGCCGGGCCAAGGGGAAGTCCCTCCGGACGTGCCCCATCGCCTGGCAGAGGTAGCACTAGGCCTCCCCCATGGCGTAGTGCACCCGGTAATGGGCCCCCTGGCAGGGGACCAAAACGGACCCCTCAAGCGCCTCTCCGTCATGTGCCACTGGCGGTAGTTGAAGCTGCACTTGCCGGCGGAACGAGAGGACGTGACGGAGGGCGGGGTCCTTGCAGCCCAGTGAGAGGGCTCAGGATGGAAAGGGGCTTCCCCAGCTTTGAAAGGGCGGGTAATAGGGCGGCATTGGGAAGGAAGGGAGGGACTGAGGTCAGGACGAGGCGGACGCCCAGCGGCTCCAGGGGAACGAACATGCTCCCCGCTGCCACGCCCTTCTCCACCGCCTCCTGGGCGGCGGCCTCCAATGCCCAAAAGAAGACGACCTTCCCGTACATTTTGGAGGCCGCCACAATGGCCGTGAGCCCCATCACCCTCGCCAACGCCCGCACGTATGTCTCCGTGTGGGGCGAGGCAGGCACCAGGAAGCAACGGACACTGTGCTTCCTGGTCATGGTGAGAAAGGGGCCCCGGCCGCTATAGATGGTAGCGGAGGCGGTGGGCGGGAGAGAGGATGTAGCGGCAGGCGGGGGGGGCTGCTGCCACCTGGGCGTACACCCTGGGGGCTGGGGGAGGGACACCCGCAGAGCTGGTGGAGGGAACAGCGGGGAGGGACACCGCGACCGGTGGCGGGGCCGTGGCAGTGGGGGCAGCCCCTGCCATGGAGGGCCTGGTCTTTTTGGTGTAGCCCTTCCCGCCGGCTGGGGGGGCTCCCCCAGAATCCGAGAGGGCAAGGAATGTGGCAGCAGCGGAGGTCACCCTGGTGCCCACCGCAGCTGGTGCCCCGGTGGGGGCAATGGCAGGTGGTTTGGCAGCAGCGGTTGAGGTAGAGGCTTGGGGGGGTGACGGAGGGGCAGGTGAGGAGGGGCCCCACCTGTCGTGTCCCCCGCCATAATAAGCAGGGAGGGAGGGGAAACACCAGAGAGAGGAGGGGTGAGGGGAGGCAGGTCAACCACTCCTCCCTGCTAGGCTGCAGGCAGGGGAGGATGGCACCAAAAGGGGTGGGCTGGACAGGGGGGTATGAAGGGCTCGTAAGGGACAGTCACCGACTCAGGATAGGAATCCGGCTCCTCTAGCTGCACTAGGGGAGGGGGGTAACAACATTAGGGGGGTGCAGTGAGATGGGGCAAACAGGGGAAGGGCACAAGTGCATGGGGGGGCATGGGCGCACTGGGTAAGGGGCCAATCAGAGAAGGGGTACCACATGGGGAGGGGGGAGAAACAGGCCAGAGGCAGGACAGGGAACCAAGGAGCTAGCTTCAGAGGCCAGGGCAGGGCAAACAAACAAAAGCTGCAGAGGGAAAAGGGCGGGGCAGGCAAAACAAAGCTGAAGCCAGCGAGTGCTGGGGTAAAGGGGAGGGCAAAAAGGCTGCAAGGGGCAAAATGGGGCAGGTAACAAGGGACAAAGCTGGGGCTCACTAAAGGGGTCCAGTCCAGGGGGATGAGGGGGGCCATGTGCACCCACATGCGCTTTCAAAGAGTCAGTGCGGGCTGGCTACTGCTTCAGGCCCAAAAGGTGGTGAAAGGGCGCGACAGGGCAAGCAAGCAGCAGAGTCCCAGAGGCAGGAGCTTGAGGCAGATGATAAGCGTCCACTGGGGGTGGTGGAGGGGGCAGCGACGACGGCAGTGGTGGGGGTTGGGGGGAACATGCAGATGGACTGGGGGGCAGGCCCCACACCACACCCCTAGTGTCCCCACAAACACAGTCAAAACCCCCACCACAAGAGCACGGTTCAAAAGTTACTCAGCCTTAAGGCTCCCTCCACAGTGGTCTGAAGAGTCCCCGTGCGCTCCCCCAGCAGCAGACGGCCTCGTCCCCTCCTCCATCGGGGTCCAGCAGCTCCCAGGCAGCAAAGGTAGCAGCAGCCCAGTGGCCAGGCAGGCAGAAAGGACCCCTCACAGGTGGCGGTGTCCACAGCAGCAGTAGCGACAGGTGGGTAGGGGGTCCCTCACTCCCCCCATCCAGCAAGCGGGCCAGCAGCCCCCCCTCCCAAGGGGCTGCAGCTGGAGAGGCAGCAGCACCCAAGGTGGGGAGTCCAGCAGCTAGTCAGCAACCAGGTAGCAGAGAAGAGGGGTGGGTGGTGTCTGGCCTAGCCCAGCCAGGGAAGTAGCTGGAGCAGTGGCGGCAGCAGCAGTAAGAGCCCAAGGACCAGTAACAGCAGCAGGAATCTCCCTCCTTCCTCCGGGCCAGTTGGGTTCAGCAGAGAAGCAGATCTACTAGCCACTGGGTGAACAGGTTGCTGATCCCTGACTGACCAGAGCAGGGGCTGCACTACAGCAATCAGGAACCTGCTAGAACCAATTAAGACAGGCAAGCTAATTAAGACACCTGGAGCCAATTAAGAACATACATCAATTATGGCAGGCAGACTAATCAGGGCACCTGGTTTAAAAAGGACCTCCTATCAGTTAGTGGGGGGTGTGCAAGGAGCAGGGAGTGAGAAGGCTGCTGGAAGACTGAGGAGTACACGTGTGATCAGGCTCCAGAAGGAAGATCCTGCAGTGAGGACAAAGAAGGTGCTGGAGGAAGGCCATAGGGAAGTACCCCACAGTGTTGTAGCTGTTGTGCAGCCTATACTGGGATGGGATGGGATGGGATGGGATGATTTAGTTGGGGGTTGGCCCTGCTTTGAGCAGGGGGGTTGGACTAGACAACCTCCTGAGGTCCCTTCCAACCCTGATATCCTATGATACAGGAGACATTGTGGACAGCTACTGTCCACAGGGCCCTGGGCTGGAACCCAGTGTAGAGGCTGGGACTGAGTTCCTCCCTTTCCCCCCCCAACTCCTGATCAGACACAAGAGAAGTTGACCTGGTCTGTGAGCAACAGCAGAAGGGAAGGTCTAATTTGGAAAGGGATCTGGCCTGTCCCCAAACCACTAGGTGCAACAACAGAGACTGTGGAGATTGTTCTCAGTTTCCCCCATGCTGGCCAGCTGAGTGAATGGCAGGTTTGAGCCTCTAGGAGAAGCGGCCAAACTGAGGCCTGCCATGAACCTCTGAGGTGAGCAAATCTGCCAAAAAGCACAGGACCCACCAAGGCAGAGGAGGAACTCTGTCACTATAGTTAGCGAGTAAAGAATTGTGAGTGTGATAGAAATATGTTCAGACCAACCAATCTGAGTAAAGTGAATAAAGTAGTTTGGAATAGACAAAGGAATATTGTTTTACCTGTTTGCCCATGTCTCCATCTTAAACTGAGCAAGGTGAGGCCAGAGACAATGGAAGAACATTTACATCTAAGGAAAACAAAGTGATTAAGACAATCAAATAAGCAAATTGACCAGAGCATAGCAACTATACACCAACAAGGACTCACAAAAAGAAAAGGAGTACTTGTGGCACCTTAGAGACTAACAAATTTATTAGAGCATAAGCTTTCGTGAGCTACAACTCACTTCATCGGATGCAATCCAACAAGGACTGTGGAACTGTGTCTGGGTTTATATTTGAAAGGTTTACTGGACTATGAAAAGAACGGGAGAGAACCCCTTATTTATCTCTCATTTAGGGAAGATGGGGTACAGCACCCTCTAATTCTGTGAACGTTGGATCCTGTGGCTTGGAGGGTTGGCAATGCTGGTAACATGATGTAAGTGAGAAAAAATGCTTAGGCAAAGATTGTAACTTCCTAACATTTAGGGTTTAGTCCCTAGAAAACATGTTATCTTTGTTTTGTTTGTAACCATGTCTCTTTTTTCTCTTGCTTAGCATCATTTAAATCTGTTCTTTATTAATAAACTTACTCTTAATTTTACTGTATACCCTCTCCGTGCTGTCCTGCTGAAGTATAGAGTAAGTCCTCTGCTAACCTAGCAGGATGGCGTGTCCAGTGGCTTTGGAGGCAGCGAACCTGATGATGATTTCTTTGAGTATCCAGTGAGAGGGACTGAAGACTGCAGATAAATGTGTCTGGAGAGTTTGGGAACTGGAGCTTACTGAGTGTTACCTGCAAGGCAAGATAAAGACTGGCAGAGTCTCAAGGAGTTTGCTGGTGAGGAAGAAAGGCTGGTTTGGCAGGGAGCTGACATGCACACTAATCCTCAGCAGAGCTCACGCTTACTAAGGCAGAGGGGTAACACAGTGGCTTATGGTTCTGAGTGTCCTGAGGAGAGCGTCAAAGCTCTTCTTTGAACTCTCTCCCACTTTTCCACATCCTTCTTGAAATGTGGACACCAGCACTGGGCACAATATTCTAGTGGTAGTCTTACCAATGTTGTCTACAGAGGCAAGATCATTTCCCTACTTACACTTGATGTTCCCCTTTTTATACGTCCAAGGATCACATTAGCCCTTTTACCCACAGCATTGCAGAGCACTCAGGTTGAGGGGGTTATCTAGGATGACCTCAAAGTCCTTTTCTGAGACGCTACTTTACAAGCAGAGCTCCCATTCTGTAGGTATAGCCTGCATTCTTTTTTCCTAGGTGTACTACTTTGCATATGACTTCATTAAAACACATTTGATTGGATTGTGACAATTGAACCAAGTGATTTAGATCCCTTCATCACAGCCACCTGTCTTCATTATTTACTATCCCATCAATCTTTGTGTTAGCTACAAACCTTATAAGTAAAAAATGTTTACTGTCTAGATCATTGACCAATAAAATTGAATACCATTGGCCCAATAATTGATCCCTGAGGGACTCTGCTGGTACTGCCTCCACCCACTGATATCTTCCCATTAACTAATTTTGAGATCTGTCAGTGAGCCAGCTTTTAGGCCATCTAATGTATGCCCTGTTAATTCCATATAATGCAAGTGGTTTTTTTAAAATCAAGATATTATGTGATGCTTGGAGAAATGCAAGTATGTTATATCAGCACAAGTGTCTTTATCAACCAGTCCTGTAATTTTGTCCCAAACTGTCCCCTTCTCCCCCCCCCCCCACACTATCCCCGTTTTCCAGGAAATCATGCTCTCTGGCATTAATTATATTTTTAGCCTCTAGTTCTTTGCTGATAGAATCTCAAATTAGCCATTTCATTATTTTGCCTGGTATTGACATCAAGCTAACTAGTCATTTCTCTGGATCATCCCTTTTACTACTGTTTAAATATTGGAATTACATTGACGGTCTTCTAATGCTTTGGAATTTTCCAGGATTTGTTAAAAATTAATGTTAGTAGTTCAGAGGGCTCTTTAGGTCATTTCTTTAAGACGCTTTAGTGTGTCCAGGTCTGATTTGAAAATGTTTAAATTTAGCAGATGCTGTTGCTTCACATCCTCCTTTGTTACCAATGATAAATTTTCTGCTCCATCCACAACATCATATGGGATGAATATATTCCCCCTGCTTCATTCCAAATATAGGACTGAAATAACCATTGAATGCTACTTTCTTTTCTGCATCCCTATTTATGATTTTAGTGTCTGCATCTAGCAATGGGCTTATGCCTGACCTAGGGGTTTTTTTTATTCCTAATATGTTAAAAATGCCTCCTCCTTGCTTTTAACCCTATTGGCCATTGATAATTCATTGATCCCATTAGCTTCCCTTACCAGTCACCTACATTTTTAATGTATAACTTATATTCATTGTCCTTAACTTCCCCTTTTTTGAATTCTTAATATATTTTTTTTTTGTTTTGGTTTATCACTGCTTTTGCATCTCCTTTTAATCAGGATGGCTTTTTGACCAGCATCACTTTTTATTTCCTATTTAGAATGATGGCTTTTGAGACATCCAGCTGGATGTTCTTGAACAATTCCTAGTTTTCATTAACACTTCATACTTAAATTTATGTTCCCAGTCAGTTATAACAACAATTGCTTTAAGCTTTAGGAAAATGTCCCTTTTAAATCCTGGTTTGAGCCATGTTCTGTTTGCACAAAGTAGGTGTAACCAGATCATGATCACTGGTACCTAGGCTACTGCTAATTTTTAGGTCAGCAATTAACTCTTTTCTGTCCATCAGAATGAGATGTACTATTGATGAAGTATGTCAGATGAAGGACTTCCTGTGTTTAAAAAAATTATTGTTGTGAGCTGACATAAACCTCCTGGGTTCCGTTAAAACCTCATTTGAAACTGATGTGTGAACATGCTGTTCAGTTAAGATAATCTTAAAGAGTTAAGGGTCCACACCTAAATAAAGGCAAAACAAAGTCTGCCTGGACTCTGGCACCATGTGGGCAGAGGGTTCCACTGGGCATTGCTCTTACCAGGTGTGGGGGGGTGTCTGTGGGCATGGGGAAAAAAACAACCTGGGGGCAGACAAGAAACTGAAAGTAATTGGGGCAAAGCAGCAGCCTGTGAGCATGGTGTGACCATAGGAGAAGCCTAGAGAGGAGATTTTGGGTCTGGTGCTGGCTAGAGAGGTTTGAGGCTCTACACAAAGAAGCTAATTCCTGTTTTTGATTTTTCCTATGGTCAGAGAAGCAGGACTTCGTACATTCCTTGTAAATAAACAAGATTGCACTAAAGAAAATACCAGACTCTGTCAATTTCTACTCCCAACTGGATGATTCCTAGGCCCCCAGATTTTGACTAGTTGCTCAGGTCAAAATGGGGCAACATCTTTGACAGCTCTTGTATAGATGGTGTGGGGCATTGCCCCAGCAAAGTAGCAAGCACACACACATTTCATAAATGTGTGTGTGTGTCACTCACAAGCCCAAAGTGAACACAGCAGATCTATAGCAGACAGAGGGGCCACCTTCTCCACTGCCCCTGGGGCACATGTGCAGCAATGATGTACAAGGTCTGAGTGAGGAGTGTGCTGCAGCAATTTCAGGGGGTGGGAAGTGCTGGATTCACTGCCCAAGCCCTAGGCTATGGGAATTGTAGAGCACTCTAACATGTAGTGCTCTAACTGCTCTGGTACGGTACCTCCTGGAGCACACCAGCAGAGCCTACATCGGGCAACTGGAGCACAACATCATAGAGCCCTCAATAGTCCTCGAAGCCTGGGGCCTGCCCTGTGAGCAAAGGAGCCAAGCTCAGGAGTAGGAGCAAGTGCAGCACCAAGGTTCTCCATCAGTAGCTTTGGGTAGACTGAGTGAGAAAAGCTCCATGAAGACAGAGAACAACAACAGAGAACAAATGGGGGTTGATTCTCCTGCAGGGTCCACTGGGCAACGTCATTATCTTGTTTTAGAAAACTCTTTAGGAAGTTTTGTTCCTGGCCACAAAGTGTCCAGCAAATGTCCCTTTGACAGGGTATCATCCCTCTCCTCTCTCGTCAAGCTACAAACTGCTCAGAGACGTTCTGCTGGTCAAACACCATGTGCAATTTATTACAGCATTCTCCCCACCACTGCCCTTACAAACTTGTGCAGCTCGATATTTACAATAGCATACACTCTCTCAGCCAAGAAGAGGAGAGACAGGAGGTATCTTCCTCCTTCTCCTGGCTCTGACTGTCAAAAGTCTACCAGTCTCTCTCTCTCTCTCTTTCTTCTCCCCTTGAACACTTCCTTATTGTGTCTGTCTACTCTCTGGCATAATTGGTTAATTAGCCTTGTAGCTCTTTCCAGCCCATTCCCAAGCTATCAATTAGCCACGGCTTTGCCCCTCAGGGTTACTCCAGGGCAATTTGAATTGATGATGCTGGTGTTGGTATAGCTGCTGTTGCCCAGCACTCTGTCACAGTCCCCCAGATTGAAGTTACCCATGATAAGTTGTTTTGTTTTTTGTTGTTTTTTTTCCTGCTCCTGATGGACAGATGCTTCCGGAGCAGTCTTGGTGGTTTCTGATTCCCAGCAGTTCCCCATCTTTAGTTTTATTAGTAAAAACCTTAATCCATAAGCCTTTGAGGTCCTGGGCCTCTGAACGGTCTCTATATCAAAGACACCATTACCTGTTAGAGTGAAAGTGCCATCTTTTTCCCCATTATATCCTTATAGAACAAGTTTTAGCCATCAATTTTAGTGTTCCACTGACGTGACCTATCCCACCAAATTTCACTAATACCATATCATATTACTTCATATATAGTTTAACTCTAGCATCCTGTCTAGAGACTTGTAATAAGTAGTTCATTATTACTGTAAATTGTGAATATCATCCATCTTCCTCCAGAACATAGAACAGAAATATGTATTGAACACCTCTTCTTATTCTGCATCATTATTGATATTTTTATTATCCCTAGTCTATTTTAGTGTGCTAGGCACTTTATCAAAAAGAAATAAACTATCAAAACTCTAGGTAATGTGCATTATTATAAGTGCATGCTTGTAAATGTCCATTAATATAAAACCTTTCGCCATTCTCCATCTTTTCTTTGCATACATCCTTATTCTGGTTGTTACTGCATGGACTGTCTGTGAAAATATATTTTGTAGCATATCCTGAAGATCATGAACTGTGGACTCTGGCAGGGGATAGGGTCTACAGTACTGGAAGCTTTCACTGGAAATCCCCTGTAGCATCATTTGTATTGAAACACCTGACCCAGTTCTATTGATATCAATGAAAAGACTCCCATTGACTTCAGTGGAGAATTGGACTGTGCTGTTAAATAGGGGTTAGGTCAAGTGCCTCAGTTGATTATAACTGCTGAACTATCATACATGAGAGAGGCAGTATCTCGGGTAAACTTCACTCATGACCCAACTCATCTCTTCACACCATCCAAGATAGCCAAACAAAAGGCTTTGGGTTTTGGGGGTTTTCCCCACCATGTTCCTTCAGAGAAAAAGTGAAAGATTGACAGGAGGGATTTATTTTATTTTATTTTTGGTATATCCTTTATTTCACTTTCCTTTTCAGATATTCTGTGATACCTTGTCACATCGATTCAAGCCTGATGAATTCTTTGTTCCCTTGGACTTTCATATTTCTGTACATGAGACCAGAACTCTACAAATGCCAAATACTTTTTTCTTTTTTAAATCAATGCCTCGCCGGGATCCACTTTAGAAAAGAATGTGTAAAATAGTGATTCATTGTGTGTTAAGTGTTTAATCTGATAACATGTTTCCTATGCTCTTTGTGCCTTGGCAACTGGCTCCAGACAGGAAGCAAGTGGAGAGATTGGAATTGAAATAATTTCCAATTCATTTAATCCGTCACAACCATAAAGACCAACATTTTCAAAAGTGACCCCTGACTTTTAGGTGCCTCCGCTCTTGGATGCCCAGAAAGAGCAATGTGGGCTTGATCTCCAGAGGTTCTCTATAACCACAGCTCCTATTGACTTTAGCTGGAATTGTCACTGGTTCAGCTGAAATTCAGGCCTATGTTGTCATGAGTTGGGCACTCAAAATCAGAGACCACTTTTCAAAGTATGGATAGGATCTGATGAGAAACAGTCAAATGAAAGAGTCCCATTCAATTACATCATGTAATGGCAGACCGCTAAAAAGTGACAAATTTTTAAAGTGCTTATATACCAATACTAGAAATCTAAATAATAAGATGGGTGAACTAGAAGTACCTCATATTAAAAAGAAAGAAACTTGGTGGAATGAGGATAATCCAATAGGACCCAGTAATACCAGCGTACAAAATATATTGGAAGAACAGAACAGGTCGTGCTGGTGGGGGAGTGGCACTATAGGTGAAAGTGTAGAATCAAATGAAGTAAAAATCTTAAATGTACCATAGCATCTCTATGGATAGTAATTCCATGCTCTAATAATAAGAATATGGCAGTATGGATATATTACTGACCACCTAACCAGGATGGTGATAGTGACTGAAATGCTCAGGGACATTAGAGAGGTTATAAAAATAAAAAACTCAATAATAATGGGGGATTTCAACTATCACCATATTGACTGGGTACATGTCACCTCAGGATGGGATAGGAGAGAGAGTTTCTTGACACCTTAAATGACTGCTTCTTGCAGCAGCTAGTCCTGGAACCCACAAGAGGAGAGGCAATTCTTGATTTAGTCCTAAGTGGAGCACAGGATCAGGTCCAAGAGGTGCATATAGCTGGACTGGTTGGTAATAGTGACCATAATATAGTTAAAGTTAACATCCCTGTGGTGGGGAAAACACCACAGCAGCCCAACACTGTAGCATTTCATTTCAGAAAGGGGGACTACACAAAAATCAGGAAGTTAGTTAAACAGAAATTAAAGTGCAGCACCAAAAGTGAAATCCCTGCAAGCTCCAGGGAAACTTTTTAAAGACACCATAATAGAGGCTCAAACTTAAATGTATACCCCAAATTAAAAAACAGAGAGAACCAAAAAAGTGCCACCATGGCTAAACAACAAAATAAAAGAAGCAGTGAGAGACAAAAAGGCATCCTTTAAAAAGTGGAAATTAAATCCTAATGAGGAAAATAGAAAGGAGCATAAACTCTGGTAAATTAAGTGTCAAAATATAATTAGGAAGGCCAAAAAAGAATTTGAAGAACAACTAGCCAAAGACTTTAAAAAAATAGCTATTACTTTTTAAGTATACCTGCTGAATAATTGATGGGGCCACTGGATGATTGAGATGCTAAAGGAGCACTCAAGGACGATAAGACCATTGCAGAGAAACTAAATGAATTCTTTACATCTGTCTTCACGGCTGATGAATTCCCAAACCCTCCATTCTTTTTAGGTGGAAAATCTGAGGAACCAGATTGAGGTGTCATTAGAGGAGGATTTGGAACAATTGTTAAACTAAACAGTGTTAAGTCACCAGGACCAGATGGTATTCACCCAAGAGTTCTGAAGGAACTCAAATGTGAAATTGCAGGACAACTAACTGTAGTTTGTAACCCATCATTTAAATCAGCTTCTGTACCAAATGACTGGAGGATAGCTAATTTAATGCCAATTTTTGAAAAGTGCGCCAGAGGTGATCCCAGCAATTACAGGCCGGTACGCCTGACTTCAGTACTGGGCAAACTGGTTATTATAGTTTCAAAGAACTAAATTGTCAGACACATAGATGAAATAATTTGTTGGGGAAAAGTCAACATAGTTTTTGTAAAGGGATATCATGCCTCACCACTCTACTAGAATTGTTTGAGGGGGTCAACAAGCATGTGGACAAGGCGGATCCGGTGGATACAGTGTACTTAGGTTTTCAGAAAGCCTTTGACAAGGTCCCTCAACAAAGGTTCTTAAGCAATGTAAGCTGTCACTGGATAAGAGGGAAAGTCCTCTCATGGATCAGTAACTGCTTAAAATATAGGAAACGGGGTAGGAATAAATGGTCGGTTTTCAGAATGAAGAAAGGTAAATAGTGGTGTCCCCATGAGGTCTGTAGTGGGACAAGTCCTATTCAGTATATTCATAAATGATCTGGAAAAGAGGGTAAACAATGAGGTGGCAAAATTTGCAGATGATACAAAACTACTCAAGATAGTTAAGTCCCAAGCAGACTGCAAAGAGCTACAAAAAGATCTCACAAAACTGGGTGACTAGGCAACAAAATGGCAGATGACATTCAATGTGGATAAATGCAAAGTAATGCACATTGGAAAACATAATCCCAACTATACATATAAAATGATGGGGTCTAAATTAGCTGTTACTACTCAAGAAAGAGATCTTGGAGTCATTGTAGATAGTTCTTTGAAAACATCCACTCAGTGTGCATCAGCTATCAAAATAATGAACAGAATGTTAGGAATCATTAAGAAAGGGTTAGATAATAAGACAGAAAATATCCTATTTCCTCTATATAAATCCATGGTATGCCCATGTCTTGAATACTGTGTGCAGATATGGTCGCTCCATCTCAAAAAAAGATACATTGGAATTGGAAAAGGTTCAGAAAGGGCAACAAAAATTATTAGGGGAATGGAAAGGCTGCCATACAAGGAGAGGTTAATAAGACTGGGACTTTTCATCTTGGAAAAGAGATGACTAAGGGGGGATATGATGGTCTATAAAATCATGACTGATGTGGAGAAAGTAAATAAGGAAGTGTTATTCTCATAACACAAGAACTAGGGGTCACCAAATGAAATTAGTAGGCAGCAGCATTAAAACAAACAAAGTATTTTTTCACAAATACAAAGTTAGCCTATGGAACTCTTTGCCAGAGGATGTTGTGAGGGCCAAGACTATAACAGGGTTCAAAAAAGAGCTAGATAAGTTCATGGAGGATCCATCAGTGGCTATTAGCCAGGATGGGTAGGGATTTATAACAAAGTCTTTGGGGGGGGGGGGAATGAACATAGTTAATTTACAGAAACTGAATTTTTTTAAATATTCTAAAACATTTAGTATATGGTTACTTGAATATGTTCTCAAGAATCAAGACATCCTGTATTTGCAGGAGTGTCTGTGCCAAGTGACTTAGGTACAAAGGTATTTGTAGGAAACTTTCTAAGCTGTTTTTATAGCCAATTCAAGTTGTTTACAGGAAATATTTAACATAGAAATTTTCTGAAGTACTTTCTTATATGAGCACATAGAATTGCTCATTAGCTTGATGTGCTGCACACATTTGGTCCATACGGCATTTTCTTTAGAACTGCTGGATTTAATTCACAAATCATTTTTAAAAAGGAAAATATGTATCAAATATTAAAATATGGGCCTCAATCCTGCATTGGGGTCTGCTAACACAACCACCCGCTGACCCGCAACCAGCTGCAGTTACATTTTGTGATGGGGTATACAAAACCCATACTGGACAACACGGGGTTAATGAGCAAATGTGGGCTCGGGTGGTTTATAGTTAGGTTGCTAGGGAATGGGTATGTAGTCAGACCGTATTAATTCTTAGAAATTGTTGCAAATGGTTATTATTAATGATTATGGTTAAATATGGAACCCAGAATGCTACAGATGTAATAGGGGCAAGCATTGGCCTTATGATAACTGGGATACCAGAACAAATATGAAAATGTATCCATGACCGCTGCGTCATGTGGGGTATAAGACACCATGTCTAGTCCCTTTTCTCAGGTTCTCTCGGGCTCTGAACTTATATCAACTGTATCTAAGACCTTCTGAGGCTCTGCATTTGCTCATTTTTCATCCCTGTATTTTCCTTATCTTTTAGAGTACAAGTATGGAATGCATTTATTAGCATGGCCCTATTGGGTGCACAGGTTTTGTACTGTTTGGATAGGTTTATGCTGTTTAATTATTACAGATAGTACAACTATTTGGTTTCTTTGTAAGGTTATAGTTAAATCTATGCTATTATACCACCAGTCATGTCAATCCTAGAGAGAAGTTTCTAAAGGAAAATCATATGTAGCCTGTTTTGGGAAAGAACGTATAAGTGATTATTCATAGTAAACATTGTAAATTGTGGCAAATCAGTTGTGTCGTCATCTGTAATGGCTCCAGAAAGGAGGGAAGGGGGGAATAGAGTGAGGCAGAAGATGGGAGCCTGGAGGTTGATGTAAAGGAGGGGGTTGGAACAGACAGCCAGTCAATACAGGAGAGATAATGTCTGGAATGAAAACTGTTTGAAGACAGCTGATGGCAGTTCCCATCACTGCCTGCTGCAAAACCAGGCAAGGTCGCTTCTTTCCTACTCCAGTGACCTGAGAATTTTTCTGGCCCCAGGAAGCTGAAGCTGGCTTCTCCTTGAAATCCCGCTTCATCAAGCCCACATGGTGTGGGGAAGAAGAAGCTCCTCATGAGTCCTAATACCACCATGTGGAAGGACAAGGGGAGAACCACCCCTGCACAGTTCTGGCTCTGGCTATGCTAGGTGGGAGGGGTAGCCTCAAACTAAACCACTTTGTTCCTCCTCTGTCCCCTCCCTCACAGCCCTGCAAATGCTGTGCCTGCTGAATCTGCTTCTACCATCAACAGAATTCCACACTGGTATGGAGTGGTCTGCTATCGGATCTCAGAGCAGGACTGAGGACATCATGAAAATTTGATATGATTTGATATGATTACCTAGGAATTCTTCTTATCCTTTGGGTGATACTGTTTGCATTTTCCAGACATTATCTGGAGCAGGGCTAGCTCTAGGCACCAGGAAATCAAGCGTGTGCTTGGGGCGGCACATTTCAAGGGGGCATTCCGGCCACCCTTTTTTTTTTTTTTTTTTTGGCTTGGGCAATTGCGCTCTTGGATCTTGGGGCAGCAAAAAACCTAGAGCCGGCCCTATTTTGGAGCAGGTGATAATAGTAACCATTCCATATAGTATGTGATTAATGGCACATGATACATAGTTTTATACAGAGGGAGAATGTAGACCTGGCAGTGGTCTAAGCTACCCTTAAATGAGAGATAAATATATAGGGACAGATCATAAGCTGACTTAAATTGGCATTGCTCCATTTTGAAGTGTCAAAATTCACTGTAATATGAATATCCTATAATGGTACGAATATACACTAGTACAAACACTGGGCCAGCCTCTGCTCTTAGCCATGTCTGAAGTCAATGGGGTCGCATGACCATAGCTGAGAGTAAAATATGGCCCAGTGTATTAAATTGTCAAAATGATGTGAATTTTTTGTTCACCAATTTCCACGTTCTCCTTTCAAATGGTAAACAACTTATTTACTCAGGTGAGATTCACCTCTATGCAGAGATCCAGCATAAGACTTCAAAACAGGCTTCTGCACAGCAGTGAATTTCAATTTTATATTATTTGACCTTGCATGCTGAAGGATCAGATCTGATGTGTTGTGTGATGCCCACACTTTTCTACAAGACTGCAGCATATTGACTTGTTTAACCCACTTTGCTCTGTTCTGCCTGTCAGATTTTCACAGCAGCATTAGTTGTGTTCTCTCAGTTCTTCCACTCCTCTGTGAGTAGTGATTACAGCTGGGCAGTGGGGACTGGTGAGTCCTCGAAGGGCATAAATTCCACTCGATAAGTGTTAAAAAGGTGGTAAATGCACAAGACACATGAACAGCTTAAATCTTCTGCCGTTGGGAAAGCAGCGTGCTATACACAGAATATATTTAAAATACCTCCAGTATTTCACTGCTAAATATCACATAGGGACTTTTTATTGTGCTGTAATTTAAAATGAATGTTTCAGTATTGTCTGCTCTGAACTGACAATGAAATTAGAAATAAATTGGTGAGGGGAAATAATGGCTAATGGGACTGGACCAGAGCTAAGAGAGGTCACAAAATTGATTTTATTCCTTGTGTGCAAGTGTGCCATTTTAGGAACATTTAATGGAAACCATATAACTTAGTACACTCAAATTAATCTTCACTGACAGTGAAATGTTTCATTAATGGTTACTGTGAGTTGGAGTTTAAATAGCGCATATATTTCCTGTTAAAATAATGAGCTCAGAGACAACAATTAGCAGTTTAATCAAGAAATGTCACAATGCCAAATATCACAAAAAGACAAACACATTTAAATAGTAAACTCTTTGGGACAGGGACTGTCTCTTTAAAATGTGTTAGTATTAGAGCTGGTCGAATAACTGTTGTTGTTTTTTTGCTTTAGTTCACTGGTTGTTTTGAAAAATTGGGGAAAAAAATTCTAGTCAGGTTAAACTGGAAATTGAAAAAATCTGTTTGGGATATTTGTCAAGGGCTAGATTGACAAAATTAGAAGCCGGGGGGAACAAGGTGTGTAAGAGTGGTGTCCTTAACTTGTAGCCAGTGGTTAGGGCACATACCTAGGATGTCAGACCCATGAGTTCAATCCTACCCTCTACCTAATGTGAAGAAGGGATTTGAAGGGAGTCTCCCACATTGCAGGGGAGTACCCTAGCCACTGGGCTATGACCCACTACAGTGTGAGGCTGAAATTCTTGGCAGGACAATTACCCTATGACATTTTTAGCTTAATTCTTCTGTTCCTTTCTTAAATGTGCACACTAGGGGACCAATTGTACCAGCTTTACCCATGCGAGTAACCCCAATGATAAACATTCTTGCCTTGGGTTAAGCATGACTAAATTGTCTCTACTTGGATTGCTAGAGTAAGTAAGGTGAACAGAATTTGACTAAAAAAAAAATCTCATCTTTCATGACATTGCGCCTGCTTTCCTCCTTGTTGTTTTTCTGTCCTGTCTCCCTTCCCTCCTGTGCTGTCCATGCAGTACAGCTGCCATCTAGAGAGCCCTTTAATCACCTGACTCCCTACTGTCACTTACAATATGCTTGTCTTGTAGCTCTGAGTTTTCACTTCATAGCCTGCCCTCTTCCTCTTTTTCCCTTGTGTTTATGAGCAATATCAATTATAAAGCACTGAAACACAGCCCACCAATTCCAGTAAGGACACACCAAATTTGATAGTCATAATTTTGTCCATATAATATTTTTCCTCCTGTGTTTTATAGAAAGGCTATTGGATTTCTGTGTTTCACTGTAACCTTGCCATCAAATAAAAAAACCTCACCAAGGAAGAAGGTAGTTTATCTCACTGGCTGTGAACCATTGTTTAAGGCAGAATACATTTAACATCTAAATTACCCTGGTCTACACTGGTATATTCTGCACCTATTCTTTGGTTGTGTGGGCTTGTTTGTTTTCTTCATAAGTGGGTGTAACTGGACCAGTATAGACATTTGCTGAACTAATAGCAGAGATGGGGGCTCATTTTATTCAGCTCTATGTCAAGGAAACCTGCTCAGAGCAAATCTTCTTGACATGGTCCTAAAGAAGATAGTGCCCTAATCATGCAAGGTGATAAACTATTGTCGGCACCAGTGTCGCTGCACCCACTGTGGACGAGAACTACAAAATGGGACAGTGTATCGGACAGGCAAAGTTATAGACATGCAATCCTTACCTGGGCTCTTTATTTACCTGCTCTAAATTAGATGCAAACTGGCCTTCATTCATTAATGTTTGTGCAATGCTCTGAAGAGGTAAAGCACTGTATAACTGCTAAATATTATAATTAATTCATTTCCAGATCTGATGCAATTAACACAGATTTCAACTGGATTTTTTGCAAGGAAATGTGAGACATTCAATTTCCTCACATTTGAAATGTTTCAAGATCTTCCCTCAAGATCCTAACTATTTAAACTTTAGAAAATGCCACTCTTTTGGGGGAGGTGGGAAGGAGAAGAAATGAAAATTAAATATTTTACTGTGGGAGACAAATATAATGACTCTCCAGATTGACAGGCAACCAGTCCATCTAAGAAGCAGTGACATCAGCTGAGAGCCAGAAAATGTAGTTTGCAATACACCAAGGCCACAATCATATAAAGGAAATGGACAGTCCAAGTAAGTCTTGGTGATTTTTCAAGTACCTTAAAGTACCCATGACATCTTAGACACTTGTTAATGCAGGAGAAAAAGCTGAAAGCTTGATTTCTCAGTGAACAGATGGGAGGGTGCTTGGATCTGCATCAGTGCCAGTGGGATCATTGCAGACACCTGCAACATCAAGGCACCTAGTGCAAAGTCATTACAGACATGGGCACTATAAATGTCATCGAGTCCAAGTAGCAACTGTCTGAAGCTGCAAAATAATCAGCCCGGAGTGAGTTGTATTCTATGAGTGGTGTCCTGAGAAAACCAGACAGATACATCCAGGGCTGATATATACTTTGAAAACTACACAGAATCTATTCACCACTTGTATATTCTGTTATATATATCAAAGGTTGGTGTTGTCATAAAGAATTCAAGTAGCTAGAAAAAACGGGGGCATGTAGGGACAATAGGCTAGTATATGAGTGATTATGGAACTGAGATGATGGAATGTGAGCATAGCACAAGTGACTATGCTCATTTGTGTTAAACCCAGTATGGGCTAGCTGGTTCCCACAGCCTGAATAGTCTTGGGGTACGTGCTTGTGATGTTAGCAAAAGTGTCTTTTCTCCAAGCTACTTGCTACTTAAATTTTACTGAGAATATATGGGACACTCCATTAAAGCACTACCTGGAGGTGGCTTAAAATATCATTAGTACACTTTTCTGTTCATGAAAATCAATTTACTTTCATATTACAGCTGTGTCTCCTCTTGATTTTTAATGTATAGTATAATCCTATAGTGAACCCCATCCAACTGAAACTCTCTGTAAACACACAGGAGAATGTACTTTCAGTCAAAAATTCCTTTTTTAGGTTAAAGAAGCAACAAAAAACAAGGAAAGCGAACTCCCCAGAAGAGAGCACAGTGTGTTTGTGTGAATGTTCGTTTGTAACATGCTACAGTCACTGAGAACAAAATGGCTGCAGAAAACTGCACTTAGGGAGAGTTCTCAGAAAATTAGTGGTGCAGCACCCAGTAAACAAAATGCATCAAGGTTTCAGAGCGACATACATAAATTATATCCTTATGAGCTGGGCTTTCCTCTTTGCTCTGCACTGGGTTCCCAAATGCAGAGAACAGTGAGGCAATTTTCTTTGGCAACCTACTCAACAGGATGGTGTCAGTAAGCTTCCCCAAGGCCCAACAGAACTGCAGAAGCAGGCTGAACTCCAGGGATAAAGTCCTGGCCCATGGAAATCAGTAGCAAGATTCCCACTGACTTCAAGAGGGTCAAGATTTCACTCCAGGTTCCTGCTGCAGAGTGAAAACACATGCCATTTATTCAGCTTTCAGACTATCTGGCTTTATGGGGTTATTGAAAAACATCCTCTTTCAGCTGGTCAGTATCTTATAAAATTATGGCAATTGGCCATTTGCTAGTTACATTGATGAGCTGAAGCTTTTGAGTATCCCTCAAGGCCTTTGGAGAAAAAAGGGTTCTACTGTATTTATAAGGAGTCCCTGGTCCAAGTCTTTCTGGAGTTACAAAAGGCTCTCATTTGCTCTTTGGAAAATGCAAGTAACTATGACCTTCATGTGTTGCTCAAAGAATGGTGTTTAAATGTTGCTTCAGTTATGCAATTCTTTTATTCTATGAGATAAACAATATTCCACTGTTGTATTGCAAAAATGCCAAAATGGGTTGTAACATCAGTTGTTTTAGGCTGTAAAAGGTTTATCTTGAGACGTTTATTACTTACACAGTTGCAGTAATACAATGTACCATATTCACAGGAACTTTCCTATCAGTTTTTACTATTTGATCAGGTGATCATGTTTACTTAAGAAGCCAAAGAGATACTTTGTTTCAAGTATTCATTGATCTTCAGTCAAAAATAGGGCAAAAGTTCAGAATAATATGAGTGGTCATATAATACAAGTATAGTGTGGTTCTAGAACAACCTTTGTTCTTTTTTATGATTCTGATTGGCCAGTTGGACACAAGGAATTAAGCCATAAAGAATAAGTTGCTGTACATACGGTTCCATTTTGGATAAATGGGAACAGAAATGCACAGGCAAGAGTCCTAGTACATTCATCTCTCCAGGTATCCTGAAATGAAATGTCACATATGGCAGTCCTCATGCTGCCTTGCTATTTCATGGTTTTCATTTTAATAAATATTTCACTGAAACATTACAAGACCTGGCCCCTGGCTTCTTGAACAGCTTCAGTGTGACAATAGTTTCTTTTGTTACATAGATGACAGCTGACTACAACATGTTCCTCTTATCTTTCCTTTCAGGACTGCTTGAATTTCAAATGGCCAACAATGTGTAACCATATCGCTTAACTGGTACTGAAGGCTCTCCTTCCATGTGAGGCTCTTTGAAGTATTCGGCCCTTAATGCAGTTTTAGCAGGTGGCTAACTAACCTCAGCAGGACCCTCCAATGAAATATCAAATCTAATCTATAACCACCACTTAATTTCTTTTCTTAATTTTCCCATTTGGTACCAGAGCAACCAATTAAACTGCAGAAGAAATAAATTACTTAAAATACTCCACAAATATAAATGCAGTTTGATCAGCAATATACTTATTCTTTTACATTCACCTTTTCTTTTCTGTACTGAGAGAGAACATTTTTCATTTTCATGGCCACTGGGATGGCAGCAGGGGTTCCCTTACATTATCTGTAATTAGATATGGTGTATAGCTGCCATGTTTAAAGAATTGTATTGTACATTGGGTCTTAAAGGTGAAATAGTAAATATGTCTCCACTTTACATAGTAAGGCTCAGTGTGAACATATGGATCATTATCAGGTATTTCAGTATCCTTCCCCCCCCCACCTCCACCCCCAATAAATAGACCTACTAAAGGAGGAAAAAGTCATAGTTTCTGGCCTGTTGCTAGATTTCCTGTTTGGGGCCAGATCAAATGACCACTGTCATTTGACCACAAGTCATTAGGAATCTGTTCATTATCTTCCATGAATATTGACTTGGAGCCTAAATTAGATATCCTGATGTTCATTCATCTAATGAAGTCAACAGCACAATTTCTAAGATTTTTCTATGAGATTGAAGTATTAATTTTCAGGGTTCAGTTATTCACTAGACAGGGAACTATCAAGCATTCTTTTTTTTTCCCATGTCACGCTGATTTTGCTAAACTGTGAGTACAATGGAAATCAGGACCACTAACACGGGCTGGGCATACATTGAGCCTGTGACAGGAGCCTGTGATTTTGATGAGATAATGTGGTGATTTAGCTGTGTGTTAAACCTTGCATGGAGGGTATAGTAGGACTGGCATATTTGGAGAACAAATCTATCCTTAAAAAATAAAAAACACCAATAGTCTTTTTTTCCCCAGCAGACATTTGTTTCTATGGCCACTAGCCCATTGGGGCTATATAGGTCTCTTGTGCTCTGTAGCAATGAAGGCTAACAACACTGATTGGGGCATCATGCTATCTCTTGAGTGGCTACAATAACACTCTATTAGATCTTCTCTATAGCACCATTTCATGGGAGGGGGGAGTGGAAGGTTATCATTCTGTCTGTTTATATGGGCTGTCATCAGGATAATCAAGGAGCCTCTGCAAATTGACACCTTTATTGCCATTGTCTTCAAGATTCAGTGTTTCAGAGTACAGCCATGTTAGTCTGTATCTGCAAAAAGAAAAGGAATACTTGTGGCACCTTAGAGACTAACAAATTATCTGAGCATAAGCTTTTGAGAGCTCCAGCTCACTTCATCAGCTGCATGCAGTGGAAAAATACAGTGGGGAGATTTATATACACAGAATACATGAAACAATGAGTGTTACCATACACACTGTAATGGGAGTGATCAGGTAAGGTGAGCTATTACCAGCAGGAGAGGGAAAAAAAAAACCTTTGTAGTGATAATCAAGGTGGGCCATTTCCAGCAGTTGACAAGAACGTGTGAGGAACAGTAGGGGGGAAAAATAAACAAGGGGAAATAGTTTTACTTTGTCTAATGACGCATTCACTCCCAGTCTTTATTCAAGCCCAATTTAATGGTGTCCACTTTGCAAATTAATTCCAATTCAGCAGTCTCTCACTGGAGTCTGTTTTGAATATTTTTTTGTAGTAATATTGTGACTTTTAGGTCTGTAATAGAGTGACCAGAGAGATTGAAGTGTTGTCTGACTTGTTTTTGAATGTTACAATTCTTGACGTCTGATTTGTGTCCATTTAGTCTTTTATGTAGAGACTGTCCAGTTTATCCAATGTACCTGGCAGAGGGGCATTGCTGGCACATGATGGCGTATATCACATTGATAGATGTGCAGCTGAACGAGCCTCTGAGTAGTGTGGCTGATGTGATTAGCCCTCTGATGGTGTCCCCTGAATAGATATGTGGACACAGTTGGCAACGGGCTTTGGTTGCAAGGATAGTTTCTGGGTTAGTGGTTCTGTTGTGTGGTTGCTGGTGAGATATCTGCTTCAGGTTGGGGGGGCTGTCTGTAAGCAAGGACTGGCCTGTCTCCCAAGATCTGTGAGAGCGATGGCTCGTCCTTCAGGATAGGTTGTAGATCCTTGATGATGCGTTGGAGAGGTTTTAGTTGGGGGCTGAAGGTGATGGCTAGTGGCGTTCTGTTATTTTCTTTGTTGGGCCTGTCCTGGAGTAGGTGACTTCTGGGTACTCTTCTGGCTCTGTCAATCTGTTTCTTCACTTTAGCAGGTGGGTATTGTAGTTGTAAGAATGCTTGATAGAGATCTTGTAGGTCTTGTTTGTCTCTGTCTGAGGGATTGGAGCAAATGAGGTTGTATCGTAGAGCTTGGCTGTAGACAATGGATTGTGTGGTGTGGTCTGGATGAGAGCTGGAGGCATGTAGGTAATAGCTTACCTTACCTGATCACTCTCGTTACAGTATGTATGGTAACACCCATTGTTTCATGTTCTCTGTGTAGATTAAAATCTCCCTACTGTATTTTCCACTGCATGCATCCGATGAAGTGAGCTGTAGCTCACAAAAGCTTATGCTCAAATAAATTTGTTAGTCTCTAAGGTGCCACAAGTACTCCTTTTCTTTTTGAAGATTCAGTGTGTGGCTTTCACTATCACCTAACCGCAAAGGCATATGTCATTCATGCTGGGATGTTCAATTTCATGGGAAATATAGAGGAAGGGGGGAAAACTAATGTGTTCAGAAACTGTGTGTGTGGAGTTAGAGGGTAGTTGTTGGAGGTCTTCTGTTAAATAGGAAGCATCGGAATCTACATTGTACTCAAGCCAGGGCTGTGATCAAATAGAAGTCATGCTGGTTCCCCAGAGGCCAAGATTAACACTTGGGAACAATGTCAGTGGATCAAACTTCTTGCTGTATGGCACTGGAGTATGAGCAGTAAACACGACACTTGCTTGGGTTACCTGCACTGCTGGGTGGCTATGGTTAGGGTTACCAACTGTCTAATCACACGGATCCAAAGAACCTCGCCCTGCCCCTTCCCTGAGGCCCCACCCCAGCCCTGCCCCTTCTCTAAGGACTTGCTCCACTCACTCCATCCCCCCCTCCCACTATCATTCGCTCTTCCCAACCCTCACTCACTTTTAATGGGCTGGGGAAGGGGGTTGAGGTGTGGGAGGGGGTGCAGGGTGCAAGCTCTGGGAGGGAGATTGGGTGCCTGAGGAAGCTCAGGGCTGAGCCTGGGGCAAGAGGTTGGGATGCAGGAGATGGTGCAGGATGCAGGCTCTGGGAGGGAGTTTGGGTGCAGGAGGGGGCTCTGGGATGAGGCAGGGGATTGGGGTGCGGGAGGGGGTGAAGGGTGTGGGCTCTGGCTGGGTGGCACTTACCTCTGGCAGCTCTCGATCAGTGGTGCAGTGGGCTAAAGCAGGCTCCCGCGCAGTGCTTGGGGCAGGGGCAGCGAGTGGAGCCATCCTGATCCCTCTCCCCCCAGGGACCCACCACGCCAGCCACTTCTGGGAGTGGTGCAGGGGAGCCTCCCTTAGTCCTGCTGCACCACCGGACTTTCAGCAGCCTAAAATCTCCCACTTTGGCTTCAATAGCCTCCAGGAGATAGAGCCTGATTCTGGGAGACTCCTGGTGAAACTGGGATATTTGGCAATTTTACTTGTGGCAGAATTGTCTCAACCAGCTCAGATAGTCTGGTTTCTGTACTGTGAGCCTCATTCTCAAGAGTCTTGCACAAAATCAGAATGGCAGCATTTAACACCCACTTTGCATAGGAATATGTAACTGCACAGGAACAATAGAACTACTATACGGTAGTAGACACTTGTTAGTAGCAACTAGTGTTGTCAAGGGATTAAAAAAAATCATGATTAATCGCACTGTTAATAATAGAATACCATTTATTTCAATATTTTTGGATGTTTACTATCTTTTCAAATATATTGATTTCAATTACAACAGAATATAAAGTATACAGTGCTCACTTTATATTTATTTTTATTACAAATATTTGCACTGTAAAAACCAAAAGAAATAGTATTTTTCAATTCACCTCAAAAAGTATCATAAAATCATAGAATATCAGGGTTGGAAGGGACCTCAGGAGGTCATCTAGTCCAACCCCCTGCTCAAAGCACAACCAATTCCCAACTAAATCATCCCAGCCAGGGCTTTGTCAAGCTGGGCCTTAAAAACCTCTAAGGAAGGAGATTCCACCACCTCCCGAGGTAACGCATTCTAGTGCTTCACCACCCTCCTAGTGAAAAAGTTTTTCCTAACATCCAACCTACACCTCCCCCACTGCAACTTGAGACCATTACTCCTTGTTCAGTCATCTGCCACCACTGAGAACAGTCTAGATCCATCCTCTTTGGAAGCCCCTTTCAGGTAGTTGAAAGCAGCTATCAAATCCCCCCTCATTCTTCTCTTCCGCAAATTAAACAATCCCAGTTCCCTCAGCGTCTCCTCATAAATCGTGTGTTCCAGTCCCCTAATCATTTTTATTGCCCTCTGCTGGACGTTTTCCAATTTTCCACATACTTTCTTGTAGTGTGGGGCCCAAAACTGGACACAGTACTCCAGATGAGGCCTCACCAATGTCAAATAGAAGGAATGATCACTGGAAATGCCCTTATTTATACAGCCCAAAATGCCATTAGCCTTCTTGGCAACAAGGGCACACTGTTGACTCGTATCCAGCTTCTCATCCACTGTAACCCGTAGGTCCTTTTCTGCAGAACTGCTGCCCAGCCATTTGGTCCCCAGTCTGTAGCGGTGCATGGGATTCTTCCGTCCTAAGTGCAGGATTCTGCACTTGTCCTTGTTGAACCTCATCAGATTTCTTTTGGCACAATCCTCTAACTTGTGCAAGTCCCTCTGTATCTCATCCCTACCCTCCAGCATATCTACCACTCCTCCCAGTTTAGCATCATCTGCAAATTTGCTGAGGGTGCAGTCCACGCCATCCTCCAGATCATTAATGAAGATATTGAACAAAACCAGCTCCAGGACCAACCCTTGGGGCACTCCACTTGATACTGGCTGCCAACTAGACATACTGTACTGTAGTGCAATCTCTTTATCATGAAATTGAACTTACAAATGTAGAATTATGTACAAAAAATAAATGTATTGTTTTATTTTTCAATGTAAAACTTTAGAGCCTACAAGTCCCCTTAGTCCTATTTCTTGTTCTGCCAATTGCTCAAACAAGTTTGTTTATATTCATGGGAGATAATGCTTCCCACTTCTTGTTTACAATGTCACCTGAAAGTGAGAACAGATGTTGTAGCTGGAATCAAAAGATATTTACATGCCAGATTCTCTAAAGATTTGTATGTCCCTTCATGATTCAACCATCATTCCAGAGGACATGCATCAATGCTGATGACGGGTTCTGCTCAATAACAATCCAAAGCAATGCAGGCTGACACATGCTCATTTTCATCATCTGAGTCAGATGCCACCAGCAGAAGGTTGATTTACTTTTTTGGTAGTTCAGGTTCTGTAGTTTCCGCATCAGAGTGTTGCTCTTTTAAGACTTCTGAAAGCATGCTCCACATCCTGTCCTGATCAGATTTTGGAAGGCATGTCGTATTCTTAAATCTTGGGTCAAGTGCTGTAGTTATCTTTAGAAATCTCACATTGGTACCTCTTTACTTTTTGTCAAATCTGCAGCGAAAGTGTTCTTAAAATGAATAACGTGCTGAGTCATCATCCGAGACTGCTATAACATGAAATATATGGCAGAATGCAGGTAAAATAGAGCTGGAGACATACAGGTCTCCCCCAATGAGTTCAGTCACAAATTTAACACTTTTTTTAAACGAGCATCATTAGCATTGAAGCATGTCCTCTTCCATGGTGGAAGGTGGCCGAAGCATGAAGGGGCATACAAATGTTTAGCATATCTGGCACGTAAATACCTTGCAATGCTGGCTACAAAAGTCCCATGTGAATGCCTGTTCTCACTTTCTGGTGACTTTGTAAATAAGAAGCAAGCAACATTATCTCCCGTAATTGTAAACAAATTTGTTTTGTCTTAGTGATTGGTTGAACAAGAAGTAGGACTGAGTGGATTTGTAGACTCTAAAGTTTTACACTGTTTTGTTTTTGAATGCGGTTATGTAACAAAAAAAAATGTAGATCTATAAGTTGCACTTTCATGATAAAGAGATTGCACTAAAGTACCTGTGTGAGAGCTTGGCTGCCAGTGGGTGCAGAGCATCCACTAATTTTTCCACATGGGTGCTCCAGCTACAGAGCACCCATGGAGTCGGCACCTATGGTTGCAAACAAGTGTCTGTTGTACCAGATCAGACCAGTGGTGCATCTATTCCAGCATCCTGACTGACAGTAGTTGCTAGAAGATGCAATAAAACCATAATGAGCAATAATGGAGTAAATCTGCCCATAAGAAACTTTCTTCCTAATTCCTGTCAGTTAGTGACTACCTTAGGCCTAGAACCATGAGGGTTTATATGCCTTAAACAGTCACCTCCTATGGGAAATTCTGTTGAAGGCTCCAGTCCATATGGTATTTTGAGGAAGTGTGTGTCTGTGTCTGTGTGTGTGTGTGTGGGGGGGTATTCCATATGTCCCCACAGTCCTGGCTCCCTTAGGGCAAGGAACAAGGAGGATTTGGGTAGGCCCCTCCCTGGGATGGTGGTGGCGGCTGCTGCTGCTGAGATTTTTCCTTCCTAGAGCCTACTGGGACATGCTTAAAAGACCACACTCCAGTGTCTGTTATGTCATTGTAGCTACCTGAGAAAACTAATGCCATTGTAGTAAAACCATGCTACTCATAACACTCACTCATGCAGTATTGTATGCCTTTTTCGTCTTCTCACCCTAGGGCAGTGGTTCCCAAACTTGTTCCGCTGCTTGTGCAGGGAAAGCCCCTGGCGGGCTGGGCCGGTTTGTTTACCTGCCGCATCCACAGGTTCGGGCGATTGCCTTTCCAAATGGCCTCAGTTCGCTGCTTCAGGCCAATGGGAGCTGTGGGAAGCAGCGGCCAGTACATTCCTCAGCCCGTGCCGCTTCCAGCAGCTCCCATTGACCTGGAGCAGCGAACCGCAGCCACTGGGAGCCACGATTGGCCGAACCTGCGGACGCGACAGGTAAATAAACCGGCCTGGCCTGCCTGGGGCTTTCCCTGCACAAGCGGCGGAACAAGTTTGGGAACCACTGCCCTAAGATATAGACTATTGCACTGAAGATAAATGTAATTTCCTACCGACCTTATAGTGATGGTGTGAAAATTAACCAGTTATTGTTTGGACATGAATTTGCTAGATAAGTACTAAGTATTAACTATGATAGAACAGGATGGAAACATTTCCATGGCTGCATAACCCATTGTCAGAGGGAGACCTTAAATTGACTTGCGTATTTAATAACTTACAGCTACATAGTGTAGATCATTAAAACTAAATTGCTTGCAGGGTTCTTAAAAATAATTGAAAATCATGTTAATAAACTTAGGGGAAAAAAGAACCCAGAGCAAAAACCAAGCTAACTCAGTTATCCATCCTAGGAGTTTCTGGACAAGTGCATGGGATCCTAAGCCTACAGTTTATAGAACAATTCTCCAAATCACCAGCCACCACCAGCAAATCTTGTTACTCCCCTAAAGATCTGACTTCTTAAGAACTGGAACAGAATCAAATGTGGGTAGGTGTATCTAGCAGGAAACAGGATGCAGCCCCCTCCGCCCCGCCCCGAGACTTAGCAGAACACAAAGTATGAATACAGCAGTTAGTAGGCTTATCAGGTCATGCTGTATAGGGGGTAAATGCTGTTCGATGGTCAGAAGGGCCCTAACCATCCCCTTAAAATCACAACATTAAAAGCTTGGAGAGGGTCAGCTGTAATGAATCCATGTGCTGCAGTTACTAGATAAAAACACACACACACCCTGGGACAAGGACCGTGGTCCAGCCGGTCTAAGCACCAGCCTCTCCTGCTTGAGTTAAAAGAGAATGCCCTGAAGTCCTGATCCAGCAAAGTACTGAAGCCTGCATGTAGCTTTAAGCGCATGAGTAATCAGACCTCCGAAGGAGTCAGCCACTGGGTGGCAACATGATTTCACACACACATTATATTTTTTTCTCCTAGCTTTGACCACAGCAGGTGAAATTTTCACCTTTCTATGAGTCCTTCATGCTCATGTACAGGGGCCATAAACGCCTTCTTGCCAGCCAGGGTAAAATTCCTGTGGCCCAAGCATTGCATAAGACAACCATCGGCTACCCTGCACAGGCTCCCTCACAATCCCTGGTCTAGAGGGTGTGCTAGGGCTAGGCCTATTGCATGTAATGCTATAGGGTTTCTAGGTAGCATCAGCTCTTGCCCATAGGCAGCCCAGACTGGGCTGTACATTTTTGTAATTCAAATATCTATTAGACATTACTAATAGTCATAAGGGAAAGGGGTGGAGAGAGTGTAGGGAATGCTCATGGGCCATTGGGGTAACATAAACAGGACATTAGGAAGAAAGTATGTCAGTGCTGTAATTCTCTGTCTGTAAACACTGAGTGGCTGGCACAAACAGGGACAGAAAGGAATCAGAGATGATTGCAGGGTATGGAGGCATTCCAGGAGAACTGAAGTGGTCCACACTGTAAAAGGACCAAAAGAAAGAGGCTGATAACTATATGGAGACAAGTGGTTTCTGTACTATTGCCAGAACAAAACTGAGATGGAAAACGGCCAAAGATTTTGTTGGTTGGAGTGGCTGGAAAAAGGAGCGAATATTATGTCGCTGACTGCATAGTTGAGACCAGGAAGGACAAAGATGGAGTCTTGAAGAGACTCAGGATCAAGACAAGGGTATTTAAGAAAAAGGCATATCTGGGGAAAGCACCAAAGCAGCAATGTAGGGAACAAAATCTAGAAGACAAACCATGTGCTAAGAGAGAGAAGGGGATCGAGAGCAAGAGTAGTTTTCTCAAGAGACTGGATTACTGATAGTTATGTTTAGATATATGGACTATAGACGGGGACTGGAAAGAGATAGGGAAGAGAAAGTATTAATGGGGAGCAAAGCTGGCTGGTGTTAGAAATGGGAATTCACATATTCTATTCTCATAAATGATTTGCAAATGTGCCAACCCCAATTAGTCATTCTTTACTGCCCCGATGTACAGCGAAAGATTTCTTCTCCATCTCTGGTTGTAATCTGCTAGGAGCAGATTCAGCAATGAAGAAATGATCATTAATAATAAGATCTGATTACCTTTCACCTGCATAAACTCTGTTATCCAGCCCTTCTCTAATTCCTTCTAGGCTGTGCCCTCCTTAAGCTCTGCAGCTGTACTAAATATCAATAAAATGAGAGTCATGACTGCTCATGGTTTAATCAATAATGGATTTAAGAGATGAAGTCATCCTGTGCTCTTCATTTTTGAATCTCAAGCCCCATCTGCTGCTCACTCATTGACTGTGTGTGCTACTCAGGAGTTCACTCAAGTGTATATACTTTTGCAGTCTTTCCAATTATAGAAGACATGGGCATTGCCAAAATACAGTCTCTTTTGCCTCATAAATACTGCATAATACCATGAACATGCTTATTCTCAAGTCTTCCACCCTCAAAATCTGCAGAGGAATTGTAAAATAATACAGAAGAGATTTAGATGGGGAAATCACCTCCTGCATCTAATAACTTCAATTCTGGTGGTGCATCAAATCTAGGCTATTCTGAGTATCTTGAGCTAGATTTTCATAAAGGACTCACTCTAGTCAGCCCATTGCATGTAGAACTTTTATTGACTCATGTATGCAAGCAAATCTCCTACTTAAGGCTCAAAGGATTGGGCCACAGAGAGGACCGAGAGCCATGTAAATGTTCATGCCTACATTTGCATACACAAATACCACAACTGTGCATACAAAGTAAGCATTTATATATGTTAATGGGCATTGAAGTGCCTCAAGACTTGTCTTCACCGAGGGAATAGCCCAATTCAACAGCTGACTGCAAACTCTCAGGGCTTGTCTACATGGGGACGTTCAGGAAACTTAATCTGAATTAACTTTTAAAGTTGATTTAATTAAAGTGTATTAAACCCTGGCTAGACACTCTTATTCAGAATAAAAACATTGTTAATTCAGTTTAATTTAATTCACTTCCAAAGATACACCTGTATCAAGTGTTGTACACTGATTGCTAAATGTGGGTCACTGCCAAGTGTAAACATGTCTTTTGCATGCAACAAACCTATGCATAAAATTGATGCCTTTGCACATGCAAAAAGCACGCAGACCTCAGGTTGCCCTTTATGAAAATTTGGCTGAGGGTGTTCAATGTTAAGCTGTTGCTACCACTGCCCCCATCCAGTCATTTCCTAGTGTTTAAACAAATTGACCATAAAGGACAAGAAAGGGAGATTTTAGCAGTCTGCTCCCATGAGTTTTACAATAACCTTCAAAGCATTTTTCTAAATGTTATCTAGCGGACTTTGTTGGTAGAGAGACTCTGTGAAATCTGTTGTATTGTGGAATCATAAAAATTTACAGAATTAAAATCACAAAGAACAGGTCAAATTCAGCCCTGATACAAGTGGGTACAGATCCATTAACATCAAAGAAATGTCACTCACTTACCAGGACTTAATTTGTCTCAATGGGCCTGATTTTAGTTTACAATAAGGTCATTTTACATTGCCATGACAGTGCAAAGAGGTCTTAAAAGGTGGGTTCAGTTGCAAGTATAAAAAAAACTAAAACCCCAGAACAGTATAAAAGCCAGGTGTATGCAAGTTTTGAACCAGTATAGCCATTGTAATATGATGGCTTTTTTCCAAAATAATTATACCAGTACAACTTCTGATGTGAACGCAGTGATTAGTCCAAAGGAGCTTTATTCCAGTATAGCAGCTCTCTTGCTTTGTCTTGGCTTTGGTCTCTTTCAACCTAAGAAACCGCAGTTCTGAAATGTCTGCCAAACATGGGGTTCCCCTTCAGCTCAGAGGATTGCCAATCCCTAGTTCTCAAAAGGGTCTGGGAAAAAAAAGCAGGGGGGAGTGTCATATCTTAATCCCAGCCAGAATAAATGTTCATGCACTTGGCAAGACAGTGATTAAAGTGCACACGTCAGCCATCTGGCTCAATCAAATATATTTTGCCAAGTTTGTGACATCTTGCAAGCCTGCCAACTTTCAGCAATGCTGATTCCCTTTTTTTCCTTTTTATTGCATTTTTTAAAATTGCTTCCATATTCTACCAAATTTGAATACCTTGGAAAGGTAAAAGTAGAACCTGCTTCTATTCACACTAGAAATTTGATTACACATACCAAGGAAGAAAATGGGCCTAATTCTCCACTCTACTACACTGGGTTTACACTAACATAACTCCAACTTCAGTGAAGCCTGCATAAATCTGGTGTAATGGAATTATTCATGCTCCTAACACTTCCCACCCACTTTTTTTAAACAGAATGTTGACAGCTACCATGTATACTCAAGATTATATACCATATTATTTCTCTTCCATTTCAACTGGCCTGTCATGTTGCATTACATCCCAGCAATACGGCATGTTATATTAAATTGCAACACAACACACAGCAATGTGGCACAAAAGAGACAAGTCTAAAGAAAGGAGACCATAAATGATGGCTCGCAAATTGGGGGCATGTGCCTGTGGCAAACAGAGATGAGGATGGTGGCACACACAAAAGTGATTTGTGGACAAAGTGAACTCACGGATGCTGTGTTCCGAAAGGATATCAGTCTCTTTCTCAGTTTGGTGTTTTTTGACACAAAATACTTTCTTAGTTTAACATCTTTGAACCTGGAGATGTTGACCTTTATTTCAACCACTCTGTTTTGCAAAGGGGTGGGAGAAGTACTTTGCTTTACAGATCCCTTGAGGCTGGCAAATACAATGGTGCTGAGAAGATAGCAGAGTTAGCTCAGGTAAGTTGTCGGAAGAATGATCTTAAAGGCCATTCTGGCTTATTAGGGAGTAAAGTCTGTGTATTCTGTATGCTGTCTAACCCTACATTCCCAAATGGAGAATAGATCTGTAATGCATATTGTGAGAGGGAAGAAGAAGAATATGTTGGGCTGGCCGGCCCAGTAGCCTAATAATGATGATAATCATCATATAATCAAAGAAATGAAGGACTGGAAGGGATCTCGAGCAGTCATCGAGTCCAGCTCCCTGTGCTGAGGCAGGACCAAGCATATCTAGACAATCACTGACAGATTTTTGTCTAGCCTGGTCTTAAAAACTTCCAAGACAGGGATTCCACTACCTCTCTTGGAAGCCAATTCCAGAGCTCTAATAGAATCAGAAATGTTAGGCTGAAAGGGACCTCGAGGGGGCCACAAGTCCAGCCCCTTGACTTGAGGCAGGACCAGCTAAACTTAGACCAGCCCTGGCAGGCCTGTCCAACATGATCTTAAAAACCTCTATTGATGGCTATTCTACACCCTCCCTTGGAAGCCTATTCCAATGCTCAACTATCCGTATAGTTAGAAAGTTTCCCCTAATATCTAACCTTAATCCTCCTTACTGCAGATTAATCCAATTGCTTCTTGTCTTACTTTCAGTGGACTTGTAGAACAACTGATCACAGTCCATTTTAACAGCCCATAACATATTTGAAGACTGTTATCAGGTCCCCACTAAGTCTTCTCTTCTCAAGATTAAAAATATATAGTTTGTTAACCTTTCCTCATAAGTCAGGTTTCTAAACCCTTTTATCATTTTTGTTGCTCTCTTCTGGACCCTCTCCATTTATCCACATCTTTTCTAAACTGTGGTACCCAGAATTAGACCCAGGACTCCAGCAGAGGCCTCATCCGTGCCAAGTAGAGTGGGACAGTTTCCTCCTGTGTCTTACATACAACACTCCTATTAATAGACCATGGAATAATATTAGCCTTTTTCCAATTGCATCACATTGTTGGCTCCTATTCAATTTGAGTTCCACTATAATCCCCAAATCTCTTTCTGCATTCTACCACCTACCCAGTTATAATGCATTTTTTATTTGTGCACTTGATTTTCCTTCCTTTGCACTTGTCTTATAGAATTTCATTTTGTTGATTTCAGACCAATTCTCCAATTTATCAAGGTGCTTTTGAATTGTCCTCCTCTCCTCCAAAAGTGCTTGTAAACCCTCCCAACTTGCTGTCATCCATAAATTTTAGAAGCATACACTCCACTCCATTATCCAAGTCATTAATGAAAATATTGAACAGTACAGGACACAGGACTACCTGTGGGACATCACTTGATTTGTCCTTACAGTTTGACAGTGTACCTAAATAACTACTCTTTGAGTATGGTTTTTCAACCAGTTGCTCACCCACTTTATATAATTTCCTCTAGACCACATTTCCCTCATTTGCTTATGAGAAAGTCATGTGTGACTGTGTCAAAAGCCTCACTAAAAATCAAAATAAATCATATCTCCCTATTCCCCCTTATACATGTAACTCTATCAAAGAAGGAAATTAGGTTGGTCTGGCATGATTTGTTCTTGACAAATTCATGCTGGCTGCTACTAATAGTCGTATTATATACTCTAGGTGCTTACAAATTGTTTGTTTAATAATTTGTTCCAGTATCTTTCCAGGAATCCGAGATAGGCTGATTGGTCTATAATTCCTCAGATCTTCTTGTCCCAACTCCCTTTTAAAGGTACTACATTTTCTCTCTACATTGTCATGGAAGAGACACCCATTTAATCTCTGGTAGGCCCCAGAATCACAAGTAATCCAACAATAATCCCTCTGGCCAAATAAGAGGAATAATCAAGCTCCAATCTCTGAATAGAGTCTGTGGTAACTGGAATCTAAGAAGGTTGATAGAGGAGGACCAGTTCTCCTCTGTGCTGGAGATGCTCAGGGCCTTCACTTGGGGAGCCATTTGTTCCAAAAACTGAAAATTGTGAGGGAGGGGAAAAAAATGTGTTAATTCTACATTTTGTCTCAATTGCTTAATTGTTTCAGCCCTGGCAGGAAAAATGGTGCGACGAACAGCAACATATACTACCTCTAGTAGCACATTTCATTGCTGCTGGGGTGGTAGGAAAGCACAGTGACACCCCATTAATTGATCTGATGTTAGATGTTATTGTGTGACAGACCACTGGCAGTTCAAATGAGTTGTTCTCTCTGTACAGTGCCAAAAAATGACTGCAGTTGCTCTGTTGTGATGGTACAGGGAGAAGAAACTGCAAGGATGTGCCTAAGTCTAGACTCCTTGGGTCAGATTCATCTCTGAGATAAACCTGTGGACTTTCATTTGGGATGAATTTGACCCTTTGGATTCCTACCTGTGCCTCTGTGTAGGGTTCATTATTACAGGTTGTCCTTCGATTTTCTCCAAAAAACAGTTTATCCTTCATCGTCATGGCAAATCCCCAAGGGATATGGCCTCCTTGCAAATCAACCACCAGCTGGATCCATCTCTGGCAAAGTGCATAAGATGGTCTAGCTGTATATTCACTTTATGTCCATCACTGGGAACTATCGTGCAGCTGAAGTTTTTTGGTGCCCATGTGATCACCAGCTGTGTAGCAGCATTACTTAGTACACACTCTCTTCAGAATTCCTTGATCTTCCATTCTAATAATATATCTGTACTATGAAAGTCATCAAAACTGAATAGATGCTAATGAAGGTGGTTGCTGGACTCAGTTTCTAATATCCTTATTTCTGATCTTGATCTTACAGTTTATTTCTGGGGATTTCCTAATAGGTATAAAGTATGACAATAGCATGGAAGAAGCATGATTTCTGGGATATACAGAGAACCTGTTCATATGGTTAGCTACAGTCTTGTTAACTACTGCTTTGACCACTCAATGTAGTATGCAGATTTTACAGTTAACTGGAGCTGAGTGATACATTATTTAAACAAAAAGAAAAGGAGTACTTGTGGCACCTTAGAGACTAAAATTTATTAGAGCATAAGCTTTCGTGAGCTACAGCTCACTGTAGCTCACGAAAGCTTATGCTCTAATAAATTTGTTAGTCTCTAAGGTGCCACAAGTACTCCTTTTCTTTTTGCGAATACAGACTAACACGGCTGCTACTCTGAAACGTGTCATTATTTAAACAATCCCACTACTGGACTACACATCATTTCTGTGCTGTCAGCCTTCTAAATTTTGAAGATTGGATGGATGGTCCCTTTGGATATACACTATAGCATGGATATTTATTTGAATCCTCTTCTTTAAAACACAAAGAACGTGTACTGTAGATGTGTAGTCACTGGAGAAATTGTTGGTACTTATCTAAACTTACAGTAGACAAGGCCCTGTCCTTTGTGTCCGCTTCTACAACACAAAACTATAAAGCTGCTGCACACTTCTTTTTCAGTTAAAGATTTAGTTGGTCTTGCATATTTACAGATGCCTTTCATAATAGACTTGAGATAAATGAACTAGCTATTCATGAAGATGCTACATATTTCTTCTGCACACTTTCAGCTGATCATTGAGCAGGGGGTTGGACTAGATGACCTCCTGAGGTCTCTTCCAAACCCTAATCTTCTATGATTCTATGATTGCTAGGGAGGCTGGCTACATTGCTAATGCCAGTTGCTATTTATTTATAAGAAAAGGAGTACTTGTGGCACATTAGAGACTAACAAATTTATTTGAGCATAATCTTTCGTGAGCTACAGCTCACTTCATCTGTAGCTCACGAAAGCTTATGCTCAAATAAATTTGTTAGTCTCTAAGGTGACACAAGTACTCCTTTTCTTTTTGCGGATACAGACTAACATGGCTGCTACTCTGAAACCTGTTATTTAGTTATACTGTCTGTAACTTTATGCCTGACCTAGCAGGTCACTAGTTTGTCCAACAGGTGGCATTGTATCTTTTAGCATTTAAATTTACTTGCTGAAGTTGCTTTGGTATAGTAAAGATCTTCCCTATGAATAAATAAAGCTGGTTTGCTCTTTTGTTAAGTGTTTCTGCTGGGTTTTCAACCACAGACCTTTTAAAAATAAATCCTTAGGTAAGTGTTTAAAAATGTACAACTTCAATAAAAACAAAAGTTTGATTTCAAGTTCTGACATCTAATTTTAATGTTGTTAGGGCTAAAAGCAATCTGAGCACTGGAGCAAAGATGCGCAGGTAAGGGATGTCTCCACTTCAGGGAAATGCTTCAGGGATCACAGAAATCCCCAGCTTCTAAGAATGGTCTCCACTATGAAAACTAAGCTGTTGCCCCATTGCAGTCTCTCTCATTTGGTTTTACTGGCTGTAGCCGATTAAGAAATAAATCCAAATATAATAAACCATGGAAACAACTTTTAATAAAGTGGATCCAGCTCAGAATACCAGGCACAGCACCAGGACCAGTGACATCAACCACCAAAGCCCCTCCCAAGTGAGCTGGCCCCAGCCAGATGCTCTGCTGTGCCATGCTCCAAGAGTGCTTGCTCCTTCCCCAGAGCACCAGAGAGAGGCCATAACTACCACAGGCCCTCCATGCTCCTTGTGACACAGTGTGTGTCAGTTCCATGGTGTGATTCTGCCTCTGTGCCCCCTGGAAAGCCAGGGATTGTAGCGGCTATTTCAACATCCAGTGACAAAAAAAAAATGCATCTCTGCTACTGTACATGCTGATTTGTACTTTCTCCTGAGCTTCTCTCTTCCTCTGGACCTTCTTCCACCTTGGCATGTTTCTCCTTCATGTCCCCTCTTCTGACCCCACTACATTTTCGCACCATGCCCTCATCATTTACTTTCTGGCTCCCGGTTTCCACTTTCTTCTCTACTCACATTTTCCTCCCCTGCCTCTCTGGACCCCATCGCCATCTCTCCCTGCTTATTCCCCCATCCCCTTTTCTATTTCCATAGGCTGTCCTGCATTCACCTCCACCTACCACCTCATCCCTCTTCCCTCAGTCTCTCAGATACCCATCCCACCTCTTCTTTATTCTCCTCTTTTTTGCTGCAGTGACTTCTTCATCCTGTCCCCGATCCCTCTTCATGCTTGTCCTCTCTTCCTGTTCCCATACTACTGTCATGTCTGTCCTTGGACTCTGTTCCTGCCACCCTTACTCCTATCTGCAACTCTCAGCTTTCTCTTCACCAAGTTCTCCTTGATCTCTTCATCACCTTCTCCTTGTGTGTCCTGGTGGCCATTCCTCCTCTCACTCCCCCAAAAGCCATGGCTGTGATGTCAGGCTCCTCCTCTCCCCCCGTCTCATTTCCAACCACGCTCCCCTCCCCTTTCCATTCCTTCTCATTTGATGTCCACCCATTTTCTCTTTCCTTCCTCCAAATGACTACTATCTACTTTTTCTGTGCTCTCTTCCCCTAGATTGCCATGTTTACTCTGTTTCCTGTCCTCATGCCCTCTCTTTGTCAATGGTGACTTTAGCTTCTGTGTTGACAACCAGTCTGACTCTGCTGTCTGTCACTTCTTTTAATTTAACCTCCCTCAACTGGTTTGATTAACTCCTCTATTCACTTGACCAAGTCTTCCCTAAATCTCTCCAGTCCTGCGATCTTGGAGTTCTATTTCTGTCAATGATGCTTGCTCTGCCTCATCATGTCTCCCTACCTCACCCCATCCTTCACCAATGCTTTAGTGAATTTCAATCTCTTGGCTCTTTCTCAGCTCTGCCTTTGTCTATGCTGCACAACTTTTCCATGTCTCTGATCCACTGTTGATGCTCTAATCCCCTCTCCTGAAACCTTTCTCGCTGCCTTATTCTTGTACTGTTACTGTAACCTTTTCCTCTCGATTCAAAAACATCTTCCTTTCCCAGCGCTGTAACCCCATCACTCTCTCCTTGGATTCCACAAGAATCCTTTTGATTCTGATGTCATAAGAGATCATTGAATCTCCTCATTTTTTTTTCTTCAAGGTCCAGCACAATATTGTCCTAACTACATTTCTGCTCTCTTTGTCCCCTATGCTCCCCCTCCTTACTGCTCTTGTTCTCTCTTTTTCCCCACTCTGAGTCATACCTTTCACTCACACTATCCCTTGGAATGGTTGTTCACTAGTTGTCTGCTAAGTGACCTCTCTAGCCATTTAGATTGCCCTTGAAAACTCTTAGGACCAAACTCCGTGCTGGTGTAACTTCAGTATTTGGCCCACTAGCTCCATGAATCCTTCCTGGGTTGATCTCTTCACCAACTATTGCCCTGTGATTTGTTTTGGCTGTGTTAGACTATTTGGAGCAGGGAATCCTATTTAGAGAGGGTCCCAACGGAACCAAATTTGAATGATTCCAAGGTGCTTTGGTGTCCCCATTGAACTCATGATAGAATTGGATCCAAACTCACCCCCTGTTGGCCTCTTATAAAATACCTGGCTCAACATATTGCTTGTATGTTAAATCTACCTTAATAGTTCCTATAGGCTGTGGGTAGCAGTAGTTACCATGTATGGTAACTTTTAATGATGCCATGTCCCTGCTACATTGGCAAAAATAAATGGTGAATGGATACTATAGTGAAAGGGACTATATAAGCAGCTAGATAGATAATATGGATATGGATTATACAAGATAAAAAATTTATTCTCCGGGGTTTACTGTAGCTGCTGCTATCTCTGACTGTTGTTTTTTTTTTTTACTAATCCAAAATCTTCATGTTTTATTCACTTTTTCTTTTCTAAGTGGTAATGCATAATAACATCTTTTCCAGTAAAATGATCCCTTTACAATTTGGCTTTGATACAAAACCAGATTCCCACCAGAAAAGTTTTTACCTCTGGGCATATAGCAATATATTTCCTTCCTAATTAATACCACATCTGCCTCCATATTTCATTTCAGCTTCTCAAAGAACATTGATGAGGCAGCCAATCACAAACAAGTATCATATGCCGCTCATCGTTCAATCAGCACAGTTTCCAGCATATCTCATTACTAAAGCATAAGTAATCTGTAAGTGAATGGCGCTTGTCCATACATTGCTAGTGTTAGTATAAATGCTCATTAGCCCACATGAGCATGACTATTACATGACCTACCACCAAATAGTTCATCTGTTTGAACACATGACAAAATCAAACTGGATAATTGAAAAAAGCCACAAATTTCAAATTATACAGGGTCAGATCCTGGGTTGTGGTCAAATAAAACACAGCACAGGATGGGGTAGAGACATGCAAATGTGGGATTAAACTCCCATGAGCACTCTTCTCATCTTCAGGAGGCTGTGTACCCGGCCACTCCTATCGCATTAAATACAGCAGCTTAAGAACAGTTCCAATGTATACAGCTGCTAATGGCTCCAAGTTGAAACCTGATTTGACTTGACGATCTCTAAGCTGAGAAGGTGGTTCAGTCTCCATAGTTAAGTCAGTCCTTACCCTCTCCTGATGCTGCTAGCGGTCAGGCTAGTCTATGCCAGTTGTAGTGCTGGTATTTGTGATGTGAACATCTGTTCACTGGGAATCAGACATAGGGAACATCTACACTGCACACTTCTTTTGGCTGTGGGCAGAGTACATATTCACAGAGCCCCTCCTACCGGGGTATAAATAACAGCCTAGCTGATGAGGCAGTGCTTAGGCAAGTAGAGTAAAGACATGCTTGAAGGGCTTGGGTATGTATGCCAGGTCTCTGCTTGCCCAAGCCAGGCCCCCATCTACACTGCTATTTTTAGCAGAGTAGTGTCTCATTGCCTCCTGGCCTCTGGAATCTTTCCTTACCACAGGAAAAGACTTCCCCAGTGGGGAAAGACTGCCTTCCCCTTGACAGAGCCTTTCCTCACCGCAGCTGGAAAAGGCTCTGGCAGCTCCCTGCAGGGAAAGATTCCAACAATGGGGAAAAACTCTGCCAACTGCCTGTTGCTGGAGCCTTTCCCCATAGCAAGGAAAGACTCTGGCAACATGGAAAGGCTTTGGCAAAAGGGAGCTGCTGAAGGCTTTCCTCATTGCCCCCACCCCTGTGCCAGATCCTTTCACTGACACATGTACATATACACCGCAGTATGGATGCAGCCTACTTTTCACTGCAGCATGTAGTGAAACATAATCTCCACTCTACCACCAGTGGTGTGTAGTGTAGCCATAGCCTAAGACCAACCCACAGAGGCCTCCTTTCAAGTCCCCTCCTCGGCCCTGAGGTCTGAGAATGATGTGATATTTAGTTTATCCCCTTCCTAAGTGTGTACAAAATCCATCTCTATATATTTACAAATGTAAACACCCTCTCCCTGAGCATACACAGTCTGAAATTACATACTACCTTCTGGTAAAATGTACAAATTAACCAGCCCACCAAAGTCTTTGTGTTTCAATAATAAGGATAGTCTACTGATTCTCAAGCCCACACACATACATAAAATTTAAATCTTCTCTTTTAGAATGGCACATGGAGAATATTAGCTCACCTCCACTATCTGTAAGAAATTATCGGGGAGAAAACATTCTAAAGTATGTGTTTTCCAGTTGAGAGGATATATAGAAAAGAAGTGAACCTTTTTGCTGAAGTTATAAAACATTCAGAGGAAAGTAGAAGAACCAAATATTAGTAATGGTCTCCTAAAGTAGCTGTAACAGCAAGGGACACAGTTTCTTTTGTTTGGACCTTATCCACAAGGCACAGCTGTTGGTTGGTAAATTTTTAAAAAATCCTTTTCTGTAGAAGCAGATGCATTGGCTCTAATGTTTCTAAATCTATTTGCCTACGTCTAGCAAAGTTTATTTTAAAGTGAAGTTTCTTTAGGGATTTCTCAACACATAATGTACTGTGCATACCTATGTGGAGCTATTCTCAAAACAGCCACCAAAAGCTGTGATAAAGCCATAACTACAGAAGCATGTGAGAGCTACCAGGGAAATTGCATGACAGAAGTTTGTCTTAATCTTAACTCCAGCTCTACCCAAATCTACATTAATAGATATGGATAGGACATGGTGCACACTACAAAGGCCTATTTCTCCAACCATTTTATATGAGCAACTCCCATTGAAATGGCTGGTCAATCAACACCTGAAGAAAACTGTTTATTCATAGTAAATGTAATGCTTGTAATGGGCACAGGCAAGAAAGCCTATGAAACTGAACTCTTTTGTATTACCTCAAAACAGGTACAGCATGGACAGTGGCAAGGCAAGCTTCTCCCACACATGGGCTTCAGCTCTGCCCTGGAGGAGTGTGAGGATAATTTAGTTTCCATAGCTATTCAGAACTTTGAACTCTCTTCTGAGAGTGCAAACGCATGCCAGTCGTGGTGATTCTTTCTTTGCATCATTAGCTAGTAGCTGAAAACCCACACTATCAAATGGGTGTGGCAGTTGAGCTAAGGAACACACCATCTGTGCAGTCTCCATCATACAACCAATGAAATTCTGGCATGCAGATTAACTGTGGACTAAGGCTGGAGATTGGTGGAGTTAGCTCTCCTGCTGTGGTTTAAGAACTCTTGACATGGCACAGAGGTATCTGTTCTGCCCTGCAGAACTTAGACCCTATGTAGACAAGAAACAAACAGAATAGGATGGGAAACAGAGGATGGAAAGCCCAGTTCCTCAATGTTATGTAGGCTGAAATCCATTGATTTCAGTAGAAGCTAGGAGCCTAAATACCTTTGAGGATCTGGGCTGAAGTGACTTGCCCAGGGTAACATAACAGCTCTGTGGCAGAATTTCAAATAAACTCAGTCTCCTGATTCTAATCCAATGTCTTAATCCACTGCATCTCATTATTTAAAATTATGAAGAGCTCTTTTTTAAAAAAAAAGAAAAAATATCTTTTAAAATCACTAATCCAATGAGTTTACAGGTTGTCTATAGCCTTAATTAATCTGATACTGTGCATGCATATTAAAATATTTGGAAATAATTTCCTTCATTCTTTACCTGCCAGGTTTCAAGTGCTGGGTTCTCCGCCTTCCCTGGGGATGCACAGATATAACAAAAGTTAGAATCTGGTCAATGGTACGCGGTATGTATATGGTATGTATGGTATAAAATTCTAATTGAGTTCAGTAGGTGTCAGATCCTGCCCAGAGATCTTAAAAGAACAATAATGTTCCTTTAAAATCCCTTTGCTTTTCATCCAAATGGAAAATAACTTTCACAAAGTTTTCAAGGTTATCTAGGGTGCCTGTCATTCAGTGATGTTTAGGCCTTTTGGTGGTTTCCACTTATGGCATATTCATCTTTTAGCTATTAAGCTTGCAATTAACAAGAATTTACCCTGTGGGCTATTTAAGTTTACGAGATTGTTAAAATCCCGTAGTGGGAAAATGTTCAATTTATTAGGCACATCAACCACTACTGAAGAATCTGTTGACTCTATATATTGTCTTTTCCCACAATGTATTTCATAAACATTTGAAAGTGCTGTGATACTCCCCAGGAATACCCAGGGTTATGAGTTACCTCATCACCACCTGCCCTTACTGTGAAGCAGTCTTGTCTGCACTTGCTGTAGATCAGCTTCCTAAAACCACCAGCCTCTGGCAACATAAGCACTGCTTGCAGGCCCCATAGACTTCACTCTCTCTGTGAAGGCAAGTGATAGGCACGTACACACACACACACACACACACACAGAGAGTCCTTGAAGCACTCACTGCAGTGTCCAGCCCTGTGGACACTCACAGAAATTAGCAAGTTTGCTATCCCCGAGGGGACAGCATACACGCTAGCTTGTTTGAGTCAACTGAGGATCAACTCCTAGTTAACACCATAGCACTGAGATATATTAATGAAAAAATCATGTTTATCATCACAGTTTAGATTTTAAGAGATAGTATTAAGATAATTAGAAGCAAAATGGATACATGTAAAAGAAAATCATAAAATGCAAACCTGGATCTACACTTATCAGTGGTTACCTTTTCTATATAATAAAGAAGATTTTTCCCCAAAGATTCAGTCTTTTGCAGAATTAGCTGGTCATCCAGTCTGACCTCCTGTACATTACAGGTCACAGAACTTCACCCACCCACTCCTCTACTAGACCCATAACCATTCGCTGAGTTACTGAAGTCCTCAAATCATGAATTAAAGACTTCAAGTTACAGAGACTCTGCCACTTACAGTAGTTTAAACATGCAAGTGACCCAGGCCCCATGCTGCAGAGGAAGGTGAAAAACTCCCAGGCTCTCTGCCAATCTGACCATATATGGTGATCAGTTAGACCCTGAACATCTGGGCCAGACCCACTGGACAGACACCTGGGAAAGAAATCTCTTTAGTAACTCAGAGCCCTGCCCAACTAGTGTCCAGACAAACCAGGATCCAGGTGTTCATGAAGCACCCACCTCTCACCAGGGGTTTTCTTCAGTGATTGGAAACAAAACATCTCCTTGAATTCTTTTTATATTTTTCAAAGTTCAATTTCCCCCTTCCCCCGCCCTTAGACAGCACAAGTTCCTATGGTTTAGTCTCCAGTGTCTTCCCATTTTCCCGGTTACTTCATATGTAAATTGGGCTTCCACTGTGTTGTCTCACAATGTTTCATTTACATGTGAACGGAGATAGGCACTATACATCCTGTCTGGAAGAAACCTGTTTTCTCTTTGGTTGGTGACAGCCTCCAAAACATATTTTCCGTACATACACACAACTCCTTAAATATCATCCATAGATCATGCAATGATTATGAAGATCAGTATATCATAAGCTTTTATTAGAGACCTTACATTATATTCTTTATGAATAAATATGATTAAAGCAGTATGCTAGGTGTAGTGAGTTTGTCAGGCCTGCTAAAATTTGCTGTTACAGATCAGTAAATCCTTTGCCAGATGGCACTATTCATAGATTCATAGATACTAAGGTCAGAAGGGACCATTCTGATCATCTAGTCCGACCTCCTGCACAGCGCAGGCCACAGAATCTCACCCACCCACTCCTATGAAAAACCTCACCCATGTCTGAGCTATTGAAGTTCTTAAATCATGGTTCAAAGACTTCAAGGAGCAGAGAAGCCTCCCTCAAGTCAACCATGCCCCATGCTACAGAGGAAGGCGAAAAACCTCCAGGGCCTCTCCAATCTGCCCTGGAGGAAAATTCCTTCCCGACCCCAAATATGGCAATCAGCTAAACCCTGAGCATATGGGCAAGATTCACCAGCCAGATACCCAGGAAAGAATTTTCTATAGTAACTCAGATCCCATCCATCTAATATCCCATCTCAGGGGATTTGGCCTATTTACCCTGAATATTTAAAGACCAATTACTTACCAAAATCCCATTATCCCATCATACCATCTCCTCCATAAACTTATTGAGTAGAATCTTAAAACCAGATAGATCTTTTGCCCCCACTGCTTCCCTTGGAAGGTTATTCCAAAACTTCACTCCTCTGATGGTTAAAAACCTTCGTCTGATTTCAAGTCTAAACTTCCTGGCGGCCAGTTTATACCCATTTGTTCTTGTGTCCACATTGGTGCTGAGGTTAAATAATTCCTCTCCCTCTCCTGTATTTATCCCTCTGATATATTTATAGAGAGCAATCATATCTCCCCTCAACCATCTTTTAGTTAGGCTAAACAAGCCAAGCTCCTTAAGTCTCCTTTCATAAGACAAGTTTTCCATTCCTCGGATCATCCTAGTAGCCCTTCTCTGTACCTGCTCCAGTTTGAATTCATCCTTTTTAAACATGGGAGACCAGAACTGCACACAGTATTCTAGGTGAGGTGAGAGTTCCTAGAGGCCAAATTTAGGCTGCTAGGTAAGAAGTCTAGGACCTCCATGGTAGCATTCTTTGAAGTGCTTCCAGTTCCACATGCAGGGCCAGTTAGACAGGCAGAACTGCAGTGTCTCAATGGGTGGATGAGACAATGGTATAGGAAGGAGGGGTTTACATTTATTAGGGAAACATTCAGGGAGCCTATACAGGAAGGATGGGCTCCACCTAAACCAAAATCGAACCAGATTGCTGGCACTTAAAATTAAAAAGGTCGTGAGCAGTTTTTAAAATAAGGGCTGGGAGAAAACCGACAGGTGCACAGGAACACATGGTTCGGACAGAGACATCCCTTAGGGGAGGATCCATTAATGGAGATTCTCTATGTCCTAGTAAGGAAGAAAGGATGAAAGATGATAAAATACTGCTAGAATCTGATGAGCAACAGTCAAATGAAAAAAAAAGTCCATTCAATTACATCATTTAATGGCAGACAGCTAAAAAGTGACAAGTTTTTAAAGTGCTTAAAAACATAAGAATGGCCACACTGGGTCAGACGAAAGGTCCATCCAGCTCAGTATCCTGTCTACCAACAGTGGCCAACGCCAGGTGCCCCAGAGGGAGAGAACCCAACAGGCAATGATCAAGCGATCCCTCTCCTGCCATCCATCTCCACCCCCTGACAAACAGAGGCCAGGGACACCATTCCCCACCCATCCTGGCCAACAGCCACTAATGGACCCAACTCCATGAACTATCCAGTTCTCTTTTAAACCCTGTTATAGTCCTAGCCTTCACAACCTCCTCAGGCAAACTATTGAGCCTCCATGTATCACATGTGCATTATATCTGCATTCCTCACTGTTCCAGCAATTAGCATTAGTTTTAATCCCTGGTTTTGGTGGGATTTATTTCCCCCATTCTGATTTAGTTGGAGCAGAAAACTTGCCTAATTGAAGACTAACTTCCAACTTTTCAGGAGCCTGAAGGGGACACAGCCTATTTTCCTTAAAATGGAGGAGACTGCAGCTGTCCTCATTTATAATAAAGAGATTAATTCTGCTAAAGCACCAGGTTCTAGGATGCAATATACTCCATCTGGATCCCAGAGGCCTTTCTGTAATTTCTGCAGGTCACACCCTACCTCTTAGGGCCTAATCTTGCAAAGCTCTGACTTCAGCAGGAACTGAGCTTGCTCAGATTTAGACTAAAATGATATGGATGACTCTTGGGTTATATTGTAGAATCATGAGGATGCATTTGACTCAAAGGCCACATTTTTCCCACCTCAGCTCTATCCGTATTCATTGTATGCTAAAACACTGACCAATTTTTACATCTTTTGTGAATTTAATCATAGAATCATAGAATATCAGGGTTGGAAGGGACTTCAGGAGGTCATCTAGTCAACCCCCTGCTCAAAGCAGGACCAATCCCCAGCTAACCATAAGAGGAGTGAAGTTTTGGAATAGCCTTCCAAGGGAAGCAGTGGGGGCAAAAGATCTATCTGGCTTTAAGATTCTACTCGATAAGTTTATGGAGGAGATGGTATGATGGGATAATGTGATTTTGGTAATTTATTGATCTTTAAATATTCAGGGTAAATTGGCCGAATCCCCTGAGATGGGATATTAGATGGATGGGATCTGAGTTACCCAGGAAAGAATTTTCTGTAGTATCTGGCTGGTGAATCTTGCCCATATGCTCAGGGTTTAGCTGATCGCCATATTTGGGGTCAGGAAGGAATTTTCCTCCAGGGCAGATTAGAAGAGGCCCTGGAGGTTTTTCGCCTTCCTCTGTAGCATGGGGCACAGGTCACTTGAGGGAGGCTTCTCTGCTCCTTGAAGTCTTTAAACCACGATTTGAGGACTTCAATAGCTCAGACATAGGTAAGGTTTTTCGTAGGAGTAGGTGGGTGAGATTCTGTAGCCTGCATTGTGCAGGAGGTCGGACTAGATGATCAGAATGGTCCCTTCTGACCTTAGTATCTATGAATCTATGAATCTATAACTAAATCATCCCAGCCAGGGCTTTGTCAAGCCTGACCTTAAAAACTTCTAAGGAAGGAGATTCCCCCACCTCCCTAGGTAACCCATTCCAGTGCTTCACCACCCTTCTAGTGAAAAAGTTTTTCCTAATATCCAACCTAAACCTCCCCCACTGCTATTTGAGACCATTACTCCTTGCTAAGTTATCTGCCACCACTGAGAACAGTCTAGATCCATCCTCTTTGGAACCCCCTTTCAGGTAGTTGAAAGCAACTATCAAATCCCGCCTCATTCTTCTCTTCCACAGACGAATATTTTGGTTGTATTTATTCTGTCACTTATTACCAGTGCTAAACTTGGCTCCACATTCCTCCTGTCTGTTGGTATTTTAGTTGCTGAGAACAGTAAGCTATAGACTGAGGAAACTAAAATTCTGACTCTTATTGCAGCAATCTGTCTAGACTGTCTAATAAGGGGATTGTTCTTGGGTGGCCTCATATTCTTTTAAATATTGACTATTTGTGCCCATAATTGCTTTCTTTGTAGATATTCGCAAAAAGAAAAGCAGTACTTGTGGCACCTTAGAGACTAACAAATTTATTAGAGCATAAGCTTTCGTGAGCTACAGCTCACTTCATCGGATGCATTTGGTGGAAAAAACAGAGGAGAGATTTATATACACACACAGAGAACATGAAACAATGGGTTTATCATACACACTGTAAGGAGAGTGATCACTTAAGATAAGCCATCACCAGCAGCAGGGGGGGAAAAGGAGGAAAACCTTTCATGGTGACAAGCAAGGTAGGCTAATTCCAGCAGTTAACAAGAATATCAGAGGAACAGTGGGGGGTGGGGTGGGGTGGGGGGGGAGAAATAACATGGGGAAATAGTTTTACTTTGTGTAATGACTCATCCATTCCCAGTCTCTATTCAAGCCTAAGTTAATTGTATCCAGTTTGCAAATTAATTCCAATTCAGCAGTCTCTCGTTGGAGTCTGTTTTTGAAGCTTTTTTGTTGAAGGATAGCCACTCTTAGGTCTGTAATCGAGTGACCAGAGAGATTGAAGTGTTCTCCAACTGGTTTTTGAATGTTATAATTCTTGACGTCTGATTTGTGTCCATTCATTCTTTTACGTAGAGACTGTCCAGTTTGGCCAATGTACATGGCAGAGGGGCATTGCTGGCACATGATGGCATATATCACATTGGTAGATGCACAGGTGAACGAGCCTCTGATAGTGTGGCTGATGTGATTAGGCCCTATGATGGTATCCCCTGAATAGATATGTGGACAGAGTTGGCAACGGGCTTTGTTGCAAGGATAGGTTCCTGGGTTAGTGGTTCTGTTGTGTGGTGTGTGGTTGCTGGTGAGTATTTGCTTCAGATTGGGGGGCTGTCTGTAAGCAAGGACTGGCCTGTCTCCCAAGATCTGTGAGAGTGATGGGTCGTCCTTCAGGATAGGTTGTAGATCCTTGATGATGCGTTGGAGAGGTTTTAGTTGGGGGCTGAAGGTGATGGCTAGTGGCGTTCTGTTATTTTCTTTGTTGGGCCTGTCCTGGAGTAGGTGACTTCTGGGTACTCTTCTGGCTCTGTCAATCTGTTTCTTCACTTCACAGGTGGGTATTGTAGTTGTAGGAATGCATGATAGAGATCTTGTAGGTGTTTGTCTCTGTCTGAGGGGTTGGAGCAAATGCGGTTATATCGTAGCGCTTGGCTGTAGACAATGGATCGAGTGGTATGATCTGGATGAAAGCTAGAGGCATGTAGGTAGGAATAGCGGTCAGTAGGTTTCCGATATACGGTGGTGTTTATGTGACCATCGCTTATTAGCACCGTAGTGTCCACTCCTGCTGAAGTGAAGAAACAGATTGACAGTGGCTATCCTTCAACAAAAAAGCTTCAAAAACAGACTCCAGTGAGAGACTGCTGAATTGGAATTAATTTGCAAACTGGATACAATTAACTTAGGCTTGAATAGAGACTGGGAATGGATGAGTCATTACACAAAGTAAAACTATTTCCCCATGGTATTTCTCCCCCCCACCCCACCCCACCCCCCACTGTTCCTCTGATATTCTTGTTAACTGCTGGAATTAGCCTACCTTGCTTGTCACCATGAAAGGTTTTCCTCCTTTCCCCCCCCCCCCCGCTGCTGGTGATGGTTTATCTTAAGTGATCACTCTCCTTACAGTGTGTATGATAAACCCATTGTTTCATGTTCTCTGTGTGTGTATATAAATCTCTCCTCTGTTTTTTCCACCAAATGCATCCGATGAAGTGAGCTGTAGCTCACGAAAGCTTATGCTCTAATAAATTTGTTAGTCTCTAAGGTGCCACAAGTACTGCTTTTCTTTTTGTGAATACAGACTAACACGGCTGCTACTCTGAAACCTTTGTAGATATTGCCAATATTGTTCTCTTTTCAGGTTATATTTTTCTTTTGCGGAATGAAAAGAGAAGACCTCCCTCCATAACTGCTCTATAGATATTTCCTTCTCAATCCAGTTAGGCCCCCAGCATAGAAAAAAAAAGTCCCTGCCTATAGTAAAAAAAAGTAGCAATAAGATGGACACCTGAAGGCAAGCAGAAACAAGGCCACCTGAAAATAACATGGTGAAGAGCTGTGGAAGCCAAGCTGAAATACCTGGGGCAAAGCTGGGGAACCGTTGAAAGAGTTGCCAGAAACAGACAGGAGTGGAGGAGCTTCGTCACTGCCCTAAAAGCCAGAGGCATAATAGGAACATGATGATGATGACATAGTAAAAAATGCCATACTGGTTCTGGCCAGCAGCATCAGGAACTACACATAACACAATTATTTAGTATTCAGGGTTTGACTCTGCAAAGCCTCCACATACACAAGCCAATGTGAATTCCATGCAGGATCAGGTTCTCTGGGTTGTAGATCACTAAAATATCAGTGCTTGTTTTGAAATGCCACTGCAGATATGTTCCTCAAGACAGTATTTTAGATTCTGGTTAAACCAATGCATTTCTTTCTTCTCAGTATCATACTCTGGGTTGTCCCAGAACATGACTATTTTTAAACGAATGAAAGGTCTGCAAAATACACCTCCTGATCCTGTCGGACTCTAAGCACCTTGTCATAAATATAAAGGGAAGGGTAAACACCTTTAAATCCCTCCTGGCCAGAGGAAAAACCCTTTCACCTGTAAAGGGTTAAGAAGCTAAGATAACCTCGCAGGCACCTGTCCAAAATGACCAATGAGTTGACAAGATACTTTCAAAGCTGGGGGGGAACAAAAGATTCTCTCTGTCTGTGTGATGTTTTTGCCGGGACCAGAGCAGAAATGCAGGTCAGAACTCCTGTAAAAAGTCAGTAAGCAATCTAGTTAGATATGCGTTAGATTCTGTTTTGCTTAATGGCTGATAAAATAAGTTGTGCTGAATGGAATGTATATTTCTGTTTTTGTATCTTTTTGTGACTTAAGGTTTTGCCTACAGGGATTCTCTATGTTTTGAATCTGATTACTCTGTAAGGAATTTACCATCCTGATTTTACAGAGGTGATTCTTTTACTTTTTCTTTAATTAAAATTCTTCTTTTAAGAGCCTGATTGCTTTTTCATTGTTCTTAAGATCCAAGGGTTTGGGTCTGTGTTCACCGATGCAAATTGGTGAGGATTTTTATCAAGCCTCCCCAGTAAAGGTGGTGTGATTCTTGGGGGGATATTTTGTGGGGGGAGACATTTCCAAGAGGGCACTTCCCCTGTTCTTTGTGTAACACTTTGGTGGTGGCAGTGTTTAACCTAGGCTGGTAAGAATAAGCTTAGGGGTCTTTCATGCAGGTCCCCACATTTGTACCCTAGAGTTCAGAGTGGGGAAGGAACGTTGACACACCTCTTTGAGGTTCTGAGCTCCCTTAATGTCCATTGAAGTCAACACATTGCTGGAGTGAACCCAGAGCTCTTTTGAGCTGGTTTAGTATTAATTATACAGTGTAATAGCTGAACATGGAACTTCACAGACAGACTCCACCAGCCCCACAGAGTTTATAATCTAAGTAAGATATGATAGTCTATGACCCATCCACACAGCAAATTATCACTAAATCAGTAACTGGTTATGGCAATGGTTAAGCTCAAAACATTGTTGACTATGTACAGAAAATGTTAATGACCACTTACAACTGCTAAATCCATGCACTGCCCTTTCTAGATGCTTCATCTACTATGCAGGAGATTTGGTTATGACGGATGTGGGTAGATGTGCCATTGTAATTGGTAAACTAAGTCATCGCCCCACCCATTATTCTGTGGTGAGACCTCTCCCAATGGTTTTCTGGTTAAGGCACAAAATTGGGAATTGAGGGTTGTGATGAGTTTCCCCCGGAGTGCCACTTGGAACTGGGATACCACTGAGCCCCCCGTCCCACTAGCCTGGGTTCCCCTTACTCTGTGTTGCTGTGACAGGCTGTGAAGCCCCCTTCCAGCACACACACAGGTAAAGACACACCTAGCTGTAGTTATATTCACACACATGCTGAGATCAGCTCTACTTGGGAGAGCTCAGCCAAGGAATTGCCCAGGATGCAAGTGCACATCTCCTCTAGAGGATAAACCCAACTCCGAGAAGTATACAGCGTAAGCTCATAAAATTCACCCTCTCCCTCAATGTGGAGAGAGATGCAACGGCTTTCTGCCCCAAGTATGAGTTCCACACTGGTTTTAGAGACAAAACAAAACAACAAAACAAAACTACAAAAGATAGATTTTAAGTGATTATAAGTGATAGCAAACAGATCAAAGCAGATTGATAAGTAAATAAACAAAAAACGCAAACCGATCTTAACATACTAGATAGGTAGGATATAAATCAGCAAATTCTCACCCTGAGTGATAACAGGCTGGCAGATTCTTAAGGCCAAGTTGCCTTGGCTTTCCCAGGTTTTCATACACAGGCTAAAAATCCTTCTAGCCTGGGACCATCACTTCCCACAATTCAGTCTTTGTTCCTCAGGTGTTTCCAGGTGTGTTGTTTCACCAGAGAGTAAGGTCTCTCATTGATGTAATTTTCCCCCCTTTATAGCTTCTCCCCACTTGCTGGAAAGATCTTTTGCTGTGACCTGGGTCAAATAGTCCCACTGTATAGTGCTATCTCTGAGAGGTTCTATTGTACTCAGTTCCTGGGGAACCCTCGTGCTTGTGTGCATTTCCTCACTAAACCATTAACATTGTTTGGCCTTTTTACTGTCGTACCTGAAAGGCTGCTTGTGGGTGCTTTCACTCATGACATATTTCAGTAACACATACATAGCCAAACTTCATAACTTCACATACAACGAGAGCACATACAAGCCAATGAGATATTACTGTCCAGCAGATCAAGACTTTTAGAATGACACCTCACAAGGGATACTTTTTATAAGGCATATCCTAATTACATGATAGAGGTGAATATTGGGGTGTCAGGGTGTCAAAAGGATAGAAACTCTATTCCTGCCATAGAGTCTTCTTATGTGGCAATAGGCAAGTCACTCTGGTTAGATGTTGGCTGTGTGTGTGTTTATTTTGTGTGCTGTCCCAGCTCTGCGCAGATAGCAGAGATAGTAGAGCTTAATTAAACTGCCCAATAAATCCACAGACTCGTTTTCAGCAAAGACACCCGGCCAGGTTTATTGTCGATGAAGCACAGTAATAGCACCTGGCAGACTCTACGAGGATACTATGACATGTATGCTCATGAGGATGCAGCTCAGTCAGTGGCAGGACTTTCCTCTGCCCCCCTAGGCTGGCCAAAGACACTCCCTCTGAGATACATCTTTATATACCGGGTGGGCAAACTACAGCCCACAGGCCACATCCAGCCTGCCAGCCCATTTAATCTGGGCCCTCGAGCTTCCGCTGGGGAGTGGGATCTGGGGCTTGCCCTGCTCCTTGTGCTCCAGCCAGGAAGCAATGTCAGGGCCCACTCCATGCACGTGTGCTGCAGCTCCTGAAACAGTGGCATGTCCCCCCTCCAGCTCCTGCATTTAGGGACAACCTGCCTGTCTGCAGACACCATCACTGCAGCTCCCATTGGCCAGGAACTGCAGCCAATGGGACCTGCAAGGTAGCACCTGCAAATGGGGCAGCATGCAGAGCTGCCTAGCCATGCCACCCCATAGGTGCTGGAGGGGGGATATGCTGCTGCTTCCGGGAGCTGCTTGAGGTAGTGCTGCCCAGAGCTTGCACCCCTGACCCCTTCCATGCCCCAACCCCCTGCCCCAGCCCTGATCCCCATCCTGCCCTCTGAACCCCTCAGTCCCAGCCCAGAGCATCCTCCTGCATCCCAAACCCCTCATCCACAGCTGCACCCCAGAGTCTGCACCCCCAGCCAGAGCCCTCATCCCCCTGCACCCCAATCCCCTGCCTCAGCCCGAAGCCCCCACGCAGACCCTGAACTCCTCATTTCTGGCCCCGCCCCAGAGCCGGCACCCCCAGCCAGAGCCTTCACCCCTTCCTGCACTCCAACCCCAATTTCTTGAGCATTCATGGCCCACCATACAATTTCCATACTCAGATGTGGCTTTCTGGCCAAAAAGTTTGCCCACCCCTGTTATACACCAATACAAACAAGTTACATATTGTCCTTGATGTATCAGGGTGTCACCCTCTGATGTATTAGAGTGCCATCCATTGCCTTGAATGTGTTTGATTGATTAAAACATTTTTATTCATCATGCGGTTACCCTGACCTTACCTTTAGGATGGGTCACTGTGTTCCTGTTATCTTTGAGGAATATACTGGTATTGAGGTGTTCTGGTAACACCTTTTTCGAATGTGCTTGCATGAGTGCTCTGTGCCCAGCACTTCTTAGCAATACGTGTTTTTGCAATATTAGTCCTGTGCTTGCCAAATTTTGTGAACAGGGCTTGCCTCTTGCTTACAGCTTAACTTTGCTTTATGTCAGCAAAGCTTTGACTATTTTAATTGAGGCCTCAGGCTTCATACCAGGCCTTTGATACATGGGCTTATGTTTCAGGCCCTCTTCTTACTACAGTCACTTGCTGCCTCACTTTTCCCCACTTGTGACATGGTACTGTTAACATTTCCCTCCCTCACTTGATGTGAGGTAAAATTCATTAATGATATTGTGGTGCTCATATGCTACAATGGTGAGAACCATAAACAAGCCCGTGGATAAAAATGAGGTTTTAAAAAATCACCTCTTGGCAGATACAACTTGTGCAGATTCTCTTGTCCCTATAGGAACCACTGTAATAATTGAGAAAATAAGTGTTTTCAAAATGTCTAAGGTAAACAATGGTGGAAGTGCAATAATCTTTTTTACCATAGTGAGACTTCAAGTGGGTTCAACCTCACTATGTCTAGTTTTGTTTGTTTGTTTTATAGGACGTATATTTACTTTCAGATGGTTTTCTTATTTTGATTCCATAATATGTTATTTCTTCTGCTACCCATTTCACTATTCAAGTCAACTCCCCTTTACAGTTGTCATATTGATACATTAAGCAAGAATCACTGTTTGATCCAGTTTTAAAGATGAAATCTCTAACTGCTACATAATGTACCTATAGAATCTAAGCATTAGAAATGCATTGGATCAGTCTCCTTTCCTATTGTTTGTAGAACCAGAAATATTCAGCAGAAAAACTAAAAATAAATCTCCAGACAGCAAAATATGTTTTGTAATATCTTTTGATGTAGGCATTACCTCAGACTCATTTGAGATAGGGAAATTCAGCTCTATTTAATAATTCTGGAATTGATGTTTGCTGTTTCGAAGTGAAGTGAAGTTAGTGTCTGTCTGTCTAGATATTTCAGTTGAGCTCATCAATGTGTGGTACCTGAGCACCTTCAAATATTTTGAAGAGCTAGAAAATCTAATAATGACCATCAAATATCATCAGCATAACATGTTTCTTTGTAGTTATATCAGTTTTAATTCTTGTTTTCACACACACACAACTCTGTACACTGCTGCCATAGGGTTTTTTCAAGGATGAATGGGAATCCTTTTGAGTCTAGCAAGTGTAAATATAGCTACATCATTCGGTGTGGGGTAACTTTTAGACCATTTACCAAAATTGAACCCAATTCCAAATGAGCCCAGTGTTGAGGAAACGGGAAATGTACCTCTTACTCTCCCTTGGAGTGACCATGACCTCATGAAACCCAGCAACATCCCTGTTTTTTATATTGGTTTTACAAAATTTAGGGTGAAATCCTGGCCGTATTGAAGTCAATGGCAAAATTCCCATGGACTTTAATAGGATCAGCATAATGACCATAATGTTTTGTCCCTGTTTTTGTAAATGCTTTGCAAATTGTGACCTACTGAAGAAGCTGTCAGACAAATGAGGTGGTGAAATTGATAGCAAGCTAGCTGAGCTCATGTGCATTTTAAGATCACCCGTCACCAGACATATCAGATGATGCCATCTTGCTATTCCTTCTCTCCAGTGAGTAAGGTGATCTGGCTACAGCATTCATAAGCTGAATGGAAGAGTGGTTTAATGGTTAAGGTGCTAGCTAGCAATGTGGAAGATCCCGGCTCCAATCTCTACTTCACTTCAGATCCTGGCTCCAGTCTCTACTTCACTTCAGGCTTCCAGTGTGACTTGGGTAAATCACTTAGTCTCTCTGGGCCTGGTTCCCAGTCTGTGGAGTGCAGCAATATATTCAAATGTGGTTTGGCTCTCAAATGCTGTGGAAGGGGGTGGGTGGGCAGGCTCTGCACCACAGATAGCTATATGATAATTTTGCTGTTATCTCATCCTTTCCCTGTACCTCCTATTTTTGATGTCTTGATATAACCCAGAATGTGAACTCTTAATAAAGCCTTTCTAAATGAAGGAAATTCACAGTCATGCAAACCCCTGATGTAGACACCTTATATCACATGCGGAGTATTTCAAACTGGTATAGTGTACTTGGATGTGTTACCAATGTCGTAACATTTAGTTAAGTGGGGGTGAATTTCCATACTGTAGACTGGGCTCTAGTGACAGACATTTCAGCTCCGAAGAGCTGATAATCTAGGTTACAATAAGACACAACAAGTGGATGAAACCAACACATTGGAAGTGTGGGGGAGGGAAAAGGATGTTGTAACCATAAAGCAAACAAATTATCATACAATAAGCAGTTGTGTCAGCTAAGTACCTGTCTAGGCAGCAATGTAGTTACGGACATGTGTACTGCTGTAACGTAGAAAGGACTGAAGAGTCTGTAGAGTGGCTAGTGCAATGGGAAACTGATCCTTGATTGGTGCCTCAGGCATTATTGCACTATAAATAATAAATGACCACAATGATGAGGTGCCCCTAAAAACTTGGACTCTCACTGTTCTTGAAGGCCATTCCAGCATCTGGTTTGGGTTAAAATAATGTAAAATAAAAACATTTTGATTCCTGTTTTTTATAATACTACAGCAGAGCTGCTCCTAGCCAAGCTATGTTGCTGCAGAGGGAGGAGAAAGAGCAGAGGAGCATTCCCCACTACCTCCAACCTCTCCAAGGTGTATCTTCTTGTCGCGCCACCAAGACTCTGGACCAAATATGCAGCTGTCTGCAACCCCTGCAACATGTCCTGGTTTCTGGGTTTGACAAACTGGTCAGTCTGATCCCTTTAAAATTCCATTTGCTTATCTATTATTTAATAGATCAATCAAAATAAGTACTAGAACTGGTGAAAAAATGGAAACCCTCTTTCAGGAAAATTTTTGAAAATGTCAAAGTCGTTCTTGTTCTGCAGGTTTCACAGAATCATAGAACCATAGGGTTAGAAGGAACCACAAGGGTCATGTAGTCTAACCCCATGCCAAGATGCAGGATCTGTTGTGTCTAAACCATCCAAGACCAGATGGCTATCTAGACTCATTTGAAAACCTGCTTTGAAACCCAGTTTTCTTGTTTTTTAAAATTTTCATTTTTGAAAAGTTTTGTTTTTTGGTTTGTTTCTTTTTTCTCCCTTTTCAACTCAACCCCACCCCCCTTGTTTTCTTTTTCCATTTTGCCACTGAAAGAGGAAAGGAAAAGAGTGGCGGAAGGAACTGAAACTGAAAATACAAAAGCCAGAAAAAGAAATTCAAATTGTATCCAACTAGAACAATTTAGAGAAACAAAAATCAGAAAAAATTCTGATTTTTTTAAAAGGGATATTTTTGCTTCAAAAATTGTGCAAAATAATTTTTTAATGTAATCAGCATGTTTGTAGTAAATTTTGGTGGTTTAGATAAAATGTATGGCTCTGGGGAGGGGAAACTCATTTCAGTCCTTTTCTGTTAGCCTTCTTAAAGCCATTTGAGATAGTAGGTTATTCATTTGGGACCAGATTGCTTACAATGTGAGCAGTTAATCGCATGAATAGTTCCTTTGACCTCAGTGGGAGTACTTGTGTGAGTAATTGCCTATAATGGGCCAGATTCTGATATCCCTACTTGCGCTGATTAGTACTGTAATCTACCACTAGTACTTACTGAAGTCAGTGGTGCTACTGATGAAGTAAGGTACTACTAAACTACAGTAGAGGCAACAGATCTGACCCACCGTGAATGAGGAGAGTTCACATTCCGGTCCTTACTATTTTCATCTTTTTCAGTTTTTTTAAGATCACATTCAGAAATACATTTGTGTTATAGAAAAATATGTTGACAGCCATATAATCTGCCCTGGGGGAAGGACAGTCTTGTCATCTGTGTTTGGTACAGTGCTCCACACAACGCCCTCTGATCTTGATCCTAATGGGGCATTAGGGTACTACTGTAGGAAAAAAAGATTATAGTATTTAAGGGAAAGACTGAGAACCCAATCTCACACCGGTGAGAAGTTAGTAACAGGAGGAATCCCATCAAATTTCATTCCCAATCCGGATCAGTAAATGATATTGAAGTGAGGGATACTGGGCATGGAAGTCATTGCTCCCACTGGGAATAAGGCATTCTCAGTCAGGCCCTACACGGTCTCATGGTTAAATGGATTCACTGCATTAGTGATCTGCTTGTATGTTTTCCATTCCATACAGGAAACAGTGCAAGTTACTGCTTTCTTTTACCTCTCTAATTTTTGGTGTCAAAAAAAGTAAGCATATATATTTTGTGAAGTAAAGTTTTGCTAGTTCCAATTGGCTACAAGACTGTTCCCCTTATTTGTCTGTGGATAGTAAGGGGAGGGTACGCTAATAGAACTCTGTCATTCAGGAATCAATTGCAAGGAGCCCAGGACAGAGCTCAATGTGCTGAGGAGTGCAGGATGGATGGTAGCTAATAAATCTCCTCATTACTTCTTGCGTCTCATTGCAGCTGGTATTTGTAGTAGTGTGTATAATCTCATTACTGTAGTGCAGTTCTTCTGTATGGCTGTGGGAAGGGCAAATTCCATTTCAATCCTTATTCTGTCAGCCTTGCTCATGTTGTATATGTAAGGGGACTGTTGCCCCCTTACTAACATTCAGTGGTGGTGGTTTTGGTTGGCTGGCTCCCAGTACTAAAAGGGGAAGAGTCTATGGGAAATCAGGACCCTGAGACTGATAGTCCCCAGGAACAATGGGGAGAGGCCAGGGCTCCAGGTCAGCCTGAATGACAGGGCGGGCAGGCTGATCAGGGAATCAGGAGGCTAGGGAGGTCCCGTCCTCAGGGTGAGCTGGAATTGCCTGGGTCAGACAGAGTGGGGCTGAGCTAAACGAGGAAAGCAGGGGCCCAAGCTGAGCTGAGGAGCAGAGCTGGGCCAGATCCAGAGAGAGCAGACCCTGTCCTGGGAGCAGAGCTGCAGCTCCAAAGCCAGAGGCACAGCCCAGAAAGAGCAGACCCTTGTTCTGGGAGGAGAGCTGCAGCAACCAGAGCCAGAGGGGCCAGAGAAGCAGCCCAGAGAGCTGGGAGGCGGAGCAGCAGCCGTGCTGAGACAGAGTGGTGGACCTATGGCTGGAGCGGTCTGGAGCTGGGTGCGGTGAGCAGCTGGGAGAGCGAGGGGGACCCTGGACAGCGGGCCCAGCACCGGGAGACGCCTCAGCCAAGGAGCTCTGCAGGCCAGGCTTGATTGTAACCCCAACAGGGTGGGGGGCAACACTGGGAAGAAGGGTCCTACCACTTAGAGCCTGAGAGCATGTGGCCACCACCAGAGCAAGTATCCAACCCGCAGCATCTCTGCAGCACAGCCAGGGCCTGAGAAGGAGGCCTGGGACCACCAGGAACAGACTGTGAACTACCCTGACGTTCCAGAGACACTGTTTGTGATGTTCCCTGCCACAGAGCGGGTTGATGTGTTTCCTTTAACCTTTCCCATTTTCCCTTATTCTTTTTAAAATTAATTGTTGATTGAATAACTTGCATTTGCTTTAACTTGTATGTAATGGTCAGTGAGTCAGAGAAGTGCCCAGTTCAGAGAGTACCCCATGGAGTACACCCTAGCCCTGTCCTAAGTGACCACAGCAGGGTTGGGGTCGAGCCCCCCAGGAATCCAGCCTTGTTGGGGTTACAAGGACTCTGCCAGACAGGAGAGTGGAAGGGGAGTCCTCAAGGGCAGGGAGGCCACTGGGTAAAGGAAGTGGGACAGTGGATGAGAAGGAGACTCAGATCCTTTTGCTAGCCCACTTCACCGGGGTAGTGCAGGACAGCCAGGAAAGTTCCCCACAATAGCGGACTATTCCCCCGCTTACATATAGTACTTATTCGAGCTAGATTCTTGATACCTTTAATGACACCGAATACTCGGGGTAGGATTCTGTTCTGTGCCATCTAAGAGGTGTAATGCCCAACTTGTAGCTCAGAAGGCATGGGAGGTTAAGGTAGAAGGCATCTTTGTCCTTCCTGATCCTGGAGTTCTGGGAACCCTGTCTATGTTACAGCAGCCTCTCTGGGGCTACCCTATTGGCCATAGCATGGCCAGGAATCTCTGCAATGCTATATGCTGTTGCCCTTGTGCCCAATTGCCCCTCCTGTCGCCCAGCATGCTCCTTACATCAGGCTTATGATTAGTTCTCTGGAAGGCAGATCAAGGCTATCTCTTGCTGTGCTTATGCTACGAGAATCCTCCCCTACTCACACACACCAACCAGACAGGAGACTTTTAATGCCCTTTACTCACTCCAGTCCTCTGACTTAGTATAAATGGGCCAGAGTGGGGATAGGATCTTGTTCTAGCATTGTACTCCATGAGCAGTTACACTGAGATCAGTGGGACTAGGCACAGCATCAGGTAATGCTCAATTTAAATAAATGCATCCGATGAAGTGAGCTGTAGCTCACGAAAGCTTATGCTCTAATAAATTTGTTAGTCTCTAAGGTGCCACCAGTACTCCTTTTCTTTTGCGAATACAGACTAACACGGCTGCTACTCTGAAATTTAAATAAAGGTTCAGAATCGAGCTCCATTGACTTCAGTGGGACTATTTCCAGAGTAAGGTACTGCACGTGGCGAGTAAGTCTGGAAGAATCTGAACTTTTAGACTTTGCTGCTCAGGCTGGTGATCTACAGTAATGACAGGGCTGCAGATGTTTTCTGAGGGAAGATTGGTTTTAAAAAATCTGTTTATGGCTAGCTTGTGAGCTCCTTCCTCGCACTAGTGAACACTCACATGAGTAGCCCCATTGCAAGCAGTGGAACTATTTGTGTGAATATTTGCTCACCATTGTCAGGAAGGAACTCACAATCTGTCTCTTAACAAACGTGTAGTTGCTGAGTTTTGGATCTACATTAGGGAGTAAGACTACCTGGTGCTTAGCTTCAGGTGTGTAGGCAGAGGCAGTGCTGCACGCTTATATACTCATCCCCCACCCTAGGCAAGTGGGTGAGGGAGAGAGTGACGGCTTGGCATCACCAACCGCATTTGCTGGGCAGTACAACTGTTGGTAAAGACTAGCAACAAATTATACCCCCTCTCTGAAGCAAGGAAGGAAAGAGGAATTATGAATCGGAGGTGTGTCTCTGCACAATGTCTTGGTGGAGATTATACATCACCCCTTGCTCCAGACTGTGCCTAAAATTACAAAACTGATTTTAAAATAACTCCGGTTGCCACCAGCAGAAACAGAATCCTTTCAGGTGCTCTCACTGCTGCATAAAGCTTCAGCTTCTCATGTGGGATTTAACACAGCTGCCAATCATGGAAAGTATTAAATTACCTGGTTTATCCATCTGATAGTGCACAGTTATTCCCTTGAGTGTATTTGCTAGTTCTTTGTCTCCAGTGCTTTCCTTAGAAGAGTATCCACAGAAAAGGGTGGGTGTGAGGTTGCGATAGGGCAGTGGTTCTCAAACTTCATTGCACTGTGACCCCTTCTGACAACAAAAATTACTACACAACCCCACGCCACAGGGGCCCGCAAAGCTAAGTTGCTTGTGCTTCAGCTCGGGCTTCAGCACGGCTGGCATTAGACTCGCTGGGGCCCAGGGCAGAAAGCCCAAGCCCCGCTGCACAGGACTGAAGCCTGAGGTCCCTGCATGGCAAGTTGCCACCAGCAGAAACAGAATCCTTTCAGGTGCTCTCACTGCTGCATAAAGCTTCAGCTTCTCATGTGGGATTTAACACAGCTGCCAATCATGGAAAGTATTAAATTACCTGGTTTATCCATCTGATAGTGCACAGTTATTCCCTTGAGTGTATTTGCTAGTTCTTTGTCTCCAGTGCTTTCCTTAGAAGAGTATCCACAGAAAAGGGTGGGTGTGAGGTTGCGATAGGGCAGTGGTTCTCAAACTTCATTGCACTGTGACCCCTTCTGACAACAAAAATTACTACACAACCCCACGCCACAGGGGCCCGCAAAGCTAAGTTGCTTGTGCTTCAGCTCGGGCTTCAGCACGGCTGGCATTAGACTCGCTGGGGCCCAGGGCAGAAAGCCCAAGCCCCGCTGCACAGGACCGAAGCCTGAGGTCCCTGCATGGCAGGGCTTGGGCTTCAGCCCCGTGTGGCAGGACCTGGGACTCGGTTTTCTGCCCTGGGTCCCAACGAGTCTAATGCTGGTCCTGGCGATCCCATTAAAATGAACTTGGACCCACTTTGGGATGCTGACCCACAGTTTGAGAACTGCTGGGACAAGGTATTGTTCACTTGGAACAAAAAACAGTAGAAAATATGAGGCAAAGACATAAGAGGAAAATGCCAAGCACATTGTGGATGCAACTGGAAAACATATAATTAATATTAGATACTGCAAAAATCTTTTATTTTATTATACCTCATGCAGCCCTCAATTTCAGTGGATTTACAGTGTAGAATTTGGCCGTATCATTTTTGTGCTAGGAATATGATATCAGTCTGTGAAGTGTATGTCAGTGCAGAGCCTGGGCTTTACTTTCTAAAGTTGAAATCATGGAACATCCAAGACCCAGAGTCAGCATTTCAGCTTTTAAACAGAAGCTCAGACCAAAGACAGACATCTGAAGTTCTGATATACCTCTTTGATTTGGAGATTTCAAAACTATTTTCTCCCACTCAGGCTAAGTCACAAAATTGCATTTAAAGGTTTTATACTCTATTAATGTGTCTTCCTACAACAAACTGACCTGTTGTTGTTTAATGTGGTAGCTTGTTTCCTTTTTACTCTACTGAATTCTCTTTTCTTATTGTCCCCTTAGATCTTTTACTGCTTTGATAACTTCTAAGAAAAAAAGTTTATATATTATGCATCTTAAATCATCATTTCTCATTTGCTGAGTGCTGATGATAGATTTCTCTTTGCATTTGCTCAAATTATGTTCTTTTTTCTAAAATGTTCTTTTTTCTTAAAAAAATAAAAGATTTCCTGGTGTTTTTTTTGTGGATGAAAAAGTTGGCATTCTGTTCAACTACATTTATTATTTAATTGCTTAACACCAATATATTGTATTGGGTTTGGTGTAAATATGATGGGTCTGATACATCACTCTCTTAACTTGGTGCCACAAGAGTGTGAAAGTGGTGTAACAGAGTTGGGAATCAGGCCCCATGTGTCAATATATAATGGAAATAGATTTGACATCAGTTTTTTAAGTGGAACTCACATAGGAGACTGATGGCAAGTTCTGCTGAAAAACTAATGGCATGATATGGCCCTGTGGTTTTTGAATCATGCTCCTCATCACTGTTTTCAGATTTAATAACTAGATTCACTTTAGCAGTATGGTCAGGTGCTACTTAAAACAATGTTTCAGTTCTGATAGCAAGAAAATTTTGGATCTCATCTTTTACCAGCTACAGGCTAAAGTGAGAGTTTACTCTCGGCCCCGGATAAAGGGTGACATACAGACTAACACGGCTGCTACTCTGAAACTTCTCCAAAGGAAGCTCTGGGAAGAGAGTATGTAACCAGAGACACCCCAAGGAATCATCACGTTTCTCTGGAGCTCATTTTAGGTAGCGTGAAGGACATATCTGTCAGTTCATTACCAGATGTGGTATATTCTGCTCCCCCTCCACAATTCTTCATGTCCAGCAGCTCTGCTCTACACCATGCCACACATCATGCCCTTAGCCTTCATCGGTGCTCACATTGTGAGAATAGCAGGCATGAGTCCCTCTGCTCTTCCCACCACCATGCCTAGACCCAGGGTCTCAGTAGGTCCTCCATGACTTGCAGGACCTTACTACCATGCACAGCCACACAAGTCATACTCATGAATCTAGCACAATGTCTTCTGTTTTACTAAAATCTACAGAACGATGCAACTAAACTGCTAAATCAATTGGCAGTATATCAAAATAGCTACAGTAATGGATAGTTGGCGCTATATTGAATAATATGTGTAATGGTGTAGTAAAATATATTGCAAAAACAATATGCCGTGCTTAACAAAATTTCATCTTGAGATAACACTAATGTTTATGGTTTGTTTTGTCTTTTATATATTCTCATTATAGTGAAGAGAGTATGTTTTGGAAATTGATCCATAATACAGGATATGTTATATTTTCAGCAATAAAACATTACTCAGGAAGAAGAACAGAGGGAACTCTCGATTGTACCACAATGTGAATCTCCCTTTGCTAGCTAAAAAAATAGTAGTTTTCTAAAGCGAAACCCTTGGAGGAAATCATATGTAGAGCTGGGTTGGATTCCAGGCTGGTGCAGAATAGGATTTGTAGTCCATCTGTTGTTAACCTCTGATCACCAGAGGCAAAACATTGTTTCCTCTCTAAAATGGCTCTTTCAGGGAGGGATGGGGTCAAAAATAATATGTGAGATATATTTTATATCAAAGAGCCTTATAGAGAAAAACATTTTGTGAATGAGCTCAGCAGTAAAAAATTAAGTTTCCTAAGTGTCCTAGAAAAATGTGAATGTGTATATAGGATAGCAGAATATTGCAGTGAACAGCATTGCAAAAGGAACGGTATTTTAGACACCTTACTCTAAAAGATAATAAAAGGTTAACCTACAAAATGTACTAGTCCCAGTGCCATATTCCATCTTGTGTACAACTACAATGTACCTCCCCAGTTTCCTTCTGCAATCTTCATCACTCCCTGAAGTGCCAATGTAAACTTTACATATTCTATAAATAATTTATGTTTTTATACTGCACTCATCATATAGTATCTGAGCACCTGGCTGTGATCTCTTAAACAGGTGCTGTGTCCTTCAAGAGGTACCTTCAGGAAGAAAAGGTTCTCCGTCACTCAAGGCCTGCTTCTCCTTCGATCGTTATGTAGGGACTGGTTTCCACTGGTTCACCATTCCTTGATGGAGTTTTGGGGAACATTGAAAGTATGTTGCCATAAGACCAGAGGGTGAAAGGTGGTCTTTTGTGCTGCTATGATTTACTAGCTGCTGAGTTAATGTGTTACCAGTATATAAGCTTTTAATATTGTTGGGTTGTCACTATAAGTCTAATTAATCGTTGAGCCATCTAGATCTTTGCAGATGGGTGTTTTAAAATCTAAATAAATGAATAAATATTGCTGTGAGCTTTAGTACAACTCAGTATTTCAGAGCTGTCAGGATGTCTTCCAGTTATAATTAGGGATAAATCTAATTGTAAAGGAAAAAGGGATTTTCAATGCTGGGATTATATTACAAGTTAATTGACAATAGGCACCAGAATAAATGAGCCTGATACAATGATTTATTTACATCAACTCTGGTGCATTTAGAAATTCATTATGATTGTGTAAACGCAGATGTCACTAGGACTTCGTGCCTTTGTGGTTCTCTCCAAGGCTAGAAAATTGAGGCAAAATCAGAAAACTGCCAGCAATCCAAGGGACCCCATCCTGCAAGGTCTTGAGCAGCCTGTGCTTTCATGGGTCAGATGGAGTGCTGCTGACTAGGATCCTCCTTTGCTATTACTCATCCCAATAAAGTTGAATGTAATTAGATTTATTGTTAGCCCTAACAAAAAGTCTTTAATTTCTGCATAATTAGCCTGATTAAGTGAAGAAGCTGCTCAGAAAATGCTGGGGGGTGGTTCCCTCTGTGGAAAAATGCGACTTTTCATCAAAAACCTGCAATCAGATATTTTCAACCAAAACTGAAAGTTCCATCAGGAAAATCAAAACTGAACCCTTTTGCTACAATGTTTAGTTACAGGGAAGGTCCTCCTATGCTGCCACAGTGCTTCATGGTAGGGTGACCAGATAGCTAGTGTTGAAAAACTGGGACATGGGGTAGGGGGTAATAGGTGCCTATAAAGACAAGCCTGAATATTGGGACTGTCCCTATAAAATCAGGACATCTGGTCACCCTACTCATGGGAGTTGTAGTTTGGGTGCTTATGCCCCCATTCTCGCCATACAGGCCAACCTGCCTGGCTGGTCTACATCTTCCAAGTCAAAATTTTCCACTGAAAACCCAGTTTAGCTCTCATTTAGTCAAAAATCCACTGTCCATTGAAAGACAGTTTTGATAGAAAAAATTCAACTGGTTCTATTGAAGTGAATTTGGAGCTCAGAAAAGGGTCTGGATTGACAGCCTTGAAGAGTGATGTCCTCTAATTACAGACCACATTCAGCAGTGGCAGAAAGCAGTGCCAGCTTCCTCTCACTTCACCACAAATGTGCTTCAGCCCTGGCCTGAACAAACCATTTCTGCTCCATTGCCTGTATTATCCCTGCCCTCTATGCATGGACTGTCAGCTGGGGTGCCAATTAGCCCCAACCAAAGTTAGTATTTTTTGTAACATCTCCTAATTCTTAATCATACTGCATCTTTTGAATTTTCTCCATCCTCCTTCTTTCTCAAAAGTTAAAGGCAAGAGAGGTTGGTTTGGATTCCTGTCTTCTGGTTGTTAAAAGGGGGCATGGTTCAGGATGATCTCACTGTTGCCCTCCTTAGGGCTACGGGAGGTAGGTTTGGAAACTAATTGTACCAGGGAGAAGAGGTCCAGTTCTTTCAGACATAGATGTGTGGGAAAGCCCTTCATAGAATGCAGGAATAGAATATCTGGCGTATACAATATCTGTCACTGTGTCACTTGGAGGTGGGTGCAGATCAACTCAAAGCAGATATGCAGTACAGTGAAGGAAGTGAAATGGGACTAGTGGACCCAGTCTTGTTTTCTAAAGGGAGGACAGACAAACATTGGATCCATGGTCATGCCGTTGCTTCCCAGACTTTAAAAAGATTTAGCTGCCTCCATTTTGTCCAGCAGAAAGTTCATATGGTGGAACAGTTTTTAATTTTGTTTACACATTGAAATTCTTCATTTCATGTTTAAGGCTGGGATTTCAAAGAAAGTTCAGCATCCAATTTACACTGAAAGTCTTTGCCTTTGGACATCTAACTACCTTAGTCTCCAGCCTAACTAAAAGAAGGTTGAGGGGAGATATGATTGCTCTCTATAAATATATCAGAGGGATAAATACAGGAGAGGGAGAGGAATTATTTAAGCTCAGCACCAATGTGGACACAAGAACAAATGGGTATATAAACTGGCCACCAGGAGTTTAGACTTGAAATCAGACGAAGGTTTTAACCATCAGAGGAGTGAAGTTTTTGGAATAGCCTTCCAAGGGAAGCAAGTGGGGGCAAAAGATCTATTCTGGCTTTAAGATTCTACTCGATAAGTTTAGGAGGAGATGGTATATGATGGGATAATGGATTTTGGTAGTAATTGATCTTTAACTATTCAGGGTAACTAGGCCAAATCCCCTGAGATGGGATATTAGATGGATGGGATCTGAGTTACTATAGAAAATTCTTTCCTGGGTATCTGGCTGGTGAATCTTGCCCATATGTCAGGGTTTAGCTGATTGCCATATTTGGGTCGGGAAGGAATTTTCTCCAGGGCAGATTGGAGCAGGCCCTGGAGGTTTTGCCTTCCTCTGTAGCATGGGGCCTGGTTGACTTGAGGGGGCTTCTCTGCTCCTTGAAGTCTTGAACCATGATTTAAGGACTTCAATAGCTCAGACATGGGTGAGGTTTTTCATAGGAGTGGGTGGGTGAGATTCTGTGGCCTGCGCTGTGCAGGAGGTCGGACTAGATGATCAGAATGGTCCCTTCTGACCTTAGTATCTATGAATCTATGAATCTATGAAAATCCCAGCCTAAATCAGTACCACAGCCAGATGGATGCTGCTTTATGCTGTCTGCCATCCAGCCCGCTCCCAGCCTGCTCTTGTCACATGCCTCTCTACTCTTCAAGGCAGCCAACACAGCCATCCCCACCTCCACATAGCTCAGAAGTGCCAGTCTTCATCGCAAACTTTTTAACGTTGAAATACAGCCAGTGCTTTAAACACAGAAAGATGGACTAACTGCCATTCCCTCCAGCCCCCATAAAGTAAACCTGGCTGGACTCAGTCACTGTGAATTCCTACAAATTGGTGGGAAAGATGGAGATTAAGTTTAAGGTGACGAATAGTAATACAATTAATGTCAGAGTTTGACTCTAACAGAAAAGGTTTAGTGAAGGCCAGGCAGTTATCAGCATCTTTCCACTGGGACCTCAGTATGGATCCGTGCTGCCTCTTCTAATCCTACCTGATTTAACAATGGAAGGTTAAGGGGTGATCATATCTTGTAAGTGCCTACCTGGGAAATAAAAAATTGAAACTGGGCTCTTCAGTCTAGTAGGAAAAGGTATAACAAGATCCAACGGCTGGAAGTTGAAGCTAGACAAATTCAGGCTGGAAATAAGGCACAATTTTTTAACACTGACACTAACCATTGGAACAATTTATCATGGGATATAGTGGAATTTCCATCACTGGCAATTTTTAAATCAGCATTGGATCTTTTCCATTTACAACATACACTTTGCTTCTCTACAAAAGAAAAAGGACACTAAACTATCTAAACTACTACATGCCACAAGGGGCCACAACAGTGGTTTCCATAACGCACCCAGCAATATTGTTAATCTATCCAACTATACTCTTAACCCAGCAGAAGAATCTGTCCTATCTCGGGGCCTCTTCTTTTGCCCCTCCATCCCCACGAACATGATACAGTTATGTGGTGACCTAGAATCCTATTTTCGACATCTCCGACTCAAGGAATATTTCCAACACACCTCTGACCAACATATTAGCCCACAGAGACCTTCCTACCAACACTACAAAAAGAAGGATTCTGGGTGGACTCCTCCTGAAGGTCGAAATAGCAGACTGGACTTCTACATAGAGAGCTTCTGCCGACATGCACGGGCTGAAATTGTGGAAAGCAGCATCACTTGCCCCATAACCTCAGCTGTGCAGAACACAATGCCATCCACAGCCTCAGAACAAACTGACATCATAATCAAAAAGGCTGACAAAGGAGGTGATGTCGTCATCATGAATAGGTCGGAATATGAACAAGAGGCTACTAGGCAGCTCTCCAATACCACTTTCTACAAGCCATTACCCTCTGATCCCACTGAGGAAGAAAAGAAACTACAGCATTTGCTCAAGAAACTCCCTGAAAAAGCACAAGAACAAATACGCACAGACACACCCCTGGAACCCCGACCTGGGGTATTCTATCTGCTACCCAAGATCCATAAACCTGGAAATCCTGGACGCCCCATCATCTCAGGCATTGGCACCCTGACAGCAGGATTAGCTGGCTATGTAGACACCCTCCTCAGGCCCTACATTACCAGCACTCCCAGCTATCTTCGAGACACCACTGACTTCCTGAGGAAACTACAATCCACCAGTGATCTTCCTAAAAACATCATGCTGGCCACTATGGATGTAGAAGCCCTCTACACCAACATTCCACACAAAGATGGACTACAAGCCGTCAGGAACAGTATCTCCGATAATGTCACGGCTAACCTGGTGGGTGAACTTTGTCCTCACCCATAACTATTTCACATTTGGGGACAATGTATACCTTCAAATCAGCGGCACTGCGATGGGTACCCGCATGGCCCCACAGTATGCCAACATTTTTATGGCTGACTTAGAACAACGCTTCCTCAGCTCTCGTCCCCTAATGCCCCTACTCTACATGCGCTACATTGATGACATCTTCATCATCTGGACCCATGGAAAAGAAGCCCTTGAGGAATTCCACCATGATTTTAACAATTTCCATCCCACCATCAACCTCAGCCTGGACCAGTCCACACAAGAGATCCACTTTCTGGACACTACGGTGCTAATAAACGATGGTCACATAAACACCACCCTATATCAGAAACCTACTAACCGCTATTCCTACCTACATGCCTCTAGCTTTCATCCAGATCACACCACACGATCGATTGTCTACAGCTCTACGATATAACCCCATTTGCTCCAACCCCTCAGACAGAGACAAACACCTACAAGATCTCTATCATGCATTCTTACAACTACAATACCCACCTGCTGAAGTGAAGAAACAGATTGACAGAGCCAGAAGAGTACCCAGAAGTCACCTACTACAGGACAGGCCCAACAAAGAAAATAACAGAACACCACTAGCCATCACCTTCAGCCCCCAACTAAAACCTCTCCAATGCATCATCAAGGATCTACAACCTATCCTGAAGGACGACCCATCACTCTCACAGATCTTGGGAGACAGGCCAGTCCTTGCTTACAGTCAATCCCCTAACCTGAAGCAAATACTCACCAGCGACCACACACCACACAACAGAACCACTAACCCAGAAACCTGTCCTTGCAACAAAGCCCGTTGCCAACTCTGTCCACATATCTATTCAGGGGACACCATCATAGGACCTAATCACATCAGCCACACTATCAGAGGCTCGTTCACCTGTGCATCTACCAATGTGATATATGCCATCATGTGCCAGCAATGCCCCTCTGCCATGTACATTGGTCAAACTGGACAGTCTCTACATAAAAGAATAAATGGACACAAATCAGACATCAAGAATTATAATGTTCAAAAATCAGTCGATTAAAGACCTGAGAGTGGCTATCCTTCAACAGAAAAACTTCAAAAACAGACTCCAGTGAGAGACTGCTGAATTGGAATTAATTTGCAAACTGGATACAATTAACTTAGACTTGAATAGCGACTGGGAGTGAACGAGTCATTATACAAAGTAAAACTATTTCCCCATGTTATTTCTCCCCAACACTCCACCCCCCACTGTTCCTCAGATGTTCTTGTTAACTGCTGGAAATGGCCCACCTTGCTTGTCACCCTGAAAGGTTTTCCTCCTTCCCCCCCCCTCCTGCTGGTGATGGCTCATCTTAAGTGATCACTCTCCTTACAGTCTGTATGATAAAACCCATTGTTTCATGTTCGCTGTGTGTGTATATAAATCTCCCCACTGCATTTTCCACCAAATGCATCCGATGAAGTGAGCTGTAGCTCACGAAAGCTTATGCTCAAATAAATTTGTTAGTCTCTAAGGTGCCACAAGTACTCCTTTTCTTTTTGCGAATACAGACTAACACGGCTGCTACTCTGAAACCTTCCTAAAAGAGAGGTTCTAGTTCAAACAAGGATTATTTGGAGGAGTTCTATGGCCTGTGTTATACAGCAGGTCAGACTAGATGATCACAGTGATGTCTTCTGGCCTTACATTCTATGAACTACAGGCTGTTAATTCCAGTTGACTTCTCCCAACACTGGACTTCAGAGAGGTACTTTTCTAGCTGAGACCTTCCTTGGGTCTCTCTCTTCAGCTTGATCCAGGAAGGAGGTGTAAAACCTGACTTCATGCTCAGTAATATGACCTGGGTGTGAGGATAGAGAAAATGGACAGGAATCAAATATTATACACACATACATGCACAAGTGCTATATCTTTGATGGGCAGTGATGTTGCATAGCAATAAATTCACCAAAGAGGGGAGCCTGCGTTTGAAAAGCATCAAGCTGCACATAAAAACTAGCTGAACAAGTGATACAGTAGCATCACATCATGCAGTATGGTGTGTTAAAACTGATGGGATGAGAAGTGCTCCTTGCAATGCATGAGCTATGAAGTCTGAAGATATTATTTGTAACTACAATTAGAGCTTCAGAACCTTTTGTTGGCAGCTGCTATCTCACGGAGATGTGACATTGTCCCTGATGTGGTCAGTGGTGAGAGAAGAAATGATATTTGAGACTTTTGCATCTGTGGTCCTAGCTTAACCATGAGAAGAAAACTTCTGCTGCTTGACTCCACTTTTGACCTCTCTAATTAGATGGCCCATAATCTCCTCCCTGTAATCTGAGTGGAATTTAAGAAGTTGATTTTGACCTTACAAAGTCCTAAATAGTTTGGGACCCAGCTACCTCAGGGACTACCTTTCTGTGTGGATATCTCTGCCGTTGTGGTCAGCACAGGCAGTTGAGCTAACAGTTCTATGGGCTGGAAGATGTGGGTTCGGAGAGGGTGTGGCTGGTAGGGCAATTTCCATGAAAGGTCTTCAAGTCAAATTCATTGTCTATCAAAGCCAAAATTTGCTGATCTTCAGGGCATGCCACAAAGATCCATCTGATTTTTGTTGGCCTTTGGTAAGAGTGTGGGATGAGGGATGGGAGGGATGGATGAAGAGAATGGCTCTCAGACACCTTGATGGAAGGAGAGGACACAGTATTTTTAATATCTTTTATCCTCTGATTTTATGCATTCAATGTTTCTGTAAATAACACCCAGAGCTAGGGATAGGCACTCTGCAAATGAATAAATAATATCAAACCTAGAGTGTTTTGCTGCTTGTTGTCACAATGGTCTCTGCTGAGGAAGGCAGAGCGCATCAGCCAAAGGCTTCCTGACCTCTGCCTACAAACTATTCCAGGCTCCATTTTGTGTGTCTGGTGTATTATATGGCACCATAAACTTCTTATGCTATTCACTCAAACTCCAGGTTTACCCTCCGGACTCCAATTTCTATAGATTGCTGATGCACACAGCAATACCAGCCGGCACTTACCCAGCAAATTCTGATGCTGGAGGTTGAGCATGTACTGATGGGACAGCATTTCCCTCAGAGGTTTGCTGTCATAAACTCTCATGATGCTATAGAGGTAGCATTTCTGGCCTCGCTTCAGGTCCTGTAAGAGCAAGGCAGCACATGGCAATTTAACTGTTAGGACTAAATTTACATCTGATTCTATACTGATTTCAAACTGTAACAAGGGGATTTAAGTCCATTGTTCTATTGCAGGGGGATTTTATTAAATAAAGCAGTAATTAACCTGAGGAAGAAACCTTTACAGACAAGTTTTAATTTAACCTTTTTTACCATTTAAATATACTCAGAAACTAGGCTACAAGAATGGATAGCACCCTCTAGGATGTTACCCTCTAGGATGTTACCTCTGCTCCTAAAGGGACATTTTTGTTTCATTTAACTAAAAGAGTTAAGTAAGACCCCAGATTGTGAATGAAATACAAAGAACGCTAAACTAGGCCTGCTATCAGTCTGTTACCTTCAGTAAGTAGGTATCCTGAGCAGATGGAGGAACTTGTATGCATAAAACTTTTGGAGAATGACAGAGACCAGGATTCTTCTTCCAATTTTCACCCATCCTTACCCAGCCTCTCAAAAGACAGGTTCAAAAACATGAGACAAAAACAAACTTTATATCAATAATTATTCATGATCTTCAAATATCCAGTACAACTCCTCAGAGGGGAGGAACAAAAGCAGAACTAAATTTCCAGACCCATTCAGAATGGGCTCTGGTTGGAGGCCCTGAAAAGAAGAATAAAGAAGAACTGGATCACTGTGCCTTTCCCTTGTGCAAATGCTTTGCTCTCATAACTGTGAATTGTAAATTGTCACCTTTCAAACTGGACTTTGGAAACCATGCAGACTTCACACTACATAATGCTAAAATGGAGACATCTTCCTATCCCTCTTCACCCATTGTAGAGTGCTGGTGCTAGGGATTAATTTAAGTATATAGTGATTTACAGAGAGAATACATAGATAATCCCTGCCCCAAAGAGTTTACAGTCTAAGGGTCAGATTCTGATACCCTTATTCACATTAGGTAGCACCTTACCCCACAAAAAGTCCCAAGAAAGTCAATTGTGAGGAAGGTGCTATACAGCGTTAGTAAGCCTATTAAAATTGTGTGGTAAACTGGATATGGTATGACATAATAGAAAGGGAAACGACGCAGGGCAAGCTAAAAAGGTTGCTTCCTTTATACTTTGGGTCACTGCACTACCTACTTTTTAAATGTTATTATCCTACTTACTTTAGAAAGGCAGCATAGGTGTAGGAGTCAGCATTGGAGAGACCGTGGGAATAGGCGAGTTGTGAGGAGGAATATGAAGGAAAGGGAGGTTACATGGTATGCAGGATTTGGAAGGTATTTCAGGCATAGGGGAAAGCATAGCAATTCAATCTTTCCTGAAATCATAGGCTATTTAAAGCAAGGTGATCCCACCCCACTTCTGCCCATGGTGAAATCCCATGGCACTTTTCCAATATGCATGTAAAGGATAATCCAAGTCAACATTTCCCCCGCTCTCTCTTTTAGGAGAACTGCTTCTGACATCTACAGCTATGTGTGCTGCTGCTTAATGCACAACACCTGCTGCATTTGTCTACCCTGTTAGTGAGTTGCTAGCATTTAATTTACAATGTTGTGCATTGAGTTACCTGGAATATGAAAGACCTCATATATAAAGCAAATTCTGTTCAGCTCTGACTCACTCCTGGAAATACAGGTTCCCTTTTCAACACAAGACAGCCTTAATACAAAATTCAGTTTCTCCCAGGAACTGTCACTTTCATTCTGTTGACAAATATCCTAGCAACATAGAGGGGGAGAGAGAGTTACAAGGAACTCTGGGAAATTGGCTAAGTGCCTTGAACCTCTGACCATCAACCTGCTGATTTTTTTACAATGACTACATCTTTGTTGTGTAGGAATGGGTCTGACCATTCTAATTCTCCCAGGGATCAGGATGTTGTCTGAACAGCTAAATGAAACTTTTGCTCAGTCATCATTTTGTGTTTATAGAAACACTTGTGCACAGACAGCTGGGGTTGCTGGGAGAATGACTTAATTTTGAAGACCAGCACTTCCAATAGCACAGTGAATCTTTCCACCATGCAGGTGTGCTGGGAAATGGAGCATGCCCATATTATGAGAAACAAACAGCAGATAGACGGCCCTATACAAGGAGAGAGAACAGAGAATAGACCCAGGTGAATCCTACAAAAATGTTCTATAAATATACCTTCAAATTTATCAACAAATGTCCTTCATCTGTGTTAGCAGGAGGAATTTTCAAATGCACCTAAGTGAGGTAGAATCACAAGTCCTATTGACTTTCAATGGGACTTGTACTCCTAAGTCAATTGAAAGTCACATGCAGCAATTTCTCTATTTACTTTTGATGAATATTCTAGCAAATGAATGTACGGATAGGAATGTTCACAGAAACTGTGAATTTCCAGGGAATACTGCAGGATATTTATGGAAAGCAAATTTTAAATGCATGCTCTGTAACTTCCTTCTCAGAGTTATGTTCATCCAGGCAGGAAATGGAAGCGTACAATGTGTCTTATGTCTCTGATCAAAATAGTACAATTTCTTACTACACTCAATGAGCTGCTCACAAAGAATCTACAGGCTGAGAATTATCCGCAGAAAGTATTTAGTGAGTAATTTCAAGTAATGAATAAATTCAAGAAAATCATTATCAGTTCATAGACTAGTATTGAACCAAGTAAGGAGAGGTCAGATCCATTGATTAAATGAATTGGTACCATTACAATGTACTTATCTAGTGGAGAGACATTTTGCTATATAGTAAATGGCATGCAGTATGCACTCAGAAACTGATTCTTTTATAAATATATTATGGTGAGAATGAGAAGTGGGTAAACTACTCAGACCACTTATTTACCATCATTTTATAGGTTTAGTACATAATCCTCCTTTAACACACTTCCCTTCACCACAAAACAAACATCAAACACCTTTTCCCATACCACATTACCCGGAAGGGCAGGAAAAGCAGCCTAGTGATGAAGGATACGACTCTGCAATTGTTGCTCACATTGTGAGTATCTCGCCTGATTAGACGCTTCTCAATGTGAGTTAGGATAGCAGAGGCAGGCCCTCATATGCTATTTGTAAGATAAAACAAAGGGAAATTTGCCACTGGGATGCATACCCTGGAATCGTACAGAACCAGTCCCACCCACAGTCCATCTTTAAGGAGGCACTAGGATCCATCCCCTGAGGTCTCTCAGCTAATAACTATATCTCTTTAATTTTAAAGAGACAGGACTACTTTAGGGAACAACTGTCCCTGGACCTGGTGGCAATGAGACTATATTTGTACAAAGAAAGGGAAAAAGGAGTTCATTTTAACTCCTTTAATAAATATTTGAGTTTTAAATGAATTCATGAACTCAAACATATGCCCTAATCACATAGTGTGATTCAGAGCATTTAATGGATGCAGGACGTATTTACTGTACATGAGGGTGTTTGGACAAGGTTTAAGAAAACGGTATGTCATGGGGAAGCTTGTGTATGTTAATACTTAGTCCTGCCATGAGTGCAGGGGACTGGACTTGATGATCTCCTGAGGCCCTTCCAGTCCTATCATTCTAGGATTCTATGTTTAATGGAGCTTGAAGGGGTTCTCAGCTCTGACTTTTTTCATTGCCTCATCAACAGGCCTGAGCCTTGTCCTGAAGGGAATGTCTTCATCTGACGGGATAAGAAATATAGTTTCCATGTTCTCTCAACTCTAGACTCCTGCCCTGCAAAACACACACTCCCACATAGACACCTCTCTCTCTCTCTGCTCCCTTACCTCATCCTCATCCTCCATTAGACAAAGTATTCTACAATGATGAGCACAAATATTATAGATGTTACTGTTGTATTTGGAACCAGTACTGTAGCCTATTTTTATAGGGGTCATCCTAGAAGGACAGCCCTACCTCTTCCCATGTTGTGAAGGGAACTTATTTGTTCTCATATCATTTCTCAGTGGACACTTCAGATTAAGGTGAGTTTCTGAAAGGCTTTGCTAAACAAGCAATGGGTGCTTAAAATAGCACAGATGTCAAAATTGGACCCCACTCATCTTTGTTTAAGGGAGAGAGACTATTTAAAAAAGATTTCCAGCTAAATATTAGAGCTGGCCTCATTTACCAAAGGGAATAGCCATCCTTGCCAAAGCTGGCATCATAAATATCTTAAGGACACAGTTTTTATTTCACACCAAAGCGAAAAGGAGGAAGAAAAAACAGAGAGAATCTGCAATACAGTATTTATCAATCTCTTTTTTTTTATATGCCTCATTCTGTGTGTTTCTAGTTCTCTGTCTCTCTCAGTCTATTTATTATATTATACACACATATCAACAGTTGTCTTTCTTATGCATGTATCAGCTTCCTCTTTATACATTTCTTACTTTTTCTATTAATCATTGGGGTGGGGGGGTGTTTTCAAAACACTGCACCTGATTCTAATCTCCACTATACTTGTTTCAGAGTAGCAGCCATGTTAGTCTGTATTCGCAAAAAGAAAAGGAGTACTTGTGGCACCTTAGAGACTAACAAATTGTTAGTCTCTAAGGTGCCACAAGTACTCCTTTTCTTTTCACTATACTTGTGTAAATCCAGAGTAACCCCAATGGATTAAATAGAATTACTCTGAGATTTGACCCCAGTGTAATGAAGATCAGCATCTAGCCATGCCAAGTCACACTAGGGTTGAGTTTGGCCTGCTGTGTATCAGAGTTAGCCATGTGATTCACATTAATATTAACTAGAGTCCATGGAGAAATCCTCATTCATCATGCTGACAAAGTTCCTTTCCCTGGGTTCTTCCATCTTTCTTTCTTTAGTATCCAATTACTCCATTTTTCCCCTCTCCTGCCATTATTATTTTAGCACCGCAGCTATTTTCCTCCTATTCAGTCCATCATTAGTTCAGCATGTCATTGAGACTAGAATATAAAAGTGTCATCTAGGCAGCTCCTGTGTGAGTGCACAGCAACTTGTTGCTGAGCTGCCCCTGAAGGGTGCTATTGTGGTTCATTCATTCACTCCTGTCTACCCTCTTTGGAGTTGGAGGTACAGACTTAGAAAGGAAGACTAAAAGAACAAAAAATGTACAGTTTGTCTTAATAAATCATGGGGTGGAATCAGGGAGGAGGACATAATTGTCTCTGTGTATCTGAAGTGTGTGAACACCATGGAAGGAGTCTTATTTAGAACAGAGAGTTATAACTAGGAATAATGGGAGAGAATTAGGAAGGAGAATATTTAGGCTGAACCACAGGGCAACATTTCTGACAGTGGCATCTGTTAGAATCCCAAAGGGAAGTGGTGGAAGCCCCATTCCTGAAGACACTTAAAACTTAATTGGACAAAGGAATAGGAAACACAGTGTGGGAACAAGCCTACAAGGAGAGGCTCAGTCTAGGTGAGATTAGGGGTAACACTTTCCATGGGAGTTGGGCACATAACCAGCTTAGGTGCTTTTGAAAATCCCAATTAGGCGTCTTTTGCATCATTAAGTGCCTAAATACCTTTAAAAATCTGGCCCTAAGTCGCTACTGAAAATGGCACTTAGGCTCCCAAGTCACCTAGGCACTTCTGAATATTTTACCCAATATAATGAGTCATGTTGATGATAAAACCATCTACCAGCTATGGAGTATGATGTAAAGATATCGTTTCTCTCCTCCATTACACTGACACCAATGGAGATGCCCTGGCAGATCTCTTCCATTTCTTACTTTGACCAGCAGTCAGGTGCCTGGATGAACAACTTCTACCTGATATTTACACATTGCAGGCAACAGTGTCACAAGGTCTCCTAGCAATGAAGTCTCTTCCATTTTTGTTCCTGATTCTAGGCGTACTGGTTCTCCCTGGCTTGGAAGGTGAGTATAATGCATCTAGAATGTCTGTCTGATGCTGCAAAAAAAAGAAACACAGCCTCACCATTTGCTTCTTGTTGTTAGCAGCACAGAATTATTTTAAAGTTAATAGAGTAAAAAGTCTGAGGCTTTGGGTTTTTTTAATGTAGAATGAATCTGGTGTATCGTTTAATATGTCTGCAATGCAGTGACAGTGAGCAAAGGTTGGAGCCAGGTCTAGCGTGATGTGCCCTTGTGCAAGCCTTCTACATGCAAAGAGCTGCAAAAGGTCCTCAATAATTCCAAATGATCCACACCCTGCCCTCAACCCAGAAGTACAACTCTTCCGAGTATGACTGAGGCAGGGATAAAATGAGAATCAGCTGCTTTAAGACTGATAGGCCTAGGAGAGGCTGGGGGAGAGAGAGTGTGTGTGTGTGTGCGCGCGCGTGTCCATTGTGCTGTTGACTTGCCCTTGCATTAGAGGTGGTGTGGGCCTGCACCACCCTAAGAACTGCTCCAGGATGAATCTCTCATAGAAGACCAGAGAGTGCAGTGGAAGCACAACCACTGCATTATGCCTGTACTTCCCCTGAACTTAATGCAGCACACTCCACTCTCTGCTCCTGGCCATCTCTGCTGGTTATAAGGCAGGTTGAAGGAAGGGTCCAGCACCATAATTCACTCCCTCCCACTCCCCTGTGGGATGGCTTGAATCCCCAGATACTAAAAGTGACCCAGAGTGTGCAGGTATCCTGGCAGGGAGCTGCAAGGGGAGAGTGGTGGGATGAAATTGTTCAGTGCACCTTCCTCCCCATATTGTTGTTGGGCTAGTTCCAGGCACATCTAGCTCTAGAGGGGAAAATGGGGCTTCCACAAGATGAAATTTTAATGGATAATACAAGAGATTCTAAGGAGGTAGAGGAAATTACAATATGAGGTTTTGGGAGATAAATCAATGATATTTGGAAGTTGAATCCAACTGTGCTGATTGTTTACTAAGACGGATGTTGGAAAAAAATTGACTGCAATAACTTTCACAAAATTAATCTTAATTCTGGTCTGACAGACCTGTATTGTTCTAGTATTCCTCCTTCTCTCGATACATCTCAGCCCCAGCCTGCAATTCACATTGCTAGTCCTGTCCTGGGTCCTCCTTGACAAAGCTTTGCTCCTGTTCTGCAGAACCAACTGCTGTTTGAGTCTGGAGAACCAAAAAATACCCACCAATGCCTTTCGGTTCTGACCTGCTGCACTCCCTGCAGTCTCTCCAAGGGGCACAGCCAGAGAGGAATCAGCAAGCTGTGATGCATTGCACCAACCACTGACATGGTTTTGTGAAGCAGAGAAGTGGATCCATTGTATCCTGCAATGAGAGCTGCAAACTAATATTGTTTATGACCTCATCAGAACTTGACTCCTAAGACGAGTGCACTTCATTTGCTGAATTTGCATTGTCCCGCTGAATATCTAGTACAATGTTTGCTTTTAATTATATTCAGTAAATCATCCTTGTTTCACTTTATATAGACTGTCCCTAGGATCTGTTATAACTCAGTTCACATAGATTTAAAGAGACATCCAAGGTGAGAGGGAGACATATTGTCCAGAGAGATATATGGACTTTTGTTCTTCTGGTACCTCTCTCTAGGAGTCAGTTTGTATTTCTCATAGGTGTCGAGAACCCAGATGTCAAACGTCGTGATGTCCGGTTCTTGGACAGCATATTTGGGAGCAGTCATTCTTCACCTAGGGACATTCAAGTCCCAGCTCAAGCTGACTTCTCCTTACTAGAGTCAGAATGTTCTGCCAAGGTCCCTGTCAGGATGGATGGTTCAGTAACAGGGGCCAGTGCTACAAGTTTGTCCAGGAGCAAAATACATGGGCTGATGCTAAGGTACCAGGTTCTACAAAATGAGAATTTTCTCTCTCTCCCCTTGTTCTATCTTCTTTTACTTTTTTGTTTCTTTTTTCCTTCCTTTTTGATTTTCCTGAAATGTATCAATCCTGGCAGAAGATACTTGATACACATTTCAGGGCTGAACATGTGGGTGAGCTACCAGCATGCAGCTTTGCCATGTGAGATGCTCAGGTAGCTACGAACCAACTCCTACTCAGCTCTCGGATCTTTTGAAATCTGAAAACAGTTCTCATTTAATCCCATCTCTCTCCACTGGTCAGGATTCACTAACTTTGAACATTGGCAGTTTTCCATCTACACTCTGGAACAAGCCAGAGAATTTCTAATTCCTTGTTAAAATCCTAACACCAAATTGAAGAGAAGATTAAGGTGATTTTCCTGTTCATAAGGCAGTTGGCCCCACCCCCACTCTGAATGTGCTAACTCATCCCTAAGAGGCTTAACTTTTATCTCTCTGCCTCATAAAAACACTTCTGAAGAGCAAATTCCTTTTGCCTTGTCTATGTTCCTCCAAATCTCAGAGGCTTGCTAAAAGATAATCTGACTTCACTTCGCTCCCTGTTCTAATTATACCAGATGAAGCCAGTGCTATATTGATGTACTGATATGGGATGGGGGGAGGATGGAGTTCAAAATATTGTCAAAATATGCAAATTTTCAAAATGCAGACACCTCTCTCAAATGCACTCGGTGTAAATGTTTGCTTAGTGGTGCTGCTTTCCACGGAACTTTTTAGTAAAAGGAAAAAGATTTATATGATCTGAGGTTATGGCTATGAGACTGTGTTCAGTTTAAATGACAAAACAAATGCCTTAATCATCAAGGTGAACTGGCAAAGGGCTCCTTAGGGCCAAAGCAAACTGTGCCTTTATTTCAGGCTGCGGACAAAGAGGCCTCCTGCCTTAGGGGAAAGAGAAACCATCTTCTTACCTTAAGATAGAGGCAAAAATCCCACAATCCCACTCAGCAGAACATAGTTAAGAAAATTTACCCCATCTTGATTGGTGGATGGCTGGGGAACACAAGAAGAAAAACTATTTCTTAAACACTTTTTGGCCTTTCAATTTTCTCCATCTTCCTTTTCTCTCTCTACTTTTCTCCCTTTCTGCCCTCTCTGCATTCCACACTTAATGTTCTTGTTTTCCCCTTTATCATTATTTCTTCCTTCCACACTTCTCCGCTCTGGCCTACACCTAGTTCCATTTGTATGTCTTTCTCTATTCCCTTTATACAACTTTCTCTTTTATGTCCTATTTCCCCCCTTTCTATTTCATTCTCCACTGCCCTTCTCTTTTCACTTTCTCTTATATTCTTGTCTCTCTTTCCCTCTTCACTGCCATTCCCAAACTTTTTCCACTTTTCTTTCTCCCCTTTCTGTTTCACAAACTCTCCCCTTACTCTCTTTCCCACTCTATGTCCCTGGGTTGAATTTGCTTTTACCCGGCAGAGTATTTGCCAGAGGATAGCAGAGGGAGGTCACCTCACCAGCATCTCCAATGCAGCTCAGAATGATTTCCTTGTGAACCTCGCCAGCTATGCAGACAAAAGGACAACCCAGTTCTGGACAGGAGGAAGTCACCAAAAGGTAAGTGAGGGCATGAAAAGGAATGAAAATAATAACCTGCTAGGAGAGGTTCACAGAAGGGATGAGCAAAATTTTTCCATAGAAAATGTATTGATTTTCAGTGATTTTCAACTTAATATTTTTAGCTTTGAGCCTCCTCCCAAAAATTGGTTTTTGATTGCGGAAAACCAAAATATTTTCATTTGCTATAAGCATTTTTTTTCAGATTTGATTTTTTAACAAAAAAATTCTTCAGAACCCCATCCTCCCACCCACCACACACACACACATACACGCACATTCCAGCCAGCACTAGCCCACAACTGCAGGATGACCTGGGTTCAGGCTTCGCTGGATAAACTGGCTTGTGGATAATGGGTTCTAGGTTTAATTTCTGCCTGGCAGAATGTAAACTCAGTAGAGATGAGATAATATTATCAAAAGCTTCTGTGAATATATTTATTCAGATTTTTGTAATGAATTCACTTGAACTGTCTACTCAGCAATATTCTAGGAAATTAGTTTATTGGTAGGAACTTTGGTGATACAATGAATTTACAAGTAGTGGAATTTCACCCCTGGAGCCCCGACCTGGGGTATTCTATCTGCTACCCAAGATCCATAAACCTGGAAATCCTGGACGCCCCATCATCTCAGGCATTGGCACCCTGACAGCAGGATTGTCTGGCTACGTAGACTCCCTCCTCAGGCCCTTCGTTACCAGCACTCCCAGCTATCTTCGAGACACCACCGATTTCCTGAGGAAACTACAGTCCATTGGTGATCTTCCTAAAAACACCATCCTAGCCACTATGGATGTAGAAGCCCTCTACACCAACATTCCACACAAAGATGGACTACAAGCCGTCAGGAACAGTATCCCCGATACTGTCACGGCTAACCTGGTGGCAGAACTTTGTGACTTTGTCCTGACCCATAACTATTTCACATTTGGTGACAATGTATACCTTCAAATCAGCGGCACTGCGATGGGTACCCGCATGGCCCCACAGTATGCCAACATTTTTATGGCTGACTTAGAACAACGCTTCCTCAGCTCTCGTCCCCTAATGCCCCTACTCTACTTGCGCTACATTGATGACATCTTCATCATCTGGACCCATGGAAAAGAAGCTCTTGAGGAATTCCACCATGATTTCAACAATTTCCATCCCACCATCAACCTCAGCCTGGACCAGTCCACACAAGAGATCCACTTCCTGGACACTACGGTGCTAATAAGCGATGGTCACATAAACACCACCCTATATCGGAAACCTACTGACCGCTATTCCTACCTACATGCCTCTAGCTTTCATCCAGATCATACCACTCGATCCATTGTCTACAGCCAAGCGCTACGATATAACCGCATTTGCTCCAACCCCTCAGACAGAGACAAACACCTACAAGATCTCTATCATGCATTCCTACAACTACAATACCCACCTGCTGAAGTGAAGAAACAGATTGACAGAGCCAGAAGAGTACCCAGAAGTCACCTACTACAGGACAGGCCCAACAAAGAAAACAACAGAACGCCACTAGCCATCACCTTCAGCCCCCAACTAAAACCTCTCCGACGCATCATCAAGGATCTACAACCTATCCTGAAGGATGAGCCATCGCTCTCTCAGATCTTGGGAGATAGACCAGTCCTTGCTTACAGACAGCCCCCCAATCTGAAGCAAATACTCACCAGCAACCACACACCACACAACAGAACCACTAACCCAGGAACCTATCCTTGCAACAAAGCCCGTTGCCAACTCTGTCCACATATCTATTCAGGGGATACCATCATAGGGCCTAATCACATCAGCCACACTATCAGAGGCTCGTTCACCTGCGCATCTACCAATGTGATATATGCCATCATGTGCCAGCAATGCCCCTCTGCCATGTACATTGGCCAAACTGGACAGTCTCTACGTAAAAGAATGAATGGACACAAATCAGACGTCAAGAATTATAACATTCAAAAACCAGTTGGAGAACACTTCAATCTCTCTGGTCACTCGATCACAGACCTAAGAGTGGCTATCCTTCAACAAAAAAGCTTCAAAAACAGACTCCAACGAGAGACTGCTGAATTGGAATTAATTTGCAAACTGGATACAATTAACTTAGGCTTGAATAGAGACTGGGAATGGATGAGTCATTACACAAAGTAAAACTATTTCCCCATGGTATTTCTCCCCCCCACCCCACCCCCCACTGTTCCTCTGATATTCTTGTTAACTGCTGGAATTAGCCTACCTGCTTGTCACCATGGAAGGTTTTCCTCCTTTCCCCCCCCTGCTGTGGGTGATGGCTTATCTTAAGTGATCACTCTCCTTATGATAAACCCATTGTTTCATGTTCTCTGTGTGTGTGTGTGTATATAAATCTCTCCTCTGTTTTTTCCACCAAATGCATCCGATGAAGTGAGCTGTAGCTCACGAAAGCTTATGCTCTAATAAATTTGTTAGTCTGTAAGGTGCCACAAGTACTCCTTTTCTTTTATTCAAAGAAAGTAAACCTCATATTTGTAATCATTACTATTTGAACTAGAAACTTGATTCTATGAATTATATACATGCAATCAGGGACCAGAAATGTACTATGTGTTCTCAGTGTCCATTCCAAACATCTCAAAAATTGAACACCAAATACCTGCAATGAACTCATCATAAGTGAGTTATAGACTGATTCTGAATAACAAATAGATTCAGAAAAATTGCAATCTATTTGAGAATAATTCACAAATGGAAGAATAGGTGAAGTGAATATAATACATTATTCAAAATGAATTATTCATGCAGCTTCATAGGCCAATAACGTGACTGTAGGCAATAAGGGTATGCACACATTTCTGTTCCCTCACACTCCTTCACTCATTTTCAATCCTAGAAGAGTATTAGAATACCTGTCCTCTCTGCAGGTCTCATTAAACTTCTGTATTACTTTTCTGAAGGGTACTTCTCTGAGATGGACTGATGGATCAGTGCCAAATTTCATCCAGAGGCCTCTGAGCTCGATTTTCAATGCCATTGGCAGAATATTTAACCGTATCTTCAACGTACGAATCTGCTTGACCCTAAATTTAAGAGGTAAAGAAAACAGGGATTGATTTATGACATACAATTTCATACTAGGCAGAGTAACTGAGGGTAAGGAACAATTGTTTCTGTTAGATTAATAGATTATGAGGCTAAAAGGTACCACTGTGATCGTCCAGTCATAGGACTTCCCTGAATTAATTCCTGTTTGAACAACAGAATATCTTTTAGAAAAATATCCAATCTTGATCTAAAAATTTCCAATGACAGAAAATCCATCACAACCCTAGGTAAACTGTTCCAATGGTTAATACCCTTACTAATAAAAATGTGTGTCTCATTTCCAGTCTGAATTTGTCTAGCTTCAACTTCCAGCCACTGGATCTTGTTATATCCTTGTCTGCTAGACAGAAGAGCCCATTATCAAATTTTTGTTCCCCATGTAGGTACTTATAAATTATGATCAAGTCACCCCTTAACCTTCTCTTTGTTAGTCTCAGGGAGCTCAATCTAGGTTATCACTCTAAGGCATGTTTTCCAGTCCTTTAATCATTCTCTTGGCTCTTCACTGATCCCTCTTCAATTTATCAACATCTTTCTTGAAGTGTGGCTATCAGAACTGAACATGTTATTCCAGTGTTGCTTTTTGTTTCAAGACAGTTTCCTTGCTCATCAGGGTCAGAACTTCTCCTCAAAACACACCCATGCATGCAAACACACACACACCCATATGCCCACAGAACTCCACTATTATAACTCAACCCTGCTCTGTGAACCATTTTCTCCTGGGGCGAAACAGGAAAGTAGTCTCCATTTTTGTTTAATCATGAGCTTTCCTCAGCCTTGCCCTACCAATGGACCCCAACCACTCCCTGATCGGACCGATATTTCCTGGATTAGTTGGAGAAAATGTTACCTTTTGGTTAGTGTAATTGATATATTTTGTAAACACAAATTAGAAGGAGAATTAGTTTTCCAGGGACTGAGCTGAGCCCAAATGAGCTCATGTCAAAAGTGAAAAAACTCATTTATAAATTGTTCTGTTACTTTTCCTTTTCATCTTCATTTGTCTTTGTTTCCAGTCCAGGATAAGTGAGATGGCTGTAACTGCAACAAGAAGTTATTATTCATCTGCAGTTACAAACCCAATTTGACCCCGCCTTAGCCTGCAACAGGAAGTCTATGCTGCTGATGAAATCTGACCACTTTTACTGCACTCAGAATGTCGTTCAGCCACAATTAATGAGTGATTCTTTCATATGGTAAAAATCAAAATGTCAGTTTAAAAAAACCCAGAATGTTAACTCATATGATATAGATAGAACAGAAAACAGTAGAAGAAATTAAAAAGTGACTCGCTTGTAGACTGCATTTAGAACACTAAAAAGGGTCATATAAAAATAATTTCTGCTTTGATCTGAATGCTTGATGAAATCAGTGCACTATTGGGCTTTTCCATAGGGGTTTCAAGAATATTCATGAGAGCTCTTTAATTATTAAATAATTACAAATCATTACAACATTACCCATTTCACCATTTAATCACACCAATACATACATTTTAAATCCTGGAAATTCTCCTTTCTTAATGTCAGATAAATCCAAGAAAAGTCAGTTGAATGTTTTCAATTTTTAAGTAGTTAAATGGCTAATTCATTGAACCGTAATATAACCATAAAAAGAAGTACAAATCATATGGAACAGTCATGTGTATATCATTATACAGAGAGATGATACAGAGCTTTGTTAACTACATGGGATGGCATTTTGTTAAGTGAAGCAAAACTTGTTATTATGGCCATGTATGTTAAAATGACTAAACATTATAACATTACTGTGGTCTGTGTAAACAAACAACATCACTTTGTTTTTCTTAATTATAAGTTACTGTATTGCTTTTGACTCATTAGTTAGTTGTAAGTTCTTACTGTAAGTGTGTCCCTCCCCCAAGACATGTCAGTCATTGGCAAATCTTCATAGAATCCTAAAAGACTGTGTCATCTAACCCTGCTCAGGGGATGACTTCGTGACATGGTGGTAACAACTCCAGTGCCTTATCTATACTAGAGTACACTCTTTTGCTGATAGCAGTGGAGATGCAGTTGTCGGAGTAATAGTGAGAAATGTTTTTAAATGTATGAAGTTTGCCGTAACATAATGTCCCTTCAATATCAGTGGCCATACACATCATAATTACAGGGTATGCCACTGATATTGAGGTGAACATAAGAATGGCCCTACTGGGTCAGACCAAAGGTCCATCTAGCCCAGTATCCTGTCTTCCAACCGTGGCCAATGCCAGGTGCCATAGATGGAATTAACAGAACAGGCAATCATCAAATGATCCATCCCCTGTCGCCCATTCCCAGCTGCTGGCAATCAGAGATTAGGGACACCATCCCTGCCCATCCTGGCTAATAACCATTGATGGACCTATCATCCATGAATTTATTTAGTTCTTTTTTGAACCATGTTATAGTCTTGGCCTTCACAACCTCCTCTGGCAAGGAGTTCCACATGTTGACTGTGTGTTGTGTGAAGAAATACTTCACACAAAGATGAAAATGATATGTTGCGGAAGAGTCAACATGGTTTTTGTAAAGGGAAATCATGCCTCATCAATCTACTGGAATTTTTTGAGGTCAACAAGCATGGAGAGTGGGGAGATCCAGTGGATACAGTGTACTTAGATTTCCAGAAAGCCTTTGACAAGGTCCCTCACCGCCTGGTTGAGCCTGCCTATCCCAGACCTGGTGCACCTGGTGCAGAAGGACAGGGCCCAGGGTGTTTCTGGGGTAGGCCCTGGCCTTGTGCTATGTCAGGGTCGGGTGCAGCCTCACCACTGAGTCCGTGTCCCAGGGGTTGGGGGTGGAGGGGCTGGAGGTTGATCTCCCACCTTCGTACAACCAGTGGCCTGTGCTCCCCACTGCCATGCTGGAGCCTCTGCATTTATTTATTTATTGACAAATAAAGCTTGCAGAATTTTTTCGCACAGAATTTTTAATTTTTTGGCACAGAATGCTCTCAGGAGTAATAGAATTTCTTAAGCGGGTCTGTAAGAAGAGCAGTATCAAGTCAGCTTCACCTCCTCCCTCTCTCTCCTCTTCTCCAGAGGAATAAATAACTTATAATTCATTCTATTACATTCTCAATCCACCTACTTATGATGAAGTTTCTCTCTGACAGACATAGTTTCTTAAAATCCTACAAAACTCTCGCTCAACATGCAATCTTTACTTACCATTAGAGACATGAAAATTGCAGTGGTTTCAGTTCCCAGGGCTTTATGCAAACCTTTTGCAGTTTTGGCTTGTGAGGTTCACATACCCTTATTTTTGCTTATAGTCTCAATTTTGAATGAACCCAAAAAACCCAAAGTGAAAAGCAGCTGAAATGGCCAATTTTTGCCTAGTTTCAAATGGAGACCATGCAAAACCACTGTGTTTGGCCTGATTTCTGCCTGAAACTATAAATAGGTCCTTCAATTGAAACTCAGCCCTGGTTTACACAAACCACAGCCAAGACTCATGTGAAAGTTTATGAACCTTGGTGAATGTTTTGGAGACCCTTGCCTGTGCTTGGTGTTTGTAACAAAAATCTGAACCCGCTGAATTTTACCTGCTTGGTTTGAGGTTTCATTGCAAAACTTTTACATAGTCTACTTCCCATCTAATGTACCATCCTTTGTCATGGGAAGGAAGCCAGTGCAGATAGGGCAGCAGACTAGAAGACCTGTATTCTGTTCATGGTTCTACCACTGACTTCCTGCATGACAGTGGACAAATCATTTCACTTCTTAGTGAAATGTGTTTCTCCAGCTGTAAAAAGGGATAATAACGCTTACCCACCTTTGAAATCTACACATGAAAAGTGCATCTATAAGCTACATTTTATTATTTGTCTCTGAATGAAATGTGAAACCTTGGCTTCTATATAGCCCTGTCTTGTTTTAAATTAGGATTGACCCAGCTATCCTTGTGCAGTCTAAATTCCTACTGCCGGAAAACATCATCTGGCCCTTCATTTTAAAATAACACTAAAGTCTTTTTTCTTATTGAAAGCACATGTCTTAACCCATTTTAATTGCTACCAAGATCCTTGGCATTGAAGTTAATCACCAATATTTTTTAAAATGTCCATCCCTCAAAAGAAAACTGACCATACCATCCATTTGCTGGCCCCGGTCTTCAGTTCCAAATTCTGCACAAAGTATGAGTTTGTTTCTGCTGAAGTATATCGTGTCACAAATGGCCTTCATCAAAGACATTCTTTTGTGACTGATACATTAGACTTTTCAGTCCATTCACCTGAAATAAAAGTGTAAGCTTGTCTTAGTAGAGCTGTCACAGCTCATTTGATTATTCAGAGTTTGTTCTTTGGTCTAGTGTACCAGGAGCTTTTTGCTAGTCAATGTCATTTAATAAATTCATCTGTTTGGACTGGAGGATGTTACTCAAAGTTGGAAAGGAGGGTTTCTTAAAATAGACCTTTATATTTAAGCAAATCTTCCTTCATCCTGGAAGTATCGGGAGGTCATCCTCCATGTAGTATGGTTCAGGGGCCCAATACAATCCCCGGATGCAGGTGGTCAACTCCTGGCTCTATTCTTTCACAAGTACTCAGGGGAATTTAGTGACAGGTCCATGTCCAGTTTCTTGGGGGCAAGTCAAGAAATGTCATGATAGAAGCTACTTGTGAGACTGAAAGTTGCATACCTCAAAGCAATGATAACTCCTCATCCAGAACCAGACCATATTCCCTAGAGGACCCTGTGCACATGAACCCAATCCTTGCAGAAGGACCCAGTTGAGAATTACTCCAGAGCTGGAGATCTGTGAGGAGGTTGGTTTCAGGAACATGCATGGTTCAACTCTCCATCTAAATCCTGTGGGGAATCTGCTGAAAAGTTGATGAAGATGAAGGCTGCCTGGCTATTCTGTGGGTCCACTCAGTGCTGTTCATCTCTCTTTAGGAGCAGCAGTCAGTGGAGGTTACCCTAGTGGTGAATCTCCATTCCAGTCATACAACCCTGGAGCCACTGTGATGTCATGGACTCCATACATGTGGCCCTGTTGCTATTGGGGAGGGGGAGTTGAGACACTCCTGATTTGTTCATTAAGGTGACAAACACTGTCCCTCCACTACCCTCCCATAGAATTTGGATGAAACTTTATGAAGACAGCCTTACTGAATTTTCAGAAATGGCACCTGTTCATTCAGGCCACTTGATGATTTGGTCTTTAATTACATGATCACATACTGTTTTACCATAGGACTCCTACCTCATTCACTGCACATGATGGACCCGCTCTGGGAAGGAATCAGGATTGTGTAGTGAAGGAGGGCTTTGGCTGTAGGACCCCGCCTCATTTGTTGCAGAACTTGGAAGGTGTGTAGTCAATGAGGAAGTGGATTGCAGGAAGAAAAAGGATGGTCTCATGATTGTAGAGTTCAGTGCTGCATGGGGGAATTGGATTTTATCCCTGCCTCTGTCACAGTGTTCCCGTGTGGTACTGAACAAATCACTTACACCAAACTTTTCACATGTGCTCACTAATTGTCTGTTCCTCATTTTCTGGGTGCCCAACTTGAGACCCTGGGGTCTGATTTGCAGAAGTGCTGATTGCTCACAGCCTCGCCTGAAGTCAATGGGAGCTGTACTTTGAATGTAGAAAGTGCCAAGTACTCTGAATAATCAAATCCTAGGTGTCCCAAATTGGGCTCTCAAAATTAGTAGATATTTTGGCCTTAATCTTTCTCTTTCTCCCCATCTGTAAAATGGGGATAATAAATCCACATCTCACAGGGGTGTTCTGGAAAAGAAATTAATTAATGTTTGTGAAGCACTCAGGTATTATAGTTATGAGCACCATAGAAAAGTCAATGAAGAAATTAATAGTTATACATTGAGAGGAGTAAATAAGGCCTGGGACCACCTGTTGAACAATGAAGATAAAATAAAATACTGAATAGCTGTCACTACATGAGTACTGTCTATCCTGTGCACTGAAAGAGGCAGGAGGAAAAATAGTACGTGATCATATAATTATGTGACTGTATCATTCAAAATGCATATGCATATGTATGGGAGGGTGGAATTCAAGTTAGGGATTTCCTAATTTTTGAGTGCTTAACTTAGTAACCTTAGTAGTATTCTTTCAACAAGTTTTTATGTGTGTAAATTCCTAGTTTTTTTTTTAAAAGCAAACTGAAAAAACAGAATTTTCATAATTTGGTATCATGTTGACTTGCACATGGGTCATCAGCAGGGATGGAACCTTTAGATCCATTGCAAAAACTTCTGCCCCTTGGTTTATAGAATAGCTGGTTGTAATAGTAAGTTGTCTCTGGGGACTAGCACTACAGAGGGATGAGAACTTTGGCAGGGAGTTTCACAGGTATTTGCTGACAGCAGAGGAATGGCAAGACTCAGCAATCTTTGGTTCCATTCCATGCTCTGGAAGGGAATGTGCTCTTGTGGGCACAGATTTTTTTGCCTGTTCCCCTCCAAGTGTGATACCTTCTGCCTCAAATTCTCCAATCGGTCGCTGTCCCAATCCTGTCTCTTCCTCAGCCCAGACTTCTTATCCCAGCGCCATTCTCCTCACCTAACTCATCCCAGTCTCACTCCTCATGCTTATCATCCCAGTCCCCGTTTTCTTGCCTAGTAAATCCTATGAACTCCCTGTCCCAGTTCCAGCCTCCTCCCTCCCATTTCCAGATCCAGTCTCCTAAACCAGCAGCTCCGAATCTGCCAGTCCCAGTTTCCCTCTCCCTCAAGTTAGCCTTTGGTCCCTGTCTTTCCTCACCTTTTCCTGGCACCATGTCCCAATATACTCTCCCCGCCTCTTCCCCCTAGATTTAGCCCCTTTGCATGTGATTCAGGTAGCTTCCTCCTCCCTGTTGCTTGGGTGTCAGCAGGTCAGGCATTGAAAGTAGAGGAGAGATAGTCTCCTTACCTTCAATTTCAGAGCCTGACCACAGTGGTCAGAGCTGCAATTGCAGGGAAAGTCCTGCTCTGCCCCCATCTGGAGCATGCCCAGTGTGGACAGAATCTTCAGAGACTGTAGGTCTGAAGCTTTACCATGTAGGAACCACCATTTTTCAAATGCTTTTAATGTAATCAAATGTGAGCGTTTTGGGGGAAGAAGAACAAAAGGCGCATCCCTGGCACAAAGGCCGTCCCTCCCTGCCAAATTCCAATTCCCTACTCCAAAGCTTGGAGGCTCTAGACCTTCTCAATGAAAAAAAAGGACAAAGCAACATATTTTCCCCTTAGCCCATTCTCACAAACAGCTCAGCAATTTTTGCTGAAACTTTCAAAACCGTTTCAGCCTAAGGCAGACACCCAGCCTGGAAATGAAACAGTTAAAGTTTGGCAGCTGAAAACAGAGTCTTAAAATGGAAAGCATCAGGTAACTGTAAGAATAAACAGTGCTACTATCGCTGCTTATAAGTCATCCATTCTACCCAGACTGCCTTGTGTGTTTTAATTCCATTTAACAGTCTAGACTAGTCTCCTCCTCTGCACTGAGCAACCCAATTAAGGAGCAGCAAACTCTCTGGGTATATAATACAAAAATTAAGTGTTAAAGGAAATGGCATTGGTAAGCAGGGTGCATAGCATGGAGACCTGTTTTTCCTTTGTATGCTCAAACAGCTCCCATACATTCTATTTAATGCACCTCCGTCTTTTCTTCTTTCTATTAGAGAACAAATAAATTTTAAAAACCTCATAATGTTGCTGTGCCATGTGATCGCAGCCCAATCGATTACCATCTTCCAAAGGTGACTCATTGTTTTGATCTGTAAAACACAAGAACACAGTGAAAGCCTTTTAGAATAACTCCAGAGGCGTATTTTTCCATTTGTGGTTTCATTTTTAAAAAATCTTCCTCCACAACATGAAGCACAGCTTGCGAAGAGCATATAGTGTGCACAACAGCATGGGGGAAAGAAGCAGCTCGCATCACTCTCCTCCTTAATCCTTGAGTCTAATTTTGGGGTCCACATCAAAATCCCACGGTTAGCGCTACAATAGTAAGGGTCCAGTGCTATAAACTTTTGTATACAAGTAGTCTCATTTACTTCAGTGAGATGACTTGTGTGAGTAGTGGCTACTTGTCTAAGTAAAGGTTTGTAGAATCAAAGCCATTTACTATGTTACATATGTTGTGATGAATTAATTCATTTCAGTTGTATATCAGATTTATACAGATAGAGATCCAAACAATGTGTAGAAATAGTCAATTTGGAATAATCTCTCTGCTTTCATATTAGACTGATCATGTCCTTTTCACATTCAGTAGTTTTGCAAAGAGACTTTCTTGGTTACTACTTTTTATTAGATCAGTTTGTAGTCTGGGATTCCACCCTACCCAACATTTTCTGCTCTGCAGGGTAAAATCCATTGAATGACACTGAGTTTCTGTAAAAAACACGTCCTTCAAGACACTTTCTTCCAGCAGGAATTTGGAATTTGAAGGTGGCAGGCCTGTATGGCACTTAATTAATGAAATGTAGGACAAAAATTCTCCTTTTTTTCTCTTTGAAGTTATATAATTCTAAATATGGCTTTCTTTTTTGAAGACAATAATAAACTTTTAATCCCTTTTAATGGATACAATAAACCTTTTGGGGGCACCATAAATATACAAATGTGTTTTTTAATGTGAAGATTGTATGGTACAGGGTGAAAATATTGCTTGACAGGTGAAGAGGCTTTACAGAATTGATCAGTATGTTATAGCTCTTCAAAGAAGAAAAAGTACAACAAAGTTAAAAAAGAAGGCCTTTGTGTTGAACAGTTCATTTACTAAGCCTTTCAAAGCTACTAGAGAGTTAACAAAAATGTAATTGTGGGTTGACTTCTGAAATACTAGTGAAGAATTCCCTTTTATTAATTGTCCAAAGCTTTTTCTTGCATGACTGGACCGTCATGACCCCACACATGGTACCTGTCTACTTCAATCTATGAAGAATGTTCTTAGTTGAGCTACTCCATCAGTCACATCCTCCTGGAAATTATATATGCTTTATATTCTGTATGAGAAGCATAGGATTAATAATTCCTGGTTCATCTATCAAAATATTTATTTCCTATGTCCTTTTTTCTTTCCCTTCTTAGATACAGCCTTTACTGTTGAAAAGAATTGGCCTACGTTAAGGACTTTTGCAGGAAATCAACATATAATAAAATATTGTTTCCTGTGGTGAGTGCTCCCGAAACTCAGAATAAAGCAGATCTTTTCAACTGCCACTGGTGTACATACAGAGCTGACTAATTAGACACTAACTGGCAATATTTTGCCTGAATCTATTAATGTACAGTGTTAGTTTTTCTGTTAGCTGTCTCAGAAATGCTTCTCCTGATTTGAAGTGTAGGTTGTTGATTGCTGTTACATGGGTCTAAAATAATGAAATCGACCTTTTGTACTCAAAGGCCACTCATATTGATCATCTTTTCTTGTTATATACACAGACCATGGGTTTAATCCGGGCAGTACTTAGAAAAGCTGCTGGTATGAAGCAGAGACTGGCACATCCTCAAGGTGATTTTGTGATTGATTAAAGAGGGAGAGGATGAGGGGGAGGGGAAGATTGAAGGAGAAGCACAAATTGTGATCAAGCTATGTTTTACATGCAGATATTTGCAGTGTTTCTCGACCATCTGCTATGATATTAAAAATTAAACCACTGAACATTTTTCCATTGCAGTAAAGACTGTGTAAAGCTTGTAAAGCAGCATCAGTGCGCTGGAAGATTCTTGCTCCTAGCTCCTTGGTCCTGGTCTTCTTCTCAGCTGTTGGTCCAGGAAGTCAGTTTGCACTTATCCTTACTTTATGGACAGCCAGACTTCCTATGTGATCTGGCTGTGACCACTGCTTGGTCCAGTCACCCACACCTACACCACACCCACACAATCTGGCTGTGATCACTGCTTGGTTATATGCACACATGTTCTCTCAATCTCTCCAACCACGGTTCTTACCATGTCCTGCATTGTAGTATCTGAGTGCCTGGTTAATCTCTGCTTCTGTCTCCCCAGTTGTCTAAGCATTTCTAATGTACTCATCAACCACTCAAGGGGCTAGCTTCCTTGCTCTAGCTCTGAAGCCCCTGTTGTTTAGCCTGGGTAAGAATATACAAGCACTTCCGGCATGTATACTTTGAAATTCACTCGCTGTGAATATTTACGCCAGCAAACTGGATTACTTGAAGTGAACACAAAAGCCCTTCTGGGTAGAGACTGCTTTGTTTTGTGTGTTTTTATGGTGTATAGCACAATGGGGCATTGATATTGTTTGGGCATTATGATAATACCAGTATTACTACTGCTACTACTATGAAATGCAAAGATGGTAAATGGCAATTCATGGGATACATTTTTGCATTAACTACCAAACTCAGGTTTCTAAGATCCCTTTGGAAATCCTATCTACATTAGGGATATTTTTGAGAAAATTTCCCCCCATTGCTAACACTGGTTCAGTTGAACAGCTACTGATGAGATTGAGAGGGACTTTCTTTTTGTTTTGTGTTTGTACAGCTCCTAGCACAATGGGGTCCTGGTCCATGACTGGAGCTCCTAGTGCTATAATATTATAAATACATGATAATAAGTAGATTGACCTGTAGCTGCTAATGACATTTTGAGCAAATACCCCTGCTGGGAATAGGGCTAATCAACACAGGGCTGCAAATGATGGCCAGCAGTTATGCTAGGTCTCCCAACATGGCCTTGTTCAGCTGAACCAGTGTTAGAGACGTTGGAAATGGTTTTTAATTTTTCCTTTGTGTAGAGAGGCCCCAGAGAAGCAGTAAAGTGAGAGACCCTGTCTTCTTGTCTCTCTAGTACTCAAAATGTCAATTCCTGCTAATTCACAATAAGATGAACAAAGGAACTTTGCACCATGAGATGAAAAAGGTTAGGTTTCCTCCAAGACCCCTATGCAATTACCCCTTTCCTCTGAAAGGATCCTTCCTTGTGTTCATTTTTGCTTTCTCCCTTTCTGGCTGGTGCATTGTCAAAGATACTCCTCTCCTTGTTAATACAGTCCCCTTCCTAATTAGCTTCTTCACACATGTACAGCAGGTGTTCTGCAGGTGTTCTGCTACCAGTGGTACTAACTATTAATTGGAAAGTGTTATTTTTTACTTTTTGCCACTTTCCACAGTGCCACCTTCACAAATAAGATACTGGCAGAGATAATGTATCAGTACTAGCAAAGCTGTTTCACTGAGAAAGCTGTAGCAGCACCTTCAACACCTTCACAGGATATCTTATTACCCCTTTGTGTATTTCAGCCTGTGCATTAATCATTACTGAGAGGCAAGGAGAAAATTGTTAGAGTCTCTTGAGGTGAAGGCTGTGTCTAAAGCTGTTGAGGGCTCTGCGGTGTATTTTAGTGGTTTTGAAGCTGAATTAACCTGAATTCTCTTTTTTCAGCATGACCAACTGTAGGCTGCCTGCAGAAACCACTTCCCTGCCTGAGAAAGAAGAGGGCAGGGTTTACATGTTTCCTACCAGATCAAAGTGGGGACAGTTATTGGGGCCATTTGTCATCTCTATGGCACTAAAGCAAAAGTGCCATAGGATTAGGAGTCCTTGATTTAGGTCATTTGTGGCCCCCTGTGGACTTTTTACTCAAAATCTCTAGTATTTGCTCTATTCTTTTGATAGTACAAGATAAGACTACTGATCTGACAAAAAAAGTTTTCCATGTGATTATCCAAGAATGGCATTTATTCAAAATTGTGCATTTGCAAGCACACACCTAATTTGTGTGATCGTGTGTGAAATCAGATACTTGCACACACAAATGAACTAGACAAGCAAAAAGAAAGGCATACAAATTGAATATGCATGTAACTGTAGGTGCAAGTAATCAGTTATGAGTCTAAGTGCCCATCTGTGCCCACATTTACCCAATTTCCTTGCATGTTGTAGTAGTTGCCTGCACAAATAAGGGACACAATTGTGTGTGCATAGCTTAGGAAATCAGGCTCTCACTGTATTATATACTTCTCAGAAAACTCTGGCTTTGTAGGAAGAAGGAAAAGCTCTGTAATGACAATTTGCCTGTAGAAACAGCAACTAACCTAATGTCACTGACAGCTTGAGGGACCAGATCTCACAGTTTAGTAGGCCAACATATTGGCTGATTGATTGATAAGACAAAACCAAAACATATAAACAAACAAACAAACAAACAAACAAAAAAAAACCCTAGCATGGGACTACCGCAGAGATTGGATGGTTTTGTAGGGCTGTGTTCAATTTGTTCAATGTGTCTCCCATTTCTCTTCAAATTGTCTGCAAGTAGTTGGATGTAACACCATTCAGATGAGTCCTCTGTGGAGGGAAATACCTTCCTCCACTCTCAGCCCCATTGTGCACTGCCACACGAGAACAATCAGTGAAGACATTTCAAAAGAGAGATGGTGACATTGTAATGAAGCCTGGGAAAACACCACATCACACCACCTCAAATTAGATCATGGCTCCATAATATCCTAACTCCTTCATCAGCTCAAACACCCCAGCTCATGAATTAGACTGTAAACTCTTTGGTTGGGAGTCATGTCTTCCTATGGGTTTATATAGCACCTCGTACAGAGAGGCCCTGTCCCTGATTAGGGCCTCTGGGCACTACTATACTATAAATTATAAATAAACTAATAATGGCTCAACATCACAGTCTACAGACAGAATAATTCATATTCTCATGGAAAAGCAATAATTAATTAAAAAGACAAATAGCTTTCTCTCAGTTAGTTCTCATGGAAGATATTGCATTTATTGCCTAGATACTGAAGGCCTTTGTCCATAGAGTAGCTACAGCATGCAGAATATTTTCCAAGGTTGCTCTGCCAATATGTCTAAGGGCCTGATTTTAAAAGATAATAAGGTGTCTAAAGATGTTAATAGGCACCTAGGGTAGGCTCCACAAAGGGACTTAGGCATTGCAATGCTGTGCATCAAAGCGCCTAACTTGTAGAGGCCCAGAAAATCACGCGAACACCACTGTGACCCACAAAGCCAGAGTTAGCCACCTTGGCTCTCTATACAATGAATGGGTAGATACATGTGCCTAAGAATGCCATCCACAAAAGCCAGCACTCTAGGCTAACCAATTAAAAGGGTATGTCCTAGGCCCTGCTTCTTTCTTGGAGATAGGCACCTAAGCCCAGGCTTCTGGGAGAAAGCTGCTGCTTGAGGTTAGGTGGCTGAATCACTTCACAAAAAGCCCAGGGCTTGGGGGAAGGGAAGGATTTGGTGCTGAGTCTCCCTTACAACTTTTAGCATGTGCTTGGGACATAGGAGACCCAGCTTCAACTGGATCTAAACAGGGGTGTCCTTTGTCTCGGGAGAGTGCACTAACCACTGAGCTATGAGATATTCGGATTTGGGGTACCCTCAATCTCTCCTGTTGAAGCTAAAGTTCCATTGTGGCTAAAGAAAGAAAACATGTTTGGAGAAGAGAGAGCTTATATAGTTCAGTGGCTAGGGGATCCACCTAGGAGGTAGGAGACAAAAGGTCCAGTCCTTCGTTGCTCCAACCACTCTTTTATTATTTATCCACAGTGGAACAGCTTCAACAGGAGAGACTGAGGGAGCCCACATCGGAGTATCTCACAGGTCAGTAGTTAGAGCACTCCTGAAAAGTGGGACAGCCCAGCTTGAATCCTTTCACTGTTAAGACAGAAAATGGGGAATTGAACCCTCATCTCTGATGAGTGCTCTAACCACTGAACTGTTCCTAGCTCTAACCTTGGTTTGCTGTAGGTATTCACCTTGCTGTAACTCATTTTCTCCCATCTGTAAAATGGGGCAAAAAACCTGCTTTGTAAAGGTCTCTGAGATTAATGGATTAAAAAGTACCACACAGTATTACTCTAGGGATAAGACAAGCTCACCGTGTGTGCCTGCTGTCTGTGGCCTTGATACTTCTGCTTTTCCTGCCTTTAAAAAAGTGCTAAATTATTGCTAATTGTGGTGTTAGTTTCAGTGTTGTGGATTACATGCCATTGGGAACTGAAGTAAGCCCACTGAATCAGTTTAGATAGCTCACCAGTCACCCACTGGATGTAGGTCAGGTTTCAGATCTTATCAACATGGTTCATATTAGCACAGGTTTCAGAGTAGCAGCCGTGTAGTCTGTATTCGCAAAAAGAAAAGGAGTACTTGTGGCACCTTAGAGACTAACAAATTTATTTGAGCATAAGCTTTCGTGAGCTATAGCTCATTTCATCGGATGCATTCAGTGGAAAATACAGTGGGGAGATTGATATACACACACAGAGAACATGAAACAATGGGTTTTATCATACTCACTGTAAGGAGAGTGATCACTTAAGATGAGCTATTAACAGCAGAAGGGGGGGGAAGGAGGAAAACCTTTTGTGGTGATAATCAAGGTGGGCCATTTCCAGCAAGGTTTTCCTCCTTCCCCCCCCCACCCCGCTGCTGGTGATGGCTTATCTTAAGTGATCACTCTCCTTACAGTGTGTATGATAAAACCCATTGTTTCATGTTCTCTGTGTGTGTATATCAATCTCCCCACTGTATTTTCCACTGAATGCATCCGATGAAGTGAGCTGTAGCTCACGAAAGCTTATGCTCAAATAAATGTGTTAGTCTCTAAGGTGCCACAAGTACTCCTTTTTATATTAGCACATATATTAGGAGATGTAGAGTTCCATATTTATTAGGAAAACCCTAGTCCATTTGCCCCAGGCATTCACCATGTTTTAATGGACTCCTGGAAGCTCTGGCTACCATATTATAAAATGACCATTGTATCTGAATAAACTTATTATTCTACATTGAGAATACAGGCCCCTAAATCCATTCTCTAGGGACAGAGATGTTGTTCAAAAATAAAATCCAGGAGCGGGGCATGTTGCTGACAATGAAATGTGGTGTTCTTTGTGGATCAGGAAGCCCAGATTAACTAGTCCAGTCAGTCAGCTCACTCTTTGGAGGTAAACTAATTGACAAGGAAAAAAAGTCACTTTGAGTTGGGATTTTGCACTGTCTAGTGCACTGAGCATGAGGACTGAGGTTCCTAAATGCCTGCCCTACCACTGACTTGCTGTATGATCACGGACAAGTTATTTACCCTCTGTTTGTCTCACTTTCCCCATCTGTACCATATGCTCCATAATACTGACAGTACTTACCTCATAGGTAAACTGTGCATCGATTAGGTAGTTTTGGTATAGTAGGTAGCCAATGTGGTAAACTAATGATGTTACTGAAATACAGTGATCACCCTAAACAATGGATCTTAGATAAATATGTAACATGGGTTACGAAAAAGGACAACAAAAATGATTAGGGTTATGGAACAGCTTTCCTCTGAGAAAGATTAAGACTGGGATTTTTCAGATTGGAAAAGAGACAACAAAGCAGGGCTATTATAGCGATCTATAAAATTATGATTGGTGTGGAGAAAGTAAATAAGGAAGTATTACATAAGATCATCCATACTGGGTCAGACCAAAGGTCCATCTAGCCCAGTATCCTGTCTTCCAACAGTGGCCAATGCCAGATGCCACAGAGGGAATTAACAGAACAGGGAATGATCATCAAGTGATCCATCCCCTGTTGCCCATTCCCTGCTTCTGGCAAACAGAAGCTAGAGTCCCCATCCCTGATCATCCTAGCTAATAGCCATTGATAGACCTATCCTCCAGGAATTTATTTAGTTCTTTTTTTGAACCCTGTTATAGTCCTGGCCTTCACAACATCCTCTGGCAAGGAGTTCCACAGGTTGACTGTGCGTTGTGTGAAGAAATACTTCCTTTTGTTTGTTTTAAACCTGCTGCCTATTAATTTCATTTGGTGACCCCTAGTTCTTGTGTTATGAGAAGGAGTAAATAACACTTCCTTATTTACTTTCTCTACAACAGTCATGATTTTATTGACCTCTATCATATTCCCCCTTAGTCATCTCTTTTCCAGGATGAAAAATTCCAATTTTATTTATCTCTCCTCATACGGAGAGATATGTTCCATGCCCCTAATCATTTTGTTGCCCTTTTCTGAAGCTTTTCCAATTCCAATATATCTTTTTTGAGATGTGGTGACCACATCTGCATGCAGTATTCAAGATGTGGGCATACTATGGATTTATATAGAGGCAATAGGGTGTTTTCTGTCTTATTATCTATCCCTTTCTTAATGATTCCCAACATTCTGTTTGCTTTTTTGACTGCCTCTGCACACTGAGTGGATGTTTTCAGAATACTATCCACAATGGCTCCAAGATCTCTTTCTCGAGTGGTAACAGCTAATTTTACACCCCATCTTTTTATATATATAGTTGGGATTATGTTTTCCAATGTGCATTACTTTGCATTTATCCACATTGAATGTCATCTGTCATTTTGTTGCCTAGTCACCCAGTTTTGTGAGATCCTTTTGTAGCTCTTTGCAGTCTGCTTTGGACTTAACTATCTTGAGTAGTTTTGTATCATCTACAAATTTTGCCATCTCACTGTTTATCCCTTTTTCCAGATCATTTATGAATACGTTGAATAGGACTGGTCCCAGTACAGACCCCTGGGTGACACCACTATTTACCTCTCTCCATTCTGAAAACTGACAATTTATTCCTACCCTTTCTTTCCTATCTTTTAACCAGTTACCATTCCATGAGAGGACCTTCTGTCTTATCCCATGACAGCTTTCTTTGTTTAAGAGCCTTTGGATCCAAGTGTGGAGGGGCTCAGTGTGGAGGGATCCAGGTGTGGGGTGAGAGGATTCTGTGTGGGACAATCTGGGTACAGGCAGGCCAGAGCGGAGGTCTAGGTGTGGGGGGATCTGGATGCACAGAGGCTCATGGTGGGGGGGCATGTTCCCAGTGCAGGGACAATGGGACTCTGCAGGGGCTTCCAGGTGAAAGTGACTGGGGCTCAGCAAAGGGGTCAGGGTGTGGGGGCCTTAGAAGGGGGGTCTGTGTGCCAGGGGAGTGGAGCTTGGTGGGTTGCGATCTCAGTGCAGCTAGTTGGGGGTCAGTGGCATGGGGGTCTGGAGTGGCACAGAATTCCCGCAGAAGTAATTCTATTGTAAAACCAATAATCAGTATTTCAACGTCAAAAATCTATGCAGCTCACACTTCTCAGCTATGAAACCTCACAAGTGTATTACACCAAAAGGAAGCCCTGTGGTTAGGGTTGCCAACCTCCAGGATTGTCCTGGAGTCTCCAGGAATAATAAAAAATAATCTTTAATTAAAGATTATATCATGTGATGAAACCTCCAGGAATACATCCAGCCAAAACTAGCAACCCTACGAGTGGTCCCAATGATGGTACAGAAGAACTAGGAGCTAAGAGGAGCTGAGTCACTGACTCAGGGTGCGATTGTGACTGTAAAGAAGCCATTCAACCTCCTTATGATTCAATCATTCTAGCTCAAAACTAGCTTAAAAAGCAGGTTGTTGAAAAATACCTGCTCAGACTGACCTATTTGTTGAGTCACTGTGCACGTGATGTTTCTCGAAACTTTCTTGTCATCAGCAATATACCTTATGAAGGTCAAGAAGGCTAAGGGAATAATCACAGCTGGATGTCTCAGGTTCATGCTACCATAAAGAAAATCTCTTAAAAAGAAATTAAACTATAGCAACTCAAAGCTATGGGGACAATGGGTAAAATTTTCAAAAACACCTATGTGACTTTGGAGCCTATGTCCCATTTTCTATAGTGAATTACCATTAATTTACTATCATTCATTTCTGTTGGGTTATTTTACATGTCAGCCTGACTAGGTGTAAGGAGGTGAAACCAAATAAAATGAAAGATCATAAACTATTGTTGCCCCTACGCTGAGTGGGAGAAGATTTTGGGGCCTTAGAGTTCGTTTTCCCATTTAAGGAGAAATCAGTGACTCAGAGATAGGGTATTTTAACCAGTATCTCTGTACAATAAACACACAGTTGCAGTCAGCAAGTTCTTTTCCTTAAATTATGCTGTTTTAAAAAAGGAAGCAGAAAGTAAACAAGCCATTTGAAAATTCAGGGTCCACACTACTCTTTTGACTCTGGTTGTGGACTTTTACCATCCCAAAGGCATTTTCTCCCCACTGTCTCCCAAGCAACATATTTACCTGTGCATGCACACACACACAAAAAAACCTGAGCTCATTTAATTTCTTTTTTCCTTTGACTGAATATTTAATGGTGGCAAATATTGCAGCCAATGTGGAAAAGTAAAACATTTACGTTCTTTAATACAAAATATTACGTGAATCCAAGAGCTAGAGCTCTAGGCACAGGCTTATGGTGCCTTTTCCTTATCCTGGTCCTGGAAGTGCTCTGTCAAATCTATCCCTTCTAAGGATTTTTCTTTGGCTTTAGGGCAGCTTGTGGTTGTCGGAGCAGCACATAGCTGCCAATACATCACAGAGAATCAGCCCCCCTCTATTTACTTGGTAAAGATCTTATATTATTTAAAAAGCACAAATGTCAAGGGGAAAACGTGCTGCAGAGCATAACTCTCAGAAACATTCAGATTGCAATTACTGTAATTATATCTTTCAAAGGTAAGGTATGAAAATTATCACACAAATGAGAGAACAAGGAAAGCACTGGGAACAGTATGTTATTTTTCATCTTATCTTTGTCTGTGTGCCATTGTGTTGAATTGCTATGATTACGTTCTGTTAAAAACTTTTCATTTTTCTCACTGCTCTCTAGGGATCTAAGGCTCGGTGAACAAAGCAGGGTTATCAAACCAATTTCAATTTCGCAAACTCCTCACGGGAAATATTTAGGAAAATGTAGACTTCAGAAAGATCAGATGCTGTCTAACTTTCTTTTATGGGTTTGATAAGATTATGAACAAGACTGAATGCATCAGTGCTGCATTTTCTGTAGCAATATTAAGGACGCAAGAAATTTCAACAACAAGAAAAAGCCATCAAGCCCAACATGCCTCGTCTTTTTGGTTTAGCTTAATCCCACCTTCCTGATTTCTTGCCATGCTCTTCAATCTTTCCTTCTCCTGAAAAATGAGGTGTCTCAAATTTCTATATATTCTTTGTTCAGTCACCTTCTGCATAGACATCTTATTCCATGTATCTGTTGTCTTTTGCATGCCGTAGCCCCACTTGAGCCTCCTACTCTTCTATTTGTTGAGATGATGACTCTTTATCTGTGAACTCCTTACATTATTCAAATGTGTTTCCACCAATTTTACCCCAAGGCTTTTTAAAATATTGATGCCCTTCAAATGCCGGGGGTGTTTGTTAATTTTACGAGGAACTTTGAACCCAATCCTTGTTGTTGACAACAACTAGCATGATTACATAGAAAGAGAGAGACAGAGAGAAAGAAAGAGAGAGAGAGAGAGACTACTTAATAGTCTAGAATAGAAACAGATTGTTTCCAGGCAATGTTTGCAGGAGTCACTTTCTCAGTCGCTAGCTGGTGCATAGCAATGCACTGTATCAGTGGCAGTTGGTTCTCAACAGGAGAGGTAGGGCTGCAAGTAGCAATCTGTATTCTCATCTCAGCCCCACAGATTGGTCAGATTTTTGAAGTAAAATGCTGGCACATTCAGGTTGGGGGTGGCAAAGTCAGAAGATAAAGGAGGGCCCCTCTCACTCTCCCTCTTCCAGAATGAAAAATAGGGATATTTTATAGTGAATGGCAGGATGGGAGAAACTGAATGTAGCCCCCTATTGCTCCTTCACTGTTCTCCTAGCGCTAACCTCTAATGTCCCATCTACTTACCACACTATCCCACCCGCATCCCACCATACCCCTACCAATCCACCCGCTGCTTCATTCTTTCCTTCTCCTCCACCCTGCACCCATTAAATCCTACTAATCGGCCCATCCCTGCCTACCTCTGTACTGCCCCAAGTGCCTTCAGCAGCCTCCAAACCCACCCCACCTGCTCCGAAATTCCTACATCCACTTAGCCCTCAAGATCAGAAACCCTCCTCTTCCTGTCAACCTCCCTACAGAACATTACCATGCCCTTAGCTCTGACGTCTCTTCCACCTGGCAGTCCCAAGCTCAGAATGCACCCCCTTCTTTTCCTCCCCTCCCTACATCTTTGGGCTCAAAAACACCTGAGCTCATGCTCAGAACTCTTTCCCCTCCTACTGACACTCACACTACAAGGCTCAGAATTGCCCCTACTTACTGCTTGGTCTGGAAAAGAAAGAACAGAGATAGCTGGTAGCATCTGCAGACAGCCCTGTACTCTGCCTCTTTGGAGATAGCCCCACAAATGCCTACTCTGTGCCTCCTTCCTCCACTGCTCCTGGGTCTGAAGTAGCTCCTGCCCCACTCAGCATCTCCCAGTGGCAGGAGGTGTTACTGCAACTTGTGGTACATCAGCCGCACTACACAGTTGTGACATCATTGGTAGGGTTAGCGCCATTAATCCCTAATGATCAGCCACTGCTTCATAGACTTGAATTTACTGCATCAAGTAGATAATAGATTCATGTCTGATCCTGTGAAAATCATTTACAGAGTCAGAGATGACCCATGGTCTTTTGAAAAGAGACGAGCAAGGTTTTAAACATTATTTTGGACTTTGATGGTCCTCTGATTTTCTTTTTTTTCTCTCTCTATTTGAACTAGGAATTTGCAATCATGAGCATAAGTATCTTGAAGTAACCGTGCTTAAATTAAACCAGACAGCACAGAACTCTCCATGAAACTTGTTAAATTAACATCAGCAGACTTTAGTAGGGACCCCTCCCGCCCCCGTAAGATGTGATAAGTGCAGAATTAAAGCTTTAAAGCAAAAATATAATTTAAAAATTCTAAAGGTTGAAAGCAGTGAGTCTCAGCACTTAACATCTTCAAAGAGCCGTACGACCTTTACTAATTCTCACCAGGCCTATAGAAAGCAGGTCAATGAGTACTAGCCCCATTTTACAGACAAGGAAATGGAGACACAGAGATTAAGAATCAGTTTTGAACTAAAGGCACAGACTTTGGGGCAGTGGGTGCTCTAAGAGACATTGTGTTGAAGCAGTCAGAATGCTCCCAAAAGTATCTGGGCAGCACAGCTGCTATGCTAGTGCCTTCTTGGTAGACTGTTGTATGTTCTCTCCTCTGAGCTCAGCCATCTTAGCAAAAACTCTCAGTGAGCTGAGGATATCATGCTCCTTTCATCATCTCCCTCCATTTGAAGTTAATGAAGGAGGCTGGTGGGGTGAGATGCAGAGGTTTCGTTTGTCCTCTGCTCTACCACCTTTGCACCACCTAGAGCTTATTGTGGTACTAGCCCTTCAGTGTCCTTGCGCTCCTACCTACAAGAGTTTCTTTTGTCCTTTCTGCATCAGCACACAGGACTCAGGCTTAGTCTGGACTTGTATGTTCAAGGCCACCTAGCAAATCAAAGTAGCAGAGACAGTATTAGAACTCAGGAGTTACTGGCTTTCAGCTTGTTATGAGATTTGTATATAAAACGTATTTATAGGCTATTTCCTATATTCTATATGAACTGCCAATGGGATATGATGGCTAAGACAGAAAGCCTGATCTTTAAGTGAATAAAAGGTGCCATGACTGTATACAATAGTAGCAAGATCATTACTATACTGTTGTGCCCATTTTTTGGTGTCCACACTTTTAAAAGGATGTTGACAAATTGGAAATGATTCAGAAAAGAGCTACAGAAATGACTGGAGGTCTTAAAAACCTGTCCTACAGTGAGACACTAATTTACTCACTCTATTTACTTTAGCCAAGAGAAAGATGAGGTGACTTGATCATGGTCTATAAGAATGTACTTTGGGAAAATATTTCTGATAGTAGAGGGCTCTTTAATTTAGCAGACAAAAACTTGAGATTTAGCAGCTGGAAGCTGAAGCTAGACAAACAGACTAGAAATGAGGCTTGTATTTTTAACAGTAAAGGTAATTAATCATTGGAACAACTAATGTAGATTCTCCATCCTTTGAAGCCTTTAAAAGAAGGCTGCATGTCTTTCTAAAAGTTATGCTTTAGCCCACAAGAAGTTGTGAGCTTGATGCAAGAATGACTTAGTGAAATTCTATGGCCTTTGTTATGCTGCAGCTCAGACTGCATGATCATACAGGTACCTTCTGGCCTTCAAATTTATGAATCCCTGAAGATGTAAGTATCTATGTAGTGTGTGTATACAATTTGAGAGAGAGAGAGAGAGATCTCCATCTAGTGGCATATAAGAATAGTAGCATCTGTTATAAGAACGAGGTGTACTTGTAGCACCTTAGAGACTAACAAATTTATTTGAGCATAAACTTTCATGGGCTAAAGCTCACTTCATCAGATGCATACAGTGGAAAATTCAGTAGGAAGATAGATAGATAGATAGATAGATAGATAGATAGATAGATATCATGAAAAAATGGGTGTTGCCATACCAACTCTAATGAGACTCATCGATTAAGGTGGGCTATTATCAGCAGGAGAAAAAAAACGTTTGTAGTGATAATCAAGATGGCTCATTTCAAACAGTTGACAAGAAGGTGTGAGTAACAGTAGGGGAAAAATTAGCATGGGGAAATAGTTTTAGTTTGTGTAATGACTCATCTACTCCCAGTCTTTATTCAAGCCTAATTTAATGGTGTCCAGTTTACAAATTAATTCCAGTTCTGCAGTTTCTCATTGGAGTCTGGTTTTGAAGTTTTTTTTGTTGAATAACTGCAACTTTTAGGTCTGTAATTGAGTGTCCAGGGCGGTTGAAGTGTTCTCCGACTGGTTTTTGAATGTTATAATTCTTGACATCTGATTTGTGTCCATTTATTCTTTTGCATAGAGACTGTCCAGTTTGGCCAATGTACATGGCAGAGAGGGTTTAACAGTTTTTCTCCAGATTTTTCCATTGTTTTTATTTTGTTAATTTCATTCTGAAGAATTTATATAAATATAATGTATATTTGTAAATTTTTGATATTAGAAATATTAGGCTTTAATTTCAATCTATGAATGAAAATTTTACTATTCAAAAGGGTGAAAAGAGAAGTGACAAGAACATCCATGTTTGGTCTATTAGGAAGCAGTAAGAAAGCAATAAAACTGCCTAGAAGCCTAAAGGGGAAGAGACTAGCTGGAATCATTTGTGATTGGAGAGGGAGGCATAGTTAATGGTTGGAAATGGAATTAGTTGTCATTGAGTGATGAAAAGAGGAGAATGGGTGGCAGTTTGGACTCTCAGAAGACTTAGTTTGCTAGAATCTACAAACTTCTGAAGGGTGGGAAAGAGCGCTGATGTAATGCTTCTATGTAAAGCTGGCTAGCACATCTTAATTTTCAGTCTTCATTGTTGCAGTTGGTTGTTTTTCTTTTTAAATGTGAAAGCTGCTGATCAATACTGCAAACAGGTGATTAATGTTTAGTGATTAAAAACCATTTGTCTGTGAGTTTGACTTAATATGCCCCAAAATGAAGGAAGTGGTACTACACCCTACACCCCTACTCTTGCCCTGAGCCCCTCTCATACCCCAAAACCCTCATCTGCAGCCACACGCCACAGCCCTCACCCCTGCACCCCCTCCCTCTGCACCCTTTCCCATCCCCAAACTCCCTCCCAGAACCTGCACCCCCTCCTTCTGCACCCCTTTCCAACCCCAAACTCCCTCCCAGAGCCTGCACCCTGTACCCCAATCCCCTGCCCCAGCCTAGGGCCTGCACCCCAGACCTCCTCCCCCACCCAAACTCCCTCCCAGAGCCTTGGGCAGGTGGAGGACAGAGTTTGGGCGGGGGCGGGTTCTGGGCACCACCAAAATTTCTACAAACCTGCCACCCCTGCTAGGGTGTGGGTTGAGCAGTATTGAGGTAAGAAGATCGGAGCAGCCTATTTAGTGACAAAGACTTAGGCTGAACTTTAGATAAATTAATGTAAAGTTGTTAATAAAGCCAAACTCCAGAATAGGGATGAGTTTGGACTCTATGCACGGCAAAGTAATGTTGCCTTAGAGCAGTTTGCCATACCGTTATTTGATTATCTTTACCTTCTTGGATATGTTAGTTTCCAAATAACCTGTACTGTTCAGCTATCGTTATTAAGTCAATGTGTTCCAATACTAACAATGTGTGTAGTATGTACGGGATACATTTTATACAAAGTAAAAGCATCCAATAAGTGATATGGAGCAAGAAAACTTGCCCTCATTTATCACCACAGAAAAGTTAAACATTTGGTGCCAGAGAGGCGATACCAGTGGGCACGGGGTAAGCAAATTAACAAGGGTTCGATATAGTGAATGTGACTGATTAAATGTGAAACCATTGCAACCCATACAGTGTGAAAAAAGTTTGTTTTCCCTCCTCAAGTACTGTTGCAAAAGAATTCAAGATCTGAAAAGTTTCAGATTTGAACCTGTTTGCATCTGGGGGACATTTATATGAGCAGGTGTAATGTGTTACAGACAGAGTTGCCAGCATGTGGGTTCACTCTGGCGGAGGGACAGTCTCCAAATTGTACCGTATGGTTGAAATGCTGGAACATTAGTAAAGTAAAAACTGCAAGTATTGTGTGGTGGCTGAAAAGGAACACTGCTGGTATGGACCCAGGGAATGTTATTTTAATTGGTGTATGTTCTGTTTCACATCGAAATTTCTTGTGATGATAAATGAAAAGATTTTTTATATTTTTTACCAGTTTTTTAATAATGTAATCAAAATAAAAGCAAAGTTAAAATTACAAAATGTTGCTGTAAAGGCAGAGCAAGCAAGAATCACACCCTGTGGTGGGCTATTCTGCAGTAGGGGATTTTGCATCCCCTGGTTTGTCCTTTGAGCCTAGTATTAATGGTGGATCAAATCATTACAACAATTGTGGTCTTGAAAATGTGTTGTTGAAAGCACAAAAGAACAGAAATAAAATGTATACTAATACAGAAAAGAAAAACAAAAGCAGTGGAATGTAGGCCTGACTTGACATGAGTAATTAAACATGGGAGGCATCATTTCTTGGGAGACAGGACGAGGGAGGTAAATAAATCAGCAGACTGAAGACAATATCTGTGCTAATTAGGATAGGGTCTGTAAGCTAAGACAGAGAATGTCTGTACTAGCTAAGAAAAGGGGGAACATACAGAGAACCATTTACAATGGACAAGATAACAATGACTAAAATGGGTCCGGAACGTAAAGATGAAGTAAAGAGTAAGCTGTACGTGGACAGTGCCTGGACAGTGCATGCTGTATCTCAAGATACAAGCCAATCCCTAAACATATAATGTATAGTAAATGCAATGTAATGTATGAAATGTATATAAAGGAAAAGGGTTTCTGTGTACCGCTGGATGTGTGGTATGCCCAATACTCACTCCTACACTTGAGTCTGATCAACTCAGCATAGCTTTCCTGTATGCCAAATAAAGGAACCTGAGTGACAAGACTGGAATCAAACTGAGTTATTGGCAAAACAAGTGGAAGAGGTCTCGGGGAAGCCCCAACATTTAAATCGTTGGATATGTTCATTTCCAGAAAACCTGTACTACCTTATCTTCAGCTGTCATTAATAGGGATAGTGCTCTTTCTGGTTTTACATATTATATAAAGCCGTCATTTGCTTGCTACATTGTGATACAATCGATTTTAATGCTCAGTTTGACTGTGTAAAATAACATGCCTGTGATTTTATTTTTGTGTTTTGAATTGAAAGAGACTTTTAAAAATAAGTGCAGTAAGAGAATCATCTGGCTCAGTGGGTAAAAAGAATACTAACATGAGAAAATAAATAATCTTGTTAGTCATGATGAATAAATGGCATACAATATTGATAGCATAAGTACTCATTATGGGCCAAATCCTCAGCCCAATCCGCAGGTGAACTGGCCCAGTGCTGGGCTGATGTATGGTGCCACCATGCTGCATAATAGCTACAAGAACTCTGTGATATGGTCAAACTTCTCCTGCCCTCCTAGTTCTCTCTTATAGGTATTCTATCATTGATTCTATTTATAATTGAGCCTCTAATACTGTGCCGTAAAGTATGATCCACCCACCCTAAAAATTAAAAACTGTGTAATTTTTTTATCATACAGAGTGAAGATCACCCTAGCACAAGACCCATGTACTATTTACATTCTACCTAAGCCTTCAATAACAGGGATTAAGCAGGATTTAATTGGTGCACAGTGAATTTCATTCACAGTGCATAGCAAATTACAATAAATCAAGATATTTAAGAAATATTTAAGAGGACCTGTCCCAGAGTGAGGTGTCATTAAAGAAGGTTTTGGAACAAATTGATAAAATAAACAGTAATAAGTCACCAGGACCAGATGGTATTCACCCAAAAGTTCTGAAGCAACTCAAATGTGAAATTGCAGAACTAATTACTATAGTCTGTAACCTATCCTTTAAATCAGCTTCTGTACTAGATGGTTGGAGGATAGCTAATGTGATGCCAATTTTTTTAAATGGCTCCAGATGTGATCCCAGCAATTATAGGCTGGTAAGCCTGACTTCAGTACTGGGCAAACTGATTGAAACTATAGTAAAGAACAGAATTAGCAGACACATAGATCAACACGGTTTGTTGGGGAAGAGTCAACATGGTTTTTGTAAATGGAAATCATGCCTCACCAATCTACTAGAATTTTTTGAGGGGGTCAACAAGCATGTGGACAAGAGGGATCCAGTGGATATCGTGTACTTAGATTCTCAGAGAGCCTTTGACAAGGTCCCTCACCAAAGGCTCTTAAGTAAAGTAAGCTGTCATGGGATAAGAGGGAAGGTCCTCTCATGGATCAGTTAAAATATAGGAAACAAAGGGTAGAAATAAATGGTCATTTTTCAGAATGGAGAAAGATAAATAGAGGTGTCCCCCAGGGATCTGTACTGGGACTAGTGCTGTTCAACATATAAATAAATGATCTGGAAAAAGGGGTAAACAGTGAGGCTGCAAAGTTTGCAGATAATACAAAATCACCTAAGATAGTTCAGTCCAACACTGACTGCAAAGAGTTACAAGTGGATCTCACAAAATGGGGTAACTGGGCAACAAAATGGCAGATGAAATTCAATGCTGATAAATGAAAAGTAGTGCACACTGGAAAACATAATTCCAATTAAACATACAAATTGGCTGTTACCAATCAAGAAACTCTGAAAACACATGCTCAAAGTGCACTGGCAGTCAAAAAAGTGAACAGAATGCTAGGAACCATTAGGAAAGGCATAGATAATAAGACAGAAAATAGCATAATGCCACTATTTAAATCCATGGTATGTCCACACATAGAATACTGAATTCAGTTCTGGTTGCCCCATAAAAATGGGAAAAGTAGAGGGAAGGGCAACAAAAATGATTAACGGTACGGAACAGCTACTGTATGAGGAGAGATTAAGACAACTGGGACTATTTGGCTTGGAAATGACATGACCGAATGGGGATATGATAGAGGTGTATAAAACCATGACTGGTGAGGAGAAAGTAAATAAGGGAGTGTTATTTACCCCTTCACATCACGCAAGAACCAAGGGTCAACCAATGAAATGAATAGGCAGCAGGTTTAAAACAACCAAAAGAAAGTACTTCCTCACATAATACACAGTCAACCTGTGGAACGCATTGCCTGGGGATGCTGTGAAGCCCAAAATTATAAAGAATTAGATAAGTTCATGGAGGATAAGTCCATCAGTGGCTATTAGCCAAGATAGTCAAGAATGCTCCCCATGCACTGGGTGTCCCTAAGCTTCTGACTGCCTGAAGATGAGACTGGATGACAGGGTATGGATCACTTGACAATTGCCCTTGTCTGTTCATTCCCTCTGAAGCACCTGGCATTGGCCACTGTCAGAAGACAAAAAGAAAAGGAGTACTTGTGGCACCTTAGAGACTAACAAATTTATTAGAGCATAAGCTTTCGTGAGCTACAGCTCACTTCATCGGATGCATTTGGTGGAAAAAGCAGAGGAGAGATTTATATACACACACACAGAGAACATGAAACAATGGGTTTATCATACACACTGTAAGGAGAGTGATCACTTAAGATAAGCCATCACCAACAGCGGGGGGGGAAGGAGGAAAACCTTTCATGGTGACAAGCAGGTAGGCTAATTCCAGCAGTTAACACCTTTAGCTTATGCTCTAATAAATTTGTTAGTCTCTAAGGTGCCACAAGTACTCCTTTTCTTTTTGCGAATACAGACCAACACGGCTGCTACTCTGAAACCTGTGATTATGCAAGGCACTGAATTTAGCCGTATAGAGTGGAAATCTGTCAACTTCATGAAAAAACTCGCACAGATACAGACAGACATCATCTTCCTCTCCAAATGCAAACAGATGGACATCATACCGAAAGGTGTTAACTGCTGGAATTAGCCTACCTGCTTGTCACCATGAAAGGTTTTCCTCCTTCCCCCCCCTGCTGTTGGTGATGGCTTATCTTAAGTGATCACTCTCCTTACAGTGTGTATGATAAACCCATTGTTTCATGTTCTCTGTGTGTGTGTATATAAATCTCTCCTCTGTTTTTTCCACCAAATGCATCCGATGAAGTGAGCTGTAGCTCACGAAAGCTTATGCTCTAATAAATTTGTTAGTCTCTAAGGTGCCACAAGTACTCCTTTTCTTTTTGCGAATACAGACTAACACGGCTGCTACTCTGAAACCTGTCAGAAGACAGGCTACTGAGCTAGATGGACTATTGCTCTGACCCAGTATGACTATTAAAAAAATAATCTGTTTATATTGGCTGTTCATGCTAGGTGACTCACTCCTGTGTAAAGAGCCAGCACACCTATGGTGCATAGACTATGTACCAGTAAATTTCCACATTATCTCTATTTTTCTCAGCTAAGGAATCAATGATCCATGTCTTGATACTTCAGCAAATATGACAGGTGTTTTGCCTTGCCGCTGAAGCATTCTTCATCTAATCAGTTATATGCTGCCAAAACTTTAACTAGGGATCCCTCAGAAAATTTCCTCTTTTGTCAGAAAAGAATGTAATATTAGCTGGTAACATACTTCTCCTCCCCTTCTTGCTCCTGATCAATTAATTAATCAAATGTTTTTTTTAAAAACTCAGTTCATTGCCCTCTGCAAACCCCCCATCAATTCCATACGCTCTACTTCCTCAGTGCATCAGTCCTCTCACCCTCATCTCCTTCAGCACAGCCCCTTCTCACCCTACCATACTTCCATCTCATCAGTATGTCAGTGAGGTTTCTTTAGGTGGCTCCCTCACCTGCTAACTTCCTCACAGCAACATCAGTGGCAACAGGTAGATCACCCTGCAGTCTCTGGTCAGGCAGGAAGCAGGCCCCCTTGGGCAAGGTGGCCAGTGAAAGGCTTTTAGGCTTTGAGATAGACCCATCCCCCTGATCTCTAGAGGTCTCCCTTAGCTGGGAGAGGAGACTGGAGAACGGGTCTCCCCTGGCTGCTGCGTGGTGACAAGGTGTCCTGGTTCCTTTCTAAAACACTCTGAGATGGCAGACTGCAGCAGGATGAGAGGCAGGCTGTAGTGGCTTCAGGACTCTCACTCAGTACATAAGCATCATTTCCATCTCCTCCTACTCCCCTTTCTACACTGCTGGAGCAGCTGGCATTGCGGGAGCTGAAAGGACTTTGGTGCACCCCCTATATGCACCAAGAGGCACTGGTAGAAATACAACAAAGGAGTGTCTTTGCAGCAGCTGCTTCTGTCACAGTGATAGCGAGCATCCTCGAAGAAGACTGTAACTTTTAATAAGCACAGTCTTATCATTTTTACAGTGACTTCCCAACTCAAATGTAACCAATTTCTGTCCATGTTTATCACTTTACTATGCACAGGACCCGGTAAAGGATTTGTGAGAAGTGAGATGACTCTTTAAGATACATACAGGCCAGACTTAACTGACTTGATAGAGTAGGTGTGGGGGATCTTTGGGTTCCATCTAGGTTCTTGCTACAGAAGTGAAGTCCAGCTGCATTTTAATCTTAGCAATCGGTTTGCAGTGGTGTACATTTTCAAAGCTATCTTCACAATGAAAAGGGTTAGAGACTTCCTTTTTCTTTTTACTGGGAGCTTATGTTCTCCTTATCAGGGCCCAGTAGTTGGATTTGTTCACAAGCCCTGCATGTCCCTTGCATCTGATCAGTGGATCCATTTTATTTTAGAAAGACTTGGTGAGAGGCTGTGTCTATTCCTGGGGTGGGCAAACTATGGCCCATGGTCAGGATCCATCCCACCAGCCGTTTTAATCCAGCCCTCAAGCTCCCACTGTGGACTGGGATGTGGGGCTTGCCCCGCTCCGGCGCTCCAGCCGGTAAGCAGGGTCGGGGGCCACTCCATGCAGCTCCCGGAAGCAGCGGCATGGCCCCCACTCCAGCTCTTACATGTAGGGGCAGCCAGGGGCCTCTGCTCTGCATACAGCCCCCGCCCCAAGTGCCGCCCCTGCAGCTCCCATTGGCTAGGAACTGCAGCACTATCCTACACCCCAAACTCCTAATACCCTGCCCCAGCCCAGAGCCCCCTCTCACACCCTGAACTCCTCATTTCTGGCCCCACCCCAGAGCCTGCACCCCCAACCAGAGCCCTCCCCCATTCCCCCGCATCCCAACCCCAATTTTGTGAGCATTCATAGCCCGCCATACAATTTCCCAGATGTGGCCCTTGAGCCAAAAAGTTTGCCCACCCCTGGTCTATTAGCACCTCTCTATTTAAATTAACTTGAACCTCTTAAAGGTGAAAACATAAACTGAATTAAACTGTTTTACTCCTTCATTATTTTCCTTATTGTTAAAATGCTGCCATCAGAGCCACTCTTACTGGTATTGATTTCAATTGGGATTTTCACTGATCCCAGCAGAAGCAGGATGGAGTCCTGAATCTCTGAAAGGTGGTATTTGCAAGAGTGCTCTGTGTTGGCCTGCATCCATTGAAGTCAATGGTAAAACCTTTTCTGAATTCACTGGAAGCGTTCTAAGCCATTGATTTCAATGGGAGCAGCATTAGGTCAACGTTACGCCTATTTGCAAATCTCACTCCAAAGGTCCAGGGAGGTAAAAGCCACTCCATGAGAGAATCCTGTCCCCTATCCTTGCCTGAAAAGTAGTTTAAGATAGAGAATAATATTTGGATTTTTTCTAAGTCATCCGTAATTTTCATTTAAGTTAATGTATTTCTACTCCTTACCATCAATCCTAAAGGCTTCTTAAAAGCAATCTCTATGGTGTCTTGATTTCAGAAAAAGCCTGTTCTACCACCATTTATATAGTAATGAAACCAAGACTATATCATGATATGATTGAGAGTTTCTTTTCTATTACACCTGTATGTAGGACAAGCTTTCTACTGATCTACAGTTTCTAAAAAGTCCATTACTGAAATTTCAGTCTTAGGAATTACATCTCCCCAAGATAGCCAAGTCCATTCCACTGGAGTAACACTAATCTTCTACACAGACAGAGGAAAGATATTCCCATTATTCACTAAGATAACTAGTTCCTCATTTTTGGCTAACAATGTTCTTTTTCAACTACTCAGACCAAAGAAGCTGGCAGAGTTCCTTAGGAGCAGAAAGAAGCTGAGCTTAGGATCAGTCAGTGAATCTCTGAAGATGTTAGTTCTTTTAATTTTAATTCTGATAAATGTGGAAATAACTTTAAGGTGAATTGGTAAATGCCTGGAACTGCAGCTTCTACATGAGTGTATTCTGTACTTGATATATCAACAATTTGATATATACCTCTTGGGTTGGATCAATTTTCTGCTTAAGGTTGCCTAAGAACATTGACAGAATACATCAGGTCTTTTGTTCAGAAGGCATATGCTGTGGACCGAGTTTTCAGCTTGACTTAAGACAGTCTCCAGAGTTACAGGATCAATTTTGCATTGCACAAGCAATTGCACCTGCAAAACTGGGAATACAGAATTCTTGAATTCTGTGAACACAAATTGGCAGTGTGTATGCCCCAAACAGATGTACTACCAATCAGTTGTGCACATAAAACTGAGTATGCAAGAAGCTGAAAATGTGGTCCAATACATTTCTGGGGAAAGTACATAACTAAAATGGAATGTTGAAAAATGTTTATGGGTACACAATAGGTGAGAAGGGGGAGTAGAATAGGACAAACTGTTCAGAGGAAAACTTGGACTTTCCTAATTTAGCCCTGTCCCAATCTGCTGAATGAATCTGAACTTCTGAGATCTCAGAGATTTCATGACTTCAAGATCATAGTCCATCTAGCCCATTCTCCCCATCCCGTACCATTGTGATAGGATTAAATTTACCTAGACCACCCTGGAAACATGATAGAGTTTTTGATAACCTTGCCTCATTCCAGTGTCAGCTTAACTGAGTCCATATTCCAGAACCATATCCTCTCTCTGAATAGAACATTGGTCACATAGGAAGAGGACTGGCCAAGAAGATCCCAGTGATCTCAGAGCCCATATTTCAAGCACAAGCAGAAAGAGCTTTGCTGATGCTTTTCATTGTGGCTTCCCACCAGTGCTCCAACAATGTCTTCACCCAGCACAAATTCTTCTGCACTGGCATTACTATCTAGGTACTTGCTCTGCACTCATCTCTGTGGTAAATGAATACTAATAAAGCAATGCAAATTTTTCAGCTAGAATATTATAGCCTTATCTGTATTCTTGTCTGTAAAGTGCCTTGCAGCGCTATTGGCCTGATATAAATAGAAAATGTGATTATTTATTATTAATTATTATTATTAGTTAGAAGTAATAAAATGTTTCTAAAACCAAATCTATTTTTGAGTTATAGGAATGTGAAAACATTTAAACAGGTATATTAAAATACCATAATCCAACACAAATGAATCTATTTTTATTTTATTTTATTTTTATTTTTTTTAATTACTTCTGAGCTGAAACACAGTCAAGTTTCACCCTACAGCAAATTTCTGTGGCTGAGTTATAAATCTCTTAATAATGAAGTTTTTAATGAAAGCAAGACTAATACAGTGTGAAAGGTAGCAGAGCAAATTGTGTCACTTTAGCCATATCTTAATGGAAAACTGAAAATGTTTTCTGATTATTGCTTAATTTATCAAAACCACATCATTTACAGCACACAGTAAATGAGGCAAAATAGTTTTTAAAGATGCTACAGAGATAGTTATATGAAAAAGTACTGAGTGGCCAAGGAATGAGTAGGCAGAAAATAAGTCACATGAGAGGCTAAAGTATTGCCCAGCTAACTGGATGTCCAACAAATATATCAAGTAATTACATTGCCAGCAATCCACGGGGATGCACCAAGTAAGTAAGTGGAAATGCGATTGTGGCTGGTGGGATGGCGGTTATTTCTGTAACATTTTCATCTTGAGATATGGTATAGCTGTTATAAATTGAGGCATTTTAACAAGAAGCTTTAGAAACAATTAAGCAAATGAGCAGCTAAAACCAAAGGGCCCCAAAAGAAAGGAAGGGTTAACAAATTAGCTGCAAGGCAATAACACTTAGCATTCTTATAGCCTGGTACATTTTCAAAGCATTGTACAAATATTCACTAATTAAGAGCCTTCTCCTGATTACATTGAAGTCCATGGGAATTATGCCATTGACTTCAAAGGGAGCAGGCCCAAAACGAGATACCCAAGTCCACAAAGCAAATGAGTGCCAGAGCTGGCATTAGAAAGCGCACAGATGCTATGGTGCCGGGTGGTATAGAAAGCCCCAGAAAAGATAGAATTCAGGAATGACTGATGCCTAGGACACCAATTATCGTGTTGTCTGAGGTGCATTCTGGGAGCACCAAAAAGGCAATAAAGGAACACGCCAAAGAGCTAGAGGTCCAGTAAATAGGTTAAATTGGGTTAGGCAGAAAGCTTGGGTGTAAACAAGTTGTTTCGTGTCTATTTACTATCTGAGCCAGCTTTGGCTCTGAGGGGGGCATACATTTCCCAGTTTGTTCTTCAGTTGATTCTGAATACTCTCAGCACAAACAGACGTGGTGAACATTGTAGAATATGGCATGTTTTTGATGTTTCTGAAAATCTGACTCTGCATCTAAAGCTTCAGTGAGCCATTTATTCCAATACACATTTTGTGGTTTCATAGAAAATAAGGTCAGAAGGGACCATTCTGATCATCTAGTCTGACCTCCTGCACAACGCAGGCCACAGAATCTCACCCGCCCACTCCTGGTTATTAGTTTCAGTCCTGTATTGTTTTAGAGAGGACCCTGGCATACTCCTACTCCTGCCCAGGACTTTGGAACAACTGAAGCCGGTCTATGAAACTCCCCTGAAGAATCCAACCACACATTTAAAACAAAAACAAGCCAACAAAGAAACACATCAATTATAGCACATCATGGAGCAAAACTTTGAGAGTTTTAGCTGTAGTTACACACAGGCATTCATTCCAAAAGGATATAGTCCATTAAATGGTTAGTGCCTTGCATTGTTAGAGTATTAATTCAAGGCTTTCACAAACCTGAGACAACATAATCTGAAATACCATACCCAGAATATTAGGAACTGGGAAAGCAGGCCAGTTCAGTTACAGCACCACTATTCTGCTATCTTGTTAGCTGCTGTCAATCTGCCTCTCTCCCATCACATTTCCAAAAATACCACTGTACCTCCTGTTTCAGTGATTCCAACTTGCTTTTGTATAGGCAGACTAATGAAAGCTGGCTAGAGGGACAGCTTGGACTGATGGAGGCAGCTGCAATTTTGCAACAATAAAGAACTAGTCAACTAGTGGAAGGCAGCATAATGCCTTGCGTGATGTGTTGTCCCTAGGTTGCTTAAGTAAGGGACAGCTCACCATAGATGCACAAATTCTTAGCGGAGATTGGGAGCACACCAAGGTCAATGGAGGTGTTAAGAGCAGGCTAGAGGCTGTGAGTGCCAGTTAATAATAAATGCATTTAAGATACATAATACCAATATTGCAACTTTTCAGGAAAATCCTCCTGACAGTGAATTTTATTCTCTCGTGGTACAATACCACTAGACTGCTGAACGAAACACTAGAAAATAGATTACATGGAGCAGCCTTTCTGCTAGATGGCTTAATCGTAGGGCCTTGCCCTCTCTAACATCTATCATTCTTCATAGATTAAAGAGAGCCAAGTAATTAAGGTAAAGAAAGTAGCTTAATGAAAAACTAAATTATGAAGAAGGAAAATAATTAAAAATAATGCAGACTATATTGACAGATTATAATAAAAAAGCACCTCATGTGGATTAATAGTATATAAATAGCTGAGAGAGTAACCAAATTCTGCTTTTTTGAGTGGAGGTGGGGGGAATAATCCAGGTTTAGCATCAATTTCAAGGTGTCCAGTGTCCAGGTCACTGGAAATTGGATGCATTTTCCAGATATGTTATATCATTGAGGGGAATGGTTCCTCCCTGCTTAATACAAGTGCATCCTCAGCCAATCAACTGCTAGATCACCAGTAACAGTGGTCTTAGTACAGTTGCTCTCCCAACAAGAGGATAGGACTTCAATAGGGGATACTGCAAAAGGCTGGCATCAAGGGGTGATGTTCTGCCACCCTTACTCAGATTGGGTTGCACTTTGAGCAGCGCCATTTATTTCAGGGAGGGGATTTTATATGGCATAAACGTGTGAGTCATACCCTTATGCAGATGTCTGGTGTCACAAGGGGAAGGAAGTAACCACAACAAATGCAAAAGGGAAGATTTGGCTAAAATTGAAACATGGAATTAATAAGGCTCTTAGGAGGGCTGTATGGTGGTAACTTAGATCCTGAAAAGAACGGATGGATATCATCAGAAAGCAGTTTATGACCACAGCTGATTTGCAAGGTGAGTCATTGAAACAGCTACTTCAGAAGAAGGAAGTGCCCAGTAAAGAATGAATATATGTGGCAAACCACACGCCAGCACTGCCTCATATTCATCAGCTCATGTAATGATCATGTTTACAGTCTGTGTATAGTGTCTATCCCACAAACAGCCATCAGTTCTTCCAGGCACAGTAATATCTTTGACAATATTTTAACATAGATTCAAATAATATATATCAAATCATTTGTGCTCTTATCGGCTGAAAGAGGAAAAGGGACCAGCCTAGAGGCTGTGTCATTTAATGTAATTTAGCCTGTCAAGCAAGAGTGCTCCTCGACTGGGGATGTTTAAAAGGGAATAAGGTTGCTTGTGGTGAAGCAGCAAGGTCAGAGATTGCCCTCCCACTGTCTAAGCACTGGATGCAATTCCATTATGGACTCTGCTGTGACAAGGAAGCCTCAGAAAAAGCCAGCAGTTGTGTAGGGCTGAGGTAGCCTTGCTGCAGGAACGGAGACAGGCATATGCCAGCACGAAGCATTTTAATTTCCCAAAGACAGCATTGAATTCTGTTTTTCATCAAATCTTAACACATTGCTAGCCAGAGTGGAGACCTACGGCATGCAACTACTAAAGTGGCTACCTTAGGAGATTTCTAAAGGCACAAAGGGAAGCTAGGGTTGGATCTACGAAGGGTTGGATCTACGAAGGGTGGAATCCACAAAGGTATTTAGGTGTCTAAATCCCATTGATTTCACTAAGTCCCTGTGTGAATGCCACCCTAAATAATCTACCACTGGAGATTTTCAAAGGCACAACAACTCCCACTGAAAGCTAATGGGAGTTGGGGACCTAAATCACTTTTATGCCTTTGAAAATATTCTTCTAGAGATAGAAATATGGTGGGAGGGAGGGATCAAATCAGCCAGTGCTGTTAATTATACCACCAGCATGCAGCAAACCATGGGTACTACCTCTTTAAAAACTAGTAATTCCGAGAGGAAAATGCCCTCTTAAATTATGGTTCTATGTTTATAAAGTGGCATCATATTACTGCCGAGATCTACTGCCTGTGGGATAAGTTGTCAGTACAAACATAGTCATACAATTCCCATTACTGAAGAGTCTTGTGGCTGTGTCTCTGCACGTTACACTGAACATTTACTGTTATGTAGCCTCCAAGACGTATCACCTCAGTTTACTGACACAATCAAATGTTTACTGCTTTCAGCATGGCACAGCCCATATAGCTGCTGAACAGCAAGCTGTATTCTAATCTACCTTTTGCAGCAGCATCAAAATTGCTAGCTAAATTCTGATTTCAGATGCTTCATTATCGGCAATGCAGATGTATAGAACCAAAAGAAGAAGGTTTGATTTCCAGAGCCCATCTGTCATTTCAAAAAATCATGTTTTTTCTCAACCATGAATTGAGCACATTTCATCTAAAAGTCATTGACTAAACATGAAGCATCATGGCGCACATTGGTCTGAATGATCAAAAACAGTCTCCACTATTGTGGGCACAATTACTGACAACTGTAATTCCAGGCAGTTAGATGCCCAACATCCTACTTGAACCTACAAATCAGCTCATTAGGCATCTTCTGTGTGTGTAGTTAAAAATACAAATGGTTATGTCCACAGTTTTATCTATGCATTTAATTATGGGTACCGAATGTGCAACCAATAGGGTGGGGTGGAGTAGCTGATACCTGATTAAAAAAATCAGATTTTCAAAAATACTTGCCTAAAAAGTTAGCCTTCTAAATTCATATTTAGGCACATAAACATTTAGCTTGCTTTTCACAAGCATTGAGCATTCAACAGAGCCCAATAGGGCAGGCTTGGCACGAGGAGAGAAAGCAGGAGGACTTTGGTTAACAGGAAAGACAAATTTCAGAGTAGCAGCCGTGTTAGTCTGTATTCGCAAAAAGAAAAGGAGTACTTGTGGCACCTTAGAGACTAACAAATTTATTAGAGCATAAGCTTTCGTGAGCTACAGCTCACTTCATCGGATGCATTTATTTGTTTATTTATTCATTTGTTAGTCTCTAAGGTGCCACAAGTACTCCTTTTCTTTTTAGGAAAGACAAAGAAATAGATAGTAGCCATTCAGGAGCAAGAAGAAGGGGGAAGGATAGAGAGGAGGATGGAGGGTAGGGGAGTTTCAGCTAGAAATGACAGATCAAGAATGGGAATCAGAGTGAGTATGAACAGCTGGTCAGCAAAGGAAAAAGATCTGTGTGTATTCTCACACATTATGCATGCAGTATATATACCTGAAACTGACACCTACACCAGCCAGCCATTCCGTGTTCCACACCTATCCATCATTCTTTGCACTGCTAAACAGCTGACACATTCTGCCCCAGGGCTGGATGCATATCAGTGCTGGGTGAAGTGATTCCTGCATATGTTTTGAGAAGAGCTTTGGGATAATACAGTAGGATGTTATTATTTACTATACTGCATGCCATCCAGTTTCACAGACTTGGAAAAACATGACCAGTGACAGGCAGATTAACACTGTACTTTGCTAGGGTAACCAGCAAACATTGCATTAAATTCATTGCCGGGAGGTAAACCACATTACCACAGTTTCACTTGTTCTATGGCTCTGAAATGTTTTGTAGTAGGACTTCACATACTGGAAGTTAAAACAAACAGACCAAAAAAGTGACCCGCGGATTAACTGTAGTTTGTCCATTATGGCATGTTGGGTGATTTTTCCACCATCTCAATACAGTTAGTGATGGGCCAAAGAAATGAAGTTTAGATGCAGAAAACAACGTATCCAGAGTTTAAGGGGATTCTCATTTAAGGTTCCAGTTCTGATCAATCTCTAATTAATAATCCTTTCTGCCTACATATAAATTATCCATATTATTCAGTTAATAGGTGAACAGAATGAGTTCAGCTCTTCTAAAGGGAAAATTTTGTATTGATAATATAGGGGCAGCTGCATTATGGTTATAACATTAAACAGTGTCATTATGTTAATCTTTCAAAAATATTATGCATTAAAGGTTATGAAAAAGACCACACTGCAGCAACATTTTGATTTGTGACATCGCTAAGTACAATATGCTGGTCCTGTCTCAATTGTGTTAGACAATATGCCAGCAAAGTATAGTGTGTGCAATTAAGAATGATAGAAGTACAAATAAACAGTGCCATCTTTTGGCCAATGCTCAAACCCCACATTTTTATATGTAACCTATCTATGTAATGGGTTGTTTTAGGGCAGGGGTTCTTCACCAGGGATACATGTACCCCTGGGGGTATGCAGATGTCTTCCAGGGGGTACATCAACTCATCGAGATATTTGCCTCATTTTACAACAGGCTACATAAGAAGCACTAGCGAAGCCAGTACAAACTAAAATTTCATACAGACAATGACTTGTTTATACTGCTCTATACACTATACACTGAAATGTAAGTACAAGATTTACATTCCAGCTGATTTATGTTATAATTATATGATAAAAATGAGAAAGTAAGCCATTTTTCAGTAATAGTGTGCTATAACACTTTTGTATTTCCATATCTGATTTTGTAAGCAAGTAGTTTTTAAGTGAGGTGAAACTTGGGATATGTGAGACAAATCAGACTCCTGAAAGGGATACAGTAGTCTGGAAAGGTTGAGAGCTACTTTAGTAAAGTACTAACTTTATAGCCATGGAGACAAAGGATCATAACTTACAGAAGGTACGAGCCAATGAGGATGAACACATGAGCCCACTCCAAACATAGAATCATAGGGTTAACAGGGACTGAAGGGTCATCCATTCTAACTTATTTATTTAGTTTCCAGTATTAGTATCTTTCTGTTTTGACCCATGAAAAGTATTAGAATAAAGCAGAAATGGATCAGTGAGTTCATTTTTTGGCCGGCAAGGAGATGCCCTCTGTTTAATAGAAGCCAGTGCATGTTGTCAGCCTACTAACTGGATAAGCGTGTTGTCAGCCTACTAACATTCTGGGTCAGACTTTTAGTGCAAGAGAGATGTGTGCATGTGGGAGAGAGAGAGAAAGACCCTTCTGACAGCCTGGACTTGCCCAGCGTGGTCCACTCTTTGTCACTGTCAGGCCTGACTGCTGTAACATGCAAGAAGCTCCGCTTGGTTCAAAACGTGCTGCTAAACAACAAAGAATAACAGAGGCAAATCACCACTGTGTTGCAGATACTTCACTAGCTCCCTAATGATTACTATATCAAATTCAAATATTTCTAAAGGGCTACCCCCACAGTATTTAGGTGCCAATCTGAAGGCAGACTGAATCACATATAACATTAGGGTGTCTTTTAAAATAGTTTCTAAAGGGTTAATGGTAATTAAAAGATGTTATAGCATGTTACAGACATGAGTAGTGTATATGTGCACTAGATGGTTATAAGCACATCAACAGAAAGGCTTATAGAAGGTTATAAGCAACCTATCACTCCCCTAGATGCTAACACTTGATTAACCATTTATAAAAATATCTATTAATCACTCATTAACCCTTTGTAAGCTATTTAGACATTACTATTAAGTGACTATTCAGTATAGTTACTGAAGATATGACCTAAATAAAGCTAAATGGACTGGGGAAAACACTGGCTTCTTATGCTGCATTTTGTACATGCAGCTTCCAATGGAATAAAGCAACCTTATTTACTTATTGGGTTCCTGTAGCCTGAATCCTTTATAAAGGTTAGAAGTCAGAACCTTCAAAATTTCCCCATCTCTGCCCATGGTGCAATTATATTACCTTGCACAGAAGTGTGTGTGTGTATATATATAACTGCCACTCCAGGTTTCTTGCCCTGGGTTACACGAGTGGAAGCACTGACAGAGAGCTAGAACACTAAAAAAACAGTGGGACATTAGGCATTAGATTTGGACAAACAGCATATCAAACCAAGGTGGAAGCAGAAAGGAACAATAGAAGGAACAAAAGAAAGATAGAGAGTGAACCCTAGAGACAGAAAATTGAAAGCAAGGGAGAGTGACCAGAGAGCAGAGAGTTCTAACAGAAAAAACAGCTATATGTCTGCAAAATAATGTGTGTCTATTTTACAGACATAGCCTTGTCTATCAGATCTGTCAATGCTCTATGGACATTGTCTCACTTTCTGTTTTCTTTTATATAGCTGAGCTGGCCTGAGAGACGGGATGCATTGCTTCTTTACAGCCCCAGACAGCCTCTTCTGGTGAGCCCCAAGTAAAGAGCCTGCAAGTAAAGATGCCTTGTCCCAGGTATGACAGCTGTTACAACCCTAATCAGTATCTTTGGGGGCCATTCACTACATTTATTAATGGTTTGTGTATGATTCTGTTCTACTCCATAGTGGAGGATTATCACAGCTCCTCCACAAATTCAAACCAATGAGGGGTGATGAAGGCTAAACAACTATAATGAGGTACCACTCCTTGGGGGTGGTGGTGGGAATGCATATCCTGGTTCAAACTGAGTTTTCCAGAGACTCGAATAAAAAAAGGGCATTAAGTATAAAAAAGGCTAAGTTTGAACTGACACGGGCCTTCTTTCTACTCCAGCAAACACACAGGACCCTCTGTCCAAGAGAGGGCCACAACCCTTCTGGAAGGATTGGAAGACTTTGGTTTGCCTAGGGCCTTCTGGAACTAGTGGGTGATCTCTGGTAAGCCCTTAGCATGCGTATAGGAACATTTATTGTTTGTATGTTTCCGCTGTAATGCTTTTATCCTACAAATATATGTATTTTGCTTTGTGAAGGCAAGTCGGTACCTGGTATACATTGCTGTAGCCCTGGAGAAAGTGTTAACCACATGGCAGTCAGACCTGCTGGGGAAATAACAGTGAGGTGAAGAGGGACAGCAAGCCTAAGCCACTGTGGTGGAGGAGGAGAGACACACGGGTTTCGGTCTGAGAGAGATGATGGCTGGGAGGCTGAAACCTTAAGTGGGTGCCCTCAAGAAAGAGTGTGGGGAGAAGTGGAGGTTTCAAAGGTGCAGTTGACCCTGAAACTGACACTGGGTAAGAGGAAATCACCCTGCAGTGCAGCATTTTCACTGGAGCAGGTGTTGTGAACTGAATCAACCCCCTTGAATGGCCAACACTGGTAGCAGAAACGGACAGTCTGACAGGATCTGAGTCACTCAACGAACCTTTGCCTGACATATAACCTGAGTGATGCTTTTCTCCGTGCTACCATGTTCTTAGAACTTCTTGCAGGACATTATGGCTGCCTAGCCCTCTCTAGCTAATACCATTCAGCCTCCTCACTTTCCCCTCCCCCCACCCTTCTCTTTAACAGTCCCTTGTGGTTGGATTTTATATAGCTCCATAAGAATCCATTAAAATGTGAAGTCTGCCTATACAAACTATTCTTTCAAATATGGTCCATTCCTTTAATTAGAATAGTTCGGCAGCAGCAACAACAGCCAAACTGTGCATGGTACACATTGCATAGAGATCTACACAGATCTAAGCACCCCTCCCCTTTCTCACACACCCCCTCCTGCCCCCAAACTCCCTCCCAGAGCCTGAAATCCCACCCCCTCCTCCTGCACCCCCACCCAAACTCCCTCCTAGAGTCCCCACCCCCTCCACTCCCCAGTCCAGAGCCTGCACCCAGCACCCAAACTCCCTCCTAGAGTCTGCACCCCAATCTCCTACCCCAGACCTCCTCCCCCACCCAAACTCCCTCCCAGAGCTTTAGGCAGGTGGGGGGTGGAGTTTGGGGCGGCAGAGTTTTGGGAGGTGGATTTTGAGCAGCATGAGTGACATTATTGGCCCACTGGGAGGATTTGAGGACTGGCATTGGCCCTAAGGTAAATTGAGTTTGAGATCCCTGCCTTAGATAATAAAATTCACTCTGGCTATATAGATATAGTCAGAGCTCTGAATGGCCACCTAATATCAGCAAACACTTCTACCGACCTGTAACTCCCCAGCCACATTGACTAGGCAGGCCTTTGTGGTGTGCCAGGAGTCACTGAAGTGATTCTGCAGCAATAATATAAACTATTCCCGCATAGAAATATATCATTCAGATATTTAAGGTGACATCATGTTGCAGTCTTTAGCCAGATGCCTAATATCAGGTAAAAGTCACCTTCCTGCAGAGAGCAAGTTTAAGACCTATGCACCTCCTAAATCCCAATGGGTGTATTTCACAGATCTTACATTTGAAAAGCACAGGGCAACATGGGCAGCCTGTATATACATTGTCATCACATAAGTCAGAGCAACAAATATCCATGCCTATTTTATCTACCTAATCCTTTTAGCATTTTAGAGTGATACATATAGTATGGAAACACTAATTTTGGTCTGGTATCTTACTAGCAAAAATGAGACGTTGCTTGTACCAGCCAGCACTTTGATTAACGGTTATGCCTACATTGTTGTGTTTCCAGGGGATGAAAGTTTAGTGAGAAAGTATCATATTTGCAAACAACAACAAAAACAAGGTAACCTAAGCACAGTACTTACTTACATTCATGTTGGCTCTTATTCATTTCAGCTGCCAGTTTAGGTCCAAAAGTGGCATTTTGGAAAAAATGACTTTAAGGTCTAGCAGACTATTTAAGTCTAATACTACTTTGATGGGACTTTTTTTAAATGAATCACAGATTGATTATTAGGAATGATTTAATTGTTTCGGGCAATTTCAGTTTTAGCTGCTGAATTCTAGCATGTACTGCTGTTACTCCCAATGTCAGCATAACTTGAGACTTTGCCAGACACTCAGTTCTCTGTTTCTTTCATAGTCTATGCTGCTTAAAGCAAGGAGGAAATTGTACATAGTGCAGTGCAATACATTAACAGTTATGCATTACACTGCTCCATATTACTGCTATCTGCGATCTTCCGTGAATGCCTACTAATTGCCAGGTGCAGTTTAGTACTGTTGATGTTGACCTTTAATACCATCAATAGTTTGGATCCTGGCTAACTTGGAGACTTCCTCTGTTCCCTTGTGATATGACAGCACTTGTGGCCAAGTAAAATACTCTAGATATCAAGCCGCTCTGTTTTATGATATGAAGAAGCTGCTAGGGCATTAGCAGTGAAACGTCTTTAATTTCGGACTCTCTCCAACACCTTGATCAACTGACTCAGGGGGCTATCATGCATAAGTGAAGGGGGAGGTTTCAGTGGCTGGAGGGGATGGTTGCAGAACACGGATTTGGCAGGGATTGGAAGGGTGTTAGTTCTTGGACATTGAAACAATGTATAGGAATTTTATACTATTCTTTGTATTTGTGTGGGAGGAATGTTTTTTTCAGTGGACAGGGCCCTGGACTGGGAGCCAGAAGGCTTACTACTGTCTTTTCCACTGACCTGTTGTGTGACTTTGGGCAACTCACTTCATCTCCTTGTGCCTGAACTTTTCCATCTGTAAAATGGAGATGATACCTATAGGGTTGTGTAAAGTTTGAGCTTTTCCAAGCCAATTAGGGGATTTCACCACACAACTCCCACTGAAATTAATGAGAGTTGTGTGCGAGTTATGTGGCTAAATCCTCTATCTGACTTCTTAAATCCTCAGCCCAATTATTCATCATTATTAATTATTAATTATTATTATTATTAATATTTTTATGCTGAACTTTTGGCTGGGCACATTATTAATAATCATAAATAATGAATGTCCATGTGATTATTTGCACTAACACAGAGAAAGAACATTTCAGGAATTTTAAAAGCTACCCTCAAATATCAACAATTTCTTGTACCAAATCAATACTCACAGGTATCAGCACACAGATGTCAAAGTTCCAGACTCTTGAGTTTTAATTAATTGACTCCATGGATGTGGTGTGCAGCTAACCCTACTTTTTCCATTAGTGAGTCTAAAGATTCTCTTGAGTAGCCTAGTTTCTCTTGAGTAATAGCCTATAGCTGGCATCTTACATACCTCACAGGGTGTTACGAGGCTTATTTTCAGTGTTTGTTAGGCTTATTAGTTATCACCCTTACAAGATGAAGGTGTAAATTCCTCTCCTACCCATGCAAACCAAGTTGACTGCAGAATCTTGCCCAGAAAGCATGCTCTATATTGTGCATTTTATATGAATGGACACAGAAAAGGCTGCATTAATTTGCTTGTTCACACAATGTTAAATGACTTGATGGCAGGTTAAACCACAAGCAACATAAATAAATGTTTGCACTGACAATTATTTTGAAAGGGAAATACATTTCCATTTTCATGAGACGGAGGAAGATAAAGTGATATTTTGTCAGTTTCCTCTTATATGTCTAGCTGGCTTTGTGGAGTTTTTGGATAGCACTTTATCATTGTTGGGGCTTTTCCAGGAAATGAACATTTACCAGATTTTGAAACATATACTGCCTCACCTAATCAGTAAACATGACCTAGTTTAAGTTACAGTATGAAGATGTGACCTAGTTTAAAAAGAAACTTGTGTCCATTTTACTCAGCATAATATTCTAAAATTTGAGCTGTCTTGTTCCCTCAAGGTATGGATCTCCAGCTTGTGTCACCACAGCCCTTGATCCTGTTTGTCTTGATGCTTGCACACCTGAAAAGAGACTAATATATCTGCCAGGAATTCCTGGGTACTGCTTCTGTGTGCGACTGACAGAGGAGAGGCCTTTTGGGGACCATTGGTAGGACCACTTCAACCCTGAAGACATGGGTGGAAAATTGACAGATTCAGAAACTCTGGCATATTGAGAGGTGCTGCAAACAGGCAAGCAGCATGAAAGAAATACAAATTAACAATAGACAAGTTAAATGTACTGTGGTTTTTCTCATAGAAGCTTTGCAGCAATAGAAGGAAATTTTCTTTGCTTGCAACTCCTATACCCCAGAAATCCCATATTGCTCCCACCATACTTCTAGCAGAGGAATTCTGGGTAGACTTGCTATTTAGAACCCATCTATGCCACCCTTTAACTATCTGGAGGGTTAGGGCTAGATCAGCAAAGGGACCAAGCTTCAGTGTTGCAACACCTAACATTTAGGTACCCTGACACCTACTGGAATCCACATCCTTGAGTTAGGTGCCCAGGCTTTCCATACAATGTGTGGGGAGAGTTAGGCACCTGAGTGTATCTCAACACTACAGGAGCTACGGCAGCACAGCGAAGGCACTGCAACTGTGCTGCCTTCACACTGTAGTGTAGACACTTCCTCCATCAATGGAAGTGGTTTTTCCATTGATGTAGTCAACCCACCACTCCAAGAGGTGGGAACTAGGTCCGCAGAGAATTCTACAGTCTACTGTGGGGATTGGGTAAAGCTAGCTGCATCACACAGGGCGCAAAATTGTTCACAGCGAGGAGTGAGGGAGCTAGGTCAACCTAAATTTTAAGTCTAGACCAGGCCCAAGACTGGAATTCATAAAACTAGCCAGCAGGATATGCTAAAGAGAGGAGTGTAGCCCAAGCCCTGCCCTTCAAAGGAAGTTGGGTGCCTAACTTTGGGCTGGTGGGAGACAACTCCCTCCACTCAGGAATCACAGCAATGAATCCATGCCCGTATCCGGGCACCTAATCCAGGTCAGCATTTTCTCACAAAAAAACAAGGAGGAGCTGGCAATGAAGCTATTTCATCATGTATAAAATACTTAAATATTAATTGGGCCAGAAAGAGAATGTAGAGAATGACTCTACAGCAGAGTGGTTAGGGCACTCAGCTAGGAGAGCCAGGTTCCAGTCCCTACTCCAAAGATTATTTAAGTTTTAATACCAAGTGAAACAGCTTCAACTGGAGAGACTGAGAGAGCCCCATCCCAGAATACCCTCCTATGCCCAGTACATAGAGCACTCGCCTGTGAGGTGAGAGAACTGGATTCAAGTCCCTGCTTCAAATCAGGCAGCACCAACACCTTGGCAGTGTTTTGTGTGGAGTCTAATCCAGTAGGCACTCTCTGAGCACATTACCAGATTGGGCCCTACAGGTAAGATAGGCTGGGGCTCATTTGAGGATCCCGCCAAAACTTAAGCACCAAACAGCTCAGTGGTATTATGACTTAGGTGGCTTTGCATGTGCTCAGCAGCATAAATTTAGGCACCTGGGGGACTTCACTGGTGGACAAGTAGGTACTGAAACTATTTAGGTGCCTACAGGGCTAGTCAGCAGCTAAGCAGGGGTTTTGTGAATGCCAGTGGTGTTTAAATGTTGGACTTATGCCTAACTGCCCCATAGGTGCTTCTCAGTCTCCTTTGTGAATCTAGCCCAGTGTGTCCCCCATTTCCCCCTTCCAGTTTCCTGATCAGATGCGGTGTTCAAAAGTTATCATGTTACACCCAGACAAACAAACAGACAGCCAAGCAGTGAAATGCCATCAAGTTGCGAGGAGGGCCTCACTTCACTCAGCCAGATAAAACATTGGTGGAATTAATATGGAGGTTCTTCCTTACCCCAAACTGAAGACTAACAAAAATCATGTTTATAATAACAATGGCTCTGGTGTAATGACCACGCATTTAGTGAACAGCTCAGTACTCTAGTAGAAGGGACACTGAAATGTACTGTATTGTAATTCAGAAAAGGAAAGAATATACTTTCCAGAGCAATACAGAACTTGATCCTGGAGATGTGCATAAATAAGTGAAACAAGCCAGGCTATTACTCTTACTAATGCAAAACAATTGATTAAAAACATGAGGGTAACAGGAAAGCGTGGTACTAGTAATATATAGTCTCATTTCCACATACAAGAGATAATTCATTGAACACAGCCGTTCCAGGGTTACGTGCACCATTCAAATCTAGGTCACATTAAGAATTTCAGAGAAAACTTCTGAGTTTAATGATACATTTTTAACAAGCAAAATGTTTCCGAGCATGCAGTAGTCACATTAATACGAGAAATGCCAGCATTTAATGCAGCGTAACCTTCTCTCACTCTGCAGTTAGCACTGTGGTGAACTTTCAGATGACGGTCATAAGTAGGAAGCAAACAAGTGCTCAAGGGTTTTACTGTAGCCTAATTTTACTGCCTATTATCATGGTTGAAGCAGCACTAGGCTTACTATAACCTTCATTTCCATTTTGCTGTCTGTGAGCATCCTGTTGGTGTGTGCTACTTCTGGTATTCAGCCCCAGGCACAAAAGGACAAACTTCAATACAAAATAGTTCATTTGAAACAATTGGGCAGCACCAACTATCATTACCTCAAGAGGAGGAGCTGGTATTAAACCCATGGTACATTCTTGGTGTTGGTTCTTATTTTAGTGGGTCTTAGCATTTGTTGTTTTTTCCTCCCTCTAATGGCCAAGAGGGATGGGGAGATCCTGCACTGGCAGCAGTGACTTTCTCCAGCAGACTCTTTGGTAGCTGGCCCATTCCCATTGTTGATTCAGACTGTCTCATGTTGGTAGCCAACCCACATTCATATACTTTTGCTGAGAGAACTTAAATTGCTCTTAATTTAATATGTCTCTAACCCATAATGGTCATAAAGCCCATCTGGGTTCTCAGGCTTTTGTCTGAAGGGATGGGGACAAAAGATGCTGGGCATGGCTTCCCTCTGCCTAGCACCTTTTAGGGTCAATTACACCCTCTGCAAAGTGGATCCCAAAAACTACCATCAATGGGAGTGAGGGGTGATTTCTGATTTGATCATGTTTTGTATCCATTTTGCACAGGTATATATACAAGGTGCAAGGCAGCAGAGGATTATAAGACTTATGTTTCCCATTTCAATCTGTTTAATTTCAGTTGATGCTAGATGATTAATTTTGTATTGTTCTTTATAAAACTGGCATAGGAGACGAAATACAATTTGAATGGGTGTGTTTTTAGAAACTTACCTCATGAAAGATCTCATGAGAGCATGATAGATAATATGTCATCACTTTTAGCAAACACCATAGAACATGTACGTCCAATATTATCATCAATCACATTTTTACCATATAAATTTAACATAAGAACATAAGAAAGGCCATACTGGGTCAGACAGAAGGTCCATCCATCTGCCGACAGTGGCCATTGCCAGGTGCCCCAGAGAGAGTGAACCTAACAGGTAATGATCTCTCTCCTGCCATCCATCTCCACCCTCTGACAAACAGAGGCTAGGGACACCATTCCTTACCCATCCTGGCTAATAGCCATTAATGGACTAAACCTCCAGGAATTTATCCATTTCTCTTTTAAACCATGTTATAGTCCTATTTATATTTATATGAGGCAATTAGAGTAGCTCACATACAGCAACACTGACACTGTTTGGGTTTTTTTTTTAATCAGTTTAATGCAACACAAGTAAACAGGTAGCAGCATAAACTATAAAGATCAACAACTATTTCAGAGAAATTGTCATATTTTTAGAAAAATCTCATCTATATTCTATTGATATCAGTAGAAAAACTCCCTTTGATTTCAATGAGAAGGCTCAGGTACTATATTACAAGTAACACACTAGATTATTAAAATGATTTTTCAAATCACCAATATGTGTATTTTTCAGAGGGTTGGTTTTTTTTACAGTTAGCAAGTCTCACAGCTGCGCCAATGGACTAGAAGGTTACATGTTTTATTACAGCTGTTTTTTCTAGTCAAATGTACATCCAGGTGCTCATATAGCAGCAAAATATTGCAATGTACAGATTGTAAACACCGCATTGTAAACACAAATTTTTGTTTAAAAAATATTCTTTGGACTTTACTAAAACTTAAGCCCACTAGAAATTTTTTCATTTTTTAAAAGTTTTTGTTTTCATAAAATCGTTAATTTGAACCAAATTTGACTTTATGACTCAAAGAAACAAGCATAATAAAAGTGTTATTAATCCAAAGGCTGCAATGCTTTAAATTGGACAGATAGCTAAAACTGCTTATTTTTGATATTTTGTGGGTTGGGCAATGTCACTGAACCTGGTTAGTGCAGCACCCTCCTTCATTCAGGGAAAATGTAAGAAATGGTAGGGGCCTACAAACCAAAACACAGACACTGCCCAAAACAACGACACATCTGAGTCTGCTCAGGAATTAGAACTGTGTGGGCAGAGGGTTTTTCGCTGGGTATCATTCTCAGGGTGGTGTATGTGTGTGAGAGAAGGGGAGAGACGCCAGAGACGAGCAGGAAGCCAGACAGGGCCTGAACAGAGAGTGGCCCTGAGGAAAGTCTAGAAAGAGAGCTTTTGTGCCAAGTAATCATAGAATATCAGGGTTAGAAGGGACCTCAGGAGGTCATCTAGTTCAACCCCCTGCTCAAAGCAGGACCAATCCCCAATTTTTTTTTTTTTTGGCCCAGATCCCTAAATGGCCTCCTCAAGGATTGAACTCACAACCCTGGGTTTAGCAGGCCAATGCTCAAACCACTGAGCTATCGGGACTTGGATCTGTGAGCAAAGAAACTATCTCTTGTTTGATATCTTCCTGGGTTCAGGGAAACAGGACTTTTTACATGCTCTGTAAATTAACAGGAGGGTATCAAAGATACCTGAACTCCATCATCAATTTCCCCTCCTAGTGGAAACAACCTACGGGTCCCCAAACTTGGCTGTTTGTTGGGTCAAAAGGGAAACAATACAATACTGATAGTAATACAAATCCACAGTTATTAGTTACAAATAAAATAATAGGGATTTTTTTCAAATTCACAATGATAAAATAGGAGAACTGGTTAACATGCATTGAAAGAAGGGGGTTCAGACTGACCGTGTAAACAGCAAGTTGAACCATAAACCATAAACAAACACATTTTAAATTGGTGGGATAATTAAAAATCTCCTCTCTGGATAGGCTACTTGTCCACTTTCAAATTTCTTGTATCTTCTTCTAAAGTATAGAATTCTGGCCACTGGATACTGGACTAGATGAACCACTCTTCTGATTTGCTATGGTAATTCCTATCTTCCTCAATTTGACACTACACAGAAGGAAAGTATTTAGTAATGTTAACTTTGCAAAATGTGACATAACTAATGAATCAGTCAAACTGACTGTGAAATTGTTCTGAATAATACAGAAAGTGCAATAAATGGGATGTTAACAGAAAAATAACAGAACTTCTACATACAGTTGACGATTAATGTAGATTCAATGGAATTATAACAGCAAGGAATTTGAAGAAAAACAGGTAACAGTCTAGAAATTTGGATACACAAGCTATACCATTTACTGTATTTCATTTCAGCTGGAGCTCCAAATGTGCCAAAGGGAAGAGCATACTAGGGAAGAGAACCAAGAGGACAGAGCTGAAAGAGAACGTAAACAGACTAAATCAATAGCAGAAAGGTTAGAACAATAAAAATGATTTTTTTTAACTTTCAGCACATATGCATTGAATATAATTGGGATTATTTCAGTTAGTCAAACCGTATGTAAACTGATCCAAATTTTGTGACATGATGTTCTTTGTACAACATCTGAACTAAAGAGCTGTGCCTGATAGAATCTAGAGAAGATGACAGGAGGTGACTGGTCAAGTAGATGGAATGCAGAGCATTGGGCATGCAAACATTCCTTGACAAAAATCTTATTTAAAATGGAGTTAAGGCTGTGAGTACATATCAATAATTCTAGGATTTAAAAAAAATCCAATGCTTTACACTACCATTGTAGTTAATGAAAATACGTTAGAGGTCCAAAAAATGCAGAGTTAAGACTAAACTTAAAAAAAAAATCATTTGAAAATATGGGAAGTCACAGAGACTCCAACAGCCTAATTCTGTCATCATAGTGACACCAGCCTCTCATCTTCATCCTTTTCATACCAAGGTCTCAGTCCTAGAAACATACGTTGCCTCCCCACTTGACCCCAACCAAAGAAATTCCCTCTAACCTCCCCTTTTCAATTCTACCAAGCAGGAAACCCCTCAACGATCTGAGCAATGAACAAATTCTTTGTCTCTCTGACTTTTGGGGATTGTGATTCTCAGAACTGGGACTTGAAGCCTTTCATTTGTGTTGCGAGTTCAACTCTAGCTCTGGTAAGTAGTGAATAAAAGGTATTAAGCCAGCTGATACTTGTGATTTTGACTTTATTTTGAACAGCTAAAATCTTTTAGACACAAAGCACCATCAAAAACTGGCCCCGCTGTTGACACTCTCAGAAGTCTACCTATATCACTAGAGACCATCCCTTAGAACAGGTTTGTTGCACAATGTCTGGGTGATGCAGGGAAAAAATACTACTACTTCCAGAGCTGGAGAGAAACTTGCTCTTGTTTTGTTCTCTTAAAAGCCTTCAGCTCACACGTCTCCTACCCCCTCCTCTTCAAGATTTATGTGCTTCCCCCACCCACATTTGTCAAACATGAATGTCATTCTGAAATTAACTAGAAAATAATTATGAACATTAGGTGCCAATTTTGATCTGTAAAGCAAAACTAACTATTCAAAAGAGGACTTGAAGGAGAAGTGATTAGATCATCAAGGTTCCTGTTAGACTTATGAAACAATAAGTTATAGAACTACCTGAAAGCTAGTGAATTCCGTCACACTCATTGTATTGCATCTCTGCATTTGCATCCAACCACATAGGTTGGAAGTTTGCACTAAGCAGGAGGATGACTGATCAATACATACCATGCCATACATGAGATGCTACAGAGAAGTGCTAAATTTACAAAAGCAATTGAGGTTTCAGATGAATTTGACAGATTTCAGGTTGACGGCCCAATTGTTGCAGTCTTAGTGGAAATTTGACTTAATCTAATTAACAAAGAAATGGAATTACTCAAATGGAATCACAAAGAGGTGAAAGGACAATTCAGAGAAGCTAAGTTATGGACCCTTTCCATCACTTTCCCCCATGGCTGACCCAAATACAAAGGACATAAATTGAGACTAGAATGGGAAGAAGAGCCTGAAAATGGTAGGGGGGAATATAACACTGAGTTTGCACCTTTTTGTTCGAGCATATGAAGCTGAAGACCCATATTTCTATCCCCCCAAATCTATGTTTGTGAAGAAGATTCTATCAGTATGTTGCATCAAAATTGTGGAAGTAAAATCATGGAAAGTTAAATTCAGAAAGTTATCATTTTTAAAAAATACCTGTACTCCTGTCCAGTCAGTTTAGCAGTAATCAAGCATGCATTAAACACATTTAGATAGGTTTGGTTGAAATCATTAGTAGTCTCGGAACTGGAAAAAAAAGTTTGTAAAAGTGTAATCGTGGCTAAAGTTAGACCCAAAAGAGTGGTAGATCCAGTGAGTTGGACTGGGGACTCAACTATTGTGTTTTTATGTTGAGGAATAAAATGCTTTATGAAGTTAATCTTACAATAGCTGTATGGCTTCATAAAACGGCCTTGGGGTTATGAGAAGTAGGCAATGTTTCTCCCCGCCAACAAGAAAACTTTTTTCCGAGATGGTGTGGGGGACAAAGAGGCAGGGGAATCACAGCAACCCTGACTACTGCTGTCACTGTTCTGTAAATTTCAACTACCAAGCTTATCTGACCCCCATCATGAGCACTATCGTTGGATCACACACATTTTTAATGTTCATCACTGAACATTTTTAATGTTCCTCTTAGCAAAACACAATTAAGGCTTGCATTATTTTGGCCATAAAGGCCAAACTTTAGTTGGTGTTCCCTCTGCCCTCATTTAGAACTGATTCTTCTCTCACAGTTATGCAGAGTGGGTGTAAGTACGTCCAATTACTTCAGCAGAGATACTCCTGATTTATGTGTAAGTGAATGCAGATTTGAGCCCACTAATCTCTTTTTCATCCCCTTTTAAATTTACCTCATTCCACAAAAACCGTAAAACAAAGAGTCCAGGAAACCAAACGCCAACAGATATAATGTGTCTGAATAACAATGAAGTTCATGTTTCTGTGTAATTCCCTAGAATGAGCTATACTACACGTAGGTTGCATATTCCAGTACTGTGAACAAGATGGGGTGCACAAGGGTAAACTAAGAGTTAATGAGCAGCTCTGGGCCCAAAAGGTACCACCCAGCTGCACCTACTCGGCATGCTAGGAGGGGAGGCTGAGCTCAAAAGAGAGCAGCTCAGTTCAGTCTAGGCAGATCAGCCATGTGCTGCAAGCTCCCACAGAGAAGCTGCTGGAGCTCCATGTGGCTAGGATGAGGCACCCACCACCAAGTCACTGCCTCATCCTGGCCACATGGGGCTGGAAATGATGGGCTACAACTGATATAGGAGCATGATCGGAGTGGACTCCAGGAGCAATCCAGATGCAGACCAGTGGAGCCAGTGGAGGAACTGAAGACAGGTTAGGAAGTGGTCCAGGGAACAAGTGCAGGGGCCACCCATCCCATGGCCACACAGTTAAACTATTACAGGACCCTGGGTTACAACCCTGTGGAACAGGGAGGGCCTGGGCTTCCTTAACTCGGCCAGTGATTCTCACCACTGGGTGACACAGACACTGACTCTCACACTAGATGGTGTTGCCAGGTTTGGATTTCGGATCCCTGACATATAGTGGAGAATGTGGACAGCAACAAACTCCTGTTAAAAGAACAGCAGGTGTAACCGTTAACCCGACACAAGAGAAGCCATTGACATGGAAAAGTTACTGAAGTGGATGGTGGAGAGCCAGCAACAGCAGGCAGCTACTCTGGAATCTGGCAACACAGATGCAAGAAGAGCAACTGATTCAGCAGATGATGGCAGCCTCACAGCCCCAAAGGGCATCTAACGCCATGATGCCTTCACCTCTGGGGATGTCTTCCCCATCAGGCTCATGCGTGGTCACCTTTGAATGGGTAGTCATGGTGGCAAGCTAGTCACAGGAGCACTGGGCCGCCCTGATAGCCCCATATTTGAGGGGAAGTGCTAGAATACACCAAGGAAAAGACAGCCATCCTTGAGTACCTGGACATCAACCCTGATACATTTCACCAACAGTTCCGAAAAGAGAGAGACCTGCCAGGAGCCTGGCTCAGTTGATGGCCCAACACCTGAAGGACAGGGCTGACACTGGTTGGACCCAGAGAAGCAGACTACAGTACAGGTGGTGGAGGCAATTGCATTAGAGCAGTTCATCCAGGTTCTTCCAGTTGACAGGAAGGAGCGGGTGAAAAGTCATCAAACCTAGCAGAGGCTGTTACCTTAATGGAGAACTACATGGTGGCTGAGAGTCCAGCCTTGCCAACACCTAAGACAGGGTCCCCTGGCACCAGGATGCCAACCCCTTGTCAGGGCCATGCCAGGAGGGGAAGCTGAGGGTAGCTGAACAGGTCTTCCCCCCCTTTGGGTTGCTTCTGCCTAGAAGACAGGATTCAGACACCGAGGCAGAGTGGAGAGGAGACTGGGGTCACCGAGGAGAGGAGTAAACCCCACTAGGAGGCCCCATGGCCCCGAAAGCAAGCCAGCCAACTATGACCCTGAAGGGGAGCTGCTTCAAGTGTGGGCAGGAAGTTGCATTTTAGATGGGAGTGCCCCTTCATGGACTAATAGCTATAGGTGGGCAAGGACAGCAGTCACCAGAACCCATAAGCGAGGCCTGGCCAAGATGCTGCTGCCAGGATGGGTTAATAGCACTGAAGTGATGGGCCTGGTGGACTCTAGGTGTAGTACATCGTACAGGTAAGCTCTGTAGAGTCCACTAACTTGCTGGATGCCCCTGTCTACCTCCAGTGCATCCATGGGGAAATGTGACCCTACCTCATGACAAAAGTGCAACTGAGAGTAGGAGGCCATGCTGAAACTTTCTTGGTCTGCTTAGCAGCCACCCTAACCTACCCAGTAATTTTAGGGCAGGACTGAAGATGGTTTGAGAACTCCTGAAGCAGTGGAGCAGAGCCCCCCACCCCACCATTCCCCCACCAATGAAAACTAACCCAGGCCCCAAAATGATGGGGTTTGTGGGCCAAGACAAGGTGGACAAGATGTAGCCCTAGGACATCTGAGGAAGTAAGCCACTTGGGGCTATCAGAAGATGAGGATTTCATGCAGTAACAAGAGGACCAGAGTTTGAGCCGGGCATGGGAGCAAATAGCTGTTGCCGATGGGGAGGAGGGTGAAACCCAATGGTTAAAGCAGCGGCCCCACTTCTAATTCCAGAACAAGTGATTCTACTGGGTGACAGAAGACCCCAATACCAAGAAATATGGTGACAGCTGCTGGTCCCCAAAAAGTTCCTTCAGAGTTTTCTCCATTAACCCACTCAGTGTCATGTGCTGGGCACTTGGGGAGAGAAAAGACACTAGAGAGAGTGGCCCTTTGGTACTTCTTGATGGAGATCCACTCAGAAGTTCACGATTTCTGTGCCTCACTGGTTCTACTCCCACTGGTAGGTATACTCTTTGAACAGGTAAGAATAAATCTAGTGCCCCTCAAGAAGAGCATACCAGGGTACCGTCAAATATTAGTGATAGTGGACTCTGCTACACGGTACCCCCAAAGCCATCCCGCTATGCATGACAAATGCACCCACCATAGAAAACAAACTCATGAAGGTCTTTGCAAGGATCAGAATACCAAGGGAAATACTGACAGACCAGGAAATCCAATATCTCTTCCAAACTGATTCAGGAATTGTACAAATTGCTGAGGACCAAAGCACTCAAGACCTCCCCCCTGCCATCCGCAGACAGATGGACTGGTTCAATGGGACTCTGAAGGCCACGTTGAGGAAATTTGTCAACACAGACCCACAGAAATGGGAGCAACTGCTACCATCATTGCTATTCACCATACAGAAGGGTCCCTCAGGCCTCCAAAGGGTCCTGGCCCTTTGCACTTCTATATAAGAAAAGTCCCTGAGGGATTTTGGACCTCCTCTCGGAAGCCTGGGAGGAACAGGATCATGGGCTCCATCCACTACATGCTCCAACTACAGAAACGGCTGAATATGCAAGAGAGCTACGCTAAGGAAAACCTTTCGAAAGCCCAGCAAGTCCAGGAATGTACCTACAACAATGGGGCACAGTTGTGAATGTTTGAACCAGGTCATTGGTGGTGGTGGTACTCTCAACGCCAGAGTCAAAATTACTGGCCTCATGGTAGGGGCCATTTGAAGTGGTAAGGAGGGTTGGGTCAGTTGACTATGAAATCTGTCAGCTCAGGAAATAGAAGGGGATGCAAATTTATCATGTCAACCTCCTGAAGAACTGGAAGTGCCTTCCAATAGCCCTGTACCCTCCCACCCCAAAACCAGAAGCTATAACATTCCTGGGTCCCACCCCCATGTCTATGGGATTTGAGCTCAGCCCAACACAGCAACCCCAAATACTGCAGCTGACTCAGGCCTTCTCCACTGTGTCCTCAGCCCTCCCAGGGAGGATGTACTTCACTCTCCACCACATTGCAGTGACACCTGGACAGAGGGTAAGCTAAAATCAGCAACTCCTACTGTAAAAGATGTGGGAGACAGTTTGTGAAGAGCTCCAAGCTATGTTGACCTTGGTTATCATCAGAGTCCCACAGTGAGTAGAGCTCTATCGTGCTGGTGCTAAAAACCAACTGCTCGACGAGGTTCTGCATAGACTTTAGAAAGGCCAACATGATATCAAGTTTCAATGCTTACCTGCTATTAGTAAGACTGGGGAACACTGACTACATCTCCATGCTGGATTTAATCCAAGGATACTGATAAATCCCCCAATGAGGGCATCCTGGGAAGACAGACTTCCCTATTTCATTCAGCCCTATCAATTTGTAACAATGCCCTGGGGCCTATATGGGGCAGCTGCCATCTTTCACTGACTGATAGACTAGATGCTGCGGCCCCATGACCAATACAGCCATCTACATTGATGACCACTTACAGCATGTCACTGTGGTCACCCAAGCCCTAGAGAAGGTGGCACTTTACAGATCCTGCCAACCACCATACCTCAGATCACCATGAGGCACAGCCAGCTACACCTCCTCAGGTAGATAAGGTTCAGGCACTAACTAATTGCCTAATCCCATCAACCGAGAAGTAAGTGTGGTGTTTCCTAGGCCTGGACAGCTATTATGGGCAATTTGCACCTGACTTTGCCACAATAGTCCTCACCCTCCGCCCACTTCCTGACCTGATGAAAGGCACTCATTCCAGAAAGGTGCAATGGACTAACACATGCAACAAGGCCTTCAGAACATTGAAGAACTGGCTAACCCAGAGGCCAGTCCTTTTCCATCCCAACTTTTCAATGCCTTTCATTCTTCAGATGGACAAGGCAGAAGTGGGTCTTGGGGATGTGTTATCCCAAGAGGTAAAAGAGGAACATCTGATATATCTGAGTAGAAAGCTGTTCCCACAGGTGGTGAACTATTCGATGCTCAAGAAGGAGGCCTTGGCTGTGAAATGGGCCAGAGAGATCCCTAGCCAGGGGTAGTTTATTTTTTGTCAAGATCCAAATTTCTTGGTCAAGATATAGTCAAGGTCCAGACTCCAGAAAAACATTGCTGAACAGGGGCACTTGCAGTGTGAACAAACACACATTACACAATGTTGTACCCAGCCAATTGCCTATATTTTGAGTGCATTAAATGAAAAATAAAATCAAACCACTATATAACCTAAAAATAACCTCTAAGAAAGATGTAATACATCTGAGACCTTAAGTATTAAGATAAAATGTCAAATATATGCAAATATTAGCATTAAAATACTTTTAGAAAAGCTGTTTTAAGTTTTGAATTGGTTTTGAGTTTACAAAGAATATAAACTTCAGTTTTGTCAAATAAAATGATTGTAGGCATATAACCCTCCTCTCCCGGTCACCCACCAGCTCCCGCCCAGAGAGTAGGGCAACTATATTTCCCTGAACTGAAAAAGGGACACAGGGCTGACCTTAGCCACATGGCATTGCCACTCATGCCCCCGCCAAAAAATGTTCCCTGTCCCCAGTTGAGCCAAGTAGCAGAAATAGGGACAGGAGGAATTGATATGGGCTTTGATCTGGGCAGCCAAGCAGAGTGAGAGTACTTTTGAGCTTAGAGCCAAAAAGGTGAAGCTATTGGACTATGATCCAGCTAGCACTGCAATGCCTCTTTGGCAGCTGTAGTAGCAGACAGGCAGGAAGGAGACTCCAAAAAGCAGCCCTTTGGAGGTGCAGGGAGGCAGAGATGTGGCAGAAGCAGGTGAGTGGAGGCAGACTGAGGAGTGAGAGACCGGTTGGGACAGGGGGTGTTGGAGAGGGCTGCCGGGGGGGCCCCCCCAGGGACAGGGAGGACACAAGGCTAGTGCTTCAGGAACCACTGAAGGGCAGAGGGCACGAGGCCAGGCTCAGTAGCCAAGCACAAATGGATGCTGGAGGACCCAGTCGAGCACTTACCAGCCAGATTATCCGGTCATGGCTCTACAGTGCAGCTGGTCCTGCCATCTCCACAGAAAGCAGAGAATTTGAATTAGTGCTGCCATCTGATTGGCCTGCAGAGTGAGCATGTGATACCTTATTGTGCCCTGATTGGAGGGGCAGGGTGTAGCAGACACATGCTGTCTGCAGGAGTGTGCATGTGGAGAAGTTCCCCCCCATCAATCACCACCTCTCCCTGACCCCCAGGCCTGCGCTGCTGCTGGTGGGGCTGCTGTGGCTGCACAAGCAGCTGCCCGCGGACACGACAGCGCCCTGCAGCCTGGCCCGGCCACAGCAGCCCTGTGCTGGGGAGCAGCGCAGCGCTGCAGTTCCAGCTCTGGCTCAGCTTCGCCTGTGCAGTCCATTGAAAAGCATCTGGCAACCAGATTTGGCCTGCAGCCCACTTATTAACTACCCCTGCCCTGTGCTATTACCTACTAGGGAACTCCTTACTCATTATGGACCATGCCCTTCTTCATAGAGTTTAGCCAATTGAGGACACTAACGCCCAGATCAAGAGAGAGAACCTTACTGCCACCACCTAGGAAGGCCACATGCAAATGTGCATTCCCCCCCCCCCGCCGAATAGAGGAGAAAGACCCACTGCTGGGTCCTGGCCTGAGAGGGAGGGTGTGATGGTGAACTAAGCGTTAATGAGCAGCTCTGAGCCTGAAGGACTTGCCTAGCTTTACCTGTTGGGCTCAGCCTCCACTGAGAGCATGCCCAAAAGGGAGCAGCTCAGCTCAGGCTCTAGGCAGACAGAGCAGTCATGTGCTAAAAGCTCCAGCAGACACCCCGCTGGGGCTAAACATGGCCAGGCCCAGGCCCATGCCCCACCACCAAGCCACCACAGGCCTTTCACCCATGCAGGACAGGAATGATGAACCACAACTGATAGAGGAAAACCCTCTGGAGAGCAATCGGAGGGGATGCCAGGGAAATCCAGATGCAGACCAGTGGCACTAATGGAGGAACTGAAGCCACAGCAGGAAGTGACCTAGGGAGCAGGGCCCTGGGTTGGAACCCAGTGGAGAAGGGAGGGCTTGGGTTCCTCTACCCCCGGCCACTGTCACATTCAGACTTCAATCACTCAGAAGCACAAAAATGAAAGTGGAAAAAAAATAAGCCAGTTTCTTTTCTTCAGAAATGTATTTTGTAACAAAAAATATTCAAAAGAAATGTTTATTGTACAATATAAAATGATTGCTACTGAATTCAACTTGGTTGCTTCAGTAAAACCTCTGAGGAGGTGTAAAGACATGTTTGGTGTTGTACAAAAATTCTACTACAGGATTTACAATTTGCTGTAGAAAAAATGAATGTTCAATAATTACATAAATACTCTTGACAGATTTCTATATCCCATTATGTACTTTTTTTACCTTCCCAGTTTGAAAGGGATCTGGTGACCAACCTTCTGGTATAATTTTCATGACAGTTTGATTTTCTATAATACTGAAAAGTTTAACAGAAATCTATTAAGTTAAAAAGAAAGAATATATTACATTTGCTAATTGCAAACAATCTTTTAGCTGCAATTTTTCCCATTGGGATTAACAAAGTGCACCAGTTAAACATACATTAAACAGTTTAAAAACATTAAATATACAAACAGCAAGAGATTTTAAATATTTTGTATCAAATACTATAGGACAAATATAATTTACAATTTTTTTGCACAAAACATTACATCTGAAATATAACTTTAGATATTACAGACTATAAAAATACATATTTTGCCTCTTAAAAAAGTATTTGCAGGTTCTGGCACAATGTAACAGTTCAAAGGAATTTAATACTTCAGATTTCTTCATATGTAATTGGATGTGCAATGATAATTAATCAGACTTGCAATTAGTCTTCTATAACTGCAAGTAAAATGTAAATTCCTGAAAGAGCCCTTTCTAAATAATCCAAATGTAGTACCTGATTAGCTATAACACATATGGTGTGAACTACGGGTCATTCCTGTAAGGACCGACCACTCTAGTCCCAATTCAGCAAAACAAGCAAGCACATGCTTCACTAAGTATCTGCAGAGCCCCACTTGCTTAAATCGGACTAGTTACATACTTAAGTTTACTACAAACAATTTTGCTAGATCGGGGCCAGAGCACTCAGCACCTTTTAAGACTGAGCCCCTAATGAATTCTATGGCCACATTCTGCCCTGTCCTATATTTACACTAAAGTCAATAGGGTAACAGCATGTCAGTCAGGGCAGAATTTAGAACTAGCAGTTCAAAGATGTAAGAACATCAGGCCTGATTCAAATTTCAGTTACATCAATGTAAAATCAGTGGAGCCAGTGGAGTTGTACAGGTATGAAACTGGTATAAGATCAGAATCAGGTCCATTGTGTAATTTTGTCCTAATGTTTTTCTGGGGATCCCTCTGAAGTAATCCTAGAGCAAAATTCAACCTGAAGAGTGATATTCTGCCTACAGTTACTGCAACTGGGCCCTAAAGGTTTTTTTCAGTCATGTCTCCCAGTAGTCTCTGGCCCAGCTATATAACCATCAAACTTTAAAAAAAAGTCCTAAAAAATACATATTAATTTACAGGAAATATCAAGACTCAGTCTATATCCCTTACTTTAAATGCCCCAAAATAAGTTGCTTCTTGAGATGAATCCAGTAATGATGGGTTTGATACCTGGATACTTATTACTTCTCCAGACTTTAGTTTAAAAAATCCTCCTATGTTTACAGAATAAAAATGAAATTCTGAATTTCCCGACCAATATTTGGTGCTGCCTCCCTTCATCAGGACATCAGAGCGTCTTATTTTAAGGTTTGTTTTAATCATGTACACCATCAGCTGAAGCCCTCTTCTAGTTAGGTCTCCTGAAGTTTCATGGTGTCTAAAACAAATGTTTGCATACAAGTAGTAAAACCCATCTTGATTGACTATTAGTTTTCCATCACGGAAGGTCATATTCGATAAGTTTGCCTGGCCTTTGTCATGATGCCAGGATGTAAGGTTCACTTTGCGTGTGCCTAGGAAAAAAGGGTTTAGCAGAATGTTACTTTTGCTCACAAACATTTTCTACAAAGTTGAGAGACACCATGGCTGGATTTTTAGTGTCAGTAACAAAGGTAGCTATACAAGCTAAGGTAAAGAATAAAAGTGAAGTGGAGAGAGACTGTTGCCAAAAGGCTAAGATGAGGTCAAATAAGTCTCAGACTTTAGGATATAAGCCAATTGCCACAAAGCACAGGAAGAAGTTTCCTCTCCACTTGTGAATACAACTAGCTGTTCCTACCCACCCTTACTCTGAAGCATCAGCTATTAGCATGAATCAGGATAGGAGGTTTGTTTCACCAATAATCAGATCAGGCAAATCCTATATGGAATCAATTGCTAAAAACTGTCCCAACTAAAAAACATGTTTATTTAATGTACTTAAAGAGTGGATTTTGCACTGGCCAAGGAAAAATGCCTGCTCTCCTTAACTATTTATTCTTAAATGGTTTGGTTAGTATTAATATAATTTATAGTTCTGATATAATCAGGGTAACCACTGTCTTGATACGAATCAGGACTTTACCAAGTACTGCTCTCCATCACCACATAATATGTTTCAATATTACTCACTATCAACCCAAGCATGTACTCATTTCAAGACTGACTCACTCAGCTTTCCTACAGTACTCAACTCCTTCATCTCTCCCCCTTTCATCATCTGTCGATTCCACCACCAACACCACACTCTTCTGTGCCCACTCCCACAGTGCCTGTCCCACCGAACGGTAACCTTGTCTTCTCATCTCCATGCTCTCCCCTCCCCCTTTCCTGTTCTCATGCTGCAAAACACCTCTGAAGAAAGTTCACAATGACTTTGTACTTTCAGGTACAATGTTTCTCCCTCTTTCACCTCTGCCTTTTACCTTGCTAAATAAATCATCTTCTTGAGACTCCTGCATCTGCAGCCCCCATGACTAATAATTTCCCTGACTCAGCTGAGATTCTCAAAGTATCTTGAAAGCCAAAACAGACGTTCTCTGAACAAAGCTGTCTTTCCCTGCCCCTCCCAGTCTTCCCTTCCTCTTTCTAATTTCAGAGAGATTTTTCATAGTATCCAAACTAATCCCAAATGCTGACTTTTCTTGCTCCATGCCATATCTTCTCCGTCATCTTTATGGTCACTCTCTCTAATCTAGCACCTTTTCTTCATTTTTTTGGGGGGGAGGGGCCTGTAGATACTACCCATCTCCCTCAATCCTGTCTCCAAACTCCTAGAACAGGAGTGGCCAAACCATGGCTCACAAGTTGCATGTGACTCTTACAGTTAAAGTGCAGCTCATGGAGCCCCCCTGTTCCCCTTTTCTCCATCTACCAGACTGAGGGGAACTTGGAACTTCTGCCCTGTGGTGGGGTGTTGGTGCTAGGGGCTTCTGCCAGAGAAAACTGGTGCCTACTGAGAGTGGGGGGGGGCACAATTTAAAGGTCCCCCGCAACAGCTTGAGTAACGCCCACCAGATATGCCCCCCCACCCTCACTGCCCTCCCCCTGCAGTTCCCAGGTGATAGTGCCCCAGGGAAAAGCAGCAGCAAACAGTTGAGAGCTGCAGAGGGGTCACTGCTTTAGCTCCACGAAGAGAGGCAGCAGCAAAAGCAGCAGCTCTCCTTGCAACTCCCAGCTGTTAGCCGCTACCTCTCCCCAGCGCCAAAGCTGCTGCTGTGACCATGCAAGGAGAGGGCTCAGTAGATACCATGTAACTGAGCAGGGCCAGCAAACCCTGGCAAAAATCTGGGGGGGTCATGTGACTCCCTCGCATGATACTCCCCGCCGCCTCTGGTTTCTGCTCAGTGGGGAGTCTCACAGCTTCAGCCCCGCATGGTACACCTGATAGAGATCAGGGCTTCAGCAGGAGTTGGGCCAGAGCCCTGAGCCAGGGCAAGTGCCTCCCATGGGGCTGAAGCCCTGATCTCCCACTCCCTGCAGGACTGAAACCCTGAGCCCTGGTACGCACGCCCCAGCTCTTGAACTTCTGACAATTGTATAAAGAAAAGGAGTACCTGTGGCACCTTAGAGACTAACAAATTTATTAGAGCATAAGCTTTCGTGAGCTACAGCTCACTTCATCGGATTTTTGCGAATACAGACTAACACGGCTGCTACTCTGAAACCTGACAATTGTATGCGGCTCAGAGGGACAATAAGTTTGGCTACCCCATCCTAGAATGCGTTTTCCCACATACACTGTCTAAACTTTCTTTCCTTCAACTCCCCTAAAGTCTGCTTGCCATATCTCCACTCTATTAAAGCCACTATAAAGTCAATCGCCTCTTCCTGGCCAAATCTATGATCCTCTTGTCTGTTCTTCTCAATCTCTCAGGTGATTTTGACATTGTCAACGACTTTCAGCCACCTCTGCTTGCTGCTCTACCTGCACTTGCCTAACTTTATGCTAATCTATTTCTCCTACCAATCCAGATAGGTGGAGGAGCAAATACATCTGTGTATCACACATTCCATGGGTGGGCAGTACACTTCTGTATGCAATTCAAGGTGCTGGTTAACAATTAACAGATGGGAGCTCTTTGGTGGAGGGATTTTTTGATTTTAAAGAGCCATGCATACTTATGGCACTGAATAAATAAAAAATGGTTACCAATCACAAAGCCCTACTGTCCTGCCAACCACCTGCCTCCAATGACCTCTCGCTCTGACCCACTACTGTCCCATATGAACACAGGCTACTGTCCCAAAGGTGAGGTTCACAGGAACCAGAGGCAGGGCAGTCTTCAAATGAGAGCCCTATTAGTGATACTGCAGTAGGACCAGGTGGCCACAGTAAGGCTCCTTTGTTTGCACAGTGCCTAGTACATGTGGTTAAAGAACACCGCCCCTGCCCAGAAAAGCTTATCTTGGTCAATACGATGCAACAAGTGGATGTGATAAACATGGTTGGAGGGATGGGGGAAAAAAGCATGTTTTTACATAAGTTAGACTATGTGTAGACCTGCCTATCTGCTGGCAATGTGTGTCAAATCATAGGAGAGGGGGAGAGATTTCCCCTTTGCCAAAGGAATTCACTACTATTGGAAATACACAAACCTAAGGTTGGTCCTATTCATTAACTGGTATAAGATGCACCTCTTTATCCTGGCTTATCAATTCTCTTATTTGGTTTACTAGTCTTCTTCATCAATGCATTCTAACATTGTGGAGTGGAGGTAGGGTACATGGGATATTAGCTCCTTGCACATAAAGTGTCTACCACGTAAACTCAGCCAGATTATGGTGCTGGGAACCATGAGCATGTTTGTAATAGACAACAGTATCTGAAAACTAAGTCTGAAAAGTTCAGTAGTAGGTTCTCCTTCTCCCCTGCATGAAAGTTTCTTATTTCTTCCACATTTAATTGATTGGGCACAGCAAATTTCATAAAAACACAGGCAATAAAAAGTAAACATGGTTTTAGCTTGAGATAAAGGAAAACTAAAAATCACCGTAATTGTGCATTACAGCATAATATATATTATACTTGAGGTACATAAAATAAGTGGGAAAATACTCCCAATACTTGTGCAACAAAAAGCCTTTACATACAAAATCACGTGCTTACAGGCTTAACTCAAAGCTTGAATGAATACAAGACTCTAGGGTATGACTTAATCACAGTATACTAGAGTGATTCATACATTATAGCTCTGTAGTAACTGTACAGATCCTTATTTTCTAGGTGGTCAAATTAGTGGCACACTCAGGCCAAGAGTTTCAAGAGGGCTTGAAATCTGGGGTCCTCAACTTGAGATACCTTTAAAGGGTCCAATTTAAGAAGGTGAATATTCAGCAGTGTGTGAAAATTAGGCCCTTTTAAGTTCTCATACTGGGGACCCACAAACTAAGGCATCTAAAATCCCTGCTCCCCCACTCCTCCCATGGAAGCCGATATACTTGGGAATCAAACAATCAATGGAAGGTGTAAAACTGCATAATTTGGTAGTATAGGTGATCAAGGTCCTAAGTTATTCCAAAGTGGTTATAGGTAAATATGGGTTGTTTAAAGTGTGTGTAAACTGGCAGATTCTGGGTATGGCTTTTGTGCATACCTGGAAGCTGCCACATTAAGAGTTAAGGAACCTCAATACTTTGTAAGGGGGATTTAAAAAAAAATGAGGGAATAGTTGATAGCATGGAAGGAATTTTTGCAATAGTTTTAGGGAGTATCATTTTGGTGATCCCATTGGATGCTAGGTTCACATTTACAAATACAATGAGATGTGCCAGATGTAGTTGGACTTAGAACATATGACTGAAGGACTTGGTGTGTCCAGAGATGGCTTGAGAAGTTAGAAAGAAGTATATTGAGAGATCTCTCTTTTTTGGACTTTCTTCCAGTATTGGTGGCAGTCATCATTGGGGTGAAGGATTTAGTAACCAACAGGTTCATGGCAGTGGTCCACTGCATTAACAGAATCTGCAAGGTTGCCAAGGGCAATGCAGCTAAAGACATCTGTATTCTTTGTTAAAAAATATTCTGATGTTCAACAAAGAACATGTTCCCAGTATTGACAATAGTATGGATTCAGGGAGGTAACACCATTCACCAAAGACCCACTGCCAATGATTTTTTTTTTCTAGAACCATGGCTCCTAACATTGCTAGGACTGGCAGAAAATTCCAGTGCCTCACTGACATTCAGCATCCGTTTCAAATGACTAGATATACAAAGTTGTTAATACACCACAGACTGGCAGCATCCACCACATCGGGTAATCTCCCCGGCCTGTCATTTCATTACAGGCTGGTGAGATTTGCTGATCTGTTAGAGGATTCTTGGTCAAGAAGCTCTGGGAAGGCTGGCCCAAATGTGAAGGATGCACCTAAGATGCCAGGTTACAAATAACTATACAGATCTTTTAGGTCAGTTGAGGCTTTGCCTCTACAGTATGTTCTTAGCGAGGAAGAGGCATTGGTCTGAGCATTTGCAGTGTTTAGTGTTGGTCGGGTCATGCCTGGGAAGCTAAGGGACAGTTCTGGACATGAACTAGATTGGCAGAGGGGAAGGTGAAATAAGGGTCGAAGGCTGAACAAGCAGAAGTGGGGAGCCATAACAGAGCTAAGAGAAAAGGGGTACTTGTGGCACCTTAGAGACTAAAATTTATTTGAGCATAAGCTTTTGTGAGCTACAGCTCACTTCATCGGATGAAGCTCACGAAAGCTTATGCTCAAATAAATTGGTTATGCTCAAATAAATTTGTGCCACAAGTACTCCTTTTCTTTTTTGCGAATACAGACTAACACGGCTGCTACTTTGAGAGCTAACAGAATACCCAGATGAACAGGTATGTCCAATGAAAACCATAGGAACATTTCTGGCTCTGCAAAAGAGCCCTATGTTGTATTGCACATGGAGATGGCAGCTACCTGACCAGATATCCATTTGCTGCAATACTGAGAAAGGGGTTAGTCTGTGTGTAAGGTGCAAGCCAGCAAACTTTGGTATGCATTCCTTCATGACCAGTGCAGCAACATTCGAGGCATCTGATTAGCTGAAGGGTCCAGGTGGCTGGACTCTTGTGGTTGAAATGTTCTAGCCTATGCCTGCCTACAATGGGAACAAGGGCAGATGTCTGGATTTGCAGACACCTGATAGTGCACTAAGCCCACAAGAGGGAAGGAAAACAGCAGGCAAGTCACAGAGGGGTTTTCGGGGCAGAGTTGTCTGTCTAATGATTTAGAAGGAGGAGGAGGAGGAGCAGCATGTTGTAGGCCAAGCTCATGCCTCTTCTGCGCTCACTGATGGGTAAATCACATCTATGTTTTGAATATTCACTGAAGGGAAAATGATCTTGGGTTTTAGATGGGGGTGGATGAGAGACTTTGAGCTAACAGGAACATCAGCCAGAGTACCCAGCTGTTGCTGGTTACCAACCATGGTTGTACTGAAATGCCCACAAGGTGGGTATGATTGAAGCAATCAAGCCTGCTTCTGTGGATTGGGCCTGGAAGAGTGTGAACCAAAAGGGTCACCAGAGTCTTTGTGAACACTGATGGCACAGAGATCACATGCTGAAGATTCAGGGTGTTCCTGAGCATTACAGGGAATATGGGCATGTTTATCAGACACAGACTGATGTGGTTGGGAAAACTTACAGACTGGACTGATGGGAGGCAGATACCCAGCAGTGTGGTGTGGGCAAGCTATCTGCTGGCACCACCATATTTGAGCTCTAGTGCAAGTGAGAGGCTCAAAGCCAGTTCCCAGGAGTAAACATAATACTCAGAATGGTGGCCCTAATTAACCTGGCGGAAGAAGAGGAGACCTTAAGCCTTCCAGACTGAGGTGCCCTTCATGTCTATCCTCATTCCCCCCCCCCCCCCAGGGAAAAAGCAAGAAAATTCAGAGGAGTGCTGAGTCCTAAGGATTAGACTCAAGCCTGGATATTGGCACCGAGGCCATTTAGCATGCACTCCAATGTCTGGAATTTGGGTGTGGGGGATAAAACCTCCATTCAAGTTAACAAAATTACAGCTTTCCAATTTAAAATCCATCCTTTGTTTGTATTTCATTCTCCTGCTAGTCCTGATCATCAGCAACTTTTTAAAGTCTTTGTCCCAGGGCTTTATGTATTGTTCAAAACTCTAATGCAGCCAAAATGTTCTTACAGAAATATTTGATTAAAAGTGAACTTACCAGCTGGAATATTTTTATCATCAATAATGAGATGTGCAAAGGGCTGTTTCTCAGGTTTGTTTCTCTTGGACAGATCAAACAATGATGCTTCCATTATAGCTAGAGATAAAAAGTTACATTAACTCAAAGGAACAAATTTAGTAGGATTTCAAATATTTTTTATAAGCCACTTGTTACCTTTTCCTGATCTTGGTGGCTCTCTTGCAGCAATGATGCGCTGTATCTCCTAAAATGAAAAAGAGCTATTACTCTATACAGTCATGTCCCCAGTATTATACTGTACTGCTGATAATTTATTGGCTTGCATTACACAATTCTGAAATAATTTATCACTTCTGGAATATAGGTTTTCAATCTTCCAGGACGTAAAATGTGGACACAAGGGTCAACTTACAAGAATCCGTTCCTTTCTATAATGGAGGCACTACGTCCAATACTTCCGTAAAAGGAAAATAGAATGATGGTGTTTATAATTACTTCACAGTATCTTTGACTATACAATAATCAAGGGTACGGTCTGAAAACTGAAGATCATGCTGAAAGGATGGCTACAACCTTTTATTGTTACTGTGCTTAGAGCAAATGCATTTCTGTAAATGTAAATGAACAATCAGAACCACCAAGTATTGAGCAAAGTAAAGTAAATATTTGTCACACTGAACATTGTGCAATATGGAATAATTTAGATACCTGGGGCCAGACCGTGCCATACATGGGCAGCATGCAGTCACATTCACAAGAATTCAGGGATGTTGAGCATGTTAACTGCATCACCCTTTTTGGGTTTTAGGAGGCTGCAGAGAGTTCTCTCCTTCACAACCAGCCACTTACATGGGCTGTTGCAGAAGGACAATGATCCTTCTTCCTTTAGGATGGGGCTTGTGCCCTAGAGATGTCAGCAGGCAGCTGTCCCAGCACACAAATGAGTGAAGGGATTTCAAATGTGCCTGGCCTTTTGCGAAGTATGCAAGAATGAGATGGGTAAGGCGCCTTGCACATTCATACAAGGCCCAAGAACAGCCTGGACAAGTGTTAATTAAAATTGTAAGTGAATTTCAATTTTAATGAAAACAGGCTATGTATTGGCTAGAGCCAGGCATAGCACAACCAAGAGATATTTAAGCTGTCACATATGCACCTCTGCTCCTGAAAAGTCACTCCCCAACATTCCAGTCCTGATCTTCTTCGCAAGTAGATACTGAAATTGTAACTTTAATGAGTGGAAGCAGTGTCTTTTGTGGGTAAGCCACAAAATGGACTCAGGAATTTCGGGTACTGTTCCCAGCGCTGCCCCAGACTTCGCAAGCTTGGGCAAGTCACAAACTCACAGTGTCTCAGTTCCCCATCTAAAACAGGGGTAAAACTTTCCTTCTCCTACCGCATGTCATGTGTAATTAGATGGCACACTCTCTGAGGCAGAGATTGTCATACTGGTTTTGTACAGTGCCTAGCCCAAAGGAACTTCAACCTTAGTTGGCCTCCAGATAGCACAATAATACAAATAAATGATCATCAGAAGTTTATGATGCAGACATAATAATCAATCCCTCATGTCAGATTTTTCAATGTGTCCCTGTTTTCTATACGTTTATCCTTTAGTCTAAATTCTTTGGGACAGGGACTGTCAAAATAAATGAACCAAGCGCATTCTGTAATGCATTATTATTTCTTTTACTGTTTGAGAATTGGCAAGAGAACAATATTATTTACAACAGATCTCCTAGATATTAATCTAAATTTGCAATGTTCTATTGCAGTGGTTCTCAAACTTTTGTACTGGTGACCCCTTTCATATAGCAAGCCTCTGAGTGTGACCCCTCCCCAAATAAATTAAAAATACTTTATAAATTTAACATTATTATAAATGCTGGAGGCTAAGCGGGGCTTGGGGTTGAGGCTGACAGCTCACAAGCCCCCATGCAATAACCTCACAACCCCCTGAGGAGTCCCAACCCCTAGTTTGAGAACCCATTCTATTGTATTCTGAATTACTGCCATCTTGTGGAGTTTGATATGCAACACCAATTCTAAATATCAAGGAAATGTTGCTTTTATGTAACTTTGTAACCACAATTAAATGAAGGTGCTCTGTGTGTGTAGATATCTGCTGAAAGGGGAAAGTGAGTGTAATTAGGTAGACGTCTAAATGCTAAACCAAAATGGAAAGCCACAGCAGCATGAAAGTCATAGTTTGACTATCAAAGTAATGTAGCTCTGCTGAAATGCTGATGAGTTTATAGATAAGATTCTTTGCTCAGCTGTATAGCAAAGTAGCAGATGAATTTTATTTTTTGTTGAAGTTGCAAAGCGTTCCCTCCCCAATGTTGGTGGGAAGTTGTAATTAACTCTCCTTGCCCTCACTGGTTCTTCTGCTTTCATGCCAATTATTAGAATATGTGGGTCAGCACAAGCTGTGGTTTAGTCACACAGAAGACTGGACACAAGCAAAGATCTACTTGGCAATATGAACTACAGCACCAACCTCTTAGCCACCCACACGTGCCTTGTTACCTCACTTGAAGGGGTAAGAGCAACAATGGCGGGCACTGAATATTCCCTTGTGCCAATAGCTTCAAGGTTCCTGGAGAGGACATGCCACCAGGAGAGGACAGATCTAGGGAGCATAATAATGTTAGGGCCCTCAGAGGATGCCCTTTGTTTCAGAGCATCCATGAGATTAGTGCCCTTTCGCTCCAGCCCCTCAACCCCTCCATCCTCCTTCCCTAGAGGGGATAATCCTCTTTATTGTGTTGCTTCAGAGCCATGGAAGTATTTGCTTGGTAATTTTCCCCTTCCGTGTAATTTGGGGACATGATTTAGTCCTAGACTTGTTTGTCTGAAGGGATTAGTTCACTGTCCAATTGATTAGGAAGTCTATTTACTACAAAATTACATCCTTCTTGGAGACCGCACAAAGACTAATTTCTTCCATTGTACAGTGAACTGTAGTAAAGCACTCACAAAGTTGCCCTCTTCTACAATCCAAGCAGTGGTTTCAGGGGTATCCAACACAGGAGACTAATCCCTTTTTGGCACAATGCCAGGCAGGGATCATCTACCCCAGTGATACTCAGAGTGTAGTTCATGAGCTGCAAGTGGCTCTTTAATGTGTCTCCTGCAGCTCTTCACAGCACATGGTATTAAACACACTGATTTAATAATTAACCAATCCAAGTTAACAACCAGTCAGTATGCTTCTATTATATTAACCAACTGTAGTTGATACTACTTGGTCATTTTGCTGTGAGATTTTATTTATTTATTTATATATATATATATATATATGTAAAAATTCCATCATGCTGTTTAAATATGACTGTATAATACTACAGTAAATGAAACCATGTATTCACACAACTGTGGGTCATTTGGGTAACACTGATCTCTAATTTGGCTCCTGAACCACTGAGATCTGAGCATCACTGATGTACCCTGTCACAGATGTATTCACTTTATGATTCTACCTCACTAACATTTACAGCAAACTGAGTACAGTTAGGATTTGCACAAAGCAGGAATAGAACACAGATAACACCAAATTACTCCCAGTTATAGGTTAATTTTCAGGTCAGTTACATACTTCAGTCTTACTCTGTATACTTAAACCCAGGTATAAGCAATGTTCCAGATCTTAATAGTTTATTATAATTTCCTTTTAAAAACTACAATGTACCATAATTTGATTTTTGCAAGCAGTCACAATCACCTCCTCAAATTTCTAAGGCCCTGATCCTTCAAATGCTGAGACACATCTACATTTTCAATGGGCCTACTCACAGTAGTGCATGTTTTTAGGATTGGGCTTGTAGCAACCACCACAATGATAGGCCAGAAATTAAATTTAGACTGCTTTACAGCAAGTATTAAATTGCCTCAAAATCTTCAGTGATAACCAGGCAAGCATTTCAAAACCAAATGAATCTGTAGTTTAATGAATTTTTTAACATGCGATTCATTTACAAAGGTCTTATTTTCATAAAACAGAATAAAGCTTTTGCTGAGACTATCCTGGTATATTATGAATTTTTTTTATTTTATTTATTAAACAGAACGCCTATTTCAGTAAAGGTCCCCTTAGATTTTCAGCCCAGCATAAAAACATCACAGCAGAACAGCAATTTTAGCATTAATAAAAGCAGGCTGTTTTAAGGGGTTTACACTAGATTGTTAGTCTAACATTTCACAAGCCATCAAGAGGTAAGGTGTTTTATATTCCCGGAGAGTTGGAAATTCTGCTTTCCAAAAGGATGCAACACTTTGCCTCTGGTAGATAGCTAGATATCAGACCTAAAATTACAAGTAAAACTTTCAAAAGCATCTAACTGACATAGAAGCCCAAGTCTAATTGTATTTATGAAAATTTGTACCTAATATTACTATTTATAGAAAAGCTATTTTAAATTTATGAATGCTAGAGCTTAGTACAATTTTATTCTCTTAGGCTTTGTGCAATATCCCTTCCCACAGTCTCAAACAAAGGGATGTAAATATGTTTGAAAAAGCCTCCAGGCTTTTGAAACCTAAGTGGACCCTTTTGACATTCAGATATATTACAAGTATCAGGGGGTAGCCGTGTTAGTCTGTATCCACAAAAACAACAAGGTGGCATCCAGTTACATCTGAAGTGGTTTTTTACCCACAAAAGCTTATGCCCAAATAGCACAATAAGGGATTGCTGTAGTATATCTAACTTTAATGCTACCACCTTTGTTCATTTAAAACTAATTGATACCAAGAAGAGATTCTGATCATCTTGCAGGAAATTCAGCAGTTTGAAGAATTCTCCAGAAGCTACACTAAAGATACCAATCCTGTAACTCAATACGAGTATTCCCAGAACCTGCAAGAGGTTGCAAGATCAGGATCACAAATATTGGACAACTTGTAACTCTGAAACCTTGCCTCTGAAGCACTTTGTTAATAACCACATGCGCTTAGAATGTTTGTTAAGCATATAAAAGTCTTTATAATGGCCATCCTGGAGGTCTAACAGCAAAGTGTTTTGTTGCCATGCGGGTGACTAGTTTAGGCCTGACGCTGCCAGGGTCCAGGAGCACTGCCAAAAAAGCATTACTTCATGGATTGACCCCAGCTGTGTGTTTGTCGTTCTCTCTTTACTGCCAGACTTATGGTAGTCTTTATAAAAAGTGTGGTCAGTGTATCTGGACTGCTAAAGGGCTTTTAGGGTTACATGAAAGAAAAAGAGCAGCCAAGCCACGCCATGCAACCACAAAACAAGAAAATTATATTACTTGTCTACCTAAAGCTGTGGGACCATGTTCTGATCTCAGCTACATCAGTGTAAATCTAAAGTAACTCCACTGATGACGACAAAGTTACTCCAGATGTTCACAGGTACTTGAGATCAGAATCTGGTCTGTGATGAGGAACCACCACACTAAGGGTGAACAACCCCATAATGCATTATTGATGCTTGTAAAACAATAGTTTAAATGTGCTGCCCCGAACATGCTGCTCTCTAAGCAACAGTTCCATCACCCAAGATGGTGTCAAGTAATATAGGCATAAATATTAGATTTAGTTAGAAAATGCTTTAATGAGTGTTTTGGGGGTTTTTTTGTTTGTTTTTTTAAGGGGGAAATGTTTGGGCCCCACCCTGCAATGGAACTCCCAAATGACTTTAGTGAGAGCACTAAAATACTTCCAGATTAGTCCCTGTTGTGGATGTAAACACTAATCTACACATGTGCAAGGAACATATGCAGATACATACCAGAGCACAAAAAAAACCTAGAAAACGCAGCCTGCTACATAGAACATGAAACTGATTAGTCTATTTTCATTGACCAAACTGAGTGAAGTGCAAAAAGTAAAAAGTCATAAATGACAAGAAGTTAATTAGATTTTTAAGTGTTGCATTTCAGTAACCTATTGTATAATTAGTATTGCAAATAAGGAAATGTGGATTTTAAAAAACATACATGGGGAATATTCTCTGATAGGAAACTGCACCTAGAGAACTTAGGAAAGCAACACTCTCCATCCATGCCCCTGGTATGCCCCCTGGGGCTAGAACCAATAGAGAAAGAGATCCAGCCAATTTCCAGCCACTTGACATTGCCAGAGATGGTGCAAGCCCCAGACTCCGACCCAGGATTTTTACCTTGACATTGGCCCTTTAACATCTGGGATATATGCTCATCCAGCTAAAGAGATGCACCTGAGGCTAAGTTAACATTTCTTTTTCTTATTTTGACTTACCTCCCTCAGTGTCAACATATAGGGCCAAATGAACTAGGATGCAGATCTGGTTACCCATTGTCTCATATACATTCTCCTTTACTGCGCTCATATTTAAAAATGGATTCTTTTGGCAAGAGAAATTTTACTGTTCACTTAAAATAATGGCCATCAACAAAAATAATCATCCCTAGTCATTCAACCTCTAGTCAGGATGACAGGACATGCAGCTTCCACTAAAGCCAATGCCTTTGTTGATTATACCAGCAGATAGTGCTTCCCATTCACTTACTGTAACTATACACTCCATCCACAGAGCTCCCTGGAAGAAAAACGCACTATATGCACACAGAATATAAATATAAACACTTGCGATTAACTCCTTTTTCCCCCCCTCTAAAGTATACAGTGGATGATTTCAGCAAATATTAGAAGAGGAACAGCCAAGTCCATATTTTCCCAACAGTCTTTGAAAGACAGGCTGGATGGAAGGAAGGGGCAAATATCTGAAATCTTAGGAATGTATAGTTCATATAACTGAGGGAGTTTATATAATTATCCTCAAATAGTCTCTACCATTCATGTAACCTATGGTATAATTCATGGTACATATGAAGGCAGCAAAGAAGTACAGACTAAGGGATTCTGACACGAGACTATTATAAAATAAAGAAGTCAAGGATTTAGCACTCTTGGTATTTAAATAATTCTTTATTAGATGGCAATTAGGTTGAAATAGCACAAAATACTCATATGAACGTGCTAGGAGATCAAAAAGTATAAATTCCCTTTAGGAACCTGGGTAATTGTGACAGGTACACCAAATTTGTCCAGTTCCCCTTCTCCCCACACCCCCATTATGGCTAATGACTTTATCTGACTAATTTCCCTGTTAGAGCTTGTCTACACTGGCACTTTACAGAGCTGCAACTTTCTCGCTCAGGGAAAAACATCCCCCAAGCACTGCAAGTTTCAGCGCTGTAAAGTGGCAGTATAGACAGTACATCAACTCTGGGAGCCGTGCTTTCAGCACTGCGAGTTAGGCCCCTCGTGGAGATGGTTATTTTAGAACATTAGGAGAGCTCTCTTCCAGCGCTGTGCTGCAACTACACAAGCCACGTTAAAGTGCTGCCACGGCAGTGAAGATGTGCCCTTAGTGTTTGGGAGTAAGCTTTACCTCTGAAATGCCAAGTAGGAGCTACCTAGTTATCATGCTAATCAAGACTTCCTTATTACATTGTTCAGACTCATTAACACAAAGGACCTGCTAATGGGCATGTGTGCAATGCAACTGTTGTAAAATTATATTAAAAGGTGTGCTGTCTAGTTTTAGCCCCTTTCTACAAGATACATAGGCTTTGTTCACACTGGAAACTGAACAAAACTTTTGTTATTCAGAGGTGTGAAAAAAAATGCACCCCCGAACGTAGCAGCACAGCTGTGTCACTAAAAGTTACGTAGTGTAGACATTATAGTAGCTGAGAATATGGTTAAGTAAGAGGACTGCTATGTATTTTGCATTACTTTAAACTATCTTGTGTTTGTCCTCATTATCCCCCTATCCTACCGCTCTAAGTTTATCCGGCATTCCACTCAGTGGTGTCAGCTCCCTCACTGGGCCTACATAGTTCTCATTCTACCTCAGTAGGAACAATCCCCACACAGAACAGAGAACTGGTTTGCAGGAGACTGAATTCTCTGTGCAAAGAACAGGAGCTGTTCTCTCACACATGGGAGAGTCACATTCCTGGAATCCCACTCCACGCACAGAGGGCAAAGGGGGGGGGGGGAGATGTGCTGTTTCCTCCACAAGGAAACGAGTAGATGCCCTCCATCTAATATTTTGCTTGCCCAACCACTTTCCCTCTGCTTGGGAATTTTATTTGGAAAAGAATGTCACATCCGACTCACCAGGAACACAATCAGGAAGATTGGAGGTTTAAAAAAAAAAAAAAAAAAAAAAAGATAGTCTAACTCTCTCAAAACCAAAACGCTGGGATCCATTTGGACTAGCCTGAGGGACAAATTGGCCAATCAACTAATCACAGACATTGTTTTTCCTCCTAGTGTGAATCCAAACTTCCCCTCTTAAAAAAATGCTAGTCAAAGCACCATTAGTCTGCATATAGACATGATGAACCACCACCAAGGGGTTCATGAACAAATGCAACAAAATACCAAAGATGTTAAAGTTTACAATGCAACCACTAGCTCTATGTGAAATAGGAAACGGGTTTTTTTTCCCCTCTAAAACTTCTCTCTCTCCAGGTTTTCAGAAACTCACTTAAGTTTAAATATTAGTTTAATTCTTAGGGTGCACTGACCTTTTGCATAACTCCTTGCAAAGCCTGTTTTATTCTCCAGCATGATTCGGACATTAATTTTGTTTCCTGATTTTCCAGTGCTGTCTCTTGCAAATCTGTGCTTTCTTGAAGTCTTAAAAGTGCTGTGAAACAACGAGTGTCTTCTTTTGTAATTCTGTTAGGATCCATCTGAAATAGGTTTAAGAACATCCATAATCTAAGTTTGTCCAATAGACTAACTTAGTATAAGCAAAAGGTACACTTGTATGCCACTCAATGCAATGTCATACTAATCTTACCTCTTACTACTATAAAATATATTCTCAACACACAAAACTTCTATTCATGCAAAATAAGTAAATGATAAGCAAAAACACAGATGTCTTATATTAAAGTAAATCACACCAGAAACTCATAAGGACTTTCAGATATAGTAGGAACATGAAAAAATAGTTTCTTTTAATATGCATTATGCTTTTCTGTTTAAGTGCTGGACTTAGAGTTATTTTAACTTACTCATCCTTTTTTCCCCAAATTTCCTAGGGCTATGTAGATGTAGATCGGAGAACAGGACAGAATATTTCCATGAAATCTTGAAAGGGACTCTATATTTTGCCTGTGCAGCAAATGGAATGGAGATCAAGAAAATTAAAAAGTTTGGAATGAATCAGACAAATGATCAGTAAATTTGGAACCTGATTACATGGAGAATGATCTCGTGTCCACTGTAACCACTGGGTAATTACATTAAAAAAATGGATTAATCAGGCTTAAAAGACGCCAGGACATGGATCGGTGTCTGTCCAACAGTTTTAGAAGATGAACATTTTGTAAATGGTAAACTCAATTTTCTCTCTCTGCTTCATATGTGACAAAGAAAAACTGCCTTCAACTCTGGACACCACACTACACTACATTTATTGACAAACTGAAGCAGTTCAGGACAGCACTGCAAATATGATCAGTAGCTTTGAGGAATTTATAAGGAAAGATGCAAAATGCATACAAGCATGGCTAGGTGATAACCAAGTGTGTTGAGAAAACGTAATAGTGTACAAATACTTGAAAGGTTCAAACCTCATGAAGGGAGAGGAATTATTCAACATGGTACAAGGGGTTATGACAACTAGAAACGCAATGAAATGAACAAAGGGAAAACTTAGGCCAAATATCAGGGAAAAAATCTCAATAGCCAGACATACTGGTCTGTGGAACAGCCACCTGAGGGATGTGGTAGAAGCCCAATACTTGGAACTTTCAAACTCAGCTAGAAAACCCACTATAAAACGTACCATGGAGAATACTCCTACATTAGCAGAGGGATGGACTGAAGATTTTAAAAGTACTGTTAGGCTCTAACTTCTATGATTGAATCAAATAAGTCATGTTAAGATTTCAAAGCATAGGCTTAGAATCTATTGCCATCCAATTTGAAGCAGCTTTTTCTACATTTAAAAGAGTGACGGGAACTTAAAATATTGCAAGTACTGCGTCTTAGAGTTGAATCACAAAACCATTTATTTCACATACTGAAGGAAAGAAAATAAAGCAGCCTTCTCTCAGAAGCCCAAACAAAAACAAACATTTATCATTTGTACTCAAGAAGATGGAACACAGGGTCATGAAAATGTAATGTGTGATCATTGGAAAGCATGTTAAAGAAAGTATTGAACTTAATGGAATACCAGAGGTAAGGTTAGCAGGATACAGAATTGCTAGCCAAAAACCGCAAATGAATTCCTTTATATGCATTCTAAAGCATGAGAATGAAAGATTCAAGCTAGCCTAAAAAACTTCTGATCAAGAGTGAATTTTAGAACACAGTGGTAACTATCTAGAACAAATTAATATGTACTAATAGATGCCAAAGTGCAGTGAATAATAAATGTAGACTGGAATTATCAAAGGGGCCCAAGGCATAAGGACTATTCACCAGGAGTTGGGTTTCAAACTCATATAGCCCCCCCCTTGAAATTCTTGTCTACAATATAGTAACTTCAAGTATGTTTACTTTTCAGTGGCAACCACTACTGAAAAGAGGTTACTACTGCAGTTTTTAATGTAATCAAAATAAAAGCTTCTGAAAAAAGTTGACATGGGTGTTGTAACACAAACATGGGAGATCAAACTTTGTAGGGGCCAGATCCAGTATACAGCAAGTCAAATTCATGTGCCGAATAGCTTCATAGATATCAAAAGGCAATAAATCTTGTGTGTCAAATGGAATGTTGCTTGAACAAGATCAGCAGTGGATTGTATTAAGGATTTATCTGGATTATCTCTAATTTAGTACCTCATTTACTAAATGCTATTGGACAATACCCCAGAGAACATCTTTACAAACATATTTAGAAAGGTTGATGGGGATATGCTGAGAAATTTACGTGACTACTGATGGCTTTGAAAACATGTGCAGGATTAGTTTAAATAATTCTGTTAAAGTTAGAAAACTGTAGGACTTCAGGGAGAACATTTGATTTGTGGTGGTCAGTTAATGTAGTTGATTGCGGCAGCCTTTCAAGGGATACTGACCCACCCACTGCCACTCCCATACTGTTTTTATGTTTTTTGAAAACTAGTTTGCCTGAGTAAAATCTAAACAGAAGTTTATAGGAATCCACAATATTAATAAGAGGAACATTTTAAAAGTTAGTCACCAAATAGACATTACACAGAGGTGGGGGGGAGGAGGCGGGAGGAGAAGGGGGAAGAGAGCTGCAGGCAAGAAGTCATTGACAAGACTTTTTTTTAGAAAAGGCATTGGGAATTAATCACACAAAATCAAAATAAAATATCAAAATACTTTCCAAGAAGTTGGTTAATATTCAGGTAAAAATGCCATTACAATATTTTCAGTATTCTTCTCTCCTATTACATATTTTAACAGTTAACTTGCTTTTTTTAATTTACCACACACTACCACTGTACAATGAGTTGAGGTTTTCATTAAGCTCTCCACAGTACCAAATTGTCACTTTTTGTGAGCAGTTACACAACTTAGAATCTACAAACGTACAAATAGTACATACTTTCCATTCTGACATACATTACCATACATTTGTCAAGACTAAATTTCACCTGCCAACATGTGGCCCATCATTCTAGCACATTATGCCCCACTGAAGTGCCTCAGTCTTTTCCAGCTTTGATTAACCTACATATTATCTCCTTGGTAAAGTCTGTCACTCTACTAAACCCCTCCCCACCCCCCACACACAAAGCAATACATTTATTTACAGAGCTGGTGAAAAATGGTTAAGTACGTTTTATTAAAAATTTAAAGTTTTCTGGAAAAAAATTAAAACTTCATTTTTGACTCCTTCTCTCCCCTCTTCTGGTGGTCAAAAGGGAAAGGGAGAACAAAACAAAACCAAAAACATTTTCCAGGAAAATTGGAAAAAGTTTTAGTTTTATAATTGAAAAAATCCAAACACTTTCAAAAAACATTCTTTTATTTCCAAAGATGACAGTTGCACTGAAAAAAGTTTTAAATAAAATATTTAAATCTGCTTTGTTTATTAAACATCTGCCCTTGTATGGAACCACGTTAACTTTCTCACATTGAAAACTGACCATTTATTCCTGCTGCTGTTCTGCCTTTTAGCCAGCTTCCAATTTATCAAAGAAGTTTGCCTCTCACTCTGACTACTTGGTTTCCTTAACAGCCTCTTCTTTGGCACTTTGACAAAGGCTTTTTGAAAGTTCAAATAAATTACACAAGCCAGTTCTAATTTATCTACTAGTTGGTTAGCTTACTCACAGAATAGTAACAGAAATCTGAAAGACTTGGTATATGAAAAAAGCTCGTGAAATGGTCTTGTGTTAAAAGGTGTATTTTTCAAATGTTCAGTAAAGCCTTCGAATGCATCCGATGAAGTGAGCTGTAGCTCACGAAAGCTTATGCTCAAATAAATTTGTTAGTCTCTAAGGTGCCACAAGTCCTCCTTTTCTTTTTGCGAATACAGACTAACACGGCTGCTACTCTGAAACCAGTAAAGCCTTTCTAATTCACACTTGGTTAATCCACACACCGCTACTAGCTAGCTGAGTAGCTCAGCATCTTTGAGAAGTTTCAGAGTAGCAGCCGTGTTAGTCTGTATTCGCAAAAAGAAAAGGAGTACTTGTGGCACCTTAGAGACTAACAAATTTATTAGAGCATAAGCTTTCGTGAGCTACAAGCTGTAGCTCACGAAAGCTTATGCTCTAATAAATTTGTTAGTCTCTAAGGTGCCACAAGTACTCCTTATCTTTGAGAAGAGTGCTCTGAAGACTCCTATTGCTAAACTGTCATTACCTTAACAAAATATACTAAAGGGTACATAAGTATACTATGAAGTACATCAGCATCAAACAACTAACGCTATACTGCTCAAAAGTCATGCTCGAATTCAGAGAAAGGCAATGGAAGTCTTTTCATTGATTTCATGGGAGTTGAATCAGGCCCTGCATGATTAAGTGCATTTTGTCAGGCCGCATATTTTGTTTGTTTCCCTGACTATCAAAATTTCTGATAATCTGGAAGAGGTTACCATTCAATAGTGTGAATTAATGACCTTCTCTTGTATTTTATGTGCACTATTCTATTTCTCCATAGAGAGAGAGGGGACATTAAAAAATACTGAAGTCTCATTGTGTCTACAAATTGTAGAGATATATTTTGTGCAAATCTTGTATCAAGTTGGGTCACTCAGATATTTTGGAACTAGTTCAGATTTACAAATAAATAGGAGTTTCAGATCAATTAGAGGATCAGGCTCTAATTGTAGAATTATATTTATATTGCTATTTTTACATTATGCAGACTAAACGATAACGTGTATGCCATGGGAATAATTCTGCCCTTTGTTACACTTGCATAACCTTACAGACTTCACATTGTTTACTTCAAAAACAGGCCAAAAAAAGTCAGGATTCTATATAACTAAATGTATTTTGTTTATTTTGACAAGTAAGTTTAGTTGCAATGACTTCATAGCATACTAATTAACATACTATTGGGTGTTTTCTATAAGTTAAGATGTCTTAATGGAGATGTTTCAATGGGTTTGTAATGGAGAGAATAATTTTTCACCTGACAAGCCGAGTTATTGTATATATTAATCTATTTCACTGTCAAGAAAACAAGTAATTCTAAGCAACTTTACAATAAGTACCATAAATGAACTGTCACTCTGCTAAGGTATAGTCAATTAAGTATGTATAAACATGGAACAGGTCATACATAGCTTTTAAAAGTAACTAATAAATGCAAAGCATTTGCCAGTAACTGAAAACAGAAAGGAATAAATAAGTAGGTGCAAATAACAAATATAAACAATATTACAATAAATTTGGAACTGTCACTTGTTTTATTTCAATCACTTGTTTAAATGTGCATGCAATGGTACTGCATCCAATCTGTAGGTGGTCTAGAATGACCTGAAAGAAAAATAGATTTCCACTTCTTCACTGACTTCAAATGAAAAGAAAATAAAAGCACCATTTCTACAAAGACAGACTAGTGTTCGTACTATACATATAAAAACTTCTCAACACCCTAACTAAAACTCTTATCTCCAGTTTTTGGACAGTAAAACTTATATCAGATTCTATAGCATCTTTAGTTCACCAATTCTGAACTAGTAATCTTTTTTGCAAACTTGAAAGAGCACAATTTTTTGTTTTACCCCAGAGAAAGAGCAAACATCAGCCCCCCACTTCCTTTGAGAAAGTTCACAGTACCAGGCAAAAAAAAAAAAAAAAAAAACCCGTAAGTGAATCCAACCAATGCAGTGTAATCTCCAAGAACAAAAAATAATCTTTCTAAAAGCTTAAACCGCTAGAAAGCATAACATTGTAGCCCGACCCCTCCCATCCTATCTCCCTGCAGCTCAGATCTAACGTGCATAGCATTGCCCAATTGAAAACATTACTTTGCCATATTTTTGTGGCCTAGTAGGGCAGTCTAATTCTCCTCTCCTGGGAAATGAGCTAACAAGTTACAGAAGGTACCTTTTCCCTGTGACAACCATTATACACCCAAGTTCCACAGGGAAGAGCAGCAGCGTCAAATTCACAAGGAAGGTAGCCTCTAGAAAGAAACCTGGGACACTTCTTGTAGTAGGTGGCAAGTAGTTATCCTCCAAAGGGGGACCAATGATAACTTAAATAAAATGCAGGGGCCCTATTTGGTCTAGGCAACGAGGAAACTACTATTTGTTAGGGTCATACATACATACAAACAAACCCGAGTTTAGATTTGTTCAAATTATTCCCTTTATTTTCTGAATTCTCATTTATCTGCAGGTCCTGGATGTCCTGGAAACAGCGTCACCCTTATATTAGGATGGCTCTTTCTAAACTTGCCCACTCCAGGGCTCCCTTTACTCAGCGGGGCAGTGGTAAAAAACAGAAGTGGGTAAAACTAACCTGGCCTGAACTAGACTCCGTGTTTCCCCAGGTGAGGAAACTCAAGTTGGCCCAGCTTACCCTCCAGGACAAGACGAGACGAGACGAGACACCCTTGACTGGAGCCCACCTTCTTCCAACCCGTCTCCCTTCCCGCCCCCCACGCCCAGATCAAGAGCGCGCGGAGCGTAAGTAAGAAGCGTAAAGAAGTAGCCCGCGTCTCATAACCCAGCCCCTGCAGTGAGCAGATCCCCCGGCCGCTCGAGCCCCCGGGCTACGCGGCAGACACGGGGTCTGTGCCCCCCGGCCCCCGCCCAGCCTGAGAGGCAGCCAGCACCCACGGCCTCCCTTCGCGCCTTCTGCGCCCCAGGGCTGCGCAGCCACCCGCCCTGCCGCGGCGGGAGGGGGCGAACGAGCGGCGCCGCGACGCTACCTGGGCTCTGAAGCAGAAGAACAACGCGACGCTGCAGACCACCTGCCCCAGCCCGAGCAGCACCAGCGGCACCAGCAGGGCCCTGGCGGAGGCTGGCGGCGGCGGCGGCGGGAGCGGGTGGGGCGGCGGCGGCGGCGGCGACTGCTGCTGCGAGCCCTCGTGGGGGGCGCTGCCGCCCAGCTCCTCGGAGCCGCGCAGGTACTTGGTGTAGTCTCGGCTGGCGCGCCGCATGGCGCTTCGGCAATCTCCGGGCGGCGCGGGCAGGCTCCCAGGCTCGGCAGCGCCCGGCGCCTGCAGGCGGCGGCTCTTATAACCTGGGGCCGGGCTCTTCCGCCAATCAGGAGCCAGCCGCCAGGCTCGTTCTGCCCCGCCCGCTGAATCCTGTGCGGGCGCCACGCTGTAGCCGCCTGCAGGTAGCGAGGTTGGCAACTGGGCGCAGCTTTACCACCAAAGCCCGGATCCAGCCCCTGGGCCCTGGCCGGGCCTTCCAGCGTGGGGACCCGAGAAACAGGAAATCAGTTGAGCTGCCTTTCAAAAAGTTACATCCCGGCTCCCCCCCCCCCCCCCCACACACACACACCGCTCCCCCTTGAAGCGCAACAGTACTTGTGAAACTTTGGCCGCAAACCCACAAATCAAGCCATTAGAATAGACAGCGATCGTTGCCGCCAAAACGTAAAATGACATCAGGGCACCCTCTTGCAAGAAAATTCCAAAATGTGTAACATTGTGCCTGTATCCGGCTGCATCTGGCTAATTTGTGTAGTCAACCCCTACTTTTCAATCTAAATTTAATAAATAGGCAGTTCCTCCTAGTCTACTGGAATGTTGTAGATGATGGAAATCCTAATTTGTGCTGCTCCCCAGGGTCCCTTCAGAAAGGATCAGATTTATCGGTTAATTTGCTATTCAAAATTATAACCTACCTCCTCCCAAAAAACTCGGACATTTAAAGAGCTAGTATAAAAATAAAATAAGAATGAACAAATAGAAACAATTTATAGTAGCTTTCCACTCCCTGAACACTCTAAAAGTTGCTATAGACTTATTAGGTTGTTACACATTATTATTAATAAAAAGAAAAGGAGTACTTGTGGCACCTTAGAGACTAACAAATTTATTTGAGCGTAAGCTTTCGTGAGCTACAGCTCACTTCATCTGATGAAGTGAGCTGTAGCTTACGAAAGCTTACGCTCAAATAAATTTGTTAGTCTCTAAGGTGCCACAAGTACTCCTTTTCTTTTTGCGAATACAGACTAACACGGCTGCTACTCTGTAACCTATTATTATTAATGGAGTAGGTAAATGATACATATCAGAGATAGAGTCTTAAAGCCCTAGGAATGTTTTGAGGAGACACAGAGCAGGTCTCTTAACTCTACAGAGTAAGAATGACAGGGAACCTTGTTCTGTAGGCACAGCTGATTTGGGGAAGAAAAGCAACAGAAGAAAGTTTCACCTGTGACTCTTGTTTTAGAACTTAGTGTTCTGCACTTGGAAAAAGCTGTCTGCCTGAATTAAGAATGTCCTTGCTTTTGTGGCTCTAAATCTCAGTGTTAAGATTATATAATCATAGACATGTCTAACTGGAAGGGACCTCAGCAAGTCATCAAGTCCAGCCCCTGCACTGAGGCAGGACCAAACCTAGACCTTCCCTGACAGGTGTTAGTCCAACCCGTTCTTAAAAACCCTCCAATTACGGGGATTCCATAACCTCACTTGGTAACCTATTCCAGTACTTAATTACCCTTATAATTAGAAAGTTTTTCCTAATATCTAATCTAAATCTCCCTTGCTACAGATTAACCCCATTACTTCTTGCTCTACCTTCAGTGGGCATAGAGAACATTTGATCACTGTCCTCTTTATAACAGCCCTTAACATATTTGAAGAGTCATCAGGTGCCCCCCCCCCGTCTTCTTTGCTTAAGACTAAACATGCCCAGTTTTTTTATCCTCTCCTCCTACGTCAGGTTTTCTAAATCTTTTATCATTTTTTGTTGCTCTCCTCTGGACTCTATCCAGTTTATCCACATCTATCCTAAAACAGGGCAACCAGAATTAGACACAGGACTCCAGCTGAGGCCTTACCAGTGCTGAGTGAAGTAAGACAATTACCTCCTGTGTCTTCCATACAACACTCCTGATAATACAGCCCAGAATGACATTAGCCTTTTTTGCAGCTGCATCACATTGTTGACTCATATTCAATTTGTGATCCACTATAACCCCCAGATCCTTTTCAGCAGTACTACCACCTAACTAGTTAATCCCCATCTTATACTTCTGCATTTGATTTTTCCTTCCTAAGCACACTATGTCGCCCTTGTTTTTATTGAATCTCATGTTGTTGATTTAAGACCAATTTTCCAACTTGTCAAGGTCATTTTGCATTCTAATCCTGTCCTTCAAAGTGCTTGCAAACTTGCTGAGCTTGATATCATCTGCAAATTGTATAAGTGACCTCTCTTCTCTATTACCCAAGTCATTAAAGGAACAGTCACCAGTGTGAAATGCCTGCAAGCTGCATGGAAACTTTTAAAAAACACATAATAGTAGTTCAAACTATATGTATATCCCAAATAAAAAAAAACAGAAAGAGGACACAAAAAATGCCACCATGGCTAATCAACAGAGTAAAAGAGACAGTTGAAGACAAAAAGTCATCTTTTAAAAATTCAAAGTCAAATCCTACTGAGGAAAATAGAAAGGAACATAAACTCTGGCAACTCATTTGTAAAAGTAGAATTAAGCAGAAAGGCTGCCAAACAATCAGTGGGGTCACTGGACGATCATTGTGCTAAAGGAGCACTTAAGGAAGACAAGGACTTTGCAGAGAAGCTAAATGAATTCTTTAAATCGGTCTTTACTGCAGACAATGTGAAGGAGGTTCCCACACCTGAGCCATTCTTTTAGATGACAAATATAATGAACTATCCCAGATTGAGGTGTCAACAGATGAAGTTTTCGAGCAAATTGATAAATTAAATAGTAATAAGTCACTACGAGGAGATGGTATTCACCCCCAGAGTTCTGAAGGAACTCAAATATGAAATTGCAGAACTACTAACTGTGGTATGTAACCTATCGCTTAAATCAGCCTCTGTTCCAGATGTCTGGTGGACAGCTAATGTAATGCTGATTTTTTTAAAAAGGCTCCAGAGGCGAACCTGGTAACTATAGGCCACTAAACCTAATTTCAGTACCAGAAAATTGGTTGAAACCATAGAAAAGAACAGAATTATCACACATAGATGAACACGGTATGTTGGGGAAGAGACTACATGGCTTTTGTAATAGGCAATCATGCCTCATAAATTTCTGAGAAATCTTTGAGAGGGTCAACAAACATGGACAAGAGTGATCCAGTGGACATAGTGTACTTGGGCTTCCAGAAAGCCTTTGATAAGGTCCCTCACCAAAGGCTCTTAAGCAAAATAAGCAATCATGGAATAAGAGGGAAGGTCCTCTCATGGATCAGTAAACAGTTAAAAGGCAGGAAACAAAGGGTAGGAATAAATGGTCAGTTTTCACAGTGGAGAGAAGTAATAGGGGGGTTCCTCAAGGATCTGTACTGGGACCAATGCTGTTCAATATATTCATAAATTATCTGGAAAAAATAATAAACAATGAGGTGGCTAAGTTTGCATATGACATGAAATTACTCAGGATAGTTAAGTTCAAAGCTGTCTGTGAAGAGTTACAAAGGGATCTCATTAGACTGAGTGACTGGGCAACAAAATGGCAGATGAAATTCATTGTTGATTAATGCAAAACAGTGCACATTGGAAAACATAATCCCAACTATACATACAAAATGATGGGGTTTAAATTAGCTGTTACCATGAAAGAAAGAGATGTTTGAGTCATTGTGGATAGTTCGCTAAATACGTCTGTTCAGTTTGCAGTGGCAGTCAAAAGAGCAAACAGTATTAGGAACCATTATGAAAGGGATAGATAATAAGACAGAAAATATCATAATGCCATTATGTAAATCCATGGTACTCCCACACCTTGAATACTGCGTGCAGTTCTGGTCTTCCCCATCTCAAAAAAGACAGAATTGGAAAAAGTACAGAGAAGGGCACCACAAACGAGTAGGGGGATAGAACAGCTTCCATATGAGGAAAGATTTTAAAAGCGGGGGCTGTTCAGCTTAGGAAAGAGACGGCTAAGGGGAGATATGATAGAGGTGTATACAGTCATGACTGGTGTAGAGAACGTGATTAAGGAAGTGTTATTTGCCTCTTCACATAACACAAGAACCAGGAGTCACCCAATGAAATTAATAGGCAGCAGGTTTAAAACAAACATAATGAAGTACTTCTGCACAAAACGCACAGCCAACCTGCAGAACTCATTGCCATGGGATTGTGCAGACCAAAAGAATAACTGGGTTCAAAAAAGAATTAGGTATGTTCATGGAGGATAGGTCCATCAATAGTTATTAGCCAATATGTAGGGCCCTACCAAATTCATGGTCCATTTTGGTCAATTTCACTATCAAAGGATTTTTAAAATAGTAAATTTCATCATTTCAGCTATTTAAATCTGAAATTTCAGAGTGTTGTAATTGTAGGGGCCCTGACCCAAAAAGGAGTTGTGGGGAGGTCACAAGTTTGTTGTAGGAGGGGTTGCGGTACTGCTACCCTTACTTCTGTGCTGCTGTTGGTGGCAGCAGCTGGCCAGGAGCCCAGCTCTGAAGGCAGATCCACACCACCGGCAGCACAGAAGTAAGTGTGGAATAGTATGGTATTGCTACTCTTACTTCTGCGCTGCTGCCTGCAGAGCTGGGCCCTCAATCAGTAGCCACCACTTTCCGGCCACCCGGCTCTGAAGGCAGCAATACAGAAGTAAGGGTAGCATGGTATGGTATTGCCACCCTTACTTCTGTGCTGCTGTGGGCAGGGCGCTGCCTTCAGAGCTGGGCATCTGGCCAACAGCTGCCACTCTCTGGCAGCCCAGCTCTGAAGGCAGTGCTGCACTAAGGGTGGCAATACCACAACCCCCCCTAAAATAACCTTGTGACCCCCCCCGGCAACTCCCTTTTGGGTCAGGACCCCCAATGTGAGAAATGCTGGTCTCCCCCATGAAATCTGTATAGTATAGGGTAAAACCACACAAAAGACCAGATTTCATGGGGGGTGGGGGAGACCAGATTTCATGGTCCAGGACATGTTTTTCATGGCCATGAATTTGGAAGGGCCCTACTAATATGGTCAGGGACACAAACCCATGCTCTGGGTGTCCCTTTAACTCTTCCTGCCAGAAGCTGGGACTGGACAACAGGAGATGGATCACTCAATAAATTGGTCTGTTCGTTCCCTCTGGAGCATCTGGCACCAGCCACTGTTGGAAGCCAGGATATTGGTCTGACCCACTCTTATATTCTTCTATTCTACTAGATACATCCTCCCTGTTTGACAGCGAACCATTGATAACTGCTCTTTAAGTATGGTTTTTCAATCAGTTGTGCACCCATTTTAGAGTAATTTAATCTAGATCACATTTCCTTAATTTTTTTATGAGAATGTCATGTGAGACTGGATCAAAAGTCTTACTAAAATCAAGATATATCACATTTACTGCTTCCCCACATCCACTAGGCCAGTAACCCTGTCAAAGAAGGAAATCAGGTTGGTTTGGCATGACAAATCCATGCTGGCTATTATACTTATATATAACATTATTATACTGTACATACATATAAACTGTTTGTTTAATTGTTTAATAATTTGTACCAGTATCTTCCAGGTATCATAGTTAGGCTGAGTGGTCTATAATTACGTGGGTCCTCCTTGTTCCTCTTTTTAAAGATAGGTCTATGTTTGCCCTTTTCCAGTCATCTGGGACCTCTCCCGTCCTCCATGGGTTCTCTAAGGCCTTGTCTACACTACAAAGTTTTGTCAGCAAAAGTTATGCCACCATAATTAAAACTGCTGGTTCATGTCCACACTATGCTCCTTGTGTCAGCAGAGCGCATCCACACTAGCAGCTCTTGCATCAATACAGAGAGCAGTGTACTGTGGGTAGCTATCCCACTGAGCAGCTGGCCGCAGGGTGCTTTGGAAAGGGTTTGCAATGCCTTATGGGGCAGGTACAGTGTCGCATGATGCAGGTTTCTCAATCCCATCTTTCCATGGGCATCCTAGTAGATTGTCAGCTGCTTTTCATCTGAAGTGGCGGGGACAGCGGGAACGGAGAGTGGTGTGTTTCGAGCGGGAGAAACAGCAGGCTGACTGACCTATCCTGAGGCCTGGGGAGACCCCCCGACCCCCACATCAGCTCCTGGCTCTGCTCCGCACAGCAGTCCCTTCCGCCTCTCCCACCCCGGAAGAAGCAGCCTGCTCTGCCAGCCTGCCTATGGTTCTGTGATTCCCTCTGAGTTCTCCCACAGCCTCCTCAGCTGTGGGGAGCAGCATCCTGAGAAGCTCTGTGAGCTCTGGGTGCTGAGGAACATCAACGCAGCACAGCAATGTCCCCTTCCCCCACCCACCCATACACACACACACTCTCCGGAGCAGCAGTTTGCCCGCTGCTGTGTTCCTAGTGGAGTGGCTAATAGAAGCTTTCCACACTAATGATTTGCTCTTTGCTCCCGGAGCAGAGCAGCATGCTCAGCTGTCAGATACAGCACAGTTTTGAAAGGGGAGGGGTGCACGCCTGCAGGGCAGCCGAGATCAAAACAGTGAGCAGAGCGGTCGCAGCAGGCACTGTGGGATACTGGTGGAAGCCAGTTATGTCAACAAAACAAACAGCAGCATCTACACTGATGCATTGTCGCTTTAACTTTGCCACAAAAAGCTTTACGCCTCTCATCAAGATGGTTTTATTTTGTTGGCAAAACAGCAGTTTTGCTGCCAAAAGTAGCTTTGTGGCGTGTGCACCTCCACTGTTTTCTCAGCAAAATGCAGCTTTTGGTGACAAAACTTTGTAGGGTAGTCAAGGCCAAAGATAATTGCTAATGGTTCCAAGATTGCTTCAGCCATAGGCACCGACTCCGTGGGTGCTCCGGGGCTGGAGCACCCACAGAGAAAAATTGGTGGGTGCTCAGCACCCACCGGCAGCTCCCCGCTGGCCTCCCCCGCCCAGCTCACCTCCGCCGCACCTCCACCTCCTCCCCTGAGCGTGCCGCCACCTCTCCGCTTCTCTCCCCCGCCCAGGCTTGCCGCGAATCAGCTGTTTCGCGCATGGCAAGCTTGTGAGGAAAGGGGGAGAAGCGGAGAGGTAGCAGGAGGGGAGGAGGCGGAGCTGAAGTGAGCTGGGACAGGGAGCAGTTCCTCTGCACCCCCCAATCTCACCTCCGCTTCCTAGGGCCCTCCCTGCGCCCATCCCCCCGCCCAGCTCACCTCCGCTCCGCCTCCTCCCCTGAGCACGCTGCCACTCCGCTTCTCCCCCTTCCCAGGCTTGCTGCCCACAAGCATAGGAGGGAGGGGGTGGAGGGGAAATGCGGTGCGCCTGGGGGAAGAGGCGGGGGTGGGGATTTGGGGAAGGGGTTGGAATGGGGACAGGGCCGGGGGCAGAGTTGGGGCGGGGCCAGGGGCGCAAGCACCCACCGGCGCCGGCTAAAGTCGGCGCCTATGGCTTCAGCTAGTTCCTTCAGTACCTTAGGATGAATTTCAGTAGCCCTGACGACTTGAATGCATACCACTTATATAAATATTCTTAAACCTGTTCTTTCCCTATTTTGGCTTCTGTTCTTTCTCCCTTGTTGTTAATCTTCATTGTGCTGAGTATCTGATCACCATTTTACTGAAGCATAATAAACATTCAGTACCTCAGCCTCTTGATGTTATCAGTTATTAGCTCTCCTTCCCTACTAAGTAGAGAATCTATGCTTTCCTTCCTTTTTCTCTTGCTCCTAATGTATTTAAAGGACCTCTTACTATTGCCTCTTATGTCCCTTGCTAGGTGTAACTCATTTTGTGCCTAGGCCTTTCTGATTTTGTCCCTGCATGCTTCTGCTTTTTCTTTGTACTCTTCCTTAGCAATTTGCCCATGTTTCCACTTTTTGTAGGATTTCTTTTTGATTTTCAGGTCATTAAAGAGTTCCTGATGAAGCCATATTGGCCTCTTACTGTTCCTCCTGTCATACCTCTACATCAGGATAGTTTGCAGTTGTGCCTTTTATATTGTCTCCTTGAGAAACTGCCTGCTTTCCTGAACCCCTTATCCTTTGGAGTTTCTTCCAATGGGACTTTACCGACCAGTTCTCTGACCTGAAGTCTGCTTTTTTGAAGTCCATCGTTTTTATTCTGCTGCTCTCACTCCTTCATTTCTTTAGAATCATGAAATCTATCATATTTCATTATCACTTTTCACTCAAATTATCTTCCACCTTCAGATTTGCAATCAATTCCTCCCAGTTGATCAGAATCAAGTCTAAAATGGCTTCCTGCCTGGTTATTTCCTTCGCTTTTTTAAACAAAAAAGTTGTCCACCACACATTTCAAGCAATTATTGGAAATTTTCTGTTTTGCTGTATTACTTTTCCAACAGATGTCTAGTTAATTAAAGTTTCCCATTCTACCAGGTCTTGTGTTTTGGATATTTGTATTATTTGTTCTAGAAATACTTCATCCAACTCCCCTTCCTGATTTGGTGGTCTATAGTAGACCCCTACCATGATTTCACACCCAGAGACTTTTAACTGATCTGCCTCTCATTTCCTTCTGGACCTTGGAACAAGAGTATACATTCTTGATGTATAATGCAACACCTCTTCCTTTTTTTCCCTGGCTGTCCTTCCTGACCAAGCTATACTCCTCTATACCAATATTTCAGTCATGAGATTTATCCCATAAGACCTCTGTAATGTCAATTAAGTCATATTTTATCTTATAAATAATAGGTGCAGTTCTTCCTTTTATTCTTCATACTTCTTGCATTTTTGTATAGACAGCAAAGGACTTGAGCAGATTCTTCTGTTAAGGTTGCCTTTTTTATTCTTACCTGTGGGCTTTTATCACCTGCCCCTTTTAAATCTAGTTTAAAGCCCTCCTCACTAGGTTGTTGAATCAAGTGTGCAGGTGCTATAGATTTTTCATATTGTGTGAGACAAAACACTTAAGCATTTTCTTAACTTTAAGCATATGCTTAAGTCCATCCCTAGTTAGCAATTTACTTAAAGACGTGCTGTAGGCACTTGCTTCAGTCCCATTGAAGTCAGTGGGACCTAACCACATGGCTGAATTTAAGCACATGCTTAAGTACATTGCTGAAGAGGGATGGATTTTAGCATGTGCATAACTCCTTTGACGAATTGAGGCTTGAATGCGTGCACAAACTCACACCCAAGCATGGATATTTTCAGCCCAAAAGGTGTAAGAAACTTACAAAAAACTGAAAATAGCAGTTAGAATGGAAAATTCTTCCTTCTCAGACTTAACCATAGTGTTCACTTATTGTGAACCTTGCAAGAAAGAGAATATATGGAAGAAAGAATGGACAAGCTGTTTAAATTATGAGGTTTTGCAGCCTTGTTGAACTATATTTTGGGGTTTGTAAAACTAGTATGAATTTCTGAACTTTTTTCTCCCTGTAATTTAAATCAGTTTTTTTCCCCACAAGGATAATCCAGTTTAAAAAATAAAACCACCACAAAAAACAACCACCACTATACCCCCTCATATTTTGCTAGCTGAAGTGAAGTCTTATGAACATTCCTCCAAAAGCTAGCATAAAAATGGTTGGTCCCTGTATTGTAAGCAGAGGGTCACATCTTCAGCAGGTGTAAATTATTCTCATTCAGTTGCCTTCAAAATTTGCCCAGAATTCGTAGCTATAGTTATAGCTAGGGTTGCTCAAATATTTTAATTTTAAACGGCCCCTTTCAATTTCTCATAACTTTCTTAAACATTTACTTTTTTTGGCTGAAATTTGGAACATTTCCTGAATGAAATTTAAATCAAAAATGGTTCAGGCATTTTCAAGCACAGAGCATGAAAATGTACACTTTTTAGTTACCAAAAATGTTTTTTAATAATTCGAGTGTATCAGTGAGACATGATGGAAACTTGACGTTTGACAGAGACATAGTTCTTAATTTATACATATGCATACTGATAGTTTAGTGAACATCAGTTTTGATTTGGTCATCTTACAAGAATTTTTACAGTGTGTTTTATGCTTGTACACTGAATATATTTCTACAGCTATACAATCTGACATGGTCCATTGACACTTCACATTAAATAGAAAATCTTTCAGTAATCAATCTGTGCATAAAAAGGTTGAGTGGAATTCAGCCGTATTATGAATACGGCTCTGTGGATAAGGGGAAAGCAGTGGACATGTTATTTCTTGACTTTAGCAAAGCTTTTGATATGGTCTTTGATACAGTATTCTTTCCAGCAAGTTAAAAAAGTATGGGCTGGATGAATGGACTATAAGGTGGATAGAAAGCTGGCTAGATCGTTGGGCTTAACAGGTAGAGATCAATGGCTCCATGTCTAGTTGGCAGCCGGTGTCAAGCAGAGTGCCCCAAGGGTCGGTCCTGGGACCGGTTTTGTTCAATATCTTCATTAATGATCTGGAGGATGGCATGGACTTCACCCTCAGCAAGTTTGCAGATGACACTAAACTGGGAGGAGTGGTAGATACTCTGGAGGGTAGGGATAGGATACAGAGGGACCTAGACAAATTAGAGGATTGGGCCAAAAGAAATCTGATGAGGTTCAACAAGGACAAGTGCAGAGTCCTGCACTTAGGACGGAAGAATCCCATGCACTGCTACAGACTAGGGACTGAATGGCTAGGCAGCAGTTCTGCAGAAAAGGACCTGGGGTTACAGTGGATGAAAAGCTGGATATGAGTCAACAGCGTGCCCTTGTTGCCAAGAAGGCTAATGGCATTTTAGGCTGTATAAGTAGAGGCATTGGCAGCAGATCGAGGGATGTGATCATTCCCCTCTATTCAACATTGGTGAGGCCTCATCTGGAGTACTGTGTCCAGTTTTGGGCCCCACACCACAAGACGGATGTGGAAAAATTGGAAAACGTCTAGCGGAGGGCAACAAAAATGATTAGGGGACTGGAACACATGACTTATGAGGAGAGGCTGAGGGAACTGGATTGTTTAGTCTGCAGAAGAGAAGAGTGAGGGGAGATTTGGATGAAATAGGTAATAGGATGAAATTTAATAGTGAGAAGTGTAAGGTTATGCATTTAGGGATTAATAACAAGAATTTTAGTTATAAGTTGGGCACGCATCAATTAGAAGTAACGGAAGAGGAGAAGGACCTTGGAGTATTGGTTGATCATAGGATGACTATGAGCTGCCAATGTAATATGGCTGTGAAAAAAGCTAATGCAGTTTTGGGATGCATCAGGAGAGGCATTTCCAGTAGGGATAAGGTTTTTGTACCGTTATACAAGGCACTGGTGAGACCTCACCTAGAATACTGTGTGCAGTTCTGGTCTCCCATGTTTAAAAAGGATGAATTCAAACTGGAGCAGGTACAGAGAAGGGCTACTAGGATGATCCGAGGAATGGAAAACTTGTCTTATGAAAGGAGACTTAAGGAGCTTGGCTTGTTTAGCCTAACTAAAAGAAGATATGATTGCTCTCTATAAATATATCAGAGGGATAAATACAGGAGAGGGAGAGGAATTATTTAAGCTCAGCACCAATGTGGACACAAGAACAAATGGGTATAAACTGGCCACCAGGAAGTTTAGACTTGAAATCAGACGAAGGTTTTTAACCATCAGAGGAGTGAAGTTTTGGAATAACCTTCCAAGGGAAGCAGTGGAGGCAAAATATCTATCTGGTTTTAAGATTCTACTTGATAAGTTTATGGAGGAGATGGTATGATGGGATAACTGGATTTTGGTAAGTAATTGATCTTTAAATATTCAGGGTAAATAGGCCAAATCCCCTGAGATGGGATATTAGATGGATGGGATCTGAGTTACTATAGAAAATTCTTTCCTGGGTATCTGGCTGGTGAATCTTGCCCATATGCTCAGGGTTTAGCTGATTGCCATATTTGGGGTCGGGAAGGAATTTTCCTCCAGGGCAGATTGGAGAGGCCCTGGAGGTTTTTCGCCTTCCTCTGTAGCATGGGGCATGGTTGACTTGAGGGAGGCTTCTCTGCTCCTTGAAGTCTTTGAACCATGATTTAAGGACTTCAATAGCTCAGACATGGGTGAGGTTTTTCATAGGAGTGGGTGGGTGAGATTCTGTGGCCTGCGCTGTGCAGGAGGTCGGACTAGATGATCAGAATGGTCCCTTCTGACCTTAGTATCTATGAATTTGATAGCTGCTTTCAACTACCTGAAAGGGGGTTCCAAAGAGGAGGATCTAGATTGTTCTCAGTGGTAGCAGATGACAGAACAAGGAATAATGATCTCAAGTTGCAGTGGGGGAGGTTTAGGTTGGATATTAGGAAAAAAAATTTCAGTAGGGGCATGGTAATCACTGGAATGGGTTACTTAGGGAGGTGGTGGAATCTCCTTCCTTAGAGGTTTTTAAGGTCAGGCTTGACAAATCATCCTGGCTGGGATGATTTAGTTGGGGATTGGTCCTCCTTTGAGCAGGGGGTTGGACTAGATGAGCTCCTGAGGTCCCTCCAACCCTGATATTCTATGATTCTATGATTATTCTATTCTATGTAAAACTTGTTAAATAAATAGTATATGACAGTTTATGTGAGAGCAGAAAAGATCAGAGCCCTGACCCTTGCCTCTTGGAAGAAATAGCCTTCTATAGCTGCACATTTATTCATTTCTCTTTTTTGAAAAACAAAAAACAAAAGAAAGAAAGAAAGAAATACACATAAAAATCTTCATTAAAAGAAGGTTCTGGTTGTAAAGTGGAGCTCGCAAAAACTTGAAAATGGCAAAGTAAGTGTTGCCTGCATCTCCTGAAGGTGGAACTTTAGAAAGAATGACTACATTTTTTTTTCCAATTTGACTCCTATTAAACAATGAGGATCCAAATAAATATAAAAAGCTGCCTGATTTCTATCTCACCATCCAACCTTCACACGTCATGAGGCAGCATTCATTAAGATCCATGAGATCCGTTTAGGCACCTGGATCAAACCTTTATTGAATTAAGCTAAATTGAAATAAGTAAGGTTTACATCTATTTAAGAGCATCCACTGTAGGTGTTTGTATTGATTTAACCACATTCGTTTCTAAATCAGTATAATTGAACCAGTGCAAAAAATTTACCTCTGCTTTGTATAGACACCATACATGGGCTTACATCACCTCAAAGCAAATCTCTGCATTACTTCTAGCAACAATGATACAGCCTATGCTAATGTCCTACCCAGGTGGATGGGAACTGTTGCAGCTGGCCCTCCCAGGTCTGTCCCACATTGTTCACAACCATTGACCTTCATACAGAATTCATTGGTAACATTGGTTTCAGTTAGAGCTGAGTGAAAATTGGAGTTTCCATCCCACAGGAAATTTTTATATTTCAACATTTATTTTCAAAAATATAGACATTATTCAAAGCATGAAAAGCTCTGAAAAAAATTATTTGGAAATGTCAAAATATGAATTTGTTGAACCAAATCAAAATGGTTTGTTTTGAGGCACTTCAGCATAAACTGCATCTGCTTCTGGTGCTGTGGTGCCTCATGGGAGTAGTAGTTCAGGTGTCTCTTGATCCCATTCTCCCCTATTGGCCAGATTCACTGGCTGGACTATATCTCCCATAGTGCAACCACAGTTGTTTGACTCCCATGATTCACCACATAGCTCAGTCAGAGGGGAGGTTGTGTGATATCATGATAGTTGTAATCTAGCCAAGAAGCCCAGCCCATAGGACAGGAGTGGGCAAACTTTTTGGCCCGAGGGCCACAGCTGAGTGGGGAAATTGCATGCAGGGCCAAGGCAGGGGATTGGGGTGCGGGACGGAGTGCAAGACGGAGTGTGGGGTGTGGGAGGGAATGCGGTGTGTAGGAAGGGGCTCAGGGCAAGAGGTTGGGGCAGAAGAGGAGTGCGGGGCATATGAGGGGGGCTCAGGGAAGGGGTCAGGGTGCAGAAAGGGTGCGGAATGCAGGAGGGGGCTCAGGGCAGGGGTTCAGGGAGGGGCATGGGGTATGGCAGGGGGCTCAGGGCAGAGAGTTGGGGTGTAGGGTGTAGGAGGGGTTTGGGCTCCGGCCCAGCACCACTTACCTGGAGAGGCTCCGGAATAGCAACGGCACGCACTGAGGCTGGGGCAGGCTCCCTGCCTGCCTGCCCTGGCCCCACGCTGCACCTCTACAGGAAGCGGCCAGCACCATGTCCCTGTGGCCCCTGGGGGAGGGGAGGCAGAGGGCTCTACGCACTGCCATTGCCGTGCCTCCAGATACCTCCCGTGAAGCTCCCATTGGCCGCAGTTCCCCATTCCCAGCCAATGGGAGCTGTGGGGGCGGTGCCTGGAAGTGAGGGCAGTGCATGGAGCCCTCTGCTCTCCACACCAGGGACCACAGGGACATGGTACCAGCCGCTTCTGGGAGCGGCATGGGGTCAGTGGCACCAGGGGGGTGGCAATCCTGCAGGCCGGATCCAAAGCCCTGAGGGGCCAGATCCAGCCCGCGGGCTGTAGTTTGCCCAACCCTGCCATAGGAGAAAATGGGGCATGATGTATCCAAACTACAGCTCCCATGAGGCACTGCAGTATGATAGGCAGATGCAGATGTAACGCTGAACTGGGTTGAAACAAAATGTTTTGGTTCAGTTCAAATGTTTCAATTAACATCAAACCAAACTGAAACAATATATTTCATTTTGATTTTCCCAGTGAAAAATATAAATTAGAAAAACTGAAATTTTTCAGAAACTGCATTTTTTTTTTAAAAAAAATCATTTTGACAGAAAATTCCTGACTAGCTCTAGTTTAATGGGCAGTTCCACTTGCTCCAGTGCCTAATTGCACCATTCTCCAGAGCTGAACCTCAGACAGGACACAGATAAAATGGATTTGGCAGCAGCTCCATGTATGCTGGGGGGGGGGGGTTGGAGGGGAGGGAGAGTGAGACACAGAGAACAGGGGGTAAGACTCTTAGACACAGAGAGTTTACTGACTGATATCTCTGCTTGTCTGTTTTTGTAAAATGAGGCTACTCCTGCATATGTAATCAGTTATTTCAGTGTTACATATCTTGTTCTAATAGCTGGTCCATAGTGGTTAACTCTGTTGTCTACTTCCAGCTAATATAGTCAGGCTTTCAGTTAAGTATGGAAGGATCAGGGTTCAAACCCTAATGATGATGTGGAGGGGCAATTGGTACAGTTTCCCAAAACAGGCTGGTTTTTTTTATTTCTCCACTTTTGAAAATACTTACAAAGTTATGTAAAAAACTGTGTTAAAAGGAGGTTATTTTATTTAGGTTGCAAAGTCAAGTATGTGACAGTAAAGAAACCTTTGAGTAGCTCACGAAAGCTTATGCTCAAATAAATTTGTTAGTCTCTAAGGTGCCACAAGTACTCCTTTTCTTTTTAAAGAAACCTTAATTCTGTCCTCTTGTGTGCATGCTTAGAAAAGAGACAACTCAACTTAGAAAAGAGATGATTCAGGGGGATATAATAGAGATCTATAAAATCATGACTGGTAATGAGAAAGCGAATCAGGAAGTGTTATTCACCCCTTCACGTAACACAAGAACCAGGACATCAGACAATGATAGGCAGCAGGTTTAAAACAAACATAAAGTACTTTTTCATACAATGCATTATCAACTGTAGAACTCGTTGCCAAGGGATGTTGTGAAGACCAAAAGTATAACTGGTTCAAAAAAGACTTTGATGAGTTCATGGAGGATAGGTCCATCAATGACTATTAACCAAGAAGGGCAGGGGATGCAATCCTTGCTCTGGGGTCCCTAAGCCTTTGCCTGCCGGAAGCTGGATGATGGGCGGTGGATCACTTGATAATTGCATTATTCTGTTCATTCCCTCTGAAGCATCTGGCACTGGTCACTGTTGGAAGACAGAATATTGGGCTGGAGGGACTCTTGGCCATTCGTATGCATTATGAAAAAATCTTTAATTACATGAGTACTTTTTTTTTTAAACACACAAAACTCTCTTGCCTCATTCAGTGAACAGGATGAAACATTCTCACGGAATAAGGCAGCTGTTCAACATTTCTTTTTATCCTCAGTGTGTGGCCCCTGCCTTATTTACAGAACACCACGCAAAGCCTTTATTGTATACAGAATTGTTAATAGCCTCATGGTTGGCTTTTTTCCTACCCTCTCTTTTTTAAACATCAGAGTGAGTAAATATTACTTTCTCCATTTTACAGATAGGGAAACAGAGAGAAAGTGACTTACCCATGGCTATACACTGAGACAATAACAGAGCCACAATTAGAACTCAGGATCACCCACTTCTTACTCATGTGCTGGTTTCTCCAAACTATACTACCTTTACCTTTATAGCTACAGCTATTGAGTGTATCTGCATCTCCTATTGACTTCTGTTGGAGTTGGACATGCTCAGCATTTTTGAATGTCAGCTCACAGGTGTATCAAGTTGGGCCCTCAGAAAATGAAGAACACACAGTGGGCAACAGAAAAATATTCTGTTTAAGTGACTTGCTTAGCATAACATAGGAACTCTGTGACAAAGGCAGAAATAGAATCCAGTTCTCCAGGGCAACATTCAACTGCCTTAACCACAAGACCAATCTTTTATTTCCCGTAAAAACAACAAGGAGTCTGGTGGCACCTTAAAGACTAACAGATTTATTTGGGCATAAGCTTTCGTGGGTAAAACACCACTTCTTCAGATGCATGCATGGACTCCATGCGTCTGAAGAAGTGGTGTTTTACCCACGAAAGCGTATGTCCAAATAAATCTGTTAGTCTTTAAGGTGCCACCAGACTCCTTGTTGTTTTTGTGGACACAGACTAACACGGCTGCCCCCTGATACTTATTTCCTGTAATTCCCCAGCTTCATTCTCTACCCACTTTCCAACTTCTACAGCCCATGAGGCTGAGGGAATACACACACTTTGACACAATAGCCTCATTCGCTACTCAGCTGTGATTCAGTTTCTGAGCACTGTCCATCTTGTACACTGAATGAGACAAGGGTCCTGCGGAAACGGGGTAGATCAATTTAAATCAAGGTGATTTAATTCTACCAAGTGGAAAGCCATCATCATCTATTTTAATTGACTTTTCCATTTGTACTTTAATTATTTTCTAAAAACCAGTGCATTCTCACTGGTTGATATAACCATTAAAATATGTTGATTTACAACTAAATAAAGACTTTACACTAGATTTGGTACATCTTTTTGCTATTTAGAAGTATACAATATAACTATATACTTTTATTTAAGCAATTATGTAGCTTAACATTTTCAAATTCTTACTAATTGTATATTTTTAGTATGCTAGAAAATGGTGAATGGTATATTGTTTATTTACTAGATAATTAACTTTTTGCTTACAATTTGTGTCAACCTGCATTTGGATGGTAACTGGAATTTAATCAAACACACAAAACGGCATATAAAAATTTTTAAAAAATCTTAAATATTTTGGAAACATGAACTTTTCTTATCAAAATGTTTCACATTTACAACTAAATTATAAATTTGGCCCTCAGCTTATTTTGTATGAAAGTCAGATTTCATTTTAAACTGTTTTATTTTTAAAAAGAAAAATATATAATTTAAATAAAAAAATCAACATCTGATTTTTTTTTTATTTTTTGAAAAAACTCATCAACTTTTATCCACCCTGTGTGGAAAGAACAGTATGTTATTATGTAATTAAAGACTGCATCGTAATGCAAATGCACAAGGCAGAAGAATTAAGGTTCCACAAGTCACCTTAATTCTGGTATTTCCTTACTTGACTTTGCAGCATAATTTTTTATTTTAACATACCAAGTATGGTGCTTATTGTATATAGTAACATAAAGAATTTACTTGCACTGACATACTCTCTAAGAATAAAAGAACAAGGAGACACCCAATGAATTAAGAGCGACAAATTTAAAAGTAATTTTATAAAAGCATTGGGACTAGCCAGTGTTAGATATAGGATGTTGAAATGATGGATTGTCCATGTAATATGGTATTGTAACTCCTATGCTCCTATGAGTAAGGACTACAAGATTTAGCATATTATAACTAATACTGTATTTGAATATTAATACTAATATAGATAGGACTACTGAGATATTTGAATTAGTAAAATGTAAAAAACTAAAAAAGCCTATGTTAATTTAAAAGAATAACAGAGTAACATGGGGAAATAATTTACTTTGAAAATAAAACGTTCATCAAAATGTTAGGTAAAGAACAGAGGTAAAGAACAGGTTTGCTGTTAAAAAATAATTCTGAAAAATTAATGAGCCCAATACATCCCTCATATAACTGACTGAAGTCAGTGGAGTTACATCAAGTATTAACATTGTGCTACATATGAATCTTTTCCAAGTTAGATTGTAATGGCTCAGTCTGCTCCTATTGTAGTAAATGGGTAGAGGATTAGGCACAAAGCTCCAACCGTCCTAAGGGCAGGTAACTTGTAACTTTGCATAGCTGATATATTTAAACGGTCAGAACATTGTCTCTCCTGAGTAGAATTTTTTCACCAAACTGAACCGGAAAACGTATTTGGTGTTATCACCACCCCACCCCGACCCCAGGCTACCCATATCACAAAATAGTACTAGCGAAAAACACAGATAAAAGGGCAGGAAAATGTAAAACTAAAAAATACCAAAACATATATAAAACAATGAGGGGTAGGTGGGCATAGAAGGAGGCCTTTTGAAGTGCATGGTTATGCAAGACATAACAAAGAAGTTTTATGATACAGAAACAAAAAATCCCACCCACATACAGGATGCTTTACTTTCCTTTTCTATCTTTCTTTCTTAGCCTAAAAACAAACAAATCAACTCTCCCAGAATTGTTGCTGGGCCTCACTGGGCATGGTGATTAATATGGCCCTATGTTTCCTAGGCAGCTTTACCTAGGTCAGGCAACAGTGAGCACTGTGTAGCAGGCCATCAGTCTAATGCCAACTGCTGCTGGTGCTTTTTTTCCCCCTTCAGTACTCTTACCTGGTACCCTGAATACTGAGCACAAATGCTGAAGTCTCTTGGGGTATGTCTAAACCTTAAGGCTGGAGGTATAAATTCCAGCTCGAGGAGACCTACCCATGCTAGTTCTCATTGAACTAGTGTGCTGAAAATAGAGTGTAGCCATGGCGGCACAATTAGAGATGGCAGGGGGGAGGGGCACTAGGCCTTTTTGAGTAAACACCTAGGGTCTCGGACAGGATTGTACTTGGGGCAGCTAGCCCCGCCCACTGCTACAGCTACATTCTGGTTTTAGCCCATAGTTTGATCGGAGCCAAGAAAGCCAAGTTTTCAATATATGTGGGACCTCATTAGCACTGTATTTTCACCCCTTTAGTGAGGTTTTGTGGTTTCCTGTGCACAGACCTGGTGAGCAACCATGCAGGTTTATGCTGGGTATGTTGTCCCCTCAAGATAGAATTTTCACCTCCAGTTCAACGTGTAGACGTACTCTTAGGCAGCTCTTTTTGTTGATCTAACCCAACTTCAGTGCAAGTTCACTTTTCTCCACAGTGGCTTGAACACTAATCTTGTAGAGTCAGAGTAGCCTACTTCAATGGGCCTCCAATGTCCTCTGCCCAAGTTCTGTCCTTCACCAGAAGCCAACATATAGTTAAAATAAATACCATCATGAAATCTTCCGTGCAACTGCCCAAAGGACCCACATTGAACAATACATGCCAGAGTTAGGGTCTGCAGAATAAGGCCCCAAAACTGTGTCATGTTGTGGTACAGGCAGGAGCAAGGAGCACAGACAGGAACATGTGGTTACAACACAGGTAATATAAACTTTTATTAGTAATAACCTGTAAGTACACAGGTAGGCAGCAATACTTCCAGTTGTAATGACACTATAGGCTTAGCTGTTTAAGCTCCTTTCAGCAAAAACAAAATACAGAAATATGATAGGATACTCATAAACAAACACCTGCATAATAATCAGACCACAGGGTGCATCACAATGTAAATATATTATACAAATATTATAAAAATATAATAAAAAAGTGTATGAAGGAAAGGAACAGAATGAATGGACATATGGTTTACACAGGAGCAGTTGCACATGAGGTATTCAAAAACAGATCAAACCAGTGTCCTTGGTGATGCTAAGAGAATGCTGTCATCAGATGTTCGGCTGCATGTGTGTTCTCCCTGTGTGCTGTTTCAGCTCTGCGCAGATAGCTGGCACAGTAGATCTCAAGTGAACTCCCAATGACCATAAAATCTATTAAAGTGCAAAGGCACTTGGTCAGGTTTATTGACAGCAAAGCACAGTCCTAGCTCCCTGGAATAATGTCTACAGTTACACTAGAACATGTATGCCCATGACAATGGATGCGGCTCAATCAATGGCGGGACTTTCTACTGCCCCCTCAGCTGGACAAAGACACTCCCTCTGAGATATCTCTTTATACACCGATACAAACAAGTTATGTATCACCCTTGATGTATCAGGGTGCCACGCTCTGACATATTTGGGTGCCACCCATTGCCTTGTACCTGTAGGTTTGATCAAAACATCCGTATTCATCATGCGGTCATCTTGACCTTATCCTTAAGATGGGTCAGCATGTTCCTGTCATCTTTGGAGAATGTGTTTGGTCTCAGGGTGTTCTGGTACCACCTTTCTGGACTGTGCTTGTGTGAGTGCTTTGTGCCTAGAAACTCTTAGGAATATATGTTTTTGCAATATCAGCCCTAATCTTGCCAAATTCTGTGAGCAGGGCCTGCCTCTTTCTCACAGCTTAACTTTGCTTTATATCAGCAAAGTTTTGACTACTTTAGCTCAGGCCTCAGACCTCATACCAGGCCTCTGATATATGGGCTTATGTTTCAGGCTCTCTTCTAACTACAGATGCTTGGATGAAAACCTGTGGTCTGTAAGAACAGTCAAAGCTTTTCTAGCCATACAGAACCCACAAACAAGATCAACTATTTGTACATGGGGATGTCAGAAACATGGCCAGTTATCAGTTAGATGCAGCAGTGAAGATGGCATTAGCCTACTTAGGGCTCAATACAGCTAACTTTGGCACACATTCCTTCAGGATGGAGCCTCAGAGGGTTGCCTAGCTCCCAGAGGAGCTAGGCAACAGGGTGCTGGAAAAAGAACTGTTGCAAGACCTATGTTTACTCCTAGGGAGATGTTACTGGGGCAGGCAAGGAGAGTAACTAACCCTGCCTGTAATTTCAGGAAGTATCCCAAACAAGGCTGATATCCCAACTCATGGGCACTCTATAGTGCATTGGGCTAACAAGAAGACAGCTAGGTTGGTGAGTGGATGGCAGGTGATCTTCAGTGTTGAAATCTGCATTCAGTGGTTTGGCAGGAGAGGCATACTGTGGGATGAGCTCATGCCTCTTCTGCACTTATTTATAGGTGAATTACAACCGACCATCAGGAGTGCCCAGCCTGTGGCCCACAGACCATACATGGCCCACCAGAGCATTTCATAAGGTTGTGGCCTGCTTCAACACAATATACTAATGGCCAATTCATTACAGTTTTGTCATCAAATTTTAAGTACTCATTTCTTTATTTGTTTTTAAATAGACAATACTGAAGTTGATGTTTCATAATCTTCGGCTCAGCACTGGTGATGTTAGCTGCAGAGAGAACGCTGGCATTGGTGTGATGGTCTTCCCATTTGATACAGAGAATCTTCCTATAGCAGTGCGGTTAGTTCCACTCCAGACACTTAAGAGGGCATCAGTATGTCACCCATGTCTGACACTCACAAAGAAGGGTGGGGATGACTACTGAATAGTAGACCATGATCTTAGTTTCCATCCACAGATCTCTGTCAATAAAGACATGATGAAGCAACTTTCTGAAGGATACGCGGGCACAATGGATCCTATGTTCAATCTCCACATCAAGATTGGCTGTCTGGGAGAGGTGGCTGCCAAGTTAAGGGAAATGCTCAACGTTTTCCAGGGGTTCACCACCGATGACAATTTGTGGGAGAACAGAGGTGACTTTTGCTGGAAGAGGCTGATGGTGCACCTTAGTCTTCCCAATTTTGAGGGAAAGTTCCAGGCTATGATGGGCACCTGAGAACAGACCTAGGGTGGATTTCAAGTCAGCCTTAGTGTGCGTGAGGACAGCACAGTTGTCAGCATGCTGGAGGTTGGTAATAACAGTCTTGATTACTTTAATTTTATAATGAAGATGTCACAGATTGAAGAGCTGGCTATCCATGCAATACTGAATCCCAGTTCCAGAAGAATATGAATAAGAATCAAGGTTCCAGCAAGATAGAAGGAAAAAAGGGTGGGGGCAATAACACAGCCCTGCTTAACACAAGTATGGATAGTGAAAAGGTCTGTCTCCAACCCAATACAGAGGACAGTGATGGTCATCCCATCATGAAGTATCCTGAGCACGTGAATGAACTTCAATGGACAATTGAACTTAGCACCCTCCATAATGCTTCACAATTGATGGAATCAAAGACCTTAGTTAGGTCAATAAATCTGGATCTGTCGTGCAATGAATTCATGCTAGTGGTGCCTGCCCCAAGATGGTCTGAAACCACACTTGGATTGTGGAAGGATGGTTTTGGCAAGAGGGTGGCATGAAAGAATATGAACCATAAGGTTACCAGAATCATTATGGATACGGATGATCCCATAATCACACATAGAGGCATCCATTACAATTTACTTGAATTTTTTGGGGATAATGGAGTGTACTTGTTTGACACAGGGACCAACATCTAGCTTTGGGACATTAGGTGTTGGATCAGTTAGGAAATAGGTACTAGACAGTGTGGGTGGGGAGTATGACCAATCTAACTGCTCGTAACCCCATTGTCTAGGGCAAATAAAGGCCAAAAGAGCCAGCTCCCAGAGACGAAAGAGACCTGGTGGATCTTGGGCTTATGGGAAAAGGGGAGGCCTGAAGTCTTCACAGACCAAGGGCCCTTTTTGGAACCCTCTGTCCCTCTCATGGAGGTTTGGGTGACAGGTTCAGAAGAGTGAGCAGAATCCTAGGGGTAGGCTGAGGAGAGGTCTACCCAAAATTAGGGGGTATATTGTGGGAGCCTGGTAACTAGATCCACTTAATGCCTGGTATGTGAGAGTCGGGGGAGGCAGGGCATGTAATACCCCAGTGTTAAGTTAGTAAAGTTGTAGCCTGCCACTTAAATCCTTCCCTTTGTTTGTCCTCATTCACCAGCCAGGCCTGATCCAGCTGCTTTCTTTTGCACAGGGGAGAGGATTTTGCCCTAATCAAATCACAACAGCCCTCAGAGGTGGATGAATGCTGGGGTAAACTCCAAGAAGCATTATTTTAAGGATTTAAAGAAGAATTCTATTTATGTTAGTAAAATACTGAAAAAATATAATAGCCAGAAAGAAGAGAAACCTGCTTTGGGTAAAAGCCAGTATGATGGGGCGGCAGTCCCACACAAGGCCTGAGTAGAAAGAAAGGGCCAGTTAACCCTATGACAGGCTGCACCTGTGGAACAGTCAGGGCTGATAGGCTTTTAATTGATGATGAAGCCCAGCTGGGCAAAGGGCAGGCTAAGCTGCTATAAAACCAAGAAAGTCAAGTGTAAGAAGGTGGGTGTGAAACAGAAGGTTTCTTGTCACTTGCTGGGCTTAGAAAGGGAAAAGTGAAAACCAGGGGGAGACTAGAAGGGATCCTGACCCAGAGGAAAGGTGGGGAGAAGGAGCCTGGTAGAGGCTAAGTAGGCAGCAGCCCAGGGAAACACCAGCAAGGTTTGGGACAATGCAGACCCTAGCTACTGATTGAACGGTCCTTGGGCTGGAACCCAGAGTAGTGGGCATGCCTGGACTTCCATACCAGCCACTGGAGAAGTGGCATAGAAGTGGACAAGAAGACTGCCTGAGACAGTTGTCCAATGGGACTCCTAGAAATGGAAAATTATAGTGACCTGACTGGAGGAACAAGCCACAAAGAGGGAGCACCCTGATTGATGATAGGGGAGTAAGCTGACTCCAGAGAGAGCAAGTGAGAGCACAAGATGAGAAACCAAAGGAGGGAGCATCAGACTGGTCATGAGCTAATACCCAGATGGGCCACAAGGAGGTGCCATAGCAGTGACTAGAATACACCTGGTAGCTGGATATACTAATAATGGTATCAATGCATGGGCCCAAATGCTCTTATTACATGGAGTAAAGGTGAGTATTGAATATTGACCATATCTGCCTGATGCAGGTGAAAGGGAGAGTCGAGTCACTGACTGAGACATGTTCCACCCTTTCCCTGAGCCTGCAGTAAGCCCTGTGTGTGTATGAAGACTGCATGGGTGAGTTCTGATGAGCATTGTGTTGGGGCAGAGAGGGACAGCTGACAGTAACCATTGTACATAATTTGCTTCCCTCCAAACCCAACCCATTTTCTGCCAGTAAATGCCTCAGAGTTGAATACTGCTAAGAGAAGGGGAGGTCACTGAGTACAAGCACCGGACAGGCACCATTGGAAGCAAGACCACTAAGCTGACCATATTGCCAATTGGGAGGTGAGTCCAGAGAGGAGCACAGACTTCTGCTCCACATACACAATCTGAAAATCTTGGTCAGGGCCAGAATGCACCACCTATCATTAGACTGTGTGCAGGTGGGAGGCTATGTCCCTTTCCCCTCTGTGCCAGAACTTAAATCTTTCACCTGAGGGGTGAATGAGTCAAAAAGTCAGAGAGCTTAGTTTTCTACTTATTTTTTTTCCCTTCCAGACATCTGTGTGGAAGGGATAATTTGGCCCAAGGTTAATTTTTAGCCACAAGACTCATAATTTATTAAATGGCAGTTTACTGTCCATATAAGCTGTGATGGGATAGTAAAAGTTCAAGAAGTTCATGAACTGGTTCACCACAGTTATCTTGAACATGAACTCAGTGATTAGTCAATAGTTTAGAAAAATAAGGTTGGCCAGCTGGTCTCTGTGCTACTTACCGCAGTCTCAGGGCAGGGACAAAGGAAACTAAGGGAGTTTTTTCCAAATAAAAACTGCCAAATTATGCAGATCTCCAGAATACCCCATAGATACTTGGTTTTATTTGCTCTGGAATCTGACATACATTGTAGTATGCTAATATACTCTATTTTTTTTAATATATTCATATTGGCATCTTAAATGACTGTTTCTTAACTCAATATACCACCACTGCATCTGGCTGTTTTCAGTAGTCTGGGGAAGTGCCCTACCACAAGGGCTTGAGCCAGAGAAGATGGTGAGACAGATGAAGCTAGATAGTCTTTTTTTATGACATGAGGGTAGTCTTTCAACACTGAGAAGAACTAAGACAAATAAACAGAAATGGGACACACTATAATTAATGGTTCCAGAACACAATAAATCTGGACAGCTTCATAGTTTCAAACTGTGGGTCATTTCAGACTAACTTAAAAGTAAAAGCTAAAAACCCACTGTGGTCACTTCTTCCCTCTGAACTGGATCTTTTGGACAGAGGCTCTTTCAAACTAAATATGCCTGTAGACAGAGCAGTCCCCACACCTAAAAGCTGTGTGCATGAGTGTGTCATTTGACAGTTGTCTTTCCCTCCCACTGTTGACTTATCCTAAGAAAACACCCTGTCCTCAAATTATGACAGTATATAACAATATTTCAAAAATGTTGCCACGTGGACTTGTATCCAATACAACTCCATCCTGCTTAATCCTCATGTACTGTTTGGTGGTATGGAATACCAGATGAATTGTTGTTGTTAAGTCTTTCAATGCTGGCCTTAAAAAAGAGGATAGAACAATAGCTACTAAGCTATCCAGATTACCAAAGTCTCACACAAGACAACAGTATAGAAATAATGGTGCATAACTGCTATCATGGAAAACTAAGTGATTCATACTGGTTTGATATTCATGATCTATAACCCCCATTCACATCAAAATCATAATCCAGAATTCACAGCCCCTTGCTTTAAATCTTATTTTATATTATGCTGGTTGTTTTAAAAATTAGTCAAGTACTAGGGGCCTGATCCAAAGCCCACTGAAATCAATGGAAAGGTTCCCATTCTAAAGCCAGGGAGATATGAAACACTGCCCACCTGTTATCTTTTATGCCCTGTACCCCTTCCAGAGACCTGGGCTAGACTCTCCTCTTAAGGCACTGATGTGGAGAATGAGGTAAGAGAAGACCGAATGCTTGGAGTGAGATTCATGAAGGAGTCTGTGCCATTTTAATATACACTTTGTTTTTAAATCAGCAATGAGCGACATAGAATCACAGGCTTGCAATGAGCTAAACATGCTACAGAGTTATAGCAAAGCTTCCAGCTAAACCTCACTTCACTGGGAGAGACTCCTACTTATTGAATTTTTAAGACCAATTTTTGAAATACTATACCTACCTCTTATGGTGAAAGTTTTTGCAATATATTTTAGAGAGAGAAGCTTCAAATCTCACCCATCACTGTTGTAAAGGTTTCCACTCATTTGGATTGTAACCATCTGACAGTCCTCTAACATACAGCATGTTGTTCTTCCATGCTCTGGGCCCCTTGGCTGGCCTGGGAAAAGCAGTGTGCTGGGAGTTTCTGGCCTCCTCAGGGGTTAGGTATGATGGTCTCAGTTGTGCGTAAGCAAGTGGTTTAAATCCTTAATTACGATGGGGAAGTGGTCAGACAACACACTCTGTCCTGGCAAGATAAAGGGTAAGATGTCTTGGAAGAAAACCAGGAAATAACAAAGTTACATATGAAATAAAAATATATTTCTAACATTCTGGAAAATTTCTAACGTATTCTTGAAAAACAAAAGGTTTTAGTATTTCCAGCTTCAAATAAAGCCCATCTATCTCATGCTTCCCACTCTTTATGGAAGTTAAATAGCCAGTTTAACTATTAACTAGACAGTTTAAACCATTGTTCTTTACAGCACAATTGCATACAATTCAAAACACTTATGAGGAAATGGATGTGGGTTAGGATTTTGGTAGCAGTTGTCAATCAATAGCAAAACACCAGGAAGCATTGTTTTAGTTTTAAGTAGGAGAGACAACCTACCTCATCATAGCATAATAGTAATATGCTTGCAGTCTTCTTGCAGTCAGGGTTGTCTCTAGGGGTCTGCAGAGCTCAGGGCGGAAGTGATGGATTCATCTCTTCCGGGAGCAATCGCACCAGCCTGTGGGGGGGCCCCCCCAAAGTGTAGGGCCTGGAGCAGGGGGGCTGGGGCACAAGTGATGGAGTCATCTCTTCCAGGACCAATCATGCTGGCCAACCGCACCAACCCGCAGGCCCCCCCCCAAAGCACAGGGTCCAGAGTGGTCACCCCAATTCACCCTACCCAAGGGATGGCTCTGCTTGAAGTTATAGAGCACGTCTTCCAAAGATCTCAAAAATCTTTACAAATATCAGTTCATTAAGCTTTACTGCATAAAGCTTTAACCTTTGAGTTAGTCTTTACTTTACGCACTTTACTAATGGTTAGCCTGAGATATGGAAAGGTTTGAATAACTAGTTCAAAGTCACCCAGTAATTCATGAGCCAATCTGGGAATAGATTCCAGTAATCTTGACCCAGTGCCTCCCTATAAACTCTATTTACAGTCCTGTTGATAATGTGTGAGCCAAAATTCTCCCAGTTCATTCTCCCATGCTGTGTGTATAAAACTGATTCAGTGGAATAAACAGTAGCCTTTGAACATATTACTGCAGAAAAATCCATCAGATGAAAACTACTGTTAGATTTTTCAAAGCCAGCTAGGGACTTTTCTCACAACTCTCATTGAAATTAATGAGACCCGAAATTGGCATAGGCCACTATTTTCAAACTTGGGCGCCTAAAGCTAAGCTGCTCAATTCATATTTAGACACCTAAATAACTGATCTGATTTTCAGAGGGCAGAGCACAAAGCATCTACTGCTTTCATTGATTTCACTATATATTGATTACTGCTTACAGTACACAAGCACTACCCTCCGAAGTGGCCACATAATTGCAGTGTCCTTGTCTACCCCTCTCCTGCCTGTGTTGTTGTCACCTGCTGTTCTTGTCCTAACAAAAGCCCTGATCTTGCAAACACTCATGAATAACTTTAGATTGGAAGCTTTTCTGGTCAGGGAATCCATTTTTTGACTTGTTCTGTAAAGTCTCATGCACATCAATGGTGTTATATAATAAATAAATAATAGTCACTCCCATTTGATATCAGTCCAATACAAGTTTTGCATGGAGAACCATAGTGATATAACCAATAGATTCAGGTCCCTGAGAACTGGAAATAAAGCATATCCATGAAGATGACGATACTGCTAGAACAATCAGCTAAATATAGTAAAATATGAAAAAAATTTTGCAGGAAGAAATGCAGCAACGATTCTAATTGATTCCAGTGTTTCAGCTGTGTGTACAAGTGACCAGTGTCTTGTCTTGTTTTGTTTTTTGCTCAATTCTGACCAACCATTGCAAACATGTAAAAATCTTGGCGACTTGTCAGATATTTTAAAATAATTTAGAATGTTTTTGAGGTGGCCAAAGAAATCTTTAAAACATTTTTCCAATATAAGATGACTTTCAGAGATCTGAAACATAAATAAAAACAGAAAACTGGGTTTGAGCAATTTCTACATGCCATTTTCATTTGTTTGCTGCATATCATTTACAAGATAAAACTTCAGCATCTTGGGGAGTTTTACAAAAAGATTATACCATTTCTTTTAAGCACCTTGCAATTCTCTCTGTGTATGTTCTTCTATTATCTGTCTTATTAAAATCAATTTAAAGGTATATTAGTGAGACAAGGTGAGTGAGGTAATATCTTTTATTGGGCCAACTTCTGTTGGTGAAAGAGAGAAGCTTTCAAGCTACACAAAGCTCTTCTTCAGACCCAAAGCACGAAAACTCCGTAGCACAGAAGCTGTGTAGCTGAAAAGCTTGTCTCTTTCACCAACAGAAGTTGGTTCAGTAAAAGATGTTACCGCACCCACGTTGCCTCTCTAATATCCTAGGAGCAACACAGCTACAACAACACTGCAAACTTAAAAAGTATATAACAGACATGCAAAAAAATCCTCCAAAACAATCTACCAATTATGCATTTGTTCTCTCAGCATATATTCTGTTTCCTAAATTATGTAAAAGACCAGGAGCAGACTTTATTCCTGTGGCCAGAAGAATAAGGTTAAAGAGTGTAGTGCAAGGAGAGAGAGCGATCAAAATTTGTTTTCACACATGAAAAGCTATTGTCCTTTGAGACTATGTCACATATTTATCTTATAAGAGAGGAAGAGAATTACCACTAGATAGACTGGAAATTTGACAAAGGTCTGAGAAATAAGATCTTCTCAGGCTTTGTCAATAGGTGGGTAAAGTCATAATGGCTCTGTTTTTCTTGGTTTTCTTTACATGAGAAAAACTGTGTTAAAATGCCTTACCATGCAAAATTGTGAGGATATTAGTTGCTTTGAGTCTATTTTACACTGTATCTCAGTAAACTAAAAGGGCAGTTTAGTTATTTTCCCTTCCTCACATCCTATACTGAGGGGAAAAAAATTTCTCCTCCTTTCACATTTAGATAGGTTTTTCAGATTTCAATGAAAATTATAGCTGTCACCCATCTGCCAAACAGCTTCCTCCCATAGCAAGAACGACTCTGGGGTGACTGAGATTTTCCCTTCCATACATTTTATCTCTCAGTTCTCAAGCATAGTGCCAGTGAGTACTGCATCATGTTTAGCAAAAACAGCTGTCGTGTCTTCATTGTAAAACCCCCCTCCTTATGACTGAAAATATATCGTTGATCTATCCATGTGTACCAAATTATCCTATAGACGATGAAATGTATTAACATTAAGATCACCGTAATTAGCTTTTGTTTGTTTCCCATACAGCACTTATAAACTTGGGTTTCATACAGATTTGGTCAGATCTAGCTTTCAGTTTCCCATCTTAGAGCCTGATCCAAAGACTATTCCAGGCAGCAGAAAGACTTCAATTCACTTCAGTGGGCTTTGAATCAGGCCCCCTAGTCCCCATATTCTTTACATAGTAAATTTAAAAAATGAAATGGGTCTAACAATCCCTTAATGCAATAATATTTACAGACAAGACTGGTAGCCCTCCCAGTGGCTTAGAAGTAGCTTTAATGTGATACCAAATAGGGAAATAGATTTGAATCTTGACTTAGCCTCTCCTCTCCCACCCAAAAAACAAACAAAAAAAGGCAGTAGTTTGGATCACTATAGCATCAGGATGTTGAGAAATATAGTTTACATATCAGCTAGTGATTGAGTGTGACGTTAACTGAGATCCCAGTGAAGCTCATTTCATCTCTAGGTCAGAATCACATGTAAGCCATCAGAGGTTCTTAACTTTGGTAACTAAATGGGAGCCGAGCTCTTTTAAAAATGATATGAAGCATCCTAACTGTGAATGTTGAGCACTTTTGAAAATTTGGTACAAGTTCACTAAGAGCAAGGATCAAAGCATTTCCACTACTGACAGTTGTGTGGATAAAAAAAATAACCCAGGCTACACAAAGGTCATTTTTTGTTCAAAGGTACTTGAATTTTCAAGGGGTTATTAGTGTCAGCTTTGCTTTAGTCAGATTTCCCCTTCAATATATTTTATATTATATATAATATTATTATAAGCTTGGTTCTAAAGCATAGTACCAGTCAGTACTGCACCATATTAAATAAATCAGAGTTCATACCTCACAATCCACTCCTTGACTTTCCACATAATCCCACTAGTATATTGCATGCTGCTTCTGCTCCTCTTGATGAGCATCTTCTCAACAGAACTAAAATGTCAATGGAGCAATTGAGCTCTACACAGAAGTGTTTGGATAATACTGTGGCTTACGATATTGTCTACAAATATGTGGCGCTGGTGTATATTACCAATGCCTCTCAAGAGACTGGCTAACTACTTTTTAATATCTAGACATCTGACCTATGTGTTAACGTGCAGTTCTAGTTGCAAAAATCACTCTCTCTTACTCAACAGAGTGGCTCCATGTGTGTGTTCCAAATGATACTTGCTGACTTAATTGACATATGTATGTTTTTACTACTTTTAGCCCTGTTGAATTTTATTATTGCCAAATACCATCACACAATATTTTTACTGGTGATGATACGTGTGTCAGAAAGGACATTACTTGACTTTAAAATCCTAGGTTGAGTTTGTGGGGCTGGCAGTTAGGGGTGGGGAAGCATCTTTTTAATTGTAAACTGAGAAAATTTGATCAGGAAAGTACCATGGCGCAGATCCACAAGGGGCATAAGCATTGCGATGCTAAGTGTCACAGCACTTAACCTTTAGGGGCCAAAAAAATCACTGGAACAACAATGGGATCCACAAAGCCTGATTTAGGCACCTAAGCTCCCTATACAATGAACGGGGAGAGATAGGAGCCTTAGAATGAGATGCACAAAAGCCAGCATGTTAGGCTGGGAGCCGCCTAAACTAGCTTCTAGAGATGATGACGAGAGGGGCGTGTACTAAATCCCACCCCTCTCATGGAAATAGGTGCCTAAATCCAGGCTTCAGGGAGGCGCCTATCTCTGCTAGCGATGCAAACCAGGAACCCCTCTCCTGGAGTCGGGCAGCTTAGTGCCGATGTCATTTCTTGTGAGAATGAGTTAGGTGCCTCACTGCACACAGCAAAGAGGAGGAGGAGTGAAAAGCAGTGATGTCCAACTTTGAGTGAAGTGGCTAATGCAGTCACCTGGGATGCAGGAGACCTAGATTCAATTCCCCTCTTCTGCCTGAAGAGGGAAAAGGATTTGACAAGGGGTCTCAGACATGGGTCAGGAGAGTGCTCTAACCATTGAGCTATGGGATATTCTGATGTCGGGAGGGATGTCCCTCAATCTCTCCTGTTGAAGCTATTCCACTTTGGATAAATAATAAGAATCACTGGCACCAAGGAGCTGGATCCTGGGTCTCCTGCATCTCCGGTGGATGCCCGAGCCACCAGACTATCCAAAGTGGAATCACTTCAACAGAAGAGACTGAGGGAGCCCCATCTCAGAATATCCACGAGTTGAGAGGTGTGAGAGACTTCTATTCAAATCCCTTTCTCCTCATCAGGCAGAGGGAGAAATTGAATCTGGGTCTCCCACATCCCAGGTAGGTGCTCTGACCACTGGGTTAAAAGTTATAAGGAGGGCAACAGCAGCAACACCACTTCCTTCTCTCGCCACTTTTTGAAAGGGACCCAATTCAGAAGGCAGTTTGAGAAGGCCTACCAGATACAGCCCCCTGGGTGAGATGGGCAGAGGGGCACCTATCTTCAGTGGTTTGTGGATCACTCTGGTGGGAGATAGACATCCGGACACCTACAGTGTAGAACCAGGGTCATCCGCTGAGGCAGAGACATAGGTGCCTAGGGACAGGGCCGGCTCTAGGCACCAGTGTTCCAAGCAGGTGCTTGGGGCGGCAATCTGCAAGGGGTGGCAATTAGGGGTGCCTTAGGGCGTTTCCACGGCGGCGGTAATTCTGCGGCAGCCTCTCTCTTCAGCCACCCACAGAGGTAAATCGATGGTAGCTCCTATGTTCAGCCATCTGCGGCGACGATTTGGCAGCAGCTTCTATCTTCAACCGCTCGCGGCGGCAGCAATTGGGTGCGCTGCTTGGGCCGGCAAAAATGGTAGAGCCGGCCCTGCCTAAGAAACTTTTGTCCTGAAAATGTAGGTGCTGAGTAAGTTAAGCTCCTACAGGGTTTCAGGCAGCAGCTAAGCTGAATTTTGTGGATCGCAATGACACCTAAAACTGGGACTTAGGTGCCTAAGTTTGGGGTTTAGGTATCCAAGTACCTTTGTGGATCTGGGCCTGAGACCTGGAAACATATAATGTCATTTGTAGTCAGTTTTCAGAGTAGAACTAAACTTATTTAAATATAGTATCAACAGTTTCTTTCTCTTCCTTCCTATCTTTGGTGCTGGTTCAGCAAGATACTTAAGCACATGTTTAACTTGAAGCATGTGAGTAGCCCCTTTACTTCAATGGAGCTACTAGGATGGTTTATTTGTCTGAACATTGATATAATTATATTTTTTTATTTTATTTGAAAACAATAATATAGTGTTCCAAAAATTAATTTGACAGGCAAACTTGTGGCTCTGCAGAAATGAGCCCCATTATCTCACAATATGAAACACATAGGTACAGTAGACTGAGACACTGTAGCCCAGATTTTGTCTTGCAAAAACTTTGTAGACACAGACAAATAGCTTGTGGGAGGCAGCTGAATTACCAATTGACTGTACAATTGTGCCTATGATTTAAAAAAAATATTCTGATGTTGTGTGGGAATGTGGATGTCTAGTCTCAGATCTGAATAAGTGAATTACTAATCAGTCATCACATTTTTTTAAGTGAGGAAATTGGCCTTAACTATGTCATAAGTTTTTAGACCTTGACAGGTTGGGGGATGACTCAGCTGCCCAAATCCTGCGCATAGTAAATTTTGTATAAAAGTGGTGAATATTGCATTAGTGTAGCGAATGTATACTGGACAACCTTGTTTTTAATTATACCGTTACGGTGAGCTATGGCCATTCCCGCACAATAACATTTGATACAGTAAGCTCTGAGAAATGTAACTATTGCTAAAGAAAAATATGTACAGAGAAGTAGATGCTGATTTCAAAACAATTGTCTTTTAACTTCTATAACTGTAAATATTTCTATATTCCTTACACTCTATATGCATAATAGGTTGATTGTTTTGGAAACAAAAAAATGATTTTTGAGTGCAGGTGAATAAAATAAGAAATAGACTTCCAACATCTGATCAATCTGCTTCTTAAAACTTTATAAGTCAGAGTTCTGGTAGCATTTTTGTACAAAATATTTTTGTTGCACAAGATATTATTTTTGTAGGCATTTTTAGTGAGCGCAGCTAAAATAAAAAGGCTAAATAAACATTTTTCTATTATTCTAGCCGCTTGTTTTCCATTCTCCAGCATAAAATGGATTATTTTAATTACCCAAGTGTTGAACATTTTGAGGCTCAATCCAGCTCCCATGGAAGTAAATGATACACCTTTCTAAGCATTATTCCTAATGTTCACTTAAACCTTTTGATATTTTGAATTTTTACAGTAATTATTGAGCATATATCATAATGAAGTGCTTAGTTTCTATAACATTCACTTGAATCAAGCACATTTTCATTGTATCCTCTTTCAGCCCAAGGTTCTGAGACCTTTTAGTTGGTTCTTACTCAAGCTAAACTTCCACTGAAGTAAATGGAAGTTTGAGTAAGTAATGAGTAAACCTGGAGAATGATGGTGCTTCCTTCCCTCGTGACAGATTGAGAGTAACATGCTGCCTCTGTCTTGGACTTTTTATCAGTATCACATCTGGGACATTGCTAGGAGGACAAGCTGAATACTAAAGGGGTAAAGTTTACATATTATTTGGGTGGCCTGAATAGAAGAGGATGTCCACACTGTAGTCTACCTACGGTTTAGTGAGGGGTGTTGGAGTGTCTGAATCAGCAGAGCTCCAGGAGAAACTACCCTTTAGGGTAGTGATCCCCAAACTTTTCAGGGCCCCTTCCTTCCCTCACCCCCCACCCCCGAGCCAGCACTCGTGGCTCTGAGGGGGTGAGGGGAAGAGGATACAGACAGGGGTAAAGAAGCTGAGGCTGGACACAGCTGGGGGCAGGAGTGGGGCTGGGAGCAGAGCCCTGACCAGGTCCAAGGCTGGAAACGGAGCTGGGTGGTCTCCCTCCCCACCCAGGGAGGCTGGCCCAGGCCCCAGTTGTGCCTCCCCGAACAGTCATCTACATTTTGGGGACCTGTCCTTTAGGGCACAGTTTAAGCTAATATCCTTCTTCCACAAACCTTGAGACTGGGAAAGCCGGTGGGGTAGTCTCTAAAGCGTGTTCTATCCACCTCTCCGTGGTTTTGGGTGTGGGGAGTTGTGGTGGATCACAACCTCAACATGAATCAGCAATGCAATGCTGTTTCAAAAAAAGCAAATGCAATTTTAGGTTGCATTAACAAAGGCATAGCATGCAAGTCATAGGAGGTGATAGTACTGCTCTACTTGGCACTGGTTAGGCCTCCTCTGGAGTATAGTGTCCAATTTTAGTCACCAAAGTATCGAAAGGATGTAGGGAAACTGGAAAGGATCCAGAGGCAAGCGACAAAGATGATCAGAGGGATGGAATGCAAGCCATATGAGCAAAGGCTGAAGGAACTGGGTATGTTTAGTTTGGAAAAGAGACGATCAAGAGGGGGACATGATACCAGTCTTCAAGTACTGGAAAGGCTGCAGTAAAAAAGATGGAGAAAAGTTGTTCTCTCTTGTCATAGAGGGCAGGACAAGAGGAAACAGGTTCAAACTACAGCATAGCAAATTTAGATTAAATCTCAGGAAAAACTTCCTAACTGTAAGAACAGTAGGACACTGGAACATACTGCCTTGGGAGGTTGTGGAAGCTCCTTCACTGGAGGTTTTCAAAAGGAGGCTGGATAGCCATCTGTCTTGAGTGGTTTAGACACAACAAATACTGCATCTTGGCAGGGAGCTGGACTAGATGACCCTTGTGGTCCCTTCTCACCCTATGGTTCTATGATTCTATAATTTCGTATGGTTTTGAAGAGGATCATTTTGAAGGCCATAATTAGAGGTGGGCATTGCCCATATAGATCTAAACTTCCCCAAAGTTCAGTGGTGTTGGCTCTGATATTTTGGTTCAGGGCCATCTCTAGGCATTATGCTTAATTATTCTGGGCTCTGACTCAGCTGAAACTCCATATGTATGCATGTACGTGTGTGTGTGTATATATACACCTGCAGATTATTTAGTCATTGCAACTAGGAAATTTCTCTATTTTACAGGAAAGGAATTTTATCTTTTAATTTTATGGTATTTACCTTACAAATGCCCTTTTACAACATGATATTTAAGGTAATTAAACGAGCAATAGTTATAATGCTGGCAAAAAGAAAAGGAGTACTTGTGGCACCTTAGAGACTAACAAATTTATTTGAGCATAAGCTTTCGTGAGCTACAGATGAAGTGAGCTGTAGCTCATGAAAGCTTATGCTCAAATAAATTTGTTAGTCTCTAAGGTGCCACAAGTACTCCTTTTCTTTTTGCGAATACAGACTAACACGGCTGCTACTCTGAAATGCTGGCAAAGAGTACAGAGTATAAGCAATTTGTCTGAAACGTAGATTCTGAAATTGAATATAAAAGGCATTCTGCCTTTGGGATATTCCTACCAAATTCCTAAAGTGCTTTCTAAACTATAATATTTTATGAACTTAGATCAGTAAAAATAAATTATAAATAGTAATAAAAAAGAAGGGTAATTTAAAATGTAGAAAGATCATCTCTCCTCCAGTGAACCAGCCCCAAATGAAGCAGAATTCTACTCCTTAGATAAGTCTTGTAAGTTACACAATCAGGGAACTAATTCAACTTCTGCAGAAGTGGTTGCACATCGGTGGCTATCATTTGATCTTTGCAAGGATCATGGATTGTGAATGTTCATAACTACTTTAGCCATATCCTCCCTGACCATTTCATGACCATTTGTCCTGTTGCTACTGATTCAGTCTTCTAATTGTCTCTCACGCCTCTACACTCAGTGTTAAACCAGTAATTCATAAATTTACAATAGAATTAAACTCCAAAAAACCAGAGACTACAGCCAATTAAGTGCCATCACTGATAGTGTTCTTCCCTCCTCTATTCTATATTATGCTCTCTTAACCCAGCATTAAACTCCTCCAAGTTTATCCATTCATAAAAAGCAAGCAGGTATGACACTCTGGAAAACACCCCTCACTTTAGGGTATTGTAAAGTCTTATAATTTTCATAAAATGCCATTCTGCAACAGCAGCAATTGGGGAAAGCTTTAAAGTCAGTAAAAATGTAAACATGTTATGATGGCCCTGCCTTGAATTAAACATGGTTCAGAGAAAAAGTAGAATTAAATTAACATATCTGATTTAGGATATCATTCCATTCCCATTAAATCCAGCATATCAGGCCCGTAGACCCCCACCTCGTTCCTGAAAACACTTACAAATTGAAGTTGATGAGACTATTACTGTGCTTAAGAGTCAACCATGTGGGCAAGTGTTTAAAGCATCAACGACCTAGTGCCCAACTCTGCTCCCACTAAAATTAATTGCAAAACTTGATTGACTTTACTGGGAGAAAGAGCAGGGCATTAGACTGCAATCTCCTTAGACAGCAACTATGTCTTCCTTTGTGCGCCCAGCACCAAGCATAGTGTTCAGGGATCACGCAGTGCTTAAGGTACTTGTACAAAAGACTTGCTTTATTGTGTCTGGTTCAAATGGGTTGTGCATAATGAGAGCTTCACAATGCTCTGGGCAGAGTCTCTGTTTGGGAAGCTCAGCCCTTTAAGGGCACAGTCCCCAATACTACAATTGGTGCTTAACAATAAGTATTAACAATGAATAAATATAATAGAATTATGTATAGAACTTGTTTGGAATGTTCTTCCTAAAATGTATTTCTCCTTGAACTGCAAGAGATTAAAAGAAACTAGTAACTATATCATGGGTATAATTCATAAAGTAACGTATTTTTTTTTAAAAAAAACAAACCTAAAATGGCTCAGAACTTAAAAAATTGGATGGCAAAAAACTGAATACCAGTGATGATTGAACCTGGTGATATTCAAAACACAGAGAGCTCTGAGCCATGCTGGTAGCTGTTCCCATCACAATAGACATTCTATGCGTCAGAGTGACGTTTGGGGTTATTGTGTGTGCTTGTTGTGTTGTTGTTGTTGTGTGGGTGATTGTGTTGATTTATGTCAGGGAGTGCTGGAAGATGTGCTGATTTGTGTGGCACTTGGGAAATTGTTTAATGCAAATTAGCTGTAGAGTAAGCATGGCAATTGGTTGAGTTACCACTGATACCACCCTGGCCTAGATCTCTTGGCCTGGCATAAGTACATGCCTTACTGTTGCATTGGTATAATTAGTAAAGCCAACATGGCAGAGAACTTAAAAGTTGGATGGTAACAGACTGCAAAACCAGTGATGATTCAACCTGGTGATATTCTGAACAAAAAGAGCCCTCAACCATGTTTGTGGCTGCTTCCCATTACCTCACGCTGACTTTAAAGACATAATAGGCTTGAGAGTGAAAATCCTGTCATTTTGTGATATGGATAATATGGTTCTACCCTCTCCTTTGTCAATAAATTAAAACCTGACATATCCTTAAATGTTATGGGTTTTACAACTATATATGTTACACTTTAATATCATGAAACATATTGAAATATTGTAGCATTACAGACATGATAAAGATGATAGTCTTAAAAACCTCAAATCTAAGGACCTTCCTCAAAAGGTCATTCTTCACAGCTTCTCTTTCTGCACCTTCAGTTTAACTGCAGTCTCAAAGGAGGACATGTGGACATCTCTGATTTCTGGGTGTCTACATGGCCTTATTTTTCCATGCAATTAATCGCACCTTCAAAACTGTACTCAAAAAATGTACATACGAGAAGGGAAGTCAGGTTTTTTGGGAAAAAACAGGTCCTAAAAGTGTTAAAAGCATTTCAATTACCATATGGCAACACTGACACATGGTCGTTAAATTCACTGTTTTGCCAGCCAAGCAGAGAAGGAGAGTGCACAGAAGGTCAAACAAATACACTGAGTGCATTTTACATTACTATGGGAAAATGTTAGGGTTTAGGATACATGTATGTGTATTTTGTGGGCACCCAAGCATTGTAATACAAAAATACATATACACTACAAATTGGGCCAAATTCTGGGCTCAGTGACACATTCTCTCACCAGACTGAAGATAAATTGGCTAAGCAAAACATTTCTCAGGGTAACAGTGTAGAATTTGGCCTTTTATCAAAACTGTGGTATTATCTGTGGGTTCTAAACATATTCTTGCACGTTGAAGGGGGAAATATTCTGTCCATCTCACACTGAGAATGGGTTCAGTACTCACTGTCGCTGCGTCTAATAATCTTTTGCCTATTTATTTTCATTGTACAGAAGAATGAGTGGTTATTCTCTCCTGTTACAGTCTGCTAATGAACTGAGCACTGCCATCTTGTGTTTTTGTGAGCAAGTACATTTATTATTTCATAAATGATCCCTTTAAAGCGCTTGAGTAAAATGTGTTGGTGAAGAAAAATCATAATGGCAGATTAGTTGGTGGATAGTATAACTCTCCCCTGATATGTGCCCTTGATAATGTGAGCCCTTCAGTTCTTGAATACAGACATGAGACCCAAAAAAAGTTAGAGTGAAAAACATTAAATGGAAAGTTTAGTAAAATGAAATAGACATTTTAAGCTTGGGTACGAATTTAGATTTGAATCTTTTGATTTGCAATATTGGGAGCTCATGAAAGTTTGTAATTAACAGTAGTGTCCAAAGCTCACATCATGCAAGCAGTTGCCTGTAAGCTTCTCTGAACAATTATTTTAACACATTTAAAGGGACACTGAAAACTTAAAACCTAGTCAGTTTTTTTTTCAGAATGAATTTGATGCAAGGATTTTGTGTTTTAAGGGTGGTTCTGTGCCGATATTCCAAATCTCAAAGCCTTCATGTGTCAAAACCTCACTCTAGCAGGCAATGATTCAAAGGCTGCACTTTGGAAGTTGTGCTAGGCAACAGATTTGAGACAGCTGCCTTTGAAGTCCTCCAGGCCAAGAACAGGCCTGACTTACATTTGGAGATCTCAGGAAATCTGAGATGTTCAACTCTTTCCAAAGAGCTTCTGTTAGCATCTCTACTTCAGAAGACCCAAATAGAGCCTTGAAGAAATCTTCACTTCTGAAGATCACTCGAGTCAAATATAAAAAGGAAGAGACAAAGAAAGAAAACAGTCTCCACTGTATCAAAAGAAGTTGCCCAAACTTAGCCAGAGAACTCAGTATTTCAGAATAAGTTTGGGGGTCATAGCTGCGAAGCATGCTGAAAGGTCAGTGCTGTTGATGAAACACAGAAGGTGTTGATGTGCCTAGCACCAAAGGAGGATCAGCTCCTGAAGGAAACGAAGCTAATCACCCCTAGTCCACTGAAATAGATGCAAATGAACTAACTGCTCCCCTCAAAGATGCACTGATAATTCAAAGTTGACATCAACTATGCAGCTAAAAGCATTAAAGGAAAATGGCATTGTGAGAAGCCACACTGGGGATTCTGGAATTAAAGAGAAAGAGGGAAAATCAGTTAAAGAATAAAAATATGCCATCTAAATTGAAAGTCATGGCGGCACAGAGCTGGATCCTCCTTAAATATTTCTGGTTCTGCCAGGGAGCTCCTTCACTGATCACCATTAGAAAAGAAACAAAATTGTGCTGAGCCTCTAGCAGTTGGTCTCAAAATGCGGTTGGCCTGCCTCCATCCAAGGGGACCAAACCATTTTGCAAGCTGGAGGACTTCAGCTCGACTCATGCTAAGGAGCTGAGACCCAGACATAGGAATTCACTCAATATTGTATCTGTAGAGACAATAATTTCTTCTGGCAAATACAACTTGTATCTACTCTGCTGATATTTAACTGCATGACATTTTTAGTCTGTAGTTGCAGAATGTAATTTCATAATCCAATATGTGCAGCTCAGGAATCAGACGTTTTGATGGAGCATCATCTACTGGTTAATGCACAGGCCTAAGAGTCAGGAGATTTGGGTTCTACTCCCAGATCTGTCACTGATTTATCATTTGACCATAACCAAGTCACTTCAACTCTTGGTGCCTCAGTTTCTCCAACTATAAAATGGGGATAATGATTCTTACTGATTTGTAAAGTACTTTGAGATCTACAGATGAAAAACATTGTGTAAGAGGTAGGAATTATTATAAACCTCACAGCGTCTCTGGTTAACAATCTGTAAAATGGGAATAATTGCCTAACTCACGGGGTGTTGAAAAGTTTTATTCATCAGTGTTTGTAAAGCATGTTGAGGTCCTCAGATGAAGTGTGCAGTATAAGTGGAAACTACAATTGTATGAACATGTAGTAGTTTAAAGAATAGTTTGACTCCAGGAAATGTCATGGGGATGTTTTCCAGTTATTGTGACTCAATGATTCAGTTCATAAGTTAAACAGTGAGTTTTTTCTAACTGCAAACTCATCCTCAGATTTGAAAGCCAACCTCTGTTTTTTCTGTTTTGTTCATTGCCACCAGTAACAAAGATCCTGCAAGCCAAATGTTGTTTTCTGTTGCACCTCTGCAACGTATTCCTTCAATGCGGTGTCACACAGGTATGTGTGGACACAATTTGAAAACAGTGGCGTTGCGCAGGTGGGCCTTCGATTGAACACTACTTACCAATTCTATGGATAACTTATAAGCAGAAAAGAACCCAGCTCACTCTCCCAGAGCTTTGTTGTTTCGGCAGGGCAAACTATGAGGCATTTATTCCCACTTTACAGATTGTTAACCAGAGACACCATGAGGTTTATTATAATTCCTAGCTCTTACCCAGCACTGTTCATCTATAAATCTCAAACTGGGCATTAAATATTTATTTGGGTTACTAAAGTTAGCATAAATGACTGCATGCACAGAGGGAGCAAATCTGTTGAGGAAGAAGGTGCCATATTTACATAATCACTTTTCAGAGTAGAACTGCACTTTAACATGTTTAATGATGCAATTAGTATTTGTCAAAATACCAAAAAACCAATTAATCTTCCCTCTGGCCCAACAGCCTGTCAAAATGTCACTTCTTTTTCCGTGGTTTCTAAATACAGAGAGTTAGCACAGATAATTATGCCTCCTCAAACATAAAGTAGTTGAGTTTCACAAATCACAATGCATGAAGCTGGTTTTGTTAGCCTGTCTTTCTGAGCTATGCTGATATAGAGTGATCTTGGTGCATGACATGTAGTGGTTTTATGAAGAGCATTGGGAGGTTAAAAACAGTGCTGTATTGTGTTTCTACTGTGTTTAGATTATCTGACCACGTGGGCGCAAATACCCGCCGAGGCAAGCAGAAGCTGACTTTGTGGCCATCTACAACACATGGAATATGGCTTTTGTTTTACCCAAGCAATAACATTATTTTGTATGTTATTTTTTTCTTAGCTGAAAGCGCATGTTTTGACTTTTCCCATCAATGTAGGAGTAACAATTTCTATTGTAGGTCATGAGACAAAAACAAACAAACAAACTTAGGGCTTTCTTTCTAAAGAAAATTTCTACCCACATTTTTTCCTAGTTTACCCAATTAATAAGGCAACTTATTTTTCTTCTATTTCCAAAACCGTAACAGCTGTAAGTAAATTTTCAAACATACTGTTTCCCTTTTGGGCCTGAATGGCTAGTCAAAGTTTGAGGCCCTGTGGGTAACCAAGTGGAGAGTTGAAATTGGTGGTACTCAGGTATTTCTTTGAGGTAATATTGTTTACTTACAAAGAGCATACAAAAGTCTGTGCCTCTGAATGCAGAAGGAAGCAACAGAAAACAGCTTCTTTTGCTCACAGCACAAAGAGCACTCTTGTCATCCTTAACCTTGACCCAAAAAACCTCTCCTTAGCTTTCTTACAGGACCAGCTATACTCTGTGAGTTGCTCCTTCAGGCTATCTCGCACTCAGTCTGTTCTTGGCTAACCTTAGTTTCTGTGTGATCTCTCTTTCCGCATACACACCTAGCCCAAACAACACTCAGCTGCAAGCTGGTACACACACACCTTTTGTCATAGGTGACAGAGTAGCAGCTATGTTAGTCTGTATTCGCAAAAAGAAAAGGAGTACTAGTGGCACCTTAGAGACCAACAAATCTATTTGAGCATAAGCTTTCGTGAGCTACAGCTCACTTCATCAGAATGCATCCGATGAAGTGAGCTGTAGCTCACGAAAGCTTATGCTCCAGTAAATAAATGTGTTAGTCTCTAAGGTGCCACTAGTACTCCTTTTCTTTTTGTCATAGGTGAAGGGCTTATACTTATCATTATGTTAACTGAAGATTGAGTTAAACCTACTAGTCTCAGTGGGGTTTTAACTCAACCCATAACAAGGTTTCACCAGCTTCTGCTTTCACCAGATTCTGATACATGGAGTGAGGTGCTGCTCACTGTGAATAAGGGTATTTGGACCTAAGTCAAATGGCAAGTTTTTACCTGTCATGACAATATATAAAAAATGTGTAGACAAAACACTCATTTTTTCACCCGGATATTAAAAATGGCCACTTTTAGACTCTAAAAGGTAAATGCACAAAATGTGTCAACTTGGTAAAAGAGACACACTGATAAGATTACCTAAATCACTGATCCACAGAACAATGCAGGCAAGTAGCATTGCAATTTAACTCAACAGCAACTCAACAATGTGTCTCAACCTAGATCTAATGGCAATCCTCTTTAGAGGTTAGAGAGAAGTTCATTCTGAATGCTCATTCACCCCTGGAGCTCTGTTGTGATTGCCAGTTGGAGTATTGTTTTTTCTGATGTGGACTCCTACTAAAAACTGGCCTGTGATGACACACCACATTCCATTCTCCATGTAGAGCATGACTATTTTTATCACAACCAGCTGGCTACACATTCAAACTAATGATGGACAGAAATTACCGGTAAAAACTTGCCATGTGACTTAAATCCGGATACCCTTCTTCATCATGAGCAGCACCTCACTCCAGGAATAGTCCCATTTACTTCAGTGGGACCACATGTGGAGTAAAGTGCTACTCTATGTGAGTAAAGGTATCAGAATCTGGTCCTTGGATAGCCAAAAAAGGTTACCTCAGTACAGTAGAACCTCAGAGTTACGAACTGACCAGTCAACCACACACCTCACTTGGAACCAGAAGTACACAATCAGGCAGCAGCGGAGACCCAAAAAAAAAAAAGAAGAAGAAGCAGCAGCAAACACAGTACAGTGCTGTGTTAAACATAAACTACTGAAAAAGAAAGGGAAAGCAGCATTTGTCTTCTGCATAGTGAAGTTTCAAAGCTGTATTAAATCAATATTCAGTTGTAAACTTTTGAAAAAACAACCATAGCATTTTGTTCAGAGTTACGAACATTTCAGAGTGACGAACAACCTCCATTCCCGAGGTGTTCATAATTCTGAGGTTCTACTGTATTTGATCTATTTCCTGTGTATTCCCTATAGTACGTTACCCATTTTGAGTATGCAGTTCTATTCAGACACATAGGCACCTATATTTGAAAATTTGCCCTTTCAGGTCCAGTCCTGCAATATGATGAACCGCTCTAGTGAGACTCCTGGTACATTGAACTCAATGGGAGTTGAAGTAATGCGGTGCTTTGTAAGATTGGACTTTTAGGCCCCAATTCTAGGCTGTGTCCTGGCTCCCTTGTGCCACTCAGGTAGTGTAAGTGGACCAGAAGCTGGCTGGGTTTTCCCATCAGGAAATACCCCTGACATGGAGAGGATTCGCCAGTGATGTTTAACTGGCAGAATTATTAATAATATTTGAAATTATTAATTTCAACCAGCGTCTACCAGACGCTAATTTAACCGTCAATTCCTTTAAGACCAAAGGGTATTTTATACAATTGTTCTAAATATGCCTAACAGACTAAAAATAAGCAGTCACTACATCCAACACAGTAACAAGGTATTTACAAGCATGTGATAAGTATACTTACCAATAGGCCAGAACTAGGGAAAACCATTTCAACCTGGTTCGCTGACATATTCAGGTATGGTCTGACAAAGAAAACCTTCAGATTCTTTATATGTTTCAGCTAACATGCTAACTTTAGCAAAAACCCATTGTGAAGCAGTTTATCCTTGCTACTTTCCTTCCTCCAAGACCTTCCTTTCTTATCTCCTCTCCCTCCTTGCTTACCAACAGAACACTGGGAAGGTTTGTGCTTGTTTCTTAGAAGACCATTTTCCTTTGTCTTGTTACTGCAGTGTTTCACTGTATCAGTTACTTTTTGAGCCATACATCTTTCCCACACTACAAGTAATAAGTAATATTACTTATTATTCTCACAGCCTCCTTTTATTTGCTGATTATGGCCTTTTCCATACTAGCCACAACCCACAAAGCAGATTTTTTTTTCATAACCAAACTTCACCTAACTTTAATTCTCTTAATTTCATAACTATCCCTACAGCTACCTTTCTCACAGTCCCCAGTACAGGGGCATAATGGGGACATGCCTGGGGGCAGAATAGTGTATATCAGGAGAGGAGACAGGGTGGTCAGAGAGCTTGCTCTGCACTCCAGTTTTTTCTGGGCTGTTGAATGGTCCCTTGATGATCGTTGCAGTCAGGGCAGAAATTAGATCAGCCTTGGGGCAACTCTAGTTTACCTAGGGACTAAACCCAGCAGCCACACAGTCTGGGAAGGACATAAAACTCTCTTTCGATGGCTCTAAGCTCAGCTCAGCCATTGCACAGCAGCCATTGCTCAGTTTATCCATATAAGAGTGCAGGAGTCACTAGTAATATTTCTTCTTTGTTGAAAAGTATACCCTGAGGCTAGAGATTGCAACTTCCTGTTGCATATTTTGAAAGGGCTAAGCATATTTTGGGTACTGCTGTTCTTTACATAATAACTAACATCAATAACTAATGTTTCTCTATTAAAAAAAAAATACAGTAACACCATTTTTAACCACACTCCTACATCAGGAAAATTTCCTTGAAGAAATCATAGCATGATGCATTCTGAAAACTAAAGTCCTCAGTCAGAATTCTTTATTTTTGCTCACCACTGCATACAGATATCACTTAAGTTTTAGTGGCACATGATACTACACACAGAAGAGTCAGACTTACTGGTGATTATCCTGTGGACAATCCCTCATTTCTCTTGGAAACCTTCGAGGGATGAAGTAACAGTAACCACAACGGGAAAAAAAAGTCAAACAAACAATACAGTATTATGGTAACTGATTACATTTTATTCAGAAAACATTAAGGGCTCCGTTCTGGTTTTTTGTTTTTTTGTTTTTTTTAAATACTTACACATACATCTTTTTGCCCTTTGGGGGTTCTTTAATAAAGCAGAATGGAGGCATTAGTGACAATCCAGAGGGACACCCAAAACATGCGACATAAACTGACTTCTAAACTAATAATATGTATGACTGTGAAATTAAATATGGCTCTGGGGATTACTTGTGTGGTCGCCTGGAGAAGCAGTGTGAGTTTCAATACACACTATATAGTTGATACAGCCGTCTGATCAGAAAAGTTTACAGCAAATAATCCGTAGCCAACTGAAAAAGGATTGCGAGGACTCTCGTCTTTCATATATAACTTCTCAGATTATAAATCAAAATACAATTAATACCTAAAAACAATGATGATACAAGAGGAAAACAGTATCTAGCCAAGCACTTTTAACATATATTAAAAACACAGTTGCACAACCAGAGTAAAACTACATCTGCTTTTCCTCACTCCCAAACCAAGAACTAACCAACCACAACTGAAAAGCAAAGCCTAAACAGTAGCCTATCCAACCCAATATATTAGACTTCAGCACATCTGTTTCCAAAATACAGAGAATATTAGTGGGTATTTACAAATTAATACCCCCTAAAGGTCAACAGGTTGAGGTTATTAGGGATGGGCAAGGAAAGTGTGAATTCCAAAGTTCCTTGCAAAGAAATCCACTGCTGGCAATCCTGCCTCTTTTTAACCAAGGTGGATCTAGGTCAAATGCTTCCACTGGTCGCAACAGAGTATTGTATAGGGAGATTTCAGAGTAGCAGCCATGTTAGTCTGTATTCGCAAAAAGAAAAGGAGTACTTGTGGCACCTTAGAGACTAACAAATTTATTAGAGCATAAGCTTTTGTGAGCTACAGCTCACTTCATCGGATGCATCCGATGAAGTGAGCTGTAGCTCACGAAAGCTTATGCTCAAATAAATTTGTTAGTCTCTAAGGTGCCACAAGTACTTCTTTTCTTTTTGTATAGGGAGAGAGTCAGATTCCCCAGCAGGTAAGTCCCAAACCACTAGAAATGTTATTGGAAAATCTACAAGCAGTCAGTCCAGATCCTGATGCACTGGTGTCACAAGCTCATAGTAAGATACATTGCTTAACTGTTTCCAAAAGGATTTAAGAGAGATCCTTAAGTCAAGAGCATTTTCTAATCTCAAGGTGACAAATGCATAGTAGCAAGGTCCCTATATGAAAAATGCTCACAAACTCCTTGCCACACATAGATGAAAACTTCTCAGTTGCTGCTGCTCATTGAACAGCTGCAGTGGATGCGACAGTGCTCTGAGATTGCAAATTCAAGGAGGAATACCAGTTGCTTCCTCACATCTGTAATGTGACATAAGAATACATTTAATTTGCACCTTTCACTTGAGAGTCTCAAAGCACATTACAAAAACTTATTGATGGAGCCTTAACATTCCTCTGAGGTTGGTAAATAGAATTATACCCATTGTACAGATAAGTAATATGAGGCCCAAAGAGATGAAGAGGACTTGTCAATATCACACAGAGTCAACGGCACAGCTGGGAACAATATCCTACTTCCCAGTCATGTGCTCAAACCATAAGATCACAGTGCCTCACGTAACCTTTCAAATGTATACAAAAATTGCAACCAAGTTTTTAAAATGACATTTTCACTATAAAGAGAAACCTTTTTTCTGTTCTCATATTTATGATTTTCACAACTGTCATTTCACTGCAAAAGTGATTACAGTATAAGGGAAAGTCACAATTTTGTGCTGAGCTGGAAATTAAACTTTCTTTTTTCAGTTACAGAAAGTTGAGTTTGCTTATGAGCATGGTGATATTCCTTTTGTCAAATCCACAGAATCTTGTAAAATATCATTTTCCACAGGTAAACTCAGAGCTAAAATTGATAATTTTGCACAGCCCTAGAAGCGATGGTTTAGAAAAATATATACATATATTCGTCAAAATTCTGTCATGAACAAACCTCAGGCAACTTTATTAAGGTCAATTGAGTTACCTCCGGATTTACAACAATGTCATTCAGAACAAAATGTAGCAAGCATTATATTGATTTCTAAGGAATTTTAAAACTCTAAATACCAAAATCAATAGCAGGATATAATCCTAAATAAAACTTCCTTTACACTATTTATTTATGCCTCAGTATTAGACACAGTGGAACTCACTTTAATTGCTTGACAAAAAAGAAAGCTGAAACTGTGGAAGAAGAAAAGGCAAACTCTAAAAAAAATCTCTGATTTAAGATTTTTAATTAATTGCTTTCAAATGTCACCAACTTTAAAAACAACTATATAAGTGGTTCCTTCCATTTGTGTTTAAATCAAATTTCATGTAAGGCTGCATATTTCTATATTACTAATATTTTTCTACAGGACTGGCCACTAAACCAAAGGCTGCTTTCCAGCAGTGCCCTCACCCTGCCACAATTGTGCAATAACGCAAACACACATAAACAATATATCTTAAAATGCATGACATATTTAAAACCCACAATCAACAGAGGGCAAAATTGGGACTCAGGAACTCTAGCACAGGCAATAATGAGTTTATCTAGTGTGGCCCTTTGTCCATGAGTACAAACTGGTTGGTACATTTTGGAAAACCAAATTGGGCCAATGCTTCATTCCTGATTAGATTCCTCAAGGTGCCAGACTTAACCATGCTGGTTTCATTTCTTGTATGAGAGAAAATAAAGAAATACATCCATTGGTGTAATGACAAAAACATCTGTCAGAGTCATCAAATTGTTGGGTGGTTGGGTTCACATGAGAAAAGTCCGATAGGTATCTGATGCCTAGCCCTTTATAGTCATGAGGGTTGCCCTGGGAGATCACAGAGCCACAGTACCTGGGGCAGCAGAATGTGACACACACTCAGAAATAAGAAAAGGAGTACTTGTGGCACTTTAGAGACTAACAAATTTATTAGAGCATAAGCTTTCGTGAGCTACAGCTCACTTCATTGGATGCATTTGGATGCATTTTGAATGCATCCGATGAAAAGAGCTGTAGCTCACGAAAGCTTATGCTCTAATAAATTTGTTAGTCTCTAAGGTGCCACAAGTACTCCTTTTCTTTTTGCGAATACAGACTAACACGGCTGCTACTCTGAAACACTCAGAAATCATTCAATATTTTTAGTTGACAGGTTTCAGAGTAGCAGCCGTGTTAGTCTGTATTCGCAAAAAGAAAAGGAGTACCCGTGGCACCTTAGAGACTAACAAATTTATTAGAGCATAAGCTTTCGTGAGCTACAGCTCACTTCAAGTGAGTACTCCATGGGTACTCCTTTTATTTTTAGTTGGGGATTGTTCCTGCTTTGAGCAGGGGGTTGGACTAGATGACCTCCTGAGGTCCCTTCCAACCCTGTTATTCTATGATTCTATGATTTTAAATCTACCTGACCAAGTGAAGTGCTTTGTAAATTTAGCAAAATAGATTTTAAAATGTCAAACTATTTAAGAAGCCAGTTCGGCTGTACATAGCCCAAAATGCTGAGATCAGACTGCTAAATAGAGGGGGTTTAATCTGAGAAGGTCTGCAACAGCATCCAGTTTGGAGAATCTGCATCAGGTATTTCAGTGACAGGTAGTAATACGAAACCCTAAGATAAAAGATATCAGCAATTACACCTGAATAACAAGACCCCTGTCCTCAAAGGTATTTAGGCACATTTGATTTCAGTGGGAGTTAGGTACGTAAATACCTTTGAGGACACGGGTCTTGTTATTCAGATCTAATAGTTGCAAATAGTACCAAAATCAAGAGACAAAGGAGGCAATTGCTATGTTAAGCAACTCTGTGAGTTTGTGTATTTAATGCCATGGTTCCTTATCCCCTGACATTAGCTGAGCATTTGATGTGGTGATATTTTGAAACAGTATGTTGCTGGTTTTGTTTGTGTGATTCATGTCATCAACTTTTGGAAATGGTAAAGATAATTGAAATGACCTACCATTCCACACAGCTATAGATGAAATAATGTTTATAAACAATTTTTTCAACATTTTGGTCTTCCTCATCTTAAAAAAAAAATGACAGGTTAAACAGTAAAACTAACAATTCAGCAATGAGACATCAACTACCGTGACACTGTATTAAAAACTTGCAACTGAACTTACCTCATCCCATTGGTGACTAATCAGTTGCAATAAGTACACTCCCTGTGGTATAACCAGGCTTTCATACCAGTCTGCTGCATATGACTCATCCTCAACATTAGTCATATCAATGGATGGGTCAAGACTGCCTTCATTGTTGTTTACTTTCCATCACTGGTCAGTAGGGATGGAGCGGACACTCATAATAGGGATTGCTTTTAAAATCCTCACTCAAGGTATAATCCACAAAGATACTTAGGCACCTAAGGGCCATTTTTAAGCACCAGCGCAATCCACAAAACTCCCACTCAGCTGCCACCTAACTCTGTAGGTGCCTAAAGTCACTTGGTGCCTACGTTTTTGCCTCTGAGTATGTGCACTGCTGCCTTACTATAGGCATGCGACCCCCGGCCTGAGCTCAAAGCAATTGACAAACTGGGAAAGATAGGCATTTGGGCACCTAAATCGGGTACCAGGGTCCAGATCCAGTAGGCATGCTCAGAGGTCACCCACTGGACTAGGCTGCTCAGGCAAGTTCAAACAAAATGGCTGAGAAGAAGGAGGAGGACTTCGTAACCTTTAGCCTCGGGGACTCACCGAGGATGTAGTTCAAGTCCCCTCTCCTCCTGACATGGGGAAGGGATTAGAACAGGATCTGCCACCTCTCAGATGAGTGCCCTAACCATTTACTACAACACAGGAGTATAAAGAACTCCACTAAAATTCTTCTAAGATTCTTTGAGAGTTGTATAGGGAAAGACCAAAATATTATTGTGTGCATGGACATATGCTAATCAAAGTCTTGCTCCCGTGTTATGACAAGGACAACTGTTTAGACCTGTCTGGCACCTTCTTGGAGAGAGGGTCAACACCACTCTTGTCTCAGAGACCAATGCACAGCTCTCCAGCAGCACTACTCCAGCCATCTGCCCCCATACAGCAGGATGAAGGGGTGCAAAGTAAAGCAAAAGAAAAAGTCAGGATGCCTCTGTGCCCACTAAAGACAGAATCCAGAGCCTCCAAAAATCCAAGGAGGAAAAAAGAGAGAAAAGAACCAGCCCTTCTCCTTTGGGAGGCGGTTTGGACAGTCAAGGATCTCAAGCAGTTTCCCCAATCAGTAATCACCACTCCTAGAGGTTGGGACTCTCTGAATTACAGCCCTGGTCCTTCAGATAGCCACTCTGCAGTATGCAGGGACCACCCTTTTAAGGATCCACTCTTCTCCAGGCTCCACAAGCCTCACAGGTGTGCGGGGGTGGGGCTGATTGTGCCCATGGGAGCTCTTTAACCCTGTCCTGACTGGGGTGCAGATCTGCCCCACTACAACTACAATACTTCTGTAGCTCAGCTGTCCTGAGCACGTTTTAGCAGCACGGTCATGAATTCCTATTACATACACATTTCTGTTGAGGAAAAAAATTAGGGTGCCACTTTTTCTGGTGGCTTTTGTCATTTTACAGTAAACCCTTTTTGGGTCAGAAACTAAATGGAGAAATTTGCTCACTTGTTGGCTTAATATTAAAACAACAATATGTTAACAGCAATATTTCTTTTAAAATATACCACGAATGGAAACTTTGTCCTTTGCTTTTTTTTGTTTGTAAAATGTCGTGTTAGAATCACAGTGCCACATCCTGAAGTATTTACTAAGCAACACTGAGTTTTGCCCGGGTAAGAACTCAATAAGGACTTCAGGATATAATTGCATATGATCTAAGTCGGACACAAAGTCCACTTTCCAAGCTGTAAGTTAACTTCTTCAAATTGAATCTGCACCATATTGTATACAGTTGCATGTCAAAGAGAAGCTTATTTATTAACTTGAAGTGTTAGCGTACAATTGCTTCGGCCCACCGTGCTTGTCACCATGAAAGGTTTTCCTCCTTCCCGCCCCCCCCCCCCCGCACCCTGCTGGTGATGGCTTATCTTAAGTGATCACTCTCCTTACAGTGTGTATGATAAAAACCCATTGTTTCATGTTCTCTGTGTGTGTATATAAATCTCCCCACTGTATTTTCCACTGAATGCATCCGATGAAGTGAGCTGTAGCTCACGAAAGCTTATGCTCAAATAGATTTGTTAGTCTCTAAGGTGCCACAAGTACTCCTTTTCTTTTGGCAAAACTTTGTGGCAGTAACAGAGGCATTTCTTGTTTGAAGCTACCATTTGAATTTCAATAGAAATGAAAAAAGTAGTAATTTATTAATAGAAATAAGATTCTTATGAATGTTACAAAATAATCATTAGTCATGGTTCATGATATCCAGACCCTTGTGAACTTAATGTGAATTTGGACAGATTATCCAAAGAATGTTTCCGGATAATGTCTTGTATATAATCCGTAACTATAGTTCTGGGAAAGTAAAGCAACTTGATGATGCCAGTATTTAGGATGGGGATATGTGCTTTCTCTTACCATTTATCAGTTATATTTATAATGCCTTGGTAATCAGAACATCACAGGAAAAGGGGATTATTGCATATTTGAGAAATGGCTTTTTTAAATATGCAGCTGAAATGTTCGGCCGAGGAAGAGACCGATATAAATAAAGAACAGAAAACAAAAGACTGAATAAGAGCTTTCATCCAGGACACGAGACCTCTAAGAAAAACCAACAACAGCCACTATCAACATTCTGTCAATACTTTAAAAGGCCTAGTCAAAAATTCTAAGGGCCTGATCCTATTTTTAGAGCAGCAAGTGTCAAAATTTACATAGTTAATGCACTCTTAAGGATCAGAATTTAGACAGAAATGGTCTGATTCTCAGGTGCACCACAGAACTTTTGCACTGGCTTCAAATAGCCAGGTGAGTGTGAAAGATGGAAAGATCCATTCCATTCCATTCCAAACCCTATTTTTGCAAGGGGACATGAATTTCCTGACACTTTGGACCTGATTCTGCTGTCGAATGTCAGTACCCCTTTATATCTTCTTCAGATCCAGGTATAGGGACAATTTTGGAGAAAAGGCTGGCCAGAGTATCACTGTACCAGCTGCCAGAATGGACCTTTGGGACCATTGCAGCCAGGTGTAAATTAGAGCAGCCCCACTAGAAAGAGAGGACAGAGGAAACATATCATACATCCACCTTTGCCATTCTTCTCCCACGGCCTATGTTGAGCAAATGAAGTTGGTTAGATCTGAGAACTGGACCCATGATGTCAGGAAATTATCAATTAAAGGAATGATATGAGACACTCGGTTTTATCATGACCATGACTTCACAATTCTATGCTTAGCTAGATAGATCACTCTCTTTAGGCACCTAAATATAAGTAATTCTGTGTGGATAATTACTGGCTTGTTATCTTCATGGCACAAACCTTTAGTTTTCGGTCTAAGCCGAAATCTGAACGAGATAAGCATTCTAACGCCTTGTGCCTCAAATTGAGAATTTGAAAATGAGAACACACGCCGGAAGAAATTTCAAATCACCAAACCAAGTACACTGGCTCCTACTAATGTATGTTTTTCATATTTTTTTTTTAAAAGCTGTTGTGAACATTAAATTCATGTTCCATTGTTCTATACTCTACAGCTCTGATTTTACCTTTAAAACAAACACAGAAAAGAAAGAAAAACGCTACGAGAGGAAATTTGGGTCTCTGGCTGTTGCTGATCTTTTTGCGAACAGAAATTTCATCCCGAGGGATGCGTGTGACATCTGAAAGTGGACAGGAAAAACTGACAAAAAAGGAGGACTTGTGGCACCTCAGAGACTAACACATTTATTAGAGCATAAGCTTTCGTGAGCTACAGCTCACTTCATCGGATGCATTTGGATGCATTTTGAATGCATCCGATGAAGTGAGCTGTAGCTCACGAAAGCTTATGCTCTAATAAATGTGTTAGTCTCTGAGGTGCCACAAGTCCTCCTGTTCTTTTTGCGAATACAGACTAACACGGCTGCTACTCTGAAACAGGAAAAACTGAATATGATTTGAGCCAATTTACTGGTAGAGCCGCAGGCAGGGCCGTCCCTAGGGCGTTTGGGGTGCCTTACGCAGCACCCCAGGCCTCCCCCTCCACCTGGGTCCGGGAGGCAGGAGCTGTGGGGGGCCACTTTTGGGGGCCCCACAGGCCCAGAGCGGCCCGGGGGATCAGCCCACTCCCCTTCTCTCGCCCCGGCCCCAGCCGTGTCGCTTGGGGGAACGGCCCCACGCGCCAGCCGCGGCGGGAAACGGAGCAGCCCGGCCCCAGCCCGCTCTGCCCCGCCAGCTCCCAGCCGCGGCGCTCGGCTTCCCGCCGCCGATGAGAGCCGGGGGGCGGTCCCTTCCCCCACCCGAGCGACACGGCTGGGGCCGGGGGCAAGGGAAGCGGAGCGGGCTGGGGCCGCATCGCTCTGCTTCCCTTCGCCGGGGAGAGCGGGGGCTCGATCCTTTCCCCGCCCTCGCCTGGGAGCGGGCGGCTCCGCTTCCTGCCGGCGAGTGCGGGTTCGCTGGGGGAAGAGGTGGGCCTGGGGCGGAGGGAGTTGTCCAGGGCCCCACGCCCCCGCTAGGGGGGGCCCTTCCCCTTGCCGTGGGGGGCAGACCGTGCTGGGGGCGGCCCAGGGACCGGGCTGGTCGCTGGGGCTGGCGCTGCCATGGGGCGCCATGAAATTTGGGGCAATTTGGTGCCCCACATTTCAGGGTACGGGTCCCCTATGCAGCTGCGTGTACTGCAGACGCCTAGGGACGGCCCTGGCCGCAGGCATCACCCATCATCGTGCTCAAAACACAGCCGGCAAAAACCTATCTTGGAGAGTTTTCATTGATTAGCCCCCATACTGTTTCCAATGACTTAGGCCTTGATTTTGTTCTCACTGAAGTCATTGGGAGTCTCTCCATTGACATCAGCAGGAGTTGGATCTGGTCCTTAAGTAGAAGATTAGGTTTCTGTTGCTCTCCTTCTCTAAATTATGCATGTCACGGTTTGCTGTTCAGTTCCAAGTGAAGTTTTAAAATCATGCCAAATCTCTTAACTTTCCACGGTGAAAGTTGTAGGTGTTTCTGGGCTGTAATCGTTCCTTCCTTTTCCACAACTCTTACAGTTATTTTTCAAGCACTCATGGAATGTCTGAAGTGACCACAGATTATCAGGTTGAACCCGGTCTATTTTCCCTTATCCTCTCACCATGTGGAAAGTCATACATGATGAGGTTCAGGTATGCAGCAAAGCAGAAAGCATACCAGGAGTTGCCACACTGCTATTAAACATTGACTCCATCACCAGCAGCAGGGGGCCCATATGAAAAGCCACTGAGGGGGTAAACTACACATATGGTTATTTGTTCAACTTGTTCAGAATGTAAGCTGTAATGAGATCTTTCTCAAACCACTTAAGCAATGGGCAGTCTGCTTCCCGAAACTTGTGCCACTGCTGATACTGATGCAGGAGACATATCAGAAATTTGTTTTAAAAAATAAACCAAGTAAACAATCATGGTTAAGTAATAAATTATTCAGCCACTTGTCCTTGGGGCCTTATTTTTTCCCCATTCATTTTTTCCTCTTTGTCGATATCCGAGGGGGGCATTAGGTAGTTTTCTTTGGTCGATGGATATGAATCAGCACTATGTTGACTCTCTAGTAAAACTGGTCTTTGCACTGAGCTGCATTAAATTTCATACTATATTGTCCGACATGTGCAGGCACTTTAGTTGGCAAGTGGGAAGCTGGAAAAAACTCAAGGAGAACTCAAGAAGAAAAGAAACTCATGGAGAAAAGAAAGTGGGCAGTTTGGTTAGAATGAATCCCTGCTAATAAAACTGGAAGGGTAAGTTGCTAAAATACTGTTCCATCTACATTAGTAGATGTAGGAACAGGGATGGTCTCAAACTGCAACCTCAGTTCTAAACACCTTCCAACTTTAGGGAAACTCAAATCCATTGACTTCAGCACACATTGGATCAGGCCCTTTATGACTTCTTCATAACTGTTGCTTAGCACTTGGATACTAAAGTGATATGTGCCTTAGCAATACTTAGGAGAAAAGGACCCTGGCAGAAAGAAGCTGTCTAGGAGAGGCTGAGATGGGGCTGGCTGAAGAGGGAATATGTACAGGACAGCAGGAGAATATACTGATTCAGTGAGCCTCTGTTGCAATCTCTGCTGGCGGGGCTCCTATGGCATTGTTGGTGGAAATTAAAGGAGTCCCTCACTATTGAAGCACCTCTGAGAAGACAAATATCAAAATACTCCCCTCCCTAAGGTGAATTCCTTCCCACAGCCTCCCCAAAATCAGCATGCCTTGCTGGTGCACCGGTGTGGGTGAATCTAGTACAATTACTATTTTTGCAACAGCCTTGTGAACAGGTGAATCAGTGTTATTAGATATACAACAACAATTCTTTTCGGAGATTGAACCACTTATAAAAATATCAAGAAACTAATCAATGAGTAAGCTCAATGTCAATTTTCTATACTGTGAACTTTCCTTAGTACTGTGTAGACTCTCTCTTGATTAACATTTAGAACCTCTGCCAGTTCTAAAGATGTCTCCGACTTCTCAGACTGCTAGGAGATTGTTTTAAAAATCTGAAAGCGATAATAAAAGTTGACGAACTGACCCAAAGTGGAAACGTTCACCACTAAACAGAACTAATGCTGACCATTCTCTTTTCCTGTGCTCACGGTTACCCAATAAGAACTACTTTTAAGAGACAGCTGTAGCAGCTGAACAGTGACCCATGATTTCGAGAAGAGGAGGGAGGATGATTCGAACAGATATGCAGATTCAGAAGTATATCTGGTCAAGATTTTTTCAATAAGACTTTTTTCATTGGAAAATGCTGATTTGTCCAAGACAAAACTTTTGTCAGGAAAGAATCAGTTTTAATGCAACTTTTATGCTGTCTGGGTTGGCTCAGGACCATGAGTGCCAACCTCAGGGCAGACACCCCAAGCTGATTATGTATTCTATAATTTGATTTCACCAACCCAGTAACAAATGTGAACTCTTGGATCACTATAGCAGTCTTGCCTTGCAGTCACAGGCAGTCCCCTTAGACTCTCCAGTCTATCTTATCACCCAGACAAACTGGACTTAGAGATAAATGGTCACTTACACCAAAAATCACACAATATGCAAGTTGCTTCCTGTCCCAAGAGACCAGTCACTTACCAGAGATCAGTTGGTACCCTAGATCATACACCAAAGACAACATCTGTAGCCATTCCTGTAATAAGAAAAGGAGTACTTGTGGCACCTTAGAGACTAACAAATTTATTTGAGCATAAGCTTTCGTAAGCTACAGCTCACTTCATCGGATGCATCGGATGACAGTCTGTACCCCTATGTTCATAGTTTTTTACAGGACTATGTCTGGATTTAATGCATCTGAGGGTGCTGACGGAGTTGGCTGATGTGATTGCAGAGCCATTGGCCATTATCTTTGAAAATTCATGGCAATCAGGGGAGGTCCCGGACGATTGGAATAACTCAAATATAGTGCCCATCTTTATAAAAGGGAAGAAAGAGAATCCGGGGAACTACAGACTGGTCAGCCTCACCTCAGTCCCTGGAAAAATCATGGGGTAGGTCCTCAAGGAATCCATTCTGAAGCACTTGGAGGAGAAGAAGGTGATCAGGAAGAGTCAACATGGATTCAGCAAGGGCAAGTCATGCCTGACCAACCTGATTGTCTTCTATGATGAGATATCTGGCTCTGTGGATATGGGGAAAGTGGTGGATGTGATATATCTTGACTTTAGCAAAGCTTTTGATATGGTCTCCCACAGTATTCTTGCCAGCAAGTTAAAAAAGTATGGATTGAATGAATGGACTATAAGGTGGATGAAAAGATGGCTAGATCTTCAGTCTCAACGGGTAGTAATCAATGGGTCAATAGCTAGTTGGCAGCCGGTATCAAGCGGAGTGCCCCAAGGGTCTGTCCTGGTTTTGTTCAACATCTTCATTAATGATCTGGATGATGGGCTGGATTGCACCCTCAGCAAGTTTGCTGATGACACTAAGATGGCGGGAAAAGTAGATATGCTGGAGGGTAGCGATGGGCTCAGAGTGACCTAGACAAATTGGAGGATTGGGCCAAAAGAAATCTGATGAGGTTCAACAGGGATAAATGCAGAGTCCTGTACTTAGGACGGAAGAATCCCATGCACTGCTACAGGCTGGGGACCGACTGGCTAAGTGGAAGTTCTGCAGAAAAGGACCTAGAGATTACAGTGGACAAGAAGCTGGATACTAGTCAACAGTGTGCCCTTGTTGCCAAGAAGGTTAAGGGCATATTGGGCGGAATTAGTAGGAGCATTGCCAGCAGATCGAGGGAGGTGATTATTCCCCTCTATTCAGCGGTGGTGAGGCCACATCTGAAGTATATGTCCAGTTTTAGGCCCCCACTACAGAAAGGATGTGGACAAACTGGAGCGAATCCAGCGGAGGGCAATGAAAATGATTAGGGGTCTGGAGCACATGACTTACGAGGAGAGGCTGAGGGAACTGGGCTTATTTAGTCTGCAGAAGAGAAGAGTGAGGGGGGATTTGATAGCAGCCTTCAACTACCTGAAGGAGGGTTCCAAAGAGGATGGAGCTAGGCTGTTCTCAGTGGTGGCAGATGACAGAACAAGGAATAATGGTCTCAAGTTGCAGTTGGGGAGGTCTAGGTTGGATGTTAGGAAACACTATTTCACTAGGAGGGTGGTGAAGCACTGGAATGGGTTACCTAGGGAGGTATTGGAATCTCTATCCTTAGAGGTTTTTAAGGCCCAGCTTGACAAAGCCCTGGCTGGGATGATTTAGTTGGGGTTGGTCCTGCTTTGAGCAGGGAGTTGGACTAGATGACCTCCTGAGGTCTCTTCCAACCCTAAACTTCTATGATTCTATGTTAAATTATATACAAAGCATACTGTGTAAGGTATCACTTGAAAACTCATGATTTGCCGATCATTATTGTCCTGATAAAATATGCAGGGCAACATTGTATGTAAAGATATAAGATTCCACTGTATGTATTACCAAGACATATTCCAACACGTTCTGGAGGGCAGTCACAAACAAGTTCCCCCAAGACAAAAGGCTAGCCAAGGCCTCAGCCAGGTGTCAGCAAGATCAAGTGGTCCACCGCCTGACCTAATGGCCACTGTTCAGCAGGAGAGAGGGTGTGAGTAAAAAATCTACAGTTTTGACAAAAAAGCAGTTTACGGTTCCAGGACACTCCAAATTTCTGTCTCCTCAACATGAGCTGGAGATGATTCTTGCACAAGAGAAAGGACTATCAGAGGAGAGGCAGACGCCCCAAATAATCTTTCCTTTGCTCTCTACCCACAGCATCATCAAACACTGAAGAACAAAGGAAGCAGCATTGGACTGGGGGGAGAGATCCTGACTGAAAGAGGTTCAGCCAATAAGACGTCTGGAACATGTGGTGAGAGAGACCTTTGCTTTGTATTCACTTAGCTTGTTACATTAGGTGTTAGTTGTGTTTTACCTTTTATTTCCTTGTAACCAATTCTGTCTTATATGCCTCATTACTTATGGTCACTTAAATCTCTCTTTCTGTAGTTAATACATTTGTTGTTTTATCTAAACCAGTGTGTTTGGATTGAAGTGTTTGGGAAACTCCATTTTGGACAACAATATTAGTGCATATCATTTTCTATTAATAAAAGACGGACTTTATATAAACTTACATTGCTTAGGAGGGTGCTGGGCAGTACAAGACGTACATTGTACGGGAGAACGTCTGGGACTGAGAGTTTGCTGGTGTTGCCCTGTAGTGTAATTCATGAGTGGCTGGCTATGCCCTCAAACAGTATAGCTGGGAGTGATTTACATGCTGGAGGCTGTGTGTGAGAAGACCAGGAGTGGTTGCTCTCACAGCAAAGCAAGGTAAAAAGCACCCCAGGTTGGGAAATGGAGAGGACACAGCTTTCCATCAGTCCAGATTGTACCCTGCATAATGTCACAAAGACTAAAACCTATTTTGAACAAAATTAACAAACATGTGAACTGGTCCGATCTCCAGCTACAAGGTTGTTAGTTCTTAGCTAATGCCTCCAGTCTGGGCAAGAGCTAGCCTCTGGCCTGCCAGCCTCACCCCCCATCACAAAAGTGGTGTAAGAAGGTGTGTCCCTGACAAGCCTGAATACTCCTCAGGGTCCCCCCATTCTCTACAAGGGTGTCATCCACTGCATTTTCCTTTCCCTTGATATGAATTATTTCCAGATAAAATTCCTATAGGGCTAGACTCCAATGAAGAAATCTAGAATTGGTTCCTTTAGCTTGGTGCAGCCATGTCAAAGGGGCATGATTGCTTAAAACAGTACGTTTTTATTACACAAATAAGGTTTAAGTTGCTTGACAGTCCAGACAATTGGCATAGCACGCTTTCCTGATTACCTCTGCAGTCCCCATCTTGCATTTGGAGACCTTGATAGTGAGGTTGGCTTCTCTCAGCCTTTGTAACACAAGTCCCACATGGTTTAAGTGGTCTTGCCAGGAGCTACTGAAAATAGCCATGTCATCTACATAGGACCTGGCAAAGTTCTGTAACCCCCACAGCACCTCATTGATAAGCCACTGAAAGGTAGCACCTGGATTTATTAATCCAAAAGGCATATAGTCCATATTTAAATTCATATAGTCCAGATTTCCACTATAAAAATTAATTTTCCTGGGCATCAGCATCTAAGAGAATTTGCCAGTACCCACAAGTCAAATCCAGTGTGCTTATAAATTTTGCCCCCCAACCCCTCCTCCAACAGATCCAGTAAGTTCTCTATTCAGGATGTGGGATATTGGTCACATTGGGTGATAGCATTTAGCTTTCTAAAATCCACACCAAATCTCCTGGCTTTATTCTTTTTAGGTACCATTACAATAGGAGACACCCGGGGTTTTTTGACTTAGTAATGACTTAGCTTTTGACTCAAAAGGTCCTTCCCAATAATCCTGCACTTTTTTTTTCCTTATTGGGATCAGCACTAACACCAAATCACCAGTATCAAATTATCTTTCTTCAGCATGCTGGTCAGACCAAACTTTCTGAGTGCATGACTTTCCTCAAGATTCTGTTGCACTAAATTCATCATAATCTATAAATTTATTTTATTCATATCTTTTTGGATATATATTGTAATTTTATATCATTTTAATAGTTTTTAATGTGATTTTATGTGAATAAAGGTGTTTTTCATGTCCTTTCTCTCTCTCTCTCTCTCTCTCTCTCAATTTCAAAAGCACTATCTTTCATCCCGCTACACAATCGGAAATTTTTTTAAATCTCAAAAATGTCCATGGGATGTGACCAGCTCTATTCATAAGCATCAGCAAATAACTCCACTACCATTTTAGTCTTACAGTTAAAAGGGAAATGCAATTTAAGAACCTGAACCTGCAAACACACATGTGCATTACTTTACTCAGGCGAATAGTCTCATTAAGCTCAGTGGGACTGCTCACATGAATAAACTTATGTATCAGTATAAACATTTGCAGGAACAGATGCTTACAATGCAATGTAGCCAGGAGCACTTGGTTTACTTATTATCAAATAAAATTTACATGGGTCATCTGTCAGTGAAGCAGCTTGAAGAAGTTTGTGGGAATAATGGTAGGATGCAACATTTGCTTACAGCACACTGGCAACAAAATAAATCAAAGCATCACAGAAATTAGACATAGCTCAGCTAGTCTTTGCCCTGCCAATGCAAGGAAGAACATGTAGCTAGCCAGAAAAAATAGACTAATACTGGATTCTCTCTCTATATATATATACACACACACATATACATACACACACACACAAACATTGAATAATAAGTTTTTGTCTCCTTTCTTTTCCTCACTGTGAATGGTTTATGCTTTATGAACTCTTTCCTCACTTTCTGATGCATGACACTGAACACACTTTTCACTACCTTACCAACATTCACCTTTCCTTTAATTAGTCTCACTTCATTTTCTCCTTTTTGGCTGTAGGGTTGTTGAAGAAAAAAAACTTGCAAAAAGTATGTTCTAATTCAAACCATTCAAAAATAGTTCAAAAGCTTCCAAAAAAAGTCACCTGTCAGCAGAAACCACCCACCAAAAATTTCACTTTGAGGTAGAAGTTTCAAGAAATCACTGAAAACAGGAGATTAGAAGATAAAATTTTATGCAGCCTGAGGGCCACTACAATCTGCTTACAATTTGCTGTTTCTATTAACATTTTTGCTAGAAAATTAATTCTCTAGAATATTCACAAAAGCTGAATACAAGTGGGATGCCAACTACGACCAAAAGTGAATTCAATCTGAACGAATATTCCTGGAAGCAATTTGTTGCATAGTCATTCAGTTTTATTCAATACTATTGCAACAACTGAAAAGTAAAGACTGCTTTTTTAGCAACTCATGACCTGTGACATTTGATGGGATTCTTTTTAATTACACAGTATTTCTGATGGTTTATAAGTGCCCTTTTCACCCGGACTTTGCTGCAACATTTCCAATAAAATTGATAGAAAAAATAGGGTTGCCAGGCATCTAGTTTTTGACTGGAACACCTGGGTGAAAAGGAACCCTGGTGGCTCCGGTCAGCACTGCTGACCGGGTGAATAAAAGTCCACTCGGCAGCACAGTGGAGCTAAGGCAGGTTCCCTGCCTGCCCTGGCTCTGTGCGGCTCCAAGAAGCAACTGGCATGTCCAGCTCCTAGGCGCAGGGGCCAAGGAGGCTCTGTGCATTGCCCCACCCCAAGCGGGAACTGCAGCCAATGGGAGCTGTGGGGGGCGGTGCCGGCTAGTTCCGAGGAGCGGCAAGGAGCCAGGGCAGGCAGGGAACCTGCCTTAGCTCCACTGTGCTATTCGCCTGAGTAAAGTAATGTACATGTGTGTTTGCAGGTTCAGGTTCTTAAATTGCATTTCCCTTTTAACTGTAAGACTAAAATAGTAGTGGAGTTATTTGCTGATGCTTATGAATAGAGCTGGTCACATCCCATGGACATTTTTGAGATTTAAAAAAATTTCCCATTGTGTAGCGGGATGAAAGATAGTGCTTTTGAAATTGAGAGAGAGAGAGAAAGGACATGAAAAACACCTTTATTCACATAAAATCACATTAAAAAACTATTAAAATGTTATAAAATTACAATATATATCCAAAAAGATATGAATAAAATAAAGCAAAACAAGTCTTAAGTGAACTTTAATCATGGATTAATAAACATGGATCACTAAAGCACCAGCGTCACCAAGTTCACTTAAAATATTGTCCAGGTTACAAGTCAATTTATAAAAAGGTTAATCAAGCCACAGCCAGGATGCAATCAGTGCATGGAACAATCCTAGCACATCACACCGCTCTGCCCTGGCCATTCTGTGCTGGTGAGATTACAAAAGGGCTTCTTTTGCCTGACCCAGCACAAAGTTAGCCAGGCGGGAACCTGCCCAAATGCAAGCACTGCATCTCACTTGGAGAACAAATAAGGGCTTGGAGAAAACGGTGAGCGATTGTGGACCTCAAACCCAGACCCATGGGTCCTCAGGCAGTGCTCAGGTCACAACCACCACACAGCAGCTCACCTGAGTATTCAGGGAAGAGAACCAGTGAAGTGCTAGCTCACAAAGGGCCCCTCCTCTGAAAACATCCATGCCCGACTGGCTGAGGAGCTCAATTTAAACCAAGAAGAGACACAGAAAGTTGTGTGAGCAACTAGAGGAATCCCTGGCTGTCTGCTACTATGGAACTCTCCTGCTTACCTGGCGACTGAGCCTTTTATTCCTGCCTGCTCAGAAATGTGTTGCCCACTGATATTTTAATAGCTAATAACATTTTAGCCACGCCTAAGCATATTCATGTTATAACCCAGTCCCAAAGAAAGTATAGATCTGATTCACCAGCTTTGTCTGTGGTGAGCAGGGAAGGCTGCAAGGGGGAGGGAAAGACCCTCAAAAACAGCTTGCCCATAGACGACTCACGCCTCCCCATACTCGGGGGGTAGGGGAGGGGCAATCTATAGGGGAGGATACGTGACCACTCCACGCATCTCCTCTGCCCAGCGACCCCCATGCCCCGCGCCCAGCCCAGGGCCTTCATGCTCTCCCGCCCCACGTTAACTGCGGGAGAGGGGGCTCTGTCTTTCTCTCAGTGCGCCTCTGCCCTGGCACGTTTGGCCGCTCTCCCTGGCAGCTAGGCCCGGGTGGGGCGTGGGAGGGTGTCGCTTCTCACGTGGCTGAAGCCGGCAGCTCCTGGTCGCTGCCTCTGTGCTGCGTAGCAGCTGCCTGAGAGAGCCTGGCTGGAGAGGTGGTGGCAGGCCATCCCCCACCCTGGCCCAGCTGCCAGGGAGAGGGGCCGAGAAAGCTGGAAGCGTGCTGGGGGGAAAGAGGACTGTCAGAAGAGCAAGGGATTAAGCACCTCTGCAGCCTTTGCCCATTATTAAAGAGGTGTTTGCCAGAGTGTCTGTAGATATTGTGGGACCTCTCACTAAACCTTCTAGGAATGGAAAGAGATATATACTTGTTGTGGTGGAGTCTGCCATTAGGTACCACGTCTAATATTGAAACTGAAACAGTGACTACAGTTGTATTCACCATTTTTAGCAGAGTAGTTTTTCCAGAGAAATCTTGACAGACCGTGGTGCAAATTTCATGTTTGTAGTCTTTAAAAAGTTATGGGAATTATGTGGAGTGAAGCATACAAAGGCTCCATAAAGTATATATCTCCATTTCCATTTCTATCATCCAGAAACTAATGGGGTTGTGAAAGATTTAATGGAACTTTAAAAGCTATGCTAAGAATGTATGTCTCCAGGCATGAGAATGACCGGGATGTGTTACTCCCTTATTTGCTATATGCATACAGAAGTGTTCCCCAAGAATCTCCTGGCTTTCCCCCTTTGACCTCCTGTATGGGAGGCAGGTTAGGGTACGCCCCGCCCCAAGCGGGAACTGCAGCTAATGGGAGCTGTGGTGGGCGGTGCCAGCTATTCCGAGGAGCGGCAAGGAGCCAGGGCAGCGAGGGAGCCTGCCTTAGCCTCGCTGAAACACTGACCAGGAGCCGCCTAAGGTAAGTGCCATCCTGCCGTCCCAATTAAATACTGTGTAATTAAAACCACAGCCCCAGGTCGGAACTCCCTCCTGTACCCACCCCCAAGTCCACACCACCAGCAAAGCCCACACACCATCCCGCACCCCAACCCCCTGTCCCAGCCCTGAGCCTCCTCCCGCACTCTGAACCCCTCAGCTCCAGCCCAGAGCCCCCTCCTGCACCCCAACACCCTCATCTCCAGCCCCACCCCAGATCCCTAACCTCGAGCTGGAGCGTTCACCCTCTCCCATACCTCAACCCACTGTCCCAGCCCAGTGAAAGTGACTGAGGGTGGGGGAGGGAGAGAGATGGAGGGAGCAGGGGCGGGCCTTGGAGAAGGGGCAGGGCAAGGGTGTTCGGTTTTGTGCGATTAGAAAGTTGGCAACACTAAGAACAAACGCATAGAATGCTTGTTCCTGCTCCTACTTACTTCAGTGGGTGGAGGATTAGGCCCCTAATTATGCTACAATCTTGGAAAATCTATGGTGAATTCTGTTCTTGGCTCTATCGGCTTGATCCTGAAAAGTGCAGAGAGCTCTGACCCTGATCCAGCAAAGCACTTAAGCATGTGCTTAACTTTATACATACAAATAATACTTCTGACTTCAGTGGAACTATTCACATATTTAAAGTTGAGCAGGTACTTAAATGCTTTGCTTGATTGGGGCTTGGGGCTGGGCTTTGCAGAATCAAGCCTTGTGTCCGTATCTGACTGCTGAAAAGCAACATGGAGTTTAATACCTAGAGAGTGAATGGTTATTTTGATTCTACATGAAATTTATGGTGCAATTTTCAGAAGTTCCTATTTCATGTTCATGTTCAGCCCTTGTATAAATAGCTGGAGTAGCATTAAACTGGCGATAACTATCCAAAATGGATGACTGCTTTCTTCACTGATGAAAAATTGTACATGTACATGCAACACGTGTAACATTACACAAGGGAGTTTCAATTTAAGCAAAATTCACTGCTAAATTTATATAATGGACTAATTGGAGATGTTTTTAATACACAGACTCAAGAAACTAACAAAAATGTCACAAAGAAAGTTTGCACTGGTCTCAAATCACTGCATTTCTGTGTACGCATTTCACTCCAGAGACATAGTAATGGGGAGCAAGGCATTAATGACAATGAAAACATTGGCATTTTCTTCTTCTTCTTTTTTATAATGAAGGATTTTATTTTCGATTTTTCTTAGGAGACTGTGCTAACCATCCAAATTAAATAGCATTGGTGCTCAGTAAAAATATTTTGTTTTTTATTCTTGTTTAATAGTATTTGGGGAACAAAAATGAGGTAGGGAAAGATGTGCAAGAAAATAAAATTCAAGTAATCTCAAAGTTTTGTACACTTTTTTAAAAAAAATATTATTTTCAATTAAACAAAACTCTGAAAATAAATCATCCAAAATACCCTGCTAATAGTTTACTGTCTGGATTGAGTGAGCTTAACCTTAAGGTGCGGTAGGCTCTGGAAACTTACTGTGACTCATTGAGTAATAAGTAGCTACAACATAAAACATCAACCCACACACAATTTCCCTGCCTCATTCTGTATATCTTTCATTTTAAAAGAAAAATAAATGAATTATCTCATTAAATCTGTTTTTAATTTTTATAAGAAAATAATGTAGATAAAGGAATATTACTTTTTCCTGAAAACTTATCCATATATCAAAGAAAATAGATAGTATATTCTTTAAAACTCTATTCTGCAATCAGCCCTGTTCCTTTTCTAAACTCTGATTTTTTAAAATGAAGTTTAACGTACAATATAACAAGCAAGCATTTACAATATATGAAAATAAATGTATAATGTGTACACAAATATTACTAACGCTAGTAAGGCAAATCGAAAACACAAATCACAGAATAAATATTATCTCCATCCTTCAAGATATGAGCGCAAAAAAAAGGCTCTGCTCCTGCAAACCCTCATGTGAATAAATCTTTGCTTGCATGAGTAATCCAACTGACTTCAGTGGATTTACGCACATGAGCAAGGGTTGCAAGATTAAGCACATAATTAGGAGAACTGTTGTCTATTTCCAAATATCAGACTGCATATTATAAATAAATGAGGCAGCACCTGCTATTAATACAATCTATTTCTTATTTTCCATTTGCCAGCTTTCCAGTATCTCAGGAAAATATTTCTTTGCTCTCTATCTGCCAGTACCAATCCAAACTCTATACTCTTTGGTCAGGTCTCCAAGTTTCAGCATGACTTGTATAAACATAGCTTTGGCGTAGACAAAAAGTGGGTGCCTGAAATGTGACTCAGTATAATTTGTATTGTTTATCAGAATCCTGTGATCTTTAAACACTCCCCAAATATGATTTTTATATCGCCTGCCAGATGAGAACACTAGCAACCTATTTCAAAACCATTTAAATCAGTGATACTGAAGCTATAGTACCTCGTACAGCTCTCCTCATGAATATGAATCCTGAAAATGAAGCACCCGTTGCCATGGGAACAATTTTGACAACTATGTACATGCAGTCAGATGGGTTAAATCTGTATGTGCCATGGTAGCTAGCTGAGGTAAGTAAAAATTCCTCACGTTAAAACATTGTACAGGATATCTCTGCGCCAGTTTCTCTGACCGTGTAAACTGGCACCACTCCACTGATTTCACTGTATCTGTGCCACTTTACACCAGAGAATTTGGCCCTCTGAATGTCAGTGACATGAAGCCAAGCACAACCAGTCAATTCGAACCCTCAGTTTGCAAGGCCTATGATTCAGAGGGTGACTGTCTCTCCCGCACCTGTCCCAAACTCCTGTGCCATGATAGCTAGGGTTGTTCAGAGCCATTGGAAGATGGTGTCAAATAGGTAACGTCCCTAGAACTGGTGTGGGGATTGGCAGAGGATGATAAAGAAACAATGAATGTTAAGATCTGGATGGGAGGGTTGGCAGCATTGAATGAATCAGTCCTGACCAGAACTGGGTGTGTTGTAACTGTAAAGAGTCTTCACACACAGAGCACTAAGGAATATTCTTCTTATTGTAACTGTTACATAGCTCTTTAATGAATAATGGCACTTTGAGATCCTCAGACGGAAGTAACTAAAGCAGAGCAAAGTGCTTTACACATATTAATTACTGTCACCTACTGTTTAAAGTAGGTAATAATCTTATTTTGCAGGTGGAGAAATTGAGGCACTGAGAAGTTAAGTGATTTGCCCAGGATCACTCTGGTTCTTGAATATTGGCTGCATAGATATTTCTGTTCCTAATAACATAATAAGTGTGCAAATCCCTTTGATGTAATTCATTGCTGTACTCATTATTCCCCATCCATATGCACATGGCAAACACAGCCACCTCAGCTTCTCACCCTTTTCTCTTGCCTCCTTGTCATCCCATTCCACTGTCCAACAGAGAGGCATTTGTGTAGGGATCACCCTGTTGCTGGACTGTGCTGACCCATCCTAAACTGGGGTGGCTTTTATTCCTGTCTTAGAAGAATGCTTCTGCCAGATTGCACCAAATGGAAGGGACTTCTGAAATTTCTGCAGGAAAATAATCCAGATCCCTCTACAAGGTTAAGGAGTTGTTGTTTTCTTTTAAAATAGAAGACCATATATTCCAACAGCACTTTCCTAATTTTGGTAGCATAGGCCTCTATTAGTGGTGAGGGATGAGGTTACTCTGAAGGGCAGAATAATATCCATAGCCCCAAGCAGCAGTTAGACATCCGAATCAGTGATATGATTGTGTAACTAAAAGACATCATGTGCAGACCAGAAAAACATGTAAGTAGAACAGTGGACAATTCTAGAGATTTCATGTACTACACGTCTACTACATTCCCAGGTACACGTACACATCATACTAGTGGGCTACAGCAGTTTTCAGAAAGAAGTTTAAAGACAGTGTATCTATCAGCAAACAAATATCAAATACATAAACATTCACATGGACACATTTGGGACATGCATCTGACGAAGTCGATATTCACCCACAAAAGCTTATGTGCCAATACGTCTGTTAGTCTGTAAGGTGCCACAGGACTCTTTGCTGCTTTTACAGATCCAGAATAACACAGCTACCCCTCTGATATTTGGGACCAGGTTTTCAAAAAAATGTTCGACTTGCAATTGTGTGTGCAAAAATAAATGTACAATTGTAAATCTAATTTGTGCACAGTTACTGTTTGAACATATGAATCAGGTAATTACACGTGCAAAATACCAGAACTAGCTAGTTGTGTGTACAGGCAGTCAACTAGTGCAGGTAGTCACTGTCATAGTGCACACACGTTAGCGATACAACTGCACCCATACTTCTGTACATGAATTTGCATGTCTAATGTATTTAATAATCTTGCCCTTTTGTAAATGCTACGGTAACAAAAAAAATGGGGGGAATGGACAGTATAGCAATTTTCAAAGTCCATGGGATTACTCACGTGAGTAAGGGTTTGCAAGATCAGGCCCTTAGACATGCATTTTAAAAATGCTTGCTTCCTGCACTAAATTTGTAGACAGCACAGAGTTTCTCATTGTCCAGTGTCTCACACAAATTTTGTTTGTGGCCATCTTGGACGCCTACAGCTTTAAAGGCAGTAATTATCCCAACCCATATGCTGCCGAGTGCATTTTCCACTGCAAATGATAGATGGTTTATCCACAGAGTTGTTTCCTAATGGTGTTTTCCACGTGTATAAAGCACTTTGTGGATACAAAGGGGGCATGTCTGGACCATACATTGAGAAAGTAAACACTGTATAATCTGCAAGCCTCATCTTCTCCTGGACATACTTAATAATAAGTACATTTGAAACTTGCAAGAGTAACAAATAACCCATTTCTGCTTGTTAATTTAGAATTGATCTCTGATATTCAACACTAGTGAGGTTACAGCTCAAATTGGGTAGACAGTTTAATTTAATCTTAAATTAAAGGTACTAATAAACTGGAAAGGATATGATGGAGGGTACCTACCATGACCAAAATGATGGGGTAGGAAAAAAATCTTTAAGAAAACAAAAAACCAAACATGTAATCATAGGAAAAGAAGTTTCAATGGAACATGACAAAGATACACAAGCTTGTCTCTCTCACCAACAAAAGTTGGTCCAATAAAAGATATTACCTCACCTATCCTGTCTCTCTACGGATACACAAGGTATTTTATGAGGGAAAGAGAGAATCTGCTTACCCTAGTCAAAGAAAATAAAATCAGAAATAATTAACTAAATCTGCAGCAAATTAAATAGTAAGAAAGGCAGGGAAATGATGGAATTGTCATCACTTGAAATTTTTATGGCTTGGCCTTGATAACTGTTGGAGATGGTTTTGAATGATACAAAGTCTTGCCAAATCACATGAGGATGAAGTAATAAATCTATTAAAGGCTTCTCCCAGCCCAAAAATGTGAACAATTTTATGTAATGTAGCTGGTCTAAAATTTGCAGTTGATCCATAATACTGTATCAAAAAGGCTGTCCCTACTAGCAAAATAAATCACAAAATAAAACTTATTTTAAAATCATATGGTTAGATCTTTATTTTGATTAATAGCATGTAACTATAGCTTAAGAAATTAACAAATTCATAATTGCAAAATAATGTCAATTTATGTTAAAGAAATGTTTAGCAGGTAGAGGGCTGAAAGTATAAAATATCAGCAGTCAAAATTTTAAGCAGAGTTTCACAAATGGTAAATCCCATCATTACCATTTGAGTTGAGTGAGCCAACCTAAGTTTTGTGCAAAATTGTTAATGACAGCAATGGAGCAGCATTATTGCACAATAATACATGCATATGTTTCCATTACTGATAATAACTAGCAAAGCTAGCAATAGTGTATTATATGAGTTAAACATATCTGTACAATCCCAAATACTGAGTAATTATTTTATTTTTGGCAAATTTTTGCAACTTGTGGAAATATCTCAAATATCACTGGGTACATTAAGGGTCATATTATCAAAAATAAATGCCTAAGAAGCATTCACACAATATGCAGATGCCAAAAAAAAATGTTGTGCATACAAAATTAATTACCATGCACTTATGCAAATAAGGGTCCATTTTACATGTCAAATGCATATTTTATATTTGTAATTACCTGTTTCTACAAATATGTTTGTATGAGTGTTTTGAAAAACTAGTCCTTAAATTCTATTCAAGTGGCATTGTGGATTACTGAATCCTAGAAGAAATGGCAAGGAACCCATAGATCATCCAATCTATCCCTCTGCCAATGCCAGACGTTTTTGTCCGGTTGAGTGTAAATATCCCAAACTATGGTGCTTCCACCATTTCTATTCCATCGAATAATCACTCTCATTGTCAGAGAGTTTCTCTTACTATTCACCCAGATTTTTTCTTAATTTCATTCCATTACTTATGCTCATAGGTACCATACCAAATAATTTCCCCCTTCTTTGTTATTTACATTCTTCCAGGATTCATACACTGTAATCACAGTTATTATCATGCTGCCTGCTTCATTTAAATTATATTGTGATTAAGATATTTTGGTTTAATAAGGCATTCAAAAATTCTAAGTCAAGGGCACCCCAAAATAATGAGCGTAGTTTAAAAAAATCATGAGATTTCAAAACCATTACATTTGGGTTCTTCAAATTGCACAACACTCATGTGAACATATACATTCCTTCAGAATGGCCACCATCTCCCATTGTTTTTAATGGGAATGAAGTTAGGCTATCCAGACTAAAGATGGCTGCCCAATCTTCAAAAGCTTTGCAGGTAGAGCTTTAGGTACTAATTGTGAGGATGGCTGCCATCTCCTATTGTTCTCAATGGGAAAGTGAGCTGCCCTCAGAGAGGATGGTGGTCCCCTGTTTTTTATGAGTGTTCCAAGCAAGAGAATATGAGTGTACAAAAAAAATGTATTTGCAGGCCAGGGGAATTCAGGAATGTGGAGTGATTGGCAGACTGAACAGAGGACAGGTAATATGTGGGGTAGAAAGGGTGACTGAGAGCAACATGGGAATGTGTGGGGGTAGGAGGAAAACTTGTGGGAAGGCAGGGAGAGAGAATAGGAGCAAACCAAACTAGAGGGAAGGACATGTGAAGAGTGAGGGTGAGTGTGGGCAAGAGAAATGAACAGTGTAGAAGATTTTGATGGGAACAGGAAAATATTGGTGCAAGAGACTAGGGCAGGGTGGGGCGGGACAGGATGGTGATTTCCAAAAAGTATAGGGACACTATTGAGGCTACCTTAGCGCAACTTTTCATGACTCTCAGTCTTCTGAGAAGATTAAAGCAAACCGCAACATTTCCCTTCCTTGCATCAGAAAACACCACTCATACGAAGGTGTCAATATATGCTGAAAAACCCTGAATTGTGCAATCCCACAAATGAGCTACCGTACATTACATTTGTACCGCACTGGACTGGTAAATGGTGGCTTTCCTTATTTGTTTCCTGTTCAGAGTTCTTTGAAAAACGTTGACTTGTTCACTTACATTACTCAGAAGAGGATATAATGAGCAATTCTTTTGTAGCATTGGCAGAACTTAAAGTACAATGATAATAGGACCAGATTCTGATCATTTTAACTCAAATTGAGTAATACTACACCTTACAAGCAGTCCCATTTACTTCTGTTGGGTACACATAGAGTGAGCTGCTACTTAATATCAGTTAAAATATCAGAATCTGGCCTATAACTTTTAATATGTGACTAGCAGACTAATATCTCTTGGAGCTTTCTATTCATGCTCACAATCAAGACTGTTTCAGTAAGTGAGCAATCAAAGACAACAACTTTAGCCCAGAGATATATATCTAAAACAACTTCTATTGTATTCTAAAAGCTCTTAAAGCATTGAAAAGAGATTCATAAGTAGATGATGAGCAAGTTAAGTCCTCCATGTGTTAGTATGTGCTGTTCTATTACAGTAAAAATTATGCTGCAACCACGTTAGTACTAAAAATTAAATAACAAAAGCAAGGAATTCAGGGGGATGGTTACACCCATAACCCCTGCCACTGAATTAGGATACATGTACCTACTGTGGGATAGAATGAGATACTTTTTTGAAATATTTGCAATACCTACACAGACACAATGGAACAAGTGAAAGTATGATTTTTCTGCTCTGAAAAAATGGATCTGTAAAAATGACATGAGATTCCCATGTTTGTCCCTATCTCTGTTTTCAAATATGGTCAATTTACAAGTAAACGTTTATGTGTTTGCTATTGAATCAGTGACACACACTTAAACAGGGACTACACAATGACATTTTTATAGCCATTTTGCAAAGTTGACATACATTTTAAGAACTTGCACCTATTTGATATTGAGTTTTGATTTTTCATTCCCTTGCATTTTTTTCCACAGAGAAATGGGGGGGGGGAAACCCCATGAGTCATTTTGCCCACCACTTGTCTGGCCATGAGCATCCCCCTGTTATAGTAAAATGCAATGTGCATTTTCATTTTCAAGTATCCAAAAAAGTGTACTTATGCATCCCTGAACAGAATGGAGTTTGCTCAGAGCAGTCAGCTGATAGTGCAGGAACGAAACATACTTTACACTACTAAACACTTTAGAACATTTTTTGTTATTTATATATCAGGATTGAGGTTACATTATTCCAGGGTCTATATGTACACACAGAACAGTCCCTGTGCCAAAGAGCTTACTTTTTCTACTATAAAAATAACCGAGTAAAATAACAAACATGTAATAAAAGAATTACAGATGTACTGTAATGCACTGGAAGTAACTATGCTGCTCATTCATCATTTGAACATACCCCCAAACTTATTCCCTCTGAGAGGCATGTTTTTTGAGTAATAGACTTATGACTTACGATGGGCCCAGGTTCAGTGGTCATATCACAATATCATAGATTTAGAATGGGATTTTCAAAAGCACCTAAGTAATGTAGCTGCAAAAGTGCCACTGACTTGTAATGGGATTTATGCTCCTGAATAACTAACTGGATAACCGTGATTCTTAATTACAGACTTCATTTACAGACTGCAAATCTAAGGTAAATTATTTTTGGTACATGGCCTGCCCCTCAACTTCTAGTCATGTAAGAGGACACTCCCAATCATTCATTGACATATCCACAATCCAAAATTATAGTATCAGACACATTTTTTAAAAGAATAAAGGAGTTCTTTACCTCAACAGCTCTGCCAAGTATATTTAGTACAATACAGGTCTGTCTTTAAGCCTTACTTCTGTTGTGATGACTCCAGGTAAGATGATTAGCAGGCCCACACACAGCTGGTGTACCCAAACCATGTTCATATTACTGTAACATCACCATCTTCAAACCCCACCCATCTGTTTGTTTCTTGCACCTTGTCATTAACAAAGACTATTAACTGATCCTGATTGTGACTGCTAGTTGTTACAAATAATCAATAGTAATGATAATATAACTGCTACTATTATTTGATCCTATTACTTGTATCCGATGAAGTGAGCTGAAGCTCACGAAAGCTTATGCTCAAATAAATTTGTTAGTCTCTAAGGTGCCACAAGTACTCCTATTATTTGACAGTAAACATTCCCACAAAGGAAATGGTTTGCACAGTGTGAAACCATCATCTGTTATTGGCTCATGACTCCAAAATTTCCCAGAAGGCAGATAATATGGTAAATATTGAGTCATAATTAATTTCAGTTTATTAATGGAAATTATACAATTCAAGGTCAGGTCTAAATCACTAAGACTAATGAAAATCAGGACTAGGGGATTTCTGGTTGATTAGGATTATTCATCTGGCAACCAATCCTGTTTATAATGAGGATTTTTTAAAATAAGAGTAATCAAAATCCAGGAACCAAAGATGTCATACCATGTTACTGGAAAAAGTCCAGGCAACTCTTATCCAGGCTTCCTTCATTCATCAGTGTCTCTGTGCCCTGCCTTTCACATCTCGCTGATTTATCCAGTATATCTGCAACAAACAGTATTTTTTTGTTGAATAAACCTTAGTTATAGATAGTCACTGGATATATAATTAGCTCCGGTAAGTTTATAACATTGCAGCACTGAGATTATATTATATAGTGGTCTCCCTGTCCCATATTGTCATGTGTTTCTCTCTGTTAGAGTCAAGTATGATGGTGTTGGTGCAGGATGCTGGTTATAACCCATTATAGTTAAAGCCGCATAAATTGTTTCCATTTTGACTCCTTTTATTCACCTGCTGATAACTTTCTACAGTTTCAGCTCTGTGGCTGGAATTGTTCTCTGCCCAAAGCTGAACTTGCTTTTAAAGAGGGTGCAAAAATGATTTAGCCCTTTTTGTGTAAGAAAGGAATGAGGGAGGTGGTGGATACAGTACTCCCATTCTTTAAAAAATTGTGTGTGTGTTGGTTTATTTTCGGGGGGAGGCAAAGCTCTGTAATCAAAATGGTTGAAGGTGGAAAGCTGGCATGGTTTTAGAACTCATGACAGAGCTGTTCGAGTTTTTCTGTGGGAGAAAATTGATGAGGATTTGACTAAGTGATCTGCATTTGATAAGCATGTAATAGGCAAATGTAGATTTAATTATTTTTTACTAAGTCAATGAAGGCCTGATGTGAAGCCCACTGAAGTTAGAGGGGGATTATTGATTGACATCAAGGGGCTTTGGATCGGGCCCCAAATGTGCAGCAAAGGAAGAATGGACAATTCATGCAAGCACAGCTAAATTATCGAACTGTAGTCATTTGCGGCAGAAGCTGCGGCAAGTGCTTCTGCCAGGCTTGTCAGGTGAGCTAGTGCCGTGACAAGGGATCCTGACCACCTTGTGATGTGCTCAGAAACTGAGGTAAAGGTTCTGGCCAACTTTGCCAGGTGAACATGAAATGAGGAGCAGGAAACAAATGATGTGCTAGTTGCATGATGAGGGAGAGGTTGGGATCTGACAGGGAGGAAGGTTTGACTGGGCTGTCATCATTTTTCTGTAGTAAAAAAAAAAAACTAATAAAAACACATAGTAATTAATCTTCCCATTAATTGCACTAGTGAAAAACATATAGAGAAGCTAATATGTTATTTAGCCCATAGTTATTGTGTATTCTACATATGGTACAGCAACTGGGTTTAAACTAAAAAGCAGAAAATAATAAGCGCACTACTGTTTCACTAACATATTGTTTGGGGCAACTATTATCTATAAATTATTTTAAAGACCTTATCAGATAGTTCTTTGCTTCATTTAATAATATATTATGGCCTGAATCTGGAATTAAATTTGACACTGTTAAATCCTAAGAGATTACCAGTGAAGTCCCTACTCCCAAGTAAATAAAGACAAATCAGACAACATGAAAGAAAAATAAAATAGCTGGCAAATTTAGAGCTCCAGTTTCTCTCTGCCAACTGACACCCAGACACTGGAACTGACACATATGGTCAGAGAGGGGGCGTCTTATGATCTCTGGCAGTAGCTAAATTGCATGTGGAAAAAGCAGCATCTCATCCAGCTTCCCTCAGCAGCTGGTGGAAGCACTGGCAACAGACCATGAGGGACCTAGCCTGAGTGTTAACTGTGCTGATGTTCGAGGCATTTTGGTTAAGTTTTCTCTTGCTCAAAAAAAAAAAAAATCAGTTACAACTTTGTAGGTGTTTTATTCTCTGTCACCTGACCTGGATTTAACACAATCACTGTGTCCTCATTTGTAAACACACATTAACTCAAAACAAGGTTCAAACAAACAATTTTCTTCCTTCCAAGACTGATAGTGTCATAAAATTCCATGTGCCTAAAATAGAGTAAGTTTACAGTACATTTCTGACAGTGCTCCACTCGCAACAGCTCCCATTGCAGGTGCTAAGCAGTTTTGAAAATCTGCCCTTTAGTGAGTGAAAGCCCTATGGGTCGGATGATGGGACACTGTGCTATATTCATCCTTGTGGTAAGTAGATGCGGGGATTAATTTATCAGAGTCAAAACATAATAATTATTAACAAAGTCCTAACTAGCACCTAAAAGCAACAGGGGTTTTCTGTGTTTTCACAACATCCTCATATAGTTAAATCCCTTTAAAAAGAGAGAAAGAGAGAGAGTTTTTTCCCTTATTTGTTTATTGACAGATGTAAGCTGTGAAGTGAAAAGAAAGAAAGAAAGAAAGAAAGAAAGAAAGAAAGAAAGAAAGAAAGAAAGAAAGAAAGAAAGACCCAACCCACTGCTTGGGCAACATGCCTGAGTGAGAGGAGGTGAGCTGTAGCATTTCCTTCTGACAGAATGCCAGGGCAGAAAATGGTAATAGGAGACAGGGAGGATGTGCTGTACCGCAGACAGGGCACTGAGTTTTTTGTGGTTAAGATGACAGCAAATGCACACCTCTGTCGTCAACTCTTAGTACAATATGACTAGTAAAGACCACTGAAAGCCATATCCATGAAGAAATTTAGAGAAACCAAAAAGAACCTCAAAACAACTGAGGTTTTGTTTATGAATAATGATAATGTACTGAGGAAATCCATTATCCTATTTATGGTTTGTTATTCAGTGTCAGTACCCATAGAATACAGCACATTGTGGATATATATGTTATATCATTAGAATGGGTCAGGACACAGCTGTTATGATTTTGATGCAAGATGTAAGCCAGGAACTGAATGGTCTCAAAAAAACAAACAAAAAACCCAGCCTACTGTTTGGGACAACACACTTGAGCGAGAGGAGGTGAACTGTACTGTTTCCCTCTGACAGAACGTAAACCCTGTAACCTCAAAAGGTGAGGGGGTCTTTGTTTGCACTGGTAGGGAAAAAGGGTAGGGCTCCTTTAAGGGTCCCCCCGGAGCTGGGGATTAGGAGACAGGGAAGATTCAAGCATTTTAACACAAATTATTTTTTCATCTGAAAATTTGTACAAGAAGAGCATTATTTGTTATTTGTCATTGTCTTACTTAAATTGTTTCTAATCAGGAAAAAATGTGACTTAGGTGACCAATTGCATATTGTCACTAGACAAGGTAAATCATTTTTAAACAATCCATGAGGTGAAATTTATTCAGATACACTATTTGGCAAATACTTGTGAATACAGCTGATCAAAACACAGAATTTCTGTTTTACAGGAAATCCTGAGGTTTTGACACTTGTTTGCATCTCAAATTGGGACAAGAAGTCAGAATAAACATACAATTGAAAGTTCCAAAAATGTTGATTCTGAGATGTTAAAACATTTTATTTCAGGTCAGTTTGACAATCTGTATCTGCCTGAGCTGCTTCAGTACTTCATAAGAGTTGTAGTTCAGGTGCGCCCCTATGGGTTGGGCTTCCTGGCCAGACTACCTCTTCAAAGCTGCACCATAATCATGAAACTCCCATGATGCTCAGCTAGAGGAGACATCACAGTGCATCATGGGACAGGTAGTCCAACTAGCAAGCCCCACAGGGAATATTGAGGGCATTCAGTAACCAAAGTACAACTCCCAAGAGGCACTGTGGTGGCTCAGGTAGATGCAGATTACCATTGAATTGATCCAAAACAAAACTCAATTTGAGTCAGACCATCCTGAAACAAAATGCTTTATTTTGATTTGCCTGACTGAAAATTGAATAATTTTGGCAAAAAGTAACATTTTCCTATGATAAATTTTGATTTTTCCAGACACACATTTTCCATTAAAAAAAAGTCAGAAAATTTCCAAGTATCTCCACTTATTAATAATAAATACATCCATGAAATCAGGGTCTGCTCACAAATGATTTGCAAAAAAACACCCACCTCAGATTCAAAATGACTGTTTCCAAATCTCAAGATTTTACTATAGGACTCATGATATTTAGTGTTAAAGCCTCAACTGCTGGAATCAGGTTATTACCTGAGAATATCAGTTTCCAGTAAAAAGTAAAGGTAAGTTTCTAGCCCTCATGATTGTGGGGGGAAAGCTTCAAAAAGTGAACCCTAAATGCTCAAGCACCAGAAACATGGGTGGTGGGTATAAGGCACTGCTGCAGCCACCAGACCCCCGGTTGCGGGGTTTAGCGGGCGAAGTTTCTGTTTGACTATGCCTGATGCAGGTTCTGGGGCAGCTGAAGAGGCAGTAAGTGCTATTCAGCTTCCTGGGTTCATTAGTAATCTCCCTGGACTCCAGAGAGATTACTGATTAAACCAGGAAACTGAGTAGCAAATACCGCCTTCTCAATCACCTGGGGGACCTGCATGGGGCATAATAAAACAAAAACTCCCCCTGCCAAAAGCTTCTTCAGGAGGAGAGTCTGAGACCTTTTCCCCGCGGTGGCTTGGTGTCTGGGGAGGAGTGGTGCAGCTCCTCAGGGCAGGTGGTGGTGGGGGCTTCGGGCCTCCAGCCAGCCCAAGGCTTCTCTGACCGAGCCAAGGTGGGGGCACTCAGGTCTCCAGCCAGCCTGAGACTCCTCCAGCCAAGGGTGGGGTGCTTGGGCCTCCAGCAAGCCCAGGGTTCCTCCGGCCAAGGGCCGGGGGGGGCGCTCAGGCCTCTGGCCAGTCCATTGCTCCTCCGGCCAAATCAGGGGGGCGCTCGTAGCTCTGGCTTTGGGAGGGGGTCCCAGGGGTGGAAGGGGAGGAACTGCAGACTAGTCTCACTGAAGGGGGGCTCCACCTGCCGCCCATGACCAAAAAGCACATAAAAATAAACCAATGTTTAAATTACATTGTAAATATCATTATATGGTGGGGGCCTAACTCATGAGTGTGGAATACTTGGGGTTGGAAGTGTGGAATGCAGTGGGAGATACTGATCGAGGTGTTTGTCCTGAGCCCTGCCCCCTTCCCCTCAGAGTGATAGGCGCATAAGTCCAGGATGAAGGAAGGCGCCTATTTCTACTTAGCGATCCATGAATGGGAACCAGCCACCTACTGTCAGTCAGCTTCAGTTCTTCAGGCATTTCTTGTGGGAATGAGTTAGGCACCTACCTCACTCTACACAAAGCAGCTGTGTTAGCAACAACTTCTGGCCACCTTATAGCTTTTTGCTTAGTAGTTAGAGCACTCACCTAGGATGTGGGACACCTTGGGTCCAGTCCCCTTACTACAATCACTCTTCCATTATTTATCCACAGTGGAACAGCTACATCAGAAGAGAATGAAGTGAGCCCCACAGCAGAATACCCCATAGTGCCTCCTGGGGGAATTCTACATGACTGCACAATGCAGAATTTTGCAGAAATTAATGATGTGCACGCAGAATTTCCTTTTTCTCCTACAGAAATGGGCTGCAGAGATTTTTGCCACTGAACCCCGCAGAGCCCAGCTTACAAATAGAAGACAAGGCTGGGGCAGAGGGAGGAAACTGGAGGGTTTCCAGCAGCTGCAGTTCCCAGCATGCACTGAAGGAAGGAGGCGGTAGTGCACAGGAAACTCTCTTCAAGCCCAGGACCCAGCATCAGGGTGTGAGTATTTGGGCTGGGGTGCGGCATGGCTGGGCTCTGCGGGGAGAGGGGGTGTGAGTGTATTAGCTGGAGGAGGCATGGCTGGGCTCTGGAGGGGGGAACGGGGGTGTGAATGTCTGCCCCCCCCCCAGCTGGGCTCTGTGGGGGAAAGGGAAGAGAAGCAGGAACTGGGTTGTTGTAGGGGTTTCTTTAACTCTCTACTCCTGGGGGAATTTATGTGTGTATTTGTTACAGGCATATTTGCTGACAGGTATTTTGAAATAAATTACCAAAATAATTGAAACTGGTGTGATTATGTAGTTTTATTTTGACAAATAAAATTTGCAGAATTTTACAGAATTTTAAAATATTGTGTGCAGAATTTTTAAATTTTTTGACACAGAATTCCCCCAGGAGTACCCATAGCTGAGCGGTTACAGCAATGTCTTGAGTGGTGGAAGACCCCTTTTCAAATATTTTCTCCACGTCTGGCAGAGAGGGGGGAATAGAACCCAGCTCACCCACATCCCAGGTGAGTGCTCTAGCCACTGGGCTAAAAGTTATAAGGTGTGCTCCATCACCACCACAATCTCCTCCTCCTAGATTTTGAATGAGACTCAATCCAGTAGGCAGCCTCTGAGCATGCCTACCAGACTGGGCCCCACGAACACATAGGCTGTCAAATATTTGTCTTCCCCTGGTTCAGGAATTGCTCTCAGGCTTAGGCAGGAAATTGGTTTCTGGGTGCTTAGAGTAAGGCAGTAGTGCACAAGCCTAGAGGAAGAAATTTAGACCACTAAGGAACTTTTACCCAAAGACTTAGGCGTCAAGTGAGTTTCGGCACCTACAGTGTTCGGCGGAAGTTTCATAAATCGCAGGGGAATCAAAACTGGAACTTAAGCACCTAAATCTGGTGTTTAGGCACCTAAATATCTTTGTGGATCTGGGATGAAGTGCTCAAATCACTTTCAACAATGGGACTTAGGCTTCCATGTCAGTTAGGCATTTTTGAAAATGTTACCTCATATTTCATAGCCAAAAAATATTGAACTGATTAGTGACTGACTGGTGGAAAGAAGTTTGGAAGCACTTTATTGTTGTCTCATAACAGCCAAAAATGGAACTAAGTGAATGAAAGAGGGATGATGTAAAAGAAAAAATCTCCCAGAATAAGTGTTTTCCTGTCACTCTCACTCAGGACTTGTCTAAACAAATCTGGCGCCTACTGCAAAATCTTTCAAGTGGGTTCCTGTCTGTGATAAAATTTACTGAATGAATTTCTGTCTGTCCCCAACCTAAGTCAAACAGCTGTGCCACATCTTCTGCAGAAAGTTTAAATATACAGGGTCAGTTGGGGTATGCCCAGGACTGGCAAGTGTATTTTTTCCTCCTCAAGGAGGGCTTATGTTCTCTTCAGAAAGAATCAGCTTGTCCCTCATACCAGATGGCATTAGAATTTAAGTAGTAAATCTCTTGCTATTTTAAATATTCTCTTACAGGTAAATTCTATGTGTGACCTTTATATGGAGTTAGAAGCCGAACTTTGGCAGCAAAGTTTGAAATTTTAGGTAGTGATTTTTGAACTTGACGATGAATTAAGCAGCCAGGTAATTCCTGGCTGTTGCTAAATCTCTCATGGATGATGAAATAAAGTAGGTCAAGGAAAAGTTTGTACAACTGAGAGAGTTTTAGTATAAAACCAGAATGCTGATTAAAGGGTCATTGTGCTGTTGATTTGCTGATAACTACACTCCAGGCACTATGGGTATGTCTACATTACAAAATTAGGTTGGTTTTATTTAAGTTGACATTGAGCCTCTGATTTAAGCAAGTCTCTTCTACATGTCCCCTCTATGCTCACTGTGTTGGCAGAGTGCATCCTCCCTAGCAGAGCTTGCATCAACTCACAGAGCACTGCACTGTGAGTAGCTATCCCACAGTGCATGCAGCTGAGTGGAATGTTGGGTTGGGCTTGCAAGGCCTCATTTGCACAGGTGGTTATGGGAACATTAGCCTCCCATGATGCACTTATCTCCCTCCCTCCCTGAAATCAATGGCAAACAAAGCCTTTTTCATGCCTTTTTCCCTAACCTGGGTTACCCACGCAGATGCCATAGCATGGCAAGCATGGCCCCCACTCTGCTGTACACTGTTGTTGTGAGCATTACAAACACCTTGCGCCTTATCCAACAGTATTTGCTCTTCCGAAGCAGGAGCCACCACACGGAACAATGTGATGCCATGCAAGCAGCCCTGCTGGAAGCCATGGAGTGGAGCAATTCGCAGATGCTGGTAGCAGTAGCGCATCACCTTGACATGGTGGAGCGCCGCTTCTGGTCCCAGGAAACAAGCACTGACTGGTGGGACCACATAGTTATGCAGCTATGGGATAACGAGCCATGGCTGCAGAACTTTCGACTGCATAAGGCCACTTTCATGGAACTGTGTGAAGAGCTTTCCCCAACCCTGAATACTAAATACTCAGTACTAAAATGAGAGCTGTTCTGATAGTTGAGAAGCGAATGGTGATAGCTCTGTGGAAGCTTGCAACGTCAGACTTCTGCCAGTCAGTGGGGAATTAATTTGGAGTGGGTAAATCTACCGTGAGGTCTGCTGTGATCCAAGTTGCCAGGGCAATCAATAGACTTCAGCTAAGAAGGGTAGTGACTTTGAGAAACATGCAGAACATAGTGGATGGTTTTGCCGCAGTGGGGTTCCCTAACTGCAGTGGGGCAATAGATGGAATGCATATCTCTATCTTGGCACCAGACCATCTTGCCCAAGAGTACATAAACTGAAAGGGGTACTTCTCAATGGTGTTGCAAGCATTGGTGGATCACCGGGGCTGTTTCACTGACATCAACATGGGATGGTCAGGAAAAGTGCATGACATGCGCATCTTTAGGAACTCTGTTCAGAAAGCTGCAAACAGGAACTTTCTTTCCAGACTGCAAAATTACCATTGGTGAAGTTGAAATGCCAATCGTGATCCTGGGAGACCCAGCCTACCCCTTGCTCCCATGGCTTATGAAGCCATACCCAGGCAGCCTGGAAGCAGTAAGGAGCGGTTCAACTATAGGCTAAGCAAGTGCCAAATGGTGATGGAATGTGCCTTTGGACATTTAAAAGCCTGCTGGCATAGTTTGCTTACTAGGTTAGACTTCAGTGAAAGCAATATCTTCATTTTTATTGCTTCATGCTGTGTGCTCCATAATATCTGTGAAACAAAGGGAGAAAAGTTTCTGGTGGGGGATGACAAGTTTCAGAGTAGCAGCAGTGTTAGTCTGTATTTGCAAAAAGAAAAGGAGTACCTGTGGCACCTTAGAGACTAACACATTTATTTGAGAATAAGCTTTCTTGAGCTACAGCTCACTTCATCAGATGCATTTGGTGGAAAATACAGAGGGGAGATTGATATACACACACAGAGAACATGAAACAATGGGTTTTATCATACACACTGTAAGGAGAGTGATCACTTAAGATAAGCCATCACCAGCAGCGGGGGGGGGGGGGGAGGAAAGGAGGAAAACCTTTCATGGTGACAAGCAAGGTAGGCTATTTCCAGCAGTTAACAAGAATATCTGAGGAACAGTGGGGGTGGGGTGGGGGGGAGAAATAACATGGGGAAATAGTTTTACTTTATGTAATGACTCATCCATTCCCAGTCTCTATTCAAGCCTAAGTTAATTGTATCCAGTTTGCAAATTAATTCCAATTCAGCAGTCTCTCGTTGGAGTCTGTTTTTGAAGTTTTTTTGTTGAAGGATAGCCACCTTACATAATCTGTATATCATATCGTAATAGTCTGTAATCGAGTGACCGGAGAGATTGAAGTGTTCTCCAACTGGTTTTTGAATGTTATAATTCTTGATGTCTGATTTGTGTCCATTTATGATCGCCTGGCAGCCAATTTTGAGTAGCCAGGCACCAGGGCAATAAGAAGAGCACATAGAGGTGCACTGCATCTCCATAAGGCTTTGAAAACTAGTTTTATCAATGACCCACAGTATTATGACACTTATGTGTGCTGTTCCTTACCAAACTGTCCCCTTCATTGCATGTACGCTCCTGTAAACTACACCCCCACTAACCATAGTGTGCTGAATGAATAAAGAGCCTTTTCGCCTGTCAACTAATTTTTATTATGTTCACAAACACTTAGAGGCAGCAAAGAAAAGTAAAATAACCTGGGGTTAAGGGGCTGATAACACTGGGGGGTAGTGGGGAAAACAAGGCCAGCTCGCTTACAATTGCACTTCAGTAACAATCAAAGGTGTGGGAATGGGTGTCTTCTGATCCTTGTACCCTCCCCTGGAGTTGAGTGCAAGGGATACTGGACTTCTCCCCACCCCGGCATCCTAGGACATCTGGAGAGGAGGATGTGGAACTTGATGATGATGGCCGCAGGTTCACCATAGGCTGCAACAGGACTCTAGCATCCAGCTGCCTTTCTTGAACCTCAGCCAGATGCCTCAACATGTCTGTTTGCTCCCTCATAATCCGCACCATCTCTTCCTGCATGTCACGCTCGTGTTCCCTGCATGCTCTCCTGTCCTCCAGTCATTGTGCAAGCTCTCTGACAGTGTAATCCTCCATGCGCTGAGCTCCATCTTGTCACTCTCAGAGGCATGCTTTAACTCATTGAACATGTCCTCCCGAGTCTTCTTTTTCCATCTTGTCTCTGTCCCAGTGTGTTGGATGCGCCTACAGATAAGGTTTCAGCGGCAAAGAATACAAAGCACAAGGGTAGCATTGACAGTGCATACATTGTTTCTGGTGCAAGGTTAATTCTTTTTATAAAAAGAAACACCCCTCAATGCACTTCCCTACAAGCCACAACCTAATCACAACCACTGGTTACTGCAAGAGTTGATTTGCTGCTACAGCCATGGTGAGTAAGGCCACAAGGCATGGGCGAGAGGGCTTGTGCTGCAGCTTTTGTAGGATCATTGGTTCCAACCTCAGCACAACCCCCTATCCCATAGCAACCTGGATGGTGCTTGAGGACAGGCACCAGCGTAAAGCCCCACAAATACTTTGATTGTTACAAAAGCATCACCGGGTTGGGGTGGAAGGGAGACAAGCAGGAAGCATCGCCCCTCCTTTTTTTAAAATGCTGGCTGCAATACAGGGTGATCCCTTCCAACCACAGCCAAGGCACACTTGGGAACGCGTGGGTGTGTGACCCAGAATTCACCAAACAGAGGCGGATTACTTATCAAAGTGTTCGCTCCAACAACAGTGATCTATGTGCTTCTTTGGTTTTACATTGGTTGTGTTACAGGAAGCTTATCTTCATTAGTCAAAATATGCACATTTCTCTCTCCAGACGCAGGATTATTCATCATTAACTTTACAACAAAGCTGTCTAGTTTCTTTCTTTCATTACTCTTTAGATAAGCTGCATAGTGTACTCTTTTTAAGTCCCAGACATTTCCCTAGTTCCACTACCTCTGTTATAATTCAGTAATATTGTCTTTTTCTGTCAACCATGTCCATGCATTTCAGCAATCATAGAGTATTGTGTATGGTGGTTGGGTCTGTAGATAAGATAATGAAAGACCTTACCTACATTTCATTTGTGTTCATTCATTTCATTCTCTTCCCACTCTCTTCTGCAGCATTAAACATTAGGAAGAGCCCCACAAAATAAAATTATGCTCAAAATACAATCCCATACATAATTTTGCCTATGTCACAATTTTATTCTCTGTCATCTATGAGCCTGGGCAAATGTGTTTTCTTCTGAATCTGGCAGAGAAATCACATCCTTAGTCATAAAATTTATTATCAAACCAATATCTTCCTATAATCAGGAACTGCTGCTCCTAATGGCATGAGAGGAATGTGTCTTCAAGACAAAGTAGGCATTTCAAAGGTAGGCATTACATTTGGTGATAAACCAAGTTTTACTGTCATCTCTGACAACAAAATAGTAAAAATGAAGCACATAAGCATGTAGCTAGTAAAAAAATAAAGCACCTGGCTCATTTGTAGATCAAAACTATACCATATGGTCCCTAAACACTGTTCATAGGATTAGGATTATTTCAGATACTTCAGACGATTGATACCCCCTCCCCCCCCCCCTTTTTTTTTTTTTTTTAAGAAAAAGCCACTTGCTGTACATGTAGATGATTAAAATACATTAAAAAAGTCATTAAAAGTCCTCAAACAGAGAAATCCAACAGAATTCTTCCTTAAAGATACAGTTAAATGTAAGGATTTAGATAGGAAATGTTTGCAAGATTCAGGTCTTTGATTTGTATCATAATCATTGTTCTTTGTTACTGTATGTACTGTATCCTGGCAAATAAAGTACATGCAAAGTATCCTAAACTTCTACTGGTATGCCTTAGAAGAGGAATGGGAGCACTGGGCAAATTTCCAGATTTTATTATAGCATTTTAAAGCTCCTAATTTCAATTAATTGATTCCCTCAAATGTAGCTTGAAATTGCCAACAATGAGCTTGAAGTTGAACTAGTAGAACTAGTATAAAACCATATACATGATTCTAGAAAAATGGAACATGGAAAATCCTGACGGATTAAAAACTGGGCCAGGGGCACTGACTCATCACTACACGTTAAATGATTAATCACTTGTCCTCATTGTTAATATGAAAACAGGAAGTCCACAAAACCCGCACATGGTGCATTTCTAGGTAATACACTCTGACTAGTTAGTCCGGCAAAAAGCACACACTGCATCAACTATTATATATTAATTTAATACATTGGCATATACTGAGAAACTGAAACTGTTTGCTAATTTATAAACAGCTGACAGCGACTATGTATGTTTCAGCTAGGGAAAGAATTCTAACTTTCAGCATCTGGATGAAATTTGGCCAACCAGAAGAAGATGCTGAATCCAAAGTTCAAAATCAGTCATTTTGTGTTGTTGCCGGAGACTTAGAAAGGGCTCTGTGCAATGCAAATAAAATCACTCTGTTTAAAGGTGCTTATGAAATACAGACAGACGCTTTTCTAGAGACTATCCAACTGGTGCAATCCATGCTATGCTACCCATAACAACAGGTTGTGGTGGCATGACCTTGAGTCAGTGCATAAGCCTGGCTGCCTTTCTTATCAAACCATTGACGATCGCAGCTACAGTTTGGAAAGTATGGCAGACTTTCCACTCTGGGCAACGCATCGGTGTTCAGCAAACCACCATCAACAGAGTGGGTCTAGTATTTAACAAACAACATTTCTGTGGCTTTTCTGAGCGGTAATATTTGCAAGGGGGTTTGCTACTCGTGATAATTTTTATCTCAAGTGTTTACTCCCTTTATCTCAAAAAAATTATGAATCTGTACGGCAGAGTGGGAGGAGACTCACTCTCAGACAACAGTGTACTGCCCTTTTCTCAGACCAAAGCCATGATGTAGCTCTATATGATTTTGTCCCTTGGATCTTTGCATGTAAACTCCTAATGGGTAATGACAATTAACGCACATAAAACAAGAAATTAAGATATTGGTAAAAAGAAAAGGAGTACTTGTGGCACCTTAGAGACTAACAAATTTATTTGAGCATAAGCTTTCATGAGCTACAGCTCACTTCATCGGATGCAATAAATTTGTTAGTCTCTGGAATGCATCGATGAAGTGAGCTGTAGCTCACGAAAGCTTATGCTCAAATAAATGTGTTAGTCTCTAAGGTGCCACAAGTACTCCTTTTCTTTTTGCAAATACAGACTAACACGGCTGCTACTCTGAAACCTAAGATATTGGTGTAGCCATCCACACTAAAAAATGTGATGTGCCATGATCACTGCTTGGTTAGCTGATATCCAAGTACCACTGTTTGACTGATAAACTCCCACTGATCCCATGCAGTGGCAGGAACCCGCAGCACACCAGCCAGACAATTACATTTGATTTGTGCCTTGGCATGACACAAGAATATATAAACACACTCCATTATCGTCGTCCTCTGCCTACCATTTCCATTTTTGTGAAGGCGCAGGGGATTAACATTAACCACACTCCCTCTCTGTACCTTTCATTAATAGCAACACTGTGCTCTGATACCCAACACTCTCAAAACAGACCATGATATATCTATAACGTCTCATGGCCAAGATGGAATCCGCTCTTTGGGGCGGCTCTGGCCAAAAAAAGGAATGGAGCAAGGGAACTCCTTTCCACCCCAGAGGCACCTGTTCCAAACTTCCAACTCTGGAGTAAACACACACACCCCAGAATTCAGAGTAGCAGCCGTGTTGGTCTGTATTCACAAAATAGTACAACAAATATAGGAAAGGGAAAGAGGAGGTTACTTATTGGTAACTGGAGGTTCTTTGATGTGTGTGTATTCCAAACGCAGGTGCGCATGCGCCAGAGCCAGAAGTTTTCAGCAGCAGCGTCCGTTGACCCGCACAGCTGCCCTACGTCGCCACATGCTCCATGCAAGGTTATAAGAGGCAGTGCAGGGCGATGCGCCATCAGTCCCCCTCTTACTGCTGCATAGAGTGTCCGCAGCAGAGGGAATGGTGGGCAGGTATTGGAATACACACAGGGACCACACATCTCAAAGAACCTCCAGTTACAGGTAAGTAACCTCCTTCCCTTCTTTGAGTGATGTTCCTTATATGTATTCCAAACACAGGTGAGTATAGAGCAGTGATCAGGTCAGAGGTGGGTGTGAGGACATGATGGGTAAGGCCTGCTACAGGACATGTCCCAAGGTCGTGTCTATGGCTCTGCCCTGGTCGATGGCATAGTGTGCTGTGAAGGCGTGGACGAAGTGCCATGTTGCCGCATGGCAGATCTTGTGCCAGGGGACATCTGCCAGGGAGGAGGAGGTAGTCATGTGTGCCCATATGGAGTGTGCTGTGATTCTGCTGGGCGGTTTTGCATTGGAGCACACATAGCATTCTGTAATGCACCTAGAGATTCAATTGGATATGCACTGCAAGGGGAGGGCCTGCCCTCTTGACTGTTCCAAAATGGCTACGAAGAGGCATGGGGAGGTGCAAAATGTGCAAGTCCTGTCCAAAGAGAAGGCTAGTGCCCTGCATACATCCAGGGAGTGCAGTGTCCTGTCCGCATGAGCGGTATGCTAGAATGGAAGACCAGGAGATGGATGGACTGGTTGAGATGAAACTCGGAAATGACTTTTGGGAAGAACTTAGGATGAAGGCGCTGGGACACCTTGTCTTTATGAAAAACTGTAGGATGGGGAGGGGGGGTCAGTCATCATGGCCACCAATTTGCTGACCTGCCAGGCAGAAGTGATGGCCACCAGGAAGAGGACCTTCATGGATAGGTGGGCAAGGGAGTATGTGGCTAGTGGTTTGAATGGAGGCCAGGTGAGGGCAGACAGCATGAGGTTGAGGTCCCGGGGTTGGGGTGGGGGATGGTAAAGTAGGAGTAAGGACCAGTGGGAAGCAGTTTGTCAGTTCCCTCAGAAACCAGGTAGTGGTAAGGTGAGTAAACACCGGCCATCCATGGGGGAAGGAAGCCACTGAATGCTGTGAGATGAATGCAGGTTGAGCTGAATGTGAGGCCTGAGTTCTTGAACTCCAGGAGGTAGTCTAGGACAACAGCCATGGAGATGGCATGGAGGGAGAGGTGGCAGTATTGCACCCAGGTGGTAAAGCACTTCCATTTCATGGTGTAGAATTCCCTCATGGACTCCCACCTACTGTGTGTAAGGATACAGCAGATGGGTGACAAAAAAGCACTATCTGCCCGCAAGCCCCATCTGAAAACCAGGCCATCCGTTGGAGCGGGCCCAGGTTGGAGTGCCATTGCCCTGGGTGAGAAGGTCCAACAGTATGGGAAGGCTGATTGGTGTCCGAAAGATTGAGTAGATTGGGAAACCAGAATTGTTGGGGCCAGTGTGGGGCTATCAGGATGATCCTGGCTTGGTCTCAGCAGGTCTTGTAGAGGACCTGGGGAAGGAGGGGAACTGGGGAAAAAGCATACCGGAAACTGTCATGTCATGGAAGAAGAGTGTCGCCTTGGAGTACCAACCTTTGGCCCCCCTGGAGCCGTAGACGGGGAACTTGCAGTTTGCATGGACTTGCAGAGAGGTCCCATCAGGCATGGCAGATGGAGCAGAGAGCGGGGTCATAGAGTTCCCCTTCATTGTTGATGTACCAGGTCTGACTGAGTGTGTCTGCTAGAGAGTTCTGCACCCCCCAGGAGGTACGCCACATGGAGTATGATGTTCTGGCAGACACACCATTTCCAGAGGTGGATGGCCTCCATGCTGAATGACCAGGAATAGGAGGCACTGGCAAGCCGGGTCCCAGTACCTGGTGTAGGTGGGTTGTTATGTCAGGTAGGGGCATGGACATGCGATTTAGGTTGCCAAGGGCAGGGGACTAGATCCTAAGGGACTGGAGGGTCACCCATGAGTCCTTCAGTGAATGCAGGGTTTCATCCATTTTCATGGCTAACAACTTGCCCTCATCAAAGGAAAGATCTTGGATGATGGATTGGACCTCCCTGGGAAAACCGGATGACTGGAACCACACTTCACATCTCATCACCACTCCTGTGGAGAGGGAGTACAAGGATGTGTCTGCCACATCTACCATGGCTTGGAGGCTGACCCTGGCCATCAGATGGCCTTTATTCAGCAGGGCCTGGAACCACTGGTGCTTGTTCTGTGAGATGTCCTCCAAGAACGCTGCCAGCTTGGCATAATTGTTAAAATCATACTTCTCCAGAAAAGCTGGGTGATTAGAGACACGGAATTGGAAGGCCACTGAGGAGTACAGTTTTCTGGCCAATGAGGTCCAGGTGCTTCACCAGCTCATATGGGATGTGGAGGTGTCAGAGTTCTGGTGTGCCTGTTCCATGGCCATGTGCATGACCAGCAAGGTCGGGGGGAGCAGTGGGAGAACAGAAAGTCAGCCCCCTTAACTGGCACAAAGTACCTGTGTTCCACCCTTTTGGGTGTAGGGGCACAGGACATTGGTGTGACGGGTTACCCCCCACTCTGGGGTGCCACCTGATGTACTGGGGTACCACTAAGCCCACCTATTCCACCAACCTGGGCTCCTTTACACTGTCCTGCTGAGCCAGGCCCTCAAGCCTCCTCCAGCACACACACAGGTAGGGACACATCCAGTTGCAGAAATACACAGACACTGAAATCAGCTCTGCGTGGGAAGACTCAGCTAGGGAATTGCCCAGAACTCAAGTGCACACCCCCTCAGGGGCGCAAACCCAAAACTGCATTGTCTTGCGCTTCACAGAGAACTGAATAGCATAAGCTCATGAAATTCGCCCCCTCTCTCAATGTGAAGGAAGATATGTACAACTTTTTGCCCCCCCATTATGAATTCCATAAACTGGTTTTAGAGAAAACAAAAACAACTTTATTAACTACACAAGTTGGGGGCCACCCTCTGCAGCAGCTCCTGGTATTGGTGGTGGTTGTCGGAGGCAAGAGGGTGGGTGGGATCAGGACATCGTCCAGAGAGGAAGAGGCTGCCATTAGGACTGGTGGCAATGCCGGTACCAGGTCGAGCTCCAGATCCTCCTCCAGGTCCAGGTGATCCGTGCCCATGGAGGGGCTGTGTGAGGCCACCAATGGTGGGTACAGCCGGTGGATAGTAAGTGTCTCATGCGGACCAGTGGTGCCATGAAGCTGGGTCTTAATGGTACTGTGGTTTGCAAGGATATGGATACCACCCAGGCGAGCCCAGAGCTTAGTGCATCAGGCAAGGTGGGCTCTCAGAAGTCCGAACTACACTGGAAGACCAGGGAGAAGGACAGCTTCTCTGCCAAGAAGCCCTCCAAGTCTGAAGAAGCCTCTGGAAGTGGCGGAGCCATCAATGCAAGCGATACCATGACCAACGGAGATGGGTGGCAGCTGAGGAGGAGTGGCTAATCCACCAGTGTTGGAGGCTGCAGGCCTGAGAGAAGCGGTGAGAGTGGGTACAGCAGTTCAAGGTGGGTGGTAGAGACCAGCAAATCTGTCCGTCCCAGTGTCCAGGACACATCCCGTTGTCTGCCGAACCAGGGCGGGGTACATGGAGCAGATCCCCAAAAATCCTGCCATGGAGCACACACCCGCAGGCTATCATGACCCTTGGTCATTGCAGGAACTGGCAGTGCCAGGGGGTCTCACTTCCACTTTGCTTTGCCCCTGGCCTTAGGGGGTGTCCCTGCAAGGTCATCATATGTTGTCTCAACTGACCAGGCCTGCCTTGGGGAGGAAATGTGATGCATTGCAGCGGTCCACGACAGGGATATGCTGCAGTGTTCATGAGAGTGCTTGCCTTCTCACATCTCGGCAGTGCCAGTGGATCCAGGCCTGAGGCCGAGGACAGAACGCTCACCCCTGTTGAGGTGCAGTGCACTGTCAGTACTGATGGTCCGGGATCAGATTCCACACAAGGTTGGAGCACCTCCGCCATAAGGAACTTTCAGAGGCGCAGAAGATGAGTATCATGGATCCTTGACGGGAAGGACTTGCAGATGTTGCAGCGGCAATGTGCATCTGGCCCAGGCAGTAGAGACAATGCATGTGCTCATCATTCACGGAGAACAAGTGAGGGCATGAGGCACAGTTCTTGAACCCCAGAGTGTGGGGCATAATCTCCTGAAGGGCTCAAGGGAGGCCCCATACAGGGCTATTATGTACACTAGCTAACTAATTTACAGAAGTAAAAAGAAAGAAGCAGAACTTTCTACAAAGGACAGTTGTTCTCATAGCGGCTACGAGCGTGAAGAGAGGATTCTGACTCTGACTGTGTGGTAAGAGGGAACTGAGGGCACATTGCCCTGCACAGCCTGGAGGCTAACCCCCAGCCCTGCCACTTCCACGCCCTTCTGCCAGAACCCAGAGTCCCCTCCCCGGCCATCAGCCCCCACCCAAGCTAGTCCCCCAACCCTGGAGCACCTTAATTTCATAGACTCATAGGACTGGAAGGAACCTTGAGAGGTCATCTAGTCCAGTCCCCTGCACTCATGGCAAGACTAAGTATTATCTAGACCATCCCTGACAGGTGTTTGTCTAACCTGCTCTTAAAAATCTCCAATGATGGAGATTCCAAAACCTCCCTGGGCAATTTATTCCAGTGCTTAACCACCCTGACAGTTAGCAAGTTTTTCCTAATGTCCAACCTAAACCACTCTTGCTGCAATTTAAGCCCATTGCTTCTTGTCCTATCCTCAGATGCTAAGAACAATAATTTTTCTCCCTCCTCCTTGTAACAACTTTTATGTACTAGTAAACTGTTATCATGTCCCCTCTCAGTCTTCTCTTTCCAAGCTAAACAAACCCAATTTTTTTCAATCTTCCCTCATAGGTCATGTTTTCTAGACCTTAAATCATTTTTTGTTGCTCTTCTCTGGACTTTCTCCAATTTGTCCACATCATTCCTGAAATGTGGTGCCCAGAACTGGACACAATACTCCAGCTGAGGCCTAATCAGTGTGGAGTAGAGCGGAAGACTTACTTCTTGTGTCTTACTTACAAAACTCCTGCTAATATATCCCAAAATGATATTTGCTTTTTTTTCCAACGGTGTTGCACTGTTGACTCATATTTAGCTTGTGGTCCACTATAATCCCCTGATCCCTTTCTGCAGTACTCCTTCCTAGGCAATCATTTCCCATTTTGTATGTGTGCAAGTGGAGTACTTTTCATTTGTCCGTATTGAATTTCATCCTATTTACTTCAGACCATTTCTCCAGTTCATTTTGAATTTTAATCCTATCCTCCAAAGCACTTGCAACCCCTCTCATTGTGGTATTGTCTGCAAACTTTATAAGTGTACTCTCTATGCCATTATCTAAATCATTGATGAAGATATTGAACAGAACCAGACCCAGAACCGATCCCTGAGGGACCCTATTCATTATGCCCTTCCAGCATGACTGTAAACTACCTTCTAGGAAAGGCTTTCCAAACACTTATGCACCCATTTTATAGTAGATCCATCTAGGATGCATTCCCTAGTTTGTTTATGATAAGGCCATGTATTTTTCAATTTACCTCATACAAGTACCGTAGTGCAATCTCTTTATAGTGAAAGCACAACTTACAAATGTAGATCTGTTGTATATAACTGCACTCAAAAACAAAACAATGCAAAACTTCAGAGCCTGCAATTCCACACAGTCCTACTTCTTGTTCAGCCAATCACTAAGAGAAACAAGTTTGTTTACATTTATGAGAGATAATGCTGCCCGCTTCTTATTTACGTCGCCTGAAAGTGAGAACAGATGTTCGCATGGCACTTTTGTAAACAGCATTGCAAGGTATTTACTTGCCAGATACACTAAACATTTATATGCCTCTTCACGCTGTGGCCACCACTACAGAGAACATGCTTCCATGCTGATGACGCTCATTAAAAAAATAATGTATTAATTAAATTTGTGACGGAACTCGTTGGGGAGAATTGTGTTTCCTGCTCTGTGTTTTACCCGCATTCTGCCATATATTTCATGTTATAGCAGTCTCGGATGATGACCCAGCATGTTGTCGATTTTAAGAACACTTTCACTGAACGCAAAGGAGGTACCAATGTGAGATTTCTATAGACAGCTATAACATTTGACCCAAAATTTAAGAATCTGAAGTCCCTTCCAAAATCTGATCAGAATGGGGTGTGCAGCATGATTTCTGAAGTCTTAAACGAGCAATACTCTGATGCGGAAACTACAGAACCCAAACAACCAAAAATGAAAATCAACTTTCTGCTGCTGAGTCAAATGATGAAAATGTCATCAGCATGGATGCATGTCCTCTGGAATGGTGTCTGAAGCATGAAGGGACATGTGAACCTTTAGCATATCTGGTATGTAAATATCTTGCAATGCTGCTACAACAGTGCCATGTGAACACCTGTTCTCACTTTCAGGTGACGTTATAAGCATTATCTCCTGTAAGTGTAAACAAACTTGTTTGTCTGAGCAATTGGCTGAACAAGACGTAGGACTGAATGGACTTTTAGGCTCTAAAGTTTTACTTTGTTTTATTTTTGAATGAAGTTATTTTTTACACATAATTCTGCATTTGTAAGTTCAATTTTCATGAAAAAGAGATTGCACTACAGTGCTTGTATTAAGTGAACAGAAAAATACTATTTCTTTTATTTTTACAATGCAATAATTTATAATAAAAATAAATATAAAGTGAGCACTTTAAAACAGTGCGATTAATCACACAATTAATTGTGATTAATTTTTTAATTGCTTGACAGTCCTAGGTGAAGAAGATGATACACCCAGAAAATCTGGGTCATGATCTTCCTCCTCCACATATTCATGTGGAGCCAGTTGCTGTTAACTAGGAGGGGGGAAATGAGACTCTAGTAGAATGTACGGGTATTGGTGCCATGCATAAGGATTCCATAGACCCCAATAGGCCAGTACAATATGTCAAAGGCTGGTTGGGAGAGGCTCAAGGCACTGGACACTAGCAATCCCTTGCCGGGTACTCCAGCTTGGATGGTAGATAAGTCAAGGAAACTCTCAAAAACCCTGTCTAGACTAACCTCCCTGGGAGATGATTATTCATCCTGGACACTGGATTCAGCCTACAAGGTAATACCATTGGTGGTATTAACAACAAGGAGTACTTGTGGCACCTTAGAGACTAACACATTTATATTTATTTATTTATTTGCATCTGATGAAGTGAGTTTTAACCCACAAAAGCTTATGCCCAAATAAATGTGTTAGTCTGCATCAGCAAAAACAACAAGAAATACTTGTAGCACCTTAGAGACTAACACAGATCCACTCTGAAACCACTGGAGGTGTTACTGACGCCAGTCGAAGGAAGCTCTGGCTTGACTAGATGAGTAACTCCTTTTCCTTGTGGTACTATCCTGTTCTTGGGTTAAAATGTCTCTCAGAAACCAGACTGAAAGTAGAGGAGATTGTAGGTCCAGGAAGGTGAAGACGTCCTCTGTGGTAGTATACATTTGAATCCGTCCCCAGGTATGAGAGGGTTTGTTTGTTGGTTCTGCCGGATCCAGTGCCATAGCAGACTAAGTGCTCAGTGGATCCTTAGGGGGCCAGGCCAGTACTTGGAGAGAGTCCAGGCTGGAGGTCTTGGTTGGTACCAGTACAAGTTGGTCCTTCAGCTTGCTGGAGGTCCTGGCCATCACCACAGTTGGTAGTGAGGCTGGTACTCTTAGAGCTTTGCTTCAGCATGATTTTCCTCCAGGATTAGGAGACTTCAGCAGACCAGATCTTTGGGACCTGTGTATGAAGACTCACCCAACTTAGAAGGACTCAGAGAAGGACTCCTTCTCCAGGAAGCAGACTTAGAGAGGGATCTAAGTTTTTTGTCTGTAAGACTGCCCCTTACTCTCATGAGAAGACCAAGACAATGGGCCTTTAGGTTTTCTGATCTGGCTTCTATGCCAGAGCTCATGCTCAGCAGCTATGGCCAATGTACTGGGGTTCTCCCTGGCCTGGATCTGACTGAGGCCCTTTTTTATGAGGTGCTTCTTCAGTTAAAGCTTTTGTCCCTCTCAGGTCAGTGTGGCAAGGAGCAACAGATACTGCACTTGACAGAGCTATGCACCTCGCCAAGGCAGTAAAGGCACCAACAGTGGTGGTAGCCACTAAGCAAGAAGCAGCAAGGACAGAAGACAGTTTTTAATCCCAGAATTCTAGGCACAGCCATGCTCCTCAAAGGTGGGCTGGAGAGGGTCCCCAGGCTCGGGGGAAAACACGGTTACTTTCTTTCTCATAACTGTTGTTCTTCGAGATGTGTTGTTCACGTCCATTCCACATTAGGTGTGCGTGCGCCACGTGCAGAAGCATTGGAAACTTTGTCCTTTAGCGGCTCCCATCAGGCCGGCGGGGCTCTCCGAGTGGCGCCACTGTGCCATGCATATATATCCCTGCCAGCCCGACCCCCTCCAGTTCCTTCTTGCGGTGAGTCCGACAGAGGGGTAGGAGGGTGGGTTGTGGAATGGACGTGAACAACACATCGCGAAGAACAACAGTTACAAGAAAGTAAGTAACTGTTTTTAGTTCTTCGAGTGCTTCTTCATGTCCATTCCACATTAGGTGAATCACAAACTTACCTCTGGAGGAGGGTAGGAGTCACGGAACAACTACTCGGAGGACTGCTCTGCCAACCACCACGTCCTCTCTGGCCTGCTGGTTGACCGTGTAGTGGGTCGTGAAGGTGTGCACCGAGGACCAGGTGGCTGCTCTGCAGATCTCCTGGATCGGGATCTGTGCCAGGAATGCTGTGAAAGTTGCTTGCACCCTGGTCGAGTGGGCCGTGACCGCCAGAGCCAGAACACCTGTGAACTCATAGCACGCCCGGATGCAGCTTGTCATCCAAGACGAAATCTGCTGTGCCAACACTGGGAGGCCTTTCATCCTCTCAGCTACAGCCACAAACAGCTGTGTGAATTTGCAAAAGGGCTTGATGCGCTCCAAATAGAACGCCAGCGCTCGACGCACATCCAAAGTGTGCAAGCTGCGGTGACTTGGGTCTGTATGGGGTTTCGGGAAGAACACCTGCAGACAAATGTCCTGGGCAAAATAGAATTGTGAGACCACCTTAGGGAGGAATTTGGGGTATGGCTGGAGCTGCACCTTATCCTTGTGAAATACTGTATATGGTGGCTCAGAGGTGAGGGCCCTCAGTTGGGACACCCTTCTGGCCGAGGTAATGGCAACCAGAAATGCCACCTTCCAAGAAAGGTGGAGGAGAGAACAGGAAGCGAGGGGCTCGAAAGGGGGTCCCATGAGTTTAGAGAGGACCAGGTTAAGGTTCCATGGAGGGACTGGGGGGGGAATACGGGAACACCCTCTCCAACCCTTTAAGGAACCGACCCCACCATTGGGTGGGAAAACACTGAGCCCCCCGAGAACCCCGGATGGAAGGCCGAGATGGCGGTCAGGCGTACTCTGAGTGAGGATGGGGCTAGCCCTTGCTGCTTGAAGTGCAGGAGGTACTCCAGGATGGCCTGCACCAGAGCCTGGCACGGCCGCACATGTCAGGGTTCACACAAACTAGAGAACCTTTTCCACTTGGCCATATCGACCGCCCTGGTAGAGGGCTTTCTGCTGCCAAGCAGAATCTGCTGCACAGGAAGGGAGCACTGGCTCTCCAGGGCATTTAGCCACAGAGCCTCCACGCTGTCAGGTGCAGTAACTGTAGGTCAGGGTGGAGAAGCTGTCCACCGTCCTGTGTAATGAGGTCCCAGTGTAGGAGCAGGACTACTGGGGCCTCCACTGTCAGCTCTAGGAGTGATGTGTTCCAGTGCTGGTGGGCCCAGGCTGGGGCGATGAGGATCACTGCCACCCTGTCCCTGTGCACCTTGTGTAGGACCTTGTGCACCAAGGGGAGTGGGGGGAAGGCATACATCATGCTTCCTCTCCACAGGATCACAAACACGTCCGCAAGCGAGCCTGGGTTGCGGCATTGGAACAAGCAGAACCGTGGGCACTGGATGTTGGCCCTGGTGGCAAACAAGTCTACCCAGGTAAACCCCCACCTGCAGAAGAGCGAAAGCACGATGTCCGCCCTGAGCGTCCACTCATGCATGTGGTACGACCTGCTGAGGGAGTCCGCCAGCTTGTTTCGCACCCCTGGGAGATAGGACGCCTCGAGGTGAATTGCATGGGCTATGCAGAGGTCCCAGAGGAGGAGAGCCTCACGACAGAGTGGTGAGGAATGAGCGCCGCCCTGTTTGTTTATATAAAACATGGCAGTAGTGTTGTCTGTCAGAACTGTCATGCTGTGACCATTCAGAGTGGCGTGAAAGGTCTGGCAGGCGAAACGAACCACTCTGAGCTCCTTCACATTTATATGGAGCTACCACTCTGCTCCAGACCACAAGCCCTGAGTCCTGAGGTCCCCCAGGTGAGCCCCCATCCGTGGTCTGACGCATCTGTCACCAGCGTCAGGTCTGGTTGTGGGGTGGCAAAGGGGATGCCTTCGCAAACCAAAGGCTGGGACTGCCACCACAGCAGAGAGTCTAGCATGTCCTTTGGGGCTGTCACTACCAAGTCCAGAGGTCCCTGCCTGGGCGGTACTCCCGAGCGAGCCAGGCCTGCAGAGTCCTGAGTCTCAGTCTAGCATGCCTGACCACGTGCATGCATGCTGCCATGTGGCCCAGCAGCCGCAGGCAGCACCTGGCCATTGTCATTGGAAATTGGCACAGGGAGGCCACCATTTGCCTGGAATCAGGATAGTGGAAGGTTTGCCTTGGCCTGCACTGCATCCAGGACCACCCCTATGAATTCCACTTTCTGCATGGGTACGAGCGTGGACTTGGGGACATTGACCAGGAGCCCAAGCTCGCGGAAGAATCTCAGGGCCACCTCCACGTGGCCTTCCGCCTTGGATCAGCCCACCAGTAGCCACTTGTCGAGGTACTGGTACACCCTGATTCTCTATCTCCATAAGAAGGCTGCCACTACCACCATGCACTTCGTGAACACCTGTGGGGCTGTGGCTAGACCGAATGGGAGAACCGCAAACTGGTAATGTTCTTGGCCCACGGTGAAGCGCAGGAACCGCCGATGAGCTGGGTGGATGGCGATATGAAAGTACGCATCCTTCATGTCGAGGGCAGCGTACCAGTCCCCCAGATCCAGGGAAGGGATGTTGGTGCCCAGAGAGACCATGCGGAACCGGGCCTTGACCAGGAACTTGTTGAGCCCGCACAGGTCTAGGATGGGGTGAAGGCCCCCTTTGGCCTTGGGGATGAGGAAATACTGGGAGTAGAACCCCTTCCCCCTTAGGCTGTGTGGCACCGCCTCTATCGCCCCCACCTCTAGCAGTGAGCGGACTTCCTTCTTTAGGAGATGCTCGTGAGAGTGGTCCCTGAAGAGGGACGGGGAAGGAGAGTAGGAAGGGGGTGAACTGCAGCAAGTACCTGTTCCGCATCGTGCGTAAGACCCAATGGTCTGACGTAATGGTGGACCACGCACAGGAGAAATGGGACAGGCGGTTCAGGAAACAAAGGGACGGATCCGGTGACTGGTCTGGTACGCTGTCCTCGAGCACACCTTCAAAAGCCTGGCTTAGTGCCCAGCTGGGGTTTGTGCTGGCCTTGGTTGTGGCCCAGCACATTATTGTTACTGTTGTTGTTGCACCGTCGCCTGTTATCCTGGCCTCGCCTACGGTAAGGCTCATGCCTATGGTGAGGCTGGTACTGGCGTTGAGGGGAAGGCTGCAGCTTAAAGGGCTTCCTCTGGGTCGCCGGGGTGTGCATACCCAGCGACTTAAGTGTAGCTCACGAGTCCTTGAGGCTGTGCAGCCTTGTGTCTGTCTGGTCTGAGAAGATCCCGGACCCTTCGAAGGGGAGGTCCTGGAGTGTATTCTGGACCTCGGGCGGCAGGCCTGACTCCTGGAGCCACGCCGAGCACCTCATGACCACCCTGATGCAATTGTTCTAGCCGCCGTGTCTGCCGAATCCAGGGAGACCTGGAGAGAGGTCTTGGCTACTGCCTTGCCCTCGTCCACCAGGGCTGTGAACTCCTGTTGGGAACCTTGTGGGAGGTTGTCCTTAAACTTTCCCACCGCCACCCAGGAGTTGAAATTGTGCCTGTTGAGGATGGCCTGCTGGTTCACAATCCTCAACTGAAGGCCCCCGGATGAGTACACCTTTCTACCAAAAAGGTCCAGACGTTTCACCTCCTTGGCCTTAGGGGCTGGGGCCTGCTGTCCATGGTGCTCCCTTTTGTTTACCACTGAGACCACTAGGGAGCATGGACTCGGGTGGCAGAACAGGAACTCATAGCCCTTAGATGGGGCAAAGTATTTACGCTCCACTCCTTTGGCCATTGGAGCGCTGGAGGTTGGGGTCTGCCATATAGTCTTACAGTTGGACTAAACGGTCTTAATGAGTGGGAGCGCTATTCTGGCTGGACCTTCAGGGCTCAAAATGTCCACCATGGGGTCCTCCTGCTCAACCGACTCCACGGCCTGCAATCCCAAGTTCTGGATGACCCTGTGCAGCAACTCCTGGTGGGCTCTATGGTCTATTGGTGGACGGATGGACACATCTGTACATCCGGGGATGATGATGAGGTTAGCTGCTGCTCGACCCCCTCTAGTTGGTCCCCCTACTCCCCTTCTCCTGTGGGAGGGGCCACCAGCTCAGGCCAGGGCGGGAGTCCATGGGACAGCACCGGACTTGGTGCCGGTCTCCCTAGTTTATCCTGGGGGGATGCTGGAGGCCTGGATACTGTAGCTTCTGGCACCGTCTGGCATCAGTGCAGGGATGGGACCGCTGCACCGACTAACTTGCCTTGGATGGGGCCCCTTGGCGCTCCTGATAGGCCCAGGGGTTGCCAGCCCACCTGAGGGTCCCTGCTGTCTGGGGCCTGGTGCGGGTAGCTATAGTGGCCAGAGTCGGCACCAGACTGCGGCAACACCGATCGAGAAGGACATGGTGGTGCCAATGATCTGCGCCAGCGGGAGAACGAGCAACTCCTGGCTGAGTGGGAGCGGGAGCAGTACCGGTATCCGCGGGACTAGGACTTGGACTGGGACCACTGCCGGTGTTCCCTGGACCGTGACTGTCTGCAGGAGTCCTCTGGCGAGGGTTGTCTCGACTCCTCCTGGTGCTAGTCTCTGGGTGGTGCTGGAGAGCAGTGTGCCCTTTCCGGTGCTTCCTCGAGCCGCCCCACTCCCGGTGCCGCAACTTCCTTCTGGGCGGCTGGCAACTGTGAGTCCACGGAGTCAGAGCTCGACCAGGACCAACTCCAGGAGCGGTGCCGGGACACCATTGCCGGCTTACCCCTTGACGGCACCTGAGGCATGGGTGCCAGAGGGTTCTCCCCATATGGGAGGGGGCTCGCTGCCAACAGCTCAATGAGGTCCTTCGCAGCCTCATGATCCATTATGCCCCTGAGCCCATCGTCTGCACTGAGCTCACTTAGGTCTGGGCTCGGTGAGGCTTGTGCTGCCAGGACTGCCGTGTCAGTGCTGGTACTGCTGCCTTCCCGCTCTTATTGGCGCTCGGGGCCTTGGGAGGCACCGGCCTCCTGTGTGGGGAACGACCACGTCTTCCTTTCGGCTGCACCGGGGAGGACGAGCGGTGCCGGGGCCTAGCCTGGCGCTCTGGGGCTGTTTACGGTGTTTAGCCGGTGCCGGGTCTCTCTGGGGCACCGAGGAAGACTAAGCCAGCGTTGGGCACTCCGGGCCCGGTGGCTGCAATGCGGCATCCATCAATAGCTGCTTTAAACGAAAGTCTTTCTTTCCTTGTTCTTGGCTTAAACACCTTGCAAATCCTACACCGTTCAGTTTGATGTACGTCCCCCGGGAAATGTAGACACGAGTCATGGGGGTCACTAACTGGCATAGGTTTGAGGCCCTTGGCACAAGCCTTGAAGCCGTGGGCCTGCAGCATGCCCCGCGGCCCGGGATGGGTGCTGGAGGCCTCCAAGCACCTAATCACTTAAGTGTCCACAATAAAGGTATGTTAACTAACTGATAACAGCTACTCTGAAGGATAAGGGACTGCTCTTCTACGAGAGAGAAAGAGGGTCAGGGCCAGCAGGGGTATATATGCATGGTGCAGCGGCTCCACTTGGGGGGCCCCACCGGGAGCCGCTAAGGGAAAAAGTTTCCGATGCTCGTGCATGTGGTGCACGCATGCCTAATGTGGAATGGACGTGAACAAGCACTCGAAGAAGAACTAACTTATAACTCTATAGAATACTATAAAACATTAACAAACCATATACAATTATAGTTACGAGATGAAGACAATGCAAGGATAGCTTCAGCCATTGCACATTCTGACTCAGGGCATGCAGTGGAAAGGAGGAAATGGAGGTGGTCAGTCCACACTTCCCTTATACCTTCAGTGTGGAGCAGGAAGAGATTCAGGGCATAAGTATGGACCAATATACAATATTTTCTGGTCTCAAGTGTATGGTGCACATGAGTACTCACACGCGGGATACATTTAGAGACCAGCCCTGTGTTTTAGCTATAAACAAGATTACAGGTTATAGTACCTGCCAGGCTTTGAATATAACACAGATGACTTTGGGGAATGGTGCATGCTGGAAAGGGTCAATATGGGACCTTGGGCTTTTAGGAAATTTCTCAAGACTTCTGTGAAAAATCTTCAGACTATTAACAATGCAGCCGCTGTTGGTGCTAAGGTCATGGGTGCTACAACAATGAAGGTGACTGTACAAAATCCAGGAAGAAGAGATATGCTGGATTATTATTGCCAAACCCATGCATTCAAAAATTATGAGTCAGGACACCAAAAAAAATCATGACTGGCTTTAAAGCCATGAGATTTTTAAAAATAGTAAGTTGTGTGTTCTTCCTTTGCGCTTTTGGTTTTTATGTGCACTTGGTTTACAGTTTCAAGCTTTTCTCCACAACCATGATGGCTAGAAATTTCATTTTCTTTTTTTTTTAAAAAGCAAAGTTACAAAAGGTGGGGGCTTAAAGAAAAACATCACAATGTGGGACTTGCAAGAGTTGGCCATGCTGCATGTTGTTCAGGCACAATGAAAATTAAGCAGCTCTCCAACCCTCCATCAGTCCCTGGATTCCCTCTCCTTCTACCTAGGAATTTGGATTAATTTTTGTAGTATGGATACTAGATTTATTACAGGTTTCAGAGTAGCAGCCATGTTAGTCTGTATTCGCAAAAAGAAAAGGAGTACTGGTGGCACCTTAGAGACTAACAAATTTATTAGAGCATAAGCTTTCGTGAGCTACAGCTCACTTCATCGGATGCATTTGGTGGAAAAAACAGAGGAGAGATTTATATACACACACACAGAGAACATGAAACAATGGGTTTATCATACACACTGTAAGGAGAGTGATCACTTAAGATAAGCCATCACCAGCAGCGGGGGGGGGGGGGGGGGGGAAGGAGGAAAACCTTTCATGGTGACAAGCAAGGTAGGCTAATTCCAGCAGTTAACAAGAATATCAGAGGAACAGTGGGGGGTGGGGTGGGAGGGAGAAATACCATGGGGAAATAGTTTTACTTTGTGTAATGACTCATCCATTCCCAGTCTCTATTCAAGCCTAAGTTAATTGTATCCAGTTTGCAAATTAATTCCAATTCAGCAGTCTCTCGTTGGAGTCTGTTTTTGAAGCTTTTTTGTTGAAGTATAGCCACTCTAAGATCTGTGATCGAGTGACCAGAGAGATTGAAGTGTTCTCCAACTGGTTTTTGAGTGTTATAATTCTTGACGTCTGATTTATGTCCATTCATTCTTTTACGTAGAGACTGTCCAGTTTGGCCAATGTACATGGCAGAGGGGCATTGCTGGCACATGATGGCATATATCACATTGGTAGATGCGCAGGTGAACGAGCCTCTGATAGTGTGGCTGATGTGATTAGACCCTATGATGGTATCCCCTGAATAGATATGTGGACAGAGTTGGCAACGGGCTTTGTTGCAAGGATAGGTTCCTGGGTTAGTGGTTCTGTTGTGTGGTGTGTGGTTGCTGGTGAGTATTTGCTTCAGATTGGGGGGCTGTCTGTAAGCAAGGACTGGTCTGTCTCCCAAGATCTGTGAGAGTGATGGCTCGTCCTTCAGGATAGGTTGTAGATCCTTGATGATGACTGTGTTTGCACATGGGAGTTGTAAACATAGGACACTTGTGAGGAAATTAATCTACCTTTAAATGAACTGAGATGCCTGCATCACTAGGGTAATATAAGGAGTAAAGCTCTTGCTCTCTAAATTGAGTAGATAATACATACATTTTTGGTAGGATGATTGAAACCACATCTTAATTAGGGAATCTGGTGTTTAGGTTTTAAAATAGAAAATTAAAAAAGAATGATGCTACTAACCAGCCCTTATTTTGTTAACAGGAGAACAGAGGGCTAAGGGTTATCTGCGAATTCATCTATATTAGGGCAGCATGTTCTGTGGGGGGCTAGCATAAGAATGCTTCCTTTACTCAAATTGTTCTCTCTAATTATAGAAAGCTACTACATTGAGGGAAAATATAAAACAAGTTGAACTGTAAGCATACCAGAACTACAAGCATGCACACTAAACAGCACACTCAAAGATAGTGTAAGAAGGAAAAAGTATCTTTAACCAAAAATGATTAGTTCTCTTCTAAAGCTAGGTCTATAAGAAGCCTTACAAACAGTTTCTCAAAAGCTCTTTGATCACATTAAGGAGGCCCCTCCAGCCTCTGTTGGGAATTTCCAACACCACCCACCTCTTTATTTTCTCAGGCCATCACAGGAAGAGAGGTTTTACTGAAGATGCCAACATTTATTAGGCCAGTCAAGATCTTCTATCTTAACCCTTTCACTGCTCCAACCACCTCACCCCAATGGCAAAGCAACCAAACTTTTTCTGCTCTCCGGATTTCAACTTTAAATTGAGATGTTGATTCAGTTAGCTCCTAAATCAATAGGGTCTGAAATGTGCACCCTTGTGTTGCTATGGAGATGCTACAGCATAGTTCCTTTAAAACTCAAATGAATTTATTACATGTTAATTCAAAGTAACTAGTTTTAATAATTAATGGGCATATTACATAATAGAATAAATTTAAAGAGTTCAGTTTAAGGTAGCAGTTAACAAATGTTACTATGTCTCCAGAAGTGATTTCCCCAGGCAATTATGTTACAATTAGCTTCTTCCTCAGTTTATTTTCCATGGAGTTTCTTGCTTGGTCATTTCTTTTATATTCCACTCTTCAAAGGAAACAATTTATCTCCTGTGAATCTAGAGTTTCCATGGTGACAAGATGGTCAGTTAGCCCTTTACTGTATTTCTGTTCATATTACACTAACATTCTTGGAGGAGAAGGAAAAGCATGACTGATTTTGTGTGGTTAACCAATCTGGCTGTAATGTCTGCTGACAGCACAAGGTGAAGAGGTGGTAATCGTGAAAACATACCCTTTTTCAATGACAAGTAAATCAAAAATCATATCCAGTTTGTTATTAAATATTATGGTCCAAACTGAGACAATGTAAGCAACTCTACTGATTTTGCTGGAATTGTGCCTGCTAATAGTAGGGTGAGTCTGGTCTTATGTCTATGCAGGGTAGCAGCTTCCATACAGCACCGCAAATATGCTTTGTCTGTTCAAACAATACAGTATGTTAAATTTACATTATATTTCTGTAGCTACTTAGCCATGCGTGCTGGTCAGCATAAAATTTCAGAGTTTTGACAGTAATGAAAGAGATCCCAAACCTAAACACCCAGTTTTTTTTTTTTTTTTTAAGTGGGGGGAAAAAAGCTGTAATTGAGGTTGATTCTTCTGCTTTGCTGCCGGATGGTTTCTGGGAGGTAACCTCCTTCCATGGCTTACCCTCCCAACTGAACAGTCTCCCCCGTTGTTGGTTTTTAACCACTCCCACTGGCCAAGAATCAGCAGTGTAGGAGTCACATCAGCAGAACAGGTTGCGGTCAGGAAAAAAAAAAGTGTGAAGACAGCAGTGCTGATCAGATAGGGACAATCACATAAATGAAGTAGGTGTGAACAAGGAGGTACCCTTGTGGAGAAGTGAGGTGTTCTGGCCACAGGGTTTTTGGAAGGTGAGCCTGGAAAGTATGGCTGTGGATAGAGGAGTTGATGTGAGAGAAGATATCACAGGGATAAGACAGACAGAAGAAGCATACCCATCTTGGTAGTTATACAACTATAAACATCCAAAACATGGATTAAACAGATAATCCCATCTCTGCCACCTTTTCCACAAACAGGACCAAGACTTTTATTATTTTTCTTGAAAATAATGTAGAAGCTAATTGATATTTTCTCCTGAAGGCCCTGATTCATGGTCCTCCTTAACTCTTGTGGAAAGGAGCTCCAGGATCATGGGCCAATCACTAAGAAGGCTCTTGTTACCACTCACACTAGTCATAAATAGTTCCCTCGTTTCTGAGGATCACAGTCTTTGCAACTTGCCTTGATGGGGGGAGGGAAACAGGCTACCAGGCATTTGATAGCTACCCAAGGTAGCAATCTCAGCCTGCTGTCGTAGCACGACACTTCCCTGGCCACCTCTCAATCTGATCCTCAGGATGGAAGTCAGTCACATTAGGAGCTCAAGCTATGGACTGGGGAGAAGCCAGCAAGGGAGGTGTAAGGAGCAGGAGCAAGGTATGTGCTGGGGAATGGTATGGAGTAACTGAGGACAACACAGAAGTTTTAGTATATCTGGATTAAACAGACCTTGCCAGACTGACTTGATGTAATCTTCCCTACTCATCCCCACCAAATTTCCTTTTTGTCCTGTGTATTTTTTTTTTTTTACCATACAATGTAGCAAGAGTGTATACAATATATTTTAAGCCATTCAGTAGAGATTTCCATTCAGTTGAACATGAGAATCAAAAGCATAAAAGTCTCCCTACTAATGGATTTCTTAATGAAGCAAAGAATGTTACCAAATGAAACAATCAAGTACATAAAAAATATCCTACTCAATATCCATAAAGACCATTTGGGTTTTTTTTGCTAAAATTATTTTTAAAAATTGTGAAATCAACCTCCCCAACTTCTTGCTCCTCAAAACAACCGTTTTCAATGCATTAGTATAGCAACAAAAAAGCGTTAATGTAATTTACTTCTTCCTTGAGTATTTGACTCATTCTCCATATCGAGAGTCTTTGGACTTAGCACAGTCCAGTCACTTTGATGTAGTTTACAATAAAGCAATTCCTTATCTGACAAGTTAAGCAAACCAGAATTAGTTCATATAACACCAGATCAGTTAAGTATTTTTAAACAATACACATATGCATATATTTTCATCACAATATCTTATTGCATTTATCCTGAAGACTCCATAGCTGTTTTTCATCCTGAAGGATTCCCCAAACACTGCACAATCTGTGCAGGAATCACTTCACCCAGCACTGAACTGTCAAAACTTTAGGGAGCTGCTAAGCACACAACACTATGCTACTGTTTAGAACAAGAAGGGAAGAACACTGTATTGAACTGACAAGCGTAGGGGAGACTTAGGTGGGCAGGATTCAATTCTCAACTTGGAATTTAGCAAGAAAACCAGGATTAACTTCGCTAACTTTCATAAAAAGGACTGAGGTCTTTACTACAAGTGGTCAGAACCTGGTTTACACCTCTCATGCCAAGGAGAGCACTACAATGTTTTTTAACATCCTGCTGGGACACTGATTTAGTGCTTAGTTAGAAGGCCATCTACTCTCGCACTAGCACTATTTACTGTCCCATCCTTTGAGTTCTTTCACATAACCAGACCAATCCTACTTAGTTTGTGAGAGCTGAAAAGGAAAGGAAATTCTGAGAGTTTATAATAAATGACTGTTCTCTCAAAAGCATTACAACACATAAGATGTGTTTGTTTTATTTGAAGCCACTGCTAAAAACAAGGACAAATTTAGTGCAACCTGAAGTTCATAATCTGGTAACTGAATACATCATCAAATTACTAAAATGGCAAAAGATATCACTTTTTTTTTTAACAGTACAAGACCTTCATATTGCATTTAGTATAGTTACATAAACATTTAAAGTTATTCAAACTGCTTCTGGTATACAATTGAGTCACTAAACTGGGCTGTGAATCATCATAAGAATGCACAAGTAACCAAATAAGCAGCAGTTACAGTTAAATACTATTCAGACATTACAAAGAACAATGACCCTCTAGAAATACAACTCCAGCTATACAACAGGAATGTACAAAGATGGTACAAAATAAAGTGACTACAGTGGTCAGACACTGTACTTGTCTCTTCAAAGCTCAAGTACAGTATAAGCTTGATAGCAGTGGCTCTTGCTCAAAAAAGCTGAAATTGTTAAACTAAATCAAAAACAACACAAATTTCTGAAACCAATATTTTATTCTTTCAAATAATGCTTTGTAAATAGCGAATGCAAATACTAGCTCCTCTTGTGCCGGTGACAATGTTTACTACTTACTGCGTTCCCACCTTCCCAAGTCTGAGCATCTCTTTACAGAAGAGGTCCATATATAGTTACATTAGAAAAATGTAACATTCAAAATCTGATATATCTTTGAGGCACCTAGGTTCTGGAATGGTGATTTTTTAGCTCAAAGAGCACCAAAGATAGATGTACTATTTATATGACTTTTAAATAAATGCCTAGGCTTCAGTTATTTTGTGTTCTAATTTTGAAAGAGAAATACTAGACCTTGCTGATGGCATTTTACCATATGGGCTTGTTAGAAATGCTTTAAAAAATCCTAATATTAAGGCTTTTGTTTGCATCTTATTTTACAAATTTGAAGAGAAAATATATTTGATTTAACATTATCATTTTCACTGTTATTTTATAGAGGGACCCTTCTTAACTTGCTTTAACTACAGAATCTTACAAAATATATCAAAATATTACCAATTTTCAAAATACCAAAGATATAATTTATAATTTGGTTACTAAATGGCATTCTGGAACAGTAACTATTTCAGATATTTCTATCAATCTAAAATTAAAGAATAACCAAAACAAGTTTCCCTAATTTTAGTATGCCAATACATACACACAGTACACGTAATAGGATAAATTCTGCTCTATTAATCTAGTCTAAATCCTGGAGATACCTAGATTTGCTCTGGTTTGAGAGATCATCATGTGGCCCACTGTCTCGTTCACAGTGAATTTTCATTTCATTACACTTGTACTCTGAAGGGAATGGTTTAAATAAACTAGTTTATTGAATAACCTTTGATTCACTTTAGAATAGAAGACAATTTTCTTATTAACAGGACAGATTACGTCAATCAGATTTGTTCAGGATAAGGATTCCCACGAAATGTTATAGTTTTGTTTATTTAATAACACAATTGTATGAAAATTAAATCAGTAAACTTGTCTCCTATTTTTAAAAGAAGATCTGTAAAAATATTATCTACTTTAAAGTAAAAATTGAGTATTTTCCATCAAAAACCTACACACATATATTTGAAATCTATGCTATATGTTACTTAGAGAAAAAGCTAATGGGTCAAATTCATTCCTGATGTACCACTTAAGTCAATGCAGTTATACTGTGGATATATATTTGGGGCCAAAGTCTCCAAGCAAGAATCACTTTTAAAAAGTTATACTAACATTTTAACGTAAATGAACTATTTCCTGCTTAGCTACTGTTTAAACCTTTATAAAGTGTCAAAGAACCTGCTCATCTGTCTACCTTTTGTAGAAAACCAACCTTATAAAAAAGTGATAATCTGTTAACCAACTTTTTAGAAACCCATCATATTCTACAAGTTTGTTAATCTGTTGATGTTGCATGGAAATTTTTGGAAAATTGTTCTTTTTTTTCTTTTTTCCAGACAGTGGCGTATTTACATTATTTTTTGTATTTCTCATCCCTGTTTTAATTTGGGATACTAATGGGGACTTGGAAACCCTGGACCAATATTCTGTGCTGTCCTTCAACCCTTGAAAGATCACTAAAGGGATTGCAAAGACTGTAAATCAGAGAAGAATTTAGCACAATGGAATTGTTTTTAAGATTCATTTGGCTCTTGTTGCTTATCACTTAGTCAATTTTCTATTTGTGATAATTCTATTGATTGCTCTGCCAAACAGGAGAGGACACAAACAGAGCTTGGTTTCGAATGAGGACTAAGCAGAAAGATCCAATGTTCTCAAGAAAACAAAAAAGACAATCAACCAATCACACACATGCACACATACCAAGAAAACATAAGCCCCTGAAAAATATATTTTTGGGGGAGGGAGTGGGGTAGAGCTCGGAGAGGATGACAAAACAACAAACCTTAATTCATATTTTCAAAGCACTGTAAAAACAACTGTCATTAGTTGCATTATACACATTGGGGGAGATAAAACAAAAAAGTTAAGTAATTTGGGCAAGGGCACACTGCAAATCAGAAGCAATGCTAGGATTAGAACTGTCTCCTTGCGCTATGCTTAAATCAACTAGACCAAATTGCCCATATGAAACAAAATCATCTCTAAATAGATTTTTTTTAAATTTTGCCATGAGGCACCAATTGTTTTTTCAATTAATGAGATGATACAGTGACATGAAATCTGGTAACAGTACCCGAGCAGATATCAGAAACTGGAAATTTAAACTGGTGTCAGTGGTCTAGGTTATATACATTAATTTTATTACACACACACACACACACACACACACACACACACACACACACACACACACACACACACACACAAAGTACCTCTCAAACACAACAAAAGAGGACTACCATTAAAAGTTAAGTAATCTTTCAGTTTGGTGTGAAGACAGACCTGTATCTTAACCATATTCTAATGTTGGGGGGGGCAGGGGGTCTTTTTAAACCCAGATTACTGTAATTGCTAAAAGATGAGCACTCGCATATTTTTTCAAAGCACAATGGCACTGCAAGGAAAGTGCTGGTGGGTTCACCAGGGTTCACCAGCTCTATGCATGGACCCTTTATCTGTAACCAAAGATGAAATTATGAGCGTTGCTGAGCATACGCAATTTCCATTGTAAGTTCTCAACTTCTCAGGATCCGGTTCTAAATTTGGTGATTTAAAAAGTGACAGTCCTTTGAAGTCAGCTGGCTGTTTAAGTTCCAAAACAGATAAGGCCCTATGATTCTCTTGCAGTGACATCACTTTTGAGATAGCATCCTGATATTTATCAGGGAGCACTTTATCCCCTAAAGGGTCTGTAAAACAAAAGAAGATGAACTACTAGCACTTACAAACCAAAAGGCATGTAAAGACACAGACAAACCCTTCCACCACAGGACAAGGAGACAGCATTAGTAACCAACCTCACAATTCCATTTGTTAAAAGACTTGATTGAATGGCTTCCTTTAAAACAAGAATTTTAGTAAAAGGTATTTAAGAAAAATGACCACCAATTTGCAAACTTTTCTTGTTTTATATTTTAAGAAAATTTACTATTTTAAAGTGTTCCTCATTCAGAAGATCAGTTTGTGCCACAAAAATCATTTATACGTGAAGGATTAGGGATAAGGAACTATTTTTCTGAAAAGACGGCAAAATTCCAAGAGGAAAATCTCCAACAAATATTTGCTATTTCTAACACATTGATATGCCATACCAACATATGAAAATGCTCCAAAACAAAGAATTTGCAATAAAAATGGTTGCATGTAAAATTAAAACACGTTTCTTTAGCAATTCAAACTTAATAATCCTATTAATACAGTATGCCTCCAATTATAAACAACTATACCAATTCAGTCGGAATCCCTATATATCCTGTTTTATCATCTGTCAACTATTGTCCATGGACAAGATCTTTCTTCATACACATTCTATAGTCTGAACACAGCAGTATATACAAATATGCGTGGATGGACACAATACTCTAATATCAATTATGAAGATATGCACTGGATAAACATACCGTGTACAGTGTCACAAAATACTTACAGAACAGCTATATTTACTTTCACCCCAGTCTCTTAAAATGCTGACAGTTAATAGACAATTCATCAGTTAAATTTTAACACTATACATCTTTGTCCTTCATGTCTCTTTCTAAAGGAGGAAATGAAAGGAAGAATATTGGGTCTTTGGATTTTTCAGACATTTTCCAGAAGCCAGCCAAATAAAGGTTTATTCAGAAGTCTATCCCCATCAGAAGTCTTCTCCATCATTTCACAGTATTTCAGCACTGCTTGCAAGAGATCTCCCACTTTCCAGTCCCTTTCTCTCAGTCTTTTTGTAAGCTAGAGAAACAATAATAAAATATTTAAGCTACTGAAATAAAAAGCTTGAATGATTGACAATTAAGAAAATTCTCCTTGAAACATCAGGTTTTATTAGAAAACCAGCTGTGAAGAGTTAAACATTATTCCACAGCTATAAAAACAAAACTTCCTCAAGGACCAAACATTTTTTTAAGTTAGTTTCCATAAAAATTTCTTCTCAAGGAAGTTACATTTTCAAGTGATATCGTCCCACAGCTATGTGGTCTGTGGTTCATGGGGGTTGCAGAAAACAGGAAATTCTGAACATCAGATTAATGCATTTGCCACCACCCCCAATAGTACACATGCGATACTGTAAAAGACAAAAGTAAGGATTAATGTAAGGATGTGGATTTTTCTTTCACAACATATAGTGTGGTTTGCTTGGTATATATACACTCTACCCTCAACGGAAACAGAGTCTCCAGTTAGGAAATTTCAATGTCTCCAAAGAAAACAAAACAAAAACAAGAATAAGTTAAACTTCCACTTACAAGCAGAGTCAGTGTAGTTGGAAACTACTTTTCCCTCAGAGGTCTGAACCAGGAATCCTCATATATTAGATATATACTAAGCACTGGGAGACAGTGACAAATTAATGTGTTTTGCCAGCTTCGAGTTTTACAACCTTTCGTTCTGGGCTAAAATTTCTTCCACCATTGCGCCCATTGTTTTTCTTTACATTTAGCTCAACCATGCTTGTCTTCAGTTACTGAAGGCCGTTAGTCCAGCTTGAATCCCCTCTCTAATAAATATTCCACATTAAGAGGAAGTTAAAATACAAAAGAAATAGATTTATAGCACATCTACCACTCGTCTAAATGAGAAGAGTAGACCTGGGCAAATATTAAAAAACTGGCAAATACTAAATTTAATTTTTCGAGGCACAGAAACTATTAGCAAATGATGTCAAATTATGGCCAACCAAAAATTATCTATCTATATGAAAAAGGCACAACAAATTTTTTGATTTTTCACTTTGAAATAGCATTTCATTTAGCTCAGTTAAAAAAACAACCCCAAAAACAAAACAAACAAACAAAAGGCTGAAAACCACATAAAAACAGCCAGATACGGAAAACAAAACAAAAATTCAATTTCTGATCAAACAAAATGGTTCATTTGACCCAAACCAAAAAATATTTCAGTTCTTAATTTTTGTAAGAAAACTGAAAAAATTCAGTTCTGATTCAAATTAAACTGATTTTTTTTTTCCATTTTAACCCCCAAAACAAAAACAAATACAAAAATCAACTACTTCCGCTAGCAGGAAGTGCTCTCCTCTTCAATGCACTAACCTGAGTGAAATTCCTCATGTAAAATTCCTACAGAATTCAATAGGAATGAAGCCAACAGAGTTCTACAGAAATTACTGTTTAAATCTGTATAATTATTTAATTGTATAGGTTTTTTATTATATCCTATACAATCCTACCACAAGGACACAACTCTGATGCATGTATACATGCAAAAACTGACTAAACTATCTAGAAAATATCTGGGCGTCAGATTTAAAATAATGCAGAGTGACCAAACCAAGATTATATTATATAGCATAATTATTTCATGAAAATTCCAGAGTGAGGCTGCTCATTTATCATCCAAACATAAATTTGACTGATGTTCTTAAACAGGATTATTTTCTAGTGGCTAAGTAAATATATTGTAAACACTTTATCAGTTTTTGTAATTCATATACTGCGAAAGTAAAAATATAATAAAACAAAGATGCAAAGATGGCATCTGGCTCTTCTAAATCTTATTGTTTCAATACAGGTTCAAAGGTCAAGCCCATACTTTCTTCATCAGACCGGTCTGTTTCCTACTGTCATCAGAACAGCTATATATTTCAGTTTACTCAAGTAGAAATAGGGTTTTAAATGGCTGGATGGAGGCCAGGACGCCTATAATAGTTAGGTCCAGTTTTGTTCCTTTGAGTCAGCAGTTGTAATTATTTTTCCCTCTATAAATGACCGTCATCTTTTTAAAAGATATTTATATTGCTCACTGTTTTTTTTAAAATCGTGCACTTTCCAGAACTCTCTTGCGCTTCCTGTTACTGCATTTGATGAATGGTGGCAAGTGTTAAGAATAATGGATTCTTTGTTAGGCTTACAGAAAAGGGATATGGTAGCTTTATTAAGTGTGCATGATATGGAGAGGAGAGTTAAATGAGTTATCATTTGGTTAAAAAACTGGCTGGCTGTCTAAGAACAACAGATTTTTTTCCCCCTTTTTTTAAACTAGCTAAGGGCCTGATCCAATGGGTATTAAATTCACTTGGACAGGCCCCATGACAGTAAGGCCAAAAGGGGAAGGATATAGGTCATATGTTCAGATTTTATGAGATCTTTTAGTAGTTGTTCTGTTCTCTTGGTGTCAAGGATTGTCAATTTCAAAGTAGAGGCATCTCACCTGGCAGCTATTTCAGAGGTACTTCTATTTATATATTTGGATTCAAGTTATGGCCAGTTGGGGCAGTGCTGTGTACTTCAGAATATTAGGTAATTTAAGTATCTAAATAAGGATTTAGAGGCATAAAATTTTAGGTACCCATTTTTGAATATCAGCCTGTATGCCTATGCCCATGCCCAACCCCAACCCGCCCCCCATCTCCTGAAATACTGTATTTAAACAAAAAGAAAAGGAGTACTTGTGGCACCTTAGAGACTAAAATTTATTTGAGCGTAAGCTTTCGTGAGCTACAGCTCACTTCATTGGATGCATTTGGGGGAAAATACAGTGGGGAGATTTATATACACACACAGAGAACATGAAACAATGGGTTTTATCATACACACTGTAAGGAGAGTAATCACTTAAGATGAGCCATCGCCAGCAGTGGGGGGGAAAGGAGGAAAACCTTTCATGGTGACAAGCAAGGTAGGCCCTTTCCAGTAGTTAACAAGAACATCTGAGGAACAGTGGGACGTGGGGGGGGGGAAATAACATGGGAAAATAGTTTTACTTTGTGTAATGACTCATTCATTCCCAGTCTCTATTCAAGCCTAAATTAATTGTATGTAATTGTATGTTAATTGTATGCCAATGTACATGGCAGAGGGGAATTGCTGGCACATGATGGCATATATCACATTGGTAGATGCGCAGCCACACTATCAGAGGCTCGTTCACCTGCGCATCTACCAATGTGATATATGCCATCATGTGCCAGCAATGCCTCTCTGCCATGTACATTGGTCAAACTGGACAGTCTCTACGTAAAAGAATAAATGGACACAAATCAGACGTCAAGAATTATAACATTCAAAAACCAGTCGGAGAACACTTCAATCTCTCCGGTCACTCGATTACAGACCTGAGGGTGGCTATCCTTCAACAAAAAAACTTCAAAAACAGACTCCAATGAGAGACTGCTGAATTGGAATTAATTTGCAAACTGGATACAATTAACTTAGGCTTGAATAGAGACTGGGAATGGATGAGTCATTACACAAAGTAAAACTATTTCCCCATGTTATTTCTCCCCCCTCACTCCACCCCCCCGCCCCACTGTTCCTCAGATGTTCTTGTTAACTACTGGAAATGGCCTACCTTGCTTGTCACCATGAAAGGTTTTCCTCCTTTCCTCCCCCCCGCTGCTGGTGATGGCTCATCTTAAGTGATCACGCTCCTTACAGTGTGTATGATAAAACCCATTGTTTCATGTTCTGTGTGTGTATATAAATCTCCCCACTGTATTTTTCACCAAATGCATCCGATGAAGTGAGCTGTAGCTCACGAAAGCTTATGCTCAAATAAATGTGTTAGTCTCTAAGGTGCCACAAGCACTCCTTTTCTTTTTGCGAATACAGACTAACACGGCTGCTACTCTGAAACCTGTATTTAAACAATTACATATTCTTTATAAAAAGACCTTGAGAGGTTAAAACACTCCTGTTTACTTTTAAATCTTATTTATATCATTTTTAGGGCAGGAACTGTCTACTACACTGCATACTACTACTCTACTACTACTGTATAGAGCTTAGCACAATGGGGCCCTGTTCATATGCACAAATACAGCAAATAGAATAAATAAAAAATTAAGAAGTGAAATGCACAGAGTTTGGAAGTTTGGTGTTTTGAATTCACTGAAAGAACTGAAATCAAAGGAGTTACTCTAGGTCCAAGAATTAGGACCAATGTGCCTGGTGTTTATTGGTTGATATATCTGATTGTTTGTTGGGAATGTTAAAATGTTTTTATGGAAGGTAATCATCATATCTGGAAGAAATAATGTTAATAAATAATAAACAACAACAATTAGTGTTTATACAGTACTACATAAAGTACTTTGAGAAGCAGCATTTTCCCATTTTACAGATGAAGAAACTGCATAGGAATCAAGGTGGTTTTTTTTGTTTTTTGTTTTGTTTTTAAGGAAACCCGGAAATTAAGAATAACTCCCTGATTCTTAAGTGGGGCTCTGGATAAACTGTCCACACTGGAATTATAACAGGAATGAAGCCGAAATGAAGAAGAACAAACGAAATTTTAAGAATCACTTTAGAAAAATCTTTCATCCTCCAAATCTTCAATCCTCTGGTGACAGTTTTCTGAGTTATCCAGAAATGACACTGATGCTACTTTGCTTCAAACCATAAGAAGATTCATATTTTGATGCTTTCTGGACTGTGTGACCACTACCTCCCAGTGTAGCACTCATAATGGCATGCCAGGATTATGTTTACCTGAGCCCTGTCCCTTACATCTATAGCCCTATTCCTTTAAGGGTTTGGAGCTCTGCTAAAGAGATTAATTAATGATTACACAATTAGGAAGCAAGGTGTGGTCCCAGGAGAGTATGGTGTGCTCTACTGAGACTGTGTAAGTGGGAGTGTAACACCTGCAAGTTGTATGTTGCATCTGGATGTGTCAATCTTAATTGAGAAGTTGCAGTATCATACGGATAAGCCATATGTACTGTCTTGCCTCTCTCCTGAATCTTTAGGGGTGTACAGTCACCTCTTTTCCAGAGTGTTCCTCTAAATACGAGAGGTATCTAAAGACAGAATAAATGTTGGCTGAAAAATGCATCTAACCCTAACCCTAGATCCCTTCCTGTGAGAATTCAAGTGTTAGTACCCCATGTCTGACACCTAAAGAAGTCAGAGTAGGTAAAGGGATGAGGCTAGAAGAGAGATGTGGTAAGTATGCAGAGGCTTCTCCCATTCAGCTGATCTTTTCCTGACTCTCGTGTTCACCGAGTACAAGTAGTATTACTATAAATACAGGCATTTATATGGGTCCATGCCGTGGGTGCTATATAAATGCTTGAAATAACAAGTAATAATAAAACAAGGATGAAAGGAGGGGAAAGAATGATAGATAAAACAGATTCCCAAGCAGGAATATAGGGTCTGATCCAAAACCCATTCTAGTCAATGCAAAGAATATCACAGAACTTGAACGGGCTTTGCATCATGCATATGACAACTGAGCAGTGCAAAACTATCACCAAAACACTTACAAAACTGACAAACACAACGGGAAAAAGAAATGAAATTTGTAGAACATCTCCACAGCTAATGGAGGCAAACAGAATGCATAAGATAAATCCTCTTGATAAGATCCCTTTCCAAGTTCACATAAAATTAGACATAAAAAGTAAACATAAAATTCACTATTTCTCCTAATATTTTGATTTTCATTAGAAATATGCGTTTTATGTTGTCTTTTAAATTATTTTATCTATCTTCAAGAAATGGAATTCTGAACACACATTTTTCAATATTCCCATTAATTATTCTGCAATCTTCTGGACTTCTTTGAATCAGTACATGAGTTTTTTCACACGAAGAGTTTAGAAATAAATCTAGTTTTTCATCTACCTGCTTTTCCTGGGACAATACAAAACAACTGCTTTAGCTGCTTGAACTTCACAAAGCACCAAATAAGCTGAAACGTCAATATATCAAACAATCAAAATGATCCAAAATACAGTAGTCATGCTTTCTTAGCTATAAATACACTTATCACAAATTATCCTGCCAAGATCTTCATTCTAAGATGCATGGCACTAAGTTAAGGGGTAATCTTTCTCTTTACATGTCAACAGCATGAAAAGAACACCACCTGACAGGACACCATTCTTATCAATCTCACTACTTGGAAACAAAAGAAGTCCATGCTTTCATTAAATGATTCACTTGTTATAGCATACTGATTTTGTGATTACATTTCCCAAACTTGCTAAAAGCCACTATTTCCCAAAGGTAGCTGTCTTCTCAAAGGTGACTCAAAAGACTGTAATTTAACACATTTTTATATTTAATACAGTATTTAAACATGAATAGGAGTGACTGTCACTGCATAATCTTTGAGGACAGGACCACAAGAGGAACACGTTTTCAAAGCCTATCAGAAGTGGAGGGATCCCCAGGTCAGTCTCCATTACAATACTTTGGCTCTCCCCAAAGGCACATGCAAAACCCTGAAATCAGTTGGGCTTCTTTAAGCCTTCCTTCATTCTTCTTGATTACATAATAAATGCTTGGTGTACAAACACACACTCAAAAAACTGTTTAAATAGGAAAATGTGGATAATTTATTGTGAAGTCTTTTTCTTCTAACTATTTGCCTTGTAATAGTCTCTGGAATGAAAATACACTTAAAATCAAGTTTAATTAGATGTTAAACTTTTTCCTCTGTTGCTAATAAATGTACATTCACAACTGTAATAAGATTTGTACAATCAAAATATTAAACTAAGCTATAAACCAAATAACTGCAATTTAAATTCACTTGTGTGAACAAGGTATTGGCAATGGCAAGGGTCAATTTTTTGGTAACTGAAAAATACTGCAAAAATAATGCTAGAAAAATACAGTCTATTCAGTTAAAGGGAAACTTTTATATTTTATCTGCTTTTGATTAAATTTAAATGAAATAACTCATTAAAATATATGGTTAACTGAGCACCTGATACAATTCTGTATATGCTATATTCAGAGACAAACAGGCTCTCATTCTCTCTAAGGCTTAAAATAATTAAGCAATTTTTCTGAATACCTCATACTTCATTGGCAAGTGCAGTAGAAACAGATAATAAATATCATAAAAAAATCTAATCACACTTTGCAATCACATGGCAACACCACAGTACTCACAAGAATGAATTCCTTCGTAGCAGTGTCATGAAAACAAAGCTCGGAGACCTCTGTTTCGGAAGCTGCCAGCCACTGCAGGGTCGTTCTCAACTGGGGGTCCACCATATGTGGTTCCATGTCAACATTCACTATTAGCAATGCCTTTCCTACCTGTCCCACATCTAATATTAAAAATAAAACACAAATGATCAAATCTGCAAGTCAACCGCAGACTCTTTTGAGACAGTTGAACTAGATATGTAATGAGAATGCATATATTAAATACATCATTTTTAACTCTCATTTTAACAAACATATTTTGATCAAGTAGCAGAGATTAGAAAACACACTGGCCTGAAAGTGTCCTATTCTCCTATATGGGTTGGGAAGGGGAAGGGAAAGCACCACTAGCTCCACAACTTGTGGCTGAACTAAAGCATACCTGAAGGCAGAAAGAAATCTAATCGTGATTTAAAGAGTTCAAAGGATGGAAAATTTACTACATCCCCTAGTAATATGTTTAAATGATTAATTACCCTCATTGTTAAAAATTTTCATGTTCCTCCCAGTCTGAAATTTGCTAACTTCAACTTCCAACCACTGGCTGTTGTTAAACCCTCAACTGCTAGATTAAATAGCACTTTAGTATAATATAACTTATCTCTGTACAAATTACACACTGATCAAACTGCTTCTTAATTTTCTATACAAAACACTAAGTTGACTGAGCTCCTTTAACATTTCACTGTGAGACACATTTTTCCAGAACTCAAACCATACTTACTACTCTTTTCTGAGTCATCTCCAATTTTTCAACATCTTTTTTAAAGTATGGGTACCAGAGCTAGATGCACTATTCCAGTCATCATCTCAACAATGCTAGACAGAGAGGCAACAGCCACCTCCCTACTCCTGCTTGATGTTCCGCTATTAATAAAACTAAACATCATGTTAGTCCTTTCTGCCACAGCATCACAAAGGCAGCTCATATTTAGTTGGTTATCTGTGATGATCACTGAGTCCTTTTTGGAATCACTGCTTTCCAAAATACAGTCCCCCTTCCTCCAAGTATGACTACATTCTTTGTTCCCAGATATATGACTATTTGTATTAAATGCCTGTATTAAAGTACATAGCTTACATCCGTTTAGCTTCTATTCCATGAAAGCCTATAATTTATATAATTCTATTGTAGCACACAATTTAATTGAAATTCACACCAATGTGGCAAAGCTCAGCAAGGAGGGAGAGAGATTCTGTAATGAAGAGGACGACTGCCTGCCCTCTGGGAGAAAAAAAAATGAAAGGAATGTAACTGGCAACGGGGAAACCAACAGTTAATAGTAGGTACACATTTGGCAAGCAATGGGAAATTGATTTGGCTATATGCCTGGAAGCTTGACATGTCATAGGAGGAAAATGCTAATTTCAGAAAATCCCTGATACTCAAGTGGATTGAACGCGATGTGGTAACATGTCTACATATGGGACTTGCCCAGTGACTACATGCTTTTCGGTTTCATATGCTAATTATTCACTGAAGAAATTTAATTCTCAATTCTTTACCTGGAAAGGTACCTCAAATAAAATTAGCTTAGAGAACATTCGCAGTGTTGTTGTGGCTGTGCTGGTCCCAGGATATTAAAGAGACATAGTGGATGAGGTCATAGGCGCCAACTCTGTGGGTGCACCAGAACACCCATGGGGAAAAATGGTGGTTGCTGAGCACCCACCGGCAGCCCCCCATTGGAACCTCCCCCTCCCCTCAGTGCCTCCTGCCCACTGGCAAGCCCCGCCGATCAGTGCCTCCTCCTCCCTTCCCGTGCCTCCCGCCCGCCGCAATCAGCTGTTTCGCGGCCTGCAGGAGGCTTGGGGGGGAGGCGGGGCACGAGCGAGGAAGGGATGGGATGGGGTGGAGTCAGGATGGAAAGAGGTGGAGCTTTGAGGGAAGGGCAGGAGTGGGGGTGAGGCCTGGGGTCGAGCACCCCCTGGCACATTGGAAAGTCGGTGCCTGTGGGTGAAGTGTTATTTTTTAATTGAACTTCTGTTGGCGAGACAGACAACCTTCTGAGCGAACATAGAGTTGTGACCAGAAGAAGAGCTCTGCATAAGCTTGAAAGCTCATCTCTTTCATTAAACAGATGTTGGTCCAACAAAAGATATTACCTCACCCATCTCTTAGTTTAGAGAAAACAGAACTAGTGACTGACATGATACATACTGTGACATATTCTAATGTTCTTCAGGGCAGTACCTGTGTGTTTGCTCAGCACGCACAAAGGGTCGCAATCCTGATTGTGGTCTTTGGGTGATACCATAATGCAAGCAATAAAATGATAAGAAATAACAATTCTCTCCATTGAATGACGAGTGGATAACTTGATAAAATGGAAATAGCTGCACTAGAAAAATGGACCACAAAATTCCATAATAAAAGAGTAATATATTAAACTCTAGAACACATTTTGGAATTGTGTAAAAAGTTAAAGATCAAGAACTGTTTTACTTATAATCCACTTTATGGATGCTACAATTTAAAAACAAAAGGAGGACTTGTGGCACCTTAGAGACTAACAAAGTTATTTGAGCATAAGCTTTCGTGAGCTACAGCTCACTTCATCAGATGCACTCAGTGGAAAATTCAGTGGGGAAATTTATATACACAGAGAACATGAAACAAAGGGTGTTACCATACCCACTGTGACAAGAGTGATCAGGTAAGGTGATCTATTACCAGCAGGAGAGCAGGGGGAAGAAAACCTTTTGTAGTGAAAATCAAGGTGGGCCATTTCGAGCAGTTGACAAGAACGTCTGAGGAATTGGGGGTCGGGGGGGGGAGGGAGAAACTAACATGGGGAAATAGTTTTACTTTGTGTAATGACCCATCCACTCCCAGTCTTTATTCAAGCCTAAATTAAATGTATCCAGTTTGCAAATTAATTCCAATTCAGCAGTCTCTCGTTGGAGTCTGTTTTTGAAGTTTTTTTTGTTGAAGAATTGTCACTTTTAGGTCTGTAATCGAATGACCAAAGACATTGAAGTGTTCTCCGACTGGTTTTTGAATGTTATAATTCTTGACGTCTGATGTGTGTCCATTTATTCTTTTACGTAGAGATTGTCCAATACGGCCAATGTACAGGGCAGAGGGGCATTGCTGGCACATGATGGCATATATCACATTGGTAGATGCGCAGGTGAACGAGCCTCTGATAGTGTGGCTGATGTGATTAGGCCCTCTGATGGTGTCCCCTGAATAGATATGTGGACACAGTTGGCAACGGGCTTTATTGCAAGGATAGGTTCCTAGGTTAGTGGTTCTGTTGTGTGGTTGCTGGTGAGTATTTGCTTCAGGTTGGGGGGCTGTCTGTAAGCAAGGACTGGCCTGTTTCCCAAGATCCGTGAGAGTGATGGGTCATCCGTCAGGATTGATTGTAGATTCTTGATGATGAGTTGGAGAGGTTTTAGTTGGGGGCTGAAGGTGACGGTTAGTGGCGTTCTGTTATTTTCTTTGTTGGGCCTGTCCTGCAGTAGGCGACTTCTGGGTACTCTTCTGGCTCTGTCAATCTGTTTCTTCACTTCAGCAGGTGGGTACTGTAGTTGTAAGAACGCTTGATAGAGATCTTGTAGGTGTTTGTCTCTGTCTGAGGGGTTGGAGCAAATGCGGTTATATCGTAGCGCTTGGCTGTAGACAATGGATCGTGCTCCATTTCATGGTCTGGATGAAAGCTAGAGGCGTGTAGGTAGGCACAGCGGTCAGTAGGTTTCTGGTATAGGGGGTGTTTATGTGACCATCACTTATTAGCACCGTAATGTCCAGGAAGTGGATCTCTTGTGTGGATTGGTCCAGGCTGAGATGCATGGTGGGATGGAAATTGTTGAAGTCATGGTGGAATTCCTCAAGGGCTTCTTTTCCATGGGTCCAGATGATGAAGATGTCATCAATGTAGCGCAAGTAGAGTAGGGGCATTAGGAGACGAGAACTGAGGAAGCGCTGTTCTAAGTCAGCCATAAAAATGTTGGCATACAGTGGGGCCATGCGGATACCCATGGCAGTGCCACTGATTTGAAGGTATACATTGTCCCCAAATGTGAAATAGTTATGAGTGAGGACAAAAATCACAAAGTTCAGCCACCAGGTTTGCTGTGACATTATCGGGGATACTGTTCCTGACGGCTTGTAGTGCATCTTTGTGTGGAATGTTGGTGTAGAGGGCTTCTACATCCATAGTGGCTAGGATGGTGTTTTCAGGAAGATCACTGATGGATTATAGTTTCCTCAGCAAGTCAGTGGTGTCTCGAAGATAGCTGGCAGTGCTGGTAGAACCTGAGGAGGGAGTCTACATAGCCAGACAATCCTGTTGTCAGGGTGCCAATGCCTGAGATGATGGGGCGTCCAGGATTTCCAGGTGTATGGATCTTGGGTAGCAGATAGAATATCCCTGGTTGGGGTTCCAGGGGTGTCTGTGCGGATTTGTTTTTGTGCTTTTTCAGGGAGTTTCTTGAGCAAATGGTATAGTTTCTTTTGGTAACCCTCAGTGGGATCAGAGGGTAATGGCTTGTAGAAAGTGGTGTTGGAGAGCTGCCTAGCAGCCTCTTGTTCATATTCCGACCTATTCATGATGATGACAGCACCTCCTTTGTCAGCCTTTTTGATTATGATGTCAGAGTTGTTTCTGAGGCTTGTGTTCTGCATGGCTGAGGTTATGGGGCAAGCGATACTGCTTTTCCACAATTTCATGCTGTGCACGTCGGTGGAAGCACTCTATGTAGAAGTCCAGTCTATTGTTTCGACCTTCAGGAGGAGTCCACCCAGAATCCTTCTTTTTGTAGTCTTAGTAGGAAGGTCTCTGTGGTATGTTAGTATGTTTTTTCAGAGGTGTGTTGGAAATATTCCCTGAATCGGAGATGTCGAAAAGAGGATTCTAGGTCACCACAGAACTGTATCATGTTTGTGGGGGTGGAGGGGCAGAAGGAGAGGCCCCGAGATACCCCAGCAGAAGAATCTGTCCTAAGAGTACATTCAAAAACCAGTCGGAGAACACTTCAATCTCTTTGGTCACTCGATTACAGACCTAAAAGTGGCAATTCTTCAACAAAAAAAACTTCGAAAACAGACTCCAACGAGAGACTGCTGAATTGGAATTAATTTGCAAACTGGATACAAGTAATTTAGGCTTGAATAAAGACTGGGAGTGGATGGGTCATTACACAAAGTAAAACTATTTCCCCATGTTTATTCTCCCCGTCTCCCCCACAGCTCCTCAGATGTTCTTGTCAACTGCTGGAAATGGCCCACCTTGATCATCACTATAAAAGGTTTTTCCCCCCCACTCTCCTGCTGGTAATAGCTTACCTTACCTGATCACTCTCGTTATAGTGTGTATGGTAACACCCATTGTTTAATGTTCTCTGTGTATATAAATCTCCCCACTGTATTTTCCACTGCATGCATCCGATGAAGTGAGCTGTAGCTCACGAAAGCTTATACTCAAATAAATTTGTTAGTCTCTAAGGTGCCACAAGTCCTCCTTTTCTTTTTGCGGATATAGACTAACACGGCTACTACTCTGCTACAATTTAAGGCTCTTTCAATCAAATAGGAAACATAAGGAAAGCTAACAATTTAATATTGAAGGCACTGCAGTATACCTTGAGAGCAGAATACAATTTGATGACATTACACAAAAGGTATTAGCTATTAAAAAGATAATTGTGTAGATAAAGACAGGAGAAGCAGGATTAATTTAGTCAGTCATCTCCCTCAGATTCTTGCAGATGCTTAATGACAAGCCAAACTTTCTTTACTTTTCCTTAACATCTACTAATTTATTTTTTCAAAAGACTGTGGTTGTATTCCACATCAGAAAGTATGTTTCCCCACATCAAGTCACTCTGAAATTGTGCAGCAAAATTCACTCCCTAGTTGAAAGAGAGTTAACTAGAGGTTTACTATTTCACACTTCAGTGGCCCTGTCAGTCAGCAAACTCCTTGTGGTCCCATCTAAAACATCATCTCAATATATGGGAGTGTTACCTGGCACAGAGGTGTCATAAACAGCTCTAACACAAGACCCCCCTTCATCTGGCCCCAGGCTCACAGACCTATAGAATTTAAGGCCAGAAGAGACTGACATCATCATCTCGTCTAATCTCCTGTACATCACAGAATCTTATCCACCGACTGCTGTAATAGACCCAAAGTTGAGTTACTGAAGTTCTCAAAATGATTTAAAGACTTCCTATTACAGAGAAGCCACCATATACTCTAGCTTAAATCGGCAAGAGACCCGTGCCCCAGGCTGCAGAGGAAGGCAAAAACCCACAGGGTCTCTGTCAATCTGACTGTGGGGGAAATTCTTTCCCAACCCCAAACATGGTGATCAGCTGGACCATGGGCATGTAGGCAACCAACTAGTCAGACACCTGGGAAAGAATTCTATGTAGTAACTCAGAGCCCTCCCCATCTAGTGTCCTGTCTCTGGTCGTTGCGGATATTTGCTACTAGCAGTCACAGATGGGCCACATGCCACTGTAGGCAGGCTCATCCCTCCATAAACTTATCAAGCACAGTTTTGCAACTTTGGTTTTTTGGTCCCATTGCTCCCCTTGGAAGGCTGTTTTCGAACTTCACTCCTCCTTTGTCTAATTTCAAGCCTAAACTTGTTGATGGCAGTTTATATCCATTTGTTCTTGTGTCAACATTGGTGCTTAACTTAAATAACTCCTCTCTCTCCCTGGTATTTATCCCTGTAATGTATTTATAGGAGCAGTCATATCTCCCCTCAGCCTTCATTTGGTTAGGCTAAACAAGCCAAGTTCCTTGAGTCTCCTCTCAAAGTACTTTTTCATTCCTCTGATCATCCTAGTAGCCCTTCTCAGGGACAGGGAAGGAGCATGCCCAAAGCACAGTGTATTCTGGCTATCCTCTACTAGTGTAAAATCCTTTGGCAGCTCACATCTACACTGGAGCTGGTGCAGATTTACCCTCAGAATTAATGAGCTGAAACAAGTTACCGACAGACCCTATTCTGTGCTTCAGTGAAAGGAAACAGCACAGCAGAGAATCTGGGTCAATGTGCACTCAACACAGTCCTTGTAGAAATGTTAAAATCACCTGTACTTAATATCTTCCACAGAATGATGACAGACACATGAATTTACACTTCCAATGAGCTAGACACAGAGTTCAATGGCTTATGTGAATAAAGGTACATATTATATTTTCCATATGTGAATAAAGGCACATATTATATTTTCCATTTACCATAATTTAAAGGGCATTAGAAAGTGTTTATAGGTATATCTACACTGCATCTGGGAGGGAGCCTCCCAGTCCGGGTTCACAAACTCACACTAGCAGGGCTTTTCTACCATACTAAAATAGCTGTGTAGACATGGTTTGATGTTGCAAATCAGGCTGTCATTCAGGCTCTCAAGCCCCCCCCCCCCCCCCCAAGATCCGGCCTGAGTAGCAACATCAAAGCAACATCTATACAGCTATTTTAGCATGCTAAGCCCCACTATTGCAAGTTTGTGGAGTCACGCTCGGAGGCTCCCTCCGAGATGTAGGGTAGATATACCCTAAATGGTTCTAGATTAACAATATCCCTTTACACTTACATGATGTGTGCTATGTAAACATCTTTGTATAACAGGGTTGTTACATGGGGGTATGTTTACGTACTATCAAAGCAAAATAATTATAAAAAATAATCCATGTAAATTACAAAAGTCAGTTACAGCAACCTGTACTGAAATCATCATTACCTTCTACAGAATCCCTAGCGTCTTCATCCTTATCTTCTGTTCCATCACTGGATTTTAAAAATAAAATATCAAAGAATTAATAGATACCCAGTACATTTACAATGGATGGAGCCAATCCTAAGAATCAGTGATGAGTGTTAAAGAGAAAAGGAACATGACCATGAAAAAGCATCTTTGCTTCTTACACCATTTCATGTTGTAATTGGGTTTGTTAACAAGTTCCCAAGGTTTAAAAAAAAAACAAACAATCAAAAAAAACCACAAAAACAAACAAACAAACAAACAAACTAATAAAGAAATCCTACCTTAATATGAAAAAAAAATTCTAAGGGATTTTAAAAAGGAAAAAAACATGTTGCTACTTTTAAGCCGGAAACTTTATTTTAGCTTCATTACAAAAAAAAAAAAAGCTCATTGCATTCTTTCAGTTTATATTATTCATATTAAAGACCCCACTGTAAAACAATTAAAAAAGTTTTCATAAGCTGAAGCAAAAGAAAAAACAAAACAGAAATCCTGTAGGAAGCAAGCTCTCATTTGCATGACAAAGTAAATGAACGATTTATAGACTAGCAAAGCAGAACATGCATAAAAGGTATTTTTCATTTTGCAATTAGACATTTGCATTTTAGCACAGCAGAATTTATCCATTCAGTATGAACTCATTGTTATGATTAAGTGAAAAAAGCACATTGATAATGTATAAGATTAGCACATAAATTGTATCCTTCATCTTCAAAAGTGATGATTTCATGCATTAATTATGAGGAACCTATCTGTTTAAATTTCTGGACTCGACCAACCTGTCTGATGTTGGAAAGGATAAATTCTCCTCATACATATCTCCTTCTAAACCAAGACTGCTCCAGCTACTGCTGTTACCATTACTGCCAGGGGAAGAAGAGAACAGAGCTGAACTAGAAAAGAACAACAGCTCAAACTAGAACCTTTACTTTCCTCAAAGCCGCTTTGTCAAGATATTTGATGTACGAGCACTGCAATTTCCTAAGCAGGTTTGCTGGAACAGAATATAGGCATGACCATCAGGGCTGTTCAGAATAGAAAACTGCACAATCATGAAATCTGGTGAGTGCTATAAACAGGTGACAAGATTAATTTGTACTCACACTCATTTTCCAAGTCAGTAATTCTATCCTTGGGCCGAAATCTACAGATCTTTATTTGTGCAAATAGTCTCATTGATTTCAACCGGACTACTCACAGGTCACAATGTAAGTGTATGCATATAAAATATTAGGCAAGAGCTTGTACAAGTATACACTGTGAAGAAGGCTTCACAATAAAAATATTTCTGTAAATCTCATTCCAAAACCCCAGCAGTGATCTACAACAGGTCTGATTAGCAGGAAAAGTTTAGAATTGAAAACTAATTAAATATGCAGAAAATATTTTATTTCATCAGAACTATAAAATTCTTTACAGGTGACTTTTTAAAAATTGCTCTTTATTGTTTAGAACACTTCTAAAACATGACTTCTTATTTTGCTACAAGGTTCTATTTCACTAGTAGTTGGAGATCCATTCCACAGATAAATTGAATTTATTTTTATGTTTCTATGCAGGACAGAGCTAAATTGGGTAAAACACCACCCTAAAACATAGAGGTGAATGCTAATTTAACTTGAATGCCTGGAGCCCTCCAATATATTTTTAAAAAATGTTGCAGACCTCTGATTCAGCCAGTTTGGTGCATTTAACTAGAACATGCTGTGTTTTAGTATGTCTGTTCACTATTCCAATAAAGAAAACAAAAGCAGCGATTTCTAGAGTCTCCAAAGAAAGCAATTAAGTTCTAAAATTGCAGCAAACCAAATAAAATGGCATAGCTTTAAAAAAAAAAAATTCTCAAATTCACAGAAGTATTCGACATGCAATTACTACAATAACATGGATAATTACAATACTACACAAAGTAATTATACAGACAGTTGTGAAAATATTTCTCAAGCAGCAGTGTGCTATATACTATGTAAACATTTTCATTTCTATATATACGAAAAAAATGAAGCTTTTAGTTCTGAATTACAAATATAGCATTCCACATCACAAACATTGAATATAGTTTATTCAGATGACTGCTTTACACATACATATGGCACCTTTCAGCTAGAAATTCTGAAATGTAACTAAAAGACAAACACAGAAACTAAAAGAGATCAGTAAAAAGTTACTAGGTTTCAGTCAGATTGTAAAAGAAAAAAGTACGATGCTTGGAATCTAATAGAATTATCTTGTACATAATACTGCTCTGATTATGGAGCAGCTTTATATATTTTCAACGAGCACTAATTTCACACTACTGTTTGAATTATTCAAACTAGATACTCAGCCACGTGGCTAGACTGTACAATAGCAAAGTATCTGTTTTCTTGTAAAGTGAATTTTGTGCTGTTGCTAGATGCTAGATCCCTGGAGAATAAAGTCATCTATCCACAGAATATGCAGTGAACAGAAAGTATTATTATAAAGCTCCCGCACACTGCCCTCAACCATGACTGATAGAGAAACCCATGGAATAAGTAAAACTTGCTGGTCTGTCAAGTAAGTGTCTTTTGTATTATGTACATGTAGATGCTGAACTAAAAGCTACCAACCACCTTTACAAAGGCTATTGCATTAGAATTATCCCAGGTCATGTTCGCCACAGTAAACTGGAGATATAAGGCTTTGTAACCAATTACTACTCTTTCAAGGCAACCTGTCTCCTAAAGCGGGATGCCCATTCCTGCATCTTCACAGGATCTGCATTATTCCAATCTCTCTTCAATCCAAAAACTGAACAAACCTCTCTAAATCCCATCAAGATAAGTATATATACTGTCAAAAGATTGTTTAAGAGTCACTACATAGAATATACTCTTGTCATGGAAAATATTTAAGAGGAAAGCATGGCACGCTGGATAGGACTGCAACAGCTTGAGGTGCAGATGCTTTACTCTGGAGAAATTCATCCTCTGCCTCAGTATCTAAACCAATAAAAATTATGAGTCTAGCTCTTACAGTTATGAAGCTAACTAAATATAGGCTTGGCAGGATTCAATATAAATAGATAGATGTCTGTAAACATCAACTTCAGCTGAAACACTGAAATTGATGAAAAATATCCATTGGTAACAGTCAGAGCGAGTGCAGCCTCCCCAGTGCACCTGGTGCTGCAGGAACTGAGAGTCATCAGCCCTGCAGCAGCACAGAGAGCCCTCTGCAGCTCCGCAGTCATGGCCCTGCTCACCCACCCTCTAGCAAGGAGTGTGACATTGTTGCCAGGCAGGAACTGTTCAGCAGCAACCTGAACAGCTCGTCCTCCTCCTTACAGACCTGCCAGGGAGTCTCTGCTGTACCGGGCCAGGACACAGCCTCCTCTGCACCTTGTACCCCAGTGTCCTGGGCCCCTCAACTGTACAGGGAGCCCCCTGCACCTCTGCTGTCAGTGCTGGGCATGCCCAAAAGCTCTGCTATCAGCACTGCCCGAACCCTAACCCCAACACTACCCGGCATAATTTCCCCAACTGTGAATAATAATAGTCAAAATTGGAAAAAAATAAAACTGATACTACTTACTGAAATGGCAAAAAATAAATAAATAAATAAATAAATAAATAAATAAATAACAAGAACTGAGTTTTGCCAAGCCTAACTAAATATAACCTGTGCATTGATGCTGTCTACTCAGTTCTGTAGACAGCCTGACATCTATCCATTTCTTCCACACTGAAGATTACATCCGAACATCTACTTCCAATTCAGTTTCAGAACCGATTGAATGTTTGTATAAGAACTGGCAAAGAGTCCTGTGGCAACTTATAGACTAACAGACGTATTGGAGCATAAGCTTTCTGGGTGACTATCAACTTTGTCAGTTGCATGTAGTGGAAATTTCCAGAGGCAGGTAGAAATATGCAAGCAAGAATCAGGCTAGGGATAACGAGGTTAGTTCAATCAGGGAGGATGAGGCCCTCTTCTAGCAGCTGAGCAAAGGAGCAAAGGAACACCAAGGGAGGAGAAACTGCTTTTGTAGTTGGCTAGCCATTCACAGTCTTTGTTTAATCCTCAGCTGATGGTGTCAAATTTTCAAACGAACTGAAGCTCAGCAGTTTCTCTTTGAAGTCTGGTCCTGAAGTTTTTTTGCTGCAGGACCTTTAGAATTGAAATCTAGTCACAAGTCACAAAGCAAAACTTATGAACCACACAACTGATTGGATAAAAACTCTTGGCACTGGAAGACAGTTTAGAAACGTCAAAAGGAAAACACATTTTAAGTAAGGTAGTAGGGAGATAGCCTCTATTTATGGTTGTGCTTTGCTTTCTGAACGTGCTGCGAAACAGATCTATTGCTTCTTTAGAAGATCAATGATCAAAGTTATGTACTGGGGTCTTTTTAAATTTGGATGAATATTAGTGATACTGATAACTGTTCACAGTGCTACTGAACTGTACTATATCAGCACTATGGATAGAAATCAGTTCTACAAGTACCTACAATATCAAAGACAGTGTCAGCCGACTACTATACATAATCTTTGATGATGTGTGACTTACTGGTACAGCAAGTAGCTATAAAAGAAAAAGCAGTTTAGCACTAGGTCTGAATGTCCTGAAGTGACGTGATCTATATGTGACCAATATAGAGGTTTTTAACAGGTGGCTTCAATGATGAAACAGAAAAAGGAGTGAATTGCTGTGTCTGTAAAGTAGATCTCCCTAGTCATACATCTGGCTTGAGCTTTTTTGCCACCCCAAGCAAAAAAAAAAAAACAAAAAAAACCAACCACACCGAAAACGGCAGCCAGAGAGCCGCCGAAGCATCACCCCAATATTGGCTGAAATCCCGCCCCTTCACAGGGGCCGCCCCAGGCACGTGCTTCCTTAGCTGGTGCCTGGAGCCGACCCTGCATCTGTTAATCCTTTCAGTGGCAGAGTGAAGAATTCAGAGCTCTGAAAGAGAGGGAGCTACAGAATGCTGCTGCCACAAAAGGGCTTTTATTCAGTGTACTTTGAATAGAGAATGTATGAAAAATCAAGTCTAAATAAAAGTAGACCCAACCAGTCCATCTTACCACATTGGTGGGCGGACGGGGAGGAGAGGGGAGAAGAGATACATATTTAGATAAATAAATTCAGAGCAAAGGAAAGTCACTTACCACTTCTATTTAGGAGATATTTGGGGATGATGGGACATGACTTAATTGATGGAGGGCTGTCTGTCTATACAGTTTTTCACAGGGGAGCTTAGAAGCAAGATAGAGGAAATGGAATCCAATGAAACCTGTTTACTAAAACTTTACAAAAAACTATTGCAGCAAAGACTATTAAGAATGATTAAAGCACTCTCTGCTGTTCAAAGTAATCTTTCTGTTTCAACACAAAGAAAACAGATATTTGATGCAAAACTAATATGTAAATATGCGGAATTTACTTTAGTGTTATGGGCCTCTGGCTAATCAATTCAGCTCCTTACTCAAAACAATATAGTAGCTACAAAAACATCACTGTGGTGTAAATTTTGCCATCATGTGGACCAATGAAAAAAACAGTTACCTACCTTTTTGTAACTGCTGTTCTTAGAGATGTGTTGCTCATGTCCATATCATTCTAGGTATGTGCGCGCCCACGTGCACAGTCATCAGAGATTTTCGCCTTACCACGGAGTCCCGTGCTCATGAGTTGGCCAGGCACTGCTGGCCCTACACCCTCTCAGTTCCTTCTTACCGGCAACTCCGACAGAGGGACAGGAGGGTGGGTAATGGAATGGACATGAGCAACACATCTTGAAGAACAACAGGTATGTAACGAAAAGGTATGTAACCAAGTGTTCTGCTCTTCAAAAATAAACTTTAACTTATTCTATACTATGAAAAACAGTCAATTATTTTGACTAGTTCAATAAGTATTAATACTGTCCATCGCATTCCATGCTAACTGAAAACTGACTGCAGGAAACAATCACCTATAAGCAAATTTTAGGAGCATAAGAATTAGATGCTACTAGAAAACAAAATACTTTAAAATGTTGCTTTTACTCTTTATTTCCAACTCCCTGAATATTTGTTTCTTTGTATTTTGACTTCACACACTTAAGCATCCAAATTCTGCTTTTAGTTCCACCCATGCATTCTCAGTGAATTACATGGTATTGCATAACTATCTCTTAGGGCAGACTTTGTTACTGAATTAACACATTGATCCAGAAACATAATGCAAAGCAAATGCAAGAAAATACTTCAAAAGTTTAAGTGAGAAGTTTCACTTTAGTACATAAATATGGTGATCATAATATTTTCATACGAGAAAATGTATTAATTCTACATCATTTGAACCAATTTCTAAAATACACTTAACTCTATTCTTCATTATGTTTAAAGCACAAGTTGCAAGGATATATTTCCAGAACATATCTGTACCTATGACAGCAAGGAGCATAGCACTGAATTCATTCTGTATGATTGACAAGTCAAGCTCCTCATTCTTTAACCTACTTCTTGCAAAAGTTAGAACAGCAAATCTCAACACGATCTTCAACACTGGGGGAAAAGTATGATTTTTTTAGCCTGTTCTATTTCCTCTTCACTACAGATAAGATTCACAGTCAGCAATGCACCCAACATGCATGCCCCAATTGAACATAAACAGAGGAATCTTTTCAAAATATTAATTATGAGGAACTAAATCTGTAAGTAACAAAATTATCAAATTCTCCCTGAAAACTGAATTAACATAAGAACGGCCATACTGGGTCAGACCAAAGGTCCATCTAGCCCAGTATCCTGTCTTCCGACAGTGACCAATGCTAGGTGCCCCAGAAGGAATGAACAGAACACGTAATCATGAAGTGATCCAACCCCTGTCACTCATTCCCAGCTTCCGGCAAACAGAGATTAGGGACACCTGCCCATCCTGGCTAAGAGTCATTGATAGACCTATCCTCCATTAATTTATCTAGTTCTTTTTTGAACTCTGTTATAGTCTTGGCCTTCACAACATCCTCTGACAAGGAGTTCCACAGGCTGACTGTGCGTTGTGTGAAGAAATACTTCCTTTTGTTTGTTTTAAACCCGCTGCCTATTAATTTCATTTGGACATCCCTAGTTCTTGTGTTATGAGAAGGAGTAAATAACACTTCTTTATTTACTTTCTCCACACCAGTCATGATTTTATAGACCTCTATCATATTCCCCCCTTAGTCGTCTCTTTTCCAAGCTGAAAAGTCCCAGTCTTATTACTCTCTCCTCATACGGCAGGCGTTCCATACCCCTAATAATTTTTCTTGCCCTTTTCTGAACCTTTTCCAATTCCAATATATATTTTTTGAGACAGGGCAACCACATCTGTACACAGTACCATGGATTTATATAGAGGCAATATGATATTTTCTGCCTTTTTTAGCTATCCCTTTCTTAATGATTCCCAGCATTCTGTTTGCTTTTTTAACTGCTGCTGCAGTGGTTGTTTTCAGAGAACTATCCACAGTGACTCCAAGATCTTTTTCTTGAGTGGTAACCGTTAATTTAGACCCCATCATTTTATATGTATAGTTGGGATTATGTTTTCCAATGTGCATTACTTTGCATTTATCCACATTCAATGTCATCTGCCATTTTGTTGCCTAGTCACCCAGTTTTGAGAGATCCTTTTGTAGCTCTTTGCAGTCTGCTTGGGACCTAACCATCTTTAGAGTTCTGTATCATCTGCAAATTTTGCCACTTCACCGTTTACCCCTTTTCCAGATCATTTATGAATATGTTAAATAGAACTGGGTCCAGTACAGACTCCTGGGGGACACCACTATTTACCTCTCTCCATTCTGAAAACTGACCATTTATTCCTACCCTTTGTTTCCTATCTTTTAACCAGCTACCAATCCATGAGAGAACCTTCTCTCTTATCCCATGACTGCTTACTTTGCTTAAGAGCCTTTGGTGAGGGATCTTGACAAAGGCTTTTTGAAAATCTAAATACACTGTATCCACTGGATACCCCTTGTCCACATGCTTGTTGACCCCTTCAAAGAATTCTAGTAGATTGGTTAGACGCGATTTCCCTTTACAAAAACCAAGTTGACTCTTCTCCAACAAATTATGTTCATCTATGTGTCTGAATTTCGTTCTTTACTATAGTTTCAACCAGTTTGGCCGGTACTGAAGTCAGGCTTACCTGCCTATAATTGCTGGGGCTACCTCTGCAGACCTTTTAAAAAATTGGCATCACATTAGCTATCCTCCGGTCATTTGGTACAGAAGATGATTTAAATGATAAGTTACAGACTACAGTTAGTAGTCCTGCAATTTTACATCCTTCAGAACTCTTGGGTGAATACCATCTGGTCCTAGTGACTTATTACTATTTAGTTTAGCAAATTTGTTCCAAAATCTCCTCTAGTGACACCTCAATCTGGGACAGTTCCTCAGATTTGTCACCTAAAAAGAATGGCTCAGGTTTGGCAATCTCCCTCGCACCCTCAACTGTGAAGACCAATGCAAATAATTCATTTAGTTTCTCTGCAATGGCTTTATTGTCCTTATTGTCCTTGAATGCTCCTTTATCATCTAGATTGTCCAGTGGCCCCACTGGTTGTTTAGCAGGCTTCCTGCTTCTGATGTATTTAAAAAAAATGTTTGCTGTTACTTTTTGAGTCTTTGGCTAGCTGTTCTTCAAGTTCTTTTTTGGCCTTCCTAATTATATTTTTACACTTCATTTGCCAGAGTTTATTCTCCTTTCTATTTTCCTCATTAGGATTTAACTTCTACTTTTTAAAGGATGCCTTTTTGCCCCTCACTGCTTCTTTCACTTTGTTTTTTAGCCATGGTGGATCTTTTTTAGTTCTCTTACTGTGTTTTTTAATTTGTGGTATACATTTAAGCTGAGTCTCTATTACGGGGTCTTTAAAAAGTTTCCGTGCAGCAGGGAATTTCAATGGATTTCCGTGCAGCAGGGATTTCAATTTTGGTACTGTACCTTTTAATTTCTGTTTAACTAACCTCTTCATTTTTAAAAAAAGAAAAAGAGTACTTGTGGCACCTTAGAGACTAACAAATTTATTTGAGCACAAGCTTTCGTGAGCTACAGCTTACTTCATCAGATGCATGCAATGGAAAATACAGTGGGGAGATTTTATATAAACAGAGAACATGAAAAAAGGGGTGTTACTGAACACACTGTAATGAGAGTGATCAGGTAAGGTTAGCTATTATCATAGAATGTCAGGGTTGGAAGGGACCTCAGAAGGTCCAACCCCCTGCTCAAAGCAGGACCAATCCCCAACTAAATCTATTACCAGCCGGAGAGAAAAAAAAACACCCATTGTTTCATGTTCTCTGTGTATATAAAATCTCCCCGCTGTATTTTCCACTGCATGCTTCTGATGAAGTGAGCTGTAGCTCACGAAAGCTTATGCTCTAATAAATTTGTTAGTCTCTAAGGTGCCACAAATACTCCTTTTCTTTTTGCGAATACAGACTAACACGGCTGCTACTCTGAAACTCATCATTTTTGTGTAGTTCCCCTTTCTGAAATTAACTGCTACAGTGTTGGGCCACTGTGGTGTTTTTCCCGCCACAGGGATGTTAAATTTATTTATCTTATGGTCACTATTACCAAGCGGTTCTGCTATATTCACCTCTTGAACCTGATCCTCTGCTCCACTTAGGACTAAATCAAGAATTGCTTCTCCTCTTGTGGGTTCCAAGACTAGCTGCTCCAAGAAGCAGTCATTTAAGGTGTCAAGAAACTTTCTCTCTCCATCCTGTCCTGAGGTGATATGCACCCAGTCTATATGGGGATAGTTGAAATGCCCCATTATTATTGAGTTATTTATTTTAATAGCCTCTCTAATCTCCCTGAGCATTTCATAGTCACTATCACCATCATGGTCAGGTGGTCGGTAATATATCCCTACTCCCATATTCTTATTATTCAAGCATGGAATTACTATCCATAGAGATTCTATGGTACAGTTTGGTTCATTTAAGATTTTTTCTTCATTTGATTCTATGCTTTATTTCACATATAGTGCCACTCCCCCACCAGCACCTGTTCTGTCCTTTCGATATATTTTGTACCCTGGTATTACTGTGTCCCATTGATTATCCTCATTCCACCAAGCTTCTGACATTAACTACGAGTTTGGTGCTCTAATGTATTATACAGGTTGAACCTCTCTAGTCCAGCACCCTTGGGACCTGACCAGTGCCAAACTAGAGAATTTGCCGAACCATTATCACTGCAGAGCTCCAGTGGGTCTCCACAGGCGTGGGAAATAGTAAATTATTATCTGTTTTCAGAAGCTCACAACTTTCTGGAAAATATTTTTCCAGCTGAAATTTTACATGCATAGGTTAGCCGCAACCTACAGACGGAGTTGTAAGGAAAGTTTGAAGATGAAAAAAAAAAATGTTCCCCTGCTTATATGTTATGAAAGGTGAAAAAACCTCACACTTTCCCCAAATTTAAGTATCCTGAGATACCCTTTTGCTCTTACAACTAAAACAAAAACAAAACAAAACAAAAACAGATAAAACTATGATCTGAAATGTTCATGTTAACTATTCCTCAGTAAGGGTGAAACCCTTATGTTATTTTTAAAAAAATAAAGTCAATTATATACATGTACAGTGGAAATTTTTACTAATGTTGGAGCTATTATACTAACTGAAGCTCTACATTAACATACTAATTAATATCTTTGCAGATAAAATGGATTCTCTATTGAAATCTTAATTCTCCTGTGGAGCAAATGAGCTCTGCAGGAGGGAGCCTCTATCCTGAAGAGTTTATAAATCAGTGTAAGGGTCAGTTTTATAACTGAGCAAGAGAGCTTATAAACAACAGAGGTCATAAGCTCTCCAAGCTCAATAATTTTCCTTTGAAAGAGTTTATAAATTCAATCAACAAATCCAATGGATGTGTAAGCTCTTCAAGCCTAACGTGCTCTGAATTTTTCTTGATTTTTTTGTTTGGTTTCTTCTGTTTTGGGGCTGGTTATTTGTTTGTTTATTTTTGGTAAAAACAGGCAAATTAAAATACAAAATCTTGATGATTAAGAACTTAAGCATTAAAAATTAAGAAAATAAAAAAGTTACTGTATTCATGTTATCCACGCCATGTTAGATATACATTGCATTTTGCACTCCTATGTTGCTTTTAAAATTAGTATATTAATATACTGTCATTAAATACATACAATATTCAGATTATACTCATGGCATGTCAACACTATAAAAACTAACTTGATTTCTTGCCATAAGAGTTTAAAATTCATACCGTAACTATTAATATACAATTTGTACAGGTAGGAATGTGAATTCACACTAGAAATATCCCCTTCTGAAGGGCAACACTGATTTAAACATAATAATGCTGAAGCCAATTTTAGTGAAAAAGCATCTTTCTGTTCAATGGAAAATAAAGCTTTCTGATGAAGGAGAAACCTAAACCAGCTCAACATACATTGAGGTGATTGTGTAAGCAGATAAAAGTGTTTACAGTTACCTGTCACTGAGGTGAAGAAAACTGCTGCTCTCATCAGGATGTTCATCTTCAAAGCTTAGATTGGACCAGCTGCCAGTGCTATCATCACCAATACTGAGACTCATCTGCTGACTAACTACAGATTCAGCTGAGTGAAATCCTTCTCTTCCCATAGAACTAAACAAAAATTAAGATGACAGCATTACTGGTGGTATACTTCACACTGTTCTACAAAAATTCACTTAGCCTAATTTAATGATTCTTCAGAGGTATTAAGTCTCCTGCAAAGCAGGGGACATTTGTCAACTGACTCAACTATTCCCTTTTGGATTTACAATTCTCGGAGACTATATATATTACACTTTTGTAAGGAGATTCAAGTCTGGGAGCACCACTTAGAACCATCTTTCACTGGGGAAGTTGGGTAGTAGCATAGACACAAACCCTAATTTGAAAAACTAGTTTGTAGCATTCCAGAATTGCCATAGCAGTTCAGTCTTGTAGATGTGACTACACCTACACAGGGAGGACCTGGCATCTTTGGACTTGTCTGCAATACAAAATGTTAGCTAAAATTTCCCAGTGCTGCTCTGACCAATTCAGCTCCATCAGGGCTAACACAGTCACTGGCATTTTAAGCACCCTGTCATATAGAACTACACAAGGGTAGACAACAAGATGCTTAAAATGCCACCTATAGCCCTCTCTATATTAAAAAAAATGTCCTAGCATAGACATAGGGTTAGTCTCCGTTTCAGAAAAAACAGGCATATCCATTTATTTATAGACTTTTCCCCCTCTGCACAAGAAACCTGAAAAATCTAGACTTTCAAAATCTAGAACCAAATCAAGTGAGCAGGCTTCATTTGCATTAAAGGTATTTCTAAAACCCTTCATCAGGTCCATTCTAACAATACAAAAGAAAACTGTGGTCATTTTGCAAAGTGGTTCAGTCTGAAAATTTGCCTGGCAAGTGCATATAAACTACTCTTAGGGACATATTGTGGCTGCCCATGTGCAGCTGTGCTATGGCTAGAGGGTACAGAAAGTCCTATCTGCTCACTACTCCTTCCAAGGAAAAGTTGTAATATGGCTGCTGTGTTCACAAAGTATAAAGATGACCATGATTGTACTACAGGCAACACTTCACATTTTAAATGGGATATGTGGTTCTGCGGTGTGGCAAGAGTCCTTTTCCACAATATTAGCTAGTACCATTAGGTGAGTGCTAGGAGGCAAAAGGTTATTGTGAGAAACACATTCATCATTTGTACTTACTACACGGTATAAAAAGTGTGTGTCTGACACACTTTTTATACTAAAAGAAAAGGAGTACTTGTGGCACCTTAGAGACTAACAAATTTATTAGAGCATAAGCTTTCGCGAGCTACAGCTCACTTCATCGGATGCATTTGGTGGAAAAAACAGAGGGGAGATACACACTGAGTGTGTATGATAAACCCATTGTTTCGTGTTCTCTGTGTGTGTATATCAATCTCCCCTCTGTTTTTTCCACCAAATGCATCCGATGAAGTGAGCTGTAGCTCGCGAAAGCTTATGCTCTAATAAATTTGTTAGTCTCTAAGGTGCCACAAGTACTCCTTTTCTTTTTGCGAATACAGACTAACATGGCTGCTACTCTGAAACCTGTCACTTTTTATACTGTGTAGTAAGTACAAATGATGAATATGCTTCTCACAGCAACCTTTGGAGTCAGTTTATCTTATAGAGCCATAATGTCTCCCCGACACTACTGGACTGGTGCACAGCTGCTTCCCCAATCCATCATTCCCTTGGACTCTCAGCACCATAATTAAACTTGAAGCTTTACATGAAGTTTTGATTAAAACGCTGCATTTCTGAACCTCTTGCTGAAAACTGACATTTCTGACATCAACAGTATAAGAACTCAAGAGCACTTTATTTATAAGATATATTCTCATTTAATATTACATGTATTCTGAATAAGGATTCCAAATAACATAAGTACAAGGGCTAAGTAATATGAATTCTCAGTCTTCTATCTTTATATGCTACGGGGAACTTTTATTGGAAGGTCTATACTAGAAAGCAATCAAAAAAGGAGAGGAAAATTTCCTTGAGTTTTGGTAGCAATTCTGTGAGAGAATGAAATATCTCTCTTTTAGAATATAAGCTCTTCAGGGCAGAGACCGTAATTTATTGTGTGTTTATACACATAATTTTGCCTTGAAAAACTGGGGAGTAACCTGGTTGGAGCCATTAGGCACCACCACACTATGTTAACATATACAGTTATTTACATTACACATTACCACACCATCTAGAGTCAAGCAAATAAAACAGTTTATTACCAAGCAGATCCCACTCCAAGGCTATGATGAGAGAAATACATTGCTATTATTACTCAGTGAAAAACTACGCTGAAGAGCTAGGTCTTCCACTTGGACATGAAAATGGTGTTATTTGAAGTCACTCTGATCTTTGCAAGGTCTATTTACATTAAGAACTAGTTATTAATGTACCTTCTCATTTACTAATTCAACCACATTCTATCCCATCTTCTATCAAGATATTTAAAGACATTCACTTCTTTCAATATAGTATAGTTTAAGGACTTGTAATAGATTAGACCTTATCAGCAATGTAGCAAGAGCCTGCAAACCAGTTTCTAGTCTTCATCATCTGATGAAGTGAGCTGTAGCTCATGAAAGCTTCTGCTCAAATAAATTTGTTAGTCTCTAAGGTGCCACAAGTACTCCTTTTCTTTTTGCAAATACAGACTAACACGGCTACTACTCTGAAACCAGTTTCTAGTCTGTCTGCTTTAATAATCCTTTATCCACTAAAATCATATATAAAAATAAAATCATTTTTATTTCATATTTCTATTTTCATATATACACAGTTTTTCTTCCAGAAATTAATACAGTGTTACAGTGCAATTACAATCAAAACAGACTATGTAAAAGACAACACCTACTTAATGTAATACATTTGCTCTTGGTGTGCACTGCAAGTCAGATTCTGTAAGTCAGTACTTCCGAGCTAATGCAGCTATAGACAGAATTGCATTATACTGTGGCTCACAGATCAACTGAATTGTCAACTGAAATATTCTAAAGTAGGCTATAAACTGGTTTGCACTGAGCTCCTGTAACTGACAAGATCATTATTATTAAAAAATTCCGAACGTAATTCCAAATTTAAAATTATATTTTCAGAATGTAATTATGGCAAACAGTGCTTCTGACCATATAAATGTTCAGATTAATTAATTAAGCAAAGTGGGTGCTGTTCTCTGGTAACAGCAAGAGAGTAAGAGGGAGAGAATGCAATGTTACCTTATGTTAACAGCCTGACCAATATTAGTCATAGCTGAAGTCATTATTTCTGTAGTGAGGCTTTCTGCAAAGCTGACTCCACCGTGTCCAATACCACTATCAGCTGCCAGACTTGTGTTACTCAGCTCTCTCTCTGCTTTCTCAATAGTTGAACCAACCACCTTCTCAGAAAATACTGTCTTCTGTTCCATGTCAATGTGAATTTTAGGAATATCAAGGTGAAAAATTCTTGATTTTTGACAGACACCACCCAACCCTGAATTGGGGATCTGCCTGATTCTAGAGAGGAGCTCTTGTCCAGGCAGGTGAGGAGATGAACTTCCAGTACAACACTGATATTCCTTCATACTACAGTATCTGCAGGCTGTTCCAGAAAATGGAGACAACTTTTCTGTGTAAGTGAATCTATCCCCATTTTTCCTGTTTTCAGCAGGTTGGAGAACAGCAGACTCCAAACTCATTTCTAAGGTGTCATCCACTACTTTTCTGGCATACTCTTCTATAGCTTGAATGATGCCTTCTCGGTAGCCATATTCATTTAAACTGCCTGTACTATGATATAGTTTATGTTTTTGTGAGAAAGGAAGAACTGTTTTAGAAAGTGTTGTTTTAAGGAGGTCCCCTGTGGCTTCATCAAATTTAGATTTTCTATAAAGACAGGAATCTGTTAAGGATTTTGGCAAGCAAACTGCTGACATTTTCAGTTTTCTTCTGACATCACATGTTATAGGATGAGCAAGGGATTCAGAAAAATGTAACAACTCTGTACCTTCAGTTCTCTGTACATTGTTTATTTCACAGGGTTGGCCACCACACCTATGAACACTACTTTTCATTTGCCATTTTGTATCCATATCTTTGTTCAATATTTTGAACAGCTCATGCCTACCATTTACCTGTGTTTTCTGTACAGGAAATATTGTTCTGTTGTATGTCAGTTTGATTTTCCTGGCAGCTTGTTGTAGGCCTGATTTTATAGATCTGTAAGCAAGTCTACTAGCATACTGATCCATTATTAATTCACTGTTGCCACCTTCTCTTTTCAGAACTCGAATGATGTGATCTGCATATTCATCGGTCACGCTCTCGCAGCTTGGATACCTGGAAGTCAAACCTGTTGTTCCAGGTAAAGAAAGTACGGATGAATCTACCTCTCTGGACCACTGGTTTACTACCGGACACCACCTCTCTTTTGATTTACAGTCTCTATCGTCTTTTCGGAGAGAAAGACAATCTACATGACAGTTAACCCGTTTCAACTTCAGCAGCTTGCAATGCCTTGATTTTATCATCTTCTTAGCCTCATTGATAACCTTTCCAGCCATATCACCTGCATAATTCCACAACGAATGTAAAGTTTCTTCTGGGATATTTATAAAGGCAGTATACCCACATATTTTGTTTTGTGCATTTAACTGGTAGTGTCTGTCAGCTTCTCTTTTAATTGTTTTATCATCTAAATGGGAAGCAGCCATTTCAGTTGCCACAGAAATGATATGACCAGCTAAATGATCAGCATACCGTACTGTTTTCTCTGAATGTTCAGTTTTCTCCACAAGCATTTCAGAGTGTTCTCCGTCTTCACTGCTTTCAACTTCTTCAGAAAGTGATCGCATGAGTTTCAGCATAAACTCTTCCTTTTCCAAGAAATCATGTTCAGTTGCAGATAAGGCAGCAGCAGATGAGTTATAAGGTGTAGAAGGTGGTGTCACAGGTGCAAACTCCTTTGCTAATTCTCCCTTGAGTTTCTTGGTTAGCTTCCTTAGGTTCCATTCAGAACTAGTCTGAGATGGTACTAAAGGAGTTGGTGGTGGTGTATAAGGTACTGTACAGACATTTCCATCTCTGATGCTTGATTTATCTTCCATCTGCAAAGAATCTTCACAGCCAAACATCACCAAAGAAAGGTTACTTGCATGTAGAAAACAGCTCTCCTGCCCAAAAGCTGAAGAACTTGGCATTGTTTTTTGCATATCATGTGTTTTCAATGGTTTACTTTGGGATTTTATTGAACGGCTTCCTGAATCAGTAAACTCTTCTACATTACACCTAGCAAGAGTCCCAGTAGGACACGGAGATGGAGTGCTTGAAGAAAACCTACGTACTTCATGTCCTTTATGTTCCTGAACACAATCTGTAGGTACTGAAAGTAAACACTGAGCAGAGTCATCTGAAGTAACAAGAAATTTAGGTGGGTTATTCAGAGACAACTGTTGCGGTTCCACAATTATAGGAACAAATCTGTGTTTCTCAGATTCTTGTTTCTTTACTGCACTACTCAGTTCTTTTTTACAGTTATTCGTGTTCATCTGTAAGCATCTATTACATTCTACAGTCTCACTTGTGTGGGAGAATATAGATTTAGTTTCATCTACAGACTGTTTTACAATATACTTGGACAAATGATCAGCAAACGTATTCTTAGGGATATCTCCACCAACACACTGCCAACGAGGTGTTTTTCTAGTTACAAAATCTGTATATTCCTCCACTGTTCCGGTAATCCTGGATGAAGTTATTGCTTCATAAGCCTCATTTACTATCATATCTACCATTGTTCCAGAGAAACTGTTGATGCTTGTTGGTCCAGTTGTTAATTCTGAAATATTATTTGCTCCAGGATTATTGTTTGTTTGTTTGAAATCATTCTGATTACAAAAACATTGCACACTATTTTCAGTAATTTCACTGTGATCTGCAGTAAGGTAAATATTTCTAAGAGAAGCCACTTCCTCTTCTCTCTTTTTTGTTGTAAAACATGGCTGTGTAGAGTCTTTGTACATTTTCAGACTGCCATCTGCTGTCGGACAAGTCCATACTTTTGCCTTATAAACATCAGTCTGATGTTGACAAAGTGCTGTTCCAGCTAAGGGCACTGGTATTGAACTTACAACACCAGAAGTACAAAACAAGGCTTGTTGTACAGTATATTCTTTTCCAGTTTCTTGTATTGGATTCAATGCTAAAAGTGCACTATCACGAAAATTAGGAAAAGCAGTGGTAGTCTGTGTTGACTGCAATGTACTTTCTGCACTTACATATTTTATGTTGTCCATGGAAACACTAATTGCTGCTTGCGTTGTGAAGGTCACATCAACCTGGGATAATTCAATGAAAGCTTCCTGAATGACGGATTCAGACAAATCTTTAGCATATGATCTCACCACTTTGTCTTCATAATCAAAGGCCCAATCCTGTGCAGCCGCTGGTGTTGATGGATGTGAAAACTGGCAAACTTCCATGAGTCCCTCAAAAATAAGTTCCTCGGTGAGATCTGCTGCAAATTTTGCAACTGTGTTAGTAAATATTTGTTTCTTTACATATCGCAGTTCTTTTAAAGCACTTGTTATAGCTTCACTGACCAAAAAGCTTGCTAGCCCATTAATTGCACGTTCCTTCAGTGATAAGGCTCGCCGCCTTCCAATCTCATAAAAAGCCATTTGAAAGACTGAAGAAGTCAATCTAACAGCCAAGTGACACAGTGCACTGGTGCATGAAGAAACTCCTTTTTGTAAGTCTTTAAATGCATTACCAAAACTTTTTTCAACCAGTTCTGTTGCAAATTTTTGTATGCTGTCTTTAATCGTAAGTGATTTGTTTTTAGATTTAACTTTCTTATCTGGCTCTTTTTCAGAAGTTTTCCTCGGGAATTCTACAATTTGAGCTTTTTCCTTTTTTGAGACAATCTTATTAGGACTGGAAATGTTTTCAGCATGTTTCTGTAGTGATGTAGAGTGAGAATGAAAAACAGAACCCAGTATTTCAAATGAAACATTGTTTGCATAATCTGAATATTCACTATAAAGTGTATCATGATTTTGATTAAGCCCATCTCCATTGATATCCATTCGACAAAGACATTCAGTTGAAGCACAGCTCCCCAGTGGGCTGAAAGCTGAAGATCTTATAGGGCTGAACAAACCTCCATTGTCTTCTCCTGTTTTCACTGGCCGAGGGGAATCTGGAACATCAAAGAGGCTGTTATAGGGCGATTCTGGTTTACGAGGAGTTGGCTTCCTTACGTTGGCTGGAAGAGTGGGACGATCAAACTTGAATTTTTGAGGATTTAGAATACAATTATTATTATTAGTTTTAGAATACAATTGTTCAAGGGCAATCTTTCTCTTCTGGGGTTGATTACCAAGGATGGGATCCCTTATAAGTTTACAAGTACTTTCCAGAGTCTGTTCCAGTTCATCAAACTGATCAAAACTATCAAAAAATTCACTTACTTCTGAGTCTGAGTCCTCTATACCATCTTTCACTACTGGAATTTTTGGTAGCTGAAGTTTTGCCTTCAAGCTTTTTTGATACCCTTCTTCATCTAAGAAGATAACAGGGCTAGGGCTGGAACAATCTGACTCAGATGATTCAGCAGGAGAGGAAGAAAACAATGTTTTATGCAAAACATTAACACGTTGATCAGAAGAATTACATGGCTTGTAAAAACTCCTCTGTATCCAAGGATCAGAAATAGAGGTTGTGACTGAATTCTTTACAGATGAGGGCAGTTCTTTAAGTCCCAAGATATTTATCAGAGAAGCAGAAGATTTGGCAGATGATTTTCGATGCCCAGAGCTAACAATGATCTTTGAGTCAATATCTTCTAAACAATGAGCAGGGATGGTCTGTGAAGCAGCATCCCGGTGGTTCTGAGTAGTATAGGTTGTGCCTAAAAAGAAAAAGAAAATACCTTAAAAATAAAAGAGACTAAAATAGCAAACTGGGTAATTGATTTTGACAGCAATATCTGGGATTTGTAATTATTACAATAGGTTAGAGGGTCTTAAGACTAGAGAAAATTTTAAAGAATAAAGTACTCCATAAGCACTTTATTATGTCAATGATAGTTCTACTACTACTGCAGGTCATCTTCTTAGAAAATGCGCAATGTGCCTCAATGTCACATGGCCAGGATTCATCACGGAATTTGGTCCACTGGTTGGATCATTAACTTCCCCAACCCAGGCTGGGTACTGATGAGGAGTGCGAAGTGAATAGGACTAAGAGCTCTCGCCTTCATATCACAGATTCTACTTTTTCTGGATCTGACACTGAGTCAACACCTTTGCTTTATGTCATTCTGCTGCTGTGGAAAGAATGGTGAAATCTCCAATTATTCTGGGTTTTTTTGTTTGGTTGGTTTTTAAGGGGTTTTGTATGATGGTAATTAGCAAAACATAATTCGATATGGGTTTCATGTAGTTTACCACAACATGAAAATCCCTCTTTAGCCTAAATTGCCACAAATGAGCTCTGCAATCTATTTCAACAGGGCATGAAAACTAACCGGTATTTTGTATCTTTGAAGTCTCATCTTCATCTAAATGCTCAAAAGCAGTGACAAAATCATCCTCAATTGAAGACACTGACTGATTAGTGTCATCATCCTCTGCATGGGACATCTCTGTTTCATGTTTCTGTAATGAGTATACTTCCATTGTGTATCTTACACCAGTGGCGTATTTGCTCAGTAAGGTAAATACAGAATCAGCTTTGATCCTTGGCAACGAAGGAGACAATCTCATCACACAAAGTACTCCAGAAAGGTGAATCTTGAGAAAGAAAAACAAGATGACAAAAGTGTGTTCTCAATTACATTATAGATGATAGTATGTTAACGTGAAATCATTTAAAATGGCAAGAACAACAAGAGCACAAGTCAGGGACATAAACCGTAGTGAAATTGTCTCTTTAAAGACATTTGTTAATACTACTGTAATTTAAAAGGTATAACAATAATTTAAGTATTTAATGAATACTACAAACAAAACTCCTTTTTACAGATGAGGAAAGTGAAGTGAAGTAGTTAAGTGATTTATCCAACATCACTAGAGCCAAGTTTTGAGGTTTAGAGGCCACTCTTATCCTCTAAGTACATTGTGAATATAAGAGTTCTTTAAAATGAATAAATCGCTACACTAAAAAAACAAAACAAAAAAAAAAACAAAAAAACAACCCTGCTGGTTTGTTCTAAGTAGTTTTTCTCCTGCAAGGAATACAATTACTTCATTATACATTATTAGTCAAAACAATTTTAACTAATTCTAGCTATCTTCACTGACATTTAGAGAGGAAATGGGAAGTACTAAGTGTTGGGAGCAATTAACCTATCCTGCAACTTCTCTCCCTGTTGTTTGACAGAGGAATAGCACTATATCTGAGAAGGGTTGAGAAGACTAAGGGCATGTCTACACCACAAAATTTAGTCGACATAAGTCGACATACAGCCACCACAGTAATTAATTAGATTTTTAATGTCCACCATATGCTCCTTCTGTCGGTGGTGTGCATCCTCACTAGTAGAACTCCGCAGTCAACCTAATTACATCAACTTAAACGCTACACCTCTCAGAGGTGGAGTTATTAAGTCAGCATAGTGGGTGACTTACATTGGCGGGAGCAACATTTTAGTGCACATGCTTACAGAGTTAGGCTGACATGAGATGCCTTACGTCAACCTAACTCTCTAGAGTAGACCAGGCCTCACTCAACCAGTTTCATCTTCCTTCCAAATGCCGATACAAAGGCACTATGGTGTGGGGAGCAGAGGCATGTAGACTACTGAATGAGCCCACAGGCATTTTACAGAGGGCAGCTGAGCATGCAGTTCAGTAGGTTTCACTGCATGCTCACCGTCAGGCAAGTCTGCTGATGTTCAGCCATGTTCAACACAGCCATCTGTGGTTCACTTTGGGGACGTCTCCATTTTTTTTTCCCTTGGACATCGAAGATTCAGACTTTTGAATGGTGAAGAGGAAGGGAAAAAGGGCCCCACAGGGACTTGTTCCTAGCACATTTGACTGCTGCATCTTTTGAAGCATTTTCCTGCACAATTTGCTGTTGCCTAGTTCAGTGCTTATGGCTTACACAGCAGAGTATCTTCCTAGACTAGGAAGGAGAGAGGAAAGTACCTACGATAAAGTACCTTGCATGTCTTAATATTTCATAAATTGCAGCAGGAAATTCTTTAGCCAGTATAATATTTATACCACTATTAATAATATTAAAAATACCATCAGACAAGGTGGATGAGCTCAGAAGGTGTGTTTCTTTCACCAACAGAAGTTTGTCCAACAAAAAATATATTACTTCACTCACCTTGTCTCTCTAATATCTTGGGACTAACACAGCTACAACACTAAAAATACCATGGCACTTAAATAACACACATAGTTTCAAAACGCATTACAAAAGTAGCAATACCCATCAAGTTTCAAAGTAGCAGCCGTGTTAGTCTGTATTCGCAAAAAAGAAAAGGAGTACTTGTGGCACCTTAGAGACCAACAAATTTATTTGAGCAGAAGCTTTCGTGAGCTACAGCTCACTTCATCGGATGAATCACGAAAGCTTCTGCTCAAATAAATTTGTTAGTCTCTAAGGTGCCACAAGTACTCCTTTTTTTTTTTGCAAATACCCAGCAAGGTTATTGCCAGGATTACTTTGTAACACACATCTGAAAGATAAAGAAACTGCAAAAAACATTAATATTCTATGTAGCATATAAAAAGGATTAGGAATTTTACCTGATGTTTAGGGACATTGCTGGTTTCCAGGGGTTTATTTATATCCTTCAGAAAAATAATTTCATTTTCATTTAGACTGCAGAAATGGAGTGATTTCAAAACATCTGGGAGCTCTACAGAAACAGCAGCCAATTCCTAATTCAAACACAAATTCACACACTAAGCAAAAAACTAATATGTTAATGGTAAGGAAACTTTTTGATCTGGAGCACTAGAAAGTTAAATAAATATCGCCAGCCTCTAAGTCTGTCAAAATCACCCCTCTCTTTCCCTTCAGATTTCCAATTATATTCCCACACCAAATTGGAATCCTGCTTAAAGGGCTAGTTTACAACAGAGTTCTAATTCAAATCTCAAGATACTGCTTCCAGAAGAAATAGAATATCATTGCCTCTCAAGACTCAGGGAAACTTTTAAAAGCACCAGGGAGAGAGACTTGGGAGCAGTAAAGAGCAACAGAACATCACAGCAGATATGTAAAAACAGAGAGGGAATATTTGCATGCAATGGTTTCCATCTGGTAATCTCCACATGCTGTATGTTCACCATTATCAGGTTTGTATCTGAGCAGAATATTTTTTAAAAATAATCAGTTCAGGCTTATGTTTAACTAGGATCTTGGTCAACATGGAATTTTGTTTACCTAAAATAAATATGCCCAAAAAAATGAGTACTTAATATTATCTTGCTTACTTCTTATACAATATAAACATTGAGACATTTTTAATATTATGCTTAATCCAACATAAATTATTGAACACAGTGGGCCAGCTTTCTCTTAGTAAACAGAATTCTTTGTGCAACCTCAAGTAGAGAGTCCAAGGTTTGGACCTGTGTACTTAGAACAATATCTGTAAAGTGATTATTTTCACATCACCCTTAGCGAAGTTGGCACTGAATGCTAGTCTGAGTACAATTTGACTCACAGTATTTATCCTTTTGCTTTTAAATACCAATGGACCTTTAACTAAGAAAGCCTCTATATTTAAATGACTAACACCTTCCACCATACACCTTGTCTTTATATTAGCTGTAGAGAGGATAAGTCATTTTGAGGTTCATGACCTAATCAGCACCCTCTTTGGTGTGGTTTTCTAAGACACATCTATTATTTTCCATTACAAGAACACACACACACACACACACACACACACACACAAAATGTCTAAAAGGTACAAGATAAGTTTTATGGCTCCTGATTTTCTTTTACACTTTATTGCATATGCTTAAATGCAAATACTGACACTCTGAAACCAAAATAATTTAAAAATTAACTACAATGTACTAATAAAATCAACAGCTCAGTGATACTTCTAATATTTATTTCACACCACTCTACTTCAAATTACAAGTAAATCATATTTCTCACTTATTTGTAAAACTCTAACTGCACAGTAGTCAAAAGTTCTACTTTGATATGACCTAGAACATGCTGGGAAGGAGGAAAGCATGAATCACAAAGTAGTTTAATATATGACCTATGCACCTGGAGAACTAGAGGAGAGAACTACAAAGTAGTTTAAAGGTTTGTCAACACAGAATGTGCACGTATTTTATGAAAGGTAAATTGTTAAATTTAACAACTTTTATGAAAGGTAAGTTGTTAAAAAGGTAAGATTTAGTTAAACTAGTACAATTTTGTGCCTGGAGTTTCTTACATTGTTTTAAGCTTGTCTGATATCATTTTAGCTTGCACCTATAGTTTACAAGAGTGTTCATATACAAAGTAGCACTGATTTATCCTCACTTCTAAAGTTAAACCAGGCCTGAGACTAAACACACATGAGAGAGGGTTAAATCCATAATATTCTTTATAGTTGCATGAAATAGTCATCATACTTTTGTTAAGCAGTTCTTGTTTTTAAAACGAGAGAGTGTATATAACTCTCCTAAGAATGTCTTAAGATCTGGCCATGGGTATTTCAATAAGCACAGACCCACGGCTGGCACTCAAGTTAACAAAAAAAAATGTTACAACTTTTCAAGAGACAATGGAGGTTTAAGATTTTCCAGGGTTCTATATTCCAAATGAATACAAAACACTGGAGGTCATACGAAAATAAAAAAGTTTAAAACTATTAATTACAAATAAAAAAGTTTAAAACTATTAATTACAATGTTTAAAACACACCATTTATTTTAAAAAGTATGTTCCAAGACACATTCTTGAAGTAAAATAAGTATTAGGGTTCCCGCACCAAAAACATGAAATATCTCAGTTATAATTCAAGTGCTGGAGACAAAGTCATTATCCTGTGTATATATTACCTGCATATGAGCAGCATCTGTCTCTCCAGCAAAACTTAGAAATGTGATCTGTAAAACAAGCATACAAACATTGAAATACAGGATCCAGAAAGAGTCTCCTGGCTTTTTAATTATATAAAAAGCTGCTTAGAATTGAAAAGTGTAATAACTATTTAAAGTAAAGCTTCACACTGTTCTCATCAAGATCCATTATGCCAGAAGAAATGGCCTTGCTAGGAGAATATAAATTGATTCTGTTTTGCTCCAATCATTTAGGAGGAAAGCCTATCTAACCGTTTGTTTTGAATCATAAGATTAGAGAAAAAAAGTCTCATCTAATGTTTTGTTCCAAATTCTAAATAAAAATACTGTTTCAGGAAGGCTCTTGGTCAATCTTAATGGTCACTGATTCCCAAAGGAAAGAAACTCGGGTGCCTGAAAACCAGTCACAGCTGCAGAGTGTAAGCAATTGGTGTCCAATATGTCCCAGTCTAGGAGTGGAAAAATCATGAGATTCCATCCCAAGATAGGTAAAAGTCAGAATATGCACTCAGAGACCACAAAGGGGATAGCTAGCCTGTAACCATGACACAATCTCAACCTTAATCCCATTTTAACATAGTTTTTTTGTTTGGGGATGTACTATACAGATTTCAATACAAGTGATGCTAAAATATTTACTAAAATAAGAGTCACACATCAGTTTAATATTAAAGTTCAAAGCTGTGATACAAGTATCTATTCTGCAAAAATCCAAGATCTGCAGAATTTGATGTTATTTACCTTGGTAACCACTACTCAGACTTCAAATATATTACCACCATCTCAGATGCATTTGAATTACAAAATCTACGTTAAAAAGATTATTAAGGTTGTAAAGTCAAACAAGAAAGTTAACAAATGCCAAAATTACAGTTGCTATACAACCTTAATTTTGCCTATTGGTGCATAATCATTAGGATATCTTTAATTACATGATCACATACTATTTTAGCCAAAGGACCAAGCCTCATTTAGTACACGGGACAGTGCTCATTTAATTAGCAGCTATTTAATATTTTGTTTTAGTCTCACTGTTCTATATTTACCACATATTATTACAAACCCTGCTGTGAAGACAGAATTATTCATTTCCTCATGGGCTCTTTTATGACATTCATCACTATAGTATCTTAGTGCTTCACAAACATTAATTTCTCACACACACACACACACACACACACACACACACACACACACAGAGTGTAAGATGAGGGGATATAAGTATCCTCATTTTACAGATGGAAAAGGAGTCTTCAGGGTAGCATTCAACTGCCTCAGCCAGGAGACCATTCTTTCTCTTCCTGCAATCCCCTGCCTCATTCACTGCATGCCTTCCAACTTCTGGAACATATGAGGCAGGAGTCCTATAGACAATATCCTCCTTCACTACACAATCTTGATTCATCCCCAGAACAGGGTGCACTGAATGAGGAAAGAAAGGGTTCTGTGGAAAAAAACAGTATGTAATTTAAAGATGGCATTGTAAGACATAAGCACAAGGCAGCTGAATTAAGGCTGCACAGGCAACCTTAACTCTGGCATTTCTAAGTTTGGATTGCTTGATTTTGCAATCTAATATTCCCATAATGTGGGGGGGAGGGTTTTTTCGGAGGGGGGGAAGGTTATATAATTGGGGCGGAGGGATAGCTCAGTAGTTTGAGCATTGGCCTGCTAAACCCAGGATTACGAGTTCAATCCTTGAGGGGGCCATTTAGGGATCTGGGGCAAAAATTGGGGATTGGTCCTGCTTTGAGAAGGGGACTGGACTAGATGACCTCCTGAGGTTCCTTCCAACCCTGATATTCTATGATTCTATGATAATTTCCTAGGTTTTTAAAAAAAGCTAACTAAAAAAAAGCCACCAGAGATTCCATCATGTGACATTCATATTGGGTCCCATATAGGTCATCAGCAGAGCTGAAAAATTTAGATCCACCACACAAACCTCTATTACTTGAGCTAACTTAATAACTGGTAACGGTAGTTGGTTGTCATCCTCTGTGGACCAGCATTAGAGATGAGTCACACTTTGCCAGTGGGCTTCACAGCTATTCAATGACAGCAGAGCAATAGTGACACTCAGGAATTTGGGGTTCTATTCCAGGCTCTGGAGGGAGTGTGTTTTAGGGGCCCCAGACTATTTTGCCCATCCCCCACAAGCTTAACTCCTTCTGCCTCATTCCCATCAACCTGTCCCAGACCCAGTCCTGTCTCTTCCCCACTTCAGATTCCTTGTCCCAGTCTCCACTCCTCAGGTTTGCACCCCAATCCCAATCTCCTTGTCTAGCCAGTCCCCCCAGGCTCACTGTTCAAGTCCCAATCTTCCCCACTCCCCATGCCTAGTCCTAATATCCTTGCTCAGAAAGTCCCACTTCCGCTCTCTCCCACCACAACTCCCTTTACCCAATCTCCTCGTTCAGAGAGTCTGTTTACCCCTCTTGGCTACTCATCCTATCCGTCCTATCTATCCTCTATGCTATCTGCCAGTCCTACACTCCTTCTCCAGTCTCTCAAAATCATAAAACCTCAAGAGGTCATCCCGTCCAGTCCCCTGCGCTCAAGGGAGGACTAAGTATTATCTAGATCATTCCTGACAAGTGTTTGTCTAATCTGCTCTCAAAAATCTCCAATGACAGATTCCACACTCTCTCTAGGAAATTTATTCCAGTGTTTAACTACCCTGATGGTTAAGAAGTTTTTCCTAATGTCCAACTTAAATTGCTGGAAGGGTGGTTTTAAATCCATTGCTCCTTCAGAGATTAAGAACAATTTTTCTCCCTCCTCCTTGTAACAATCTCTTATGTACTTGAAAACTTATGTCCCCCACTCAGTCTTCTCCAGACAAACCCAATTTTTTCTATCTTCCCTAAGAGGTCATGTTTTTTAGACCTTTAATCATTTTTGTTGCTCTTCTCTGCACTTTCTCCCATTTGTCCACATGCAGTGTGTTTATAATATGCAAATTTAATCTAGGAAAATATTTAAGTATTTACATAATAAACAAACTCAACCTGGATGTTGAAAGGCACGCTATTATTTTTCTGTCACACATCACTTGTAATAAAGATGCTGAAATTGGACCTTGGTTAATAATTATGTTGATAATTAAGTAAAAATTCAACTCACTTTCGAATCTCACTTTCTAATAATTCCACTGGTTATGCAGTGCTAACAGGAGTTAAAGCTAATAAAAGACTGTCAGTAAGATAAGCAGACAGAATATATACAAAAAACAGATCTGCTAAATGAGATGCTATTTTCATAAAACATTAAAGTTGATGATGTCTCTTCAATTCAGCCAATAAGCAGAGATTTGTACTGCAATTTTTCTATTACTCACCACAGGATACTATATTTGAAGAAACCACATTTATAAAATCCAAATAGTTCTGAATGAATGCAGTTTCGACTGAAAGGTTCTAAAGATACTAAAAAAAAAAAAAAAAAAAGAATCCAGCACAAGTTGTTTTTTAATCAAACTTTTTCAGTATACCTTATGTTGAAATGCAATCATACAGATGAAATTAACATTTTAATCACCCTGCTCATCAGGAAACCATAGAAAGTAGGGCTGGAAATGACCTCAAGAAATCATCTAGTCTAACCCCTTACACTAAGGCAGGATTAAGAATATCTAGATCATCCCTGTCAGGGGTTTGTTCTTTAAAACCTCCAAGAACAGGAATTCCACAACCTCCCTTGGTGACCTGTTCCAGTGTTTAACTATCCTTAAAATTAAAATATTTTTCCTAATAAAAAATAATATATAACAAATAGAAGAAAGCAGAAGTTGATAGTAATGCATATAGATCATATAGAAGCTAAGAACTGTAGAAAACCGCTAAGGAAGCAAAGGGACACAGGAGAACTCTAAAGCCAGCAGAGTTAAGGACAATAAGGAACAAAAAGAATCCTGACAATGGTAGAATTATCAATAATAATGCAGAAAAGGCTGAAGTATTCAATAAATATTAATTTTCTGTATTTGAGGAAAAACAGATGATACAGTCATAAATTGATAACGCTTTTCCCTTCCACTAGTATCTCTGGGAAATGTTAAACAAAAGCTACTAAAGTTAGACATTTTTAAACTGGCAGCTCCAGATAGCATGCACCCAAGAGTTTTAAAAGATCTGGCTGAGGATCTTGCTGGAACTTTAATGTTGATTTTCAATACATCTTGGAGCACTAGGGAAGCTCCAGTTGATTGGAAAGAAGCTAAATGTGCCAATTTTTTAAAAGGGTGAACAGAATGACTTGGCTGATTTTCATCAGCCTGACATCAAACCTGGGCTAGATAATGAAGCAACTGATTTGGGACTCTAATAAAGAATTAAAGAAGGATAATGTAATTAATGCAAATCAGCATGGGTTTATAGAATACAGATCTTGTCAAACTAACTTAATATCTTTTTTTGATGAGATTACAAGTTTGAGTGATATAATATACACAGTTGCCAACGTGGTAAATAAGCACCCCGACTTTCACAATAAGCCAAAAATCAAGATAATCCCATTTCAAAATAAGGCCAAAATAAGCCAACACTCTATGTGACTAGATTCCCCCCAGCATGCAGTATGGGAGTGTGTTGGGCCCTCTGTGCACCCCTTTCCCCTTTTGCCCGAGCCGATCAAAAAAAAAAAAGCAACAAGCTACAACAAGCCAAAAACTCAAGTCAATTAAGCCAAAAAAAGCCCCATTTCTGCAGGTTTGGTATGGGTGATAATACACCTACTACTGACATAACATACTTTGTCTTAGTACCAGACGACACTTCGATTAAAAAAATAGAATGATATAAAATTAACATGGCAAATGTTAAATGAATTAAAAACTGTCTAACCGATAGGGTTTAAAATATTAAGTTTAAAACTGTAAGGACAGGGATCAGTTCTTGGCCATATGCTATTTAACATTTTTATCAATGACCTGGGAGAAAACAAAAATAATCACTGATGAAGTTTGCAGATGACACAAAAATAATGAGGACAGGACAGAGTGATCTGGATGACTTGGTAAACTGGGTGCAAATAATGTGCCAAAAGATTTCATTTCTTTGCTATTATTTTAGATTAACTAGTTAATTATCAAACAGCCAAACAGTTTTGGTTTCATTATCTATTAAAAAGTACATGTCGTCACAGTACAATACCATAGTCATTTTATTGGAAAAGATGTTATTACTTACACGGTATTGTACCAGTGCTATGAGCATGTAAACAACACTGAATGACACACTTATTAATGAATTCTCAACATTTTTGAGATATATATTATTTTCATTTTACAGATCATAAATTTAAGGCAGACAAGTTAAGTGATGTGACTAAAGTCACAGAACAGCTAGATTTGGGATTAGAACTCAGGACTTCTAGATTTCCGGTTCTGTGTGCAATCCTCGAGATTATGCTTCTCAAGAAATTTATCCCACATGTGCCCATTTTATCCCAGTCCCATCAGCAGTTTAGTGTTAACTGAACATCAGTACAACACAATGCCCAATTGTTTTCCAAGCAGTTTTCTAGCAGTTAACTTGCATTTTACTTCATTAGCCCAAGATACAATACAAATGCCCCATGGCTAGACTCATCTTTGAGCCAACAACCTATTTCAGCCATTCCCAGACCCTCTGCCCTACAAATGTAACAAGTGGTTTCTTCCCTTGACCTCTTTATAAACAGACCCCACTCCCCAATACTACAAAGATTACAAACATTGCTCTCTTCTATAGCTAGAGAAGCAAAATCTAACTGTAAAATCATCTGGCCTCTGGGGGGCTGTGTATGAAGAGGATTTAACTAAGCTTATGTTTTTGGACTTTAATCTCTATGAGCTAAATCTTTCCCAAATTCTGTATTTTGGGACTCAACTAATTTCTGACATCTTTTTTGAAAACTGTTCTTGGGTTTTTACTCGAAATGCAAATTTATTTTGACAAATCTATTAATTGGTTTGCGGGGTACCACATTTATTGTTTTCATGATTTAAAAAAAAAAATCTGCTCAGTTTGCAAGTAGATGGCTTTTCTAACTGCGAAGTGCAAACTCACCCTGGGGCTCTGAAAAATCAAGCTGGATATTTTTCTTCTCATATAGACCAGATTCTGCTATTAGTTATACCTGTGCATGTTATTCAAATTATACCCTCATTTAAATCTGTGGAACATCTCTGTTAGAATTCACCAGGATTGCATAATATAGTAGAGGCAAAAATTTGATCCTTCAATTAAAACTTTAACAACTCTGTTGATAATACATGAGCCAGAGGAGAATCCAGCTCCAACTCTCAAAGCTCTATTATCCCTACAGAAACAGGTGTAAACTTACATGGTCAGTAATGTCAGCAGATATGACTATGAACACAGATCTACTGAGCAAGAATATGCCATTTTTACAAAAAGTCACTTTTCAGATGAGAACTAATCTCTACGATGAATCCAATGTTTTCTCTGTTTTGGTTACAGGCAAATTTAAATTTCATGAAGGCTGATATCATCCCTAATATGTCCTGCAAGATCTTAACAATGAGGTTACTCTCTTGTACCTTAGTAAATTTTGTTAAATACTCAGAAATCCCACCATTTATATCCTGAGAAATTTAAAACCAAACTGGACAAATTCCTTAAAAGCGTACTGTAAGGAGTATCTACCACTTTCAGTGGCCAATCACAGTACACAAAACACAACCTATTCAAATGCATTCATGGTCTGATCTTTAATTACACAGTTTAATACTTTGTATACTGTATTAACCATGACAGAACGCAGACTGAAATACTTTTTAATGTAAAGAAAATTTACTACATCTTACATTAAAATAATCAGGACAACTTAAAGTTATATTAAAATTAAAAATAAAGTCAACAATGTTTTAATCTATTTGATTTCTAAATAATATAATTTAGTTGTCTAAGTTGAAGAAGTGAAACAGTATAATTTAAATTAACCTGGCCAGTTTAAAAAGTGTTTGAGACCAAACATAATTTTTGTTTTTACTAGAAGTGGTTAATCTGCAGAAAGCTGCATTACATTTCTTTGAAATATCTGATGATTGGTCCTCATTAAGTTAATTCATAGTAGTATATGTAAACAGCCAGGACATCACAATCCATTTTTGGATTAAATTAGTTATTGTATCATTCTTTTCTTAGACTTTAGACCACATGATATTTCTCAAAAAGTGGAAATGTTTACTCTTTTGGTCAACTCCGCCATTCTTCACTCTTCTGGTGAACCTAAAACTAATTAATTAGGTATGAGGGTAGTTGCAGTTCACAGTCATGTTTTAATGCACATTATACAATCCTGCAGCTTCTGATTCTGTTGTGAACTAAAAGCATCCTTCATATTTATACAAAAGGGTAAGTAGACATGCCATGTCAAACCTCAATAAAATTGTCCTGTTCCTCCTGTCTTAAAGATTCTTCAGTGGACACGTTACATAATTCTTTTCTGCTCTGTAGCAATGATTTCACAGAGCGTAGTACACCATCAGTGAAATCCTGAAAGGTAATGGAGAAACACATAAATCTACAGCAAATGTAAAAGTTGAGCAGAATTTTAAATGTGGGGTATTTTTTCCACAAACATACAACTGTTTTCTGAATGCTGTTTCAAACTATTGTGTGTACAGGCCACCAGCCATCAGCTCCAAAATTTAAATGCTGATTATGATTATGGGGAATCATGCAGTTTTTAAACTGCCAACAGACCTATGCTTCTCTCCAACCAAAAGAATACCCCTCAATGCAAAAAAAAGCCACATTCTTTTCAAAATTGCCAAGTCCTAGCTGAAAAGGCCTATTGCAACAGTAGAGAGAAAACTGCTTGCCATTAATTAATTCAAGCAATACCTGGACTCTTAGGATGAGCAGGGAATAAAGACCCATACAGATACAAAGAAAGGTCCCCTAGATCACTCTGTACCTGTAAATGAAACCTGTACACTTTTCTTTTGCATAGGCAACAAATTAAAATTGTTCTTTCTATGGTGTAAAAAAAAAAAAAAAAAAGGAGGCGGCTTCAGCAGTTAACAAGTAATATATTCACTCGGACTCCCACGTAGCCACTGAAAGGATGATGAAAGAACAGTGTTCATTGCATGTGTTTCTTGGTGCAAATATTTAACAAGAGACGCACACATGAACAGAAGACCATTACAGACAGATGTTTGTAAAACAGGTACTTAAACGCCAGTAGAATCTGACAATTCTGTAATTAAGCTAAAGAACAAAAGAATCAAAAACTTGTTTATTATACCTGGAATTTAAAATCTATAGGAAAAAAAGGTTGGTAATACTGAACAAAAAGATAAACAAAACTGCTCAGCTCCTCAGGTAAGGAAAAAAAAACTTGGTGCCATCTCATTTTACTTCAAGTACGTACTTTGGAGAAGGCCACCAGTTTGAAAAAAACCTAGGTCTCCTTTATTTCTGTAAGAAATGCTAAGGTAATTCCTGAAACAGAGGACTGCAGTTAAAGCAGTCAATAGAAAACATGTCTGCAAAACTAGCCAGCCAGATCTAAAGGTGGTGCAAAAAATGAAGTAAATGAAAAAATGAGTTGAACCTACTAACATTGAAGTACAACATTAACAACAAAGTTACCTAAATCCTGAACAGCTTCTGAAAGATCAGCAAAAGTAGCAGAGACACTAGTTTAATCAGGGAATGTTTGAGCTGCCGACATATCAGGAAAAAAAAATCACTTTATGGTAAAATTTTGTCTTATGTCTTACAATTTAATCTTAAATATGGTGCAGAAAAATGGTATAACATGTCACTCCATAAGTTGCCTGATAATTCCAGTCTGGGCAGCACTATTATATTTGTACTCCCTGACATTGGAGATTGAGGTAGATTCTTCAAAACTGTCAGACAAAAGGAAAATGTAAGCCTAGATTAAGGATTCTTAAAACTGTTCAAGTTGTGGAACACATTTTGGTAGAGTGATAGTCTCCTGGATCACTTGCCCTCTCACTGAAGATTGTACAACATCCCAACAACTAAAACAGTTATTTACACAGAAAGGTAACAGTAAGCAAGTGAAATATTTTAAAATGAAATTCATACTGTAAATGTTTTGTCCATTTGATATAAATTAGTCATAGTGTCTTATTTTGGTATTCATTTAATATTCCTACTCCTATTTAATCTTCCTACTCCATCCTGCTATCCCCACGTACTGTTCAGTTGCAATTTCCTCCCACATCCTGTCCACCTTCTTGGTCTCTTCATTTCCCCTGCTCCCATGCACATGTTGGCTGGTTCCAGTCTCCCTGGACATTCCTCACCTCTGGTTAGCTCCAGTCCCAACAGCAGCTTATAGTTTCTCTCCTAAAAATGTTGGTGGTGGCTAGTAGTCATTTAGTGAAGAAAACTAGGCTGGCCTCATCTCCAGTTTCTTCATTAACTAGTCAATAAGAAGCAGCTGGAAACCTGGAAAGCCAACACCATGTGATCTGACAATTCTTTGCAGATCATCAATGGTCCACAGATTGAAAACTACTTAGGATGGTTCCCAGCTATTACTCTTCCTAAATTGCCTATTACTTTACACAGTGGATCTCAACTTTCTCATGCTGGGATCCTTTTCCCTTATTTAGCAATATGGGAATGGCAGGGTGGTCACAGTCCTCAGGTATGGAAAAAACGGTTACTTACCTGAGTAGTAACTGTTGTTCTTCAAGATGTGCATTGTGCACATATATATTCTACTGCAAGTGTATGTCCACCCAATGCACTCAAGTCAGAGACTTTTGTTCACAGCACCACTAAGTGGCACATGACCCTTTGCTCTCCTCAGGCTCTCAGATGAGGACATAAAAGGGGTGTATCATTCGCCTCCCTCTCCTTTCCTTCACTTCACTGTATGTAATGTCCAAAGTATTGGGGAAGATAGGAGGATTGTGAAACACATCTCAAAGAACAACAGTTACTGCACAGGTATATAACCATTTTTTCTCCATCGAATAATTGTGCGCATATACACTTCACTGCAGGGGACTCATTAGCAGTTCCCTTACAGGAAGGGGACTTTGGATTATCTGAACAGAGATTGTAACACTGATTTTCCAAACTTAGCATTGTCATGAGAGGCTTGAGTGAGGGCATAATGGCTGGACAAAGTAAGTACAGACCCCTTTGTTGCTGCTTTGCAGATATCAGCTAGAGGGATATTGCTCAGAAAGACTGATGAAGTGGACTGAACCCTGGTGGAGTGAGCCATTATTCTTGGTGGAGGAGAGACTTTAGAAAGACCATAGCAGAGCTTCATACAGTCAGAAATCCAAATCACTGAGCAGACACTGACTGACCCGTAACTCTCTCTGTATAGACTATAAAAAGCTGTGAAGAGATTCTGAAGGACCTAGTGCATTCCAGATACAATGCCAAAGCTCTACAAACATCCTAGGTATGAAATCTTTCTTCAGCTCGGGAAGAATGAGATTTTTCAGAAAAACACTAGGATATGAAGGGTTTGGTTCAGATAAACTAAACTTAAAGCTAACTTTAAGCCATTCTTTAAAGGTCATGCCTAAGGTAAGGAAAACCTTGTTAGCCAGGAGAGCCTGAAGTTCTGCAACACTCTTTGTGGAAGCGATTGCCACCAGAAAAGCTATCTTCATAGTCAAGAAAGATAGTCAGGTTGTAGCCATATACTTAAAGAGAGAGTGGGGGCAGGGTAGGAAGGTGGTCCTTACAGTTTGCAGAGGACTAGATTGAGATCCAATACAGATACAGGATCACACACAGGAGGGTAAATGTTGAACAGACCTTTCAAGAATTGGGAAGCAAGATGGTTGGAGAAAACTGAAAATCCTTCTATTGATAGAGGCAATGCAAAATGGAAACTAATAGACTCTGACAGAACTAACTGAAAGGTCTGATGACTTCAGCTGCATCAGACAGTCCAGTCTCTGCGGGATGGGGCAAAAACTGTTGAGACTGCACCCAAACTGAAAATCTCTTCCACTTTGCTTCATATGAGGCTCTAGTGAATTCTTTTCTGCTGCTCACCAAGATGAGCTGAACCTCTCCGGAGCACAATTTCTCATGAGAATTCGACCATAGTTAAGGTATACAATTTCTTAAATAAAAGTATATTAAAGTGTATACTCCTAGTAAGCAAAAAAAAAAAAAAAAGTGCCAAATCTAGTGTTAAGGCTCTGTTTAGTTGTAAATCATCATGTTTTAATGGTTATATCAACTAATGAGAATGCACCTTTCTTTAGAAAACAACTGAGGTACAAATGGAAAAGCTGACTGAACTCAATGATTTAAATGAAGGCTTTCCACTTGGTGATTTAAACTGTCATGATTTAAATCAATCCACCCCACAGGGACTGTCCATTCCATGAGGTGGAGACATTGGTGGTTGGGATGTAGAGACTTCTCTTGGTTCTGAGACAGGAGATCCTTGACTAGAGGCAATGTTATTGGCAACCAGACGGAGATAATACCGATGCTGCCTTGACCATGATGGTGTGATAAGGATTAAATGTTGCTTTGTGTCTTTTCAGTTTCCTGAGTAACCTTGGAATGAGAGGAACTGCCAGGAAAGCACAGAAACGGTGACTGGACTCAGGGAGAAGGAAGGCATCTCTGACTGAGCCGGGTTGCAGACCCTTCTGGAGCAAAATCTCCTGCACCTGTTGTTCAGGATGGTTGCAAACAAGTCTATTATTAGATACTTCTGTAGTGGAAAATCTGAAGGAGAACGTAATTTCTGATTGACCATTCGTATTAGTCTACGAAAACCCTGCTAAGGGAATCCACAATTGTGTTCCTCACTTAGGAAGGTGGAACACATTCCAGGAGACAGTTTCTTATACACAGAATCCATAGAAGGACAGGTTCCTGGCATAGCTGAGATGATTTTGCACTTCCCTACCTGTTTAGATAAATCATAGCAGTGGTGGTATTCATAAGAACTTGTATCATCTGGGTCTTGGTGGTGGACCATAAACATTTTGAAGGCCCCATGAATAGCTTGGCTCTCCAGCATATTTATGTGGAGTAAAACTTCCTGGTGACAAAACAGCTTGTGCCTGAAGTTGACTGAGATAGGCCCTTTCAGCCTTTGGTAGATGCATCTATTACCAGAGTCAGAGTTGGTTCTGGGGACAGAAATGGAACTTCTTTGCTTGCGTTTCACAGATCCAGCCACCAATGTAGAGACTGAAGCACTCATGCAGATACGCAAATCTGCATGTTCAGAGGGTGCCTGGAAGTATGAACACTGTCTGCAGGCCTTCATTCAGCGTAAGGTGAAGTCTGGTATGTGGAGTTATGTATCTGCACAAGGCCATGTGGCCCAGGAGCTATAGGTAGGCATGCACTTAAATCATTGGGTTGGACTTGAAGTTTTCTGAAAGAAACCAAGCACTCTTATGCCTATCTGTGACAGGGATAACAGCCCTGCACACAGCAAGCTATTTAAATCCTGGGGATTTTTTTTTCCTTTTATAATAAATTCTCCTGGTAACTATTAAAAATACTTTCTAAACTAACTAACTGTAAACACTAAAAGAGTTCTGAAAAGCTGGCTAAATGAAGCAAACGCTATGGGGAGCTCCAGCTGTCACCATAGGTGGTGAGAAGGAACTGAGAAGAAAGCGGCAGACGTGACCCTTTTATGCCCTCATCTGATAAAACAAAGAACAGATCTGCATATACCACCTAGTCGTACTTCTGGGGGGAAGTGTCTCCAACTCAAGTGCATACTTACACCTGCAATAGAATGTACATGTGCACAACCACTTGAAGGAGAACTCAGGTTTCAGGTAGAGGTAGAGCATCTTCATCCACAAGTCAGGAGCACAATTTGTTGTTAATAGCAACCAATGCATATAACTCCAATTCCTAGTTATGTTATGGCCCAAAACATGAATATTCTCAAAGCTGCACTTGCTAGTTCTGCCTATTCCTCCCACACAGACAACCAGATATCTGTGAGATGTTAGGTGAAGAGTCCTAGTTCAGCAACTGATCAACAAAGGCTTCACTCATATTAGTTACACTGAGGATGTTCATATTTCACCCCGAGAACCATTTGGAGCAAACCAGTGCTGACCAGTGAAGTACTGTATTCAGCAAAGAAAAACTGTATTCAGCAAGGATCCTTGTCACTTCTTTTCCTAGCTTAAAGCAGCAATTCAAAACTTTGCCACATCCTCTCAGTAGACAGTAAAACAGGAAATCCACATGTAAAAATGCTTCCCACTCATACTGAACAAATGTTAAAAAGTGAACAAAAGCCATCTGTACTTTCATCACATTGTAGTAAGGGCTACTGGCTCTCCTGAACTCTTCTAAAAAGCTGTTCCCAAAGATCTGTAGCCATATCATGAATTTCTCAGGTGACTGTCACTGTAGAGGGGAACTGATTGACTAGCTGCAGCAGCTACCAACCATAATAAAAAAAACTACAAAATCAGACACGTTTACAATTATATTAGGCTTACAAGTTTCACTATTTGCAGATACATCCAATATGATGATTGGAGTGCTTTCACGTTTACAGTGTTGCCCCTTAATTAAACAATCTTCCGATCTAGTAAACTCTGAAGCTTTCACTTGAATCCAATGAGTTTCTTTTGTAAAGATGGCTGCTCCCATGGCCACATCCATGCACCCGAATCCTTTGGCAGATAATTAAAAACTCCTTTGAAGTATCTCAGTAGTTGATAAAAATTCTCGTACGTCTTTTGGTCCGAGTCTGCAGAAAAGGAAAGCCAGACTGCAAGGAGGGGTTCAATAAGAGAGGAAAGGGAGGGTGGATCATGATCACCATGCTGGCTGGCTCCATGGAACAAAGCAAGGAGCATGCTCTATAATCCAATTAACTGCCCTTTTGCAGAAATGTGGAGGACAAGAGAGAGCTGTAGTCAGATCCCAGCAGGGCTAGGAGACAGAAAACAATTTGATGGGTTCCTGGCTGCATGAAAATATAGAATTCCATGGTTTAAAAAACAAACAAACAGAATTTCATGACATATCTTAGGTGCTAAATTCAATGATGCATAATCGCAGAGTCCACAGGACCCTGACTGAGGTTAGCATAACAATTCATACCTATTGATTCAGGCAGAAATCACCGCATAGGTTCACAATCTGTTCACATTTTCAAGGATCTCTCTACAACCATAAGGGCTAGAATTGTAGTAAAAGAATAATAAAGGAAGGGCAGCCAAAGCCCCCTAAAACTCACTGGACATCCAATTTGAGAACTGCAACAAGTAAGTTAATATAGTTCAACAACTCTTTCTAAACTACCAGTTTCTCATAAAGCAATATATATTCTGGAACATAAATTCAGTTTTAAAACTTATTAAAAAATTTACAACAGAATGCAAAGACTACTATGCCTTGTATCTCAATAACAGCATCAAGCTCTTTGGGGGCAGGGACTGCCTTTTGTTCTGTTTCTACAGCTCCTAACACTATGTGTTCCTAGATGGTACGATAATACAAATACAAAATGAAAGGTCTCCAGTGACAGTTCATGTCATTTCAATACATCGGGTGCAGCAAAACTCAAACTTTGGAAAACCAGGAAACTCACTGAAGGTATATGCTTGTGTAACCTTGACAATGCCCTCCCTCCCCCCCGCTAGCAATAGCCACAAGTGGCAATTATCCACAAGCACGGCAGCTTCATTCAGTGTGTGAGTTGTAGCTGTACTGAATGGTTTGAATGTTGGAGACTGTAGGTGGGGCAAGTTGGTTGAGGTGTATTTGTGAGCAAAGCAAATGGACATTAGGAACAGCGGGGGTGGGGGGGGAGGAGAAGGACTGTCCTGTTTGGCCAATGTACATGGCAGAGGGGCATTGCTGGCATTTGCTCCAACCCGTCAGACAGACAAATACCTACCAGATCTCTATCAAGCATTCTTACAACTACAATATCCACCTGCTGAAGTGAAGAAACAGACTGACAGAGTCAGAAGAGTACCCAAAAGTTACCTACTACAGGCTAGGCCCAACAAAGAAAAAAACAGAACACCACTAGCCATCACATTCAGGCCCCAACTAAAACCTATCCAATGCATCATCAAGGACCTACAACCTATCCTGAAGGACAACCCATCACTCTCACAGACCTTGGGAGACAGGCCAGTCCTTGCTTACAGACAGCCCCCCTACCTGAAGCAAATACTCACCAGCAACAACAAAATAAAAACACTAACCCAGGAACCTATCCTTGCAACAAAGCCTGTTGCCAACTGTGTCCACATATCTATTCAGGGGACACCATCAGAGGGCCTAATCACATCAGCCACACTAGCAGAGGCTCATTCACCTGCACATCTACCAATGTGATATATGCCATCATATGCCAGCAATGCCCCTCTGCCATGTACATTAGCCAAACTGGACAGTCTCTACGTAAAAGAATAAATGGACACAAATCAGACGTCAAGAATTATAACATTCAAAAACCAGTCAGAGAAAACTTCAATCTCTTTGGTCACTTGATTACAGATATATCTTTCCTCTGTTTTTTCCACCAAATGCATCCGATGAAGTGAGCTGTAGCTCACGAAAGCTTATGCTCTAATAAATTTGTTAGTCTCTAAGGTGCCACAAGTACTCCTTTTCTTTTTGCGAATACAGACTAACACGGCTGCTACTCTGAGACCTAAAATGGCAATTCTTCAATAAAAAAACTTCAATGCCAGACTCCAACAAGAGACTGCTGAATTGGAATTAATTTGCAAACTGGACACAATTAACTTAGCCTTGAATAAAGACTGGGAGTGGATGGGTCATTACACAAAGTAAAACTATTTCCCCATGTTTATTTCCCCCCCTCCCCCACTGTTCCTCAGACTTTGTCAACTGCTGGAAATGGCCCACCTTGATTATCACTACAAAAGGTTCCCCCCAGCCCTCCTGCGGCTAATAGTTCACCTTACCTGATCACTCTCTTTACAGTGTGTATGGTAACACCCATTGTTTCATGTTCTCTGTGTATATAAATCTCCTCACTGTATTTTCCACTGAACGCATCCGATGAAGTGAGCTGTAGCTCACGAAAGCTTATGCTCAAATAAATTTGTTAGTCACTAAGGTGCCAAAAGTCCTCCTTTTCTTTTTGCGGATACAGACTAACACGGCTGCTACTCTGAAACCTGTCATTAGCTTGAAGAGCGTCTCAGAGCTGTGATTGTGATATGAGGAGATCAGGATCTGCTCCCACCCCAGATGTACGAGCAAAGGAAAGAGAAGCATGTGAACAATGAAGAGCTAGTCTGCACTTTTTTGTTGCAAAATTGGGTAGGTTGTCTCAGTACCAAGGCATGGGAGGGTGCATGTTGGGTCTCTGACCATGGGAATTGTCAGCAGTGAGATGGGATGTGAGCACAGTCTGTGTTTACTGATGAGTAAGGTAAAGTACAGGTTTAGATGTAAGTGTGAAGTATTTGCTAAATTTCACAAGTGTAGTATACTGTCAGAAGAGCAAATGAAGTGTAGGCAGGTGCAGGTAGTTCCTTTCTTGTATAGCGAAATGACAGAGTGGGAGTATGAGTATTATGGGTGTTTTGGGTCACTGCTTACAAACGGCAGAGTTAAGGTTATACAAGTGTGTACCTTAACTCTGTATTCCCCAGTTTTCTTAAGTCTGAGTTTTGTGAACTCAAAATTCTGAAAAGACACAAGCTTTCACCAGGAAATCTTAATTTTGTGTTAATGTTTTTCGCCATTTTATTTCGTGAGGTGTTGTGGGGGAGGGGTGTTAACAAAAAGAATATGTGTTTGTAGGAATTAGTGATTATTGTAGCATGCAGGCCAAGTGGGAATACTGATCATGGTCCTATATCCTTCTCTTCTCCACCTTACTCCTGTGGGAATTCAGTACCAAAAAATTAAAAATTCTGCACACAATAAATTATAATTCTGCAAGTTTTTGCATATTTTATTTGTCAAAATAACACTATATAATCACGCCAGTTTCAATTATTTTGGTAATTTATTTCAAAATACCTGTCAGCAAGTATGTCTAACAATACAGAAAAAAATTCCCCCAGGAGCAGAGAATTTAAGAAACTCCTACAACAACCCAGTTCCTGTTTCTCTACCTCCTCCCCCTCTCAGAGCCCAGCCACGGGGCGCCCCCAACCCCAAACAAGACATCTGCACCTCCCTCTCCCCTCCAGAGCCCAGTTGTGGACACCCCCCCCAAACCCAGCCACCTGCACCCCCTACTCCCCAGAGCCCAGGGATTCAGAGGGAGAAACAGCCTGATGCTGGGTCCGGGGCTTTGTTGTATGGAGTTGCCTACACGCTGCCTCCTTCCTTCAGGACTTGCTGAGAACTACAGCAACTGGGAACCCACCAGCTCCCACCCCTTCCCTCTCCCCCTCCGGCTGGCAGTGTCTTCTATTTGCAAGCTGCGTTCTGCCAAGTCCAGCGGCCCCTAGTGGCAGCCAGCAGCTCTGCAGCCCATTTTGGTGAGCCCAAGGCCTCTGCTTAACTTATCTATCTGTTTAATGTTGATAGTCAAAGAGTTTACAAACAGCTTTAGTTCTTTAGGCCTTTGAGATCAATATCAATACAACAGCTTCCCTCCCAGTGGGGCAGGGCTAACCCCAGATTCTGGCACACAAAAAAGGAGGCAGAGAGTGGGGCTCAGACACCCCATGTGGCAAGGGACCCCCCCCAGATCCCAGCTCACATGAGATGGGGAAAGGAGAGGGGCTCAGATCCACCCACAAAGAGAAGCCCTCCAGAACCTGGCTCATATGAGGGGGCACATGGAAAGAGGTCACACCCCCATAGATAGGCAAGAGATCCCTCAGATCTTGCCACAGACACCTGGAGGGAAGAGAGGGAGGCTCCTACCCCCAAAGAAGCAATGCCTCCCCCATATCCCAGGTCACATGAGGGGGGCAGGAAGAGGGGTCTAGACCCTCCTAGATGGACAGGGACCCCCAAGACCATGGCGCACACACAGAGAGGAGCACGGAATGAGGTTCAGACCCCCTGGGGGCAGGAACCCTGGATCTCAGCTCACATGGGGAGTGGAGAGAAAGGGGCTCAGACCTTCCCCCGACCTACCCCCAATCCTGACATGCACAGAGAGAAGGGGAGAATGTGGAGCTGACAGGCTTCCCAACCCCTCTCATTACCTCCACAACATAAAATGCCTTTATCCTGCCAGCAAGCATTCATATATATATATAAAATATATATTTTATAAAAATATTTAGATTATATTTATTTATAAAATAAAAACAAAGCCCTAACAGAGACAGAATTTAGTGATATGCCACCACACCTTTTAAACATTCCTGCCCAAGGTGCGACTAGAACGGACGTTGCCTGGGGTGGGTCAGGTTCAAAGAACTATTGTATATTCCCTTGAACATCCAGCTTGTGTGCAACTTTGAAGGCCAACAATTCTGTTAACTCTTCTGTCCACACAATCCAGTAGGCATGCAAAGACGTTTGTCAACATCTGAATTTGACTTCCCCCTAAAGGGCTGGTCGATGCCATGCACTCTGTTGGGGGTAACTCTGAGTATGTGCAACTGTGATACAATGGTCTGAGCCCTGGGTTGATCTCTATCTGTGAGCAAAGCAGGTTGCTAGAATCCGTCAACTTTAAGAAAAGCTGTTTTTTTCAGGAGCTGTATTTCGGGAACTCGTTGGTCAGAACCCTGCACCACCATGAGGCACACCAAATTTCAAGGCTATCTGAGTAACTGTAGATTTTAGAGCACTAAGAAAAATCTAGCTTTAAACAGAAAGAAAATCATTGAGAAAAGATTTCCAATATTCCCCAATCTAAAATGACTTATTTCAAAAAAGCATGTAAGATTATTAAAGCTGCTAAACATCATACCCTAAATGAAACAACAACAACAACAGTTATAAATACCCTCCATAAGAAATGGAGGACAGATTTTATTTTTCATCAAAAGCACTGCCCAGCAGAAGTTCATGTGAACTTGAGCATAAGCCAGTCAAGAACCTCGGGTGGAATTAATTTTTGTAGATACACCTCTACCCTGATATAACGCGACCCAATATAATGCGGGTTCACATACAATGCAATAAAGCTCCGACACGCTGCTCTGAGCAGTGTGTTAAGGATGCCGGGCCAGGCCCGAGGGGTTGGATAAAGGACAGAGGGTCTCGGGGGCAGTAAGGGGCTCCCCTCCCCAGGATCTGGGAAGCAGGAGCTGGGGGGCACTTTTGGGGGCCCTGCAGTCCTAGGGTGGCCCAGGAGATTAGCGGGGGGCCGGGAGCAGCCTACTCCGCTTCTCTCGCCCCGGCCCCAGCTGTGTCGCTCGGGGGAGGAGGCTTGGGGGAAGGGATCCCCCCGCACTCAACGGCAGCAGGGGAAGCAGAGCAGCCCGGCCCCAGCCCACTCCACTCCGCCAGCTCCCAGCCGCGGTGCTCCGCTTCCCGCCGCAGGTGAGTGTGGAACCTTTCTCCAAACCCTGCTCCGAGCGACACAGCTGGGGCCAGGGCAAGGAAAATGGAGCGGGCCGGGGACGCGTCATTCCACTTCCCGCCGCAGGTGAGTACGGGGAGCGTCCTTTTCCCAACCTCCCCGCACTCACCAGCGGCGGGAAGCGGAGCACCGCAGCTGGGAGGTAGCGGAGTGGAGCAGACTGGGGCCGTGTCACTCCGCTTCCTGCCGCAGGTGAGCATGCAGGGCGTCCTCTCCCCAACTTCCCCGCACTTACCGGCAGCGGGAAGCAGAGCACCATGGCTGAGAGGTGGCAGAGTGGAGTGGACTGTGACTGCATTGCTCTGCTTCCCGCTACTGCCGGTGAGTGCCTGTCAGGGGGCGAGGGGTGTGGATAGGGGTTGGAGCAGCCAGGGGACAGGGAGCAGGGTAGGGGATGGGGTCCTTGGGGTGATTAGGGATGGGGGTCTCTGGAGGGAGTGGTCAGGGAACAAGGGTCGGGGGGGGGGAAGCAAGTTCGATATAACGCGGTCTCATCTATGAGAGATTTTTTGTCTCCCGAGGACTGTGTTATATCGGGTAGAGGTATATGTTTTATTATAACATCCTTAATACAAATGTCACAAAATAAGGTTTGATTGTAAACAACATATCTATGCTTTTTTTTGTGGTAGGAAACCGTATACTAATATGAATACCTATTACTCCCAAATAAAATATTTAGGTTTGCTAAATAAGGTAATCATCATCTAATAGTCGCAATTTTTCTGAAAACCTTCTAAATTTCATAAGAACTACAGAAAATATGAACCAAGAGGTAAGTCCACTTTGTCCTTTGTTTAAGTTACTCAGTTTCCCAGATTCAGTCACATAATAGTGCTGCAACTGATTACAAAAGTACAAAGCAGAAGCAATTTGAAAACCACATGCCTCCTTAAATCTTTAGCCTTTTAAGACAAAACAAAAAATGAAAATTTACTGGACCTGTCAGCTTATTTTCTTCAAGCTAACTCTCAAGATTCAGATCACAAAGAATTAGGGTTTAAAAAAAAAAACCCCAAAAAAACACAAAATAGCTGTTTACCTTTTTCACTGACACTTTAGGCTTTGTTTGACTGCTTCGGGCCCTGGTACAAGTATCCATGGTTTAATTGATCTTAGTAGTCATGGAAGAAAGTCAGCTCACAAATACCTACAGAAAAACATTTATCATGTCATTATTTTGTGCTTCCCCTTTACCTAGCATATATTTAGAAAACTAATTTTGATAAAACAAGTAATGACTCCACAATTTTGTGATAAAAGATATCTTAAAACTGAACATTTTTATAAACTTTTTATCCATGCAGATGTTGCCTTTTAGAAAAGATACTGCCCCTTTAAAGTTTATATTTAGTTTCTTTTAAAGAAAAAATGTTTGAAAATCTTATAATTAAAACCAATATACTTCCTTCTAGTCAATAGCGAGTGGGACAAGTTCCCTTGATGAGCAGTGCCTGGTGAAAACGATAAATACTTTATTTTTAACATTTCAATTTGTTGTAGCTGAATGGCCATGAAACTTACCAGAATTGTGTCACTGTCATTATTGGTGCAGAATAATAATAATTACAATTTAACTTGATGTGCACACATACTTAATATATCTATATTCAAATGCACGCCAGAGAATGTAAAGACATTTTCAATTGTGCATTTTGCACACATCTTTGTTAAATTAAAACCATTTTTTCCAAACCAAGCAAAGACTTTAGTCCTCAACCATGAGAGCAATGAGGTTTTGGAGCAGCCTCTCAATAAGAGCTGTGGGACAAACAACTTAGTTTTGAGAGAGAGCTGGACAAATTTATGAGTGTGATTGTATGATGGAGCTGCTTAGGATGATAGTGGACAGAGCTCAATAGCCAAGGGGCTCACTTCCCATTTATGTCTTAATGTTCCTAAAAGCTCATACTTCAAGGTTTCAGCCAGTCACCTGCCAGAGTCAAGAAGGGATTTTTTCACCCACCCCCAATGTATTCTGGAAGGTTTTTTTAAATCTCCCTCCTCTCAAGCATCAGGGATGGTCACAGGTGGAGATGGGTCACTGGACAGAGACAGCCAGGGTTCTGAGGTGTCACCAAGCATTCTCTCTCTCTCTCTCAGGTACTTGGCTGGCTGATTCCAGCTCACCTTTAGGCAGGGACCAAGCATGAAAAACTTCAATCTCATTATTGAGCTGTTCAGAAAGTTATGAAAGGAGGGAGAAAACATAAACTCTTGCAATTTTATGCTATAACACCAAGTTTAACAATCCTGGATTGGAAATAGGGTTGACTAAAAAGTCTTGAAGGTCTTTTCCATCTCCAATTTCTAATGATTTTACAATGTTTTATGTGACCTCTATCACTTTAAATAGCAGAGCTGGGAGCCTAGAAAAATTCTGCTCACACATGGTCATTTTTTTTTGGACAGGTCCGTAAATTGCCTCCACTATAATCATAATCATGGTAAACGTTGGGTGAACAGATTTCGTCCATGGATTGGTACATTTTCATGATAATTTTAAAAAGCTACCTTTATTTTAATTTTGTTATATTCTTTGTTGTGTCACATCATCATACCTAAAGTATGACATGAGACAGATACCACACTTAAAGTCTACTGCAGTTCAGAGTGACACCATTTTCCATGACACAATCAGCACAGAAAAAACAAATTTTCCATAATTACAGATTAAAAAAAAACAATTTAATTTATGAATATAAATGAGCTGGCCATTTTCAAATTATATTACGATTTTCAATTCAACAGTTGCATCTTTGCTTATTTGTAGGAAGAAAACCTAAAACATATGTTGCAGAAATGTATGCTTAATACCATGTTTATAGTGTTCATAAAAAAAAAGATGAACTTCTGGCTATCAGTTTCAATATCACTTCTTCTAAAACAAAAAACAAAATAAACCAAAATGAACAAACTATTTTCTATTTTCTTTTTATTTGCTGATTACACTACTATTATGGAATTGTCAAAATAGATCAACTGCATATTGAGCATAGCCATTTGTATATAAACTGAAAGCTGGGAGAGTCAGTGTTTTTGACAACACTACAAATAAGCAGTACATCTCTTAGAAAAAGAGCATACACCCACAGTACATTAAAATTGAGGATAAATACACAAAACGCTTAAAAATCTTTAGTCTATAATTTGGACTTGACCATTCTGCTATTTGAAAAAAACAACAAAATTAAGTTTGAAAACTGTCTCCAATGCAATTGCAGTCTATTTTTTCATGCTTTATCACAAAATATAACATTTTAGGGCATGTTCTAGCTGCATAATTACCTGTGAGGAAATGTTAAATATAGTTACTCTTCTTCTGCCTTCTTAGAATTTTAAAAATAATCTTTCTTTCACCATTGTAAACACCAAGTCCTCATCTTTTTCCCATGTTAATGACAGAGTCAAGATTAACATGGCTATTTTTGTTTATTTCCTGGTAGTGTACACAGATGATAGCATCACAATCATAAAAATAGTATAGCGTTCTTTATTCATAAACTGCTTTAGTTTAAAAAAAAACAAAACTAACCATGTTAGGAACCATTAGGAAAGGAATAGATAACAAGACAAAGTATCATAATGCCACTATACAAATCCACCTTGAATACTGCATGCAGTTCCCATCGCCCCATCTCAAAAAAGATATATTAGACTTGGAAAAGGTAACAGAAGGGCAACACAAATGATTAGGGGTGATGGATCAGCTTCCACCTGAGGAGAGATTAAAAAGAATGGGACTATTCAGCTTAGAAAAGAGATGACTAATTGGGGATATAAAAATCATAAATGGTGTGGAGAAAGTAAATAGGGAAGTGTTATTTACCACTTTTCATAATCCAAGAACCAGGAGTCATCTGATGAAATTAATAGGCAGCAGGTTTAAAACAAAAAAGAAAGTACTTCCTCATACAACAGACTATCAACCTGTTGAACTCATGGCAATGGGATGCTATGAAGGCCAAAAGTATAACTGGGTTAAAAAAAAATTAGTTAAGTTCCTGGAGAATAGGTCCATCATTTATTATTAGACAAGATGATCAGGGATGAAACCCCATGCTCTGGGTGTCCCTAACACACTGAATACCAGAAGCTGGAACTGGACAACAGAGGATGGTTCACTTGGTAATTGCTTCAGAGGGGATGAACAGAACAGAACAAGACATCTGGCACTGGCCACGGCCACTGTCAGAAGACAGGATACCAGGATAGATGTACCACTGGTCTGACCAAGTATGGCCATCGTTTTCTTCTGCAGTACTAGCAAAGGAACCAGAAGAACCCTCAAAAATACTTTTCATTATTTTGCAGTTTTCCTGAAGTAGAACGGTAGATGTAAGCAAAAGTAAATATGTTTTTCCTACCCTAAAATATAAATTTTAAACCATTTTAAGGAAAGTCAAATGTTTGCTTAAAGTAAACAAACCCTACTTGATCCATCTGTGAAAACTTCATAATTACCATCAAAAATGTTGAGAGTGGGGTTGCTTCTGGATATGAAATTTCAAATTATCAAATAAAATCTTTCTGAAAACATTATTCAGTAGAACAGAAATGGTCCATTAGCTTAATTTGTCTTTTTTATATAAAAAGGTAAATTATACAACAGAATGAGACAAAGTGTGGCTGCAACAATAACACCATAAAAATTAAAAGTTATTATTTGATCAAAAAAATCTTATTTGCCCGGGATGAGTAGAATTTAGCAAGAGAATAGGGACTGTGACATCACAAGTGAACCATTTTGGGGGGAAAAAAACAACATTCTATTTTCTTTTGCTGTCCATCCACAGTAAGAGTAAATAATATCACTATTTTTTTTCATTATCAAGAGAATGGACTTTTAAATGTTGTGCAGGGCAGTGAAATTTCATAAGAAATTTACAAAGCTGATCAGCATGAATAGTTAACCATGTAATTAGTTAGGCATAAAAACAAGACATGAAAAATCCACTTGCCTAGTCATTCACATTGACTGGAGACTTTCCCCTAATAGGTCCAATGTCACCAATTTACATATAATTTAGGATCTCAAAACCAAGTTTCTATCTATTTCCATTAGCATATCTAAGTGCTAATCCTTAAGGATCCGAAAGAATCTTTCAAACGTGAACACATGCAATGCTGTTTTCCTGAATCTGAGATGGACAGCTCCAATGCCTCTACTCTACTTTGTGCTGCTTTGAGCAGAGGGTTGGACTAGATGACCTCCTGAGGTCCCTTCCAACCCTGATATTCTATGCTTCTATACCATTCATATCTTTCCCAAGAAGCAGCAAAGTGAAATTCAGACGACCAGTCGTTTTTATTATGCTTAAACTTTATTATTTGTATTACAATAATACTGGAGAATTCCAGTCAGGATCTTAGTGCGGCGCACAGATGTTATTCAGAACTTTGGGGCAGAAGTGAAATTGGCTGCTTGGGAAAGTTTCCAGCAGCCATGAGACAGACACTACCACTAACAGGGATCAACTCACAAAAATAAAGTCGAGGAGAGTGAAATAGAAGCTCTCTCCCGCCGCAGCCAGGAGACCAGACCTCACAGGAGAGGGGGGAAAAGAACAAAAAAACAAAAGCCCTTCACTTATACAGCAGCCAAATTGGGGGGTGGGGGGGATAGGAAGAGAATTCACATTTACTCAGCATCCACAAGCCGGAAGCTGATGTAAAGATTATAATACGTGCGGGGGGGGGGGGTGAGGACAGCCTCTGCCCAGACTCCCAGCACCCTCGCACCTGGCCCTGCCCCTGGGGCTCGCTGACGGGTCCCGCAAACTAGCTCGCCATCCCCCGCTCTGCTGCGACGCCCCCGGGAGCGAGCCCAGCGCTGCTGCGACACGCACCCGGGCCGCTACCTGGGTCAGCTCCCAGCCGGGGCGGGGGCGGGTTCTGCAGAGCGCTCCGCGCAGGGAGGCGGCAACGATGCTCCCCTTGCGGTGATAGGGGGGGGGGGAGACGCGGCCCCGGATCCCTCCCCGCACGGGACCCGGGAGCGAGGGACCAGCGCCCCCGCTGCAGCCAGCCCGGACCGTTCCAAGCGCCCGCGCTGCCCGCCCGGCTCTGTCACGGGCAGCGGGGCCGGAGGCGCGTCGGGCAGGGTCTCGGGGCGGCGGAGGGGGAGGCCGTACCTGACTCCGCGGCGTCCGGCGCCCGCAGCCATGTCACACCCCCTCCACAGCACACAGCCGCCGGGCCCGCTCCGCTCCGCTCCGTCCCACCCCTCCTCAGCTCTCGCGCGACTGCCAGCCAACCGTCGCGAGGTTCGCCGGGCCGCGCTCGCGTGCGCGTGCGCGTGCGCTCGGGCGGGAAGAGGTCATGTGCGAGTTGCCCTCGCCTCCTATTGGGCGATGGGGACAGCGCGAGCCGCCGGACCGAGGAGAGCCCGGGCGGCCGTGAGCAGGGGAGGCGGCGGGGGCTCGGAGAAGCGGGGCAGACGTGGCAGCGCGCGCCGTAAAAGGCGCCCCCCCCCCCTTGAGACACGTGCGGGCCCGAGGCTCGGGCTGGGGGCCGGCCGGGCACCCGCCCCCTGCAGCCGGGAGGGGGAGGCTGGACGGAGAAGGGGCACCCTCGTGCTAGGCGGAGGGGGTCCTGCCCTTGTCCCTGAGCGGCCTAGCGAGGGGCTGCTCGGCTGTTGGCTCCCGCGTGACCTTTTCCGGCAGCTCTCGGCTCTTCTCCTTTCGGTGGAGCCGGAGCGGCGCTGACCAGGCCTGCACCGCACGCTGGAGCCGTAACTGGCCTGGTGCATCAGCCACGGGGGCCAGGAGCGGCCCTGCCAACCTTAGGCAACTCCCCACTCCAGCGACCAGCCGAGGTGGGTTAACTGTTTCAGTCCCACGCTTCAGGCAGGTGGAAGTTTGTGTGTGACTAGATCCTGCTCCCAGTCCAATGAATTAGCGGGCTGCAAAAAACAAAAAAGGCCCCAGGCCAGCCAAAAACAACCACCCAAGTCTTCTGGTAAGCCCGTACCAGTGCACAGACAACAGCGAAACTCTCAAGGGCTTCACAAACAATCGGGCGTTCAGAAGAGGGGACCTGTACCGACGCCCACACAAACACTCTCTTCAGCTCTAGCCAAGTTGCTGATCTCTGAGGTCTGCACTCAGCTACCTCTCCCTTCTCCTGCCCACTTTTCCTGAGGTTAAATGGCCTTAGTGATAGGTAAGCACAAATGTTAAAAAGCCCAACGTCTTTTCCAGATTCTTCAGCTAGGGCCTGGCCCAACTGGTACTGAACTCAATAGAAAGAGTCCTGTTGATATCAATGAAAGTTGAATCAGGCCCTACGACAGGGAAAATAGGAAGGAGAAGATTCTGTTCATGGGAAATCTGTCTCGAGAGATGCTCAGACTGAGGCAGTGACAGCACAGTCTCAACCCATTCTCTCTAATTTAGCCCCTGAGAACGTCTCTCTTCATTCCTCCCCAACCATTTGTTAAATTCAGTGCTGCAAGAGAGTCTCCAACCTGTACTCCAAGTCTGATGACATATTCAAAGTTTACAGTCAATATCTCTTGCACTGTTACAACAATATAACTCTTGTATATGCTGCAGGGGCTCTTGCTCTCTTTTCTTATTTTTTAATCTGTATTAAAAATGGTGTTTCAATTGGATGTATTCATTTTATGGCAACATCTTTTGAATTAATAAGAAGTGCATAGAGGCTCCCCTATCATTTTAGCAGCCTGTAAGCAGGAGCTGTCCCACAGACAGAACACAAGTAGCAGCAGGAAGAAATGACACAAAGCAGAATGATGGCTTAACAACTTGGAGCAGGGATCCTCCGAGAATGCTTCAGAATCCCCCAAAGGTTGGCTTAACCCATGTTCCTGGACCAAAGCGGCCTGAGAGGAGAAGGACCTACAGAACCAGGGATCTGACCAATTGTAGGCCCAAGACAGCCTGCATACAGTTGGGGCTACCCAAACATGCACACTGAGCCTGAACAAGCAGTAGTTGAGAGAAAGAAGAGAATTCCTCAGTTGCTCTCAGCCACAAAGACGATACCCGTGGCTCCACTAGCCAGGAAAGAACTGTCAGCCATTTGGCTTCCCTTGTGCCAGGATACCCCAAAGAAGCACCTGTCCATATCACAGTGAGAGATACCCCGCCTTTGTAGCAAGCTCGAACACTCAGCCTTGTGCTTGATTTCCATACTTTCCCCTTTCATCCCTTGTTCCCATGCACACCATTTCTAATTTCACTCTATTCTTTCCCTTAATAAAGTATTAGTTTCTTCTTACTGCTGTTTAGTCCATCATCATTGGGTAGTTCTCAGATGCATCATGAGGTCATAGAGGCTACACATGCATATATTTACCCTACTACCACTTGCATCTTAACCTGTATAGTCCAGGAAATCTAGCAAGTTAGGGGCTACAATCCTTGCATTTGCTGGGGCTTGGAACATAAAGAACCAGGAGCCCACTGATCCCAAGGAGGTCACAGAGGTGGGACAAACAAGTTCCACCACTCTTGAGGACTAAGGAGGAAGTCAAATACACTTGGAGTCAAATTTGACCTGACAGTATCCATTAAGAAAATGCTCCCAGGGAGCATTTACATATTCTGTATACTTGTCATCCCTACCGTAGATAAATTTCAAAAGTTCTGCAGTTCTCCAGTTAACAAGCTTATGACAGAAAGTTCCTCTTTGTTTCAAAATACCTTTCAGTGTTCAGGACAATTGGTAATAGGGTGACCAGATATCCCAATTTTATAGGGACAGTCCCTATATTTGGGGCATTGTCTTTTATAGGCGCCTATTACCCGCTACCCCGTCCGGATTTTCACATTTGCTATCTGGTCATCCTATCAGTGATAACTCTATCAGAAAAAAGAAAAGGAGTACTTGTGGCACCTTAGAGACTAACAAATTTATTAGAGCATAAGCTTTCGTGAGCTACAGCTCACTTCATCACGGCTGCTACTATGAACTCTATCAGAGTGGCTTTTTCTGAATGTTAAGACTTACTCAAACTAAAAACATTTCAGAACAAAACAGGAACTAAATATGAACTAAAAGGAAGCTTTAAAAATAAACTGTGACATCTTTTTCCTTTTATTTAGTAATAATAAGTTCTTATGGCACTTTGCCAAATCTTTGACATTCAGGATTTATAACCACCAGGAAACCATGAAAACATAACCTACAGTACACCATTGTTTGCCCAGAAAATTGTTTTCATACATCATGTTAGAAATGGAAATTATTGACTGTATTGAAATGTTGATATTTAAACAGTCTGATCTAAATGTTGCGTTTGTGATTACACAAGAAAATTGGTTAGTTATTGGACACTTTCTCTCTATGTTGCTTTTGAAAAGAACATCTTACAGCAGCAGTTTCTGGGTTCCCGAAGCTGCATGTTCTACAGGATATATCTAGTTTTATTTTTCATGTATGCATGGGGGAGGGAAGGGAAATACAAACGTATCCATTGCAAATGATTGAAAATTCAGAAGTTGGTAATTTTATTTATATTCTAGAATCTTCCATTCCTAGATGCAGTAGAGCAACCCGAAAGGCAGCAAATAATTGCCTTTTACATTCAGTTCACATTTTCATTTTAAATACAGGCATACAGGGACAAAAGACAAACAAAACTTGTATCTAACCTAACATAAATAAGACTGACTGATTAAGACCACAGTATGTTGGGTATTATGCTGTCCAAGGATCAGCTACCTTGATAACTATTGCTAAAGAGTTTGTAAATCCATGTGGACAAAATTCTGAGGTAGAGTAACAGGACTTAAAACCCATGTTGAAAATAGTTTCAGATTTCTGAGTTGTGTCTCTTTCTCTTTAGAGATCAAGCAAGGCCTACTTACATATACTCGCTGCTGTTTTGTGGAAGCTCCTGCCAACTTTAATAGCTGTCTCCATTAATACAATAATTTCTAGTGCACATTTTAGGATCAAACCAGCCTCAGCCAATAGCTGTTTTTGGATTGCTTCATTTGCATAGCACACCCAGCAGGCCTTTAAATTAATGTATCATTTAAACTCCAAATTGGCAATGCTCTGTTAATTTTCTTAATTTGCCCACATATTCATTTGCTTTTTGATTCAGCATATAATTCACTTTGCAATTAACAGTGGCTTTGAGGATAGGTGATTTTGTAGAATTTCCACTATCTCAATAAATGCTTTGTCCGTGGATTTAGTAGCAGTTATACCATGCAGCATCTTATAAATTTAGTCCGTTATGCTCCATAAGACCACCACCTTTTTTACAACAATATAATTGGTAGTTATTATGTATCATTGCAGATTTGACACAGATAAGCCATTCCTCTACTAAGCTATCAAGTCAGTTTTCCCAAACAACCAGACATTTTTAACACTTTACTTTCTAAATGAGTGGTTGATTCAGTCCCGGTGGCTGCAGGTTGCAGTTTCCTTTTCAGTTTCACTAGTGCTTGTGGTCACTATTTCAGTGTATTCCTGGATTAAGATCTTGTTGCCAATTGTTGTCTCTTTTCCTTTTTACAGAGTATGCAAAGCCTGCCTACTGTGACAACGTTCCTCCTCTACCTTGGTGGGTCTTGTGCTTATTGGCAGATTTGCTTTCTTCGGAGATTCACAGCAGCCCTCAGCTTGGCCGTTTTCATGAACCCACAGTCCAGGTCAACTCCTCCCGTGTCTGATCTGGAGTTGGGACGTTTGGGGGGGAACCTAGGCCCACCCTCTACTTCGGGTTCCAGCCCAGGGCCCTGTGGAATGCAGCTGTCTAGTGTGCCTCTTGGAACAGCTGTGCGACAGCTACAACTCCCTGGGCTTCTTCCCCACGGCCTCCTCCCAACACTTTCTTTATCCTCACCATAGGACCTTCCCCCTGGCGTCTGATAATGCTTGTACTCCTCAGTTCTCCAGCAGTACACCACCTCACTCTCAGCTCCTACTGCCTCTTGCTCCCAGCTCCTCACATGCGCACCACAAACTGAAGTGATGTTTGTGATTTTTTAAACCAAGGTGCCCTGATTATCCTGCCTTAATTGATTCTAGCAGCTTCTTGATTGGCTGCAGGTGTTCCAGAAAGCTCCTGATTGTTCTGGAACCTTCCCTGTTCCCTTACCCAGGGAAAAGGGACCTACTTAACCTGGGGCTAATACATCTGCCTTCTATCACTCTCCTTTAGCCATATATACAAACTGCTGATCTGGCAGGTTTTGATGCATACAACACTGCACACACTAGAGAGCGCTCAAACTATTTAAAGGGATACTACCAGATTCCAACACACTAGAATAATGTTTGGAAACTTACTAATTGTGGGATTGTCTCACAATCTTCCTTGATTTCTCTCAAAGATATCAGAGGTACCAAGATTTGAAACATCTACAAAATCCTGGGCTGAGATCCTCATCCCTTTTTCAGCTCCTTTGGGCAGACAACCTGAAAGCCCCATATCTGATGAAGGGAGAATTTTCCCAATGCAGGCACTGTAGAAGATGGCCATAAAGTTGTCTCGCAAGGATTCCCTTGCAAGCCCTTGTGTAGGGTTTGTGTTGGAGTGGGGCTGTAGGTAAGAGAAGAATATTAGGGTAAGCACTGCAGTACACAGCACTATGGAGATTCTGAACAATGCTATAAAAACAGAAATGTAGAAGGGATCTTAGTAGGGCACCTAGTCCAGGCCCCAGCACTGAGACATGCCTATAGTCTGTATGGCAGCCTAAAGAGGCTGATGCAATTTAGACAAGCCCCTGGCCTATGTCAAGTTACACTAGAGAGCTCTCCAGCCTACAGAGCAGCCCAGCATCGAGAGCGCACAAAGTTGACTTAAAGCCATCATAGGCTGCAGTAAATAATCTCAGCCCTGGTATTAAAGTTGTCACAGCTGGTAACTAGAGACTAACCTGGTCAGTTTGCCATTTTCATGACCATCAGATTTTACTGTGATTCAGTTTAAACCATGAACTTTACCAAAACTATCATTTCCAGCTTCTCCAAAATCTGTTTTGTCATAGAATCCTAATTAAATTCCAAATTTAAATGCCAACACCTTGTAGATAGCAGCTTGACTGCCATTTGATGATGGTCCACCTATTGGTATTTTCAGTATTACAACTCACACTGAGGGTGGAGATAAAAATAATTAAATAATTCTTCCAAAGATACAGTACTGCACTAAGCACTGCTCTAAGGCTATTTCCAAGATGTGTTTTGGTTCATTGTGGAGAGAGACTTTATATACTATATATTAGTACTTTTTGAAATAAGACATGAAGGAGATTGTGCTGTTCTTTTGGACTGCATCCATCATGTAAAAACTCCAATACTTTAATCTGAAGTGACAGGAATGATCATACGCATCCCATTTCATCAAACAGCCTTGTACTATGGAAAGTTCAAGAGGAGTGAGAGATTATAAATCTTACTGACAGGACTTTTCTGAACAAACTCATGGAGAAGTGTTCAAGTATGTATGGATCATTTGATTACAAATAACAAAGTATTCAACCAGGTTTACCTAAAAGATCTTTATTGAAATAGCTCCTTGATAACGAAGACGTTATTCAGAGCAGCATGAAGTCCTCTACCTTGGAATGCAGTTTGTCATTTTACTGTTGCATAATGCAAGACTGACTTTAAAATATGGAGGAGCCCAGGAAAATTATTGTGGAAGAGTCTCATTCCATCCATCTCTTTTCCCTTCCCTCATCTCATCATAGGAAACATAGGAATCGTCTATAATATACTCCTGTAACTTGTCCCCGACAGTGGCCAGTTACAGCTGCTACAGAGAAAGGTGCAATAAACCTAGTAATTAAAGAATAATCAGAACATAGGGGAAATTTCTTCATAATCTCTAGATAATCAAGGTGGGTGAGATACTGTCTTTTGTTTCAACAACTTCTATTGGTGAGAGAAACAAGTTTTCAAGCTACGCAGATCTGAGGAAAAGTTCCAGAAGTTCAAAAGCTTGCCTCTCTTAGCAGCAGAAGTCGGTCCAATAAAAGATATTACATCACCCACTTTCTCTCTCTAATATTCTGGGACCGACAGGGCTACACCACCATTGCAAATTTCATATCTCTGACATTTAGCACAATCATCTTGTGTCCAAAGCATGAGCACACATCTCTTATTTGAAAAAGATATCCTATCTAATGTAACTATGAATGTTCTCGCTATTCATATATGGGCCTGATCCAATAAGTCCCATTGACTTAAATGGGCATTGGATCAGGCGCCAAATGACTAATCTAAATATCTCATGCTAGTGAGTTTCACATGCTAAGTGTGGGCTGTGTATAAAGCAATGCCAATTTATCAGTTTTAAATATGATCTCTTTGAATTTCAATGAATGCCAGGTTGTTCACTATGAAAGGTGGAAGTTGCCATAGATCTAAGTTTCTAAGATCACCCAGGCATCATAGGCTACCCGGCTATTCCTCCCTTAGAGTTGGTATGGCAACTTCCAGCTTTTCATGTTCTCTGTATGTATATATATATCTTACTATATGTTCCATTCTATGCATCTGATGAAGTGGGCTGTACCCCACAAAAGCTTATGCTCAAATAAATTTGTTAGTCTCTAAGAAAAGGAGTACTTGTGGCACCTTAGAGACTAACAAATTTATTAGAGCATAAGCTTTCGTGAGCTACAGCTCACTTAAATGCATCCGATGAAGTGAGCTGTAGCTCACGAAAGCTTATGCTCTAATAAATTTGTTAGTCTCTAAGGTGCCACAAGTACTCCTTTTCTTTTTGCGAATACAGACTAACACGGCTGCTACTCTGAAACCTTAGTCTCTAAGGTGTCACAAGTATTCCAATCCTATTTTTGGCATCCATTTTGGAAAATCTTGTCCTAGAGTTGTAAGTGCTAATGCACTTGCCTCACTTAAGAGCTTTTGCTTTTAGGAGTTGCAGATTTTAAGTAGCTCAAGAGGATCAAGTTAGTACCCTTAGATCCCAGTGTACTCGAGAGTTTCTAAGATCTCCAAGGCATCATAGGCTACCTGGCTGTTCCTCCCTTAGTTCTCAATGCCCTGATTACTTCTTAACTTTAGGGAGGTAGGGGACACTGCATAGGGTTGCCAGTTTTGGTTGGATGTATTCCTGGAGATTTCATCACATGACATAATCATTAATTAAAGACTAATCTTTAATTCCTGGCGAGTGCAGGCCAATCCTGGAGGGTTGGCAACCCTAACACTGCAGAATGCAAGGCATGGTGACTATTGCCCTGTTGATCTCAAAGTGTTCACGTTCTAGCTGTTCAGGACATTGTGAGCTGCTAAGTGATATTTGAGTGCAGATTTCACAAAGAGCCACAGCTTATAAAAGGTGACTGACTAGCAAAACTCCTAAATTCAGTCAGAGCAGAGACCCAGCTTTTGAGGCTTTGAGCTTTGCCAAAGGACTGTCCCATAACTCTGAAATGCCAGCATTTGGATGTAGAACATTACATACATTGGCATTTGACACTGAAAATGTTGCGCGTCAATTTTGGGTTAATATTATTTTCCTCATCATCTTCCATGGCATAAATAGAAGCATTATGGTAAATAATAGTAATAAATTTAGGATTCAGAGTAGCAGCGTGTTAGTCTGTATCTGCAAAAAGAAAAGGAGTACTTGTGCCACCTTAGAGACTAACAAATTTGGTGCCAAAAGTACTCCTTTTCTTTTTACTAATAAATTTGTTAGTCTTACTTTATTTATTTTAAAATTAGCCTATGGATGAGATTTTATTCAGATCTATGTAAAGTTTCAATAGTTAAATCTATTTTTAAACTAGTGGGAACTGAAAAACATTAGACAAAATCCATAACATTTCAAAAGGGGTCTATTGTTAACACTTTCCAATTTCTAAACTACTGAGCAGATCTATGTGTAACAACAACAAAATGAGTCAATGGTGTAATTTTAGTGGTGAAATATCATTCATCCTTAACAAAGGGATTTAAATCTCTGCATTAATTGAAAAAACCTCAGCACTCTTAATTATGGACCTGCAAATGATGCCTCCATGATATTATAATAAAATAATGACAATTAACATATTTACACAGTACCTTTCATTCTGAAAGATTCCAAAGCAATCAGGGTTGGAATTTGCAAACCTCTAAGCACCCATTGGCTTTGATGGAAGTTGAGGGTTTACAATACCTCTTTGAGTTACTCAGCTCCTTGCAAAAATTGAGCTGGTTAGTGATCTCTTCACTCATTATTGAAATGCAGCTCTCTCAGGGTTTGAAACACCGTCGCTATTTAACAGCAGGTCAGAAAGTGACAAACAATATCCTATCCACTTGAGACTGCTGGGAGAATTTAGCTAGGGAAGTCAGGGCTCTGGGATTAAATATCCACAGTATTAGGAAAAGTGCCACAGAATTTTTAATGAACCCAAGTTGTCAGGTATCCTGTTCATTTCTCAGAAAAACAAACTCTCCAGCAGAAAAGTGGCCCTTAGCATCTTGCCTGGGGCATTGGTTACATACTGAGTCAGAGGAAATGGTGACACCTACTGCATCAGAAACATCATTCCAAGCTGCCCACTTCAGTTTTCTTCAGAGATGTCCCATCCAAGTGCTGACTGTTTAGTTTGTGAATTCTAATACTATTGCTACAGAGTTTTGTTTGTTTTTTTTCCTAAGAGTGCCTCAAGTTTACCTGTTCATTCAGTGACATTTTGGGCTTGGTACAGTACATATTAATGTGTCTATCCTAAATGTATTTTAATTTATAAAAGTTCTAGTCTTTATATTGTAGCATGAGTCACAGTGGCTATAATTTATGAAGTAATCAGCAGCTATATATTTCTACAGTGCACACGAGAGAGTAAAGAAATCTGTTCTCAGTAGTTTTGGATTTTCATGGTGATACAATTGTGCATCCACTGGGTGGCCCATTTTCAAAAGAATATAGAAAGCTCATCTATTCCTGTCTGCAAGCAAGAGGGGTGGATTGTAGGTACCATTGGCCAAAATAGCTTAACTACTTCATAAATCACATGATAAGATTATTGAGGAAATACCAGGTGCTTTCAACAACACTTTCACTGTATTTATTCATTAGACTCGTTATTCACATCATTTTCACTGTGGTCCATATTCAGTCATGACAGGGAAACTGGAGGGGAGAGGGAAACTGAAAAGAAGGGAATGAAGGGCAACATATGGGAAGAGATTGTGGATGTCTTTCAGAGCAGACCATAGAGTAATGCCTGGTAGATGTCATCATTCATACAATTCTGAAAAAAAATGTTTATTCTATGCAAGTTAGTTTTGGGGACAATACACTAATGACTTACTTAGATACCACAGTGGTGAATACAGTAAAAAAGCCTAGAACAGCTCGATAGAGCCTATTCATTTCATATTGAAAGTTAGCTAGCCTTTGATGAAACATTAAGCAATTCTAACACAGGAGATTATAACAGCTTTGTTACATACCTCAGGTCAGAAGTAAGTTTCTAGTGCCATGACTGCTTATGGTGCTCAAGGATGGACTAAAGTTATCTGGGGCCAGTATCCAATAAAGTTGTGGGGCCCTGAGACACACATTTGCTCACCTTTTCATATTACAATGGGAGCTGAAAGTGAATATGACTGAGTCACGGAGCCAGGACATCAACAGATTAGTAAAATGCTGGGAGAGTGGAAATCCTCATCTCTCCAGTACATGTTCCAATGTCCTTCTCCCGGCCCAGAAACACAATAAAAGGCAGATTCACAGCTAGCTTAAATCAGTATAGCTTCATTGAGACTATTAGCTCTATTTACATTTAGTTGAGAATCCAACTGCTTTTTCTTTCCGCTCACCCAGGCAGTCTTCATCTTTAGGTTTGTTTTGCGTATGAACGTTTGTGTATGGCAGAAACTACAAAACCCAAGTTATAGTTAGACAAAAGGAAACAGAGCTTTGTTCTGCAAACTGGTTCCCATTTGTCCATCAACAGGAAAATCTTGATTAAATTGTAATTGAATTGACTGTCTAATAAAATGTGAGGCAATTAATTTTCCTTTTGTAGTTTATGTATTTTCAGAAGGGATTCAAGTGAATCAGATATATCTATGGCATATTGTTGATGATTCCCTAGTCAATGGATATGGTTTAATAATTTAACTTTTATTTAAAAAACAAACACTTTATCAAGCTTTAGTTGAACTTAATCAGGTATTAAATATAGTTCTTGACTGAGAAGTAATTGACTATTGAATGGCTTTGTACAGTTAACGGTTATTGGATTTTCAGGAATTTAGTTTCATTTGGCTGGGCTACCTCTTCCAGTAGTTTTAGGAGATACAATTAGTGTTCCTATCAGTATTTTAACAGACTCAGTATTCTGGGAATGACAAAGTAATCGTTTTTATGATGGAGCGGCCACAGGGAGATATGATTATATTCAAAATATTAACAATGAAGAAATTCAGATCTCCCTTCCTGCAGAATAAGGCCATTGAACTACCTTCAGTGGACTACTTCTTGAACTATCTTCAGTGGACATGGAGAACAATTGATCAGTGTCCTCTTTAAAACAGCCATTAACATATTCAAAAACTTATCACCCCCCCCCCCAGTCATCTTTTCTCAAGATTAAACATGCCCCATTTTTTAACCTTTCCTCTTAGGTCAGGTTTTCTAAACCTTTTATCATTTGTGTTGCTTCCCTCTGGACTCTTGCCAATTGATCCACATCTTTAGTAAAGTGTGGCACACAAAACTGGACACAAAAATCCAGCCAATGCCTCACCAGTGCCAAGCAGAGCAGAATAATTACCTCCCATTTCTTACATACAGCACATCTTTTAAATACACCCTAGAATGATATTAGCCCTTTTTTGCAACTGCATCATATTATTGGCTCATATTCAATTTGTGATCCAATATAACCCCAGATCCTTTTCAGCAGTACTATTGACTAGCCAGTTATTTCCCATTTTGTAGTTATGCATATGATTTTTCCTTCCTAAGTGCTGTACTTTGCACTTGTCTTTATTGGATTTCATCTTATTCATTTCAGAGCAATTCTCCAATTTATCAAGATAATTTTTAATTTGAATCCGGACCTCCAAAGTGCCAACACTTCCCAGCTTGGTGTCACCCTTAATTTTATAAGCATACTCCACTCCATTATCCAAGTCATTAATGAAAATATTGAATAGAACTGGACCCAGGACAGACCACTGCAGGACCTCAATAGATACTCTCCCCCCGCCAGTTTGACAACAAACCATTGGTAACTCTGAGTGCACATCCAGTTTTGCATTCACTTTATACAGGTAGTCCTCGGATTTATGACACAATTGGTTCCTTACAATTGCGTCGTAAGTTGAAATGTAACTTGGAACCGCAATCTACTCCATTGCAGGGTGAGCGTCGTAAACTCGAAACCTAGTCGTAAGTCGAATCAGGGTGTCAATTTAAAAGTCGAATGGCACTTACAACGCTTAAGTCAAACGTCGTAAGTCAGAGGACTGCCTGTATTAATTTCGTCTAGACCACACTTCCCTACTTTGCTTTGAGAACGTCATGTGGAACTGTGTCAATATCCTTACTAAAATCAAGAAATGCCAGGTCTACAGCTTCAGGGTCCCATGATGTGCTGCCTTCCCGCAAGCATTGTGCATTCTGACTTTACAGATTCCAAGTCCCTTGCACCTTGACGTGCTCAGAATACAAATGCTAAGCCATGGCACTGCACTGCCATCAGATGGCCACAGCAGTTGAGTCCATTTATTTATTTCTTAACTGCTTTTGGTTTCTAAGAGTGTACTTTATATATATATTTATAAATTTATTTTCAAAGTTGCAATTATGTAATTAGAAAATAGCCTGTAATAGCTCCAAAGGAAACAACTAGTTAAATACATAACTAGACAATATTCCCACATCTATTTCCAGAACAGTGGCAGATTTTTAACTGACGCACAGGAGAACTCTGTTTCAGTGGTTCGAATGGCGTCTTTTTAATATATTTTTTTTTCATTTTTGCACTACACCCACTCATAACATTAATGTGAAATGACAGGCCTGTGTAGTGCCATTAGTTTTGCTTCTGACTATATTTTTGTTACCCCACTCCAACCATCCCCATTTGGTTTTAATTTGTTTAGACCAGATGCCTCATCTTCCTTTTCACTAAACTGCACAAACGAGAATGGGGGAATATTTAGATTTGCTCATTAAAGTTATATTTGCGCAACAGTTCTAGTTCCAACTCCTCAATGTCTGTCAATTCATGTTGTTTTTGGTTTTGGCTAATCTTGTTGTCAGACTATATGTTAGCATAATTTCAAGTCCTTTAGTGGTATTTACTGCATTCAATACAATTATGATGAGAATGGAATAAATCATTAGACAAACAAAAACATCTTTTAAAGTGTTTTCAGTTTAAATTTAAAATCATATATATTTAAACCAGATTCTTTTAAATGGAAATTGCAGAGATCTAGGTGCATATCCCAAGATAAGACTGTTATAACAAAACTTTCAATCACATTCACATTCTTTTGTTTTTTATTCAGACACACGTAAAAGAAGGTGATGGCGAGATTTTTTTTTGTGAAACCTACTTGTTAGTAAGGCTTATTGTTACTGATGCCTCCAAAGTATCCTGGGGAGTGAGCTAGACTATCAATGATCTTACTATCTTATGCTGCCTAGGATTTAATGTCTTCTATTTTCTTTCATTATTGCCATTTCAGGCTAATTGTTCATTGGGATTCAAGTTAAGCTTTGAATATTACAACAAATCATTTTGGGTCACTTCAGAAATAATATACAAAAATAAATAAATGAAAAGTATTCCAAGTATGGGCTCTGATCCCAAGAGGAGGTGAGCACATGGAGCTCCCACTGTATTCAAGCTGCCAGATCTGACATTTAAAAGATGTGGGTTACTAGAAGAATGCCTTTCTGATTCCATACCTTTGCAGTTATGTTCAGCAAAGGCACTCAGGTTGGAGACAATATGCATTGCAAGTGATCAGAACCTCATGAACAGGCCCGTAAGTCCAAGAACCGAATCGGGTTAATGTTTTACTGGTCTTTCATGGGGGGTGGGAGGGGAAAGACTCTCTTCTGCATATACCATGATCAGTGTAGCTACTTTCGCATCAGGTCCCCTGTGAGTACTAGGCCAGTAGCCCACTAACACAGAGAACAAAAGCTAGTCCTTGTCTGCTGAAGTCTCCTCTGAATCTTGACAAGAGATCAGGTCATTCATCAGTTTAGCTGGGATAGCCTCTCAGATGTTCAATATGTACCTCTAAAAGAAAACTATTTGTACTGCTATCACTTAGCTTGGAAAAATGGGCACTGCTGTATATTCAAATTTAAAGTCAGCTGTTACTTTAGATTTACACTTGCATCCTTTTTTCCCCCTTCATTTAATTTGCTGTATGTCAGCAACATCTAGCATAAGATCCCCGCAAAAGTAAACACCTATGTACACAGTGACCTACTTAGAAATTACATGCTGTCTTTCACGTAGGCATAAAGAAGGATTTTTTTTTTAAAAAGTCACATTTAAAGGCTGTAATTTACAACTTTAGGGCTTTGAGTGGCATACTGCAAGGAGGTGATGCACGTTAGCCACACCTCCAAATTTTATTCCATTTGAGTTTACAGAGAGTTTTCTTTTAAACTTCAAAGGCTCAGTTGTGCCAAAAGATTGAGGCAGAATGTCCTACTGATTTAAATGGGGAATCTTGCTTTAAAACTGATGGCATTGATAAGGTCCCAAGTTCTCAATTCCACAGCTTAGCAACTAAAAATGCATCCCTACTAACATTTAAAACTCAGGAAATTACAACTTTGTCCAAGACACTGTTCAACATCCCCCACATACAAAGAACCCGAAGACTTGTTACATTGAATGCATTCTGTTTATTTAAGAAGGAAGATCTCAAGTGAGTGCCCATTACAGGAGGCATCTCTCATAATATACAATAAAATCAACCATTGCTTCCAGCAGAATACAAAAATACACATCTCAGTGACTTCCATACAATAATAAATATGTAATCATGCATCCGACAATAAAAAGGCACAGAAAACTGGTCACTTAGTAGTCATAAAAATTACTAACTATATTAACAAAGCCACCTGAATTATCTGTACAAGGAAATGTAACAATATATTCCAAAGGTGAAAACACATAAACCATCTTTAAAATAGTATATGCAATAAATACCTCAACTGTTTTATATATTAAAAATAAAACTGTGCCATTGTAAACAGTATGTAAACAAACAAAACTCACTGTTCCTTACCATTATTAAAAGTAAATAAAGCCAAAAGTTATAACCCTGCTCTGTTAGATATATTTCATTGGCAAGTTTTTCAGGCAGTTTAAAGTTGTACTCTTTTCTGCAGCAAACAGAGCCCACTATGTGTCTTACTCTTAGAAATAAGTACTACAGCATTACTATGCTTCAAAACTGACCACCTGAAATATAGTAGGTCCTTAAATATCAACAAGATTGTCAGAAATGAAACTTAAGAAAAGCAATTTTTGCAGTGTTATGGACAAAAGTAACTGAATTATATGAAATATTATAGTGTCAATAAAACTTAGTCACCTATATAACACCGTTCGTCCACAGATTTCAGAGTGCTTTACAAAGGTGGGTAAGCATTATTATCCCCATTTTACAGAAGAAGAAACTGAGGCACAGTGTGGTTAAGTGACTTGCCCAAGGTTATACAGGAAGTCAATGGCAGAGAGCTAGGACTATAATCCAGGGCTACCAACTCCCAGTCTGGTGCTCTATCCACTGTACTATACTTCCTCATTCCCTATATATTCTTAGTTTGAGATTTAATTTGTTATGTCTTTTAGGACAGTGAGTATGGAGTCCTGCACTCACAATTCCCAAGTATAATTATAGAAAGATAAGAAAGATGTGTAGGAGAGTTATCTGCTCACTTAGCCCAGAATCTGCTCCCACTGAACGAAATGGGAGTTTTTCTATTGGCAACAGTGGGGGCACGATCAAATCTAGGCAGACTGGCATGCCCATGCAAAGCCTTAGTAAGTCTCTGCATTAGCCCAGTGGTCAGCCCTTGTAGGCCTGATTGCAGAATCAAGGTCTTTATGTTTAGTCTTTTGGGGTCTGATCCTTCAAGCAACAAGCAGACAAAACTTCCAGGACGTTCAACCAGGGCGGCAGATCAGGCCGTTTTCCAACATCATTTTTATCAAGGGGGTGGAGGGGTACAAACAAAAAACCTAAAGAACTCTGAACCCAAATAATTTTCCCTTGGAAAAGAATCATCAGGGAAGAAGTGACATACTGTATAAATGCCTTTAGAATATCTCGGCCAAAGGAAAATGTTTAGCTTCTCAGTTCTTCAGCTTTTGATAACACTGGTACAGAGTCATAATTTTAAGAACCCTATTGTATCCCTGGGAGGTTCTTCACCTGTGATTATCTGTGAGAGACAAACACTGATCTGTTTCAGATGTGCATATGCCAAAGTGCATGTGGTTCTTATCTGAAATTAATATATTTAGGTCTAGATTAAGGTATTAAATGTATGAACACATTAGGAAAACAGCTCAAAGACAATACTTTCAAAGAGGGGAGGTCAAATCCTGGCCCCATTCAAGTCAACGGCAAAACTCCCATTAACTTTAATAGGGCCAGGATTTCAGCCAGAATCTTTAAGAATTCTTTAGAGGGCAACAATCAAAAACCCTGCTATTGCATCATATACATTATACATATTTAAAATATTCATTAGCATCTGTAAACACTAACTAGTTTCTGCAATTCATCTTATATAAAAATACTACTATGAAAAATCCATCTTTAGTATCGGATATACAACACTGTCCTCAGGAGCCAAAAAATCTTACCACGTTATAGGTGAAACTGCGTTATATCGAACTTGCTTTGATCCACTGGAGCGCGCAGCCCCTCCCCCCCGGAGTGCTGATTTACAGCGTTATATCCAAATTCATGTTATATCAGGTCTTGTTATATCGGGGTAGAGGTGTATTTTAAGTTTTCCTGCACATGGGTTAGAATCATTACACACACACACACACACACACAGTATGTATATAAACATACACTCTTGCTTACACACTATATATTATCCACATGTATACACATACCATGGACAATATAAATATCTATATGACTAATTTAAGTTTGCAGACTCTAATGTTCACCAATTTGATACCCATTTTTATGTGAGGAATGATTTCTATTTGCATTGAGCTGGTACACCCTGACCCTGTGAAGACTTGTGTAAATGCTTAGCTCTAAACACATGGACAGTCTCAGTTAAAGCTAAGGACATGCATAGGAATTTGTAGAATCAGAGTCTCATTTTGCATGATGTTTGCAAAGATATTGAATTTTCCTATATATAAAATTGTAGAGCAGTTTGGCATGTTCACACCAATAAGATCTCGGAAAGAGCTTTGATTCAACAAAAGTGTCCAGGACATTCACAATATATCTGTGGAAAAAATAGCATAAAGCGTGTTGGATTGTTCCACTTGCCAATTAATATACTCAACTCCCTCCACCTCATTTGTAAGTCAGGTCATACTTTCAATCTCTAATATAACTATAACTTGAACTATATGATGATTTCATAAAACATTTTAGCAGATTTCATTAACTATGGGATTTATCCTGCAACTCTTACATATGGACTAGTAGTCCTTATTCATGCAAGCAGTCAAACATTACTAAAAATAAAAACAGAATAACTGCACGATTAAAGGTTGAAGCCAACAGGAACAGACTTCATTTGGACTGCCAGTTTTAAGGACGGTTGCAGGATTGGGTGCTACTTGCACATTTGTTTGGTGGGTGGTGGTTTTTATTATTGTGTTTGCAGTATGGATAATAAAAGAATCTATGCTAACTGTCCAAACAGCTTCAGTGAATAGATATTGAATAGCAGCTGTGTGGGGAAAGGAATACAGCAATGGTGTTAAAATGCAGTCAGAATCTGATAGTGATATTTAAATCATCAGGATGATTTAAATTAACATTATTACTACAATTTTAATGATTTATTCCTCAATTTTTGTTTGGCAATCACTTTTTTTTGGTAGCCACTGTGTATATAGCTGGGAACAAGAGAAAAATCTGATTAAAAAACAAATATGAAATGCAGAAACTAAACTGACAGGTTTCAGAGTAGCAGCCGTGTTAGTCTGTATCCAGAAAAAGAAAAGGAGTACTTGTGGCACCTTAGAGACTAACAAATGTATTAGAGCATAAGCTTTCGTGAGCTACAGCTCACTTAATCGTATGCATCTGATGAAGTGAGCTGTAGCTCACAAAAGCTTATGCTCTAATACATTTGTTAGTCTCTAAGGTGCCACAAGTCCTCCTTTTCTTTTTGAGAAACTAAACTATTTCTACTACATTAGATGTCTTTAATGGGACATCTGAAGAATGGGGCATCTGAAGAAGTGGGTTTTTTTAACCATGAAAGCTTATGCCCAAATAAATCTGTTAGTCTTTAAGGTGCCACTGGACTCCTTTTTGTTTTAATGGGACTATAATTGTGATAAACATTTACAGCCTAGCATTAAAAAAAAAAAAGGTATCTTCTCCTCAAGACGTATTATGAAAGTTAGTTGAAGGGTTTGTGCTCTGGGTGATTTAAGAGATCATCTGGTCCTGAGTGAACTTCACTGCTTAATTCTCTTTACTGCATTGCTGTCCTATACGCACGGCTGTGTAGGGCACCGCTGGGTCTTAGTGTCTACCCCTCCAATGTCTTCCTATCCCTGTTATAATCTGACCCTTCCTGCAGGCTCCCACCACAGCTAGCTGCTGCAGCCTGGTGAGTCTTCCTCCAGAGGGGATCTAGTACTTAAAAGTGAAAAAGCCTGCCAGAAGTATTAGCACAACACTGAAACTCTTAAAGCGCCATTCAAGTGGTAATGAAGCCATTTAACAGGCATTTGCCAAGCCCCCGGTATATACTGTCAGTTTCTGAATTTACTGATAAAAAACAGTTGTGCATTACTGTAATATGTACTCAGAACATGTTAAAATTTGTTTTAAAAATATTTCATGAGTTTGTTGTTGAAGATTACAAAATCACATCTCTAAAAAATCCTTGCATAGATTTTTAGATGCACAATCTGAGTATTCATCTTTAGCCTTAAATGCTTGGATCTTTAGACATATAGTTTTTTAAATAAATCCTTCAAAAGGCCACCCGTATCCAAAATACACATGTGAGCCCGGGCTGCCGTTGGGCACCAGTTTTATAATACTGCATAAGGACTCATAAATCCTAGGACAGCCCTGAATACAACAGTTAAGAATGTTAGCAAGCTGTATACTCAATTCTTCAGGAGAAGGACAATATTTATGAACAAGTTATTTTCCTGAGGCTGTGACACATTAAGATGCCTGGGATTTTAACAGCGTGTGCTGTTAAATAATATAGTTAAACCTCTTTGTGCTGTTTTGGGGCCTAGTCCTACAATTCCTGTACCAACAGAACTAACTTTGGCTTCAACAGGAGGTTTGCCTGTGCTAGGACTGTGCCTTCTAGTTCTATTAATTTTAAATAAATGTCTGCTGTTACTTAACATTTTGTTCACATTATTTAACTGATTCGTGGGCTGCCATTATGGATTAAGACATGAGGCTTCTGGTTCTAGATCAGACAGAGGCATTAAGCTGATGTTTCTGATTTTTCCAATTCAATCCTGAGAGTTGCCAAAAGTGGGCATTCCTCACCTCTCAAAAGTTACTCAGTGCCTCGTAGGCTCAAAGGAAGCTAAGGTTTTCGTAACAGCAAATCCCATTTATTGTGACTATAATCCTCTGCTGTGAACATTATTTTTGCTGTGTGACAAGAACTCTCCCCTTACCCCCCAAACACACCAACTTACAAACAAACTAAATGACCAGATAGATAGTTTGCCTGCTCTAGGAAGGTTCAGTGTTCCAGCCTTCCCAGGCTTCAAAGTACATAATATAAGTGTGTCGATAAATTAAGTAACTGTTTCAAGGTTCAGACACAGATCAAGTGTTTGAGGGAGAGTAGTGTTTGTGTGGGAAAATGATGATTTTATCATATATATGGCCAAATTTTCCAAAGTGTGTGTTTTAAGCATTTAGCCAATTTGACATAGGAAACACTCAGATACTACAATGAAGGGTGCCAGTACAAAACCCTAAGATAGCTGGATAACTAGAAGGTAAAGCCTGTTGCACACATAAATATAGAGACACAAAATTCTGTGAGTCTAGGGTAACTGGAAATAAGTGTTTTGTGTGTGCACCTGCATGCCTGAACACTTCCTTACACATGCTAAATATCATTTTCTTCAAGATATCCAAAGAAAAGCATATATTCTCACAATTGCCTTCTGATCACTCCCAGGCCCCTGACCACCAACATACACATTCTTTTTAATTTATGCCTTCATCTGAACCATGGCACAGTGAACAGTCTCCAAGAGTTTTCCTGAACCCCCTCATTCACACAAACAGTTGCCTCTGTAACCAAAACGAAAATTAGTCTCAAGCAAACCCTACTTCCACAGATTTTGAAAGGAAAATGTTATTTACCTTAAAATGTTAATAATTTGTTCCTTCTGAATTGCTATTAAAAGGATGCTATAGAATAATAATTATACTAAAAATAACAAGGATTTTAACATTCTAATTTATTCCTTATTATTCAGATTCATTATTTATTTCTGCGTTTCTCTCAGCTTCCTCAATGAAAACAGACTCATCAGTTTCACTTTTGCTTTTAGTCCATTTCATGTCAGGTTCATTTTCCTGTTCCCATGCTCTAGCCCAAAGCTGATATGTTTGGGTTGCAAACACTACTTTTGAATGAGGATTTGTTTCCACCAGAATTAAAAAAAAAATCATAGAAAATTTCTACTGGTCTTAGGTTTTGTAAAATATTGTTTTAATTTTATTTTAAAGAATATTTTGACCCTGTGTGTGCCCATTCCAATTTCTTACAGATATTAGTTAGTTTTTAACCTCTGAAATATTTGTTCCACAAAAAGACCTAAGAGACTAACCCTTACATACTTTACCTATTAGAAATGTAAAAACATCTCACTGTTTTCACAAAAAGAACAGGAGTACTTGTGGCATCTTAGAGACTAACAAATTTATGAGAGCATAAGCTTTCGTAGGCTACAGCCCCCTTCATCAGATGCATAGAATGGTGTGTGTGTGTGTGTGTGTACACACACACACACACACACACACACACACACACACAGAGATAAGTTGGAAGTTACCATACAAACTGTGAGAGGCTCTATTTATATCTTACTATATGTTCCATTCTATGCATCCGACGAAGGCGGCTGTAGCCCACAAAAGCTTATGCTCTCATAAATTTGTTAATCTCTAAGGTGCCACAAGTACTCCTGTTCTTCTTGCGGATACAGACTAACTAAAAACTGTCATTGTTTTCAGTACTTTAAAAACTACCGTAAGTGATCATAGGGGTTTCTTTCTAAAAAAATATGCTGCAATCTGGAGAAATGTTAGTTGCTGGTGGAACAGACATGTCTAAAGAGCAGCAGGTCAAATACTATCCCCAGTTGGGTTTGTGCAAGTATAACTAAGGTCAGAATTTGGTCCCCTATATTATTATAAGTATGAACCAACCCCTGCAGCCCTTACTCAGATGTGTAATACTTACGTAAACAGTCTCATAGAAAGCCACAGGACTGCTTGTGTAAGGACTGCTCGCATCAATCAGGGTTTCAAGATCAGGTCTAATTTTGCATCAGAGTTACATTATTCTACTGTATATTGTTTTATACAGATTTTTATTATTTTAAAAAATTATATGTGTCAATTTGGGTTATGTGTTATTTTTAGATTTATAAAAAATTAGTGGTAAACTAATTTCAAATCAAATATACACTCTGGGAATTTGTGTACAACCATATAATACACAGCACGTTTAATTAACTCAGCTGTTGTCACATACAGGTAACGAAAGTACACTTCTGCGATTACTTAGCTTCCCAGGCCCCTGCTCTCATTTGGGTATGCAGTAATTTTTGGCCCAGATTTTCGCCAAACAGCTTCTTTTTTAGGCACCTAAATAAGTGGCTAGATTTTTAAAAGTGCTCAACTTCTACTTAGACACTTATGATGGAATCCTGGTCCCAATCCCACTGGCTTCAATGGGGCCAGGATTTCGTCTCTAAGATAGCTGGATAGCTCAGTGGAAGCTGATAGGCAAAATCAATCTGCTTCATTTAGGTTCCTAAGGTTACATCTGCACTACAGCCGGGATCGACGCTCTGACATCGATCCACTGGCGGTTGATTTAGTGGATCTAGTGAAGACCCGCCAAATCGACAGCAGATCATTCTCCAATTGACCCCTGTACTCTACCCTCGAAGAGAAGAGTAAGGTAAGTCGACAGGAGAGTTTTGTTATTCACATAGCTGGAATTGCGTAGCCTAGGTTGACTTACCGTGGTACTGCAGACATAGCCTAAGTGGGAGCTCAGGTCTTTTGAAAATCTGGCCCATTGTGTTTAAGCGCCCTACCTGTTGGAAATATTAAAGCACAACTGCATGCTCACTTAGGTGCACAAAAGTCAGCATGTTTGCCAATTTAGCCAAGGATGTTAAGTGTTTGAATGTCATTGATGAGAGTGATAATGTTTTATTTTTCTGGACTGTGAATGGATGAAATACGTCTTCTGTTGTAAAATTTAGCATAGCAATACACATGAACTTGAATACACTTAAAACTTGGTGAAACCTGCCTGCAAGTGCTGGAAATATTAAAATCCTACATTTCTGATGATTTTACTTCTCCTTTTTTGGCTGTTTTGTCCTTTATCATACTCATTTTTAAAACAAATGAATTTATACTTAAGTGCCTATTGTTACAGCCTTTAATTCAATAATTCAAAAGAAGAATAGGAGCCTCTTCTTATTCCTACTGAAATTAATGGGAGTTTTGTCCCTGACTTCAGTGGGTTGCAGGGTTGAACCTGGGAATTCTAGAAAATCTTTTGTAAGAGTAAAGATGGGAAGCTTTCCAAGTGCAATATAATTTCTGAGAAATAAACTGGGCTTCTGTATGGCAGAAATGAGCATTTCAAGTACATAAGCAAACCATTAACAGAGCTATTAAACATAACACAACAGCAGTAGAAAAGAACTAGAAAATGCATTTTTGTATAAAATATCCAATTCCACACTATATCCCATAGATAGATAAATACACAGATTTATACAACCAGTGAAGACCTTCTATTGATGATTATCAAGTGATACTTTATATTATCAACAATGCTGATAGCAGTATCAGATTTTTATCTATAAAAGTATACCAGCCAAATTTTAATTCCTACCCAAACTCCTCAATTATCTCAAGTCACAAAAAAAAAAAATCCAGCTAATTATTTTACTCAAGCCAACAATATAGTCATGTACAATTCCTGAAAACATTAAAATCTTTGCAGCTTAAATGAGCAGCATTTTGATATAAAAATCATACCCCCAAATTTGTAACCTGTTAGTAAAGAATCAGCAAAAGGAGGATCTTGTTGTATAAATGTAACACGGTATAATGCAGTAGTGAAATATTTATCCTACTTGGGAGAAAGGAGAAAAACTCCATATAACTCTCTGCGGCTTTGAATTACTCACCCATGAATGATCAGCTAATTCCCTGGTTGTAAGATAAATATATTACTCCAACTCATTTATCCTCAACAATATATAATCTCACATAACCGAAACTTTGACAAATATCAACACTTTTTACACCACTAGTTACTAGTTACCAGGACTGTCAAACAAACGAAGGAGCCTAATACTTAGGGGTACAGATATAGCTATGAATAAACAGTGGTAAACACTAATAGTGCAATCATAAACATTAGGAATCAAACAAAATAGATTCTCTTTCCTTTTTGTCTTTCATGTCCAATTGGCTTTATCTATGTACAATATATTTTCTTAAATACATTTTTGAAAGTAACACTACTATACTTTGTTATGTCTTGTTTATATATTAATTTACCATTCAGTGTGAAACAGGTTATCTGTCAACCTGACAGAAGGCAGGGCTATGATACAATAACAGAACACAGACAATCTTTACCAGGATACCTTGTGAAAAAAAAGTACGTGTCTCATGTGGGTAGTGTGCAGTTTTCATAAGGTGAATTGGCATTATTTAATCCAGTTAAAAAGTATAAACTGGCAGATTACATATTTGTATAGACAAAATATCAGGGAATGCAGAGAAATCCACAAAAATGGAATATGAGCATTATATTTGAAAATAATAATTCTTGTTTGCATTAAAATGCTACGTTTTAGTGCACATTAGCTATAATGATACTCCTTCCCCAGAGCACAAGAGGCTGAGAGAACTATTATGTTAAAATAGACACAGTTCAGCTGTTTTTTTTTTTATTATTGATTTTCTCTTCCCCCTTAAGTGTAAAATCTTTTCCTTTTAAACAGAAGTGTACTGGGGAGTAGATGGGGGGAGCAGGAAGGGCTTTACATGAAAAAAGTAGAAAGGGGAAAATGCACAAAAAATATAGTGAAAAGAAAAAAAAATAATTTCACATTTTTGTACATATTTCCCCCCTTACAATACCGTAAAAACGAATACCATTTGCATTTGTGATTTGAACAGACTTTTTTAAAGAAGGCATTTTGTATTATAAAGGCAGCACATGTACCATCTGAAAAAGTGGTTGCTACAATAGTTGAACACAAGAAAGTAGAAAACATTATACAAAAAAACACCCCTGATTTTAAGATAATATATCTGCCCATGACAATCTACTACCGTTTTAACATGCATGTCTCCCTTTCCTCCTTCTAAGTGGTATAGCCAGGTCATCTGAACAAATACTGTCACTTCCATTTTAATAACAACTGCCCTGTTTTGCCTTGCACATATTTGCAGTAGGGCAGAGGTGAATTGTCTACATGTAGGAGCAGAAGAATCATATTAATGTTTTTGTTTCCTCCAGTTGGGTTTTTTTTTATTATTTTTTTTTGGTTATAGTATTACCTGCTACATGATTTCAACTGTCATGAGTCAGATCCCCCCAAAATCATATTCGTAAAAAAAAATGAGATTTTTAAAAATAATAATTTGGGGGAATCTCTTCATTTTCCTTCTGCTTTCTGAGCCCTTTGAGTACATGTTTTCAACCTTTTCTCCATAGCCATGAGGACCTGAAATTCAGTTAAAAAAAAAAAAAGGACTCCAGGAGCTGGGGTTTTAACAAAAAACACTAAATATTTCAAAAGTTGCTATAAAATCATAAATTAGTAACATTGTGTTTAAAAAGTTCTTTCCGCAGAAAATCGACTTAGGTAAACAACATTATAGACTTATGCCTTCAGTAAAAAGATTCCTTAGTTATTTTTGTTCTACTTATCAATGCATTTAGAACTGATATGAAATACATTTTTAAGTCATAGTTTCCTATAAAATTTGCTCTCCTGGACCTCGGTCAAATAAAGTATAAATAAAGTCTAAATACTTAGTCTACTTGTACATTAAAAATACCTCCACTTACATAACCGATGTTAAATTCTTTGGCAGTCATTTAAAAAACGTGGACTACTAATAGAAAGACAACAGCTGAAAAGTTGCTCTATCCTGAGGTAATTTTAGGAGTGTTATAACAAAGAGGAATTATTAATAATACATTTTCCTGTCCAAAAGGAGTTTACCCTTTTCAGAGGCAGTCACTGAAGACTACACAGAAATTGAGAAAGAAGACTAAAGAAATTCTGCTGCATATGCCCAATTCTATGCATTGTTTAGGGAGACAGTGGGTATGTTAGAGATAATTCATCCTATGACTAGGAAATTATAATCTTGAGTTTACCAGCAAGATTAATTATATATTCTATCAGAACACCCACAATTAGAATGCTGCCACACATTAAAAGGTACACACTGTAGCTTACAGAGAAGCTGGGAGAGAAAGGAAAGATGGTTTATGGAGACATAACAGATGTCATCTGAACATAATTAAAGGGTCAGTGTCAAGTACATTTTTAAAACTCTCTATTGTTTGCATACCTTTTTAGTACAACAGCTTGAAAATAATGCACTTGGCAAACAATTTTTGTTTTGGTTTGGTTTTTGCTGAAAACCTAATGGAACACAGCTTCTTTCTTTTGTTTGTTTACCAGCATAATCAGTTATGTCAGCATAGTTCTCAGAACTGTGTCCTTCTATTTACTCTACAGCAGAAGAGCACATGGCGCTTGAGACAGACAGACTTGAGCTATTTTTTTTTTAATTAAAATTTCCTGGAAAGAGTGGTGAAGGATGTTAGAAAAAAACTTAAATAAGACATTTACCTTCCAGGAGACAACCACTACCAAATGAGAAAGATAGGTCAAAGTTAGGACCTAATATTTGACACTGTTCCCTTTAAAACATGTAGGAAACAAACTTTTTTAAACCAATGAAAGTCTGCTCAAATATTAGAAAGGAATCATATATTAACCTACTCTTTAACCTTTAAGAGTTGACAAAGTCTCTGCTGTTGAAAAGGAGGATCTATGATTAGTAAAAGTCATGCCTCTTTAACTGGCATGCTGCATTCTTGCAAACGGCAAGGAGGTATCCATTTTATACAAGCTCAGTTAGGGTATGTCTACACTTAAAAGGCTACAGGTGATACTGTAGCACTTCAGTGTAGATTCTCCCTACAGTGACAGGAGTGGTTCTCTGTTGCTATAGTTAATCCACCTCCCTGAGAGGCGATACCACCACTCCCAAGAGGAGAAGGCGGGTGGTGGTGGTCGGGGACTCTCTCCTCCGGGGGACTGAGTCATCTATCTGCCGCCCTGACCGGGAAAACCGAGAAGTCTGCTGCTTGCCAGGGGCTAAGATTCGTGATGTGACGGAGAGACTGCCGAGACTCATCAAGCCCTCGGATCGCTACCCCTTCCTGCTTCTCCACGTGGGCACCAATGATACTGCCAAGAATGACCTTGAGCGGATCACTGCGGACTACGTGGCTCTGGGAAGAAGGATAAAGGAGTTGGAGGCGCAAGTGGTGTTCTCGTCCATCCTCCCCGTGGAAGGAAAAGGCCTGGGTAGGGACCGTCGAATCGTGGAGGTCAACGAATGGCTACGCAGGTGGTGTCGGAGAGAAGGCTTTGGATTCTTTGACCATGGGATGGTGTTCCATGAAGGAGGAGTGCTGGGCAGAGACGGGCTCCATCTTACGAAGAGAGGGAAGAACATCTTTGCCAGCAGGCTGGCTAACCTAGTGAGGAGGGCTTTAAACTAGGTTCACCGGGGGAAGGAGACCAAAGCCCTGAGGTAAGTGGGAAAGCGGGATACCGGGAGGAAGCACAGGCAGGAAGGTCTGTGAGGGGAGGGCTCCTGCCTCATACTGGGAATGAGGGGCGATCAACAGGTTATCTCAAGTGCTTATATACAAATGCACAAAGCCTTGGAAACAAGCAGGGAGAACTGGAGGTCCTGGTGATGTCAAGGAATTATGACGTGATTGGAATAACAGAGACTTGGTGGGATAACTCACATGACTGGAGTACAGTCATGGATGGTTATAAACTGTTCAGGAAGGACAGGCAGGGCAGAAAAGGTGGGGGAGTAGCACTGTATGTAAGGGAGCAGTATGACTGCTCAGAGCTCCGGTACGAAACTGTGGAAAAACCTGAGTGTCTCTGGATTAAGTTTAGAAGTGTGTGCAACAAGAGTGATGTCATGGTGGGAGTCTGCTATAGACCACCGGACCAGGGGGATGAGGTGGATGAGGCTTTCTTCCGGCAACTCACGGAAGCTACTAGATCGCATGCCCTGATTCTCATGGGTGACTTTAATTTTCCTGATATCTGCTGGGAGAGCAATACAGCGGTGCATAGACAATCCAGGAAGTTTTTGGAAAGCGTAGGGGACAATTTCCTGGTGCAAGTGCTAGGGGAGCCAACTAGGGGGAGCGCTTTTCTTGACCTGCTGCTCACAAACCGGGTAGAATTAGTGGGGGAAGCAAAAGTGGATGGGAATCTGGGAGGCAGTGACCATGAGTTGGTTGAGTTCAGGATCCTGACGCAGGGAAGAAAGGTAAGCAGCAGGATACGGACCCTGGACTTCAGGAAAGCAGACTTTGACTCCCTCAGGGAACAGATGGCCAGGATCCCCTGGGGGACTAACATGAAAGGGAAGGGAGTCCAGGAGAGCTGGCTGTATTTCAAGGAATCCCTGTTGAGGTTACAGGGACAAACCATCCCGATGAGTCGAAAGAATAGTAAATATGGCAGGCGACCAGCTTGGCTTAATGGTGAAATCCTAGCGGATCTTAAACATAAAAAAGAAGCTTACAAGAAGTGGAAGGTTGGACATATGACCAGGGAAGAGTATAAAAATATTGCTCGGGCATGTAGGAAAGATATCAGGAGGGCCAAATCGCACCTGGAGCTGCAGCTAGCAAGAGATGTCAAGAGTAACAAGAAGGGTTTCTTCAGGTATGTTGGCAACAAGAAGAAAGCCAAGGAAAGTGTGGGCCCCTTACTGAATGAGGGAGGCAAGCTAGTGACAGAGGATGTGGAAAAAGCTAATGTACTCAATGCTTTTTTTGCTTCTGTTTTCACTAACAAGGTCAGCTCCCAGACTGCTGTGCTGGGCAACACAAAATGGGGAAGAGATGGCCAGCCCTCTGTAGAGATAGAGGTGGTTAGGGACTATTTAGAAAAGCTGGACGTGCACAAGTCCATGGGGCCGGACGAATTGCATCCGAGAGTGCTGAAGGAATTGGCGGCTGTGATTGCAGAGCCCTTGGCCATTATCTTTGAAAACTCGTGGCGAACGGGGGAAGTCCCGGATGACTGGAAAAAGGCTAATGTAGTGCCCATCTTTAAAAAAGGGAAGAAGGAGGATCCTGGGAACTACAGGCCGGTCAGCCTCACCTCAGTCCCTGGAAAAATCATGGAGCAGGTCCTCAAAGAATCAATCCTGAAGCACTTAGAGGAGAGGAAAGTGATCAGGAACAGTCAGCATGGATTCACCAAGGGAAGGTCATGCCTGACTAATCTAATTGCCTTTTATGATGAGATTACTGGTTCTGTGGATGAAGGGAAAGCAGCGGATGTATTGTTTCTTGACTTTAGCAAAGCTTTTGACACGGTCTCCCACAGCATTCTTGTCAGCAAGTTAAGGAAGTATGGGCTGGATGAATGCACTATAAGGTGGGTAGAAAGCTGGCTAGATTGTCGGGCTCAACGGGTAGTGATCAATGGCTCCATGTCTAGTTGGCAGCCGGTGTCAAGTGGAGTGCCCCAGGGGTCGGTCCTGGGGCCCGTTTTGTTCAATATCTTCATAAATGATCTGGAGGATGGTGTGGATTGCACTCTCAGCAAATTTGCGGATGATACTAAACTGGGAGGAGTGGTAGATACGCTGGAGGGGAGGGATAGGATACAGAAGGACCTAGACAAATTGGAGGATTGGGCCAAAAGAAATCTAATGAGGTTCAATAAGGATAAGTGCAGGGTCCTGCACTTAGGATGGAAGAATCCAATGCACCGCTACAGACTAGGGACCGAATGGCTCGGCAGCAGTTCTGCGGAAAAGGACCTAGGGGTGACAGTGGACGAGAAGCTGGATATGAGTCAGCAGTGTGCCCTTGTTGCCAAGAAGGCCAATGGCATTTTGGGATGTATAAGTAGGGGCATAGCGAGCAGATCGAGGGACGTGATCGTTCCCCTCTATTCGACACTGGTGAGGCCTCATCTGGAGTACTGTGTCCAGTTTTGGGCCCCACACTACAGGAAGGATGTGGATAAATTGGAAAGAGTACAACGAAGGGCAACAAAAATGATTAGGGGTCTAGAGCACATGACTTATGAGGAGAGGCTGAGGGAGCTGGGATTGTTTAGTCTGCAGAAGAGAAGAATGAGGGGGGATTTGATAGCTGCTTTCAACTACCTGAAAGGGGGTTTCAAAGAGGATGGCTCTAGACTGTTCTCAATGGTAGCAGATGACAGAACGAGGAGTAATGGTCTCAAGTTGCAATGGGGGAGGTTTAGATTGGATATTAGGAAAAACTTTTTCACTAAGAGGGTGGTGAAACACTGGAATGCGTTACCTAGGGAGGTGGTAGAATCTCCTTCCTTAGAGGTTTTTAAGGTCAGGCTTGACAAAGCCCTGGCTGGGATGATTTAACTGGGACTTGGTCCTGCTTTGAGCAGGGGGTTGGACTAGATGACCTTCTGGGGTCCCTTCCAACCCTGATATTCTATGATTCTATGATAGCTAGGTTGACAGAAGAATTCTTCCGTCAGCCTCGCACTGTCTACACTAGGGGGTTAAGTTGGCATAGCGAAGTCTTGCAGGGCTGTGGATTTTGCACATCCCTCAGAGATGTAGTTATGCTGATGTAGGTTTTCAGTATAGAGAAGACCTTACCTTGTAACTATACCCAAGCTGTGAAACATCAAGATATCCTAATTATTTAAGTAGTTTTTACTGTAGTTTTTACTTCCAGAGATATTTAAATTCTTTACCCATTAGATAAATACTTGATGAAAAATTATCTGGGAACTCAATTAATTATAAAACTATGTCTTGTTTAGATGCACCCCAACTGAATTTCATAAAGCCTGTTGTAATGAAATGTTTAGTATCAGAGTAATTCTAAATGAACCTGTTTACACTCTGTATTATTGTTTTGCATGTGATTTACTTAAGCGTGCATAGTGTACAATACTTGGGAAAGGATTACCATTTTTACTAAATATGTATGATTAACCAGTACAGTAGTACTGGTAAGAAACAGATTGAATAGAGATATGTGGAGGCAACGTCAGATAGAGATATGTGGAGTTGATGCGTACATTGTTTTGGTATTTAAAGAATCTTTAAAAAATAATATTAAAATGGTGCACATTCTAAGTTCTTATATCAGACTGGGGAAGTTTACCTCAAAAAATGAAATCAGCTGTAACATTAAAACATTTTATACACATAGTAAATAACATTAAAATTACTTCTGGCTTTTAAAAAAACATTTCACTAACCTTTTTAATCCTCTTTTTGCATAACAAATAAAATGAGTAATGCCTAGAGTTCAGATATGCTACAGATATTCATGGTAACTGACTAGCTATATTAAAATGGGCCATAAGAAAGTTCTCTGATCATTTTCCATTTGGGAAGCTGATTGATAATTTTGTGAGATACCTATCACTCCAAAACACTCAGGAGTTAATTACCTGATATACCTACTCTACATGGGTAATTTAAAAACCGAACTATAGAATGTATCAATTATATACAATGCACGTCATTTGCTAAATATGGCACAGATGCTAAGTGTTCACATCCACAAGTCTTTGCCACATAACATGTTCAGGTAAAATACAACACTGAAGAATAGAAAAGTGCCTGTAACCAAATAAAAGACACACAAGTAGTAATAAATTAAATCTTATTAAAACCGATATAAAAATTGTTCAAGTGTTTAAAGTATCAGATATGTCATGCAACAGAAAGACAGACGATTCAGATAGGTACACCATGCATTATAGTTTGCATTCGTGCTGTCTGTAACCATACTCCTTGGCCAGTGAGTGCTAAGTACCTGAGGCAATGTCAGTCTTGCAAGCAAAACCAGGAACATTCCATCTCTCAGTCTTCTGTACAAAATGTTTTAGGGAAGCTGTGCTTCAGAAAGTTAACCAGGCAACCTCAGGCTCTACAGTGATATGTTGCTGCATTGTAAGAGAGCTGTACTGGGCCATATGTAAGGAAAGCAATCATTACTTAATTACATTTTCCAGGCAATGCAGTTCACTATATACCAACCTCTTTACCAAAATGTGCTTACTTGAACTTGCCAAGTTTGCACACTAAGAAAAGGTCTTCACTGAACATATAACCTTTTTTTTTTTTTTGGCACAAACCCATTCAGATTCTCAGATCAAGCTCTTCACCACACAAGAATACAGATATATTAACCTGCATAGTACACCAGTGCTTATCCAACCATATAGTAAATTACAAACCAGCAAAGTGCCTCCACTTTGCTAACTAGCAATTCTTCCTCCTTCAAAGGATAGCACCAGTATAGTTACACTTCTGACAACGGAGCATTCTTGCCAAGCTCTTTAATTCCCTGGAGAATTCGCTTCATATGACCCACTTTCATTATCCCCAGGTCCTATAAAAGAAAAGGAGAGGAGGGTTTTATTTACAAAAGAGAAAAAGCCCAACACAATTCAGCCATGCAGCAGTTACAGAATCCTTTACAGTTCATTATAAGTAATTTGCAACAGCAAACACATTTCTAAATGTGGAAATAGCAAAGTGTTATCTAACGTTGCAAAAAATATACGTTACAGACAACTTATCATGAACCTCTTTCTATTCAGCACAGAGAAAATTACTTACCTGCAATAACTGCTGTACCTCACACAAACCCTTACTTTTGTGTTCTCCTGACTTCTGTGCACATCCATTAGGTTTTTTAAATTTCCAGAAATTGCTCAATCTCCCTCTCCTCTCTAACGTAGCAGTTGTTGGCTTCAAAGGATGTGATAGATCATAGCTTCCATCCGTCAATTTTTGTTTTCTCTGTGGCCCTAACATGCCTATCTTAATCAGTGAATATGCACATCCCCATGGGAAAGTGGATGTAGGTCTACAGGTATGTAGGACAACTTTCCTTCAGAGAACAATAGCTAAGGTTAGAGTGAATTTCTCAGTCCAGAAAAGTAAGGATGTTAACATGGATATGCTTGGTGATTAGAGGAAAGTTTCTGACAAACATGACAATGACATCCAGGAGGAAAATGGAAAAGTACACATGAAACAAATCTGAATGTATTGTATAACTTTCTCTATGTACATCAAAGTGGCAGTTAACATCAGCTGAAATGTTCTCGATATTGTTTTCTGGGACCCAACTCTTCAGGACTAGCACTAGCAAGGACCTCTTAAGAAAAGACTGCCTCTCCCCAACTACCCACCCCTTTGGAACTCATTCCCTTTGGCAGGGAATTGGCAGAATTTCAAGGGCATTGTGTAAGAATTATTTATTTTTTTAATCTTACTCCTTTTCATTCACTTTATTTCAACAATTTGTCTATATTTTTTGCAATAGCCATCATACTTTTATTTAACCCAACCCACTATGAGTTGCTTATGGAATTCATTTTTTATTTTTTTGTAAACAGTGTGTAGTTGAAATAAAAAAGGAATCGATCCTTGTTTAATTGGTATTGGTCTAGTGGTCAGAGCAGCAGAATGGGATTCCTGACTCTGCTACTGACCATGTAACTTCAAGCAGTTTACCTAACCTTTCTGAGTCTCAGTTTCCCCAAACCCATATACAAAACCCACCTTTGTTAAACATTTTGAAATCTCCTTGGATTAATGATGCCAGGTAAGTACAAGGTATAAATATTATTAAAGTTATTTGAAAAATTATGAACATATTAAATATTTCTGAAATATAAAATCTTCCACTTTAGGAGAACACATTTTCCACATCAAAGATAATAAAAAGGGAAAGGGCATCATAAAACAATTCTTATTATTTTAAAGTACTGTAAAAACTGTAGTAACAATATATATCCTGGTATGCACACTTTCCACAAAGAGTTCATATATACGTTTTCTGCAGTCATCAAAAGCTCTGGAAATAAGCATTGATACTTAAGTTATTATGCAATTTAATTTCCATTTACCAACCTGAGACAAGGAAAGTGTGGTATAAAATTGAAAGAAATCCCTTTCTCTCTATAAAATTTAAGTGGGCACAAATTAAACACATGGGCCTCTCTTCACCTTTGAAGATTTGAGTTCAAATTCAGGTTAGGCTGGAAATGGAAAAAAATTGGTCCTGTTTCCTAATGGACAATTATCTACACTACAGCTCAAGATCATATATGATGATTCGGCATAATTAGAAGGTCCTGCTCAAAATGGATCCCAGACTAAAACTGCAAGGATTTTGCACATCTAGTTGGATTGACAGACTAATGTGAAGAAACTTGTAGTACATCTGTCTGTACTGCACTTTGCTCTCTCTGCTGTCAACCTCACTCTTTCTTGAGTACTCAACAAAAACATCTAAGAAAGAAAAATAGTTAGTGCATGCAACAATTATTAAATGCACATAACAATGACTGCAACTTTTTTTCCCTGAGAACGAACTGGCATAAGGTTATAGATTCAAAGTTGGAGAAAATTTTCTTATTTGCCTTCAAGTTAATTTTCTAATGAAGAAAAGAAAAGTTCAAAGCAACTATACAGAAACCTCCTTGCAACAATTTGTCAGAGGATCTACTGTTTCCATCTAAATTACAGTCACTTCAAAATAGAATGAAAATAGAATATATATCTTTCACCATCATCACTAAACTTGGGCATGCATTTGATGAGGCTTTGCCAGGTTTTCATTCGTAGGATTTTTTGGTAGCTGAGCATTGTAGCAGGATTTTGTCAGATTTCAGGGATTAGAAAGAGGACAGGATCGTGTTAGGACACTTCCAGCATATCAACAGCTCTTTCCCAACCCTAGGCCTCAGACTCTCATTACAAATTCTCCTGGTCCCTCAGTTAAAGTTTGCCACCCTCAAGAAAACAAACAAACAAAGGTAAAAAAGTTCTGAATTTTCACTTGTGGGGATCTTCCCAAACCATTCTGTTGAGAAGACAGCACATATGACGACTTTGGAAGCCATCTAGATGCCAAAAAGTTTTCAGGGATGTTTTTATTCTGACTTTTGCCCTACACAAAGGGAGGGATTTGGAACAGCAACACACTGCAAATCATTCACAAAGTAGACTCCACCCTCCAAAAGCATACATTAATTACCTTATATATGGTATCATATATCTCTATTTAACTGACATCTGATTAACGAACTTCCATTTGGCCAACATTTGTTCCATTCTCTGGGTTTTCAAATTCGGCAAGCTAACACAGGCTGGAAGGGGGACCCACGGCACAATTTCAAGTCTAGTTCCGGAGCTGGACCTTCTCCCCCCACCCCCATCCTTTCCATGCCACACTGCTAGGCTATGTTGCCAGCCCATCTCAGTTTGTACCACCCAGTGATGTAAGTACTCAAGAGGTCCTTGAAAAATAACTGGAGAAGAACCTGATGAAAGTTCTTGCAAAAATTTTCTTCTTAAATTGTTGTCAGCCGTCAGGGAATTTTCATCTGTACTATACTCTGGAGGTGAGGCTAGAGATGGTAGGCTGCCTAGCCAGCTTCGCCCCCCGCCTCCCCGGCCAAAAAAAAGGTTTGCCACTCAATCTTTGGCAAAAAGGGTTCCAAACAAATAACACATATAGAATTCTGTGTTAACAGCTTTAAGATCAGAGATTTCTTCTAGCTGTATTACTAATTTAACACAGACATCCAGTAAGGCCAAAATATAACAAATCTCAAAGGATTTTTTTTTTATATTCTCTAAAAGAGCTTTTTTTGAAAACTGTAATTCCTATTAGAGACATAAGGTGGGTGAGGCAGCAGCTTTTATTCGACTAACTTCTGTTGGTGGGAGAGACAAGGTTCACTACCTATACCGATAGGAGGGGTTCTCCTTTCAGCGCAGGTAAGCCACCTCCCCGGGAAGCAGTAGCTAGATTGACTGAGAGTCAGGTCGACATAACTACACCACCCTGGGGTATGGATTTAATTTCCTAGTGTAGGTCAGGCCACGGAGCTCTTCTTCAGGTCTGGGAAATGTACTTAGGCCTGGTCTACTGTAGGAAATTAGGTTGGTATAACGGCATTGCTCATGGCTGTAAAAAATGTGCACCATAACTCTAGCAAAGTTATGAATTGGGAGCTTAAATTCATAACTTTGCTAGATACTAAAAATCAAATAAAAATGGACTGAATAGAGACATCAGCTTTATAGCTTATTACAACAAATCTATAACCCACTAATACCTCCCCTCAAGCTGCCTTTCCCCTGCTCCCCCTTTTCCTGCTCCCTTTACTGGAGTGTGTTAAAGTGCCACTTCATCTTGAATGGTCCATTGAAATATATGCTAACTAATTAGGCTAAACAATCTGTTCAATCTGTTCCATTTACCTGTGACACTGACTACGTTTCTCATACCTGAAGAAGGGCTCTCTGTGTAAGGTCGAAAGCTCATCTCTCTCACCAATGGAAGTTGGTCTGATAAATGATATTATCTCACCCACTGTCTCTGTCTAATATCCTGGGACCAACACAGATACAACAACACTTAATTCCTATTACTCAGTAAACAAAAACTAAAGATGAAAACAATACACAACTCACACCATACATTTCAGTTTGACTCTTACTATACAACTATCCAGATCCTGCATCTTCAAATATAGGACACACTTCTGTGCTAAAATCTTTCTATAGAAAGATTAGAACTACAGTACCACCGTAGCCCAGTAGACACTCTTGCAGCTAGGAATATTAGCAACCAGCTGTCATGCACATGAGCAGTTTTAAAATGCTAGTAACTGTTAATATTTTTTTCTGTAAATTAGTAGAGAGGTTAATTCTCAAGGAGAAGAACTCAGCTACAATTTTCCTATTTTTGAGTAATGCATGTGAAATCAAGCATTTTAAATGCCTTAACAATATAGAATTAAAGAGTCAGAATCACTGCTATCCTCAGGCTGCTTTGAGCTTATCTGACCGGCAAAACCCAGCTTTCTGGTTCCTGAGTGACACAGAGAAGCTGGAGAGTACAGATGAAACCAGTACATATTACTTTCTATTCTCATAAAATGGGTGACTGGATTTTGTACAAGCATTGAAAGAAAAACAAACAAACAAACAAAAACCTCTACAATCGAAACTTCAACTGACGAGATACTTCTAAAAGTTATGAGAAAGGTGAAGAGGAGGAGTTATAATAAAAGCCAGATGTAACCTTATAGCAATTCAATAATCCAACCCAGCCCTCCTCCCTGCCTTCTCCACCACCAAATTACGAGACAAGATACTGACAAGCCAGACTGTTTGGGCTTCCCTGGGATGCCAGGATTTTATTGTTCCTCTCAGTGTACGTCCCCATGTATCTGCACAGATTATTTGGGAATCACTTGGGACATGCTGAGGGAGTCTGCTTGTAGAGCAGACAAAGGGAACTGAGGTCTAAGTCAGGCCTTCCTTCTGCAGCTCCTATGGCACTGACACTCAATGTTTCATTCCCACGACCACCAAAGGAAGGGAGAGATCTTGTGGATGGAAGGTCCATGCTAAGATCAGCCACTTGGGGCTTGGGAAGGGGCATTATGAAGGGGCAAGAGAGGCAGAGTCTTGAGGGACATCTGGCACTGCTTGCGGATGTTCTCCATTTTGAACAGATGCCACAGAGAGGCACAAACTGAGTCCAGGATACACCAACTATGGCAGAAAAAAGACTGATGTCAGGGGCTTCTCAGCTTGTTGAGTTGCTTTCAACCCACTTGGATGCTGGGGTGAGAAGGAAGTGGTCACATTCCAGGACTGGGGATCTAGTTCATGAAAGGGCTTTCCTGGTGCTACAATTTTGCAGTAACCCTCTGATAGTAGAGGAGAGAGGTGGGCCGGCAGGCTCGGATATAATAGGCAACAGGCCTTGTACAAATGTGGATCACAATGAGGAAAGGATGTACGTGGATCCTAATTTTCATGTGCATTGAAGACCCATTAAGTTTCAGTAGTCATGTGAGAGAAAAATATGATAGGGGAAATTTGTGGATGTGTTTTCCAGTGTCCTTGTAGCACAGGGATATATCTTTGATCAACTCAGCAGTGAGAAAACTGTAGGTGGCGAGCACTGTCTCTAATTCGCGAACTGAATTCAGAATTCATGCCAGTATGGTTTGCAACAAACAAGCTGAGTGCTCCACTCAACTATTCAGATATGCTGCTATAACACAAAAAACACAAACATTTGGCCAAAGGGGCTGCTGGGATTTAATGAGCACTTTTGGTGAAAGTTCCACAGCTATTCTGGCAAAAATATGAAACACTCCCGACATGACACTGTGGTTACTGCACACGACCCAGCCTCTTTGTAGTTAATGGACAGTGGCTTCCCTGTACCACTGGCAATTAAAAATATCAATTTGATTCATCATTTGCTCTAGTCAGTTAATGGTCATATTGCAGAAAGCTACTTGGTTAAGTTTCAGTTTGATCACACAATCAAAATGATTCTTGAACAAGGTCAGAGGGACTTTACTTGCCTACTGTAACGCTGTTTACTACCAGTCCACTCCAATAATTTTGATCTCGCAGGGCATGAAGGACAGAGGCCATAACAGGGACCCGAAGCAGTGCCACATGAAACTTAAGGAGCTGAGGCAAGCCTATCAGAAAACCAGAGAGGCCAACGGCTGCTCCGGGTCAGAGCCCCAAACATGCCGCTTCTATGACGAACTGCATGCCATTTTAGGGAGTTCAACCACCACTACCCCAGCCGTGTTGTTTGATTCCTTCAACGGAGACGGAGGCAACACGGAAGCAGGCTTTGGGGACGAGGAAAACAATGATGATGAGTTGTAGATAGCTCAGAGCAAACAAACAGAGAAACCGGTTTTCCCGGCAGCCAGGAACTGTTTCTCACCCTGCATCTGGAGCCAGTACCCCCCGAACCCACCCAAGGCTGCCTTCCAGATCCATCAGGCAGAGAAGGGAGCTCTGGTGACTGTACCTTTTAAAATACTATATAAGGTTTAAAAGCCAGCATGTTTAATGATTAATTTGCCCTGGCATTCATGGCTCTCCTGGATATACTCCCAAAGCCTTTGCAAAAGGTTACTGGGGAGGGCAGCCTTATTCCATCCACCATGGTAGGACACTTTACCACTCCAGGTCAGTAGCACATACTCGGGAATCATTGTAGAACAAAACATTGCGGTGTATGTTTGCTGGCATTCAAACAACATCCATTCTTTATCTCTCTGTGTTATCCTCAGGAGAGTGACATCTTTCATGGTCACCTGGTTGAAATAGGGTGCTTTTCTTAAGGGGACATTCAGAGGTGCCTGTTCCTGCTGGGCTGTTTGCCTATGGCTGAACAGAAATGTTCCCCGCTGTTAGCCACGTGGTGCGGGGAAGCAAAATGCGATCTTGTAACGAAAGCACATGTGCTATGTATGTAATCTTAACAGCAAGGTTTACCATGAAAGAGTGTACCCATTGTTCTATAAAATGTGTCTTTTTAAATACCACTATCCCTTTTTTTTTTCTCCACCAGCTGCATGTGTTTCAAGGATCACAGGATCTTCTCCTTCCCAGAGGCTAGCGAAGATTAGAAGGCAAAAAAAACGCACTCGCGATGAAATATTCTCTGAGCTCATGCTGTCCTCACACTCTGACAGAGCACAGATGAATGCAGACAATGTCAGAGTGCAGGAAAGCACAAATGACTGGGAGGAGAGGTGGCAGGCTGAAGAGAGTTAGTGGCAGGCTGAAGAGAGGGCTGAAGCTGAAAGGTGGCGGCAGTGTGATGAGAGCGTGATGCTATAAGGAGGGCTTTGGGATGTATGGCCACTGGGAGGCATTCACAGACAGAGGACAGTTCTCTCGGGATGGACTTCATCTGAGTAGGGAAGGAAATAGACTTCTAGGATCAAGGCTGGCACAACTGATAAAGAGCTTTAAACTAGGAATTAGGGGGAGATGGTTGGGAGATGTCCAGGTAATCTCCACGCCAGATTTTAGCATTGAGAGGAAAGACAATGAAGTAAGAAAGGATACAGCCGTGGGTAGGAGAATGTATATAAGGAGCAAGGGCGGTGTGTATACTAGTCTAATAGGTTATACTGGCTGTAGAATGACTGTGCCTAATAGGGTACAAAATGTGAGCGAGGTCAAACAGCAAAAATTAAGATGTTTGTACACCAATGCGAGGAGCCTAGGTAACAAAATGGAGAAACTAGAGCTACTGGTGCAGGAAGTGAAACCAGATATTCTAGGGAAAACAGAAACATGGTGGAATAGTAGTCATGACTGGACTACAGGTATTGAAGGGTATGTGCTGTTTACGAAAGACAGAAACAAAGGTAAAGATGGTGGAGTAGCATTGTATATCAATGAGGAGGTAGAATGTAAAGAAATAAGAAACGATGCAATGGATAAGACAGAGTCCGTCTGGGCAAAAATTACATTGGGGAAGATAACTAGTAAAGCCTCTCCTACGATAGTGCTTGGGGTGTGCTATAGACCTCCGGGATTTAATTTGGATATGGATAGAGCCCTTTTTAATGTTTTTAATAAAGTAAATACTAATGGAAACTGCGTGATCGTGGGAGACTTTAACTTCCCAGATATAAACTGGAGGATCAGTGCTAGTAATAATAATAGGGCTCAGATTTTCCTAGATGCGATAGCTGATGGATTCCTTCATCAAGTAGTTGCTGAACCGACTAGAGGGGATGCCATTTTAGATTTAATTTTGGTGAGTAGCGAGGACCTCATAGAAGAAATGGTTGTAGGGGACAATCTTGGCTCAAGTGATCATGAGCTAATTCAGTTCAAACTAAATGGAAGGATTAACAAAAATAAATCTGCAACTAGAGTTTTTGATTTCAAAAGGGCTGACTTTCAAAAATTAAGGAAATTAGTTAGGGAAGTGGATTGGACTGAAGAACTTATGGATCTAGAGGAGGCCTGGGATTACTTTAAATCAAAGCTGCAGAAGCTATTGGAAGCCTGTATCCCAAGAAAGGGGGAAAAATTCATAGGAAGGAGTTGTAGACCAAGCTGGATGAGCAAGCATCTTAGAGAGGTGATTAAGAAGAAGCAGAAAGCATACAGGGAGTGGAAGATGGGAGGGATCAGCAAGGAAAGCTACCTAATTGAGGTCAGAACATGTAGGGATAAAGTGAGACAGGCTAAAAGTCGAGTCGAGTTGGACCTTGCAAAGGGAATTAAAACCAATAGTAAAAGGTTCTATAGCCATATAAATAAGAAGAAAACTAAGAAAGAAGAAGTGGGGCCGCTAAACACTGAGGATGGAGTGGAGGTTAAAGATAATCTAGGCATGGCCCAATATCTAAACAAATACTTTGCCTCAGTCTTTAATAAGGCTAAAGAGGATCTTGGGGATAATGGTAGCATGACAAATGGGAATGAGGATATGGAGGTAGATATTACCATATCTGAGGTAGAAGCGAAACTGAAACAGCTTAATGGGACTAAATCGGGGGGCCCAGATAATCTTCATCCAAGAATATTAAAGGAATTGGCACCTGTAATTGCAAGCCCATTAGCAAGAATTTTTAATGAATCTGTAAACTCTGGAGTAGTACCGAATGATTGGAGAATTGCTAATATAGCTCCTATTTTTAAGAAAGGAAAAAAAAGTGATCCGGGTAACTACAGGCCAGTTAGTTTGACATCTGTAGAATGCAAGGTTCTGGAAAAAATTTTGAAGGAGAAATTAGTTAAGGACATTGAAGTCAATGGTAAATGGGACAAAATACAACATGGTTTTACAAAAGGTAGATCGTGCCAAACCAACCTAATCTCCTTTTTTGAAAAAGTAACAGATTTTTTAGATAAAGGAAATGCAGTGGATCTAATTTACCTGGATTTCAGTAAGGCATTTGATACTGTGCCACATGGGGAATTATTAGTTAAATTGGAGAAGATGGGGATCAATATGAACATCAAAAGGTGGATAAGGAATTGGTTAAAGGGGAGACTGCAACGGGTCCTACTGAAAGGCCAACTGTCAGGTTGGAGGGAGGTTACCAGTGGAGTTCCTCAGGGATCGGTTTTGGGACCAATCTTTTTATTACTGACCTTGGCACAAAAAGTGGGAGTGTGCTAATAAAGTTTGCAGATGATACAAGCTGGGAGGTATTGCCAATTCAGAGAAGGATCAGGATATTATACAGGAGGATCTGGATGACCTTGTAAACTGGAGTAATAGTAATAGGATGAAATTTAATAGCGAGAAGTGTAAGGTTATGCATTTAGGGATTAAAAACAAGAATTTTAGTTATAAGGTGGGGACGCATCAATTAGAAGTAACGGAAGAGGAGAAGAACCTTGGAGTATTGGTTGATCATAGGATGACTATAAGCTGCCAATGTGATATGGCTGTGAAAAAAGCTAATGCGGTTTTGGGATGCATCAGGAGAGGCATTTCCAGTAGGGATAAGGAGGTTTTAGTACTATTATACAAGGCACTGGTGAGACCTCACCTAGAATACTGTGTGCAGTTCTGGTCTCCCATGTTTAAAAAGGATGAATTCAAACTGGAGCAGGTAGAGAGAAGGCCTACTAGGATGATCCGAGGAATGGAAAACTTGTCTTATGAAAGGAGACTTAAGGAGCTTGGCTTGTTTAGCCTAACTAAAAGAAGGTTGAGGGGAGATATGATTGCTCTCTAAATATATCAGAGGAATAAATACAGGAGAGGGAGAGGAATTATTTCAGCTCAGCACCAATGTGGACACAAGAACAAATGGGTATAAACTGGCCACCAGGAAGTTTAGTTAAATTGATTCCTGACTGACCGGTAACTGTCTGGCATTGCAAACTTCCACAGGGCTATTGCCACTCGCTTCTCAACTGTGAGGGCTGCTCTTATCCTGGTATTCTTGCGCCTCAGGGCAGGGGAAAGCAAGTTACAAAGTTTCATGTAAGTGCCATTACGTATGTGAAAGTTTCGCAGCCACTGGGAATCGTCCCAGACCTGCAACACTATGCGGTCCCACCAGTCTGTGCTTGTTTCCCGGGCCCAGAATCAGCGTTCCACCACATGAGCCTGCCCCATTAGCACCATGATGCCCACCTTACCAGGGCACGTGCTTTGAGAGAAGTCTGTGTCCATGTCCTCATCACTCTCGTAACCGCGCTGACGTCGCCTACTTGCCCAGTTTTGCTTTGCCAGGTTCTGGTGCTGCATATACTGCTGGATAATGCATGTGGTGTTTAATGTTCTCCTAATTGCCAAAGTGATCTGAGCGGGCTCCATGCTTGCCGTGGTATGGCGTCTGCACAGAAAAAAGGCGCGGAACGATTGTCTGCTGTTGCCCTGACGGAGGGAGGGGTGACTGACGACATGGCTTACAGGGAATTAAAATCAACAAAGGGGGTGGCTTTGCGAGAAACTGAATGGCCGCCTCAAGGATAGAACTCAAAACCTCAAGGACAGAACTCAAAACTGGGTTTAGCAAGCTGTTGATTTCACAGAGGGAGGGAGGGAGGAGAAAATGAATACAAAACAAATCTGGTCTATTTCTTATTTTGAGCCACTTCATCTATATTTATACATCTTGCTGGCAGCAGACTGTGCAGTACAACCGCTAACCATCGTCACCTCCTGGGTGCTTGGCAGAAGACGGTGTAGTATGACTGCTGGCCATCATCTTCTGTTGGCTGCAGATTAAAAGACAGTGCACTGCCGGTACGACTCAATCGCCATGAGACGAAACAAGGGAAATGACCTGGCTGAGTCACTCCCATGTTTTCCCAGGCGCCCGATTAAAAGAGCACCCAGGACTACGTCGATGACGGCTACCAGTCATACTGCACTGTATGCCGCCAAAAGGCAATAAACTGCTGCTATGTAGCAATGCAGAACCACATCCACCAGCACCCAGGAGACATACAGTGATGGTTAGCTGAGTGGACTCCATGGTTGCCCTGGTATGGCGTCTGCACAGGTAACTCAAGAAAAAATGCACAAAACAATTGTCTGCCCTTGCTTTTACAGAGGTAGGGAGGGAATGGGGGCCTGACTATATGTATCCAGAACCACCCGCGACCATGTTTTAGCCCCATCAGGCACTCGGATTTCTACCCAGAATTCAAATGGGCATTGGAGACTGTGGGAACTGTGGGATAGCTACCCACAGTGCAAAGCTCCGGAAGTCGACGGTTGCCTCGGTACTGTGGACACAGTCCGCCGACTACATGCTCTTAGAGCATTTGTATGGGGACACACGCACTTGACTGTATAAAAACGCTTTCTACAAAACCGACTTCGATAAATTCGACCTAATTTCATAGTGTAGACATAGGGTAAGTGTGGAAGGCTTTAAAAGGGGCAGATTCAGGCATTAGAAGCCTTTTCTCCATGCAGCAGGCAAGGCAGCACCTACCCTCCTTCCTTCCTATCATGGTTCCTTCCCCACTCTGAACTCTAGGGTATAGATGTGGTGACCTGCATGAAAGACCTCCTAAGCTTATTCTTACCAGCTTAGGTTAAAAACTTCCCCAAGGTACAAACTTTGCCTTGGTCTTGAACAGTATGCTGCCACCACCAAGCGTTTTAAACAACGAACAGGGAAAGAGACCACTTGGAGACGTCTTCCCCCAAAATATCCCCCCAAGCCTTACACCCCCTTTCCTGGGGAAAGCTTGATAATAATTTTCACCAACTGTACAGGTGAACACAGACCCAAACCCTTGGATCTTATGAACAATGAAAAATCAATCAGGTTCTTGAAAGAATAATTTTAATTAAAGAAAAGGTAAAAGAATCACCTCTTTAAAATCAGGATGGAAAATACTTTACAGGGTATTCAGATTCAGATACTCCATAGAGAAGGCATCCAGTGACCAGATAAATGGGCTGGTAAAGGACTTTAAAAGGAGGTGCTAGTTAAAGGAAGAGAACGGGGGGTGAGGCAGGTTCGGGGCTTCTATGATTGGTAGGGCAGAGAGCCAACCCCCCTTTCTTATAGTCCACGTTAACCCTCCCTTACAAGGAGGGGGGGTGGATGCTAATATCTAAGTCAGGGATTGGCTGGGGGACCAGAATGAAAAATGAAGTGGGTTTGATAGAAGCTCCACATAGTTATTTGAATGAACATGGAGTTGCCTGCACTGTATACTTTTATCTGCCAGATAGTCCCAGACAGCTAATAATAAAGCTGCAGCCTCATTAAATCCATATAAAGTTTCCTTCTTTCAGTATAGCTGGACAATGGGCAATTACACCAGAGACTGTAATGTTGTCTGTGATGTATTATTTGGATAATTTTCTGTTTCTTGGTTCTTGCAGGTTTGGACTCTGTGAGGCCTCAATGGAAGCATTTAATGCGGTGACAAAGAGGCTCCAGGGTCTCACCGATGCAGGATACAACAGAAGGACCAGTGACATGTATCATACAAGACTAGGTACATTACAAGAACACAACTACCTATGCCAACAACATTCCTCCTATGGCAGATATACAATGTCAGCACTGTCTTATCAGGAAGTATTACAGGCTATGGGAGCAATTTTTAAAACAATTTAATGGAGCATCCTTACAGACGTCCACATGGAAAAATAGCCTAGACATGCAGCAGTATTCAGATGTGGCTGGACACAATGACTTGTGTTTTAGATATAAACATTAGGATATTGTATAAATTGAAACCTCTTGTTTTATGCAGTATGAGAAGTTGCAATTTGTTGCATGCAGATTTCTCAAACACATTATCAAAAGGTCATGATTTCTGTTTCAGGAAAAAGTAATTTAATGAATTCCCCAAAGATACTGTCTCTATTACATATAATGGATACACTTAAGTAAATCCAGAAAAAGACCAGCAATCTCAAACAACATCATTTCAAAGCGCAAAGTAACTATCATCTGCCAGGCTAATATTTTTCAACACACTAACACAGGGGTGGACAAACTTTTTGGGCCAAGGGCCACATCTGGGTGGGGAAATTGTATACAGGGCTGGGGCAGAGGGTTGGGGTGCAGGAGGGAGTGTGGGGTATGGGAGGTGGTGCGGTGTGCAGGAACGGACTATGGGCAGAGGAGGGGTGAGGACTGCAGCAAGGGGTTGGGGTTCATGAGGGGTGCGAGGTGCGGCAGGGGGCTCAGGGCAGGGAGTTAGCGTGCAAGATTCAGGCAGGGAGTTGGGGGGCAGGGTGCAGGAGGGGTTCAGGCTCCGGGGTGGCAGCGGTGCACACCGGGGCCAGGGTAGGCTCCCTGCTTGCCTGCCCTGGCCCCACGCCGTACTGCTCCGGGAAGCGGCCGGCACCACCTCCCTGTACGGCCCCTGGGAAAGCGGGGGCAGGGGGCACAGGGCTCTGCGTGCTGCCCTTGCCACGCCTCCAGGTACCTCCCCCGAAGTTCCCATTGGCCGCGGTTCCCCGTTCCTACCAATGGGAGCTGGGGTGGGGCGGTGCCTGAAGGCAAGGGCAACGCACAGAGCCCTCTGCCCCATCCCCACAGGGACGTGGTGTTGGCCGCTTCTGAGAGCAGCGCAGGGCCTGCAGCACCACAGGGGGCAATCCTGCGGGCCGGATCCAAAGCCCTGAGCGGCTGGATCCGGCCCGCAGACCATAGTTTGCCCACTCCTGCACTAACATTTCTTCTCCCAAAACATGGTTCTTATTTATTTGAACTGAACAGGGAGGAATGATTTTTCATTTTTTAAATAAGTGATCTCAGAAAGACAGAAGGCTTGATTTTTTTCACAAAATTAAAAACTGACCAAAAACAAAACAAAAAGCTGTTCTGAAGGATATATTTGGACACCTGACAGACAAACTCATAAGCCTGCAAATGGCCAATGCTGAAGACTATCATCAAACTGTTCATCTTCCACACACTGACTACTGAAGTAATGTATTCATAATTTTAAATGAACTTTTACCTGCTGACCTTGCACTAGATACATTTAAAATAATTATCACTAGCCTAATAAATTGATTATGAACAATTCACCTTCCACACTGATCCTCTTTACTAAATCTAGTTAAAACTAAGTTTTGTTTTTTTTTAAAGTTAACAATGTAATATATTGATGTAGGTAAGACAATGGGAGTGCTTTCATTGAGCCTGATGAAACATACTATAATTCTATATGAAGCATGAAAAAAGATATCTCCAATATTGCTAATATCCATGGCTTGAAAATACAGGACAACATATAAGAAATTCAGGCCACAGGACAGCGTGTAGTAATTTACTGCATATTTGCACAGTATAAGCCAAGCTACAAGCACATAACAGAAGCAAGGACAGTAGAAAGGTTTTGTTTTGTTTTTGTCAAAGAAAATTCTAAAGAGCAGAAAAGTAGCACAAAGGAAATACCTTAAGATCTCGCCTTTCCAGGTGTAAAAGCTCAGAGCCTCGGATGTCATGGCTGATGAAGATTTCTTTGTACTCTCCCAAACTGAGCAGATCCAGCCAAGCAGCAACTTCATCTGTGCCCCATTTTTGAACTACCAAAGTTAAGAGCAAAACCCCCTTAATTTCTACATGCTCAAATGATTACAAGCAAAGGTTAGGCCAAAGAGTGTGGAAAACAGAGTAGAACTGCCGTGCTAGCAAAGGGAAAGGTTAAAGGCGTCATTTCCACAAAAATTGAGTTTCTTTTTACATGCAGGTTAGAGGTTAGCAATAAATATGAGAAGGTATCTAAACAAAGATGGGGTTCTTTGCTTTGCAGCCGAGCTTTCAGCTTTACTCCAGTTTCCTCAATAAAGCCATCAAACCTCATATACTTCAACAAATTCACTTTTAATCATCTTAGGATCAGTTGTGCAAGGTCCAAGTTTGTTCCACTGTATACTAATGACACTTTATTGGTTCAGTGCAGCCAGAAATAAAACACACTTCAAATACTAATTAAAATGTAAAATCAACATATATACTGTACTCCTATAGAGATCACAGCATGCAAGCCCAACTTTAGAAGTTTTTCTAGTGTTCTTAATTAATGCAACAGATATTCTATTAACCATACCAGTTGCACAGGCCATTAAAAAGCTTTCTGTCAACATTGTTCTCTAAGGTTAGTTGCCCACATTAGTCTTAATAGGCCAAGTTTATTCAAAGAAAGTAGATTTATGTTACCGACTATTATTCTTTTGCACCTTTGTTTATCTTTCATTCAATGCTGATTAGCTTCAGACTGAAGTACTCTAATATGTTTTATATTTTAACATATTAGAGAACTGAAAAGCTAAATTCAGATTAACAACTGTAGAGAGCTTGTTTTGCATTTGAGGGCAGTGTAGCACACTGCCTGCTGTGAAAGATCAAGGCGTGGGAGCAGTTTTAGGTTTATTGTGACACCAGTTATTTTCAGGGCATAATATCAAGGTAGCATGTTCACAGAAAACAGTGGGGAGAGAGGAGAGTGGAGTTTGTTCAACTTCTACTAACTAATTAAGAGAGCAGGATTTTGTTTGATGTACATAATTAACTGCAGCGAAAACTTATTTGGGACTTTAAGGGATAACTGGTTCAATTAAACAAGTGTTAATGAAAGCCATTGTGCAGCCTCTCAGACTACCCTGAAAAATCGGAATCACTGCTTTATACAGAAACAGAACTGGTTTATGTACGACTTGTGTTGGCATGGAGTTAGTTAAATAAAACCACCCAAACAGACGCATGGAACCTTCTATCCCAAAAGTAGATGGCAAAACAGTAGCTACCGAAGTATTTTTTAAACTATTTCTTCTATTCACCTAGTTGTTTGGGGATCCTATTGACACACATCTGCTAAATGTACTGCATGAAATCCTCCTCCCATTGAAGTCATCAATCAGCAAAACTCCTCCTGACTTCAATGGAGCTAGGATTTTATCCTCTAGGTGTCGCACATTATTTTAGCTGTTATGAAAGATATGAAATCATGTTTTCTTCCAAAAGTCATGATCTTTCTTGCAATGCCAAAACACATACCAGGCTGAGGGCTGCTCTTATGCTTTTGGACTTTTTCCTTTTTAAATTTTGGCACTATGCGAAATACTGTACTTCTGTTGTTTCTCTTAGAATAATCCAGAAGGGGATCCTGCATGGAAAAAGAGGAAAACAACCACTAAACTTTAAAATTGCCTCACATGATGATGGGGAATTCTAATTTACTCTTGTCTAGTGAAGTAAAATAATGTTCTCTTAGGAGTAATCACCTGACCTACCTCATCATCATTTGGCTGGAAAACATAATAAAGCCATGGAATCTCAGCAAGTTTTCTCAATTCAATCTCCACACTGTGCAATGCATCAGACAGCAGCTCTTCATGGGGAGGATCCAATTGCTATTTATGAACAAACCAGAAAAAGAATGTTAAATGGCTGCCTTATACTGAAAGTAAACAAATGGGGGATTTCTTACTCCATTTAATTTCCCTGCGTCTGCATTTCACCATTCTGGAGACTGCATTTGGGTTGGTCCTAACTACAAGAATGACAAACAGCTAAAACTTTGGTGTGAGCCCACCTATCCATTTCTGCCATCACTCATTGCACTCCAGAAATATAAATGGAGATTTAAAGCACAAGGGAGAGTCTCCCAAACTAATGGATGTACAAACCCAGAGACTCCAAATGTACAGTAAGAAATTCCCTAGTCTTGTGGCCTTCTACCTCTATCAATCCAGAAGCACAACTGGTAATCAGCACAGTGCCAAATGTAGAAATATTAATATTTTGTGCGTTTCCCAATTCTGCTATAAGCTCATAGTTGTATGCTTTTATTACTGGCCTATGATGTCTCATAACAATGGAGGCAAGAATTTTAAAAAGGCCAGTGGCCTGGAGAAAACTTGGATAAAAAACAGCATCAGAGAAAACAAGAGTAACTTATAGTGTCAGGAAGCCCAAGGATGCCGTTCCTCAAATTTTTTCATGTGATGCACAGCTCTTCTCTGGTTACGAGGTAGAAATAGAATGGGTGGAGTAACCAGGATTCTTCCATGAAGACCTTTCCAAGATTTCAATGTCCCTTTAACAGACTAAGCAACGAATTAGGAACAAGGATGGGGTCAGCAACCTTTGAGAAGTGGCATGCCAAGTCTTCATTAATTCAAGGTTTCGTGTGCCAGTGATAAAATTTACATTTATAGGGGCCGCTGAGGGAACCCCAGACTGGCAGCAGGCTGAGCGGGGCCGGCAGCCAGGACTCCAGCTGGGAGGGGGCTGGGCGGTTGGATCCCCACATAGCAACAAGGTGAATAGAACCCCAGGCCGGCAGCGGGCTGAGTGGGGGCCAATGGCCGGGACAGTGGCTGGCAGCAGCCAGAACCCCAGACCGGCAGCGGGCTGAGCTGATCAGCCCACTGCCGGTCTGGGGTTCCGTCCACCAGCTCCTGCCAGCCAGGGTCGTAGCTGCCGGCCCCACTCAGCCCACTGCCGGCCTGGGGTTCTGTTCACCCAGGCAGGAGTGGGCTGATTGGGGCCAGCGGCTGGGACCCTGGCTGGCGTCAAAGTGCCAGTAAAAATTGGCTCGCGTTCTGCCTTTGGCACGCATGCCACAGATTGCTGACCCCTGAGCTAGGAATTCCCAAATTCTAATCCCAGCTCTGACAGTGACTCACTGTCTCTCTGGAATGAGCAGGGGGAAAAGTAGGTATATTGGGGTCAGAAATAGTAACTAGTCCTTTGACAGCCCACTTAATCAATTGCTCTAAAAAAAGAAAGGTAAGAATCGTTATCCCCTTTTGCAAATATGGAAAAAAGAGGTGTGCAAGAAGGTATCTTTGTTTTGCTGAAACCAAAAAAATCCATACCGAATTCCACATTCAGGTTATTTTGAAAATGACCACCAAAATCAGTACAATTGCTCCCCTTTGAAAATGAATGTAATATCCACTAATAATGTATTTTATACTCCTTCCACATTTTCAGTCTTCAGTATGCCATAAAGTTTTATACTGAAATGTAGCACTGCATAGAAGTTGTAATGGAGGAAGCTGGAAATATCAGCTGAGACTTTTGGCACCAGGAAAGGGGTTGGTGGCCATTTGTGATATGGGATAAGCACAATAGCTGGATATTTCTGCTAAAAAGAGCCATCATGTTGAAATTTTAATTTGCCATCATGAGGTTTCAAAGTAAACACCCCCACCAAGATCAATGGGACCGTTCACACTTCTCAGAGATATAGTTTAGGGTTGGGAGCAGACTCAAGCAGACACATGGCATCAGTTTAAACTGCCATTACATTTTCAAAATTTCAAATTTAATTTTCATAATTAAGAGGACTTGAAGTTCATTATTTTTTCTATTGAAATGAAAGCATAGATTTGAGGGCACAGTTCTGCATCGAAAGGTTGGATTCGGTGTCAAATTCTGCAGAGTTACAGAATACATGGTATCCTGGATTTGATTTCAAGAGTCCATTTGTCTGTGGCCAAAATAGTCCAGAGTGGTGCTCTTGCAGATGTTATCTGTAGGGGTTGGACCTGTGGATCTGCTGGATAGCAAAGATTTACACAGTTGTTGAAAGGGCCTTTGATCTCTAGTTCTGAAGATTTTTTTTTTTTGAGATATCTTGGAAGGTAGAATTTAATTATAGGTATAGTAAAATACTTCCTTCCTTCCTGCCATTAGAGTTTATGTATGTTAACATTTTTTTCTAGTGAGAAATCTTCTCTTATAAGATGTTACTGTAGTATAATGGGATTCGAAATCTTAGTTATCCCTTGTTTTGGCATTTTTTAAAGGGAATATTTTTAAGAAGTTTCTAAGATTTATGGAGAAAATACAAGAGTCACAGCAGCCTTAATTTTTTTCCCCCCCCACAGGCTGCTTGAGGTTCTCTGAGCTGCACAGTGGTGTTTGGGAGAGGCCTGGAGTCTGAGCATAGATAACAACGAAGCCTTTCTCTTTCCACTAAGGAAGAGATCACTTTAGAATGTTTTCATTTTCTGGGTTATTCTGTTTTTGATTTGTTCTTCTCAGGGGAAGATGAAAGAAGTGGACCAGTCCAAATGGTATGTGTTTCCTCAGATGACATCTATCTATAGTCTCACAAAGAGTCTCAGAGAATTACATTTTGGCAGTGGAAAATCAATTAATTCTGAACTTATGGTGAGTAAGTGCACTAAGGGCTTGATCCTGCTCCCACTGAAATCAATGTTGAAACTTCTCTGCACGTCTAACAGACCATGAAGTCTTAGAACCTTCCTGTTTCTAATGGAAAGATTAGCCCAGTGAATTAGAGTCTGACTTGTCAATTAGATCTTCTCAGTAGGGAGAGGAGAAGTTTGAGACGGAAGGAGCAACACTGGTGGAGACAGCTGCAGCGGCACAGGAGCTAGCAAACAGAGCTGTAAATAGGGGAGTTTGAGTGGGAGTTTGTAAGAGGAGTTTGTATTGTGGTGCTTGTTTGGGGTTTGCTTTTGCTGGGGGGGCTGGTCTTTTTGGTGTGGCTTGTGTTTCCCAGATTAACAGGATTTAGGTGGGAAGGCGATGACAGATACGGAGGCAGCTGTGGGAGTGACTCCTGTAGTGGAAAATACATTGAGGATGACTGGATGTGGAAGCTGTGGTATGTACATGATCCTGGAGGGGGGACCCGGTAAGAGTTTTTTCTGCATGAAATGCCATCTGATAGAGCTGATGGAGGAAAAGTTCCGAGGTTTGGAGATGCAGGTGGAAATTCTCGTTGAGTTTAGGAAGGGGTTTGAGCAGATGATGGAGCAAAGACATGAGGTATCTGAAGGGAAAAGCTCAGACTCACAGATGGAACCAGGGCTGGGGAATTTTGAGGAGAGACTGGATGAGGAAAGTGGTCAGTGGAAGCATGTGACTCAAAGAACCAGGCAGAGGAAAAGACGGGCTAGTGAAGGAGAAATAGAGCTTAGGAACAGGTTTGCAGAGTTGGAAAATGAAGAAGGGGCTCAGCAGGTACTTGTTGAAGGTGGAACGGTAAGGAAGAAGAGAAGAGAGGCTAGTCCTATAGGCAAAGGAAGAGTCAAGGGAGACTACACCAAATATGAGCCCCAGGAGGATACAGGATGGATTGAAGAGGATTATAAGGGAAAATAGGAATGGAAAGAACTTGCAGCCAGAGGGAACAGGGGAGAGACTGGAGAATAGCACCGTCACCAGGAAAAGGCAGGTCTATGTGATCGGGGACTCTTTACTGAGAAGAATAGACAGGCCTGTAACTAGAGCTGATCCAGAGAATAGAAGGGTGTGCTGTCTTCCGGGTGCTAAGATAAGGGATGTAGACCTGAGGTTGAAAAGGATCCTAAAGGGAGCGGGAAAGAATCCCCTAATTATCCTTCATGTGGGAACAAATGATACGGCTAGATTCTCACTGGAAAGTATTAAAGGGAGACTATGCTAGGCTGGGGAAGACGCTTAAGGAAATTGAGGCTCAAGTGATCTTTAGTGGGATCCTTCCTGTTCCTAGAGAAGGGCAACAAAGGTGTGACAAGATTATGACTGTCAACAGATGGCTTAGGCAGTGGTGCTATAAGGAGGGCTTTGGGATGTATGGCCACTGGGAGGCATTCACAGACAGAGGACAGTTCTCTCGGGATGGACTTCATCTGAGTAGGGAAGGAAATAGACTTCTAGGATGGAGGCTGGCACAACTGATAAAGAGAGCTTTAAACTAGGAATTTGGGGGAGATGGTTGGGAGATGTCCAGGTAATCTCCATGCCAGATTTTAGCATTGAGAGGAAAGACGATGAAGTAAGAAAGGATACAGCCGTGGGTAGGAGAATGTATATAAGGAGCAAGGGCGGTGTGTATACTAGTCTAATAGGTTATACTGGCTGTAGAATGACTGTGCCTAATAGGGTACAAAATGTGAGCGAGGTCAAACAGCAAAAATTAAGATGTTTGTACACCAATGCGAGGAGCCTAGGTAATAAAATGGAGGAACTAGAGCTACTGGTGCAGGAAGTGAAACCAGATATTCTAGGGAAAACAGAAACATGGTGGAATAGTAGTCATGACTGGACTACAGGTATTGAAGGGTATGTGCTGTTTAGGAAAGACAGAAACAAAGGTAAAGGTGGTGGAGTAGCATTGTATATCAATGATGAGGTAGAATGTAAAGAAATAAGAAACGATGCAATGGATAAGACAGAGTCCGTCTGGGCAAAAATTACATTGGGGAAGATAACTAGTAAAGCCTCTCCTACGATAGTGCTTGGGGTGTGCTATAGACCTCCGGGATCTAATTTGGATATGGATAGAGCCCTTTTTAATGTTTTTAATAAAGTAAATACTAATGGAAACTGCGTGATCATGGGAGACTAACTTCCCAGATATAGACTGGAGGACCAGTGCTAGTAATAATAATAGGGCTCAGATTTTCCTAGATGCGATAGCTGATGGATTCCTTCATCAAGTAGTTGCTGAACCGACTAGAGGGGATGCCATTTTAGATTTAATTTTGGTGAGTAGCTAGGACCTCATAGAAAAAATGGTTGTAGGGGACAATCTTGGCTCAAGTGATCATGAGCTAATTCAGTTCAAACTAAATGGAAGGATTAACAAAAATAAATCTGCAACTAGAGTTTTTGATTTCAAAAGGGCTGACTTTCAAAAATTAAGGAAATTAGTTAGGGAAGTGGATTGGACTGAAGAACTTATGGATCTAAAGGTAGAGGAGGCCTGGGATTACTTTAAATCAAAGCTGCAGAAGCTATTGGAAGCCTGTATCCCAAGAAAGGGGGAAAAATTCATAGGAAGGAGTTGTAGACCAAGCTGGATGAGCAAGCATCTTAGAGAGGTGATTAAGAAGAAGCAGAAAGCATACAGGGAGTGGAAGATGGGAGGGATCAGCAAGGAAAGCTACCTAATTGAGGTCAAAAGAAAAGGGGTACTTGTGGCACCTTAGAGACTAACAAATATATTAGAGCATAAGCTTTCGTGAGCTACAGCTCACTTCATCGGATGCATCCGAGCAGGTACAGAGAAGGGCTACTAGGATGATCCGAGGAATGGAAAACTTGTCTTATGAAAGGAGACTTAAGGAGCTTGGCTTGTTTAGCCTAACTAAAAGAAGGTTGAGGGGAGATGTGATTGCTCTCTATAAATATATCAGAGGAATAAATACAGGAGAGGGAGAGGAATTATTTCAGCTCAGCACCAATGTGGACACAAGAACAAATGGGTATAAACTGGCCACCAGGAAGTTGAGACTTGAAATCAGACGAAGGTTTTTAACCATCAGAGGAGTGAAGTTTTGGAATAGCCTTCCAAGGGAAGCAGTGGGGGCAAAAGATCTATCTGGCTTTAAGATTCTACTTGATAAGTTTATGGAGGAGATGGTATGATGGGATAATGTGATTTTGGTAAGTAATTGATCTTTAAATATTCAGGGTAAATAGGCTTAATCCCCTGAGATGGGATATTAGATGGATGGGATCTGAGTTACCCAGGAAAGAATTTTCTGTAGTATCTGGCTGGTGAATCTTGCCCATAAGCTCAGGGTTTAACTGATTGCCATATTTGGGGTCGGGAAGGAATTTTCCTCCAGGGCAGATTGGAGAGGCCCTGGAGGTTTTTCGCCTTCCTCTGTAGCATGGGGCATGAGTGACTTGAGGGATGCTTCTCTGCTCCTTGAAGTCTTTAAACCATGATTTAAGGACTTCAATAGCTCAGACATAGGTGAGGTTTTTCGTAGGAGTGGGTGAGTGAGATTCTGTGGCCTGCGCTGTGCAGGAGGTCGGACTAGATGATCAGAATGGTCCCTTCTGACCTTAGTATCTATGAATCTATGAAACCCCAGCTGCCTCCTCCCCTCCCAAAAAAAGATCAACAGGCAGTACAGGCAATGATGGCATCAACTGCATGGCTGTCAGGAGCACTGGGCGCAGAAAAGGGGAGTGTGGAAGGAATGGAGAGATTAAAAGAGGTAAAAATAAGGAAGGAGCAAATTAAGAGATCTGCTTCTTTGTCAGGGGAGACGGTTTAACTGGAGTATAGTGCGTGACTGGCAGTTTAAGTAACACCAAACGTTTCAGCTGTATCCATCATCTCCATGGGTCGGCCCAACCTACATGTTGTTTCAGCCCTGATGGAAGTACAAGCCAACAAGACTGTCCAAGGCTAAGTTTTACTGCGGATTCACAAACGAGAGTTCTGGGTATCTCTAAAGTCAACAGGCGGACTGACCCAGAAGATGTATTGATATCAGATAACAGCCTTGTTTAAAAAAAAATGGTTTGGCACTGATACTCTAAGAGTAAGGTTGCTCCCTCTTTTGGCTGAAAAATGAAGCGTGTCAGTGTATATGATTTCATAATTTATTCAGGTCCTATCATCTCTTGATACATTACACCACTTTTAGTATAGCATTCCAATCATCATCTGAAGACTGTTTGACGAAATTCCTTCCCCCAACATTTTTAAATCCAAATATTGCATTCTTGCTTTCACATTAGCATATAGGAATTTGAAATCTCAGCAGATTTCTTCCCCCTATATTTGATAAATTTATCTGGAGAGCTTTGTTCCCTTCCTAAAGTTAAATAAAACAGAGCATGTGCCTAACATGTTAATACTTCCAGAAGTGAACTGTTGACACAGTGTTCAGATGGCAATGACTTTTAGTCACTACGGAAATAGAGTGGATTTGTACCATTTATTTAGGATGTGAAAGAGTCTTTATCTTAATATCATTCCTTTCAGACTCAAGTCCCTCTACAGGAAAATATTCCAATCAATATCCATTTGTAATTATCACACACTTAGGGTAATTAATAAAATATTAATAAATTTTCTCCTGAATCTGAAGACTAAAAGCATGGAACAGACAAAACCATTCCTACTTAGTGTATCAACTGATAGAAAAGCATGAGGAACCCTATCAAATATACCAATTTCTAACTCTATGTCCAGAGCACAATGTGTGATTATTGAAGAACTTTACTATTTTTAGATCCACAAACAAGCAACCAAGGGAAGAGATGCAATTACTTTCAATGCCAACAAAACTTTACTGGACACTCATCAATTAACAACGGTTTAGGAAGAGAAACTAATGCCTTCCATGCTGCAAGTGAATGGACTAGGAGAACAATTCAGAATCCATTTCAACTCAAATAATAGGTGTAATATAAAATCCTCTGATTCAGCCTTTTATAGGTTCTGAGGTATAGTATTTCATTGCACTATAACCCTTTAGAGAAGCATGACGTACACAGTGACAAGTTACACAATATGTTTATGAGTAAACAAAACAACATTTATTTTATCTTCTTACCAAAGGAACCCTTCCTACTAGTAGAGATTCAGTTTCATTATGTAGTGCCTTCACATTGACAGCTATTTCAATGGCAGTATTTCTGGTAAGACTCTGGGGAATAGAAGCAGAACAGTGAAATAAGTTAAACTGTGAGCACAAGTACATTGAGTTTACAATCCCAACCTTAGCCAGTTTTTCTGAAAGGAACCAGCTTGATTCAGCTCTGCTTGACAAGTTTATTCTACCAGACCAAAAGGAATAAGATATAAAGCAATGTACATAGGCCAAAATCTGATATCAGATGCATCTGTATAACGGCCATTGAAGCTTGTGGGAATTTCACCTGTTTACTTAGGGGCAGAACAAACTGTATTAGCTTATGTAAGCACCCAGAATGGAAGGGGGGGGAAATGTACTGTATTTGCTGGCTGGTTGTCACCTGACTCTGTTTACTGAGGTCTCAGATGTACTAGAGCATCAAGTGACCAGCCACATGTTCTTTATGACTGGTTAAGGCCACTAGAGAAACTCTGGGCCTTTTATTAACAAGGATTGTTAATGAGGATTGTTCACAACACCCTTGAAGGAGGCAAGCTGCCACACTTTAACAAGCAGTGGTTAGCCTGCATAGTTACTATGGTGATGAGGGCTTAAGTAGATTAGGTTAGGTTAGACAAAATTAGACCGACAAACTCACGTTCATGAAATCATGTTAGTGCCCAGATCCTGCCAAAGCTCGAATTTTGGAGGTTGGGCTAGGAGATAAGGAGCTCAGTTCTGCTCCTGCTGAAATTCTCCCATTAGTACCATGTCCTCCATTAAGGTGTGTGTGTGCATCTGTGTGAGTGTGCCCGCGTGACTGTACCTGGGTGTAGTTCTGTGTCCATCTCCCAGCACTCTGAGTCATGCCCTTAATGCTATGCTCTGCCTTGTCCCTGTATCTTCCTTTGCCCCGTTCTCACACACCCCTATTTCCAATATATGTAATGTCCCACTCCCACTTAGGTCCAGTCGCCACAAAAGGGAATGTTTTTCCATCCAGCAGTGCCTTCCTCCTCCCCATTGGGAGCTGTCAACTACCCTCTATCTCAGGGGGTCAGCAACCTTTGAGAAGTGGCGTGCCAAGTCTTATTAATTTAAGGTTTCGCGTTCCAGTAATAAATTTTACATTTACAGGGCCCCCCGACAGAACCCCAGACTGGCAGCCCACTGAGCCGCTCAGCCCGCTGCCAGTCTGGGGTTCCATCCACTGGCCACTAAAAATCAGCTTGCATGCCGCAGGTTGCCGACACCTGCTCTACCTCTTCCAATGTGCTCCAGGTCTGTGGGGAAGGGAGTCTTTCTCCCCCTTCCTCTTCCCTCTGGTTGCCCCTGCTGGTGCTGCCTCTGCCTTTCAGACTCACTGAAGTAGAGTCTCAACAGAGCCCATCAGCTATTAAGTGGCCCTACAGGAGGGGGTGCTGAGGCTGCGGCTGCAGGGGCAGGAGAAAAGGCATTGCTGGTTTCCTCCCCATCCCATTGGGCGGTTGTGCCTATGTCACACTCTTAAAGTTAAGCATGTTTGCAGGATCAGGAGCCTTGGATATCAATAACCTCAGCAGTTAACATATTAGCCATTGGAAAATGTTGATTGGGACTACGGGACTACTCCGGTGTCTCCAGAAACACTTCTGCACACAGGGGCTACAGTTGATTTATAATTAAATAAGGCTCTGTTGTTCCTTTACCTCAGGAAACCTTGGATTGGCTTTATTTAATGCATGTGAACACGCATTGACAGCATGAGCCAGCTCCTGTTCCAACAGGTTGTGTATTTTTGCAGCTTCACAGATTCTACAAAAATATGAAAAACAGGAAAGGTACTTTGCCACTTTCTTTTACAACCAGTTAAAATGTGATTGAAATTAAAAAACATTGGCAGATGGAAAAGAAATATTTCACAGAACATTTACACAAACTATACTAGAGTCCTAAGCACATTGCTATGTATCTAAAGCTTAAATATAAGTATCACCTTAGACAACAAAGAACTTTGCTCTCTTGTCTAAATGACATTTTTAATACAGAAGATCTGCTCTGATATGAGGGCTTGAGGAACGTTTATTGTCCTAACTGGCACATCATCCGACCAGCAATGGGTACATATAGATTATACTGATTAAACCAAGAATATTCATTCACAAAATTCATACAGGAAACACATTCTGAAGAGAATTATTATGGTGGTGTCATGTGACAGTCTGTATACTCTGTTAGTTATGTGTAATAATAAATGCAACATAAAATGCAACATAAAACTGAATTTGACCACTTGTGATCATTAAAATTCCGGTGCAACTTACAATCTAAGTACAGTTTTTTACAACAGTAAAAGTATTAACCTGTGACCTGGCTACATTTCATTTTGGATAATTATATTTCATTATGCCTACATAAATTCCCCCTTTCTGCCTACCTGAATCATCCCTGCAAGTTAAACTGAATATGCTGTTCTATAATCCTGTCCTAAACTTGTGCAGTTAAACAGTTGCTCTAGCAGTGTCTGGTGCATGACATGATTTCTATATTATAGCATTTGTGACAGTGAGCACCATAATACAGTCCACTGTAAACTGGTATTTTCACTTGTTCATAATTGTCTCAAGAACATTTTTAAACTGAAAATATCTATGTTAGTCTCTGCCCAAAGGTGAGCATTTTAAAAAACATATACAAGACTGGTTCGGCGATTTTTCAAGATGAGATTGACGGGTTTACAGGAGGGAGGGTAAAAATTCCACACACACCTGTTGCAACTGAAATTTTGCGCTCACACAACTCAGATGACGCTAGTTAGAAACATCAAATGTGGTGCTATTCTAGACATTGCTGAGCCAGGAAAAGCAATCCAAGTTTGAAGACAATCCCTGTTTTAAAATTATGAAGGTCTGAAAACAGTGCGTGTGTCTGCATATGTGTGATAAAACATTTTTCATTTAAAATATAAGACCACCAAAAAGCTGATATGTGTTAGTATTTTGAGAGGGTGCTGGAATATTTTAGTATGAAAGTGTCCTTAAGTTGCTGGAGGCTGTCTGATTTAGGATGACAGCTCTAAAAGGATTTAGCATGATGCAGTGGACAAAGTCAGGATGACAAGGACTCTATTCCCAGCTCCATCACTTGATTCAGAGTGTGCCCTTGTGCAAGTCACTTATTTTTCTGTACCTCAGTTTCCAACTGTAAAATGGAGAGGATGCTGCTCACCTTTGTAAAGCATATGGTGATCTACAGTTGAACAGTGCTCTACAACTGCCACATATTTTCATAAAGTTATTTAATGCTTCCTATCAGCAGCAGCAAAATGGTGGCTCTAAGACCGAGATGTCAGGTCTTCAGACTGCTTCTCCAAGCAGCAGCCTAGCCCCCAGCAAATGGAGAGAATGGTGGGGCCACCATCATCACATTGTGTGCCAGGGAAGGAATAATGATGAAGCTGCAGGGACGTTGCCTGACATCTGTCCCCAGTGCACATTATGGGGAACAGAGGGGAGTATGAAGAAGGGACCGGAACCACAGGGGTCTGTCTGTGGGGACTCGTGGTGAACTCAGAGATATTCTCTACACCTTTCTAGGCAAGAGTTCTTCCTACAACACAGAAAGCCAGTGAAAACACAGGAGGGGTACGACAAGGCTAAAGCAGTGAAAACAGCCAGTGAAACAAAGCTAGAATCAAGGCTGTGCAGCACTTCAAAGACGGGCATAATAAGAGCAAAGACCAGAGACTCTCCATTGGTATTGAGAGAGACCCCTCCCTAAACACATCTATCATCTCAGACATAAAATATCTCGCATTCAGCATCATCACTTAGGGTGCCTTTGTAGTAAGACTAAAGGTATTTACACTATTTTCTGTAGAAAGATATCATTTGAAACAGAAAATGGGATAAAATGCAACATGAGTTTGCCAAAGATACATCATGTTAATCTAAGCCAATATGTTTCTCTGATAAGATAACTGATTTTTAAAGACAAGAGAAATGCAGTAGATCTAATCTATCTGGACTTCAGTACAGCAATTGACACAATGGACTATTTATTAGTTAAGACAGGGATTAATATTGGAATTGGAAACTGGGTAAGAAACTGGCTGAAGAGGGGAAGACAACAAGTTACGCTGAAGGGAGAGCTATCAGGCTGGAGAGAGGTTACTAGTGGAATTCCTTAAGGATTGTTCTTGGGACCAATCTTATTTAATATTTTCTTCAATGACACAGAAAGTAGGTGTGTGCCAATGAAATTTGTTCATTTACACAAAGTCGAGAGGCATCATCAATGCAGAGGAGGATCAGATTATTATACAGGAAAATCTGGGTGATGTAGAGGACTGGAGTAATAGAAATGGGATGAAATTAAATAATACAAAGTGCAAGGTAATATACTTATGGACTAACAACAAGAATTTCTGCTACAAGCTGGTGGCTCAGCAGTGGGAAATGAAAGACAGACAGACAGACCTGGGTGTATTTGTCAATCAGACAAAAGGCAAACGCTATCTAGGATGCATCAGATGAGGTATTTCTAGTATAGATAGGGAATTATTAAGGCTATCGTATAAGGCACTTCTAAGACCTCATTTGGAATACAGTGTACAATTCTGATCATCCATCCTCAAGAAAGATAAATCGAAACTGGAACAGGAGCAGCACAGAGCTCCTTGGTCGATCAGGGGAATAGAAAGCCTAATTAAGAGAGGAGACTAAAAGAGCATCGCTTGTTTGGTCTAGCAAAATGAAGGCTGAGGGGGATATGACTGCTCCTTATAAATACATCAGTAGGGTAAACACCAGGGAGGAAGAAGAGCTATTTAAACTAAAGGAGAACATTGGCACAAGAACAAATGGGCCATGAATAAATTTAGGCTGGAAATTAGAAGAAGGTTTCTAACCAACAAAGAAGTGAAGTTTTAAGATAGAGCTTGATAAACTTATGGATGAGATTGTATGACGGCATGTTGTGATAGCAAGGGACTGGACTCGAGATCCTAAGAGATCCCTTCCAATCTGTGTCCCATGTTTCTATGAAACATTCAGTAAACTGACTTAAAAATGAGTGAGTAGCTTTGCTTGCAGTACATGCAAAACAAATACTTTTATAAAAACAAACATTTGCTTCTTTGAAAGCATAGGGCCTTTATTTAAAAAAAAACATAAGGAATTCTTAGTGGGCCTTTTTGCTGTTTTTCAAGGGGTGTCTCATGTAAAAATAAAAGAGCTTTGCAAGTTGCCTGGAAAAAGATGAGTGGTGATTTGGGGGATTAAAATGTTTTATAAGCTTTGCTGTTGGCTTTTAAAAATGTTTGTGACTCAGTAAAAACATACTTTTCTTTGAAAAAGTGGGGTACGTCTGTGAAAACTGAATTTTCACCTTCTTAAATTTTTTTTTTGCATTTTAGGGGGAAAACGGTTTCTGGGGTGAGTAGGAGAGCAGAATCAGTTCTGTGTAGGCATATCCCTATCAGCCAAAAATAGTTTTTTGGATGCATTACTCAAGATTTGGAAAATATTAAAACCAACAGAATTTAAACTCCAAACTGACATTACCACACTTCTAAATAAAGTGTGGCTCTTGTGTACCTTGGTTAATGCAGAATGAGTCAATGGATGGAATTCCTCTGCCACATAGAGGAAATGATTTGGAGCATTACACTTAGGGCTTGTCTACTTGGGGACACTCAGAAGATTAATCTTAATTAATTTTTAATGTGGATTAGTTAAACCACATTAAATCCATGTGGATGCTCTTACTCAGAATTAAAGTGTCCTTAATTCAATTTAGCTTAATTCACTTCCAAAGTGAATTACACTGAACCAAATTAAAGCCACTTTAATTTTGAATAAGAGCATCCACACCATGTCTAAATACAGTTTAACTAATTTACTTTAAATTCACACATTTAGTTAATTCAGATTAATTTTTCTCAGTGTCTCCAAGTAGATGAGCCCTGAGAAGGCAAAAGAATTGGATGCATCATTTGAATTCCTGAGAAAAGAAAGCAAAAAGGGATTAGTTTATGAATCCCTATGATTATGAATAGAAGGATGGGAAAATGTATGAGCCAAAATTTAAATTCAAAGTGGATTTCTTTAGTATGTTGCTGGATACAACACTGGTTTCATACAGCTTGGAGTTTTCATATTAATAGCTGAAACAAATCATTCCAACTTGTAACTAATTTGGAACTTTGTGCTGATTTGGAATAGAGAAAGGAACAGCAAAGCCTTGCTGAAATGATACAAACCACTAGAAATTCTTCACTGTCTTGTTAAGAAAAGATTTCAGCAGATTATGCCCTGGTTTACACTGGGGGGGGCGGGAGAAATTATCTAAATTACGCAACTTCAGCTGCGTGAATAACGTAGATGAAGTCGACGTACTTAGATCGACTTACTGTGGTGTCTCCACCATGGTGAGTCTACTCTGCCTGCACCTCTTGTGGCGCTGGAGTACAGGAGTCGACGGGAGAGTGCTCGGGGGTTGATTTATCACGTCTAGACTAGATTCGGTGGGTAGTGAAGACATACCCTTAGCCACACATGAGCCACTAAAGGGCGAAACTTCAACTGATCAACAGTCAAGAGACCGTTGGGACTTGCAGCAGAATGTGAACTCTCATAACAATGAATATGTACACAAAAAGGTAACAGAGTAGCAGCCATGTTAGTCTGTATTCGCAAAAAGAAAAGGAGTACTTTATTATTTTCCTATTTACCTAATAGTTATTTTCCACCAAATGCATCCGATGAAGTGAGCTGTAGTTCACGAAAGCTTATGCTCAAATAAATTTGTTAGTCTCTAAGGTGCCACAAGTACTCCTTTTCTTTTTACAAAAAGGTAAGAAGGATCTATCAATTAATTGCAGTTAACTCATGCAAATTAACTAAAAAAAGTAATCACGGTTAAAAAAAATTAATTGCGATTAATCGCACTTATAACAATAGAATACCAATTGAAATTTATTAAATATTTTTGGATGTTTTTCACATTTTCAATATTATTTCAATTATAACACAGATACAAAGTGCACAGTTCTCACTTTATATTAATATTTGTTATTACAAATATATGCACTGAAAAAAGGATAAACAAAAGAAATAGTATTTTTCAATTCACTTCATACAAATACGGAAGTTCAGTTCCTTTATCGTGAAAGTGTAACTTACAATTGCAGATTTTTTTTTTTGGTTACATAACTGCACTCAAAAACAAAACAGTGTAAAACTTAAGAGCCTACAAGTCCACTCAGTCCTACTTCTTATTCTGCCAATCTCTAAGACATTGTTTGTAAACAAGTTTGTTTACATTGACGGGAGATACTGCTGCCTGCTTCTTATTTACAATGTCACCTGAAAGCGAGAACAGGCATTTGCATGGCACTTTTGTAGCCGATGTTGCAAGGTATTTACATGCCAGATATGTTGTTTGCCCCTTCCATGCTTCTACTACCATTCCAGAGGACATGCTTCCATGTGATGATGCTCGTTAAAAAATAACATGTCAATGAAATGTGTGACTGTACTCCTTGAGGGGAGAATTGTATGTCTCCTGCTCGGTTTTACCTGCATTCTGCATATATTTCATTTTACAGCAGTCTCGGATGATGACCCAGCACATGTTCATTTTAAGAACACTTTCACAGCAGATTTGACAAAATGCAAAGAAGGTACCGATCTGAGATTTCTAAAAATAGCTACAGCACTCGACCCAAGATTTAAGAATCTGAAGTGCCATCTAAAATCTGAGAGGGACAAGGTGTGGAGCATGCTTTTAGACGTCTTAAAAGAACAACACACACTGATGCAGAAACTACAGAATCCAAACCAGCAAAAAAGAAAATCAACTTCGGGCTGGTGGCATCTGACTCAGATGATGAAAATGAACATGCATCAGTCCATACTGCTTTGGATCGTTATCAAGCAGAACTCGTCATCAGCATGGAAGCATATCCTCTGGAATGGTGATTGAAGCATGAAGGAACATATGAATCTTTAGCGCATCTGGTATGTAAATATCTTGCAATGCCAGCTACAACAGTGCCACGTGAATGCCTGTTCTCATTTTCAGGTGAGACTGTAAACAAGAAGCAGGTAGCATGATCTCCTGCAAATTTTAACCAACCTTGTTTGTCTGAGTGATTGGCTGAACAAGAAGTAGGACTGAGTGGACTTGTAGGCTCTAAAGTTCTACATTGTTTTATTTTTGAATGCAGGTTTTTTATTTTTTTCCATAATTCTACATTTGTACGTTCAACTTTCAGGATAAAGAGATTGCACTAGAGCACTTGTATGAGGTGAATTGAAAAATACTTTGTTTTTAGAGTGCAAATATTTGAATAAAAATAAATATAAAATGAGCACTGTACACTTTGTATTCTGTGTTGTAATGGAAATTAATATATTTGAAAATGTTGTAAACATCCAAAAATATTTAAAATAAATGGTATTCGATCGTTAACAGCACGATTAATCACAATGAATTTTTTTTAATCACGCGATTAATCACGATTTTTTTAATCGCTTGACAGCCCTATTTATTATTAATAGTTAGGCATAAGAAAGATAATCATTTTCATTTGCTGATCATAAATATGGAACCAAATATAACATGAATAGATTCTGTGAATTTATAATTTTTCCATAATTTGTTACCTCTCTCTCATTAATTTTAACACAGTTACCCACTAGAAAACTATTGGGTTTGTATATTAAAGCTATGTTCTTATGGTCTCATTTAGTCCACATAAAGAAAAGAGATGAGTACCAATATTTTATTTTACTTTCTATCTCTGAGAAATGGTACAGCTATGAGTTTAAAACAGTGATATTTGAAGAAGATATATGGCTAAACCTACTGTCAGAAAATAAGTTATCAAAGTATGTATTATTTATGTATTATTTTATGTATGCAACAGGCCCAAATTAACAATTTTTGGTCAAAATTGTTTTTTGACATAAAATTATATTTTCGACTAAACTAATATTTTTGTGAAACGTGTCTGCTTTCTGCAGAAACTGCTGAGTTTTCATCAAAAACTCTCTGGACAAACACTGAAAACATTCAGTTTTTGGCAGAAAATGTTTGATTTATCAACACAAAGTCAAAAATTTTCATGGGCAAAAACAATATTTGCTGATCTGCTGTAGCAGTGGTTCTCAAAGCTGATTCGCTGCCTGTTCAGGGAAAGCCCCTGGCGGGCCGAGCCGGTTTGTTTACCGGCCGCGTCTGCAGGTTCAGCCAATCGCGGCTTCCACTGGCCACGGTTTGCTGCTCCAGGCCAATGGGGGCTGCGGGAAGGGCGGCCAGCACATCCCTCGGCCCGCGCTGCTTTCCGCAGGCCCTACTGGCCTGGAGTGGCGAACTTCAGCCAGTGGGAGGCACGATCGTCCGAACCTTTGGACGCAGCAGGTAAACAAACCGGCCTGGCCCACCAGAGGCTTTCCCTGAACAAGCAGCAGACGGCTTTGAGAACCACTGTGCTAGAGTATATAAAATAGACTTTTAAAAATACTGATACGGTGATAATAAATCTTCAGTCAGAATATAGAAATACCCTCAGTTTTATAAATAATTTTACCGTGGGGAGTATGCTACTATTCCATTAAACCCATTTATTCTACTCTACCTGGTAATAAGCTCTTCTGCAGCTTTTGAACACAGCTGGATCTGTGCAACTTCTTCTTCCGCAGCCAGCTCAACAGCCTGTTGAGGGTACAAGTGAGATCGGAGGACAGGTTTGCAGGAATCATACTTCTGTTTGTCTTCCCAAGATTTTAGGGTATTTTCAAAAGCCTGATGAAAATGGTATGCTACATTAGCTGACAGTACTTGCAGTTTTTTAATTAAGCTTGTTAGGTGCACAGATTGGTACATCATTTTACATAAATATTACAAATACTCCACATTATAAATGGTGTTTAAAATTAGTCTTTAAAACTAAATTCAGAGAACAACATTTACTTCTGTGAGTAACCTCTCTTTCCCCTGTCCTCTATAAAATATACTATTAGTTAGAGATACATTTACATGAACACATTATTGTAGCATACTTTGTCAGGACAAGATGTTCTGAACCTTCTGCTGAGCACAGTGGGAATCTAACAGTCATGCAGCGTGCAAACATGAAAACAAGGAAAAAAAAAAAAAAAGCCCTAACAAACTTGCTTTAAACAACAAAGTAGCTATCATAACACAAGCCATGATGCAGGGAGACGACTGAATTTAGCATCCACTCAGGCCAATGAACTGAGGAACTATGGGGAAGTTGAGAGCATTTACACCAGGGGAGGGCAAACTATGTCCCACAGGCTGGATTCAGCCCATCAGGGCTTTCAATCCGTCCCGCAGGATTGCTAGCCCTGTGGCGCAGCGGGGCTAAGGCTCCCTGCCTGCCCTAGCCCTGCGCGGCTCCTGGAAGTGGCCAGCACCACGTCCCTGCGGCCCCTGGGGGGGGGCCCCCCTCCGTGTGCTGCCCTCACCTGCAGGCACCGCCCCCCGCAGCTCCCATTGGCCGGGAATGGGGAACCATGGCCAATGGGAGCTTCAGGGTTGGTACCTACAGGCGAGGGCAGCACACAGCAGAGCCGCCTGCCCCACCCCACCCCCAGGAGCCACTGCCGGACATGCTGGCCACTTCCGGGAGTGATGCGGGGCCAGGGCAGGCAGGGAGCTTGCCTTATTCCTGCTGCACACTGCTGCCACCCCGGAGCCACTCGAGGTAAGTGGTGCTGGGGCAGAGCCTGCGCTCTGAATCCTTCCTGCACCACAACCGTCTTGAGCTCCCTCCCACACTCCGCACCCCCTCCTGCACCCCAACCCCCTGCATGAGACCCCTGCCACACCCCGCACCGCCTCCTACACCTCAAACTCCTTCCCCAGTCCTACATACAATTTCCCCACACAGATGTGGCCTTTGGGCCAGAAAGTTTGCCCACCTCTGGTTTACACCCTTGATTCTAGAGTGCTAGAATAGCACACATGCCCTCAAGAGCTGAACTGGTTTGAAATAGGTTCTGTTACTATTTAGCAGGGCATGCAATCTTGCTGTGGCAGTCATGAAGGAGGCACGTTATATACCTTATTACCTATGTAATTGCAACTAAAACTTCCAATTTATGATAAAGTACAAAGCTAGTATCTGAAAGAGAAAGTACATTATAGTCACTAATACTCTTATGTTTATACAAAAGTATACATAGTACTACAGACAAAGACAGATAATCAGAACATTTCCTCCTGGAAGTTTGAGGATTTCATCTTATCAAAAAAAGATGAGACTTAAGCTATTTGCGTACAAGAACATATCTGTACCATCCTTTTATTTATTATTTCATAAGCTATTTTCTCTTCTTATAACTGAACCAAGTTTTATAATAATGGCACTAATGAAGCATCCCATACAAAAAATAAAATGCTTTCTGTAACTTACTCTGTCTCGTGTTAGCATCTGAGCTCTGTTTTTATGCACAATTTTAATAACTCCTGGGGGCTGGATCCATGCCTCTCCATCTACTTGCACTGGAACCCCTTCATCTCCAAGTATGGTGATCTTTACTGACCGACACTGAAAGAGAGTAAACATGTTATTTCACAGAGTAATACATTAATGAAATTGACAGTCCACCTGCATTAGACTGGTTGTTAGGAGCTGTGGCTTCTATCCAAGTTTGTCTTGAGGGTAAAACACTGTTCTATTTCATTAATCATTTATGATGACTTGTTATCCGTTACAATTAAAACAAAGTCAACATTTTATTAATGTATAATGCAGTAGTTGTCTAGACTACCTCTTTTCTCTGCAGCCTCCCAGCATACCAGCTATCTTTGTTGCTTTCCAGCAAAACACATACCTGAGCTATTCTGTGGTGCTGCAATTTGATGACTCTTGAAACTGCCATCTGCATGCTGCCAAATACTGCAACAACTTCTAAGATTTTGTCATCAAATGATGGTGCCCCAAATATCTGAGAGGAAAAGAAAATATCAATATTAGACTCTAAACTCTTATTGCAATCTACACAGTGCAGGGATTCTGTCTCTGTTTGTGTCTGATGCAATTCCAAACACACGTTAGGTATTTAAATAGTAGAACTAATGTATTTGAAAAATAAAATTCTAGATTCAAGTATATATAAATTATACCGTCACTTGAACACAGCAAAGGACTGTCATGACAAGGGTGATCATAATGGCAATTCAAGTACTTGAAAGCCACAGTATATTATCCATATATAGGGTTGGTGGCAGGTTTAAATGCACATACTGACAAGTGTTAGTCAACTCAAGATTAATATGGCAAACATTACTATGCTAATCTTCACCTGGTCAATATTTCTGAAGTCCAAGAGTAATTAAGAAGGACATTTATTTATTTTAACAGAGCTCAAAAGTGTTTATCTTTCTTTGTCCAGAATTCTCTTTAGACCATCTTCAAAATCTATACTAGTAAATGAAATGTCAATGCCACTTCATTTAATGCTGAAGAAGAATCTCATTTTATAGCATAAAATTCACCTGTTTTAATAATGAAAACTTTAATTGAACATTCTGTTTTTGTATCAAAATAATGCCCCAATCCAGCATGTACTTAAGTACATGTCCGTTGACTTCAATTGGACTAATCACAGGGCATAAAAATTAAGCACATGAGTAAGTCTTTGCAGGACCAGGAACTAACACTGAAAGCAGATTTTGTAAGTTAGCTTGGCAGTTCCCTAACAAAGTTTCTCTCTCTCTAGGATATTATATGACCCTCATCATCAAGAGCATGCAAATGTCTTACACGAATATAGAACAAAAAGATTATTCTTTGCCAGGAGCTTCTCCTTCCTTTTCTATTTCAAGTAACTTTTGATATATCTAGCTTCAGCTTATTTGCCTTTAAGAAAAAGATGAAAGCATTTCTTTCATCCCTGAAATTATTCTTTAAAAAGCAGAGATGAAATGATTATGCTGTTTCAAAGCATGGCACAATTATCTATGATTGTTTAACTTTTCTGCTCTATGATACAGAACAGCCTACCACTTTTTAAAGAAAAATTAAGATACTAAATATGATGAATTAACTGAAGAAACATCCTTTAGAGATACTGAGTAATTTAATGTGAGACTTTGTTTATGTTTTTTAACACTTATTAATTTGGTGAATTTTTTGAATTCCTCTTTAACTGGATGAGTCTGTCTTGTTTCTGTTTTTTCTCTTTTAAATTTAAATTGATAGGTGGAGACTAGATAAATTGTCCGTTGCTTATCCAACTTAAGATCAGTGCGAACTTGTCCAAAAGTTCAAACTGGATCATAGAATCATAGAATATCAGGGTTGGAAGGGACCTCAGGAGGTCATCTAGTCCAACCCCCTGCTCAAAGCAGGACCAATCCCCAAATAAATCATCCCAGCCAGGGCTTTGTCAAGCCTGACCTTAAAAACTTCTAAGGAAGGAGATTCCATCACCTCCCTAGGTAACCCATTCCAGTGTTTCACCACCCTCCTAGTGAAAGTTTTTCCTAATATCCAACCTAAACCTCCCCCACTGCAACTTGAGACCATTACTCCTCATTCTATCATCTGCTACCACTGAGAACAGTCTAGATCCATCCTCTTTGGAACCCCCTTTCAGGTAGTTGAAAGCAGCTATCAAATCCAGGATGCAGGCTGCTAGATGTTTCCGTCTCGTCTTGTGACATTTGTAGGCATTGTATTGGTTGTTTATGTTGCTTTACTCCACACGGTCTTTTTGTTGATGAAAAGCTGATAGGGCCAGAAGTACAGTTTGTTAAACCTCTACAGCGCAGTTAATCTAATGATCTGCCAGAAATGTACAAAGGCATGATGTCTCATTAATAATTACTGAGTCATGCAAAGAGAGATGTTCCCTTCTTTACTTACGTAATGGCAAATACGCATTAAAACCTTGGGTATTCAATTCTGTGCCTGCATGCCTTTTTAGTCTCCTTCTTAGCATATGCACAACATGCCTCAGGTGGTACATGACCAGGACTCATCACTGAATGTGGTCTGCTGGTTGGATAATTAGGTTCCCAAGCTTGGGCCTGGTACTGAAGGGGAGCGTGACATGAACACCGATCTATGCCCCAGGCCTTCTTAGTGACATTCCACAAAATGGCATCCTCCATGCCGTGTGACCTGAGTAGGGTGCCTTTTTGGACCACATTTGAATTCTGAGGCATGCAATGCCTGCATAGTGTAACACAGATGGCACGCCCCTGCATTTGGAAGGCACTCAATTCGTCCTTTGCTTGTAACAAGTGGATCTGAAATTACTCCAGGATACCACTTTTCCATCCTCCCAGGAACTGGATTACAGCCTACTCACAAGTTGGGATGATTTCCATTCCCCTTGCTTGCTTACAAAAGCTCATTTAGCTTGTGTTTTATCTTTAGTGCAGGGATGGGTGTTGTTATATTCTGGTTTCTCTGCATGTATAATTTACTTGCATAGAATTTCTGTAGCATGGTCTTTTTCCAACAAAAAAGAAATAACAGTCTTCTAAGAAATCAAATTCAGATCATCATACTTTTTTCCCCTGGGTTCTGTTTCTAATCTCCCTGTTCTTTCCAAACTAACGAACTCCCTGGGATAACTCCGCATATACAAAATTCAGTAAGGGTGTTGTGGCAAACCCAGCCAGGCTCACTGAGCAATATTTTAGGAATAGACATTGCTGTCAAGATGACGACTTTCTTCTGTCCAGATAAGCAGAACCAGCAACCTCTCAAATACTACAACTAGTATTTCTCTGTTGATTAGTCACCTGAGACAGCACGAAGAGCAGTGAGTTGTGCACCTAACCTCCCATAGAATAAATGTGTCACCTTTTTGACGTTTAATTATGAGTAGCAACAATATTGCTCCCCAACATACATGTTTGCTGCATACAAATATGATTGCTAGAAGAGTTTCCTCTCTTTCTTGACCCTCTGGGGAAAAAAGCAGAAATTCCTGAACCTGGATGGATACTAGGGAAACTTCCATGCTGCAGATGTGAATATGGAGACCACCAAAATGCTAGATATCTTCACTCAAATGCAGCTTGAGCTGACTGCCACGCTCAAAAGACATGTACTATGAATAGAAAAAAAGACTCAAAAGAATATGAAATAATGTTTTTGATGAAGAAGGGCAGGGGGAAAAGGGTGTGGGATTGTGAACAGTAAGAAAGTTAAGCACTTCAGGGAAAATGTAAGGGATAGTCTATGTTAAAACACAATCTTACTAATAAATCTAATTTTACATGATAATTAAATGTACAAAACCATGTCAAAGCAATGCTGTGATTCAGACTTCACACACACTAAATCAGGAAATTAAAAATTATGGTAATCCCACAGCAATCATACTAGATCTTTTGTGCATAAAGTACACTTCAACAGTAAGAATCCCATCTGGCATACCCTCAAAGCAGTGAAACAGTAGTGTATGTAGTAAAGTGTCTGTGTAGTATAAAGTCTGTCAAGTCGTGGCTAAAAATTCCATCTTTATAGCCATATATTCTTTAAGTATTGAGCCCTATTTGGAAATTTTGGTGACTTTAAGGGGAGGGGAAAGGAAAGAAAAAATAAATGAAAATCAAAGTGACATATTTTCAGTAAAAATGGAAAAACTTAATGCAAGAGCGCACACATTTCTAAACTGAAATCACCTTACAGAACAATAGCTTCCTGATAGCTATCCAAACTATATACCAGTACTATTACAATTAAATCAGAACAACAATAGTGCAAAGTGCTTTTTGTAAATTTTGCTTCAAATTAACTTTTCTTTAATGTTACTTACATCGTCCTCTTTGGTTCCACCCCAGAAATTAGTTCCACCAGCATAGCTTGGAATGTTTAGCACAGCTATGCCTTGAAGACTGGGGAGGGGGATGTATTGTCCATCACACTGTAATGCATAAAAACCTATGTGAGAATGTAAAACAAATGACCTGATAAAGTAATCAACCATTTCTAATTCACAAAGCATTTCAACAGAGCCAGCAATGGAAGCTAAAGTCAATATTGCATTAGTAGCTCTATGAGAGTCTATTTTCCCTATGCTGGGAAGTAGCTCTACATGAATCTATTCTTCACACCCTAATCAAGATTTTTTTCTTGCACTACAAAATATTTGAGCTACAAATATCTGCATCAGTGTCAAAAGGTAACTCTCTCTGTCCCTTCATAGAAATTTGCTCAAGTTCCCAGCAGTAACTTCCTGCATTTATATGTCAATCTCTAACTACTAGGAATTTGGAGGTTTTTTGCATCTTCTCCTGAAGCATATGGGGCTGGCTGCTGCCAATGACAGGATACTGGGCTAGCAGGACTGATCTTGGTGCATATGGTCCAGCATATCTACTCTCTTCTAACCAGAAATACTACCAACAGCAGATAGCATCTTTTAGTTGCAATTTAGATCTCATCACTGGAAAAATAAGTATACTACTGCAGTGCAAAGAGGTCAAAATGAGCATACAAAATATTATATGTATATAATATGTATAAAATGTTAATAAAATGTAAAAAGCTATGTAAAAATATATAAAAAGAGGAATACTACTTTCTTAAATAAACTAATATATTGTAGCATTCCATTTGTCAACCACATAATGACAGAAGCCATTGCAGCATATCTACTTGTTAACTCTGGGATAAAATCTAGAAAAAAATTGCTATGAAAAATGGGAAAAAGTACTTATTGTGAGATTTCACTTTAAATGTGAGATTTCATTGGATGCTGCCACCTTCATCTCTCATTATTTCAAAAAAGGCATAATTCACCCATTGGATAATTAGAATCTCACCCTGCAGAGATATTCATAGTATTGCTAAACTATTATTATTAGGATTTAGCATCCAAAGCCTGCTAGATCCTTTGCTAAATATGCAAGACGACTGTTTCCTACTCTGAAGTGCTTAGGATATAATCAGACAAACAATGAAAGATGGAAGGAAAGGATTTAACAAACAAGCACAATGAGAAAGGTGAAGTTAACCAAAAGTCCAATTAGTGCTTATATGCTTGGCTTCACTTCTGTATTTGCCTCAGTGCCCTGAACTGTTCATGCCCATTTGCTATCCCATGATGAAAAGACTTATTTCACCATTTCCCTTGTACTCTGCATTGTCCACTTCTGACAATTTACAGAAAAACAGCCCGTCAGAAGATACTCACGAAATTCCAAACGTGGAAAAAGTCTGTGGAGCAGTCCCCTCTTTCTACATCCCCTATCCCCTAAAATACTTAAACAACTCTGGCTGCTGTTAAAAAGTAACCCTGGAGTCAGTGAGAGAACAGTTTTGGAAGTACAACATATTGAACCCACTTCTGAAAAAGTGACTCAAAATGCATTAGAAATACGCTTAGTAGCACCTGTGATCTCTGGTTTCACATTATTCCACCTTAACAGCAATTCAAAATATAAAAACTTAAATTATGACAGTATCCAAAGTATGGCATGAAATTAATAGATGTGACTGCCACTTGTGAGTTATAGTATATGATGAGTTCTAACTTTTGAAAATGACTAATTTTATTTCACTCTTCAATGCTGTGTATTTTATCACAGCACATAACACATATCATTATGTAAGACAATACTGAATATGAAACTTCCACTGACTTTTTTACTTCCAAAAAATTAAGAAATAATTATGAAAAGGTCAGATTTGAATTCTAAAATATATTTTATTCAAAAGAAATGTTACATTTGAAGGTTCTTAAATTAGAAATCCACCTGGAGCTTACATAATGTTCTTTCCTATCATCATCTCACTAATTACAGCACAATTTCTAGATAATTGCTGAATCCCTCAATAATGGAAACTTTCTTCTATAATACTAAACCTTCTAAAGTGCACTCAAGAGAAAGAGTTATAATAAATTAAAATTACGCCCTCAGGTTAACAGGTATCTTCATATAAATAAAATGAACTTCCAGATAAAATATTTAGCACAAAGAAAAAGACAATGCATGTTCTTTCTTTCCCCATCACACTTTGGAAGAAAACTTGCATAACAATTTCCCAGACTTATATCACGTCTAATCTCTTGCTACATATCTGAACTTGTTAAGCATTAATGTCTTTTTCAAGTTCCCAGTTTTCTGAAAAAAGCTTAAATTTGGTTTTAGAACTAGAGTAGGAACTAGCCAGAATGAATTGATTTATACATATATCTGTGTTGTGGCAAGACACAATATCTTGCTACTTCTACATAGCTCCCTCAATATTGGAATTAGGAGAGTATCTAAATGCCCTAGTTCTTTATGTACTAAATTCTTTATGTACTACATTCATCTGTCATTTATCATGAAGTCATTTTTAATGATTCTTAAGCCTTCTTTTCCAAGATGTTTATTATGTACTTTGTATAGACATTTAGTCAGTTTCCATACAGGTTAAACCAACCTGATAGGATTAATAATCTTTTTTCCCATAATGTATATATGTTTTTATAGTTGTTCTTGAGACCTATTCTCCATTCAATGTGTCCCCAAAACTTCTTATTGGTGTCAGTGGGAGTTGCATATTGAGAAATCAGATCACTTAGAATCTATTGTCTCTTTAATTATACAAAAAAATAATAGGACTGACAATGATAAAAGTTATTCAGAAACATTGGATGCCATACTTTTGCAGATTTCAAAATACTTATTGTGTGTCCAAGCATTCACATTGTGATGAACTTCTCATCCACTGCATTTCACAGACTACAATTATGAGGGACAGATTTTTCATAGTTTCACCTAACTTGTTAGGTAAAAAACAAATGAGATATTTCAAGATGATCCCCATGTTCTGCACTGTAAATTTTAATGGCAAACACTCATTGTATCTGTAAATAAAATAAATATTACCTCAAGCTGAACTTTTTGTTCTAAGTTCTTATAGGTCCTTTGCAGTAATTCTTTGGTACCAAGCACCCCATACCACATCATGTTCTTTGTCCGGCTTCTGGAAATAAGTAAATAAAAATTCATATACTGAAGCATGCAATTTGTTATGTTTCAAAGCTGTAGAAAGAGTCAAAAGTTAAGGATATAAAATAAAGCAAACAGAATAACAACATTAAGAAAAATTAAATTCCTCTGCTTTATCACTAAGAACTCCATTACCGGCACTTTTCAGGGTGTTCTTCTCGCTTATTATTAAATTCTAATGAAATTTTTGCATCTAATCCAATTCCAAAGTAGTTGTTCATGACACATTTTTCTGAATATCCTTCCCTGTGAAAAGAATACATATATGTAAGTACCCAGTTATGAAGTTATCTGAACAATTACTTTAGAGCTTTGAGTTAGATTGTGGCTGGCCCTAGCATAGGCAAATGACTGAGGGAGGGTGCAAAGCATTTGATTGATTGATCTTAGATACTTATATGGCCCCATCACTCAGTACCTGAACACCTCACAAACTTTAATGTATTTAAACTCTCCACACCCCTGGAAGACAGGGAAGTGCTATTATCCCTATTTTACAGATGGAAACTGTGGCACACAGGAAGTCTGTGATGGAGCAGGAAATTGAGCCCAGATCTCCAAAGTCCTAGGCTGGTGCCATAACCACTGGACCATCCTTCTGCTCTATAGCAGTCCCAGGGACGATGGAGTGTAAGTCACCTCAAAAGGGACAGAGAAGAGACAGGACTTTACCTCCCCAACCCTACCTAGAGAAGCTTGCCCATGGTGGAGGAAGTTGCATGCTCCTAAGGTGAACAGAGCTTCACGTGTGTATCAAGGAGCTTCATTGGCCACAAGGCCTTCAAGCGACCCTGCTGTAGCAATGCAACTCTGCATTGCTTTTAACTCAGGGCCTCTGCCTAAAAGACACCATCTGGCTCTTTGAATTTATTGAGCATTATTATCTATAAAAATTGTGCTTTAAGGCTTGCATTATTCATTCCAGTAATTACAAAGTACAATTTCTTAAAGAAATGATTAAGGAAAAAAGACTGGACCTCAACACAGTCAATTTGAGAAAACAAGGAGATTTTCTTACAGTGAATCTGGATCAGGGTCAATAAATGGGGTAGCACCAAATGGATCAATGTTTGCAAGTAACATTTTGCTGATAATAGAACTCCCCGCAATTGAGGCAGCTAATCCAGCTCTTAAACCTGAAGAAGATAACACAGAAACAAAACAATATTAAAAAACAGAGTCACAGCAATATTTTTTAATGTAACGCATGTAATTCTGAGAGATTGTATTGTCTATAGCCAAGCACAGGACGGACAGGAAATGCGCTTTCTCAGACAGCTCTGCTACCGCACCTCATTTCTTACCTACATTTACCTCTTTCTTCCAGTCTTGGCTTCTCTTGAGCAGAAAGCCAACTGAGTTGAATTCTGTGGTGGTTCACTGTCCACCACTGGAGAAAAAAGTCACAATTTCAATCCAAGACTCCGGAGGTGACAGGTTGCACAGTAATTAACTGGCTCATCTAATGCCACTGAAAGTTACCATATTTTTCATCTCTTAGTCAAGCCACCCAGTCTCCAAACTATTTCATTACTTTGTGTTGGTTTTGGGAGGAGTTGGGGGCTGGGAGGCGCGCAGGCTTCCAGAGCAGGATCATTGGTCATGCAGCCTGTCATCACATTTAGAATCTTTGAGAAATGCTTAACTCCTTAATTTGGCTTGATAAATGTATGTCCAAGAGGGAGTTCTTCCCTTGCCACCCTTTTACACAAGAGAACTTCCCTGCCAAATTTGTAAAGCCAGCATTTTGATCTCTTAGACAGGGAGGAAGGGGTTGAAGACAAGTGAGAGAAGGACAAAAGAGATAGAACAAACAAGTATGGGTGGAAAATGAGGGCAAGGGGAATAGAGAACAGAAAGACAGTGCTGGAAAGGAGAGGGATCGGGAGGAAAGAGTGAGAGAGAGACAGACAGGTGTAAGAACACAGAAATACAAGTTAAATGAAAATAAATAAGGAAGACAGAAGAGGAGAGGCTGGCAGGAAGAACTTGACTAATGAGCTAAGAAACAATTTTTGTTTCTACCATGGGAAGGGTCAGAGCCTGATTAGTTTTGCCCACTGGAAAGTTGGGCCATGCCATGCCCATTTTGGCTAATATCAAAGTAACATGCACATCTGTGTTTAATTAATGCAGACAGAAATTTGCTTTCAAAAGCTTTTAGTTAAAGTGATCTACAAACAATATATACTTAGTTTAAACATATGTTGTTAATATTGATAATGAAAGTTCATTAAGCCAGTGTTTAGCAATGCTTTCTGGTATACATTTTTAATTTGGGATGTGTACAGATTTCCTAACTGCTATTGTTGCAAAGTACCTTTTTATAGTTTAATTTATGGTATTTTTACTGACAGGTATGTCCCCTTGCATTTAATTCAGTCAAAAGATCATTTCTTACCAAACTCTGGCCCTTAGTCTCTTACTAGGCTAGCATAGCCTTCATCCACTAGAGGATCAAGGTTCCTTTGACTCCACTAATCAGTCAGTAATGGACGATGAACACAGCCCTCCCATTTCTGCTCCTCATTCCCCAAACCAAGTGCAATGCTTTTGCAATATATCTGGTGCTCAGGACAGTGACAAGAAGCATTTTCAATTACCATACATTCTCTATTGTACCACACAATGAGGTTATGCATATAAATTCACTAATTTTTGTAAAGTCTTTGACATCTCTGGGTGGAAGACACTATATAAGTGCAATGTATTATTATTTAACAACTAATTGTGGCATATAGCACGATACTAAAAGGACTAATAGAGTTCAGAATCATCATTACCTGGGCAGATTATCCTGGTGTTAAGTACAGGCAGGTTTTCTTTGCCGGCTGCCACAGCTGGGACAGAGAAAGAGCCAGTATGAGAGGGGATGCCCCGACTTGTATGTCGATCTGGAGATTTTGGTGCAGTTTTAACTATGCCAAAAAAAGAAGAAGAAATAAAGTTAGAACAAAATATACACCCACATATGAATTGTAGATACAATTGCATATGTACTTATCTAAGATTCAGAGCCTCAACATATTGTACAAGCATGAACTATTAATCTAACCCAAGGGTTCTCAGACTTTTGTACTGGTGACCCTTTTCACATTGCAAGCCTCTGACCACGACCCCCCTTATATATTAAAAACACTTTTTTATATATTTAACACCATTATAAATGCTGAAGGTAAAGCGGGATTTGGGGTCGAGGCTGAGCTCATGACCCCCCCCAATGTAATAATCTCATGACCATCCTGAGGGGTCCCAACCCCCAGTTTGAGAACCCCTGATCTGACCTATTAACTCTCTGAGATCTCTGGAGAACCAGCAAATATCTGTATTGTTTTATATGACTATTGTGTATCCCTCTGTGTGTTTGCTTGTGATGGGTTACTTGTTATGGATTTTAGGTCAAAAGGAGTTGTTAAAGAAACCAAGGAGGAAAGATGAAATAATGCCCTAGATAAGAATCACTCCAGGAAATGTTCAAACACAATAACCAGGAATATAGCTGCGAAGATGTAGCTGTTTTGCCAAGGCTGAGAATCTAGAGATCAAAAAGTTTCCTATGCTCGTGCACGCAACGCACGCACACCTAATGTGGAATGGACGTGAACAAGCACTCGACGAAGAATGGGATAAATTGGGGTAGAGCACAAGAAACTGGGAAAGTAAATAAATGTCTCCTACCCATGCCCAAAACATGGTTTGCCACAGTAAAGCTGCCATGTAGTAGTACTGAAGTATCCAGAAAGAGTTACACAATAAGAAACTTTCAGTTTAACAAAAATATTACTTCTAAAGCTACTCATTACATGGTTATAGAATTTCAGCTAGAACCTTCCTCAGTTCCCTCCTGCTTGGCTTTCTGCTACATACAATCTCTTAGGGCATGATCAAAAAAGACTACCTGTTTTAAAACCTCCAAACAAGACCCCGCTAAATGGGAATAGTAGAGAAGAGGAAGGTGTCACATACTGATGACCCTCCACCCCAGCAAGATTTCAATCTTCCCAGGGTTAAGGACAGAAAACTACTATAATTCCAGTGCATCCAGCTGGAACTGACTATTGTCAAGTAGTTCACCAAGCCAAGACAGATCTAGTAGGTCTATGGGCAATAGATGATATTCAGCTGTGTATCATCAATACACGGGTGATGTTCTATCCTGTGTTTAGAAATAACTCCCAGGGCTGTCTAAATGGTCCTAGTGGCTGCTCTGACCCCAAGAGCAGCCAATATTTGGAAAAGCGGAAAGAAGGCTTAGCCCCCCACATCCCGCTAGGCTCCTTAGATGTGCAGTATGGAATCTCACTCCATTTCTCGAGGACAGGGAAAACCTCTGCATAACTGAGGATGGTCAGCATCCTTCTCTCTGAAGGCCTCTCAGCACATGAAGTTATACTGGTATAATTGTACAGATACAGTTAAACCACTGCAACTCCCCATGTTATTCCAAAATCAGAGTGGCTCTTCCCATTTTAGCCTAAACTGCTTCTAAAACAACAAAGATAAACGAGAAAAAAGGCACACTTTTACAGAATAAAAGTTTCCTCTTGGAGAGTTATACCAGTATAACTATAGCAGTTTAAATTCATACAGCACTTACTGTATACTGGTACAACTTCCTGCGTAGAAAATCCCTAAGCTAATCATTTACAGTGGCTGCCAACAGTGGCATCAAGTAACTAGGATGTGGAGGCAAGAGAGCTTCCAGGTATTGAGTTTCTGGGAAATCAGAGAAGTACTGACCTTCCTCGTCCAAAACCAAACTGAACTCAACAGGGGAGAGAAAGCCTTTTGAGGTCCCCTGTCTCTTGATGTCAAAAGGCTTGGTAATGGAAACCAGTCAAGAGCTGACCCTTCACAAAGACCACAAACTCACAGAAGCGATCAGCAGAAGTAACTGCTAATAGAATGGAGGAGAATGAATCAATAAGACGTCACACTATGTAGAGGAGCTGAGTAGTCCATCAAACTACCAGTGTTAAAGACAGTGGATAGATCAAAGATGAAAGGATGGAAAAGAGGCGCTTAGCCATGGCCAGGAATAGGTCACTAGTGATCTTGGTAAGAGCAATTTTGTAACACCTATTGACTTTTGGCATAGCACTTCTGTGTGCCTGCATAGACAGAAGATGATCACACTCCTGATAGCTCTTGGTCATCTCCTCCGCAGTTTACTGTACATGCCCGAACTACTTCAACTTCTGATGGCCTGAACCATACTGACCTCCATGTACACGGAAAAGAAAAAAATCCACGGAAATCAGCTGATCATTTTCTTTCACCATTTGCACTATCATGGTTTCAAAAAGTTCACAGAAAATATACTATAAAAAGTCAACAGTTAATATAATCTTGCACATTACAAACAGAACAATGTGAAAATGTCCTGCATTTCATATGGGTGAATTATTATGTTGACAAACTGAAGAGAGTACAGAAAAGAGTCACAGAAATTATTTGAGGGCTGGAGAAAATGCCTTACTGTGAGAGATGCAAATAACTCAATCTGTTTAGCTCATCAAACAAAGACTGAGTAGTAACTTTATTATGGAGTGTAAGTACCTTCACATGGAGAACGTAAAGGGTATCAAATCTAGTAGAGAAAGTCATAACAAGAACCAATTGCTGGAGGTTAAAGCTAGAGAAATTCAGATTAGAAATAAAGCACAATTTTTTAACAGTGGGGGTGATTAAGCATTAGAACAAACTACCAGTTAAGTGATGGTTCTCCAGCATCCTGAAAAATTAAGCCTAAATACATTTTCAGAAGATATACTTGAGTCAAATTCAAGTTATTGGGCTCAACATAAGGGTAACTGGGTGAGGATCTTTAGCCTGTTATATACAGGAAGTCAGACTACATCATCTAACTGTCCCTTCTGGCTTTAAAGTCTAAGAATTCACAAATTAACTACAGAAGTTATAAGGAGATGACGCTGAAGGACATAATATCAACACAAAAACATGATTCTCATGTGTATGACAAAACACCATTCTTAAGTGTTAGGGAGCTAACAGATGGAAAATTATATTCAAATTTTATCTAATTAAACATTATTATCTATTTAGACTAAGGTAATTAATGCATGGAAAATTCTACTTTCATAAAGCAACTGAGGGAGAATCTCAGAGGATTAACAAATAATACACAGAACACAATTATCTTTCACTCTGCATAATGCTCAAAAATTCACAGTGCTATTCTTACAACTCGTTTTCTCAGTACTCAGGAACAAGGCAGTAGCATTAAAAGAAAAATCAGCAGAACAGCTGCTCTTTATTTGACAGATGAGACTCATGGGGATAAGCTGCAATAAAAATAAAGTTTTGCTGTTCATGCTCTGATAAAAACTAACACAGTCCTCATGAGTAAAACTGATGTTTCATTGCAGGTAATTGAATTAATGTTTCATGGTTTCTCCTGAAACACCCATCTCCCACTGACAATATTAACATGTACTCCACTTCACACATTAGATGTATGAATACTGATACAACTTCCTAATAAGTACACTAGTATTACTCTAAGAAGCAACGGTTATTTGATCCACAAACAAGTTCCTTTTTGGCTATTCCTATCTACTAGAAATGTTTATCGGCTATGAAATCAGCAAATGCAAACTACCACCAAGTTAGGTTAAGCTTCCTCTCTCTCTTTTTGCAGTAACGAGGATGTTATAATAACGAGGATGTTCAACTCTGCACATGATGTTTTAAATAAAGGTCTACATATTTATTTTTAAATACTATGGTTCTGATATGCAACCCTCCATTATTTTAAAAGCAGAATTTGTGGAAGAACAAATTCAGCACAAGTTTCTGTATATGAAGCAGAGACTTCTTAGAAAAATATTTTTTCCTAACATAACAGACTCTTTGGCTTGTCCACCTCCAAATAATTCAACTCAGCCCATTTCTGTTCAAGTATGGCAATGAGGAGCTCCAGCACATGGTACATCCTCATTGTAAAGGTAATTTCTAATCACCAACAATTAATTAATTAACAATATAAGTAAAATAAAATTCTAAGTTTCATTCTTTATTATTGTGATAAATAAAGGGGGGTGATAGCTCCCTCTGATGGGCACCCAGCCAGCCAGCCAGCTGTAAAATCCCTGTTGGTAGCTGTTCTTTACTTGCTTTACTTGTAAAGGGTTAAAAAGTCCACTGGGTTTAAAAAAAAAAAAAAAAAAAAAAAAAGAAGTGGGCACCTAACCCAAAGAGCCAATGGGAAGGTAAAACTTTTTAAAACTGGGAAATAAACTTTCCCTTTGTCTGTTGTTCTCTGGGCTGGAGGACAAAACAGCCATGCTATAAGTAGCTTAAGCCAAGAATGATCATAAATCATCAGATCATACCTAGAACTACTTATCAGAACTCCAAATGTGTAAGTAGATCAGAATGTTTAGCTAGACATGATTAGGGTTATTTCTTTAATTTCTTATTGGCTTGTGGACTCCTCTGTGCTAACTACAGATGCTTTTGTTTGCTTGTAACCTTTAAGCTGAACTCCCAAGAAAGCTATTTTGGGTGCTTGATTTTTGGAATTGCTCTTAAAAGCAAGCAAAATCCAGATGTAATTTTTTCTTTTTTATTTTTAATAAAATTTATCTTTTTTAAGAACAGACTGGATTTTTGGTGTTCCTAAGAGGTTTGTGCATGTGGTTTGATTAGCTGGTAGCCACAGCTACTTTCCTTTGTTTTCTTTCTCAGCTCTTCCCTGGGGGGGTCGGGAGAAGTGTGTGAAAGAGCTTGAGGGCACCCCACAGGAAGGAATTCCCAAGTGCTCCCTACTCAGTTCAAAGGGGGCTTTTTTGCACAAGGGTGGTGGCAGCGTTTACCAAGCCAAGGTCAGAGAGAAGCTGTAACCATGGGAGTTTAATACAAGCCTGGAGTGGCAAGTATTAATTTTTAAAATCCTTGAGGGCCCCACTTCTACACTCAAAGTGACGGAGTTGGGATTCAGCCTTGACAACTATAATTAAACTTTAAACGTAACGGTCATAAACATTTCCAGCCTTAGAGTCTGAAATCCTTTCAAAAGGGCTCAGCACAGGCAGCAGGAACAGAAGCTTTCCACATTAGCCCTTCTTTGTGCTCTAACCCTGCTTTAAAAGGAACCACCTACACGGAACAAGTTCGTTTCCATGCCCATTCAATCCTTCAAAACCCTAGCCTCTCTGGTAAGTGTACACTTATTTATTGCCATTTGTGCCAATTTCAATAACATTTTGTTCCCTCTTTAAAATATATAGCAACAATACAAGTCTAGCACATAAAATCAGGTTTCTGTTATATAGTTATGATGTCCTACTAAGGATATCAAAGTAGATGAATATGGCCCAGACTCCAAAGGGCACATTCTGGATTCTTAACATGTCATCGGCCCAAATACCACATAGGGAAACAAAGGTTTGGAAAGATACCCACATTGAAAAAAATAAAAGTTAGGGTTGTGAATGTTGCATCCATTAACTAGCATTAACAGAACGCTATAGTTTAAAAAAAAAAAAAGCCAGAAATTCAGGGTATCAACAATTAAGGTTCCAACATCATATTAAACTCATAGATATTAAAAACTATCAGCAGTTTCCATCCGAAACTAAAATCTGTCCTGTTGAGAACACGAATTCTAACAGATGATCTTGAATTGTCTCATATAAACCTGCACTGATCTTTTCAACTTATATCAGGTGCAGGAAGGCTTCACTCTGCTGTTTCTCAGGAAGGTGTCAAAACAACAGAACAGAACCATACGATGCCTCAAAGAAGTTATAAAAGCTTTGCAAAAACAATCATCAAAGCTTACAGCACGGAGTCCCACTTTCAGGCCTCATACCTGTTTCAAGAGCCACTACAAGTGAAGTCAGGTGAAGTTCAAGATGGCTGCTATCGAGAGATGTATAGGACAGTTTACTCACAAAGATGACTTTTTTTCCCAAAAAGTGGAGAGTGTATATGTGCATCAGAATCAGGCTAATAATGGAAACTGTCTAACCGGTTTAACTATGAAGTCACTACTTTGGTTTCATAATAGAAACAATACTCTATAGAGTTTTAAAGAATTTTACTCTGGATTTACTTACTTGTCAGAGATTCATATTCCTTTGTATCTTCCTCTTTTTCTTCTTCTTTGGATTCATCCAATTCCTTACTATATTCTATAGGGGATTGGTTCACTTGTTCTTCAGTATGAGCATTCTGCTCATCCACAACTGCACAGAAGGAGGGAAAATAGTTAAAATTTCTTCAGGGGAAAATACACATATGTAAAGCTTCTGTAGAAAATTAACATCCTACTTCTGTGGCACTAATTTAGAACATACAGATGTTAAGAAAAGGACTGTTCTGCCTAATCAGTTCAAGAGCAGTTTATCAATCCTCTGCCAGTGATAATGAAATAAATAAACTGAGAGGTTTATGATTCACCACCATATCGATAATAATACTTTAAAAATGGAGCTCGATGATGGTTTGAGCAAAGCTTCCTGCTGATAATTTTCAGTACTTTTCTTTCTGAAGGAGAAGAGTTACAAAAGTAAACAAAACACATTACATCAGAAATCCCATCTAGCCCAGTTATACGCTATATAGTTGGGTCAAAGTTTCTAATATCACTATTTTCTGATAATATATTTTGAGTCTAATTTTCAAAATTACATGCACACAACTGTGTGCTTAATTTGTGCATGCAATTAGATATAGTGTCTGAGCATGCTTAAGGCTAGTTATGTATAACTGGCCACCTGCATTCACAAATACCCACAGTAATTGTGAGACTCAGTGCAAAGCAGGTGCATTGCAGGTGCATTTTTGTAAACCTGACTAATTTTGTAAACAAAAGCTTTCTCTTTTACTTTTGAATAAATTAAACTCTGAATTATAGTTCTATAACGTAGCCTACCTATGCTATGAGGAACCTGAAGAGAACACTCAGACATTGTGACATCCTGTCCATTGAAGTATACATTTGCTGATATACAACATATGAAGCTACACATTTAATCAGAAAAATAGGAACAGAAAATATATGTACCTAAGTGTACATTAACACTACTGTTGAAAGCAAAACTTAGCACTAAGGAGCCTGATTTCCCAGCCGCTGCATGCAAGCTAATTCCTCTGACACCTATGTAAGCTGTACACATGTAGCACCTGGAGAAGTGGGTCCCTGACTTCTGGTGATCAACTATGCAATCTTATTGCTACTTTCACCCAATTTTGGCATTGAATTTCTTCATTTTTAAAGAAAAATATTCCTGTAAGCTAAATTACACCATAAGACTTTTCTATAAGAAAATGAATTCAGTAACTATAAATTTAGAAAGCACTTTTAAGTGCAAGATTAAGAAAAAATAGGAATGCCATTTATTTCTGCAAATTTAAAAAATAAAACCCAAAGCATATGTGCTTGTACTCCTCTCAGGAATTCAGACCAACATGACAAAAGGAGCAAAGAAAGTGGTACTTGGTAGGGATTTCTTACATTGTTGAGTACATCTCCACTAGCTACTCCCTTTGGCAGCAAACAAATGTCATGTTAAGGACTCCATCTTGTCCATCAGATAGCACAGGAATGAATATGGTATAAAGATACAGACAGACAGAATACTCCTCTCCTCTCTCTCACTCTCTCTCTCTAGGATAGGAATATTCTAACACATGGCATATCTTGCCAGATAGCTTATAACAACCATCTACTGAATTCATGTAAGAATATGGGAATCAAATATTAACAATGGAACTTTATGCAACAGAAACAGTGACACTTTATGGTTAACAAGCAAACTCTTGCTGATGTTCACCTTTTTCTGCTTGTTCAATGATTTGCCTCACTGCCTTCTTTAAACTGTTTGCCCGCAGCATTAACTGTTCTCTTGGTTTGAAGATTTTCTGAGTGGAAGACTTTGCAATACTGTCTGTTAACTGTTCCTTGCTTTCAGACAAGGATTCTTCACTTGAAAACTCCTCAACTTCTTCCTCTACAATGGGAGGAGTGATCCGTGGTAGGATGGGAGTAGCTTGGGCTTCGGTGTGAAGAGCTTGGAGCAATAAGTCTAACTTCTCATTTAATTCTGAACACTAACAAAAGTTACACATACAAACAAAAAGAAAAAAAAATCACTTCAGTGTCAATTCAAAAGTTAACTACAAGATTGTAGTGTGGGGACCTAAAAGTCTAAGCTGGGATAATGATTTCTCTTGTGCAGGATATTTGTTGTATTCTTCATTAAACACTATTTTAATAGTTTTCTGTTTTGTTTAAGCATACAGTGAAGAAATAATATCAGAGACTGAAATACAAAGGCATCATTGTACAATAACTTAGTCAGCAGAGTAAGTATTCTTTTTTCTGCTATGTAATTTTTCTCTCGCAAACCAGACTCTTAATTTCCTTACCCACTCTCAATAACGGGTCTGTGATTTCAGCCTGGCCCACGATATGTACTATTGTCTCCCCTCCTCCAGCTGGTTATTTTCTCTTCACAATCCCATTGTTTTATTGCAATTAATTGTATCCCTTTTAGAGAGAAGTCAATTCCTACAGCAGTATATTTCTGCAAATGATTGTGGTTGTAGCCATGCATTTTACTCACTTTCCCAATATATACCTAGGGCAACAGTTCTCAAATGGTGGGTCGAGACCCCAAAGTGGGTCACGGCCCCATTTTAATGAGATTGCCAAGGCTGTCTTAGACTTGCTAAGGCCCGGGGCCGAAGCCGAAGCCTGAGGCTCATGTTACAGGCCCCCTGCCTGGGGCTGAAGCCCTTGGGCTTCGGCCTCCCTGCCCAGGGCAGTGGGGGCTTGGGTTTGCCCCTCCCCACCACCTCCTTGGGGCAGCGAAGCTCTGGTGGGCTCAGGCTTCGGTCCCCACTCCTGGGGTCATGTAGTAATTTTCGTTGTCAGAAGGGGGTTGCGGTGCAATGAAGTTTGAAAACCCCTGGCCTAGGATACATGCTCGCTATTAACTGAAAAGTAAATAAATATTTTTTTCAATTGATAAGCTTTTCAATAACATCAAATGTCCATTATTTAGCCTAACCAAAACAAGGCTGAGAGGAGATATGATTGCTGTTTATAAATACATCAGAAGGATAAATACCAGGGAGAGAGGAGAGTTATTTAAGTTACACACCAATGTGAACACAAGAACAAATGGATATAAACTGGCTGTCAACAAGTTTAGACTTGAAATTAGACAAAGATTTCTAACCATCAGAGGAGTGAAGTTCTGGAACAGCATTTCAAGGGCAGCGGTGGGGGCAAAAAACCTAACTGGCTTCAAGACTGAGCTTGATAAGTGTATGGACTGCCTACAATGGCATGTAGCTGCAGTCCCATCATACCGGTAACAGCAAATATCTCTAATGATTGATGATGGGACACTAGATGGGGAGGGCTCTGAGTTAGCACAGATAATTCTTTCCCAGGTGTCTGGCTGGTTGGTCTTGCCCACGTGCTCAGGGTCTAACTGATTGCTATATTTGGGGTCAGGAAGGAATTTTCTCCCGGGTTAGATTGGCAGAGAACCTGCAGCATGGGGCACCGGTGACCTGCACGTTTAAAATAGTGCAAATGGTGGATTCTCTGTAACCTGGCGTCTTTAAATCATGATTTGAGAACTTCAGTAACTCAGCCAGAGGTTAGGGGTGTATTACAGAAGAGGGTGCGTGAAGTTCTGTGGCCTGCAATGTGCAGGAGGTCAGACTAGATGATCGTGTCGGTCCCTTCTGACCTTAAAGTCTATGAGACTTGTTTTTATTTTGTGGAATGGGAAAGAAAAAAGTTCATCTTTAGTAAATTTAATAGATTGTTTTCTAATGTAAAGTTGGTCCCTTTAATGGAAAGAAAAACAACTTATAGCACTGACCTCACTGAGAATAGGGTCAGGTCTCCTAAACTATTTTTGAATTAGAATACCCAGTCCCCTGAATTACTTTAATTTTCATTAAATTTTAAAAACCTAATAGGAGCTAGAAAAAAAACATGTTATGAAAAGTTCTTACTTTAATGGCCATGGTATCAGCTTCCTCTGCATTTTCCATTGTTTTTTCATAGGTCTTCCCTATTTTGGATACAAAGTCCTTTACGGTTTCACATAATATCCTTTGGATAAAAAAAAGGGAGTAAAATAGAAATAAATGAACTGGATGCATCTATTAATATTGATTATTGGATGTATTTTTTAATTAAATACTTATTTTTGGTTTTCTTACTACAATTCCACCAAACTCAAAGAGAACTCCCATGCTTCTTTTGCATGAGAACATTAAGAAAAAGTTATAGTGAAAGTTTTAAAATCACACACTTCACATGTCAAAGTGGACGAACCAATACAATTATAGCCATTACTCTACAGTGTATACTACTGTAAACCATTCTGGTTGTAAAGGGGACACCATCAAATCATTTTTAAAAGTAGATTTTATATTTTTCTTTTTTACACATTGGTTCCCTACTTCTTCCTTCCTTTTCCCCTTCTATTTCTAACTGACATGACATTAACCTGGTCATTTTTATTTATTGCCTTGTTTGCATATCTTTCATTATCAGTATCATCAACCTTACCAGCAGAGTTGATAGCAACTTGTGCTCCCTCTATGGACTTAGGCCAATCTGCAAATCATTCCACATGGGCAGACCCTTGCACTCATGCAGACTTCAGTGAGACTCTACGTGGGTACAGGGATCTGTACTGGGCCAGCACTCACCTCTCGAGAGTGCCCCCTTCTGGTACGGTGTGTCTGCAATCTTTCAGTCCTGGTGACCCCTGTCAGTAGTTCCCAGGTGGTTTTCCAGTGACTAAGCCCTCCGCTGAGTCACACACACTGTGTACGTGTATCAGAACGGACCCCTTCTGAGGTATACAGTCCACAAGGGGCCTATCTCACCACCCCTTGGCTGGTGTCTCTCTAGCCCTCCCTGGGCTCAGTCTTTAAGTAATCCTGGCCCTGGTATGGGATCATATCCCCAGAGCTTCCTTTCTGGAGACACTATCTTCCTGTGGCCTTCCCCGGGCTCAGTCCTTACTCAGTCCCAGCAGCCAACCAGGAGCTCCTTTGTTGCTCCCCTGGTCCCTGCCCACATTGAGCTGTCCGTGGTCCTGCTGCTCTTTCAGACAGCCAGGAATACAGTCCTCTCTTCTCAAGCCCCAGCCAGCAACTGACTGCTGCTCTCTTCTACAGCTCTTTTTATATGGCCCTGCTGGGCCCTAATTGGCTGCTCCCTGCAACCTCTCTCATTGGTTACTTCCCTGCAACCACTATAGGCCGCTTGGAGGACTTGTTTTCTGCTCCTTCCTGGCCTGGGCCTCTGGACCTAGTCTACCCCATCACAGGGCCCATTTCTCAATGCAGGATTGAGGCCTTTGAGATACATTCTATCCTGAGATATACCTGTCCAAATGACAATGATGTCAGTGACCTTTCACTAGTGTAAATGAGAGCAGAATTTGGCCCGTGTTGCCTACTCTAAACATGCAGAGCAAATTTATGTGTTGGGGCTTACATGAATACCTACTATTGTTAATTGTGTGTAGTTTCAATTCACAATGAATAAACGGAGGATCTTAAAAAGAGAGTCAACAATTAAAATCCAGAGTTCTGATCATCTGGCACAGATAAATTTTAAAGGTGTAGACCGTGTTGATACAAACTGCATTGTAATAACCCGCTTTCTTAGAGGGCAAAGAACTGTAATGACAGATGCATATACTCTTGGCTCTATTATCAGTCAATTTGTTGCTGCCAAAATGAAAGGCCCCTTTTTCTTTGAGAGGGTCAACAAGCATGTGGACAAGGGGGATCCAGTGGATATAGTGTATTTAGATTTTCAGAAAGTCTTTGACAAATTCCGTCACCAAAGGCTCTTAAGCAAAGTAAGCTGTCAGGGGATAAAAGGGAAGGTTCTCTCATGGATTGGTAAGTAGTCAGAAGATGGGAAACAAAGGGTAAGAGTTATAAATGGTCAGTTTTCAGAATGGAGAGAGGTAAATAGTGGTGTCCCCCAGGGGTCTGTACTGGGTCCAGTCCTATTCAACATATTCAGAAATGATCTGGAAAAAGGGGTAAACAGTGAGGTGGCAAAATTTACAAATGATACAAAACTACTCAAGATAGTTAAGTCCCAGGCAGACTGAGAAAAACTACAGAAGGATCTCTCAAAACTGGGTGACTGGGCAACAAAATGGCAGATGAAATTCAATGTTGATAAATGCAAAGTAATGCACATTGGAAAACATAATCCCAACTAGACAGATAAAATGATGGGGTCTAAATTAACGGTTGCCACTCAAGAAAGAGATCTTGGAGTCATTGTGAATAGCTCTCTGAAAACATCCACTCAATGGGCAGGAACAGTCAAAAAAGCAAACAAAATTTTGGGAATCATTAAGAAAAGGATAGGTAATAAGACAGAAATATCATATCGCCTCTATATAAATCCATGGTACACCCACATCTTGAATACTGTATGCAAATGTAGTCACCCCATCTCAAAAAAAGATATATTGGAATTGGAAAAGGTTCAGAAAAGGGCAACAAAAATGATTAGGGGTATGGAATGGCTGCCATATGAGGAGAGATTAATCAGATTGGGACTTTTATCTTGGAAAAGAGACGACTAAGGGGAGATATGATAGAGGTCTATAAAATCATGACTTGTGTGTAGAAAGTAAATAAGGAAATGTTATTTACTCCTTCTCATAACACAAGAACTAGGGGTCACCAAATGAAATTAATAGGCAGCAGATTTAAAACAAACAAAAGGAACTATTTTTTCACACAACGCACAGTCAACCTGTGGAACTCCTTGTCAGAGGATGTTGTGAAGGCCAAGACTATAACAGGGTTCAAAAAAGAACTAGATAAATTCATGGAGGATGAGTCCATCAATGGCTATTAGCCAGGATGGGCAGGAATGGTGTGCCTAGCCTCTGTTTGCCAGAAGCTGAGAATGGACCACAAGGGATGGATCACTTGATGATTACCTGTTCTGTTCATTCCCTATGGGACACCTGGTATTGGCCACTTTCAGAAGACAGGATATGGGGCTAGATGGACCTTTGGTCTGACCCAGTATGGCCGTTCTGATGTTCTTTTTCTCAGCAAGGTCAAATGGAACACTAGGATTTCATATGGGATTCATGATTTCCAGAGAGATGTGCCCTAATATATAGAGGTGTTCAAATTTGGGATCAAAATTTTGTGGCTTGAGCTCATATTTAATTATTACATATAGCTGCAGACTCCTACTTCCACAATGGTTATGTGTGAGCTTCTAAAAGATTGGATATGAACAACAACAAATAACGCTTTAAGTAAACCGGATCTCTTATATGCAGAAGTAACAATATAGTTTACATTTTAACTCAGTATGCTAATGTCTTAATTAACTAAGTGATCATTGCATTACATGATCTTTAAGATTTTTGTGTGATTGATTTGTTTAAATTACATTAACACATACAATATAATTATACAATACAACATAATTATAAAAAGAAACCAACTGTACTTTGTAACATGTAAATCAGGATACTGTTAGGTCAAACTAGCTGACCAAGAGTCAGAAGGAATTTGAGCTTACTGGAAAGGTTATAATGTTCATATATGTAGCTGGTACACAGGAATTTATCCCACACACTATAATCAAAATCATCAACTCACTTGGCAGATGATATGACAACTGAGTGTTGATCAGAATTGAGGATTTTTGTGAGATGAGCAGCAACTGAATCCTCATAAGCAGATATCTGAAAAGGTAGCAAAAATGAGTCTTCATATTCCACCCCGTTAGCATTTAACACAAAGTGGTAATTATATTCCCAGATAAGTGGGATTACTTCCAAAATATTAGATCTACACTTAGGGCAGAAAGGTCAGATGCTTCCCCTTAACTGCAATTTAATATTCAAAATCACAGTGACTGTGAGACGTTGAATTAGAGTTCTCTCTTTTCTGGATAAAAAATGAATGATAGTTATTTCTGTGCTAAAAATCCAGTTAAAGGTTTCCTTTAAGTTATCACCCTCCATAGCCAACAATATCATCCTATTTTTCTAGATGATGGTCTGAACAGATTTCAGATCTATAATAGTCAGAATCTTTTTTCCAGAAAAAAGTGAAAGATACCCTGCAACTAAATCAATGGGTTGGGAATAAATCACAGTTTTAGGGCCAGCTTCTGAAATCCTTATTAATACTGAACAGTACCTCATTCCACAAGTTGTCCCACTGAAGTGAATAGGGTGAGCAGTGGAGTATGGGCTTCTAAACTGGTATAATACTATCAAAGCCTAGCCCTTAGTGAATAAACTATTTGTGACAATAAACCATTTGTGACCAAGTTCTGCTTGGCCTTCATGTAGATGCATGCAGGGAAGAGCACAGAGAACTCCCATGCCCCCTGCTTGCACAGTCTGCATAAGGATCACACAGAACTGCACCCCCTATGCTCAGGTAGGGTGTAGGGAGGCATCCTGGACCAGAACCGTATCCATAGACCTCACCCTGCACCAGCATGTAGGAGAAGCAAGCTACACCTTAATAGCATATGATTTTTCTCTGTGCACCAGGGAGCCATTCTGCCTCCTGATACTCTCTCTAGGATAGTGCAACTCCGCGCTGTCCCTAATGGTGGGCAGTCCATATCAGGTATGGATCTAGTTCTTAGTTTAAAATCTAAGTTCTGCTTCAAAATGACTGTGTGCTCTTGAGATTTAAAGATTAGTTACTTGGGTTTCCATTCATGACATGGAATAAGTAGAAATATAATTTTTTTTTCCTTTATCCACCCACCTTAGCTCCCAAGCTCTGATATGAAAGCATCTTTATTTTAAAGAGAAAATAAATAAAATGTAGCATGGGAGAACAAACACTGATGTCTGAGCTCCCAATGTGGCCCAAATGAAATGGTTATGATGACAGAGTGTGTGTGTGTGTGATGAATATCTACCATTTTAAATCAATGCTGCAATTTGGTACAACACATAATGTAAGATTGGTCTATTAGTCTCTACTGTTTCAAATACTTAAAATTCAGTTTAACCCAAACTAAACCATACAGAAAATATTAATATGCGGGGGAGTTCAAGGTGCCGAAAAGAAAACGATCCTTTATAATTCAAAATACTTACAGTTAGCAAAATTGCCTATGGTACCTATTCTCTAAATACTAAGCTAACAAGTATTCTACAATTAGTTTCTTTAGCTTTAATTGGAACTAAATTTAACAATTTCATAGGAAGATATAACTGGAATATTCCATACATTTTCTTTTTCTATAGAAGATGAAGATGAATTTGAAGGCACTGACTGTTCTACAAAATGGTAGAAGAATACCTAAACTCTGCAGTGCATTACTGACATCTATCCACTGGTGACAGAGTTGTGTGGCAAAGGACCATAGGTACAGGAAATACGGGTGCTCCGCTCCTGGCCCCCAGCTGCCGTCAGCCATGCACCGGGGGTCCCCTGGTTGCCACCAGCCTTGCAGCTGGGGCTCTGCTCCCATCCCCAGCTATGGTCCCAGCCTTGGCCCCCTTACCCCTGTCCATGTGCCCCCCTCCCAGAGCCACAGCCCTGCTCCTGGCCCCAGCTCTGTGGGGTAGGGAGAAGAGGTAAAAAGTTTGGGGACCACTGGCTTTCAGCACCCTCACTGTAAAAAGTGTTCCAGCGCCACTGCAAAAGGACAGTAGAATTTCAGCTGTTGGGACCCCAGCCTCTCTGAATCTCAGTTATCTAATGAGCTCCCAGAGTTTAACAACTCCTGACTATCCAGATAGATTTGGTAATGTTTGAATGGTTAAATTAATCAGGAACCTACTAATTAATTTCTGCTTCTCAAGCATTCTCAAGTTAAGATTGATAGCTGCATGGAATCTTGCAGGAAGGTGATGTTTTGCCATTTCCAGACATAACTACATTTTTATACCACATGAATTTAATCACAACACTTCATTCCGCCCCCAGATCGATGCTACAATAGCAGTGAGGTAGGCAGCTAGTTTGAAAGCTGTATTAGGATATTCCACCAGTCCAGCAATTATTTGGAGACTTCTGAATGGACAAAAAGGGGAGAGGAGAACATGAAGTCCTGTGAGGCACTTTCATCAGGTCCAAAATGCCTTTATTCTTGGCAAGAAAGCAGATTCCTTCCCAAAAAACCTCTCATTTCATTTTTCCCAAATTCAAGATTACTAGTAAATGTTTGCTTTTACAAGAAAATTATTGCACTGTTGATATGAGTTATTTCTGATCGCTCTGATGAGGACCATCTACTCACCTCACTCTTTTTTGGAAAAATCATATGAAATATTTTAACCAAGAAATGGAAACCTTATTATATTATATACTTATGATATGAACTAGATCTGACTTAAAGAGCAATTGAAGAGACTTCTTATGTCCTGTACCACTTCTCAGAACTGTTTTTGTTATCTTTTTAGTGTTGTCACTCAAATAGCTAAGTGTATGCAAAATAAAGCCTCACCTGACATTCCTCAGATTCCTCTTCTGGAGTAACTTGAAGAATAGAAGGCTTTGATGGTAATTTCAGTTCATATGACATTATACTCCATCTGAAGGAAATAGAAGCAGCAGCTTTTGAAGTTTTCCAAATTATCAGATGCTTCTAAGAACATCCACAAAACAAACATTTCCACTTGTCAACAGAAAGAAAATTCAGTGCCCAATTACTAAATAATCACACACATAAGGGGTCTTTCCTGGAGTTTTCAGCCTCAAAAAGGATTTCATCCTGAGCATGCTGAACAACAAAAACTCTTATTAGAAAGTTAGTGGGAGTTGTGAATTATCAGCATCTCTTAAAGTCAAGGCACTGAGCTATGAGAATTTGTCATCATCTCAAAACAATTCACTGTTTAATTATTTAACATGTATTACCTACGATATCCAAATTACTTTCTGTATAAACATTTCCCATCAACTTTCATTATGCATCAGATACTTATAGCAGGTAGTGTGGTGCACTGGATACGACTCTGGATTGGAAGTCAGGAGACCTGGCTCGTATTTCCAGATTCTGCTACTGACCTACTGTGTAACCTTGGGAAAGTCAATTCATACCTCTCTGTGCCTCAGTAACCCCATCTGTAAAAGAGGGCTAACGATATTTACCTTCCTTTCTAAAACACTTTGAGATAAGAACATAAGAATGGCCATGATGCGTCAGACCAATGGTCCACCTAACCTAGTATTTTAGGGTAATTTTGTATAGTCTGCAAACTTTGCAACTTCACTGTTTACCCCTTTTCCCAGATCATTTAGCAATATGTTGAGCAGCTCTGTTCCCAGCGCAAATCCTTTGGGAACTCTGCTATTTACCTATCTCCATGTGAAAACTGACCATTTATTTTTTCCCTTTGTTTTCTATTTTTTATTTGATCCTTGAGAGAACCGTCCCTCTTATCCCATGGCTCCTTACTTTGCTTAAGAGCCTTTGGTGAGGGACCTTGTTCACGGCTCTCTGAAAGTCTGAGTTCACTATATCCACTGGATTACCCTTGTCCAAATGTTTGTTGACTCCCGTAAAAGAATTCTAATAGACTGGTGAGGCATGATTTCTTTTTATAAAAGCCATGACGACTCTTCCCCAACATATCATGTTTATCTGTGTCTAATAATTCTATGCTTTTCTGTGGTTTCAACCAATTTTCCTGGTACTGAAGTTAGGCTTACTGGCCTGTAACTGCAAGGATCACCTCTGAAGCTGTTTTTAAAAAAATCAGTGTCACATTAACTATCCACACGTCATTTAGTATAGAGGCTGATTTAAGTGATAGGTTACACACAATAGTTAAAAAGCTCACGAAAGCTTATGCTCATATAAATTTGTTAGTCTCTAAGGTGCCACAAGTACTCCTTTTCTTTTTTGCGAATACAGACTATCACGGCTGCTACTCTGAAACATACAATAGCTAGTAGTTCTGCATTTTCACATTTGAGTTCCTTCAGAACTCTTGGGTGAATACTATCTGCTCCGGGTAACTTATTATTGTTTAGTTTATCAATTTATTCCAAAATCTCCTCTACTGACATCTCAATCTAGAACAGTTCTGGGACAATGAATCTTCATTAATATCAACTTCTTTCTGGCATAGCACAGTATTGCATAGCACTGACAGTATGAAACAACTAAAACTAAAATGCCTCAAAATATGCAAAAGAAAGTAAGTAATTGCCAAAAAATGACCTTGGAAACAGTCTATGGAATTTATGGGGAGAAGTGACCCCAAGTTTTTTTTAATTAAAACAGAAAAAAGTGATTTATTAATAGTCTTCTAGACATGTTTCTGAATGCCTACATTAAAGTTATTACTAAGGATCAATAACAAGAACTTTTTTATGTTCTAAAATGATCAAGTGATGAGATGAGCAGTTCACATTAAAAAGGACTCCTGATTTTGTGTGATTTTGGGGGTAGCGTGTAATTATTTTATAATATCCACATACAAACACACGTGTACAAAACACATATACACACCAACAAACAATAGGGTATGATGTCTTCCTTGGATTGTCAGCACAGCCAATTTGTTTTTTAAACTCAAAGATCTTCCTTTGCTACATGAACGAACACAGCTGGCATGCAAAACAACGAAGAGGGAGAACAGTTGCTTTTGGACCAAGAAAGTCTTAACAAAACTGAGAAAATGAACTCAATTGGTGATGGGTTTTGTTAATGTGCTACCTTTTAAGCTGTTTAAACAACAAAAACAACAACAAATTAAACCTCTGAGAAAGAATTTTAGGCCATTAGAAACCCAGGCAAATATTTCTGAAATTTGTCACAAATACACACATACTTATATTTTTACCTGTCCAGCATTTTAGTGCTGGCTCGTTCTAACTTTTCCAAAATCTGAGGAAGTTGTGTGTCATCATCACATGACCCTCCCCAACCAAGGACACGGGCAAGATCATTTCCAGTACCAAGGGGAAGCACTCCCAGCTGACACTGAAATACAGCAAAAGAACAAATCTTTTATTGCAACTAAAAGAACTGAAAGCATGAACTAACACAAATGTTTCAAGAAGCAAACGTTAATTATATAGCTGATTACTAATTCAAACTTGTAGGTCAAATCGTATGGTCTTTATTCAGTTCAAATTTCCCAGCAACTTCAGGGAGTGGAGGGAGTGTTGATTTAGTAAGGACTGAAGGATTTGGCCCTCTCTCTACCTATCTATCTACCTATCTATCTATCTGTGGGAAAAGGGAGAAAAAAAATAAGTACATACACTTGCCTGTTTGTGCAAGCTGAGTTTATCAATTTCTGACAAAACCCAACCAACGCTTCCATCTCCACCACATACAAGAATCCGGAAATTGTCAAACTTCTGAAATAACCGTAAACTGAAGGGAAAATGCAACTGGTTAGAATGCATGCCCATTAATGGATAGTCAATGAAAATCATAATGGTCCCTTCTGACCTTAGTATCTATGAATCTATGAAAATGTTTGTGTTTACAGTACATAGGTGCCTGCTTTTGCTTTTATAATAATAGGGATGTAGATAAGTCCAACTACTACACCATATGTAACTTGCATGTTGTCTGTTATAATATACTCTACCTATCATATTTTCTGGGAAATAACATGCAGAATTTTAATGAAAATTTTCCTTTAAGATACCTTGCGCAGTTTTCAGTTTTTTTAAAAAATATGAGGTTTGTCAGAATACTGGGCAAACCATAGAGTCCATGCTCTGAGAATGTCAATCAAGTCAGATGTTTGAGGCACCATGGCAGTCAATGGGAGTTTTGCACCAGTAAAGGTTAAATAATGACTGCAGGGTGTGGTCCAGAATGTGGATGGGGTCAGCAGTCCAGTCCCTTGCCAACTTGTGACTTTTCTAAACCAAAGGAAAATCAATCACTATACATGACATGGTGCTCATGGGTATATAAGGCAAACAGAGTAAACATATTTCATACTGGATCTTCAAACAATATCTTGTTTCTACTCATAGACTTTACCTGCCTCCAGTTCCTTCAGTTCTCCAAATTCTGCCAAGATACACAATACAATATTCTCCTTAGGTGATAAAGAAAAGGAGGACAGAGGAGACAGAGAACAAATGGAGAGGTGAGACTAAGAGGAAAGTAGAAGGAGACATGAAGAAATAGAGATCAAAGAGGAGAGAGAGAGCAGGAATGGGAAACTAAGAGAAAATAAGGGGAAAAATACTAAAAAAAATACTGATTCTTTAAATAATAAAAATAGGGCTGTGTATTTTTATGCATTTTATTTTCCAGAACATGTATCATCTTAGCGTTATTTCTAAAAGAAGCACATAATGTGAATGTCAGATTTTTGAAGTGTTTAAGACATTTCTAATGAAAATAATGAATCTTGTATAATAGGCAGATGTATATTCAAAACAAGACAATATTACTCTTCTCAAACAGTGTTTGGAATCACAAAGCTAATGCCAAAATGATATTTGCCATGCCAGGAACAGAAATAATCCTCCAGAAGTACACTATACAGAGAATCAGATTTTGCCTTTCAAATAGCTGAAAACAAGAAGTTATCAGCATCACCTGATAGACCAGGTGCCACAGACCCCCGTTTGGAAACCACTGCCATAGTAAATCACCTCCCAACTTTAGTACTGTGTCAAGTATTTAAACCAAGGTGCGTTTGAGATACAAGTTTACAAAAACCTCAGACTTTTAAAAAACTTAAGATTGATTTTTCAAACTTTCATATCTCAAAAATGGCTTGTCCAATTCAATTGAAGCTTCCTATCTTTTTCCTCTGGCAAGAGACCGCATGTGAAATATTAGGTGGAAATGATGTTTTTTAAGTTAAGTATGGATCTAAATTAGGGTTATGCTGGAAAGTGAGTTACAGATATAGATATAGATAATATAAATATAGATACATGCTTTTTCCACTGATTTCAGTAGAACAGGGTTAGAAGATATTGTACATGATATTGAACAAAAGGCAATGCTCTAACCCAGGGGTGGCCAACCTGAGCCTGAGAAGGAGCCAGAATTTACCAATGTACATTGCCAAAGAGCCACAGTAGTAATTCAGTATCCCCCCGCTCCCAGTGCCTCCCACCCACCGGCAGTTCCGGCGATCAGTGCCTCTCCCTGCACCTCCCAATCAGCTGTTTTGGCTAAGCCAAATAAAATATCTGAGAAAAGCAAGCATTAGTACATTCTTCTATTCTGACAGAAATAGAGCACACCTGAGCTATATAGCACATATAGCAAATATAGCACACCTTTATGTTAATAGCAAGGCCTTCTTTGAGGTGGTACATTCTTCCTTTGTAGAGGAAGCTGCCCTCCTTCACAGGCAATAGATTGAAGAAAAAAAAAGTCCTTTAAATTGCTCCATGTAGCAGAGCACAGCTGGCCCTCCTGGCTTCTGCATCTGATAAAGTCACTCAGTGACCCTCTGGTTCTGAAACCACTGGTGCTTTTATTTACAAGTCTGTGTTCACACCATCTTCTGACCATATAGTGTACACAGCTCTGGGTTCCTTGTGTCTGAACCCAAGAGGGAAGGGCTTTCTCCCTGCCTGTACTCCCTCGCTCTCCTGCCATCCCACCACCCAGGCTTCCTTCTTCCCAGCCTCTTATATAGCCCTGGGCTAATTGGGCTCTCAGTCCCCAATTAGGACAGGCTCTTTCCAGCCAGCTTCACTTTATTCACTTAAATGGCGTGGCAGTATTTAGTATTTTATGAAGGCATTGAAGTAGCTTGAAGTATGGCAAAGACTGTGCAAGTTTCCCTCCCTTGCATTACTTCTGCTATTTCAGTCCTGGCTTTGTCTCAAAAAAGACATGACAAATTCTGTGTAAAGCTCACAGAATAACTCATTTGCAATTGTGACCTAAACTGTAACCTGAATTTAGGTCTCCAGTAGTGAAAAGCTATTGTACTTAACCAACCACACGATTTCCTATAGTATTTTCAAAGTGCCATTTGTGTCCAAAATTCTAAGGGCAAGTCTACACTACAGCGCTACATCAGGGCAGCGGCACTGATGCAACAGCACTGCGGTAGCATGCCTGGTGAAGATGCGCTATGCCAATGGGAGGGCATTCTCCTGTCAGCATAATTACTCCACTGCAGTGAGAAGCGGAAGCTATGTCGCGAGAGAGCATCTCTTGCTGACATAGCGCTGGTGTGGACAGTGCGAAACTTGTGTTGCTCTTGCGGGGGCTTTTTCACACCCCTGTGTGACATAAGTTAGATCAGCTTAACCGGTAGTACAGACCTGCCCTAAAGCTTTTTTAGAATATTATTCTAAAGCTATTTTAAGACATTACAGAAATATTTACACATACATATTTCTGTATATAGATATTCACAATGAGCTGCCAATCATAGCTGAACTGTATGTTGAAAATACACACAAAAAACAACAAATTTCTTTCAGCTGTGTATAATGCCCTGATTCAGGAAAGCACTTCAGCATGTGCTTAACTGCTTTCCTAAATCAGGGCCTTAGTAGGTATGTCTACACAGCCTGTGGCAGATCAGCACCCTCCCTGAGCTTCAGAGCCCGAGCTCCAGCCCCAGTCACAACTTCAAAGCTACACAGTTATTTTTAGAGCGCTAGCACGAGCTCCACAAGCCCCAGTCTGTCACTGCTACAGGCTGTGTAGATACAGCCATAGAGACCACAGCCTGGAGCTAGCCAACAGTCCATGAAAAATATGAATAAATTTTTAATTTCAAGTGAATCTTTATTAAATATAAATAAAATCCTACACACCTTCAGAACCGATAATGAAGTTATAGGTGACTGGTGTTTTAAATTTTACTTTTATCCATATTTGCAGATGTTAATAGGAAAGCAAATATCAGAGATTTGTAAAAAATATTATAATTAGGGGACAACTGAGTCACTTTGTACTCAATTCCATTTGAAAAGGCTTGCTCAAGATTGCAAAATTCATTACCCTAAATGAGGTCCTCCATTCATTAAATCAAACACCTGAGCTGGATTTAGCGACTGTTTGAATCGACGAAGAAACTTTACTCCCTGATTGTCTCCACTCTTTGAGTTAACAAAAACTAAAAGAGGACTGGCACAGGATGGTGGGCATGTGGCTTTCCAGAATCCTGTGAACAAAGTTAGAAAGAATGAAATAAATAAGATCTTTATATATGAACACATTCAAGAGAAATCACGAGAAAGAGGAGGAAAATGGATGAAAGGACAAAAGGAATGCTATCATACGATGCATAATGCAAAAACGGAATTTCGTATTAGCCTCAAGGAGAATAGCACTGTTATATTAAACCTTCTTCAAATTTATTACTTTGCTTTTTGTCTCCTGGGATTTTTATCTGAATTTTTGTCTAAATTTAGCAAAACCCAAAAGAAAATAGCTTTATTTTCCACAACAAAAAGGTGGGTTAATGGAATGTTGCAATTTTTTCCAGCACACATCACCATAGCATCAAATACATTTTCCAGATATAAAACATAATTTTTTCTGTCTTGTTTTTTTAAAAGCTTCTATTAAGTTGCACCAGAGTGCAATAGTGTGAATTGAGTCCTCCAATCTACAAAAGTTCCCATTTCCACCAAATCTAAGAACCCCCATACATTTCCACAAAATGTTATATTGTTAAATTACTCCCGAGACTTTGCATGAAAATTTTTATTTCAGACTGAATTCATATAGCTGAGTTATAATGGAAGGACAGAACAACACACCCTTATGGTCTAATCCAAAGCTTACTGAAGTCTTTGCAAGACTTTCAATTGATTTCAATGGGCTTTGGATCAGGAATTTAGTAAACAGTGCTAATGAACAGTGTTGTCATGAAAATCACATTCATCGAGGGCCCAATGGGAGTTATGGATACTCAGCACCACTTTGAATCAGGCCATATGTGGCCAGGTTTTGACTCTTATTTCAGGCAAGAATAAAATAATTATCTCTTTTTAATTATCTAAAAAGAAATCTTATCAGTTCTAATGAATTAAAAAAATGGACTTTAAAAGTGTAAGAAGTTTAATATAATTCCACTTTCTGTTAATGCATAATTTAAAACAGTATTTTTTTTAATGGTAAGCAATCTAATTGCACTTCTAACGAAAGCAATCTTCTTAGCATGAATAATAAATAGCAGCAATTTCACTGCTTCAGCCAAAGACATTAGACAGTATGTCACACAGTCAGTGAACATCTCCAGTATTCACAGTCATTTATATCAATCCCATACAAAAAAAAAAAGTGCCTAACTTAGAGGTAAGGTAGTTGGGTTGCATATGCTACCAACACAAACTATAAAAAAAAAACAACAAAATAGTTTTGTTTCTCAATACTCCACTCAACAAACCCAACCTCAACTTCACCTTCTTTCCTGCACCTACAGTCAGGCTCATCTCCATCCTGAACAACCAATGCGCACCTTTCAATTTTCACTATCTTTAATGGTGATCTGTTCATGTTTCAATGACTAACATAGTGTTTCTGATTAAAATAAAATTTTGATAGAAAATGGAAACTATTTTTTTTATCCTCAAAAACATCAGAAGAGAGTGCATCTGAGGAGTTCAGTAAGCTAATCTGCATAACACAAACTCTTTCATTTTGAGTTAAAAAAAAAATCATTCGTTTTTTGAAAGTGGCCCATGTCATAATGCATGTGTGTGAAGTTTTCAAGGACTCTGGTTGTTTAGCTGGTGGATCCCAGAAAAACAGGAGAACAGAAAATTTTGAAAGGGGAGCATTTAATAATATTTCCTCTGCAAGCTAGTACGGACTTTTCTAAAAAATAATTGCATGAAAAATTCAATTACCATCTGAAGAGTTATTGTGCTAAATTTGGAGACTAAATTTATCTGTGAAAAAGAGGGATTTTTAGCCCTGCTTCAGGTAGAAATCTCAGTGAAACCATAACTGCAGAACACTTACTAATGGCCCTGTTATACTACGTACCATCAGAATCTATGCTGTTGAGTGCTGTTGGAGGTATGATGGATACCTTACATTGTCCAAGCGGACATTTATGAGGATACAGATCTTTACAGGCAGTGTGAACCTAAGGAAAAATAAGTTAAATGAATAATTGCTTCCCAACATATAATCTCATTTTATGGTAAAATTGCAACATATACAGTAGCTAGATATTATTCAGAGATGGGGTAATAAATAACAGACTATATTGCAGTATATTCAAACATATACAAACATTAAACCATAGATTGTTTAGTTATCTATTTCTAAACAAAATATTCTGAATGCACTACTATACTTAAAAATTCTGCAGATTTCCCACTTCTAGGAAAAGCACTGAATTACAGGAGAGAAGCTAACAAGAGATAAAGGCATCATGGGAAGAAATGCAATTATATATTGATGAGAAGTGATAGAAAGATGGAGAATTTAAATCTATACCACATGAAGAATACTACAGAAGATAGGAACAGGAGTAACAAAGTCTCAGCAATTATATATTTCAGGATAGATTAAAGACAATTAAATTTATATTTATTAGAAGAGACTAGGAAGCCAAAATGATAGACATACATATAATTATAAGGGGCACAGAGTATGTCACCAACTATTCAAGCAGCTAACCTGCTCAAAATACAACGGGCCTCTTGTATAGGATGAAGTACTAAGGGCCTGATCCAAAGCCCATTGAAGTAAAAGCAAAAAGTCTCCCTTTAATTTCAGTGAGCTTTAGACCATGGCCTCAGGGAGTTAGGAGAAATGCAAAGGATACATGATGCGAAGCAAGGACTATTAAAGAAAAACCTGTATTTGTGGACCTATTAGAAACAACAGACAAGTGGGAGAGACATTCTAGATTATGAATGTCACAGATCTGTCCAGGTCACTCGCTATTAGCTGATTGGTCCCCTTCCCTTCCAAAAGGTTAAATAAAGAAAAATGAGAATAATGGGTAAATAACCATCCTGGCAGAATCCAAGACATTTTTACAAGCCATATGGTACCTACCATAGCTTTACACCAAAGGCACTTCCAATCTTGGAGACGTAAAACGCTGCCACAGGTCTTGTCGCAGACTGCACATTTGGCACTGACAGGCAAATTACCCTCTAACCACTGGTGAGGCATAGCTATCTGTGAGGAAGTTGTTATAAAGTAAAATACCATTGCACGGAAACTTGCCATTAAAACTACAAAAAGATCAGTAATTCAGCATCCTCCTGAAACTTTCTTCTAATTTATTCTTTGCACCAATATCTAGATATGTAAATTTCTGTATGCATGCATATTTTTGGCAATTCTAGCACTAATCTTCTAGATAAGAATTTTATGCCAGTGGCTGTAAAATTAACTCATCTACTTTGACACAACTCAGAAAAAAACTGTTGTTACATTTTCTACTTTTAATTTGAACAGTTACATGTATCAATAGAACTACAATCTATATGTCAATGAATTCCAAACAGATCTTCTGGAGAACTGGTGTCAGTTACAAGTAGACAAAGCAGGCCGAGAAAACAGCATATGAACAAGACTAACACAAATACAACTTCTTTGCTCAAGTTTGAGGTAGGAAAGAGAGGGGCTTCTCACAGCAATTCTCAAAGCTCAGAGGATCCGTCCATACTTCCCCCAGAATTCTGTAACATGGAATTCTTCCTTCTAGAGCCCATTGATGGTAAATGCATCTCCTGAAGAGCCCCTGAATTAGGTTTTTAATATAAAAAGAAAAGGAGTACTTGTGGCACCTTAGAGACTAACAAATTTATTAGAGCATAAGCTTTCGTGAGCTACAGCTTCCACCAAATGCATCCGATGAAGTGAGCTGTAGCTCACGAAAGCTTATGCTCTAATAAATTTGTTAGTCTCTAAGGTGCCACAAGTACTCCTTTTCTTTTTGCGAATACAGACTAACACGGCTGCTACTCTGAAACCTGTCATTATGCAAGGCTTTTAATATAGCATCTATAGCAATACAGCTAACTACCATTAACTTTAATGGGTCACATAACATTTCTATACTTGCCAATTTAAAAATAAAATAAAATACCCACCAAACAATTAACTGTTGTGAAGTATTGAAAGCCTGAATAATACTTACACCATCTTCATCCTCAATGATATCCTTCCCAATAGAGGCTAACGTAGTCCATTTGCAATTATTTGTTGCCCTGACTGCACACCTTTTATGTGCTTTAAATTTACACACTAGAAAAAAAAGACACAAATGTACTTTATATTATCTACTCCCTGATTGCAGTCTCTGTAAAGAATTACATCAACAGTTAAATTTTCAGAAATTCAGTCTAATGCAAATCACTCCATAAAACAGAGGAGTACATGTTCACGTACTGTTTCAGACAAAACACAAACCAATTAAAATAAAGAAAATTCAGAGTTCAAACTCTCACTCTGCCTTTTACTTGCTGAACTGTGTCTAGAGAATTACATACTGCTGTTTGCTGGCTGCAAGATTACTCACTATTCTGTGTCCTCTGAAATTCTTTAAGATCTACAGATAAAAAACATGGAATGGCAGTCTTAAGTCTTCTTGCTCTTCTCAATTATTCATATGTAAAACTTTAGTTATTTTAATGACTTTTAAAAATGCAATTGTTTTATACTGTAGCTTTTAAAAATATCTTCAATTGACATTATAAAAGAGACAGCATAAATGTCTTGCTCGATATATTTTGAATGCAACCCTCATAACAGTTATCCATGGCTTTGTCACCTTGAAACTGGTGACAATTGGCAATTGGAATACTCTGCATGGGGTTATATTTGGAGACCATTTGGAAACTTTAGCAGATGCAGAATGCAATAGTCAATTTGCTTAGTTATTCATGGAAGGAGCATATTATATCTGTCCTCTGAGATTAACATGGGCTCCCAATTAAATTTCCAAGTGCAATTCAATGTACTTATTTTGACCTATAAAAATGTAATTGTTTGGGTCTTGGCTACCTGAGAAATTGTGTCTCTGTGTGACAGCAGCAGCTGAAATCACTGAGGCATTTGAGCAGCTAGGAGCTCTGGTTTAAATGTGAAGGAAATGCTTGCCAGACATTTCCAGAGAAGGAACTTTATACTGGAGTAAACTTTCCTCTTTGTCCAACATAGCCCTTTGCGGAACAATAGAAGTCCTGTTTTCGTAGACTTCTGAGAAGGTGGAGGATTAGGAGGTCATGTGTCTATTCAATAGACTGGGGGTTATTGTTGATTCTCATAGATTACCTGGGTAAGCACAAACCTAATTTTTAAATGGGTTTATTTGGAAAATCCATAGTTCTTCTAATGTATTATACATATGCCTCATGCATGTGGCTTGATATTTTAAAAATCTGAATAATTTTTGTTTTGTTTGATAATATTAGCATACCATGTAATGAAATCATATTGTACCAAATGGACTGATGGATTACATTTGAGTCTTTATGTTAGTGGAAGTATATGAGATCATTCCTTTTATAGAACTTTATATAAATTATATTTGCAATAACCATAAAAGCTTTATAAGAGCATGGGCAGAAGCAGTAGTTTCATGGGCATTCTTGGGCTCCAGCACTCTACACTTTCCACTGGAACACCCTTGGGAAGACTTTTCAAAGAGTACCCCATGTGCTCAGCTCACTTGAAAATCCACCACTTAATCTGGTATCTGAATGGGACCTAAGCACTTCTGAAAATATAGCCTTGACAGTCGGTGCTGAATGCTTTTGAAAATCCAGTCCATGAATGTGGGATATGAGAACAAGAGCAGCACTACACACAGTGATTCACACTTTCTCACCTGCAGGTTGTCTATTGCAAAACCACTGTGGACTAAATTGTAGAGTCAACCATGAGCCCTAAGTCAGAGGCAGTGTGGAGTTGTGCTGCCTGAGAAGCAGATCAGAAATGAACCTGACTCAGTCACAATCTGGTGCCTACTTGGCTCTTGCTCCAGGGGAAGCAAGCTGTGCTACTCTAGACCTAGCAGCTTACTTCCCCCTGTAATCAGCTCAGTTGCGATGGTGAGCACATGGGTGGGGATAAGGGTCTGCAGAACCAAGGCTCCTCACTTCACCAACCTTGCCTGTCCTCCTATGCAGGAGCAGCAACCCCACAGAGGCCACTCACTCCTACAAACAGACCTACATTGTGGGTAAGGGGTTCCTTGTGCCCTGTTACTCCTTTGAGAGCATGAAAAGGGAATCCCAACCAAGCCCTGTACCTAGGCCTGAAGGTGGAATCAGTGCAAAGGCTCCAGTTCAGGCAGAATGCAGCAGCAAACCTCAGGTGAACAGGCTGTTGGGAGGCTATCACACTGCAGTCTGATCCCTCCACTGGCTACCAGTCTGCTTCTCTTGCCAGTTCAAGGGTTTGGCCCTGACCTATAAAGCAATCAGCAATTGAAAACCAAGCTGCATCATTCACCATATCCTCGCCATGACCCACTAAGACAGCTGTACTCTGAAACAATGCAGAGTATGAAAGCCATGATAAACACAAGAGTGGGAGGAGGAGGGAGCTCTGCTGTAGAACAACCTTCTGGAGAGGATTAGACTAATTCATAATATGATCACCTCTAGGGCATGCTGCAAGGAAAGCATTTCTCAGCATACCTGGAATGATTTTTAACAAATGTTTATATGTATATATCCCAAGCAGAATTTCCTGTAACCTTGGAAGGGAAAGGAATGAAGACTCCACGAGATCCACCGGAACTTGCTATTCAGATCCAATCCACCTGTGAAGAACTTGGATGCTCTAGTGATGGGAATGAGAGGAAGGAAATAAATGTACGTCTCACTTAGTTATAGTTCATTGGAAGAGCTACCATCCAATCAGATAGCACGGCACTGGGTCCAATGTCTCGTCAACCTGGATGGCTTGCTGCCTGATTGGCTAGGGCGCTGGGTACTAATTAGGACCTGCAAATTCCGACTCAGGACCTACCAAAAAGTAACTCAAACCTACTTATCCCCAGCATTCCAGTAAAAAGGCAAGTGTCCAGTCAGGAACAGCGGACAATACACTGGCTCACATGTGCTCTCTGAACACCCTGCCTCTTGTCCATCTTCAAATAAGGCTGTCTAAAGACAGCTACATCTATAAACCCACCCACTACCAGAAAACAATGCCTGCCACCTTGTATGTTAAACACTGTCAGAAATAAGGGTGGTGGGAATAATAACCTTTGGAAAAGAACAAACGAATAATGGGGAAGAAGACTTGCAATTTTTTAAAATTATGAACTTGTTCATAGTGTCCCTCTTAGCAATGCCGCCATTTAAAGATAACATTTATAAAGAAAAGTGGAATTCAACCATAACTAATGTAGAGCTTTGCAAATGTGACATTTTAAGCGCTCCTATCTCAAATGATACTGGGGCTGATTAATAAATGAGTTCTGTAGCATTCTGTATATCTCTGGATGTCAACTTACAATTTTCTGATAAAGCTTAAAAGAAAAGGAAAGGAAAAATACAGCCAGTCAGAAACCAGGTTATTCACAATATATAGTATAATTTTAAAAAGTATAAATTGTCTGGTATAGTTCTCTGATTAACTGTAATATACAACATTTTTCCCTGAAAAGCAATCAAGTAGACCATTTAATTAGTCAGCATTGTCACAGTTGCACCAACATCTGTTGCCAGATAAAATAATTAAAATCTATAGCAATTATTAGGTATAATAGAAATAAAGTTAATGAAATAGTACACGGTCATGGGACCTCTTGCTTTGAAAACAAATATATTTGTTATAACACGGTTTTGCATTAAAGATATTTCATTTTCATGACTGATTTATTAATTATACTGCATTGAAAAAATCTGCATTTCCTGCCAAGCCTCTCCATGTCGTCCTACAAGGTTTCTTTTTGGTGGTTTTCAAAGAACAGCTGCTTATTTGGGAATGTTTTCCCTGGCTTCAAAAGCTAAAGCCAAACTTTTGAAACTGACAAGGAGATCACTGTTCTGGTACCCATAGTTTATGTTGTCAAGAAACAAACAGTTGTCCTGTGAGAGTCCACAGAAGCTATTTTGTTTCCAAGAATACTGGGCTTAAAAATCTACACTGAAAAGAGATTCAAACAGAGACATGAAAACAACAAAATTCAAAGCACTCCAATTGCAGCCTGTATTATGTAAACCTGTTTAGGAAAATAATTTGGAGATCCCTTGTTAGCTTCCTCATTGTCATGTATATTTAGTCAGCCAATAACAAAATATTTATATACTACACACACAAAAACTATGTTAAAACATTAAGATTGAATGGTCAGGCACTCAAATGTTAGGAAATGCCACAATTAAGGTTGCCTCTGCAACCTTAATTCGACCCCCCGTGCATATGCATTATGATACAGTCTTTAATTATAAAATCACATACTATTTTTTCCCCACAGGACCCCGGTCTCATTCAGTGCATGGGATGGACAGTGCACAAATAACAAGCAGCTATTCAATATTATCTTTTATCCGCAGTGTTCAACGTATGGCCCTAACCCTATTTAATCCATACTATTCAAACCCTGCTCTGAATACACAATTACTAATTTCCTTATGGGCTTTTCTATGGCACTCTTTGCTATAGAATCTGAGTGCTCCAGAAACATTAATGAAATTTATCTTCACATCACAACAACCCTGTGAAGAACTGAGGTACAGAGAAAATATGGTCAAAAGCATCCACTAATTTTGGATGCCCAAACTGAGATAGGACCTGATTTTTCAGTGCACTTAGCAACACATAGTACTATACATGTTCAAAGCTCTGCTCTCATTGACTTCAGCTAAGGCTGTGAGTACTCAGTACTTCCACAAATCAGACCCCAGGGTCTCATGTTGTGTGCCCAGAAAATGAGCAACACACAATGACCACCAAGAAAAGTTTGGTTTAAGTGACTTGCTTAGCATCACACAGAATCCAGCCCTCCAGGGCAGCATTCAATTAACAATCTTTTCTCTTCGTACAATCCACTGCCTCATTCACTTCCAATTTCTACAATAAATGAGGCAGAAGTCCTACCACCCACAGCCTCCTACACAACACAATCCTTATTCGTCCTCAGAGCAGGTCCATCACGTTCACTGAATGAGGTAAGAGTCCTATGGAAAAAATATGTGATTATGTAACTGAAGACAGTCTCATAAAACACAGGTACCATCAGGGGGATGGATTAAGGTTGCATAGACAACATTAATTCTGGCATTTCCTAACTTTTGATTGTTTGACTTTGCAACCTAAAAATGTTATTTTAATGCAATTTGTGTGTGTGTAAGAAATAGGGTTGAAAGTGTCTCATTTGCATTGAAGTCTTTAACTTACTAGATAGGACTGATATTGAATTGTCAATAAGAAAAGGAGTACTTGTGGCACCTTAGAGACTAACAAATTTATTTGAGCATAAGCTTTCGTGAGCTACAGAAGTGAGCTGTAGCTCACGAAAGCTTATGCTCAAATAAATTTGTTAGTCTCTAAGGTGCTACAAGTACTCCTTTTCTTGTGAATACAGACTAACATGGCTGCTACTCTGAAACCTGTCATTGAATTGTCAATGTTAGCTCTGTTATGAAAAATTTATCGACTCTCTCTATAAGGCTATATTCGAAACTAAACCTGGGTTGAGTTTACTCTATTATTTCTATTCAGAAGACACATAAGAGCAATATTCCTTAGAAAGTGATATGGACAGGAGTACAGAAGCACCAATAAATACTAAACTTATTAGTGGTGAGTGACTGAGGCTAAGGAGCATTCTTAGGATTCTTTGGGTTATTATGGTTCTTTGTCTGAAAACTGTCTCTACACTTAACCAACCTCCTAAATTCAAGACTCCTATATAAGGCAGACTTTATTTTCCCTCACAACTTTGAGGGAAAGAAAAGTTTGGAAGGGATGGGGAATGAGAATTTCACTTAATTCAAATTATTCTGCATGGAATTCCAAAGCAAGGCACATCATGAATTTTTCTGTATTACTAATGTCTGTGCACAAATGCAGTAGGAATCAGGATATTATTCACACTAGCTAGATGCAAATCTTGACTTGCTAAAAAGGAAAGAAAAACTGGAGGAATAGCACTGTATCGCAGAAATAATTATGAGCTATAATTAAACAAAGAGGAAAAAAACACCTTCGGACCAGCAGGACTGGAAGAAATGAAATATTACTGGACCATTTCTCAAAAGTGAGAAAGCTGCAAGATACTAACAAAGAATTTTGTTTAGCTACAAGGTAACAAATACAGCTAACCATGAATCAAAGAATACAAACAATCTAAGTTACACAAAAGACAATTAATGTGCCAGAAAGCAGAAACACCAACAAGAAGGAAGACATCCTGGATCTACTGATAAGGAGAAAATCACTGAGTACATGTGAATAACAGGGAAGCCTGGAACCAGTGACCATGCACTAATTGAATTTAGCATAGAAATGATTATTAGGTATAATAGAAATTATACAGAAGTACATGGGTGTCAAATTTCAGGCATGACCATTTTAGCAAATTAAAAAAACCAAGCGAGTAAGATGTAATGGGAAGAAGTGGCACTGAAGATCTCTGGGTTACTCCTAAAAGACATCATACCTCCTACATTACGTCTGATAAAAAGACTGTGTAGTACAAGAAATGGCCAACATGGCCAAAGGACAGCTCAAGCGACATCAGATTTTAAAAAATGTTCTGGAAACATAAACAAGGGAGACAACAAAGCAAGGACTTAGTCATGTAGGACTTACAAAGAAAGTACAGGCAAGCAAACAACCAAAATGAGCTTGTTAGCCAAATAAAGGGGATTAACTGTGGCTTTTACAGGTATACAATATCAGGAGATGAGGTGGAAATACTGCAATACTAAAAAGAGAGTCAATCCATAGATAAATTAGGAAGATTCATTTAATGACTAGCTGAGATACTCCTTTTATGAAATTTGCCTTCAATAAGATTAAATGATTAAATTATATTTGAATGATTAGAAAGGAAGAAAGGCTCTGTAAATATAAATTAAGAACAGGTGAAACTGGTGAAAGAATATTAGAGTATACACACATCAACCAGTCCACATTATATACATTCTAGAATCCAAAGGACATTAGGAAACAAATTACTCTACCACTAAGAATTAGACCTAAAAATCATGAAGAAATTGAGAAGTAACTGAAAACTACAATAAAAGTAATATTAATTTTCAAAAAGGGAAAAAAGAGTGATCCTGGCAATTACATTGATGTAAATTTAACAGCCAGTCCTAGCTAACTATAAGAACATTAAGAAGCAAAAAATAAAGATACTTAACAGCTAGAGGACAATGGACTACAAGTGTTGAAATCACCGAATCATGGAGTGTCGGAGAAATACAGGAGCTTACAAAAAATAATTCTTGCTAGAAAAAACTTACTCTTTTTTATTAAATAAGTAGAATATTAGCTCTTAAAGGGAACATGGCAGATGCAATATATTTGAATTCTGATTAAGCATTAGATATTGCATCCCCTAAAAACTTCATGAATGACTGAAAACTATCTGAATGACTAGGGAAATTAAATGGGAAATGATAAACAGCAGTGACTGTGGAGGTCAGCTACACTATCATTAACTTCTGTCATATATGTAACCCCCAAGGAGATTACCCATATTTCTGGAGCTCTGTGTGCTGGTGGCTTCCCAAGCTGCCCTGCAAGGAAGGAGCAAGGGGAGTGGAGGCACTGCCAAATAAATTCATATGGGAAGAAAAAGAAGTTGCACCCTACTGAGTGGGTGGCAAGATTCAGAAAAACCCAGGCCTGTGCATCAAAACCTGTAAGGAGATTGGCACTAAAGGAGGTAATCAGGTCAGGGGGAGGGTGCGTGTGATACACTGGAGGTACTGTTGGATCCTGTCTTTTAAACACAGACCTTACATTTACCCCTGCTGATTTCCCAGGAAAATTGAGTAAATTCCCAGTATGGATTATGAGAAATAACTTGGTATGAGCTGGAGGGAGCCGACCCTGAACACCACTTCATACTCAGTAATGTACCCAAGTTAGACAAATTGAAGATGAGACTGAACCCTGCAAGCAGGCCTGGGACTCACCAGCCCCCTTCCCTCAGCCAGTCCTACTCTTTCCCTGATAGGCCCAAACTGCTCCAGAAATGACTTCTCCCCTCTCCTTAGCTCCCAGGGAAGGGCATCTCACTCCCTATTGGGTGCCGAGCAGACTCTGAGTCTGCCCTTGGCTCCCCTTTCCTACCAGTGACAGTGTGCTTCTCGCTGAGCTACCAGCTCACAGAGCCCCAAGAATCTAGGGAATCCCCTTGGGGTTTACATATATATTCATATCAATGACCTTGGACAGTTTCACCCCACTGGATGCCTTCAGATGGTGAATAATAAAGGACAGGGACCTGACACTGGATTTAGCACAGTTTACCAGCTATATAACACTGAGTACAGATAACAGGAACAGAATTCTATAGGTAGTTAGGTAACATACAATTTAAAATCTATTTCTGTATAATATACTGTGTAATAATTGATTACCATATTTACATTATTATGCAGCAGCAAGAGTTTGCTGGGCAGTTAACTATTTTGTAATTACAGGTCTAACCATTATTATAAAGAGTATTTAGAACACAGTTTTCTTCCCAGTGAAAAAGCATTACCAAAACGCGTGTGTAAATGTCATATATATTCCATAAGAATACATGACACTTAATTTATTGCCACATTCCAGGAAACAAGGTAGACATGTCACTGATTTTCACAGAAGTTACAGTGGAAAGTCAATAAATGATAAAATAAAACTGAATATTTTCAAGGTTATTATATAAATGTGCCTGTACTAGATAATTCCTGCACTCTAGTTTAACAGTGAACCTTTGGACCCATTCCCATTTTTTACTTATGTTATTAGCTCTTTAATTATCAAATTATGAAAAACATGTAAATGATTTTTTATCTATTATATGACCAGTGAAGAAGCACATTTTACCCTCCCTGCCTGTACTACAATATCAGTCAGCAGCAAGAGAGCAGCAAATCAGACAAAAACTGGGAAGAAATAAGGTCACGGATCCAACTAAGGAGTTAACTGATGTTCCAGATTTTTGCCGATGAGAGACTAACAATCTTTCTATTTTTTCCGCTTTTCTTTTAAAGGAATGCTATATCAATTCTGAAAATGGAGGAAAGAAAATGTTGCACTTTTGCTCCACATCATTTTGAAGTGCAAATCAAAGTAATCTCATCTTCTCTCAAAAACCTTCCACTCAGGCAAGCACATACACAAAAAAAAAGGTATTTGTAGCAGGAGGAACCTTTTATTTTGACATGAACTAGAAAATAACATCCAGAGTGTGAAGAATGCATGTCATATTGTTATCATTTATTCTAAGCAACAGAAATTTCTATAGCAATGGGTAGGTTTCTTCTTACTCCATAGCATTTTCAGGACTTAGACTTGGACTTAATTTTTATTAGCTTATGGGACATTGTAAGGAAAAATATGTTGACTTTACCTTCACAAGACAGGCCATGAGAAGTAACTCCAGAGAGGCTTTCTCTGCACACATTACAGAAGGTAGGTCGGGCATGGGAGCAGGCGTACCAGTTATGCATCCCTGAGAAATGTTCCACATTAAACTGTGCGGTCTAGTAAAGGAGAAGTTAAGACAAATTTGCAAGTACAGAACACGGCTACAGAAACTGAAAGTACTTAGGAGTTCCATATTTATGCTGGAAAATTCAATGTGAAGAAGTAAAGGAGACTAAAAGCTCTCTCAAAACTTCAGAACAAGAGCATAGTAGCATGAATTGTACTGGTAAAATAAAGGTTTAACACGAAACTAAATTTTAACCTTGGCAGGTTTTTCACACTCCACAAGACTGTACGTCTTGGGTTCTGTGTACTGTAGAGCTTGGTATATTAAATCAATATTTATCCTGAAAGAAGAACAACATGCACTGAAAGGGATATTATCTTACCTCATAATGTTCTCTAGACTGTACAGACTTCAGTGAGCTGATCCAGTCCTCCATCTCTTTTCTGTTCTCAGCACATAATATTAGCCTCCGGAATGGAGTGATTATCTGAAAAAGACTTCTCAATGTAATGATTCTGAATTTCATAGATAGGAGAGATCATTACAGAATGTAACATCTGACAAGCCAATTTTTTCTCTCTGATAATGCAAGTGAAATGCACACCCTAAATCTATATGATAATGGAAACCTTGAATATCAATGAGTTGTGGTTTTTTTTTAAATCACTGTCTTAAAATGATAAAGTGAACTTTTCTCATTTTAAATTCCCAGGATTTGTATTAGGCTTTCATATGGGCTTTAAAAAAATGTATTAATTATGTCTCTTTTTCAGCTCTTTATCCATATGTAAATGTAAAACTCCCTGCAAAGGTCAAAAATTGCTAATAAATCTTTCCATAAATTATTTTAAAGAGATGTCAGTTCTGTTTCATAACAACATTATAGCAACTGCAAAGTCTATAATTACTCTAGGTGAAGACAAATCACACTGATACACAAAAGCCGGAGATTCGTAAACATTCTGCACATTTCTCATTCCGACATTGGTGATGACATTGTATTTACATAATTGTGGTAATCAAATATAAAAACTTGATTTATGAGTTAATTTAGGAATACACCAACACAAGCTGTATAATCAAAAGAGACAGAGCAAAAACCAAACAGTTCAAACCCTATGCAATGGTGCCTATGCAGAGCTCCAGTGCGCTCTTGGAACAAGTTGATGTTGTGCAGGGTTCAGTAGTCTGGATTTAGATCTTAGACACTGTATTCATCTTGAAATCTGAAGACTGCTGAATCTTGGAGATTCAGAGTAAAGGTGTTTTTTTTCCCCCACTAGTAGATAAACAATTAAAAATAGCAGTAAGGCACCAAAAACTATCAGCTAACTCCCACAGAAATTATTTTGAGCACCGCACTAAAATAGATATTGTAGTTGCTTTGAGAACGACGAAGGAATTTAAAATAAAAATCTAAGTAGCCAAAGGAAGAGTCATTTGCTTCTTCTGCAAAAATTAAAAAATAAAACTAAAACCTTGTTCAGTCTGAACATGCATTTCATTGTCCATATTGCCTACATTTGGAAATTATCTAAGTAAAGTAAAGGCATAAACCACAGGAAAACTTAATTTTCTCTCAAGGTGTTATAATGTTCTTGTAACATTTACAATACATACATTATTAGTAAGTAATTATTTACAACCGTTTTTACTCACCCGGTCACCATGAGATAGCCTCCGCTCCTGGTTTGTGCTATGCAGTTCTTCATTAAACTGAACTGCACTTTAATATATCTGACAAGCAACCTAACTGAAATACAGAAGACTACAAGTCACATGGAAGAGCAGCACAAACCTTTAAGCTTTTTTTTCTTTTTAAATATACAAGCTGCGCATGAAACTGAAGGACTCCACTCTGTTTTCTATTTCCTTCAGTCTTCCCCACCCTTTTTTTTTTTTATAAGGTTTATTAACATCTGTACACTTCTCTTCCTGAATAAGAGTTAATGCAAAGAGCAATGCTTCTCTCATTAGTTAGGAGCTAAATGGATGCTTTATTACTTCAAAATGTTTTTCTATGACAGCTCATCAAATGAAGCACAAAAAAGCCATTAAACCATAATAAAACCCTGGTTCCAATAACAAGTACCAGGTTTCATTGAACTCATAGATATTATTTGTACAAATACTTCCCTCAGTCTTTATTTCCCAATATACTGTATGATATCATAATAAAGATACTCTTTTATAGCTTTAAAGTAAGGACAAGGCTGCCTTGGTCACACAGTTAGGTCAGAGCATTTCATGTTAATTCCTGCCTTCTGACTACCAACAGACAGTGTAATAAAACACATTTAATCCAAAAATACATTTAACTACCTTTGCTCCTTAAAGTTCCTCTTTCAAAACTCTTGATAATCTTTCCAAAAAAATACAGATAAAATATATACATCACTGATCTTTTATCTTTAGTAATATCATTCACATAGAATCCCTTAATTGAAAGGGACAAAAAGTCTCTTTGCCAAAATAACTCATGTATAACCATATTAGATATTCCTATAACAATACCTTTTTATTTAATATTTGTTCAAATAAGTTACAGCAAGCTGTAGTAGAGTCATTAAATTATACAATTGATGGCTACATATGAATGTTAGATAAATTATTATTAGAGCTATTAAAATAAACACACTGGAAAGTTGGAAGAGCCCCACATATTTGTAGATACAGGACGTAAAAGGCTATGAAGACTAATCTACTTATATTCTTTCTGCTTCACACACTTCCAACAACAAGCTTCAAGGAACAGTCAGTCTGGTTATTGTAAGGGAGCCTGACATACAAAACAAACAGACAACCTGATGTTATATGAAATAAAAATACCTATGCTGGAATAACATTAAGTTTCTGACCTCCAACTAAGAGAAGCAATGAAGCTATGAATTCAGGTTCTCTCTATCCTTAAGGGGTTTCCTGAGTTGAGAATGATCTTGGGTACCATACAATACCCCATCCTTCTCTTCTCCATTTATACTAAGGGCCCCTCTATATGGGAATATTCACAAAAGGTAAGCTGAATCGACTATATTTGACTAAATTTAAAGTGCATCTGTGTGGATGCTTTAATTCAGAAATAAAGTGCTCTTAGTTCACTTTAAAGTATACATACAAATACGTTATCTCATCAATGGCTTTTTTCCAATGGTATTGCACTGCAACATCTTATTTAGTTTCCTTTCTATTATTACTCAATCCTTACTCCACACATGGGCTCCCCTATCCAATTTGTATTTGTATGTTTTTTCTCTTCTCCCTGGAATTGGAAGAGAAAAGGTACCGAAAACAGCAACAAAAATTATTAGGGACATGGAACAGCCTCCATAGGAGGAGAGAGAGATTCACAGACTTTAAGGCCAAGAGGAGCCATCATGATCATCTAGTCTGACTTCCATACTGCCAGCCGCAGAACCTTGCCCACCCACTCCTTTAATAGACCCATAACCTCTGGCTGAATTACTGAAGTCCTCAAATCATGATTTAAACACTTCAAGTTACAGAGATTCCGACATTTACGCTAATTTAAAACAGCAAGTGACGTGTGACCCATGCTGCAGAGGAAGGCAAAAACCCCCAGGGTCTCTGCCAATCTGAGCTGGGGGAAAATTCCTTCCCAACTCCAAACATGATCAGTTGGACACAGAGCATGTCAGCAAGACCAACCACTCAGACACCTGGGAAAGAATTCTCTGTAGTCATTCAGAGCCCACCCCAGCTCTGTCCTATCTCCAGCCACTCGGGATATTTGCTACTAGCAGTCGCAGGTGGGCCATATACCATTGTAGTCTCACCATACCATCCCTTCATAAACTTATCAAGCTCAGTCTTAAAGCAAGTTAGGTTTTTTGCCCCCACTGCTTCCCTTAGATAGCTGTTCCAAAACTTCACTCCTCTGACAGTGAGAGCCCTTCGTCTAATTTCAAGCCTAAAATTGTTGATGGCCACTTTACATCCATATGTCAGCATTGGCACTTAGCTTAAATAACTCCTCTCCCTCCCTGTTTTTTATCCCTTTGATGTATTTATAGAGAGCAATCATATTTACCCTCAGCCCTCATTTAGTTAGACTAAACAACCCAAGCTCTTTGACTCTCTTCTCCATTGCTCTGATCATCCTTGTAGCCCTTCTCTGCACCTGTTCCAGTTCAAATTCATCTTTCTTAGACATTAGCCTTTTTCATAGCTGCATCATATTGGCTGCTCCTAGTCATCGTGCCATCAACCAATACACCCAGGTCTTTCTCCTTCTCCAAAAATTCTTAAGCAAAGTAAGCAGTCATGGGATAAAAGGGAAGGTTCTCTCATGAATTGGTAACTGGTTAAAAGATAGGAAACAAAGGATAGGAATAAATGCTCAGTTTTCAGAATGGAAAGAGGTAAATAGCAGTGTCCCCGAGCGGTCTTTATTGGGACCAGTCCTATTCAACATATTCAGAAATGATCTGGAAAAAGGGGTAAACAGTGAGGTGGCAAAATTTACAGATGATACAAAACTACTCAAGATAGTTAAGTCCCAGGCAGACTGCGAAGAGCTACAAAAGGATCTCTCAAAACTGGGTGACTGGGCAACAAAACGGCAGATGAAATTCAATGTTAATAAATACAAAGTAATACACATTGGAAAACATAATCCCAACTATACATATAAAATGATGGGATGTAAATTAGCTGTTACCACTCAAGAAAGAGATCTTGGAGTCATTGTGGATAATTCTCTGAAAACATCCACGCAATGGACAGCGGCAGTCAAAAAAGCAAACAGAATGTTGGGAATCATTGAGAAAGGGATAGGTAATAATCATACTGGTTCTATATAAAACCATGGTAAGCCCACATTCTGAATACTGCATTCAGATGTGGCCGCCCCATTTCAAAAAAGACATATTGGAATTGGAAAAGGTTCAGAAAAGGGCAACAAAAATGATTAGGGGTATGGAACAGCTTCCTTCGGAGGAGCAATTCATAAGACTGGGACTTTTCAGCTTGGAAAAGAGACTACTAAGGGGGAGGATCTGATTGAGGTCTATAAAATCATGACTGGTGTGGAGAAAGTAAATAAGAAAGTGTTATTACTCCTTCTCATAACACAAGAACTAGGGGTCACCAAATGAAATTATTATACAGCAGGTTTAAAACAAACAAAAGGAAGTATTTTTTCACACAATGCACAGTCAGTCTGTGGAACTCTTTGCCAGAGGATGTTGTGAAGGTCAAGACTATAACAGGGTTCAAAAAATAATGAAATAAGTTCAGGGGGGATAGGTTCATCAATGGCTACTAGCCAGTATGGGCAGGGACGGTGCCCCTAGACTCTGTTTGCCAGAAGCTAGGAATGGGTGACAAGGGATGGATCACTTGACGATTACCTGTTCTGTTCATTCTCTCTGGGGCACCTGGCATCAGCCACTGTTGGAAGACAGGATATCGGGATAGATGGACCTTTGGTCTGACCCAGTATGGCCATTCTTATGTTCTTGATGTTAGTCCCTAAGTGCATGGCCTTCCACTTTGCACTATTAAATTTCATCCCATTCATTACTCCAGTTTTCAAAATTGTCCAAGATCTTCCTGAATGATATTCCGTTCCTCCTCCATATTGGCAACACTTCTCAATTTTGTGTCATCCACAAATTTTGTTAGCACACTACCACTTTTTGTACCCAGGTCAGTAATGTAAATGTTAAATGAGATTAAGAGGAACGATCCTGGAAGAACTCCACTAGTAACCTCCCTACAGCCTGACAGTTTCACTTCCAGTATGACCTGTTGTAGTCTCCCCTTTTACCAGGTCCTTAGCCACCTTTCATATCTCTTATTAATCCGCATCTTCTCTAATTTAACTAATAATTTCCCATGTGGAACTGTATCAAATGCCTTACTGAAATCTACTGAGTTCCCTTTGTCTAAAAAATCAACTATCTTCTCAGAGAAAAAGATCAAGTTTGTCTGGCACAATCCACTTTTATAAAACCATGTTATATTTTATCCCAATTACTGTTTGCCTCTATGTCCTTAATTACTTTCTCTTTCAAAATTTCTTTCAAGATCTCAATATGATTGAGGTCAAACAGGCCTGTTGTTTCCTGAACCACTTTTTTCCCCTTTCTTAAAAATAGGTACTAAATAGGTACAACCCCTGACTTATTGGATTCATTAAAAATCCTTGCTATTGGACTTGCAATTTCATGTGACAGTTCCTTTAGTATTCTTGGATGGAGATTATCTGGGGTCCCATAGTCCCATGAAGCTGTTTGAATTTGACTTCCACCTTGGATGTGATAATTTCTACTTGCATATCCTCACTTTCTTTCCTGCCACTATCCCTAAACTCCTCATTACCCTTATTAAAAACTGAGGTAAAATATTCATTTAGGTGTTGGGCCATGGCTAGATTATCTTTAATCCCATCTTCAATGTTTAGTAGTCCATCTTCTTCTTTCCTTGTTTTCTTTTTAGTTATATGGCTATAGAACCTTTTACCATTGGTTTTAACTTCCTTTGCAAGGTCCAACTCTGCTTGGCTTTTGGAAGTTCTCACTTTTTTTCCTACACTTTCTGTCCTCCAAAAGGTAGCTCTCCTTGCTAATCCGTCCCATCTTCCATGCCTTATAGGTTTTCTGGGACTGTTCAGTTTTAAAAAGAAATGACTGGGGATATGACATAGATCTATAAAATCATGAATGGTACAGAGAAAGTGAATAAGGAAGTGTTATTTACCCCTTCACATAACACATGAACAAGGGGTCACCCAATGAAATTAATAGGCAGCGGGTTTAAAACAAAAGGAAGTACTTCTTCACATAACACACCTGGGTAACTCATTGTTGGGTTGTTGTGAAGGCCAAAAGTATAAATGGGTTAAAAAAAATTAGATAAGTTCACAAAGGATAGGTCCAGCAATGGCTATTAGACACAATGGTCAGGGACACAATCCCATTCTCTGGGTGTTCCTAAACCTCTGACTGCCAGAAGCTGCGACTTGATAAATTTCACTGAAGCATCCGGCACTGGCCACTGTGGGAAGACAGTATACTGGGTTAGATAGACCATTGGTATGATCCTGTGTGGCCATTCTAACACTGGCAAGGTCTGTCCTCAGATGTTTCTAGTATATCTCAATTTTTGTGTCATCTACATATTTCTTCCTCTTTCTAGATTATTAATGAAAATATTAAACAACATGATCTCCCATAGCAATCAATGTAGTACCCCCACTTACAATTATCTGTATGGCATACAATATGCTAGATGCTTTACAGAAAAGTAAAAAAAAACTAGGTCCCAAGCTGGAAGAGCTTGCAATTCAAAGACAGAGAGAAAGAGGAAGAATTCTCACAGAAAACACTGAAAGAGGAGTTGAAAATGTAGGGTCAGAACCAGGAAAGCACTAGCTCTCTGAAGACTAGGAGACATTTAAGAGGTACAAGTGTTCAACCACATCAAAGGCAGCAGACAGGTCAAGAATGATGAAGATGGAGAAAAGGCCTTGGATAAATTTTACTCTCCCTTTTTATCCCCCTTCAGGTGAAAATGTTTCTATGCTCCCCCTATCATCTCCATCCATGAGGTTATCGCAAATCAGAAGGCGAAAAAAAAGCTCTTGCGATGACATGTTTTCCAAGCTCATGCAGTCCTCCTGCACTGATAGAGCAGCTGAATGCATGGAGGCATTCAGTGGCAGAGTCCAGGAAAGCGTGATGAGAAGAGGCAGGATGCAACGATGAGGCTAATGGGGGAGCAAACAGACATGCTCAGCTGTCTGGTGGAGCTGCAGGAAAGCCAATAAGAGCATAGACCACCGCTGCATCCACTGTACAACCACCTGCCCCTTCTCCCCAAGTTCCATATCCTCTTCACCCAGACGCCCAAGAACGTGGGGGGGGGCACCCAGCCACTCCATTCCAGAGGATGACCCAAGCAACAGAAGGCTGCCATTCAGACAGTTTTGATTTGTAGTGTGGCTACAATAAGCAATATGCCCATGTCCTTCCCTCCTCCCCTAGCCCACCCAGGCTACCTTATTAGTTATTTCCCCAATTTTTTTAATTAATAAAGAAAGAATGCATGGTTTCAAAACAATAGTGACTTGTTTTCCTTTGCCAGCTGTGATCGAAGGGGAGAGAGTCGTTGGCTTACAGGAAATTAAAATCAACGAAAGGGGTAGGTTTGCATCAAGCAGACACACACACAACTGTCACACAATAGCCTGAGCAGTCATGAAACTGGTTTTCAAAGCGTCTCTGATGCGCAGCGCGCCAACCTGTGCTCTTCTAATCGAGGTGTCTGGCTGTTCAAAATTGGCAGCCAGGCAATTTGCCTCAACTCCCCACCCCGCCATAAACATCTCTCCCTTATTCTCACAGATATTATGGAGCACACAGCAAGCAGCAATAACAATGGGAATATTGGTTGCGCTGAGGTCTAACCAAGTCAGCAAACAGCGCCAGCGAGCTTTTAAACATCCAAAGGCACATTCTACCACCATTCTGCACTTGCTCAGCCTACAGTTGAACTGCTTCTTACTACGGTCCAGGCTGCCTATGTATGGCTTCATGACCCATGGGAACAAGGGGTAGGCTGGGTCTCCAAGGATAACTATTGGCATTTCAACATCCCCAACAATAATTTTCTAGGTCTAGGAAATAAGTCCCTTCTTGCAGCTGCTCAAACAGCCCAGAGTTCCTAAAGATGTGAGCGTCATGCACCTTTCCCGGCCATCCCACGTTGATTTCGGTGAAACGTCCCTTGTGATCCACCAGTGCTTGCAGCACCATTGAGAAGTACACCTTGCGGTTTATGTACTGGTTGGCAAGGTGGTCCGGTGCCAAGATAGGGATATGTGCTCCATCTATCACCCCACCACAGTTAGGGAAACCCATTGCAGCAAAGCCATTCACTATGACCTGCACATTTCCCAGAGTCACTACCCTTGATAGTAGATCAGTGATTGCATTGGCTACTTGAATCACAGCAGTCCCCACAACAGATTTGCCCACTCCAAATTGATTCCTGACTGACCGGTAGCAGTCAGGCGTTGCAAGCTTCCACAGGGTTATCGCCACTCACTTCTCAACTGTCAGGGCAGCTCTTATCTTGGTATTCCTGAGCTTCAGGGTGGGGAATAGCAACTCACAGAGTTCCAGGAAAGTGGCCTTACACATGCAAAAGTTTTGCAGCCACTGGGAATCATCCCATACCTGCAAGACTATGCGATCCCACCTGTCTGTGCTTGTTTGCCGGGCCCAGAATCAGCTTTCCACTGTATCAACCAGCCCCACTGCCACCATGATGTCCCAATTGTCACATCCCATGCTTTCAGGGACGTCTGTGTCCATGTCCTCCTCACAGTCGTCCTCGTGCTGCCGTCTCTTAGCCAGGTTCTGCACATACTGCAGTATAATGTGCAAGGTGTTTACAATGCTCACAACAGCAGTGGTGAGCTGAGCAGGCTCCATGCTTGCTGTGCTATGGCGTCTGCATAGGTAACCCAGGAAAAAAGGTGTGAAATAATTGTCTGCAGTTGCTTTCACGGAGGGAGGGGTAGAAGACTGACGACATGTACCCAAAACCACCCACAACAATGTTTTTGCCCCATCAGGCATTGGGAGCTTAAACCAGCACTCCAATGGGCAGTGGAGACTCCGCTCCATGAGTCGATGCTAGCCATGGTAGTGAGGATGCACTTCGCCGACTTAATGCGCTTAGTGGGGACATACACAATCGACTGTATAAAATCAATCTCTAAAAATCGACTTCTATAAAATAGACCTAATTTTGTAGTGTAGACATACCCTGTAGGGTAAGTAACTGTTCTTTCCTCTGGATGACTGTCCACCCAGATTCCACTCTGGTGACCAAAAAACAGTTATCCTGGTGCTAGGACCGGTCGGGAATTTTTAGACAAAACTTTTTTCCATCGGAAAACAATGATTTGTCAAAACAAACTATTTGAAGGGAATGGTTGGTTCCAATTAATTTCCCATTTTGAAAAAATATTGAAAAAAAGTTGAGATTGTTAAAATGTCTTGTTTTGAAATTTATATTTATTAAAGGTTAAAAAAAGATTTTTTTAAGATGTAAAAGGTCAAATTGAAAACAAAACATTTTGAAAGTATTAAAATAAAGCATTTTGATTGACCCAATCCCTTTGGGGGGGGGTCTGAAAAAGTTGGAGTTGTTTTTTTTGTCCCAATTTGGGATGAGAAAAATTCTGAAATCTTGAAAAATTCTTGCAGGACAAGAAAGCCATTTCCCACCCAGCTCTAGCAGATGCCCAGTTGAGGAGTGACTGTACAGCAGCTCTATCAAAACTACCATCCACCCTGGAAATTTCTGCCAGCAATCGAAGGTTAATTAAAGTTGTGAATCAAAGTCCATGTTGCTATTCTACATATCTCCAGTATGGGGATGTTACCTAAGGAGGTCACAGAGGCTGCCTGAGCCTTCGTGGAATGAGCTCTCACCTATCCAAGTGGATTGTTCTTAACCAAAATATAACAAGTCCTGACAAAGTCCAAGACCCACTTAACCTCTGTGATGATACAGATTGCTTCTTAACCCTTTCATAAAATGCCACAAAAGAGACTTGGTGTACATGTGAATGGCTTGGTCCTAGCCAAATAAAATGACAATGTTTTTGGGGCATCCAGTGTGTGAAGTTTCAATTCACCTGGGATAGAATGAGATTTATGGAAGGAAACCGGGAGGTGATCAGACTGATTGAAGTGGAAGTCGGAAACCACCCTAGACAGAAATTTCAAATGAGGTATGAAAGTGACTCTGTCCTTGTGAAAGATAATGTAAAGGGAGGTACCAGGAGGGCCTGGCTGTCTTACGTCTTCCTACCTGATGTAAAGACTCTAAAAAGACTGTCTTCATCAACAGGTGGTAAACAAAACAGATAATAGTGGCTCAATGGGGAGCTCATCAGTCCAGTTCACATTAAGTTAAAGTTAAAGAATGCAAGGGGTTCCTAGACCAGTGAGAAAACCCTTTGTGAGCCCTTTGAGGAATCTCACCACTATGGGGTGTGAAAAGACAGTGTAGCCTTGTATAAGAGGATGGTTCACAGAAATTGCTGTCAAGTGTACCTGTATTAAGCTAAGGGACAGACCTGATTGTTTCAGATAAAGTAAATAGTCCAGTATAACTAGAATCAAGATTACCACCTGCAAACGCTGATGCTGCGCTGGCTAGACAGAAAACCTTTAACATTTGGAATTGTATGTCAGTTTGGTCAAGGATTTCCTGCTTTGAAGCAAGATGAATTGAACTGCAGCATAGCAAATCTTTCTACAGACATCAGCAAGCCAGCATCCATGCTCTGTCAGGTTCAGGGATGATGAATCCAGGTGCAGGATCTGGCCATAGTTCTGCAAGATGGGTTGCCATATTGATATGTTCATGAGGTCTGAATACCAAAACTGCCTGGCTGATGGGGATATCATGACCTGCATCCTGCTTCAGTTTCCTCAAAACCCTGGATACCTGTGGAAAGGTGTACATCAGACCAGGAGCCCAAGTGATAAGAAAGGCATCCAAGAGGGATCCCAGACTCACATCTCCTCTGGAGCAGAACCTCTGGCATTAGTTAATGTGACAGGTCACAAAAGGGTCTAACTACGGGAAACCCCATCTGCAAAAGATGCACAGGAGAATTGATTTCTTGAGGGACCACTTGTGTTATAAAGAGGACAATGATCAACTGTTCTCCATTCTCACTTAAGGTAGGACAAGAAGTAAGGGGCTTAATATGCATCAAGGGAGATTTAGGTTTGATATTAGAAAAAACTTTCCGACTATACGGGGAGTTAAGCTCTGTGACATGCTTCCAAGGGAGGTTGTGGGATCCCAGTTATTGGAGGTTTTTAAGAACAGGTTGGACAAACACCTGTCAGGGATGGTCTAGGTTTAGTTGGTCCTGTCTCAGTGCAGGGGGCTGGACCTGATGACTTCTTGAGGTCCCTTCCAGCCCTTATCCAGCTATTCATCCAAAAATTCTTTTTGTCTCCCTGGAGAATCCAGTTTGAACTATTATAGGTGAACCTCTCCAGGGAGTGGCTTCAAAGGAGCTAATAACCAAAAAATTACATTAGCATCCCTCTCCTCCTAGAGGAGTTACATATAATTCCACAATACCACATACACAACTGCATTTTTAATATAATGGACACAAAAGGTATTAAACTCATTCAATAGGTTTAACTTAATTCCAAGGTTTGCCTAGGATATTGCAGGATTTTCTCAGTCTATCATACTGTGCATTTTTACAGAGGCACAATCTTGCCCTGACCTCAGCTGGGTCCTGCAATGAGAGCCCTAAATTGCATTATTCACAATAAATTTGTGAGTGATGGTAACATTATAATTTTAACACATATTGGAAAGGGATGAGGGCAGATTAGGGAGGGGAGTTAAGAAAATCTAAAGAGACTATAAAATATGGTTTCATTTTTTAAAAAAATCTCATGATTTTTTGGGGTCTGACTCATATTTCTTGTATTTTTAGGATAGGCAATACTGCATTTGACTTGGAACATTGTGACGGGTGTTTCAGGGTGCCACGTGAACTGTGGGACTGCTGAGCCTTCTGTTCCACCAATATGGGCTCCCTCTCACACTGTGATGCTGTTGCTAAGCCACAAACCTTCATCAGGAACTGTACTTACACAGACATCCACAGGCAGGGACACACCTAACTAAGTTACATGCTTCTCTCAGCCACTCATGAACAAACTAAATAGAGGCTCCAGCCAATTCCCCCCAGCTTCCCAGCATTGTACTCCAAAACTGTACCGTCTTGCACGAGTCAGAAGCCTCACCAGTGTAAGTTCATTATGTTCGCCACTTCTACAAAGAAAAGTGGACATACACCAGCCTTTGTAACCTAAGCACGTTTCCCAAGCACTTCAACCAAAACACACTGTTTTAGGTAAAACAGATATATTAACTACAGAAAGAGAAGTGATTATAACTAATAAGCATAGAAATGAAAGTCAGTTACCTAAAAAATAAAATAAATTTGTGGTCTAAGTTCTATAAACTAAACAGAATTTGAATCAAGCAGTGTCTCAGCCTGATAGATAGTACAAGCAAGTTATAGATCTTAAATACACAGTCTGGAACTCTCCATCTCAGGACCACCTTCCCAGTTCAAAATCTTTGTCCTCCAGACATGTTTCTAGGTGTTGAGTTGTGGGGGGAGTGAGGCTAAGTGGTGATGTCACTTCCCCTCTTTTATAGTTTCTTCCAGCTTGCTGGAAAGATCTATGCCTGTGACCCCATTGGTCAAGCATTCTCCATTGTCTACGTGCTCTTTCTGAGAAGTCTCCATTGTATACAGAACCTGGCATAGTTGTTGGGTGTGTGGGCCATCAGCGCATCTGGCTCCTCCATTGTTGTACCTGAAAGGCTGGTTGTGGATGTTCCCAACCTCACAACATATTTCAGTATCACATATAGTAAAATTTTGTATCTTCACATACAATGATAGCACATACAATCCAACAGGATATTAATGTTCAACAGATCAAGACTGTCAAGATTCCTTCCCCACTCTGAACTCTAGGGTACAGATGTGGGGACCTGCATGAAAGACCCTCTAAGCTTATTCTTACCGGCTTAGGTTAAAAACTTCCCCAAGGTACAAACTTTGCCTTGGCCTTGAACAGTATGCCGCTACCACCAAGCATTTTAAACAAAGAATAGGAAAAGAGACCACTTGGAGACGTCTTCCCCCAAAATATTCCCCCCAAGCCCTGCATCCCCTTTCCTGGGGAAGGCTTGATAATAATCCTCACCAATTGGTACAGGTGAACACAGACCCAAACCCTTGGATCTTATGAACAATGAAAAATAAATCAGGTTCTTAAAAGAAGAATTTTATTTAAAGAAAAGGTAAAAGAATTACCTCTGTAAAATCAGGATGGTAAATACTTTACAGGGTAATCAGATTCAAAACATAGAGAATCTCTCGAGGCAAAACCTTAAGTTACAAAAAGACACAAAATCAGGAATAGCACAGCTTATTTTACAAGCCATTTAACAAAAGAAAATCCAATGCATTTTCTAGCTAGATTACTTACTAACTTTATAGGAGTTGTAAAGCTTGCATTCCTGATCTGTTCCCGGCAAAAGCATCACACAGACAGACATTTGTCCTCCCGCCCCCTCCAGATTTGAAAGTATCTCGTCCCATCATTGGTCATTTTTGGTCAGGTGCCAGCTAGGTTACCTTAGCTTCTTAACCCTTTACAGGTGAAAGGGTTTTGCCTCTGGCCAGGAGGGATTTTATAGCACTGTATACAGAAAGGTGGTTACCCTTCCCTTTATATTTATGACAAAGACTTTTAAAAATTATACCTCACAAGGCATACTTTGTACAAAACATATCATTATTATATGGCAGTGGTGAATATGGGGGTGTTCCAGGTGTGCCACAGACATTCTGTAATATTATAGGTCACAAATATTTTAAACAGATAGCAACTAACAACAGAGAGGTAGGTGAACAGCACATGTGGAACTTGAACTGAAAGTTGGAACAACCCTGGATGTCCTTAAATAGTTTTGCCTTTATAAAAAGGCTAGAGAAAAATTTTTGTAGTGTCTGCAACGTACCGCACCCAATAAAAGCATACCTATTGTATTAACTGGTAATATTCACAAACAACATAAAAGCACATTTACACACACAAAAATGTTCAGAAGCAGATTCCTTTTAAAGAACCTAGAGCTCAAAAAAAGCACACTAAGAATCTCAGTTACTGCACAGGGTAAGTAACCTTCTCTTTATCTTTGAGGAGTGTCACTGTGGGTGTTCCACTTTAGGCAACTGTACAGCAGTTCCTGTCAGTGGAAGGAATGGGCTTCAAAGTTGTAGTCATGGTGGGTGATCAGATAGTAAGTCCAAATGGAGCATCTGATGATGAATGCTGCTCTAATGCATAATGTTGTATGAATGTACAAGTTGACACCCAGGTTGCTGCTTTGCAGATGTCCATTGTGATGTTGCACTCCATATGTTTTATGAAAATATGTTTATAAGTGTAAATATGATGTAACTGGAATATGCTTCATGCAAAAGATCTCTTGTAAGGTATCATTACAAAGCTTATAATCTTCTGAGTGTTCATCCGATTTGTATGAATGTATCATTCTTGTATCTAAAACTAGAAATATGAAGTATTACTCTGAGGTCCTATTGTAATTATGCAAAGTGTGGGCCATTAATGGTGGCTTAGGATCTTGATGGCTCCCATTAACTGGAACAATTGGTTGTAAATGGCTCTGTTTACTTGTAAGCCTTCCTGTATAGGGGGTGCCAGCCAGTGAGTAATGAAGTCTCACAGGACATGTGAGCATGTCACATGATACTGGAATCCATCTTAAACCTGGTGCTTTTCCATTTAGAAGGAAGATTGGGAACCCAGAGAGAGATAAAAGATTCCTGCCTTGTAGGATAAAGGATTTCTTCCTGCCAAAGATATAATAGGGGATGGTACAGAACAAAGAAGGCTGCAGTCATGAGAAATCCCCTAGTTACCACCTGAGCTGGAACTAAAAAGAACTGTATCAGGGGAAAGAATTGGACCCAGACTAAGAAGGAGTCTAATCTCTAAAAGAAGACTATTGGAACATCTCTGAGGGTGAGATTTTACCTGTAATCAGTTTCTTAAATATATTAGGCTTAAACTTGCATGTTTTGTTTTATTTTGCTTGGTAACTTACTTTGTTCTGTCTGGTATTACTTGAACCATTTAAATCCTACTTTTTATACTTAATAAAATCACTTTTGTTTATTAATTAACCCAGAGTAAGTGATTAATACCTGGGGAGCAAACAGCTGTGCATATCTCTCTATCAGTGTTATAGAGGGCGGACAATTCATGAGTTTCCCCTGTATAAGCTTTACACAGAGTAAAACAGATTTATTTGGGGTTTGGATCCCCTTAGGAGCTGGGTGTCTGGGTGCTGGAGAGAGGTGACCTGCTGAGCAGTTTTTGGTTAAAGTCTGCAGCTTTGGGGACATGGTTCAGACCTGCGTCTGTGTTACAGCAAACTAGCATGTGTGGCTCAACAAGGCAGGGTTCTGGAGTCCCAAGTCATCAGGGAAAATGGGCTCAGAGGTAATTTCTGCACATCAGGTGACAGTCTCAAGGGGATCTCTGTGATGAACCCGTCACATCCATGGTGGGGACACTGTTAAGGAAGGTTATTGAAGCAGATAGAGCGCCGGTGGAGTGTGTGTGGGTCCCCGCTGGGGGTTGAAGCCGTTGTTGACGATACAAAAGTCAATGCATCCAGAGATCCATTTAGTCTTTGTTTAGATATGGTGCCTCCTTTTGAGCATGCTGTGACAGAGAGGAATGATTCTGGTGATTTTCAGAAAGCCTTTGTTCTCTCAATGTAAAAGATCAGCTTCCTTTTTACATCCAGGGTTTGGAGTACTGCTTCTTGTTTATTCCCACAGGGTTTCAGGAAGAACGATGGGAGATGAATGGGTTGTTTCAGATGGAATGAGGCGGCAACCTTAGTTAAAAACTTGGGATGCAGTCTTAAGGTAATTTTATTTGTGAAGAATATTGTGTATGGTAAGTATGCCATTAGAGCTCCTAGGTCCCCCACCAATTTGGCAGATGTGATGGCGACAAGGAAGGCCACCTTAGTTGAAAGGTGAAGTAGTGAACATGTCACTAGTGGTTCAAACAGTCATCTGATAAGGCCCATAACAGTACATTAAGTTCCCATGATGGAGTAGGGGTTTGTATTTTGGGGTAGATATTATGAAGGCTCTTAAGAAAATGCTTGGTGGCTGAGTGAGCGGAAATCAATAATTCATCCACCTTATGGTGGAAAGCTGTGACAGCTGCAAGGTATACTCTGACAGAACTCATGAAGAGACCTGATTTTTTATGTTCCAATATATAGACCAGTATCAGAAGAAGAGGAGAGTAGACTGCGTGATTTATTTATTTTTGCCCCATATAGTGAATGGCCTCCTGTCAGGGCTAATTCCCCACTTTGGTACTTCGAGTGCAGAAGGTGGGGGCCACAAGGATTATAAAAATTAATACTGGCCTGTCAAGGTTCCTTCCCCACTCTGAACTCTAGGGTACAGATGTGGGGACCTGCATGAAAACACCCTAAGCTTATTTTTACCAGCTTAGGTTAAAACTTCCCCAAGGTACAAACTATTTTCCTTTTCCCCTTGGACTTTATTGCTGCCACCACCAAGTGTCTAACAGATATATAACTGGGAAAGAGCCTACTTGGAAACATCTTTCCCCAAATCCTCCCCAAACCCTACACCCCCTTTCCTGGGGAAGGCTTGATAAAAATCCTCACCAATTTGCATAGGTGAACACAGACCCAAACCCTTGGATCTTAAGAACAATGAAAAAGCAATCAGGTTCTTAACAGAAAAATGTTAATTGAAGAAAAAGTAAAAGAAAAACCTCTGTAAAATCAGGAAGGGAAATACTTTACAGAGTAGTCAGATTCAAAACACGGAGAATCCCTCTAGGCAAAACCTTAATTTACAAAAAGACACAAAAACAGGAATATCCATTCCATTCAGCCCAGCTATTTTATCAGCCATTTGAACAAAACAGAATCTAACGCATATCTAGCTAGATTACTTACTAAGTTCTAAGACACCATTCCTGTTCTGTTCCCGGCAAAAGCATCACACAGACAGAGAGAGCCTTTGTTTCTCCCCCGCTCCAGCTTTGAAAATATCTTGTCTCCTCATTGGTCATTTGGTCAGGTGCCAGTGAGGTTATCCTAGCTTCTTAACCCTTTATAGGTGAAAGGGTTTTTCCTCTGGCCAGGAGAGATTTTAAAGGTGTTTACCCTTCCCTTTATATTTGTGATGTGGCCACTCCAGGCTTGTATTAAACTCCCAAAGTTACAGCTTTTCTCTGACCTTGGATTGGTAGATGCTGCCACCACCCAAGTGCAGAATCCCTTTGAGAGCTCAGGAAGGCACACTTGGGAATTCCTTCCTGTGGGGTACCCACAAGCCCTTTCACACACACACACTCTCTGGGGAAGAGCTCAGAGGGAAAAAAAATGGAAATCAGCTGTTGCCATCAGCTAATTGTAAACAACGTTCACAAATCTCTTAAGACACAAAGATCCAATTCAGTTCTTAAAAAAGGTAAATTTTATTAATTAAAAAAAAAGAACATACATCTGGGAACTCAGGCTATTGCTAGATTTTAAAAGAGCAACTACAAGGATTAAGCACCAAGAATAGCTTTCTTGAGGTCCAGCTTAAAGGTTACAAGCAAAACAAAAACGCCTGGGATTAGCACAGAGGAATCCACAAGCCATAACGAAACAAAAGGAATAAATTGCGTCTTCGTAGACATTTCCTTATCTACTTACATATCTGGGGTTTTAAATGGAGTAGTTTCTAGGTATATACTGATGATTTTTTCATACCTGGCCAAAGCTTCTTATAGCATAGCTGCTGCCCTGTCCGCCTCTCCCTGGGAGAACAACAGACAGACAAAAGGGGAGTGTCTTTTTTCCATTTTAAAAAGTTCTAGTCTTCCCATTGGCTCTTTTGGCCAGGTGCCCACTCACTTCCTTTTACATATGCATAGCAGTTAGACTTTTTAACCCTTTACAGGTAGAGCAATTAGAGAACAGCTACTAAGAGGGATTTTATAGCTACTGGCTGGCTGGGTGTCCATAAAAGGGTGCTACTCCCCTCCCTTCATTTATCACACCTCCATTTGTGTAGTTATGTATGTCGAGTAGTTGGTCTACAACCATTTAACAGAATGTCCCTTACTTCCTCTGAGCAGGTAATTTCAGCTTCTCAGAGCCATGGAATAGCCACGCCTTGAGGTGGAGTCTTGTCAGGTTCAGATAGTGAACCTGGCCAGCATCTTGTGAGAGGACATGAGGTAGAAGAGGAAGAGTGTGTGGTGGACACACAGCCATCTTTAGGAGGTAAAGGAACCATGGTTTGCCAGGGCCACGTGGGGGCTATCAAGATGACTTTGGAATCGTCCATTCTGATTTTGTGTATGATTCATGATAGAAGCGGGGTCATTGGGAAGGCACACAATAGGGGTGCATCCCATTTGATGAGAAAGGCATCACCCAGAGAATGGGGACCCAATCCTGCTCTGGAGCAGAACTGTGGACATTTGGCTTTTTGTGTTGTCCTGAGGAGCTCTACAGTTGGGAACCCCTATGGTTTGAATATATTCTGTAGTACTCAAGGGTCCATTTCCCACTCGTGATCCTGGGAGAATTTTCTGCTTAGCGATCTGCAGTGGTGTTCTGGCATCTTGGTAGGTAGAAGGCTGAGATGTCGATGTTGTGGCTGATGCACCAGGTCCAAAGTAGCATGGCTTCCATTCATAGGTAGCGTGAACATGTCCCCCCCCTTACTGGTTTATTGAGAGCTAGTAACGTTATATAACATTGTATAACATGCAAGTAATGTTGTCTGTGAGGATTTTTATGGTTTTGTTCTCGATCAGAGGTTGGAAATTGGAGCATGTATTATGAACCATCTATAGCCCCAGTAGGTTTATATATAAGAGGAATTCCGATGGGGACCACCAGCCTTGGATAGTACGAGTCTGCACTTGTGCCCCCCAACCTAATAGGGAAGTGCCTAGTGATCATCACCGTTGGAGGGTTCTGTAAAAAGGGGACTCCTGCACAAACCTTGTTTGGTTGTGTCCACCACTATAGGAGTCTTTTACTTTGTTCGGCATCATAAGGCATTTGTTTATGCTGAGTCTGTGCGGAATGTAGACTGTTCAGAGCCAGGCCTACAGGCATTGCACGTGCAGTCTGGAGTATTTGACGATGAACGTCGTTGTGGACATGTGGCCCAACAGTTGTAAGCAAGCCCTGGCCAATGTCTGCGGACTCTCTGATGTTGTGGAGATCAGACTGAGTGAAGCTGTGAACTGTTGTCAGGGCAGAAAGGTCGTAGCCTCCAGAAAATTAAGGTAGGTTTTAATGAACTCCATTTTCTGCACAGGTGCTAATGTTGATTTTTGTGCATTTATTTGTAGGCCTAGACATGTGAAAAGAGCTACTGTATTTTGAGCAGCTTCAAGTGCCCCTTCTTGAATCAATGCTTTCAGTAAACAATTGTTCAAATAGGGGAATATTATGATCCCTTGTCTGTGGAGGTGAGCTGCTACCACTGCGAAGACTTTCGAAAATACCCATCGGGCAATGGAGAGTCCAAAGGGAAGTATTTTGTACTGAAAGTGGTCTGCTCTTAGAACAAACCCAAGGAACCTCCTCTGTGAGGGATGTATGGTTATATGAAAATGTGTGTCCTGGAGATCGAGGGCTGAGAACCAGTCCCCTCTTTCCAGTGCTGGAATTATAGTTGCTCATGTGAGCATCCTAAAGCATTGGATCTTCAGAAATTTGTTGAGTTTTTGTAAGTCGAAACTAGGCCTCCATCCAGTTTTTTTCTGGGTTAGGAAGTATTATGAATAGAATCCCTTCCCTCTGTGTTGCGTTGGTACTGATTCTGCTACACCTAGGTGTATAGCTGGTTTACCTCCTGTCATAGCAGATGTTCGTGAGCGGGGTCCCTGAAGAGGGAGAGGGAGGGAAGGAGAGTGGATAGGAGGCTGCTGTAGGAGACTGTTGTCCGGGGAAGTCCGTGATTTGGGCTCGGATGCTGGGCACAGAGATTTCTCCATCATAAGGAGTTTCAACTGCAAGTCTCTCGTCTTCCTGGTGCAGGCTTTCAGATTATGGCAATTTGAGCACTTCTGTGGGATGTGTGACTCACCAAGGCAACAGACACACTGAGTGCCCATCAGAGACTGGAATAGAGTCTGCACGTAAGGCAGAGTTTAAAACCTGGGGAGCTGGGCATGCCCCTCAGAGAAGGCTTTTTTCCCCAGAAGGGAGAACAACTACTCTACTCTAAAGGGTCACTAACAATTGAAATTTAATTTCCTAATATGAGAGCATTTTTTAATAAAAGGGAAGTAAACAGAGAAGGAAAGTTAACTATAAGCTATCAACAATTAACTTTTAATTGAATAACTATGCTATTTAGGTTGAGTACTGAGGCACTGCTAAGTGCTCCGACTCAAGCAAGGCAGTAGAGAAGGAAGTCGGGGGGGCGGGGGAAGGAAAGAGAAGGGAGGTTGTTTGCACCATGCTTTATAACTGCCTGAGGCACTGTGAGGCAGAGACCGTGCATATGCGACCCAACCAGGCATTGCTACTACAAATCTCTGATTACAAGCGCAGGGCACATGATTATCTTAAACAGCGCACCCAGAGGAATACTTCTCAAAGAAGAATATTTTAGTTCATGCCTACAGGGTCCACATGGGGTAGTTACAGTGCAGCACTTTGGTGCATACTACTATTAAAATCCCTGTAGTTAGAACTTTTGTGCAGTTTAGACATGCCCTAAGTTATTCATAGGATTGTTTTTGGCATCCAGAAGATTCTTTCTGTGTTGACAGATAAAGAGGCGCCTCTTTGGAAGAGATTGTTTTTCCAGTATATTAACTTCTGCTTTATTTCAGTATCTCACTTGTAAAACCATTTTTCATCATCAGTAACACAATATTTGGTAGACCAAATTCTGGGGATGCACATTAGTCAGAAGTCTGCAATCTATTCTCGCATCTGTTTCTTGGCTCTTTGGGAATTATGAAGCACAAATCAATTATAATTTCATGCTTTCTGAAGTACTGCTTAAATTCATTCCTTTTCTGTACCTATTTCATTCAATCTCTTTTTTCTTGTTCTCCTCTGTCCCCCATCCCTCATTCTCCAAAACAAATCATTCAACTTTTATCATTCTGCCAGGCATTCCTTGAAAACTCTTCCTTTACCCATCTCCTAATTATCTATTCTATTATCTATTCCTTTACCCATCTCCTAATTTCTCCTCCTCCAAATATAACTTTACCTGGTAATCCATCTTAATTATCAATAATCCCCACTTTTGGCTAGCATCTTGTATTTGACTGGACTTAAATCCTGCTCCCACTGAAGTCAATGGTAGATTTTCTATTTACCTTCAATGAGAGCAGAGTCACACCCTTTGAATGCTCACCTAGGTCGAAGAATGCTCACCTAGGTTTGTAACAATGTATGGCACTGAATATATGATTTTGAAAATAGCAATATTGCAGTGCATTTTTCAGCTTTTCATAGCAACATTTTCTAATGACTCATATGTACTTTAATACAATGACCTATTTCTTAGCAAGAAAATAAAGCACACATACCAAAAAGGCACAGTAGTTATCCCCATCTTTTGTTAAGTATACTCAAGTCATGAATTCAATAAACTAATAGCATCACCCTTCACCATATTAGTATTTGGGATACAGGTGGTCTCTGATGCGTCAGCGGCTTAGCCAGTAAACAAAAACAAAACATCTCAAGACACTGTAAGCCTGGGCAAGAAAATGATTGATATCGAGTTTCTCTCAATCCCCAGTGAAGCCAATGAAAGAGGAATCTACTCAGTATCACTTAGGAGAAACTTAACAACTCACAGGATCATATGTCCTGTCTATATTTAGTAGAATTATGATGCAAGATCTTGTAGTTCTCTCAGTCTCATTTGACAGTTGCTAGGCTGGGAATATGCATTTCCTCGATAACAGAATTTCACCGGTCACTAAAAAGTGTCACTTCAAAAATGCAATCAGTAAATACAGGTAGGAAAAAAAACTATCGCCTTCCTACAAATATTTATTTTCTTCTTATATGTTATACACACATTAGTTGTTATACATACTGTATTGTATTTTTTAAGATATAATTATTTCTATAATGCCATGACATGTGTCTGATAATTTATAGACAAAAAGCTTTACAAATAAGTTATAAATGTATTAAAAACGAAGAAACTCTGTCTCTCTTTTTTAAGGAAACACTTTAGACCATTAAACAGTTTTATGCATTGTGAAAGGATGATTACCAGCCTATTTAAATTGAGATGAAGAATGTAGTTTGTATTAGATGTTGATTCATAAAATCCAATTTTGTAGCTATGTCAGAGTTTTATGAGACTTGAATATGTAGTAAAAACAATAGTGCAGGTCCACTTTCTGATCTTGCTGTATTATTTACCATCCTGCAAAAGGATCAGTGTAGTGCTATAAGGGTCTGCCTTAATGAATCCCTTTGCAGGGTCAGGGTCTTATTTACAGTCAAGAACAAGCAAAATAAAAATGACATAGGAATTGCCTTGCTAAAATGTACAAATAGAATAGATCCGCTAATGCAACATCCTGTCTCCAGCAATGTCCAATTGCTAAAATAAGAAAATAATTCCTTCAGATGAAAGGATAAAAGCATGATAATGAACCTAACTATGTGATTTACAAGGAACGGAGATTTCTTCTTGATATAAACTGGGATTGAGTTTATGACACAAAGAATGAGACAGAAGGAGAGAGAGATTTACCCTGAGCCACTATTTACATCTGTCACAAACCAACAATTTTCTGGATATCATCTTATTCCTTGAACATCTCCTCTGTTCAGGTCTAAAGCTCTATTTCTGATCTTATATTGCCCATCCTTTTAAAAGTGATGAACTTGTCACAGAATTACAGGCTTCTGTCTCCCAGCTCTCTTGGGCAAAGACCCACATCTCTCCCCTCCTGACTGGGGATTTTAAGGCTGCATAACTCCCTGGATTACACTGTGATATTCCCAGCCAGAAAAGACAGCCTAAAAAAAGGCCAGCATCTATACTTTGTTTTCTCTCTGAGAGTTATGATCAGTATATTGTCCACAGTTATAAGTTACCATGCAATTTCCTTCTAAGCAAGCATATTTATTCTGAAGGTAAAAGCATTACAGAGAAAACACATTAAAACAATAAAAGAACCTACATCTATACTAAGCATCTTACCAGAGGTTACCCCCACCTCTAACCTGGGGCTCTGGTAGGTTTTAGTCCTTCAAAACTCATAACTGGGTTTTCTCCGTGGTTACAAGTTATCTATCTTAGATTCACAACCAGAACAAAGGCTGGGAAGATCTGCCATTCATTTATATAGCTCAGGCCTTTGATCTTGGCCTTCTGTAGCAGGCAATCAGTAGGTAATGACCTTCTCCTGAGGGGGATGCTTCAAAAAGCGGGATTTTACATATTCGGAGTAGGGAAATTTGTAATAACCTCTCCCTAGGGATTCCTCAGGAATCCACTTTAATTATTCCAAAAGTCCATACTTGTCTGGTACATTTTCAATATTGTCTTTCAAACTCCTATACACTTCTCAGGTCTCATCGATGGCACATCTCCCCACTAGGGAAGCTGTATGCAAATCCAGCCCATCTTAATGCATAAACTTAATATGATAAGGTCTTCCAAGGTTATTGCAGGAGATTGCCATACCTGTTACAACAGTCTCATACATGGAGAAAGTATTTGCTGTACATTGCTATGCATTGAGACCTTGATTCAGCAATGTATTTAAGTATATGTCTAAAGGTATGTCTTACACTGCAACTGAGGGCATGAGTGGCAGCTTGCACAGATGCATCTGTCCTAGCTGTACTTTGCTAGTCACAATGTGAGCTTCAGCACTGGCTGCATGCATTAATACCAATGAGCTTGTGCAGACTGCGCCAAACCCCATGTTGTGGCATTATCTCCGCTATTTTTAACGAGCTATCTAGAGTACATGAGCTCCCATTCACTGTAGAGGTACCCTAACTGTCACATCGGAAGATTTGCATATTTAAAGGAAGGCACTCTCTTACATATCTTGTTGAATCGGTGTGTAAAACACACAGTATATTGAAATCAAGCACCAACCATTTTCCTTTTTGAAACAGTAATATACTTGCATAAAAATAACGTATGTGCCTGAAGTTAGAGATCACTGTTTATCAAAAGGTAAATGTATTTGTCCTTTACATCCAAGGCATGGTTAACAAACACTATTTTGCCTGCTGAAATTGTTCTAGAAGTATTTTGCAAGATTTTTACTGACATTTTTATCAATGTTTTTGTTCCTAGTTATAATCCATCTTAGTGTATGGATCTGCAGCAGGGTGGGTAGGACAACAATTTAAAAGCAAAACTTTCCAAAGAATGAAATTTGACAGTTGTTGTGCATTAATTTCTAAAATACTTGTCACTCTCACTGACTACCTTTACAAAGTAACATAAAATGAGACAAGACAAGGAAATAAAACATATATTTAATCTATATTAATCTCTTTACTGATGTAGTTATCTTTAAGTCTTTTTAACATTTTTTTTTCAAATTCTGCAAATTAAATAAGCTATGTCATTCCCTTTTTTGCTCCTAAAGTTATTAAGTTACCTGTGACCTGCTTAAGACAAATAACTGTAGAAAACAAGATCCATGAAAATATTACTAAAACAAGACTATTTGTGTAGACAGTGTCTTAAAAATCTGCTAATTATTTTTTTCTCTTCTGAAGTACCAAGCTTCCATTGTAATAGCCCCATTCCCATGGACTTTATCCATGGATTATAGCCTCACCACTCAAATGCTTTATTGCTATTTCATAATTAAACTTAGAGCTTCACTGTCTCCAGGCACACTAGGGAAGGAGACAGCAAGCGTGCCATGTCTGACCTAAAAATGCTTAATCTTAAGAGTCACACCCAGAGACATCAAAGGATCCAGAGAGAGCATAAAATGGTGCATTACTCTGGAGAGCTTCCAGTTTCATTACATTTTTTAATCATTATCAGGAAAAAAAGTATGTGTTAAATGGAGTAAAAAATTTAAATACTTCATAAAACTCTAACACTAATTGTTTCTGTAGCTCCCATTCTTTGCTGCAGTGTAATTAATTTGCTATTTCAGTTTGGTTTGTGTTTAAAACAGCATGAATATGAGAAAGACTCCATATGGGACTGAATGGAATACAAAGCACTTCCCCCATTAATTCAGTAGTATGACTACTGCTCAGATCAATAGCAGTCAAAACTCATTATCATCCATGGGCTATTTAATAATCTCTCAAAGAGCAGGCAACCTAAATTACTAGAAGACCACAACCAGGTCTCAGTTACTAGTAGACTAAAATCATAAAGGATATTAATTGACACCCTTGACAGTAGTCTCTGCAGAAATGCTGAAAACTAAATGGAATGGAGACTGAACTATCCACTCCTGTTGAGGTATGTGTGTACAGAAGCTTGAACTGTTGCTACCCATGCTCTACCTTATTTTGATAAAGAAAGGGCTTCAGTCTGCAGACAATCACCCTGGGACCATTTGTTAGCATTGCATTGGAACAAAAAATAATCATCATATGGAAGTGTTTAGATGTGCCGGTTTTAAATCTTAGAGCGACACTACTCATCACCCTTTTTGATAATGGCAGGGGACAGAATTCAAAAGAAAAAGTTTACAGGTAACTCATGGGAAAAGAAAATAGAAAGGTTACTAAAATTCTTAAAAATTAGTCTTTTCAATTAGCATTGCAAGCAACGTAATCCTTCTGACTCCAGAAAACTGTGGAGTGCCGGTGGTTGGCAGATTGATATTTGTTATTGTTAAATTTATTTAAGTGGCTCTACAACAAAAAAATATTTTAAAATATTACATGAAGTGGCAAAATTAGCTTATATTCAACTCACAAATCTGATCTAAGACAGGGTGAAAGGAAGCCTAAAGCCTCGTTACACACAAAAGTTGTACCAATTGAACTGTAATAATTTTTAAAAATTAGTGAAACTGATGCAAACCTCTTTGTGGACGCTCTTAAATTGATTTAAATCTGTTTTATATGGATTTAGATTAAGTTAGAGTAAGGAATGGACTTAAACTACATCAATACAAGATAAGTTTAAATCAATTTAAGCATCCACACAGAGGTTTTCACTGATTTAACTAAATCAAAATTTTAAAATATTTTGGTTATTTATATATAAAGTATAAACCCAGTACAGACAAGGCCTAACTAAGCAAGCTTTTCAAGAAATATGGAACAGTTTCAGAAAAGAAACTCATTCATTTTATTTTATTAAATGAGTGGGCAGAGAGGAGAGTCACCCTTGAAAGGAATATCAGCAGAGACTATACATCAGGGGTGGCCAAACTACGGCCCGGGGGCCATATCCGGCCCTTCAGACATTTTAATCAGGCCCTCAAGCTCTTGCCAGGGAGCTGGGTCCGGGGCTTACCCCACTCCGGTGCTCCAGCCAAGGAGCGGGGTCGGGGGCTTGCACGGTTCCATGCGGCTCCCATTAGCTGGCAACCACTGCCAATGGGAGCTACAGGGACGGCACCTGCAGATGAGGCAACACACAATGCCGCCTAGCCATGCCTCCACATAGGAGCCAGAGGGGGGACATGCCGCTGCTTCTGGGCGCTGCTTGAGGTAAGCGCCGCCCAGATCCTGCACCCCGACCTCTTCTCATGCCCCAACCCACTGCCCCCAGCCGTGATCCCCGTTCTGCCCTCCAAATCCCTCGGTCCCAGCCTCCGCCTGCACCCCAGAGCCTGCACCCACAGCTGGAGCCCTCACCCCCCCACCTGCACCCCAACCCCTTACCCTAGCCCAGAACCCCTTCCTGCACTCTGAGCTCCTCTTTTCTGGCCCCACCCCAACGCCCAACCCCTAATTTTGAGAGAATTCATGACCCACCATACAATTTCCATACCCAGATGTGGCCCTCAGGCCAAAAAGTTTGCCCACACCTGATATACATAGAAATCTAGTCAAAAGATATTTTCACAAAGAAAACAAATGGCAGGTAAAGGCATTCAGAGTACTCCTACAGACCATAATGAAAGATCTAATAATTAAGGTTTAAGAACAAAACACAAGTCCTGCATTTTTTTGGCTTTTCTTGAGTGGTGGAGTTTTGGGGTTATGTGGATTTTCACAAGTGTTGACTACTCACTAATCCCCTTGGAGTTAATGGGAACTGCAGGTGCGCCGCACTTAAGAAAATTTGCTGTATGTATTTAGCACGAAGACACAGCAGAACACTGAGCTCTTCATCATGGAATAATCTACTGGAATTGCAAACTCAGTTATCTAGCAATTTAACACGCAGAGGCCAGAGCAACAAAAGCACTATGAATGATGCAGATGAACAGAAGAAGCAATGACATAGTTACAAGTTGATGATAGAATAACATGGACAATGACGGTGAAGGGAATGCAGCCAGTTGTGAAGATGTTAATGTTGTGCTGGGCAGTCACACCGTTCACTGAGGCTGTTGGTCATGGTAGCCACCTTCCATTCAGACTAAATTAGGGAAAAGTTAAATGCGTCTTTGTTTAGTGATAACTGGAACAATAGAAAACCACCACCAAAGGACTAGATTGCATGCTAACCTGGGCAGTGGCTGGGTCATGAATTCCAAGTGGTTTGCTAGGGGGACCTTATTACAAACCAAAAATGGGGTGAAACTATGTCTGTGCGAGAAGCAGCAGAAAGCCCAGGAGACAGCCAGAATGAGCACTAAGAGAACGGCCCTGAGAAAAAAGCCTAAAGAGAGCTTTTTAAGCTGAGTGCTGGCTTGGATTTGTGAGGAAAGAAACGGTCTCCTGTTTGATTCCATTGTGTTCAGGAAAACAGGACTTTATGGACATTCTTTGTAAATAAACAGGATTGCATCAAAGAAATACCTGACTCTCATTAATACCTTCTTCTAATGGAAGCAACCCACAAGGCTCTGAATAATAGCTAATCAACTGGGCCAAAGGGGGTAACAATAATAATTTTGATGTAAAATTATCCACAGAGAAAGTAAATAGCATTTTGTACCAAAACAGACATCTTCTAAACTGGAGTTAATTGTCTTGGGCTCTTATTTATGAAACCTGAAATCAAAAGGACAGACACCTGTAGTACCCAAAATTAAAGAAGTGCTGAAATGCTTCTAATCTCTCCAGAGAAAAGCACTTCTAGTTTCCTGCTGTTGGCAGGGAAAAGATAGTTTAGCAACTCTTGTACTCAGTTTTACTGAGTGGACAACAGGAGAGGGATCACATGATGACTATCTATTATTTCTGTTCATTCCCTCTGAAGCAACTGGTATTGGCCACTGTTGGAAGACAGGATACTGGGATAGATGGACCTTTGGTCTGCCCCAGTATGACCGTTTCTTATGATCTTTCTCATTAAAAATAGAACAAAACACAACACCTTAAAGATCATAGTACGAAAGGATCTAACCAGCACAGCTTCTGCAAAAGAATATCACACCTCACTAACCTATTAGAATTCTTTGAACATGTTAAACTACTGGATAAAAGAGAAACCAGTTGACAGATTATTCAACAAATTCTTGGAATACATTGGAGACAATTTTTTATTTCAGAAGGTGGAGAAAGCAACTAGGAGAGAGGCTGTTCTGGATTTGATTTTTGACAAATAGGGAGGAACTGGTTGAAAATTTGAAAGTGGAAGGAAGCTAGGGTGAAAGTGATCATGAAATGGTAGAGTTCATGGTTCCAAGGAATGGTAGAAGGGGAAGCAGCAGCACAAAGATCATGGATTTCAAAAAGGCAGTCTTTAGCAAACTCAGGGAGTTGGTAGGTAAGATCCCATGGGGGCAATTTAAGGGGAAAAACAGTTTGAGACAGTTGGCAGTTTTTCAAAGAGGCATTATTAGACAAGAACAAACTATCCCCACTGTGTAGGAAAGATTGGAAGTATGGCAAGAGAACACCCTGGCTTAACCTGGAGATCTTCAATGATCTGAAACTGAAAAAAGAGAGTCCTGAAAAAAGTGGAAACTAGGTTAAATTATGAAGGATGAATATAAACAAACACCACAAACATGTAGGGACAAAATTAGAAAGGCCAAGGCACAAAATGAGAGCAAACTAACTAGAGACATAAAAGATAACAAGAACACATTAGAAACAAGAGGAACACCAAGGACAGGGTAGAGCCCTTACTCAATGACGGGGGAAAGATAACAAAAAACATGGAAATGGCAGAAGTGCTAACTCACATTTTTGTTTCACTTTTCACCAAAAAGGTTAGCAATGACTGGGTGTCTAACATGCTGAACACCAGTGAAAATGAGGTAGGATCTGAGGCTAAAATGAGGAAAGAACAAGTTAAAAATTACTTAAACAAGTTAGATATATTCTAGATGTCTGTGCCTGATGAAATACATCCTAGAATACTCAAGGAGCTGACTGAGCCATTAGTGATTATCTTTGAAAACTCATGGAAGAAGGGAAAGATTCCAGAGAACTGGAAGAGGATAAATATAGTGCCAACCTATAAAAGGGGGAATAAGGACAATCCAGGGAATTACAGACCAGTCACGCTTAATTTCAGTACCCGGAAAAATAATGTAGCAAATAATTCAGCAATCAATGTGCAAATACCTAGAAGATAATAAGGTGATAACTAACAGTCAGCATGGATTTGTCATGAACAAATCATGTGAAACCAACCTAACGTTATTCTTTGACAGGGTACACTTGTACAGTTTGCAGATGATACCAAGCTGTGAGGGAGCAAAAGGGTGGGGATGGTTGCAAGTACTTTGGAGGATAGGATTAAAATTCAAAATTCAGACAAACTGGAGAAATGATCTGAAGTAGATAGGATGAAATTCAATAAGGACAAATGCAAAGTACTCCACTTAGCCCTGGTCTACACTGGAGGGGTGGGGGGATCGATCTAAGTTACGCAACTTCAGCTACATTAATAACGTAGCTGAAGTCAACATACATAGATCAACTTACCGTGGTGAGTCAACTGCTGCTGCTCCCCCGTCGACTCTGCCTGTGCCTCTTGCGGCGCTGGAGTACAGGAGTCGATGGGAGAGCGCTCAGGGGTCAATTTATCGCATCTAGACTAGACACGATGAATCAATCCCTGCTGGATCGATGGCTGCCCACCGATCCGGCGGGTAGTGAAGACATACTCTTAGGAAGGAACAATCAGTTGTACACATACAAAATGGGAAATGACTGCCTAGGAAAGAGTACTGCAGAAAGGGATCTGGGGGTCATAATGGATCACAAGCTAAACATGAGTCAACAGTGTAACACTGTTACAAAAAAAGTGAACATCATTCTGGATCTATTAGCAGGAATATTGTAAGCCAGACATATGAAGTTATTCTTCCACTCTACTTCACGCTGATAAGGCCTCAGGTGGAGTATTGCATCCAGTTCTGGGTGCTACATTTCAGAAAAGATGTGGACAAATTGTAAAAAGTCCAGAGGAGAGCAACAAAAATTATTAAAGGTCCAGAAAACATGACTTATGAGAAATGATTCAAAAAAATGGATTTGTTTAGCTTGAAGAAGAGAAGACTGAGTGGGGGATATGATAACAGTTTCAAGTGCATAAAAAGTTGTTACAAGAAGGAAGTTGTTCTCCTTAACCCCCGAGGATAGGGCAAGAAGCATTCAGGTTGGACTTTAGGAAAAACTTCCTAACTGTCAGAGTAGTTAAGCACTAAAACAAATTGTGTAGGGATGTTGTGGAATCTCTGTCACTAGAGGTTTTTAAGAACAAGTTAGACAAATACCTGTCAGGAATGGTCTAGTTATTACATAGTCCTGCCTTGAGTGCAGGGGATTGGACTAGATGACTTACTAAGGTCCCTTCCAGTCCTAAACTTCTATGATTCTCTAATTTATTAGCTTTCAAAAGGCCTTTGACAAATTCTTGCAGAAGACGCTACTAAAGTAACTAAGTAGTCATGAGATGAGAGACAAAGTATTGTCAAGGATCAAAATCTGCCTAAGAGACAGAAAACAAAGGAGCAGAAATAAATGGTGAGCTTTCATCACAGCAAAAACTTAACAGCTGGGTTTCTCAAGATTCTATACTAGTATTGGTGTTGTTTAATACCTTTACTAACAATCTGAAAAGTGGATCAGGAAGTAAGGTGGCTACATTTTCAGATGACAAATTATTTTGAGTATTCAAGCCCAGGGAAAACTGAGGAACTTCAGAGGGACTTAAACGAGCTAGGTGAATGGACAACATGAAGTACACTGTTGATAAATGCAAAATAACGCACACTGGAGGGAAATTTTTAAATATTCATACACCTTACAGGGATCTAAATTAACTGCATCAACTCAGGAAAGGGACCTCGCTGGTGCATCACTGAACAGTTCAAAGACGATCTCTGCATAATGTGCAGTTGCTGTCAAAAAAAACCCAAAATGTTAGGATGCATCCAAAATGGCAGAGAAAATAATAAGGAAAACATTATAATCTCATTATATAAATCAATGGTTTCCCCTCATCTGGAGTACTATGTGCAGTAGTGGTTACCCCCACCTCAAAAATTATATTGCAGAATTTGAAGAGGTCAGAGGGAGGATTCTCTGCTCCGTGAAGTCTTTAAACTACGATTTGAGGACTTCAATAGCTCCGACATAGGTGAGGTTTTTCGTAGGAGTGGGTGGGTGAGATTCTGTGGCCTGCATTGTGCAGGAGGTCGGACTAGATGATCAAAATGGTGGTCCATTCTGACCTTAGTATCTATGAATCTATGACTGGTGAGAATGCATAGGGGTTTAGGAAACCTCTCACCTGAAAGAAAGACTAGGAATGATTACCTTAGAAAGTAGGTAAATGAGAGGGGAAGGGACAGAAATAGAAAATAATATGTGGTCTAGTTAGAGAAAGTAGATTGGAAGCTTCTGTTTTCCCCATCTTGTAAGACTGGAAGAAGAGACTGTTCAATGAAACTGAAAACCAGCAAATTCAAAACTGATAAAAGGAAATACTTTTTCACACAGTATTAGACTATGGAACTCCTTGAAACAGAATGTCACAGAAGTCAAAAACTAGCAAAATTCAAAGAGATTAGACACCTATTCGGATAACAAGAATATCCAGAATAATAAACAACAACAAAAATTATAACAATGTAGGGTAAGGACAAGACTTCCATAAGGAGCAGATTATCCCATATCTACCTGTAAAGTTTCTTGCACCTTTCTTTGAAGAATGTGGTGGTGGCTACTGTCAGAGGCAGGATACTGGACCATAGATCTGATCTAGTGTGGCAAATCATATATTCCTAGCAGGGACAGTGGTCCAAAATATGGTTTCATTATTTCCTTTATTACCCACAGAAGTGACTAGACAGCAGAACTAAACCACTGAAGTTTTTCCCATTACTTGATGATTTAGAAGAGATAAAGGAAGTGAGCATTTATGGTTTTGTGGGCATGTGCAGGAAGGGTTAGAAATACAATTTAACAGCTCAGAGCTAAAATTCATACCCTACTGTTAACCATCTTTCAGTCACGCCTGTAAAGGCAGGTGATATCAGAACTAAAATTTTCCAAACATCAATTAGGACTAAAAATAGGTGCTATACCACCTGATGCCTGTGCATTTCATATGATTGCACTAAGCCAGGTGGATTTGCAGTAACCATAGCATTTTACATACACCTGTAGATCAATGACTGAAAATAAATGTGGTTAATATTTATATGCATTTTTAAAATGTTTTGAAGTTATTTAATGTACTTTTTTAATAAAAAGCAAGACAGTGATAGACAATGAAGATAAAAGCTACATTGTCAAAACTTGAAAAAGATCCCTATTAGTAATTATATTTGTTGTCCTGAGGTGTTTCATATTCATTTGGACCTGCCTGTGAAATCATAATTAAATGTAGAAAGATTCCTACTAAATATATCCACCAAAGCCAATGCAAAATAATTCCCCCACAAGACCCCTCAAATGCTCCAATTGATTAGTGTTCCACTGTCACATCTTGGAGAAAACTCCTCAATGTCTAACAGAATTAAGAGTCATTTGCAAAATGATAAAGTAATTTTCCTGAATAAAGGTCTGATATTAGTGAGGCAGCTTCCATTTCCCCCTGTTCAAAAATCCAAGTAGAGTTAGGACACAAAAAAAACTTGGAACGTCTTCTCACACAGGTAGACTACACTTCACCATCATTCCTCAGCTATCCCACTGCTGGAATGATAAATAGTTTTTGTCTAAATCTAAAACCAGGCAAGATGGAAGTAGAATTTCAAATAGATAATGAGAACCACTATGAAAAAATAGCTAACATTCCATAACCCTCACTAGAGGGCATATGTCCCACTGTCATCAGAATGGCTTGCAGCCAAGAGGGCTTTCTGGACTCTTCACTGACAATAGACAACCAAATAGCAAAAGCACCAAAAATAAGGGCCTTTTTCTACCTTCCCCAAGCCAAAAGATCTCACACTATCCTGCCAGATGTGGATTTGGTCCTCCAAACTTAGTTACTGAAAATCACTGTATCTTGGAAGGAAATTATAAATGCTAAAGAAACTTTAGTCAGTGCAACAACCTGACCTCCAGCCTAGGCTGATGAAAGCACACTTGCTCTGATCACTTTAGCTACTCATCAAACACCAGAATGAGCGAGCCCCGGAGTCTTCATTAGCAAAGCTTTCATCAGGCTGGCACTGGACTTCCTTGGAAATTGACTCTTACTATGTGACCATGATCATCTGTGACAACTAAAATCCTCAGGAAAAATGGAAATGTTAATAGTTAGATTGAGAGTGGTGAAATCCTAGTACCACTGAAGTCAATGGTAGACTTTCCATTGATTTCATGGAGCAGGATGTCACCCAGAGTATTCTTGGCAGCTAGTCCTTGGCTATAAAACACCTTTCCATAAGAGTTAAGAATGTTCACAAAACCTCACCACTTTGGGGGGTATGGGGGGGGAACGGACATGACAGACTGATCTGTATCATTTATTTCCCATAATGAAATAATTTAAAACAATTACAAAACATTCAGCCTTCCCTTAGAAGCGTGAAAAGATGACAAAATTCTAGGTTTTTGTGTAAAACTCCGATATGGATTTATATAAACTTGTAATGCCCTCATTCATATCCCACTGCATAAATAAGGTATAAATACAAAGACAGCGAGGTTGAAACCAACTAAGAATAATATGGTCAGCAAAAAAACAATTATTTTAATATAGTTGAGGATCAGAATTATCAATTTAAGAATAGGGAATTAAAAATCACACTAAGTGATAATCATCCAGGAAATTTAACTTAAAAGAATGACACATTAAAAGAAAAACTACAGCATAAAATAAAGATGATTGAAAATAAGGACAGTTGATATTCACCTTCACTATTTTTTAATGTTCTGTATCAGCATTTTATTAAACAAACGTTAAATATATTAAAAACTGATAAAAGATGAGCATGAAACTGGGTTCAGAATTATCAACAGTTAATATAATGTTGTCATGACACTATAGGCTATTTCATCAATACACTTCCAAATAAAGGAAAATGAGAAACAATTTATTGAGAACATTTTGATTGTCTTAGTTACAGTCTTTTATAGCTTTCAAGGATACAGTTATGATAATGGCACCGTACCGTGAAGCTGTTGTTGACATTTTTTTGTGCTCGATTCAGCTACACTGGCATCTGACAGGTCAACTTCATCGAATATTAGAGACTGTGAACAGAAAATAACACGAACACATTAAATACCACTTTTAAGCACACTTACCCTACTGCACTTTCACTTCCACATTAATGTTTTAGGAATAAAATTAAATAAGTAGAAAAATTACTAAGCAGATAAATCTTTCTAATTTCACCTTTCAAAGGGAGCCATGTAACAATCTGATCAGTAGGAAAATTCAAAAACATAAGCGGGCTGAAAATGAATTTTATCCCAGTCAAAAAAGTAATCTTCACTTTAAAAACACCTTTAAGAAAATGTAAAATATTATATTCAGCCTTGAAGGGCCACTTAGATTCATAGATACTAAGTCAGAAGGGGACCATTCTGATCATCTAGTCCGACCTCCCGCACAGCGCAGGCCACAGAATCTCATCCACCCACTCCTACGAAAAACCTCACCTATGTCTGAGCTATTGAAGTCCTCAAATCATGGTTTAAAGACTTCAAGGAGCAGAGAAGCCTCCCTCAAGTCACCCATTCCCCATGCGACAGAGGAAGGCGAAAACCTCCAGGGCCTCTCCAATCTGCCCTGGAGGAAAATTCCTTCCCGGACCCCACATATGGCGATCAGCTAAACCCTGAGCATATGGGCAAGATTCACCAGCCAGATACTACAGAAAATTCTTTCCTAGGTAACTCAGATCTCATCCATCTAATATCCCATCTCAGGGGATTAGGCCTATTTACCCTGAATATTTAAAGATCAATTACTTACCAAATCCCATCATACCATCTCCTCCATAAACTTATCAAGTAGAATCTAAAACCAGTTAGATCTTTTGCCCCCACTGCTTCCCTTGGAAGGCTATTCCAAAACTTCACTCCTCTGATGGTTAGAAACCTCGTCTGATTTCAAGTCTAAACTTCCTGGTGGCCAGTTTTATACCCATTTGTTCTCGTGTCCACATTGGTGCTGAGCTGAAATAATTCCTCTCCCTCTCCTGTATTTATCCCTCTGATATATTTATAGAGAGCAATCATATCTCCCCTCAACCTTCTTTTAGTTAGGCTAAACAAGCCAAGCTCCTTAAGTCTCCTTTCATAAGACAAGGTTTCCATTCCTCGGATCATCCTAGTAGCCCTTCTCTGTACCTGCTCCAGTTTGAATTCATCCTTTTTAAACATGGGAGATCAGAACTGCACACAGTATTCCAGGTGAGGTCTCACCAGTGCCTTGTATAATAGTACTAAAACCTCCTTATCCCTACTGGAAATGCCTCTCCTGATGCATCCAAAACCGCATTAGCTTTTTCACAGCCATATCACATGGGCAGCTCATAGTCATCCTATGATCAACCAATACTCCAAGGTCCTTCTCCTCTTCCGTTACTTCTAATTGATGCGTCCCCAACTTATAACTAAAATTCTTGTTATTAATTCCTAAATGCATAACCTTACACTTCTCACTATTAAATTTCATCCTATTACTATTACTCCAGTTTACAAGATCATCCAGATCTTCCTGTATAATATCCCGATCCTTCTCCGAATTGGCAATACCTCCCAGCTTTGTATCAACTGCAAACTTTATTAGCACACTCCCACTTTTTGTGCCAAGGTCAGTAATAAAAAGATTAAATAAGATTTGATAATAGAATCATAATAGAATCAAAGAAGATAAACACATAACAGTTTGTCAGAGTTTACTTTAAACATCGCAGCCTATTAGCCAGTGTTAAATCTGCTGGGAAAGGGTTAAATGGGTTCTGCTGGCTCACTGAGACTCATTGATGAGAAATAAAACCATTCGAGTCATGCGTCTCTTCACCCTTCCTGTGGGAAAAAGAGTAAAAAAGAAAGGGGCCCCCCCGTCGTGCCCCCCCCCACACACACACACTCAACTAATGGCAGGGAGTTGAAACTAAGGATGGTCCTGCAGTTGAGGCAGGTATGACTGTGACAGCAGGGGATCTGGATTTAATTCCCTGATCTGCCTCAATTTCCTTCTGTAATATGTGGATGATCTAGCCATTTTCCCACCTCTTGTCTGTCTTGTTAATTAATGTTTTCAGTTCTTCAGGGCAGCAACTGTACAAGTGTGCCTAGCGTGGGTGACTCATGACCTCATTCTTACCTATGTGACCTTTGACATCTTTGATGCACCATGCAGCTCAGTCTCGGGAGATTGTAGTGCATCATGGGAAATGTAGTGGGGTCAAGGAGGCCAATCAATAGGAGCAAATGAGGGCCTGAAGCACCTGAACTACCACTCCCAGAAAGCACCAGGGAGGCTCATGCAGAAGCAGCTTAATGATAAACTGATTCGAAATTAAATGTTTCCGTTCAGTTCAACAAACTGAAACATTTCTATTTGGATCAACCTGACCTGAAATGAAATATTTCATTTAGATTTTCCCTGACAGGAAGGAGAGTAATTTCTGAAAATGAAATTTTCCCTCTGAAAATTTCCGTTTTTCAGAACTTCATTTTCCATTGAAAATTCATTTCAAGGGATAACTCCTGACTAGCAGTATTTAGCATTATCATAAAAACTTTGAGGTTTAACATTTGAACAATATCCCTCCAATGTTTTTTTTCCTTTTTAAAATTTATTTTCCTAAGTAAAAAAACAGAAATCAGCTTATTAACATTATTTGACTAATTGGTTTAAAAAGAGTAAAAGAACAGAAACAAACCACAATAAAGAAAACTCAGAGATGCATGTAACATGTCTTCTTTGCAAGTTAATTTGTATACTAATTTTTATAAATAGCAAATTGGTTGTGAAAACAATCACTGTTATTTTAAATTGATGTTATAATTTTAATAAACCTAAGAAGCAATTGGTGTTACAAGCATAAGGCATTCGTTCCTAGTATTATACATCCTTACCTTTGAATCCTTGGCATAGTAAAGGGTACGGCCTCGAAGTTTGAAATAACGTTTTTTCCACCGCTGAAAAGAACTTGTTTGCTTCAATAGTAACCCTTCCTTTATACTTGTCTGAAAACAAGAAAAAAATATTTAAATACATCAGACCTGGTAAAAATATTCAAGTATCTAAATATACTATATAAAAAAATTCTTAGACCCTTGTAAACAATTTTCTGTTCTGTATAAAGATATTCATTGTTTTTATTTGTATTCACGTATGAGATTATAATTGATTCCATCCTTTGACAACCAAACTATGCACAATTATTTTTAACAACATGAATACTGGCAAAAGGTTACTTTTGTGTATGCATTCAAAAAGCAGTGGAGATGTACACTGAAAATGCCAATAATTATTCTGGAGATTAAATTGCTATTTAATTGTATTACTTCTATAATTCCAAAACCACAATATTGTAGTGAGCAATGATTGGCAGTTGTACAATTCTGAAAAAAAATATTAGCTATCTATGCCATATAAGCTCATGCAGATCCTACTCTGTGGCATCTGTACTCTTGCTACCCTTTTCTTCTAACTATTAATATGGAAAAGAAGACAAACTCCAACTTGGAAGAATAGTGTCAAGAGCACAATAAATTAATGTGTTTAGAATGTTTTGGTAGTATCTGTGGGCCTCATTACACTATTGATTTTAAGCACTCCTATGTACTTTTCATAGGAGGAGTTTTTATAACTCAATGGTATAATATAGTTCTGCACAGTGGTCTATATCACTGATTTCAGAGTAGCAGCCGTGTTAGTCTGTATTCGCAAAAAGAAAAGGAGTACTTGTGGCACCCTAGAGACTAAGGTGCCACAAGTACTCCTTTTCTATATCACTGAGTGACTTAAATACCCAATTTTCTCTTTTGAACTACACTATTAAAAGGGAAAAGCAGATACATATGTATCTGGATTCTCTGCTCTAAAGCGGCCTCTGAAGCATGGTATTTCCATTTTGTATCATTTCATGATGCAGATGTCATTGTACAGTGCAATTTCTAGACAACATGATGCAAAGGTCACTTACAGGTTGATCTGGACCTCTTATAAGCTTAATCAAACCCTGAAAAAAGGGCATGACATCTTTTTTCAATGGATGTCAAATTCTTCTTAACTTTAACATAATACATTCACATAAAAAAAGGAAAATATACCTTTTTGTTTCACTATTTCACATTTATGAAGGTGAAATAATTATTAAATATATCCATAGCATGGCTACTATACTAAATTCTTTAATGGTTTTTTCTTACTAAAATGCCCCCAAATATACCTAACAAAGATAAAATATTTTCACATGATATAATGTATTTTATTTGTTAGCAATTCAGTCAACAGTAGTCATAGGCATGCACACCAGTTTTGGTTTGGTTTGTAATAGCCACACTGTACTTGTGTTTTGTATCCCTCTTTGAAATGTTCATGGTGCACATGAATTAGGTGCATATGATTGATGTATATGCAAAAGTGAGATAATATACAAATCAGTTCATACAATACAATTTCTGTACTCAGTGGTCCTAATTCCCTCTTCAAATATATAATGGGCATTGGCATTTATCTTAATATTATCCTGAAAGTGGAAACATCTAAATGTATGTTATGATATACATGGCATACATTATGGGAAGATCAGAATGTACACTAAAAACCTTTTCTTGAAGGAGTTACATGAATTTAAAGTATATAGAAAGACATAAATCTGGTGGCCTATTTTTTTTCTAGACTTTAAAAACACACAGTTTTCCTGAAGATTAAATTAATTCCTTCATGCCATTTCTATAAAAACAGGCATTATCATGGCTTTTTCTCTCCCTTTTAGAGCACTAATAATATTCCACAAACACTCCAACATGTTTAATGTAACCAAGGGATTGTGTTGTCCATTAAATGGCTCTGGAATCGTAAACAGCTTATGAATCAAAACTCCATGACAAATCTTTTAAACTACCATTTTAACTATGAGAAAGTTGTTTTCTAAACAAAAAAACCCTTCTAAAGTTGGAGGTGAAAACCCATTTAACTGCTATTGCGTGTTTTTTCATATGAAGCTATTACAACAGATCCTGATAATAAATATTCTTATTAATTTAAAATAGCCAGGTAATGTACTTCCATTCGTGTACAGTGTAAATGCTTTCATCAACAGACATCTTCTACTGAGGGCAGAGCACTTCCATCATCCAGTTCCATTGGTACAGAATCCAACCCCTGCTACAGAACTTTGCTCCAGGGATGCAATAAGCCCAGACCCCCACTTCCTTGGCAATAGATGATAAATAAAGCTACGATTTAGTCATGGAGGTCACAGAAGTCAAAGGCCTCTGTGACTTCAGCCAGTGCAAGCTGGGAGCTGCAGGGTCCCCTGCTGCCTGTGGAGGCAGGGAGCTGTGGGGTACCCATGCCACCCCAGGCGGCAGGAGTCCCTACCATTCCCGGCTACCGCGGGCAGCAGGAGAAGCCCTGCTGCTCCGAACCACCATGGAGGGGGACCCTGGAGCTTCGAGTCTGCCCTCCGCTACCCAGGCTCCCCATTTTGTCATGGATATTTTTAGTAAGAGTCAAGGACAGGTCACAAGCTTCCGTGAATTTTTCATTATTGCCCGTGACTTGTCCATGACTTTTATTAAAAATATTTGTGACAAAATCTTAGTCTTAATGATAGGTCGCTCCGATGGGAGACAGAGAGGTCTTGGCTGGTCTCTCTTACCTGGGACCAGGCCTGGGAGAAAAAGTAGTAACTGAAGCTGTCAGCAAACAGCATGGCCTGGAGAAGGGCAGCAGCTTTTCCTGTGGCTCCAGCCCCCAACCCTAGCTCCCTGTTTTCCAGAACCCTGGGCTGCCCTCTCTTCAGACTACCTCCTCAATCTCTTCTGCTTCCAGGCATGCTCCGAAGAAGGTCGTGGCTTGGCAAAGACATACATGTGCTGTGCAGCAATGAGAAGGGAGGAAACAACATACATATGTGGGTGCCTCCTGGAACCCAATGCATGCACAAAATGGGATGCTGCTGAAAAGTAAATTGGGATCATTGCATTCACAGAGGTGTACAGCTCTTGGTTGTATGTTGATTAGCAAGTCCCACAGGTCAGTGTGGTGCAATCCTGGAACACACAGGCTTTAATATTTTGTGTAACATGTGCAAATACAGACTTTTATCCCCATACACTTTCGGTAGTGATCTCTGCTACTTGGCAGATTACCTAGGCCCCCTCCTCAGGAAAATTCTGGTTGTGCCCCTACTTTGGTCCAAAATCTAACCTTTATAGTGTGACACTTCCTAGGGTTGTGAGGCACCTCCCCACCACCTGTCCTTAGCAACAGGAAGTCTTGTCTGTGCCTGCTGTGGATCAGCTGTCTGAAACCACCAGCCTCTGGCAAGACAAGCCTGACCTTCCAAGCATAATTCTCTCTGCAAAGGTTAGCAATAGGTAAGCACCAACCACTGAGTCCTCTGAGGGTCCCTCTGGACTGCTCAGCCTGTTCCACAGAACGCACACAGAACTCTCAGATACACTACTCCCAAAGCAACAGCATTCCTCTATTTACAAGATTCAGCTCAGGATCCACCTCTTGGGGAAGTGGAGTATCTATGCCAACAGAAGAAGCCCTCTTGTCAGTATAGGTGTCTTCACATAAATGTAGACATGCCCATAGTTTATCATCAAAACAGTGATTCAAAGATAGAAAGGTGGAAACCACCATAACATGCTTTCTAGAACCTAAACTTAATTAACAAGACACTGCCTATTTCCTACAATGTAGCTTACCCCAGGACTTTCCCCAGCATTTTCAACCAGTTTGGCTGAGATTCCTTCTCATAAAATCAAGCCTGCTGGCAGCTTGGCCTCACAGATTAAAGGAATAAGGGTATGTCTCCATACCTCTTAGGTATTTCCCCAAAAGTTCATTGTCCTTACTGGCTTCCTCTAAATGTCCTCTCTTTGAAGATTTCACAGTCCTTCATTAGCATTTGGCTCACACTGTGAATAGATGCCCATTTTGAACCATACAGTCCTTAATTTACACATAAACAGACAAATAGACACACATTTCTTGCCTGAAAGAAAACATGCTTTTCACCTTTCTGGTGACCAGCCTCTAGTCACAGACCTTAAGAACATAATTTTCAGTGTATATACATAACTCCATATGTTTTGCAATGATTATGATGGCCAGTATGATACAGGCTTTCATTAGAGACCTTACATGACATTCTTTTGATGAACCCCCTACCAATCAATCTGCCAGCTGGGATCCAGAGGTCCTAGGGTCATATATAGATCATATTTCTAACCCCCAGGTTGAGAGGAAAACCTTCAGTTACAAATGGAGCAGCAACCAAAGCAGTAATAATGTCTCCCTGAGTCGGCAGACAAGAAAACATCAAAGAGGCATGAACTGACCCATTCACCTCAGCAGAATATTAACTCTGAAACATAATGGAAACAATTGTCAATATTGTTAACTACACTGCTGTAATTTGGAAGAAGCATCCAGTTACTGGGCACATCTCACAAGCCCGAACTGCGATGCTTGCCAAAAGCACTGTCTCCCATTCAACTGCTAAAACCTCCAGCTTCCCCCAAGACAGCTTGTGCAATCCAATTATACACCGTCACTGTAAAAATCTGCACACATACTGAAAACTAAAAATTTAGGGACAGAGCAAACACTCATGAATAAAATAGCCAGTACAATGCAATTTTCCTTTAGTTATTAATGAACTTGATTTTACACTCAGCAAACTGAAATTAATTCCTGTCACCTTAGATATCCTTACCCTTTAGCAACTTAGCAAACTGAACTTAATGTGCTACAGAATAGTATTATATTCTCATCAAAACTCAATTTAAAAAGATCTCCACATTTTATAAAATTAAGTATTTGCAAATCAGTATTCAATTATTGAAAAAGGTAGAAGCCCAATTCTTCATTGCAAAAACCCCAGTGATAAAGATAATTGGGGTTTGTGTGTATTACAATGATTGAAAGATTAAAAGCACCTTCCTTTATAAAGATGAATTCTTAGATATTTAGGCATCATTCAAAGTTCCAAGACTAACAGACTTGTTTCTGTGAAAGCGAGCTGTAATCTTCAAAGAGAGTCAATATCAAAAATGAGTTAGAAGTGATTTCAGACACCACACAAGCCCATGAGTCATTTTTTGTACTTTTATAATCACATTTTCCTATTGTAAAAAACAAAAATAATAATTTCTCTTTTCCCTGTTTTTGTGAGAAAAACCCACTGAAACAATAGGGGAAGTCTACTGAGGGGAAATATTGAAACCAGCTATGTATAAAGTACTGCCAAGCACAAAAAAACACACTGAAATCAAAGAAAAAATTACATTTTTCCTAGTCACTTTCAGTTATATAATCTTTGGTACAACTTAAAAAATTCAGACAGAGGAGTGATTTTTCAAGTTGACCTTTTGTTTTAAATTTTGTTTTTTTGACTTTACCTAGGTCATCAGAAGCCTGGACAGTTAATATTCTGTTTGCTAAGATCACAAATTTTTTTTAAATAAAACAAGAAAATATATTATACAGTACATTCCATCCTCCAGAGACACTGCCTATTGATTTACCTTGCTAAATTTGAATACCAAAACAGATCAATGATATTTCTGTATTGCTGTGAGCTTTCTATATGTTCACAGGGCACACAGTTATGGTCTGAAGCAAGCACAATTCTAAGAACATTACAGAAAAAGAAAATCTCATGGTTCTCATTAAGTCATACTCCCTTAACATTCCAAGTCTTCTGTAGATCGTTACATTTTTAATAATATGTCTTTTTCAATCAAAGTCTTGAATTTTGATCAAGATGGGATCTTGGATTGCAAGTCTATGTTTTGTTGACAACGTCAAAACAGTAGTTTCATTACTGCCACTTATGCCGACAGCTCTCTATTAATGGTTTCAAAATAAAAATAAATTGTATCTACAGAAAACAAAATCTTCACCCAATTGTTAAATGTAGTACATTTTATTGAGGGTTTCTTGTGACATCAAAAAAGACAAAAATGACGTTTAAAATAGAAAAGGAGTACTTGTGACACTGAGAGACTAACAAATTTAGTTGAGCATAAGCTTTCGTGAGCTACAGCTCACTTCATCGGCTGCATTCAGTGAATGCAGCCGATGAAGTGAGCTGTAGCTCACGAAAGCTTATGCTCTAATAAATTTGTTAGTCTCTAAGATGCCACAAGTACTCCTTTTCTTTTTGCGAATACAGACTAACATGGCTGCTACTCTGAAACCTGTTTAAAAATAGCTATCCCAGGGATATGAATGAGCACAGTTAAATAAATTAACAGAAAAAAAAGATAGAAAGGGAATAAGTAATTTAATGTAATAAAAAAAGATAGTAACAGTTTCAATGTATCTTAAGACAAAAATAAAACACCAACAAAAACTAGAAAACCAATGTAAATTATCTTTATGCAAAAAGAAAAGGAGTACTTGTGAGCTGTAGTTCACGAAAGCTTATGCTCTAATAAATTTGTTAGTCTCTAAGGTGCCACAAGTACTCCTTTTCTTTTTGCGAATACAGACTAACACGGCTGCTACTCTGAAACCTATCTTTATGCAGCAATTTTTTGTGGTATCATAACCAATTGTACTTCTCTGACCTGTACTTCTACAGATTTTTCTCTTTGTTCGACTGGTAAATCACCACTGGCCACAACTAAAATTCCAACAATTCCTTAGTGTGATTTGATCTACCTTGTTTTGAAACAGGACTAGATCAAAGTACACTAAGGAACTGTTAGTACGTGTCAGCAGGGTCTGAATGGACAGTTAGCACGCAGCAGGCTAGCGTGACAGAGTCATATCCTAGCTTAGAGTGAATGAAATGTTTCTATAACCAAGCCCTTACTCTCTCTGTGACCCTGAGTAATTATTCTTTCTGCTTCAGGTTCTCCATCTACAAAACGTTTATCTCATTAGTTCATGTTTGTAAAGTTCTGAAAATGGAAAATACTATGTAAATGAAAGACGATTATCTGAAAGAACAAACTGTTGTTATTAATAAGGGGAATAGAACAGCTGTAAAATATTACACAAAGGACAGATCACTTACAAGGTTGTGTTTTAGTGCCAAAGACTTAAGGGCTTGGATATTATTCACAATTGAGCTAACTTCCATCTTAGAACAATAATTTACAGCTACAACTTGGAATATCAAGTACTGTTCATTTTAGTTTCATTAGTTCTGAGTAAAAAGGTTTAAAATGGGTAAAACGACTCTTTTCCAGGCAGGAGAGTGACATGGAAACACCACATATATCAGAAAATCAAAATCGCAAAATTATAGAAATGTATATGAATTTTTCCAAAGAGAAAATCAAATTAAAATTCTGATTAGGCTAATTTTAATAAAGTCATTCTGGCCTTGATCCTGTACCAAGTGAAGTCCATGGGAGTGTTGCTATTGTCTTCAATGGCTGCAGGGTAGGCACTCAAAGATTTTGTTGTTCCATAAAGTACATGTAGGTGTAACTATAAAATAACATGAACTACTAAAACTACTCAAGAGAAGATGCCTCCCACAAGCAAAATGCAAAAATCCCATTTCAATTCCACTGGGAAGAGTAGAGTTTCTGTGATCCACTTCCTGGACACTACGGTGCTAATAAGCGATGGTCATATAAACACCACCCTATATCGGAAACCTACTGACCGCTATTCCTATCTACATGCCTCTAGCTTTCATCCAGATCATACCACATGATCCATTGTCTACAGCCAAGCTCTATGATATAACCGCATTTGTTCCAACCCCTCAGACAGAGACAAACACCTACAAGATCTCTATCATGCATTCTTACAACTACAATACCCACCTGCTGAAGTGAAGAAACAAATTGACAGAGCCAGAAGAGTACCCAGAAGTCACCTACTACAGGACAGGCCCAACAAAGAAAATAACAGAACGCCACTAGCCATCACCTTCAGCCCCCAACTAAAACCTCTCCAACGCATCATCAAGGATCTACAACCTATCCTGAAGGACGACCCATCACTCTCACAGATATTGGGAGACAGGCCAGTCCTTGCTTACAGACAGCCCCCCCATCTGAAGCAAATACTGACCAGCAATCACACACCACACAACAGAATCACTAACCCAGGAACCTATCCTTGCAACAAAGCCCGTTGCCAACTCTGTCCACATATCTATTCAGGGGACACCATCAGAGGGCCTAATCACATCAGCCACACTATCAGAGGCTCCTTCACCTGCACATCTACCAATGTGATATATGCCATCATGTGCCAGCAATGCCCCTCTGCCATGTACATTGGTCAAACTGGACAGTTTCTACGTAAAAGAATAAAATGGACACAAATCAGACGTCAAGAATTATAACATTCAAAAACCAGTTGGAGAACACTTCAATCCTCTGGTCACTCGATTACAGACCTGAGGGTGGCTATCCTTCAACAAAAAAACTTCAAAAACAGACTCCAATGAGAGACTGCTGAATTGGAATTTATTTGCAAACTGGATACAATTAATTTAGGCTTGAATACAGACTGGGAATGGACGAGTCATTACACAAAGTAAAACTATTTCCCCATGTTATTTCTCCCCCCCACTGTTCCTCAGATGGTCTTGTTAACTGCTGGAAATAGCCTACCTTGCTTGTCACCATGAAAGGTTTTCATCCTTTCCCCCCCCTGCTGCTGGTGATGGCTCATCTTAAGTGATCACTCTCCTTACAGTGTGTATGATAAAACCCATTGTTTCATGTTCTCTGTGTGTGTATATAAATCTCCCCTCTGTATTTTCCACCAAATGCATCCGATGAAGTGAGCTGTAGCTCACGAAAGCTTATGCTCAAATAAATGTGTTAGTCTCTAAGGTGCCACAAGTACTCCTTTTCTTTTTGTGGTCTTAGGGTAATGGTCTAACACATTTAAAATGTAAACAGTAGCAATCATCCCTTACTAAAGGTGTGTAACAATAGTATTGTCGAAGAGAGGCATATTAACACTGCTGCACGCTTTCAAATCAAATCATTCTCTGAAAGAACATATAAACAAAAATTACAATAAAATCAATATTATAATTAGGTCTGTCTCAACAAATATTCAATTTTTCATTTATATTACTCTATTGGTTTTCTCCCTTTAAGACCACTAACAAATTCCATTGATTAAGACATAACTCTAAGGAGTTGTACTCAGTAGAAAACAGCCTATTATTTCTGGCTATCAAATCCACTAAATGTTATCAACATTTGTGAAAATACTAAAAACTTTCAGACAATATAAATGTTGAGAAGACCTATAAAGCAATAGGAGAGTGTTCCCAAAATCTTAATATTTATTGACTTTTCTAAGAACCTAAACATGCATCAATACTACACCCCTCCATTTGTAAAGGCTTTCCAAACTATTTTGGTTACAAAATGGTCTGTCATTATACCATATTGTTTCTGATATTTTAATAGGTTTAAGTCTGTATAAGACAACTACAGGTGGTATAACCAGCTGCAGCTCATATCATAACTCTAGTTTATCAAACTCCTGTTCGTTGACACGTTAAAGTGCTGGGCATCTTTGAGGCTTTACAGATGGGCTTGGAAGGATTAGATTTTTACTGGTGAATGTCAGTAAATGTCAATTTCAGTACACACATACAAACTAACAAAAAGCTATTTCCATCGGTAATCATCGAAATATACAGATAAGCAAACTAAGACGAATGCTGCCTGAGAACTTAGCGTTTAAGAATACTTACTGAGCATATCTTGACACCTGAGGTTGACGATTTATGTTTTAACAGTTATAAAGTGTTAACTTTGTGGATCTCAGCATCTAATGCCATTAAATAATTACTGTCAGACCCGCCTCAATAATTTCTTGCAACTGTGAAAATGTATATTGATAAAAATAAAAAAATAATACTTTAAAATGAACAGAGGTATTATCCATCAAAACTCAAAAAAAAAAATTGAATTCTGCCAGGCCTACCTATAGAGCATTTCCTTTTGAGTTACAGATTACATAGTTTAAAATAATTCACTGGTTTCACTGTATTCCAAATTTATATTGAGTTCACTCCACTTTACTAGAAGGTGAAATTCTGGTTACTTATGTCATATTTTCAATTCAGTTTCCTAACTATTCTTCAACTAGTTTAATTCATCTACTCTTTGATTAGCCAATTCAATGAAACCTTTCATCCACAATAACTCCTTGGACAGGGCACCTCTTTCCGGCAGATCTCAGTGGTGAAAAAAAAAAAAAACACATTACTGTCTAATTCATTATTCACTGCCCAGAAATCAAAATTTTTAAGTGTGAAAAGTAGCAATCTAATTAATATGACTATGGCAAAAGTGTGCCAAGGAACTGTGCAACATGGAAAAAGCAGTTTATAGCAACAGACTCCAGATAAAAGAGGAAGAATTATGGACTGTGCTTACTGTTTTTTAAATTTTCATGATTTATGTAATCTGGCATCCTGGGGACTGGATTAGGCTTTTCATATTTTATTAAAATGTTTGATTTAGCTTCAAAAGATGCCTTTATATCAGAGGTGGGCAAACTACGGCCCATGGGCCACATTTGGCCCGCGGGACCCTCCTGCCCGGCCCCTGAGCTCCTGGCCCGGGAAGCTCTCTCCCAGCCTGTCCCCCGCTGTCCTCCCTCCCCCGCAGCCTCAGTGGCACCACGCCACTGGCGCAATGCTCTGGGCAGCTGGGCAGCTCAGCTGCAGAGCGATGGCCTGATCCAGTGTTCTGGCTGGTGGCACTACAGTGCTCCAGACAGCGCGGTAAGGGGACGGGGGTGGGGGGGAGATAGAGGGCAGGGGAGTTGAGGGGGATGGTCAGGGGATAGGGGTGTGGATAGGGTCAGAGGGTGGAGAACAGGGGGGTTGAATGAGGGCAAGGATCTGGGGGCGGTCAGGGAACAGGAAGAAGGGGTGGTTGAATGGGGCACGGGTCCTGGGGGGCAAGTCAGAAATGGGGGGGGGAAGATTGGATGGGACAGCAGGGGGCAGTCAGGGTGGGGGGGTCCAGTGGTGGTCAGGGGACAGGGAGCAGTGGACGGTAGTCCCGGGGGGACCGTCAGAGGACAGGGGGCGGTTGGATGGGGCAGGAGTCCCAGGGGAGCCATCAGGGGGTGAGAAGCGGGAGTGTGGGGGTCGGATAGGCAGCAAGTGCCGGGCCATGCCTGGCTGTTTGGGGGAGAGACAGCCTCCCCTAACCGGCCCTCCATACAATTTTGGAAACCTGATGTGGCCCTCAGGCCAAAAAGTTTGCCTACCCCTGCTTTATACCATGCAGTTCTGTGAAGATATGGTGTAAACCAATGGCTCTCAAACTGTGATCAACAGAGCACTTGCTGGTAGGGCAGTCCGAAAAAAAGTTATTCTAGTTCATGAAAAATGTAGAGGTTTCAAGATTTGTTTTTGTTCCACACTGGAACGAGACCAAGACCTTTAGAAATTTTTCACAAAAAAAAAAACAAGAAAAGGATAGGGACTAGCCCAGAATCGCCAATAGCCCAGTGGGTAGGGCACTCACCTGGGAGGGAGACACAGGATCAATCCCTGCTGTGAATCAAACAGAGCTAAACAGTCAGACTCTCTGGATCTCTCCTGTTGGAGCTGTTCCACTTTGGAATAATTAAATATTTCTTGGGACAGAGAGATACGGATTCTCAAGCCAGTTGGTTAGGGCACAACCAGGGATATGGGAGACCCAGGTTCAGTTCCTTGTTCTGCCCAATTCAAAGTGATGACTTGTTACATATTCACTGGGCAGAGAGAATCAGGCAGAGAAGAGACTTGAACCCCCACATATCAGGTAAGCCCACTAACCACTATTGGCTATGCTAGGGTTTTTTGTTTTTTTTTCTCCCCCACCCACCTGCCCTAAAATTTCAGACTGAAACCAAGAAACTTTCCTAACAAAAGTTTTGATGAATCAGCAGTTTCTGACCCAAAAAAAAAAAGTTTTGTTGCAAAATTCCCCATCAGCTCTACTTGCCAGTGATCTGTGGGGAGCTGACTAGTCACATGGTACAGGCTCCACTCCTTATTTCCAGCTACAACTTCATTCTCATTAAGAGAATAAAAGCACAGATGGGTATTTAGAAGACTGGACTCTTTTCTCAGTTCAAATATAGACTTTCTCTGTGACCTCAGGTAAATCACTTATTCTCTGCGCTTTGGTTCCCAATCTGCACAGTGGGGATAACACTTCCTTACCTCATAGTGGTGTTGGTATTGCCAGGTGTGAGGAGTGTACAAACCCCACCCTGAAAAGGCAGGAGTTAAGTACTATTTAGGGTCCAGGCCACCTCAACCCCCGCACCTGCAAAGCATATACGGGCTGGAGGAGGAGCTTAAAAAGAGAACAGAACAACTCAGTAGCTGACAGTCAGTGGAGGTAACAGATCTACATCTTTAGCTCCACTGTGGGAGGTCCAGATGCTTGGGGATTCTGGCTACTGGAACTCTACCAGACCTACTGAGGAGAAGAGGACTCTGGACACTCAGAAGAATCAATTCTCTCCAGTCTTTTTCAACATCTACATGCAACCACCAGGTGAATTGGTCAGATGACATGGACTCAAGTGTCAGCAACACTAGCCAACCTGTATGTCTACCCTTCATCACAAATGACCACATCACCACCACCAAGCAGGCCCAGAGCTTGAATGACAAACTCATGGATGAAGAACAGATAGCTGAATCTGAACCGGAGCAAAACAGAGATGATCCTCATGGGCAGAGGAAAGTATTCTGAGAATTTGCAGCCACATTGCTATCTCCTTTGATTGAAGGTTCACATCCACAATTGGTCAATTCAGTCTGCAGTTTGGGTATACTCTCGGATTACTCCCTGACGCTGAGCTCTCACATCATAATGGCAAGGACTAATGCTTTCTATCATCATCAATTAGCTAGGAGACTTCATCCCATCCTGGTGGACGAACACCTAGCCTCATTTATTCATGCCTTTGTCACTTCTCGGCAGAACAAAAGCAACACAATATACAGGTACCTGGAAATGAAACCTATAGCACTTAGGAAACTCCAACTAGTACAAAAAGCTCCACTTTCTCATTTCCTTTTCCAAGTTACTAAATCTTTAGATAGTTTATTATAGCAGTGTCTTTGGTGTGAGATCTAAGGTGTAATTCACCTGGAGTAAGTGTCTGGTCCTTTGGAACTGGTAGTAATCTGAATATTGCTGAGATGTTTGGTGTAAGGAACAATCTATCACAAAAGTAAGCTTAACTGGGTGGTAAGATACACAAGGGACTGTCTATGCCTCCATAGTGCTTGAGGTGTTTTTTCACTTGATAATTGGTGATATCTAAGTATAGAACTCACAACCAGTTTGGGGTTTGTGCTCTGCTTCTGAACAATCTTGGACAGATATTCACGCTCTTCAGCCACTGGAGGTCAGCTTGATAGATATTATGTATCTTTTTAAGCTAACAAGATTGCCTTTGCTTAAGAGGGCCCAAGAGTGAGGGACTCTCTTTCCCATGACCTCTTTCCACTTTTAACCATTACCTTAAGACTTTTTCCCTAAAGTTATTTTCATTAGCCCCTGTGATTACCACCACCATTAACTGTTTGCATCCTCTTTCTCCATCACTGCACCTTGTGTTCTCCCCCTACCACATGCACACAATTTGTTTTAAAAGGGTGTTTTCCCTTTAAATGTTTTTCTTCTGTTGTATTTCCTGTTTTGCTGTAAAACCCTCAGGCACTCTGGTATGAGAAGTCCACCTATCACTTGGCAGCCAGTGTTAATTAAATTAGAATAATAAGCATAAATAGGACTATTCAATTACCTTCATTGCAATGAAGATAGTTATTATTCATTCTTTTACTGTCAGTGACTTGTGCAGTTAAATATGCACTTTGCATTTTAAGTTTTAAGTAGCATGATGTCTGTTTTAATGTTTTTCCATTAAAACAACTGAACATATTTAACAAAGTAGTTTTCATAGAAAAGCATGGAAAAATAGAAATGACAAGCATGGAAATAAATGTGCTAGAGTATCAAAACTGTCAAAAAAAGTTATACTTTAATAATTACTGCCTTTCATTTTATCAATAAAAATTTGTCTATAAAAAATAAATTCTCAATTTCTTACAAACAGGAATCTTGTCCACACATGTTGGGTTAGGATTTAGCACCCCTTGTAGCTGAGAGCATCTAAGTACCATGCAGCATGTTTATGTACAGACTAGTATTCAAAAGTATAGTCAGTAGAATTAAGGTCTAGGCAGGCTTTATCTCTTGTGGAGGACTGGGTTTATTAATACAAAAAAACTGCAAATAAAACTCAAAATCCCAAAACAAACTCCATTCATAAACCACATGACACAAAATTTCTCTTTCTCCTCCCACATCTTTCTGCCTGGGGCCTTTGCAGTTACTCCTCTGCTTGAACAGGTTCTCACCCAAGCCTCCCTGCCTGGAGAGTTTTCCTTGATCTCTGCAGACTCTGCCACAACTTCCTGCTTCTTTTATACTGGGATCATCTGACAGGTGGGGCTCAGACAGAAATCACAACTGTCTGAGCCCCAGGCTCTCCAGCCCCTGGGGCAAGCCACCCTGTTACACTGACCTAGTCAATTTCTATTAAATTATAGTAGAACCTCAGAGTTACAAACACCTTGGGAATGCAGGTTTTCGTAACTCTGAACAAAACGTTATAGTTGTTCTTTCTCAAGTTTACAACTGAACATTGACTTAATACATCCTGAAACTTTACTATGCAGAAAAAAATGCTTTTCCTTTATTTTTAGTAGTTTGTTTAATATAATTTACTGTACTTACTTATATATCTATCTATCTATCTGCTGCCTGATTGCGTACTTCAGTTCCAAATGAGGTGTGTGGTTGACTGGTCTGTTCGTAACTCTGAGGTTTTACTGTACATTGTTTGAAAAGAAAAAATTATCCTGGGTAAAGATGTGATATACCGAACTGTCAGCCACTGAAGAAATGTAGGGACTATTTAAAAACTTCTGAACCAGTTCATACTAGTGTTAAACTTAGTATATACATTAAAGATAGGTAAAGTTATTTTCTGACACCTCTCAATGAAGTGTCATATATGAAAACAGGTCAATGAGTTTCTTTGGTATTTGCTTGTCTTCTACAATAACAAACCAGAAGCTAATACAATTTTTTCCTCATAACTGTTTACTGTTTCTGTGCAGTTTAGCTTTGTGTGAATCTCTAGGTGATCGCTTCACAATTGTCTGAAGAGACATGATTAGTTCTACCCTACTGAGCATGAAAGTAGGAGGAGACCTTTGGAGACTGAACCATCTTCTTTGTGCATGTGGCCAAGGGGCTGTGTTGAATGCCCCGTTGCATGAGATGCAATAAGATGAGAATTCTGTGTTAAAAATTTATAATAGGCTTTGTGAAGAAGACAAGTTTTTAACATCCTAGCATGGAAGATGCAACCGCCTTCATCACAGGGTTCTGATAGCTCATGAGAGAATGTTGGATACAAGAACAAATGGATATAAATGGTATAAACAAATGGTCATCGGGAAGTTTAGACTTGAAATTATACGAAGGTTTCTAACCATCAGAGGAGTAAAGTTTTGGAATAGCCTTCCAAGGGAAGCAATGGAGGCAAAAGACCTATCTGACTTTAAGATTAAACTCAATAAGTTTATGGAGGAGATGGTATGATGGGATAACATGATTTTGGCAATTAACTGATCTTTAAATATTTATGGTAAATAGGCCTGTGATGGGATGTTAGATGGGGTGGGATCTGAGTTACTACAGAGAGTTCTTTCCTGGGTATCTGGCTGGTGAATCTTGCCCATACGCTCAGAGTTCAGCTGATCGTCATATTTGGGGTCGGGAAGGAATTTTCCTCTAGGGCAGATTGGAAGAGGCCCTGGAGGTTTTTCGCCTTCCTCTGTAGCATGCGGCATGGGTCACTTGCTGGAGGATTCTCTGCTCCTTGAAGTCTTTAAACCATGATTTGAGGACTTCAATAGCTCAGACATAGGTGTGAGGTTTATCACAGGAGTGGGTGGGTGAGACTCTGTGGCCTGCATTGTGCAGGAGGTCAGACTAGATGATCATAATGGTCCCTTCTGACCTTAATATCTATGAATCTATGAATGATGAATTGGCTTCCAAAGAGTCCTCATGCAAGATCATTCCAGTTAGTGGCAAAGAATGGCATTTGGCACTTCCAGTCCTACGTACCATAGCATTGCCAGGTCAATGATTAATAAAACTGATCCATGATTCTTGCAAGCAGCATGACCTGAATTTGATATGCACACACCTGAAACCAGAATATAGTAAATGTAAAACATTTCCATCAAATAGTCTCACGCGAAAAGAACTGGTTTGCATAGTAGCACTTGGGAACTCTCCTAAGACGGTACTTAGGTACAAAAGTTAGTACCTAGAGAATAAAGTTGGTAGAAGAGAAATCCACAACTTGCATTTAAGTATATTCCTAAAATTACAATTTTCCTGACCTTGTTTTTGGTTGTTTTTATTAATTTTTTTAATCTAGTTTACTTGGTTGAGGTTTTTTTTGGAGAGATTTAAGTTCAAATAAATTAAAGAGCTGTGTTTAGGGGGCAAGAAGGAGAAGACAAAAAAGTTATTACAACTACTATTGCTAGCATTTATAAAAACCAAATAATGCAAAAGGGAATGCAAATCTTACTATTCACATCACACCATTTGTAACCCAACTGTATTTTTCTTTGCAGATTTTTAAAACTATGTGTAACTACAATTGGCATTCAAGCTATCACCACTCATTCACTTATCTATGTCTCTTCCCCTTCCCCATGCCAAACACGTGCTTGCTAGAACCATCATGGGGCAGGGACCACATCTGTTTGTCTAACTTCCAGCAGTTAGGGCACTTTACTATAAAGTTTTAAATAAACTTTCAAAATAATTTAAAAGTCTAACATAAGGGACAGAAACTACAGTCCCGCTAACCTGCGCATCTACCAATGTGATATATGCCATCATGTGCCAGCAATGCCCCTCTACCATGTACATTGGTCAAACTGGACAGTCTCTACGTAAAAGAATAAAATGGACACAAATCAGACGTCAAGAATTATAACATTCAAAAACCAGTTGGAGAACACTTCAATCTCTCTGGTCACTCGATTACAGACCTAAGAGTGGCTATCCTTCAACAAAAAAGCTTCAAAAACACTCCAACGAGAGACTGCTGAATTGGAATTAATTTGCAAACTGGATACAATTAACTTACGCTTGAATAGAGACTGGGAATGGATGAGTCATTACACAAAGTAAAACTATTTCCCCATGTTATTTCTCCCCCCCACCCCACCCCCCCCCCACTGTTCCTCAGATATTCTTGTTAACTGCTGGAAATAGCCTACCTTGCTTGTCACCATGAAAGGTTTTCCTCCTTTCCCCCCACCCTGCTGCTGGTGATGGCTTATCTTAAGTGATCACTCTCCTTACAGTGTGTATGATAAACCCATTGTTTCATGTTCTCTGTGTGTGTATATCAATCTCCCCTCTGTTTTTTCCACCAAATGCATCTGACGAAGTGAGCTGTAGCTCACGAAAGCTTATGCTCTAATAAATTTGTTAGTCTCTAAGGTGCCACAAGTACTCCTTTTCTTTTTGCGAATACAGACTAACACAGCTGCTACTCTGAAACTTGAAAGTATCTGTATTCCTCACGCAATTTCATTTGATAGATATTTTCTTTCTACTTAATACCTCTACCAGATCACTCCTGGGAAGTGGGTGGATATTTATATATAATCTCAGTAAACTGGTATAGTCTTCAACAGCAATTCAATAAGTCAGCATTATAAGAAGAATGCTTTCAGAATCCTTTCATTGCCAGAAAGCATTCACAGTAAACTGATTTACGAAAAAAGTTTTCACACAAAAGGAGGAGGCACAGAGCATTAAAAGTGCCTCAAGCTTGCTTTATCAGTTTTCCTCTTAAGATTCTTGGTCAGCTTTTTGATTGCTAATCTCAGTCGTCCAGCTACCAGGGGTTGTCCTATAAAACTGATTAAGTTGAGGCCATTTGCTTCTCAGAGAGCCCTGATATGAGCCCCTTTCTCTTCAATCATTGGTTCTGACCAGTCATCCAAACCATCCCAACCTTCTCAGTTGTGGGAAGTACAAGACGTTAGTAGAGTGTTAATTCTATCTGATGGTTTTGGTTGAAATCCTCTATTCTCTTCCCACTTGACTCTAGTGAGAGCAGTGTGCAAGAGATGTTTTATCTATTCCAGCATCATCCGAAATTAGATACAGAAAAGGATTAAGACATGCTGACATGTATTCAATAGATTTTTAAAAGGCTACGGCAACCTTCACTTTCTACCATGTAAAACGACACTAAGGAACTTACTGCTAACTTTTTTACTAGCAATGACGCAACAGAAAAATAGCTTATTTGAATTTACTTAGAGTACAATTCGCTCTCCAGTTGTTGCGTACTAAAAAAATCCCAGTGCTGAGAAGATTACTGTACTTCATTTATCCCCCCCCCCAAAAAATAACAAAAAACAAAAAACAAAAAAAAACTATGGAAGAACATATTTTAAAGGAAACAGTATAAGCTTACAACAGTCTCATTTGCATAAGAGTGCTATTAATTCATGCTCTGATTCTAGGCGTATGGCTACGCCACGTGCGCTGCAGTGGCATTTCTGCAGCTATTCTCCATAGCAGTGGTTCCCAAACTTGTTCCACCGCTTGTGCAGGGAAAGCCCCTGGCGGGTCGGACCAGTTTGTTTACCTGCCGTGTCTGCATGTTTGGCCGATTGCAGCTCCCAGTGGCCACAGTTCGCTGCTCCAGGCCAATGGGAGGTGCTGAAAGCGGTGGCCAGTATGTCCCTCAGCCCGCACCCCTTCCAGCAGCTCCCATTGGCCCGGAGCAGTGAACCACGGCCACTGGGAGCCGCGACGGGCCGAACCTGCAGATGCGGCAGGTAAACAAACCGTCCCAGCCTGCCAGGGGCTTTCCCTGAACAAGCGGCCGAACAAGTTTGGGAACCACTGCTCTATAGCATAGCCATCTGTAGTGCAGATACTTGCTACAGAGAGAAGAGATTTTTCTGTCATTGTAGTAAACATAGCCCTTTAAGAAGCAGAAGCTAGCTAGATGGAAGAATTTTACCATTGACCTATCTGCATCTACAGTGGAGGTAGGTCGACCTAACTACATTGCACAAGGCGTGACATTTTTCACAGCTCTTAATGATGTAGCTAGCATGATTTGTAGGTGTAGACCAGGCCTAGATCTTAGACTCCAGGCCAGGACCTGAGAAGTATCCTACATGGGAAAGGAAGGTGACAGTGAACCAAAAGCCTTTGAAACCTATTAGAAAGGCAGCTAATCCCATCCAATCTCACTTGTTTAACCAAACTTTTAATATAGTCAGTCACTAGCAACAAGACAAGAAATGAGAACAGGAGTGATTAATCCTGTCTCAGGGAGATTTTGTATCGAAAAAATCTCAAACAATATCATTGCACTCCTGAATGTGATTTCTGTGGTAAGAGAAGAAACAGAGTTTGAAAATAGGGTTATTAACAGGGTGAAGGTTTTTTGTTTGGTTGGTTATTTTTGCATATAGTATTGATTCCTTGTCAGATTTTAGAACATGAATTTTGAGCACATGTGATGCAACTGGACCAAGACAATTAATAATACCATGAAGGCATAAGCGTATATCAACAGACAACTGTCATTTTTTTCACCACAATAGGCTAGTCCCATCAGTGTCCCCAGTGTTTGGCAGCTACCATCAGAAAGAATCAGATTGTCTGAGGAATTACATTTGAGAAGCATAAAAAAAAAGACAACTCCCCCCTCCATACAGAGGAGAAGTTAGCTTTATCTTTCTGCACTTGAACCTTCAACACCATCAACAACTGGACACATGGCCTCTAGTACATGCCAGAACAGGCCTTTTCCAATGACCTGAGACAAGTTAAAATCAGGCATGTTGTTTGCAGTAGATTATCCCATCAGCTGCAGATACGGTCACTGCTGCATATTTTTCCTTTTATAAAGAGAAGACTTTTAGTCTGTAAACTGAAATATTGACTAATCATAACCACAGGACAATGGAATTAGCTAAAAGCAGCCAGAGCATTTCAGGTGAGCAACTGAGCCAACTTCACTGCAGCAGGAGCCTATAAGGGTATGTCTATCCTGCAGCTGCGGGCGTGACCTTCAGCCTGGGGAAGACAGACAGACTAATTCAGCTTGAGCTAGTATGTTAAAAATAGCAGTGTGGACATCACAGCAACAACAGAGGCTTGGGCTGGCCACCTGAGGTCAGACACAGGGAGTCAGATGGAACCAAGCTCAAGTGGCTAAGCTTGAGCCTACACTGGAGCCACAACATCCACATTGCTATTTTTAGCACACTAGCTTGAGCTGAGTTAGCACAAGTCTGCCTACCTGGGCTAGGAGGTTGCTCCCAGCTTCAGTGTAGTTATACCTTAAGTTTGCACATTCACTCGAAGGTTGCCTGAGTTACTGGCAGGATGGTTAAACTAATCTAACCCATAGTTATTTCTAAACTATTTTGTCACATACTTTGAGCTTCTTTTTGCATGTCTGATATGGCAACACTGAAAAAGCAGACCACCTTTTCTGGTTACAAACTTGAAATTTCTTAATGACTCTTGAGAAAACATCGTTGTTAGTACTAAGTGAACTTTCTCCTCTAACCTGCAAATCAAAAAAAGGTAGCTCTGGTAGCTGGTAAGTCCCTCAAAGACTTCCTGTGAAGGCAAAGAAAGTTTTAAAGAGTTGGAGTTATCTTCCCCATTAATCGGCATTGTAAGTGTCTTAAGAATCAATGTGCTCTCTAAATATAATTCTGTGGGGCAGCAGGGCTATATTCTTAAACCTGTTTATGCTACACTGAAAGTCAGGTTTGAATTTATATACCTGTAAATTAATGCAGGTCTGGATTCACATGGGGGTTCCATAGAAAAAAATTAGGACAAACATTGACAAGTTAATACCTGATGAGAATGGCAGGCGGTCTGAGGTGCACTGATTATTGCAGTCTAATCACCTAATACATCTCATCCCCAATCTCTTTCTGGACCGTGGAACCAATCAAAACAGGGTTATTTAATTAGTGGACTCAGCTAAGAATCACAGGCGCCAGGAATTTACTTTTTTTCTGCCATGGAGACTGGCTGGGTTATAACTGAGGAGTGGGCAGTTACTTTAATTGCTTTTAACATATTTGTTTATGATGAGTTAAGTGGTGATATTAGTTTTATATATTTAAGTAATTTGGCTAGTCATGTTTGCAGTGTAAGTGTTTTTCTGTATTGTTCCATTTGTAATAGAGGCTGCTTTAGTTGAAGTCTCATTCATAATCATATTATAATTCACTTTGTTTCAGAGCTCTGCTTGGGTTTTTGTTTGTTTATGACAAATAACTAAAAACAGATTTCACATAAAATTCTGACCTAAATGGAAAACAAAGTAAATTTGGGGGAAGTGTCCTCTTGGCAAATAACTTTTTGCTGTACTAGTCACCTAAGATCTACTTCAAACTGGTGGCAAGTTGGCAAGTGTTGGCTGGTATTATATTTGTAGGTACTAAAAATGTACTTAGCGTTGTCCAGAGGTTTTGCACCTCAAGAAAGCTGCAGTCTAAACAAGCCATGTACGAAGACAACAGGATACACCAAGAAGCCCAGAGGAAGGAATAACTTCATTATTCTTTTAGAGGCAATGGCAGGATGATATTATTATTGATTCACTTCTTCCAGGCACTGTGGAAGAAATAAGTCTTTAACAGGAATTTTAATATATACAGAACAGTGGCATGGCAATCAGGAAGTGACAGGGGATCCTTAGAGGTGATGACATAGAAAGAAGTACAGAGAGGAGACTGGCTTCATCATTGCCAGAGAAGTATACAACATGAGGCTAGGAGGATGCAAGATGCAATGGAGTTATATAGGGCCTTGAAAGCAAGAAAAAAATTTAACTTGATGAGTTGACAATGGGAGACTGAGTGATCCCAGTGGATGTGGTGATATAGTCACATTGATGGCAAGGAAGGCAATCTTGCAGCTGCATTTTAGATGGACTTGAAGGGTCACTGAATATCTTGCTTTTTGATGAAAGAAGCGTGCACTTCTGTGATACCCACACCTTCCAATTTAACACCTTTGTCAATGATAAAAAAATTTTAAAAGATCAAAGGTAGTGTTTTTTTTAAATCTTCAGTCATGTTGCCCAAGACTATGGATTCAAAATATCTAACGTGAGTCCAAGCTTTGAGACAAGGGGACAAAAGTGGAAGTCATAAGGCCAGTCCCATTGCCTATTTGGTACTCATTGTAACAAGGCCTAAAGCTGTATTTTGATAATACAACAGTAGTTCTGACTTTAAATGAACAAGAATATTTCCAAGATTAAACAACATGAATGCAGTATAAGCTTCTTAAAGATCTGAAATGAGTCACTAGGAGACTGAAAATTGCTATGACTCATAATATAAGATAGTTCATCAATTAAATTTACTGAAGCTATCAACAATTTAAAAAGATTGGGATACGTAAATCTAAAATTTTATTTTAAATTTTATTAAAACATTTTTATATTCTGTTTGGCATTTTTTTGTAAAACACAGTCCAGAGTTTGGGCCTAAGTTCCCAGACATTCTCCTTTGCAGCCCAGAAAAAAATCTGTTGGCAATAGCTAGTTCTCATGCCAACTTGCTAGACAATATATTTTTGCATACAAATAATCTATATATTACCCTAGATTTATGTGTACCAGGAAAAGTGTGCTGGTGGAGAAGTCATTCTTAATTCGATATACCAAACATCTCAATCAATTTCTAAAATGATAACAAAAATGCCTCCTTATTAGAAACTGGTAGCCTCTTTATGAGAAACTACAATTTCCTTTATTTTTAAGTAGAAAAGATATTTATGTATATGATCTAGCTATATCATCCTTCACATGAACAATAAGGATTTGTTGTTACTTGTATAAAATTAAATTATAGCCAATTACCACAAGGTGGTAGTGGTGTTATGGTAATGCTCAAATACATGCAGTGCCTTGCATTTAGCGTTCTACATGCTACATACACTCTCATTTAACAAAACATCTGTGGCCCCATTTCTGCAGTTGACTGTGGAGGGGCACACCCATGGGCCTGCGTGATGCTACATTTACTTCTACCCCCTGCAAGTAGATGCAGTTAATTGCAGGGTAAGGTCCTAAAATAGAGAGGGGGGAGCAAAAAAGACTAATATAACAAACAGTCTCTGCTGTCTGTGAACAGTTTGTTGTAAAAAACAGTCACAACATAACATTCAGGCCAGAAAAGGTCTGAATAATTTCTTGCAGTAATTTACAGAATTATCCCAGTACGGCCCTATCAAATTCCTGGTCCATTTTGGTCAATTTCACAATCATAGGATTTAAAAAATCGTAAATTTCATGAATTCAGCTATTTAAATCTGAAATTTCAGGGAGGTGTAATTGTATGGGTCCTACCCAAAAAGGAGTTGTTGGGGGGTTGCAAGGTTATTGTAGGGAGGGTTGCAATACTGCTACCCTTACTTCTATACTGCTTCTGGCAGCAGCGCTGCCTTCAGAGCTGAGCAGCTGGAGAGCGGCAGCTGCTGTCCGGAAGCCCAGATCTGAAGGCAGAGCCGTCTCCAGCAGCAGCACAGAAATAAGGATGATATGGTATAGCCACCCTTACTTCTGCGCTGCTGCCTGCAGAGATGGGTCCTGAGTCAGCAGCCGCCACGCTCCGGCCACCCAACTCTGAAGGCAGCAGCACAGAAGTAAAGGTGGCATGGTATGGTATTGCACCCCTTACTTCCATGTTTCTGCTGGCAGGGCTCTGCCGTCAGAGCTGGACGCCCAGCCTGCAGCCGCTGTTCTCTGGCCACCCAGCTCTGAAGTCAGCACAGAAGTAAGGGTGGCAATATTGTGACCCCCTAAAATAACCTTGTGACCCGCCCTGCAACTCTCTTTTGGGTCAGGGCACCCAGTTTGAGAAACATTGGTCTCCCCCATGAAATCTGTACCATATAGGGTAAAAGCACACAAAAGACCAGATTTCACAGTCTATGACATGTTTTTCATGATGGTGAATTTGATAGGGCCCTAATTATCAGCAAGCTTTTACTGACCATATGATTGCACTGAACTTTTATTAATCTAGAAAACAGAGCCTGATGCCCAAAACTCGAGTGCCAAGCAAGTAGACCTCTATTTAACATTTCTGAAGTACTAAGTGCCATGAAGCCGGATAAATTTTTGCTGACTCAAGTTGGTAACACGTCAGTGGTTGATTATTCCTTCCATAAACACAGGATTCAATATTCTACACATTTATTTTTAAGCGACAATGTGTAGAGTTGATCTTCCTCAAAAGGAAGATTAATTCCTTTCCACCATCTTTAGAGCAAGGGAGGTGAGAGAAAGCATGCCACTGGGTGATGCAGCAGTGGGATAAATGACAGACAACACACAAGAGGCCTGCGGGTTTTGTTGTTTGGGTATTTTTAGGTTAAAAATGTTATTGGACTTTTATATAGTGCAAATATAGAAGGAGAAAAAAGAGAAGTAGATACCAGATATAAATCAAGAGGATTAAGCTATGTAAGTAGGCATTGCCACAAATGTTTATAGTTATTAAATGCATATTGTTCTCATCCGTACAGTCATTAACAATACATATGTTCACAAATTTTCCAATTTTTTTAAACATATGACAGTCATATTTATTTGATAAGGTTTTTTTTAGATGGTTGAGGATATATTCCCAGAAGCGTGGAGATGGTGGGAAAAGAGCTTTTTAGGAGCTGGTGGCCGACTTGGACTGGCAGGGATGAGTTATTTGCTTCCTTTCCCCCCAATCCTCCCCAAAAATGTTTGTTTTCTAATACACCTGGGGTATTATGTTGGAATGTTCACACACACACAAGGGATCCTCCCTTTGCACAGACAGCCTATTTTTATTATTTAAATCTAAATAAATAAAGAAGTGTGAAAAGTATCCACTGAGTGTCAAGGGTTGCACCATTGGTGAGGTTGAATCTAGCTTCTCATTATTATCCCAATTTTTAAAAATCCCTTAACTAACCCAAGAAGAAATCATAGAGGTACGTGTGTACTACTGGCAAGGGCAGCAGAAATCTCTGATATCATTAGGGTTGCCAGTTTTGGTTGGATGTATTCCTGGAAGTTTCATCACATGACAATCTAATTCCTGGAGCTTAGCAAACCCAGCTATCATACCAACACTGCTCTTGATAGCAAGAGGATTTGTTTGAGGCACAAGGTACTCTAAAACACTTCTTTAATGATGGTAAGTTCCATTCTCGTAACTATACTATCAGACCAGTAACTCTCACTGCCATGAGATCAGTGCCACAGGAAAAACACAAAGGAAAGAAGAGAGGGACAGATCCTCAGGTAGGGTAAACTGTCATAGGCTCATGAATGAAGTCAATTGGCTTGTGACAATTTACATCACCTGAAGATCTGCCCCAGACAGAATTTAAAGTCCATCACATTACGCAAAATTTGTCTGTAGGTAAGTGTCTTTCCTACTATTGTATCTAACTGTTCTTTAACTATCTTCAGTTGAGTATTAAAAAAAAAAAAAAAAAAACTTTTCAGATAAAAATGTATTCCATTCTCTGAAGTTAAAACCTTTAAATAAAACTTCCGTTCTTATTTATAAGAATTAGATCCAACTGGAAAAATAACTCAGTGACACTATCTACAACTTATTGTGTTAAATTCAAGTATCAAAGTATCCACTGAGTGTCAAGAGTTGCACCATTGTTAAGGCTGAATCTAGTTTCTCATTATTATCCCAATTTTTAAATAAAAATTATTTTATTGCTTTATTATTTATTGCATGCTATCTTTTCGGTGCTGTGTAAAGCCATGTTTAGGCTGGTATGTATTATTTTTAAAACAATGTCTTCAGAGTATATTACTGAAACAAGTCCATTTGAACTATTTCTAGTACCCAATGAGACAAAGTAACATATTAAAAATATACTGTAACTGATGCAAATAATTGTGTGTCACAGCACAATAAGATTCTTCTTGAGTAGCTTGTGAAAGAGTCCAACAGCTGTGTTGGAATGAAGATTGCTTTGTAAAAGGGACACTATTACTTCTGTCTGAACATTTTTACCTACCATTGTCCCAAGTAACACAGATGGCTCTGTCTGCCATTAGCTAACATGTTTGTCAAAAAAAATTTTTTTCCCTAGACTAGACAAGCCCTAGGGATTTAGGCTAGGGCACCTATAATGGTGGCTAAAAGACCAATGTTAAACAAAGACCTAAGATTACTATAACCGAAAGAGAGAACAAAAATATTTTTCAGTTTTACTTCAAGCATTTGACAGCATTTTTGCATATAGTCAGTTTCACTATTTACTCAGTGTAGTAAATAACGAATTTTCCCTGTTTTTAAAGGTTTTTGACACTGATAAAAGGAGAATTTCCTTTAAAAAAATCATAAGGAGTTGCAGGGAAATTAATGGTATCTGAAACTTTTTTAAATTGACTGGACTTGAATGTTTACATCTCTTTAATCTGCAGCATTCAAATTTCAGACACTTACTAGAAATTAAATATAATGCCTCCTTTTAGACTGAGTGGCTGAGATGTAGAAATGGTAGAGTGACTTGCCTAACTAAGGTCTCAGTGAGTCAGCAGTAGTAGAACTATGAATCCCAACTTATTAAATACTTCTCTCATGCACCATAAAGTCACCCTTGCTAATATAATCTTCCATGTCACAGGCTTCACTTTGAAGAGGGAAACATTCTGTGTCAATTTTTTAAATTAACTTCTGTGATCTCATTTCCTGTTTCATTTTATTGTACTCGTGCTTAATACTTTGATAATGCCACAATAAGGGAGCTACACTAAGTGTGGCAGGCTTACATATTGACATATGCCCCTCTTACTGCCCTTCATTAATATGTCCATATGTTCTTCTGTAAGCATCTTTGACCATTAGGTAAAATACATTTATATTTAATCACCACCACATCTACAAACTATAGACAATACAGTAAAACCTGCCTTAGAGACCACCTCTGAAGAGAGACTACCTGTCACAAGCAACTACTTGCAGAGGTCACAGAACCACCACTCTCTGGCGTGCAAACCTTTGAAGATAGGCCACCTCTTATAAGAGACCACTTTTGCTAACTCCCATGAGGGGTCACTCTTGGCAGGTTTTACTGTATTCTTCAGTTGACAGCTCTATACTAGCCAAAATTAAAGTGTAACTAAACCCTTTTCCATACAAAAATTACCTGTTCACTTTAAAGTTTCAAGGGACCAGTAAGTGATACCAAGAATATATCTCCTAATTTTCTTTAGAGCTGTTACCAGACTACCCACACTGCTATCCCTTCTCCAGATCTCTCTGACGGACACCATCACGGATGCCATTTACCTCTCTTACAATGGAATTCAACAACTCATCCACTCTCAGGCCAAGACCTGGGTACCAACCATGACTAATTCACCAGGCCCTGGGAGTTCTCTTTGGGAGTCTCTGACGGTATACGTTTGCAGTGAGACAAACAACTTCTTCAAAACAAAGCTTTATTTATTTTGCCCCGATGGCACAGTGGTTAGAGAAGAAGAAAGAGACCTAAACCCTTAGTCCCTTACCTGAGCTTAATCTCTCCAATCACTGCTCAGACTGGTCTGACTTATTCCCCCCTCTCTTAGTTGGAACAGCCTACACAGCTTTCACACTTCTTGCTGTCTCTGAATGTCTCAGTTGGACTGCCAGCCTTTTCACTGACACACATTGGCCAGCCCCTCTCAGCTCACCCAAAAAAACCACCCTTCCCCCCTTTTCTACCATTTTTGAATCCCCTTTGATCCCAGGCCTTGTTGTGGGAAGAGTAAAACATGCTATCCTGGATGAAGACAGCTAGGTAAATTTTCCCACCAACTGATGGCTTAACCATTGTTACATTAACTGTGTACATGAGGTGACTTATCTCTGGTCATTACTTTCTCTTTCCTACTAGGTTCTGTGACAGCCCCTTACAGCCTCATTTGATTTACCTCTATGCATTGAGATAGGATTCAGTACCAAACTGAACAGGGAAACTGAGTCATCCATAATTGTAAAGTAATGCAGACACATCACAAGAGCTACCATCAAAGAAAAGCGTATATATAAAGTACTGTGAGAAAACCATGTAGTTAATTCCAAGTAGAATGGCATAAAAACAGATTTTCCAGGTATGTTTGGAAGGGCAGAATTGAAAGAGACCAAGATCTATAATTATTATATTCTTCAGACACTTGGCCATTATATATATCTCAGACCACTTTGACAGAGAGGACAGATGTTCTCATTAAAGGTGAGGTCACATTTTCTGCTAGTTCCTCCAATCCTTCTTCCGACCTGAATTGTCTCAGTTAATCTGGGTGTGAGTTTGAGCCACCAATTTTTCATCCAGATTCCCATTTCCTTCAGACCCTCAGACAGTCAGATAATTCTATTATCTGAGGAGACAGTGAATGAGTGGCACTGTATTCCCAGGTTCACCCAACTGCTTCACATAAGACTTGATAGGACTGAGCCCATCAGAAGGTCCTTGCTTAATAGCATTTGCCTAACCCCAGGCAAATATCATTCTGGGATGTATTAGTAGGAGTGTTGTAAGCAAAACACGAGAAGTAATTCTTCCACTTTACTCGGCGCTGATTAGGCCGCAACTGCAGTATTGTGTCCAGTTCTGGGCACCACATTTCAGGAAAGATGTAGACATATTGGAGAAAGTCTAGAGAAGAGCAACAAATACGATTAAAGGTCTAGAAAATGTCCTATGAGGAAGATTGAAAAAATTGGGTTGTTAGTTTGCAGAAAAGAAGACAGAGGGGACATAACAGTTTTCAAGTACATAAAAAGTTGTTACAAGGAGGAGGAGAAAAATTCTTCTCCTTAACCTCTGATGACAAGAAGCAAGGGGCTCTTAAATTGCAGCAAGGACAGTTTTAGGCTGGACATTAGGAAAAACTTCCTGTCATGGTGGTTAAGCACTGGAATAAATTGCCTAGGGAGGTGATGGAATCTCCATCATTGGAGATTTTTAAGAACAGATTAGACAAAATCTCTCAGGGATGGTCTAGATAATACTTAGTCCTTCCATGGGCGCAGGGGACTGGACTAGATGACCTTTCAAGATCCCTTCCAGTCGATTCTATGATTCTCTGCAATCTCTTCTCCGGGATTTAGGGATTTTTTTTTTATTATTATTATTATTTTTTACTCCTGCTACAGCACAACAGACCATTTGCTGATAGGGCAAACTGTTAAAACATGGCTTTGGGCTCATGCATAATCCAAACAGGAATAGCCATTTGCCCTATTACTATAATCTTAGTGCCAAACCTCATTTTAGTGCCAAAATCAGATTGGAAAGGACCATCTGTCATAGCAATTGAGGTGCTGCTGAAATTTGTCTAGTCACCACCTTCCCAATTATCTTACCCAAGAATGGGAGACTGCATAGTAATTGGCACCAAGTGCAATTTTCTTAAGGTTGGATCTGATCACTGGATGCATTAGGATTGTTAACATTATACCATCTCTGAGGGGACAGGTAGCAATTGTCCTAGTTATTCTTACCTGGCTTTCAACTGCTATGAAAAGCAAAAGGCCAAAATTAAATATAAGTGGCAAAGGCTTCCTTCAATAGTTTCAACATCTGTGCTTTAAAGTCAGACCTAAACTTAGTTGGACCACTTTCAGCTCTAGCAATTCCTAGGAAGTTGGAGAGATTGTCATAGTTATACTTGATCTTTCTGTGAAACTCAATAACCGGCACATCTTCCTGTTCATCAGGCTGGATATGAAAAATATGGCCAATCCTTCCCGATTCTTTGCTTAGATTGTGCTATGCTTGCTATAACAAGTGTGCCAAGTATTAGGTAAACTGTGTTATCCAAACAGGTCTTATTAATGCAAGCAAGGTCAGGTATTTAATCAGAGATCAAGTCATATATGATGCTGGTTCATTGACAACGTTCATCAAATCCAAGATGGTGCTATCACAGCAGATGCAAAGTAGACTTTGTAGGGGACTCTTCAAATTTCCAGGACCAAAGTTTCATAGAGTTCCAGTGACTTAGATTAGCTGCATATTCATTTTGTCAGAAAAAAATAACTCATTTCCTCTACACAAAGTTTAAGGCCTGAACATGAACATTAGATTTTAAAAAGGGGGATGCTCTGTGGCTAAGTGTACACTGTGCAAAGCATAGATGTAATTCCCTCAAAATAACTCTATTCTGATAAATTTAGAAGGATAAGGTGGTTGAGGTGATGTTCTCTCTCTCACCAACAGAAGTTGATCCAAAAAAAGTTATAACCTTACCCACTTTGTGTCTCTAGTATCCTGGGACTGACATGGATATAACTACACTGCATATTCTGACAAATGTCATTTAGCAGGTTATCCTTTAACTATATGTTTGAGATCCTTAACTACCACAGCATTCACAATGGGCATTCTGAATCCAAGATATTAATGAATAAATGTCCTAAAAGCTGGCATTGTTCACACTGGAAAGCACAAACTAACACGAAGCACTGAAGTTCTGATGACATCACAAAAGATTTTATAATTGTTATTCTGAAGGGCAATGATCTCAGCAGAATTTAGAGCTGTAGTACAGTCACTGATGACTTCCAACTGTGTCATGATAATCTCATTTACATAAAATCCCTGTGCTCTGATTGACTGAGAAAGTTTGATTTGCACTATTATTTCTCAATAATCCCAGTAAAGATGCTAATGACACGTAATCACAGCACAGCGATTTACATTGATGTATGGCTATTTCTCTAACAGTGCTGTATGAAAATTCACTGACCGTTTACTGCCCTCAGATGTCCACAACAAATATGGATACATCAGTTTGGTCTCCCTCCCTCATCAGTCACTCCACATAGCTCGGCTCTTCCTAACCCTACCTACTTGTGTGGCGTCTTGCTTTTGATGAAAGCTAAATCAACTCTTCAAAGAGTAATTTTTAATGATTATTTGTATTTATTTTTAAAGCTCCTCATCTTTCTTTATTGTAAGAGCAGTGTTGACTGGCAGGTAAGGAACAAGGGAAGGGGGCGGTACCCTCATAGTTCACTTTCAGAAAAAAGGAGAGAAGGGAAGCTTTTAATTATTTTAAGCAAGTAATTTCTTGTGGGTGTGGGGAATAATCCTGAGTAATCAGCATATAGGACTGAGAGGTGCAGTCATGGAGGAAGAGACAAGGAAAAGAGTAAGAAGGAACAGCATATTGAAATATACCAGCTTCTTGGAAATGCTCCGTGCTAACTCAGTCATAACGACGATTCCCTTGGCCTCTACATAGCCTTAGCCAAGGATATAGTTACCACTGCATAACAACATACATGTTTAAGTAATCACAACCTCTTGACATCTATATGACCTTTCAGGTTTCAGAGTAGCAGCCGTGTTAGTCTGTATTCGCAAAAAGAAAAGGAGTACTTGTGGCACCTTAGAGACTAACAAATTTATTAGAGCATAAGCTTTCGTGAGCTACAGCTCACTTCATCGGATGCATTTGGTGGAAAAAAAAACGCAAATGCATCCGATGAAGTGAGCTGTAGCTCACGAAAGCTTATGCTCTAATAAATTTGTTAGTCTCTAAGGTGCCACAAGTACTCCTTTTCTTTATATGACCTTGTATCTGAAGTTCTGTGCATCATCTCTCTACAGCATATTCTTTTATTCTCGCTTGCTTCCAGTGTTCTAAAATGCAACTATAGGGAATCATCTTGTACTCTGGATGCCTATTAAAATAACATTGTAATGCAAAATAGACTGCCCATAAATCTATTCACCCTCTCAGGTTTAGGAAAGAGAGAAAAGATAAATAGGTAATAAATAAATATGCACGTCCTGCTGTGTGCAACTACCAAATCCCAACCAGTGCATTTCAATTCAGCCAATGAGTTTCCATTAGCCACAAGGTCTTTGTGAGGATGCCAGGCAGAGCCAATAGCCCTTCTAAATTTAGATGGTCTTTGAGAGCAGATGATGGATTGATATAAGTAGGTCTACTCCTCCAAACTCCACAAGGAACTGTACAGAGCCACCTCCCACTGCTACTAACAATTTTTCTTCTCCCTAGTTCAGAGAACACCCAAATTGCAGCCACTCTCTCATAGTCAGAATAACTTCTCTCAAGCTTCTTCACTGCAGAGGGTAAACTTAGCCAATCAGAAAACTAGAAACAATCTTATGTGATTTGACAGGTCACAATCAATCAATCAATCCAGTTTGAACTATTTTAATTCAGTGCAAACAAATCTGCCACTGAATTTTCAGTTATCTAAGCAGCAAACCAACCTTAGTATAAAAGTGAGTTGAAAATTTCTCAAATTTCAGAATATTGCTCTTATTTTGTCAGAATTATGGAGTCAAATCCTGACAAAAAATATTTTACCGCAAATATTTTGTCCTACTACTTTTGAAACATGAACTATATTAAATCAGCAAAATACTAAAAGTGGAGTTGTCAGCTGATATGCCCTAAAAGTTTATCACAATTTTAGGCATATCTTTAAGTTCAGATTTTTTTTTAAATTACCCAAAACAGTCAAAAGTTGGTTCCAAAGTATGTCGCTTTAAAAATAATATCTATATACAACAAATGTGTTTTATGGGATTTAATTAAAACTTAACAGTACTTTTGAAATGTAAACCTGTTAAAATTACTTCCTACAGAAATCCTGGTAGTTTTAAATATTTATACCTAAACGAAAACACATACAGGCTCTCATATATACAAAAGTGAACAGCCAATGGAAGCACCTGCTATTTTGTTAACTATGAAAAAAAAAACGGTTCCTGGTATGTGTGTGCAGTAGTGTCATGGATATACCTTGGGATCTTGGAACAGTATCAGTTTCAGCATCTCCCCTTTCTAGATGAGATCTGACCAACAAAAGCGTAGCATGTCATGCCAAAAGAACAGCTCCTCACAGTGGGACTTATCTTCTTATGGAATTGGTATGTTCACAACAAAACCAAAAAGCCAATAGGTTCTGGGTAGCTGTTAATTCAAAGTACAAGCAAGCTATCTGGAACATATAGGAATCTATGGATCATACACAAAGAGAGTCCAGTCTGTTTATCAGAGGTAGAGTGAAAGGACATTTGGAGAAAGAAATGGATGGAGGGAAAAGACCTAGAAAGTTCCAGCACAAACAGTTCTTTCTTTTAAAAAGAAACCGGAAAAATCAAAAAAAGTGGGTTGCTCCAGACAGTGTGGAGAGAAGCGAAGAGATAAAGAGAATAGCAGTACTAACCTCCCACAATGGAGTGTCTAGCCTAGCGAAGTAATCTTACCACAGTAAAGGATTTAAAAGTATCTGACAAATGAGCCAAATTAAAACCCTAGCTCACCCCATCTGCAACCTTCACCAGCTGAGAACGGAAAGGCACTGAAAATTGACCTCACCAAGTTTTAGCTTGCTTCCCGTCTCCATCTGCTGGTAGATTGTATTACCTACCTTATGTGCTAAAATATTTGGCTCCTGAAGAACTGGAAATTAGATTTTTAAACTCATTTAAACCTTTCAGATGTTATGAAGTCACACAATGTAGGAGAGGTTCAGTTTCATCACTTTTCTTCTCAGCAGTTGGAAACTTTAGCGTCATAAGATGACTGATGAGACTGTAAAAACATCTGGGCTCCCCATCTGTAAACGTGTGCCACTTCCACTAGTATGAATAGAACTACAGCTGAAGGGTGATGAGAGAATAAACCCATTAAATTTTCATCTTTAGAACCACAGTCAACATCACTTTAAATAGAAAAGGCAACAATCCATGCCTGAAATTGTAATGAATACATAGGGCCTCCAAACATTTCATTTAATCACATTTAATGATGAGTTAGTTTTAAACCTGTAAGGATGTTATTTCCTTTGTCATTAATCAACCCTTTTTATCTTGCCAATTTTACTCTGTTTTTATCATTCCATTTAGACAAAAAATTCTTTAAAAGAAAATCTCTCGTCTTTAACTCTTAATTATCAGAGGTTCATTAACAAATAGGAACTTTATAGGTAACAATGATGTTCAGTTATTAGTCAAAGCAATATATTTCCACACCCACAAAGTAATAACTGTTGTAAGGACATCCCTTCTTCCCCTCCTGCTTCACTGTCACTACAGAAGTAAAACAACAAAGACCAAGTATTCTGGTCACTGGCTGCACCCACGTTGCTTAGCACATCCACAAACATTTTTCAGGAACAAGCATACATAATTACAAACTTGTTCACTGCTTGGTTGTTCATGCCTGTGTTAAATAAAACCTGGATTCATTTCATTCTTTAAAAGAGAATCTATTTTTGTCATAAGCATGTCTATAATTAACACAGCCTTCAATCATCCTTGAAGGTTAAGTGAGGACACTAAAAAAGAAAAGAAAAGAAAATCAATACACATTCACCCACCCACAGTGGGTCATTGAAAAAAAAATCAGCTTGACTTTAGCTTTCAGTTGCCAATGCAAATGTTAAGTTATTGTTCTCCAATAAGCCTACTTCAAGTCAAACCAAGGAAAAGCACTTTACAGGGACAATTATGGCATTTGGAAATAAATATAAAGCTAAGCAATTTATATCTAACCTCAGTGGAATAACTTCAACATATAACTACAATTCCCATACATTTCAGCTTGTCTCTCAAGCTGAATTCAGTACATTTCCTATCATGGTAATAGGGTTTGTTTAATATTCCTTAATTAAAGGTAAGCTGCAGGCACCATGGGTTTTTTTTAATCTTTTAAATATAAAAGAAACTTGTCCGAAGAAAACTAAATACAGTACTGATTTATAACAAGGCTGTCTGACAAACATATACTGCCTCTGGCTTCTTGGGAGTCAGCACCTGGATACACTGATGAACTGGTAAATCCAAATTGAGGTTGAAAATAAAAAACAGCCTCCCATCTTAGTTTCTTTACAAATACCACTGAAGAGTGGTAAGGCCTTTGGAAAGGCTGAGCTCATAATTAACCCCATCAATTCTTCTCCATTGGTAGCACAAGGTCAGAGGTGAAAGTAAGTATAGTGGTAGACGGCAAAAAAACCTTCATTACTTATGCCAATGGGTAGCATTCACAAAGAAAACAAGAGGCTTTTTTCAATTTTAGACTTGTATCAGATAAGTTGCTTGTCAATGACCCAAGATTTTTAAGTACACATCCACAGCTTGTTCATCAGCCAATAAGCAACTGAGTTTTCAGTTTTATTATCCAGACCAGGGTTTCTGGTTATACCCAATGTAAGTTTGTTTGACAAGTGGCATTGCCTCCTTCTTTGGTTATGCTTATGAAAAAGTATTTGTTTTCAAATAGGAAAACTAATTAGTAGGTGCCTCAGTACCTTCCCACCTCCTCTCTGCAAACACATAGGACAGGGAAAGATTTTGTGAGTACTTGTTGCTAAAATACCCACAGCACATCACTGCCTTGGCCTCCTATGAAACTCAGGGGACATGTGGGTCCTGTAGGATGAATCCCCTTCCATTTCAATGGGGTTTGGGAAGGGAAGAAGGAAGGGAAAATGTAATCTTCTTCCCTCGAAACCAGAAATATGTAAAGGAAACTGCAATGGAAATTCTTTATCTTCCAGTCCCCTCTACACAAGAAAACTACCTGTGAGGGGAAATTTGGCTGTAACACGTTTATACAGGATTCAGCTTTGTTTGGGGCTCGAAGGGACTGTTGGGCCAGAGCCTAATCAAAATATATTGCAATTTTATTAATCTTTATTTTATTACAGATATAATTGGTTTCCTGTGTTAATTTAAAATTAAGATATGCTCTAATGTAAAATTTAAGAATACATGTAGAACAGATTTAGGGCCAGATTCCTCAACCCCAGGTTTGTTTGTTTGTTTCTTGCCAATACATGTAAGAGTGAGCAAATACTATGTATGCAGTCATTTTTGCCTACAAAACTACAAGCACAAAGGCTAACACCGTGCTTCTGAAAATCAGGACCTCAAAAATATATTGCCTTGACAGATTGTTTTGATAGAGAGTCTCATGAATAATATCATTTGCAAATAAAATATTATTCCTGACTAAGCATAACTACTTGGCAAAATTCATTAAATTTTTTAACCCACTTATCATCTGTTTTTCATTTCTGAAGTACACAATTTCATCCTCTTTTGTAACATTAAGCCAAGAAAATTGCCAGTGGCAAAATAAACATAATAATGTTTCATGTAAGGTTTCCAAGATTCTGGTGGGAGTTCTGCACACAAAAATATTCTTGTACTCTGGGTTACAACATTCTGCTATTTAAATATTAAAACAGTGATGTAAACCACATTAGAAAACAAAAACCTTTTCAATTAAGTTTATTTTTAGAACAAGTCCTAGTATTCTCAATTCAGCAGCATTTTCTGAACAGTGTTTTTCCCTTAAGATTTCTAACCAGCAAGGCTCTATAATCTACTCGGTAGTGGGAAGTGAACTTTTGTAGACAGAATATAGACATTAAAGGGCACCATACAACATTTCTGAACAGGCTACCAAAAGGCTTGTGAATGTCATGTATTAGTGTTTAACGGTGTTCAATTCAAGATTAAATGTAAAACTTTGCATTTTTAACATCATGAAAAGCTTGACTATAAGGAGTCTCTTCCAAAAGTCTATACGATAAATTTTAAAGAATTAAAAACAAAGAAACCTAATTAGTTCACAACGCAACAGAACACAGCCTTATCATTACAGATATGGTGATAATGTGAGTTCCACTCATTCAGCAGACTGATACAGTCCAGCCTGAGCTGGACTGGACTGTCACATCTCTGTGCGGAAAAACCTCAAAAGCTGGTTATTTTTGGGGAAAAAAATTATTCATTTTTTAACATTTCTGGATAACAGCCAGTAATACAGGGCTATGTCAACCTGATAGAACCTTACATCTCTAAGCACCACTGTCACAGGAAATAGGGGTCAAGGTTAAAATGTGACCTGTTGTGGGAGGATATGGTTAATCTCAGGCTTTATGAGGAACAAATCTGTCTTTTAAAAAATATTGCTAAGAATGGGGGTCAGAAGATACTTCTTTAGTAAGGAAAAAATATTGTATTTTCCTCTCACTCCACTTACATGAGTGAGGCGGTATGCAGCTCTCACACACATTCTTTCAACATATCAGTTAGAAGTGAAACCTAGTTTTCATAGAATCGTAAAACTATAGGGTTTGAAGGGACAGCAGGGATCATCTAGTCTAACCCCCTGCCAAGATGCAGGATTTGTTGTGTTTAAATCATCCAAGACTGACAACTATCCAGCCACCTTTTGAAAACCTCCAGTGAAGGCTTCCATGACCTCCCTAAGCAGTCTGTTCCATTGTCCTACTGTTCTTACAATTAGAAAGTTTTTCCTTAGATTTTATCTAAATCTGCTATGCTGTAATTTGAACCCATTGTGTCTTGTCCAGCTGTCTGCGGCAAGAGAGAACAACTTTGAACAACTCCATTGAACTTTGTTATTCAACAACATCTTGTAAACAATACCAAGGAAACATTGTTCATTCCATTAATGATTGAGCGAAGGCTCAACTATCGTTTTTTGGAAACAATATTTCTCTCATTGCCACCTAAAACACCTGCTAACAGACAGCAGAAATTTTATAACAATTAAAAATCTCTAATACTTAATACAGCACCTGCCATCAGTAGAACTGAAAGCCCTTTAGAGCATTTATGGAATTAAAGTTACAATGAGCATGTAAAATAGGTAAGAATGAGCCCTATTGCATTTTACAAATGAGGACACTGCAGCCTTCAGTGCGTGCCCTGTACAAGGTCATAGAGGAAGCCTGGCAGTCAGGAACAGAACCAAGGTCTCGTGACTCCTAGTCCAACATTTCAATAAAACCTCACCTGATGAACACAGCTTCTGTGCTGCTCTTAGCTCCCACTTCTCCATGTGGGAATGTGAGTACACAAACATGAACCCAACATGGGGGAGAAAGATAGCTCAGTGGTTTGAGTGTTGGCCTGTTAAACCCAGGGTTGTGAGCTCAATCCTTGAGGGGGACATTTAGGGATCTGGGCCAAAAATTGGGGATTGGCCCTGCTTTGAGCTGGGAGTTGGACTAAATGACCTCCTGAAGTCTCTTCCAACCCTGATATTCTATGATTCTATGAACATGGTCCAGTAAAATGGATCATAATTACATTGTTCGTACTTTTGCAAAAAAGAGTGTAATATTTATAAATATTCCAAAATAAAAAACAATCTGTAACTAAAATACAGATGTGCCTCCTCAGTGACAAAATTCTGATCAATAAGAGAACATTAAGGACATTACTATCAGAAAGTGCCAAAGGCAAAAGAAAAGTGTCTGGTCGCCCATCTAATGATCTGGGTCACATATCCATGCTGATTAAATTGATTGCAGAATTTTTATCCACAGCAGCAAAGAAGAGGGTGGCTTGGGGAAGTGACTGTACTGGTTAAAAAATGAATAAATCTACACAAAGAATCCTAAGCATATAGGTAAGTTAGGACACCCTGAGAGACTCAGAGAAAGCAAACACAATGAGGAGTCCTTGTGACACCTTAGAGACCAACAAATTTACTTGGGCATAAGTTTTTGTGGGCTATAACCCACTTCATCAGATGCATGGAACATACAGTAGCAGGTATGTACACACACACACACAGTACATGAAAAGATGGGAGTTGCCTTACCAAGTGGGGCAGGGGTCAGGCTAATGAGACAATTCAATGAACATTAGAATACCAAGGGAGGAAAAATCACTTTTGTAGTGGTAATGAGGATGGCCCATTCAAACAGTTGACAAGAAGGTGTGAGTAACAGTAGGGGAAAAGCAGTTTATTAAATATTGTTATATTTTTTTTTGGTGGTGCATAAAAATGAAATTTGAACATGGAGAGATCAGGTCTCTGATGCACAAATGACTTCTAGAGAAAGGAAATACAGAGTCTAAACTCGCACATTTAGCTATATGTTCAAATCCATTAAGATCATCAGTAACGTGAGTCCCAATTGCTTAATATAAAAATAACTGAAAACACGGCATCAGTAAAAATCCAGCATATTTAACAGCAGCAGCATGAAGATCCCTTTAACCAAAAATACATGATCAAAGATGGGAATAGATTTCAAAAGCAGTAATACAGACATACAACATAAAAGAGTCACGTCATAGGAAAATGTCTGATATTTGATGATGAAACAAGCATTCTTTTTCCCAGACAGTAAGCCCATACTAGGTCACATACCCATATGCATGCATAGCAACCACACAGCAGAGCGAAAAATAGCAACAGACTGTTGCTTCATCATAGGTCATGATAATTGGTAGACTAATGAGGACAGGGGCCGATGACTAGGAATGAGAATTTAAGAAACAGACGCAACACATGCTGAAGGGCAGAGTTTAAGTTAATGTCAGGCACATTTCCAACTCTTTAAGATTGGAATGTGCTTTAAAAAAAAAAAGATGCGTGCACACACACAGCCTCCCTAAACATGAGAAATTTGAGTATCTATAATCAATTACAACCTGAAGAAGAGCTCTGTACAGCTCAAAAGTTTGTCTCGTTCACCAGCAAAAGTTGGTACACTAAGGGATATTGCCTTATCCACCTCTCTCTCATATTCTGGGACCAACATGGCTACAAAAACACTGCAAACAACAATCACTTTTGTAAGTGTTCTTTCAAATAGGACCACGTAACACGAACTAGATACACTTAAGCTTGTACCAACAGCGTTCACACAGGACAGTTAGCTCACAACACTGTGGTGGGCTCTGCAATAGTCCACAAGGCAATGCAGCGTAGACAGGCCCTAAATGGTGTTTAAATGTGTGTTCCTTAAAATATATTATTTAACATTTTTAAAATATAGCTTTTTTCCCCCCTTTATTTAGACAGTGCAGTGTTTGAAAAACACCTATCACGTTTTGGATTTTTCCGCAGATTAATGAACAATGTTTCCACAGATTAATGAACCAATCACCACGCCATTAGGGGCCTGACCATGAGAGGTGCTGGACATCCTCCACAGCCATTAAGGATAATGGAAATAGAGTACTCTAACGCTTTGTAGAAGCACTCAGCACTTTGCAGGCCCTGGCGAGTGACTACTCTATGTGGTCTGGTACCTTGACTGGTCTATGTTGTGTCTGTTGGGGATGTTGATCAACACCGGCCATGCCTGTAGGGGCCTGAGATGAAGCCGTGCATGCTAGACCACGCAAGAACAGGCTGACATGTGGCCCAACAACTTCAGGCATGTATGAGCAGTGATGAGAGGGTGGCTCCACATGTACTAGATCAGGTCTGTCATGGTTCAGAACTGGGCCTTGGGGAGGAAGGCTCTGGCCTGAGTTGAGTCAAGGACCGCCCTAATGAACTCTATCCGTTGCACCAGCATCAACAGAATTTTCTTTATCAACAGACCCAGATCGAGAAAGGTGGAGCGTACCAGATCGAGGTTCCTCCGCACCTGATCCTGAGATCATCCCTTGATGAGCCAGTCGTTGACGTACAGATAAATATGAACACCTCAAGCCTCAGGTTTGCGGCCACTGGCGCCATGCACTTTGTAAACACTCTCGGGGCTGATGAGAGTCTGAAGGATAGTGCCGTGAATTGGAAATAGTGCTCGCCCAGCACATACCGGAGGAACCAACTGTGTCCTTGGAAAATGAAGATACGGAAGTATGCGTCCCTCAAGTCAAAGGCAACGTACCAGTTTCCCAGAGGCGGCGTACCAGTCTCCAGGGAACGAATGATGGAGGCCAGGGACACCAGGCAGAATTTCAACTTTCTGAGATGTTTGTTGAGGCATCACAGGTCCAGGATGGGTCTTAGGCCCTCTTTTGCTTTCAGGATTAGGAAATAGTGGGAGAACTCTTTTCCCCTCATTTCCTGAGGGAACTCCTCTACTACCCCCAGTCGTAGGAGGTTTTCTACCTCCTGAGTGAGGAGTTGCTCACGAGAAGGGTCCTTGAAGAGGGATGGAGAATGAGGGTGGGAGGGAGGGGTGGCCAAGAACTGTAGGGTATAGCCCAAAGATATTATGTTGAGTACCCAACGGTGCAAGGTTACTTGCGACCCTGCTGGTTGAAAGGGGCACAAACAGTTGAGGAAAGAATAGGAGGGTGGATCCTGTAATCTGACTGGGGTGCCATCCTCGAGCACACCCTCAAATGCCTGCCTCTTGCCCTCCTGGTGTCTCAAAAGGCCGGGTTGAGCAGGTGAGTGAAAGGACGAGAAGCTTCATCATTTAAATCCTTTGTCTCCATCCTTTCTCCTGTAGGCACCTTGCTGAGGAGGCCCCCAGGATCAAGGAGCAGAAGAAAGCCAGAACTGCTTTCTGGCCTACTGCTAAATGTGGATGCCCAGTGAGCATACAGTCGCATGGGAGTCTTGAAGGCCATGCAGCCTCGGGTACAACAGCTAAGAGAAGAGCCCCGTGCCCTCAAATGAGAGGTCCTGAATGGTGGATTGCATCTCTTGGGATAAACACACGGATTGCAGCCAAGAGCTGCGCCTCATTACCACCATCAAGGCAACAATTCTGGCAGACGAGTCTGTAGCGTCCCAGGCAATCTGGAGGGCGCCCCTTGCTACTGTTCTGCCCTCCTCCAGGATCATGGCAAACTCTTGGGAGAGGTCCTGTGGGAGGACCTCCTTGAACTTGCCAAGGGAGTCCCACCAATTGAAATTGTACCTGCCCAACAAGGCCTGATGGTTGGACACCTGTAACTGGGCACTGAATAAATTTTCCTGCCAAAAAGGTCCAGTCTCTAGTCTTCTTTGTTCTTAGGCGTGTTGCTTACCTGGCTTTGCCTATCCCTTTCATTGGCTGCGGACACAACCAACGACCCAGCTCTTGGGTGAGAGTAGAGATACTCCAACCCTTTTACAGGGACATAATACTTCTTTTCTGCCCGTTTAGAATTGGGCGTAACAGCTGAGGGGGTCTGCCACAATGCTTTAGTGATTTTGAAGACCCCTGGGTGGACTGGCAGCGCGACCAAAGCTGGGGTAGCAGCCAATATTACATTAAGAAGGTCATCCGACTGCTCTGCCAACTCTTTGACCTCCAAGTTTAGACTGGAAGCCACCCTTTTGAGGAGAGCCTGGTGCTCCTTAAAGTCATCAGGAGAGCTGCTAGTCTCGGAAGGGCCGCCACCGCTTTGTCCGGCGACGAAGACGACAAGGGCATCACAGTGGGAGGGGAGGGAGGGAGGGATGGGTTCACCTTCTCCTTCTGGGGATTACTCCCTAGGCATCAGCACCTGCTGTGCTACCCATGTCAGATTCTGCACCGGGCTCCAAGCCTGGTGAGGGTGGTTTGTCCAAGGCGGCCACGGAGGAGTGGTGAGAGTATGTCACCGGCATCATGGGCATGCCCCAAGGGTTCCAACCAGGCCATTGTGTTGGCCACTGGCCCTGCTGCCATGGGTGCCATGCCGGTCTCCAGAGCCACTGGACATCTATGCTTCCTTGCCAAAGGGCTGAACCTGGACCAGTCACTTTCCGGGACCAGGGTGGGGCCATGGAAGCCTGTGCGTCTGCCAGCTTACTCTTAGTACTGGAGACCCACCGGAGGGTGGGTATCTGCACCTTTGCACAGAGCGGTAGTGGGACAACGAAGATCAGTGCCATGATGGTGAGCGGTCTCACACCAGTGGGGACCGATGCATGGGGGATCGTCTAGATTATAGGGATCTACACCAGGGTGATCGCTGGCAAGAGGCTGGTTGGTACTGGGAATACAGAGACCAGTGCCTCAATTCCGGTGTCCCATAATGCATAGAGGGAGATCACGAGTGTGGTGCCAGAAGCCTGCGTAGTCTGGCCGGTGACTGAGGTTGCAAGGACAGAGTTCTAGGTCATGGGGATGTGAATTATGCCTGTGTTCTGGAGATTGGCAGTGCTCCACCACCCTTTGGGGTGGCCCCATGGCTGGCTGGCTTGCCCTTGAGTTGCAGGGCCTTAGCCACATCCAGCGCCAGGCACAATGCATGCAGCACCAGCAGGCCCATCAGGTCTTTAGCCATCTGGGCAGCCTCAGGCATCCAAGGCCCCAGTAGGAGTCAGGGTCCCCTACCGCTCCCAGGAGTCGAAGGCAGATTCCTGGTTGGCCTAGGGGGTCCAACCAAAGCAGTACACCCTTGCAACTCCGACGGGCACATGGCCTGAACTGGGTCCTTTGTCCAGAGCCCTCTTCCCCTCCTTGGACAGCACTGGGGAGCTTCTTTGTTTCTTTGTCTGATTTTTGGTCACTGTGAACGGGGAAGAGTGCCGGGGGGGAACGCGGTGCCTATGGGGTGCTCTGCCCCAACGCCAAGGTGCTGGGCGCGGAGACCGACCGGGAAGGTTCTGACGTCAGGTGAAGTGCAGCCTCCGTGAGGAGGGCTTTCAGGCGGATGTCCCACGCTTTCTGGGTTCTCGGACGAAAGTTCTTGCAACAAATCCTGCACTTCTCCTTTATGTGGGACTCTCCCAAGCACTTCAAACAGCTGTTGTGGGGGTCACTAACAGGCATAGGCCTGTTGCATGAGGATCATGGTTTGAAGCTTGGGGAATGGTGCATGCCCTGCCCCAGGAAGCTAACTACTAAACCAATACCTAACACTTAACGGCTAAGTATCTGAGAACTATATACAAAGAAGAAAAGGAGTACTTGTGGCACCTTAGAGACTAACAAAGAAGACAGTCAATGGGCTGTTAGAAAAACTGCTAACACTCTTGCAGGGAAAGATAAGGTGCTCAAGAATGGCAAGAAGAAACATAGGGCGTAGGGCTGGCGGCACCTAACATACCGACTCATGAGTGTGACACTCCAGAGGGCATCACTGCCGGCACTACAGATATCACTAAGGCAAAAATCTGATTGTGCACATGGGCGTGCACACCTAGAATGACAGGTTTCAGAGTAGCATCTTGACAGGTTTCAGAGTAGCAGCCGTGTTAGTCTGTATTCGCAAAAAGAAAAGGAGTACTTGGGGCACCTTAGAGACTAAAATTTATTTGAGCATAAGCTTTCGTGAGCTACAGCTCACTTCATCGGATGCATTTGGTGGAAAAAAATCGAATGCATCTGATGAAGTGAGCTGTAGCTCACGAAAGCTTATGCATCCGATGAAGTGAGCTGTAGCTCACGAAAGCTTATGCTCTAATAAATTTGTTAGTCTCTAAGGTGTCACAAGTACTCCTTTTCTTTTCACACCTAGAATGGATTTGACATGAGCAAGCATTTGAAGAAGAAGCCTGTTTCTAGTTTCAGGCTTGTGAAACAGTGAAAATCCTATTCTGTGGGCATATCTAGACCATGGATTCTTGAATACATACACATTAGCATCTGATCTTGTAGATACCTATCTGCAATTTTGAGGAGTCACCCACCACTAATCTGTCTGACTCTATCACTTAACCAAATACGATCAAGCAGCAGCAATAAAAGTAAAAATAGCTTTTTAAATAATTATTTTTGGCTTGAAACGCTGTAGTCAACATATGCTGGCTTTCTATAGTAAGCTAAACTAGTACTCTAGTTTAAACACTCCACAGCCCACAAAATGTTTACGCCTATTTTAAATCTCAAATAATTTGGGCGGTTGAAGTTTTGGAAAGAGGAGGTTAGTTTAAAAACAAAACTACAATGAAATAAAAAAAATAACTATCTACTAGGATAAATATTCCAATATCAAAACTTTGGATAATACTTGCTTCCAACAGCGACCAAGGCAAAGACAGGACAAAGATGCATGATAACATCATATGTTATACACCCAGATACTATGGTGATGAGCATAGTATAAAAACCCATATAGATAAACAATCCTGAGTAGATTTGCAAAGCCTTTAAAAGGATATTCTTTATAGCTTGAGTTCTCAAGAAGCCAGCCTTTTCTTTCTTTTTATATTCATGTAGTACTCCCAAAAATAGGTACAGCAGTTTATCATATAAGGGCCCAATCTAGTTCCCACTACAACAAAGGAACTCTCTCATTGACTTCAGTGGGAGCAGGATTGGGCTCCCAACAAAGAGCTTACAATTCAGCTTCTCTCGTAAACAACTCTTTTTATCCCAGGCACTATGAGGACGGTGGCTGAGTTTTTTGTTTTGTTTTTCCTTTCTTTTTTTTTATTCTTAATTGAACTATAAAAACAAGAAGCATTTCCTGTGCATGCTTCCAACCAAACAGTGGGCACATTTTACTTATATGCAAATTTCAGAGTACTCTAGAACTTTATGCTAACATAGATACACACAAAGAGTGAATTGTCATTTACAGTTGTGTTTTTCCCCCATCTGTTTCCTACCATATCTTAGATCAGTCCACAAACATGGTTTGGCACATCTTATTTCCTCGTCATCTAAAGTCAAAATGCTTTTTTTATTATGGAAAACAATATCACAGAATAAAACACACATATCCATCTACAGTATTTTAGGTTAGGCATTGCTGACTTAAAAAACATTACCAGCATGTTTTCTTTGGCAACATACTGATTTGGGATTCACATTAAAGTATTGTATTCTACAGAGTCTAACGAAAGAGGAAGTATCATACATTAGACCAACCAAGAAGTTTTAATTTGAAAAATGCTAAGCTTGTGTCCTATTTATTATGCTTTCTTAAAATAAATTAATACAAAAATCCAACAGTATCATGTAAGTAATAGCAACTTACAGCTATGGTATTGGCTATTTAGAAATACTAATTTCTACTGAGACAGGTATGAGAGGCTACAAAAAGTCCCTTTTTAATAGTCATCCTAATAATAAAATCCTGAACATTAAGGAGATTATATATCAACCTTATTACCCACTATATTGTTACACAGTTAACACTTTTGTCAGGAAAAAAAAGTCCACAGCATTGAACTATAAATAGTACCCTTTACTGTTGTGCATAGCTTTGGCTTTCATTAAAACAAAATATAAATAAATTGACTCGGGCTGTCGATTAATCGCAGTTAACTCACAAAAATTAATCGCGATTAATTGCAGTTTTAATTGCACTGTTAAACAATAGAATACCAATTGAAATTTATTAAACATTTTGGATGTTGTTCTACATTTTCAAATATATTGATTTCAATTACAACCCGGAATACAAAGTATACAGTGCTCACTTTTATATTATATATATTGCATTGTAAAAATCATCAAAGAAATAGTATTTTTCAGTTCACCTCATACAAGTACCGTAAAGCAATATCTCTGTCATGGAAGTGCAACTTACATATGTAGGGGTTTTTTGTTTCATAACTGCACTCGAAAACAAAATAAGTATATTCAGTCCTACTTCTTGTTCAGCCAATTGCTAAGACAAGCAAATCTGTTTACATTTACGGGAGATAACGTTGCCCACTTCTTATTTACAATGTCACCATAAAGTGGGAACAGGTGTTCGCATGGGACTTTTGTAGCCAGCATTGCAAGGTATTTACAAGCCAGATATGCTAAACATTCATATGTCCCTTCACCAATCCAGAGAATATGCTTCCATGCTGATGATGCTCATTCAAGAATAACGCGTTAATTAAATTTGTGACTGAACTTCTTGGGGGAGAATTGTTTCCAGCTCTGTTTTACCTGCATTCTGCCATATATTTCATGTTATAGCAGTCTCAGATGATGACTCAGCACATATTGTTTGTTTTAAGAACACTTTCACTGCAGATCTGACAAAACACAAAGAAGGTATCAATGTGAGATTTCTAAAGATAGCTACAGCACTCGACACAAAGTTTAAGAATCTGAAGTGCCTTCCAAAATCTGAGAGGGATGAGGTGTGGAGCATGCTTTCAGAAGTCTTAAAAGAGCAACATTCCAATGCAAAAACTACAGAACCCAAGCCACCAAGAAGGAAAATCAACCTTCTGCTGTTGGCATCTGACTCAGATGAAGAAAATGAACATGCGTCGGTCCACACTTCTTTGGATTGTTATCAAGCAGAACCCCTCGTCAACAGCATGGAAGCATGTCCTCTGGAATGGTGGCTGAAGCATGAAGGGACATATGAATCTTTAGCGCATCTGGCTAAAACACCAGTGATCTAGCCACTAGGTCACGCACAAAAAACCCTATCACAGTTTCATTGATTAGTTCCAAGAGGGGATTCCATGTCAAAGAAAGCATAAAGGTTCTGATAAGAGAAGCACACAAGTAAGCACTGGAGGACAGCATCACTGATGGAGTAGCCTGAAAGCAGAAAAGAAGGGCAGGACTAAGTTATTAAATTATGCTATTCCAAACATTACTTAGTAGCATTTTATGTGCTTCTTCCTATAAAACTTCAAATCCATTGCCTATAGCATCTGTGGCAGAGGGCCATTTATTGGACAATGTTGTTTCTTGCCAAAAAAAGAAATGCATGGCCTTCCCTTTCCCATCTCTTCATCATGTGTTTCTATAGAAATTATCTTCCATATAAACAGCAACATTCAATAATACATGAAAAAACAAAGAAGGTATGTAAACTTGCACCTACAGAAGTTTTAATCAGGCCCTCGAGCTCCTGCCGGGGAGCAGGATTGGGGGCTTGCCCAGCTCCCACAACTCCCATTGACCGGCAACCACAGCCAATGGGAGCTGCAGGGGCGGCGCCTGCAGATTGGGCGGCGCACAGCGCTGCCTGGCCATGCCTCCACATAGGAGCGGGGGGGGGGGGGACATTCCACTGCTTCCGGGAGCTGCTTGAGGTAAGCATCGCTCGGAGCCTGCACCCCTGACTCCTTCCCGCCCAACCCCCGGCCCCAGCCCTTATCCCCATCCCGCCCACCGAACCAGTTGGTCCCAGCCCCTGCCTGCATGCCCAGCTGAAGCCCTCACCCCCCCCCACCCCGCTGCCCCAGCCCAGAGCTCCCTCCCGCACCCTGAACTCCTCATTTCTGGCCCCACCCCAGAGCCCAATCCCGTGAGCATTCATGACCAACCATACAATTTCCATTCCCAGATGTGGCCCTCGGGCCAAAAAGTTTGCCCACCCCGGTCTACTTGGTAGATTTGCTGCATTTATAATGAATGCATTCCTCCTCAATTGATGGGTCTGTGACTTTTAGCAGGCAAGAGAAGCAGTTTTCTGCTTAAATCTGGGCCCACTTATGAAGGAAGAGGAAATGGGGTGAAGCTGTTAGCATTTGGATTGGGATGAGAGTGCTCAAATGGGCACAACCCTCTTGTGTCGGGTGAAGCCTTGTTACAACTTGTCTATTCTGCTAGTTAAATAAAATAGCTTTTGCTAGTTTTCAGTAAAATTTTGGACTTTAAATCTCCACTAAGCAATACCCACCACCAATTTAAGTTTCAAGTTGTGTAAGCTATGAATGGTATTTCTAAGGCTTTTATAATTTTACATGGCATCTGTTTCATATACTATATGTCTGGTTTCTGTTGCCAAATGTTTACTTTTTATTGGAAACCACTGGAGCATTGTAAATGTATGGCAACCAGCTATAATTAAACAGTTTAGTGAAAAAGATAATTTCTCACTTTAAGAATAGGGAGACCAGTATGGATTGAATTTCAAAGAAGCTTTAAATATTGTAAAAAGCCAGCAGATGGCACCTAAATGCAACCAGCCAAGTCCTGGAGGATCAACTGCCTAGAGGAGCAAGAAGGATTCCATGATAGCCAGGAGGAACCAGGGGACAGGAGTGTGTGCACATGCATGGTGCCTCTGTGGAAAGAAGAAAGACTGTGTTTCCCTGAGTGTGGGAATGCGTGAGCCCAGGGAAAAGGACTGTGATGAACACTGCTAGCCAGGGACTTGTGGTAAGCACTTTGATCTGAGGCTTGCATGTGTCCCAAGGGCAGGTAAAAGCCAAGAAGCTGAGGAACAGCACCCCACCAGGCTGAAGGTCCAAAATGAGCAGCCACCAAAGGAGCTATGAACTTCAGCAGACTAGCGCAGCACCGTTTTATGTGTAGCATTAAAGGCCTCACGTTGGGGATAAAGGTTTTGGGCACCTCTGTAGGTGGGGGAAGGAATTGTGCTTCTGGTTCATTGTCTCACTGTCCTTATTGCATTCCTTTAGTTTCCCATCCCTATTGCAGCTCTCTGGTCTGAACTTATTCCCTTGCCTAATATTCTTTTATATAAATGGTTACAAACTCTGTGTAACTGAGTTCTATCTCAGGAGCTCCCACACCCATGTAAGCTAAAGGTGCAAATGCCCCATCTGGAGAAGAATAGGTGCAGGCTCGCTACCTTTACTCCTGGGGGAATTTTGCACCATTGTTCAATGCAGAATTTTTCAGAAATTAATGTGCGCGCAGAATTTCCTTCCCCCCCCACAGAAATGGGCTGCAGAGATGTTGGCCACCACTAGCGGGCCGCTGGACTCCGCAGAGCCCAGCTTACAAATAGAAGACAAGGCGGGGGGGGGGAGGGAACTGGAGGGTTCCCAGCAGCTGCAGTTCCCAGCATGCCCTAAAGGAAGGAGGCAGCACCACACAGGAAACTCCATGCAATCCCAGGACCCACCACCAGGCTGTTTCTCCCTTTGTATCCATGAGGAGTAGAGAGTGAGTGTGTCTGGGCCGGGACGGGCCCGCAGCTAGCCTCTGTGGGTGTAGAGGATGAGTGTGTCTGGTCTGGGGGGGTGGGATGGGCTGTTGCTGAGCTCTGGGGGAAGATGGGGTGTCTGGGCTGGGGGGGGCACAGCTGGCATCTGGGGGGTAGTGTGTCTGGGCTGGGGGCTGTGGCTGGGCTCTGGGTGGGGCGGGGGCAGAGAAACCGGAACTGGATTGTCATAAGGGTTTCTTTAACTCTCTACTCCTAGGGGAATTTTTTTATGTGCCTGTATTGTTACAGACATACTTGCTGACAGGTATTTTGAAGTAAGTTACCAAAATAATTTATGATAATATAGTGTTATTTTGACAAATAAAATTTTCAGAATTTTAAAATATTGTGTGCAGAATTTTTAATTTTTTGGTGCAGAATTCCCCCAGGAATATACCTTAGAATATCTACCAACACCTGTGTCGAGTCCACAGGGGATGGAGTAGTGTTTGGCACAAATTGGTGTGAGCGGTGGGATTGCAGGAGGGTATCCCTAGCCTCTGTTTGCCAAAAGCTCGGAATGGATGACAGGGGATGGATCCCTTGATGGTTACCTGTTCTGTTCATTCCCTCTGAAGCACCTGGCATTGGCCACTCTTGGAAGACAGGATACTCGGCTAGATGGACTTTTGATCTGACCCAGTATAGCCATTCTTATACCACAGGTGAGACAAGTGGAAATCTGTGGTCCAAGCCATACCCTGAATGATAAACTGCTTTTTAATTGTAAAGTGGGGTAGGATTGTTAGCTGTTAGACATTAGAAGGCTAGAAAATGAGTGATGAGAAGAAAGAGGTACCCTTGGTGGGAGGGTCAGATATGCCACTTCCAAGAGTGCCATGACCCATATTTAACCCAGCATCTTGTGATGGGCAGCAACAGGAATGGAGTGATTGGCATGTGCAATTTGAAATGGCAGCCAAGCTGAACGGGTGAACAGGTACAAGCAGTGCAGAAAGTTCTGTCAGATAATGAAGATGTACTTAGTCCTGGTGACCATGATCTAAGGCAGACTGGAGCAACAAAACAATGGATTGCTACTGGGAATCCCAGACTTATCAAACAAGAACCTTGAAAAGTCCCCATTCATTTTCAGCAGGAGTTCAAGCAACAGCTGCCAGAGAGAAAGGATATAGGGGTCATTAGGCTTTCTGTGAGTTTATGGGCTACTCCAGTGGTGTTGGCATGGGAAAAAATGAGGTTGAGTGTAGTTCTGCTTGGATTATCATAGACTGGATGAAGTCACTGATAAAGATGAATATCCCTTGTCCTGGATTGATGATATAATGGATCTCCTAACTAAAGCTTGATGGTTCTCCATCCTTCACCTGACCAGCAGGTATTGGCAAGTAGAGGTGCATCCAGAAGATAAAGTTAAAACAGCATTCTGCACCAAGCAGGGACTTTCTGAGTTCAGTATAATGTCATTTGGTCTCTGTAATGCACCTGGTACACTCCAATGGCTACTAGATATCGGGTTGGCAGACTTGCAAGGAACATTCTGTCCAGTGTACAAGGACAATATTGTTATAGGCCGAACCTTTGAAAAATTGCAGAAACTGAAATTGGGGGGGGGGGAGATGGGGGAGAGTATGGGGATTTGGGGGAGAGGGGTTTTTAGCGTCACAGTAAGATTTGTTGGCAAAATGTGATTTGCTTTTTGTTTTGTTTTGGGATGGACATGTCAAATCAGGTTACTCTGTATTAACATTTGGTCTCACAAGAATAGCAGAGAATTACAGAAAATCTGCAATTATTTCAATCACAAGACTCCATTGATGCCAACTGGCAAAGGGTTCATTGTTCTGCAACAGCAACTTCTATGAGGTCTGACAAACTCACTACACCTAGAAGGTTGCTGTACTAGTATTTATCTACACAGAATATGTGAGATCTTAAATGAAAGCCAGGATCATGCTGGTTATTAATATCATTGTGAAATGTATGTACTGATTTTTAAAGTTACATTTTTATACTAAAAATAGGCCCTTATAGTTTATATCAAGGTGTTGCTTCCCATCCCCCAAAAGAAATAAAGAATTGATTTTGCCAGACAGCGATGTATAGTCACGTCTGCATAGGTTCATATGGAGAATAAGCATTTTAAACCAAACAAAATGTGAGCTACACTTGCATGTCAAGTCAACAAGACGATGTGAAGACAACCTGGAGCCAGCACACCGAAGAACAAACAACGAGGGGGGGGAGAGGGAAGGGGAGGGCGGAGGGGGCATCTTTACGCTGAGGTCAAAACAATGAATTTTTGGAAATATAAAAAAAAAGCTGAAAGCCATTTTGGTATCCATTTACGGAGGAAATTCCTTGTAGGGTGTAGAAATATTCATGAAAACTTGGTTTTGACTGAAAACCAGCAGTTCTGTCAAAGACTGAATCCTTGGGAGAAAATTTACTTTATAAAATAGGAAGTATAACAATAAGTGTAGAGCTGGGACTGCATTTTTTGTTTTGTTTTATACGTGTAACCAGATCTGTTTCCACCCTCAGTATCTCTTAAATCGTAAGAACGGCTAAACTGGGTCAGATCAAAGGTCCATATAGCCCAGTATCCTGTCTTATGACAGTGACCAATGCCAGGTGCTTCAGAGAGAATGAACAAAACAGGCAATCAAATGATCTATCCTATCTCCCATTCCCAGCTTTGGCAAACAGAGGCTAGGGATACTATCCCTGTCTATCCTGGCTAATTGCCATTGATGGACTTATCCTCCATGAACTTATCTAGTTCTTTTTTGAACCGTGTTATAGTCTTGCTCTTTACAACATTTTCTGGCAAAGAGTTCCACAGGTTATCTTAATCTTTGAAAATAAACTTTTTGTTGCTTTCACTCTAAATATATTTCATGCTGTAATGTTATAAAGGACCTGATCCTGAATTGCATCAGTCAAGCTGCGTGTATTCTGTTTCTTTGGGGGGACAGTTTAAGTGATAGTTACTGTGAGAGTCCTGTGATGGGGCTGGATACTACAGTGAGTGTTCTGAGAACTTGAGGGTTAGTACTACACTCACAAAGCCGAGTAATTATTCCAGAATCAACATCACTTTTATTCTGGAATAGTGTCAACATGGGGAGCTACTCTGGAATAGCTACTGCAGATTAGCTATGCTGGTCAATTTCCCCATGTAGACATAGCCTAAGAGAGTTAATAAGAAAATATAGATGGTTATGTCTAATATGCTGAGAACACTCAGCTTTATATAGCCTTTCCATCTAACCCTGAATGGGAGAAAATGGCAAGTGTCTAATAAGAATGAAACTCAATCAAGATAAGACCAAAGTACTCTCTGTGGGAAGCAACTGAGGCCAACAATTTCAGGAGCGACTACTGACTGTGGATGCCTAACCTGAGTTGCCTTAAAAGGATTCAATTTTCATAGGGTGACTTCTCAACACTTTCTGAAAATCAGGCCCCTTCAATGTGGTATACATTGAGCACATAAAAACTGAGATACTCAAAATCACTAGTTACTCTTGAAATCTTGGTTTGAAAGAACTGGTGAAATTACCTTGGTACCCTTGGCTGAGGGTGTGAAGCTGCCATTTACTATTTACAATATTACAGTTTAGGAGCCTTGTTAGCATCCAGGAGTAACCCTGGATTTCCAAGAGCATTTTTTCAATCTGTATCTGGCAAGCCAATTGTGACCATTACTTGCAGAAGTAGAGCTTGCTACCGTCATCCATGCCTTTGCCATTTCAAGACTACACTATTGGAGAGGTCTGCTTGAGTCTACATCTGGACAGCTCAAAAACTTAAGCTACGGGAGTATGAAAATTTCAATTTTTAGCAGCACCCAAATGAACCCAATTAAAAAAAGAGAGTGTTAGTCAGTTTATAGCCAGTCTATGGATTTGAAATTATTTGTTTCAAATTCAATTAAATTAATCAAATTAAAAACATCTCCATTTTCAAATATTTGGCTGTCATTACCCTTTATACATATACTTCTGAGTGAAACTATTTTAGTGATATTTATCCTAGCCAAAAATAAATGAGAATTTACTTCTCAGCAATGTCAACCTCTAATTAAAACCAGTTCTCCAGCCAGACACTATACTAAAAAGAAAAAGCTTCTAGTAACAAAATTTTCATTGTTAAAGCAGACCTGTTCATAAGCAATTATACCTTGTCAACTCTAACAGTTAATCTAACCTCTTCAGTGACAACCAGTTATTTTCGCACTGAACATCCTGATACAAACCAATAATTATGGCCCTCACTTTCTATCTCCACTGACATTGATTTCCAGACTATAAAGACGTAAGCACATGAACTCATAACCTTAATGTAACCACAGGATCATTAAGATGTTATTTTTTTGAAATAGGACATTTATTTCTGAAATGGTTTGACCATTAAATAAACATTTTAATCTTCTCCCTGCTTGTATTTATTCTGCCATTTTAATAACTGCTACTAATAGACTGCTACTAGCAATAGGAGACCTTTCCATTCTATGTGTCATCTTTTCACTTGCAGTAAGTCATTTAAAAAAATTAATTCGTACCATAATGTATAAACCACACCAAAGGTACAACTTATTAACTGCTATCTTGTTTTCTCCAAGGAGTACTAGGCTGTTTCTCACTAGAGAAAGGGGGAAGCACAAAATTGCCAATCAGGGATTGTAGAGGTATGGACTGTGTCCCTTCCCACCCTATTCTACCAGTAAATTTAGGTCATGTTACAAACAAGCATTAAAATCACCTTAAATTAAACTATTGTAACTACTTACATTTCTATTATTATACACACATTTAGAAGTAGAATGCTAACAAAATTCGAAAAGACGGAATGACACAGATCAGAAGAAATTAACAGCTAAAAAGGTTTCCCTCTTTATTGTAGTACAGTAGAACCTAAGAGTTATGAATACCTCAGGAATGGAAATTGTCACTCTGAATGTTCGTAACTCTGAACAAAACGTTATGGTAGTTCTTTCAAAAGTTTACAACTGAACATTGACTTAATACAGTTTTGAAACATCACTATGCAGAAGGAAAACGGTGCTTTTAACCATCTTAAACTGAATGAAAAACACGAACAGTTTTCTCTCTTTTTTTAAAAACTTTCCCTTTTTTTTTTAGTAGTTTACATTGAACACAGTACTGTTCTGTACTGAAATTGCTTTTTTCTTTTCTTTTCTTTTTCTTTTTTTGTCTCTGCTGCTGCTGCCTGATTGTGTACTGCCGGTTCCAAATGAGATGTGTGGTTGACTGGTCAGTTTGTAACTCTAGTGTTCAGAATTCCCAGGTTCTACTGTATGTCTGTCAATCACCCAAAATAGGGATGAAATTAGCTTTAAGTTATTAATAGGGAAGGCAAAAATAGACAACTCTGTATTTTTAAAGAAAACAAAGATGGGTAAATAATGTATACTATGACTTTAAATGAGACTCCATAGGCTGGAAGACATTTCTCACAACAGCTGCATCAGAGGATGCTTGCAATAGACTTTCTAATGTTTAGCAAAGGTGTAAATGCCAACAGGTAGCAGCTTTGCAGGTCAGTTTGAAATGAAACACTAAATTCTTTCTGCTTATGATGCTTACATTGCTCTGGTCTTGGATTCTTACTGACTATACATATTTGTGAAATTCAGGTTTTTTGCCAGCTACCTAAAGACCTCTTCAAAAACACATATTTTAATGCTTCCTGATATCTGACACTATGACGTGATTTTTCCTATGTGAACTAGGATTTCCTCTGCATTGTGGAAAAGAGAGAGTTGATTTTAGGACAATGAACTCTGACAAAGTTGTTGGACTACCTTGATCCGATACGAGGTACAAAATGGAGCCTAAAAGTTCATTAAGCTCCTACCTCTTAAATTTTCCTAGCTAGTGTAATGACTACAAGGAATGTCACTTTGGTGGTTTAGATGAATAGACATGGATCATCAGCTCTAAATAAGGCAAATGGAAGAAGCTGAAGGACACATATGAAACCATGGAGGACATATTGTCATCTGGGGATTTAGTATAAGTTGCAGCAGTAGGTCAATCTAATCAAACTGGCTAGATGACCTATTGAGGTCCCTTCCCATCCTACACTTCTTCAATTCTATGATTCACTGCTCTTAAAAATGCATCTAAAAGTAACATGAATGGGCTCAAGCAGTCTTCCTTACCTCTTCCCTCACATACTTAAAAGTCTCTGCTGTGACAGGTTTCCCCCATCATCTGCTAAAGAAGGCAGAAAACCCCAATTAGAGTCATGCTTTGGACCTGTGAGGTGATTGACTGATTACATTCCACTCAGAGGGGGCAGAGGTAGGTAACATTTAAGGCTTATAGGAACCTGAGGGAACTCAGTAGAGGGGAGAATGCAGAGAAGGCAGGACTCCCCTAAAAGGAGAGAATCACAGAGAGCAAGACAGGCTCTTGTGAGGGAAGTCCTGAAGGAAGAATGACAGCAAAGTTGACAATCTTGATGTAGCCCTGTGAAAGGGCAGAGGACCTTCTTGTTTACCACTGATTGGATCTTATTATGTTGGCCTTTTGCTACCCTGAAAAGAAACAAGACTGGAGAAGTGTCTTGGCCAGAGGACTAATTCACAACGCACAAAGGCAAAGGACAAGCTGGTGCAGGACAGCAAAAGCAGCCAAAGCAAGTGCTAGAGGGGCAGATCAGTATAATGCCAACTTCTTCTGCAACGAGGCACTTTTATCACTCGTAGAGACTGCTACAGTCCTTAACTCTTCTTCCTTTGCAAACAAAACCGATGCTCTAGGCAGAACTGCAAATGCTGTATCTTAGCAATGTTTCTTTAGTTTGTCTCCCATTATATACTGCTATCTTGTCAATCAACTTCAGAGCAATACATTTTCTATTAGAAAAATTTCTATTCATTCATTTTAAAAAAGAGACTGCAATAGTTTTTATCAATGATTAAAAAAACACTTTCACACATTTGAAAAGAAAGTCGATGGAACAGACTGCGAGGAGTTAATTTTTTCTGCAACAGCCTGTTACATAGGGATAATAATGAGGAAGGAATGGAAATGAAGATTATCTCTAGACAAAGGAAATCTCTAGGGCATAACCTTGGTATGTGTAGAGGATATGTATTACACCAACATCTTTTTTCTTCAAGTGTGTAGTACATTAGCAGGGGTTCCATTATAAATAGCATTGACTATGAATGAATTTATATTAATCTGGTCACTGCACTGCAAAATTTTGAACTATTTTATTCCTTTAATTGTTTTCCCGTCTCCTTCCACACATCTACATTTTTGTAGTCTGCTGAGTCTTTTAGTGACCAAATTTTCACTGAAAGAAAGGATTACAGCAACCAGGAAAATGAAAGTAGGTCAGAGGCAGCAGTGATGGGGGAGGGGACAGCAAAAGGACGTGAGGGGGAAGAGGTGAATGGCTCTCTTGATTCCTCTTATAATGAGGAACTATTATATTGTTTGATTAAAGTGCCCTGATCAAGTTGTATTAAAGTTAGAAAACAGATATAAAACAAAATGACTAAAAAAAAACCCCAAAAACCTCAAGGAAACCCAGACACATGAAGAGAGCATTCTTCCATCAATGCAGTTTCAGGATACTGAATCTCTATTATACTGATCTCTACTATAATAATCAATCCACTGTGCTCACAACAGCTCACAATTTTAGTCTTTCTGACAACAAAAATAAGGTGCCAAGTTTCACTCAAGGGCCCCGATTCTGCAATTGGGTCTGTATGGGCAAATCCTGGCACTGATGGAGAGCCCATTGGCTTCAGTGGGGTTCCATGCAGGTTCAAGGATCCAAATTCAGAAATTTGATTACAGTATCAGGGCCTAAGTGAAATATTAAAGTACAAATTGAATTAAAGGTTATGATATTTATATGAATGAGGTAAATTATGTTATTTTCCTAAATGCAACACTATTTTTTAGAAACTGATTTAAAAAACTGATTAACTAAATCATCAAATACCATCACTCCTCTAAAGCCATGATATAGACTTCAGCAATAAAAGGCATTCTCTTAAAGAGATTAAACTGACAATACTGATAATTACTCTAAATCTCCACAAATATAAAAGTAACCAGGTCATCATATTTTAAAGGGAGTTGCTTTGTGAATTCTCATCCCGCCTCAAATTCTGAGCTAGCAAAAGCTTTTTATGCTATTTCGGCTGTGCTTTTTCTTTAAAACAGGTGATGTCTTGTTCTCCAAATAAACAGAAGATAAGAGAACCGATTAAACATTCACCATATTGTACATACCCTGTTAAATCAACTTGCATAAGGGACACTGTGGTAAATGCACATGAACTTTCCTTTGTTCCTAAAGCTCTCTAGGAACAACAAAAACACAAGAGTACACAAAGAGAGCAGAGTTATAAATAGGGATTTTTTTTTCTAATAGAGTTATTGCTAGGATTTATGGTAAAGTTTTAGCTGAAACAAACAGCTAAGCTTCATGCAGCTGAACTTGACTTCTAGGCTTAATGAAAAACCGACTAGAAGAGGTGTGATATGGTAAAAGATTGACCATAAGAGTAATATAAAGCAACATAAATTAGGCTATACAGCATTCCATTTAAAAAATCTGACCACTTTTTCCACACACATTGATACTGGAAGCCAAAAGTCCTAGTTACATGATCAGCATCACTCATGCAAGTATTACTATTATTCAGTAGCACCCAAGTTATGCTAAACACTTTTGAAACGCAAAGAAACAGGAGCAAAACCAAACACAAATGTTCGCTTATTTTGGCTTTATTTTTACTTCTACCTATATAATATTACATACCAAAACAATTAAATTAAACGAATGGTATTTTCAGTACTTGCCTTTGCAACCTGAATACCAGGCTTCAGAATACGGTGACCAGATGTCTCGATTTTATTGGAACAGTCCTGATGTTGGGGTCTTTTTCTTATATAGGCTCCTATTACCCCCAACCCCCTATCCCGATTTCTCACACTTGCTGTCTGGTCACCCTACTTCAGAATGCTTGTAAAACTTTAATTCAGTCCCCTTGCGCACATACATTTCGATAGTCTTCTAATTACATGATCACATACAGTAGAACCTCAAAGATATCAACTCCAGAGTTATAGACTGACTGGTCAACTGGACACCATGTGAAATTGGAAGTAACCAATCAGGCAACAGCAAAGACCAAAAAAAAAAAAAAAAAAAAAAGCAAATACCATACTGTGCCTGTATTGCATCTGATCTGCCTGTCCCCACCCCACACCACATGTGGAGGAGCCACTTACAGCAAGACGCTGGGGCTGCCAGCTCAAGGCAGCCGAAGTCAGCAAAGCAGGAGCAGCGCTGGGGTCTGTGCTGCTTTCACCCCTCCTCTCCCCAGCGAGGGGGACATGCTGCTTACAAACTCATGCCTGTGCTGAGTATGGAGATCTATTGCTGCTGAAACCTGGCCTGGAATATCAGCTGCTGGATCTGGAGCCCAAACTGCACTTTGTTCAGAGTTACGGACAACCTCCATTCCCAAGGTGTCTCTAACTCTGGGGTTCTACTGTACTGTTTTCTCCACGGAACCCATTCCTCATTCAGTGTAGAAGATGGATGGTGCTCCACGAATGCGGCAGCTGTTCAATATTTATTCAATGTGCCTTATTTACTGCACATCATCCAAACCTTGTATTGAACACAGAATTGTTCATTTCCAAATGATCTACGCTAAGGTGCTCATCGCTATAGAATCTGAGTGGCTTACAAACGCTAATTTTATCTGCACCTCTCCCCTGTGAGGTATTATTCTTCCCATTTTACAGATGAGGATAAAGAGACTTGCCTGAGGTCTCCCAATCAATCAGTGACAGAGCCAGGACCAGACCTCGAGATCTGATCTCTGGGTGCCCATCCCTGTGCTCATTCCTCCAGAACACATGCCTTACTGTCAGAGCAACCGAGCATTCACTGTTAATAAGCATTCACTGATTTTCGCTGAAGCTGCAAGTGCTTAGATCAGGACCCAGGTGTCTCAAGTTGGGCACCAAGAAAATGAGGAAGACACAATTAGTGCCGCCATACCAAAATTTTTCTTTAAATGACTGGTTCAGTACCACACAGGAAGCCTCTGGCAGAGGCAGGAATAAACTGGAACAACATCTCAGAGTGGCATTCATCTACCTTGTCCACAAGAACATACTTTTCCTTCCTGCAATCCCCTTCCTCATTCTCTAAACATCTGCCAACCTCTACAATGAAGGAAGCAAAAGTTCTCTAGACAAGAGCCTCAATGACTACACAACCGTAATTCATTCCCAAAGTAACATCCATCCTTTGTTGTCCCAGAGGACTGAAGGGCCACTGGGGCTGTTTAGTGAGTCAGAGAGATGGTTGTTGCGGAGAGCGCAGCCTGGCACTCCACACCTCATCCCTATTCTCCTCCCAGAGATTCCAGTGGTACAGTGTATGCTGCTGCAGAGGAGACAGATTAGGTTAGATTAGGCTGCCTTAGTTTAGAATGAAAAAATAAACGGAGTACTTGTGGCACCTTAGAGACTAACAAATTTATTAGAGCATAAGCTTTCGTGAGCTACAGCTCACTTCATCAGATGCATTTCCAATGAAGTGAGCTGTAGCTCACGAAAGCTTATGCTCAAATAAATGTGTTAGTCTCTAAGGTGCCACAAGTACTCCGTTTATTTTTGCGAATACAGACTAACATGGCTGCTACTCTGAAACCTTAGTTTAGAATGTGTATGTTCAGCCATAATTTTGACAAGCTGCCAGAATGTTGCTAACAACTTACATGAAAGAAGGAAAATATCCATTTTCAATAGTTTATATCTCAGCTAAACCTGAGTGGAATTGCATGGGACAAGACATCAACAATTCTCTGGCCCCATATTTCTCCCTACTGAATTGCAAAGGCTGCTGCAAATAATGGAGTTGACTGATCTTGTCTTAAAAAAAAAAAAAAAAAAAAAGTTACATGATTCTTTTATAATGGAAAGGGTTAGGCAAACTAAATATCAGAGGGTTGTAACCAAAACCAGCTGTCTTTTATGCAGCTTTACACATTGTGGGGGTGGGACAATGACTCCAAAAGAACATTTCTTCCCACAATTTACAACTCTCAAATATCCCCATTCAGCTCTTCAAAACCCTAACCTGACACAAACCTCAGCCATCTTCAGTGCCTGCCCAAATAGATGCCTACACATTTGGACTACTTGGAATCCTAATTACTTCAAATGAGTAAATAATTCAGTATATAGTGCATCTTAATACTCATTACATAGCCACAAACAGATTGAGATTTCCTCAAATATTTTCTATTTAATTTATTCAATAGGGAGGTTTTTTGGGGGGGAAGGGTTAAATCTATGGATTAATTGTACTTTGCTGTGAGAATTCAATATAATCTTTATTAAGTTTTACTGTAACCACCATCAGTGTAGGTAAAAGCACTGACCAGGTCGCACACCGACAGCTAGAGTAGACGCTCATTACCTTCTTCCAGTTCTAAAAAGTTCTCCTAGGACTGCAGAATTACTGTTTGCTTTGGTTTTTAAAAAAGCACTCCAGCAATGGTGTTAGCAAAAAAGGTGAGTCAAGCAGCTGCTTCAAAATCATTCGCACCTTGGCTCAGTCCCATCTCCTCTTGTAGCATGTGCCAAAAACCAATTCCCTTGACCAAGAAACCCATGTTTATATTCTCATGCAATCCCCTCTGGTTATTAGCACCAGATGTGTCCCACAGAATTGCAACTAATTTGGCAAGTCTTCCATAGAAGTCAGGCTCTAATGTAGTTGTGTCTTGCTCCATTAATGGCTTGGAAAATCATGCCCACAGCCTTCAATTGTTACCAGAAATGAACTAAAATAACAGGACACAGAGCATAGGGGCGATGTGCTCTCACTGGCTAGTACTGCTGAAAAGACAGGCTGCTGGATTCTACACAAGATAGAGCAATCTCTAACCCAAATAAAATACACTAGAGTAATCCAGTCTATAGTGGTATGTCTTCACTGCAGAGTTAACCCCAACTCATACCCTAACCTAGCTCCCCTCCACATGCACACAACCCAAAACTGGTGGTGTTTTCAATCCAAGCTAGCTGGTCCATCTTCGGGTATAGGCTAATGCCTACATGCTGCGTTCACTCAGGCAGGTAACCTGCCCACTTTGCAAGGAGGATGCAGACTAAACCACGCAAGTGCTGATAGTCCGCCAGTGTCTCCCACAATCCCCCCCCCCCATATACCCAGGACAAAACTTCTCCCACAATTCACTGGGAAAAATCATGGAGTGACTTAGCCTACTGCAGCACTAAAAAACATGAGATATGCCCCTGAAATTCCTACAACATACACAGGTGAATGCAGCACCAGTGAGGACACAGTAACTCAGGTATGGCTTTGCAATGTGGCTACTCATCCCCAGACTAGGCTAACCCTGAAGGAAAAACACACAGATGACCGTGGCCAGTGTCTCCTCTGGAAAGAAGGAGTGAAGTCTACTAAAAGAAGATGAAGTTGGAAGAATCTGTTTCTCACTTCTGTCATTGCCTTAATCAGTTCCACCCTACTTGTAAACCAGCGAGAACATGGTTTTCTCTGATTGAAATCTCTCTTGTGGATCATAAAGTTACATTCTGTGTAACTGGAATACCTGAGATTATATATATTTGGCTTTTGCTACCCAGAGTTAAAATCCCTTAAGACAGAGATGGGCAAATTACGGCCCGCAGGACACATCTGGACCGTGGGACCGTCCTGCCCAGCCCGAGCTCCCGGCTGGGGAGGCTAGTCCCCAGCCCCTCCCCTGCTGTCCGCCCTCCCCTGCAGCCTCAGCGCAACGCGACACCAGCGCTCTGGCCCACCAGGGCGGAGGCGTGGCTGCAAGCTCCTGCCGCTCTGAGTGGCATGTTAAGGAGACAGGGAGCGGGGTTGGATAAGGGGCAGGGAGTCCTGGGGCAGTCAGGGGGCAGCTGGATGGGGCGGAGGTGGTCAGGGGACAGGGAATAGGGAGGCTGGATGGGGGGGCCTTGGAGGGGCAGTTAGGGACAAGAGGGATTGGATGGGTTGGGAGTTTTGAGGGGGGCAGTCAGAGGGTGGGAAGTGGAAAGGGACGGAGTCCAGGCTGTTTGAGGAGGCACAGCCTTCCCTACCCGGCCCTCCATAACGTTTTGCAACCCGGATGTGGCCCTTGGTCCAAAAAGTTTGCCCAACCCTGCCTTATGAATACAGTATGATTCTTGGTTTCCCAGTATCTTCAGAGTTTCCATTCATACTTTCCACAAGTCCCAGAGGGTTGTAACCAAAACCAACTGTCATTTCTGCTTTGTCTTTCAACCCAAAGATTTCATCAGAACACTTCTCTACTCTTAACTTTCTGGCATTGTAAATACTTTTTACATCAATATCTCTTCCCTCCTTTTTCTCTTCCTGTCTCTCCTGTACTGATTATACCTCTCTCTACTGACACTCTTGTGGGGATCACCACCACCACCAGTTTTCTGTATCACTCCCTAGTTTAGCGAGAAACATGGACAGAGAAGGCAGTGTTTGGATCTGTATTGGATTTGAGCTAGATTTTAGGCTTGAGAATGAAACCAAGCTTGGGTTTGAGTTGTGATCAAGACCATGCTGAAATTTCATCTTGAATGTTGGAAATCACATTATATCAACTGTTCTTGCAAGATTTTGTGTGCATCTGAACTGAAAAATAGGCCTGATTTTGTATCACATCCAGAGATTGGAAATTCAAAATTCTTCCTAACATTCAAAGAGCTTGAATAAAAGGTTCTGGTTTTTCAATTGCTAAGATGCACTTTAGTTGTCCATGGTTATTTTTCATACTCCTTGCACTTTTGTATATATACTTTAGTACATCAATCAGTTTACTCCTCATTCAAAATTAATCCATTTTACGTCTTGCTACATTTTAATTAAATGAAAGCTTCTCTTTCCCTACCTAGTTTAAAAGCAGCATTAACAAGTCCCACTAGTTCAAAATTCAGAAGTCAGTACTTATTCTAAAAAAGAACAGTAGACTAACATGGCTGCTACTCTGAAACCTACTTATTCTAAGTCGGGACCATAAAATCCAAACCAACTATTCCTCATATTCCGATTCTAGGAAAATTCTTTTACGAAAGTTTCTTATTAAACATCCTTGTAAGCAGCTGAAGTACTGCATATACATATAGCTTAGCAGTCAGATCCTACTAGACTATTCACACCTGCAGTTGCACGTTAACTATGGGAAGTACAGATCTATCCAATAAGGCAGTGCTATAGTGGTCCACTGATCATTACGTGTAGCCAAAGGCTCATCCTGGGTTCACAAGCTACAGAACATAGCTATTAAGGGGACTAAATTGTACCTGTATCTTCAGACAGATGTTTTAAATTTTACATGCTCAGGTTATTTTAATGTTTTTAAGATGTATATTTTTTAAGTAGAGCTTCCTAATATTGTCAAAAGGCTTATAATTAACAGATTCAGAAGAACTATTGGAAATATCAAGTAAACTTTGATCAACTATAGAAAAGAATAATTGTTCTATTTTTTCTGTTTAAATATTATAAAATAAGTCAAGAGACCACTCAGAGGTTGATGAAGATTCCAATCTGTTAATTGTGAAACTACATCCATGTAATTTAGAACCAATTGCAAAATGGGAGATTACTACTATTGTAAGTATAATGCTCTTCAGAATATCAAATGCTCCTTCTGCCAGAGACAGATGGCCTTTAATCGTGTCCTTCAGTTCACCCAAGGCATGTCCATAAGATACCTCAACCTTCAAATAACCCTCACAAGCTATATACTGGACACATGGTTATGTGACAGAAAGATGAGATATCCTGCTGCCCAATGTGAAAGAGAGGTTAGTAAGTATGTATAGCAGCAAAAAATAGTTGTTCATTTGGGAAAATCAAATATAACAGGATGTTTAAAATGTAGTGTTTGCGCCTTAAAGTAAATCACTGAAACATTAAAGCTGAACTTTAAAAATAGCCGTATGTGTCATTCTAGGATTTACATTTTCATGTCACCCCATGTTTATAACAAGCAGCTTCTACACCCAAACAACAAGCTGACGACATTTGTTATTTTATACCATGTATATCAGAGCTGATAGCTAAAAACAAGATGACCTGGCAGCATTACTGAGCAGAAATGACAGGAAGAGGAAGGACCGAAAAAACTATTTTAATAGATTTGTTGGACAATTTAAGTTATACTTTTCCGAAGAGAAATTAACATTCATATTGCATTAATTACCTTCTTCCACTATGCTACTGGTTGCTAAGCAACAGCATCTGTCTCTATACAAACAGTCCACCAAAAAAAGACAGACAGACACAAAACACTTTGTAGTAGAACACTAAGTAACAGAACACTTACGTGTTGTGCTCAAAGGTTGTTTTCAACCTGGAGAAAATAATGTCATTTTAATGTAGTAAACATGTAAGATTCAAAATCTAAATTTGAAACAGGAACAAGTTCAGGCCAAATTTTCTGAAGTATCCCTAACTTTGTGCACTTCATCTTTTGAGTGCCTAATATGAGATATTTCAAGCCTGATTTTCATGAGTGTTGCATACCCACAGATCCCATCAATTTATGGTGAAACTAGGTGTAATCAGTAGCTGAGAGGGGGAATAATCAAGCAGTAATTGCACCAAGGGGAACACCCAAAAACTGAGGTACACAAAACTAGTGGACACTTCTGAAAATTTTGGCCTCAGCTTTTACTGACAAATGCATAGAAGCTTAGTATATGGCATGTTCAAGCCATGTCAACTTCAATGAATAAGGGTAATTACACAGCAGTTATCAAATAAGAGCCTGGTTTTGACTCCCAGTAGAGAATGGAGAAACTGACTTTCAAAATAATTAAGTTATACCCAACACTAGAGTGAAATAAGTTTAAATTAATCCTGATGATTAGTTTTACTGTCTTGTTTGTCACTTATCCAGAGAAAGGAGGGATGTAAAGGATATCTGAAAATTTCAAGGAGGAAAGCCACGTGCTTCCTTCCTCTCTTCCTTCCAGGGCCTTGATGACTTTCCTACTAGAGAGGCAGATCTTTGGAAGTCTCAAACAGCAATGACTGCAAGTTTTAATAGTTAATTTTACTTTTTTCTGCTCTACCACCAAAACCATGCAAGTAGTTATCAGCAATGCTTTTTCTGTGCAAGTCTACTTTTATTTTGGGGTTCTCTGTGCTTCATATCTTGTACAAAGTGTAAACACATTTAGGCGAAATACTCAGAATACCTTGATGATGCATAGGTTCCAAAATTGAAAGTGAATCTCTTTGCTCCTCATTAGCAGAGACAAACAGAAGACCGAGTTTGAATTGCATCCTTGGTGACTAAAAAATTCTTGGGTCACAGGGTGCCTCCGTTGCTACCCGGTGAAACTCGCTGCCTGGCCAGTTCAGATGGTTTTGCAGTCACAAATGCACACTGGGCTGTTTATCTTTCACCAAGGTGTGCATTTATTTCCCTCTTACATAATACCACCATGCAACACAGCCTTACAGCAAGGACAGGCTTCCCTGCAGGCCCCCAGCCCAGACTCACTCTAAGCTTCCTTCGGAGCTCCTCTTGAACTGGCCCTTGCATCCTGTTTCCTCTCCTTATAGTCTCCCCAATTATATTAACCCAGTGGTTGTCACCCAGGTGTTCACAATGCCCCACCAGAAAGTACATAATTGCCCTAAGCTGGGCCTGCAGCCTTCTCTAAGCTGCAGCAGTGTCAGTGATCAAGGTACTGCTGATAGCACCCTGTCACATCTTGCTTTAATTTTATGAAGCAACCAGGAGTTATGGAATGCCATTAGTTTTCCAGCTGAATACCAAGGCTAAGTATAGGATGAGTGAAAGGTTGCAATAACTTGGAGAAAAGTCTGTGATGATGACTGCCACTACTAAACACTTAAACACTGCTTTATCAAGACTAGCTACAGAAATAACTGATTGAGCCTCACAATATCCTTATGAAATCGGCAAAATATAAAGAAAAAAAATGATCAAGCCGTTTGCTTTTTAAAATTTATTCTTTATTTTTTCCAGAAGTTATCTGTATAACATTTTCTGCTGAACTACAAGCAATTAGAAAAAACACTCTGAAAAACAAACTATTATATTCAAACACTGTATTGAATGTATTATAAGACAATCCTGCATTTACAAACATTGAGAGGGTAACAAACATCCCAGGCAGGGGCGCTGCCTTTTTTTTTTTTTTTTTTTTTTTTTTTAAAAGAGAGCAAACATACTTATTAAGAGGATTCAGATTTGAAAATTATGGCATTTTAGAGTTTAGGCGGGTGCATTTTGAGAATGATGGTTTTGGCCATATTGTTCTTGTCAGACAGTCCAATAACGAACTAATGGAGATGTTGTATTAAATATTTTAATTTTTTAATATTGGATGTGTTTTAAATGTAGAGATATATGCCCCTAAATCAAAGTAAAATACATTCATCAATATTACTGTTCCTCTAACTCCTCAATTCTATTGATGGGACTTTTATAGGTGTTTATCAATTTTGTTTAAGCAAGGACACTGCATAAACAGGCATAAAAGCCTGTTACTTTTATACTCCATCCTTACATCAATTAATGTCTCTACAGTAATTCCTTGTGGAGTCATAGTTCTGTGTTTGTGATTTCACTGCAGAATCCAGAGGAAAAATTAGTTTGAGGTTCCATACTATATTTCAGTAATTAGCAGTGGTAATAGAATATATTGTCTTTTAATAATAAATGGCCTCTTATAAAGTTTACCCTTGTGTAAAGCTCCATTACAGAATTGTTATTGTGCCCTATCTGTGCTACAAATTCAGTTTTGTTCAGTTACCAGTTAATTCATCTTATCTGGTTACAACAAACAAGGTTTAGTTGTACCCACAGAGTAGATTTTTAATTTTCCACAACACAGTCATGTGTTAACCACATCTGTGCATCCAGACCTAACCCGCGCCTACATATATCAGCGCATTCTCAGGGGGGAAATGGGTTGTTATCCCACAGTGCCTCAGGAAAAGAGAGTGTGTTCAAACATCATTCACCTTCAGCAAGATCAGAAAGCTGAAAGGAAGAGGGACCGGCCAGTTACAGGATTCCAAACCAAGAAAGTGCAGGTATTGGGAAAGGATTACAGGAAGGCAAACAAATTCCAGTCTAGATTGTTGGCAGGAGCAATATTATTGCTAGCTGCCATGGTTACTCAGAGTATTGACCAGCTTATATAGAGACATAAACCATATCCACTAACTTGTGACAAAGTTATTTAAAAGTTGCAGTGTAGACAGGGCCTTAGAACTAGAACTTAAAACTAACATTCAGGGCCAAAAGTTGAGGTGTAGGTGGGCCTTAGAACTAGAATTAGAACTTAGAACTAACATTCAGGGCCAAACTCTTATTTCTTCCCTTTTTTGAAGCTGAAACAGCATGGATCATGCTGTTTTTAAAACAAAAACAAACAAAAAAATTCAAAATGTTTTTGTGCTAACAGGTGAAAAAAATTGTGTATAGCTGCTCCTCCTATCAGGCAACCACACCTACAACTCATAGTAGTCTTTGTATGTACCACTGTATCTGCCTTTAAGACTTCATACACTGTCTGAGAACAATATTATGTCCACTGTCCTTTTAGCTGTGAACACCACAATTTGTATTAATCACTAAGGGGATTTGTTGGTTGTTAACAGATACTAATCCTAGTTGTCCAGATACTGACCATGGTGCATTCCCAGGTCATGTATGAAATAACAGAGCAATTAAAAAAAAAATCAAACCCTGTTACTAGCTGTATGCCATTATAATCCCCAACAAATATACACATCATGCATTTTCCCCATTTGTCTGGACATTCTCCCTCTCTGAAATGATGAAAAAAGGAGACCCAGTACTCTGCCTCCCGCCAATAAGTGCACTAATGACCAATGAGTGGTTCACAGATCACAGCTTGGGAACTTCCAGTATAGAATACTGAATCTCAAACAAGAATCACTACCTCGCTGTTAAGAGTTTCAAGTCACATACTCTATTTTAAATTTTACATGTTATTCACTGGTACCTCTACATCATCCAAGATTCTCCCCAAACTCCTGCACCCCATTTCTTCAATCGGCAGTTAGACAGAAAAGGTATCAAAGGAACAATTACAATACAATTAGGAACAATTACAATACAATGGAAATTCAAATTGAACATCACTTATGAATTGCAAGAACAAAGCTCTCTGGTTCTATATTTTCCTTCCACTCCCTTCTTTTTCTTCAAAGACCTCTGACTCGTGCCAATATGCTGGTTTTACTTCAGCTACCTCAACACTATCCACCTAGATTTCTTCACCAGGAACTTCATCAGGCTCAGAAAAGTGTATGAATAATGGAGGAGAAGAAAGAAAGCAAGAAAAGCTAGTACAAAATCCGGTCATGTCAACCTATATGCTTCTACAGCTCTCCATCACAATGGTATCTAAGCACTTGACAAGCATTAATGTACTTATTTCCACCACACCACTGTAGGATAGGGAAGTTTTTGGTTTTTTAATCCTGATTTTACAGATCAGGACAAGAGGCCAACTTAAAGGCTCCCATTGACTTCGATGTGGTTTGGATCAGGCCCTAAACATTTTACCAAAAGTTACACAAGAAATCTGTGGCACAACTAGAAATTGAACCCAGATCTCCTAAGTCTTAGCCACAGATTTCAGAGTAGCAGCCGTGTTAGTCTGTATTCGCAAAAAGAAAAGGAGTACTTGTGGCACCTTAGAGACTAACAAATTTATTAGAGCATAAGCTTTCGTGAGCTACAGCTCACTTCATCGGATGCATTAGCTCACGAAAGCTTATGCTCTAATAAATTTGTTAGTCTCTAAGGTGCCACAAGTACTCCTTTTCTTTTAGCCACAGACAATCTCTCATCACTTTGACATGTTTCCTGAATCAATACTAACGCGATATAGTTATGAATTTAAAGTAGTTACAGCAAACTGTAAGAACTTCTTCCCCCGAATCTGACCTATCAGATTTCCTGTAAATTACAGTGTTTGTCAGAACAGTCAGTTTATTGAAAGCGTGGTATTGCACAATTTTAAACACTCCCAGTTCTGTCACAACTGTAAACTGGTTTATTGGTGTGTGGTTTTTGTTTATTGTTTTTAAGGTTGATAAGTACAGGCACCTATTTTACTTATTCTTCTCAGAACATAGTCAAATGGAGACTATGTGGATGCAGTATAAGTTTATAGGAAGTGCTACTAAACTATACAGCTGCATTCATGCTCTGACTGAATGAGCAGATAGCTTGGATAATCTGTGTACATACAGTTTAAATTTTAAAGAAATCTTATTAGATATAATATATTCCAATGAACATATCTCATACAATATATATTCTTTCATTAGGTTATTGGTTGTTTTTTTTCCTATAATATAGGGCTTAACTTTTGCAAAATGTTTTAAATCTGTCATGTACAAGTTGGAAGTGCTTCACAGAACGTTAAGGGCACACACACTATTCTGTTGTAAATAACGAGCCTCAAAATAGGCTTCTGGAGGAAATAGAGGTGAACGTTAACATTTGTTGAAAGACTTTTTTTTCCCCTCCATGTACCTCAGAAAAACAGTTATACTCACACAAAAGATGCATACAGTCTCCAGAAGCACTGAATGATTATATTGTCAAGATTTTGGAAGTGAGGAAGTATATTTAAATATAACGTATGTGTTTCCAATATCTTGAATTCTGTTATTGCTAAAGTTATCCCACTTCCCAGATTCCCATATTATTTTGGGTGGAGATTTTAACCTCGTTATTACTTGAGCAATACAAAGGAGAGCAAGTTAAATCATGCTTTCTGTAAAGATTTCCATCTTTGGAATCAACAAAGCAGAAAGATTTTACTTCTCCCCCCCTTCCCACACAATTAATCTTCTACAAATGATTGTTTATTTTTAACTTCCTGGTTTACTGCATATCCGTCAGAACTTATTCAGCTATAACAACCAACATTGTTATGTCAGGTCACTCCATTCTCTCTCTCTCTCTCTCTCTCACACCCATAACATCTTCCCTCCCCTTCAACAAAATGGATCTGAATTTTTTTTTATTATTATTAATATTTTTTGCTGGAGACTTCGACCTTCCTTTTTTTCTCTCTCTCTATGATCCAATGTTCAAATAACTTACTTTATCTCAATAAGAGCTCTTCTATCTGATTGAAAAAAATCTTTAAAAAGAACTCTACTAGAACTGAGTAAATACAGCAAAACATAGCTGCAAACATTTGGACCAAAAAGTAAAATGTTTTTGTTCTCAAGAACATCTGTGGAAAGCAAAAGACTTAGTCTGGGAGCACGTGTAATTCCGTGGGCAAGTTAATGATAGAAAGGTAAGGGTGGTGTCATTTGATTCATAAATATCTAAATGTCACCTTCTGCAGTAAGGCGGGGGACTCTCTGGTCCCTCCAGCTCCCAGTCGGTAAATAATAGCATTTCATTAGAAATGGGTTGTGTTGGATTCGTTGGATCATTCAAAAGCCCTTTCTCCCACAAACACAATGGTTTCAAGCATGACAACCCTAGAACAATTATGTATATACACAAGGAAATGTTTAAAAATCACCTTTTTAAATTATACTTTAACATGGGTCTGTCAAACATGCAGCCCTCATGAAGTTAAATAGTGGCCCTCAACCGACAGTACTGTGTTATCTGTTAATGCTCAGAACATGATACCGGATTCATTTTTTTAAAATGTTACTATATTTACACTAATTACTATAAGTGGAAGGAGTGTGTCAAGGGCAGGTTTATATATTTTGCTGCTGCAAACTTCAACTTCCTTGAAGATACAGCAGATGGCAAAGGTATTCTTCATACTATTGCTATGATCGGCTATCAGGAGAACATTAATGGGGACCAGTCCCAGCCTCAAGTGCTGTCTGGATCAGCATAGAACCCTTCCTTGAAGGAGCTTCCTGATTTCATGGCTCACTTACCTTTCTACCAATATCCAAAAATATGGAAGCCAAGTTGTCCAGTTTTCAGTGAAGCAGCAGTTAATTCGACTACAGTAACTCCTCGCTTAACGTTGTAGTTATGTTCCTGAAAAATGCTACTTTAAGTGAAATGATGTTAAGTGAATCCAATTTCCCCATAAGAATTAATGTAAATAAGGCGGGGGTTTGGTTCCAGGGAAAATTTTTTCACCAGACAAAAGTCTATATTTTCATATATATATGAAACACACACACACACAGTATAAGTTTTACACAAACAATTTAATACTGTACACAGCAATGATGATTGTGAAACTTGGTTGAGATGGTGAAGTCAGAGGGTGGGATATTTCCCATGGGATGCCTTATTGCTAAATGATGAACTAGCACTCGGCTGAACCCTCAAGGGTTAAAACATTGTTTTTAATGTAGCCTCACACTCTACAAGGCAGCACGAATGGAGGGAGGGGAGACAGCATGGCAAAAAGAGATGGAGACACACACCATGTGTGTGTGTGCGCGTGAGAGAGAGAGAGAGAGATGTGCATTGCCCCTTTAAGTATGCTGACCCTACTCTAAGTACATTGCCCTTTTAAGCAGATTAGCAAATTGAGACTGCAGCAAGCTTCCTCAGTTCTGAGCCCTGTCATGTCCCATCCCCCACCCCCGCAATGGAGATAAGCTACAGGAGATGGGGGTACAGGAGTGGGGGGAGGGGACACCCTGATATTAGCATCCCTCTTCTCCCTCCCTCTTTCTGCACACCAAGCAGGAGGCTCCCAGGAACAGCTCCAAGGGAAAGGGTAGGAGCAGCACACAGCAGTGGGGGGAGGAACAGCTGAGTTGCCCGGCAACTGATAGCCTGCTGGGTGGCTGCCACACAGGGAACTTACAGGAGCAGGGAGCTGATGGGGGGCTGCCCTTCCACCCTGGTTCCAAGACCCCACCAGCTAGCTCCAATGGGCTGCTCTTTCTGCAAGCAGTGGACAAAGCAGGCGGTTGCCAAACAACATTATAAGGGAGCATTGCACAACTTTAAATGAGCACGTTCTCTAATTTATCAGCAAAGTAGCTACGAAACAATGTTAACAGGGATGACTTTAAGTGAGGAGTTACTGTATAGCAGAGCTTTCTATATTCACTAGCCTTGTCTTCACTTGTGCAAAAGTGGGATGCACTCCAGAGGTGAAAAATCACTGAGTATGGCTTCAGCTGAAGAGCTAGAAGACGTACCATCAAGTGATCCAAACACCCAGGACACATCATACTATACTATTTTAGGAGAAAGGTATGTTCTAACAGTCAGCTTTTAACTCCGTACTACACGAAGTGCCAGAGCAAATTACCTGGGTATGCATCCTGCCGATCATACCTGCTAGCTCCACTGATCACTGAGTTCAGTTATTCCTTATGCAGCTGAAATACATGAACATATACATCTGCAGAACTGAATCAAAATGTGTTGCCACACTAGACAAGAGCCTTTATAGGCCTGTTCAACAGCTAATAATGTCCATGATGATCTTGGTGGACATTACAGTCTACGTCTTGGCGAACTACACATATTCTTCACAGCAATATGTGCAATTGGCTCCTTTGTTCATGGCACTGTTATCCCTGAGATCTGGGGGATTTTGTACTGTGACAGTACTGTGAACCAGATTCTTGCAGAGAAAAAGCTTTGACATGCTATAGATGCACACACCCAAACACTGACTGGCTTTCAGCAATACAAGATGTCGTCTTTGAAAAACACACACGTGTTTTAAGCCATATCCCAAAGGGTACAGGACTTGCAAGACAATTTCCACATATCCATATGTTTACCAAGAAGCAGACAAATGGAGAAGAATTACCACCAAACAAGGAGTGCAGTTATACCTGCTATCAAGGGCAAATTATCAAGCAATGGAATGGCTCTGGGATGATCAAGCGCATCCAAAACAATGCTCCCCCATCGGTCATGGACTGATTTCACAAGTTTTGTGTCAATCAATCCTTCAGCTAATCAAATGCATGTGTGCAAAGAACAGATGCTCACCACCCTGCAAATGTTTGACCAGCAGCCTGCCTTGTACAGAGATGTGCAAGTGCGGTGTGGGTGAGGGTCAGTATGAAAACACATCTAGCACTGGTGCCCTCGATTGAGATAATACTGATGAGGACTTTGATGAATAAATGTTACATATGAAGGCTAGCTTCCCTAGGATTACCAAAAATCAATGTTTTTATGTAAGCAATGCATCCGTGTTAAAGTACAATTTTAAGAAAAGTTGATTTTAAACATTTTCTTGAATATATATCTACATAATTGTTCTAGGTTTGTAATGTTTGGTACTAATGATTAATGGTAGAAAAGACTTTCAAATGATATCCAACTCAACCCATTCCAGACAAAACTTTATTAATCAAAATTTCCACCAATACGAACACCTGGAGCTGGGGGGCAGCGAGACCCACTGCCATGCCTCAGAGGATGACACCACTGAAATTATGATTCTGCACATTTTTACAAGCCAAATGGCACCACCCTTACCTTTCTATCACTAATTCACACACAAAAGGAGATTTTACTACATTATGCTCCCAGATTAACTAGCGAGTATTCAGGCCTGCTCAAGTGTTTGCATTGCCATCTGGAAATCTCAAATTTCCCTCCTGTTTACAAAACTTTCAGTCATGCAATTGGATAGGTTAAATTTAAGATATTAGTTGTGCTGGGATCTGCCTGCCTGAGAGACTGCCTCTCTAGGATATTGCCACAGCTGTCATCAGGGAAGGGACTGTTATAATAGTTGGTACCTAACAGGCCTACCCCAATTATGAGCTCAACTGTGGGAAAAGTGGAACATTTTATAAACATGTATCCAATCACCTATGTTAATGGGAAAAGGTACAAAAGGGAGACACACGGAATTAGCCCAAATAAAAAAGCCTACTCATTTAACTCAAGGACTGTGTTAAGACCATGTCTGGTAAATAAAAGAAGTGGGGGACCAAAATTATGGACCAAAATTGGAAATTAAGACCATGTTTGAAATTAAGACTAATTGGTATACAAAATAATAATAGGATGAGGTATTTTGAGGTCTGTAAAGAGACAGTTTAGGGAGAAATCATTACATTAGTTAATTAGATGCCTGGTTCAGAAATGGGTGAACTGCTCCACCATCATAGCTACCACCCCCACTATCTCCTGGGACCCCCATTTCCAGCATGACTCCCCATTTGGCTTTCATTGTCCTGACTCTGAGATATGTCCTGACCATACCAGATCACAGTGAAAGGGACACAGATGACATCATCACCTCTACTGGGTCCAACTAAATCTAAAGTATTACCGAAGATGCAAGACATAGGTTCCTTATAGTGAGTTCTTTTCTTTTTCCCCACCCTATTTCTCCTCTTTCCTCTCTCTCTTTTTGTCTTCTGTTTAATAAGAGTCTGCCTTAGTCAGCCAAAGCCATCTTGTTTGCAACACCACTGTAAGCCTGTGACCGGAAAGGCAACTTAAAGCAATCCCCTAAAGAACTTCACTCTGGTACAAGTTTGCCAGAGTGGCTAATGAAACCATGCACTGTTCCTGTGTCTCTCCAATGGTGAGGCTGCAAGGAAGAGTCAGCTCTGGGCAGGGGGCTCAGGGCTTCTGCCCTGCGGGATCACTGAGACTCAGCACTTTAGACCTGGTGGGGAGCACTGGGGCTCGGGGCTTCAGCCCTTTGGCTCCGCTCCTGATTTCAGCCTCTCAGGGGGCACCAGGGCTCAGGGCCTTAGCTATGGGGAGGGAGAGCTGGGGCTGAAACCGGTGCTCCCCTTCTACCAAAACCCCTGAGCTCTGGTACCCCCAAGGGGCTGAAACCAACAATGGAGCCGCAGGGCTAAAGCCCCGAGCCCCAACACCTCCCGCAAGGCTGAAGTCTCAAGACCCAGAACTCCCACCCTGCGGCTGCAGCCACAACCTTTAGCCCCGAGGCAGTACAGTATTTGCTTTTATTTTTTTTCTTTTCTCGTTTGCACTGCTGCCTGATTGAGGACTTCTGGTTCCACAGGGTGTCCAGTAAGTCAATAACTCTGGTGTTCATATCTTTGAGGTTCTACTGTACTGCTTTGATCAGGTTTAGCCCAAATTTGTTGATGTTATGGATATGCTGCAAGGTCCATCTACTGACCCCAGCTTTTGGGAGAGAGGACATTTTGGTAAATGTTGCTATTTGCAATGAGGAAGTGTTGATTTGTTTTTTATTGTTTTTCTCGATATCATTTTCTGGTTTTGTGGTGAGGAACTGTTAATTTCTAAGATATGAAAAGAGATCTACATCTTAAGTTAGTCATTATTCCATCCTTCTCACACCGCTGTTGACACACACAGGGTGGAAACCAGTCTCTTCCATCCCCTTCTGCCATTATCTGCTCATAGATTCATAGATATTAAGGTCAGAAGGGACCATTCTGATCATCTAGTCTGACCTCCTGTACAATGGCAGGCCACAGAATCTTACCCACCCACTCCTGCAATAAACCTCTCACCTATGTCTCAGCTATTAAAGTCCTCAAATCATGGTTTAAAGACTTCAAGGTGCAGAGAATCCTCCAGCAAGTGACCTGTGCCCCATGCTACAGAGGAAGGCAAAAAAACCCCTAGGGCCTCTTCCAATCTGCCCTAGAGGAAAATTCCTTCCCAACCCCAAATATGGTGATCAGCTAAACCCTGAGCATGTGGGCAAGATTCACCAGCCAGATACCCAGGAAAGAATTCTCTGTAGTAACTCAGATCCCACCCTACCTAACATCCCATCACAGGCCATTGGGCCTATTTACTATGAATAGTTAAAGATCAATTAATTGCCAAAATCATGTTATCCAATCATACCATCTCCTCCATAAACTTATCAAGTTTAATCTTGAAGCCAGATAGGTCTTTTGCCCTCACTACTTCCCTTGGAAGGCTATTCCAAAACTTCACTCCTCTGATGGTTAGAAACCTTCATCTAATTTCAAGTCTAAACTTCCCAATGGCCAGTTAATATCCATTTGTTCTTGTTTCCACATTGGTACTGAGCTTAAATAATTCCTCTCCCTCTCCTGTATTTATCCCTCTGATATATTTATAGAGAGCAATCGTATCTCCCTTCAACCTTCTTTTGGTTAGGCTAAACAAGCCAAGCTCCTCAAGTCTCTGCTGTTTCCATCTGCTTTCTGGTGCAGAGATCAACTGTTCTGCCCTTCCTAATAAGGGTTCTTTAGGTTTCTCTTGAGTGCCATCATTGCCTCACACCAGTTGGTTTCCACTTGACAGTGTCAGGATTCCATCATAGGCAGTCAGAACCAAGGATCAGAGCAGGGGCAAACCTGAGGCAGGGAGTAGTGAAGCAGTGCATAGTCAGGGTCCAGGCCAAGGTCAATACCAGGGATCAGAGTCAGATTTTAAGGCCAAATCAGAAGGCAAAGTCCAAATCAAGCCAAAGCCAGGAGTTCAAGAGCAAGGAATGGTTGTGGCAGCTATAGGAAGTCCACACTGTTGTCTGGATGCTTCCTGGAATGCCCGGTAGGTTTAAATAGGGCAGGGAGCCAATTAGGGGCCATGGGGCTGCTGCCTGTCAGACCACTTGAGATGGGACTTCCCATGATCTGTGTCCAAAACAGATTACAGGCAGGGGAGTGCAAGCTTGTTACCACTGCTGCTAAGTGACACCATAGCAATGTTAGTTAACTAGCAGGTCTGCAAGGCCAAGTTCTAGACCAGTTGGGCCTTACAGACAGCTTCATGTGGGAGTGTGTGCACTGGCATCTGGAGTACATGCTCCAAATACATCCAATATATCCATCTAATTCTAGTGGAGACAAGCTGCTGGTTAGTGATTACTTGGATCTCTTTGGTTGGTGATAAAATCTCTCCAAGCAATGCCGGAGTCTTTCACAGGTACTTATTTTCAAAGGCGTCTAGTTTTCTAACATTTTTACAGATATCCAGCTCTTGCAGCCTTAAGGAAATTCTCAGTTTTGTTTGGTACAGTGTATCTTTAATTTCCATACAGTGAGCTTAGTGAATGCTGTGGATGCCTTTCCTCTCCTTTGATCTCACATCTTTCTTGAGGTCACTGTTGGCTAGTATGGTACTTACCAGAAAAATGAATTGTTCTACTTTCTTGATGTTTTTGCCTTCTAATATGACATTACTCCTTGATGTCTGGGTTTCAAGGATGTTTGTTTTGACACAACTGATTTGAAGCCTTACTTGGCCTGCTGTTTTTGCCAAGGTGCCTGTCTTTGTTTATAGCTTTTCGGGGGTATCACTCAATTGTGCAATATCACTGGCAAAGTCCAATCTTCTAGACATTTGCCCTCAACCCATACTATGCCAATGTTTGTGTTGCTTATACGCTCCTACTTTATCCAGTTTATGATAATGCCAAACAACAACAGAGACAGAATACAACCCTGTTTCATGCACATCTTAAATTAGGCACTTTTAAAAATATATATAATAAAATCAAAATAACTAACATAAGTAACGTTTTCTCTAGGTTTCTTCCACACAGCTGGCAGAAGGCACATGCCCATATCCCTTCAGTTTGCTTTGTCTGTAAAATCATTAACTATTTCATTAAGTTACCAGCTGTTCTCAAAGGACATGGGGGACACTTGAGAACCATAGAGAATAAATTGCTCAACTATGATATTATTACTTGCATCTAATCCTGTATTCTACCAATAACAATCAAGTGACTTAGGTGTATTTTCTCAACAAATCCAAATAATTGCTCTGGTCCAGGCTGTGTGCAGTTCATTTCTGTGTTAGCACCTTTCTTAGTTATTCTACACTTTGTTCACGCCCCCTTCTCCTTACTTCTCCTCCCCTAAAGTCCCCTCCAATTTTGGAGTTGGACTGTTCTGTTTTCCCCAATTTATACCTATGGTTTGTATTTTAAAAAGCGGCATATGTCCTCCAATTTGGTGCAACAATACCTCTTCATGAAACAAACCTGCAACATGCTCAAAGGAAGTTTCCTGTAAGCTTTATTTGGATGAAAACGTGAGAGTTACTTGTTACTATTTTTAGCTGTTTTGCCATAGTTTAAAGTTTACTTCCTTAAATAGCAATCTGGATGTTTAGCTACATGTAGCTACAATCTTAGGGATCACAGATTAAAACAAAGCATATTCTCCATTTCATATGGATTACTATCTTAAATCTGCATGCCCCTTAAATAGGATCAGCTATAGTTCAGAAGTTTTGAAAAACAACTTCACAAAGCAAAACTATTAAGATTTGCTGTTCTTGCTGATTTTTTAATATGAAACTAACTTACTGAGTTTTAGAGATAGGCTGTTGAGAATTACGGAGCGGCAGCAGCCACTCTAATTAAGCTTGCCACTGAATTTCTAGTATAAGACTTATTCTGGTCCCTCTTCATTACAAATAAATAAAAACTAGAGTCAAAATTGATCCAGGTAAAGGGTAGAATTTTTCTAATAATTTTGATATAAATTGAACAATACGTTTTCAAGTTAATACAGAGATCAGGGCTCAAAAATATTTTTTTTTGGCCACTTTGGAGCAAAAAAAGAAAAAGAAACAGCCACAGGAAGAACAAGAGGGAGAGAAATAAAACTTAGTTTACTGGATTCAATTGGTTGAAATATAGTGTTAGCAGGGCCAAAGGTTAGTTGATTAAACTCAAATTAAAAAGATTTTAAAGTAATTTCAGAATAGCTTGTCACTTCCTGAAGGCTCACACAACCACTGGAGATCTAAGTATTCATCTGAAAAAACAACAGTCTCCAGATAGCTTCCTTGAAAAACATACTTGGTATAATATAATCCCTGGGGAGGTTCTCTCTCTTTTCCTGGTGCAGCATAAATGGGTGGAATAGTAAATTTAGAAGAAATAATGGGGTAAAATTTAGGGCAAATGTGGGAGGAAAAAGGAAAGTGAAAGAGGATGGAGATTCAGGGTGTAATCCACAGTCTATTGACTTCAATGGGCTTTGGATCAAGCCTAAAGCGGGGGAGGGGAAAATGGAAAGAACAGAGAATGAGAAATGAGAAACAAATTTACCTGTAACAAAAAGGAGAAAGAAAAAGGCAAACAGAAGGAAAAATAAATAATCAAAAAGATGAGATTTATGGAGTAAACAATTTGATGGTAATATAGGAAGTTTTGTGTCAAAATACTACAATAAAGCACACCAACATATTTTGGGACATGACTGCATAGGAGGAAGAGACTTGCAAAACCTAGGTTTAAATGAAAGATGAGTACAGGAACTTTGTTCTTATAGGGATGCATCCATACTAGGAAAAAGATGTGTTCTTAGCTTGTATTAAATATGGCTAAACACAAAATAAAATTCTAGTGAAGGAAAGTTTGTAGTTTTCACATGTGTTAGGTGGTCAAGGTAAATGTGTTAGCTAACACAAGATAACACCACACCTTTTCTCCTAGTGAAAATAAGGCTATGGACAAGACAGGAAATATGCAAGACCAGAGCAATTTATTGGGACCAGCTTGTTTGGGTAGCTTTGGTGCACATTTGAGATTTTAATAAAACCAAAAAAGTTGTCTAGCCTGTTAGACACATTCTATATATGCTGACTATCTTAATTCCTAAAATACTGGAAATTGCATCAATTATCCAGGCAGCAAAGACCAAGCTCTAAGTTTATTTGTTGTATTTACAATCAATACAAAACCTAGATCTTTATAAGGTCTTAATGACAAGGGATATGCTTCTAAGCCCGTATACTGCAGACAGACATGCATACTTTTTTTCTGTCTCCTTTCAGATAAAATTCTCCTTTCACTACTCACTTCCTCACAGTGTATCCGAACATGACAAAATGATACTATGCTTCATCACTACATAGGAGACTTTGAGCAACCTGATGATGACTCTCTTATTTTGGGTTTCAGAGTAGCAGCCGTGTTAGTCTGTATTCGCAAAAAGAAAAGGAGTACGTGTGGCACCTTAGAGACTAACAAATTTATTAGAGCATAAGCTTTCGTGAGCTACAGCTGCATCCGATGAAGTGAGCTGTAGCTCACGAAAGCTTATGCTCTAATAAATTTGTTAGTCTCTAAGGTGCCACACGTACTCCTTTTCTCTTATTTTGATCACCCATCCTTAAATACCAGACTTCTGCACTCGTCTAACATGAACTCTAGATATGCTCTTATGCTGCCCTCACCTTCTCGAACAGGGGTGGGCAAACTATGACCCGAGGCCACATCCGGCCCTTCAGAAGTTTTAATCTGACCCTCGAGCTCCTGAGCTTGCACTGCTCCATGTGTGCTGCGGCTATGTGTGGCTCCCAGAAGCAGTAGCATGTCCCCCCTCCAGCTCCTACACGTAGGGGCAGACAGGGGGATCCACATACTGCCCCCTCCCCAAGCACCGTCCCTGCAGCTCCCATTGGCCGCCCTCTGAACCCTTCCCACCTGCCGAACCCCTCAGTCCCACCCTCCTGCACCCCAGAGCCCTCATCCCCAGCCGGAGCCCTCACCCCCCCCCACACCCCAATCCTCTGCCCCAGCCCAGAGCGACCCCCCCGATCGCCTCATTTCTACCTCCCCCTCTGCCCGGAGCCCGCACCCCAGCCGGAGACCTCACCCCCTCCTGCACTCCAACCCTCTTTTTCATGAGCATTCATGGCCCGCTATACAAGTTCCATAACCAGATGTGGCCCTCAGGCCAAAAAGTTTGCCCACCCCTGTTCTAGAATATCCTCACTGTCCTATATAAACACTTGACTCTTTATAACTGTGATGATTTGGGGAAATCTATGTACAATTTACAAATGCTGTTAGAGATTATGAATTCTCTGTATGTTTTAACTCCTATGATTAACTTCACTGTATCCTTGCCTCATACTCCTTGCGTTAAGGAGACAAAGAGGGGAGTTGGAGTGTGTCTGTCTGAACAGGACCTTTGTTAAAGACCAACCCCTAGCTAGATCTTGCCCAAACAGAATCATGGGATGGCTGCATCCTAAGTGAAACCAGTTTTCTCCACTTGTCTATGGATACCAAAAGTTTTAAGGAGTGGAAAACCCCTGGAAGGAAACAAAAAGACAAATGATGTCAGAGCAGGGGTTAAAAACACTAAAGCTGTGAAGTCGAAGAGGGACTCAGAGGGGGAGGTTTCCTGAGCAAGAAGCGGCCTGTTGACTGTAGGAGTACCCAAGGCGAAAAGGAAGCTGACTGTAGGGGGTGAGAAAGGAAACTTCTTGGTCTGGAAGAAAAGCCTGACTTGGAGGAGTGAAGTCTCAGAAAGGGGACCTGGAACCCTGAAAAGACACTGACCCAAATCTGAAAGGACACTCAAAAGCGGTGAGGAAACTTGGGGAAGGGAATAGCATGCAAGTGTTTATTATTTTGCCGAGATTAGTGCATCTCTTGTGGCGGCTCAAATAAAGAATATTTTAAAAACCCTTCTGCAGTGTCTATGTCTATTATGCTATGTCTCTGAAGGGAAAAACTAAACCAGAGTGCCCACAAGGGTGGATCTGTGGGGAAGGTGTCCTTAAACTACAGGAGTATCTTGAGGGTCAGTACTTGCTCTGGGTGCCTAGGGCAGCTGGCCTGTGGGATCCCACTTCTCAAAGGGATATCAGACAGAGCAGGTGCGCAAGAAGTGTGCTGGAGCCTACCCAGTGACTAAAGGGAGCTTAAGGGTAGATGAGCTCAACATGTGGGTCCAAACACTGCAGCCTGGTGGGCATCCAGCAGGGGGAGTTCAACCAAGACTATGGACAATAATACTGCAGTACCAAAGTTACAAAGTTATGATTAGTTTCAGAGTCGCAGCCATGTTAGTCTGTATACGCAAAAAGAAAAGGAGTACTTGTGGCACCTTAGAGACTAACAAATTTATTTGAGCATAAATTTTCGTGAGGTAGAGCTCACTTCATCGGATGCATTCAGTAGAAAATACAGTGCATCCGATGAAGTGAGCTGTAGCTCACAAAAGCTTACGCTCTAATAAATTTGTTAGTCTCTAAGGTGTCACAAGTACTCCTTTTCTTTTTGGGGAGATTTATATACATAGAGAACATGAAACAGTGAGCTGTAGCTCACAAAAGCTTATGCTCAAATAAATTTGTTAGTCTCTAAGGTGACACAAGTACCCCTTTTCTTTTTGCGAATACAGACTAACACGGCTGCTACTCTGAAACAATGGGTGTTACCATACACACTGTAACTAGAGTGATCACTTAAGGTGAGCTATTACCAGCAGAAAAGCGGGGATTGAGTATTCAACCAATTCTGTGCTTCTGTGCCTCTATTTTTTCCAGACATTTATACCTTTCCACTGAAATCATAATTTGAATGCAAATTTCTTAAGCTTGTTCTCTGTCCAAATGCGACTATTTTTTTTTAATGATGGTGGTAATATACAAAACACATTTAAAATAGACCTTCTTCAGGCATTAGAGTGCAGACTATAATAAAAATGTCAGTAAGTCAAGAATACAAGGTATTGAAGACATAAGTACAATATTATGTTAAAATGTCATTTATTCCAGAATCCAGTTACATTTTAAAGGATAAATAATATAATGTAAATAATAAAGTAGAATGGAAGAAAGCAAATATGAATTCAAGAGGCAGCCATTAGCAACTTAGCACATATATAATTGCTTTGAAAACAAAGTGTTGAACATGTATTAACTAATTAAGCTAATTAGTACTGCATATTACTAATCATCTAGAGACACATCAAAGTAATTGCCTCTCTGATATTGAGCAAAAGAACTGGTATTCAAAGTAGATCAAGCACAAAGTTTTATTTGCATAGAAGATACCAACTCGTCAGTCTTCGGAATCAATAAATCAAACTGGATTTAGATCTCAGAAGGAAACTGTTCTCACAAGAACTAGCCGATCACATTGAAAAAAAAAAAAACAACTCCTATCATAATTAAGAAAATGGACATATAGAAAGACCAGTACAAATTGCAGAGCCAGGTTTCATCACACATTTCACATTGCATTCATCCACCAGATTATTTTTCGCCATCTATTTAAGATTCTTATTCAGCCCTCATCCCTATAGTGTCTGAGCCCCTCCATCGCCAACATAGGATCACAAATATTATTCCTCCACAAGTAGACTCAGCATCCTTTACAATGTTGACAGACCCAGCGCTCACACCAACAAGCTGCTGAGACTCTCCATAGCAGATCTTACAACTGGCTGGACTTTGGAAGGTTTTAACTCTTGCCGGGGGGGCGGGAGGGGAGCAAGAACTTCTGTAGAGCAACATAATTTTAATGCAAAGAGTGACAATGCAGTGAATGAGTTTTAGTGCAGCAAAACAGATCAGACAGACACTTAAACACCAAAAAGGAGGGCAGTGACATGAAAAAATGAGCGAGTTAAAAATGTTAATGTTGGGGGGGAGGAGGGATGAAAAACAAAATATGAAAGCCAGGTTGAGTAACTGAAATCTCTATACCCAAACAGAAAAAAAAAGGCAGAAATAAAGGGGAAAAAAAAACAAGAGATGCTTAGGGAAAAATATTAAAATTCTATCAGGCACTCTGATGGACTAAACCAATGTTAATATAGCAGTGGATTTAAAATATTTAAAAATTGTATTTTAAAATATATATAAAATCCAAAAGACTAAGAACAAAAATGTAAACAGATACAAGACCAAAAAGAACAGCTTTATTTTCTCCTGAAAGTGATCACTAAACAATGGAAGAAAAGCAGCAGGAAACAGTGTCAGAAAAGAAAAGCAATTATAGAAAAGAAACTGAAAGAGGTGGTAACTGTCTGGAACAAGAGATCTTACTGAACACAAATTGAGTTGCACATATTTAACATAATTAAAAGCATGCTATTATTTTAAAACATACAACAGTCTAAGTTGCTCATGAATTTTCCTGAAGAAAGCTCCATTTCAAGAATTCATGACAAATAACACCATACATATAAAATGGTTTTACACAAAAAATGTTGTTTTAATTCATTAAGCTATGTAACATTTTATACAGTACCTACTTCTTCACAGAATTTGCAGAGCCCGCTAACCCAAGTCTTTTACAGGATCACAAATAAATTTCAGCAACACTGCCCTGGACAAATCTTATGAACATGTGATTAAAAAAGAGAAACCTTAAATTTTTAGTGTGGTTTCACTCTCTCTAGATTCTAAATTTCCCTACTCACAGTTATATTTATTGCTTCAACATAATCTAATGTAGGTAGAAAAAATCTGATTGGCTAAACTGAACAGCTGGACTAACAAAGTGTTTCTTTATAACGCACTATTTTGTGCTTCCAGTTTAAGATACCTCACGAGCATACAACCTTCGGGGGGGGGGGATCCACTAATTACAAATTTTTGTGGTGTTTATTATATTTTCCAACATCTGCACCTGCATACTAGCATCATGAGGTTCTAACTGATTTCCATTAATTTCAGACTAACAACTGAGAGGCAGAATCAAGCATGGACAGACAACCAGAGCAGCCGCTCACTGTGCTCCTCCTGCTTTCCCACCTCAGCTGTTCTCCTTGACCTTGGAGAGTCAGGGAAGAAGTAGGGGCTCTGAATAAAGAAAGGGTAGCACACAGATTCCAATGCTGCCTCCCCTCTCCCAGCATAGCACTAGCCTGTACCCCCCTTAACGCCTGCCTGCAGTGAGTATCTAGGGCTGTCCAATTCTCTCCGGTAGCTCATTTCAGGACTGGGACATGGAGGACACAGGAGGGCATGGGTGCAGACAACAGGCACAGGTGAACACAGAAGGGGATAGACAGAGTGATAAGGGGAGGCAAAAATGGAAAGGCACTGAAACAGGAAGAACCACAGGGGGAAATTGGAAAATACAAACTGGGACAAGAGGAGATTGGAACTTTTGCTAACATTCTCAGACCCCTAAAGGAAACTAAAGGTCCCCGCCTCCCAGAGAGAGCTTATGAGTTCACATCGAGCAGTTAATATATGGCGTTGTCTCCACTAGATTCCTCAAATGTTTTTGCCAATACATTTAAAAAAAAAAACACACCATTTATCCTAGTCCAGATAAGTCCATTGACTAAGTAATTTTCTAATAAAGTATAATCTGTTGTATTATCTCTTTTCAGCATTTAGTCAAGGAACCGCAACAGCCTTTGCTCTAACAAAATTACTCTGATTTATTACAAATAGCAATTAAAGTTAAAACATCTCAAGCATCCAATCACATTAACATGATGAACTCTTCCCCTATTTGGGGGCATCAAATTAAACTGCTTATTAAATAACATATAAAAGCCATTTAACCTAATGTGAAATTTAGCCCCACACTGAAATCTTGTGTAAATTCAATCTCTGATAATTTACTTCATGAATTACCGCTCCATGTCCTTAGTTATTTGGATCCATACTTTCAATAAAACCATTAACTAAGCAAATCACAAAACATTCACATTTTGTTCTTTTACCTGACAAGTTTTTAAACTGGTAAAACTGCCCTATTATGAACAGCTTCTCACAGGGTGCAAACTAGTATCAGCAAGGGGAGGGGCAGGGAACACTGTAGACCAGCTCTGGTTTGGACAGCGGCTGAAACCTGATCTTATGAACACTGGACAAAGGTGTTCGTGGATGAATAGTTTTCTTATTATTCAACCAGATAGCTATCTTTCTCAGGTTCTTATTCAACCCCAATATTCTATAATGACGATCATTATCAGATTATTTTAAAAGATGGGAAAGAGTTGAAGGAAGTCAAGCAGTACATATTTTCTTTTCTATTTTTTTTTTTAAATGCCAGGCAACTGGGCCACCCAGACCACCCCAGCAAAATTCTGCCACATTACACATGAAGGGTAGAATGCCCCTCAGAATCTCTAGCAAGCATGAAAACTAAATTACAGGGTACAAAAGGGGCAATGCTACAAAAATCTCTAGCACCTACAGAAGACAGCTGAGATCAAGACCCCAACTCTTGCAACAGATAAACCCCCTATCCACTTCAGTGGGAGCTTTTCTTGCTCATGGAGTATGGAATCAAGCTCTGTGTCAAGGAAAGTTATCCACACTTGAATGTCAAGTGTTTAAAGCAGAGATCTGCCTAGATAAAACTAAGTGATAAAGTACATATATATAAGAAAAAAAAACTGGTGAAGTAATTGAGAGTGGGGTTCACAGCTAAGAAAGGGAAAGTTATGAACATCAATCAAGTGTGTGCACTTAGGATAAAACTTAAGCCATTTCAAATATGAATGCTAGATTTTCACCAACTATCACAGTGATACCTGCAGACATGTTTACATACATTTCATGCAATATGATTTGATTATATTAAAGTAATTTTGTAACCAATATATAAAGGGAATACTTTTCAGACTTATTCTGTTTTTACACAGATAGGAATTATGTTCCTATTCTCAGCATGAAGGTTTAAAAAAAGGCTTCAGACAAGACATTAATATATTTGCTTGTATCATATGAGGTTTCTTAAAGGCACAGAAGCTGAATTTTTTAAACCTTTAAATTTTATACCTTAACAAGAGTATGAATTCTTACTTAAAAAGAGAAGTTTATAGGAACCAGTCAGAACACACCACATTTAATATAACATTGAAGGGTTTAGAACAATTGTCCAGCGATTCATGGTGAAATGCTATGTGGATGTGAAAGTTAATTGATCTGACCTACCACAGTTGCAATCGTTCACACTGGAAAATGTGGGGAAAATAGATTTGATACCTAAAAGCAAAAAGTTACTTCAGCAGCTGCTTCAAATATTTTTCCATGTTCTTTATAATGAAACAGATGAAAACCTATCTATTATTACTATCCTCAGCAGAATTAATGGGTTTTTATAAGCGTTTTTCTCTATTTGTACTGACTTACATTTTCACAGTTGTGGGAAATTGGGGGGGGGGGGGGAGTCAGACAATAACTATTTAATGACTGCAGATATGAGATTCAAAAAGTTAAAGCTTTATAACCTTGAAAACAAATTGTCAACCTCATGTCAAAATATACAAAGAAAATATCCACAAATCAAACTCTAATAAATTCTCAAGCAGCATTTTTCTTATTTTGCCTACCTATAAATAGATTACCACCTACAGAAATATTTGTCAGTTTGTGTAAAGTAAAATTGGTATTTACTGACAAAAATCTAATCCTTCCAAAACTAATTATTACCAGACACTTGTCCAGATACATCTGCTATATCTCATTTCTGAAGTTTATTAGTTTGTGAGTTTTCATTAGGGAGACCCAGGAGTAACAATGTAAATGGGACGTGTTCATTAGCAGCTATGAACAAAATATACACTAACTCAGTGTTACAGCACATAAAATTAATACAATTTAAGAAAGCAGTTTCAGTTAATAGATGATCAAATATTTAAAATTTCATTAAGTTGTTTCCAGAGTCAGTCAGACAAAAGACAGAGACAAAAATCAGTCAGACTTAATTACCCTTCTTTTAGATCAGATAGTCTGCTCTACTGATAAATTAATTCATTGCATTGATGTTGCTCTTACAGACAAGCAGAATTACCGTGGATCACTAAATTATGTGTATATACAATTCTTCTGAGAACCAATATGTGGCAAACTGTTCAAACTCTGTTCAATAACCACCACCTTAAAAAACAGAATTTGAAGAAATAAACAGATTGCAAATATTAAAATATCAAAGTCTTACTGTAAGATCATACTTGGGTTTATAATTTTAAGGTTCCATCCTATCCCAGTTCACATTGCCGTGTACCTTGCAAAAAGCTGCACACAACTATTTGCCAGTGTGTATTGTTAATTGGAATAGAAGGTTAAGGATTAAAAACTGAAATCTGCTTTATGCTAAATGCACCTGATGTAATAAAACGCATCACTCGTAATGTATAAAAATTTGAAAGCATAAGAAAATAAGGAAACATACATGGGGACTCCCATACGACTGGGAGAATTCTGGTGTATCAACCCAAAATACAGTAGTAAATACAAAACAAAGTACAATATTATTTCTTGATTCATTATTTTTGACACCACAAAACAGTGAAACATACTATTAGCAGATGTTGAATTTGAGCCCTGCTAACTCATTGGGGCATGTGCATCTCCTTAACCTACCCAGGATATAAGGGAGGTGGAAGAGGCTGCTCTGGTTAGAAGAAGCTGGAGTCTGGGGCTGAGCAATCCTAAGGATAAAGTAGGAAGTGTCATATGCTAGAGTTTGTCTAGTTAATATGTTAATGAGTCAAACCTCAGGAAGCTTTGAATCTACACAGCATGTGTTGATTGTTTCGGAGCAGGGTAGGAATGCAATTCAAAAAAGCTAAGAAAATCAGATTTTTTTTTTGAGATGCAACAAAGAAAAAGCTGGGTGACACCCCTTCTCCCCCATGAACAGAAGAATAGTGTAAACCTAAAAAAAAAAAAACTGGGAAAATATACAACCCACTGAACTACTGAAATGAAAATTCTCTACTGGATGCAGGGACAGTTCTCTTGAGTATCCTTACTAAGAACTATTCTACTACTTCTCAAACAGGCATTTCTGCTTTCCGCTCCTCCCCATTTGTTTGTTGGTTTTTGTTCAGCTGTGTGTGTCACATGGTAATGGAACTCAAAGAAGGCCCCAAAACATATGTGAATTGATTTCAAAAGTTTCACAAAGTACCAACAATGAAGAACTGTTTTATAGGCTGAGAAATAACAAGACCTTTCAAAAAGGATGTTGAATACTTTAGCCTATTTTATACCATTTTATCTAGACCATTTCATTCTATTCCCTATGTTTGTGATATCAAAGTTCTGCTAGATGTAGAATACATGTTTGCATACTCATTTCAGTAAAAAAGTGGGGGGGTTTTAGACTGTAGACTGGGGCAATCCTCAGAGACCTAGCAAAGCTAAAGAGGCCACATCCTCTTACCCTACACTAACTTCTAACTATTGGTTCCAGGCAAAATCTTTAAGTCTTTGTGCACATTTTGTCCAGAAAGAACTCCCATTTACACCATTCACTGAAGTCAATGGGAGTTTTTATGAACAAGGATTAAAGCTCCAAAATTTGAGCCACTGAGGAAGATAAATTTAACTTCCAATCAATCCTTCAGTGAGAGACTTTACAGAAATACTGGCACATCTTCACTTTCCCACTGACAAGAATTCTCCTAAATCTCCTCTCTCTCTGCAACAGTTCAACAAGGTATGAGTTAACAGCTATTATGATGAAGCAGAAGTGAGCTTTCTTTTGTTTCTCCCATGCCCAGGTTATAAGTTCACAAGAATTCTGTGTGCCAAATACCATTTCCATTTGAATGTTTCCCCTTCCCCCTCCCCCCACAATCACCACAGCTAGTTTCCTTCCTTCCTACTGCAAGCTTCTTCTTTCACAAGTTATCAGATACCCAAGGAAATCTGTGCGTTAATGAGAAGGAGGTGGATTCTCAGTGTAATAGTTGTAGTTAATGACTGGCCACCGATTCGCGAGATTTTTACTCCTGGAGGAATTCTGTGCCACTGCACATGCACAGAATTTATGTCCCCCACAGATTTCTTTGCTTCCCCAAAGAAAAATGACTGTCTGATGGGGAAGCAAAAGGGAAGCCACAAGAGCGGACATGCAACCCGCCCGAGCAGTATGTATCAGATGCCCAGGGCAGCCAGCAAAAAGGTAAATCACTGTGGGGCAGGAGGCGGGCCTGGAGAAGACTGCTAGTCCTCCCCAGCCCAGCTGGGACAGATGGGACTTCCTCTTCCCCTGCACGGCATCCGGGGCCGTGTCAGACCCACCCCCAAATTGTGGGAAGCTCTGCAAATTCCCACAGCATGCTATGTACACCCATCGCTCCTCAGCTACAGGGTGAGGGATCACTGTACAGGGAGCTGCTCACCCATCTGCCCAATCCCCATGCATCCAGTCCCCCTCATACCCAAACCCTCCCACCAAGCCTCACCTGCCCACACCCAGAACCCCCTCCCCCCGACAAGTCCTACGCCCCCTGCACCTGGATCACCCCGACAAGCCACCCGCACCATCACCCTACCATGCCCCAACCAGCTGCATATGGATTCCCACTCCACTGAGCCCCACTCCCCCAGCATCTGGACCCCCCCCCCCCATGAGTTCCCCATACCCTGCCAAGCTCTATCCTCCCCAGACCCCCCCGCTGAGCCCCAACCACCTTCACGTGGACCCTCCCCGCAGAGTCCCATTACCATTGCACCCCAGAACTCCCCAACAAGCCCCTGAGCATCCAGATCTGCCCCACACCCAGATCCCACACTGAGCCGCCTCTACCCAGATTTCCCCACACAGAGCCCTCTCAGCCCATACCTGGATCCCCCCACACTTGGATCCTGCCTTGCCAAGCATGCCTGCCCATACCTGGTGCACGTGACACAGAGGGGCAGGTCCCTTGGGTGTTTCTGGGGCAGGCCCGGTCCTTACGCTATGTCAGGGTTGGGTGCAGCCTCACTGCTGAGTCCGTGTCCCGGGGTGGGGAGCTGCACAGTGATCTTCCACCTCTGCGCAGCCAGTGGCTTGTGCTCCCCAATGCCATGCTGGAGCCTCCACATTTATTTGGCAAATAAAATTTGCAGAATTTTAAAATATCGTGTGCAGAATTTTTAATTTTTTGGCACAAAATCTCCTCAGGAGTAGATCTTCTATTGCATGGCATTTTGGGTGGTGTGCCTTCACCTGGAAAGATGTTTTAGAATTTGACTGGAACTCATTAACTTCCTGGATTATTATGGTTGCTTCCTTTTGACTAGAAACTGGGAGACTTCTGATCTCAGCCTGGAAGATGGGCTGGTAAATCCAAGATTGATGTAAGCAATATGAAGTCTGCAAATCAGGTTCAGGATGTTACTGGATATGTATGGAGGTGAAAGTACCTCTGAGAAACAGGGTGGAAAGCGTGAAGTGTAGGTTTCAGGTCACTGTAGCAAAGGTGTTGTCAATATGGATGTTGAAGTCTCCCAGAACAATAAATCTTGGGAACTTAATTATCACACCAGACAACTTCTCAGTTAGTTCCATTAGGAGATTTTTGCTGTTTAACAACCTATACATTTGCAGGATGTATCTGATGAACTTGTCCTTAGATTCACATTTTTACCTTCTCTCAATTTTCCATGCCTCTTCATCTTACTCCTTCCACTGTTACATTTATGACAACTGAATGTTTTAAACAACATAGGCCAGATTTTCAAGAGAGCTTAGCACCATCCACTCCCATTTAGGCACCGAAATGTCACCAAATTGGAGTGCTGAGTGCTTGCTGGGTGCTGAGCAGTTCTGATATTCTGGCTGATATTTATTTGAACCACTATTTGCTATACCACATACTATGTATTACATTTTAGGATGTTGGTACAGTTTGTGAAAGATGCTATGTAAATTTGCATTGCACTAAGTACAATGTCTTGTAAAACTTAGTTTTCCAGGACAATTTTATTTTACAAAGACATTTATACAAATAAAGTATAGTACTACTTTACTAAGAAATAATCTGCAAATTTTTATGTATCCATGGAAACTTTAGTGATGTTATATAAATGAAGTGAATTATGTAATGACACACTGCTCCTTAACATCTCAGGACCTAATAGAATAAATGTTTATATTACTTACTTCATACAAATGTCAACACTGAAGTTACTCCATGAAGATAAAATCAACTTCTTTAACATGCTAGTTTCTCTGCACTTAAACCTGTAACGCGATTATGGAATAGGACTAAACTTTTATCCTCTCAAATGCACATGTATGTTTCTTAAGCATGTGCTGAGACACCAATAAACCTCCAATGTTTCACTTAAATGCTACTCTTACTTTTAAAACTTTGTTGTACTAAAAATGAAACACTGTAAACTTGACAGAACTTAATATTTAGTGGTTGAAGAAACTGAATATGCTTTAGCAACTTGCAAAATCTTTTCTACCAAACGTTCCATTAGGAAGGTAAAAATTCATATTCTTCTGAAAAGTTAAGTGGCACAGACATTCCCAATTGTTGTCATGGTTACAAGTGCCAAGAAAAATGTCATTGTGTCCCTAAAGATAAATGCATATGCCAAATAGGGTAAAACCACAGATGTTCAACATTTTCACATTAAAGAGGAGTTTCCTCTCTAAATATATACTGAATACAAAGTTATTTTTAAGTAAAAAGGTTGTGGCATGAAAAAAGAACAGGCCAGGCAGTTTTTAAAAAAAAGTTGGCACTTTCATAGTTCATGATGTAATGGAGGAAAAAATATTATGGAACAATAGTATGAGTAAAGGATCAAGTGTCAAACCAACTTTGAGTTGTCTGGGTTTTGTCAGTCCGTGTACAAATGTGATGTTTAACTACGCTGTAACTCTACTTCATAGGGTGGTGGTGGATTTTTTTTTTTTTTTAAACTCAGGTTGTAAAATGTTACGTCCAATGAGGTGCTGACCATGATGGGCTTTCTAGACACTACTGCAATACAAATAAGGGCAAAGGTGTAAATACTTCCAGTATGTAGGCATTTTTATTTGGAGGGGAAATAAGGTAAGTTGAATCACTCCCTACTCTTCCCTCCTCTCCATAGAAGTGCTCACTGCAAAGACAGAGTTAAAAAATTTTGAAGAGATACAAACATGAAGCAGTTTTCCTCATTCCCTTTTCCCACAACCCGATTGTTAGGTATAGGAGGAAATAAGTTGTCTCCACTCCCCAGAGATTCCTTTCTGCCTTAAGTTTTGCTACACATTTGTTACGACAACAGTGCTAAACGGAGTGCTTGGTCTGAACCAGGTGGGGGAAGGCAGAGACTGTCCTAACACAGAGAGACATTTAAGCTCCTTCTACCAGTAATGAGCTAGGGACCAAAAATTCTCTTTCCAATCATCCTTTACTATAAGTGCAAGCGGAACTAAAGGCACCCCGCTCACCTCAGTGGGCTCCTAATACAATATTCACATGTTAACCCAATAAAACTTCCTTCTTTAGAAGGAAGAGCTGAGTTTCAAGCCAATCCACAACCCAACCACAATAAAAACACCATAACAGAGGCTCAAACTACACGTATACGCCAAATTTAACACACACAAACAGTCAGAGGACCAAAAAATGTCACTATGCCTAAACAACAGAATAAAAGAAGAAGAGACAAAAAGACATCTTTTAAAAATTGGAAGCCAAATCCTACTGAGAAAATAAAGGAACAAACTCTTGCAAGTCAAATAGAATTAGGAAGGTCAAAAAACAATTTGAAGAGCAAGTTGCAAAAGACACAAAAATTAACAGCAAAATATTCTTAAATTACTTCAGAAGCAGAAAGTCTGCCAAACGATCAATGGGGCCATGAACAATTGAGGTGCTAAAGGAGAACTCAAGGTAGAAAAGACTGTTGCGGAAAAGCTAAATTAATTCTCTGCATCGGTCTTCACTGCAGAGGATGTGAGAGAGATGCTCGCACGGGAGCCATTATTTTTAGGTGACAAATTGGAGGAACTGTCCAGAATGAGGTGCCAATAAAGGAGATTTTAGAACAAATTGAAAAGTTAAACAGTAATAAGTCACCAGAACCAGATGGTGTTTACCAAAGAGTTTTGAAGTAACTCAAATACAAAATTGCAGAACTGCTAACTGTGGTTTGTAACTTATCACTTAAATCAGCTGGGTACCAGATTACTGGAAGTTAGCTAATGTAACGCTGATTTTAAAGACTCCAGAGGCAATCCTGGCAATTAAAAACCAGTAAGCCTAGTTTCAGTACCAGGCAAATTGGCTGAAACTACAGTAAAGAACAGAATTATCAGACACATACATGAACATGTTGGGGAAGAGTCAACATTGCTTTTGTAAAGAGAACTCATGCCTCACCAATCTATTAGAATTCTTTGAAGAGGGTCAAAAAAATATGGACAAGGGTGATCCAGGCGAAATAATGTACTTGGATTTTCACAAAGTTCTGACAAGGTCCCTCACCAAAGGCTCTTAAGCAAAGTAAGCCGTCATGGGATAAGTTGGAAGGTTGTCTGAAGGATCAGTAACTGGTTAAAAAAAAAAAAAAAAAAAAAAGAGAGGAATAAGTGGTCAGTTTTCACAATGGAGAGAAGTAAATAGCAGGGTCACCCAAGGATCTGGACTGGGACCAGGGCTGTTCAACATATTCATAAATGAACTGGAAAGGGGGGTAAACAGTGAGGTGACAAAGTATGCACACAATACTAAACTACTCAAGATAGTTAAGACCTAAGATGAGAATTACAGAGGGCTCTCACAAAACTGGAGATTGGGCAAAAAATGGCGATGAAACAATGTTGAAAAATGCACATTGGAAATGTTATCCCAATTATACATACAAAATGCTGGGGTCTAAATTATGTTACCACTCTAAACAGAGATCTTAGAGTCATCGTGAATAGTTCTCTGAAAACATCTGTTCAATGTGCAGTAGCAGTCAAAAAACTCATGGAAAGTTAGGAACCATTAGAAAAGGGATACATAAGATGACAGAAAGTGTCATAATGCCACTATATAAATCCATGGTATACCCATACCTTAAATACTGCGTGCAATTCTGGTCATCCCATCCCAAAAAAGTTATAACAGAATTGAAAAAAGTACAGAGAAGGGCAACAAAAATGATTAGGGGTATGGAACAGCTTCCATATGAGGACTGTTCAGCTTAGGAAAGAGGTGACTGAGGGGAGATATGATAGAGGTCTATAAAATCACGAATGGTGTCAAAAAAGATGACTATGGAAGTGTTATTTACCCATTCATCTAACACAAGAACCAGGGGTCACCCAATGAAATTAATAGGCAGAAGGTTTAAAACAAACATAAGTACTTCTCCACACAACGCAGTCAACCTGTGGAACTCATTGCCAGGGGATGTTGTGAAGGCCAAAATTATAACTGGGTTCAGAAAATAATTAGATCAATTAATGGAGGATAGGTCCATCAATGGCTATTAGCCAAGAAGGTCAGGGACACAACCACATGCTCTGGGTACACTTAGCCCTCTGACTGCCAGAAGCTGGGACTGGACGACAGACAGTAGATCACTCAGTAAATTGCCCTTTTCTATTCACTCCCTATGAAACATCTGGCACTTGCCATTGTCAGGAGACAGGATACTGGGCTCAATGGACCATTGGTCTGACTCAGTATGGCTGTTCCTATATTCTCACCTCAAGATCTCCAATAAGCCAAAAGCAGAAAAAAGACGGGCTCCCTGGATGGGGCAAAAGGCCTTGCTCAGCATAGAGGCAATCACCCCTCAGGCAGAAAAAGATTCTCCAGCTTACAATGAATCAGAAACACAGAGGTGGGCTGAGAAGAGCACAATAATGTAAAGCCTACCCAGATAAGTAAAGATATCAACTGAACACTTAATACTGCCCAACACAGCTTTTGGATCTGTACACACTGTACTATGGTTAAGTTATTGGAATGTTAATTTTAGTTAATTACAGATACACTGTATAAAAGAACTCTGACCACATACAGTGGTGTTAAAAAATTTTGATAAGATCCCAAAGCTAACAGAGCGGGAAGGGCATTCCAAGTACTGATGTGCAAATTGGCAAAGCAGGTGTTCTGTTTTAGCACAGAATTCTGACCCTATTGCCTATCTAGCACTTTTACAACAGGTAGTAATACTTATCCAAGCCAAGTTTGCAGCTACTGACCCTATGCCATATCAGGACCCATCACTATGCCTTGGCATCCTGATCTGGTATACAATGAAATTCACATGCAAGATTCTACCAGTTTTATAAAAAACAACTGAATGTAAAAACAACATTTTTAACAAGAGGCTGCTAGGCAGCTTTCTAACTCCACATTCTACAGGCCATGATCCTCTGATCCCACCAAAGATTAACAAAAGAAACTACACCATCTGCTCAAGAAACTCCCTGAAAAAGCACAGGAACCGATCTGTGCAGACACATGCCTAGAACCCCGACCAGGGGTATTCTATTTACTATCTAAGATCCATAAACCTGGAAATCCTGGTTGGAAACACCCCATCATCTCAGGCACTGGCACCCTAACAGCAGGATTGTCTGGCTATGTGGACTCTCTCCTCAGGCCCTATTCTACCAGCACTCCCAGCTATCTTCAATACACCACTGACTTCCTGGAAACTACAATCCATCTGTGATCTTCCAGGAAACACCATCCTGGCCACTATGGATGTAGAAGCCCTCTACACCAACATTCCACACACAGATGGACTAAAAGCCGTCAGGAACAGTATCCCCGATAACGTCATGGTAAACCTGGTGGCTGACCTTTGCGACTTTGTCCTCACCCACAACTATTTCACATTTGGGGACAATATATACCTTCAAGTCAGAGGCACTGCTATGGGTACTTGCATGGCCCCACAGTATGATAACATTTTTATGGCTGACTTAGAACAACGCTTCCTTAGCTCTCGTCCCCTAATGCCCCTACTCTACTTGTGCAACATTGATGACATCATCATCTGGACCCATGGAAAAGAAGCCCTTGAGGAATTCCACCATGATTTCAACAATTTCCATCCCACCATCAACCTCAGTCTGGAACAATCCACGCAAGCGGTCCATTCCTGGACACTATGGTGCTAATAAGTGATGGTCACATAAACACCACCCTATACCGGAAACCTACTGATCGCTATACTTGCCTATATGCCTCCAGCTTCCATCCAGGACACACCACAGAATACATTGTCTACAGCCAAGCTCTAATATACAACCGCATTTGCTCCAATCCCTCAGACAGAGACAAACACCTACAAGATTTCTATCAAGCGTTCTTACAACTACAATACCCACCTGCTGAAGTGAAGAAACAGATTGACAGAGCCAGAAAAGTACCCAGAAGTCACCTACTACAGGACAGGCCCAACAAAGAAAATAACAGAATGCCACTAGCTGTCACCTTCAGCCCCCAACTAAAACCTCTCCAGTGCATCATCAAAGATCTACAGCCTATCCTGAAAAATGATCCCTCACTCTCACAGATCTTGGGAGACAGACCAGTCCTCACTTACAGACAGGCCCGCAACCTGAAGCAAATACTCTCCAGCAACCACACACCACAAACACTAACCCAGGAACCTATCCTTGCAACAAAGTCCGATGCCAACTCTGTCCACATATTTATTCAAGTGACACCATCATAAAACACAATCACATTAGCGACGCCATCAAGGGCTCATTCACCTGCACATCTACCATGTGATATATGCCATCATGTGCCAGCAATCCCCCTCTGCCATGTACATTGGCCAAAAAGGACAGCCTCTATGCAAAAGAATAAATGGACACAAATCTGACAACAGGAATCATAACATTCAAAAACCAGTAGTAGAACACTTTAACCTCTCTGGCAAACTCAGTAACAGACTTAAAGGTGGCAATTTTGCAACAGAAAAGCTTCAAAAACAGACTCCAACGAGAAACTGCTCAGCTTGAATTAATATGCAAACTAGATACCATTAACTTGGGTTTGAATAGAGACTGGGAGTCATTACACATATTGAATCTATTTCCCCATGTTAAGTATCCTCAACCTTCTTGTTAACTGTCTAAATGGGCCATCTTGATTATGACTACAAAAGTTTTTTTTTCTCCTGCTGATAATAGCTCATCTTAATTAATTAGCCTCTTACAGTTGGTATGGCTACTTCCACTTTTCATGTTCTCTGTATGTGTATATATATCTTCTTACTATATGTTCCATTCTATGCATCCGATGAAGTGGGCTGTAGCCCACGAAAGCTTATGCTCAGATAAATTTGTTAGTCTCTAAGGTGCCACAAGAACTCCTATTCTTTTTAACGAAGTAGCTCAATCATTTCTATTCCCCTATCATAACAATCTAAAACATTTTCCTTCTAACAATAATGGATTAACAATAAAACATTAAAAAAAACAGAAGACATTCGTTATATGTGTGTTCAATATATCATGTAAAGCAACCACTTTCAACTTGTGAGTGCCAACACTTTTTTTCCCCCACACAGTCACAACATTTTCTGCAGGATCTATTAACTCATTTACAAAAAAGGCTTCTGGTTTAAAAGACAACCTTTAGAATGTAAATTGCTGCAGTAAATAGAAGTCTTGCTTATACAGCATATTATTGAACAAATGTGTAAGGAGCATAAATTCCATAATATGCAAGTGAAAATTATATATATATATAGTATTCCTAAGAACACAGAAACAGCCATATCAGATCAGAACAGTGGCCTTCTAGTTCAGTATCTTATCTGACAAACTTCAGAGAAACGTGCTAGAAACTTTGTGGTGCCCATTTATGGACTAACTGGCCATAAGGTAAGTTTCCTCTTAATCCCCATCCATTAGCAGCTTTTGCCCTGAAGTATGAGGTTTGTATCTTCATTGTTTTACTTAGGAAAAAATGTACAAATTTTTTAATCAAACTTCTAGAAACGTAGGCAATTCTATTTTGACTTTGGTATAATGAGCAAAATTAAACTGTGTATTTGCTCTTTTGGCTGCAACACCAGAATGAATTCTGGGATATGGACTCACATGAGAAAAAAAAAAAAGATTGAGTGGTTCAGGGTTTCCAGGCTGGGGAAAACTAAAAAAAAAAAAGATCCTTCATATGAACAACACAGGCCCTTCCAATGCCAGGTGTCATATGCATGCTCAGAGCAAAGCAAAGTTCTTTTACAGGCATACAAAGGAGACTACATTGAGGAAACTATACACTGTATCCGATATGCACTTTTGGAAACACGCAGAAGCTGCAGGTGCACAGCCAGCTACAAAGTGACATGGCTGGGGTTGTGTTACATATGTCAATTTATACACCATGATCCAACATAAAAACAACCTGCAGATAATAATTGTGTAATGTAGCTCCCACCAGCACTAACCAGTCACACACAATTGACAGAATGGAGAGAGGACATTACAAAACCATCACAAGGGAACAGTTCCAAGGCAAGACAAAGTGTTAGGTGATGAATCATCTAGTTCGCACCCAAAAACCACATATTGACCTGTATGCAACGATGGTTAGCTTTATAGGTCAGTTGCTTATAGATGCAATAGTGTCACATAACCTAATGATTCATGTCCCTAGCCATGCACAGCCTCAGCATATAACCTGCACACTGTGCAGGTCAGGGCACTGGGTACAGATTGGCATGAGTCCTTCACTAATCCTAGAAGCTAAAAACCCTATTAACCCAGTGTGATTGTGTGGGGTCAGTGTTTTGCTGCTACAATGTGTGTTTTTCTCTGGTTCAACCATCCGCACCATCTCTTCTTGCATGCAAGCTGGTTCTTGGCTCCATCGTCTGTCTGTGAGTTCTGCACTACATCCTTCCTTGCCTCTGCTCTGGAACACATTCCCTTTCCATTATTCCACTTTATCTGGGCTCCAACTGGCCTTAATATACATCAGGGTACCTTCATTGTTGCAAATATCTATTCCTTCAAAACACTGCACCAGAATGAATAGGTCAAACAATGACTCATGAGGTTACCATCCCCAACCTATAGTATGACAATTCTATAAGCGCAAGTTACCAAGTCGGCCTATCCAACCTCCAGAACCCCTGCCCAAACAGCTGTTCTCTAATGTGACACATAATAGTCTAGTCTGAGAGTCTCATTTACATTGGTCTCACTTACATTGTGGGCTTACTGTACGGTCGCGTTGCCGCCCTGTAATATAGAGGAGGTCGAACTAGATGATCTAGTGGTCCCTTCCGGCCTTAAACTCTATGATTGGTGTTGGAGACAATCCTGCATACTGACTGAATCTATGCTTTCAATGAGCTGCTGTAACCCCTGGAACATGCTTTTGTTCTATGCCCTAGGTCATGCTGTCTGAATTGGCATGCTCAGTTGTGAGTCAATCTCAGCTCAGACTATCAGAAACAGGGCAGAAACCCCGAACTGGTGGTATATGTTCTATAAATAGATTTCACCAAGTCAGTAATAATTGTGTACTCCGGGATCACTATACCAGTCCTTCATGGGAGTCACAGACAGTCCCCTTAGGCACTCTAGCCTATACTGCCACCCAGACAAACTGGACTAGTGATAATGGTCATACAAACCACATACTCCAGATCAATTGGTACTTTGGATCTCACACCCAGGGCCATCTTTAGGCATACACAGCAAATGCAGCTGCTTAGGGTACCACTGCCAGGATGGGACAGCAAGCAGGTAAGAGCGGGGTTGGGTCGTAGAGTCGAAAGCATTCTGAGGGAGGGTACTGGCTGCTAGGGTCTCTGGGAAGGGGTGGGGGAACTCATCAGTGTGACTCTCTCCCCGCCGCCGTGAGGCGGGCTGGGCGGCGCCAGCTCCAGTGGTATCCTTTTGCTGCCCCCCCCATAATGCGTGTTCTACTTCTCCCCCACACACACAAACTGGAGTCCCCCCTTCAGCACTGAGTGCAGCCCCCCCGCGCAGAGCAGCAAGCTCCCACCCTTTTACCTCCTCCCCCCCACAGGTCTGGGTGGAGTGCAGGTGCTCAGGCTGGCTGTCTGCATGCCGAGGAAGTGACTCACTTCCTCAGCAGTCAGCCCAAGTGTCTCCGCTCCAAGTTACCGCATAGGCTGGAATGCGCACAGCTGGCTGGGCAGTGCATCTCTCACCCAGCGGGCGCAGCAGCCTGGCAGCAATCCATCTGATCCAGGGGGAGTCGCGTGGGGCAGGAGGAGCTGTCGCAGCCCCACGGTCCCCTGTCCCCGAGATGCCGCACTTCACTGTGGTCCATGGTGCTGGCGGCAGTGTCCACTGGAGTGACCTGACCTGAGGGTTTGCTACTGTTGTTGCCACTCTGCATCCCAAGAGGTAGATTTTGGGATCCCACAGCTTTCCACCTATCTCCTCCTCTACTGCAGCTGTTGGACCAGCAGGCCGGGGGTGAGCCAAGCACGAAAGCAGTACTGTGTTGCCATTGATCAGCTTTGAGCCTTTTTTTTTTTTTTTTTTCAACCTTATGTTTGGCACAAGGTTCAAAATGGATCGGTTTTCCCTTTTTTGCCAGAGTCTTGGTGACGTTTTACATACCATTATCAAAGTCATGTTAGAACGTTTGTTTGCCAAAAATGCTTGCTAACAATCCTGAATCCAATTTCAATATTATTTTTTTTAAAATCAATATCTTAGCCAAAAACAGAAAATTAAGTTGTTGACAATTATTTGTGACAAGTTTGGTTTGGTGGAGGGAGTGGGCAAGTTTTCATCAGAGAAACAAAAAATGTTGACAGGCTTTCCTATAGCCCTGTTACTGCTAAATAGAGCCCTCCAACAACCTTAATATGCTTATCTCCTTACTGGTCTAGAGAGTGACCATGTTGTACTAAGAGTCTCCTTTTCCAGTGAGTCAATATAGCTTTTGCCAGCCCAGAGGTTGGGCAGCCAATGTCTTAAGTTTTCACAATGTTTTGTCCAACTTTCATAAAGTAAATAACTCATATTAACCAGGTAAAAAGGCAAGAGACACTTCCTTGTGAAGAATCTGTGCAGCAGATCATGCTAAAGCTATGAAAATGTCGGTTTTTGATGGAACTTTAGAGACAGTGATTTATCATACATTTCTGGAAGTGTCCAAAATGTGCTGCTATTGCTAACGTCTTTCTAAACAAAAATAAGGCACAATTTAAGGACTGGACAATTTTAAGGTCAGACATATGAACAGGCAAAGCTTAGAGGTGTGGGTGCAACACAGAAATATCTCAAAGAATTTTTTTTTCCTGAATAAGCTCTTGATATCCCGTCAAGATGGCAAGTGATCAGAAGTTATCATCATATGATTACTCAGTTGTCGATGTAAAATGTATGGGTGATGGAAGTTCAGTGTCATAATTGACACTGTTTATCAGAAAGGATGAGTGACAAAACCTGGAGAGGGTCCTTACGTAACAAGGGCACATTAAGTTGGAAAAAGAAATTAGCTCGTCTTTGTCCATGCTGCACTAATTTTAGTGGATAGGACTTCTGTAACATTTCTGTCCTACCTTAAGTCAGATGAGATGATTCTGTGCTGGCTTCATTTTGGTCACTTTGTGTTTTACCTAGGAATAAAACTAGGGTCCTATTTTCCCACTGCTTGGAAACCCAGCTTATTAAACTGGATAATGCCATTGATCTATTTACAGTATAACGTTGATACAGAGTTGTAACTAACATTCAGACTAACGCTCACTACACATTTAAAACTAAAAAGTGACTGTAAAAATGACATGGGCTTCCAACTCTATTGTGTCTCAGTCAAAGTGGAGTGCCTTGTGAGGTGTCTCCAAACTAGCTCAACGTGAGACTTACAGCTATCCTATATTAGTTATTTTAAATATTTCTGATAATCTGACAATTTTAACAGTTATTTCTTCTAAAAAAAAAACAGCCTTATAAGTTGTCATATCAACAACAACCTTCTGTGTCACAAAAAAGAAAACTGAAAGATGAAATAGAATTAGCTATACAAGCACAGAAGGGTTCTATACTTAAGTCTGCACGTCATGAAAACAACAAAGTTGATCAAGATCATCAAATAATTGCTGAAGAACATTTTTATGCAGACAAACTCAAGAAACTCAAAATACAGAACAATCATTTGAAACAGATGCAGACACAAAACAAGAAATTACAACAGTTGAAACTGTACTAGCATGGGATACAGATGACGTTGGCACATGGCCACAATCTTTAAACAAAGAATTACGCACCATTATACTTGAGAAAGGTCCTGTGAGAATAGAAAGTCTTGAATATCCAAAATACATTAGAGGTAGGAAATTCACAGAAAACAACTACTACAAAAGACTTTCTAATAGTGAAATTGTCAACAGACGGTGGGCTTGTGTGCTCTAAATGCAAGAATGTTGTATTTTGTTTCCCATGCAAGATTTTCAACAGTTGCAATTTTAACATAGCAACCGTGGGTATTAATGATTGGCAAAATCTTAGTCACGCATTACTGCAATATGAAAAGGCGTAACACCACATTGAAAGTATGCACAAAATGGTGTGAGCAGAGTGTAAGCTTTAAAAAAAAAAAAAAAAAAAAAAAAAAAAAAAAAAAAAAAAAAAAAAAAAAAAAAAAAAAAAAAAAAAAAAAAAAAAAAAAAAAAAAAAAAAAAAAAAAAAAAAAAAAATCAGACAAATCTTGATGCCCAAAATCAAAGATTGCTGGAGTCAGAAAAGCAGCATTGGCGTCGTGTTCTTGAACGTCTATTATCTATTGTTGAATATCTATCGACAAGCAATCTTGCTTTTAGAGGAAGTGTTGAGAAATTATACCAGCCCAAAAATGCCAATTTTTTGGGCCTTGTACAACTGCTGGGAAAATTTGACACAGTGATGAATGAACATCTCCAAAGAATAACTGAAAATAAAATACATGACCGTTATTTGGGACTAAGAATTCAAAATGAACTGATCATGCTAATGAGTGGTAAAAGTGAGACACAAAATTGTTTCATTGGTTTCTTTGGTAAAATATTTTGCAGTAATTCGAGATTGCATTCCGGATATAAGTCATAAAGAACAGATGTCGTTAGTAGTGAGATTTGTCTACATTAGTGATTCAGCACACATTACAATTAAGGAATCATTTATCCCATTTTTTAGAAGTAGAGGACACTACAGGTTTTGGACTTCACAGTCTCCTTGATGAACTAAAATGAATGGGATTGTCCGTAATGAATATTAGAGGAAAAGGCTATGATAGTGGCACCAATTTGAGAGGATGCATTTCTGGCGTGCAAGCTAGATTGCTGGTAGAAAATCCACGAGCCTTTTTTTTTTCCCTCCCCTGTGTGCATGCCACAGTCTTAATTTGATTTTGTGTGCTATGGCCAAGTTTTCTGTAGAAGCTATTTCTTTTTTTGGTTTACTGCAATGCATTTACGTGCTCTTTTCAGCATCCACTTAATGATGACAAATATTCAAAGCACATGTCAGTGGTATTACCCTTAAGCCTCTATCCAAGACACACTGGGAAAGCAGAGGAGAATGTGTAAAAATGTTGAGATATAATCTGAGGAAGTTTATGAAGCACTGATTGCTATTTTGGAAGAAGCCAGAGACCCAAAAACTGAAAGTGAAGCACAGTCATTGGCCTCTGAAATATCCAGCTTCAAGTTTCTAACATCTGTCATAATCTGGTATGCCATTCTTGTTAAAATCTCAAGTGTAAGCAAAATAACGCAGAGTCCAGCGATGCAGCTTGATTCAACACTTATCTTACTAAACAACACACAAGACTTTTTAGTGAAATACATAGAAAATGGATTCAAAGCAGCACAGGTTACAGCAAGAGAGTTTGCAGAGGCACTTCGCACAGAACCAAAATTTCCATGTCTGAACATGACAAGAGTTTCCAGGAAAAACGGTAAGTGGAATATGAAGAAGCAGATAAGCCCACAGAAGATCCAGAAAAGAAATTTGAGGTTGAATTTTTTAGTGCTGTGATGGATAAAGCAGTATCGGCCGTTGATGAAAGGTTTAATACCTTACGAGCACACCAACAGTTTGGATTTTTGTAGGACATAACTAAATTCAACAAAATAGGAAACCAAGAGCAACTAGTGACAAAGTGCAAGAACCTAGAGAGCCTCCTGAAGCACAATGATAGTTTTAATTTAAATGTACTTGAACTCTACAAAGAATTGAGCACATTGTCATCAATGTTGCCACATACAAAGTCGGTGATGGACCATTGTAGAGTTTATTCAGACCAGCAAACTTGTTGATATATATCCTAATGTGTACATTGCCACTTGTATTCTACTGACAATTCCTGTAACAGTAGCATCAGGAGAATGGAGTTTCTCAAAACTAAAGCTCATTAAAAACTATCTCTGCTCTACAATGAGTCAGGAATGCTTGACTAGTCTTGCTATTCTTGCAGTTGAACAAGACACCACTTTGTCTTTGTCATATGATGACATTATTACTGATTTTTGCAGCCAAAAAAGCCTAAGTGATTGCTTTTAATTAAAAACAAATCCTTGTTTCAAGACCTCTTCACAGAAATTTCCAATAAAATGCTGACAAATTAAAAAAATATATACATTATTTGCATCATTCTGTCAATAAATCAGAATTGTTTCTGTAGCGTTACTTTTTTAGTGCAAGTATAGTCCATCAGCATTATAGTGTACATAATTTATTTAAACTGGTTTTAATAAAGTACATGGGGCAAGTTTTCCAACACTGTAAACTTATGTTTGTGTTGCTAAGGAGCAAGTCAGGCATTGGGGCACCAGTTTAATAATACTGCGTAGGGCACCATAAATCCTAAGGACGACCCTGCTCACACCAAAGACAATGCTGACAGCCAAATCTCTAGTAAACTAAATAAAGATTTATCATCTAAAACAAGAAATGAGTATTGAGAAGTTAAAACAGGTAAAATACATTAGATGAGTGAGTCAAAGTTTGTAAGTCAAAAATGATAGCAGACATGTAGTAATCTCTCAGTTTCCCAAAACTGTTCAGGGAACCCAGATGTTTCTGGGGATCTCCACTTTGCATTTGAAATCTTCCCTGTAAGAGTCCAAAACAGTCAGAGATACAATATTTATAGCTTCTTCTCCAGAAAACAATCTGAACAGTGTCTTCATTCACTGGGATTTGACAAGTGGGAAATACAGACTATCTGTGAATTTCCATTGTTGAGCACAATGGCCCTCGATTTGAAGTCAGCAGATCTTTTTAATTTAAATTTCCAAGGCTCCACTTGCATTTGATGGATAATGTAAAAACAACGAGGAGTACTTGTGGCACCTCAGAGACTAACAAATTGAAAGCTTATGCCCAAATAATTTTTTTGGTCTCTGAGGTGCCACAATTACTCCTTGTTGTTTTTGCTGATACCAACTAACAGGGCTACAACTCTGAAACCTGTCACAATGTAAAAAAGTAATAGCAAACAATAATCCTTCATTAGTTTTTGCATAAAGTACAGTCTTCATCTTAACACTAGCACACACACTTAATGTCAGGTTAACTAGTTACAGGGATATGCATAATGAAATGCAATAGCAATCAACAAGTATCAGCCATGTTAGTCTGTATCCACAAAAACAGCAAGGAGTCCGGTGGCACCTTAAAGATTAACAGATTTATTTGGGCATAAGCTTTTGTGGGTAAAAACCCCACTTCTTCAGATTTTTTTTTTTAACCCACGAAAGCTTATGCCCAGTGATGAGCTGCCAAAAACTTAACAGGTTCCCTCCTCACCCCACGAGGGGGTCGTTGCCAACCCCTGCCCCTCGGGACTCCTGCCCCAAACACCCCCCTCCCCTGACTGCCCCCAGAACCGGGCAGGAGGGTCTCTGGGCCACAGAAATGGGTGCCCACCCTACCCCTAAGAGCCAGAGGCACCTGCTGGGGGGCGAGGTGGGGAGTCCCGGCGGTGCTTACCTGGGGCAGCTTCCAGGAAGCATCCGGCAGGTCCCTCTGGCTCCTAGGGGTGGGGGAGTGGCTGCTCCCCCCACTGATCACATCAAAAGTGGCGCCTTAGGTGCCGACTCCCTGGGTGCTCCGGGGCTGGAGCACCCACGGGGAAAATTTGGTGGGTGCACAGCACCCACCGGCAGCTCCCCGCCCCGTGCCTGGCCCCAGCTCACCTCCACCTCCTCCCCTGAACGCACTGCCCCGTTCTGCTTCTCTGCGCCCTCCCACCCCGCGAATCAGCTGTTCGGTGGGAAGCAAGGGAGGACTGAGAAGCAGGCCGCAGCTTCCCGCTCAGGCCGAGGGTGGTGGAGGCGAGCTGGGGCAGGGAGCGGTTCCCCTGCATGCCCTCCCCCCCCCCGGTTACCTGTTGCAGCGTAGGCAGCCCTCCTCCCCCCCCCCAGCTCACCTCCGCTCTGCCTCTCTGGGCCTGAGCGGGAAGCCGCGGCTTGTTTCTCAGCCCACCCTGGCTTCCAGCGTGAACAGCTGATTCACGGGAAGCATGGGGGGGGGCAGAGAAGCAGAGCGGGACGGAGGAGGGGAGGTGAGCTGGGGCTGGGGAGCTGCCGGTGGGTGCTCTGCACCCACCAAATTTTCCCCTTGGGTGCTCCAGGGCTGGAGCACCTGGGGAGTTGGCGCCTAAGGCGCCACTTTTGGACGGTTAAATTTAGAAGCCCTTTTAGAACCAGTTGTCCCTCGCGGAACAACCGATTCTAAAAGGGCTTCTAAATTTAACAACTGGTTCTAGCGAACCGGTGCGAACCGGCTCCAGCTTACCACTGCTTATGCCCAAATAAGTCTGTTAGTCTTTAAGGTGCCACCGGACTCCTTGTTGTTTTTTTTAAGCAATCAACAGGTTACAGATACGTGAAGACAATACCATTAACATTTCTTTTGAAGTAAGCTAAAATACAAGTCAATTGACCTGATTACACTACAGTACTTTTTGACACTGCTTTGACACTCTATTAGCATATGAGTGAATTAACCTGAAGACCTGTCCTGAGCTGGCACCAAGGTAGACAGTGTCACTGCAGCTTGCTGTAAGTATGGTGTTCAAATTGCACTGAACCCATGAGTGCATCTCTGTCTCTATCCTGCATTGCTACGCCCAGAAGTTTCCAAGAACAGTCAGCATATATCTGTCCCCATTTCCTATTCCCAGGATGTTGGTACTTCATATGGTGTTGTTTCCCGTGCCTTCTATGAACCTAACAAAAAGGACAAAATCAGCATACATACTCCCCTGAAGTACTCAGGCTGCTACTTACATAGGCTATAATTCAGCGCAGATCACTAGGTTTTTCATACTGTAATGACCAACAAAATTAACTCTTGATTGCTGTGAAATGGGTTTTCACTCTAATATCAGCTCCTAAAGATACAAGTCCTTGGATCAGTCCACAATGAGTTTTTATAGCCAAATTATAAGTACCTAAGACTAGATGTTTGTAAAAGAAATGCTAAAATGGTCTTTAAAATAATAGTACAAATGGTACAGGTGTAATAAGTGATGTACTGCCAGGATACTGCCTGAACTACAGGCTTAGCCCTTGGTCCTAAATCTTAAAATTAAAAGGAAAATTGCTGAGGATGTGAATACATACAGTACATAAAAAGGACTGAAGAATTATAACAACAAGGAATTCTCTAACTGACAGCACACAGAAAATATTCCATGTAAGCTCCATTCTCTAGGGTAAAATTCAAGTGCTGCACTCAGTCAGATTTGAGGTGGGGTTTTTTTTTAAATTTTAAAAGACTAATTAGCACTATATTGTTAAGTGGTATGTGACATGTAACATGTCAGAACCTTCTTCTTTCTTTATACCTCTGAGATGAATAATCATTTTGTACATTGCACAGCTACCTAGGGGGAAAAAGCTCTACTGCAAATGTTTCTAGGACAGCAGTATTACATCCCTGAATATAGAAAAGGAGTACTTGTGGCACCCTTAGAGACTAACAAATTTATTAGAGCATAAACTTTCGTGAGCTACAGCTCACTTCATCGGATGCATGCGATGAAGTGAGCTGTAGCTCACGAAAGCTTATGCTCTAATAAATTTGTTAGTCTCTAAGGTGCCACAGTACTCCTTTTCTTTTTGCGAATACAGACTAACACAGCTGCTACTCTGATCCTGTATATAGTCTCAGAATTAATTATTTTATTTTAATCAAAACGCAACAAAAACAATATGTATTTTTCTACAGGTTTTCAGGCATAATTTTTTTCTATATTCTAGTCTAGACCATGTATACATACATCACATATGCCTCCTCAATAAGGGAAGATGTAAAGATCATTTCCTGATCATTACAAAACTCTGCACACATCAAAATCTAGGCTTTTGGTATTACTTAACACCTTGGGGTTGACAGCTGGAGTCTGTATTTCTCCACTGCCATATGTTGTAGTAAAATGGATTAGTTATATTAGCAGCAACTCCAGACCCACCAACTTCAAAGAGGTTTAAGGTCAAATAAAAGCGAAGAGCAGGCTTAGGATCTGAGAGATGACGGACCTAGCTGCAAGACTTCCTAACAGTTTGAGAAATGTTTTATTACAGCCTACATGAAAGACACAGCACTTAAAGGGAAAAAATTTAAGAAGGAAATAGACACAGGGTGATAAGTGTTAATGAGGAAAAATGCACCCACACTACTGCATAGCTCCATGCTTTTGTGAAAGCTTAACAAGTTACCAAAAGAACCCAATCAAGAATGCCATTTAGCTTCTTACAGGAGGGGCTACTATTTTCTGTTCACCACAGAATGAAAGGATTCAAGGTAGGTAAGATGAGAGTAAATGACACTGAAAAATTAAAAACAAGGAGACCCTTTTAAGAGCCCATCTACACTACGGTTGTGATTTGCAAGGGAACACAAGGAAATTCAGTATCTAACTCCCTTCAGCTCCTTTGAAAATCCCAACCTACAAGTCTAACTGTAACAGCATGCAACTGTCTGACACAAAAAAGCATTACTGGAGTGGGGATCATATTATAATATGGTTTGTTGTTTGGACAGAACAAGTTTATGGACCTTTCCCAGGACATAACAGGATTCCCTAGCACTGTTTTATAATCATGCTGTCTTATCTGCAGCACAAACAAAAACTTATGTCAGAACAGTGACCTCTTATCAAGTAAGAACTGTGCAGTGGCACTCTAAAGGGTGTACTGGTACATAAGAAGTGGTCATTCCGTGTTATATTCTGTACTGTGTTATACAAGTCTGTGGGTGCAGATGCTGATATGCTAAAGGTGTCTACTGGGGGCTCCCAGGAGCCCTTTATTAAAATTGTGCCACCAAATGAAAGAGAAAGTTGAAGTGATTACCCTCCCTCTGATGGAGTAGCCCAGTCTTTGGTTGCTGCTAAATCATCCCTATCGGGTATAACTTATACCTAGGAAGCAAAGAATTTCCTTTGAAATAAATGAGACTGCAGAAGCTGTTTTTCAGAAAAGTGGCAAACATTCACACAGATGATATCTCCTGGGGGAGGACATCTCCCTACATCACTTATAAAATCTTTATTCTACAACAAACTCCCAAATTACTAATTAAGCTGTCTGTTATGCTATTGATAATACAATATATTTTTCAAGAATAAAGTATAGTTGTTGTTAGCACAAGTCAGCATAATATGTGTTGTTTGCTGCCTCCTTCCTTGGTTGTGGTTATTGAAAGTACTTAATTCTAATGGGAAAAATATAGATTCCCCAAGCACTCCTCCCCCCTCCTTTCTATCGGCACTCCCTTGGGACACAAGGCTTATCACAGGCTAAGTGGGTAATTTTATGTTTTATTTTAAGTAAGAGCTCTATATGAAATTATTGGCAGTACATCATTGTGCTGAAAGAAGATGGGGGAGGATTAGAATCCATGATACAAATTCTTTTCTTATTTCACGTTTTCCTCTTAATGACAGATTTACTTCTCCAAGAATCCACCAATGTTTGCCTCTTTTTTCAATACAATATAAATTATTCTTTACATTTTGTTATAGATACACACACACACACACCCCAAAGGCATGTAATTACAGTCCACTTTATACACAAAGTGTGATACACTGAGATAAACTTCACTGATTCATGGAAAGCATAGTTAAAACAACATGATAAAGACAGGAACCACAAACTATTTGAGAAAAGGAGTTTTAGTGGCATAAAAGAAGGAATGGGATTCAGCTCTCTTTGTATTGCTGTAAGAAAAAAATCAAATACTTGGGACCAAAAGGATTGAATACCATTCCTGATACAGTACTGCAAAAGAACAAGGACAAAAATGTTATGATATAGCAGTCACAGACATGGAATATTGGCTTCTGATAGACCTAGAAAAGCTCAAAACATCTTAAAAGAATAAGATTAAGAGGAGAAACCTGCCTGCTAGCAGACAACACACAAAAAGGATATCTACTGCAGCACTGTTAACATTTTTTGAAATTTTGCGTGGTCACACACTTTGCTCTCGGAAATTTTACAGGTTTCAGAGTAGCAGCCGTGTTAGTCTGTATCCACAAAAAGAAAAGGAGTACTTGCGGAACCTGAGAGACTAACAAATTTATTTAAGCATAAGCTTTCATGAGCTACAGCTGTTAAAAAAAAAACAGTAAGAAGACCAAAAAACCATTACCGCGGCTAAGAGTAAAAGAGATCATGGAATCAGAAAATATCAGGGTTGGAAGGGACGTCAGGAGGTCATCTAGTCCAACCTCTGCCCAAAGCACGATCAATCCCCAACTAAATCATCCCAGCCAGGGCTTTGTCAAGCCTAACCTTAAAAACCTCTAAGGAAGGAGATTCCCCCACCTCCCTAGTTAACCCATTCCAGTGCTTCACCACCCTCCTAGTGAAAAAGTTTTTCCCAATATCCAACCTAAACCTCCCCCACTGCAACTTGAGACCATTACTCCTTGTTCTGTCATCTGCTACCACTGAGAACAGTCTAGATCCATCCTCTCTGGAACCCCCTTTCAGGTCGTTGAAAGCAGCTATCAAATCCCCCCTCATTCTTCTCTTCCACAGACTAAACAATCCCAGTTCCCTCAGCCTCTCCTCATAAGTATGGCTAGACACACAAGAAATCTTAATTGGAATTCAAATCCTCCTAAAGAAATAAAAGGAACACACTTCATTTGCCAGAATTTAATAGAATACCTAGACAGGCCAAAAAACAAACAACTGGAAAGCAACTAGCAAAAGACACAAACTAACAAACAAAAATTTGTTTAAGTACTTCAGAAGCAGAAAACCTGCCAGTCAATTAGTGGGACCACTGAATAATCAGCGTAATAAATGAGAACTAAAAGGAAGACACAATCATTGTGGAGAAGCTAAATTAATTCTTTGCATTGGTCTTCACTTCAGAGGATGAGAGAGAGATTGCCACACCAGAGCCATTCTTTTAGGGGAAAATTTGGGAACAAACTGATAAGTTACACAGTAATAAGTCACCAGGACCACATGGTATTCACCAAAGGGTTCTGAAGGAACTCAAATACAAAATTGCAGAACTACTAATTGTGGTATTAACCTAATACTTAAATGATCCTGTGTACCAGAACACTGTTGGATAGCTAATGTAATGCCAATTTAAAAAAAGAAAAGAAAAGAAGGAAAAGGAAAAGGAAAGGAAAAAAAAGACTCCACAGGCAATCCTGATAATTACAGGTCAGTAAACTTGACTTCAGTACCAGACAAACTAGCAAACCACATAAAACAACAGAATAATCAGATGAACACAATATGTTGGGGGAAGATTCATAGATACTAAGGTCAGAAGGGACCATTCTGATCATCTAGTCCAACCTCCTGCACAGCGCAGGCCACAGAATCACACCCACCCACTCCTATGAAGAACCTCACCTATGTCTGAGCTATTGAAGTCATTAAATCATGGTTTAAAGACTTCAAGGAGCAAAGAAGCCTCCCTCAAGTCAACCATGCCCCATGCTACAGAGGAAGGCGAAAAACTTCCAGGGCCTCTCCAATCTGCCCTGGAGGAAAATTCCTTCCCCACCCCAAATATGGCAATCAGCTAAACCCTGAGCATATGGGCAAGATTCACCAGGCAGATACTACAGAAAATTCTTTCCTGGGTAACTCAGATCCCATCCATCTAATATCCCATCTCAGGGGATTTGGCCTATTTACCCTGAATATTTAAAGATCAATTACTTACCAAAATCCCATCATACCATCTCCTCCATAAACTTATCGAGTAGAATCTTAAAACCAGATAGATCTTTTGCTCCCACTGCTTCCCTTGGAAGGCTATTCCAAAACTTCACTCCTCTGATGGTTAGAAACCTTCGTCTGATTTCAAGTCTAAACTTCCTGGTGGCCAGTTTATACCCATTTGTTCTTGTGTCCACATTGGTGCTGATCTTAAATAATTCCTCTCCTTCTCCTGTATTTATCCCTCTGATATATTTATAGAGAGCAATCATATCTCCCCTCAACCTTCTTTTAGTTAGGCTAAACAAGCCAAGCTCCTTAAGTCTCCTTTCATAAGACAAGTTTTCCATTCCTCGGATCATCCTAGTAGCCCTTCTCCGTACCTGCTCCAGTCTGAATTCATCCTTTTTAAAACATGGGAGACCAGAACTGCACACAGTATTCTAGGTGAGGTCTCACCAGTGCCTTGTATAATAGTACTAAAACCTCCTTATCCCTACTGGAAATGCCTCTCCTGATGCATCCCAAAACCGCATTAGCTTTTTTCACAGCCATATCACATTGGCAGCTCATAGTCATCCTATGATCAACCAATACTCCAAGGTCCTTCTCCTCTTCCGTTACTTCTAATTGATGCGTCCCCACTTATAACTAAATTCTTGTTATTAATCCCTAAATGCATAACCTTACACTTCTCACTATTAAATTTCATCCTATTGCTATTACTCCAGTTTACAAGGTCATCCAAGTCAACACAGCTTTTGTAAAGGGAAATCATGCCTCACCAATCTGTTAGAATTCTTTGAGGAGGTTCAAAACATGTGAACAATGGTAATCCAGTGGATATAGTATACTTTGACTTTTAGAAAGCCTTTGACAAGGTCTCTCAGCAAAGGCTTTAAGAAAAGTAAGCATCAGAGGATAAGAGGAAAAGTCCTCTGATGGATCAATAACTAACTCAAATATAGGAAATAAAGGGTAGGAATAAATGGTCCACTTTCACAGTGGAGAGAGGTAAATAGCAAGGACCCTCGAAGGATCTGGACTGGTACCAGCGCTGTTCAACTTATTCATAAATGATCTGGGAAAAGGGGTAAACAGTGAGGTGGCAAAGTATGCAGACAATACTAAACTACTCAAGATAGTTAAGACCTAAGCTGACTGCAAAGAGTTAGGGGGATCTCACAAAACTGGGGATTGGACAAAAAGATGGTGATGAAACTCAATGTTGAAAAATGCAATCCCAACTATATATACAAAATGCTGGGATCTAAATTATGTTACCACTCAAAACAGAGATCTTGGAATCATCGTGAATAGCTCCCTGAAAACATGTTCAATGGGGTGAGGGATTCTATGAATGTGCAGTAGCAGTCAAAAAGCTCACAGAAAGTTAGGAACCATTAGAAAAGGGATAGATAAGACAACAGAAAGTGTCATAATGCCACTATATAAATCCTTGGTACACTCACATCTTAAATACTGCATGCAATTCTGGTCATCCCATCTCAAAAAAGTTATAATAGAATTGAAAAAAGTACAGAGAAGGGCAATAAAAATGGTTAGGGGGATGGAACAGCTTCCATATAAGGAGAAATTAAAAAGACTGGGATTGTTCAGTTTGCACAAGAGATGACTGAGGGGAGATATGACAGCAGTCTAGAAGATCATGAATGGTGTGAAGAAAGTGAGTAAGTGCTCTTTACCCTTCCCATCACACATGAAGCAGGAGGTTTAAAACAAACAAAGAAATTATGCTTCCAAGCCTCCAACATAAGGAAGTACTTCTCTATGCAACTCAGCCAACTTGAGGAACTCATTGCCAGGGGATGCTGAGAAGGCCAAAGGTATAACTGGGTTCCAACAAGAATGAGAAGCTCATGGTGGATAGGTCCATCAATGGCTATTAGCTAAGATGGTCAGGGATGGAACCCTATGCTCTGGGTGTCTCAACCTCTGACTGCTAGAAGCTGGGACTGGATGACAGGGTGGATCACTCAATAAATTGTCCTGTTCTGCTCTCTCACTCCAAAGACAGGATACTGAGCTAGATGGACCATTGTTATGACCCAGTATGGCCATTCTTATGTTATCTTGCTCACTTACCTCTACCAGGCATACCCTTCATCAACGGGTCTGTAAGGCCAATACCTCCACTGTCTTCCTTAAGACCCACTTCTATCAAAATAGAAGGAACTGCCCAGCTGACCATGGCTACTTAGAGTAGCCAAGGGAATAGCTGATATTTAATAATAGCTGATTTAAAATAATAATTTAATTTTCTATTCCTTTTCCCTACCTTTATCTGTTGCTTGTCTTCCTAGGACTACAGTCTGGCCTAGGGTTGTGCAGTTGCACAGGACATAAGGAGGGTAAGATTACACTCCTGTACAAAAGCTGCATACCCAGGCCTTGGCTCCAGGGATGAATGAGTACTAGTCGCACGCTATTCCCCAGAAATAAATGAGCAGAGTGTAGGCACATTTCCTTTCCCTGCTCCTGGAACAGAACAACTACACATCACTGCCTACACAGCATGGAGTGCCGAAGCACAATATAACCTCTAGAGGTTAACCTCTTTGAGACAGGGACAGTATCTTGCATGGTTATAGCTCTTAGATTATGAGCACTACTATAATGCTAATAGTAAATTCATAATAAAATAAATAATAAAGCATTAGTGTGTGTAAAGGGGCTACAAAATTCTAAGCAGGGAATCCAGTACAGGGAGAAATCCTTTCATTGCATCTTAAAAGATAAAACCTGAAATAGACAGGAAATAGTGTCTTGCTATAAAAACACCTTAGTCCAATGTTCATTCATGACACAAACAACAGGCAGCAGTCAATCAAACTTCATGAAGAAAGCTTCTTAACTTCAGTTATTTCCTGCAAAGGTACATTATATTGTAATTGGAGACTTCTATATTGTATGCAGTGTCTGCTCAGACAAATTCACTCCTGGGGAAAAATCAAATTTAACAATATCAAAGAGCAATAGGTCTGACGACTACGAAGGTTAAGTCTGTTTATTCTGCCTTTAATGAGAACTATAAAAATACATTTTTGTTTCCTTAAAAGCTCTGGTTTAACCTGAAATGTTTGCTCTTCTTTGCTGACCCAAGTGACTCATTTCTGTGTTAACCTTCTATTGCAGATCTCTACTCAGCCTTCATCCCCAACAGTATTCAGATATTAGAATACTGAAAATTAACACACAAAAGAAATTAACAATGTATGTAACAACTGGTACATCATAATCTTTCATTAATGCAACCCTTGCCTTCCATACCCACCCCATTACCTTTTGCCATCCTTTGTTGCAGTATACCTAATTTTAATTGTCAGTTTCTTAGGAGAGAGACCTGTTAATGTTTGTCCGTAAAGCACAAACATAGTGCTGTGTGAATAGTCAAGTAATAATAAATGGTTACAATACTGCAGCAGCAGTAAGGAAGGGGTTTATTTCACTTCCAGAGTAACAGTTCCACAATGATCAAACTGAAATAGGTCGGTATTGATGATGCAGAAGAGAGTAGAGTTGCCTAGCACACATCACTCAGGAGACAGCAACCACATGTACCCAGGATTCCTCCAAATATACATCTTCAACAGCCCTCCTTGAGCCCTGTCCCTTTCTCTCTCTGTGCAAGTTACCACACGAACCCTCACAGAGCAGCAGTCAGGAAAGAATGAGGGGATGTCAGGATGCACAAGTTATTAAGAGAGATTCAAAACAAGTACAGGTGTGGCTATGTGCATCTATCTCTTCCATGATCAATATTAGATGCATAAGTGGAAGGAGGAATCTCTCCCTGATGGGCAGCTGGGACTAACAACTGGCTACAATGACCCATTCAGACTTCCTCAGCTGTTACTAAACCAGGGAAAGCCCATCCTCCTCATTGAGGCCTTGTCTACACTACAAAATTAAGTTGATCTCAGTTAGGTCAACATACAGCCACCCATGGTAATTACTATGATTTTCCATGTCTACGCTACCCTCCTTCTGCCAGTGGTGTGTATCCTCACAGGGAGCACTTGTACCAACTGAAGCGGGGCAGTAATAGGTGGCTGACAGCCTGAACTGGAGCCCCACCACTGGGGGGCTGACAGCTCAGGGCAAGGAGGCTCCAGCTTTTAGCCCCGCACAGGGCTGACAGCCAACAGACGATGTAAGTAATGCAGTATCTACATGGACACTGTGTCACTCTAACTACATCAACCTAAGCACTGCGCCTCTTGCAGAGATGGAGTTATTAGGTCGATGTAGTGTGCGACGTACTTTGGCGGGAGCAACATTGCAGTGTGGACGCTCACAGAGTTAGATTTGGTGTAGGCACTGCCCCCGCTGTTGTCCCTGAGTACAATAGCCATAAGTGATGTCAGTGAGACAGTCACAAAATGAGCAGCTGGGATTAAGCAACCATGTAACAGTACGTGGCTATCCAATGTGGCCTGTAACCCCCTCTGGATCTAGTTAAATCTCCAGAGATGTGGAATGTACAGTATGGATACACTTCAAAAGTTACAGCAGCACAGCTGCACCCCTGAAGCTGGGCCGCCGTAGCGCTTCAGTGTAGACGCGATCTACACCAATGGGAGCAGTTCTCCTGGAGCAGTACATAATCCATCTCCCCGAGAGACACCAGCTAAGTCGATGGAAGAATTAAACCGACACAATTTTCTAGTGTAAACCAGGCCTTAGTCAGGTCATCGCAGCACAGAAGCATGCTAGACCTGCAAGATTACATGAGTGCACAGCATTGTTTTACACAGGGGCTGCGAGTTGTATTGGCTGGTGGTGCCCGGGCTTCAGCAATATTCAGGGCCTGGGGGCCCAGCTCCACCAATGTTTGGGGCCGCCCCCGCTTGGCACCATCTGCTGCCCCCGCTCACCTCCCCTGGCCCCAGAGCCTGCAGCTCAAGCTCCTGCTGACTCTGCTCTGCCAGCCCCCGGCATCAACTGCTGCTGCAGGGTCCTAGTGCCCCACATTCACTAATGGCAAGGCAGGCTGCCCTTACCCTGCCCTTCCGCCCTAGCCCTGAGCCTCTCCAACGCCCCAAACCTCTCATCCCCAGCCCTAGCCAGAGCCCTCATCCCCCCACACCCTAACCCTCTGCCCCAGCCCTGAGCCCCCTCCTGCATCATGAACCCCTCATCCCCAGCCCCACAGCCCTCACCCCTGCACCCCCTCCTATCCCCAAACTCCCTCCCTCTTCCCACACACCCCCTCCTGCCTCCAAACTCCCTCCCAGAGCCTGCACCCCTCAACCCCTCCTGCACTCCCATCCCTTGCCCCAGCCCAAAGCCTACACCCAAACTTCATCCCAGAGCCTGCACCCCTCACCCCCTCCTGCACCCCCACCCCGTGCCCGGAGCCTGCACCCAAACTCCAGCCCAGAACCTTCACCCCAGGCCCCCCTCCCAGAGCCTGCACCCTGCACCCCTCCTGCATCCCCAGCCCAGGGCCTGCACCCCAGACCTCCTCCCCCCACCCAAACTCCCTTCCAGAGCCTTAGGCAGGTGGGGGGCAGAGTTTGGGCACCACCAAAATTTCTACAAACCTGCCACCCCTGGTTTTACAGGATTTTCACTCATTCCTTTCAGGAAGGACCCACAGGATTGTGATGTGTAAATCCTCTCAAAGCGTTTTCTTGTGTAGTCCTGAAGGGGGAGTGAGGGGGATTAACTTTCCATTGAAGAAGTATAGAATCTCACAACCTCACAAAAAAGCAATACTTAGTTTCAAATACCCATTAAGGTTACTAAGTGACAATAATGCAGCTACCTCTCACATCATTTACAAAACCCAAACACTTAAAAGCAGAGAAATGAATTGCTAAGGACATCATAAAGGCCACTACACACACAATAAATATTTTTCTCAATATAAAGTAATGCCTATTTCATTACAACACAACAATGTTAAAATCTCCAACAATCCCTGTAGGAGAGTTATGTTATTTTGGCTTCAGTATTTATCTAAATATTTTCTTTTTAAAAGAATACTGCTTAACAGTAAGATTTATCGAATGACAAACTTATTTGAAAAATATATTATTCAAATAAAATAGCAAATATAAGTACTGTAACAGAGAAAAGCATAAGTATATGTGGACTTGTTGACCAATGTGGCATTAATATGTATATATAACTTTTATGGTCTTGATCCAGCAAAAGCACTTAAGCATGTGCTTCACTTGAAGAATGTGATAAATACCATAAACATCAATTGGACTACTAACATGCTTAAATTTCAGCACATGCTGAAGTGGTTTGCGGGATCAGGGCCTATGTTTCTTTTTCTAAGCATCTCGTGTAGCGTTTATATTTTGAGCTTACCAATGAAACAACAACTATTTTGGGCCACCATTATGGTTGCTGCATTGTGATGAAACACGTGCTTTATAACAATAATATTCCTGTTTATTATGTGTGCAATGTAAGACTTACATGCCACAACTATGTGTTTGCTTGCTCTTAGTTGCCCCTTGCCCTTAGTTTCTTGGCTTTAGTAACAATGTGAGAGCTAACTAAATTGTTGTCAATCAGCAACCATAATTGTTAGAGAGGTTTTTTAAATGAAGTTTTGGTTTTGAAATTTCCCTTTTTGGGAGGGGGGGTGGAGGGTGCCGGGGGTAAGTGGAGATAGAATTTTTCCCCTTTCCCACAGGTAGAGGGTAGAAAGTTGTTTTGGTTTTTAAATAAGTGAGACTGTCAGGTCACCAAATTATTAAACTGGGGGGGGAGGGGAAGAGGAACCAGACCTGGCCATGTTAATAATTTCTGAGAAAGCCAATCTCATTCGTTACACACTTAACAAGATATGTATGTTCACCATACAGCTGAGCAAACAACACATGCATACACAGCATAGCCTATCCTCACTCCAAATACTAGTAAGAAACAATAAGCAAATCACAGAAAAGTAGACTAGAATCCAGTTCTCTTGATTCTGCATCCAATGCCAATTCCACGGGTCCATTCTGCCACGTCACTGAACCTCTCTCTGCCTGAATTACCCCCATCAGATAATCTTAATATGGGTTTTCACTTACACAGTGCTGCTTCATCTCATATTTGGGATTGCAGTCATTTAGTATGCCAATAACCTGCTCTACACGACTTTCTCATTGAGCTCAGACTCTGCAGTCTCCATGCCATATGTGCCTGGTTGAGATAGAATTCTGGATGAAAGGTAAGCGAAGGAAGCTTAATCCAGACAAAATGGAGGTGATGCTCATAGATGGATGGATGCAGAAACTATAAGGAATGGGAAGTGTCTGCAATTTATCCTTCAAATAAGGAGTTATGCTCAGCCTCCATTTCAGAGGTTCACAATGGTCTTATTGAAACCATCACCATTCCTAAATCAAGTAACATTTTTGTTCAGGGTGCTTTCGATCATCCTCAAATAGCCTAGACATCCTAGCCTTCCATTCTCATTTATCACAGTAATCTAATACTTTGGTTACTTCCAGGACAGACTACTGTCATACTATGCATTCTACTATAGGCTACTATTGAAAACTACTTGGCTGTTCCAGCTAGTACATAATGAAATGTGGCAGTCTGATATGAGCAAATTAAACCTATGCTCTGCTATTCACCACTGGGAACAATTCAAGAAGTTGATGGATTATCTATAAAGCCCTAAATGGATTGAGACCCAGCTGTTTCCTAGAATATTCCATCCCTGTGCCTTGGCGTGGCAGTTACAGAATACTCGTGCCATCTGGGGCTACGGTTGGACACATGAATTTGATGGGATACGGTATTTTTGTTAGAAGGGGGCTCTTTCTTCAGGAATACACTCCTTCTTGCACTCCATCAAAGCCAGAGTTTGCTGATCTTTAGGTCACACTGCAAGATGATGTTCAGTCTGACTCTTTAGCCAGAAGGGTATTCGGTGAGCAGAGGGGAAAGGTGGGAAGAGGTGGGAAGCAGTCTGGTCTTGAGATATTATTGTATGGCCATTAGGTATTATTTATTTTAATTATAATTAATAAAACACCATCAATTATTCTTACATGGAGTGCAAACACTTCCTAGTCACACCCATCTGAACAAACAGAATTTGCTAAAACCCAGAAAAACTTAGAGGACATTAATTTTAAATGTCAGTTTTCAGAGAAGCCTTAAACAATCTTTGCTAGTCAAACATAAGCCTTAACATTTAAATGTTCATTCCACAGTTAAAAGGAAAACACATTGCAAGGCTAATAATTTGTTAGACCTTGCCCATTTCCCCCCTCCATATATATATTACTACAAAATTGCACTCAACTAATTGGAATCATCCTAATTTAAATAACTTGGCCTGAAAAGTTGTTTAAAGCATGTAAAGTGTTCCTTAAACCAGCACTCAGGAATACTGAACTATAATAATGTGAGTCACTCAATATTTAAAAGGCAGCACCCAAATATACAAAGTAGGACCAAAAAAACAAAAAGAAAGCTACAGTATTGTCTTAAGGATATATTTACCAATTATGTTTCAGCAAATGCGGTCTTCCTCTTGGAAACTACCAACATATAAATAATAGATTATCCTTAATATTTATTGTTGTTATAAAGTCTTGAAAGATTTGCGGAAAAGACTTTCAGGTATAGACAGGCTACACAAACATCTGAGGAGTTCTGTGGAAGTTTTCCACACGTGCATAAAACTGGGTAAAGATTCTCTTGACCTTTGCTCCCCAACCCCTTTTAAAAAAATTGATACAGAAAGCAATAAAAAGAAAATGTCTCACACTAATCTAGATAAATGTCTGATTATCTTTCCTTTCTTCACATCTGTAGCTCACCAGCCAGCAGGAAACAGTTCTATTTCTGTTATTTTTCTAACCAAAATAGCATCAACCCTTTCAAGAAAATATACTCCTCAAAAAAATACCAAAAGCAATTAGTCTCTTTCAAGAACTACTTGCAGCTATCTACCACAGATTTTTATAAGCACCTCACTTTCCTCCCCCCGCTTCTGATATACAGCGAGAAGCAGCATAAGTTTTGCCAACATATATATTACAAAAAAAAAAAAAAAATTACAATAGATTTAATTTCAGCTATACAAACATATATTACAAATTGAAGTGGCAATGACCACTATTCTTAAAATAGCATAACTTTTCCATTCTAACTGCACTCTCCCCTACACTCCATGTTCAATAGCTCAAAACTTTCTGAAACTGTCATGTTTTGGGCTAAAATTTTCCAAGAGTGATTTTTTTCTGGAAAATTGTGTTCAGTAATATAATTATGAGCAGGGGGGAAAAAGAGTGCACTATTCCAATTATGAAAATAATTATTCTACCCTTTTGTGAACAAGACTACAACTGAAACGTCCTAAAGTGAAAAGCTGATTTTGAATTTACAGAACAGCCCCCAATGACAAGAGCTGCTTGAATTCAAAACTATTGAATTGAATTGAAAAAAAAAAAAAATCTCATTCTCAATAAGTTTCAGAAACATTCAGCTAAGGACGGTTGGGCTGTGCATGCCTGCATAACTAACTTAGTTGTGTATTGGAAACAACAGTGCAGGTACACATGGGTTGAGGCAAGCACTTCCCAGGCTCATTCCCTGTAGAGTCTGCAGAGAGTATCAGGCCAAAGAAATTAAGGAAGACTACTGCACATTTTCTTACTTTAAATCTGCCCCTTGTGAATATGCATAACGATATAATTTAAAGATGCTACACGTGTTTCAATTATTGAAAAATAAATTGTCAGTTACTTTGAATTTGAGAATTAGTATATGGTCAAATGGACAACCATAACACATATGCAAAGAGAACCAAGTTAAAGTTCAATTTGCCACCTTAACATTCTCATGACAGTTTTTTGTACAGAAAATAATATTGTTTTCTCAAATTACCATTGGGCTAACACCTGGTCAGATGGTATCCAAGTCTGATACTGCCAAATAAACCCTAGACAAAACAGATTACAGAAGAGAAAATAATATTCACTGAAATCTAATATTAATACTGTTATCAGCCACTTACTAGAGAGAAACCTATACCAGAAACAAACAGCAACTTAGCACTATGAAGCATGTGGTAGAATTTAAAACATTTCTGAAAGTTCAGTTTCATAAATAGCTGTTGTTACATACTGAAGACAATAAAAATATAGTGTCAATTTAATATTTATTTTTATAGCTGGAGGGTGAAAGTGATCTCTCTCCTGCCACCCATCTCCACTCTCTGACAAACAGAGGCTAGGAACACCATTCCTTACCCATCCTGGCTAATAGCCATTAATGGACTTAACCTCTATGAATTTATCCATATTTTTTCCTCTTTTAAACCTTGTTATAGTCCTAGCCTTCACAACCTCCTCAGGCAAGGAGTTCCACAGGTTGACTGTGCGCTGTGTGAAGAACCACCTCCTTTTATTTGTTTTAAACCTGCTGCCCTTTAATTTCATTTGGTGGCCTGTCATAAATATAAAGGGAAGGCTAACCATCTTTAAATCCCTCCTGGCCAGAGGAAAAACCCTTTCACCTGTAAAGGGTTAAGAAGCTAAGATAACCTCGCTGGCACCTGACCAAAATGACCAATGAGGAGACAAGATACTTTCAAAGCGGGGGGCAAAGGGTCCTCTCTTTCTGTCTGTATGATGCTTTTGCCGGGACCAGAGCACAAAGGCAGGTCAGAACTCCTGTAAAGAGTTAGTAAGTAATCTAGTTAGATATGCGTTAGATTCTGTTTTGTTTAAATGGCTGATAAAATAAGTTGTGCTGAATAGGATGTATATTCCTGTTTTTGTGTCTTTTTGTAACTTAAGGTTTTGCCTAGAGGGATTCTCTGTGTTTTGAATCTGACTACTCTGTAAAGTATTTCCCTTCCTGATTTTACAGAGGTTTTTCTTTTACTTTTTCTTTAATTAAAATTCTTCTTTTAAGAACCTGGTTGCTTTTTCATTGTTCTTGAGATCCAAGGGTTTGGGTCTGTGTTCACCGATGCAAATTGGTGAGGATTTTTATCAAGCCTTCTCCAGGAAAGGGGGTGTAGTGCTTGGGGGGATATTTGGGGGGGGGGGGGAGAAGAGGTTTCCAAGTGGGCACTTCCCCTGTAATTTTTGTTAGACACTTTGGTGGTGGCAGCATAAGGTCCAGGACAAAAGGTAAAAGTTTGTACCTTGAGAAAGTTTTAACCTAAGCTGGTAAAGAATAAGCTTAGGGGGTCTTTCATGCAGGTCCCCACATCTGTACCCTAGAGTTCAGAGTGGGGAAGAAATCTTGACATGGCCCCTAGTACTTATATTATGGGAACAGGTAAATAACTATTCCTTATTCACTTTCTCCACACCACTCATGATTTTATATACCTCTATCATATCCCCCCTTTGTCTCCTCTTTTCCAAGCTGAAAAGTCCTAGCCTCTTTCATCTCTCCTCATATGGGACCCGTACCAAACCCTTAATCATTTTAGTTGCCCTTTTCTGAACCTTTTCTAATGCCAATATATCTTTTCTAATACCAGTATATCAGTAGCCCTATAATGATTGCTGACATTTCAAAAGCAAATGAAGAGCCTAGAGAAAGTATTATAATTCCAATGATAACTTTTATCGGGTTAAACTAAACAACAATGCAGTATCATCTCTGCTGACTTAACACATCCCAATTTCAGAACATCTACTTGTATAATACAACAGTTATTGTGTAAAAGCAATAGCAGAAATATTTGGTGTAGGTGGAAAGGGAAGAGACAGTCCACAGGACAAGGTAAGTTTATTTACCCCACTAAATTTTTAATTTTGTAGTTTCCTGCATTTTGACTAGAGTACATCTGCTTCATCCCACAATAAACCATAGGTTGGAAAAACAACCACACATCCAAGGAGGAAGGTCGGCTACGGAAGATACCCACTTGGTTAATGAGGAGCAGAACTTGTAACTACATTCATCTATCTAATCTGCTTCATAGTGTTTCAGGGACCATTTCCCTGAGACAAGCAAACTTTTTAAAAATGTACCAGCTCTAAATTGAAACCTCTTTTCCCAGATAGGCTTCAATTCCTAAGAACTGAAACAAGGCAGTTTTCTTAGATTGTAATTTGCTCTTCACTAAATCCAGTTGCATTTTAAAGTGACTAGAACCAAACTGATTACGATAGGTGGACTTTTGGAACTGCTGCCCCAAACAGCTGGAATAAGCTACCTGTTCTGTTTAAGTAGCTACTGTCTACTTTGAAGAAACTTTTGAACTATCATCTTGAAAGAAACTGAAATAGTAAGCCACATTTTAGTGTAAATAAGGTCAGATTTGGCCTTTGGACTGCAGAGTGTTTTCTACTATTTTAGGTTAATTGTCTTGCATATAATATTGTTGGCACAGCACTGAGCATGTAGCTATAAAATTGTATGACTGCTGTTTCTCAACAGCCCTCATGAAAAGGAGATGCTTATTTTATAAGGTTATCTCAGTGAGCAACATTTTAAATATTAAATGTGTACTTCCTCATTCACAGTGAGGAAAAAAAAAAGTGGAACTCATGTTACTTATGAATTTATTGCAATGCCCTCTAGTTGGGACTGCAGCCCAAGACCTCTCAAACTCCAGATGATGCAGAATGTGGCAAACTGTTTATTTAGTGGCATTTTCTTCAGAGAGAGTACATTATACCTGTGCACCATAGTAAACAGCAGCTTCCAGGGTAAGGTTTAAAGATTCTGATTTTAACTTATAAGAGCACTAAATGATTTGGGTTCTGGATACCTTATAGACTTTCTATCTCTTTGCATGATACCCTGGCAGTGGAAAACAGCAAGGTGCTTAAGCAAACAGCTCCCAGGTTTAAAAAAAAGAAGATGCTTTCTCGAAGGATATTTTCAGTCTTCAACTTCACAACTTGCTCCCTCCATCTCAGTTTGTCAGAGCCCAGATTTGTTTGCCTTCCAGCCTTCTGGAGGGTACAGAGGATAACTAAGATTCACTGACAGAATTTTGATATGGACAATGGTCCTATTTGTACCATGGACATGCCCTTAGAGCGTGGACAGGTAGTTTTTGTTGTTAAGCTTGAAACTGTAGCCATCTGAGCTGAACCCACATGTAATATCACATTACTAAATTCACATCCAAATAAAACAGCTAAGTTACTTAAAGATCTGATCCTGTCACTCTTACACATGTTGAGTAGTAACATACGGTGAAAGTAATACCACTGAAACTTGGGGAGACAACTGCTACTCCACATAAGTAAGTGGAGCAAAATTGGACCTTCAATAAATAATGCTGAAGCAGAAGTCTTAGTTGAGGAGCAATGCATAATTGATCAGTCTAATGTGGTCTTCAAAGGCAGTTTTCTCTCTTTTCATTTCCCATTTCATTATTCTTTAGTCAAGTAAACAAGCTTTTTGTATTTAATTCAGGAGAAGAGCTGAAATTTAACAGTTCACTTTGAGCACTGCCAGTTTTAGAAATGACAAAATATATATTTATGAAAGGAGCAAGACAGGCAGTCCTATTAAGATAAACACATTTGATTAATGCTATGATATACACAACATTAAAAAAAAATCCACTACTGAATGATTACCATATGGTGGTTCTTTGCAGATGGAGTTTTCACCAGTGATCAGCTGTACCAAAACATCTAAAAATAAAGTCATCCTAAACTAACAAAAACAATTACCCGCAGAGGCTTTTGCATTCTAAGCTAAAGAATCAATACAAGCTGCAGAAATGTTTCAAGAAAGTATGTAAACAACCACTTGAGAAAAATAGCAGTGTAAAACTATACTGCCCCACAAACTTGAGCAATAAATGTAGTATACTGTTTGGGTCTCTTTCAAAAGTCTATTCTTAGCTGTCAGAGAAACCCAATCCATTTAAGTAAAACCTTGGCCTACACACACACACACAGACACACACAGAGTAAGTGAATCTTAAATCTAATTTCAATGAAACGGACTAGCTGAGTCAAAGAGCAGTTCCATGGTGTTCTTTGCTCCAGTGGTTTCACGTAACCACTGATCACCACCAACCACTACAATAGCAAACATACAACACGCAAACTAAATGGGAGTTGTCTGTCTAAATATACCTACTTTTAAATAATGCATCATGAGTTATAAGATAAAGTGCTAGTGAAGTATTTATTACATCTCTTTTCTTTAACAAAGGTATATCACTTTTAACTCTTTTAGGTGAAGAGTTATTTATTTTCTGGTTTGCATACTGTGAGTTGTAACTGATAAAGTAAGAATCTAGATTTCCTGAACGCACACTGCACAACAGTTAAATAAATCAATAGTTAGTTTTTCCTATACAAATCTGATTCACACACACAAAACAAAAAAAAAAGGAACAAAAGATGCAAGCTAAGTTAAGTGAAAGTGTCAATTCATTAGGTGTCTTTTTAGCATACAAGACTACAGGAGACTTGTGTGATCTTATTTCTCTGATTCTATCACATTCGTATACTCCATAACATCTCTTTATGGGATTATGAACCTTTTCAGAGATGCTTGAAAATTAACAAACAAACTTAACATTGCTATATTAAAAAGAAGTGTCATACGCAATTTAAATATTTTGAAGATAGTCACATACAAGAGATGTCAAGACTGAATTTTTTTGTATAGTTTTAAGTTTAAAGAATATGCAATATTTGTCAAAAACAAATTTTAATTAATGCTTTGCTACAAGATTTTCCCCCAATGGGGAGAGTACAGATATGTAATAGTAAAACTGACTTTTAGTAAACAAAAGGGAATGTCACAGTGCTTCTCAAGCTATCTGATGTGGGGGACCGGCAATTTTTTTCCCCAATGTGCGTGCAGATCGGCAGCTGACGGCTCGCGGACTGGCACCAGTCCACAGACCACCACTTTGAGTAGCACTGGAATGTGCTATCTTCTTAGCAGGGGATTTCTGAGTAAGATTTCTTCCTACCCTAAACTGTTGTATAGTGTTACTCTATGCTGTTAAACAGTTCATGCTTTTCACCTGGAGGTGGTTGCACTTAATCTTTTACTTAAGTGAAATCCATACTCTGCCATTGATCCTCAAACTACCTGTTGTATAGACAATGTGGGCATGCAGAGTCTTTTTGCCCCTAAAAACTGATTTTATAAATTGCCGAGTTGTACAATGTCTTTACTGTCTTCACTACATCCATAGAAACATTAACTTCAATGGGTCGTTGGCAGGCAGAGTTTCTCTGTACTGATCCAGTTGCGGGATCAGGGCATAGTTTGTAAAGTGTTTTGAGAACCTCCTGAGTAGGAAAGTATTTAGCACTGGCTATTTAGAGCCTCAAGAGCAATCTTATCTGCATTAGTTTTACAGGAAAGGTGTGAAGTCGATAAGAAGGAGAAAGTAATGTAAGGTTTCAGAGTAGCAGCCGTGTTAGTCTGTATCCGCAAAAAGAAAAGAGGACTTGTAGCAGCACCTTAGAGTCTGTAAAGTGCCACAAGTACTCCTTTTCTTTTTAAAGTTATGTAAGCAATTCCCACCTGGGTGACTTCAAAGCCCCGAGCCAGCCAGAAGACTTTCCCTTAGGCGTGAACATTAACTTTCGGCAGCTATTTTTCAGTATTGACGCCTAGCCGGAGGAATGGCTAGGTGTTTCCTTCCACATTTCCAGCGTGGGTTTCAAACGGAAATCATGTTGCCTTCGTAGCTCTCCTGCTTTCAAAGAGGAATCGTACGGGCCCTTGTGGGCTTCAAAAAAACTCGTGCCTCTACTTGGCCGTAGGTAAGGCGCTGGTCGCGGGGGCTCGAGAGCTCCCCACGAGCGGGGACACGCACCGGACCCAGCCCCGCCTGGCGTTCCCCGCAGCGCCGAGGCCGCCCAGCTGGGAGCCCGCGGGGCAGGCAATGGAGAAAGCTCCGGGGCTGGGCTTCGGCCAAGGAAGAGGCGCTGGGCGGGCTGGACGGATGCTGCCCCTCTCCGCCCGGGACGCAGCAGGCGGCTCGCACCGAGCCCGGTCGCTCAGCCCCCTGGCAGGCGGGGACAGAGGCAGGCGCCCCAGCTCGGGGGAGGCAGGAGGAGACCCCAGGGGCTGGGGAGGGACGCGGCCGTCTCTCGGGCTCCAGCAGACAGAAGCCCCCCGGGTGTGCCGGGGACCCCCCTCCTCCTCCTCCTCCTCCTCCGCCCGGCGCGGCTCTTACCTTGCTGCGGATCTGGCCCGAGGTGGACACTTTGCGGATGAGTTTCTGGGGGCCCTCGTGCTCCCCCTCGCTGTCCGACGACTCGTCTCCCGCCGCCGCCGCCGCGGGCTGGGGCGGCTGCTGGATCCCGGCCCCGCTCATCCTCGCCTCGGCCCCGGCCATCTTCTCGGACTCCTGCCGAGAGAAACACACGAGTTCGCCTCAGCCCGGGCTGCCGCTCCCCTCCCCGGGCAGGAGGCGGCGCAGGGGGAGGAGGAAGCGGAGGCGGCGGCGGCGGCGGGGACAAGCCGAGGAGGAGCCCGCAGCCAGCGCTGGAGGAGCGGCCCGCCCGGCCGCCATCTTCCGCCACCCCCAGCGCTCCGGGGCAGGGCCGCGCTACCGGCTCCCGCCTGAGGGGGAGGCGACGCGCTCCCCCCCCGAGCCAGCTCCCCCGCCGCACAGCCCCGGCGGCAGCGGCTCAGAGCAACCGGCTGGATACCGCCCCCTTTAAACTGCTGCCTCAGGTCGGCGCTGGGGGGCGTCGATCCCCCCCCCCCCCGCCGCCTCCTCAGTCTGGCCGGCGCCTGAGCCGCTGCGGGGGGCTGCGCCTTCCCCTCCCCTGCTCGGTGCCACTTTCCGCGCTACTTGGCTGTTCAAAGGCACCTATGGCCGAAGGGGGGGGGGGGGGAGCAGCCGTAGGAGCCACGGCGTGCCTGGGCGGCGGGCAGGACGAGTGCATGCCCCCGGCCAACACAAACACACACCGAACGCGGGCCCGTCGCACCGCGGCAAGCGCCGAGGCTTTAGGGTTCGCTGCTGGAGTCTCAGCTGCTGGCTTCGCTCCCGCAGCCGCCCTCTGGCCGCTGCGTGGGGATGCTGAGGCGCTGGCCGGCAGGGGTGCTGGAGCTGGAAACCGTGCACGTGGTGTTTGTTGTTACTACTTCAAGCTTGCTGCACCCCCAGTTCCAGCACCCCTGCTGGTAAGAAGTCGAGTCTGTTCCCCTAGAAGTCAATGGCTCTGTCTTCCTTGCACCACCCAACTTTTTAACCTGGCTGTAAAAATCCGAGTGGAGACAACGCACAGGTATCGGAGTAAAAAAGAAAAGCAGTACTTGTGGCACCTTAGAGACTAACAGATTTAGCAGCCGTGTTAGGCTGTGTTCGCAAAAAGAAAAGGAGGACTTGTGGCATCTTAGAGACGAACACATTTATTTGAGCGTAAGCTTTCGTGAGCTACAGCTCACTTCATGGGATGCATTGGCTGTAGCTCGCGAAAGCTTATGCTCAAATAAATGTGTTCGTCTCTAAGGTGCCACAAGTCCTCCTTTTCTTAATGCACAGGTAGTTCTCCATGTAGCTAGTAGGAGTAGACCCCAGGTGGGAGGGGTAGTGTTGACTTCAAACTAGCTACACTGAGGTGAAAAATACCATGCCCCTTGTCTCCACTAGGATTTTACATCAAGATAGCTGTCTCTAGATTTAAAAAACAATACACCTTTATTGTAGTGAAGACAAAGTTAGTGACCCCAGTGGTAGTGGGACCAGCATACCTAGCAGTAAGAAACACTATCTGAGGGTTTATCTACATTACAAAGTTTGCAGCTTTGAAGAGGCAAGACTTCCTCTAGTGTGTATCACAATAAAAGTGCTTGCACAGGTATAACTTGTTGTGGTTCAGGAAGCATAATAATATATCCCAGCATAAAGCACCTTTATACTGGTATAACGCCATATGCAGTAGGATTTATAATTATATAGGTGTTTTTTAAATCACACTCCCACCAACATAGTCATGTTGATATAATTGTCTAGTGTAACGTAGACCTGTCCTAAGGATTTATACTATCACCTGTCTCTGCAGAATCTGAGCCCCTTCAATGTAATATCAATTAGCAATAACAAAGTCACTAGTGGACTTCATGGAGGTTTTTTTGTTTTTCCTCCTTTTTTGAGGTATAAAACATTGCTTGGGATTGGGTTATGTGTATGTAGAAAGCCTTTACAAATAAGACACTACTTTGCTCTAGATGAGAAAGACCTTTGTTGCGTTGGGTCAGTTTAAAGTTTGAACCTTAACTTGTAAGCTGTTTGGGGCAAAGACTTTTTGTTCAGTTCCTAGCACCGTGAGGTGCTGGCCCATGACTGGGGCTTCTAATTGCTGCCACAATACAAACAAACAATAAATAACAGGACACCACTAGTATCTTTTGGTTTTCTCCCACATGTCTGAAACATTACACATCTGCAAGGACAAGTTTACGGTTACTTTCTCGTATTGTCTGTCCATGTCCCTAATGACCATATTTGTTGTTTTCTCCATTTGCATCTTTTGCTTATTGTCACTTCTTTAGTCTCATGTTCTGCTGTTCAAACTTTTGTGACATGCTGCAAAAAAGTGTTTCAGCTGTGAGAATCTCTTTTAAAAATCATCCTTGTGGCCTGTTGGTTTATAATCAGTGTATATGGATAAGTATTTTATCAGAGAAACGTTGAAGAAAAACACACAAATGTTTGTCAGTGTGTGTATTTAACATAAGGCAAAGAACTGTATATTTCATCCACAATTCCATTCATGTTTTTAGAAAGGAATCTGAAATCCCCGATATGTTACAGAACAAAATGGAAACCATAGTTTAGGTCCCACTCCTACAGACACTTATTCATGTCCTTAATTTCACATACTGTGAGGAGTCCCACTGATTTCACAGTATGGGAAATTAAGCACTGCATAAATCTTTGTAGGATCGGGGCCTTGGTTTCATGTTATTGTGTCAGATGCTTAAAGTCAGATTCTGCCACCCTTACTAATGTTAAATAGTGCCTTACTCTACTGGAAATATTCTAAAGGAATTTGTCCATTTCTGTGTCATTCATTGGAACAGTTACCTTTAGGGGCCAAATCCTGCCATAAGTACCAGACCACAGATATGATAACTGGCCGTAATACAGCACTTTTCATTCTAGCTTAATTGCCTTTCATTGTGGGTAACAAAAGAAGCTAATGGATGAATATGCCCATGTTTAATTCTTCTCCAAAGGGGAACTTATGTGAGTCTCCTTTTCTATAAACGTATGATAATGAGATGACAAACTGCAACAGATCCTGACTCATTTACAAATACTTGAGTATACTTTAGGAATGTGTATTCAAACTGAATATTTGTGTGTGTTTGGTTAATATTCAGATACTAACAGGACCTCACATGCAGCTATATCTTGATCTTATAAACACTTGCTACTACATTAATGCTTACCACTGTGAATTGTTGAATCTAAGTCAATGGAATATCTCACACTGGTAAGCACTACACTGAAGTTATTGGGACAACACATGTGAGTAAGGTGGACAGGCTTTGGTCCCATATTTGCAAGTATGGAGCCTGATCCTGCAAATATTTGTGTATATGAATATTATTATTTCTTTGTATTACAGTAGTGGATCCTAAACCACCTGCAAGGGAACTACAAATTTAACTAGACTGCTAACAGCTTCTTGCAGCCAGCCAAATGCAAAGTAATACATCTAGGAACAAGAAATGCAATCCATAGCTACAGAACAAATGGAGACTATACTCTGCAAAACAGTGACTCTGAAAAGGATTTAGGGGTCATATTGGACAAGCAACTGAACATAAGTGCCTAGTGTGATGTTGTGGCAAAAATGGCTCATGCAAGGATTGAATGTATAAACAGGGGAGTAGTGAGGTGGAGCAGGAAGGTGTTAGCTCTATATATGCGATTGGTGAGACTGATACAGGAATACTGCATCCAGTTCTGGTGTCCACATTTTAAAGGATGTTGAAAAAATGAGAAAGGGACAGAAAAAAGGATGTGGGGTTGGTGAAAATGTCTTTAGGGAGAGATTTAAGGAGCTCAATCTGTTGAGAATATCAAAAAGAAGATTGAGAGATTATTTGATTACAAAAAGAACAGGAGTACTTGTGGCACCTTAGACACTAACAAATTTATTAGAGCATTGATTACAGTGTCTAAGTACCTTCACGGGGAGAAAATACCCCAGGGGTTTTTAACCCATTAGAGAAAGACATAATAAGAACCAATGGCAGGAAGACGAAGCCAGACAAATTCAAATTAGAAATAAGGCACACATTTTTAACAATGAGGGTGATTAACCACTGGCTACCAAGGGAAGTAGTGGATTCTCCATCTCAACGTCTTGAAATCAAGACTGGATGCCTTTCTGGAAATTATGCTTTAGCCAAGCACAAGTTATTGGGCTCAATGCTCGGTAACCTGATGAAATTTAATGGCCTGTGAAATACAGGAGATCCAATTAGATGATCTAATGGTCCCTCCTGGCCTTAAAATGCTATGAATTTATGAAACCCGAAGTAATTGGATGAAGTACAGGAGGGCTAGGAAAACAGCCAGTATGCAGGAATACAGTGTAGCTCCCCAGTGGCTGCTACATCACCTGTGAGCTTGAGCAACAGTCCTAGATGCTCCTTGTACTGTGTAGGAATTGCCAGCTATGTTTAAATATGGATCTGGGAATTCCTCCTCAGGACTGTCCCCACTGCCATCCTTCACTCTTCAAAACCAATGCAAGACTCTTCCCTAGCAGCCACAGGCCTTCAGTTGCGAACAGGGCCATGACCCTCCCCAAAAGAATTATTTGTATCTCCTAATTCAGATTTCAGCTTTACAAAATTGGAATGCTGGGAAAAGAGCAACATTGTTGGGGGGTGTTCTGTGCTAATATTTGATTATCTTTGTAGCAATAGTCTAGATCTGTCCGAGTGGCTGGATATGGCCCATAATTACAGATCATTCATAATATGAGAGTTTTTAATGGAAGTTTGTGTGATAATATGCTCTATATTCTGCAATTAGTTAATGTTTGTAGAGTGCTTTGAAGGTGAAGAAAGTTGTGGAAGTGCTAAATCACCCTGAACTGTTTATTTATATAAATGTAAAAAGTTCTTATTGTAAAAGTACATATTGTGCCTGTACAGAGTCAATTTATAAAACGTTTCTACAGGTTCTACTTTTGAGAGGCGCTAATCGACATAATCAGGGCCACAGTCCTCAAGCAGGCAAAACTGCCAATGATATTTTCCTCATTGAGGACAGTAGGTTCAGGCTCTCATCTTGCTAAACTACTACAATTATACCTTTGTTATTATACTTTATCTTATAACTTAATCACACTGATTTAAGTCAGATTTGGTATAAGAAATTCTCTCCCAAGTTGAGATTTATACATCATGTTATAGCCAACAGTGAATTTGACTGTTAACTACAGTAGAACAATGGTAACACTAAAGGAGCACTTTGCTGTGAGTTAAATTTGGTTCATGGTCACATAGGTGAGACATTTATATGTACTTGCATAGCAGCTATTATATAATATTTGGATATGTTTTTATTCTTGCTTTTCTGTTTAACATATTTCATACTATTTTTAATAGTTGTAAACATTTTAATCAGAACTAAAGCAGATGAAGACTGGTGGAAAGAATAAAGTAAAAGGTGAATATTTCAGTGCAGATCCTCAAGTGGTGAAATCTAGCATAGTCCCATTGAAGTCAATGCTGTTATGACGGTTTTTACCAGCTGAAGTTCTGCCCTTTCATACCCAAAGAACCCCAAAGTGCTGGACAAATCATCTTTTAAAAAAAAAACAAAAAAACAAAAAAAAAACAGATTTTAGCTGTACCACTTTTAATATTGTCAATAGGAACAGCATGACTGAAACCCATCTACAACAACAGCATTAGATATTATTTACTGTGAGAAAAAAAGATTTGATCATAGAAACATGAGCAAAGAGTTCCAGCTCTCATGTTGATTCTCATGATTTTGGGCAAGTCACCGCACCTTTCTGGCACAGTTTTCCATATGTAAAGTGGGGATAATACTTATTAATGCACCTCACAGGCTGTTCTGAGAGGAGCTGGTCAAATAATGCAATTAGATTAATAATTAATTAAATGTTTAATATTTTTTAAAAATAATTAATAAAGCATTGTTCATCTCATTATTAAATAAGTATTAAACCATTTCTAATTGTTAGGATTACTGTTTGTATACAAGTGCTAAGTACAATTGTTTAAGTGGACTTGGTATGCTGGGCAAATAAATTTCAGGTGATTATGCACTGCCTGTCCGAATTCTGTTATTCTGCCTGTTAGTCTTCACACGACTTCCTTAATAATAAAAAAAGCAAAGCAAAATATAACAATATATCTGTATACTGTTGTTGAGCAGAATGGCTACAGAATTTTTGTCACAGTGGTAGCTGTATTTCAGTGGTGACTGAGGTTGCTCCGTAAGTACAGGCTACAAAATCCTATCAGTATACTTCTAGATGAAGAGCTATAGAATATCATGAAAAAGGCAATATTAGCCAAGACAAAGGGATTATTTTGAAAAGTAGCAGCTCTTATGTCCCACGAGAATGATCATACAGAAGAGCAAATCCACACCATAGGTGGCCAGCATTAAGAGACAATAACTGAGTCTAGACTCTTAGAAGTGTTACCAACCATGTATAGGTTTCAGAGTAGCAGCCGTGTTAGTCTGTATTCGCAAAAAGAAAAGGAGTACTTCACTCCGATGAGGTGAGCTGTAGCTCACGAAAGCTTATGCTCAAATAAATTTGTTAATCTCTAAGGTGCCACAAGTACTCCTTTTCTTTCAACCATGTATACCACACATTGTATATATTTCTAATTTAATACTCACAAAAATTGGCTGATCCTTCAAGCCTAACACAAACAAAACTATTGAATCTCTGTATGAGGACTGGGCTTCACAATCTTATGTATTACTTCTACATATTTGAAATTACTAAGGGCCTGATCCAGCTCTGGCTGGAGTCAGTGGGAGTTTTCCCCTTGTAAAAGTGTGCCCTAAATTCAGAAAATAATTGCATGGAAGTTTGAAATTTTACTAAAGTATAGCCCAGATTTTAGAAGCCGGTGAACTTGTGTTTTCCATTCCACACCCATTTTTGGTAGTTTACAGAGAATTATTATAGGAATAGCCATTCCATGTAACTGTGGACAACTTGAATGGGTAATTAATATACACTGATCTGGAAACTGCAATAAGTGGAGTAGCTGCCCCTAAAATGTTTGTCCCTCTCTATGGTTTTTCAGGGTCTGTGCACTTCCTAATTTTCCCTGCTGCAGTTTCCTCTATGAAATTATTTTGTTTCTTAAATAAAAAGTCAACTGAAATAATTGTGATGTGGCTCTTACTATAAAGATGCAACCGGCTAACACAAAAAAAACAAACATTTTGTTCTAACAGAGGTTACAATTTTGCCTAAAAAGAAAAGGAGTACTTGTGGCACCTTAGAGACTAACAAATTTGTTAGTCTCTAAGGTGCCACAAGTACTCCTTTTCTTTTTGCGAATACAGACTAACACGGCTGCTACTCTGAAACCTGTACTTTTGCCTAGAGCATCACTAAAGCAGGTAACTTTAAAACTGCATTTATTTTTTTGCTCTGATAATGCAGACATTAAATGTTAACTAGAGGTACCTGGGCAAATCTTGCCCACCATGAGGGGGGTGATTGAGAGCAGATTTGTTTCTTGTTTAGTCAAAGCAACTGCATGTGTGAAGGAAGGAAATGTGCCTCAATCGTTCAGCCAGAAATGACCCTAGGATTTCCAGCCTGTGGGACTGAATTTGCTTTGTGTTCCGAGTTTCTGCTGAGTTTTAGACAGTGGCGTTCAATGTAAATACTTACAATTTAATAAAGTAACTATTAAATGGGAATCAGATTCACTGTTTTCCTCCCACGGTGTCTAATCTCTTAGGAAAACTTCCTTTCACATTTATTTAATTGTTTCGGTGTCAGCAACATGTTATTGAAAAATGAGTGCAGCTGTTTTCTCTATCAAAGCTGCTTCTCAAGTAGGATTTGGGAACTCTGTGTAGGGAAAGAGTGGGGACACTGAACTTTCAAACAATACAGACCAAAAATATCCAGGAGTTAAGGGCAAAGAACTATAGAGCAATTGAACAAAGGTTAAGATTTGTCAACCTTACTACTGTTCCATCTAAGCTGTACATGTGTGCACACGCACACAGATCCTAAACCCCGCGCACACAGTGAAACACCACGTGCACTAAAATTTGCACAGAAGATTTTTTTTTGCACACAGCCTGTCAAAAATTTGCACAGAAGAAATTTTTTGTGTGCACAGCCTGTCAAAAATTAGAGGGAACATTGATCTTAACTGTTAGGATTTGAATTTAATTCACTATGGGTGTCTTCAAAGAGATACAGTGTAAGACTACTACAATTTGAAAATGCGAATACAGAAACAACCAGCCAAAAGAGTCTTATCCTGGACCATCTGTACAAAACTGACAATAAAACAAAGTGAAATTTGCACATACAGGTCGGGGTGAAGCTAAACCCCGAGCGGTGGAGACAGCAAGCAGGGGAGAGGAGAGCACTGGACTGACACTTCAGCTTGGAAGGAAATCACACAGCCCTTCAGACACAAACTCATAATCAGATATAGCATAGCCTTGTATTTCATCCATTTCAATTACAGTATCAGGTCAGTATGTCAGAGAGAACACAGCCTCAACAGCCTGAGATCGTGTTAAATCCCACAAGTGACTTACCCACTGGCTATTTTTATCCTTCACTGCACGTTGTGTGTGTGTGTGTGTATTTGCACAATACAGAAAGGCTCAGCAACGGAATCCGGTAACATTTCAGAGGGAAAATTGATATAGTCTAGTGGTTACATAGGTGGCATGATTTCCTTTGACTGAAAGGGGAGACTAGGGTTTGCCTAAACAAACTGACATGCCCCCACTCGGCAGCTTTCTTCAAGTTTGTGTCATATCCTCATTTCATGTTTACCCAAATAAATTTGCCGTCAGCAAGGAAAGGCCCCATCCCTCCAATGTTTTGCTAAGAGAATAGTTAAACCAACGGCATAAACAGGGCTATTTCGATTAGAGGAATGATCTTCCTTTGAAATATGTGGAGAGCTTCAGATTGTTTTCGGGACATTAACCCCCATATCAGAAACCTGGCTCTCTCCCCCCGGTCTTTCCCTGAAAAAACAAACAAACAAACAAACCCGAACTGTTTAATACTAAGGGGATCGTCTTATTTCCTTCCCCCTCCCCCGCCAGCAAAGTTGTGCACTAGCCTTCCGCGCTGAGCCCAGGAATTGCACCAAACCAATGAAACTAGAACAGCAAAATAACTCCACTTCCCACGGAAGAGAAGAGCAGGAACAAACCAGACAGACATTTAGGGACGCTAATAATAGCGGGGAGAGAGAGAGACCGCAGAGGAGCTCTGGTGAGTGGGAAGAAGTGAAGGGGAAACCGATAAGGAGGAACGAGGACAACACAACCCCTTGGCTAAACAATAGCGGCCGGCCGGCCGGCAGGCGAGTAGGAAATGCCTGCGCAGTGCCGAGCGTGCATTGTACCTACCAGTTCCTCCCAGACAGGGCTGCGGGTGCTATAGGAAGGGTGCCCATGCTGCTCCATCACCCCCCCCCCTCACAGCAGGGCTCCCCCCCTCCGGGCTGGGGAGAGCGGGGGAGACAGGGCACCGCCGGCTGCTGCTGCTGCTGCTGCTGCTGCTCGTGGCAATTCACCCGTTTTGCTCTTCTCTCTTCCCCCGTGCACCGCGCTCCCGCCCTCCTCCCTCACCCGTCTCTTTTCACTCAGCCTCCTCCGCCCCCGACCTGTTTCTCTCCCCCTCTCCCCCGGACTCGGCGCGCAGATCCCTCTCTCCAGGGACCCGGCGCTGCAGCTGCCTCGCCGCCCACATGACCCGCCTGTCATCCCCTATATGGGGTTGGACCAAGAGCGGCAGCGTTCGCCGTCCCTGCCGCCTCAGGGAGCTGCGGCGAGCGGCTTCCCCGGCTCCCCCTAGGGCTCTGGAGCAGGAGCAGCAGCAGCACCGAGCCCCCCGCCACTCCCCCGGGGAAAGATGCTGGCAGCCCAGGGAGTGGGGTCAGCGACTCCCGGTAACCGGTTACAATGACAACTGCGCCTCGGGTCTGCTGGAGGGGCGACCTACATACATCGCCGGCTTTCCAGCGTGGCGCCTAACCCCCTGCTCTCTGGCCCCTCTCCGCATCTCCCTAACCCGCGGCTCCCCTTGAAGTCACGAGGGGACCGGCGACTGACTTCAGCAGCGGCGGGAGCCGGGCTTCCGACCCTGCCCCGGCGCTTGCGAGGCCGCCGGGCGCTCGGGGCTGTATCGCCCCGCCCTCCTCTTTTGCGCCCAGCAGGTGTCAATTATCCAGCTCAGCCCCCCCGGAACACGGTCCGGTTAATCTGCTGCCTCCCGCCCCGCGCTCCCGCTGGCTGCCACACGCGCAGCAGGGCCCTAAATGATTAACAGGCAGCGGGGAGCACACGCAATCGCATTTGACGTAAACCGGTTTCAAAAAAATCGTATTGGGGCTGTATCCAGTCTCCAGTGTGGGTACGGTCCAGCCGCCTGCTTCTGCCCGCTTATTTCTTTCTCGAGGGTGCTGAAAGGATCGCCCACTCCGTGTAGACACACTAGAGCGCTCCGGCATCGTGTTGGACTTGTAATTCTTAGTCCCCGAAGAGTGTTGGTCTCCTTCTCCCCCGCCAGAGCGCTGTCTGATTGACCTAACGATGGAGCATGTTTCCGGAGCGGAGTCAGAACCGCAAAAGGATCCGTCTGGTCACACCGAGGCGGCCAGGCCTGCTTTAACACGAGCAAGTCAGATGCGTTGCTAGCTGTCGAGAAAGGTAACTGTGGAGGAAAGAGCATGACAAGAGCTTCCAAATGCTCCCATCACGCAGCTCCTGTCTCAAGTTCTTTACCGCAGGGTCTTTGCTAAATCGGGAACCTCTGGATTTCTCGCTTCACAGTGAAGAACTCCAGGTGGTGGATGGAGTCAAGATCCGCGGGGGGAGACTTTGTCTTTGGGTCTCTAACCTCTAACCGTCTCCGATGGTCTGGGTGCACGGCCAGCGGTCCATCTTTAGGGCCTCTCGGCACCCGCTGACTATCTCCACCGGTCTCCTGCAGGACGAAGTGCGCCGGGGTTGATTTCAAGAGAGTCCCGTGGAGGGTGGGTGGGCAGGGGTACGCCACTGTGTGCTTTTCATTTCCTAGGGCCAACCTTCCTTGTGGCGACTGGCAGGATTTTCTCTGCTCTCCATGCCATCAAGCTTTTTATTAACACACGCTGTGTATACTTTAGACTTCTCAGTTTACTAGTTACCGGAACACCCTTGAACCACAGCCAATGTATTAAAACTGCTTCAAGTGGATGTTGTTGTGCCTCTTTATGAGCCGCAACACGTGTACTCTTTTGCCTCTGCCAGTTGTTGGAGACACTATTTGCCAATTCTACAAGACAGATGGGAAAGCTTGGCACATTTGAAAGGCTGCATGTACAGAAAGACAGATTAAACAAATGAAACTCGAAGAATTGTTGACGACAGCTAAAAACAATACTTACACCATCTTGCACTAACCCAGTGGTTCCCAAACTTTAACAACCTGTGAACCCCTTTCAATAAACTGTCAAGCCTCGAGAACCCCCTCCTAAAAATGAATATTTCCAGGGATTTTCTCCTTTACCTGAGTATAAATTATAAAAGGGATGATCTTGGACTTCTAAAATTAGTTTTTTATGACATGCTTATTACACACTATTATTAATTATTTATCATTACAGTATTTTTATTACATTATGAAAACGGCAACGCTCTTCCAAGATCTCACTTTCACAGCTTGTATTACTTTGAATAAGCCTATTACAAGACAAGGCTCCTACGTTTCATCAAGGAGTATCAGATGTGAAACAGCAAGAAGATATTTAAGACGTCAACTCGAAGAGTTCCTCCTACACAAGCATTCAGGTCTTGAGCAGTCCTGGAAAACAACATAGGTTACAACAAAGCTTAAACTTGTTCTTCATAATAATTTTAAAAACAATACTAGCTGCCTATTTAATTTTCAAAACAGCAAAAACTATCCCCCCTTTCCATTTCTTATAAGGAGTCTTGACGTTTAAATTTCCTCAGTGGGATAGATATGCTTGCTTTGATCTGCTTAGCTCTTGGAAGTCCATGGGCTGCTGGCCCCATGCTGCCTGGGGTCCCGAGGGACAGCTCTGTCTGCCATTAGGGAATTTTTTCCCCCAGAACCCTCTAACATTTTGCAAATCCCCAGGTGTTCACGAACCCTATTTTGGGAACCACTGACTAACCTATCCCTTCTGTATTCCTTTTCATTCCAGCATGCCAGAACAGGCCCTTTTGAATCTGAAGCAATCAAATTGGACTTTTAAAAATAATGTCAATATCACCTATTCAAAAAACACCAATAATCAGAAGAGGATTTACTATTTCTAAACAATAGTTGCAGTTCAAAAGAAACAGGAAGGGAATTTGTCTTTATGATGATACTCTGAAAGATAGTTTTCGTAAAAACGACTATCTTAATCTTTAAAAACTTTCCTTTGGCACTAACATTTTGGGAAACAACTATCTGATCTCTAGTTTTCCCATTTTGTAAAATGTATTGAGAGTATACAGAGACCCTACCCCAAGTAGAGCCTTCTATAACCAGAAAAGGAAGAAGACTGAGAGGACTATCTACACGTGCATTTTGGATTTTAGTTAAAATGATGCAGTCTCATAATGTGGACCAGGTCTGTTTGCACAATGGCTTTTATAGGAATATAGCTTGTTTTGGTAACTGTTATAACTGCATCCACTCTAGGAGGTTGCACCAATTTAATGAAATTGGTTTTTCTAATGATTTGTTAAATCAATGCAAAAACTGTATGTAGACAACCCCAGAGACCCCATGAAGTCCACCATGAACTCTGCTATTGCCAATCTATTTTAGGTGGAAGGTACTCAGTTACCATACTCAGATGGGTGGCAGTATAAAATCCTAAAATGGTGATAGATCAGGTCTTGCAGGTGTAGGATTCAACCTATTTTACCATCTTTTATTATGGTTTCAGTCTGTTTCATGGCATAGAGACAGATCTGCTCTGTAGTAATGGATGGTCTTTTAGAAATGGATCTAGAAGGGAGCTATTCTTCTTGATAGTATTAGATCTATCAGCAATCTGTTGATAGATAGGTGGTGGTGGTAAGACTGTACCCCTGGTGGAAGTAGACAACCTGCTCTTCAGTGGTTCACCTTGTTATTGGAGGGGAGATCTCAAAAGGTAATGATGGGTGATTGCTCATCATTGCCTAAGAGTTTTGTGGGTGAGGGCCAACGAGCTTCTCTCTTGTCACTCCTATTGCTCATGTAGATAAGGTGCTGCTTGGAGATGTGATCGTATGAAGGGTATCTTTACGCTGATGTTATTCGGCTCACTTCTTTTACTGGTGATCTACAGTAGGTTCCGACATGACTGTTGTTTGCACTCTTTGTCATCTGGTCTTCTTTGGCCCTGTCTATACTAGGCTTTTATGACAAAAATGTCACTACTAGTTGGTGTCAGTGGTGTAGCAACAGTAGGTGTGCTAGTGCAGAAAAACTGCCAGCTGCCACTGGCATTTTAAGCACCGTGTTTGTAGACCTGTTTTGAGCAGAGCTGACTGATGTAGTGGTCCCTCTGGAGTCTTGTTTACCCAAGCACTCACTGTTGCTACAACCAATAGTAGAAAGAGTGGGAAAATTTGGGCAAAAACTCTTTGTTGATGTAACTCATGCTAGCACAGTGTTTGACTTTGTTGCTCTCTAGTGACAGATTGACAGAGTAGCATAAAACTCTACTACAACTAACAGCTGAGGAAATTGTTCTTTTAGCTCAAGTGGTAGAGACTCATACTTTTACCACTGAAGGTACCAGGTTCAAACTCTGCTGACTTCATTAATGACTAAGATAGTGGAGTGGAGAGTATATTTGTAAAATTTGCAGATGACACCAAGCTAGTAGGAGTTGCAAGCACTTTGGAGAGCAGAATTAGAATTCAAAGTGACCTTGATAAATTGGGGAACTGTTCTGAAATCAACAAAATGAAATTCCATAAACACATGCAAAATACAGCACTGTCACTGAGTGGATATGGACAGTCACACCTAGTGTTTGGAGCAGGAGTCAGGCTCAGTGGCCCAAGCCGGAGTCAGGGGCCGGATATCACAGAGCCAAGAGTCAGAGCTAAAGTCAGAGGTCAGGAATTGGAGCCGAGGGTCAGAACCAGATTACATAGAGCAATGCAAGGCAAGAACAGGGCTGGGCTGGGAACAGTAGGCACAAGAGCTATTGCAGCCGTGAGCAAATGCTTTGGTCAGCCACTAAATTGCTGCTGCTGGGCTTAAAAGCTGGTCTGCTGACCTTGCCAACCAATCAGGCAGTGTAGCCAATCAGGCAGCCTACTACAGGCCAGGTCATCTTGCCCGAGACTGGCTCTGCTGCAGGCCCTGCTTCCTGACAGTACTGTCCACTCAAGGGCACCTTATAGGGGTCTCGGGGCCTGATTTCTTAGGGTACTTCTGATGGAACTTTTCCACAATGTCTGGGGCATTCTCTACTGGTTCCCAAGACCACTTGTCTAGTCTGTATCCTTCCCTTTCCACCAGGTACTAGAGCCTTACTCTAACTCACAGAGAATAAAGGATTTGGTGGACCAAGTACTTTTCCTGTCCACAGACTGTTATGGGGGGTGGTGGTGGGGTGGAGGAATTTGGGCATAGGTTCTCAATGTAGGGCTTTAAAAGTGAGATGTGAAAGATGGGGTGGATCTTCAAGGAATTGGGCAGCTGTAACCTGAAGGCCAGTGGATTCACCCATTTTATAATCTTGAAGGGGCCCAGGTATTGGCAGTCTAGTTTGGTAGATGGATGGCTTGATTTAAAGTTCTGGACAGAGAGTCACACCTTGTCCCCCGTGGACAGATTGGGGACAGCCTGATCATCTTGGTCTGCAGGTGTTTATAGGCCTTTTTGGCACACTGCAAGTGTTTCTTGAGCTCCTAGTGCACCTGGTGTAGATGGGAGGCTGAATCCATGGTAGCCAGTACCAGAGAACTCACAGACAAGTCTGTGAGTAAGGTGAATGACCTCTTCAGTTGATCAAAGGATGACTGAGTTGACATTGCCCAGGTGAACCAGGCCCCCTTTTGCATCCAGGCTTGGAGAATCCTTTAATAAATTGCCTGCCTGCAGAAATTTGTAAACTCCAAGATTTGCTGCACCCCATGTACATCCTTGGGTGTAGCCCAGTCAGAGATTGCTTCCACCTTCTGCGGGTCCGTGGCGAGTCCCTCGGGGAAGATGGTATATCCCAAGAATTCCACTCTGTCCTTATCAAACTCACATTTTTCAGCTTCATAGACTCAGACTCATAGACTTTAAGGTCAGAAGGGACCATTGTGATCATCTAGTCTGATCTTTTACACATTGCAGGCCACAGAACCTCACCCATTCCTGAAATAGACCACTAACCCCTGGCCAAGGTAATGAAGTCCTCAAATTATGGTTTAAAGACTTCAAGGTACAGAGAATTCACCATTTACACTAGTTTAAATCTGCCAGTGACCCATACCCCATGCTGCAGGGGAAGGTGAAACCCCCCCAAGGTCTCTGCCAATCTGATTGGGGGGAAATTCCTTCCTGACCCCAAATATGGTGATCATGTGGGCAAGAGCCACCAGGCAGATACCTGGGAAAGAATTCTCTGTAATAACTCAGTGTTCCCCATCTAGTGTTCCATCTCTAGCAGCTGGGGATTTTTGCTACTGCCAGTTGCCGATGGGCCACATGCCACTGTAGGCAGTCTCATCATACCATCCTCTCCATAGACTTATCAAGCTCAGTCTTGAAGCCAGTTAAGTTTTTTGTCCCCCTGCTCTTCTTGGAAGACTGTTTCAGACCCTCACACCTCTGATGATTAGAAATCTTTGCCTAATTTCAAGCCTGAATTTGTTGATGGCTAGTTTATATCCATTTATTCTTGTGTCCACACAGGTGCTTAACTTAACTTAAATAACTCCCATGTAGAGTGTGCATAGGATGATTGTGGAGGTCTTAATTTTGGAGAAAATTAGGGTATTAGCCAGGTAAATGATGACAAGTTGGACCAGCATGTCCCTAAAGCTGTGAAGATTATGAAATGCTGGAAGATTGCCGGGGCATTGCACATCCCAAACAGCATGGCCAAATACTCAAAATGAGCATACATGATATGGAAGGCAGTCTCCATTTGTCTACTTCCTGGATCCTCACCAGGTGATAATCTCCACAGAAGTCCAATTTTGTGAAGACCTGGTAGAGCAAAGTCTTTCAAACAGCTCATTAATAAGTTGTAGGGATACCAGTTGTGACAGGTTCCCGGTCACAGAAACTCCATCAGACTATCACTAGATGTTGTGGGATACCACTGAGAACAAACCCCCCTGCCAGAGAAGGTTTCCCTCCACTCCTGTCTTGCTGAGCTGGACACAGCAGTTGGCTACAGCACAGACCAAGAGGTGGGCCATGCCCCCCTGCAGTTCACAGAACCTAAGATTCACTTAGCTCAGGGGCTTCTCAATTAACAGGGACTTTCCCAGCACCCAGTATTCAGTCTTTTTGGAAGACTAAACCACAAATGAATCCGTTTTACTCTGTATAAAGCTTGTACAGGGTAAACTCATAAATTGTCCGCCCTCTATAACACTGATAGAGAGATATGCACAGCTGTTTGCTCCCCCAGGTATTAATTACTTACTCTGGGTTAATTAATAAGCACAAGTGATTTTATTAAGTATAAAAAGTAGGATTTAAGTGGTTCCAAGTAATAACAGACAGAACAAAGTAAGTTACCAAGCAAAATAAAACAAAACACGCAAGTCTAAGCCTAATACAGTAGGAAACTGAATACAGGCAAATCTCACCCTCGATGTCCCAATAAGCTTTTTTCCCAGACTAGACTCCTTCCTAGTCTGGGCCCAATCCTTTTCAGACCAAAGTTTTGGCTTATGGCCTGGGTCTAGCAACCACTCACATACCCCCCTAGTTACAGTCCTTTGTTCCAGTTTCTTTTAGGCATCAGTTTGGGTTGGAGAGGCCATCTCTTGAGCCAGCTGAAGACAAAATAGAGAGGCTTCCAGGGCCTTTTATATTCTCTCTCTTGTGGGTGGAAACCCCTTTGTTCTTCTGTGCAAAATCACAGCAACAAGATGGAGTTTGTAGCCACCTGGGCAAGTCACATGTCCATGAATGATTCAGCTTTTTGCAGGCTGACGCCATTGTTTACATGTTAGTTCGAAAGTTCCCAGGAAAGCTCAGATATGGATTGGTGGCTCCCAAAGTCCATTGTCAGTTAAATGTTTCTTGATTGGGCACTTACTCAGAATAGTCCTTTCTTAAGAGGCTGACAAAATGCTTCACTGATGCTACTTAGAATCAAATACACTGAGATTCAAGTACATAGCCAATATTCATACCTTCAAATACAAAAATGATACACACATGCAGACAGCATAATCATAACTAGCAAATTACAACCTTTCCATAGACACCTTACTTGACCTCCTTTGTACAAGATTTGCTGCAACTATAGGATCTTGGTTGCAACAATGATATATACAGGTCACAGTTCATGTCAATAACATCACACCAGTTTCAGATTGTGATCTTGTTCTGAGCTGGGTAGACCAGACAATGAAAGAAGGAGCCATCTTTCTTTACCATAAAGCAGATTGGGGCCCTTACTACAGATGAGGAGGGGCAAATGAACCCTTTCTGCAGGTTTTCCTCAAGATAACTCTGGAGTTCCTGCAGTTTGGGTTTGGAGAGAGAGTAACTGGGACTCTCTGTCACCGGCTGGAGGTTGATGGGGCAGTCAGCTGCAGTGAGGTGGTAGGGTGTTGACTTTCTTTTTGTCAAACACATCTACATAGTGTTGATATTTAACAGGAATGGTGAGGTCCTGGGGATTGCCACGATCACCTTTGAATCCTCTCTTTATGCCTCTGAATTCTTTAGAGTAAGCCACAAAGGGTTGCTTGTCCTGGGTTGGCTCTTGGGGAACAGGATTGTCTGTGAGAACGGGAGTCAAAGCGTACTGTGGGACCGCCAGTGGATGTGCGGATCATGGGTGACAAGCCAGGGAATGCCAAGGACAATTGACGAATGCAATTCACAAATTAGTTCAAACTAGTTGAGGACTTCTCACTACCTCAAAGGGTAGTTACCTCTAAGGGAGCTGTCTGGTAGATGACTAGTCCTGACAAAAGGAATGACCCATCTATGGAATCCACTAAGTCAGGGGAGGGGCACCAACCCAGCCTAGACCCCCCCCCAATTGGGGGTGGAGCTTGGTGTTTCCTGACCAGAGTACAACTTGGTGGGGCAGCTTGGTGCGAAGTGTCCTGATTCTCTGCAGTACAAGCATTCTTCTCCATGTCAGAGAGCTGGGCTGGACCTGATTGACTTGCATGGCTTTGGGTAATGGAGGAGGGACTGGTAATGGGGGACCCAGGATCGGCAGGGCTGGAGGGAGCAGGGATTACCATCTTTTTATTTGATAGCATTTGCTCAGGCCATCGTTGATCTTGATGTATATGTCAACTAAGGCGACCAGGCTGGAAAGGGATTCCATCCACCAGTGCCAATTCATCCTTAATATAGTCATTGAGGCCAAGCCAGGAATGACACTGCTGGACAGCTTCATTCCACTCGGTGTCTACTACCAAGCGTCAGAATTACACCGCATATTGAGCAACTGGCCACCATCCCTGTCGCAATACCTGAAGGGCAGCTTCAGCTGTATGTTCATTACTTGTGTCACTGAAGATCACCACTATAGCTCTAATGAAGTCCTCAAATTGTCTCAGAAACAGGTTTGAGTTTTCCAGGAGTAGAGACTCCCAAGCCAGTGTCTCTCCAGTAAGCAGGCTAATAATCAATCCCACTGGTCAGTATGACCATGGGCACAGAAGAAAAAGGAATTGACACTGATTTAGAAACCCTCAACATGTGTCATGATCACCAATGAACTTGTCAGGCAGAAGGAACTTGCACTTGTGGAATGTGGGGGTCAGAGCTGAAGGCAGTGTGGCTTGAGCTCGCAGAACTGTATTCTGCACCTGCAGTGGGACAACCCACTGCTCTACGACAACTCTATGTCTCCCACTATCTCTCTCAGAGAGATATTGACCTTTGTAGGATCAATATGTGCTATATCATCTCTAGTCCCCTTATTGTTTGTGTTGGGGCTGCTCAAACCTTGTTGGAGAAGAAGTCAGGCCTTTTGGTCAGAATAGGAATCAGAGCTCAGGGTCAGAACTGGAGTCAGTGGCCAGATGCTAGAGCCAAGAGTCAGAACCAAAGTCAGAATTCAGGAATTGGAGCCGAGTGTCAGAACTGTGTTACCTGAAGTAAGGCAAGGCAGGAGCAAGGCTGGAACAAAGCAGGAACAGGGCTGGGAACAAGCAGGTGAAGGAGCTATCACAGCCGTGGATGAATGCTTTGAGATGTCACCAAACTACTGCTGCTGCTGGGCTTAATAGCTGGTCTTCTGACACTTCCAACTAATCAGGCAGTGTAGCCAATCAGGCAGCTACAGGCCAACTGTGTTTGTTAGGTTGTCCAGAGACTGCTCTGCTGCAGGCCCTAATTCCTGGCACACATTTTATGAAGAAAAAAATCCCTTTTCCTAGGGGTTGGGTCACTTGGTCAGTCTTTTTGAGGCTTGCTGGTCCAATGCTCACTCCATATCATCTCCATCCTCCCATACACAGTCTAGCCACCATTTTCTTGTCATCCTCTTGTTCTCTACTCACGAGAAAAATCAAAGGAACAAATACAAAATGGAGAATAACTGGCTAGGGGGGTCTATTGGATCACAAATTTAATATGAGTCAACAATGTGATGCAATTGCAAAAAAGGATAATATCCTAGGTTGTATGAACAGAAGTGTCATATGTAATACACTTGAGGTAATTGTTCCACCCTGCTTGGCACTGGTGAGGCCTCAGCTGGAGTACTGTGTCCAGCTTTGAGTATCCTACTTTAGGAATGAGGTGGACAAACTGGAGAGAATCCAGAGAGAAGCAACAAAAATGATACAAGGTTTAGAAAACCTGACCTAAGAGGAAAGGTTAAACAAACTGGGCATGTTTAGTCTTGAAAAAAGAAGACTGAGGGAGGACCTAAGAGCAGTCTTCAAATGTGTGAAGGGCTATTTCAAATATGTGAAGGCCTCTATAAATAGGATGGTGATCAATTGTTCTCCATAGCCACTAAAAATAGAACAAGATGTAATTGTCTTAATCTGCAGTAAGGGACATTTGGATATGTCTACACTGGCAGAGTTACAGTGCTGGGAGTTACAGCGCTGCTCAGAAAGCACTGAAGGAAAACTGCTCACACTGTCAGCTGCCTGTGCAATAGTGTGTTCACACTTGCAGCACTTGCAGTGGTATTTGGATCAGTGCACCCTAGGCACCTATTGCACAGAGCATCTCTTCCTCTTCTGCCACTAAGAGTTGTGGGAAGGCAGAGGGGGTCACGGGACATCCTGGGTCCCGTCCCAATGCTCCGTGATGGATCCTGCATTGTTGACCAATATGCTGCTCGCTCTTACTAATACGTCACACGTGGCAGTGGAGTTATTCCTTAAACCAAAAGGGCAAGAGCAGTTCAACATTGATCTCACCACGCAAAGTTATTTCTTGTGGCATTCATGGAGGTGCTGACCACAGTGGAACACCACTTTTGGGCTCAGGAAAGAAGCACTGAGTGGTGGGATCACACTGTCATACACGTCTGGGATGGCGAACAGTGGCTGCAGAACTTTTGGATGAAGAAAAGTTCATGGGACTGTGTGATCAGTTCTGCAGCCCCAGCACTGCAGCGCAAGGACACGAGAATGAGAGCTGTCCTGCCATTGCAGAAGCGTGTGGCAATTCCATTGTGGAAGCTGGCTACTCCAGATTGCTACCGATCAGTCACTAACCAGTTTGGAGTGGGAAAGTCAACTGTTGGACTTGTGTTGATGGATGTGTGCAGGGTCATTAATCGTATCCTGCTCTGAAAGACCATGACTCTGGCCAACGTGCGTGACATTGTGGATGGCCTTGCACAAATGGGCTTCCCAAACTGCGGAGGGGTGATAGATGGCATGCATATTCCAATTCTGGCACCAGACCACCTAGTCACCAAGTACATTAATCACAAGGGGTATTTCTCAATGGTTCTTGAGGTGCTTGTGGATCACCATGGGCATTTCACGGACATTAACACAGGCTAGTCTGAAAACGTGCATGACGCATGCATCTTTCGGAATACTGGCCTGTTCAGGAAGCTGCAAGCAGGGACTTTCTTCCTGGACCAGAAGATCACCATAGGGAAAATCGAAATGCCCATTGTGATCCTGGGAGACCCTGCCTATCTCTTAATGCCATGGCTTATGAAGCCATACACAGGGCACCTTGACAGCAGCAAGAAGCAGTTCAACAACAGGCTGAACAAGTGCAGAATGACTATTGAGTGTTCTTTTGGCTGTTTAAAGGCCCACTGGTGCTGCCTCTATGGGAAGCTGGACCTGGCCAATGATGATATTCCTATGCTTATAGCCGCATGCTGTACACTCCATAATATTTGTGAAGGGAAGGGTGAAAGGTTCATTCAAGGCTGGGCTGCTGAGGCTTAGTGCCTGGATGCTGAATTTGAACAGCCAGAGATCAGGGCTGTTAGAGGGGCACAGCGTGGGGCCATAAGGATCAGGGATGCCTTGAGGCATCGATTTGAAGCTGAAAGCCACTAATATTTATTGCTATGCTTGGGAGTGCAGTGCTTGTAAAGCTAGGAGGTGATTGTGATTGGTGCAGATGATACACTATGAAGGTTTAAGAAAATTGCCTGTTGTTTTGCAGGGCTCTGTTTGTTTTCAAGTAATGGAATAAAACCAAAACAATTCTTTTATTAAAAAACAACATTTGGAGGAGAGAGACAAACAAAAAAACACATCAGCACTGAGGGGGATGGGGGAAGGGAGGGTCCCAAGCGGAGGTGGGGTCCTGGAATGGTTAAAGATTTGTGTATGAACAGGTATCATATCCAACCTTCTCCTTTGGAATACAGTGCAGCACGTAATGTACTTCTGCTGGGCTAAACTGCAGAGGGACGGGCATTGAGTGCAGTGGGTACTGGGAGTCCGCAGGGCTGGACTGTGATGGGGGAGGAGTGGAATGCAGCAGGTACAGACTGGAGCCAGAAGATTGATAAGAGTGTGTTGGAGAGGTCTGGGGGGTGCATGGGAAAGAGTTTTGCAACAGTGGCTGCAGGAGAAGGAGGATGGGTGCGGAGCTGCTTGGTTTGCAGTGCTAGTAGCGCCTGGAATAACGTTTGAAAGCCACTCCATGGCCTCATTCTGGCGCACCGCGTTCTCCTTTCGGTCCCTCTTCTCGCTGTCCCGCCACTCCTTCAATTCTTGTTTTTCAGCCACAGAGTGACAAAACACAGAAAATCCTCTTTAGTTCTTTGTGGCCGCTTTCTAATTCTGTGCAGCTGTTCAGCTGGCGATAACAAAAAGGGAGGCTGGGCTCCTAAGCTCATATCTGTGAAGCCCAAAATGCAACTTTTTACCTAAGCAGTATTGTTTGCAACACACAGACCACTGATTCAGTGATTTAAAACATAGCCACTATTCACATACCTATTACTAACTGACTGACCCCAGGCAAGCACAAATGAGCCACAAGACCCCCAAAATGGTGAGTAATGGCAGGGGCAGGGGAAATCAGTGTTCCAGGACCGTACTGTACACTGGACACGTGGCACTTTGGGAAAGCCAGCACCATGGGGGGGGACTTATAATCATTACTGTCCCCACATTTTCCACAGGCTGTGTTCATTATGGAAGATATTTCACTGCTGAGAGTGAGCAGGGAATCAAGGGACGGACTTCTCCAAGACTGCAGCTTCTGCCCTGGCCCTTATGCGGCTTGCCTGTGTACAGCAATGGTCCCCTCCCCAGTGATGGCAGAGTGGCATGGGAAAGTTACCTTTAATGGGGAAAGAAACAAAGCAGCTCTGCCAAAGAACCTGCAGCAGTGGATTGTGCAGTATCTCCATGGGAGTTTCGGGGAGATCTCTGAGGCAGATCCCATGAAGTGAGGGAGTCAATCAACACCCTGTTCTGCCACTCAGTCTAGACACATGGTGGTATGCATATCATAGAGACACAAGCCTGCTTTCTGCAACCCTCCTGCCCCCAACAACTCGCTTCAGCTATTACCAAAATCAAAGCCACTTACCAGGGCCTCCTCTCCTGCTTGCGCTTCACCAAGCTCCGACAGCTGTGACTGGCTAGCCTCTTCCAGGGTAGAGAAGAGCTCCTGGCTGCATGCATCTCTGACATCCTCTGCCTTTGGGTCTCCCTCCCTCTCCACATCCTTGTCCAAGATTTCCTCCTCCTGGCACACGAGCCACCAAAGTATCCACAGTGGCCTTCACAATGGAGGTGGAGTCACCACCAAGTATTGCGTCCAGCTCTTTGTAGAACCAGCAGCTGATGGGTGCAGCACTGGAGTGGTGGTTTGCTTCCCGCACCTTGTGGTAGGCATTCCGCAGCTTCTTCATTTTGACCCTGCACGGCAGTGTGTCCCAGTCATGGCCCCTTTCTATCATGCATCGTGAAATCTGTCTGTACGTATCATATTTCCTATGGCTGGAGAGCAGCTGTGACTGCACAACCTCCTCTCCCCAAATGCTGATGAGGTCCAGCAGCTCGGCAATGCTCCAAGCAGGGGATCGCCTGATGCATGGAGCAGGCATGGCCACCTGGAAAGATGCTCTGAGACCACTGCACACATCACGGAGCAAACAGGAAGGGGACTTTCAAATTCCCAAGAAATTTAAGGGGTGGGGCTCACGATTGGTCACCTGAGGGGAGGGCAGTAGAATTCAAACTGATGACCAGAGAGGTGAGGACAGGCATTGTGGGAAAATGTCCCAGAGGCCAAATTTCAGCGCTGTAATCAACCAGGGTGTCTACACTAGCACTGGTGGGGCACTGTAGCCCCAGTGCAGAAAGCTCTATGCCTCTTGTCGGGGTGTTTTTTTTTTTTTTTTTTACAGCGCTCCAACTGTGCAGTTTCTGTGCACTAAGTGGTTTGGTAGTGTGTGCACCTCATGAGTTACAGCACAGAAAGCTGCTTTACTGCTCAGAAACTTGCCAGAAAAGCCTCAGATTAGATATGAGCAATAACTTTCTAACCATAAGGCTAGTTATGCACTGGAATAGGCTTCTGGGGATGGGGTGGGGGGTGTGTGTTTAAGAACAGGTTAGACAAAATCCTGTCAGGGATAATACTAGGTATACAACACAGAGGGCTGGACTTGATGACCATCTAAGGTTCTTTCAAGTCCTACATTTCTGTGATTTTATGATTTTGCCCCTAATGTGCAGATGACCACCCCTGCACTACATATTCAAAGAACATAGGTCAAAGAACATATTCAGTTTTTTATATTGGTTTATGTTTCTTCCTGTTACAAACATCTATGCCACTTTGAGTATATTATAGCATTGGTGTGTACTAATTTTCCTCAGTCTATGCGAACCTGTTTCTTCCTTCTTCTTGGTATCTGGCACATAGTAACATATGCCCATTTCAAACAAATTCTTTAAAGACAGATTTCTCTTCAAGGAGGTGTTACTGTCCATCCCTCATTTTGTATATGTGCCAGTTGGCTTTTCTTTTGGGTTAATAATTCTACATAACATTTTGAAATAGGGCTTAATCAACATGTTAATTGGGTTGTTCTTGCCAGAAAGATTTGTAGTTGCAGCTTGCATTAGATCATTAAAATGAGACAGATATTAAAAACAGAGTAAGCTGGTTATATTTGTCAGTCTGGCAAACATTCTGAGAAGACTGAAGTAACACCTGTGGACTACGGAAAGCATTTTAAAGAACTTGCAAGCATTGTATGCTGTCCCATTATATACTGCACATAATGCTGGCAACTTCCTCAAACCCCTCAAGTCATTACTTCTGAAGCAGCACTTTGACAAATTATTTGTAGTAAACAGCTTGTGACAAATTCTGCATTTATCCAGTTCACAGACAGAATGGATTTTATGGATTTGTTTGCTATTCGTTATAGTTCAACAAATGGTTCATGTGAACAAATATTAGCCTATAGATTTTGCTCACAAACTGCCTTCACTTTGTATATTTGCTATTTGTTACTACCCCTGGGTGACTATGATGGCCAGTCCCATGGCATTATTTCCTGGATGAATGAGTGCATATAAAAGAGAGGAAAGGTTTACTCATTTCACTGGAAGTTTGAGTTCTGCAGTAAGAAGCACTTTATGAAATAAGGAGGAGCTTTAGGTTATTTTAGGACATTTTAAGCCTTTTTCTTAATGTGGCACTTTAAGTGAGTAAGGCCAGGCCTGAGAAAATCACTGCTGGAAAAAAACATGGGGAGAGTGAGGCCCTAGTTTAGTATGGTAAGCATGTACATTACTTTAAACACAGGTGGTCCCACTGAAGTCAATGGGATCACCTGTATACTTGAACTTGGGATGTTATGTTCAAGATGGTTTTTAAATTTTATTTTGACAGAGGTGAAGTTTCTGGGGATTCTCAAGTATTCAAGAGCAAAGTCACTGATAGGGGCCAGTTACCATTAAAGTGTTGTCTCTCCCATGAACACAAGGCTCATTCTTGAGGCTGACAATTCCCCTGGAAAGAAGCTGTTGCAGGAGGTCATGATCACTGAGAAAGAAACTGTCCTGGTAGCTCACAAAAAGCTGGTGAAGGACTTTGAAAAATGAATTTTGAAGTACTGAACGTTGTTGTCAATAGAGATCAAGTGCAGAAAGCTATAACTGAGACTCTAGAACTATGGTTGTGTTTCACCATCAATATGATTGAGAAGACTCTTCAGCAAAGGCAAAATGCTATTTTATTTCAGAAACAAAAAATATATGAATGTACATAAACAAAACAAATAAAGAATTAATCTCCAGTTATCATTCACAGCAGCCATGGGGCAGTGTAGAGAACGGATAGCACCAGGAAGCCCAGTGCTGGGGTACCTTATCTCTACTTTTGCAGCATAATGCACACTGATGACACTATATGAATAATGATTGCAAGTGTCCATTAAAACAAGATAGTGTCAGGTTGTCAAGTTGTTTTAAAGATGTGCTGGGTCAGTCACTTCTCAATGATGGAATTCCATTCACTTTTAATAAATTCTAGAGCTTCACTGAAAAATATTTCTACTATCATTGTTCCATTTGGTAAGGATGTTTTTAATGGAAGTGGAATGCATGCCACAGTGAAATAGTTGGATTTTCCATTCAGGGCAGCTGTGGATCTGTCAGGCAAGTGAGAGGCTAAGCAGAATTAGGACCAGAGCAGTGATCCCCAGGAGTAGTCTCACATGGCCTAATCCCCAACTGCAAATCTCAATACTGCCAAACCCATTCTGGTACCACTGTGTCCTGAAAACAGCAGGAAACCTTCAGGAACAGGGCGTATGGTAGGGATGGTTGTTACTGCATTCCTTGTTCGTCAATCAAGATACGTCTTCAGATTTGGCCATGTCATCCCCACAAGTAACCCCCACCCATTCAAGTCCTTCAAGTCATCTAATTTTGGGGGGGGGCTGGTGTGTGGCTCTAGGCAAACCAGTGTTAGGGACCAGGAGGTAGGCAGTCTAGTGGTCAGAGCAGGCATCTAGGTCAGGGAACAGAGTCAAGGGCCAGCACCAGGTCAACTGCTGATAACCAGAGCCCGGGGGTAAGCCAGAATCTGAGCCAGGAATTGAAGCTAAGAGTCAGAGCCAGGGTCAGATATCAACTGCCACAGCCAAGCATCAAGCCAGAGTCAGAACTGGGAGTCAGAGACAGGACTGGTAACCGATGGACAGAAGCAAGGCATAAGGGCAGGAACTGGAGGAGAGGAAAGGATCAGACAGAGCAGGATCACTGTGGGAAGTAGGAGCAAAGGGCAGGGGCAAGGCAGGAATCAGGAACTGGCTTGGGTGCCGCATACAGGGTCTAATACGGCAGCAGAGGGATCACCTGGTTGCTCAGACAACTTGCTATGCCTCCTTCTGGCTTGTATAGTATTGTTGGACCAATCAGTGGAGCTGGGCAATCCTCCAATCAGGGGTCCCATGGGTGGTGCTTTGGCTGAGGCTGTAGTCCTGTTAGTTTCTCAGCCTTCCAGCTTTCACTAGATATTGGGTGGTGGCCAAGATGCAACAGCTGTCTGAGCATTCAGCAGCTTGGGTTTGAGATCTGGGATGTCACAACCTGCTCATTGTAAACCACAACAGTAGGCTGTAAAAATGATTGATCTGCAAGAATGAAGAGCATTCTCAGTCAACTAGTTGTATAATTTTATAAACCATAAGGGTAAACTGGTTGGTAGTTGGGTCACACTGATTATATCATTTTCACAGAGTTGAAAGGAGGCATTATACCAAACCCTTCTAAATTATAATAGGAAAGAAAATTCCATCAAAGCACCATTATGTGTATTGGCACATCCTTTGACTATAACAATAAAGGAAGGGAAAACCAGTCATGGGTGACTGATTGGTAAGAGGAGCAGCTTTGGAGACACTGAGACTTAATGCACTCAGAAATTAACAGTGCAAATTAAGATGTAGGTAGTGTGTGAAGCAGGGATTTAAAGCCATTAGGCTAGATATTGTTCTCAGTATCAGTGGTGAAACTCTGGATTCACATCACTGACTTTCATGGATTTACTCCAGCCTCACACTAGTGCAAGTGAGATCAGGATCCAACTAGTTGTTTTACATTTTAAAATTGCAGAGTGAATTTTGAAAAGAGTCTTCAGGGCATGGAACAAGTAAGCCATTTTTGTATAAAGGAGTGTTACTTTCTGATCTTCCAGATCTTACAAGGCTTAATACAGCATGTCTCATAAAGTCTTAAACCTTTATAAAGAGCCATTGTCTGACATAGGAAGCTCTTAGTGCCAACTGGCAAGGGGCACAGAGAGGGCGCATAGGGGTTACAGGCATAGGCACCGACTCCAAGGGTGCTCCAGGGCTGGAGCACCCACGGAAAAAAAATTCTGGGTACTTAGCACCCACCAGTAGCCAGCTCCCCTTGCCCCTCACCAGCACCTCCTGCCCACTGGGATCAGCTGGTCCAGATCAGGAGGCACTGGGGTGGGGGGCAGGGGAGCAATGGGGATGGGGTGTGCTTGGAGGAGGGAGTGAAAGTGGGAAGAGGCAGGGTGGGGGCGGAGCAGGGACAGGAAGAGGTGGGGCAGGGGCGGGAGCTTGGGGGTAAGAAAGGGTTGGGGACAGGGCCTGGAGTAGAGTGGGAGGTTGAGCACCCCCGGGGTAGAGCATCCCCAGGGTCTGGAGGAAGCCAGAACTTGTGGTTACAGGAATCTCCTGACTCTGCTCACCAAAAGAGTGTCATGTGAGGTCTTGAATAAAAAAGCCTGTGTCACTCTCATCATCAAGATAATTGTGAAATGTATGTACAGATACTATGTAAGAAGTTATATAAATATACTGAAAATATGTTCTTAATGTCTGTGTCTGGGGGGTTGGTCACCAGCAAAGGTGAAATACAGGCTCTGTCAGAGAAGAGATGTTTGTCCTTCCATCTGTTTACAAGTAAATTGGGTATTTAATCATTCACAGCGGGTCTCCTGTCACCAATATGAATGCAAATGAAAGGTTGTAAGAACTTCAGAAAGAAACTAAGGGCTTATCTACACTGGCAATTAACAGCGCTGCAACTTGCTCGCTCAGGGGTGTGAAAAAACACACCCCTGAGCGCAGCAAGTTGCAGCACTGTAAAGCGCCAGTGTAAACAGTGCCCCAGCGCTGGGAGCTACACCCCTTGTTGAGGTGGTTTTTTTAGAGCGCTGGGAGTATCTTGCCCAAATGCTCAGAGTCACCGTTTGGGGTTGGGAAGGAATTTTCCTCTGGGTCAGATTCACAGAGACCCTGGGGGTTTTTCGCCTTCCTCTGGGGCATGGGTCACTTGGAGATTTAAATTAGTGTAAATGGTGAATTCTCTGTGACTTTAAGTCTTTAAGCCATGATTTGAGGTTGTCAGTAATTTAGCCAAAGGTTGGGGGTCTATTTCAGGAGTGGTTGAGGTTCTGTGGCCTGCAATGTGCAGGAGGTCAAACTAGATGATCACAATGGCCCCTTCTGTTCTGACTTTAAAGTTAAATCAGTAGAAGGAACATTGTAGTGTAGATCAGGGGCAGGCAAACTTTTTGACCTGAGAACCGCATTGGGTTTCTGAAATTGTATGGAGGGCCGGTTAGGGGAAGCTGTGCTCCTGTCCCCTATCAAGCCCCGCACTTCTCGCTTCCTGACGGCCCCCCCTGGAACTCCCATCCATCCCCCCCGCTTCCTGTCCCTTGACCATCCCCCACCGCCCCATCCAACTCCTCCTATCCTTCCTGACTGCCCCTCCCGGGACCCCTGCCTCATTCAACCCCTCTGTACCCTGCCCTTTGACCACCCCGACCCCTATCCACCCCCCCGAACTCCCCTGCCTTTTATCCAACCTCCCTTCCCCCCCCCCCCCGCTCCCTGCCCCCTTACCACGCTGCCTGGAGCACCGGTGGCTGGTGGCGTGGCTGCACCAGGAGAAGCAGCCATGCCGCCCAAAGCAACGGGTCAGGCCAGGCTCTGCAGCCCCACCGCCCAGACCATTGTGCCGCACTGTACAATTCCCTGTGCAGCGCAAGACAATATAATTTTGGGTTTATACTCCAGAGGGGGTGCATGCCTAGAAACTGGGAGGTACCCTAGCTGGAGCCTTCCCATGCAGGGGCTGGTCAGAGCATCTGCATGTAACTGCAGCTGGGTGTGTCCCTACCTGTATATGTGCTGGTGAAGGTGCAGGCTTGAGCCTAGAGGGGGCCTGTCACAGCAGCACAGTGTAAAAGGGAGCCCAGGCTGATGGCTCAGGGGGGCTCAGTAGTATCCCAGTTCCAGGTCGCACCTCAGGGGGAACCAGTCACATGGGGGCCATGACCCTCCTGGCCCTTGCAGTTTCTGCACCCCTGACCACAATGCCATCCTTTTGCTTCCTGAAATCTCCTGCCTCATTCACTACACACCAGGAGCGATGGAAGCTATCTAAAAGTGTGGGGGAGGGCATGGGTGCCCATACCAGGGCCCTGCCCCCCACACTGCTCTTTCCCCTGCAGGCCCTGCTTCTACATCACCCCTTCTCTCCCGCCCTCACGCTGTCCCTTCCCACGAGATCCTGGTCCTGCACCGCCTCTTCTCCCCAAGACCCCAGCCCCCGCTTGCTCCTCTCTGCCCCTCCCCCCTGTTGCTCGCCCTGAAAAGTGATGGGGCCATGGTCCCCTATCCTCCCCTGTTCCGACACCCCACTACACACCTTCCAACTTCTGTAGTCAACAGGTCTGACAGGCAACAACTTCATTCACTACAGACACCTGATTTATTTCCTATTTCTGCATGCTGACTCATCCCAAGCTTAGCATCCCTTTTTGCACTTGCTCCAGTGGCTCTGGCAGGTTCCAGTTGTTCCTGGTACGTGGACTAGAGTCTTTAGAATGCTTCAGAGATTTTGTCAGGCGCCAAATGTTTCCTGAGGAACACAAGTGAGAGAAAGGAAGTACTGATTGTTAACACTTTGCAATTCAGCTAAGGGCTTGTCCACATTGAAAGTTATGCCACTATAAAGGTAGAGTATGACTTTAAACTGCTCTAGTTACATCAGTATGACTCCCTATGTAGACACTTATTCCAGATTTACCTTATTTAGAAGTGGTTTAAACTAAGAGGAAAAAAAATCCACTCTTATTCTGGAGTAAGAATATTCTCATGGGGAGTTACATGGGTATAACTATAGTGGTGTAATTAAATGCTATAACTGGAAAAAAATATGTGTATAGATGAGCCCTGTGTCTGAACAGAATTTCATGGGACAAAGAAGAGTTGCTTCTGTAACTTGAGAAGACTCTCCCTGCTAAGTATCAAAGGCCTGCTGAAAACAATAGATGTGTTAATGCTTCTCAAACAAAAGGTCACAAGAATCCTTAATAATTAAATGTGTTCAAGGACCTAGATCTAGGGGTCACTGTTCTCTTCTGCAGATTAAATAACCCAGTTCCCTCAGCCTCTCCTTGTAAGTCATGTGCTCCAGACCCCTAATAATTCTTGTTGCCCTCTGCTGGACTCTCCAATTTGTCCACATCCCTTATGTAGTGGGGGGACCAAAACTGGACACAATACTCCAGGTGTGGTCTCACCAATGCCAAATAGAGGAGAATAATCACTTTCCTCAATTTGCTGGCAATGCTCCTACTAATACAGCCCAAAATGCCATTGGCCTTCTTGGCAACAAGGGCACACTGCTGACTCATATCCAGCTTCTCGTCCACTGTAATCCCCAGGTTCTTTTCTGCAGAACTGCTGCTTAGCCTGTCGGTCCCCAGCCTGTAGCAGTGCATGGGATTCTTCCTTCCTAAGTGCAGGACTCTGTACTTGTCCTTGTTGAACCTCATCAGATTTCTTTTGGCCCAATCCTCCAATTTGTCTAGGTCACTCTGGACCCTATCCCTACCTCCAGGGTGTCTACCTCTCCCCCCAGTTTAGTGTCATCTGCGAACTTGCTGAGGGTGCAATTTATCCCATCATCCAGATAATTAATAAAGATGTTGAATTCATGGTTGCTGTATGATGAAAACTTTGATTCTGACTTTAGCAATATCAACATACATGCCTGTTGGATGTCCAGGCAGCAGTGGATTATTTCCCCAAGAGAAGTATGTGGCTTCACTTCCTTGGGTGCCTAAACTCCTTGATTAAACCCTTGTCCCATTGTCCGTGCCCCACTTGATTACTCAATAGTGAACTCCAGTGTATTGACCATAGGGAGAGGCAGTTCTTCCCTCAAATCCCATTTCTGTGATTTTTCCATTAGTTAAATTGGCTCCTCTCTGTGCCAAGTTGCAGTGGGATTCATATAATTCCAAATCCTTGCAAAACAGAAAAACCTCTGTTTCATGAATCCACAAAATCAAAAGTTTAAAAAAGTCAGAACTACTGCTAAAATTAAGATACAGAATCATTAATCATTGTGTCTTAAGATAGTGAGAAAGTTTTCCATTTTCCCAGCAAGAGAAATACAAAGAACTTCTAACTCACCCATGGGATTCCTCTTATTCCAAAGAGCCACTGATGTGGTCTGTTTTGTATAGATTACAAAATGTTCAGGAATAAACATGTTAAGGACGTGCAGTACTTTCCCTTTAAATATTTTTTTTTCTTTAGAAAAGACAAAAACTGCCAGACTCACTTAAGAAACTAAGCTCCATGCCTTACAGCAGCCCTTAGGCGTTCTGTAGCCGTTATAGAAATCCTTCTGACTCACCTGTTTGGCCTTTGCAAAAGTTCAGAAACTCTTACTAATATCTTCCAGTGTGGAGAGAAGGAGACAAGTCCTAGCAGGCTTTCCTAAATCCAATGTTTTAGAAGGACTGTAGATTCCTCAGAGCAGATGGGAAGTTTTGCCTACCTTGGCTTGAATCAGACAGGGTATTCATTTTACCTAATGTTACAAACTCTCCAAACATGGCTTTACCTAAGTCCATCTCAAGTGCTTGGCAGCCATACTAATAAAAAAAGCCATTTTCAGAAGCAAATTGTTTGCCATGGTGTAACGCTACGCTCCATATTCTTTATGAAAATATGCTTATAATATATATATGACATAACCAAGATATGCTTTATGCAAGATGCCTCTTGTGAGGTATCATTGGAAAGGTTATGATTTACTGAATGTGATTTCCAATTTGTATGCATGTATCATTTCTGTGTATAAGTTAGGAATATGGACTATGTAACCATTACAACTGGGTGTCTATTGGGAAGACACTCACCAGACAACAGGCCATCAGATTTGATGAGCCATCAGGAAGGGGCAACAAAACCAAGAAGATACTAACTAATCTCTCTCCCTCCTGGGAGTCATCCGGGAATGTAACTGTGACACTACTAGGTCAGGTGGTACTAAACATTACCTGGGACTTCTTGTAACTGTCCACTAAGAGGGGGAGGGGGGCCAAGTTTGGGAAACAAAAGGATTCCTGCCTTATGTAAATCCTATTTAAGGGTGGGGAGGAAGGCAAACGGGACTCCTCCTCTCCATGGTCTGTCTGCCCAAGAAGAAAGACTGCAAAAGACACATGAAGGGAAAGCAAGGGGGGAGTCCAGATTGAGACAGGGGTCCAGGCTGAAAAGAAATATAACTGGAACTCTTAACCACAGAAACTTTGAAACCTGCCTAAAATAACATTTAGGGTAAAAAAATCACATTTTGTAACCTGTTTCTTAAGTATATTGAGCTTAGCTTGTGTAGTTTGTTTTACTTGCTCAGTAAACTTCTTTGTTCTGTCTCTTATATTCACCTAAAGTTCACATTTTGTAGTTATTAAACTTATTTCTTGTTTATAATATAACCCCAGTTGTACAACTTACAATTGGGGCAGGGGATAAGAGGCTGTGCATACCTTCCTCCACATTGAGGGGGGAGGCAGATTTCATAATATATCTTTGGGTCTGCACCCAAAGGGAGGTGGACGCCTGAGTGCTGGAGGCAAATCCCTTAAGCTGAGCCTTCACAGAACTTATCTCAGTGTCTGTTTCACTCTGCAGTTTGGTGTGGCCCTGCCTGTGTGTGTGCTGGAGGAGACTTAATAAAATAGCTTGGCTCAGCAAGACAGGTAAAAAGGGTATACAGGCTGGCATAATAGACAGGCTCAGTGGTATCTCAAGTACATCAGATGGCATTCTAAGCAGGGCAACTTGTCACACCTGGGACGCAACATTTCTGCTTTCTGGAATCTGACTTAGAAGAATATGTCCACCTTTCAGTGAAATTGTCTAAGGTAAGAAGATTATCCATGTGTGTCTGTAGTCTGCACTTTTCTGAGGAGAAACTTCTTCACTATGGGGCCTTAATAATCATGATTGACAGGGATGACATTGGCTACTTGCTTGATCATTTAGCCCTTAGCACGCTCACACAGCTCCCATTCAAATCAACACGACTATTACATATGGAAGGATTAGAAGTTCAGGAATCTAACTGGAGGAGGGACTGAAACTTTTCTACATTAAAAGGATCATACCAACTCAGAAAAGTGTTATTCAATAAACTAAGGATGGACCTATAGTGAGTAGTGTATCTGATGCTTCATTACATCCCCATGCTCCCTTTCTCACAGCAGAATCTTCAGAGGCTTGGGTACCTCATCAGCCAAGACACTCTTCTAGCTGGTGTAGAAGGGAGAAAAGCGCCACCGACTCGACTCATCTCCTCTTGTGAGATGGTGTCGACCCTATACAAGGCAGAGCAGGTTGCTAGGATAATTAACTTGATAGCCCGCACCTAGGGCCAGCCAGGGACTGAAAGCCTAATTGATGATGAAACCTATAACTGACCCTGTATAAAGTCAGCAAGCTGAGACCAGAAAAGGGCTGTAGGGGAAGTAGTCTGCAATCATGCCTTGGGACAAGGGAGATGTGTTTGGGGCTACTTGTCTGGCAAAACCCCAAAAAAAGGAATAGTCTACAGTTATTCCCTGGGAGGCAAGAGTTTGGGCTGGTAAACCCAGATGAGGGGGCCAGACAATAGAGACGGAAAGTAGCAGACGAGAAGGAGTCCAGAGAAACAACAACAGGGTCTGGGAGCAAGCAGACCATAGTTGCTAGACATAGGGCCTCTGGGCTGGAATCAGGAATTGTGGGTGAACCCATTTTTCCCCTGCCAGTCAGTGGGGAAGTAGCATAGGACCTGGAGTAGAAGACTGTCTGGAACAACATGTGGACAGTCCCCCAGGGGGACTTTGACAGCACAGAGGAAGAGGAGTATATAGTGACCTGGCTGGAGGGCTGAGTCACGAAAAGGGAGCGCTGCGAATTCTGTAGAGCGAATTAGAAGCGGGGAGTGTCAGACCTGAATGGAGCTAACCTAGACACAGTCACAAGAAGGTGCCCAGTGGTGAATGAATCCTGTGACAACCATTTTATGCCCTGAGAGATGCATGTAGAGGAGGGTCCCAGCACTCAGGGAAATACATGGTTTGTCTATAGTGTAATTAAACACGTACAGCTGGCCCATGTCAGCAGACTCATGCTGCGAGACTATAAAATGGCAGCATAGACATTCAGGCTCAGGCTGGAACCTGGGCTTTGGGATCTCCCCCACCCCTCATGGGGACATCTACACTCCCATTTTACAGCCCTGTAGCCCAAGTCTGCTGACATAGGCCAGCCATGGCTGCTTAACTGCAGTAAAGACATACTCACAGGGACTACCCAGCTGCTGTGCGTAGCAGGGGAGGAAGGCTTCTTGCACTCTTTTCACCCCTCCTGTGCATCTGCCCAATAGTCTGGCACTAGCTGGCCCTTTGCGTGTTTCTTTTTCTTCCATGTATCCTGTCATTTTAGATTCACAAGAGCAAAGGAGTCTGTGTCTGAGTAGCTGAGAGAATGCCTGGTTGGTGCATGAAATTCTTGAACTGGATTTATCTGTTACTTAGTGATTGGGAAGTGGCAGCAATGAGAAGTTATGGAGTGGTGAGACTGAATAACAGAAAAGAGATGACATTTTACAGCAGTAAATCAGGATTTATGAGGCTAGTTATAGTGAAGGGAAGATGGGAAGCTGCACTAATGAGAGAATGGAAAGGGTGAGTAACATCCATCATTCTGCCTACTCATATTGTGGTAGGTGCTACTTTTTTCATTCCTTTACTTAACTCTTTCCTACCGAAAGAACAGCAAAGAAAACAGTTTTTTTTTCAGTACAGTTCCTCTATATAATTGACTCAGCTGCAAGATTTATACATTTACATGCCAAATATATAAATCAATACAAAGTAGAAAAAAATAAGTAAGTAAAAATGGAAGACATTAGTGCTCTTACAATCACTGGGTTAAACGTACCACTGGTATAACTCCATTTAGGTCAACTGAGTTGAAATTATCCCTTTATACACTGATTAATACACTATGGTATTGTACTATGCTTTTTGGGGCGCTTTAAAAGGAAAGTTACCTAGATCAGGGACAATGATTAGATTTATTTTTTAAACGTTAAAAAAAATCTAAACAAAAATTTAAGTGAAATTTAAAACTCACTGAAAAGAAGAAAAGAGATGCAGCATGTTGGACATAGAAGCAAAAAGCATAAACATTTGGAGAAAGCTGGGAAGATAGCTGAGAAAAATGCAACAGAAACGGAAGGTGAATGAATCTGCAAGTCACAATGTAAACAAGCCAAGTTATTATGAATGCTTCATTTTTGTAAGCCTGGAGGAGACTAAAGAGTTACAAAGAACAGTATAGGCATGCTTGTCTGATGGGTAAATAATGGGAAAATCCTTTCTTATGAAGTAATCACTAAGCCTATCACCTGTTCTGCTCCTTTAGGCTTTGCCTTATGTTCACCCTGACCACACCTGGAATCCACATGGCAGCTTTTGGGATAGTTCCCACACCTTTGAATGAAAGACTAGAATAGATACAATTCTTATTTTCTCTTCCCTTGAGAACATTTTACTGCTGGGGCACACTTAACCTGGGTGTGCAGGGCACCCTCTAATGCCACCTCCCACCCCTAATGCCCCACCTTTAATGCCACCTCATCCCACCCACAAGCCACACCATCCCTGGCCCTAGGCCATCGAGAACTAAGATTTCTTTGTAGAACAAGTTTGACCATGACTGTCAAAAGTTCCATGGGGTATTTTAAACCAGTGTCATCTCCTGTTCTTGTTGCACCCATAAAGGTATCCCACAGACTGGACCAGGGTGGGACTTATTAGTCTGCTAACTGGAGAGGCATTGGCCTGGGCCTCTCCACTTTTGGAGAAATCTAGTTCCTGGACTTTGTCTAAAGCCATGGCAGTGATTTTTGATGACTTGAGTCATACATGTATGGCAGAAGCTGCATGCCAAGCACTGAGGCAGGGATTCTAGCTGGTTGCTAATTATGCCACAGCATTTCAGTGCTTGGTGGCAGACATTGACTGGAATGAGGCCATGCAGTGCTATCACTTCCCACTTGGTTTAAACAATGAGATCAAAGATGAGCTGGCATGGGTGGAACCCCTGACTGGGCTGGATGCCTTAATCAACCCAAGTATCAAGATTGACAATTGCCTTTCAGAACACAGTCAAGAAAGGAGAATGGTTTCCTGACCCAGGCCTATGTTGATGGAACCTGCCAGACAACGTCCTTTGTCCAGCCAACAATCTGAACCAATGTAGCTTGGCATGGCCCCACCTCTTCAAGAGAAGAACCAATGTTGGGTGTCTAGTCTATATCTGTATTGCAGGGAACCTGGACATTTTGCCTTGAGCTCTCCTGCCAAGGCTTGATCCACATCTTGGTCAGGAAACACCAGGCCCTAGCCCAGATAGGGGAGTCTGAGCTGGCCTGGCCTGGCATTTCTTTCATTCCTCTCACCTGCAGCACCCTCATTTTACCACTGGTAGTCTGGCAGCATCTAACCAGCACTTGACACACATTCAGATTCTACTTGGCTGTGGTACTCTTCCATGTCAGAGTCAACTGGAGGCTCTAGTGAACTCTGGTACTTCCAGTAATTTTATGGACTTGGAATTCACTTGAGGGAATAAGATTGCAAAACATTGCAAGGCTTTCTCCGATTTGAAGGAGTTCCCTAATGAATCCCTTTTTTCCATCAGGCCCAATCATGCAAAAGACTGTGCCCTTGGAGTTCAGTTCAGTTAGGTCTGCACCCCGCAGTTCCCAGTTATTCTTGGCATCGCCTGGATCACCACTCATGATCCACGCATCCTAGGAGGTACATGCATGGTACATTTTAGTTCTCCATACTATCAGTCTTGTCTTCCTGAACACAGTTCCATGTTGGAGGTTCTAGGTTGGAGGTTCTCTGTAGTTCAACCTTGCATAAGCCCTGTGTGCCTAGGGATTCTGAGTGGGAGGAGGCCAGTGCAAGCGCACTCTTATTAGCTACCACAGCCCTCCTAGCAGCCTTGGTGATCCCAATGAAGTACCAAGACTATGCAAATGTTCTCAGTAAGAAGGCTGGGATCTTGCCACCTCACCATCACTGTGACTGTCCTATTGACCTCCAGTCTGGTGCCAAGTTTCCCTTGAGGAGTATCTACTTCCATCCTCTCAGTGTCCTGACCAGAGTTTGGGTGGGCAGAGCAGTGATGGTTAGAGTGAGGAATTAGGAGTCAGAGCCAAGGGGCAGGAGTCCAAGAGCAAGCTGAGAGGCAGGTCCATCACTACAGCTGGCAAGGGTGTCCACTTTGTTGCACAGACACTTTTGGAACTCCTCTTGAGCTTAAACAGGGTCCCTGGACCAGGCAGGAGCCACAAGGGAAACTGTCAGTTCAGCCTCTGAGGTGGTACTTCCTGTGGCATTTACCTCAATGGGATCTAGGGGTAATGCATACAACCCTACGATGGCTGCAAGGTAGTGGCAGTGGAGGTGTTGGCAACCCCACAGACCTGGGTTCCAGGCCCGTCCCTACAGAACCTTGGACTTGGAAAGGGGTTCATTTGTTCGGGAAAATCAGTGCGGGTCCTGATTTTCTTTGTGGCTAAGACAGACAGCTCCCTGCATTGTTGTGTGGATTACAAGGTAACTATCTGGAATAGGTACACCCATCAATGAGCTCTTCTAGAGACTTTGCTCCACCAGAGTCTTCACTAAAGAGACTTCACTCTGTGGGGCCTATAACTTGGTCTGGATTTAGGAAGCTGAGCCCGGTATTGTTTGTTTGCACCATGCCATGAACATTGCAATGACTGCTGTGTGAGCCAGACTATAACAATGTGCATGTGCATATTACTATTGTCTTGAATGTTAGCAGAAGCCACTATGTGATGGAGAATAATAAAGATAAATTCAGTTTCCATAAGTAGAGTTTTATTCCACAACCATGCAGACATACCCATGTAATGCTGAAGTAAACTTCATACAGGCAGGGGAAAGTATCTTTAAAGGGGAGGTAACAGGGAATTCACAAGCACATACATCAACGAGGTTCTCACAGCTGGGTGTGTATGTGTCTGTCATTGTGTTTAATCTCCCACAGGGTGGAGTTCCTTGGGTACTGCTGCAGTATCTGCTACTACTGCTGTGGTGTCTGGTTTTACTTCTCCAGGGAAAGTTTTAATTTTGTTTCTTTTCATTCTTCCTTAAAACCATACTCTCTTTTCCCAGAGCCAGAGGATAAATATCCTGACCCTCTCCCTGACTGCTCCCCTGCCATATACCATCACCCTGACCCCAGCCCCCTCCTTGTAGAAGTAGCATGTCTGCAGCCCCACACCAGAGCGAGAGTTTTCCTCCCTATCACAGCCCTTCTCCTCCATGCCCCAAGCAAGTTCCTGTGGCTGTAGCGGAGCTGTGCCTGCACAGCCTCCTTGCCCCACAGACCAAGGAGATCCACCACCTCCCTGTGTAGTCCAAGCAGGAGTACGTTTGCTGCGTGGAGCTGGCATGCTCACCTGGGTAGCTGCTATGAGAGCTCTCCATGCCAAGCAAACAGCAAGAGCAATTTCAAAACTTCCTGGGGCTTTAAAAGGGGAGGGGCACATGCCTGTACACCTGGCTGCAGAGCAGCAGAATTCAAATTGCTGACCAGAGCAGTCATAATGGGCATTGTGGGACATGTTCTGGGGGCACTTAGGGTGACATAAGCAATGCAGTGTTTAGACTGACACTGTGTCACTCTAACTATGTCACCCTACGCTCTATGCTTCTTGTCAAGGTGGTTTTATTACATTGACATAACAGGAGAATTAAATTGGTGGGAGGTGCATTGTATACCTCCATAGTTAGTTTGATGTAAGCTGCCTTATGTTGACTTAACTTTGTAGCGTAGACACGGCCTAAGTTTCCCAGATCTGAAAAAGAGCTCTGCATAAGCTCAAACTCTTGTCTCTCTTACCAACAGATATTGCTCTAATAAAAGATATTTCCTCACCTCCCTTGTCTCTCTAATTTCCAGGGACCAAGATGGCTACAACAACACGGTATTGTCCATGTTATCATTTGAAATATGGGACAGTATGCCATTCCCTCTAAAGTAATTAAATCCTGTGTTACTATGTATCAAAACAGAGTGCCACAAACTATTTTGTTTCAGAGTAGCAGCCGTGTTAGTCTGTATTCGCAAAAAGAAAAGGAGTACTTGTGGCACCTTAGAGACTAACAAATTTATTAGAGCATAAGCTTTCGTGAGCCACGAAAGCTTATGCTCTAATAAATTTGTTAGTCTCTAAGGTGCCACAAGTACTCCTTTTCTTTTTGCAAACTATTTTGTATTATCTAGTGCTTTGTCTGAGCAAGTCTTAGAATCATAGAATCATAGAATATCAGGGTTGGAAGGGACCTCAGGAGATCATCTAGTCCAACCCCCTGCTCAAAGCAGGACCAATCCCCAATTTTTGCCCCAGATCCCTAAATGGCCCCCTCAAGGATTAAACTCACAACCCTGGGTTTAGCAAGCCAATGCTCAAACCACTGAGCTATCCCTCTCCTTTTTGAAAAGTTTCAGAGTAGCAGCTGTGTTAGTCTGTATCCGTAAAAAGAAAAGGAGTCTCTAAGGTGCCACAAGTACTCCTTTTCTTTTTGAAAAGAACTCCTAAGTCGTTAATTAACCTCCACTCTGAAGAGAGTCTGAGCAAAGTTTCTGCATAGAGCAAATTTTAACATTGTACTTTCTCATTCCTGATCTTATTGTTTGATTCAAACATTTGTACCATTTATAAAAATTGACCTCTCAGTTATAAAGCAAACATAAAATTCTAATCAGCTAGCAAATCAGACTGTCCCACCTTGGCAATGATGAAAAATAGACAGAATCTGAGGACTTCCACATTGCTCTCAAATTCTCTGACTTTTTTATACTATTCACATGGCCTTAGGAAAACCAAATGCTGCTTTCAATTTTTGGTTTGATAAAAATAGCTTCATTGCTAAAGTTTCCATGATGTTCACAAAGCTTCACTCCTAATCTGCTGACCTTTTGAACTATGTTCAATTTGCTTGGTATATCAAATACTTCTGTACATCCCTAATAATTACTTAAAAAGAAAATACTTTAAAAGGTGAAAACCCTTTTGAAGAGAACGTTTTTCAAGAGATAAGATGCTTTACCCAATTGGAAGAATAAAAGAACAACCTAATGACTGCAGCATTCTGTGTTTGTTCACATCTTTTCTGCTAGATTTGACATATCTATAATAAGACTGTGGGTCTGTTTTTTCTGCAACCTATTATGCATCAATGTAATATAAAAATATCTTTTGAATGTTAAGATTTAATTTAGGTGGTACAATCTATGTCTCATTTTGCATTGCTACTTTTCATTTCATCAAGATTTTCAAAAGCAGCATTGCTACTGGTGAAATACACAAATGTAAAACAATCTGCCTCCATGATGTTTTTCATTTTACTTCAAAGAGAAGTTTTAAAATTAAAGTCAATAATCATATATGTATAACTGTCCCAAATACTAGGTCAGGTCTGTAAGTGGCCCTGAATGCCTACTGGCCAAGGGTTCACTGTCACATTGCAGCAACTCCTATCAGGCCTGACCAGACCTGCCAATGGGGGGGGCAAAGGGGCAACTGCCCGGGCCCCCAGCCACCGCCGCCACCAGCAGCGCAGGGGGGCTAAGGCAGGCTTCCTGCCCGCCCTCACTCTACACCTCTCCCGGAAGTGGCTGGCACATCCCTGGGGAGGGGGTCTTGGCATTATGCCCCCGCCCTGAACACCAACTCCGCAGCTCCCATTGGCTGGGAACTGCAGCCAATGGGAGCTGAGGGGGCAGTGCCTGTGGGTAGTGGTGCCCCTGGGGCCCCCCGCCGAGGAGCAGCTGCCAAAGAGTTGTGTCGGTCACTTTTGGGAGCCGCCCAAGGTAACACTGACCACCTGACCCCCTCCTGCACCCCAACCCCTTGCCCTAGCCTAGAGCCTGCATCCCACACTCAAACTCCCTCCCAGAACCCACACTCCGCACCCCCTCCTACACCTCAACCCTCTGCCCCAGCCTGGTGAATGTGAGTGGGTGGGGAAAAGCGAGTGACAGAAGGAGCAGGGATGGGGCCTTGGAGAAAGGGCAGGACAGGGGCACGGTCTCAGGGAAGGGGTGGGGCAAGGCAAGGGTGTTTGGGCTTGCGTGATTAGATAGTTGGCAACCCTACCGAGAGGGTATGTGGAAGCCCTGGCCATGCCAGAAAAGCATTATCCAGCCGCGCAGCCAGCAGCTCACTGGGCATCAGCAGTGCAGCCGGCAGCTCTCTGGGCACCAGCCAGCGCAGGCACAGCAGCGCCCAAATGTCAGGTGGCCGCATCCGCCTGGGCGCAGCTTGTGTATGCATGGGGGCCCATTGACTGTGTGACATTGCACCCCATAATACTTTACAGAAATATGCTTATGAGTGTAAATATGACATAACTGGAATATGTTTTACGCTAGATATGCCATGTAACATATCTTTGCAAAGGTTATGATCTACTGAATATATTCATCCTATTTGTATGCATGTATCATTGTTATATCTGAAGTTATGAGCGTTGGCTCTATGCTTGTATTTAAAGTTTTTGCTGTAGGAAGCACATAAGACAGATTTGGTCAAGATAGTGTGAAGGGGTTATTCAAGTAATTGGGAGTACTTAACTAACAATGGACTTTGGGAGACGCTAATCCACATCTGAGATTTCCTGGGAACGTTCAAACTAACATGTAAACAATGGCATCGGCCTGCAAAAAGCTGAATCATTCATAGGCATGTGACTTGCCAAGGTGTCTAGAGATCCCATGGCTGTGATGTTGCACAAGAAAGAGAATCTAAGAGGCCCTGGAAACCCCTCCATTTTGTCTTCAGCTGGCTCAGAGGCTAGCCTCTCCACCCCAAAGAGATGCCTGAAAGAAACTAGAACAAAGGATAGTAACTACTGGGGTGTGAGTGACTGCTGGATCCAGACTAGGAGGAAGTCTGGTCTGTAAAAGAAACTTATTGGAACATCTCTGAGGGTGAGATTTACCTGCATTTAGTTTCTTACTGTGTTAGGCTTAGACTTGTGTGTTTTATTTTATTTTGCTTGGTAATTTACTTTGTTTTGTCTGTTATTACTTGGAACCACTTAAATCCTACTTTTTATATTTAATAAAATCACTTTTTACTTATTAATTAACCCAGAGCAAGCAATTAATTCCTGGGGGAGCAAGCAGCTGTGCATCTCTCTCTATCAGTGTTATAGAGGGTAAACAATTTATGAGTTTACCCTGTATAGTTTTATACAAAGTAAAATGGATTTATTTGGGGTTTGGACCCCACTGGGAACTGGGTATCTGGTGTTGGAGACAGGAACACTTCTTAAGCTGTTTTCAGTTAATCCTGCAGCTTTTGGGGGACATTGTTCAGACCTGGGCCTGCGTTTGCAGCAGGCTAGCGTGTCTGGCTCAACAAGGCAGGGTACTGAAGTCCCAAGCTGCCAGGGAAAATGGGCTCAGAGGTAGTCCCAGCACATCAGGTGGCAATCCCAAGGGGGTCTCTGTGACTCAACCCATCACAGACTGTTCTCCCCTGGGGTCCATAATTGCTGTCAGCGGGCCTGGGCCTGACAAACTCCCTAGACCTAACACATTGCTGTCATGTCATGTAAGTTATCATATAAAAATATCACACTAATATCATTAAAGCATTAATGCCATTAAGAAATGCATGTATTAACACTATATCAAGAATTATGGTGTAGACAAGTCCTTAGTAATTTTCTGTGATTGTCCAGTGACAGGGGCTGGATACTGCAGGGCAAAGCTTTTCAAGAGGGTTCAGAAATGAATATGTAGCAAGTGTTACCCACAAGACCAAGCAAGGGCTGGCAGAGTCCTGAGGCATTTGTTGGGCTAGCTAACAGATACATAATTTAGCAGCTGAGCCAGGGGAGTAACAAGTTGACTTACATTTCTGGACACTCCGAGAATATGTTAACACACTTCAATAAAATTTAATATACATATAATAAAATGTAGTTTAAAATTCTACTTTACAGTACTGTCATTCTTTTGTTACCCAAAAGAATAAATGTGCTTTAAAAATGAAGCAGCACAAGGAACTGGCAGATAAATGTTTAATATAGAGCTGGATTCTGAAGTAGAAGTCAGGTTATTAGAGGGTAAATGTATCATAGTGATGATTGGTTCACAATCTACTTAGGACAGTGATTTACAGCCAAATAGTTTATATGACACTCTGACCTCAGATGAGCTATGTAGTAACATTGGCTTTGGTTACTTTAGGCAACTGACCAACAACCTCACTCCATCTACTACGATGCTGGAAGGAGGTTCAGAAAGGTAAAATGAGACATAGGAAAAAAAAAGAGGTTGCTTAAAGTTGGATTCATAAGCAGAGAAATATTGCTAGTATTAAGAGATCATTAAGTAGTATTTATTTAATGAAGGTACCGAGGAATAGTGTGTCAGTTCTAGAATGCTTATATTGTTAGTTTTGAGCCTTGTTAGACACATCAGTATAAAACTAAGTGGGATTTAGAGAAGTAACAGGAATAGATTAGATGAGATTAAGGAATTTCACAGCCTTTTCTAACTGCATCTTAAAGAAGATGCCAGGTATTTGTTAAACTTTGGGAATAAAGCATTAAGGAAATATTTCAAAAATTACTCCCCCCCACCCCTTGCAGTGGGTGAAACCTTGAAATTAAAGGCACCTGTATAATTTAGCTGAGCTCTAGTCCAGCAAACAATTGTGTATATGATTAACTTTAATATCATGAGTAGTCCTATTGAAATCCTCTTCTAATTTTCAGCTGGACATAATATTCTTCTTCATTTCCTGTTCTAAACCTACTGGATAGTGTTGCAATGTTGAACAGACTCTCTGTTCCACTCCAGAAATAGCAGCATTTCATTACTGATTGAAATTATTTCAACAGGTTGGATGAATATATATTAAATGCTAAACTTGAGTACCTGTCAAGATATATAATTATATCTTCATGTGTACACTATACTATCTCCTTGTCTTCCCTTCAGTCAGTAGGGACTGGATTGTCTTTGTTTGGGTTTTGTATTGCTCTTTAATGACCTGAATCAATCAGGACCTTGATTTTACATCTCATCTGACAGAAAGTTTACTTCAGCAGTACTGAACACCATGTGGTAGTATTGGGTTAGTATACACTCTTAAGGAAGAATGCCTCCTACTGAAATATGGATACCAGCTCCCGTAGACTCTGGGTTTTTCTTAACTGTCTTCCACCCAAGTGCTGATAAGGTCCAATTCTGCTTAGCCTATGAGAGCAGACAAGGTATAAGTCGTATGGGATGCAGTTTTTAAAATAAAAAGTATATATATGCCAAAATATTTTGTACAAATAGGGAATGACATCTTAATTGAATATGAAGTTGGGAGGTATGCTAGAATTATTAAAACTTAGATCTCATCCATGCTCTGAATGTCCCTAGCCTCTGTCTGCTAGAAGCTGGGAGTGGATAACAGGCAACCATCAAGTGATCCATCATCCCCTGTTCTGTTCATTCCCTCTAAAGCACCTGTCATTGCCCACTGTTAGAAGACAGGAGGATACTGGGCTAGATGGACCATTGTTCTGACCCAGTACAGCTGTTCTTATGTCCTTATGCATCTAAAGTATTTATAAGAGATGAGTTGATATGCTTCTTTAAGTGTTCTTGGCAGCTTGTACAAGATGGTGTAACTAGTTAGTTACCAATACCACTGAAATTACTGGCAAAAGTATTTATTCTTAAAAATTCCATTGACTTCACCCCTATATATCTGGTATATCAGAATATTTCACTCTGTAACCCCTTTAATTTGAAATCTCCAGTTTTTCTTAATTTACCCACATTCTTCCAATACAACTATTTTCATTATTTTATAATTAAAAAAAGAAAAAATTTACACAAATACCCTTTGAATAGAAAAATTCCTCAGAGCTCTACAAATATCCAGTAAGTTTTTGGAATGTATGGGTAACAACTTTGTTTCAGACGGAGAAGGAAGTAACCAGGGAGGACTTCATTGTGACTAACGGGGAGGAATTGGTTGTGAATCTGAAGATTGAAGGCTGTTTAGATGAGAATGATCCAGAGAGGATAGATTTCATGATTCTAAAGAAAGGAAGAAATGAAAGGAGCAGAGTAAGGACAACTGACTTCAAAAAAGCAGACTAACAAATTCAGAGAACTGGTAGGTGAGGTCCCATGGGAAGAAAAGAAACAAGAAGTTCAGGAGAACTGACAGTTTCTCAAAGAGACAATATTAAATGTAAAACAGCAAGCTATCCCAAGGTGAAGGGAAGATAGGAAGAACAGTGAGGGGCCAATATGGCTCCATCAAGAGATCTTTAGTGACCTGAGGGGAAAAAAAAATCAATGAGTGGGAATATAGATAAACTGTTAAAGATGAGAACAAAAGAACAGCATAAACATGTAGGGACAAAATCAAAAAGGTTTCAGTGCAAAATGAATTATACCTAACAGGGGACATAAAAGGCAATAAGAAAAGGTTCTATTAGGACTAAGAGAAAGACAAAAGAAAGCATAGGTCCTCTGCTTAGCAAGGAAGGAAAGCTAAGAATAGAGGACATCAAGAAGGCTGAGGTGTTTAATGCCTATTTTGCTTTGGTCTTCACTAAAAAGGTTAATTGTGACCGTATACTTAACACAAACAATATTAACAACACAAGGGAAGGAACACAAGCCAAAATAGGGAAAGAACAAGTTAGAGTATTTAGATAAAATTAGATGTATGCATGTCAGCAGGATCTGATGATATTCACCATAGGGTACCCAAATATTGGAATTGTTAATTATGTTTGAGAACTCATGGAGGACAGGTATGGTCTCAGAGGAATGGAGAAAGGCAAACATGGTACTTATCTTTAAAAGGGGAAAAAAGAGGAGCTGGGGAATTATAGACCAGTTAGCCTCACTTTGATACCTGGAAGGATACTGGAACAAATTATTAAGCAATCAATCTGTAAGCAGCTAGAGAATAGAGTTATAAGTAACAGCCAACATGGATTTATCAAGAATAAATCATGCCAAACCAACCTAATTTTATTTTTTGACAGACTTACTGGTGAGGTGGATGGGGAGATATCTTGATTTCAGGAAGGCTTTTGACAGAGTCCAACAAGACATTATCATAAGCAAACCAGGAAAATGTGAATTTTCTAGAATTTCTAGAGGAAATTACTATACAGTGGGTGCAAAACTGTTTGAAAGACCATACTCAGAATAGTTATAGTTTCCTGTCAAACTAGGGGAACATATCTAGTGGGGTCCTGCAAGGATCTGTCCTGAGTCCAGTACTTGTCAATATTTTTATTCATGACTTGGATAATGGAGTGGATGTCACCAAACTGGGAGCACTTTAGAGGACAGAATTAGAATTCAGAGCAGCCTTGACCAGTTGGAGAATTGGTCTGAAATCAACAGGATGAAATTCAATAAAGACAAGTACTACATTTAGGAAGAAAAAAAATAAAATGTACAACTATGGGGAATAACTGGCTAGACAGTTATAGTGCTGGAAAGCATCTGTGGATTGTAGTAAATCACAGGGGACCATGGATTAGTGTTCACATTCCATTCTCAGCCAGTACCTGGCCCAAGATGGGGGAGCTAATGATCCAACCACTGGACCAAATTCGGTGATGAATCCTGGTTACATGCCACCTGAGGCAAGTTGTGCATATGCTAAGAAGAAGTGGATCACAAACTGAATATGAATCAACAACGTGATGCAGTTGCAAAAAAAGCTAATATTCCTGGGCTGTATTAAGAGGAATGTTGTATGTAAGTCACAAAAGGTAACTATCTCACTCTACTTAGTACTGGTGAGGACTCAGCTGGTATATTGTGTTCAGTTCCAGGCACCACATTTTAAGAAAGATGTGGACAAACTGGAGAGAGTCCAGAGGACACCAACAAAAGTGATAATGGGTTTAGACAACTTGACCTATGAGGAAAAGTGAAAAAAACAGGACGTTTAGTCTTGAGAAAAGACTAATGAAGAACCCAATAACAGTCTTCAAATATGTTAACAGCTGTTATAAAGAGGACAGAGATATATTATTCTCCATTTCCACTAAAGGTAGGACAAGAAGTCATTGGCTTAACATGCAGCAAGGGAGATTTAGATTAGTTATTAGGAAAAACCTATCTATAAGGATAGTTAAGCCTGGAATAGGCTTCCAGGGAAGGGTGTAGAATCCCTAACATGGAGGTTTTTATGAACCAGTTAGACAAACACTTGTCAAGGATGGTCTTAGTATACTTGGTTCTGCTTCAGCACGGGGGCTTGACTCAATAACCTCTCCAAGTTCCTTGCAGTCACTGTTCCCTCTAAACTGTGTGCATGCACACAGATCTTAAACCCCATGCACACAGCAAAACACTGCATGCACTCCGGGAAGGTTTCAGAACAATCAGGAACATTCTGGAGACAATTAAGACAGGCTGATTAGAACACCTGCAGCCAATCAAGAAGCTGCTAGAATCAATTAAGGCAGACTATCAGGGCACCTGGGTTTTAAAAAGGAGCTCACTTCAGTTTGTGGTGTGCATGTGAGGAGCTGGAAGCAAGAGGTACTAGGAGCCGAGAGTGAGAATGTGGACTGTTGGAGGACTGAGGTGTACAAGCATTATCAGACACCAGGAGGAAGGTGTTGGGAGGAGGCCATGGGGAAGTAGTCCAGGGAGTTGTAGCTGTCACAGAGCTGTTCCTGGAGGCACACTAGACAGCTGCATTCCACAGGGCCCTGGGCTGGAACCCAGAGTAGAGGGTGGGCCCGGGTTCCCCCCAAATCCTCCCAACTCCTGGTCAGACACAGGAGGAGTCGACCTGGACTGTGGGTTCAGATAAACGGCTAAGCTGAGGGCTGCTGTGAAGCTCCAAGGTGAGCAAATCCGCCAGTAAGTGCAAGACCACCAAGCTAGAGCAGGAACTTTGTCACAGTAAATAGCAGTAAACTTAAAGTCAATGGAAGTTTTGTTGCTGACTATGATCAGGCCAGGATTACACCTACTATTTTTGAGTGTTACTTTCTTAATTATATTGAGCGACTTGTCCTGTACCCATAGCTTTCAGCAATATTCTACAGGGTCTTCAAAGGCACTACTCATCAGGGTGGACTGGTTTAAATCAAAGTGATGATCAAGATGGTCCTTTCTGACCTTAAAGTTGGAGTCTAAATCACCAATTTCAGTCCAGATTTAAATCGTCAAGCAGGAAACTGATTCTAGTCTCCTTTAGCATTTGTATCTTACTTATTTTCCTAAAGAAATCTTTGATTCTTATTGGTTGGTAAACATTAAAACATGTTGATTTGCAACTAGATATAGCCTTTACACTGAATTTGGGCTTTTTTGCTAACCAGAAGACATTTATATAACAATTATACAGCTTAACTGATATTTATTCAGATTCTGAATATTTACCCTTTTATTACACTAGTGGTGAATAATTAGCTTCTACCTTAGATTAATTTTTGCTTGTGATTTGTTTCAAGCTCTACTTGGATGGAAATTAATATTCAATTAATGCACATAACTTTTTTTAGTTAAATAAAAGTACATTATGTGTGCTGGATACATAAGAGAAGAGCTTATTAAAATATGTTTTACATTTAAAACTAACTGATTTATTAAACAAAGTATTAGTTGTAGTTAATGAATGGACTGATTGATTTTGGTCACCACTGTCCTTCAGAGAGCAGCTCTCTTCTCAAACCTAGTTTTTATTAATAGATTCTAAGAGAAAAATAAGCTTCCTTGCTTTTTCAACTCCCAGTTGATTTCTTAACTTTGAGTGAACTGTCATTGAACAAAACTAGTCAAATGAACTGAACTGAAGTGAAGAAAATTCTCTGTGCACCAGCAGAAGAGGCTACTATTGACAAAAGCTGGCCTAGCATTTCAACAAACTACTTCAAAGTGCTTAGCCAGTGACTTCCATCAGTTCTGTGGTTTGACTTTTAAAAAAAAAACACTTTGGCAGTAAACATGCTAATTAATAATTTTAAAATTTTAATTTAAACAACTTTAAGAAATTACAATACATTTGTTGCAACGTAGGTTGTCAAATCTATTTAAAATAAACTTTCAAGTTACTTTTTAAAATAAACCTGTATTTAAATAAAAAATTTCTGTTAAAAAAAAATCAATGATTTTTATCCACCCTGTTCCTCGCAGTAGTAAAGCTAGGCAAGTGAGTACCTGCATGCTGGATCAGGGCCTTATTTTTAAATCTTCATTTTTTTTTTACCTCAAAATCCTCTAATTGCCAGTTCTCTCTTTCTTCAACCTGAACCACTAGAACTACTGTCAGTGCTTAATACAGTACCATAAACCTACCAATACTGAATGCCTTGTTTTTCATAGCTTAACCAAAATATAAAATACGATAAGGAAAATCTATTCAGCATTGTACAACTCATTTGATTTGCGCTATCTTCTTCAATAAGCTTGTATTCCTATAGGGCCTACACCTGTAAGGTACTGAGCACTATCAACTTCCATTGACTTCACAGGCAGCTGAGAGCATTCAACACCTGTCAGAGGCACAGAGACTATCTAGCAGGATAATGCCCTTTAGTTCTGCCAGCAGCAACTTACTCCATGAGCAATATCACAGGTATAATTGGAACTATTCACAGAGTAAGGTATTACTCAAGGTGAGCAATAGTGGAAGAACTGGGCACTTAAAAAACAAAATGAATTGGGTCTAGTAAAAATCTGTATACAAATTACAATTAAACAGTTACAAAAATTCCTGAGCAAAATTAAATTACAAAATCAAATATTTTACAAATATCCTCAGCAGTATTCAGAGCTGTGTACCCACTGCAGAGATTATAACGCTGGTTTGACAAGTTCACAATATTGTATTTAAAACTGCTCCAAACTTTGCTTCTAAGCAAAATGGTTTTTTACATTATGTTACCATTTGCTTTTTGCACTACTTTTCAAGATAGTGAATTCAGTCAGAACATGTCCTTTTCATCCAAGCATTTGCAACTTTTCTGCAGCTTTGAGATGAGACTAACATTTGGTTTTACAGAGTCATAGTTTAAATCAATATCAATAATAAAATCATCATGTCTTTATAACACCTCCATAAATAATCAGAATGACATTTTAGCTAAAAAGATTAGGGTACCTGTAGATTCAGAGGAGACATAGCTCACTATGGAACTGCTACAGGTAGCTCAAACCCGCTTCCGCAAAGTATTTCAAACCAAGTATTTAGCACTTACAGATGCCAATAAGTGGCTAGTAGGATTTTCAAAAGCACCTAGGCACCTAACTCCCATTGATTTCACTAGGCACCTAGTGGGATTTGCGAAGGCACCTAGGTGCCTATCTGCATCTTTAGGTATCTAAATAGCTATACAAAAAAAATCTGGCTCTCTGGCTTACCAGAGCTGTGCTGACCTTGGAGCAATCTCCCCTGATTTAAGGAGGCAGAGGGACAGAAATACAGAGCACTGATTTTACCTAGCTTTGTGAACAGCACATACTGTCAAGAAAATCAAAAAAGTTTACAATGAAAAAATATGAGAATCTGCACTCGCTTTGATTGCATCAAAAGCATACATCAACAATTGCTGCTACACTCGTACACAAGCCAATTCCATGACTTTTGCAACAAGTGATGAACTTTCCCTGTTAGTGCCCATCCACAGCTGGCTTTTAGATTTGTTGGATTCTAATTTGAAGTTGAAACTATCTAAAATGATGATTTTTCAGAGTGAAGCTTGATTGTGGTTATTACTATCATCAAGGAGTAGCTTGCTCATTTTGATGTTTACATTATTGTCTACATGTGTGGATTTCCAGATCTAGCTGTACATGGTACAAAGATTCAGAGACCAACCCTTCAGAAAGGAGAACAAATTAAGACCTTCTGAGATGCATGTTTTCATTTAAGTAATCTCAGTATCGCTGCATTTTTACATAATGGACCAACTTTTGCTCTCAGATGCGTGCAAATAGAGAAGTCTATATGAGCAGAATTAAGCATATTGTAAAATTGTTTGCTATCTAAGGGACTCACTTTTTACCCTTTTTTATTTCATGGAGATTAGGGCCACAAAGGACCAAAAGATCTATTAGACCCTCGTATATCACAGGCCATTAAATTTCACCCAGATAGTCCTATATTGAGCCCAATGACTTTAGCTGGGCTAAACTGTAGTGTACCGCATGCAGAGAACAGAAAATACCAAGGCCAATGCCCAAAGCCCCTGCAATGGCAGGGAATTAGTAGGCGAGTATCATCATTCCAGGTGACCTGGCATCCGCCCTTGCAGACAGGCATGGTGTTGCAGTTGAGACCTTACTTGACTTTTCCATCACCCACGGTGTCAACAAGTCCAAACTAAAGAGCATCCCCTTGTGGAGGGTCTCATTCTCATTTATTAACATTAACATAAACAAAACTTCCACCACAGTATCTTAGCTGGGTGACCAGGTCATTCTTAGTCCAGCTGTCCCACATGATTCCAGGGCTTGCGTCTACTCAAGCTCTTCCCCAGGGGTTCTCTTTGCTCCAGCCTCTGACCCCTATCAGGGTAAGATCCTTCTCTGGAATCAGGAGTCCTTGGAGATCTGTCTACTGCAACGCTTCTTCAGGAACAGTGGATGATCCTTGCCAGGCTGGGCTTCTGGCCAGCGTCTGGAAGGCCCCTGGCTGAGACTAGGCCCTCTTGAATGCCTGGTAATGGCAGTCCTCTGCCTAAGACACTCTGCTATCTAGGAGCACCTTTTAGAGGCTCCCCATTCTACTGGGCTCCCTGGAAAGCTAACCCTCTAGGCTCCGAACTCAGGCCTTTCCTGGGAGCTTCTCTCTACCTCTTTTTTAGAGTTCCCCTCTAACTGAACTTTATTAGGTGCAGGTACTTGTTTATTATTCAGCCATCTGGAGTAGTCAATAACCCACAGGTGAGGCCTTCATAAGACTGTCACAGACTATCTCCCCATAAAGGGCAGCTGCCCTGTGACAGTGAGATATGCCCATATGATTCTAGAAGGCAAACCATATCCCATGTTTCAGAGGAAGGTGACCCACCCCAGGTCACTATCAATCTTATTTTGGGGGAAACTCCTTCCTAGACCCAAATCTGGTGATCAACTAGACCCTGAGCATGTGAGTAAGGCACACTACTCAGACTCCTAAGAAAGAAGATTCTCAGTAGCACTTCAGAGCAGTGGTCCACCCTTGCCGGTGTCCTATCTTCAACTGTGGCCAATCTTTGATGCTTCAGAGGAAGGTGAAAAAAAATAATCAGAATAAATCTGCTCAATTGTGCATCAGGGAAAAATATTCCCTCCTGACCCCTGCAGGCACCTTGCTGAAGCCCTGAAGCATGAGTTTAGATTATATTCATTGTCTCAATGCAGAACTACAAGTGTTGTGAGTGTCCTAAGGGCAATCCTGTTCTCCCCCAAGCCAGAAAGGAGGGAATGAACAAGGGAATTCATTTTAGAGAACTATTATTTAATCTATACCCTACACATAAATCCAGGGTTTAACAGGATGCAAGACCCAAAGCTCAACTACTGAATATTTCTGTATGCAAAGTAAACATAGTTCAGAATCTTAAGTCTGAATGTTGTGTACCATTAACTCATGACAGAAGACAGATAATTAGAGAATAGAAATCTGTAGCATTTAAATATAGCATTTTTGCCTCAAACACAAGAAAGCCCTGTTGCAATAACTGGATCTACAAATGTACCCTGATTGTGAGCTCAACTGTAAAAGTGTGTAAAAGCTTATAAAATGTCATAATAACAGATGTTGATGGGAAAAGTATGAAAGACAAACTGGTATTAGTCTAAACAAAAAGGGGCTACTGATATGGTTCAAGGACTATGTTAAAATCATGCTTGGTAACAGAATATGTGGAACCCACTAAAATTAACAAAGCATAGTTGCTGTGTCAGATATTAGGCCTAATTGGTGGACTAAGGAATGGGCTATTCTTTCATCATTCTATTTTCAGGTCCTAAAAGAAACATTGGTGGGAAAATACGAGAAAAACAAAATGAGGCCAGTGCAGCAAGGCTCACCATCATGGCTGCCACCCCCACCATTTTCTAGGATCCTGGACCTACTTTGTCCTAATTCTCTGGGATGTGCTGCCTAGATTGGGCCAGAGAGAGGGATCCAGATGACTCAAATGAATCTTTGCACATCAGGGAATTCTGGTTGTTCATCTGTGTAGACATTTATCAGCAAGGGTGATAGCACTGAACCATGGGGCAATCCATTCCACTGAGTACGCCTTTGACTTTTCTGATCATCCATCTCAAGAAACAAAATAAATTTAAACATCTGTGCCAAGTGCTTACAAGATCAAGACTAATGCCCAATTCTGCAGACTTGTGCAGGTGTTTAAACTTTGTGCCCCATAAAGTTCAGCTGCTCACAGTGAGTAAAGTTAAGTGCATGTGTAAATCTTTCCTGGATCAAGACCCAAGCCTCTATACTGACTTCTTGTTCTATCCATGGTGCAGTTTCAATACTTTTTTCAAAATTTTTAAAGCCTGGAATGGTATGATACTCGTTGAAGATCAGTTGGGAGTATTTTGCTGTGACTTTTTGTGATTAAACACTTCGGGGCTGATGGCAGAAGTTGCTCACTGGAGGAAGTCTCTCTGTGGAATTTGCTTCCCTGGGTGGGAATTAGATTTGAAGTTTAGCAAGCCTTAGAGGATGGATAAAAATATTTTCAATTTTTTAGATATAGTTTTTGTTCTCATTTTTATTTTGCTTAATTTTATTCCTTAAGAACAGCAATATCTACTCTAGGTGATTTTTTTTTCATAATTTATTTACAGCAGTGAGGTTGCATAGGGTGTAAAAAAAAAATAGAATTTCAACCTCTGTTTAACATTTGTCTCATAAATAAGTGCCTCACTGCTAAAGCTGATGCCCTTAGAAATCAATAAAAGAAAAGAAACCTTATTTCTTCTGCAGGAAATCTTTTTATACCACTGATTCTCAAACATTCTTAAAAGCAGTAATATGAAAATACAGCTTTCAGACAAATCTGACACCTTTTAGTAACAGTAAGTGTTAGCGTAAGGGGGACACTTCTCTTTAGTGCCTCCTTGTGTTTGGGTGTAGTACTGCAGTCCTTTTCCTGCTCTGAGTACCCCTGTAGGTTGTAAACCACACTGGGCAGGTCCATAGTGGCTTGGCCTCCGACCACATCACAGTCAAAATGAACCTCTTCCAGGGTAGCAAATAGTCAAAAAATAGACAGTCTATCTGTCCCCACCTGGGTCTTCAGCCCCAGCTCTGGGCCCTTTGTTTGGGCTTCCAAACAAGCTCTGTCCCCTTCTTGGGGCTTAGGTGAGGCATGCCCCCTCTGCTCTGGGGTTTACACCACTTTGCCAGTTGGGGAACCTTGGCCCGCCCACCCACTACTCCAGGCTCCAACTCAGAGACCATATTACAAGCAGCAACAGACTGCTCAATTTAATTCAGTGCTAGTACTTCCCTGGGCTTCTGTCCATCTGACCTCTTTATCTTCATCCTTAGCTGAGGGCCAAAAGTTCTCAGATCCTTCTCTCCCTCCAAACCCAGCTATGTAAGTGTAGCCAGAGATAAACCCTCGCTAATCCTCAGACTCCTGTAAATAGATCTTTCTTTCTTTCTCCCTCCCTGCTCTGGTCCCAGCCACTGACTGACCTGCTGGGCTCTAATTGGCTGTCTCCAGCCCTTCTAGTTCTTGGAGGACCAGCTTTCTGTAGTTTCCAAGATAGCTGCTCAAGAGAAGCCTCTCTGGGCATGCCTGGAGGATCTACCTTTGCTACTGCTTTACTCCCACTTTGCTGCTGCGTAGTGGGTAGTAGGACCATGGTACCTCCTGTAGGGAGCTGCAAAGGCCAGGTACACCCCATCATATTTACCCAATACATGAAGTGTTTGTTTAAATTCAGAAGCAAACAGCTGAACTAACTCCTATGTTAGGCTTCCTTTTAATGTAAATAATATGATGTAGTCATTTGAAATATTTCTTATTTTACAAAATTCTAAAAGTATCATTTTCTATATAACGTGTGTCTTCTATTGTATATTATTGGAAATCTGTGTCAAATATCTATTGTACATATTACTCAAGAAGTTCAACATAATTTAAGAGCAGAAGAAAAGATATTACACTCATAAAGATGATTAAACTGGTCATTTTGATGAGCTACCCCATTTCTCTCTCACCAGCAGGCTTGTTACTGTTCAGGGATATCCCTGGACAAAACCTTGAGTCTTAAGACACCCCAATTAAAAACCAAAAGAAAACCACCAAAATGTGTTCACTATCACTAAGCTAAATAAATTTTGTACTTGTAACTCTCATTATCCCTACGTCTTTCCTTTATTTTGTCCTGTTGTGTGTCTGCTTAGATTGTAACTTTTCAGCACAGGGACTGTAGGCTGGATTCTTTGTAACAGCTAGGCTCTGGTTGGTACATGAATGGGGGATGATAATGGCATTAAGCCACCTTTATGCTGCCCCTATTTTCCACTCCCCATTCCATTGCCAGTACCCAGCACAGCCTCTACACTGGGGACTGTGAGGAGGACCAGTATAGAGCAATTACACTAGCTTTCCTCCATCCAGTGAGCCTGTCCATTTTTTGGTCCCTTTACACCACTGTGGTTTTCAGACACCCAACATAAAATGCTTCACATCCTTGCTCCTCATTTTTTGTTCTTTAATAGTAAATTTCCAAACATTATTTCCTGCTTACATTTTTCTCTCTAGTTTTGCTTCTCTCTCTTCCCATTTATTTCATATATTTTGACACAATCCAAGAAAACAACAGATGGCATCTTCATTCAAGTGGGTGTTATCCACAAGGGACTGAATCGAGCTCTTGTTTTCCAATAACATCCTGTCTTTCATGTTAAATGTTTCAGAGGCACCAATTATGACTCTCTTGTTTGCCTCCCAGTAAAAGGACCCGCTCCAAAGCCCACTGAAGTCAATTAAAAGATAAGTCCATAACTGAACAAAATTTCAGAGAAAAATACACCTCAGAATCAAACTCAAGCTTAGAAAATTTGGCTCTAGTGATTCTTATGCACATAGTGCATTCTAGGGTGTAATTATAGGAGACAATTTCTAGATACATTGAAAATACAATCCATAAAACCAGCGAAACAAACCGAAAATGCTGTGAGAGAAGTACAAGAGTGGGAAGTTAGGCTCTTTCCTACAAAATGTGGTTGGCAGAATAAAAGAGCTAGCAAAAGTTGTTCTAGAATGCAGGAAAGAGTAGTTAGCTACAGCAGCAATCTTGCTGAGTCCTGCCACTTACACATACTTGTTCCATTATATAGGAGCATCAGCTGCCAAGAAGGCCTAGAAGCTAGGGGACAGGTGCTGTAGAAATGCTTATAAATAGACAGGTTGGTCTCACTCCACCTAGCAGAGCAGGAGGTCACCCATCTTCTGAATATATTATCTGGGCAGGAAAGAGAGGAAAAAACTGCCTGTCCATCACTACAAAAGACCATCTCACCATGATGGAAGAGTGGCTACATATACCTTGGGGTAAATGCGGTAACAGGCCATGGAACTGTTAAGGAGGAATATAATCAACAAAGTGCAAAAGTTTACCTCAGGAGATGGATGAAGGTTTTAGCTTTTTTTATTTGCTTGAACTGTTTAGCCTATGTCTGACTCTGCTGTAAAATACTACATTTAATCTGATTAATACCTGCTGGTTAGCTAAGGAGCACACCCCACTACAAATCATGCAAAACACAGAAGAACATTGATTGGTTGGGTCTGCAAGTTGATGGGCTTATTGCTAAAGCATGAGGGGAAGCACAATCCTGTGGCCAAGGCACTGGGCTAGAATTCAGATCTGTGCTGAAGCTACCATGCATCAAAAGATATGTGCAGCTAAGTATCATCAGTAAAAAAGTAGTAGTTAAGGTGAGAAGTACAGATAAAATGACTAAGAAAGTACCCCCTCACAGAAAAAAGCACTTGAAACAAAATCTCTACATTATCTATATTTAGACAAGCCAGAAACTGGTCTTTGAAAAACCATGGCCTGGTCAATCTTGTATGAAGTGAAATAAAAGATTGCTAAACAGCTGTTTGGAATTCCATATAGGCATAAAACAATCTGCAGTTCTTCTATAAATAAAATGTTTTGCACTACACTTTTCTTGATAGTAAACTACTTACGACACAGAGCTGAAATGATGGCTCTTTCCCATGAAGTTCTTAATAATCACAAACTATTCTGGGACTGAGGAACAATTTTTTTGAAATATTTTTTAAAATATGAGCTCAAGAATTTCTGCCTGAACTAATATATTTAGCAAGAAACTTGATATAATGAAATGTATATCTTTTCTAATAGTGATAAGCAGGTAAGATAAGCAAACTATAGTAGTAAATAAAACAGTTTTTTTGATGTTAAAGTTTGTACTGGCTAGAAACTGATCTCCATGCACCTTTCTGTGACTTTTTTCCTCATTCTTTGTGATCCTTATGTAAGCAGGGTCTGCTGAATTCTTCCCTGACAACTAGCTGGGAGAGGGAGAGACTTCAAGAGCAAACTGTATTTACATGAACACACCTACTCTGCTTAGATATCCAGCAGATAGAGTGGTGTGTTGCTCAAAGTGATCAACTTTGTCTGGTGTTGGGTTACAAGTCATCTTAGTACCGAATAAAGGGGTAGAGAAATGCTGTTACCAATGTTGGCATTATTGCGAATAAAGGGGAGCAGAACTGTGCTTAACCTGTCCCAAATAAGGGGGTTACCCTCAGCTGAAAGGACCTCGTTAAGCCAGGGGCTCGAATGCCAAAGCCCTGTGGAAGTAAGAAGGGTGATGACAAGTATCTCAGACAGGAGCACGTAGCTCCTCCCCAAGGGTCCTCTCTGGGCTGGTTTAACATGTTTCTTCCTCACTGTTCAAAGAGGAAAAAAGACTCTATTAGGAGCCTCTTCATTATTTTAAAATGTTCAATCAGAGCTGAAATCACTTGAGATAGGGCAGTGTTTCTGTCCTGCTTGCTAAGAGCTGACAATTACTAAGAGACTGATGTGCAAGGGTCACAACAGAGAGGCAGGTGACAGCAGAAGGTGATTGATAGTCAGCTGGAATACGAGTGGCTGGCAAGGTGGTGAGCAGAGCGAGTGGCTGGTGAGGCACAGAGGAACTGCAGCTGGCAGGACAGCCAGCGAAGAGGAGCAGCAGTTGGTGGGGCGGCCAGCCAAAGTAAGTGCTCAGATGCCAGAGCAAGCAAGGTGCCTTCTTTCCCAGGTGGAAGGTGCCTCTATACCGTGGGGTCCTCTCTGACCAAGGACAACCACTGTGAGTGGGGTATGGAGAGGGGCACAGAAAAGGAACTCTTGGTTGTAGGACTCAAGAACACGAGGTGGAAGGCACTGCCCCACACACTCTGGGGTGGGTCTCCTGCTTACAGTTCTATGATTATTAATCCTGCTTGTAGCATTTTCCCTAATTAATGTGAGGTGACTTCCCTCCTTTCATTAAAAAGTTTCTTTTCTACACTCGGACTCTGTGCTTGTGAATGGGGAAATATTGCCTCTCAGAGGTGCCCAGGTGTGTAATTTTTCCAGGTTACTGGGTGGAGGCTTGAGCCAGTTCTGTGTTGTGTCGATGAAAAGGAACCCCTAGATATTGAACCTGGCCCTGGTTGCTGCTGGCTCCACCTGGCAGAAGGGTTACACAAATGCAGCCATTTACACTCTGGCAGTCTCCTTCTTAGATTGTCTGTGACAGAGTGAACCCCCGCTGGAGGCCTTGCCATCCTATTACACCTTGCCCTGGGAAAGGAGCAGTGAATGTGGGTCCACCAGGCCTGCCTAGAATGGCTACTTTTGTGCAGCCTATCAGAGCTCCCAGCAGGCTTACATAAAATGAACTGCAGGGCTGTAGCAGCTCATTTCCTGGCTGGAAATAAGAGGGGTGAAGATGGATGCACCTCGCTGTCCAAATGTGCTCTATGCACTGTGTGTAGTGGACTTGGGAGAGAGGACCTAAGACTTTGAACCCTAAGTGTAAGGAGACTGTTGGCCCCTTACTAAAACTTAGTGGGGGGAATTTGGATTTGCTAGCTCCCAGTACCAAAAGAAAGGGGAAGGGGTGGTGGGAAATCAGGATCCTGAGACTGACAGTTACCAGGGACAATAGGGAGAGGCTAATGCTTCAGGTCAGACTGATTGACAGGGTGGGCAGGCTAATGAGGAAGTTAGGAGGTCAGGGAGTTCCATCCTCCGTATGAGCTGGAACTTCCTGGGCCAGAGTTGGGCTGAGCTAAAAAGAGAGAGCAGGAGCCAGAACAGCTGAGCTGGGGAGCAGAGCTGTGCCAACCACAGAAGAATCCCAGGGAGCAGGTCAGTGCTGGGAGCAGAGCCACAGAAGCAGCCCAGAGAACAGACCTGTGCTGGGAGGAGAGCTGCAGCAACCAGAGCCAGAGGGGCTCTGGAGGCAGAGCAGCAGCAGTGTTGGGGTTGGGGCTGGAGCAGCATGGAGGCACCTGCGGTGAGCAGCTAAGGAGAGTGAGGGGGGGCCCTGGGCAGCGGGCCTACCTCAGGGAGATGCCCCCAGCCAAGAGGCCTTGCAGGCCAGACTTGGAGGGGATCATAATCCTGATGGGGCAGAGGGGCTGATGCTGGGAAGAAGAGTCCTGCCACCTAGAGCCTGAAGGCGTGTGGCCACTGCCAGACCAAGTATCCAACCCACAGCATCCCTGCAACACAGCCAGGGCCTGGCAGGAGGCCTGGGACTTGTGAGGAACAGACTATGCACTTCCCTTACATCCCAGAGACTGCCGTTTACAATGTCCCTGTGCCACTGAGCAGGGTTATATGTTTTCCTTTTAACCTTTCCCCTTTTTCTCCTTATTTATTTTAAAATTGATTGCTGCTTAATAAATTGTATTTTCTTGAACTATATGTAATGATCAGTGGGTCAGGGAAGTGTCCAGAGCAGAGAGAACACCCTGGAGTGGAGACACCCTCGCTTCTGTTCTAAGTGACCACAACAAGGTTGGGGATCGAGCCTCCCACAAATCCTGGGCCCAGCCTTGTTGAGGTTATGAGGACTCTGCCACACAGGAGAATGGAAGGGGATCCCTTGAGGTCAGGCAGGCCTCTGGGTAAAGGAAGTGGGAACAAGGACTCAGATCCTTTTGCTAGCCCATTTCACAGGGGTAATTTATAAGCCAGGAACGTTCCCCACAATAGCAAAAAGAAAAGGAATACTTGTGGCACCTGAGAGACTAACAAGTTTATTTGAGCATAAGTTTTCATGAGCTACAGCTCACTTCAGTGGATGCATTTAGTGGAAAATACAGTGGGGAGATTTATATACACACACACACACACACACACACAGAACATGAAACAATGGGTTTTATCGTACACACTGTAAGGAGAGTGATCACTTAAGATCACTTATTACCAGCAGGAAGCAGGGAGAGGAAGAAAACCTTTTGTGGTGATAATCAAGGTGGGCCATTTCCAGCAGTTGACAAGAACATCTGAGGAACAGTGGGGGTGAGAATAACATGAGGAACTAATTTTACTTTGTGTAATGACCCATCCACTCCCAGTCTCTATTCAAGCCTAAGTTAATTGTATCCAGTTTGCAAATTAATTCCAATTCAGCAGTCTCTCGTTGGAGTCTGTTTTTGAAGTTTTTTTGTTGAAGGATAGCCACCCTCAGGTCTGTAATCGAGTGACCGGAGAAATTGAAGTGTTCTCCAACTGGTTTTTGAATGTTATAATTCTTGACATCTGATTTGTGTCCATTTGTTCTTTTACGTAGGGACAGTCCAGTTTGACCAATGTACATGGTAGAGGGGCATTGCTGGCACATAGCACATTGGTAGATGCGCAGGTGAACGAGCCTCTGATAGTGTGGCTGATGTGATTAGGCCCTCTGATGGTGTCCCCTGAATAGATATGGGGACAGAGTTGCCAACGGGAGACAGGCCAGTCCTTGCTTACAGACAGCCCCTGAATCTGAAGCAAATACTCACCAGCAACCATACACCACACAACAGAACCACTAACCCAGGAACCTATCCTTGCAACAAAGCCCGATGCCAAATCCCACTCCTGACACCAGTTGTGACAAAGCTCTGTCCTTCCCTCCGTGGGTCCTGCGTTTCCTAGTGAATTTTGCTAGCCTCAGAGACTCACTGTGACCCTCCACGTAACCCTTCTTTCTCTAGGGACAAGGGTCACAGTCTACTGAGCCATTTTCATCATAAGCCAGCAAGGGAGATGAGAAGAAGTTATCCTTCCTTGTACAGTCTCTGTTGTCTCCCAGTCTCAGTGATTAAACGGGAAAAAGGTGGGTGGGGGAGCCCAGGCCCACTCTCTACTCCAGGCTCCAACCCAGGGACCCTAATAGTATCAGTTATGGTAGCTGATCTTTTAGAAACAAACATGTACAATTCCCTGGGCTACTTCCCCCACAGCAGCCCTTACTTCCTCAAGCTCCACTTCACCCTTACCTCAGGGCCTCTTTCCTTGTGTCTGATATGGTGTGTACTAATCAGCCTCTCTAACAGCACAACTCCTGACATGCACACCCATCTGACTGACTGGGAGGCTTTTAAGTAGTTTTAGCCAGCCCCTGATTGGCTTCAGGTGTCCCAATCAACATAGCATTCGCCCTGCCTTCTGGAAAGTTCTTAATTGGCCCTAGGTGTCTTAATTGACTTGGAGCATCTTCCATTTCACTTAATCTGGTCCCAGGGATTTGTTTAGCCTGGAGCGAATCCCTCTCTCCCTCTCACTGCTCTCCCATAGCCTTCTAGCTTGGAGGGAGGTGGGAAGCTGCTACTCCTGCTGCTGCTAGGCCCTAAGCTCTCCCTGCTGTTCCAGCTGCTCCCCTGGCTGGGCCAGACACCCCCCATTCTCTGCTACTTGGCTGCTGGACCCCCCACTCTTGGGTGCTGCTACTGCTGCAACTGCAGCCCCGGGGGGGGGCTGCTAGCCCACTCCCCAGAGAGGAGGAGTGAGGGACCCCAGCCACTGCTGTTGTGGATACCACCACCACCACCACCACCTGAGAGGGGTCCTTTCTACCTGCCTGGACCACCACCTGGAGTTCCTGGAGCTGCTGCTGCTGCAGAGGCCGCTGCCTGGAGCTGCTGAAGCCCGAGGAGGAGAAGAAGAGGATCATCTGCCAGTGGGGCAGCACCTAGAGACTTTGCAGACCACCGTGGAGGGGGCCCTAAGACTGAGTAATTTTCAAACTGTGCTCTTGCGGTGGGGGTTTTGACTGTGTTTGTAGGGACACCGGGGGTGTGGCGTGGAGCTGCCCCCCGATCCATCTGTGTGTCCCCCCAACCCCCACCACTATTACCACCACCGCTGCCCCCTCCACCACCCCCACTGGCTGTATACCATCTGCCTCAGCTCCTGCCTCTGGACTCAGCTGCTTGCTTGGCTTGCCACGCCCTATTTCCACCCTTTGGGCCAGAAGCAGCAGCCAGCTAAAAAAGACTTGTGCAAGTGCACATGGGCACATGTGCCCCCCCCGGACTGCCTACCCCTCAGCTTTGCCCTTTACTACCTGCCCCATTTGCCACTTGCTTTGCCTCCTCTTTTGCTCCAGCCCCCCTTACTAGCTTCAGTTTGTTTGCCTGCCCCGCCCATTTCCTTCTGCAGCCTTTGTTTGTTTGCCCCGCCCCAGCCTCTGAAGCTAGCCCCTTGGTTTCCCTGTTCTACCCCCAGACCGCTTAGCCCCTCGCTCCGTGTGCCCATGCCCCCTCCCATGCGCTTGTGCAACTCCCCATTTCAGTTGCAACCCTCTTCACTGCACCTTCAATGTTGTTGAATCCCGCCCCCATAGTGCACCAAGAGGAGCCGGAATTTCCACCTTGTGTCGGTGACTGACCCCTAACCCCTGATTGCCCCCCGTCCAGCCCACCCCTTTTGGCGCCCTCCTCCCCTGCCTGCAGCCTAGCGGGGAGGAGTGGTCGACCTGCTTCCCCTCTCCCCTCCTCCTTTTGGTGTCCCCCTTTCCTCCTTGCTCATGATGGCGGGGGATGAGACAGGTGAGACCTCTCCAGTAGCCCGAGCTCTCCCTCCCCCGCCTACCCCTCCGTCACCCCCCCAGGCTTCTACGTCCGCTGCCAAACCATCTGCCATCGCCCCCGTTGGGGCACCAGCAGCGACGGGCACCGGGGTGACCTCCACTGCTGCCACGTCTATCACCCCCTCAGATTTGCGGGGAGTCCTCCCAGCCGGCGGGAAGGGCCAGGGGAAGAAGAAGGGGAAGGGCCCCGCTAAAAAGACCAGGCCCTCCATGGCAGGGGCTGTCCCCGATGCCCCGGCCCCATCTCCAGCTGAGGCGCCCCTCCCCGCTGTTCCCTCCACCAGCTCTGCAGGTGTCCCTCCCCCGGCCCCCAGAGCATACGCCCAGGTGGCGGCAGCCCCCCCGCCTGCCGCTACATCATTTCTCCAGCCCACCGCCTCCGCTACCATCTATAGCGGCCGGGGCCCCTTTCCCACCATGACAAGGAAGCACGGCGTCCGTTGCCTCCTGGTGCCCGCCTCACCCCACGTGGAAACCTATGTGCGGGCGTTGGCGAGGGTGGTGGGGCCCACGACCATTGTGGCGGCCTCCAAAATGTATGGCAAGGTCGTCTTCTTCTTAGCATCGGAGGCCGCTGCCCAGGAGGCGGTGGAGAAGGGCCTGGCGGTCGGGGGCGTGTTCGTCCCCTTAGAGCCGCTAGAGGACCTGGGCGTCCGCCTGGTCCTGACCTCCGTCCCTCCCTTTCTCCCCAATGCCGCCCTGTTACCCGCCCTTTCTACCTTGGGGAAGCCCATCTCTGTCATCAGCCCTCTCCCGTTGGGCTGCAAAGACCCCGCCCTCCGTCACGTCCTCTCGTTCCGCCGGCAAGTGCAGCTTCAACTGCTGCCGGCGGCGCGCGACGGAGAGGCACTGGAGGGGTCCTTCCTAGTCCCCTACCAGGGGACGCATTACAGGGTACATTATTCCACGGGGGAGGCCCGGTGCTACCTCTGCCGGGCGATGGGGCACGTCCGGAGGGACTGCCCCCTGGCCCGGGAAGGAGAGGCATCCAGGACACCCGAACCCCGGCAGGACACCGGCCCCGTCATCGCCGACGCCCCTGGCTGCCCGGCACCCGAAACTGCCCCTCCTCCTTCCCAGTCCACCATTGGTCCCGCTCGGGCCCAAGGGGTACCTCCCCCACTATGCCCAGAGGAGCGGGAAAACCCCACCCCCGCTGCTTGCAATCTGGCGGGGCCTGTGGAGGAGGGTGCGGCAGGGACACCGCCAAGCATGGGAGAGGGCCCGCCCCAAGGGGAATCTTCCCTCCCTTGTGCTGCCCCACCGTTACCCCCTCGAGTCCCTGAGCCATCGCCTCTGCCCCCTGACACAACCCCTGCTAGCCAGCCCCCGGATGATGCCATGGAGGGCTGGGCCCTAGTCCAGGGGAAGCGGGGCAAGCGGAAGGCTCGAGCTCCGCTCCTCCCATCTGACGCGGAGGCCCCCCGGAAGACCAGGAAGGGGGGCACCGATGCCGAGCCTTCCGCTGTACCCACGGGTGTGTTCCACCCACCAGAGCCGGCTGGGGAAAACGTGGCAGCACTGGAAGACGGTATCTCCCCTCCACGGGAGTCCCTCCCCTCCAAGACCCCCGAGGCACCATCTGAAACCCCAGTGTGCCCCAAAGTAACCATCGCGTCAGGTGCCGGCGGGGAGAATCCTGGGGTAGCGGAAAATAATTTCCCCTCTATATATGAGGAGATCGAGGCCCTGGGTCTGACCCCGGTCACCCAGGGGGAGGACGATCCTATGCCAGCGGGCCTCGATCTGGGCGACTTCTTTCCAGCCCCCCTTTCCCCATACTCCTTCCCCCTAACCGTTGCTTCTGCTCCCACCTCCGAGGAGCCCCTGGACTCCTCCATCAACCCGGCTGCAGAAGGCACCCTGCTGAGAGCCACCGAGCCAGTTGAGGCGACGGCCAGTGCCACGCGGCTGGAACCTGAGCCACCAGGGGCATCCCTCGCTGGTGAGGAACATTCGACCTCCTTTCCGGGAGAGGACCCTACAGAAGAAAGTCCACCTCCTGATGCCGTGGCTGCCAAATCCACCAGACAGCTTGCGCCCGGCATCGGTGAGAGCCCTCTCTCGACCCAGACTCTCACCTCTACCCCTGCCCCTGCCCTTCTCCCGCCCACCTCCCGAGATATTATTGCCACCCCTGGGACAGTCTCCTTCCCCTTTCCAACAGATGACTCCCAGGGAATGGACTTTGTGTTTGCCCGTCCCGACCCACCAGGGGCTGCTATCCTCCCTCCGCCGCCCCCTATCGCCCCAGCATTCAGGTCAACCCATCAAGAGCCCCGTCGGGGGTCCGCACCCTGTCTGCCCGTCCCGCTGGGCCAGGGGGCTGTACCAAGGGCCCCATCGGGAAGCAACCAGACCATAACCCCAGCCCCCCATGCGCTGCGAGAGGAGTTGCGGGAGTTCCTAGAAGACGTCCGTGGCTCCCGCAACAAAGTCCAGCTTGCCCTCCAGCGATGGGGGGACTTTAATCAAATCCTCCGGGCCGCAAGGGCCCTCATGGGGGAGGGGAAAAGGACCGGGAGACAGGGCGCCGCGGCCTACCAGCGGGTCCGCCACTTCCGTGACTCCTTACTCACCTACGGGGTGGGTCACGGACTGCTACGCGGCCCGCCGGGAGCCACGAGCATCCCTGCCGGCGAGGATCCCCCCCAGCCCTCCTCATGGCACCCTTTACCATCGCAACATTGAACACCCGTGGCTGTAAGATGGGTCTCCGCAGGTCCCAGGTGCTCTCCTTCCTTCGAGAGGGGAGGTACTCTGTGGTTTTCCTGCAGGAGACCCATACGGATCCGACCGCCGAAGACAGCTGGCGGCTGGATTGGGGGGACAGGGTCTACTTTAGCCACCTCACAGTTCATACGGGTGGAGTGGCGACCCTGTTCTCCCCCGACCTACGGCCCGAAGTGCTGGGGGTCGCCGAGGCTGTGCCGGGTCGCTTGCTGCACCTCCGGGTCCAAATGGAGGGGCTCGTAGTCAACCTTGTCAACATCTATGCCCCAGCAGCGAGCCCGGAGCGGCTGCAATTCTATCAGCAGGCATCCGCCTTCCTCGGCACCTTGGATCCTCAGGAGTGCCTGGTCCTGGGAGGGGACTTTAACATCACCCTTGAGGAACGAGACCGCTCGGGAACCGAGAAGAGCCAGGCCGCCGTGGCCGTCCTCCAGGAGATAGTCGAACACCACTCCCTGGTGGACGTCTGGCGCGACCACCACCCGGATGACGCTTCCACGTTCACCTTTGTCCGGGTGGAGGCCCATCGGTCGCGCCACTCCCGGTTGGACCGCATCTATTTATCACGCTTTCATCTTACACGAGCCCACTCCTCCAGCATCCGGCCGGCCCCATTTTCTGACCATCACATAGCCACCGTGACAGCCTCCCTCTGCGCGGAGAGGCCGGGGCCGGCCTATTGGCATTTTAACAACAGCTTGCTGGAGGATGCGGGCTTCGTGGCGTCCTTCCGGGAGTTCTGGCTGGCCTGGCGAGGGCAGCGGCGTGCCTTTCCCTCGGCACGGCGGTGGTGGGACGTAGGGAAGGTGCGCGCCCGGCTCTTCTGCCGTGACTACACCCGGGGCACCAGCCGACGGAGGGATGCAGCGATAGAGCAGTTGGAACGGGAGGTCTTAGAGCTGGAGAGGCGTCTGGCCGCCAGCCCCGAGGATCCACCCCTCTGCGGAGCGTGCCGGGAGAAGCGGGAGGAGCTCCGGAGCCTCGAGGACCATCGGGCCCGGGGTGCCTTTGTTCGATCCCGCATCCGTCTCCTTCGGGAGATGGATTGCGGCTCCCGCTTCTTCTACGCCCTGGAAAAAAAGAGGGGGGCTAAGAAACATATCATCTGCCTACTGACTGAGGATGGCACCCCCCTCACGGATCCGGTGGAGATGTGCGAGAGGGCGAGAGCCTTCTACGCAAGCCTTTTCTCCCCGGAGCCGACCGATCCTAACGCTTGCAGAGTGCTGTGGGAGGAGCTCCCGACGGTCAGCGTGGGCGACCGAGACCGGCTAGAGCTGCCTCTCACTCTGGCCGAGTTCTCGGAAGCCCTCCGTCGCATGCCCACCAATAAATCTCCGGGCATGGACGGGCTGACCGTGGAGTTCTACCGCGTGTTCTGGGACGTCCTGGGCCCAGACCTAGTCACCGTCTGGGCCGAGTCTTTGCAGAGCGGGGTCCTCCCTCTTTCGTGCAGGCGAGCCGTGCTCGCCTTATTGCCGAAGAAGGGGGACCTCCGCGATTTACGAAATTGGCGTCCCGTCTCGCTCCTCAGCACGGACTACAAAATCGTGGCAAAAGCCATCTCCCTGAGGCTAGGGTCCGTGCTGGCGGACGTGGTCCACCCAGACCAGACCTACACCGTCCCGGGCCGCAGTATCTTCGACAACCTATATCTGGTCCGGGACCTATTGGAACTTGGGTGTAGGGATGGTCTGTCGTTCGCCCTCCTGTCTTTAGATCAGGAGAAGGCGTTCGACAGGATGGATCACGGGTATCTAATGAACACTCTGCAGGCATTTGGCTTCGGACGCAGATTTGTGAACTTTCTCCGGGTGCTGTACGCTTCCGCAGAGTGTCTGGTAAGACTCAACTGGACCCTGACCGAACCGGTCAACTTCGGGCGAGGAGTACGGCAGGGGTGCCCCCTCTCAGGCCAGCTCTACGCTCTGGCGATCGAGCCCTTCCTCTGTCTCCTCCGAAGGAGGTTGACAGGGTTGGTACTGAGGGAGCCGGAGCTGCGGCTGGTCCTGTCGGCGTATGCTGATGACGTGCTCCTCATGGTCCAGGACCCGGGCGACTTGGTGCGAGTGGAGGCTTGCCAGGCCATCTATTCAGCAGCCTCCTCTGCGCGGGTCAACTGGGTCAAGAGCTCTGGCTTGGTGGTAGGGGACTGGCGGCAGGCGAGCCCCCGCCCACCCGCGCTTCAAGCCATCCGGTGGAGCACGGGTCCGCTGCTCTATCTGGGCGTTTACCTTTCTGCCACGCATCCCTCTCCGCCGGAGAACTGGCAGAATTTAGAGGGCGGGGTGATAGAGCGGCTCCGGAAATGGACAGGACTGCTCCGGTGCCTCTCCCTTCGAGGGAGAGCGTTAGTGCTTAATCAACTAGTCCTGTCCATGCTTTGGTACCGGCTCAACACCCTGGTCCCGGCCCCGGCTTTCCTGACCAACCTGCGGACATCGATTCTGGAGTTCTTTTGGTCAGGACTGCACTGGGTCCCTGCAGGGGTTCTCCATCTACCTGTGGAGGAGGGAGGGCAGGGCCTCAAATGTCTGCTTACTCAGGTCCATGTCTTCCGCCTCCAGACCCTGCAGAGGCTCCTTTATGGTGCAGGTAGTCCGGCGTGGAGCATACTGGCGCACGCCTTCCTGCGCCGCTTCCGAGGGCTCCGATACGACCGGCAGCTCCTTTATCTCCATCCGAGAGGTCTTCCGCGAGACCTCTCCGGGCTGCCGGTCTTCTACCAGGACCTCCTCCGGACCTGGAAACTCTTTACAACGAGCAGGTCCGTGGCGGCCACCGAGGGGGCAGATCTCCTCGCGGAGCCCCTGCTACACAACCCCCAGCTCCGTTTGCAGGTGGCGGAGTCCCGCTCGGTGCGCCAGAGGTTGGTCCTGGCAGAGGTCACAAGAGTCGGAGACCTCCTGGACTATGACCGGGGAGACTGGCTGGATCCCCTAACCTTCGCTCAGCGTATGGGGCTTTCCAGACCTTGTACTCCCCGATGCATACTTCAGGAGGTGAAGGCCGCTTTGCCGCCCGCTGCTCGGGTTTATCTCGACCGGGTCCTGCACGAGGGCACGCCCCGCCCACCCACTACCCCAGGCCCGCCGGACCTTTTAATTGGACCCCTCCCCCGTGGACCCAACCGATCCCTTCACCCCTTCACTAGAAGCCGGCTGCACGAGATGCAGCCGGTCTGTTTTCAAACCGCGCCAAGAAAACATCTCTACACGCTCGTGCTCCACACCCTTCACGCCCGCACCCTTGTGTCCCGCCCCGATACAAAATGGCGGGACCTCCTGCCACCTTTGGAGGGTGCAGAGCCCCGGTGGGGCAGCCTATATTCCATCTTAGTCCCAAAGCCCGCCGGGGATGTCAGTTGGCGGCTCCTTTACGGAGCCGTGAGCACGGGCGTGTACTTGGCGCGGTTCACCACAATCCCAGACACCTGCCCCTTTTGCGGCGTGAGGGATACCCTGGCACATGTCTACCTGGAGTGTGCCAGGCTGCAGCCCCTATTCCGGCTCCTCACCAATATCTTATTACGTTTTTGGTTGCACTTCTCCCCTCACCTTCTCATTTATGCACTCCCTATCCGTGGCCCCACAAAGTCCCGGGATCTCCTGGTCAACCTCCTCCTGGCCCTAGCTAAAATGGCCATCTACAAAACCAGAGTGAGGAGGTTGGCCGATGGAGTCTCCTGTGACTGTGGGGCCTATTTCCGATCCTCGGTCCGTTCACGTATCCGGGCAGAGTTCCTCTGGGCGGCGTCCTCTGACTCCCTTGACGCCTTTGAGGAGCAGTGGGCTCTGTCCGGGGTTCTCTGCTCGGTGTCCCCGTCCGGTTCCCTTCTTTTGACCCTTTGACCGCACTCCTGTCCCTGTTATTTTATTAGTTGTCCCCCGGAATTTTTTGGGTATCTAGGTCCTGTGGGTCCCCCTTTTAGGCTGGGGGGGACCCTTTAGCAGTGGACGGGCTTCGCCCGCCCACTTCCCGGATCCCAATAAGACTGCTCTCCCATAGCGTTCTAGCTTGGAGGGAGGTGGGAAGCTGCTCCTCCTGCTGCTGCTAGGCCCTAAGCTCTCCCTGCTGCTCCAGCTGCTCCCCTGGCTGGGCCAGACACCCCCCCATTCTCTGCTACTTGGCTGCTGGACCCCCCACTCTCAGGTGCTGCTACTGCTCCAACTGCAGCCCTGGGGTGGGGAGGGGGCTGCTAGCCCACTCCCCAGAGAGGAGAAGTGAAGGACCCCAGCCACTGCTGTTGTGGATACCACCACCTGAGAGGGGTCCTTTCTGCCTGCCTGGACCACCACCTGGAGTTCCTGGAGCTGCTGCTGCTGCTGCAGAGGCCACTGCCTGGAGCTGCTGAAGCCCGAGGAGGAGAAGAAGAGGATCATCTGCCAGTGGGGCAGCACCTAGAGACTTTGCAGACCACCGTGGAGGGGGCCCTAAGACTGAGTAATTTCCAAACTGTGCTCTTGTGGTGGGGGTTTTGACTGTGTTTGTAGGGACACAGGGGGTGTGGTGTGGAGCTGCCCCCCGATCCATCTGTGTGTCCCCCCCAACCCCCACCACTATTACCACCACCGCTGCCCCTCCACCACCCCCACTCGCTGTATACCATCTGCCTCAGCTCCTGCCTCTGGACTTAGCTGCTTGCTTGGCTTGCCACGCCCTATTTCCACCATTTGGGCCAGAAGCAGCAGCCAGCTAAAAAAGACTTGTGCAAGTGCACATGGGCACATGTGCCCCCCCCTGGACTGCCTACCCCCCAGCTTTGCCCTTTACTACCTGCCCCATTTGCCACTTGCTTTGCCTCCTCTTTTGCTCCAGCCCCCCTTACTAGCTTCAGTTTGTTCGCCTGCCCCGCCCATTTCCTTCTGCAGCCTTTGTTTGTTTGCCCCGCCCCAGCCTCTGAAGCTAGCCCCTTGGTTTCCCTGTTCTACCCCCAGACCGCTTAGCCCCTCGCTCCATGTGCCCATGCCCCCTCCCATGCGCTTGTGCAACTCCCCATTTCAGTTGCAACCCTCTTCACTGCACCCTCAATGTTGTTGAATCCTGCCCCCCATAGTGCACCAAGAGGAGCCGGAATTTCCACCTTGTGTCGGTGACTGACCCCTAACCCCTGATTGCCCCCCGTCCAGCCCACCCCTTTTGGCGCCCTCCTCCCCTGCCTGCAGCCTAGCGGGGAGGAGTGGTCGACCTGCTTCCCCTCTCCCCTCCTCCTTTTGGTGTCCCCCTTTCCTCCTTGTTCATGATGGCGGGGGATGAGAGCTTCCAGCAGCCCAAGCTCCCCCTCCCCCGCCTACCCCTCCGTCACCCCCTCAAGCTTCTACCTCCGCTGCCAAACCATCTGCCATCGCCCCCGCTGGGGCACCAGCAGCGACGGGCACCGGGGTGACCTCCACTGCTACCACTTCTCTCCCCCCCTCAGATTTGGGGGGAGTCCCCCCAGCCGGCGGGAAGGGCCAGGGGAAGAAGAAGGGGAAGGGCCCCGCTAAAAAGACCAGGCCCTCCATGGCAGGGGCTGCCCCCAGTGCCCCGGCCCCATCTCCAGCTGGGGCGCCCCTCCCCGCTGTTCCCTCCACCAGCTCTGCAGGTGTCCCTCCCCCGGCCCCGAGAGCATACGCCCAGGTGGCGGCAGCCCCCCCGCCTGCCGCTACGTCATTTCTCCAGCCCACCGCCTCCGCTACCATCTATAGCGGCCGGGGCCCCTTTCCCACCATGACCAGGAAGCACGGCGTCCGTTGTCTCCTGGTGCCCGCATCACCCCACGTGGAGACCTATGTGCGGGCGTTGGCGAGGGTAGTGGGGCCCACGACCATTGTGGCGGCCTCCAAAATGTATGGCAAGGTCGTCTTCTTCCTAGCATCGGAGGCCGCCGCCCAGGAGGCGGTGGAGAAGGGCCTGGCGTTGGGGGGCGTGTTCGTCCTCTTAGAGCCACTAGAGGACCAGGGCGTTCGCCTGGTTCTGACCTCCGTCCCTCCCTTTCTCCCCAATGCCGCCCTGTTACCCGCCCTTTCTACCTTGGGAAAACCCATCTCTATCATCAGCCCTCTCCCGTTGGGCTGCAAAGACCCCGCCCTCCGTCACGTCCTCTCCTTCCGCCGGCAAGTGCAGCTTCAACTGCCGCCGGCGGCGCGCGACGGAGAGGCACTCGAGGGGTCCTTCCTAGTCCCCTACGAGGGGACCCCTTACAGGGTGCATTATTCCACGGGGGAGGCCCGGTGCTACCTCTGCCGGGCGATGGGGCACGTCCGGAGGGACTGCCCCCGGCCCGGGAAGAAGGGGCACCCCGGACCCCCGAGCCCCGGCAGGGCACCGGCCCCGTCATCGCCGACACCCCTGGCTGCCCGGCACCTGAAACCGCCCCTCCTCCTTCACAATCCACCATTGCTCCCGCTCAGGCCCAAGGGGCACCTCCCCAACTATGCCCAGAGGAGCGGGAGAACCCCACCCCCGCTGCTTGCAATCTGGCGGGGCCTGTGGAGGAGGGTGCGGCAGGGACAGCGCCAAGCATGGGAGAGGGCCCGCCCCAAGGGGAATCTTCCCTCCCTTGTGCTGCCCCACCGTTACCCCTCGAGTCCCTGAGTCATCGTCTCTGCCCCCTGACACAACCCCTGCTAGCCAGCCCCCGGATGATGCCATGGAGGGCTGGGCCCTAGTCCAGGGGAAGCGGGGCAAGCGGAAGGCTCGAGCTCCGCTCCTGCCATCTGACGCGGAGGCCCCCCGGAAGACCAGGAAGGGGGGCACCGATGCCGAGCCTTCCGCTCTACCCACGGGTGTGTTCCATCCATTAGAGCCAGCTGGGGAAGACGTGGCAGCATTGGGAGGCGGTATCTCCCCTCCACGGGAGTCCCTCCCCTTCAAGACCCCCGAGGCACCATCTGAAACCCCAGTGTGCCCCGAAGTAACCGTCGCGTCAGGTGCCGGCGGGGAGAATCCCGGGGTTCTCTGCTCAGTGTCCCCGTCCGGTTCCCTTCATTTGACCCTTTGACCGAGCTCCTATCCCTGTTATTTTATTAGTTGTCCCCCGGAATTTTTTGGGCATCTAGGTCCTGTGGATCCCCCTTTTAGGCTGAGGGGGATCCTTTAGCAGTGGACGGGCTTCATAGATTCATAGATACTAAGGTCAGAAGGGACCATTCTGATCATCTAGTCCGACCTCCTGCACAGCGCAGGCCAAAGAATCTCACCCACCCACTCCTATGAAAAACCTCACCCATGTCTGAGCTATTGATGTCCTTAAATCATGGTTCAAAGACTTCAAGGAGCAGAGAAGCCTCCCTCAAGTCAACCATGCCCCATGCTACAGAGGAAGGCGAAAAACCTCCAGAGCCTCTCCAATCTGCCTTGGAGGAAAATTCCTTCTCGACCCCAAATATGGCAATCAGCTAAACCCTGAGCATATGGGCAAGATTCACCAGCCAGATACTACAGAAAATTCTTTCCTGGGTAACTCAGATCTCATCCATCTAATATCCCATCTCAGGGGATTTGGCCTATTTACCCTGAATATTTAAAGATCAATTACTTACCAAAATCCCATTATCCCATCATACCATCTCCTCCATAAACTTATCGAGTAGAATCTTAAAGCCAGATAGATCTTTTGCCCCCACTGCTTCCCTTGGAAGGCTATTCCAAAACTTCACTCCTCTGATGGTTAAAAACCTTCGTCTGATTTCAAGTCTAAACTTCCTGGTGGCCAGTTTATACCCATTTGTTCTTGTGTCCACATTGGTGCTGAGCTGAAATAATTCCTCTCCCTCTCCTGTATTTATCCCTCTGATATATTTATAGAGAGCAATCATATCTCCCCTCAACCTTCTTTTAGTTAGGCTAAACAAGCCAAGCTCCTTAAGTCTCCTTTCATAAGACAAGTTTTCCATTCCTCGGATCATCCTAGTAGCCCTTCTCTGTACCTGCTCCAGTTTGAATTTATCCTTTTTAAACATGGGAGACCAGAACTGCACACAGTATTCTAGGTGAGGTCTCACCAGTGCCTTGTATAACGGTACTAAAACCTCCTTATCCCTACTGGAAATGCCTCTCCTGATGCATCCCAAAGCCGCATTAGCTTTTTTCACAGCCATATCACATTGGCAGCTCATAGTCATCCTATGATCAACCAATACTCCAAGGTCCTTCTCCTCTTCCGTTACTTCTAATTGATGCGTCCCCAACTTATAGCTAAAATTCTTGTTATTAATCCCTAAATGCATAACCTTACACTTCTCACTATTAAATTTCATCCTATTACTATTACTCCAGTTTACAAGGTAATCCAGATCCTCCTGTATAATATCCCGATCCTTCTCCGAATTGGCAATACCTCCCAGCTTTGTATCATCTGCAAACTTTATTAGCACACTCCCACTTTTTGTGCCAAGGTCAGTAATAAAAAGATTGGTCCCTAAACCAATCCCTGAGGAACTCCACTGGTAACCTCCCTTCAGCCTGACAGTTCGCCTTTCAGTAGGACCCGTTGCAGTCTCCCCTTTAACCAATTCCTTATCCACCTTTTGATGTTCATATTGATCCCCATCTTCTCCAATTTAACTAATAATTCCCCACGTGGCACGGTATCAAATGCCTTACTGAAATCTAGGTAAATTAGATCCACTGCATTTCCTTTATCTAAAAAATCTGTTTCTTTTTCAAAAAAGGAGATTAGGTTGGTTTGGCACGATCTACCTTTTGTAAAACCATGTTGTATTTTGTCCCATTTACCATTGACTTCAATGTCCCTAACTAATTTCTCCTTCAAAATTTTTTCCAGGACCTTGCATACTACAGATGTCAAACTAACTGACCTGTAGTTACCCGGATCACTTTTTTTTCCCTTTCTTAAAAATAGGAACTATATTAGCAATTCTCCAATCATTGGGTACTATTCCTGAGTTTACAGATTCATTAAAAATTCTTTCTAATGGGCTTGCAATTTCAGGTGCCAATTCCTTTAATATTCTTGGATGAAGATTATCTGGGCCCCCCGATTTAGTCCCATTAAGCTGTTTCAGTTTCGCTTCTACCTCAGATATGGTAATATCTACCTCTATATCCTCCTTCACATTTGTCATGCTACCATTATCCCTAAGATCCTCTTTAGCCTTATTAAAGACTGAGACAAAGTATTTGTTTAGATATTGGGCCATGCCTAGATTATCTTTAACCTCCACTCCATCCTCAGTGTTAAGCGGCCCCACTTCTTCCTTCTTAGTTTTCTTCTTATTTATATGGCTATAGAACCTTTTACTATTGGTTTTAATTCCCTTTGCAAGGTCCAACTCGACTCGACTTTTAGCCTGTCTCACTTGATCCCTACATGTTCTGACCTCAATTAGGTAGCTTTCCTTGCTGATCCCTCCCATCTTCCACTCCCTGTATGTTTTCTGCTTCTTCTTAATCACCTCTCTAAGATGCTTGCTCATCCAGCTTGGTCTACAACTCCTTCCTATGAATTTTTTCCCCTTTCTTGGGATACAGGCTTCCGATAGCTTCTGCAGTTTTGATTTAAAGTAATCCCAGGCCTCCTCTACCTTTAGATCCGTAAGTTCTTCAGTCCAATCCACTTCCCTAACTAATTTCCTTAATTTTTGAAAGTCAGCCCTTTTGAAATCAAAAACCCTAGTTGCAGATTTATTTTTGTTAATCCTTCCATTTAGTTTGAACTGAATTAGCTCATGATCACTTGAGCCAAGATTGTCCCCTACAACCATTTCTTCTATGAGGTCCTCGCTACTCACCAAAATTAAATCTAAAATGGCATCCCCTCTAGTCGGTTCAGCAACTACTTGATGAAGGAATCCATCAGCTATCGCATCTAGGAAAATCTGATCCCTATTATTATTACTAGCACTGGTCCTCCAGTCTATATCTGGGAAGTTAAAGTCTCCCATGATCACACAGTTTCCATTAGTATTTACTTTATTAAGGACATTAAAAAGGGCTGTATCCATATCCAAATTAGATCCCGGAGGTCTATAGCACACCCCAAGCACTATCGTAGGAGAGGCTTTACTAGTTTTCTTCCCCAATGTAGTTTTTGCCCAGACAGACTCTGTCTTATCCATTGCATCGCTTCTTATTTCTTTACATTCTACCTCATCATTGATATACAATGCTACTCCACCCCCTTTACCTTTGTTTCTGTCTTTCCTAAAGAGTACATACCCTTCAATACCTGTAGTCCAGTCATGACTACTATTCCACCATGTTTCTGTTATCCCTATAATATCTGGTTTCACTTCCTGCACCAGTAGCTCTAGTTCCTACATTTTGTTACCTAGACTCCTCGCATTGGTGTACAAACATCTTAATTTTTGCTGTTTGGCCTCGCTCACATTTTGTACCCTATTAGGCACAGTCATTCTACATCCAGTATAATTTATTAGACTAGTATCCACACCGCCTTCACTCCTTATATACATTCTCCTACCCACGGCTGTATCCATTCTTACTTCATCTTCTTCCCTCTCAATGCTAAAATCTGGCGTGGAGATTTTCTGGACATCTCCCATCCATCTCCCCCCAATTCCTAGTTTAAAGCTCTCTTTATCAGTTGTGCCAGCCTCGATCCTAGAAGTCTATTTCCTTCCCTACTGAGATGAAGTCCATCCCGAGAGAACTGACCTCTGTCCGTGAATGCCTCCCAGTGGTCATACATCCCAAAGCCCTCCTTATAGCACCACTGCCTAAGCCATCTGTTGACAGTCATAATCTTGTCAGACCTTTGTTGCCCTTCTCTAGGAACAGGAAGGATCCCGCTAAAGATCACCTGAGCCTCAATTTCCTTAAGCGTCTTCCCCAGCCTAGCACAGTCTCCCTTAATACTTTCCAGCGAGAATCTAGCCGTATCATTTGTTCCCACATGAAGGATAATTAGGGGATTCTTTCCCGCTCCCTTTAGGATCCTTTTCAACCTCAGGTCTACATCCCGTATCTTAGCACCCGGAAGACAGCACACCCTTCTATTCTCTGGATCAGCTCTAGTTACAGGCCTGTCTATTCTTCTCAGTAAAGAGTCCCCGATCACATAGACCTGCCTTTTCCTGGTGACAGTGCTATTCTCCAGTGTCTCCCCTGTTCTCTCTGGCTGCAAGTTCTTTCCATTCCTATTTTTCCTTACAATCTTCTTCAACCCATCCTGTATCCTCCTGGGGCTCATATTTGGTGTAGTCTCCCTTGACTCTTCCCCTTTTTCTATAGGGCTAGCCTCTCTTCTCTTCTTCCTTACCCTTCCACCTTCAACAAGTACCTGCTGAGCCCCTTCTTCATTTTCCAGCTCTGCAAACCTGTTCCTAAGCTCTATTTCTCCTTCACTAGCCCGTCTTTTTCTCTGCCTGGTTCTTTGAGTCACATGTTTCCACTGACCACTTTCCTCATCCAGTCTCTCTTCAAAATTCCCCAGCCCTGGTTCCATCTGTGAGTCTGAGCTTTTCCCTTCAGATACCTCATATCTTTGCTCCATCATCTGCTCAAACCCCTTCCTAAACTCAACCAGACTTTCCACCTGCATCTCCAAACCTCGGATCTTTTCCTCCATCAGCTCTATCAGACGGCATTTCATGCAGAAAAAACTCTTACCGGTTCCCCCCGCCAGGATCATGTACATACCACAGCTTCCACATCCAGTCATCCTCAATGTATTTTCCACTACAGGAGTCACTCCCACAGCTGCCTCCGTATCTGTCATCGCCTTCCCACCTAAATCCTGTTAATCTGGGAAACACAAGCCACACCAAAAAGGCCACCCCCCCCAGCAAAAGCAAACCCCAAACAAGCACCACAATACAAACTCCTCCAACAGAACTCCCACTCAAACTCCCCTGTTTAGAGCTCTGTTTGCTAGCTCCTGTGCCACTGCAGCTGTCTGTGCCGCTGCCTGACTGGCTGGCTACCTTTATAGGGCCCCTAGTCAGAAGCCCCACCCCCTAGGCAGGGCTCAGCTGCTCTCTCAGCACAAAGCCCCACCCCCTAATCAGGCTCAGCTGCTCTCCCAGCACAAAACCCCTACACACACACAAATACAAATACTAAAAATACAAAACCAAGTACAACTACCTTCTCCTCCAACAGAACTCCCACTCAAACTCCCCTGTTTAGAGCTCTGTTTGCTAGCTCCTGTGCCGCTGCAGCTGTCTGCAGCTGCTTCACCCGCCCACTTCCCGGATCCCAATAAGACTACTTTTCTATAGCCATCTGACCTTGCCCCGTCACACTATCCAGATTTCAGTGTGTGCAAAATGTTACTGATGCTCCTTTTCACGCTATCCCATTTCCAAACATCTCTTCTGTCTCCCTGTTCAGTGCAGAAACTGGGTCAAAATGGATGACTCTGTGCCGGTTCCACAAAGCAGACATCAAGATGACCCAGGAGAGAGTTAGAAACTCTGGTGGAACAAAGCAGACTTTAAGCTGTCCCTAGGGTAGTGGTTCCCAAACATTAACAAACTGTGAACCCCTTTCACTAAAATGTCAAGTCTCGCAAACCCCCTCCTAAAAATGAATATTTCCAGAGATTTTCTCCTTCACCTGAGTATAAATTATAAAACAGTGATCTTGGAAATATAAAATTTGTTTTTATGACATGCTTATTACACACTATTTATTATTAATTGTTATTTATCAATACAGTATTTTTATTACATTATGAAAACGGCAACGCTCTTCTAAGATCTCACTTTCGTAGCTTGTATCACTTTGAATAAACCTGTTATAAGACAAGGCTTCTATGTTTCATCACAGGTTTCAGAGTAGCAGCCGTGTTAGTCTGTATTCGCAAAAAGAAAAGGAGTACTTGTGGCACCTTAGAGACTAACAAATTTATTAGAGCATAAGCTTTCGTGCTTTCGTGCATCCGATGAAGTGAGCTGTAGCTCACGAAAGCTTATGCTCTAATAAATTTGTTAGTCTCTAAGGTGCCACAAGTACTCCTTTTCTTTTTATGTTTCATCAAGGAGTATCAGATGCGAAAAAGCAAGAAGGTATTTAAGAAGCCAACTCAAAGAGTTCCTCCTACACAAACATTCAGTCCAGGCAAACAACGCACGTTACAACAAAGCTTAAACTTGTTCATAATAATAATTTTAAAAACAATACTAGCTGCCTATTTAATTTTAAAAACAGCAAAATATATCTACCTTTCCATTTCTTATAAGGTCTTGAAGTTTAAATCTCCTCAGTGTGATACATATGCTTGCTTTGGTCTGTTTAGCTCTTAGAAGTCCTGAGGCTCCAGGCTGCTGGCCCTGTGCTGCCCGGAGTCCCTAGGGACAGCTCTGTCCGCCATTAGGGAATTTTTTCCTGAGAACCCCCTGTAACATTTTGCAAACCCCCAGGGATTCATGAACCCCAGTTTGGGAACCACTGTCCTAGGGGTATTTCTGAGTAGCCAGAGCTGGCAGAGAGCTTATGCACTCCTATGTGAGTGGGATTTTGGGTGCCTAGGCGTATCTGAGTGCCTGAAGGAAAAGAGACAATACAGTTCACTCTGGTTTTAATGTTCCAATCTGTAATTTGGAGGATGATATGAATATGATGATAAAAGCCTTGGGAATTCTTTCCAGCACACTTACTATTTGTATTGTTGTTGTGCTTAAGGGCCACAGTCATGGTTCAGGGCCCCACTGTACTAGGCATTGTACAAACCATAACAAAAGTCAGCTCACAATCTAAGGGCACATCTACACTCGCAAAGTTACAGTGCTGGCAGTAACAGCACCACTCAGAGAGCGCCGAAGGAAAACCGCTGTTGTGTGTTCACACTGTCAGCTGCCTGAGCAATAACGTGTTCACACTTGCAGCGCTATTCGGAGCGGGGCACTTTGAGCAGCTATCCAACAGAGCACCTCTTTCTCTTTTGCTGCTAAGACTTGTGGGAAGGTGGAAGGAGTGGTGGGGCATCCTGGGTCTTGTCCCAATGCCCCATGATGCATTGCTCCGCATCCCTGCAATCCCTGTGCTTCCGTCCGAATTTGGCGCCATCTTTCAATGGTTTGTGTACTGTGTGCCCTGCCCTGCCTCTTTCTGCAGGAATGGATCCCGAGCTGTTGACAAGAATGCTGCTCGCACTGACCAACACGTCATGAATGGCAGTGGAGTTATTCCTTAAACTACACAGGCAAGAGGAGTGAGACATTGATCTTGCCATGTGTAGTAGCTACACGATGAGATTTCTTATGGCATTCACGGAGGTGCTGACCACTGTTGAAGCCACTTTTGGGCTCGAGAAACATGCACTGAGTGGTGGAATCACATCGTGATGCACTTCACGAGCAGTGGCTGCAGAACTTTCGCATGAGTAAAGCCACATCATGAGACTGTGTGATGAGCTCGCCCCAGCCCTGCAGTGCAAGGACATGAGAATGAGAGCTGCCCTGCCCTGTTGGAGAAGCACATGATGACTGCACTGTTTAAGCTGGCTATTCTAGACTGATCGGTTGCTAACCAGTTTGGAGTGGGAAAGTCAACCATTGGACTCGTGTTGATGCAAGTGTGCAGGGCCATTAATCGCATCCTACTCCGAAAGGCCGTGACTCTGGCCAATGTGCATGACATTGTGGATGGCTTTGCACTAATGGGCTTCCCTAACTGCGGAGGGGTGATAGATGACACACACATTCCAATCATGGCACCAGACCACCTGGCCACCGAGTACATTAATTGCAAGGGGTATTTCTCAATAGTTCTCCAGGTGCTTGTGGATCACCGTGGGCATTTCACAGACATTAATGCAGGCTGGTCTGGAAAGATGCATGACGCACACGTCTTTTGGAACACTGGCCTGTTCAGGAAGCTGCAAGCAAGGACTTTCTTCCTGGACTAGAAGATCACCATAGGGGAAATCAAAATGCCCATTGTGATCCTGGGAGAAGCCATACACAGGGCACCTTGACAGTAGCAAGAAGCGGTTCAATAACAGGCTGAGCAAGTGCAGAATGATTGTTGAGTGTTCTTTTGGCTTTTTAAAGGCCCACTGGTGCTGCCTATATGGGAAGCTGGACCTGGCCAATGACGATATTCCTATGTTTATAGCTGCATGCCGTACACTCCATAATATTTGTGAAGGGAAGGGTGAAAGGTTCATTCAAGGCTGGGCTGCTGAGGCTTAGTGCCTGGACGCTGAATTTGAACAGCCAGAGATCAGGGCTATTAGAGGGGCACAGCGTGGGGCCATAAGGATCAGGAATGCTTTGAAGCATCAATTTGAAGCTGAAAGTCACTAATATTTGTTGCTATGCTCAGGATTGCAGTGCTTGTAATGCTAGGAGGTGATTGGTGCACATGATGCAAGAAGGGGCCTTAACACAGCTGTATGTATGTTGCTTTCCAGTGCTCTTTTTGCTTTCACTTAATAGAATAAAGATTGCTTTCAAACAAACACAATCCTTTTATTGATAGACAACAATCAGAGGAGAGAGTCAAATGAAAAAATTAATCTGCAGGGATGAGGAAGGGGGCAGAATGGAAGCAATGAGGGAATGGAAGGTCTCAAGAGGAGGAAGGGTCCCGAGATGGCTACAGATTTGTGTATGTCCAGGGATCATATCCAACCTTCTCCTTTGGAGTACAATGCAGCAGGTGCTGTACTTCAGCAGGGCCAAACTGCAGATGGATGGGTGTTGAGTGTATCATAGAATCATAGAATATCAGGGTTGGAAGGGACCCCAGAAGGTCATCTAGTCCAACCCCCTGCTCAAAGCCGGACCAAGTCCCAGTTAAATCATCCCAGCTAGGGCTTTGTCAAGCCTGACCTTAAAAACCTCTAAGGAAGGAGATTCTACCACCTCCCTAGGTAACGCATTCCAGTGTTTCACCACCCTCTTAGTGAAAAAGTTTTTCCTAATATCCAATCTAAACCTCCCCCATTGCAACTTGAGACCATTACTCCTCGTTCTGTCATCTGCTACCATTGAGAACAGTCTAGAGCCATCCTCTTTGAAACCCCCTTTCAGGTAGTTGAAAGCAGCTATCAAATCCCCCCTCATTCTTCTCTTCTCCAGACTAAACAATCCCAGCTCCCTCAGCCTCTCCTCATAAGTCATGTGCTCTAGACCCCTAATCATTTTCGTTGCCCTTCGTTGTACTCTTTCCAATTTATCCACATCCTTCCTGTAGTGTGGGGCCCAAAACTGGACACAGTACTCCAGATGAGGCCTCACCAGTGTCGAATAGAGGGGAACGATCACGTCCCTCGATCTGCTCGCTATGCCCCTACTTATACAACCCAAAATGCCATTGGCCTTCTTGGCAACAAGGGCACACTGCTGACTCATATCCAGCTTCTCGTCCACTGTCACCCCTAGGTCCTTTTCCGCAGAACTGCTGCCGAGCCATTCGGTCCCTAGTCTGTAGCGGTGCATTGGATTCTTCCATCCTAAGTGCAGGACCCTGCATTTATCCTTATTGAACCTCATTAGATTTCTTTTGGCCCAATCCTCCAATTTGTCTAGGTCCTTCTGTATCCTATCCCTCCCCTCCAGCGTATCTACCACTCCTCCCAGTTTAGTATCATCCGCAAATTTGCTGAGAGTGCAATCCACACCATCCTCCAGATCATTTATGAAGATATTGAACAAAACGGGCCCCAGGACCGACCCCTGGGGCACTCCACTTGACACCGGCTGCCAACTAGACATGGAGCCATTGATCACTACCCGTTGAGCCCGACAATCTAGCCAGCTTTCTACCCACCTTATAGTGCATTCATCCAGCCCATACTTCCTTAACTTGCTGACAAGAATGCTGTGGGAGACCGTGTCAAAAGCTTTGCTAAAGTCAAGAAACAATACATCCACTGCTTTCCCTTCATCCACAGAACCAGTAATCTCATCATAAAAGGCGATTAGATTAGTCAGGCATGACCTTCCCTTGGTGAATCCATGCTGACTGTTCCTGATCACTTTCCTCTCCTCTAAGTGCTTCAGGATTGATTCTTTGAGGACCTGCTCCATGATTTTTCCAGGGACTGAGGTGAGGCTGACCGGCCTGTAGTTCCCAGGATCCTCCTTCTTCCCTTTTTTAAAGATGGGCACTACATTAGCCTTTTTCCAGTCATCCGGGACTTCCCCCGTTCGCCACGAGTTTTCAAAGATAATGGCTAAGGGCTCTGCAATCACAGCCGCCAATTCCTTCAGCACTCTCGGATGCAATTCGTCCGGCCCCATGGACTTGTGCACGTCCAGCTTTTCTAAATAGTCCCTAACCACCTCTATCTCTACAGAGGGCTGGCCATCTCTTCCCCATTTTGTGTTGCCCAGCACAGCAGTCTGGGAGCTGACCTTGTTAGTGAAAACAGAGGCAAAAAAAGCATTGAGTACATTAGCTTTTTCCACATCCTCTGTCACTAGCTTGCCTCCCTCATTCAGTAAGGGGCCCACACTTTCCTTGGCTTTCTTCTTGTTGCCAACATACCTGAAGAAACCCTTCTTGTTACTCTTGACATCTCTTGCTAGCTGCAGCTCCAGGTGCGATTTGGCCCTCCTGATATCTTTCCTACATGCCCGAGCAATATTTTTATACTCTTCCCTGGTCATATGTCCAAGCTTCCACTTCTTGTAAGCTTCTTTTTTATGTTTAAGATCCGCTAGGATTTCACCATTAAGCCAAGCTGGTCGCCTGCCATATTTACTATTCTTTCGACTCATCGGGATGGTTTGTCCCTGTAACCTCAACAGGGATTCCTTGAAATACAGCCAGCTCTCCTGGACTCCCTTCCCTTTCATAGTATAGTATGGGTAGTAGTAGTAGTAGTAGTGGGTATTGGGAGCAGAATGCTGCGGAGGTTGATAAGAGTGTGTTGGCAGTGTGTGGAGGCGCATGGAAAAGAGTTTTCGACAGTGGCTGCAGGGGAGGGCAGACGCGGAGCTGCTTGGTTTGAAGAGCTAGTATCTCCTGGAGTGTGTCCGCTTGGCGCTCCATAACTGTTAAGAGCTGCTCCGTGGCTTCTTTCTGGTGTGCTGTGTTCTCCTTTCGATCCCTCTTCTCGCTGTCCCGACACTCCTTCAATGTTTTTTTTCTCTGCAGCGGACTGCATCATAACCTCATGCATAAAGTCCTCCTTAGTCCTTCTTGGCCAATTTCAAATTCTTTGCAACCATTCTGCCACCAATAAGAGAGGCTGGCCTCCCAAGGTAATTTCTGTGAAGTTTAAATGCAACATTTTACAGAAGCAGTATTGTTTGCAACACAGACAACTACTGTTTCAGTGCTTTAAAAGACAGCCAGTACTCACACACCTGACACTAACTGGCTGACCCCAGGCAAGCACACATAAGCCACAAGACCTCCAATATGGTGATTAGCCGCAGGGGCAGGGTAAATCACTGTTCCCGGACACTGCTGTACACTGGGAACGTGGCTCTTGGGCATGTGGGGAGAGCCAGCACTGTAGGGTGGGCCTGATAATCATTCCTGTCCCAACACTTTCCACAGGAGGTGACATTTTGGAAGATATCTCACTGCTGAGGGTGAGCAGGGAATCAAGGGAGGGTCTTCTCCAAGTCTACGGCTTCCGCCTTTGCCCCAGTGCAGCTAGCCTGTTAGCAACTATAGTCCCCCCCATCTCCCCCGCCCCCCGATGGCACAGTGGTGCAGGAAAGTTACCGTTAATGGGGCAAGAAACAAAGCAGCTCTGGCGAGGAACCTGCAGGAGCAGATTGCCCAGTATCTCCACAAGAGTTTCTAGGAGATCTCTGAGGGAGATTCCCGTGAAGTGAGGGAGTGTATCAACAGCCTGTTCTGCCACTCAAACTAGGCATGATGTGGGAGACAAGCCTGCTTTCTGCAACCCTCCTGCCCCCAACAACTCGCTTCAGCAATTTCCAAATCAGATCCACTTACCAGGGGCCTCCTCTCCTGTTTGCGCTTTGCCAATATCCACCTGCTGTGACTGGCTCGGCTCCTTCAGGGTAGAAAAGAGCTCCTGATTGCATGCATCTCTGACCTCCGAGTCATCCTCCACCTCTGTTTCCACCTCCCCCTCTTCATCCAAGATTGCCTCCTCCTGGCTCGGTCCACTCTCGATTGGCAACGAAGCCAACGAAGTATCCACAGGAGACTTCACAGTGGAGGTGGAGTCATCACCGAGTATTGCGTCCAGCTCTTTGTAGAACCGGCAGCTCGTGGGCGCAGCACCATAGCAGAGGTTTGCCTCCCGCACCTTGTGGTAGGCGTTCTGTAGCTCCTTCACTTTGACCCTGCACTGCAATGTGTCCTGGTGATGGCCCTTTTCTATCATGCTTCTAGAAATCTGTCTATAGGTATCAAAATTCCGACGGCTGGAGCACAGCTGTGACTGCACAGCCTCCTCTCCCCAAATGCCGATGAGGTCCAGCAGCTCAGCATTGCTCCAAGCAGGGGATCACCCGGTGCGTGGAGCAGGCATGGCCACCTGGAAAGATGCACTGAGACCACTGCACACGTCAGGGAGCAAACAGGAAGGAGACTTTCAAATTTGCAAAGGAATGTACGGGGTGGGGCTGACAGGTGGCCACCTGAAGGCAGGCAGTAGAGTTCAAACCGATGGCCAGATAGGTGAGAACAGGCATTGTGGGACACCTCCTGGAGGCCAATTGCAGAATTGTAATCATGACAGTGTCTATACTGGCACCGCAGTGCTGTAGCTCTGGCACAGAAAGCTCTACACCTCTCGTCGAGGTGGTTTTTTAGAGCACTGCAACTGCACAGTTTCTGCGCACTAAGTGGCTTAGCAGTGTGTACACCTCAGGAGTTACTGTGCTCAGAGCTGCTTTACTGTGAACAAACTTGCCAGTGTAAAGAAGCCCTAAGTTCAGAACACACAACAGGTGAATAGAACAAACAGGGAGTACAAGGAAACAATAAGACAATCCTAGGCAGCCTGATAAGTCACAGAATACCAGCTGCCTAACTATGATTAAGTTTCTTTTTTTTTTGGTAGTCATCATGGCAGAGGAGAGATTAAAGGTATTCAAAGTGGATTTGAAGGAGGACAATGAGATGGTCATTGTTTACTGATATCTCTTGCCATGTATAAGAGGCACACCTCCTATTTCTGTGAATGCATTCAAATTCCCCTCTATTTCTCTTTCCTTTATTGCTAATGCTGGATGGATACCACTCTCCTATTTGGTCACTAATTAGATTTTGTGATAGTTAAATAATTAGGTGCACAACTAAACTGGGAATCAAATCTGTATGGCTGAGCATACATTTGTCTGTGCAGTGACACCAGGGCCATTTGTTCCCTGTTCAGCTAGCCACCGCCCTCTCCTCATTTCAAAAGCTTCCTAAATGCTCCTTTCTTCCACACTGCTCAAAGCAAGTCAACATTAAATAAATAATTAATGTATGTATTTGAACTAAGAGCTGCACACATCAAAATTAAGTAACTGATCTTATCACTGTAATTCTTGTCCTCCCTGACACTTCCTCTGTGTGTTACACATTCATTCTGTCACACGGCCCAAGCCCACTAATGCACGCAAGAGTAACTTCACTCATGTGAGTACTCCTATGGATATCAAAGGATGAGTGAGTAGTGCATGAACATGCACAGTCAAGCTCTTAGACTAAGAGCAAATGCCTATGTTGTTTGCTTTGTAATGCTTAGTACATTTTAAGTGCTGTATAGTCAGATCTTTAATTCTACCATCACCCACAGCCAATGTCAGAAATGGAGAAAGGAATTGTAAAGGGAAAGAATAACGTACCAGGTGTAGATTAAAGCCTAAGTGGGATTATACAGCTATTTTAAGGAACATTAATCCGTTTTACTTATTAAGACAGTGAAAGCAATCCCCTTGGTCAGGATAGTGAGAGAAAGTCTAAGACAGTGTGCTGGGTCACTCCCTGTAGGAAGAACTAAAACAAAAATATCTTTTTCAATTTTACAAATATATTCAGATCAATTTGTGGGGATGTGACGGGGTATACCAGACCCTCTAAGGCGCTCTGGAAGACCCTGCAGTCCTGCCACACCCTGTCCCAAACAGGAGCAGAAGAAAAGTCCTCCAAGCAGCCTAGAGTGGTTGTGGGGAAGCAGCCAATGAGGGAGGTCACAGGGAATAGCCAATCTGGAGCCAGCAGGTTCACATACAAGAAGCTGCAGAGCCAGAGTCACTGGCTGGCTGAGGGAGCTACAGTGGCTTAGACAGAGCAATGCTGGCAGAGACCAGGGTGGGGGTGTTGGCATGAGAAGGATCTCCATGCTGACTGCTGGGACTCAACCAGAACAAGGCCCTGAGATAAGGGTGAAGAATGTGTTGAGGCTGTGGGGAAGTAGCCCAGGGAAATGTAGAAGTGACGCAGTTTAGTTAAAGGGATGTGGCAGATGACTGCTATCTACAAGGTCCCTGAGCTGGGACATGGAGTAATAGATAGGCCTGGGTCTCCCTCCCCTTCTCCCTGTTAGCCACTGGGGAGAGGTGCTCACAAGATGCGAGTGCCAACCTGTTACAGGATGGAATCTTGATTTGAGAAATCCATAAATTTCATGGATATTCAAAGCCAATTCTGGTTTAAATGTTCTAAAACAGAACAAAACAAGCAATCCAATCCTGAATGCAAGACATAATCTGTGTTAACCCTTCTGTGTGCTGCCTTAATCAAACTTTTTTTGCAATGAAAATTTGTACATTCTTTCACTTGTCATAACATTGACTCTTCCTTGATGGATTATCTGATTAAAATTATACAGTGAGCTACAAAAAGAAAAGGAGTACTTGTGGCACCTTAGAGACTAACAAATTTATTAGAGCATAAGCTTTCATGAGCTACAGCTCACTTCATCGGATGCATTTACTAACAAATTTATTAGAGCATAAGCTTTCGTGAGCTACAGCATCCGATGAAATGCATCCGATGAAGTGAGCTGTAGCTCACGAAAGCTTATGCTCTAATAAATTTGTTAGTCTCTAAGGTGCCACAAGTACTCCTTTTCTTTTTGCGAATACAGACTAACACGGCTGCTACTCTGAAAACAGTGAGCTACAGTACATTGAAGAAAGACGGTGATAGGAACCCACACATTCAAAGATCCTGAAATTCAGACTAAAACAAAAAAGTGGTTTGTCTGATTGTTTTTTGTTTTTAACATTCCATGCACCTTCTTTTAGAAGCCGCTCTCAATTAGTTATGGTAATATTACTAACTTTGTTTATATTGTTTCACCTGAACATTCTAAGAAACAGAAGAAAGTACAGAAATAATCCAAATGAGTGTGGCTTGTCTTTGCTTAGTTAGTGAAAGAGAGTGCTGTATTAATCAAAATACTGAGGGAATTTTAATTAACTCAGTTTCCCTTGAGGTTCTGTGTTAAATACTCTTTATTCAGAAAGAGTGCAGATTGTACTTGGGTCCAGAAATGGACTTTACAAGAGTTGAATTTCAAATATGTTCAAGATCTTTCTTTAGAAGCAAATCCTGGCATGTCCTCATCGGTGATTTTTTTTTTCCATTTTTCAAAGATAATTAATTTATAATCCATTTTGTAAATGTAGGTTTAATTAATTTTCAGTTTAAATTCCTGGAAAACACACACACACACACACACTTCAAATGGCCCTACTCACATTCATTTATATTCAGTGCAATAGAATACATTAATACAACATTGTTTGGGATTTCAAACACCAGGAAATTCAGAACAAATTTAACTCTACCCTTTTATGTATGCCCAATATAAGGTTTTACATTCCAAGTTCACATAGATATGTCATATAGGCTGTAACTGCTCTTCCTGCAGGTGACAGAGCAAAAGGTACAAGTTTGCTTCTTTTATTTTATTTGGGGTGACAGGGTGGAGGGGTTAGGCAGCGGAGTATGAACTCTCTTCTGCTTCGTAATACAGCCCAAGAACACATGCCAAAGGGGTTCTCATCAGCTACTCCCTAAAGCAAGGACTTAGGATATTATATTGCCTAAACGGAAGTTGGGTGTAGACCTAACCCTCCATTCTGAGCTAAATTTTTGTACCATGTGTCAGCAGCAGCACTACCCTGTGGCTAGCTAGGAGGGCTGACAATTTTTAATGAAATTAATGCCTGTAGAGAGGCAAGTCTTCAAGTATTCAGGAATAATACAATAAATATTCTCTTCCTCTGGGTTTGAGTAACCTCCATATTGCTCAGAGGCCCTACTGGCCAATGTTGCAAATTCTAAGGCTAAACCAAAACTAAGTTTTGCACATTGCTCTTCTATATTAGCTCCTCCACTACCTTTTTAAATGTTAAATTATCTTTGTGACACATGTAGTTAGTATGCACTGCATGTGGGACTTCATCTTGTATCAATGGGATCAGGATTAAGCCCAGATTCAAAAACATCATATTCACTGAATTTATTTTATTGAAGCATCTTTCCTATCTGCATCTCTTCTCAGTGATTGATAGCTTTTCTTGTGGCTTTTATTCTATCTTAAGCAACTTTCACATTATGAAAGAAATTAAATCCCTTTCCACACCTGCCACGAGTACAGTAGTTTAATCTTTTGTTAACTGCTGTACAGCTGTTACACTAACAGCTTTACAGGCACCTTTGTGGCTGCCTTGTCACCAGTTACATTTGTTATGCATTTAACTGGGCAAAGAACCCAACTATTAGCATCACACAAATGTTGTGGCAAGAAGCTTAAAAAAACAAGACTGCAGCTAAACCATATCTGGGGGCTCAGAGCTCAGTAGCAAAATTTAAGATGGTATTCAATGAGCATAATGATGGAATCAAATGTGTGTAGGAGATCACTTGCACACTATATTAAAGTAACTAGACTCATTTCTAAAAATGTCCAAAAAAATGAAGAAAGTAAAGAAGCCAAAGGAATTATATCATTCATCTGTAAAGTAATTCTATTCAAGAAATGTGTATTGAAGAATCACAAAACATCCACTTGAACAAATGCTTAAACTTTATAATAAGCAAATAAAAGGTTTCTAAGGACTGTGATCCAGCTCCCACTGAAGTTAATGGAAATTTTATCACTTTGCCACTGAAATCAGTGGGAGCAGGACTAGGCCTCAGAACCACTAAGATCTGGTAGCAAACTTCAAGACATCTCACTTAATCTGCTAAGAAGCATTTCTCAAGCTGTTGTTCTGTACAGCTGCACCCAGACTAAATTTATATACAAAAACTACATTAAAATAGCATTAAGGTTCCAAAGTCAAGCACTCAAAAGTTAGTAAATGCCACAGTTAAGGTTGTCAATTCAACCCCTTGTGCCTATGCATTATAATGGTCTTTCATTACATGATCACTTACTCTTCTCTCCCCTCTCACAGTTCCTAACTCTAATTTAAGGGACAGAATGGGTGGCACTCACTTCAGTGCATAGCTATATGCCTTATTTACTGCACACTGTTCAAACCCTACTGCAAATATAGAATTGTTAGCTGCCTCAGGGACTTTTCTATGGTGCTCAACACGACAGAATCCGAGTGCTTCAGAAACATTAATTTATCTTCACAGCAACCCTGTGAGGGAAAGCAGTAAAATAATTCCCATTTTACAACTGGAGGACTGACAAAAATTAATGTCAAATATAACCTAATTTTAGATGCCCAATTTGAAATGCTGAGGACTTGATTTTTTTTCCAGAGTACATACCATTTTATAGCACTCTGTGGTCAAAGTACAGCTCTTGTTGCCTTCAGTTGCAGAAGTAGTGAGCACTCCTTGCTGCAACTCAAAGCCTATGGTGTCAAGTCAGGCACGTAGAAAATGAGGAACACTCAATTAGTGGCCACCTGGAAAAAGGTCTATGTAAATGACTTGCCCAGCATCCCACAGGAACCCTATGGCAGAAGCAGTGATAGATGTCACCCAGTAAAACTGGATTCTGACTGCCTAAAGCACAAGTCCCTCCTTTCTCTCCCTGAAATCAACAGCCTTGTTCACTATCCACCAGCCATCCCTTTCAACAAATGAAGCAGGAGTCCTACAGATTACAGCTTCATTAATTACAAAGCCCTGATTCATTCCTTGAGCATTGTCCATCCTATGCACTGAATGAGGCATGGCTCCTCTGAAAAAGTAGTGCGTAATTGTGTAATTAAACTGTCATAACAGATATGCCCAAGGGTGCCAAATTAAGAATACACAGCTGTCATAAAAATTAAGGGAAGGGTAAACACCTTTAAAATCCCTCCTGGCCAGAGGAAAAACCCTTGCACCTGTAAAGGGTTAAGAAGCTAGGATAACCTTGTGGGCACCTGACCACAATGACCAATGAGGAGACAAGATACTTTCAAAGCGGGGGGGACAAAGGGTCTGTGTGATGCTTTTGCCGGGGACAGAACAGGAATGGAGTCTTAGAATTTAGTAAGTAATCTAGCTAGGTATGCGTTAGATTATGATTTCTTTAAATGGCTGAGAAAATTAAGTTGTGCTGAATAGAATGGATATTCCTGTCTTTGTGTCTTTTTTATAACTTAAGATTTTGCCTAGAGGGATTCTCTGTGTTTTGAATCTAATTAGCCTGTAAGGTATTTACCATCCTGATTTTAAAGAGGTGATTCTTTTTACAGTTTCTTATATTAAAATTCTTCTTGTAAGAAATTGAATGCTTTTTTCATTGTTCCTAAGATCCAAGTGTTTGGGTCACCTATGCAAATTGGTGAGGATTTTTATCAAGCCTTCCCCAGGCAAGGGGGTGCAAGGTTTTGGTGAGGATTCTGAGGGGAAAGACATTTCCAAACAACACTTTCCCAGTAAACCTAGTCAAACGTTTGGTGGTGGCAGTGGAAGTCCAAGGGCAAAGGGTAAAAATAGTTTGTACCTTGGGGAAGTTTTAACTTAAGCTGGTAACAGTAAGCTTAGGAGGTTTTCATGCAGGTCCCCACATATGCACCCTAGCGTTCAGAGTGGGGAAGGAACCTTGACAACAGGCAAACTTAATTCTGGTATTTCCTGGATTTTGCAACCTTAACATTTTAATCTACAATTTTATATGCAGTTTCTGAAATTTAAAACAAACAGAGGAAAAAAACCAAATTCCGTTATGCTGAATCATGTTGACTCCCACCTGGTTCATCACTGGAGTTAGAATCTTTAGCTCAACATCACAGTCCTCCGCCACTTGAGCTAACAGAGTAAGTGATAGCAGTAGTAGGTTGTCATCCTCTATGTAGACAAGTCACTAGAGTGAGCTGAGGCACACACTTTGCCAGTACATTTCACAGCTATTTGCTGTCAGCAGAGAAATGCTGAGACAGAGGAAACCTTAGCTTTCCTCTAGGTTCTGAGGGGAGTGTATTCTAGTGGTTTCAGACCCTCCTGCTTCTGTCCCCCCCACACCTGTCCTTGTCCCATTTGTTTCCTTAATCCCCCATGCCTCTACATCCCAGGCCCCCACTATCTTGGATCCACATCCTTGTTTCTAACCCCATTCCTCCTTGGACCTTTGTCCCAGTATCTCACCCTCAAGTCAATTCCTCACCCCTCTGCATTCCACTCAGCCTGCTTGCTTCCTCCTCCTCACTGCCTGAGAGCCAGCAGAGGGAACAGTGAGAGTACACAAGAGACAGTCTTTCTTCTCTGTTGCTGTGCCAGCCGCCACAGTGGCCCCTGGCTGCTAGGAGGAGCAATTGCATGGAAAATCCTGCTCAGTCCCTGCAGTTCTGGACTGGCATATGCTAAGGCTTGAAAGGATTAGATTTTTAATGGTAATTGTCGGTAAACATCGATTTCACCATATATACAAACAGATAAAACATATTTCCATAGAAAATTATCTAAATTTAAAGGTAGGCGAAACAAGATAAACGCATCTTAAGACCTTTAGTTTAGGCATATTTACTTTGTATTTTGACATGTGATGTTGACAAATTGTTTGTTAGAAAACTTTAATTCTTGAATCTCCTGTCATTAAATAACTGTCTGACTGCACAACAATTTCACACAACTGAAAATTTAAATCAATAAAAATAAAATGCTTAAACCCCATAATTTTGCTGTACAAATTTAAATTGATAAATGTTTATTTTTAAGCAATAAAAATAAAAAATTCTGCCAAACCTAAGTGTGCTCAATTTTTAATGGCAAAAAATAGCACATTAACACGGAGTTATGGTTGCTTGGTGGTATGTCATCCCTTTGCGGAACGCTGAGTTGAGCAAAACTCAAGTTTCTGAAAACCATGAAATGAGCAATTAAGGTTGCCCATGTAGTCTTAACTCTGCCCTCTTTCAGCAATGCCCCACAAGGTAGGTCCCACATACATACCTTTTCTCTGCTATCCCCACAGTTGCTGAAATGTACAAGCTCTTTACTGCCTACAGACTGTTAACTCTCATCCACAGGATTCCATCTAACACTACAATTGTACATTTCTTAATTAGCAGTCTCAATTTGGGTCTCCCAAAATGGGTGCATTGCACCCAATGTTGGGTAAAACTTGCCAGAGTGAGACCATTTTGACCTGTTTCACATCAATAGTTTAAGCTCTAGCTCTGAGAAAAAAACAAAACTCCAGTCAATCTAAGCTAGAAACTTTTTCAAAATGGTTATCTTTTCAGGGCTTTTATCTCTACAACCCCTATATCAAATGTCCCCCAATATGGGTCACTAACCCTATGCTGTTTCTGCTTGAAGCACACCAAATTTCAAAGGAATATAACTAAGCATGTTGACTTTAAAGGTTGACCTTTAAGTCCTCTAAACAGAAGTTGTGATGCAACCTTAATTACAGTGATACTGCTATGCTATTGTAATACAGACAATTGTCAGAACTTTACTATCAAATTCTAACAAATCTCTATTGACCACATGAAAACTATGATTTTCAGAGGCTCATAATTTGGTCAAATTTAAGCAGATTTTCACAAGGGTAGCAAAAAACACTCCTGCTATCAAGATGAATTCCCTGCCAAATTTCAGATCCTTGTTCAAAAGCACTGAGGCACTAGTACTTATTAATGTTCAGTGATCTCTGATGGTCCCATGTATTGATGATGATGATGTAACTTGGCCACAGGCTGGGAGGGACTAGAGATTTTTGAATTGACCTCCAGATCTTGTCCCCAATAGCTAGTTTAGGTGTGGCTTGATGGCCCTTTTCTGCATACTTCTTGTAGAGCTTTTTAGCTGCTTATAGGTGTTCTGTGAGCTCTTGTACATAATGCAGATAGGTGACCAGGTCCAGTGCTGGAGTGACCGAGGAGCTCATAGGCTGCCCTGTGTGGAAGTGAGGGTGAAAACACTGGCATAAAACAGGCTCTGCTGAGAGGAGGCCTGGATCATGTTGTTATAAGCAAATTTGGCATATGGGAGCAAGGAGACCCAGTCATCCTGGTGGTAATTCATGAAGCACTACAGGTACTGTTGGAGAATCTGGTTCACCTGCTCTGACTGTCTGTTGGTCTGTGGATGATAAACAGAGGAAATAAGGCATTCTATACCCAACAGTTTAAACAGTCCTTGCCAGAAGAAGGAGATAAAATATGCCTCGGTCTGACAATGCCCCACAGTAGCCCATGGAGCCAGAACACAGGTTCAAGAAAAAGACCAGCGGCTTCCAGGATGGCGGGAACCATGACAGAGGGGAATAAAGTGTGCTATCTTGGTCAAGAGATCAACAGTGACCAACACAACTAAACATCCACAGGAGCAGAGTATTTCTATTATGAAATACTGGGACATAGTAGATCAGGGCTGAGAGAGGATGGGTAGGGGCTGAAGAAGACCAAATGCCATTTCACGAGAGTTCTTGGTCTTGGAACACAGATCACAGGAGTCAATGTATTTCCTGACATAGGAGTGTAAATCTGGCCACCAGAAGTTTTGCAAAACCAAGTTCCTGATTTTAATTCGACCAAAATGGCAGCGAGCTGGGAGTCAGGACATAATCCAAGAGCCTTGCATCTCGGCTGGCCAAATGGAACATAAATGCAGTCTCCATGGTAGAGAATTCCATCCTACAACCAAAATTCTGAACCAATCTGAGTGCCTAAATCATTTGAGGTCTTGCAGGTCTGATGGTGAAGTGCTCATGAGGCACTGGGAATTGAATGAGTGACATTAGGTCCCTGTCTATTGTTCCAAGAGTGAAGTTGGATGGCTAAGGATGGCTGAACGAGGTGTGCATGACTCAAAGTTCATCCCTGCAAAACAGGCATCTGCCTTCCCATTTCTTGCACCTGGGCAGTATGTAACAATTAAATCAAATTGGGTGAAGAAAACAGACCAACGGATCTGGCACTGATTTTGATTTTGGGCTGTACAAAGACATGCCAGGTTTTTGTGGTCTGTAAGGATCTGAACTGGGAATTGGGCTCCTTTAAGGAGATGATGCCATTCCTCAAAACCTGCCTTAATTGGGAGCAGCTCCTTGTCTCAGATGTCATAGTTCCACTCACCCAGACTTAGTTTTCTGGAGTAGAAGGCACAACGGTGGACTTGGTTACAGGGTCCCACTTATAGACAGTTCCTATAGTGAAATTCAATACATCGGCCTCCATGACGAAAACCTTGGTAGGGTCAGGATGGACAAGGAGGGGAGCAGTAGTAAAAGCCTTCTTCCACTGGTTAAAGGCAGATTAGGCCTTTAGGAACAGATAAATTAGCTCCACTTTCAAAGGAGTGCTGTAATGAGAGTTACCAGGTGGGAAAGCCTCTTGATGATATGCCAATAGAAGTTGGCAAAACTGAGGTATGATTGTACCCCATGCATGTCACTTGGAGCAGACCACTCAGAGATTGCAGACACTTTGTGGGGTTCCATAGTTAACCCGCCTGGGGATAATATACACCCAGGGAACTTGAACATGCTATGATCAAATTTGCATTTCTTTAATTTACAATAGAGGTGGCTCTGTGAGGCCTCTCCAGAACACAGTGTACATGTTGATTATGAAGGGCCTGGTTCTCAGAAAACATAAGGATGTCATCTAGATAGATCAGTAGAAACTGGTCCAACATGTCCCTAAATGTGTTATTGATAAAGTGCTGAAAGATTGTGGGAGCATTATATAGCCCAAAGGTCATCAATAGGTATCTGAAAAGCTTGTCGTGGGTGTGGAATGCCATCTTCTATTTATCCCCTGCCAAGATATGGAATAGGTTGTAGGCCCCACAAAGCTCCAGCTTGGTGAAAATCCTTGTGGAATGAAGTCTCTCAAAGCTCATGAATGAGGCAAAGGATATCTGTTCCAAGCTTGCTATTCCATGCAAGGGCACAGGGAGCCATCCTTCTTAGACACAAAGAAAACTGGGCTTCCTGCTGGGGAGCTGGATAGGCAAATTGGATTAATCTCTTTTTCAGGTTCTATTCAACACAGACTCCAAGAGGGAGTAAATACGGCCAAATGAAATCTGAGCACCTGGCTGGAGGTCTATGTGCAGTCACAGCAATGATGGGGTGGCAGGGAGAGGAGAGGGGGAAGTATGTCTGACTTCCTCTTGTCATAAACATCTGCAAGGTCCTGGTGTTTTATTGATCTTGTGTGGGTAGCCGATATCTGTGGTTTCACAGTCCATCACTGCGGTTCTTGTGCCCGCAGAGGGGCAGTGTGTCCTTGGGATTGAATTGCGCATTGCTTTTAATTTGAACCCAGGGTTTGAGGAAGCAGGACTGTTTGTTGCAGAATGATGAGCAGAATGGAACCTTGCCAGGAACTTCCAGAGGATCTATAGGTCACGGGTAGAAAGCCAGGTGGCCTTGAGGATGACCAGAGAATGTGGGGAACGTACTAGATTGAACTGAAGGGTTTCATGGTGTCCCTGAAGAGCTGGTTTTGAAGCTCGTCATCTCATGCATGACAGGACTCCAAGAGAGAAGTGAGTTGTCAATGGATTCAACCAAGTGAGAGAGAGAGCCTTGAACTGTATCTGAATTCCACGACCTCGAGCAAAATCTGAGTCCATAAAACAGCTGGAAGCACAAGAGTCTATTAGTGCTATCAAGTTGACCTCTGACATGGCAGAATCTCTCAAAGTAGAAGGTTCGTTGGCTGCTGCTAGGATACTGCTGGACAAGTGCAGAGGCTATTTGCGGTCTTGAGGGGAAGATTCCCAGCCCTCTCTATTTCCCACCTGAGATGCAGACCACCTCTTCCTGTTCAACAGTAGACTAGAAGTGCACTGATCCCATAGTAAAAATGTTGGCCTGGAGTCTGGCATCAGAGAGACATGGCCGGGCTATGTCAGCTTGCATGGGTTTGGTATGTGTGCATGTGGAGAAGGTTACAGGAGGTCAGCAGACCAGGGTTGGCGGAGCAGGTATGGGTTGAATGGTTCTTTCTTTCCTGGTGGTCTGATAGCCAGTCATCAATCTTAATACACAGGTTAATAAATGCATCCAGGCTGATTGGGGGTTCTACTTGTGATAGCTTGTCCATGGTGTCATCATTCAAACTGAGCTGGAAGTGGTAGCACTGAGTAGATTCATCCATTTGATGTCCATCATAAAGGTGGTGAAAACCTGCAGCATAGCTGGCTACCAGCCAAGGTCCAGAGTTTGGCCTCAGTTGTGCATGTATGGCACAGATCATCAAAAGATTACTCATATGGCATGGACAAATTCCTTAAACTGACCCAGGAGAGGATGAGACTAGGAAGGCTAGGAGCAGGGCAGGCATAGGAGAGATCACAGCTGCAGGTACATATGTTGAGCAGCCAGGGCCCAGTGGTTGCTGTTTGACCACTCTTGCTGATAAGACAAAGAAGCTTATCAGGCAGCCCTAATGTGGCTCAGCTGTACTCACAGGCAGTCTGAGCCCAGGCAGGTGCAACTGCAAGTCCTCATTCCTGACAGGCAGGCAGCTCCCCATCTAGCATACTGGCTTTTGGTGGATTGCATTCTTAGGTGCCCGTCTCTTCCAATTCACCGTATAGCTGGCTGCCTATGTGCCAAACCCAGGCTTTGTTGATAACAATGTTGTTCCTGTGATTTTTCTAGGTGTCTAAAAGTTAGGCATTGCTATACTGAGCCTCATACACAGGGATTTAAGTGCTATCCAGACTAGTGTCCTACTGATCAGGTTGCATTGTCAAGACTATATGTGTAATGAAAAGGGCTAGGACCTGATCCTTCAATAGCTTCCATGCACATAGAGTCCTGAATCTACATGGAACCCCACAGAAGCTAATGGGAGCCTGCTGGCATGAAAGCTGTTGCAGCTAATCCGAGACCCTTATTTAAAAAAAAATTGGCTTGACATTTCTAGGTCTCCCAAACTGGGACAGAGATACCAGAACAATGGTCTTTGTAGTCCCCAACGGCGGGCTGTAGCCATGGCCCTGATCATGTGGAATAAGCATGGCTTCTGTGGGGACTAAGTAGAAAGAAAACATGCAGTGGAACTCTTTCTATTCCCTACACACTTATACAAGCTTTTGGTGCCATCCATGTACTTATGGAAAGTGGAACATTGGAACCAGGGTCGGCCCACAACATTTTGGCACCTGAGGCAGGGAGCTCAAATGACGCCCCCCATACCCTTTCGCTTGGGTCAAAACTTTCAAAGGTCTCAATTCTGCCTTCTACCTGTTCTCCTCTCATAGTACTGCTCTGCTACCTACTCCAATAAAGGAGAACTAACAACTTAAAATGCCTTGTTCAAAAATTTTAAGTAACACTTAACTTTCAAATGCCTGAACAGCAAATGTCACTTTTCTTGTCTGCATAGTAAACACTGGCATTTTTATCTGTTTAAATAATCAAAGTGGTGCTTTTCGTGCATTCTTGGCTGCAAAGATCTGAACTGATTCCTGAAGGTCCACAGTCTGGGCCAGCTCATGCTTTATTGAGATGATTGCAAGGCCGACCAGCCTCTCCTGTGTCATTGTGGAGCGTAGATGTGTTTTTATTAACTTCAGCTTGGAGAAGCTGCATTCTCCACTGGCAACTGTTACAGAAAGTGTTAGAAGTATGCACAGAGCAACAAAAGCATTTGGAAAGAGGGTGGTCATTGAATTTGTGCACATATATTCCAGAACAGCCTTTGGAGATGATCCTGCTGAAATGTATGTTGAAAGGGCTTTCAGTTCATCACCTAAATCACTCGCATCAATATCATGCATGTCATCATGTGTCAACATTGTCTCTAGTGCCCTGCATTGCTGATGTAGGTCTTCTTCAGATATAGTGCGGAGTTTTGGAATATCATACAACACCCCAAATATACTGCTGTGTTCTTGCTCTGCATGAAACGTTCTTCAACTGACTGTATCGAGCAATCTAGCACCTGGTTAAAGAATTCAACTTTGAATTGTTTTTGGGGGCCTCTTATGGGATTATCCTGTGCCTCATAATCAAAATGTCTTCTTCTTCAGTGACTCTTGTATTCTTGAATGGCTGGGAAAATAGCTTCAGTGCGAAGTTCCTCTGCCAACTTCTGTGCACTCTTCGGAACATTTTGAAATCCCTCATCTGACCGGTAAGACTGTAAGGATGACTTTGCTTTGTCCAGTTGTTCCATTGCTCCAGATATATCAAGATCAACACCTTGGAGTCTCTTGCTTACAACATTTATTTCAAGCAGTACGTCATGCCACAACACTAAGCCACACAGAAATTTGAAGGTATGTATGTTCTGGTGATTCCATGTCCCTCTGCCACTGTTCTCCCATGAACAGTTCCTGTCATAGCATTATCCTCCATAATGGCAACTATGGCATCATCTATCTTCCGAATTTTGTGTTTGGTAGGCTTTATTGCCTCCACTCAACTTTCCCATCGTGTGGCTCAGTGGTTTCAGTGTCAGAGAGGATGTTCCCAGATGTTGCTTCAAAATTTGCCATCGATGAGTTGATGCAGATAAAAATACGTAGATGCTTTGAATTACATTAAAAAATTCAGCAGCCTCACTAGAAGCTGATGCTGCACCATGGACCACCAAGTTCAATGAATGAGAACTGCATGGGACGAAAAAAGTTTGAGGGTTTAACTCTTGGATCCGCATCTGCACTACTCTGTTCTTTCCTCTCATGTTGGCATCATTATTGTAGCCCTGACCTCTCATGTCAGCTATCACAATTCCCATATCTTCCAGCTTTTTAAGAAGCACATTTGTCATTCCAGCTCCTGTAGTATAATCAATGTCAATACATTCTAGAAAATGCTCTCTGACAATCACCATTGCAGGGACATTTTCACTAGGTTCTGTTGTTGTTACAAAATGCACCATTAAAGTCATTTGTTCCATAGGGCTGATGTCAGGTGTGCAGTCTAGAATAACAGAGTAATATCTTCCTGATTTCATATCTGCCACAATTTTCTGTTTGACTTTTGTTGCCAGTAACTGTATGGTCTCATTCTGAATTGTTTTTCCAAGGTAGTAGTGTGTGTACATTTCTTGGGTGGTGACGACTCTTAGATGCTTCTGGAGTACAGAATCAAACTCAGACATCATCTCCACAATTTTAAGGACGTTTCCATTGTTTGGCACATACAGCTGATCTGAAGTGCCATGCAGTGCTAGGTTTTGGGTAGCAAGCATTCTCACAACGGCAATGAGCCTTTTCAGAACATTTTGCCAGTAGAGACCCTGATGCAATCTTCTCTTGATGCGGATCATCTATGGTGGCCTTTAACCTTAGTCTCATATCAAGCTCTTTCCACGTATGGACTGATCTCTGGTGATTTGCTGCCTTCTCATGGCATTCCAGATTTCTAGCCAGCTTTTTCCAGTCCTTTGTTCCTGTAGAACCCCATGTGGCTGGAACATTAGACTGGAAGAGTTTGCAACAAAAACATTGCAGCATTCTGGGTTTTCAGTATATAAGCCATGGCCTCTTCACTTTGTCACCACTGGGGATCACATCACACCAGTAATGTGTTGGATGGAAACTTCTATTTTCATTATCTTTGGGGAACATGAAGTTTTTCACTTGCTGTGGCCCATGCAGTACCAGGCTATTGCTCAAGTGGGTCCACAGTCCTGGATCATCTAGACTTAAGGAACTAAACTCAGCAGCAGCTGTTTCTTGTGCCTCCACCACACTCTTCTCTGATTTACACTTTTCTTCAGGAATACGCATGATTTACATACATTTGAGATGGAGATACAGATGCTGCAATAGCTGCCAGGTCACCTGCACTCTGACTAACTGGAAGATCAGGCGTCTCCTCACCACTCACATCCTCACTGGCGCCGGAAGGCTCACCGTGAACATTTGTGTCTATGTATCTCAGGAGAGCTCCTTTCTGCTTAGATAGAAAAGCTTCCTTTGCTTTCTTTCTTTTTCTGAATGCTGCCCCAGAGGGACGTTTTCTTCTTTCACTGATGACTGTTGTTCTCTGCCAGCTATATTGGCTCTTAACACTCAATTGAAGGGGACAAATAAGCAGCTGGTAGCCGGGCCTGAGTGAGGGAAGATATCAGCATCTTAAGAGCCTAACTGGCTTCTACTACTTCAGTTGATTACCTGTCAGAGGTGAAAGTAAGCCAGTACGCCCCTGTATGGCGTACTGGCGAGAGCTGGTGTGCCATACCGGGGTGGATCGGCTTCCGCAGGCGCAATTTAAAGGGCCTGCGGCTCCCAATAGCAGCTGGAGCCCCCAGCCCTTTAAATTGCTGCCAGAGCCCCACTGTCGGAGCCCTGGGGAAGCAGCGGCAGGGCTGGGGCGGCAAGTTAAAGGGCCCCGGGGGGTAGCGGCGGTCGAGCCCCGGACCCTTTAAATCGTCCCCGGAGACCCGCCGCTGCTTCCCCAGGGCTCCAGCAGTGGGGCTCTGGCAGCAATTTAAAGGGCTGGGGGCTCCAGCCGCTACTGGGAGCCTCGGGACGGTAGTGGCGGCTGGAGCCCCCTCCTCGGAGCCCTGCTGCCGGAGCCCTGGGGAAGCGGCGGTGGGGCTCTGGGGACGATTTAAAGGGCCCAGGGCTCCGGCCGCCGCCACCACCCAGAGCCCTTTAAACTGCTGCCAGAGCCCCCATCTGCCACTGTTACCCCGGGGACGGGGAAGGAGGCACTTGGTTCAGGGTGGGCCAGGGCTGGCTCTAACTTCCCCCTGCCCCACCCCTTCCACCCAAGGCCCCGCCCCTTCTGGGGGCCAGAGCCGGCCCCAGCCCAGCCCTATACCAGTAAGTCACTAGACTTACTTTCACCCCGGCTGCCTGTTCTCCTCAAGTAGGTTCAGGGAAGCAGCAGGAAACAGGAAGCTCTCTGAGAAGCTGGTGTTAATCAATCCAGGCTCCTGGAGGTGCTAGAGAGGTACATAAGAGGCTCCTCCTCGGGGGTAAAAGTAAGTTAGAGGACTTACCAGTACACCAGAGTCCTGAGCAGGGGGTGTGGCCTTAACCGGAAGAGGCAAGGCCTTAAATCCTTGGGCTCTTTAAATCTTGATTTAAAGGGCCAGGGCTCAAGCTGCGGAAGTGGCAGCTGGAGCCCGGGGCCCTTTAAATCACCTCCGAACTCCCAGCTGCAGAGGCGGCTGGGAACCCCGGGGCTCATTTAAAGGGTCCAGGGCTCCAGCTGCCGCTACCACCGGGGAGCCCTGGGCCCTTTAAATCACTGAGGAGCCCTGGGAGCTCCCGTCTGCCACCGCTACCCTGGGGCTCTGAGCTCTGGCAGAGCTTTAAAGGGCCTGGGGCTCCACTGTGGTAGTAGCTGCCAGAGCCCCGAGCCCTTTAAATCCTCACCTGAGCCCTGCTGCCCAAGTTCTGGAGTAATGGTGGCCGGGCTCTATCAGGGATTTAAAGGGCCCCAGGGCTCCAGACGCCGCTACCTCCCCAGCCCTTTAAATCCACTCTGGAGCCCCGCCACCGCTATCCCAGGGCTTCGGCAGCAGGGCTCCGGCGGGGATTTAAAGACCCGGGGCAGTAATGGCAGCTGGAGCTCCGGGGCCCTTTAAATCCCTGTCAGAGCCCTGCTGCCGCCGCTGCTACCCCAGGGCTCGGGCAGCAGGGCTCAGGTGGAGATTTAAAGGGCCGGGGCGGTAGCAGTGGCTGGAGCTCTGGGGCCCTTTAAATCCCCGCTGCAGCCCTGCCGCCACTACTCCAGGGCTTTAAATTGCCCTCTGGGAAAGCCAGTCCCGGTATGGCGCACCGGCTCTTACTGGTATGCCGTAGCAGGGCTTACTGGCTTACTTTTACCTCTGCCCCTCCTCCTCCTCTCTCTCCCTGCAGCTCCTGCTGCTTTCTATTATTCCCTCTCACCTTTTCTCCTGCCTGCCTGTTATGTCTCTTTTGCCCTCCTTCCTCCAGCACAGCACTCCACCATCTCTGTGCATCTAGAGCAGAGAGAACACATATGAACCAGCAGCAGACACAATTTTCTACACTCTGGGTCCTAGTGGCGCTCCCCCCTTCCCCCTTCCCCCCCCAACAGTCTGGCACCTGAGGCAGCCGCCTCAGTTCACCTCATGGTAAGGCCAGCCCTGAATGGAACTAAAATGTTCAGAAAGAAGTTTTGTGTTTACAATGACTTCCATTAACTATCTTTAGCTGCTAGAAAACAACCAGCGTAGTAAATTAAAAAGCATCATTGTGCAATTGCCAGAATGGGCAAAGGGAAAAAAAACAAAATAGCTTGTTATTACCTTGTGTACTTAAAAAAAAAAAATTACAGCATTCATGCCTGCAATAAAATTATCTTCAAAGCAGACATTTCCAAGCAATCAGATCCTGGCTAGGTAAACTTCAACTCTTCCAGTCAGCCATCAATTGCCAAGAAGCTCCTGACCTAGATGTCATTATTGCTTAAAATTTGATAATGTTCTTCGTTAATTAACTGTTCAATTTAGACAAAGGGAATAAAAAAACAACTAAAAAATTCTGAAAAAAACAGGGCTTTGGAGCTTTGCTCTGGCTCTGCTCCAGCTCCAGGCAAAAACCTGCAGCTCCACTACTCCGGAGCTGCTCCATACTCCAGCTCCAGGGTCTGCTCTAAAGCCCTGGAAAAAACACCAAAAAACAATTTTACGTAGTGAATGTTTGCTTCTTGAGTAAAGTACTAGTACAAAGAGTTAAACAAACCATCAACTAATGACATGCTATTCTGGGGAGGAATAATATGTTAAAATACTTTTTGTGGTAGAATAAATAGCTTGATTTTTAACCCTAGATCAGGGATCAGCAAGCTTTGGCATGCGGCCCACCAGGGAAATCTGCTGGTGAGCCGGGACAGTTTGTTCACCTGCAGCGTCCACAGGTTCGGCCAATCGGACCTCCCACTTTCTGCTGTTCTCCATGCCAGGCCAATGGTGGCTGCAGGAAGTGGTGCAGGCCAAGGGATGTGCTGGCTGCTGCTTCCTGCAGCCCCCATTGGCCTGGCACGGCAGACCGTGGCAGGTGAGAGCTGCAATTGGCCAAATCTGCGGAGGCTGCAGGTAAACAAACCATCCCGGCCTGTCAGCAGATTTCCCTGGCTTTCCAAAAGTTGCCAATCCCTGCCCTAGATTAAAGCATGAAGTAAAAAAAAAAAAAAAAACTTCTATGCAAGGCCATGTAACACCATATAGGATTTAAGAAAAGAGAAACACTGGAAAAGGTTACTTGTATCTAAGGGTTTTTCTAAACAGAACAGTAAAGACTGTGGGAGGTGTAATTTCTAAAGCGCACTAAGGTGTTGCACATTAATTGGTCCATATAGATCCTTCTGGTATGCACTACAGTAGAACCTCAGAGATACAAACTGACCAGTGAACCACACACCTCATTTGGAACTGGACATATGCAACCAGAAAGCAGCAGAGAAGGGGGGAAAAAGGTGAATGTACAGTATTGTATTAAATGTAAACTACTTAAAAAAAAAAAAAAAGGAAAGCAGCATTTTTCTTCCGCATAGTAAAATTTCAAAGTTGTATTAAGTTAATATTCAGTTGTAAATTTTTGAAAAAACAACCATAATGTTTTGTTTAGAGTTACAAACATTTTAGAGTTACAAACAACCTGCATTCCTGAGGTGTTCATAACTCTGAGGACATTCAACTGTAAATGTTTCCTAGTATGCTTTAATATAGTGCTTTTTGAAACAGCTAAAGTACACTAGGGAACATTCCAAAAATATTACTCATTACAATATATATTGTAAAGAGAGAACCCCTGATTTTTGGACATCTACATAAAACTTGAATTTAAAAAAAAAAGAATGAAATTAATAAACTCAAAAAAAACCCCGCCCTAGTTATTACTAGCACTATCGGATGATGGAATAAAAAATACTGAATTCCCTAAAGAACATAACAAGATGGGTTTCCTTTTCCATCTTCTGGATATGGCTCTGGAAGATCCTCTATACAAAAGATTACGAGCAAGTAAAGGGTTATTTATCTTTGCATATATTGCAGATGGGTCAAACAGAACATGAGGAGTTAAATCCTGGCTTCATTGAGTCAATTAAAGTTTTGCCATTGACTTCAGTGCAGCCAGGATTTTTCATCCCAGGTGTCTGCTCTCTTTATTGGGTGCTAGAATTGACTGGGAACAGGTCAAAGATGATATATTGTTCTTTACAGCTTGCACCTGTATCTAATTAATTTAGTCTGGATATACAGCTGTGCAGCAAAGCAGCTGACAGCTACTAGAGAGAACAGTCTGGAAGCTGTCAGAGAGCTGCTGTTTGATCTCACTCTTTGAAATATCTTTTCTCTGTTTAAAAAAAAGTAAAGCATTTTGTTAAGAATCTTCAAGTTCCAAACAGGAATGTATTAGTCTGTTAAGTCTAGGAAATGAAACTATGAAATATGTTTGTTCCTGGTGTTAAATCATCTGTGGAAAACCACCCTGAGCATCTGCTCAATTCTTCTACTCCATCATAGGAGAGAACTACATAAGGAGTCATTCTTCTAACAGAAGAGGAATGATTTAGTATAATGTATAGAAAGTAATACAGTTGTAGAGCTAAGTCAGTTGTGAGTAGCCAGGAAACAGAAGGAATACTAAAGCATTAAAAGAAATAAAGATTTATAACTACACACAACCACTGTCTGCATCAATGTAAAGAAATCTCCTGCTCAAAGGTCATTGGATAATAGTGTGTTGTCATAGTATTCATAGTAGTTGCATTCAGCTTTCTATTATATACATTCTTCCTTGAAACTTTCCATGTTTCTTCAAAGATGGCTTTTTTAATTTAAGCAGTTTTGAAGATACAAAAATGGAAAAATATATACTTTGGAACTTAAAAAAGACTTTTTTAATATACACAACTCAAATGACTGAACTTAAACTTCAAACTTTATAGGTGTTAAATTACATACACAATTAACAATGGGTCTTGTACATGCACAGTATGAAACAGTTGCCATTCTTTACCGCATTGGTATAGCATAATTCTATAGTTGTGCATCTTATTTGTTTCCCGCTGTACAGAATGGTTTATCATCTGTATTAGTTATGCCCAGAGCCCTCTTATCAAGATCAGGTCCTTGTTGTACAATTACAGGTGGTAGAGACCACCTCTTAACAAAGCTGATAATCTCAGGTTCTGATCTTGCAAGCATTTTTACATGTGCTTAACTTTATAAACATGAGTAGTCCCATTGTTACCTCTCTTTCTTGGCCTTTTAGTATACTCTCCCAAGCCTTCCACTCACCTCCATATAATTATTAACACTCATGGCCCTTGTTGTATGTCCTGGGCTCTGGAGTTGTCCTCTTATAGGTGGTTGTGCCCCTGCCCATCCCACTACCCAATTGAACTGTGTGTGTATAATGGCACATTCTACTTCAGGAATAATTCATGTCTTATTAGCTTCCCCAGGATCTGATGATAGTTTCAGGTTTCAGAGTAGCAGCCGTGTTAGTCTGTATTCCCAAAAGGAAAAGGAGTACTTGTGGCACCTTAGAGACTAACAAATTTATTTGAGCATAAAGTTTCGTGAGCTACAGCTCACTTCATCGGATGCATTTGGTGGAAAATACAGTGGGGAGATTTATATACACACACAGAGAACATGAAACAATGGGTTTTATCATACACACTGTAAGGAGAGTGATCACTTAAGATGAGCCATCACCAGCAGCGGGGCGGGGGGGGGGAAACCTTTCATGGTGACATGCAAGGTAGGACATTTCCAGCAGTTAACAAGAACATCTGAGGAACAGTGGGGGGGTGGGGTGGAGGAGAGAAATAACATGGGGAAATAGTTTTACTTTGTGTAATGACTCATCCATTCCCAGTCTCTATTCAAGCCTAAGTTAATTGTATCCAGTTTGCAAATTAATTCCAATTCAGCAGTCTCTCGTTGGAGTCTGTTTTTGAAGTTTTTTTTGTTGAAAGATAGCCACCCTCAGGTCTGTAATCGAGTGACCGGAGAGATTGAAGTGTTCTCCGACTGGTTTTTGAATGTTATAATTCTTGATGTCTGATTTGTGTCCATTTATTCTTTTACGTAGAGACTGTCCAGTTTGACCAATGTACATGGCAGAGGGGCATTGCTGGCACATGATGGCATATATCACATTGGTAGATGCGCAGGTGAACGAGCCTCTGATAGTGTGGCTGATGTGATTAGGCCTTCTGATGGTGTCTCCTGAATAGATATGTGGACAGAGTTGGCAACGGGCTTTGTTGCGAGGATAGGTTCCTGGGTTAGTGGTTCTGTTGTGTTGTGTGTGGTTGCTGGTGAGTATTTGCTTCAGGTTGGGGGGCTGTCTGTAAGCAAGGACTGGCCTGTCTCCCAAGATCTGTGAGAGTGATGGGTCGTCCTTTAGGATATGTTGTAGACCCTTGATGATGCATTGGAGAGGTTTTAGTTGGGGGCTGAAGGTGATGGCTAGTGGCGTTCTGTTATTTTCTTTGTTGGGCCTGTCCTGTAGTAGGTGACTTCTGGGTACCTTCAAATCAGCGGCACTGCGATGGGTACCTGCATGGCCCCACAGTATGCCAACATTTTTATGGCTGACTTAGAACAACGCTTCCTTAGCTCTCGTCCCCTAATGCCCCTACTCTACTTGCGTTACATTGATGACATCTTCATCATCTGGACCCATGGAAAAGAAGCCCTTGAGGAATTCCACCATGATTTCAACAATTTCCATCCCACCATCAACCTCAGCCTGGACCAGTCCACCCAAGAGATCCACTTCCTGGACACTACGGTGCTAATACGCGATGGTCACATAAACACCACCCGTATCGGAAACCTACTGACCGCTATTCCTACCTACATGCCTCTAGCTTTCATCCAGATCATACCACACGATCCATTGTCTACAGCCAAGCTCTACGATATAACCGCATTTGCTCCAACCCCTCAGACAGAGACAAACACCTACAAGATCTCTATCATGCATTCTTACAACTACAATACCCACCTGCTGAAGTGAAGAAACAGATTGACAGAGCCAGAAGAGTACCCAGAAGTCACCTACTACAGGACAGGCCCAACAAAGAAAATAACAGAACGCCACTAGCCATCACCTTCAGCCCCCAACTAAAACCTCTCCAACGCATCATCAAGGGTCTATAACCTATCCTGAAGGACGACCCATCACTCTCACAGATCTTGGGAGACAGGCCAGTCCTTGCTTACACACAGCCCCTCAACCTGAAGCAAATACTCACCAGCAACCACTCACCACACAACAGAACCACTAACCTAGGAACCTATCCTTGCAACAAAGCCCGTTGCCAACTGCGTCCACATATCTATTCAGGGGACACCATCAGAGGGCCTAATCACATCAGCCACACTATCAGAGGCTTGTTCACCTGCGCATCTACCAATGTGATATTTGCCATCATGTGCCAGCAATGCCCCTCTGCCATGTACATTGGTCAAACTGGACAGTCTCTACGTAAAAGAATAAATGGACACAAATCAGACATCAAGAATTATAACATTCAAAAACCAGTCGGAGAACAATTCAATCCTTCCGGTCACTCGATTACAGACCTGAGGGTGGCTATCCTTCAACCAAAAAAACTTCAAAAACAGACTCCAAAGAGAGACTGCTGAATTGGAATTAATTTGCAAACTGGATACAATTAACTTAGGCTTGAATAGAGACTGGGAATGGATGAGTCATTACACAAAGTAAAACTATTTCCCCATGTTATTTCTCCCCCCGATCCCGCCCTCCACTGTTCCTCAGATGTTCTTGTTAACTGCTGGAAATGGCTTACCTTGCTTGTCACCATGAAAGGTTTTCCTCCTTTTCCGCCCCCACTGCTGGTGATGGCTCATCTTAAGTGATCACTCTCCTTACAGTGTGTATGATAAAACCCATTGTTTCATGTTCTCTGTGTGTGTATATAAATCTCCCCATTGTATTTTCCACCAAATGCATCCGATGAAGTGAGCTGTAGCTCACGAAAGCTTATGCTCAAATAAATTTGTTAGTCTCTAACGTGCCACAAGTACTCCTTTTCTTTTTATGATCATTTCAGAGGTTCATAAATTTCTCTAAAATTAACTTTTAAATCTTCCAAATATATTTAAATATGAGTTTTAATTGAGGCAAGATGAATAGAACTGGCACTTTCTAAACCAGGCCAGTTTTGAAATACTACATTCCAAAAACCTTAGACTTTTTTGAAAGTGTAAAACCTGCCAGTATGCAATCTCCTACACAGAAGAATGTCAGAATTAAGGACACCTCGGGAATAAAGATTGTCCATAAATCTGAAATGTTCATAACTCTGAACAGAACCCAGTTCAGGCTCCAGATCCAGGAGCTGACACTCCACGTCAAGTTTCAGCAGCAGCTGAGCTCCCTATTCAGTGCTGGTATGATTGTGCAAGCTTGTCCCCCTTCTGGCAGGTGTGTGTGTGAGACAGAGGGGGAGAGAGAAAAAACAGAGTGTCTCCCTTCTGGGGAAGTGGAGATACAAAACAGCGCATCCCTCTCCTGGCAGGGGGAAGCAGTGAAAGGAGCGCAGCTCCTGCTCTACTGGCTCTGACTGTCTTGGGCTGGAGCCCCAGCATCTTGCTGCCCCACATGTGGGGGTGGGGATGGAGATAGGCACGTCTGGGTTGTCTATCTTTGAGATGCAATACAGGTACAGTAGAGTATTTGCGCTTTTTTATTTTTTGTCTTTGCTGCTGACTCATTGTTTACTCCTGGTTTCACATGGTACAGACTGACTGGTCATTTGGATAACTCTGGTATTTGTATCTTTGAGGTTCTACTGCATGTGCAAAAGGTCTCAGCTGAGTAATCTAAAATTTTGGGTAAATTCTTCTTTGGTTATAGAAAGAGAAGGAATTTCAGCATTAAAACTTTTTTTAAAAAAGTTGGTATTCGGGGCAAGAGATCACATCAAATCACACTTACAAACTAGTTAAAACCAGTGGTGAGCTGGAGTTGGTTCGCACCAGTTCATGTGAACTGGTTGTTAAATTTTGAAGCTGGTTTAGAACCGGTTGTTAAAGGGGTGAGCAAACTCTGGATCGCGGGCTGCATGTGGCCCGCGGGACTGTCCAGTCCGTCCCGCCTGAGCTCTCGGCTGGGGAGGCTCCCCTGTGAATTTTTTACTCGCCCAGCAGCACTCCGAGCCTTTGGCAGCACTTCGGCGGCGGGTCCTTCACTCGCTCTGGGCCTTCGGCGGCACTTTGGGGGCGGGTCCTTCAGTGCCGCCAAAGACCCGGAGTGACTGAAGGACGTGCTGCCGAAGTGCTGCCAAGGACCCAGAGGGACTGAAGGAATCAGTTCTTCAGCTTCTGGCAGCTCATCACTAGTTAAAACTACCTATGGAGTCATGGCTTCATAATATACAGATACATAACATAAATGACTGCTTCTTGGAATCCACAAGGGGCAAAGCAATTCTTGATTTAGTCCTAAGTAGAGCACAGAATCTGGTCGAAGAGGTGAATGTAGCTGAACTGCTCAGTAATAGCAATCATCATGTAATTTAACATTCTTGTTGAGCTAAAAATACCCAAGAAACCCATCACAATAGCATTTATCTTCAAAAAAGGCAAATTACACAAAAATGAGGAAGCTAGTTAAACAGAAATTAAAAGGAATGGCCGAGTAGGTGAAATGCCTGCAAATTTCATGGAGACTATTAAAAAAACTCTATAATAGGGATTCAAACTAAATGTATATCCCAAATAAAAAAAGGATTAAAAAAATGCCACCGTAGCTAAACAGCAGAATAAAATAGGTGCTTAGAGGCCAAAAGGCATCCTTGAAAAAATGGAAGTCAAATTGTACTGAGGAAAATAGAAGGGAGCATAAAGTGTGGCAAGTCAAGCGAAAAAGTATAAGAAGACAGGCTAAGAAAGAATTTGAAGAGCAATGCGCTAAGGACACACAAATTAAATGTCAACTTTTTTTTTTTTAAAGTACTTCAGAAGCAGAAAGCTTGCCAACCAGGGTCTGGGGCAACTGGATGAGTGAAGTGGAGGATAGCCAATGTAATGCCTATTTTTACAAAAGGCTCCAGAGGGAATCCTGGCAATTACAGGCTAGTAAGCCTAACTTCAATAACAGGCAAATTGGTTGAAAATATAGTAAAAAATATAATGACCAGACACACAGATGAACATGATACATTGGGGAAGAGTGAGCATGGCTTTTGTAAAAGAAATCAAGCTTCATCTATTGGAATTAGAATTCTTTGAGGGGGGTCAATAAGCACGTGGACAAGCATGATCCACTAGATATAATGTAGTTGGACTTGCAAAAAGCCTTTGACAAGGTCCTCTACCAAAGGCTCGTAAGTGCAGTAGGCAGTAATTGGATAATAGGGAAGGTCCTCTCATGGTTCAATAACTGGTTCAAAGATAGGAAATAAAGAGTAGGAATAAAGGGGTAGTTTTTGCAATGGAATGGGTAAATACTGGGGTCCCCCAGACTTAGAGTGGGAGCTGTGCTGTTCAACATATTCATAAATGATCTAGAAAAGGAGTTAAAGAGTGAGGTGGCAAGTTTGCAGACCATACAGAATTACTCATGATAAGGCTAAAAATGACTATAAAGACTTACAAAAGGATCTCTACAAAGCTGGGTGACTGAATGACAAAATGGCAGGTGAAATTCAATGTCGATAAATGCAAAGTAATGCACACTGGAAAACAAAATCACAACTATACTTACAAAATGATGGGGTCCAAATTAGCTGTTACCATTCAAGAAAGAGATCTTGGAGACATCTTGGATAGTTTTCTGAAATCAGCCACTTAAGGTGCAGTGGCAGACAAAAAAAGTTAACAATGGCGAGAGCCATTAGGAAAGTGATAGATAATAAAACAAAATATTGTAATGCCACTATATCAATATATCAGTGTTCCCTCATCTTGAATACTGTGCGCAGTTTCGGTCACCCCATCTCAAAAAAGATATATTAGAATTGGAAAGGGTATAGAGAAGGGCAACCAAAATGATTAAGGGGAGGGAACAGATTCCATACAAGAAGAGATTAAAAAGACTAGCACTGTTCATCTTAAAAAAGAGATGACTAAGGGCAATATGATAGAGGTCTATGAAATCATGAGAAAGTGAATAGAGAAGTGTTATTTACCCCTTCACGTAACTCAAGAACAAGGGGTCAGTCAATGAAATTAATAGGCAGCAGGTTTAAATAAAAAAAGGAAGTATTTCTTCACAGAACTCATAGTCAACTTGGGAAGCTCATTGCCATATGCTACTCTATGCTGTGAAGGCCAAAAATATAACGTTTCAAAAAAGAATTAAGATAAGTTCATGAATGATAGATCCATCAATGTCTGTTAACTCAGATGGTCAGGGATACAACCCCGTGCTCTGGGTGACCCTGCAACTGCAAATGCCAGAAGCTGGGAGTGGACAACGGGATGGATCACTCAAAATTGCCCTATTCTGCTTATTCCCTCTTAAGAATCTGTCAGAGACAATATACTGGGCTAGATGGACCACTGATCTGTCCCAATATAACTTTTCTTATGTCCAGTGAGTTCATGTTTGAGATCTTGAGCTTTTGCATTTCCTGACTTTTATGTCTTTAAATTTGCAAACTTAACATTATCTGTACATTGTGTTTTGCATGTAATATCTAAAAATTGTCTGTACATGAAATGCATGAGGAATCATAACTATATTTATCCACAAACACTGCATTCTAAGTGAATAAATGGCAAAGGCTAGCCAAACAGAATTAGGTTTATTTTTAAATAAAAAAATCATCCAGTACAAAAGGGGAGGTGGTTCCAGGTTTGCCTCTTTGCTCCCAAGACCAGAGGCTTGAACTTCAGATTAGGAATATAACTAGATAAAATAATTTAGTCAGTGAAATAGTTATCTCTTTCCTCATAAATGAGTCATTCCTGGCCTTATTCATTTGGGCCCCAATCCTGCATTTTGCAGAGCCTGTGTGGAGCCTGATTGCCTGGACACAGTAAATTGCAGGATTAAGGCTTTAGATGGTCTTCTCCGAATTCCCACCAGTGAGTTCTTCTTCTCTGGTGATGTGATACATGCAAATGGATGCAACGTCACACAAACTGTATGCCTCTGTGCTCTGTTATGCCTCTGCAACCCAAAATTACATTTGACCTTTCTTGTTGTCACATATAATTGCAAAAATCACCTCTAATTTGCTATCCACAATCATCCCAAAACCTGTTTTGGCATCACCGATTTTCAGGATTCCGGTCTCTCATCAAAAACGTTTCTGATTATTTTTCTCAAGGAATATTAGTTTATATATGCCCCAGTTGTATCTCATTTTATTGTTTTCTGTCCATATTTTTAACCTTTCTTGGACCCTTTGTCCTTTGATTTATCTGCTGGTCCCCTGTCTCACTCTTGAGACCTTTTCTACTCCTGAGGGAATACTGCACCACTGCATGGGCGCAGAATTCACATCCCCTGCAGATTTCTTTGCTTCCCCTCATAAAAATGACTTTCTGATGGGGAAGCAAAGGGAAGCCACAAGAGTGGTCATACGCCCCTCTCCATCAGCATGGGTGCATTGTTTCAGGCTTTTGGAATAGCTGGTGGAGAGGTAAATCACTGTGTAGGGAAGGGGCTAGTGACGCCCTGGCCGGTGGCTTCTACCCTGAGCTGGGCTCAGCTGCTAGTCCCAGCTAGGCTGAAGAGGTCAGGATTTGCTCTTCTACTGAAGACTCACCTCCCCCAGCTGCAGGAAGCTCTGCATCTCCCCCCTGCACCCCTGCTTCTTGTCCCCATTGCTTCTCAGCTGTAGAGGAAGGATTCATTGTACGGGGAGCTGCCCCTTGGCTGCCCAACCCGTATGTATGGATCCCCCATAACCAGCCTCCCTCCACTGAGACACCCACAACCAAGCCTCACCCTGCCGAGCCCAACTCCCTGCACCCAGAGCCTCACTGCTGAGCCCCACCCCCCCTACATCCACACCTCCACCCCTGCACCTGGACCACCCCCCTACACTCAAACTCCCACCCCGATGAGCTCCAGGCCCACTGAACCTCGATGACCCCCCACACCTAGACCCATCCCCCCACACTGACACCCCGAGTCAAAGCACCTTCATCTGAACCCCCCTTGCAGAGTCACATTGCCCCTGCACTTGGAACTCCCCAACGAGCCCCTTTGTGTCCAGATCCTCCCCACACCTAGACCCCATCCCCACTGAGCCCCAACCAGCTGCACCCTGACACTCACCCCAGCAATCGTCACTCCCCCAACACCCGCATCCCTGCCCACGGTGCCCCCCATACCCAGTCCCCCCTGTTAACCTCAACCACCTTCACCTGGATCCCCTGCAGAGTCCCATTCCCTCTGCACCCGGAACCGCCCCAACGAACCCCTATGCATCCAGATCCCCCCCGCACCGAGACCCCCCCACCTCACTGAGCTGTCCAGATTGCCCCACACAGAACCCTCTCCCCCCACAACTGCAACCCCACACTAAGCCCCTCCACACTTGGATCCCGCTGGACTGAGCCTGCCTGCCTGTACCTGGTGTGGCGGGGCAGGGCCCAACCCTAGGGGTGTTTTTGGCGCAAGCCTGGCCCTTGCCCTGTGTTAGGGTCAGGTGCAGCGTCACCATTGACTTTGTGCCCTTGCACCTGGAATCCCCCAACAAGCCTCTATGTGAGGGGGGCTGCAGGATGATCTCCCATCTCCATGCAGCCAGTGCCCTGCGCTCCCCACTGCCATGCTGGAGCCTCCAAATTTATTTATTGACAAATAAAATTTGCAGAATTTTAAAACATGTGCAGAATTTTTATTTGTTTGGTGTAGAATTCCTGCAGGAGTATTTTTCTTCCCAGTTTCCCTTCTTTGACACGTTGTCCCCTCATACACTTTACTCTCGTGCAAGGGGGGTTCAGATCACTTCCTGATCCCTGTTTCTATTAGCGCGTCAGAGACATGCATTGCTGTCACTATGCCTTCTCCCGGACTTCCCCTTTCTCCCTCGCTGTCATCCGATCGCAGTACTGTACTGCATCCCTCTTCCTGCTCGTGGAACATCCCTCAAAACTTTCTTCTTGCTGTTTGAATAGTAGGGCGGGAAACTTAGCGCTACGACACATATACACTTGTACTGATACAGAAAAGCAAATGATGGCCCCCAAAGTGTATTGTGACTCCAGGAGGCCACAGAGGCCATCAGCTGTCAGTAGCTCCAGTTCACAACCCAGCACTTTAGCCCAGGAACCAGTACAGGTTAGATACTCGTCAAGGCTACAGTGCAACTGAACTGGGCAGGTCACTGCTGGGTGGCTGAAGGCTGATCCCAGTGCTGACACACCCACAGAGCAACCCCCACCCGCTCCGTCCACAGAGAAAGGCAGAGACGGTGGCACCCCCAGAGCAAAATCCCCCTGTGCCCATCCCCACCCCCACGAAAGGGGGCGGGGAGACTATGGCACAGCACCCCAGCAACCTCTCCCCCCACCCCTGAGCTGGGGAGAGACGGACCCACTCGGGGCAGGTTCACTCAGTCCCTGCCTCTCGGGGCCCGGGCCTGCTCCCATGCAAGCTGATGGCAAAGCGCTGGGATTGGCTCCCAGGGGCCAGGATCGGGCCCCGGGGCAAACGCGGTCACAACCAGCCGCCCGGGCGGCTCCTTCCCCGGGCAGCCCGAGTCCGGCCGGCGCCAATTTCCGGTGGGACTTCGTGCCTCGGCGTTTCCCTTCCCCCCCCCCCCCCCGGCCTGTCGCTTCCCCGAGCCCCGTCCGCGTCTCCGGCCCGGCCTTCCTCATGCAGTCCCGGCTTCTGTGCTTCAGCGGCGGCCCCGCAGCGCGGAGAGTCCGGCTCCTTCTGCAGCAGCTGGTGCGGGGCCGCCTGGCTGGGGAGAGGCAGCTGCAGCCGGAGGTCAGGGCGCTGCACGGCCCGGGAGCCGCCGCAGGTAACTCCCCCCCGCTCTCGGGTTAATGGGGTGTGACTCCGCCCCCAAACTCCAGCCACTTTTACACCCCTGACAGCCTCCACGGCCCCCCGTTAGCTCTCCAGCCCCCTCCACGCCCCCATCAACCCCCATTGCCCCAGATCCAATCACCATCCGCCCCAGCGGCCCAAAACTCCAGCCCCTTCCATCCCCCACCATCAGTCCCCACTGCCCCCAAACTCCAGCCCCTTCCATCCCCCACCATCAGTCCCCACTGCCCCCAATCTCCAGCCCCTTCCATCCCCCACCATCAGTCCCCACTGCCCCCAAACTCCAGCCCCTTCCATCCCCCACCATCAGTCCCCACTGCCCCCAATCTCCAGCCCCTTCCATCCCCCACCATCAGTCCCCACTGCCCCCAAACTCCAGCCCCTTCCATCCCCCACCATCAGTCCCCACTGCCCCCAAACTTCAGCCCCTTCCATCCCCCACCATCAGTCCCCACTGCCCCCAATCTCCAGCCCCTTCCATCCCCCACCATCAGTCCCCACTGCCCCCAAACTCCAGCCCCTTCCATCCCCCACCATCAGTCCCCACTGCCCCCAAACTCCAGCCCCTTCCATCCCCCACCATCAGTCCCCACTGCCCCCAAACTCCAGCCCCTTCCATCCCCTATCAGCCCCCACTGATCCCAAATCCTGCCACCATCAGCTCCCACTGGCCCTAAACTCCAGCCCTCTCCACCCCCAAACTCCATTACTTCACATCCCACCATCAGCCCCCACAGCCCTCAAATCCACTCAGCTTTCACTGTTCCCAAACTCCAGTCCCCTCCATGTCCCCATCCACTCCCACTGACCCTAAATCCTTCCACCATCAGCCTCAGTGCTCCAAAATCCCAGCTCTCAGATTCAACCATAAACCCAAATTCTAGTCCCCCCCACATTCACCATTAGCCCCTCACTACCCCATATCCAACCACCATCAGCCTCTAATGCCTCCTCCACACCTCACCATCAATCCCAAATCCCAGCCCCCAAATCTAATCCACATCAGCCCCTACTGCTCCCAAATCCCAATCTCACTTGTCCAGATCCAGTTCTAATTCCCTCCTTCCCTCATCCCCAAACTCACTGGCTACATGTTTTTAATCTCCTCTAGTCTTAATCTTCTCCCCTCCTCACACACTAGCGGTATCTTCCATCTCATGCCATCTTCAACGCACTTGGTGCGTTGAGTTTTTTTTTTTTGGTGGATTTTACTTTAAAAATTTTCTCAGGGTCTTGTATCCCTTTTTCTTGTCTGAAAAGTCAAAACGAAAGTAACTGGGGAATAGGAGCAGGACAGTTCCAGCTCCTCTCTATCTACACTCCACTGGATGTATAGGGTTTGTAGTGAAATTGGGGGATGTTGCCTCATTTTTAGGGCAATAATTCACCAATTTTTCCATTCTGCGAAGCACCTCATGAGAGAAAAGGCCTCCAAAACACTTGCCTTATCTGTCTATTGCTTTTGTTTCAAAATGCTTCATTTTGTGGATCATCAGGAAGAGCTCTGCAGCCTATAGTTTGAGAACCACTCCCCTGGGACAGAGTAGTGATACTTGTATCATTACATTGCACAGGGTTGCCACCTTATGAAGGCAGAACCACACTACATTCAGGGGTCCAATGGTACTGATCTATTTGCAGGATTGGATTTGCCTGTAGAATATATTCCTCCTACCTTGAGGCAATTTTACAGGTTTAAAAAATGGTCTCAGGACCTGTATATGTTCCCTTAAGCAGCACTGTTAGGACGTATAATTAACTGTTGTCCTGCATATATTGGGATGAGTGGGACCCAGTTCCTTGAACAATCCCAGAGTATCTTATAATGATGTTCAAGAAATGTGACAGCCTCACACAAATTAGTACTGGCTCTTAAAACAATAACATATGCCAACAGTAGGTTACGTTTTTCTGGGTGTGTGACAAAGGCATCACAATTCCTAACTATAGAATGAATAATGACCAATTATGAATTATTGAGCTAGAATCCTTTTGAGAGGTCCTGATAGTCTCTTAAATTTATGTACTTGTTTTAATTCTTACTTACAGCATTACTACTCAGATTTGGTGCCAGATAATGAGACAATCAGTCAAATACTTGAACAGATTTGAGTTAATCAAGGAAGGAGCTAGTTTGAGGAATAAATATAATGAGCTAGTATAATATTCAGAGGATGTTTGAATAGGAAAAAAATTATAAAAAGTGAGATTGAAAAGATTGGGATTTTTTACCTTAGAAAGGAGATGCATGGGGGGTGTGTGTGTGTGTGAGATAAAAGTTATGTAAGTAATAGTATAACACAGGTAGATCAGGAGCTTTAGTTCTCCCGTCTCATAACTCAAGAACAAGAAGGCGTTCAATTAAATTAGAAGGTGGAAAATTCAAAACTAATAAAAGGAGGTACTTTTTTACCCCATGCATAATTAGACTGTGAAACTTTTTAACCCAATGCATAATTAGATTACAAAACTCTGTGCCACAGGATGACATTGAGGCCAAGAATTGAGAGAGATTCAAAAGGAGATGGGGTACATCTATGGATAACTCTGTTCTTGTTATCAAAATTAATGATGATAATTTTGGAAGGAATAGTAAGCCTTGTGCCTCAGGGTTTGCACGTACTCTGAAGCCACTGTCAGAGACCAGCTACTCGACTAGATGGATTTTGGATCTCACTCAGTAAGGCAATTCCTATGTTCCTGTGAATAGTGAGGTCTTGATATTAGGAATTCTATTTATTGCCTATTCTCCTCCACTGGACTCATTCTCCTTAGGTCCTCCCCGCATCCTCTTGCAGGACCCAGGACTTCTATACCTTTGACAACTTTGGGTGTGCAGTCGGGTAACCTGCTCCTCCTCTTTTGCAACAATGGGTATTTTCATTACCTTCTCCATGGGCTTTCAGGGGGCTGTCCCCACTAGGAGGCTTCTTGATATAGTGTTTCCTCTCTTCCCCTATGCAAAAAGAGATTTTTGGGAAGGGCTGGAAGCTGCAGCCAGCTAGGTAAGCAACAGTCAGTCTGGCTCCCTGATTGTCTGAAGCTGAGACACATCCCAGATACTAGTGTGGCCGTAGCTCCTCAGTGTTGGGACAGAATGGTTGCCTGTCACAGTTTTGTAAAATGTGAAGGGGTCACACCCAGCTCCCCCTAACTTTTTTTGCAATAGGGAGTAGTGGCCTCCTGGCACCCTATGAAGAGCTGTGGAAGAACAGATGCAGGCAGCCAGTGTCAGAGAGTTAAGAAGGTGGGGAGTCATAGAATTATGGGAAGAGAAAAGGGGTTACTAAAGCTTCATGGAAATACTTGTGAGAGATTTGCACTTTGCAGCTCAAATGGGAGATCCTAGTTTTTTCTGATTATTGTTTGATTTCTTGAATAAAGGCCAAGAGTTGGTCCATTTGAGAATTTTTATATTCAGGTTGCATGTTCCAAGCCAGTGGAGTATAACAGTCTGTTACTTTTCTTCAGTGAAGTGGTGGTGATGAAAATTTAAAAAAAAATGTATTTACTTTGATGGCTGAGCTTATGAGCAATGAACTGTGCAACCTTTTAGTTGGCTGAACAAAGTAAGGCCTACACTCCTGATGGCAGTTCTCTGCTTGTGTGTCCGGGCATAATTCTTGAACACCACAAGTGATCAATTCCAAAATTGCAGGATATGTTATACACAAAAATGGGAAGAATCCTACTGATTTTTGGTGGAAACCAGAAATGGGTGGGAGGGAGACAGAGCTCTTGGCATTTGGTTAGCACACCCTCAGCTTTAACCACATCTGTTGTTGTCTAGAGGAATCTAAAAAAAAAAAAATGGCTGCCATCAACTTTTTCTTTTAACACCTTCCAGCATAACAACATACCCCATCTCAGCTCTGCCCATCATTCCAAAGCGTTTAAAATGTTGACAGCCTGAATGACTTATATTCCAGACAGAGAGAAAAGAAATAATTTTACAAATTCCAAATTAGGGGAGAAATGGAGGGAAGCAAGGATCCCCTTGTGTGTGAAAGGAGGTTGGCAACCCTCTAGATGTAAGCAGGCTAAGATGAGCAGTTACAAGGGAAATGGGGAAGACTGTGAGTTCTTGGCATATGGTGAAAGAGAGAATTTTTGCGGGGGCATACAGAGTCTCTGGCATGAAGATGGGAGTAGGGGAATTGGAGGGAGTGGTTTTATTTAGTCAGCAAGAGACCTCTCCTGCCGACAAAGAGCAGCTACATTGCATACCTTACATAGGGCATAGCTGTGCTGCTGTAAGGTGTGCAGTGTAGACATAGCCATGCACAGCTCAACAGGCTATTAACACTTAATAAACATGATTTCTTGGTCATTCTCTGAGTAAAATTCAGTGTATAGGCTGTGAAATTCAAAATCTTGCAATTGTTTTAAATTTAACTTCTGATATTTAGTAAATATTTAATTATAGTCACAATTGTTTGTCGGTTTGTTTTGAAAATATTTTTGGGTTAATACATAAACCTTGTTGTCCTGAAGTTGAACTTTTTTAGCTGATTCAAGCACTCTACAAGGACTCTACAGTGTCTGCAGACTGTTTAATGCAGTGGATATAGAGCTAACTTTGTCAGTTAACCCAAAAAAAGGAAGCAGTGGAACAAATTTTTGCTTGTGATACTGTTTTCCTGGAACACTTACATAAAAAAAACAAAACAAAACACCCCCAGTATTCCAAAGACCACAGTTATCCTTCAGGTGTGTATAGAATAGGTCTGCGAGCACAAATAAATTTATAAGTAAAGTACAATGCACAAGCCAAAATGCAGGCACAGAACTATTTAAATAAGTGTAAAATCATGCATTCAACTCAAAATACATGCTTACTGTACTTTGTAATAATTTATTCAAAAAGGCTGCGGAAAAGGAAAAACCGAATTCTTAATAACAATACCATTACCCTTTTCAAGCTTAAATTGGATCTCTAAGGATGAGTTGCCATTCTCTTTGCTACATGTCCTTTTGTAAAGGTGTTTTATAAATGATATCAGTTGGAAGCATTTATTTTCCTTTTCTTCACTTTATCATGAAATAAGGATCTAAAAATATATATATAGATATAATTTAGCTGTTGAACTTTTCTCAAACAGATGTGGTATAATCACACAGAAATTAGTGTTAGCGGTGCATAACACCACAGTTTAAATGTGTTTGTGCTATTAGTTGCAGGGAGAAGATGAATATTTTATATAAAACTGAATTATAGATATTTTGAGATCACTTTTTCAGTATGGTAATCATATAATTTCAGACCTAAAGAGGGCAAAAGAGAGAACTCTCAATCACCCAATAAGAATGCATTTCAAACCTCCCCGTGTCTCATTAATGTCCTAATCCTACAAGGACTGACATATGTGCTTGGAATTATTTATATGCATAATGTTACTGACCTCAGTGGGACTGCTCACAGTGAGTAAAGTTACATACATGCCTACGTCCTTTCAGATAGGAGTCTAAAATTATAGAGGGGATTCTTTGTTTTAAAATGGCCATTTTAAATTTATTGTATTTCTTTTGTTTTTCATGATGTGTTATTTCACCATAAAAAGTAGCTAATAGAAAAATGTAGGAAAAACTATTTTCTACTACTTTTTTTTTTAAATTGTGATTAAGATGTAATGTATTTATCTGTCTTTATATATGACTCACTCTCATACACAATAGTGGTATATGTCTACACTACGGAGACCATACTGGCATAGTTATGTTGCTGTAGATATGCCCAGCATAACCCCACAGTGTAGACGTAGCCTGTTCCAATGTAAGGGGTTTTTCTGTCAGTTTAGGAACTCTGCCTCCCTGATGATATGATGATGATGTGGTCAGCAGAAGCATTATTCTGTTGGCACAGCTGCACGTACACCGGGGTTAGGTTGGGATAGTTGTCGGTCAGGGTTTTCCACACCCCTGAGCAAAGTAGCTATGTGAATCTAAATTTAAAGTGTAGATCAGGCCTTTGTATCTCACAGTTTTTAAAAATAGATCTAAAAATAGCTCTTTATTCACCACTTGTAGGAAAAATAATTTGATGGGGTGGAAAAAATATCAAAGTAATAGATGAGCTTTTAAATGAGATGTAAAGCTAGGTCTCCAATCCTGTGATTGTGATCCATGTGTGTGGACAGCTGTCTGCATGAAATTATTATGTGGGATTAGGCATGGGTTTGATAGTCTGAATGTAGACCTAATTCTTGACCACTGCTGATCATTTGCAGAACCTATGATCAGCCTCATCTACACTTAAAACGTAGGTCAACGTACGTACAGCACTCAGGGGTGTGAAAAATCTAAACTCCAGAGTACCACAGCTATGCTAACCCCAACCCGCCATATAGACACAGTTAGGTCCACAGAAGAGTGCTATTTACTGTCACTTGGGGAGGTGCAGTTCCTACAGCAATGGAAAACCCCCTTCTGAATCTGTAGTCTGTGTCTACACTATGAGGCTATACTATAGCTGCTGTAGCAACCATAGTGTAGACATGGATTTTTTCACTTCTTGTAGGAATAGGGTTCAGAGTAGCAACCGTGTTAGTCTGTATTCGCAAAAAGAAAAGGAGTACTTGTGGCACCTTAGAGACTAACAAATTTATTTGAGCATAAGCTTTCGTGAGCTACAGCTCACTTCGTCGGATGCATTTGGTGGAAAATACAGAGGGGAGATTGATATACACACACAGAACATGAAACAATGGTATGAATAGGGGTATATTAAATGTGTTATCCAGACTAAATTGCAGTTCTAGAAAAATAGAGGGTGTTAGTTTCCCTGAATGTCACATTTTTATTAGCTAAATTAACTCAAGATAAGCAAATATCTTTATTTAGAAGCTCACTTTCCAACATTTCTGCTGTGTTTGAGTGAAAGTTAAAAATTGCACAGCTTCAGGAAAGTGCTGTTGAGCTACTATGTTAAGGTTCAGTTTTAAACTGGCACTTTTTTCCCCAAAGCTGTCTGTTCAGCTGTGGTTTTCAGGATTTCATCTGTGCTCATTCTAGGGCCTGGTCTACGCTAGGAATTTACATTGGTGTAGGTATATCTCTCAGGCATGTGAAAAATGTAGGTGAGAGATGTAGCTATAATGACCTAACCCCTAGTGTAGATAGTGCAAGGTCAACAGCGCAATTCTCATCAACCTAGCTACCGCCTCTCGGGGAGGCGGATTACTGATAGCGATGGGAGAATCCCTTCCATTGGCCTAGGTAGTGTCTACACTGAAGCGCTACAGTGACACAACTGTGCCATTGTAGTATTTTAACTCCATTTTGATGGAGGTAGTACAAAAAGAGGGAAAGTTTGGAATGCTCATAAAATAGGTTTGTAACTTTTAAAAAAACTGTGCGTCAATAGACGGAACCCAAATAACATACCTGACTATGCTGATGTTAGAAGAACTGGTGAGGTCCCTTTATATATGAACCATAGAGATAAGCATGATATAAGAACCTAGACTAGAGTTGCACACTGTGGTGTTTCTGTAGGCTGAGCTCATTGCACACACCTGGAGCTCCTTGCATTCTTCCATTTCACCACAATTTGTAATTTTGTAAAATTATTAATTTTCTTTCTGTCTGGGAGATAAGTCATTCAGGGCATCATCATTTTAAATTCCATTGCCATCATGAGCAGAGCTGAGATGGAGAGGAGGATGTAACCTGGACAGTGTTAATGGATGTCATCAACTGGTCTTTTTATAGAGCTGGTTAAATCTGATGTGTTTGCTAACCAGATGTCAGGAGCTCTGTATGTCCCCTATTTCCACCTTCCTGTTTTCCCATTTTCACCAAATGGGCACTGTATGGGCCTGATTTTAATGGAATTTCAGGCTTTTCTGGTTTTCTCATTTTCATCAAAATCAATAGGCTCTGCTCTTTGATACCTAGAACAGTGCATGAAACTTTGGAATTGACAGGATGTGGTTTTCAGAATATATCATGTTACAGGAAGACAGACAAACAGAGAAATGCCATTGAGTTGAGTGTAAGGCCTTGCTTTGCTTGGTGAATAAAATAGGTAGTCTAAAAAACTGCTGTAGTTTCCATTGTATGCAGTGTAGTTGTAGCTGTGTCAGTACCAGGACATTTGAGAGACAAGGTGGGCGAAGTAATGTCTTTTATTGGACCAACTTCTGTTGGTAAGAAGTTGGTCAAATAAAACTAGTTTCTATTATGATCCTAAAGCTTATAGTGTCTTATTTTTGTATACAAGAAACATCAAAAATAGAAGGAAATTGTTTTGGTTTTGATTTTCTTCTTCTTTTTTTTTTTTTTTACTGGCCCACTCCTTGTCTGGTATCACACATCTTATCCTTTCAGCCCCTGTCTAATTCCTGCTGTATTTGAAAGAATCATGTGTATATAGGAGAGAGACAGTATGTTTATAGCTTGAATGTAATGAATATTTGGGATCAGGAAGGAATTTTTCTCCAGGGCAGATTGGAAGAGGCCCTTGAGTTTTTTTGCCTTCCTCTGTAGCATGGGGCATGGGTCACTTGCTGGAGGATTCTCTGCTCCTTGAAGTCTTTAAACCACGATTTGAGGACTTCAATAGCTCAGACATAGATGAGGTTTTTCACAGGAGTGGATGGGTGAGATTCTGTGGCCTGTGTTGTGCAGGAGGTCAGACTAGATGATCATAATGGTCCCTTCTGTCCTTAGTATCTATGAATCTATGATTTAAGCTAGTAGCTAATTAGTCATATACACTTGTTTTGTCGCTCGTTGGGTGGGGGAAGGCAAGAAAACAAACTGACACTGAATTCCTGAGGCAGACAATCAGACAAAGAGGAATTTTAGCATTCAAGAAGATGACCTGAAGAAGGAGGTTGTGGGACTTCAGGCAAGCAGTGGACCCCTTAGGGACAGTTGCCGAAACTTCAGATATCTTCTACCTACTTGGATCCAGCTTGCTTAGCCCTTCATTATCACCCTAGTGAGCAAGAGAAGTTAGAGCTGCAGACGCATAAGGAGAGTGGGAGGGGATGCTTTGGTTGTAGTTTTCAGCCCTGAAGTGCTGGCTTACTACATTTTTTTTATAGCAAATGGAAAGAGTGAGTTTTAAAGGGATCCTGAGCTTAAAGGTACAGTAACCGTCAACTAGCCACAGGGAAAGACTGACCTATTATATTGATGTAAGTGGAGTTAATGTAGGAAACACTGCATACGTTGTTTGTCAATACAGGGCTTCTTGTAGACTGTTAAAGGGTATTAAATAATGAATGTTAGATTTGTTGAAGCATTTCTTAGGAACCAGGATTCAGGAAACAGCAAGAAGAATATGGTATTAAAATACAGTAGCATGAAAGGAGGCTACAAAATATCATAATTCAGACACATTACATTACTGTTGATCCAAAAATGAAGATTGTAAGGAGAAGGAGCTAATGTGTTGGTTTTTTTTTTTTTTTTTTTTGAGGGATTGGCCAAGGACTGGAAGTTGAAAATGAAATACAAATCTGTACTGGAAATGGAAAATTGAAAAGTGCAACTTAAGACAAGAATACAGCCAATTAAGGGATGCTGGGAAAAGATAAAGGTAGCAAAGCTGGAGAATAAGATAATGCCAGTTGAGAGAGTCAAGGGAATAGTTAGGGTTTTAGAATTTATCAGGGAAAACTTGTAAGACCTGAGAGGAAGTCCATCAATAAGGACTAGCTTATGGGTTTGCCATAGACCCTGGTAAATGGCAGTACAACTAGGTGTTGCCCAAGGAGAATCTTAGAGTGTAACAAAATGATCCCTAATTCCTCTCTTGCTCCAAGGAGGAAGTAATCTGCGCCAGCTCTGTACCTCGCCCAAATAGTTTCCCCTCTCTGCCAGCTCAGCTGGGCTGGCTGATGAATTTGTGGGGGTATAAGATGTGTAGTGAAGGCTTCACCCACTTCCCTTCCCACCCAACTATGCAAGAATGGGAGAAGTAGCTCCGTGGAGTCTGCTCTCATTCCTCCATGCTGTGATATTTTCATGTCCCGTAATTCCACTGCATACTCTGGTCTCTAATGGTGCTTAAAATGAGGAGGGATGTGTCTGTATCTAATAGGCGCAAAACATCTGAATTAGTGAACTTTAAAATTAAAAAAAAAAATCCTCCTAAAAGAACTGTTTGAACTAGAGAAAGGTGGATGGGAAAAATCAACTACTCAAAAAAGGAGGTGAAAGACCCTCTAAATTAACCATAGATAAGGGATACTTGGAAACTCTGAATATATGCAATCAACGTCAGACATTTTGCATACATGTTAAAATGATGAGCGAACACATTTATTGTCCCCTATGGCCTCTTGTGAGCTGCTGCAAACAGCGAGCTGTGGCCAGGATCCTTTTGAAGCACATAGGCTGAGCTGGGGGTTCATGAGAGGGTTCTGGGTGCTAGCTCTGACTTGCAGGCCATATATTTGCCACCCCAATCTCTTAGAAAAATATAACCGTAAACTAAGCTACCAATTCTAAAACTTCACAAGAGCTTAAAGGACTTGGTGTTTTGTGACATCTTAGGAAGATACCAGATTCTTCAGGTTCAACAACCATTGAGTTGATAGGGCACTGATTGAGATGAGTGGGTCAGTTTGCACAGCTCAGAGGTATTGTTTTAGGCTGTCTGCATACTCTGGAAAATCACCACTCCATTAAGTTATGCTCATTTCACATTTTCAAGGTTCTGCAGTCATGGGGGCTAGAAGATTAATTTTTAAAAGATGAAAGCTCAGATTCTGAAGCAGAGCTCTGTGGCGAAGAGTGAATTCCATAGCTGTGGAATACAGAGGGCTCTGGCTATAACAACAACAAAAGTACTGTCTATGGAAGTGTTCAGTTATTATTTAAACCAAAAATATCCTGTGCTTGAACCGTTGGAAGGTGTTAGATGCCAGTACAGTAATAGTTCTGAAACTCAGCAGAGGCTGTTCCCTGAATGTGCAGTCATACCCTTCTTCACTTTTAGGCCTACAGTATCAGCATTATTGAAAGCACATGTATGTTTTTAAAAAAAGCGTACAATATATTTTAATATTTCTTCTTTTTTTTTAGGTGATACTGTTACTATTGGAGATGTATCATTTAAACTCAAAATGCCGAAGAGTCCTGAACTTGTGCCACTGAACTACAGTAAGAAACCTCTTTCCTTTGGCTAGTGAATGTATAATGTGTCTAGAATATTGGAGCCCAGTCCTACAAACCCTTACTCTCATGCAAACAATATGTCTCAACTTATCTCTCAATATTTTAAAGAAGAAACCGAGAAGAATATATTTTTTAGAGGGATGCTGATTAAAATTGTAATGGGTATTCACCCTACCCTGCCATCCCCCTTGAGAGAGAAGCTGTGGGAATGAGAATGGAAATGGAAATGCTTTTTGTGGTGGGCCTGTTGCTGGCGCTAGGCGAGGCAAGCACTGTTGTGGTAGGACTGTGGTTGCATTAAAGTTGTTTGGATTTTTAGATAATATGGTCTTACTTCATTCCTTCAGATACTCTTGATGTTACAGTACTTTTAGTATAAATTACTTATGTTCATTACTGTTAATACCTTAGATTAGTGTTTCTCAATCTTCTCAGGTTGGCAACCCCTTATTTGAAGTAAAACATTTTCACAACACTTGTACACATTTACTATACAAGTCAGAGTACAAAATATATTGGTAACAATAAATCTATATAATTTAACTGTGTATGTGTATGGAGAGGTTGATAGAGCGTATTTGACCTTGAAGAGTAAGGGTGTGCAGGGAGCGGGGAAGTGAGATTTCTTTGCTTTAGCTTGTAATAATTCTCTCAATGCCTTGTGACTCCCTTGGGGGCTGTGACACACCAACTGAGAAATACTACTTTACGTCATTTAAAATTCCTAAACATCTGTGCTAAGAAGCAACAAGGAGTCTGGTGGCACCTTAAAGACTAACAGATTTATTTGGGCATAAGCTTTCATGGGTAAAAACCCACTTTTTCAGATGCATGGAGTGAAAATCACAGATGCAGGCATACCCCTGATACTTGACACCATTTGTGCTGTACATTTACTTTTGCATTTCACCCAATTTTAACAATGAAAATGCACTAGTCCATTTCACTTTTGTTTAGTCAGTATCCAGTTCTCTTGCACTAATAGAAATACTTTAATTTCAATAACAACAAATTACAACATTTTAATTCTGTTAGGTTTGGTAAATCTATATGGGTATGTATTTATTTTCTGTGATCTAAATTTGAGGCCTGAATTATTGGATAGTGTCCCTTAGTTTTTGGCATAGAATCATAGAACTGGAAGGGACCTCAAGAGGTCATCTAGTCCAGTCCCCTGCACTCAAGGCAGGACTAAGTATTATCTCTAGACCATCCCTGACAGGTGTTTGTCCAACCTGCTCTTAAAAATCCCCAATGATGGAGATTCCACAACCTCCCTGGGCAATTAATTCTAGTGCTTAACCACTCTGACAGTTAGGAAGTTTTTCCTAATGTCCAACCTAAACTGCCCTTGGTGCAATTAAGCCCATTGCTTCTTGTCCTATCCTCAGAGGTTAAGAAGAACACTTTTTCTCCCTCCTCCTTGTAACAACCTTTTATGTATCTGAAAACAGTTATCATGTCCCCTCTCAGTCTTCTCCTCTCCAGACTAAACAAACCCAATTTTTCCATCTTCCCTCATAGATCATGTTTTCTAGACCTTTAAATCATTTTTGTTGCTCTTCTCTGGACTTTCTCCAATTTGTCCACATCTTTCCTGAAATGTGGCTCCCAGAACTGGACACAATACTCCAGTTGAGGCCCAATCAGTGCAGAGTAGAGCAGAAGAATTACTTCTTGTGTCTTGCTTACAATATTCCTGCTAATACATCCCAGAACGATATTTGCTTTTTTTGCAACAGTGTTACACTGTTGACTCATTTTTAGCTTGTGATCCAGTATGACCTCCCAGATCCCTTTCCGCAGTACTCCTTCCTAGCCAGTCATTTCCCATTTTGTATGTGTGCAACTGATTGTTCCTTCCTAAATGGAGTACTTTGCATTTGTCCTTATTGAATTTCATCCTACTTACTTCAGACCGTTTCTCCAGTTTGTCCAGATCATTTTGAATTTTAATCCTATCCTCCAAAGCACTCCCACCCAGCTTGGTATCGTTCACAGACTTTATAAGTGTACTCTCTATGCCATTTTCTAAATCACTGATGAAGATATTGAACAGAAACGGACACAGAACCGATCCCTGCGGGATCTCATTTGTTATGCCCTTCCAGCATGACCGTGAACCACTGATAATTACTCTCTGGAAACGACTTTCCAACCAGTTATGCACCCATTTTATAGTAGCTCTATCAAGGTTGCATTTCCCTAGTTTGTTTATGAGAAGGTCATATAAGACAGTATCAAAAGCCTTGCTAAATCAAGATATATCACATTTTACTGTTTTCCTCCTTATCCACAAGGCTTGTTATCCTGTCAAAGAAAGCTATCAGGTTGTTTTGACACAATTTGTTCTTGACAACTCCATGCTGACTGTTACTTATCACTTCATTATCTTCTAGGTGTTTGCAAATTGATTGCTTAATTATTTGCTGCATTATCTTTCAGGATATAGAAGTTAAGGTGACTGGTCTATAATTCCCCCGGTTGTCCTTATTTCCCTTTTTATAGATGGACACTATATTTGCCCTTTTCCAGTGTTCTGGAATGTCTCCCGTCTTCCATGACTTTTCAAAGATAATTGCTAATGGCTCAGATGTCTTCTCAGTCATCTCCTTGAGTATTCTAGGATGCATCAGGCCCTGGTGATTTGAAGACATCTAACTTGTCAAAGTAATTTTTGACTTGTTCTTTCCCTATTTTAGCCCGTGATCCTACCTCATTTTCACTGGCATTCACTATGTTAGACGTCAATCGCCACCAACCTTCTTGGTGAAAACCGAAACAAAGAAGTCATTAAGCCCCTCTGCCATTTCCACATTTTCTGTTGTCTTTCCTGCCTCATTGAGTAACGGCCAGTTCTGTTCTGGGTCTTCCTCTTGCTTTTAATGTATTTGTAGAATTTTTTTTGTTACCCTTTATGTCCCTAGCTAGTTTGATCTCATTTTGTGCCTTGACCTTTCTGATTTTGTCTCTGCATTCTTGTGTTATTTGTTTATATTCATCCTTTGTAATTTGACCGAGTTTCCACATTTTGTAGGCCTCTTTTTTGAGTTTTAGATCACTGAAGATCTCCTGTTAAGCCAGGGTGGTCTCTTGCCATACTTCCTGTCTTTCCTACGCAGTGAGATAGTTTACTCTTGTGCCCTTAATAATGTCTCTTTGAAAAACTGCCAGCTGTCTTCAGTTGTTTTTCCCCTTAGACTTGCTTCGCATGGCATTTTACCTACCAACTCCCTGAGTTCGCTAAAGTCTGCCTTCTTGAAATCCATTGTCTTTATTGTGCTGTTCTCCCTCCTACTATTCCTTAGAGTCATGAACTCTACCATTTCATGATCACTTTCTCCCAAGTTGCCTTGCACTTTCAAATTCTCAGCCAGTTCCTCCTTATTTGTCAAAATCAAATCTAGAACAGCCTTCCCCCTAGTAGCTTTCTCCACTTTCTGAAATAAAAAATGGTCTCCAATACATTCCAAGACTTGTTGGATAATCTGTGCCCTGCTGTGTTATTTTTCTCAACAGGTGTCTGGGTAGTTGAAGTCCCCCATCGCCACCAAGTCTTGTGCTTTGGATGATTTTGTTAGTTGTTTAAAAAAAAGCCTCATCCATGAGGACATGTGGTTAAGTTACAAGATTTGCTAAACATGTGAGCAAGACATACCAGCCAGATATCTAAGAAAGAGGATTCTCTGTACTACCTCAGAGCACTGGTCCACCCTGTCTGGTATCCCTGATACTTCAGAGATAACACCACCCTCAAATACTTTTGGCATAAGGCACATCAGGAAAAAAAATTCCTGTGTGATGCTAGGCAAATCAAATAAACTAAAATTTCACGGAGGTCACTGAGTTCTTCATTTTCTGGGTGCCCAACTTGAGAAACTGGGGGGTTTGATTTGCAGAATCACTCTGTTGCAACTGAGGTTAATGGGAGCTGTGCACTGAACATATGAAGCGTTATAAAATGTAAGTACTCTGAATAATCGGGCCTTAAGCTTTTGAAGTTAAGCACCCCAAATTAGCTGACACTTTTGAAAATGTTGGTCTTAATTTCTTTGCATTAGTTCTCCATATGTAAAATAAGGACAATAATATCACCTTACCTCATACAGGGTTTGAAGATAAATTAATTTATGTTTGTAAAGAATTAAAGCCTGAAAATGAAAACACCATAGAAAAGTCCCTAGACAAGAATAATTCTGTATTCAGGATGTAAGGTTTGCATGGTATGAGTAAATAGTGCATGGGGGGACACACTGAAGGGTGAGGACAAAAATAAATATTGAATGGCTACTTATTCAATGAGTACCATCCATCCTGATTGCAAATGGATAAAATAGTACATCACCGTGTAATTAATGACTGCATTATATGCATATGCACTGGCAATCCTCATTTTGGTATTTCCTAATTTGTATGTGGTTGACTTTGCAACCTTAACATTCTTTTAATGTAATTTTCTTGGACGCAGTATATATTGTAAAATCAGATTACCAGAAAAAGACTTTCAACATACTGGATTTTAAATTATTATAATGTAATATTCGTAAATACAACCTTACGTCTGTCCAGTGGATGAGCATTTTGCCGGTGAATAGCATACAGAGACCATGAGTTGAACTTTCTGTAGAAGTATTCTACTAATAAATTAAAGTATTCTTATATGGTCCCCTCTATTTACTTCACAATATAGTATAATTAAAGCAGTAATTCCTACTGATGTTGAGTGCAAAACAGAGCCATCTTGTAGCATTGATCTTTAAACAGAATTCCCTATTGAAGCTAATTAGCAATTCTGCTAAAAAGTTAGTGACATTACTAGGCCCATAAATGATTAATACGTTTGTGTTAATAGCAGGATTTACAGCAATAACTGCACTTAAGGTAATATAAGCTGTGTTTCTCAGGTAGTCATATATTTCTGAAACTTTCAGCTTGCAGGCTGAAATTGTCAAGGCTTTTTCCTGCTCTGGGTTTGTTTGTTTGTTTGTTTGAGAAAAAATTGTTCAGCCACCAGTGTTTAGGAGGAGAGTGAGGCAAAGTTATACTTCCTTCTTTTAATAGGCTCCCCAGAATCACAAGGAAGTTGCAAAAAAAATGTTGACCAGTTTTAGAAAGAAATGGTTGGATTAGAAATATATGAAAGCAGATATTGAGATGTCAGAAGAAGAGGTGGTAGAACAAACTGATAATTTAAAAAACATGAAATCCATAACAATGATTTACATCTAAGAGTTCTGAAGGAGCTTAAGTATGAAATGGCTAATTTACTTAAAAAACTATCCAATCTCTGATTTAAAAACAGCCACTGTTCTTTTTTGAGTAGTGTCCCTGTGGTTGCTCCACTTCAGGAGTGCATGTGCCCTTTGCCTTTGGTCAGAGATTTTTAGTAGCAGTGTATGTTTGGCCCGTGCGCGCATCCTTCACATCCTCTTCATGTCTCATGTCAAGACTATATAGGTGTGTGCATGTTAAACACCCATAGTTCCTTCTCAACCACCTTCGTCCAGTGACAGAATTTATTGTGTGGCTGTTTTTCTTTTTAGCATTAGAATATAGTACATAGTGTTAGTTCTTAAGTTAGTTTATAGGATACTTAGCTGTTTGTAGTTGTTGGAATTGTTATTCCCATGTTCTTTTTTCCTCCTAAAAAATAAAAATATTGTTTTACCCCTATTCAGGGGTCAATTTTTTTTTTCTTGTATCTGGGATGCCTGGTTCCCTGGGTTTTAAAAGGTGCCTCTCCTGCCGAGTCGGGCATTGCTTGGGAGACTTGCATTTCCCCTGCAAGTGTAAGATTTACACTTCTCTTAAGGGAAGATCCCATAAAAACAGGAAAACTAAGTAGAGGCTATTAATGATGAAGCAAACCTTAAGACTGGCTTCAGGCCCGGGTATGGAGAAGCCCCCTGTACAGGAACCCTCTAGTTCTGTTAGTACCCTGTCTACTTTAAGATCATGGTCACAAGAGCTTCCAGCGTGCAGGCAGCATCGAGATCCCAAAACTCTCCGTGACTGAGGTTATCTATAACTGGTCTATCAGTTCTGAACTTTACACTCAAAGACGAAGGAAGGGGATAAAAGGAGCAGGACTAAGAATTCCTCCTCAAAGAAGATCCAGTCCCTGGAGACTTCAGTCTCCAAAAGGAGTGCTGTTGAGGCACTGACTACTTCAGGTATGGTAAAGCACTCTAAGATTTCATCTCAGATCTATCTCTTGGCAGTAAAAGAATGGGACCAAATATGACTACTACTACCATCAGAGCCCACAATAGCAAGAAAAACAGCCTCCTCAGAGTCTGTGGTGCCATCGGTATTTTCATCAGTGCTTCAGACAGCAACATCGGGAACAATCTCGAAGCCTATGTCAAGTTATATCATGTTCCTGGTATCTTAGGAGTTCCGGTGCCCTAAAGATCTCATGGTACCGAAAGAGCCTCCTTGCGACTTCCAGACACCTCTTAGTACCATCTGCTGGGTCTCCAAGTGCACATTTTGTATTGAAACTTACTGCTTCCTAAACTTCTACCATTCAGGGAGAAGGTTTGTCACCCCCTTTACAATATATGGAGGAGCATTCGGACTCAGACTCAGCTTTCTGTTCAAGGGTCTCCAGTTTATTCGAGGAGATGTTATTCCCCTCTGCAGAGGAAAGAGAGGCAGCATAGAAGACCTCTGCCTATTATTTCTTGGGAAGACCAGTGATGGCTACCTTCCTCCGTGCCTCATGGTCCTCCTCTCCTCATTGGCCTTATTGGAGCCCATAGGTAATGTACTGCAAGTAGTTTCGAGGTGCCCAGATTCAGTCTTATAAGGAATATAGTGGACCTTGTTCTCCGAAGCTTTCCATCTCCGGCTGGGGGGTGTGGGCTCTGGGGTCGGGCTAGAGATGAGGAATTTGGGGTGCAGGAGGGTGCTCTGGGCTGGGATCGAGGGGTTTGGAGGGCAGGAGGGGGAACAGGGCTGGGGCAGGGGTGCAGGGAGAGATTCAGGAGTGCAGGCTCCAGGCGGTGCTTGCTTCAAGTGGCTCCCAGAAGCAGCAGCATGTCCCCCTTCTGGCTCCTACGCGGAGTTGCGGCTGGGCAGCTCTGCGCACTGCCCTGTCCGAAGGTACCGCCTCCACAGCTCCCATTGTCTGCGGTTCCCGGCCAAAAGGAGCTGCGGTGGTGGCGCTTGGGGCAGGGGCAATGTGCAGAGCGGAGCCCCCTAGCTGCCCCTATGCGTAGGAGCTGGAGGGGAGATATGTCGCTGCTTCCGGGAGCCACATGGACCCTGCTCCCCAGCTGGAGTGCCGGAGCACCGAAGTGAGGCAATCCTCAGACCCTGCTACCCAGTGGAAGCTCGAGGGCTGGAGTAAAATGGCTGACGGGCTGGATCCGGCCCCCGTGCCATAGTTTGTCCACCCCTGCTCTAGTTCAACTTCAGTACAAAGAAAAAGGGTTCTATTCAAGGTACTTTCTGATACCCAAGAAAAAATGGTTTTGGGAACCAATGCTAGATCTCAGCCATTTGAACAAGAATGTGAGACATCTTGAAATTCAGCGTGGTGTTCCGAGTAGTTATTATTCCCTCCTTGGAGTTCGGGGACTTGTTTGCGGCTTTCAACCTCTACTTCCATGTAACAATTCATCCCTCTTGCAAAAGATTTCTTCATTTTATAGTTGATCATGGTCACTACTAGTATCGGGTCCTACCCTGCAGCCTGATTTCTGCCCCAGGGGGTTTCTCAAAAACCATCACGGCTGTAGGTGCCCGCCTCTGTTGTCAGACTGTAACAGACAACATAGTTTGTATATATCATATCAATCATCATAGAGGAGGACTTTCCCCCTTGCTCTACACCAAAACATTAATCTTTTGAGCAGGCGCAGGGCCAACCAGATAGTCATTTGAGCTTCTTAACTCCTGGTTATACAAAACACCATGGCAGACGGTCTCAGTAGACATTTCCCCCTAAATTACGAATGGGATCTGGCCTCTCAAGTCCTCGATAAAATATTCCTAAGCTTGGGGGTTTCCAGAGGATGATCTTTTGGCCATGCAGCCAACCTTAAGTGCATGAAATTCTGTTGTTTAGGAGGTGCTTTTCTCGTTTTATGGACAAGTTGTTTGTTTTATGTGTATCCACCAACTCCATTGCTTTTAGAGGTTCTCAACAAAATCAATCAGGACCAAGCCAGAGTCATTCTGATTGCACCAACTTGGCCAGGGCAAGGTGGTGTCCTTATCTCATCAGACTCACCTCTTGCCCTTCATGGTGGCTCCTGATCAATTCTCAACTATTGTCTCCAAAATTTCAGGTTTCAGAGTAGCAGCCGTGTTAGTCTGTATTCGCAAAAAGAAAAGGAGTACTTGTGGCACCTTAGAGACTAACAAATTTATTAGAGCATAAGCTTTCGTGAGCTACAGCTCACTTCATCGGATGCATTTGGTGGAAAAAACAGAGGAGAGATTTATATACACACACAGAGAACATGAAACAATGGGTTTATCATACACACTGTAAGGAGAGTGATCACTTAAGATAAGCCATCACCAGCAGCAGGGGGGGGAATGGAGGAAAACCTTTCATGGTGACAAGCAAGGTAGGCTAATTCCAGCAGTTAACAAGAATATCAGAGGAACAGTGGGGGGTGGAGTGGGAGGGAGAAATACCATGGGGAAATAGTTTTACTTTGTGTAATGACTCATCCATTCCCAGTCTCTATTCAAGCCTAAGTTAATTGTATCCAGTTTTCAAATTAATTCCAATTCAGCAGTCTCTCGTTGGAGTCTGGTTTTGAAGCTTTTTTGTTGAAGGATAGCCACTCTTAGGTCTGTAATCGAGTGACCAGAGAGATTGAAGTGTTCTCCAACTGGTTTTTGAATATTATAATTCTTGACGTCTGATTTGTGTCCATTCATTCTTTTACGTAGAGACTGTCCAGTTTGGCCAATGTACATGGCAGAGGGGCATTGCTGGCACATGATGGCATATATCACATTGGTAGATGCGCAGGTGAACTCGTTACCAATGTGATATATGCCATCATGTGCCAGCAATGCCCCTCTGCCATGTACATTGGCCAAACTGGACAGTCTCTACGTAAAAGAATGAATGGACACAAATCAGACGTCAAGAATTATAACATCAATCTCTCTGGTCACTCGATCACAGACCTAAGAGTGGCTATACTTCAACAAAAAAGCTTCAAAAACAGACTCCAAGGAGAGACTGCTGAATTGGAATTAATTTGCAAATGGATACAATTAACTTAGGCTTGAATAGAGACTGGGAATGGATGAGTCATTACACAAAGTAAAACTATTTCCCCATGCTATTTCTCCCTCCCACCCCACCCCCCACTGTTCCTCTGATATTCTTGTTAACTGCTGGAATTAGCCTACCTTGCTTGTCACCATGAAAGGTTTTCCTCCTTTCCCCCCCCTGCTGCTGGTGATGGCTTATCTTAAGTGATCACTCTCCTTACAGTGTGTATGATAAACCCATTGTTTTCATGTTCTCTGTGTGTGTGTATATAAATCTCTCCTCTGTTTTTTCCACCAAATGCATCCGATGAAGTGAGCTGTAGCTCACGAAAGCTTATGCTCTAATAAATTTGTTAGTCTCTAAGGTGCTACAAGTACTCCTTTTCAGTTGTAAGCCACGTCAGACAATACAGGAAGCTATGTTCCATACACTAGATGTCAAAAGAGCATTGGGCTTTTACTTGAACAGAACCAAACCTTTCAGGAAGTTCTCTGGACATTTTGTGTCTTTTGCAGATAGGTCTATGCGATCCACTGTTTCCAACACAGACTCTCTAAATGGATTTCTGTATGTGTTACCTGTTATGGTTTCACTGATGTTCAACCTTCCCTATGAATGACTGCACATTCTATTAGATCACATTCTACATCTGTACCCTTCTCAAGGATGTTCCAGTTGCTGAAATCTTTGGAGCTGCAATGTGAACCTTAGTACATATTTTTTTCCCAACCATTATGCTTTCGTTCATGCTGCTAGACTGGATGCTGCAGTAGACAATGTGGTTCTCTCTTCAGTAGTGGAATCTGTTCCAAATCTCCTGCCTCCTTAAAGGGGTTACTGCTAGGGAGTCTCCTGAAATGGAGCACTTCCAGGGACACTACTTGAAAAAGGAATGCTTACTCACCTTGTGCAGTAACTGGAATTCTTTGAGGCATATCTGCCTGTGGGTGATCCACTACCCACCTTCCTTCCCCTCTGCTTTGGGGTTTCTCTGTGGACTTTGTGGGAGAGAAAGAACTAAGGGCAGTTTACCCACACAGACCTATATAGTCTTAGTACAGGGCACAAAGATGTGTAGAGTGCAGTTGTGGGCCGATTGGGCACTGCTACCAGAAATATCTGATCAAAGGCACTGGACACATATGCACCTAAAATTGAGCACCCACAGGGACACCTATCTCAAAGAACTCTAATTACTCTACTTCCAGAGCATTGGAGGGTAATAAATGTTACTGTATTTATAATTGGCTCTATGGATGATCCATGGAATTGCAAGACCAGTAAATATCTGTACCTGAAAATTGGTTGAAACGGTAATTAAAAACAGAATGACAAAACACCTGGAAGATCATGATATGACAGCGTCTAACCAGAATGGTTTTGCAAAGGAAAATCATGTCTCCCTAATTCTCAGAATTTTTTCAACTTCTCACTAAATTATTGGATAAAGGAGAACTGGTTGATGTCTATTTAGACTTCCAAAAGGCCTTTGGAAAAAGTACCATGTGAGAGTCTACTAAAGAAACTAATAATTGGGTGAGATGCAAAGTACCGTCATAGATCAAAAATTTGCTATGAGGGAGAAGGCAAATAATAGGATTAAATGGTCTATGTTCATCATGGCACAAGGTAAACAGCAGGGTTCCTTAAGGTTCTATACTAGATTTCATGCTGTTTAATATATTAATGATCTAGACAAGGGGCTGGTGTGTAATGGGGTGAGGAAATTTGCAGATGACATGATGTTATGTAGATTAATAAAAGCGAGAGAGGATTGTGAGGAGTTTGAGAGACCTAACCAAACCAAGTGAATGGGCAATGCGATGTTACATAAAGTTCAAAGTTGATAAATGCACACAGTTGGTAATACACATTGGAGGAAAAAACTGAACTACTTCTACACCTTACAAAGTTTTAAATTAACTGTATCAATTCAGGAAAGAGACTTGGGTGTCATGATAGCTCAATAAAGAGCTCTGCTCAGTATGTAGGTGTGGTCACAATAGCAATCAGATATATAAGGAATAGTATGGAGAATAATAATGCCATTATGTAAACCAGTGGTGTGACTTCATCTAGTACTGTCACCCCATCTGAAAAAGAAGATTGCACAATTAGAGGGGGTTCAGAGAAGGTGATAAGAATGATCTAGTGGTCCCTAGATGCTCTAATGGCTGCTTCTGGCCTTAAATTCTGTAACTCTATGAATTATTAGGGCTTAGAAAAATTCTCATATGAAGAGATATTGAAAAGATTGGAATTTGTTTACCTTAGAAAGGAGATGAATAAGAGGGAACAACATAAAAGTATTCTAATAGTGAAAAGTACAGAAAATATAGATTGGAAATTTCTGTTCTCCTTGTCTAGTAACACACGAACAAGAGTTCATTTTATTAAATTTTAAAAATGGCAAATAAAAAGCTGATAAAGGGAAATGCTTTTTAGTGTGGCACATAATTTTGTCATGGAACCTTTTGTCACAGGAAGTCATTGAGTCCTACAATTTAGCAAGATTCAGAAAGGGATTGGACATTTATATGGATATCAAGAATACACATAATTAGAATTTAATGATGACAAAAATGTGGGATGGCTATTAAACCTCACGTTCAAGGACTAAGGTAATCAGGATGAGACCTACTGTGGAGGGCAGATAATCCCACATGTGCCTACTGCTTAAACCTTCCTCTAAAACATCTGGTACTGCCTTTGGCAGAGACAGGATCCAGGTTTAGATGGACCTCTGGTCTGATCCATTGTGGCAATGCCTATATTCCTAAAAAAACCAGAACCAAATTCCATGAAAATTGCAACTTGCTTCTTTACCAGCTTTAGCACAGACGTGGCTAGGGTTAGAAATTTGGCAGAGAAATAGACTTGAATAAGAAAAAAAATATTTTCTGGGCTCCAGTGAAAATTGGTTTGGACTAGATCAAATTGTGAGCCTTTGAAAACTGTACTTATTACATGCAAAGTAAGACTGGTCTACTTGTGGTCTCCTTAGTTTTACACTTTACCATTGTACATGACTGCTTGATTAAGCTCAGCCACCCTTCCTTGCCTCCCAATGCCTGGCTATTCAGCTCAGGCTCCCTGCCTCTCCTTTATCCTTTTCATAGACTCAGAAGGCAGTGGGGTGATGGCCCAGTGGGCTGGATTTGCTGCAGGTTTTCCTAGATGATTATCAAGGGCTCCTTGGCACACTCGCCCAGTCATAGCCTGTCTGTGTGTTGGGCTGCACCTTTGGTGACTTCTCTGCCTCTAAGGATATCTTGATTGGGACAGAAGAAGCAGCCTCCTTTCCCCATCTTTAGTCTCTTCTGGGGAAGGAGCCAAAGGGCTATTCAAGGTCTTCTTATATCGCAAGATTTTCCCTCTGACCCCATCCACACACTGTAGGCAAGGCTCAGGATAAGCCATCATCATTTTCTATTGAACGTTCCATTGGTATGTTATTGCTAAATGTATGTTGCTGTTATCCTGACTAACCATTGCATTTTCTTTTCTGTTTTTGCCAAGGCAGTTTGGGTTTCTACGTGATCTAGTATGTTATGTTGCTCCTTTGGGAGTGGATGTTATCTTGTTGGGGGTAAATTTCTTTGCCTGCTGCGTAAAGATGGTAGATATGAACGAAAATGAATCTTCCAGAATTATGGGATTCACTCTAGCTGGAACAGAGAGACTTTCCAGGAGAGACGGCCTAGAGTCTTTCAGTGGTGGCTTTCACCCTTTCTGTGGGGGCAGAGTTGGTACAAGCTGCAAATCCTAGCATTAGTGGGCTGGATTGTATCTTTGGCTGGGTAACCATTTTGATTTTGACATCTGCCAGTTAGGAAGAACAAGCAGCGACAGCCATCCTGTGCTGCAAAGACTGTATTTTAGGTGTTTTTGAGGATTCTCGGGCTCAGGCTTGACTACACATTATAAGCAATGCATGCACACTTTGTAAGGTATCCTCCTGCCTCTCAATTAATATAATATAATATAATATAATATGCACTTTCTTTCCCCCAGCTTAGATACACAAGCGTAGCAACTTGTAATACTGTATACTATTCTGTGTGTGCCTGGTGGTCTTTTAGTGTATAACTTACACAGAATATACTGCAAACTCTTCTTATACAACATCTTACAGACTCAAAATAAAAATATAGTGCCAGATCCTCAGCTGGTGTTAATCAGCTTACCTCCATTGAAGCCAATAGAGCTACGCTGAATAATAGTGAACGTTTTGTGGCTATATATGCAATCTAACTTTCAACTAGTTTGCCTCAACCCATAAATTTCACCTTAAAAAAAGCTTTACTATTGGCCATAAAATATTTGTATAGTACTTCTCTGATGACGATAGATAAGAGAATATAACCATATAAAAAGTGTAGGTCAATATAGGTATACTGGGTATACAATGTACTGGATATACAATGAAAATAGTCTAAGTACACAACAAATAATGTAAGTTAGATGCACTTGTTCAATATAAGTTGCTAAATAAAGTGTCGAAAAAATGGGTTCACCTAATTATGGACTAAATTATAATGCATAGGTACAAGGAGTAGAGGCGAGTTTGTATATACAATCATAACTTCATAATTTCCTGAATTATTGAGTACTTAACTGAGTAATTTAAACATAGTTAATATATAGAGTATATTTATCGAGAGGATCAATGATGTATAGAAGTTAAATTTTAGTATAAAAATAATTTCTGGAAAAACAAGAGAGGTAGTGTCATGAGAGACTATCTAGGAGCATACTTTCCTTGATGACTTTTCAGCATTTATTTGAAACATATTGCCTCTGATTTTAGAAATAGTCAGTGTATTGACTTTTGTTATTTTACAAAATGTATTTTAATTGATAGCACTTTAATCTGCATGCTAACAGAATGATTTGGAACGAGTAAGCAAAGAAACATTTCCCAGCTCCTCGGTACTAAATATGTCAGTAAGGAATTCTGCCTATGGTGTTGTTATCCCTAAAAAGGGAAATTATGAAATTTTGTAGGAATTTAACAACCAGTATTTCTGGATGTTAATACTCCAGGGTAAATACTACAATCAGGAGAACATAAGTGCACTGGAGTACATTAAATCCGTGGGGGAATGCCCCAGAGAGTTAGAATTTTCTTGTATGCTGTACAACATTTATGTTCTGTTCTACATGTCACTTTGTTTTGCAGATGTTGCTGTACATTCTTAAATCTTGTTTCTATTTCTGGCACTGCTTTTAACTCTGACCGAAGTTTTTTCTTGAGGCCATCCTAAAAATAGAACTGGCTACACATATTATTGTGAAATACACCAGAGGCATTCACAGTCACGCTGCATGACAGCTGACTTTGCCATGCTTTTAATGCATTAGTGAAATTGAAGAGTTTAGTTTTACAGCAAGATTTCCTACCTACTTAAAACATCATATATGGCTATTGTAACCCTCTTATTGAAGAGCAGTCATAATAAAAAAGCACAAGGGACAAGTTCATAAAACAGGTTAAAGAACGTAATTAATGCCTGTCAAGGATGGTCGGCATCTTACAATTTTTAGGATAGGTTTATTTATTAAAACAATTTTACATTTGTGGTCATATTTTTTAAAAGCAAATACTTTTTCAGCAATTATAAATAGCAGTCTCTTGGTAGTGCAGTTTTTCTGATTTGCTGCATGAGCCTTCTCTTCTTGAACTATGTGTTAAATGAAGCTTTTTTTAATTTCCCAAAGTCTCTCATAGAAAGTTTCACACTACTAAGAACATAAGAATGGCCATACTGGGTCAGACCAAAGGTCCACCTAGCCCAATATCCTGTATTCCAACAGTGGCCAATGCCAGATGCTTCAGAGGTAATCATCAAGTGATCCATCCTCTGTCGCCCATTCTCAGCTTCTAGCAAACAGAGGCTAAAGATGCCATTCCTGCCCATCTTGGCTAATAGCCATTGGTGGACCTATCCTCCATGAATTTATCTAGTTCTTTTTTGAACCCTGTTGTAGTCTTGGCCTTCATAACATCCTCTGGCAAAGAATTCTTCAGATTGACAGTGCATTGTGTGAAGAAATACTTCCTTTTGTTTGTTTTAAACCTGCTACCTATTTATTTCATTTGGTGACTCCTAGTTCTTGTGTTATGAGAAGGAGTAAATAACACTTCCTTATTTACTTTCTCCACACTAGTCATGATTTTATAGACCTCAATCGTATCTCCGCTTAGTGGTCTCTTTTCAAAGCTGAAAAGTCCCGTCTTTTTAACCTATCCTCATATGGAATCTGTTTCATCCCCCTAATCATTTTTGTTGCCCTTTCCTCTACCTTTTTCAATTCCAGTGTATCTTTTTTGAGATGGGGTGACCACATCTGCACACATTATTCAAGATGTGGGCGTACCGTGGATTTATTGAGAGGCAATATGATATTTTCTGTCTTCTTATCTATCCCTTTGTTAATGATTCCCAACATTCTCTTATTCTCTGTGGGGAATTTATTTTTCATAATGTGTGTATGTGTTATGTATGCAATGCATGTTGAATTTGAAGAAAATATATTTCCAGCATAGATGTGTTTGTATGGTGACACCAGATGGAATAAACAATATGTTATCATTTATGTGTCCATAAATAATCTGTTGTTTAAAAGCACTTACTTGAATTGTCTGTTCCCTTTGGTTTTGTAATATAAATGCGTATGTTATTTTAAACAGTTTGTGCTTAGGGCCCAGTATTGTTCCCATTGAAATCAATGATGGAAATCTGATTGACTTCAGTGGAAGCAGGATCGAGCCTTAGTGGTTTTCCTGGATGGTAGGTCAAAATATTCAGCTTAAAATGTTGAAGTTTTTTATTCTGCACTGAGGATCTTACTGAACAACATGGAGTAGTTTTATATGATGCATTGTAGTGTATCCTGTCCACCCTGATGCTTTAAACAGATGCTTTTCATACAAGAAATGTGATTAACTTTAAAGTTGAATTAAAATGCTTTTAAAATGAATAGGTACCAAATGCTATTTTTAGGGCAAGAGATGATTAGCTAAATATCTAGGTAAGATGAAATGATAAATAATTTGTATCTATTTTTAATTGATTGCATTTATTTAGATTTATAAAACAGATGCTCATCTTGTTCTCTGGGTGTGCATATAGAATTAATTTTTCATAACAATATAAAAATGGTTGGATCATCCCACCAGCCAGTAAATGCATATAAAATATAATAAATAAAAAATGAAAGCCAGACATAGAAAATCACTTTGTAAATCACTTATCTTTCAAGATCTGGTTTCTTTGTTTCTTCTGCAAGGCTTGGGTACATCACTAGCATCTGAAATTGTCTGAGATATCCTCTGATGCTTTAGGCCCTGATTCTGCAAAGACTTTCACATAGCAGTTATCTCAGAGGACAGCAGCTAGCTCTATTCTGTGCCTCTTACTGGTCTTGCATAGAAAAACAGTGGTCCTATGTATTAGTTCTTGCTTCTTACTGACTGTACAGCCTAGTTTAGTTAATTAGTACCCATTATGCCTCTGGTGTTTTGGGCAGTGATGGAGCTCCTCCACTCATGTCCTTTTCTGGCAAGTCTTTCAATGGTTCCCTAGCTGTGCCCCAGATTTTTCAGCTCAGCTTCACCAAGTTGTTTTTGGGTGGCCTCGTTTTTGCTTGCCTTCAGGTGTCCATCTTATTGCTATTCTGTTGATGGAATCAGTTTCCATCTGAAAAACATGGCCAATCCATCTCCAATGCCTCCTGGTAATGATGATGCTCATATCTTCTTGGAAGCACTGTGTGAATAAGTCTTGGTTTGAGATTGTTCTGGGACAAAAAATAGGGAAGGCAGATTGAATGGAATGAAGATAGAGTGTACAGCCTAATATCTTTTTAAATCAAGGGAGATGTGGTAACTCTTAGATTTTTTTCCAGCGCTCTTATGATTTACTGCTTCCCATCCTGGTTTTTCTGAAAGTTTGATTCCTTGTTCTCTTTGAGGGCCCACTCTGAATTCATGGTTCAGCTTAACCAGATGGCTCAGACCACACCCTTCCTTAAAAACTCTGCAATCTACAAGAATCGTCTGCCTCCATGGATGGAGACAGTGAAACCTATGTGAAAAAGTTATGACGGTTGGATATATGACAGTCTTTCCATAATTCTGGGAGCTTGTATAAGGACAACATGAAATCTTTGGTTTGTTCAGTGTCAGACTCCCAAGGGCTTAGGGCCCTGGGAGGAATCCTTGCTTCATTGAAGTTAATGGCTGAATTCTCATTGACTTCCTTGGGGACTCAGATTTCACCCACTGCCTTGGAAGGTCCTCTCTGATTAGAAGGAAAAGGTGAAAGAACTTTTTTCATCACTGCCTTCTTTCTGTGTTCCTTCATTTTCTCTTCTAAATAGTCTGCCGCAATGGCAAGTCACAGAGGAAACATATGCTGTACTTAATGGCTAATTATTTTGTAAGACTCAGTGCCAGTAGCTTTTCCAACACTTAGGATCCTAGGGGAGTTCTTTAGTGGCATGTCTGAGATAAAGAATAGGCTAACTTTTATATTGCTTTTGCCTAGGAATTACTCCCTAATTGGGAGTATGCTGAGGTGAGAATTGGATATGTTGTGGAAGGCATAAAATCTTCTGTGACAGTTTCTGTCTACGAGAGAGATCTACTGGTATAGTCGGTGGTGGTATAACCATTCATAGAAATCATTTGCATTTGAACATATTTTTGTTTTTTGTGTTAAATTTTATTAAATGTTTTGGGCACATTTTTTGTTAGCAAGTCCATTACTATCTCTAATAATGTACTGTAAACAGACTTAGGATTGTTTGATAAAAGGCTGCTGCAAAACATATAGGAAGAATGAAAATAAGACACAGAAGAGTCTTGCTAATTTTTATTTTTGATTGGGAAATCTATTCCAAATTACCAAATTTTGCATATCAGAGAGTAAGCAGAAACACACAAATCAAAAACTATATCAACTGTATCGATTTATGCTTTGAGCAGTATACTGGAATGTAAATTAACAGGATAAGTAGTATTTTTCTGGTATACTTCCATCCCTGACTTCAGCAACTCTAATGTAGAACCAGTGGATCTGCTTTGAGTCTTAGCTTTCAGTCTGTCTTTGGAGGCTGCATATTATAGAAGACTGAAATACTAAGATTTGACTAGAATTTTTAACTCTGCATAGCTACTTATCTGTATTATAGTAGATTAAAATATATAGAAAAATTTGATTAAAAAAACCCCTAGCAAATTAGACCTTATTTGTCACTACAACTAAGCTACTTGATCTGGTGCAAACATTACTATTTAATAAATATCATTTGATATGAAAGCAATGAGATATAGGCTAGATAAGTCCTGTTTCTCTAATAACAGTAGTAATTATTTATTATTCATGTTACAGTAGTCAAGACTGGGGCCACATTGTGCAAGGTACTGAACCAAACTCGTAATAAGAGACAGTCCCTGCCATGAAGAGTTTAAAAGCTGATTTGAGACAAACTGTGACATGAATTTAACAAACAAATGAACAGACAGAGGCAGGGAGAATGAGGGTAGATAGGGAACATATGTGGTTACAGAGACTATGGGCACAATTAGCTGCTTTTGAGTTATTCAACTTTGGATTTATTTATGTATGTATTCAATTTTAAAGTCTAAATAAACAAGGAGTACAATGTCAGTAATCCCTACTGGCCACGAACCTCATTTAATAGTATTTGTTTAAAGTTGCATAATTTAGACTAGAGTTAATTTATATATATATCTTTTTCTTACAGTGTCAGACAATTTGGCCCAATCTGTAGTCCAACATCTAAGATGGATAATGCAAAAAGATCTTTTGGGGCAAGACGTCTTTCTTATAGGCCCCCCTGGACCCCTTCGACGCTCTATTGCCATGCAGTACCTGGTACGTTTTAAAACTTTGTTTATATTAATGAAATAAGATTATTTAGTAGTTGTTGTGTGTCTGTGTGTCAGTGCACGCATGCATGTATGTCTATATGTGTGTAGGTGTATGTATGTATTCTATTACTTGTTGAATTGTAAAAGGTAATATTAGAAAAGCTTATATGACTTGTTACTGAGTTGCCAAAGAACTTATTCCATGCACAAGCTTTACAAAGTTTGATTTTTATTTTACAATGAATAAAAGGTACAAACATTTAAGTGAATGTTTTTTTTTGCTTAATCAATTAAATGTTACTAAGAAAAAACAGTTGAAAAAGTGTTACCATATGCAATCACAAATGGAAAAATAGCCTATTCTTTTCAGAGTAGCAGCCATGTTAGTCTGTATTCGCAAAAAGAAAAGGAGTACTTGTGGCACCTTAGAGACTAACAAATTTATTTGAGCATGAGCTTTCGTGAGCCACAGCTCACTTCATTAGATGCATTTGGTGGAAAAAACAGAGGAGAGATTTATATACACAGAGAACATGAAACAATGGGTTTATCATACACACTGTAAGGAGAGTGATCACTTAAGATAAGCCATCACCAGCAGCAGTGGGGGAAAGGAGGAAAACCTTTCATGGTGACAAGCAAGGTAGGCTAATTCCAGCAGTTAACAAGAATATCAGAGGAACAGTGGGGGGTGGGGTGGGAGGGAGAAATACCATGGGGAAATAGTTTTACTTTGTGTAATGACTCATCCATTCCCAGTCTCTATTCAAGCCTAAGTTAATTGTATCCAGTTTGCAAATTAATTCCAATTCAGCAGTCTCTCGCTGGAGTCTGTTTTTGAAGCTTTTTTGTTCCTAACCCAGGAACCTATCCTTGCAACAAAGCCCGTTGCCAACTCTGTCCACATATCTATTCAGGGGATACCATCATAGGGCCTAATCACATCAGCCACACTATCAGAGGCTCGTTCACCTGCGCATCTACCAATGTGATATATGCCATCATGTGCCAGCAATGCCCCTCTGCCATGTACATTGGCCAAACTGGACAGTCTCTACGTAAAAGAATGAATGGACATAAATCAGACGTCAAGAATTATAACATTCAAAAACCAGTTGGAGAACACTTCAATCTCTCTGGTCACTCGATTACAGACCTAAGAGTGGCTATCCTTCAACAAAAAAGCTTCAAAAACAGACTCCAACGAGAGACTGCTGAATTAGAATTAATTTGCAAACTGGATACAATTAACTTAGGCTTGAATAGAGACTGGGAATGGATGAGTCATTGCACAAATTAAAACTATTTCCCCATGGTATTTCTCCTCCCCACCCCACCCCACCCCCCACTGTTCCTCTGATATTCTTGTAAACTGCTGGAATTAGCCTACCTTGCTTGTCACCATGAAAGGTTTTCCTCCTTTCCCCCCCCTGCTGCTGGTGATGGCTTATCTTAAGTGATCACTCTCCTTACAGTGTGTATGATAAACCCATTGTTTCATGTTCTCTGTGTGTGTATATAAATCTCTCCTCTGTTTTTTCCACCAAATGCATCCGATGAAGTGAGCTGTGGCTCACGAAAGCTTATGCTCTAATAAATTTTTTAGTCTCTAAGGTGCCACAAGTACTCCTTTTCTTTTAGCCTATTCTTTGTATTTCATACCTTTCGGAATCAAGATCTCTGCATACTGTAAAAGACAGTGAGCCACATTGCTTCCTCCATGGAAAAACTGAGGGAAGGGATTGAGGGAAGGAATACTCTGAGGTTTTCCTTGCAGATTTTCCTCATAGTGTTTAGGTAGAGGTATGCATTTGTTTTTATCCCCTGTCCCCTAGGGAAAAAGGAGGGAGTGTGACACTAACCCCCTGGATCTAAACTATCTGCTGGAGGTCTTGTGACTGCACCATGTGTGAGGTTTCCTGCCCACCCCACTATGATCCATGGGTGTGTGGCTTCATCCATTAGCTTTGAAATCTACCACAATGTGCCCTTTTGTGCTTCCTCATGTTGTATAAAGAAAGCATTTTCCTTGCCATATGTTTTTTTGTTTTGTTTTGTTTTTTTACATTAAAAATGCAAATTGCATCTGTCCTGGGAGATTGTATGGACCATGAGAGAACTGGTATCATTATAACTTACTAGATGTCAAGGAAATGAAATGTAATTAAATGGCAGTTATTCATAAGAATGACCATACTGGGTCAGACCAAAGGTCCATCTAGCCCAGTATCCTGTCTTCTGACTGGATAAGATTGCGTAAAAATCTTTTATGTTTGTGTGATGGGTTGCCCCCCTTCGAGATGCCACCTAATGTGCTGAGATACCACTGAACTAGCCTGTTCTGCCAGCCAGTGCACCCTTTTCACTTGTCTTGCTGAGCCAGGCTATTAAGCCTCCTCCAGCACACACACAATCAGGGCCACACCCAACTGCAGAACGACAGAGCACTGAGATGAGCTCTAGGGACCCAGCTTAAAGGATTTGCCCAGCGCTCAGGTGTCCACTTCCCTTGGGGTGCAGACCTAAGGGTATATTATGAAATCTGTCTCCTCCGTCAATGTGGAGAAAGGTATGCACAGACTCTTCTCTCCCCCTCCCCCTTTTCCCCTCAGTTATGAATTTCACAAACTGGGTTATATTATAAACAAGAAATAAGTTTATTAACTATAAAAGGCAGATTTTAAGTGGTTAAAGGGGTAGCAAACAGAACAAAGCAGATTACTAAGCAAATAAAACACAACACACAAACTTAGCTTGTTTCACTAAAGAAATTGGTTACAAATAGTAATTTCTCACCCTAGCTATTGTTACAGGTAGATTACAAAAAGTCTTGAAAGGCAGCTGCACTGGCCGGCAGCTTGAGACTTCAGGTATTTCCACTCACAGACTGGTCGCCCTCCCAGCCTGGGTTCAACCCTTCTCCCCTCAGTTCCGTTCTTGCTTCTAGGTGTTTTTCAGTATCTCTGGGTGGAGAGGCAAAGGAGAACCATGATGATGTCACTCCCCTGCCTTATATAGCTCTTGTGTATGGCAGGAACCTTTAGTCTCCCAGTGGAAGAACACTGGCATTTCCAGGGGTGGGTCCAGTACCAGGTGACTCAGACCAATGTCTCTGCAGGGCAGTGGCAGCCATTACTCTTAGGCTGTCTGGAGTGTCCACTAGAAGACTAAGCTCTTTCACAGCCCATTGTCTTTGCTAATGGGCCATTAGCTCTGTCTGGCTTTTCCATTGTTGTACCTGAAGGGCTAGTTGTGAGTGACACCCAAAGTAACACGTTTGAAATACAGATACATAGTCAGTATTCCTAACTTTAGATACAGAAGTGATGTTGGCATACAAATCGGATAATCACATTTAGTAAATCATAACCTTTCCAATGATATCTTACACAAGCCATCTTGCATAAAGTATATCTCAGTTATGTCATATTCATTTCATAAGCATATTTTCATAAAGAATGTGGAGTGAAACATCACAGTTTGTTTTGCTTACAAATGTTCAAATGAACCGTTTGGGAAGAAAGTTCTGGTAAAGATGCAAAACACTTTCAGCTAAGAGCTGAGAGCATTCTTGGTGTGTATCTCCAAGTCCCCACTGAGACCTACAGAAGAACAGGAGACTCACCTGAAATTCCTGCTATTTCTAAGGTTAAAAAAAGCAAAGTAGGGTACAAACATGAGGGGGAAAATTCAAACCTATTCCATAAAACAGCAAAATGGCACACACCCATTTTTTTCTCTTATAGAGGTAATCTGTTAATTTCCAGTTTTAAAACTTTTTAGTTATTAATGTAAATAATAAATACCATAGTACCCAGGAGCCCAATCATGGACTTAGACCCCATTGTGCTTGGCGCTGTATAAACACAAACACAGTCCTTGCTCCAAAAAGCTTACAAAAAATAACAGCTTGATTCAGTAGGCCAAAATTGTAGTTCTTCAGCATACTCACAAGGATATTTAAACTCAGTGGTTATTTTCTGAGACCAATATTAACATCACTGAACAGAAGCAGGGTGGGAACTTATAATACTCCTGAACTTAATAGGAAACTTGTGCATTTTTGCTTATGACTCATTGCTTTTCAGTGGCCACTACTAAAAAGTCATCTTGGAGATAAAGCAGTTTACAGGGCTTAGCGGTTCAGTTTAGAGAATTTATAGGTGGTTGTTATGATTTTTAGAACAGGTTTGGGAAGTATAAAAATTTTATTGAGCAAAAATTCATACTGTTATGTATGAGGAAGAAAACACTGTAAATATCTTAAAACTAAGAGATATTAAATTTTTGTTCAGAGCTACTGTAAATGACTGTGCGACAGCCTAGGGCTGTGTAAAAATTTCTCACTACTGCCCACAGGAGCTGACCAAACGAGAGGTTGAGTATATTGCACTGTCAAGGGACACCACAGAAACAGATCTGAAACAACGCAGAGAGATCCGAGCTGGGACTGCTTTTTATATTGATCAGGCAAGTTGCTGTCACATCCCAAACTTCTTACTGTTTACAGCTAGTCCAAAGGAAATTACAGTCTGAAAAATCAAAAAGAAATACATTTAAAGCTGTAAATTGGAATTCCAGAAATATTGATTTAAGGTGCTTTTTTCTGTAGACCGAAAGGCTTATGTAGTCCACTTGATTTTGCTGCTTCTGAAAATGCTTCAGCACTGAGGCCTTGTCTACACTACCTCAGTAAGTTGACCCAAGATGTACTACTCCAGTTATGTGAATAATATAACTGAAGTTGATGTAGCTTAGGTCGACTTACAGCGGTGTCTACACTGTGCTGGGTCAATGAGAGATGCTCTCCTGCCAACTTATGTTACTCTTCTTGGGGAGATGGAGTACCGGAGTCGACCAGAAAGCGCTCCGTGATTGATTTAGCAGGTCTTCACTAACTGCACACTGCTGCATTGATTGCTGCAATGCCGATCTACTGGTAAGTGTAGACATGGCTTGCGACCCTAAATTAGCAAAGTACTTAAGCACTGAACTTAGTGGCACTGCTAATATAGTTAAAAGTTACACACATGCTTAAGGACCGCATTTCAGGCCTTAAAGAGAAATGAGATGAACTTATTGGTACATGGCTACATGCATTTTAAATAGAACTGTGTTCATTAGGAGCATTAATTTAGATACTGATGTTCTGCCTATAATAATGAAGCTTTCATAACCTAAACTTTAATTGAGGGTAAGTAAATGTATGTGCCGTGTTACTATGTATAAAATCATAACAGATCTAATGACCTTTTAGTAATAAAAGGGAATATTATACTCCTCGCACAGGTGCATTAAATCTTAATTTATATTTATAAAGTGCTTTTGAGTTTCTCAAATGTAAGTTGCTATATAAATGCAAAACATAGAAGCCAGACACTAGTTTTCTATAGTTTGTGTGATCCACAGAGTATGGTTTGTTTCAAAATAGAGGAGGCTCTATGTAGGCTATCTTGAAATATACCCCAAAAGGATGATATAAAATAATGTATACAATACACTTTGGATTTGAATTACTTCCACTGGCACAGCTGAGCCGGAGTTGAGATGCATCCCTGGGGGTAAGATTATAATAGACTCCATTGGCAATACCAGGAGGGATGAGCTAGCGTGTCGATGAGAAGCACAGTCAGGAAAGTAACAAGTACTTTTCTCTAAATGGACAACCAACTTAACTCTCAATTACTGAGGAACAATCTCCATCATGGATATATTTCACTTTTCACAATCAAATCTCTCTACAGTTTGTCATGAGTGAGATACCTGAGTATCCAGATTCTAATATCTAAATCGTATTGTTAAATATATTCATCTAAATTTGTGTTATTGTTGATTATGTATTCTATGTATCATATGACTTTTAAAAACTAACACAATGCTCATCTGTGACTGCTCTGGAGATCATTCTCAACTCTGCTGCACTGCAGCCAGGTACACAGGAAACAGCCCGCCCCTACTAAAGCCCTGGAAATTTTTGATTTCCCATTTCCTGTTTGATCAGCATTGGGAGCATGCCATCTTAAGCAGAGCTGATCATGGAGATTACATGCCCCAAATGCGCTCCAGCCTGGTCTGCACAGGATGTGGTGGATCTCATCGCTGTGTGGGGAGAAGAGTCTGTGCAGGCAGAACTCTGATCCAGCAGAAGAAACGCTGACATCACTTGTGGAATGGGAGAGAAGGGCTACACGAAGGACACACAGCAATGCGGTTTGAAAATAAAAAAAACTTCGCCAAGCGTACCAGAAGGCAAGAGAGGCAAACAGTTGTTCTGGTCCTGAACCCCACACATGCCAGTTCTACAGTGAGCTGCATGCGATTCTCAGGGGTGACCCTACCAGCACCCCCACAAGCAACGTGTGTGAGTCTAGGGACAACAAGGAAGACAATATGGTGGATGAGGAGGAGGAGGAGAATGGGAGACAGGTGAGCGGTGGATACATTCTCCCCGAGAACCAGGAAATATTTTTAACCCTGGAACCCTGTGGGTCGCAGGACATCACGGTGGCTGACCGTGATGCTGGGGAAGCCACCTCTGGTGAGTATACAGTTACAATCAAAGTTCAGTTAAACTTTAGCGGACACACCCATTTGGTGATATGGCATGTTTACTGTGAAGAAAAAGTGAGGTGCTGTGGCTCTCTGCTTACAAGAGGCCGCTCCAGCTACACAGATGGTAGCCCCCAGAAAAGACTGTGTATGTGGACTGGGATAGCCCGGGAATCCTCAATGGATATCTCTAGGAAACTTTCATGGAGTTTGCAATCCTTTGCAGAAGGTTTCTGGGCAGGGCAGTCTTATTTCTTCCACCATGGTACGACACTTTTCCACACAACTCCTGAATTAATTCTGCTGGCATCATTGCGGTACACAGCATAGCAGCAGAAGGACTGGGTCTATACCCAGACACTTGCAGCATCTCCTTCCTTTCTGCCTCTGTTACCCTCAGGAGACTGATATCTCATAGGGTTGCCCAGGGGAAATGGGGGAAGTTCTCATTAAAAGTGCACTTAGAAGAAAAAAAAGGGCATGCAGACCCCCCTCCCTACACACACTTTCAGGATCGCCAAAACACACAGCTGCTAATGTGCCTTTATTCTGCTCGGCATGGATCAGCAAGTAGTTTAAAGTGGCTGATAGGGGACTGGGGCCCCACGTGAGAGATTCTGCAATTTGGGAGTGAAAAAGTCCCCCCTCTGCCCACAGTTAGTAAACAGCTTCCCATGATGCTATGGGGAAAGGCCATTGTTCATCTAGCTACCTCTGCTTCCAAGATTAGCCTGCCATAAACTTCATGAAAAGTGCAGTCACCCATGACCCAGGGGGCCTACTCACTATGGCTGGAGCAGCAAAACGGCACAGTGAACAGTTATGGCTTGCACCTAGTGTAATAAGGATTTGGTTTTTTTTTATGAGAATGGCCCTGCTATGGAAACATTTTATTCATGTACAATAGCTCCTTTATTTTTTCCTATGACTGACAGATGGAAATGTGTCCTTCAGTGTGTCATCAACACCTGAAAGCAGACTTTTGATGATTAGAAGGAGGAGAAAGAGAATGTGGGAGGACATGTTCACTGAGCGAATGAACGCCTCCGGGACAGCTGTGACAGAGCTGAGAGCGTGGAGGATTTCACTTTCCGAGAAGTTAGACATGGACATGGAGGAGCAGAAAAACTTCCAATGAGCAAGAGCATGCGGCACAGGATGTGGTGCTTCGGATTGTGAGGAACCAAGCAGACATGTTGAGAAATCTGATTGAACTGCAGGAACAGTAGCTTTAGGGTAGAGTCCCTCTTCAGACTCTGGTGGACAGCCAGCCAGCATTGCCTGGCGCAGAATCATCCTCCCAAGCGTTCCCTGAGGCATGGGAAAAGTCCATTATCCCATTCACTTAACGCAGGGGGAAGGTACAAGGAACAGAAGGTGCCAATTCACAGGCCTTTGATGGTCTGGAATGCAGTATCATGTTACACAGTTGAAAATGTTTCTCCTGTTTCAACTTTACAACCCCTTTTCCCCAAGGTTACCTTTATTTTCTGTTCTCCCTCTTTACTTATGTTTGTTAAATAAATAAAGTAAATGGATTTGAGAAATAAATGTTCTTTATTGAGTAAAAGCAGTGGGCTTGGGTTGGCTTTACGGGGACAAGGCAGATGAAGGTTTGCGAAAGCACAGTGCAGACAAGCGGCTCACATTACTGTGACTCATTATTGAAATGGCTTTTCAGAACTTTGCTGTGCTCTTCTTATTGCCTTGGTGTCTGGCTCAAAAATGGCTGCAATCTGTCTCAACTGTCTACCCCTAAAAATTTCCTCCCTTTTTTTTCCACAGATATTATGGAGCACACAGCAGGCAGCTATAACCATGGGAATGTTCTCTTCACTAAAGTCCAACCTTGTTAGTAGACTTCTCCAGTGCCCTTTCAAACGACCCAAGGCACATTCAACCACCATTCTGCACTTGCTGAGCCTATAGTTGAACCGCTCCTTGCTGCTGTCCAGCCAGTGTATGGCTTCATGAGCCATGGGAACAAGGGGTAGGCTGGGTCCCCCAGGATAACTATAGGCATCTCAATGTCGTCAATGTTCATTTTGTGGTCTGGAATAAAGTCCCGGATTGTAGCTTTTTGAACAGATCCAAATTCCTAAAGATGCGCACATTATGAACCTTTCCCGACCATCCTATGTTGATGTCAGTGAAATACCTCCTGTGATCCAACAGAGCTTGCAACACCATTAAAAAGTATCCCTGTCAGTTTATGTATTCTTTGTCAAGGTGGTCTGGTGCCAAGATGGGGATATGCTTCCCATCTATCGCCCTACTGCAATTAGGAAACCCAATCGAAGCAAAACCATCCACTATGTCCTGCACATTTCCCAGACTCACTACGCTTCGTAGCAGAAGTTGATTAATGGCCCTGCACACTTGGAGCACAGCAGCTCCCACAGTTGATTTACCTACTCCAAATTGATTCCCCACTGACTAGTAACTGTCTGGCATTGCAGGCTTCCAAATAGCGATCGCCACTCATTTCTCCACTGTCAGAGCAGATCTCATTTTTGGGTTGCTGAACTGCAGGGCAGGGGAAAGCTCTGCACAAAGTTCCTGGAAGGTGGCCTTCTGCGTTCGAAAGTTCTGCAGCCACTGCTTGTCATCCCATACCTGCAAAACAATGCGTTCTCACCAGTCAGTGCTTCTTCATGGGACCAGAAACGGCGTTCCGCAGAGTGCAGCTGCTCTGTGACTGCCAGCAGCAACTGTGAATTGTTTTTTTCAATGTCTTGCAGCAGGGCTGCTTGCAGGACATTGCTGTGTTCCATGTGGCAGACCCTACTTTGGATCTGGAAATACTGCAGGAGAAGGTGCGAGGTGTTTGAAATGTTCACAGCAAGAGTGCACAACTGAGCAGGCTCCATATTTCTGGATTATGGCGTACGCGCAACGGTTTTAAGGTGCGAAAACCGTTGGGTTGTTTGCCATTGAGCACAGTGCATTATGAGATGCCGACGCAATGTTCCCATTCTCCCTTGTGACGATGTTTTGGTCCCATGAGGCATTGCACAAACTTCCCAAAACACACTGCGGCAAGTTGCTCTTTGGGATAGCTATCCATGATGAACTGTTTTGTGCATCAATGCAGGTACTGCTAGTGAGGACGCACTCCATTGAGACAGTGTGTGTGGCCACACCATGCCCAATCAACTTAATTCGGAGGCTGAAGGTCAAATTAGATAAAGTCGTCTTAATTTTGTAGTGTAGATAAGCCCAGAGTTCTTACACCAGGCCCGTCACCCCGGTATCTGAGTGCCTACTGCTTGTGACCCCCTAGAAAATGGAGAGCAGCTTTATATTCTGAACATCAGGGAAGCCTGTAGCCTGAGTTCTGCTGGTGGAATAAAGCCCTGTGTATTTCTCAGTTGCTGAAGATAAGTGAGGCTCTGTGTAGCACAGCTCGTGCCATAATGATGTCTCTGATATTTTTCAACATTTAGTATACAATCTTATACAGTACTGTAACTAAATAATACTGTACCGTAACTAATGCTGGCATGCTGTTACCAGAAATTATTTTAAAAAAGTGAATCAGGATTAGGCTCCATGATCACTGAACTAGAAAATACAGTGCCTTTGCATGGTGACAGGTTTCAAAGTGATAGCCGTGTTAGTCCGTGTTAGTGTTAGTCATCAGCAAAAAAAAAACGAGGAGTACTTGTGGCCAACTTCATGAAGTGGGTTTTAGCCCACAAAAGCTTATGCCCAAATAAATTTGTTAGTCTCTAAGGTGCCACAAGTACTCCTCGGTTTTTTTGAACTACAAAAGTTTGTCGAACTTCTGTCTGAGACTGTTAAGAAGATAATGTTCTTATTTATAGCTCTAAGTTTAATATAAAGAGAGACAGAGAGAATAAATACTGTAAACTGGCATCTTAGTTGTTTTAGAAGCATACATATTTGAATGTAGTCTTTTTACATGGAGTATCTGAGTCTGAGGTTCTAATCTTAAATGTGATTTTTTTTTTAAATATAGGTTTGAGAGATCTTAATGGATCAGAAATAGTAACCGCATTTTTTTATTATGAAGCAATGGGTTGAATATTTTTGAAAATTATTGTAGCTGTGGGTGCATTTGGGAATGGATCTTTTTGATGGGTGAAAAAGTATTTACTTTTGGACAGGTAAATTACTTCAAAAGTTGAGAAAACTAAGCTGTGGTGAAATAATGGAAAACCTCAAATTATATGTTATACTTTAGTTTCTGTTTTAAATTGTGTAAAATAAAAAATTTATAATGGGTTAATGACCAGTTACTTGGCCTCTGTCAGGTAATGAGTATCAAGTGTTGTTTTCTTGTCTTTGTCCATGGCCATTAATTTTTCTATTCAGTCATTAAATGACTGTTACAAACCTCCAGAAATGCCATTATTGCTGCTATGAAGACAATTAAGTAACCTCTTGACCTTCTGTAATATTATTACATGTGTTAATTATGTTGCATGTGAAGTAATTAGTCTGAATTTTCTTGTATTACTTAAACATTCAAATGGCCTCTTCTTCATATTTGGTTCTTTTTATGGATAGAGGAGCTGGTCTCCAGAGAATTTTTGTACCGCTTAAACTATATCTGTTTAGAACCTGTCAGGGCATACTGCCTTCTGGGTGTCCCCTCATGGTCGGAGTGGCTTTGCAGCATCCTGCCTCAGTTTTTCCCTTCCAGGGGCTCCTTACCTAAATGCCACACACATGAGTACCATCCAGTACCATTCCTCCTTGGAGGTATGTTTGATTCAAAATAAAGTTCTCAAATCCATTCATTTATCCTGTTATTAGGTAATGCTCAGGCCTATCTTCTCCCTTGTCTGTAATCTCATTCCCAAATTCAGGTTTTTCTGATGGAGCCTACTTGCTCCCAGCAGGCTTTATACTCCAGTCTGGTCTCCCTTCGCATTTCCCCCATCTCTGAAACTTTCTGCTGCTCTTTGTGGGCTGGGAATCAGCTGATTCCTGCTCAGGTACGTCTCCTTAGTACTAAGGTTGCTAGCCATAGACCTCTAGCCCTTACAAAAACAATATAGTTAAATCAGTGTAACACCTTAGGCTATGTCTACACTACCGCAGTAAGTTGACCTACGCTACGCAACTCCAGCTACATGAATAACGTAGCTGGAGTCAATGTACCTTAGGTCGAGTTACTGCGGGGGTTGATAGGAGAAACTCTCCCATCGACTTAGCTTTTACTCTTCTCGTTGTGGGTAGAGTACAGGGGTCGACTGAAGAGTGATCTGCTGTCGATTTGCCGGGTCTTCACTAGACCCGCTAAATCGACTGCCAGGGGATCAATCTCAGAGCATCGATCCCGGCTGTAGTGTAGACCTGCCCTAAGTGTGGATGCAGTTAAACTGGTATGAAGTTGCTTATACAAGTATAGCTTATTTTTGGGATTTAGAGGATTTAGGTCAAAGTTTTTTGTGTATAGTTGCACTGTTCCCATTCTTATTTGTCTTTTTACATGTCACATACCGAAGAGCAATATATACATCAGCTTAAATTTGCATCCAATGCAAATCATTAACAGCGACCTCATATGCTTTGGTATCAATTTTTGCATCCCAAAGAAACTGTACAGAAAGAATGTTAAAGTCTCATTCACCTCAGTTGAACCTATGAGTGTCATTACTTTTGCAAATGAGAAACTAGGTGCCTTATGTAGGGGGCCCAGAAATAAAAGGACTTCACTGGTTTTTTCTAAATTTGCTATTTAAATTTTGTCCACAGAGCAGGTAATTGTGTATATCGTTGCCCATTTTGTGTGTGCAAATACATAGCCATAAAGTCAGTACATGTGCAAAATATGGGAGCACAGTATTTTTAATACACGAGTTTTGTATCCCTATGGTGCATCTTTATGAAGCACCTGAATCATAAGCTGAAAAATAAAATATTTGCTGTGTTCTGATTGCCTAGGCAGCAGAAAGATTTTCTACGATAGGTTGCAAGATTTATTGTAATGATCAGTTCAATGTCAAAAATGACAGCTAAACTATCCTGTCTAGAAAATGAATGTGACAAGAAGTCCCCGAAGATAGCACCACTAGAACTGAGTATGGTTTCTGTTAATCAGAAGAGATCAGAAAGCTAATTAAGACAATTAAATGAGACATGGAGTTAATTACATGAAAGAGTTGAGATGATTGCATTTGTTTGAGTGCAAATAGCACAAAAGTACTATGTACTGCAATAAAAAGAGTTGGGCAAGAACAACCCAATTTCTTGAAATTATTGGTTAAGGATGCAAATTGTCTCTCTCCTCTATCTGGCATTTAATTATGAATTAGTTGCTCTGTCAGTGCCTGCCAGTAGCTCCTCGCTAAATCTTCATTACTTTAACTAATTTGGGACTCTGACTACATCTGGATAATATTGTGTGATATCCTCCATCACCTAAAAATTGAGTCATAGCAATATTATTTAAAAAAAAACCCTATAACCTTTCAAGGTAATCATCAAGTGATCCATCACCTGTCGCTCATTCCCAGCTTCTGGCAAACAGAGGCTAGGGACACCATTCCTGCCCATCCTGGCTAATAGCCATTGTTGGACCTATCCTCCATGAATTTATCTAGTTCTTGTTTGAACCCTGTTATAGTCTTGGCCTTCACAACATCATCTGGCAAGGAGTTCCACAGGTTGACTGTGCGGTGTGTAAATAAATTCTTCCTTTTGTTTGTTTTAAACCCGCTGCTTATTAATTTCATTTGGTGACCCCTAGTTCTTGTGTCATGAGAAGTAGTAAACAACACTTCCATATCTACTTTCTCTACACCAGTCATGATTTTATAGACCTCCATTATATCCCCCCCCCTTAGCCGTCTCTTTTCCAAACTGAAAAGTCCCAGTATTATTAATCTCTCCTCATATGGAAGCGGGACTATTTTGGTAATCCTTGTGACCTGCCCCTCACATGAGAGCATTTTCTACCTAAGAGTCTGATCCTACTCTGCTACTTGCAGATGAAGACCCTAAAATTATTGGCATATTTTGTAACAGGGAGAAAGGACTATACCGATTAACACCCTGTTTTCATTTTTTCAGTATTCAAATATAGATTTTTTTTTCCTCATACATGTCTTGCTTTCTATGTTTGATGCAAATTTTCTGAACTATTAACGTCACCTTAGTAACCATTTGGTTTTTGTTGCGATTAGTTGCTTCCCTCCGTGGCTAAGCAGTAGGAGTTAGAGAGAGCTAATGCTGCTTTTGAGTAGTGGTGATGCTGAAGATATGTTTGATTTTCTTCTGGCTATAAATTCTAGCTTTTGGCTATAAATTCTTTCATACATCTCTAACCTCTTCCAACAAGGATAGCACCCATCTGGTAGGGTAGAACCTAGAAGGCTATCTTAGAACCATAGAATATAATGGTTGGAAGGGACCACAGGAGGTCATCTAGTCCAACCCCCTGCTCAAAGCAAGACCAATCCCCAATTTTTGCCCCAGATCCCTAAATGCCCCCTCAAGGATTGAACTCACAACCCAGTTGTCACGCAGTCACTGGGCAATGATCTGGAACTACTCCATATGAAGCCAGTAAGGACTCTGAGGAAGCCTCCTTTCTGTGAGCATACTGTCTCCAGGGCAAGAAGCTTACACAGCTTCGACCTTCCTGGGTCTGACCTCGGAGCATTCAGCATCCCCTTCTCACACCATGCTCTTCCCACAGCGAGTCCACACAGGCAGGGCTCCTGGGGAAGCTAGAGAGCCTGCACCCTAATTTCGCAGTCAGATGTGACTCTCAGCCAGCCGGTAAAACAGAAGGTTTATTAGATGACAGGAACACAGTCTAAAACAGAGCTTGTAGGTACAGAAACAGGACCCCTAAGTCAGGTCCATCTTGGGCCAGGGAGGCCAGACCCCGGGTCTGGGCCTCCCTCTCTTTTTTTTAACAATCAACTAAATGCATGAAAATAAACTCCATCAGCTGTTACATTAACTCCATGAGATAGGTTTGTTTTAAGTTACTTTATTTCAGTTCAACTCTGTCCATATTAAGAACATTTTATTATAAATATATAATTACATATTCTGCATCTTTAACGTTTAGCAAAGGCGCAGTGTACATAAAACTGTGCACCTTGAATGGTAATAAAGTTTGTATATATCATTAAAATAAAATTTTAAGATGAGAAATTACCACTTGAATGATGCATTAGTGTTCACGAAGAACTTGCTTAAGTAACTGTTTTTGGTCAGCCATTCTAGATTTTGGAATGTGGATTTTTCTGCTTTCTTACAAAATTGTTAGTGTTACAATAAATATTTGGCTGCTTACATGCTATATTTATCAACTAAAGTATTACAACATTGTACATTCTACCCAAGAATGTTTGGATTAGCAACAAAAACAAACCAATTTTAAAACTATATTCCAATACATTTTTGCCTTTTTTTATGCCTAGCCTATTAGAAGAAGCAAACCAATCTGAGTATTCTCCAGTAATGCTGTTGGCTGGACAAGACTGCAGGTCTTTTTAAAAATTAATAAAAATCTAGATTCACCTGGCTTGTGTTGCACGATTTCAGGGTAGAAATCGTGAGATTCAATTTTAACTGCTAAAAGAAAAAAAGGGAATTCAAGTTTACTTTTCATCAACCACATTTCAGCTTCTTTTTTATTCTGAGCTCAATTTATGACCTATATAGTTGTGATCAGTCACATTGGCTAAGTAATGGACAAGTTCTCTGAATAATTTTTCAGTTTTGTCCCTGAGTGTTTCTGGGGTTTTTGGCTTTTTTTTCACTAGATCAAAACCAGGTTACTGCTGAGACTGATAGTAGTATGATCCTTTTGTAATCTGTCAAATTATTCCAAACCATCCCTCGGTTGCTTTTGTATGTCTAATGCCCGTGTAGAATTCTTTTGATCAAAGTCCTCTTTGTCCTCAGTGCAAATGTCAATATATTTATTGTTGTTGGATGCAAATGTAGAGATGCACAGTCTTCCTGAGAATTCCATTAAGCCTGATTGTGGAAAAATGTTGAAGAGGTGGTGAAGGTGTTGAACAGAGACTTAAATGATCATTCATGCTATATTTCAATGTTGTTGATGTTCTAAAAAAAAAAAGTCACTTGCTCCAAAATTCTGCTATTCCACTTCAATAGACAAAAGACATTCAATGGAGAATCTAAAGAGAACTATTTTGTGTCGATTATGGGAAGAGCCAGTCTCTATCTTGCCACTTAACAACTTTTGGATAATGTTTACACATTTGACTTTGGAGGAAGTATATATTATTATTACTTCAGTTCATTTACTCATTTTTTCCCCCACTAAGAATCATCCGTTTGCAGTATTGCTCAGCACCTTTCCCATTGTAACTATAGCAAATGTGAAACAACTACCTGGTAAATTCAGTGCTTTTGAAGACTCAAAAATAAGATGAGTTAGCCAGTTTATTTAAAATCATTTTATCAGACTCTTTTCTCATCTTTCAGGTATTCATAATTACTAATATAGTCTCATAAATTAACGCAATAGGACACAGCTCCATATTTTCAACATCCAGTGACAGCTGATTTCACTCAGTAGCTTTACCTCTCCCTACAATTGCCAGTACATGCATTTTGCATGCACATGCACAATATAATTTTGCTCCATGGCCACTGTTTTATCTCATAGCAGGATTTACAGATTCTTGTAGTTGTCTTACTTTGTATTGGTCATTTGGAGATGCACAAAATTGCGTGATTATAGGAAAAACTATAAAATAATTTTTTCTGGGATTTTTGAACGTAGGAATTCATGGCTTTAAAGTTAACATTTTTTTAGGTGTGGAATGGACTGTAATAAGCAATATTCATAACATATTTATTCTATAAGCCATTACCAACCAAATAATATATTATTAAAGGTTTTTGCTTTTGGACAACAAATCAGCCTATTTTAACCACTGAATTTTTACAGCGCATATACCCCAGGGCAGGTATCCAGGTAACCATACTGTCATTGCTTCTGGGCACAGGTGGTCAGTTGGAAGGAAAGAGCTTGTTTCTATCCGATGAGCAAAATAGTCCCTAGCTACAGCTACAATAAACCTAGAGATAAACATTTCACAAATTCCCCTCACCCTTTTAACAAGAACAAATATTCAAAATCAGGATTATCAAGGTGATTTGTTGCATAATTTCAAAAACCCATTTCATAGATTCATAGATACTAAGGTCAGAAGGGACCATTCTGATCATCTAGTCCGACCTCCTGCACAACGCAGGCCACGGAATCTCACCCACCCACTCCTATGAAAAACCTCACCTATGTCTGAGCTATTGAAGTCCTCAAATTGTGGTTTAAAGACTTCAAGGAGCATAGAATCCTCCCTCAAGTGCCCCATGCGACAGAGGAAGGCGAAAAACTTCCAGGGCCTCTCCAATCTGCCCTGGAGGAAAATTCCTTCCCGACCCCAAATATGGCGATCAGCTAAACCCTGAGCATATGGGCAAGATTCACCAGCCAGATACTACAAAGAATTCTTTCCTGGGTAACTCAGATCCCATCCATCTAATATCCCATCTCAGGGGATTTGGCCTATTTACCCTGAATATTTAAAGATCAATTACTTATCAAAATCACATTATCCCATCATACCATCTCCTCCATAAACTTATCGAGTAGAATCTTAAAGCCAGATAGATCTTTTGCCCCCCCTGCTTCCGTTGGAAGGCTATTCCAAAACTTCACTCCTCTGATGGTTAGAAACCTTCGTCTGATTTCAAGTCTAAACTTCCTGATGGCCAGTTTATACCCATTTGTTCTTGTGTCCACATTGGTGCTGAGCTGAAATAATTCCTCTCCCTCTCCTGTATTTATCCCTCTGATATATTTATAGAGAGCAATCATATCTCCCCTCAGCCTTCTTTTAGTTAGGCTAAACAAGCCAAGCTCCTTAAGTCTCCTTTCATAAGACAAGTTTTCCATTCCTCGGATCATCCTAGTAGCCCTTCTCCGTACCTGCTCCAGTTTGAATTCATCTTTTTTAAACATGGGAGACCAGAACTGCACACAGTATTCCAGGTGAGGTCTCACTAGTGCCTTGTATAATGGTACTAAAGCCTCCTTATCCCTACTGGAAATACCTCGTCTGATGCATCCCAAAACTGCATTAGCTTTTTTCACAGCCATATCACATTGGCAGCTCATAGTCATCCTATGATCAACCAATACTCCAAGGTCCTTCTCCTCTTATGTTACTTCTAATTGACGCATCCCCAACTTATAACTAAAATTCTTGTTATTAATCCCGAAATGCATAACCTTACACTTCTCGCTATTAAATTTCATCCTATTACTATTACACCAGTTTACAAGGTCATCCAAATCTTCCTGTATGATATCCCAGTCTCTCTCTAAATTGGCAATCCTCCCAGCTTTGTATCATCCGCAAACTTTATTAGTACACTCCCACTTTTTGTGCCGAGGTCAGTAATAAAAAGATTGGTCCCAAAACTGATCCCTGAGGAACTCCACTGGTAACCTCTCTCCAGCCTGACAGTTCGCCTTTCAGTAGGACCCGTTGTAGTCTCCCCTTTAACCAATTCCTTATCCACCTTTCAATTTTCATATTGATCCCCATCTTTTCCAATTTAACTCATAATTCCCCATGTGGCACAGTATCAAAGGCCTTACTGAAATCTAGGTAAATTAGATCCACTGCATTTCCTTTGTCTAAAAAATCTGTTACTTTCTCAAAGAAGATCAGGTTGGTTTGGCAGGATCTACCTTTTGTAAAACCATGTTGTATTTTGTCCCATTTACCATTGACTTCAATGTCCTTAACTAATTTCTCCTTCAAAATTTTTTTTGCATTGCATAAATTTTTTTTGCATTGCATAAGACGTTGCATACTACAGATGTCAAACTAACTGGGCTGTAGTTACCTGGATCACTTTTTTTCCTTTCTTAAAAATAGGAACTATATTAGCAATTCTCCAATCATTCAGTACAACTCCTGAGTTTACAGATTCATTAAAAATTCTTGCTAATGGGCTAGCAATTTCAGGTACCAATTCCTTTTATATTCTTGGATGAAGATTATCAGGGCCCTCCGATTTAGTCCTATTAAGCTGTTTGAGTTTTGCTTCTACCTCAGATATGGTAATATCTACCTCCATATCCTCATTCCCATTTGTCATGCTACCATTATCCCTAAGATCCTCTTTGGCCTTATTAAAGACTGAGGCAAAGTATTTGTTTAGATATTGGGGCATGCCTAGATTATCTTTAACCTCCACTCCATCCTCAGTGTTTAGCGGCCCCACTTCTTCTTTCTTAGTTTTCTTCTTATTTATATGGCTATAGAACCTTTTACTATTGGTTTTAATTCCCTTTGCAAGGTCCAACTCGACTCGACTTTTAGCTTGTCTCACTTTATCCCTACATGTTCTGACCTCAATAAGGTAGCTTTCCTTGCTGATCCCTCCCATCTTCCACTCCCTGTATGCTTTCTGCTTCTTCTTAATCACCTCTCTAAGATGCTTGCTCATCCAGCTTGGTCTACAACTCCTGCCTATGAATTTTTTCCCCTTTCTTGGGATACAGGCTTCCGATAGCTTCTGCAGCTTTGATTTAAAGTAATCCCAGGCCTCCTCTACCTTTAGATCCATAAATTCTTCAGTCCAATCCACTTCCCTAACTAATATCCTTAATTTTTGAAAATCAGCCCTTTTGAAATCAAAAACCGTAGTTGCAGATTTATTTTTGTTAATCCTTCCGTTCAGTTTGAACTGAATTAGCTCATGATCACTTAAACCAAGATTATCCCCTACAACCATTTCTTCTATGAGGTCCTCATTACTCACCAAAACCAAATCTAAAATGGCATCCCCTCTAGTCAGTTCAGCAACTACTTGATGAAGGAATCCATCAGCTATCGCATTTTGGAAAATCTGAGCCCTATTATTATTACTAGCACTGGTCCTCCAGTCTACATCTGGGAAGTTAAAGTCTCCCATGATCACGCAGTTTCCATTAGTATTTACTTTATTAAAAACATTAAAAAGGGCTCTATCCATATCCAAATTTGATCCCGGAGGTCTATAGCACACCCCAAGCACTATTGTAGGAGAGGCTCTATTAGTTATCTTCCCCAATGTAATTTTTGCCCAGACGGACTCTGTCTTATCCATTGCATCGCTTCTTATTTCTTTACATTCTATCTCATCATTGATATACAATGCTACTCCACCACCTTTACCTTTATTTCCGATGATTGATATTTTATTTTGAACATGTTGAACAAATATTACAATGAGCCTTGGTTGGAGGCTGAGAACCACAACAATCTCTGTATTTTTATTATATAACTAAGACAGTTTCATGGAAACATTTTTAAAAAGATCTTCAAAGAGAGATTTCAAACTTTTTCTGTCCCTCTCTCCTTCCCCCTTTATTTTTGTCATTTTTTTAAACTAAAATACATATCCTGATGCAGATAAAACTGAAATAATGGATGTTTTGCATTGTATCTGGTTTATTGAAAATACTCTAGTTGTGAGCTATCAGAATGCATAAATTTTTTTCCAAAGGAAGATTTATAGCTGTTTTGCTTTCAGGAGTAACCTTCATTGGATATAATGTTAATACTACTTTCCATGAGTTCTCTAGAGGTAGATAAATGCTGTGTGCATATTTCATAGGATTTTGGGGAGTGATTTCTAATACTTCATAGCTGTACTGTAGAAATCCATAGAGAGCATAATCGGATTAATATTATAGTGATAAAATTAATACCTACATATTATGGTGATGGGTACATTATAAATAATTTTCATGGAAGGTGAAAGAAATTGGCTTGTATCAAAGAAATTTGATACAAGAAATTGGCTATGGACAGAAGCATTTAAAAATAAATAAAATTGTAATAAATGATAAGCAAAAGAAGATATAGCAATAATATTTGGAAAGATAACATATACTGAGAAATATATTTTTAAGGCAAAATCTTGAATAATTTGTCATGTCCAGGAGAATGGGTTATAAATGGAGTTTTAATTCATTATTAAATTTTGGTCCATCAGACTCATTTTCAACTAAAAAAAAAAGTTAATGTAGAAAAATATGTTCCTTATGGATTAAAATTCTAATCATACTATTAATTGGTAGCCTGCTCATTCCTCCAAATTAGTGATTCTGTCATACACCTGCTCATAACATGCAAGAAAAAACACAGATTTCCTTCATGTTTGAACCCTCCAAGTGAATTTGCACTGATGTTGGTAGGATATAAATTCTGCAAATCTACATTCATAGTATGTGTGTCTTAAGTAAGGCAAAAAGATATTATGGATACTCATACTCTAATAAATTTGTTAGTCTCTAAGGTGCCACAAGTACTCCTTTTCTTTTTTCAAAATATTTTGAAACTATAATGAGCAGTTTGTGTATTTTCCCCTGGCTAGTATAACTCACTCATAAAGTCTTTATAGCTTTATAGTATGCAAATCCTACTAAACTGGGAAATTAGTAGTTTGTTGAAGTTTATTCTGGGTTTCTCCACACCCCCAATTACACAAAGTAGGAGTGTTTTGCTCATGCAAGCTCTTGGATTGACAACTTTGGAGACTGAAGTTTTCTATTAAGTCAGTTGGAACATTTTATTGACTGGATCGATGATCTCTCTAAACAAGAATATCAAAATAATTTTCCTTTGATACAAGAATTGTATAGTTGGGGATGGAGGGTAGGAGATAGGACATTTTATGCTATGTGTTTGAAATAGTGATATGAGAGGGGTGTTGTTTTAAAACGTACTTTTTTGCTCTGAGTCAACAGAATAAAACTAATTTAGAAATGTTTTGCTTTTGGAAGCAATTAATTTATGTCCACCCAGTTATTCATTTTAAGGGAAAATAACACAAGGACTGCTTGTTATTTGCTAGTTGCATTCCGGATTCCTCAGATGTTTATTTTGAAGCTAGATATTCAGTCAGAAGTTTCTGTAGAATTTATTTGCAGGTGCAAGAGAAGGGGACTTGATTTGGAGGCAGGTGCCAGGATATTCAGTTTGCCTTTCTCTTCTAAGTCGCTGGCTTGAATCCAGTTTGTAGAGGATAGTATTCAGGAGTCCTGAGCATCTGATGATTCTTTAACCTTTGTGAAATGAGCTGATGGTCTCCGTCCGTTTGCTAGTGGACACATATCACAAAATCACTGTCACAGTTGACTCAACTATTTGCAATCTTACTAGAAAAGCCAAGGATTTAAACAGAAATGATCTTCCACACTGTCTTTAGAAGTGCTTCTGCCAAAACAGGGTTTAGACATGCTGTCAAGGTTCCTTCCCCACTCTGAACTCTAGGGTACAGATATGGGGACCTGCATGAAAGACCTCCTAAGCTTATTCTTACCAGCTTAGGTTAAAAAATTCCCCAAGGTACAAACTATGCCTTGGCCTTGAACAGTATGCTGCCACCACCAAGCGTTTTAAACAAAGAACAGGGAAAGAGACCACTTGGAGACGTCTTCCCCCAAAATATCCTCACCAGTTGGTACAGGTGAACACAGATCCAAACCCTTAGATCTTAAGAACAATGAAAAATCAATCAGGTTCTTAAAAGTAGAATTTTAATTAAAGAAAAGGTAAAAGAATCACCTCTGTAAAATCAGGATGGAAAATACCTTACAGAGTAATCAGATTCAAAACATAGAGAATCCCTCTAGGCAAAACCTTAAGTTACAAAAAGGCACAAAAGGAGGAATATACATTCCCTCCAGCACAGCTTATTTTACAAGCCATTAAACAAAAGAAAATCTAACACATTTTCTAGCTAGATTACTTACTAACTTTACAGGAGTTGTAAGACTTACATTCCTGATCTGTTCCCAGCAAAAGCATCACACAGACAGATGAGCCCTTTGTTCCCCCCCTCTCCAGATTTGAAAGTATCTTGTCCCCTCATTGGTCATTTTGGGTCAGGTGCCAGCTTAGCTTCTTAACCTTTTACAGGTGAAAGGGTTTTGCCTCTGGCCAGGAAGGATTTTATAGCTCTGTATACAAAAAGGTGATTTCCCTTCCCTTTATATTTATGACACATGCTATCTTAGTAGTGATATGAGAAGCTTGCACTGCTGCTGCTTGTGCTGTATCTCTGCTGTGCATAAACAGAACTAAGATAAGGGGTTCACAGTCTTCTCAGGTTGGAATTCCATCTGCCTCTTGTGAGGGACCTGCATTTGATTCTCATCATATCCACAGTGCTACACACCGGTGTGTGGTTGCATCTCACTTGGTTTTGGTCCATTCTCTCTCCCTGCCTTATCTTTTTTTGTTCTTTTTTCCTTTTCATCTCAATTATCTGTGTTTTTCTGAGTTTTTTGCTTTCCATTTTTCATTCTTATTTTTGTTCTTTGTTTCTTCTTCCTAATACCTTTTTCCTACTCCTTTTCACCTGAGTCTTCCTGACCCAGTTCTTGGTCTCCCTCCCTTTCTTCCAGGTGCAAACTCTTCTGATTTTAAATTTTCCCTACTTTTCCTCCTGGTTTTTTCCTTATTTCCTCTCTTTTCCTTTCTCCTTCCCTTCATTCTCTTCCAGTTCCCCCCCTCCTTTTTCTCCCTGTTCATTTTGCCTACTATCCCCTTCCTTTCACTCCAGCTCCCTTGCTTTGCTCTCTCTTTATTTCCCTCTCTTATTTAACAAAGGGCTCGATGCTAGGAGGACATGAGGTGCTCCTGTAGGTGCTTAGAAGAGACATGCTGGGAAGGAACTTTGGTCATTTTTCCTTTGCAGCTATGTCCTTAAGTAAAAATGTTTTAAGAAAACTTCTGCTAAGTGCCTTAATGTAGGTGTTTGAATGGAGTTACATTGGTGTAAAACTCTTTGATGTAGTGCCTTATGAGGCTGCCTATGCCTAAACTGAACCCTGTTGCTACTTTGTAAACATGTGCGATAGGCCACCCCATTGTGTAAATCAGTTATTTGTAAATAGTCTAGTATTCGGATTCAGGAATCTTCTATAGGATGATAATTGTGAATATTTGGGTATGAAGCTACTAGGATGATCCAAGGAATGGAAAACTTGTCTTACGAAAGGAGACTTAAGGAGCTTGGCTTGTTTAGCCTAACTAAAAGAAGGTTGAGGGGAGATATGATTGCTCTCTATAAATATATTAGAGGGATAAATACAGGAGAGGGAGAGGAATTATTTCAGCTCAGCACCAATGTGGACACAAGAACAAATGGGTATAAACTGGCCACCAGGAAGTTTAGACTTGAAATCAGACGAAGATTTTTAACCATCAGAGGAGTGAAGTTTTGGAATAGCCTTCCAAGGGAAGCAGTGGGGGCAAAAGATCTATCTGGCTTTAAGATTCTACTCGATAAGTTTATGGAGGAGATGGTATGATGGGATAATGTGATTTTGATAAGTAATTGATCTTTAAATATTCAGGGTAAATAGGCCAAATCCCCTGAGATGGGATATTAGATGGATGGGATCTGAGTTACCCAGGAAAGAATTCTTTGTAGTATCTGGCTGGTGAATCTTGCCCATATGCTCAGGGTTTAGCTGATCGCCATATTTGGGGTTGGGAAGGAATTTTCCTCCAGGGCAGATTGGAGAGGCCCTGGAGGTTTTTCGCCTTCCTCTGTAGCATGGGGCATGGTTGACTTGAGGGAGGCTTCTCTGCTCCTTGAAGTCTTTGAACCATGATTTAAGGACTTCAATAGCTAGACATGGGTGAGGTTTTTCATAGGAGTGGGTGGGTGAGATTCTGTGGCCTGCGCTGTGCAGGAGGTCGGACTAGATGATTAGAATGGTCCCTTCTGACCTTAGTATCTATGAATCTAAGTACTGTAAGTTTTATAGGGACTAAGATGATGGGCAATGAGGAGGTTGCATGTAATTACTGGCACTAAGGGTCATTTTTGACCATTGGCTCAAATTATGTACTATAAATCAATACCCAAAGATAAAAAATCCCCCAAACTAAAATATGATTAAATCTAGATAAGAGAACATCATTTTGAGGCAGCCTTCTGTTTCAGGAAGAACTCCAAAATATCCCCAAATGTTTTGAATATAATTTTGTTCTACATTTAGTAGAAGCCTATTTCAGTTAACTAACGTTTTTTTTTAAAGTAACTTGTCATTGTTTTAAAATAATACTGGGCTTGATTCATCATGGCATTACTTCAGTTTTACCATGGGATAAACAAAGAACCTTTGGTTTAATGGAGTCACATTGGTGTAAAACTGGAGTAGCAGAGTAGTGATGAGGTTACACAGTCATAAAACTGGTGATTGTTTGTAAACTTTTGTAGGATTATTGTAAACATAATATTGAAAAGGAGTAGTTGTGGCACCTTAGAGACTAACGAATTTATTTGAGCATAAGCTTTCGTGAGCTACAGCTCACTTCATAAGTTCACTTCGGCTGCTACTCTGAAACACAATATTGAATTTTTCTACATTTTTTTTTTACTTTTAAATACCTTTGTTCCAGAATTGTTGTGTGTGCTAAAAGTAAATGAAAAATATAGGGTAAAAAAATCAAAAAGCATAAATCAAAAGAAGTAAATATTCATTGGCACATCTGAATACCTAATGGCTAATATTCACTATGTATATTTAAAAAATACATGCCAGCAAAAGGATTTTACATCTTACTACACTGATACAAAGGCACTCAAAATATCTTTAAGCAACTGATTTTGTTGGTCCCTTCTGTCACTTAAGATATATTTAATTGATGCAACATTTCACTGCCCAGCTCAGTAGACAGGCCTGATAGGTGTGGTGCTCTGTCCCATTCTAGGGGCAACTAACCTAGCTAGAGATTAATTAGTCTGCTACAGCCTTAGCTAAGAGCCACGTGGCTTTTAGCTTATGCAGTAGAGGCTCATACTTCAGAGGTCCCAGGTTTGATCCCGCCCGGCAATGACCGGGGTCTGTCAGCATTACAGTAAGAGGTGGTTTGAGTCTTGTTGCAGTGTGCTTGATTGCTGCTTATGTGGTTTAAGGGCCTGAGACTACCACCCTTATACATACAAAGTAGTCACTTACTACACTGATTTCAGTGGGGCTACTAACATTCAGTGAGGTACCACCCAATGTGAGTGTCAGAATTGTGTCTTCCCTTCACTTTGAATCAGTAAAGGAATGCTTTGTGAACATGGAACAAGTTGAACATATTTGGAGTTTTTATTGTTTTAACTTTTAATATTTAGTTTTACATTCTGTGCTTGAAATATTATCAGATTTTTAACATAAAAAAATTGCACAAAAAATTTCCAGTGTTTGTTTTGATGCTGTTTTGTTGCCTGGATTAAATAGTTTTTTAGATAAACGCCTATGGTAACTAATTCTTTCTACAGAAAAATGTGTTCAATTTAATTGTTATGTCAGGGTAAGATCCTCCAAATGGTACTAATGGAAATAGTACTTACTACCATGCTCAGTCCCATTGACTCAGATTACTTAGGCATCAATGTGTGCAGGATTAAGCCCTTCATTTTCAGTTGGATTTCATGTGCTATATTATACTGTATATGTCTTTTAATGTTGTTGTTTTTGTTGAAAAAGTGTGCAGTCCGTGCAGCTACAGAAGGCAGAATCCTTGTGTTGGAGGGTTTGGAGAAGGCAGAGCGGAATGTCTTGCCTGTGTTAAACAATTTGTTGGAAAACAGAGAAATGCAGCTTGAAGATGGGCGCTTTCTTATGTCTGCAGAACGTTATGACAAGCTGCTACAGGTACAGGAAAGCATTATGTTGGTTTGAATTTTTGTCTGTTTTTGACAGGGAAGTGACCCTATTAACTATGTCAGAGATGTCCTCAGATAAACAGGGTACATCCAATGGAGGTGTCTTCACCTGGGTGAGGACGTGACTCAAGATGATAGCTGGCTAAGTGAAAGTCATGGGTGAAATCAGCCATTTGGTCATTTAAAAATAAATTTTTAAAAAATGTCTCCTGAATGTCCTTTATTCTCATAGAGAGAGACTGGCTACTAATATTGAAGTAAATTCTACTTACTTCTAGCAAATGCATGCTATTCTGAGTCACAAAGAAAAACATTTGTGGAAAAAAAAAGTTGAGATTGGAAGTGTTCCAGTGGAGTTGAGCTAACACGTCAAAATAACATTACTCTCCTTAGAAACCCATCTAAAAATTGTAGAATGTCTGAAAACGAACGATTAAGGGATGCAATGCATTCCTTGCTGCCATATAATCCTTCACTCAAAGGTGAAAGTAAGTACCAGTTAGAAAGTGGTGGCCAATATGGACTAGTACACAGCCGATGTTAAAGCACTGCTGCGTCAGGGCTTTAAGCGCCGTACTGGCAGGCCTGCTGACGGGGTGAGGGGACACACTAAAGGAGCATCTACCCCAGGGTCTGGTGATTTAAAAGGGACCGGGGCTCTGGCCAGCCGTCCCTGGGCCTTTTAAATTGCTGCTGGAGCCCCGGGCAGCGCTGAAGGGATGGCTGGGGGAGTCTGGCTCCAGCTCTGCCCCATCCACCCAAGGCCCCGCCCCGCCCAGGACCCTGGCCGGCCCACGTACTGGTACCTCCTTTAAGTTACTTTCACTCCTGCGTTCACTCATCCTATAATTTGCAAAAATATGTGCAAAAGGCCAATGTAAATTACAGCGAGATTATTGGAAATTGATCCCTTGAATAGGAAATGGGATTTTATAATTTCCAACTGATGACTTTGACCTCTGGTACATTTTTTCAAGTTTTATGAGGCAAAATTAAGTTTGAGCAGGTTGTTTGTCAGTCCTCTGTACTCTACTTACATGTCCCATGGTTTCCTATCCCATACCTTGTCAGTTTCCTACCATCCACCTGACTCGTACCTATCCATATTTCTTCTTATTAGTCTACCCCCATCTGCCAAATGAGCAGTAGCTTGTCAGTTGATAATCATTTTTAAATAATGTTAGACTTTGGCCTACAATATTTCTGAAACATCTCTGTATGAACATGGCCAGTCTGTAACTTGAGGGGACAGAAAAGCTGATGTAGGGAATGCAAACAAAATATAGTATCTTCTCAGTTAAAGGCACACATACCACTGTACGAAGCGTGTTTCCACCAGGCCTTATGTACAGGGAGTTAGAACTGGGGCTTTCTTCTACCAGGTTCAAAAAACCCAGCAAACGAGAAATAGCTTAAGCTTGCTTTAAGCAAAGTTGGGGAAAAATATTGTCCTTCATTTCAAGTCTCTTAAGTAGTGTGTATAGTTCATCAGCTGCTCAGTTCTTCATTGCTTCCTGGCACTATAGCATGACTGAACTGCGTAAGTATTCTGTTCTTTCTTTTCCCCTCAGCATTTCAATTGCTCCTTTTTCTACCTCTGTCTTAGTGTGGGATATCAATTATTATGAGCTAATACAAGTTAACTTTTCTAACTTCAGATCAATTTGAAAAAGTGACTTTAAATGTCCTTATTCTAATCTTCACTAAATTTCCCATAAAACTCAGTACTGGGCTGAGATGGAGTCCCATGTGGCTCAGCCTACACGAGTCATAGGAAGGAAAATTGCAAATAGAGCACTGTGAATAATTGATTTTTCAGTTCTCTGGACAAACCAAAAAGTTGAAAAGAATTGTTTCGAATCAATCTGAAACAAATTTTTTTTATTCCCTTCAACAAAACAGGAAAAAAAAATTCAGGTCTAGCAAAATTTTCTGTTGGACCAAAATGTTTAATTTAGATTTGGAGTGTTTTAACTGCATATTTAAATAAAAGTAAAGGCAATTTGGGAACACCGTTCACAAAACCACCACAGGATGAAGAGATGGTGTCCTTTGCCCCTATATAGGATACTATATAATCCTATGGTTAGAGCACTCACCTGGGATGTGGGAATCATAGGTTCAAGTCCCCATTCTGTCTGATTCAGAGTAGCAACTTTAACTTGGGTCCTTCCACTTTGCAGGTGTGTGTCCTAACCACTAGACTATAGGGTATTCCAGGGTGAGTCTCGCCCAGTTTCTTCTGTTGAAGTTGTTTCACTTTGTATTAAATAATTAAATATTCATTAGGAGAGAGAGAGGATAGTGGTTAAAGGACTCACATGGGAGGGGGAGTTCTGGGTTCAAGTCCCTGCTCCAATGACTATTTATACAAAGTGGAACAGCTTCAATAGGAGAGATTGAGCGAGGCCTATTCCAGAATACCATATATGGTTAGGATACTCATCAGGGACGGGGGAGATCTAAGTTCAAGTCCCTGTTCTGAATCATGCTTAGCAGGGACTTGAATCCGGTCTCCAGCATTCCAGGTGACTGCTCTAGCCACGAGGCAATAAGGCATAGAGAGGCCACCATCCAAGCTCCTTCTCTTTCCACTTCATGAAGCTACCTTGAAAATATTTTGTCAGAAACTATTTGGCAGATTTGTGTTGAATTCATGAATAGTTTCAGTAGACCTAAAACTGCATATTTCAACAAATAAACTTTGTCCAAAATTTTGCGCCCTACTCCAACTTAAATACACCCACAATCCTACATATTATTACACAACATTGCCCACTGAGCCATTAAATACTGTAACTCATTTCTGAGACATTATGGTTGGTGGTTATGCCTATTTTTGCTTTTAGAGTATTTCTGATCCATTCCAGTCTGTTTTGGTTAGGAGAGGTAATTTATGAAAATGTAATTAACATACTGAAGTACAAAATGTGGGGTTTTTTTTATCATAGCTACATTTAAGGAGGAGATGTGAAAACTGACTTTAAATTCAAATAGGAATTGATTGAGATTGTGCAGTACCTTTTTTTGTACCTTGCTAATGATAAAATGGCTCTAAATTGGTCCCTTAGGTATACTGCTAATGTTATCTGATTTGAATAAAACTCCTATAGTGATACTAAATCTAATATTGTTGTTTTTTTGTTTGGGAATATTGTATTACATAAGTTATGGCTCATTTTCTGTTCTTCTATGTTAATCATTATTCTTGCGTTGGGTCTGCACGAAGTAGTCATGTATAATTTCAAGCAAGACTTGATTGTAATGTGGGAAGACTGCAGAACTGTCTTCTTTGTCTGCAATGAGTCTTTTCCTGGCAATGTGATTGAAGTATACAATATGAAATAGATGTACTCTTCAGAAAGAGTACAGTGATAAACCTGTATTGTTATTACTTGTGGTACAGCATATTATATACAAACAAAATATTTTCTTATTCAGAGGAGAATCCCTTCATTATAGTTAAAAAAGCAAGCTTGCTAAAGTTAGACTTTTAATTCTGTAGAAGAAAATACATAACACAGTTTCATTGTTTTTTCTCTTCTTTATAGAGAGAAAGATATTTGTAACTCTAATTCATAGCTTCCAAACGTTGAGCATCTGTGGAAATGCATTATTAGCTTGCCTGAAGGCTGAAGTCAGTGAAGCATATTTCAGTCACCCTTACCTTAGAAGGCCTCGATATATGATCTACAAATTGATCTTAAATCAAGATAGAACATTTCATCCTGGCCCTCTGTGTTAAAGACGAGGGAAGCAGAAGACCAAATTTAACTGGAAGATCACTCTTTTGATCCCTCCCGTAGAGGTCTTCAGTCTGTAGCTCGGGCATCAGGGCCCTCACTAAAAGATGTCATTGCATTCTAATTATTACCTTATTTTAATTGGTCCAGGAACATACTAAAACTGAGTTAGATGCATGGAAGATTGTTCGAGTAAGTGAAGATTTTCGTGTGATAGCTCTGGGCCTGCCGGTACCTAGATATTCTGGTAACCCATTGGACCCTCCTCTTCGTTCTAGATTTCAAGCAAGAGATGTTTATCATCTACCCTTTAAGGTAAGTGCCATTGTAGATCAATTAGAGCTTGTTTTCAGAGCAGGACTAATTGATACTTTAATCTTGTATTTTACATATTATACATTCAAAAATTAATCATTGAACATGAATAAAATATTTTGACCCTTTTTTGGGAGGGGGTCATATTGATGCCCAGTTAATTACTGAAAAGAAAGAGAGAATCTCCAAGGGATAAATTCATGGAGGATAGGTTCATCAATGGCTATTAGACAGGACTGAAAACCATACTCTGAAGTGTCCCTAGCCTCTGTTTGCCAACAGGGATGGATCACCTGTTCTGTTCATTCCCTCTGAAGCACCTGGCACTGGCCACTGTCAGAAGACAGGTTTCAGAGTAGCAGCCGTGTTAGTCTGTATTCACAAAAAGTACTCCTTTTCTTTTTGTCGGAAGACAGGATACTGGGATAGATGGACCATTGGTCTGACCCACCATGGCTGTTTTGATGTTTTTATTTTGTAGCTAAAATTAATTTCAATAAAACAATATAATCCTAAAATAAAGATATGCTAACTTTTTTTTCTTTTAGAAAATTAGTTCTGTGTGCCAAGACCAGGCTTTTTGCTACAAAAGGCTCAGTGTCTAATTAGATGAGAAATAGAAAACATCTTGCACAATATGCACTGTTATCCATGGTATAACCTAGAAATTAATCTGATATGTGATGCTATGTTCTATTTTCAGGACCATCTTAAGCTATTATACTCGGTTGGATCAAATGTTTCTGCACAGAGGTAAATTTTCATCATTACAAAAAAGTAGTGTTGAGAGGCTGAATGTTCTGTCCTGTCAGGATTGTTTGCAATTTGTGTGCTGTATCCCTTGTGATGGACTCAGACCAGAAGGCTATAAAAGAGTAGTGGAAGGCAAATGTATCAGCCTCAGGATGAGCAGGTCTCTGTTCCCTGGATAGCCAAACAATGGCTACCCCAGGCCAATCAAGACACCCAATGCCATTTAACCTGTCTAAGGATCAGTTAAGGCTGTTAGGCTAATGCAGGCACCTGATTACAATTAACTAGCAAAGGATCAATTAAGGCCATTAGGCTAATGGAGACAGCTGGAACCAATCAAGGTCCCATTTACACTGCTTAAAAGCTCTCCTTTCAGTGAGTTCCAGGGGAAGGAGATTGGAGGAGAGGAAGCGATAGCTGAAGCCTGAGGAAGGGTGAAGGTAGAGAAAGAGTTGGAGGAGAGGAAGTGTTGCTGAGGACTGAGGTAAGGGAGAAGGTAGAAAAGGAGGTTGTGGGGAAGTGGCCCAGGGAGTCGAAACAGCTGCAGTGGTGAAGGGAAAGCCACCAACAGCTGCGGGTGGGCCCAGGTTCCTCTTTCTCCTGCATGCTCGACAGAGACCTTCTTGAGAGGGGAAGCAGACCTCGATCCAGGCAGGGGGCTGAACAACACCTTCTAAACTCAAAGGAGCAGCAGAGACGGTGGGGTATCCCCTTTCCCACCTCCCATACTGGCCTGTGATGAAAGTAACTCGGTTTAGGCTGTGGCCCTTGCTGCTAGGCTAAAGCAGCTCAGTGAGCTTCTGAGGCCACAGAATCTGCCTGGAAGCACAGGACCCACCAAAACAGACTTGGAGCTTTGTCACACCCGATAGACTGATGAGAACTGAGGGAATTTTTAGTAAGTATGGGAATATGTTTGAACAGTTTTTTATATATAATTACAGTTTTCATATTGTGAGTCCTTAATTCTGTAGAACTTTTAGATAAAATTTACTTATATTCAGAAGTTGCTTCAACATCTTATGCTGTGTTTAGCTTCATAGGGCTTAAAGTTTTAAAGTATGTTTTGCATGTATAAAACATTACAATTTCTTGTTTATTTTCCAGAATCTCTCAGCTCTTGTCTTTTGCTACAACTCTCTGCTCCCAGGAATCTTCTACTCTAGGACTTCCAGATTTTCCTTTAGACAGTTTATCAGCTGCAGTTCAGATTCTGGTATGTGCATGTAACTGTGAAGTGAAATTTTAAAAGTGAGGAATTTCCTCAGATACAATTTGAACTGTTCATATCTTATTAGTGTCTTTGGAACTACTAGATTAATAAGAACACTAAAAAAATCTTTCTCTCTCTTAATTGGATCTCATTGGACATATCTTTAATTGGATCTCTGTGGGCACCATAAAGTCTGCAGAGATCCAGATGTAAGATGAAATGCAGATGTAAGATGTAAGATAAATTATTATGAATCATGAGACAAGAAAGATTTCAGCAGAGCTTCTTGGTGTATTGAACGATGATTAGATTCAATTAATTTATTAGGCGTGTGGATTAGCCAGGTGATTTAAAATTGATTTAGGTGTGTTTATTTGGGGGGGAGGAATTTGTAACAATTTATATAAGAGAAACTGACTTATTGATACCACATAAAAAACTATGAAGTGATAAGCACAGAAACTAGACTAATTTATAGTGTGCTTTAGGAAAGGAATATATGTTGGATTTTTAAATACATTACATCATTTTATTGTTCTAGCCCTGTAGTGAAAATGACTTTTAAATTAATGTCAGACTGCTTCCAAAATAGTGGAAATAAAATGTCCCCTCAGCTATTTATCTGACCTGAGGGGTGAAGGAAGCATTTTATTTTACATTAAAAAATGTAGTGTGTTATCATTGTGTCCCAGTTTCTGATCTATTTATAGCTTCCTAAACCAGGTTCTCAACTTTTTCCATGATGCGGCCCTGTTCCCCTCTGGGACCTTGGGTTCCTCCCCTCATCTGGCTAGGACCATTGACCATTTAGCAATATGGGAAAGGCAAGGTGGTTGCTTGCTCCCCATCTTTCAACACATTTGCAAGCTCCTACAGGGTCATGACTCCCAGACTAAAAACTCCTGTCTGAAACAGAAGGCTTTTTATAGTGAGGAGTGAGGAGGAGGCTAATCTCATCTGTGCCATTGTAATTATGCTCTTTGTGGCCCTTACACAAAGTGCTTTTTTTAATGTAATAATGCTAAGTGAATGTCTGATCACCTGAACAGCACATTTTACCTAGAATGCACTCAAATGGATGATTTTTACTACATCCATTTATAATGCTCCAGATTCAAGGAGCATCACTGAATAACAAAATGAGTTGAGTTATGTATTTCACAAAAATATACTTGTGACAGGATAGTTCATTGCTGTTTTGTCCATATATGTTGGGGATATGTGCAAACAAAAGAAACTAGAGAATTTCAAGTGAAAAATCTATTTTGTTTTATTTAGGGCTTGATTATGCAACCATTACTCACCTTGGTGAGCACTTAAACAAGTAGTTGTTCTTCTAGTGCTTGCTCATGCCGATTCTAAGTAGGTGTGCGTGCTTAGTGGTATCCGTTGGGTCGGCCCTGGAGTTGTGCCTTCATGGCAGTGTATGTAGGTCCTTGCCAACCTGCTGCCTCTTCAGTTCCTTCTTACTGCCCATGATGGTTATTGGAGCTGCTGCTTCTCTCTTGATATGAAAAGGAGTACTTGTGGCACCTTAGAGACTAACAAATTTATTAGAGCATAAGCTTTCGTGAGCTACAGCTCACTTCATCGGATGCATTTGGTGGAAAAAACAGAGGAGAGATTTATATACACACACACACAGAGAACATGAAACAATGGGTTTATCATACACACTGTAAGGAGAGTGATCACTTAAGATAAGCCATCACCAGCAGCAGGGGGGGGGAAAGGAGGAAAACCTTTCATGGTGACAAGCAAGGTAGGCTAATTCCAGCAGTTAACAAGAATATCAGAGGAACAGTGGGGGGTGGGGTGGGAGGGAGAAATACCATGGGGAAATAGTTTTACTTTGTGTAATGACTCATCCATTCCCAGTCTCTATTCAAGCCTAAGTTAATTGTATCCAGTTTGCAAATTAATTCCAATTCAGCAGTCTCTCGTTGGAGTCTGTTTTTGAAGCTTTTTTGTTGAAGTATAGCCACTCTTAGGTCTGTGATCGAGTGACCAGAGAGATTGAAGTGTTCTCCAACTGGTTTTTGAATGTTATAATTCTTGACGTCTGATTTGTGTCCATTCATTCTTTTACGTAGAGACTGTCCAGTTTGGCCAATGTACATGGCAGAGGGGCATTGCTGCCACATGATGGCATATATCACATTGGTAGATGCGCAGGTGAACGAGCCTCTGATAGTGAGGCTGATGTGATTAGGCCCTATGATGGTATCCCCTGAATAGATATGTGGACAGAGTTGGCAACGGGCTTTGTTGCAAGGATAGGTTCCTGGGTTAGTGGTTCTGTTGTGTGGTTGCTGGTGAGTATTTGCTTCAGATTGGGGGGCTGTCTGTAAGCAAGGACTGGTCTGTCTCCCAAGATCTGTGAGAGTGATGGGTCATCCTTCAGGATAGGTTGTAGATCCTTGATGATGCGTTGAAGAGGTTTTAGTTGGGGGCTGAAGGTGATGGCTAATGGCGTTCTGTTGTTTTCTTTGTTGGGCCTGTCCTGTAGTAGGTGACTTCTGGGTACTCTTCTGGCTCTGTCAATCTGTTTCTTCACTTCAGCAGGTGGGTATTGTAGTTGTAGGAATGCATGATAGAGATCTTGTAGGTGTTTGTCTCTGTCTGAGGGGTTGGAGCAAATGCGGTTATATCGTAGCGTTTGGCTGTAGACAATGGATCGAGTGGTATGATCTGGATGAAAGCTAGAGGCATGTAGGTAGGAATAGCGGTCAGTAGGTTTCCGATATAGGGTGGTGTTTATGTGACCATCGCTTATTAGCATCGAAGTGTCCAGGAAGTGGATCTCTTGTGTGGACTGGTCCAGGCTGAGGTTGATGGTGGGATGGAAATTGTTGAAATCATGGTGGAATTCCTCAAGAGCTTCTTTTCCATGGGTCCAGATGATGAAGATGTCATCAATGTAGCGCAAGTAGAGTAGGGGCATTAGGGGACGAGAGCTGAGGAAGTGTTGTTCTAAGTCAGCCATAAAAATGTTGGCATACTGTGGGGCCATGCGGGTACCCATCGCAGTGCCGCTGATTTGAAGGTATACATTGTCACCAAATGTGAAATAGTTATGGGTGAGGACAAAGTCACAAAGTTCAGCCACAAGGTTAGCCGTGACAGTATCGGGGATACTGTTCCTGACGGCTTGTAGTCCATCTTTGTGTGGAATGTTGGTGTAGAGGGCTTCTACATCCATAGTGGCTAGGATGGTGTTTTTAGGAAGATCACCAATGGACTGTAGTTTCCTCAGGAAGTCAGTGGTGTCTCGAAGATAGCTGGGAGTGCTGGTAACGAAGTGCCTGAGGAGGGAGTCTACATAGCCAGACAATCCTGCTGTCAGGGTGCCAATGCCTGAGATGATGGGGCGTCCAGGATTTCCAGGTTTATGGATCTTGGGTAGCAGATAGAATACCCCAGGTCGGGGCTCCAGGGGTGTGTCTGTGCGGATTTGTTCTTGTGCTTTTTCAGGGAGTTTCTTGAGCAAATGCTGTAGTTTCTTTTGGTAACTCTCAGTGGGATCAGAGGGTAATGGCTTGTAGAAAGTGGTGTTGGAGAGCTGCCTAGTAGCCTCTTGTTCATACTCCGACCTATTCATGATGACGACAGCACCTCCTTTGTCAGCCTTTTTGATTATGATGTCAGAGTTGTTTCTGAGGCGGTGGATGGCACTGTGTTCTGCATGGCTGAGGTTATGGGGTAAGCGATGCTGCTTTTCCACAATTTCAGTTCGTGCACGTCGGCGGAAGCAGTCTATGTAGAAATCCAGGCTGCTGTTTCGACCTTCAGGAGGAGTCCACCCAGAATCCTTCTTTTGTAGTGTTGGCAGGAAGGTCTCTGTGGATTAATATGTTGGTCAGAGGTGTGTTGGAAATATTCCTTGAGTCGGAGATGTTGAAAATAGGATTCTAGGTCACCACAGAACTGTATCATGTTCGTGGGGGTGGAGGGGCAAAAGGAGAGGTCCTTGCTTACAGACAGCCCCCCAATCTGAAGCAAATACTCACCAGCAACCACACACCACACAACAGAACCACTAACCTAGGAACCTATCCTTGCAACAAAGCCCGTTGCCAACTCTGTCCACATATCTATTCAGGGGACACCATCATAGGGCCTAATCACATCAGCCACACTATCAGAGGCTCGTTCACCTGCGCATCTACCAATGTGATATATGCCATCATGTGCCAGCAATGCCCCTCTGCCATGTACATTGGCCAAACTGGACAGTCTCTATGTAAAAGAATGAATGGACACAAATCAGACGTCAAGAATTATAATATTCAAAAACCAGTTGGAGAACACTTCAATCTCTCTGGTCACTCGATTACAGACGTAAGAGTGGCTATCCTTCAACAAAAAAGCTTCAAAACCAGACTCCAACGAGAGACTGCTGAATTGGAATTAATTTGCAAACTGGATACAATTAACTTAGGCTTGAATAGAGACTGGGAATGGATGAGTCATTACACAAAGTAAAACTATTTCCCCATGTTATTTCTCCCTCCCACCCCACCCCCCACTGTTCCTCTGATATTCTTGTTAACTGCTGGAATTAGCCTACCTTGCTTGTCACCATGAAAGGTTTTCCTCCTTTCCCCCCCCTGCTTCTGGTGATGGCTTATCTTAAGTGATCACTCTCCTTACAGTGTGTATGATAAACCCATTGTTTCATGTTCTCTGTGTGTGTGTGTGTATATAAATCTCTTCTCTGTTTTTTCCACCAAATGTATCCGATGAAGTGAGCTGTAGCTCACGAAAGCTTATGCTCTAATAAATTTGTTAGTCTCTAAGGTGTCACAAGTACTCCTTTTTCTTTTTGCGAATACAGACTAACACGGCTGCTACTCTGAAACCTCTCTTGATATGGGAAGCGATCCCCTAGTGGTCTTTCTCTTTGTACCTGTAAATAGTTAACTTAGTATTAGTTAGTGTTTATAGTTGGTTAGGTAAGTTTCTGTTAGGGTTTCCCCCACTGTGTTTTTCCCCTTCTGGGGACTGCGGCATGCCTCGGTCTCAAGGGTTCAAACCATGTAGGTCCTGCCAGAAGCCTTACCCCAGGGGTGACCCCCATGACTCTTGTTAAAGTGCTTAGGGGAGGCTCTCCAGACGTATAGGTGCAAGATCTGCAAAGACTTCCACCCAAGATCCAAAAAGGAGAGACTTTAGGTTAAAACTCTTCCTTGTGGAGTCAGCTCTCCATTCCCAGCCGGCAGAGCCTGCATCACCGAAGCCCAGTGCTTCAATGCGGAGCGGACCAGCCACAGTGAGAGAGATTGCGGCGTGGAAAAAGGACTCTGGGTCCAGAGACTCTTGCCACTCCCTGGCATCAAAGACCTCCACTGTGGTTACCCGGCACCGCTCGCACTCGCCGGTGCCTCACAAGAAGCAGAAGAGAGCCAAAAGGGGGCGTTCACTCACAATTAGAGCCGTGGAATGCAGGAGCGCTAGCGGAGTGCATCCTATGCCAGGACACTCGGCCCCTGCTCCTGCTAAACTAGCACCACCCTTGCAGAGAGATCCGTTGAGTCCGGTACTGGTGGACTCCCTCACTCGGGAGAGTCTAGTAGAGGATCTGGATCTTCTGTCCACTCCGGACATATTTGAGGCAGCCAGGGACCTCGTATCTATGACAGCTCAGCCAGCACCGGCACTGCAGAAAAGCGTTATGCCTTCTAAGCGCAAACCAGCCATAATGCGGCACCGGCCGCCTTCCCCTTGACACTACTTCCTGGCACCACCCCATTTGGTCACCGAGATCAGAGTCCTCGTCGGACTCAGAGCCAGAGTCGGATATCTCAAAATGGAATCGGCACTGTAACCCCCACTCAGAGGATAGGCTTAATTAGAGCTCTTCTAGACTTAGGTCAAGCCAAAGCATTCCTTCCGGAATCGCATTTTCTGACCAGGTGCACCATTATAGAGGGCTTACAACGACAGCCTGCTGCTACGGTGCAAAATTGCCTGCAGCTGCTCAGTCGTATGACTGCTTGTACATATGCGGTTCAGCACATGAGACTGCGGCTTCGACCTCTTCAGGCCTGGCTGGCCTCAGTATACAGGTCAAACCGAGACCGCCTAGACAAGACAGTTACTCTTCCTTCTCCAGTTATTGAGTCCCTCCCATGGAGGGGCGGCAAGTTATATCTCCACGTGGTGCCTTAGCACCAGCAATATTTGGGGCCCAGCTCCACCAATATTTGGGGTTGGGTGTCCCCCCACCCCCTCTTGCTGCCCCCCGTTCTCCGCATGCCTCCCCGAGCCCCGGAGCAGAGCATCCCTGCCTCTGCCTCTTCGTGCAGCTCCATGCTGCCTCCCTGCAGCAACTGCTGCCACAGGGTCCTAGTGCCCCACATCTCCACTGGCAGGGCACACTGACTCTGAGCCTGCCCTTCTACCTCAGACGCTTCCCTTTTCCGGCGGGACCCTCCACCAGCACAGGGGGTCCTTCCGCCCGCAGTCACCGCTTCTGCCCCATGCTGGGCAAGGAGGCAGCCCCATCCCTTACTCCTAGTGAGGGTACAGTCGGGCAACAGCAGGGGGGGAGGCGGCACCCACCAAGAGGGAGGCGAAGGAGATTCCTGGACCTGAGGGGGGCCCTAGGAGTACATGCAGTGACAGTGGTGGGGGTGAGTGTGCTGTTGGGGGGGCAGGAAAGGGGGGCTCCTCCCCCAGAGCTCGCTGTTGCCGGCAGGGAAAGGGCTGGGGGGAGTCCTCCTCTCTGGCCCCTGTCCCAGAGCAGTTTGCCTGCACTCCAAACTCATCCCCAGCCCTGCCCCACCCCAGAGCCCACACCTCCAGCCAGAGTTTTCACCCCGCCCACCGCACCCTCAACCCTCTACTCTAGCCCTGAGCCCCTCCAACAGCCCAAACACCTTATCCCCAGTCCCAGCCAGAGCCCTCATCTCCCTGCACTCCAACCCTCTGCCCCAGCCCTGAGCCCCCTCCAACACCACAAACCCCTCATCTCCAGCCCCAACCAGAGCCATCATCCCCCTGCACTCCAACCCTCTGCCCCAGCCCTGAGCCTCTCTAACCCCCACAAGTGCCCCAGCCCCAGACAGAGCCTCACCCCCACACTCCTACTCTCACCCTGAGCCCCTCCCACACCCCAAACCCCTCATCTGCAGCCACAGCCCTAACCCCTGCATCCCCTTCCCGTCCCCAGACTCCCTCCCAGAACCTTGGGCAGGTGGGGGGTAGAGTTTGGGCAGGGGTGGGTTCTGGGCACCACCAAAATTTCTACAAGCCTGCCACCCCTGCTCCTGTGGTGGCAAGCGGCGTATGCAGGAGTACCCTTCTCCAGGCTCCAGCCCTCGCTGTCACTGGTCATGGATGCTTCGGCGATGGGATGGGAGATGCACCTTGGAAGACTCTGGACTTCAGGTCTCTGGTCCCAGGCAGAACTTTCACTGCACATCAATTTCAGGGAGCTAAGAGTGGTTCGCCTTGCTTGTCAGACATTCCAAACCCATCTGGAGGGCAGATGTATATCGGTATTGAGTGATATTCTACATAAACAGGTAGGATGGTGCCCGCTCCTCTTCCTTATGCCAGGAAGCCCTCAAACTGTGGGACTTCTGCATTGCCTAATCGATACATCTAGAGGCATTGTACCTTCCAGGCTCTCAGAACGACCTGGCCAATCATCTCAGCAGGTCCTTTCACAATCACAAATGGTTGCTTCAACCGGATATCGTGATCAGCATCTTCCAACATTGGGGATTTCCCTGGATGGACTTGTTCACAATGAGGCACAAGAGGAAATGTCAGCAGTTCTGTACCTTTCTGAATCTCAGCCTGGGCTTTCTTACAGATGCTTTTCTCCTCCCTTCTAAGGATGGTTGTTTTGTGTCAACACCATGGTTGGCCACTTCCTCAAAGGACTAATTAGACTGAACCCTCAAGTAAGACAGCCAATCCCCCTCCCCCCCACCATGGGATCTCATCCTGGTGCTCTCAAGACTGATGGGTCCTGCCTTTGAGCTCTCTTCTCTACCTTTCCTGAAAAGTAGCATTCTTGGTGGCTATAACTTCAGCCAGGATGTCTGAGCTTAAGGCCTTAACTTCTGAACTCCCATATACAGTCTTGTATAAGGACAAGGTGCAGTTGCAGCCACACCGAGCTTTTCTCCCAAAGGTAGTTTCACAATTCCCCATAATCCAGGACATATTTCTTCCAGTGTTCTTTGCTAAGCCACACACTGGCAACCGGGAGCGAATACTGCACTCCCTGGATGTCAGGTGAGCGTTAGACTTTTACATTGAAAGAACGAAGTCTTTTTGGAAATCAGTGCAACTTTTCATTGCGGAGCGGATAAAGGGACTTCCAGTATTGTCCCAAAAAATATCTTCATGGATCATGACCTGCATCAGGGCATGCTATGACCTGGCAAAGATACCTGCCCCTGCGCTGACGGCATACTCCATAAAAGCGCTTGCATCTTTGGTGGCACCCTCCTGGCGCAAGTCCCTATTCAAGACATCTGCAGGGCAGCAACGTGGTCATCGGTCCACACTTTTACATTGCGCTACGCCATTATTCAGGAGGCCAGAGATGATGCCACATTTGGCAGAGCGGTGCTGTGGTCTGCGACCCACTGAGCTCCCGCCCTTTCTCCTAGGAAATGCTTGGGAGTCACCTACTTGGAATCGACATGAGCAAGCACTCGAAGAAGAAAAAATGGTTACCTACCTTCTTGTACCTGCTGTTCTTTGAGATGTGTTGCTCATGTCCATTCCATTACCCACCTGCCTGCTGCTCTGTCAGTACTCTGGCAAGAAGGAACTGAAGAGGCAGCAGGTTGGCAGGGACCTATATACACTGCCATGAAGGCGCAACTGCAGGCGGCTCTGCAGCCGACCTGACAAATACTGCTGGGGAAAAAATTTCTGATGACTGTGAACGCAGCTCACACACCTGCTTGGAATGGACACATCTCCAAGAACACAGTTACGAGAAGGTAAGTAGACTTTTTTTTTTTTCATTCATCTGTGTAAGGGTTGCACAATCTAGCACTTAATTATATGGAATTCCAACTGTAGAGCAGGTAAATTTGAGCATTGATTGGGATTTTAGTTTTCTGGAGTTTCTTTTTCTCCCATTGAAGGGTATACATAGCTAATACCTAGTGATTCCCAATGATATTCATAGCTATGCTCAGCTTTTTATTTCTTTTTTACTTTGCACCATAACTCCGTTATTTATGGGCTTGCCTAGTACAAAAAAAAGGAAGAAAAAAAAAAGAAACAGAAACATATTAGTTATTACTTACACTTAGTAATCAAATTGTTTTAGACTGCTAATGCAATTTATTTTTTTCTGCAAATAATTGGAAGTAAAGTGTAGTAATTTAATAGCCTATTTCTAAGCTAAACAATATTAACTGAACTATTCAGTAATTTCCAGTAATTGAATTATGAAGTAAAATCTGTACAGTGTAATGGAATCAATATTTAATTATTATAAATTGCTATGAATGACTCAACCATGCTGCAGATTTCTGTAATACAGATATTTATTTATTACTTCTATGAAACTGCCCATTGCATTGCATTTCTTTGCTCAGAGATATTTAGAAAATATATGTTAGCATGATTTATTATAGTGTGCCATACACAGAATGATTCAAGTAAGTGCAGCAATCACAGTAAAATAAGGCTTAATTTATAAATATCTTGTAAGAGCCTTTTTAGTTCCAAGTACCTAATAGCCAGTATTGCCTAAACTTAAATGTCATAGCTGAATTTCCTCATAAAAAAATCTTGCTTTACTACAGTTATGGCTGCTGTTAGTTTCAGTTCCTTTTTGAAAAGTGATTAAAAAGTATACCCTTAAGGATCCCAAAACATTAGAATTTAACAATGTTAACATTTTGTAACCAGTAACTCTTCTTGAGAAGTCCTACTATCACTATATACAAAGTTAAGTCTCTACACCCAAGAAAAGCAGATTGCAGGTATCAGAAGTGACAGAAATGGGCCTGATCTCTTGACTTGCATATGAAAATGGATTGAAATAGAAAACTGAAGATAAAGGAAAAGTGTGGAGGGGCAAAATGTCACATTGGTTTCAGTATTAAAATGTTTCTAAACTGCGTCCACTTTTAAGAAATCTTAAAAATAGGAAAATTCTAATCTCCCCTTTCATGCGAGTCTTCTCGGTCCTTTTTATAGTTTCACACTCCTATGGGAAAGTGTCTTTCTGCAGTTTAGTGGCGTCAATCTCTAGTAATTTTTATTGATCTCTCTATGGTAGTTCTGTTGTTGGCTTGTATTCAAACTGATTATTCTCCCGTCGGCCTTCAACATGCTGCAGCCAAAATGTATTTTCCTTTCCTGATGCTTTAATCGTTTCCCACCTTGTTTGAATCGCCCTACTGGCTTCCTGTGTTTCCACATAAAGTTCATACTCCTCCTCACTGTCAAGACTGCGTTGCATCACTCGTCTCCATCTTTGACTTTTTTTCTTGTTGCACCTTTTTTTATGTTCTCATCTTTGGCAATCCTTGCTTGCTTTCTCCCAATCTTTCACCTCTTTCTCCCACTCATAACTTCACTCCTTTCATGTTACCTCCGATACTTAAAACAGCCTCACTGTGTAGTGGGCCTCACCACATTGCTCTCTTCCTAAAATACCTTTTGTCTTCCCTCCCACCATTTATGACTTAAGTAAAAAAACAAACAACCCCCCACTTCCAACCTGGTAAATATTTATATTTGATCAATTCTGTTGAAATCCAGTCAAATTCTGTTAAGATCCAATTACAAGATGCATGCCTAACCTCTACAGTGTATATTGATGTAACTGATGCATCTAGACCCTCCTCCTCATGTTGTTTAGCCTCAATTATAAAGTCTTGCAAGCTGAGATTTGTCTTTTTAGCACCATTCACACCTACAGTGCAGCAGAAACAACAAGGACCGTCTGTGAGCAGATAAGATTTGTTCAAGCATACTGAATTTCTTGGTTACAGCACTTTTTAAAAAACATACCAGATTCTGACTACTAGCAGTCTGCAGTGGAGGCCAGTATATGCAATAAGCAACTGCAACACTTTTTACTTCTCCCTGATGTCTTCCAACACCTCAAGGGAGTTAAGTAGCACAGAGCACCAGAAGGAAAGACAGCAGCTGTCATATCTTGAAACTACCCTGCCTCCTCTGCGTGATGTTAGAAATCAACAGCTGGTGGCTCATTCTTCAGTTCATATTGAGATTCTTTAGAATCTGCAGTTTCAACAATTGACCCCTCTCTCCACCATTAGAAAAAGAGTATGAGACCGAGTGGGAGTGGAGGTGGGGAGGTAGGTGAGACAGCTATTAGGGAAGCATGGATGAAGTGTCCCTGGTTTTGTCTCAAAAGCTGAATGGTGCACTTGTTTGTTATCTCTTTTGCAGTTGTGTCAGTATAATGTGTTCCAGGTTAATGGATAATGGAATTGATCTTTCCTGTATTTTTATTTCTAATTAGGATTCCTTCCCTATGATGTCAGTCCAGCATATAATCAAATGGCTATACCCTTATAATGTCCTACTAGGAAAGGAAAGCAGGACTGCAGTAGAAGATGCATTAAAAGTGAGTACTGTGCATTTTATATACAAATCCCAGAGAGCAGTCAGTTACTACAGTAGCCCCATTAAATCATAATAAGACATCAAAGCAATGCTAATTATTTAAATAATATATGTTAATGCTGATAAAAAAAGATTTTGAACAATACCTTCATAAACCAACAGATTTTATTAGATGAGTGTTTTATATCTTCTACTGAATTTAGGCCACAATTCACAGGTTCTTAAACACATGCATAACTTTAACAATGTGATAGTCCCATTGATTTCAATATGACTACTCACATGTTTAAAGTTAGGCACATGCTTAAGTGCCTTACTGAATCAGGGCCTTAGCGAGAAGATATTGACACGATAGGTCTTTGTCACTAAAATGGAAAATAATAATTTTTCTAAAATTCATAAACTTCTTAGAAAATTAATTGTGATTAAATGACTTCACATGAAAAATATTGAGTGTGTCGTGACAATTCTACTAGTTTGTTTATCTTTATGGACATTTGTACCTGTTAAACATTCAGTTAATCTATAGAGCTTTCTGAAATAATGCTGAACAAAAACCATCAAACTAAAAAAAAAAAAAAAGAAAGAGAAAATGCGTATTTTATGTCTCTTCTTTTCCCTGTCCACTTTCTCCTCCTGCCAACATTTTCCTAGATTCATAGTCTCTTTCAGAGTCATTATTTCCAGATAGAATTTCCCGACTTGTAAGTCTGTCCCCCATTCTTTTTTCTTAGATGTATTACTTTACATTTGGCCATATTGAAAGGCTTATTGTTTGCTTGTACCCAGTTTACTAAGCAATCCAGGATCCGTCCTCTTCATTATTTATCACTCCCCCAATCTTTGTCTACCAACTTTGTCAGTAATGGTTTTATGTCTTCTTCTGCGTCATTGATAAAAATATTAAAGAGCACAGGCCTGAGAATCAATCCCTGCAGAACCCAGCAAGAAACATACATGCTCAGTGATGCTTGGCATTGACTGTTACATTTTGAGACCTGTCATCCAGATTTTTATAAATTTGTGTGCCATATTGATTTTGTATTGTCCTAGGTTTTAATGAAAATGTTGTGTAATACCAACACAAATGTCTTACAGAAGTCTAGATGTATTACATCAGCACTGTTATCTTTATCACTCGAACTTGTAATTTCATCAAAGAGTATCAAGTTTGTTTGATCTATTTTCCATAAACACATGTGGTTGGCATTAATTATATTACCCTTCTTTAATTCTTTATTAATTGAGTCCTTTATCGGGTGTTCCATTATTTTGCCCAGGTTCAGCGTCAGGCTGGCGGACCTATAATTACCTGGGTCATCCCATTTGCCTTTTTTATATACTGGCACAACATTTTTCCAATCATCTGGAACTTCCCCAGTTTTCCAAGATTTATTTAAATCAATATTAACTGTTCAGAGAGGTCCTTAGGGAGGTCTTTTAAAATCCTTGGGTATAAGTGTGTACCTGCTGACTTTAAAATGTCTAAATTTAGTAGTGGGTATTTAATATCCTGCTTAGTTAATGCTGGAATGGAAAGTATTTCATCATAGGATATGCATACATCATCTGGCTTTTTCCCCACATATGGAACAGAAATATTTATTGAACACTTTTGCCTTTTCTGCATTATTATTGACCATTTTACACTTTCCATCTCATAACGAGTCAATACCATTAGAGTTCTTTTGCCCTGATACACTAAAAAAAAATTTCTTCTTTTCCTTAACTCTGTTAGTTGTAGATATTTCCTTGTGTCCTTTTGCTTCCTTTATCAATTTCTACAATTTCTAGCTTTTAATTTGTATTAATTGCTATCAACATTTCCTTTCTTCCACTTTTAAAATTTATTTATTGCTTCTTTCGCTTCCCTAAGCCAGTCTGGTTTTTAATCTGTGTAGTGTTCTTCCTCAGTTGTGATTTTTTGGGAATTCAGTAAAATGTATTTCAACATCTCTCAGTTAACATTTATATTTTTTTCTGTTTAAATTCTCCCAGCTGATATGGCTCATAATTGTTTTCAGCTTTGTGAAACTGGTCCTTTTAAAAGCACCCTGTATAAATATTACTGGTTGGAACTTTATTCTGCTTGCACATAACAAATATAATTAAGTCATGATCATTTGTACCAAAGCAACGACTAACCTTTTAGTTCTAAGATCATTTCCTCTTTATCTGTCAAGATGAGGTCTAATATAGAATTCTTTTTATGTTAGATGCAATGCTTTGTGAATTAGGTAATTGTCATTTATACTACATAGAAATTGCAAAGATGTTTTACTATTAGTAGCATGAGACTTTCAGTTGAGCTGGGCCGGAAATGGTTTTTTTCCTGTTTCTAATTGGGACAAAAAGTCAATCTTGGAAATTTTTGTGAACTGAAAAATCTAGGAAAAAAATAATTAATTCAGATCAATCAGAATGTTTCAATTTTGGCCATTTTTATTTTTTAGTATAATTAGCTTAGATTTTGACACAGAACTTTATTTTGAACTGGAAGACTGGAATTTTTCACTTATAAAATGTCAAAACAAAACATTTAGAAACTATTTTCAACATTTTTTCGATTCAAGAAATTCATTGAAACTGAGCATTTCCTGTGAAAAGTTTTGGTTTCTGTTAACCTATTCTCTGATGAAAAGAAATTTCATTTAAAAATTCCCTACCAGCTCTAACCTCCAGCTTTATGTTACTCAGATTGAAGTCACAAACAATAATGCAGTTTTTTCTCTTACACGTTATATAGGTAGGTGCTTAAGGAGTTGGTTACTTTTATTCTTGAATGTGATTTGGTGGTGTGTAACCATTTTGAGCTTTATCTGTTACATAGTCAGTATTCTCTTTAATTTCAGTTAATTTTTTGAGTAATGATTGAAGGATTGAAACTTTACTATATTCGTGGGAAGTACTTTCTTTGTTGTAATTTTTAATTTATTTTGTTAGCACCCGGAGCATTAGATAGCCATCTGTAGTTGTATTTGAGAAATGTGAAGAAATAAAATGTTTCCTTCTCTTGTTATAATTGCACCTGGAAATGATGCTGTAATTATAAGAGTCTATCAGCAATGCATGTGGAAATAGCGTTGGACCTGATCCAAAGTATATTGAACTGAATGGGAGTCTTTTTGTTTACTTCAGTTAAGTTTGGATCAGGGTCTCTAACTTGCCAATTAAAATCTCAGTTCAAGATGAAACTCAGAATGCACATTCTCAGCTTTTTGTCTGTTCTTCTTCCATGTTTAGTGGTCGATGAAATTGGTTCAGCTGTTAAAATAAAAATAGAATTTTTGGCAGTTTTACACTAAAGTACACTTGTGCTTTTTTTTAAAAAAGTTCACATTTAAACATGAAATATTTGTAGTCTTTTAGTCCAGAATGTGACTCTGAGAGTGAAGAGCCAAAGCATATGTCTGATTATGTTACAAAAAATAATTGTTTCTAGCCTTAATTTGCAATGCTATGGTACCTTGTACAAATAAAGATACATAGATTTTTATAAAAAGAAAGAGTACTTGTGGCACCTTAGAGACTAACAAATTTATTAGAGCATAAGCTTTCGTGAGCTACAGCTCACTTCATCGGATGCATTTGGTGGAAAAAACAGAGGGGAGATTGATATACACACACAGAGAACATGAAACAATGGGTTTATCATACACACTGTAAGGAGAGTGATCACTTAAGATAAGCCATCACCAGCAGCAGGGGAAAGGAGGAAAACCTTTCATGGTGACAAGCAAGGTAGGCTATTTCCAGCAGTTAACAAGAATATCTGAGGAACGATGGGAGAGAAATACCATGGGGAAATAGTTTTACTTTGTGTAATGACTCATCCATTCCCAGTCTCTATTCAAGCCTAAGTTAATTGTATCCAGTTTGCAAATTAATTCCAATTCAGCAGTCTCTCGTTGGAGTCTGTTTTTGAAGCTTTTTTGCTGAAGGATAGCCGCTCTTAGGTCTAATCGAGTGACCAGAGAGATTGAAGTGTTCTCCAACTGGTTTTTGAATGTTATAATTCGTCTGATTTGTGTCCATTCATTCTTTTACGTAGAGACTGTCCAGTTTGACCAATGTACATGGCAGAGGGGCATTGCTGCCACATGATGGCATATATCATATTGGTAGATGCGCAGGTGAACGAGCCTCTGATAGTGTGGCTGATGTGATTAGGCCCTCTGATGGTGTCCCCTGAATAGATATGTGGACAGAGTTGGCAACGGGCTTTGTTGCAAGGATAGGTTCCTGGGTTCGTGGTTCTGTTGTGTGGTTGCTGGTGAGTATTTGCTTCAGATTGGGGGGCTGTCTGTAAGCAAGGACTGGTCTGTCTCCCAAGATCTGTGAGAGTGATGGGTCGTCCTTCGGGATAGGTTGTAGATCCTTGATGATGCGTTGGAGAGGTTTTAGTTGGGGGCTGAAGGTGATGGCTAGTGGCGTTCTGTTATTTTCTTTGTTGGGCCTAGCCTGTAGTAGGTAACTTCTGGGTACTCTTCTGGCTCTGTCAATCTGTTTCTTCACTTCAGCAGGTGGGTATTGTAGTTGTAGGAATGCCTGATAGAGATCTTGTAGGTGTTTGTCTCTGTCTGAGGGGTTGGAGCAAATGCGGTTATATCGTAGAGCTTGGCTGTAGACAATGGATCGTGTGGTATGATCTGGATGAAAGCTAGAGGCATGTAGGTAGGAATAGCGGTCAGTAGGTTTCCGATATAGGGTGGTGTTTATGTGACCATCGCTTATTATAGATTTTTATATTCTTTGCAACACACTTTTAATAAATGCAGTTGAATGTGCCTAAAATAATGTGAATCTTACTCTAGTGTTTTCAAGAGACAAGGTGGGAGAGGTAATACCTTTTACTGGATCAACTTCTATTGGTGAGAGAGTCAAGATTACGCAGAGCTCAAAAGCTTGTCTCTCTCACCATGGAAGTTGGTCTAATAAAAGATATTACACAACACGGCTACAACAACACTGCATCAAATGTTTTCATCACAATAGCAATCTTCATCATTATCTGAATTACCAGACAGAAATTTATCATAATATTTGAACTCTGAACTTTCATAACCTAATTCCTATGGAATATCCTTTCACCTGCTTGGAACATGAGGCTATGGCCAAGATGGCCTGCCAAATTTAAGATGCTTTGGAACCAATTTTTAAAAATGAGTTAGGGTCCTTTTTGCTTCTTGATTATGTAGAAGAAAGACGAAAAGTCATTTCCCAAATAAGTGTGGGTTGAGTTTTTTACTTGTTTTTTACCTCCGAAATAGCAGGTTTTATGGGAGGACTTTTTGGGGAATCTTAGGCCTGGTTTACACTAGGAAGTTAAGTCAGTTTAATTACATATGTCAGGGATATGAAAAATCCACATCCCATTGTGGCTTAGTTAAGCTGACCTAAGTTCCGGGTGGAATCATTCCGTCAGATTGGCTACCGCCTTGGGAAGGTGGATTAAGTACAAGGATGGGAGAATCCATCCCATCAGCGTAGGTAGCATCTACATTCAAGCTCTACAGTGGCACAGCTGTGTCACTGTAGTATTTTAAGTGTAGACAAGCCTTCGGATGTGTGTGGCGAGCGCTCACACCCTTATTGAAGTGTGTGTGTGCGCGTGCGTAGGTGTGTTGAATCTTACACATGGACATGTCCTCTCTTGTAAGTATTCATTAGGCACTAGAGTTAGAGGTGTTAAGAAAAAAACAGTAGTTTAAAAAATCTGACTAAAAATCCCTTGCTCTCTATTACTTAGCTTTCACTCTTTTACCTCCTTTGATGTCAATAGAGTGACACCATAACTTTTTCAAGCATAAGAAGACCTGAATTTCTAATATAACCCCAAGCTCCACCAAGATAAACAGATAAGATGAAAACAAACCAAAAACCTCAAACCCCACCGTTTTTAGCAAAAAAAATTTCACGCCTCCTGCATACAGCGTAGAGTAATGGAGGGGGGTGGAGGGCAGAGATGGTGATAAAAGGGGCAAAAGGGCAATATTTTTTCCTTGGCCTATTAAAGGCTATATAATAAAAGTTTCTTGTGTGTAGGGAGCCCTCACCTTTAATTACACACAAGGCTATCAAACTAAATAAACATCTTAACTTGATGTGCATTTTTTTTTTAAGCTGGATGTTAAGTGGTCCTAATAGTCGTCAAAGATAAATGGTGTGCTGGAGGCTTGGAGCTTTATTTCAGTCTCTCTGGCTTCAAAATCAACAAGTCAGCAGTGGGAAATTATATCAATAGGGCTATCTTGCAATCAGAATAACTTAGATTTTTTTTATTTAGAAAAGAAACCTTAAAATCTATATAACACAAAATTCTATACAAAGATCTGGAATTCATGGATTTCTCGGAATTCACAGATTTCTGTTGTTCCAGCTCACAACATAGTTTAATTTGTTTGACAAGAGGAGCAGCAAGCTAATAACTGGATAGAGAACACTTAATAGATACATACCAATGTTAGCATCTTAAAAGGTCCATTTTAACTTTTCCAGTATTAAGGTTCTTACAGCAAATGGATATTGAACTTCAGAAGAAATTAGTCTTGCATCAATTTCTGCCATGTTTTCAGTGGAAATATTTAAAAACACAGTACTTTGTTAAATAATTACTACTTTCTCAATTTTTACAGCGTTTTGAGCTCCAAGATTCAGAAAGCCCTTTGCTTCCCAGTAGGATTAAAAAAATTGAAAGAATACATGGAAGCAAGACCTTACAGGCCGATGTAATTCTCCAGATTGCTGAAAAGGAAGTGAAATTCCAGGTAATGATTCACAGATTCAGCAAGCTATATCAGGGGTGGGCAAACTTCGTGCCCCAAGGGCCACATCTGGGAATAAAAATTGCATGGTCCACCATGCATGCTCACAAAATTGGGGTTGGGGTGCAGGAGGGGGTGAGGGCTCTGGTTGCGGGTGTGGGCTTCTGGGTGGGGCCAGAAATGAGGAGTTCAGGGTGCGGGAGGAGGCTCTGGGCTGGGCAGCAGAGTGGGGTGCAGGAAGGGGTGCAGGCTCCAGCTTAGGGATGCGGGCTCTGGGGTGGGACTGTGGATGAGGGGTTTGAAGTGCAGGAGGCTGCTCTGGGTTGGTATCGAGAGGTTCAGAGGGCGGGAGGGGGATCAGGGCTGGGACAGGGGGTTGGAGTGCAGAGAAAGGCTCAGGGGTGCAGGCTCCGGGCGGCACTTACCTCAAGTGGCTCCCGGAAGCAGGGGCATGTCCTTTCTCTGGCTCTTATGCGGAGGCGTGGCCAGGCAGCCCTGCAGCTCTCGTTGGCTGAGGTTCCTGGCCAATGGGAACTGCAGGGGTGGTGCTCGGGGTGGGGGCAGCATGCAGAGCTGGCTGCCCCTACACGTAGGAGCTGGAGCAGGGCCATATGGCTGCTTCTGGGAGCTGTATGTAGCGTCCCCTGACCCTGCTCCCCGGCTGGAGCGTCGAAGCAGGGCAAGTCCCAGACCCCATTCTCCAGTGGGAGCTCAAGGGCTGGATTAAAACGGCTTGCGGCCCGGATCTCACCCGAGGGCCGTAGTTTGCCCACCCCTGAGCTATATTCTTGGTTTCATACCACTACCGCAAATTTGTTATGCTACTTTCTGTTGACTCTCACCTACATTTTGATGCTCTACGTTGATAAGGAATTTGACTGAGTGCCTCAATGAATATTCACTTTTTATGGTAATATTTAGCAAATGTAATTTATGAACTGGAAAAGTAAGGCTTTATTTTTAGGTAACTCATGCAGGTTTCTATGTGGTTATTTTTTCAGAGACATGATCTATTTATTTAATCAATTACTAAAATGTTGGTGGAAAAGTACTTTCTTGATTTCTTATTTTGCATTGCACCATGGAATAGCATAATACAAAGCATTTGTGATGCTCTTGGGTCTATCTTCTATATAGTTATGTTTTTCTGAAAGAATCATTTTTTTTCACTATATCTTTAAATAAAAACATAACTATATAGAAGATAGACCCAAGAGCATCACGAACGCTTTCCTTTTGTCTCCTTCTTTCCTTTTGTCCACCACATCAAATAAAATGTGCTTGGTAATATTATTCCAACGCAGGATGTTGAAACAGAAAACGGAGAAAAAGTCTTCATATTACTCACATCAAATACTGTTAGTATTCTTTCTTCCAGTGAAGTTTATGGTCTGTTGGTTGGAGAAATAAGACATTTTTTAAAGAAACACATGTTGATCTGAGTTTAAAGTAAAGGTTGAATTCAGTGAGACTGAGATAGAGTTAATTGGAGGCAGAGAGAGAGCTGAGTGGCACTGGGGAAGGATGGCCTCAGAGAGTTTGTATAATGGAGGTGAAGGAGGTTGGAGAGCAGGAGCAAATTGGGTAGAATCTATGAGAAGCTGATTGAAGAGCTGCTCTGAAGGAAATAGTTAGCTTCATTAGGCACTGGGGTTAACTCAGAGTTGATTGAGGAGTTTCTCTGAGGAATGAACGGCCTCTTTGGGAACAAGAGTAAAGGAGGAATTTGAAGGGGAAGTAGTGAACAGTATGTGTGTGTGGAAAGAGCAACAGAATTTAGTAGCTTAAGCAGGGGTTAAACTAGAGGAAAAACAAGTGTTGCTATTTTGCAAAGCTCTGCCCACTTATAACACCGGAGTGAGATTTCCCTCCAAGTGGATTGTTCATATGTTCATCATAGGATCATTTCTCCTCTTTCTTACCCCCTGATCTGCAATAAATGATTCTAGTGTTCACTTAGTAATTGGTTTTCAGTGTTTAATACCCTACTGAGTTGAGTCAGAGTCCTCTCAGGACTATTGATTCATGTTGCCTGCAAACCAAACCAAATACCATTGCATTGATTTCCATTTGATTCATATTTCATGGGGTGGTTGTTTTTTTGTTTTTGTTTTTTTGGCAACCACAAGCCATAAAGGCAACTTTTTTTTTTTTTTTTTAAAATATTTAGATTCTGGAGCACAAGAATGCAATCACCAGTGAAAAGTTATAGGGATACTGACCCAGTGTAAACCAATCTGGCCCTGAGCCTAAACCACTTTCATATAACTTGTTTATCTTTTTTCTCCTTGTAGGTCCCAGCTGGGAGTCGACCATTAAAACTGTGTTCTGGATCAGACACTTTCATAAAGACTTCCAGCCATAAGCAGCTGTTGGCAGAAATGATGCAGTCACATATGGTTAAGGATATGTGTTTGATAGGCGGAAAAGTAAGAACTGTAAATTTTTCTTCTTTTTCCCTCCTTGCAAGATATTTTAAATCTAATTCCTTAATTTTTATTTTATTTTATTTTTTACTTTACAGGGCTGTGGCAAAACAGTTATTGCTAAGGAGTTTGCCAATATGTTAGGATACAACATAGAGCCTGTCATGCTGTATCAGGTAAAGTAAAATATACAGTGGTGCGTATGCCTTACAAATGGTCTGAAACATGACACACACAGGTTACAGATGAAAGAAACTAGATGGAATCTCTGTGTAAGGCTACAGCCTTTGAAAGATCATTCTAAGGAAAGAAGCAAAAGTAATACAAGAATGTAAGGAAAGTAGTTCTTGAGATACCTTGCTCACTTGATGTCAGAATACTGAGTTGCAGAGTCTCTTCCAATTTGCAGGGCTACGTAGAGAGATTATTATATAGAGTATGGTATGGAATTCTAAGGTAGGTTACTTTGTGTATAGGGCCGGATACTAATTCCATTGAAGTCAGTAGCAAAGGTACCATTGACTTCAGGCTCTTAGTAGAGATAGAAAGAGAGAATGTCAGTGAGTGGAGTATAAGGAGATTTGTTCAATAAAGTAAACTATGATATTTCTTAGTTGCAAAGAGCTGACAGCTGGTGCTGTGAATTAACATAACAATGTAAGAAAGAAAAGGTTTTTTTTCTTTCTAGTCTTTGGATGTTGTTCTCCTAAGTGTGTTTCCTGCCTTTGGGTCTGCATGGTGACTAGTTGTTTTGGCATATTTAGAGGCCCTAGAAGACCTTTTCCCCTTCCTTTTTTTGTCTGTCCGTATGCTATAAAATAGTGAAATGGAGTTCTCCACCATCTTCATTTTTGTATTCTGGAAGGCAGTTTTTTTATTGTGTTGAAAATGCATATTTGCTTTTATGTTTTGGGCACCTTCTTTTTGTGTTACTTTTTATGTTCTGTATACTCCTGGGGGAATTCTGTGAATCTACACATGTGCAGAATTCATGTCCTGTGTAGAAGTTTTTTTTCTCTGCAGAAAATACATTCTGCCGGAGTGCAGTATGCCTTTTGCCCACAAGGGGCTGCTGTGGTGTCAGAACAGAGAACAGCCGCCCCAGCTGCAGATAGGGAAGAGAAGCACCTGGGTTCCTCACAGCACCCTGCTTGTAGGGCCAGATCAGGAGGCATGAGATATGGGGGGGGGGTGAACAGCATGGGGCACATGGGGTTGCTGGGGGGGTCACAGACTGGGGTTCAAAAGGGCTAATGAAAGGGGGACAGACTGGGATAGGGACTGAGTGGGGATGTGGGGATATGAGGGAGGGGTGGATGAGTGGAGATTAAGGGACACATGGGGATGGGGGAGGGGCACAGGGACACATGGGAACAGGGGCAGATGTGCCTGACAATGAGAGTGGGGAGTGGGTCTTCTGTACACCACATTGGTGGGGCGCAGGAAATGTGGTGTACAGAAGACCCACTTCCCAGTGCCGCTCTCGGGGGCCCAAGTCCTTCTGATCGAGGCACAGCCTGTGGACAGTGTGAGGCCAGTAGCGGCCCCAGGCTTCTTGGAGTCGGGTTGCTTGGGAATGCAGCCCAAAGCTTGTGGTAAACTCCATCTAAGGCTAAATACTGGCACGAGACCGATAGTCAACAAGTACTGTAAGAGAAAGTTGAAAAGAACTTTGAAGAGAGAGTTCAAGATGCTCAGATAAATTTGTTAGTCTCTAAGGTGCCACAAGTACTCCTTTTCTTTTTGCGAACACAGACTAACACGGCTGCTACTCTGAAACCTGTATTGTTACAGACATACTTGCTGACGATTTTGAAATAAATTACCAAAATAATTTAAACTGACATGACTATATTGTGTTATTTTGACAAATAAAATATGCAGAATTTTTCAGAATTTTAAAATATTGTTCACAGGATTTTTAATTTTTATGTAGAATTCTTCCAGGAGTATGTATAGCTTTAATCTTTTTTTCTTTGTTCAGATTCCATAATCTTCTCATATTGTCTTACATATTTACTTTTCTGATGCATAATGTATAGAATTTAAACCACTACTATTTGATTTTTATCATGATTCTTGTTGTTTAATTTTTATATTAAATATAACACAGATCCCAGTCGGGACTGAGGCTCAGTTGTGGTGGGTTCTAGAAAAACACATTCAAGGATATGGTACCTTACTCTCAGAGCTTAGAATCTAAGATGAGAAATGACTTATGAAGTGTAGGGGGAAGGGAGCAGAGAAAGATTAATCAAATATATACAATTTTTACACAAATTTACATTTTTTTCATTGTAAATAGATAATGTAAGTGCCACTGTCTCTTTCAGGCAATCAGCCTAGCCATCATTAATTGACTGATTACCTATGTGTTGTCAGAGGTGGGTCTTGAGGAGAGATTTGGAGAACAAGGTTGACAGTTTACAGAGCAGTTCAGGGAAGGGATGGAAAAAGGTATAGAGACATTTTTGCAAAAAGCTGACAAATGGATGGCTTTGTTGGTTGACTGTAGGAGGCATGGGACAATGACCTTGCTACACGTTAAGCAGTGTCTGGCTTGCAGGAAAAGGTGTTTGGCCAATTTAAGGGGTAGAGAGCCAGACTGACTATCTGCGGTAGCGTTAAACCAGGTCATCATGGGAACACTGACCCATTCCCCCTCCCAGGTGGCCAGAAGAGAGGAGGGAACTATGCAGGTCCATACCGGTGCAGGAAAAGCGCACCTTTACCTGGACCAGGCAAAGCAGCACCCACTGTCCCTCCTGTGGATGTACTTAAATATCAGGTTTTGTTATGATTTGCTGTGGACATTGTTAGTTGTTCTTTTCTTGGGGGGCTGGGAAAGGCTTTTTCTCTCACCGCCAGATTGGCCAAGACAAGGTATGGGGCGGGTTTTGCCTTCTCTATAGCAGGTTGGGGACTTAGTTAGGGCAAACATGAAAAGGGGGTTGCAACTGTAATGTTGCAACTCATTATATCAGTGCAAGGTGAATGTAGTGTAAGTACTTGCTACAATTTAAGCCCATTGCTTCTTGTGCTATCCTCAGAGATTAAAAGAACAGTTTTTTCACCCTCCTCCTTGTAACAATCTTTTATGTACTAGAAAAATGTTATGTCTCTCCACAGCCTTCTTGTCTCCAGACTAAACAAACCCAAGTTTTTCAATCTTTCCTTATCAGTCATGTTTTCTAGACCTTTAATAATTTTTATTGCTCTCGTCTGGACTGTCTCCAATTTGAAATGTGGTTCCCAAAACTGGACACAATACTCCAGTTGAGGCCTTATCAGTGTGGAATAGAGTGGAAGAATTACTTCTCTTGTCTTGCTTACAGCACACCTGCTGATACATCCCTGAATTATGTGTTCTCTCTTTTTTGCGGCAACGGTATTACACTGTTGAATCATACAGTAGATCACAGGCTAAATAACCCCAGATCTCTTTCTGTAGTACTGTTTCCTAGACAGTCCTTTCCCATTTTGTATGTATCCCCTTTATTTTCATCCTCTTCATCTCCAAAATTCAACTGAGTGTTGTACAGCCCGCAGCAGTCGCACAGGGACAGTATTGCCAACCTCAAGTATCAGGCCCCAAAACCATGAGATTGGCTTAAAAATCATGATATGTTAACAGGAAAGATGGACTTTTTATTTGTCTTCTGGTTTTTGAGCATTTAAAGTTTTGTTTTCAAGTTTCTTTCTGCAGCCGTAAGGGCTAGGCATTATTTTTTTAAGGAAGCTGTGATTCTCATAATCGTGTGGCTAAAAGAGTTGGGGCTTTAAGAAGAATGTCAGATATCACAAGACTCTTCATAACATAGAGGTGGTTGGCTGTCGAGCCTGATTTCAGACAACCTGGTGTGCTTCCTTCTCTGTGCGTCCCCTGCTGAGGGCTGACCAGGCGGGAGCCTCCAGGTGATAGCAGCGTGTATGTAGGTGAAGGGAGTGAGGGTGAGGAGGGACTTCCGAGCTTACACAGGGCTGTTAAAGTTGGCCAATGTAAAAAGGCCCCCCCCACAATATTCCTTCCCAGAAGTTTCAGAGTAGCAGCCGTGTTAGTGAGCTGTAGCTCACGAAAGCTTATGCTCTAATAAATTTGTTAGTCTCTAAGGTGCCACAAGTACTCCTTTTCTTCTTCCCAGAAGTGTTCTGCTTCTGCAGTAGCCATGTGTGGCAGCTTCTGAGGTCCTACTTTTTACCTACCACTGTTTCCCAGCTGTACTTTTTCCTTTTCTTCTCTCATTTCTCTTTATCTTCATTCAGTTTTCCTCCTTTCTTTATCCCTGCATCTCTCTCTCTCTCTCTCCTTTCAGCACAGAGTGCCTGAGCCTCTGGCTGAGGAGTTGCTGCAGCTGGATTCCAGATGGTAGGTTGTAAGAGACTCCTGCCAGTGTAACAAGCGTGGGGGCAGGTTTTTTTTTCCTCCCAGTAGATGGGCCCAAGTGTGTTTCTTGCTCACAGGCCCTCAGCCCCATCATGGCCCTGCTTGAGCTTGGTGAAGAGGAGACCAATGACCTGCCAAGTGTCCTGCGTGGGAATGGAAGAGGGGGAGAAAAGGTCTCAGTAGCATCTAATTTAAATTATCTTTTCAAATGACAGTGAAATAAAAAGAGAGGTTTTTTTAATCTTATTCCAGAAATAATAAATCTCTCTTTAAATGCTAAGTAATAGCCAGCAAATCTCAAATTACAAACAGTAATTTTAAAAAGAATATTTGCTCCTGTTAGAATGGATATATGTGTTATTACATCCTGAAATCTGACTATGTATTCTCAAATAGCTCACTATTTAAGCACATTTGGAAAAGTAAAGAATCATTAGACAAGTAAATATTATTATAAAAAAGAAAAAGCGGCTCACGCAAACCCTGTCTGAAACTGAAATCTGGCATAGCTCTGCCTACGGACCAAACTTAAATTTTAGATCTGTAACATAGAAAGGTTGACAGGAACATATTTGGAAGAATTGCAAATCCACAGCTGATGTCTGTTCTGAGTCTGACAAGTTATTCCCTGGTTATCATCTTTTGTCATTTTCTGTCATATAATTCTGCAGGATAGAAAATGGCCATGGGGTATTTCTCTCAGTTAATGTTTGATTCCCCTTCCCCCCACTCTTTTTCTTGTCTCTGAAAACAGGCCTTAAATAAAAGAATATGAAAAAATATGTCTTCCTTCAGAAGGAAGATATTGGGAATCATCTGAATGGCTCTGCTTTGAATGAGACATAAGTCAAAATCAACCTGTGGCACATCAAGATCTTCAGGGCATTCCATATATTCAGGCATGCCAGTCAAAGAAATGTGATGGGAGAAGACTTCCAGCATTGACCAATATCTGAATAAAACTAAAAACACTAAACTATAGAAAAACATTTCCTGAAGAAATATTTTTCTACAAAATACTATTGGTTTAGTTCTATTCACATTTATATATGAGTTTTAAGTGATGAATAGATCAACCTGTCTCTTCCAGTATTTACCTCAGGATTATATGATGAGGTTCAAACTCCTCTGAAGACAGTTATTGTGCACATCATTTCCCCTTCCTGTACAATTTTTCACTTTCAGTGGGCTTATCTATTATATACTTCCCAGGGGATTAGTCTTTCTCTGCAGGATGGCTCAGAGTTTGATACGAGAACAGGCTGAGAATTTCAGCTAACTGATATCAAGGTATCAAATGAACCCACTCATGACAAATGAAGCCTGACCCTTGTTATATACTAAGGGAAATCTTCATTATTTGTGTACACAATGTCAGGGTATTTACTCATTGCCGGTATAGGAAGCCAGTTGGTCTTGGAAACTTAGGAATGTGGCTACAATACCAGTGACTCAGGCAAAGTTTTTTCCAGGCCCCACCTCTAGCCTGAATGGATCTGTGGAAAGGCAGCTAAGGACGTCCCATTTGGGGGCCCATGACAGATAAAGCTAAAAATCATAGACTATCAGGGTTGGAAGGGACCTGAGGAGGTCACTTGAACAAATGAACTCAGTCACTTTATAAAATGGCTTAAACTTTCACTTTCAAAAGGGTATCTATGATGCCTATGCAAAAGGGCCTAATCCAACTCCCATGGAAGTGAATGGGAGTCTTTCCATTGATTTCAATGGGAGTTGGATCAGATTCTAAGGCAAGAGTTTGCAAAGACATTTCTTTGACTTTTAGGAATTATAAAGCTATATTTAGGTGATATTAATAACTTTTATAAACTTGTTATTCAGTGTGTGTGTGTGTGTGTGTGTGTATGTGTATGTGTGTATGTACATATTTATATATATATATATGTCTGCCAGAATAGAGTTATTTTCTGCATAAAATAATTTTTAAAACATATACTAGTGTTTTTATACTAGTGCAACAATTTTATTATAGAAATAACATAAAATCGAGACAAGATTAATGTAAACGATCAGAACCATTAAAACACAAATTGTATCTAACCTTTCCAAGCCTAACCAGAAGTACATCTCCAAAATTCGTATCCAGTTTTGACTGGAAATTACTAAGAACTTGAAACGCCCTAGGGATAAACTAGAAAAAAAAGTAGGACATATCTGGTTTCTACAAAAAAATTAAATTCATGATATTAAGTAATTAGCATTGGATATCAATATCATAATTTAATCTTGCATAATGACAGGTTTCAGAGTAGCAGCCGTGTTAGTCTGTAGTTGCAAAAAGAAAAGGAGTACTTGTGGCACCTTAGAGACTAACAAATTTATTTGAGCATAAGCTTTCGTGAGCTACAGCTCACTTCATTGGATGCATGTGGTGGAAAATACAGAGGGGAGATTTATATACACACACAGAGAACATGAAACAATGGGTTTTATCATACACACTGTAAGGAGAGTGATCACTTAAGATGAACCATCACCAGCAGCAGGGGGGGGAAAGGAGGAAAACCTTTCATGGTGACAAGCAAGGTAGGCTATTTCCAGCAGTTAACAAGAACATCTGAGGAACAGTGGGGGGTGGGGTGGGGTGGGGGGGAGAAATAACATGGGGAAATAGTTTTACTTTGTGTAATGACTCGTCCATTCCCAGTCTGTATTCAAGCCTAAGTTAATTGTATCCAGTTCGCAAATTAATTCCAATTCAGCAGTCTCTCGTTGGAGTCTGTTTTTGAAGTTTTTTTGTTGAAGGATAGCCACCCTCAGGTCTGTAATCGAGTGACCGGAGAGATTGAAGTGTTCTCCAACTGGTTTTTGAATGTTATAATTCTTGACGTCTGATTTGTGTCCATTTATTCTTTTACGTAGAGACTGTCCAGTTTGACCAATGTACATGGCAGAGGGGCATTGCTGCCACATGATGGCATATATCACATTGGTAGATGCGCAGGTGAATGAACCTCTGATAGTGTGGCTGATGTGATTAGGCCCTCTGATGGTGTCCCCTGAATATATATGTGGACAGAGTTGGCAACGGGCTTTGTTGCAAGGATAGGTTCCTGGGTTAGTGGTTCTGTTGTGTGGTGTGTGGTTGCTGGTGAGTATTTGCTTCAGATTGGGGGGCTGTCTGTAAGCAAGGACTGGCCTGTCTCCCAAGATCTGAGAGAGTGATGGGTCGTCCTTCAGGATAGGTTGTAGATCCTTGATGATGCGTTGGAGAGGTTTTAGTTGGGGGCTGAAGCTGATGGCTAGTGGCGTTCTGTTATTTTCATTGTTGGGCCTGTCCTGTAGTAGGTGACTTCTGGGTACTCTTCTGGCTCTGTCAGTCTTTTTCTTCACTTCAGCAGGTGGGTATTGTAGTTGTAAGAATGCATGATAGAGATCTTGTAGGTGTTTGTCTCTGTCTGAGGGGTTGGAGCAAATGCGATTATATCGAAGAGCTTGGCTGTAGACAATGGATCATGTGGTATGATCTGGATGAAAGCTAGAGGCGTGTAGGTAGGAATAGCGGTCAGTTTTCGATATAGGGTGGTGTTTATGTGACCATCTCGTATTAGCACCGTAGTGTCCAGGAAGTGGATCTCTTGTGTGGACTGGTCCAGGCTGAGGGTGATGGTGGGATGGAAATTGTTGAAATCGTGCTGGAATTTCTCAAGGGCTTCTTTTCCATGATGTCCAGAGGTCCAGCTGATGATGATGTCATCAACGTAGCGCAAGTAGAGTAGGGGCATTAGGGGACGAGAGCTGAGGAAGCGTTGTTCTAAGTCAGCCATAAAAATGTTGGCATACTGTGGGGCCTTGCGGGTACCCATCGCAGTGCCGCTGATTTGAAGGTATACATTGTCCCCAAATGTGAAATAGTTATGGGTGAGGACAAAATCACAAAGTTCAGCCACCAGGTTAGCCGTGACATTATCGGGGATAGTGTTCCTGACGGCTTGTAGTCCATCTTTGTGTGGAATGTTGGTGTAAAGGGCTTCTACATCCATAGTGGCTAGGATGGTGTTTTTAGGAAGATCACCAATGGATTGTAGTTTCCTCAGGAAGTCAGTGGTATCTCGAAGATAGCTGTGAGTGCTGGTAACATAGGACCTAAGGAGGGAGTCTACATAGCCATACAATCCTGCTGTCAGGGTGCCAATGCTTGAGATGATGGGGCATCTGGGATTTCCAGGTTTATGGATCTTGGGTAGCAGATAGAATACCCCAGGTCAGGGTTCTATGGGTGTGTCTGTGCGGATTTGTTCTTGTGCTTTTTCAGGGAGTTTCTTGAGCAAATGCTGTAGTTTCTTTTGGTAACTCTCAGTGGGATCAGAGGGTAATGGCTTGTAGAAAGTGGTGTTGGAGAGCTGCCTAGTAGCCTCTTGTTCATACTCCGACCTATTCATGATGACGACAGCACCTCCTTTGTCAGCCTTTTTGATTATGATATCGGAGTTGTTTCTGAGGCTGTGGATGGCGTGTTCTGCACGGCTGAGGTTATGGGGCAAGTGATGCTGCTTTTCCACAATTTCAGCCCGTGCACGTCGGCGGAAGCACTCTATGTAGAAGTCCAGTCTGCTGTTTCGACCTTCAGGTGTAGTCCACCCAGAATCCTTCTTTTTGTAGTGTTGGTAGGAAGGTCTCTATGGGTTAATATGTTGGTCAGAGGTGTGTTGGAAATATTCCTTGAGTCGGAGATGTTGAAAATAGGATTCTAGGTCACCACAGAACTGTATCAAGTTCGTGGGGGTGGAGGGGCAAAAGGAGAGGCCTCGAGAGAGGACAGATTCTTCTGCTGGGTTAAGAGTATAGTTGGATAGATTAACAATATTGCTGGGTGGGTTAAGGGAACCACTGTTGTGGCCCCTTGTGTCATGTAGTAGTTTAGATAGCTTAGTGTCCTTTTTATTTTGTAGAGAAGCAAAGTGTGTGTTGTAAATGGCTTGTCTAGTTTTTGTAAAGTCCAGCCACAAGGAAGTTGGTGTGGAAGGTTGGTCAACATCCTCTACAGCAAACAGGGAAAGATTAAGAATAAGCTCTCAAAACTGGATACTCTCATAAAGAACCAACCTTCCACACCAACTTCCTCGTGGCTGGACTTTACAAAAACTAGACAAGCCGTTTATTGTGTATGATAAAAGGACTTTATTATGTATGATAAAACTTTATTGTGTATGATAAAACCCATTGTTTCATGTTCTCTGTGTGTGTATATAAATCTCCCCTCTGTATTTTCCACCAAATGCATCCAATGAAGTGAGCTGTAGCTCACGAAAGCTTATGCTCAAATAAATTTGTTAGTCTCTAAGGTGCCACAAGTACTCCTTTTCTTTTTATAATTTAATCTGATACTAGAACAAATATTAACGACATGCATTCATTCAATAACTAGGCAATATAGAATTTAATATCTAGTTTCACCTTTTTGGGTCAAGAAAAAGTCTGTGACTTCTTTAAAAGGCCAAAATCTCTTACTATAATCCTAATCCTAAAATTCAATAAATTTTTGTGTCTTCATAGTCAATTATAATTTAGCAAGTAATAATATAGGCACAGAAATATGCAATGAAGTAAACTTCAGCTGAAGAAATAATATTTTTTTCCTCTTCAGGCTTAACTCAGTAGCCTTCAGGAAAAAGTTCTGGGAAGAAATTAAATTTCCCATTATTTATCTCCTAAAATATATCCAGAAAGAAAGCGCAAAAAAAAAAAAGAGAGAGAGGGAACATGCTTTTACTTAGTGAACTTTGCATGGCTCTCAAGGATCTAATGAAAATAATAGCACTATGTCCCTTACATCTCACTCCCCTTTAGCAACTATGGCAATAGAAGCATCCCAATTAGCCAGTTTCAATTGCTTCACCAACAGTGATCATTTTCTTCGCAATTCAGAAGCTAGAGAGTCTAGGTTTCTTACTTTTGATGCCAAGTTAGATTCACATTCTGCCAAGATTTCTCAAACAGAAAATAGGAATGAAGTAGGTAGTAGAGAAAATTTTGAGATCACGTAACAACAAATGGCTGGGTTAGTGAAAGACACGCCTTAGTTTAAAAAAAAAAGTATTAAAATGCTTATAAAGGTTAATTATTTTCTAGAAAAAAAATCAAAGTGCAAATTTGTGTTAAAGCTACTACTATTTGAATATTAGATTTTTCTGGAACATCTGCAAGGGAGGAATGTTTTAAGTTTTTTTTCTGTTAAAGTAATTTAGACTAGCGTTTCCCAAACTCTTGTCCACAGGAAGGAGCTGGTTGGTCATGTGGTACTATTGCTGCTGCTTCTCCTCATTTCCAGTTGCTTAAGTGCATTCAAAGACAACTAAAAATAAATTAAATACTTTCCTAAAATTACTTTCCCATGTAAGCAATTGCTGTAGTTGCTACAGGGATTTTATGCAATAAGAAATGGGCGAAAAGGTGGTATATGATAACAAAATGGGAGACGAAGGCCTCCATGAGACAATCTCTGCATTAAAATTTTGGGAACTACTGCGATAGATTATTTGGATCCTCTTCTTTTGATATAAAAGGTTTTCAGAATCCTTAGTGAAAGTTCTTTCTATGTGACATTCACATTATAAGAGTAGTTGTCAAATCACTTTTAGACAGAGAAAGAGTAATGAAGCAAGTATGAAGAATAAATTGTAATATTTGGTGTAAAATAAAACAAAAAAAATCCAAGAATTAACCTCCTTAAAACACAATGAAAGCTTGAGTCTAAAGGGGCTTAAGTCCAAAGGGAAACGAAATAACCTTTCTGTCTTATAACCGAATCAGACTTTACAAGGACTTGGCTCAAAACAGAAAAAAAGAAAATGCAGTTGTTTTTCAACTTCAGAGTGAGGGAATATGAAATATATTACTAGTGTAATATTTAAATAAGTAATCAAGGTTAAATAAATACTAATAAAGAAATCTTTGGACAAAAACTAATAACTTTAACCGCAACACAGAAATTGAATAATTGAGAGAATTGGTAACAAGATAGTTTTTCATCTCTACATAACCAGACAAAATCCAATTCAAGTCATTTAGAATATGATGTGAAGTTTGCTTTTATTTCTGAATTAGTCTTTATTGCATTCTGCTCTTCTGATTTTCTATTTTCAGCAAATTTAGGTTTTCCATTTGGGCTGTTGGTGTCTGTCTTTGTTTGCTTTCAACATTAGTCTTAGCTTAATGAATTCATACTACCCACAGTTTATTTCATTTCCAAAGAGGAGTCAGGTATAAAGTGATATTTAATTTAATTTTGCATTATAGTACATTCTCCTGTGCATCATTTATTAACTACAGAATGTATAGAGAATTTCTGAAATAAGTGGCAGTTCAAGGGCACAGAAATATTTTTGGTATATTTTCCTTTTGTTTTGATAAAGATTCTGTGTGTAGACTAAGTATTTCAATAGTAAAGCAAAATGGTGGATAAGTACAACAGTAAAAGGATGTGTTCTTTTTATGGTACTGACGGTGAAACCTGAAGTTACATATCCGTGGAAGCCTCAAAGGAACAAGACTTTGTCTTGTTATTTTAAGACTGTTAAGGAAATGCAGAAAGAGGAAATGATCCAGGCTATATGATGTAATTTATTCTATTTTCATTGTTTAAAGTTCAAAGGATTTACGGCTGTAAGAAGAATGTATGCGAAAGCGGTAACTGCAGCAACAGATATTTTTCCCACCTCTGATTATTAGGCCAAATGCTGTTCACTGCAAACAACCAAACAGGGTGGATTTGATTTAAATCACTAGTCAGGAAGACTCAATTTAATTATGGATTTCTACATAAAAGAGCATTCTTGTTGGTTACCACCAACCTGAAGATCCTGCATGTTCAGACATGTTCCTTTCATCATCTTCAATGCAGCTTCCTCCTGAGAAGGAACACTTCTCGTGATGTTGTTTCATTCCGGGAAACCAGGCCTTGCACTTCTTTGTTGCATGTTTGCATTTTGCACGCATGCCTGTCTTACCCACAAGTAGAAGAACTTTATTAAAATATTCCCAAACTGGGTCTCTTTTATGGCCTGCTGCGATTATAGGTTTTCCCTGCTAGTGAGAGAATGGTATGGAAGATCTCAAATCAATGAAGGTTACACTCAGAAAGACCTCAAGACTTCTGGAATATGCTGTTCAAACAGTTTCACTTTTGTTTCTGCTGCCTGTCCCTTCCGTCTCACATTTATCTCCAGACTTCTTCTCCTTGTCCAGATCTATTCTGTCCCCAGCAATCTTCTATTCATTGAACTATTTGAAACTTTGCACTTTTAGAGACAGGTAAGGGATTGACTCTGTGTACACAAATTTGCAGAGGGTTGAGGTCTGTTGTTCTATTTATTTATTTATTTTAAAACTTTTTGCTGTTAACAAGCATGTTATCTCTGGAGACACAAAGCCACTGTTTGAGAACTGCAAAACTGTATCTTCTAGACTGAACACTGAGTCTAATTGGGTATACAGAAGGCCCTGGAATCCCATAAGATTGGATCCCTAATCCATGAACTGTTGGAACTCATTTACAAAACTTTTCTTCAATATTACATGAATATATTGTCTCATACTATAGAATTAGAATTTAAAATCCCTACTCCATGATGAGATATCTTTGAGCTATAATATATCTTAATTAAAACTATCATTAGATAGGTTTTTTCCTCAGAAAGTGTTTTATCAAAAAAATCTGATTTAAATTAAAAAATAAGATTTTTTTATTTAAAAAAATAATCATTGATTTTTATCCATCCTGCAACCAAAGTTATGGGGCTATGCTCTGGTTAGATCATCTGCAGTTTAAACAGGAGGAAGGAATTCATCTTCCAGGACACATGGTGGCCACTACGATTTCCTCTATAGCAACGGGGAGTATCTCCTATGAGGGAACACGCAAAGAATATATATGTAGTGGTTGATATGCTGGCCCCCTCCTCTGATTTGCTGTTGCTTTGTCTACAAAATAGACATATGGAACTCTACTCCATTTTGAATGGGGGCTCTTGGTCCCTCTGTTGCTTTACCTTCTCTTCCCACTCTTAATTTCTAAGACCCAGAAAAATAAAATACAACTGAGATATTTAATAGAATTTTTTACCCGTGTTTCACATCAGTGAAATCAGTACCTGATTTAATTATAATTTCTGCAGAGTCTTACAATTGAGTGACTTCAGTTGATGCCAGGTGACAATTGCTGCTCCCTTCTATACTCAGAGCTCTATATTTCTCAAAGACATGTATTGCATAAAACAAAAATTCCATTTAAATTGCTTTTAAAAGATTCCCTTTTGTTGGAGTATTGAAAAGGCTATGTTAATGTGTATAGAAACTAAAATTTTATTTAAAACAAAGATTTCTTGCCTAAATATGTTTGAGCATTTGCCCCTTTAAAAAAACAAAATATAGTACTTGCAAATGAAATCAAGCTCTGATAGATCAGTATAATACAGTTTAAATTAGGGCAGTCAATTAATTGTAGTTAACTCATGAGATTAACTCAAAAAAATTAACTGTGATTAATTGCAGTTTTAATCGCACTGTTAAACAATAGAATACCAATTGAAATTTATTAAATATTTGTGGATGTTTTTCTACATTTTCCAATATATTGATTTCTATTACAATACAGTATACAAAGTAGGCAGTGCTCACTTTATATTGTTGTTTTTTATTACAAATATTTGCACTGTAAAAATGGCAAATAAAAGAAATAGTATTATTCAATTCACCAACAAGTACTGTACAAGTACTGTAGTGAAATCTCTTTATGGTGAAAGTGCAACTTACAAATGTAGATATTACATAACTGCACTTAAAAATAAAACAGTGCAAAACTTTAAAGCATACAAGTCCACTCAGTCCTATTTCTTGTTCAGCTCATCACTAAGACAAACAATTTTTTTTTTACTTTTATGAGAGATAATGCTGCACACTTCTTATTTACAGTGTCACCTGAAAGTGAGAACAGGCATTCGCATGGCACTTTTGTAGCTGGCATTGCAAGACATTTCCGAACCAGATATGCTAAACATTCGTATGCCCCTTCATGCTTCAGCCACCATTCCAGGGGACATGCTTCCATGCTGATGATGCTCGTTAAATAAATAATGCTGTCAGAGTTCCTTCCCCACTCTGAACTCTAGGGTACAGATGTGGGGGACCCACATGAAAGACCCCCTAAGCTTATTCTTAACAGCTTAGGTTAAAAACTTCTTCAAGGTACAAACTTTGCTTTGTCCTTGAACAGTATGCTGCCATAGCACACCAAGCATTTTACACAAAGAACAGGGAACATCTGTCTGGAGACATCTTCCCCCAAAATATCCCCCCATGCCCTACACACCCCCTTTCCTGGGGAGCTTCAGACTAATATCCTAACCAATTTGTTACAAAATCATCCAAGACCTAAACCCCTAGATCTTGGAACAATGGAAAAATCAGTCAGGTTCTTAAAAGAAGGATTTTATTTTAAAAAAAAAAAAGAAAGGTAAAAATCGCCTCTGTAAAGTCAGGATAGAAAATACTTTACAGGGAATTCAGATTCAAAACACAAAGGATCTCCCTTTGGGCAAAACCTTAAAGTTGCAGAAAACAGGAATAAACCTCCCTGTTAACACAGGAAAAATTCATATAAAACAAAAGATAAACTAATTCACCTTGCCTGGTTTACCTATACTGGTTGCAATATTGGAGACTTGGATTAGGATGGGTTGGAGAAGATGGATTTCTGTCTGGCCTCTCTCAGTCCCAAGAGAGAACAATCACGTAAACAAAGAGCACAAAACAAAAGCCTTCCTTCCCCAGGATTTGAAAATATCTTGTCCCCTTATTGGTCCTTTGGGTCAGGTGCCAGCCAGGTTAGCTGAGCTTCTTAACCCTTCACAGGTAACAGGATGTTGCCTCTGGCCAGGAGGGATTTTATAGCACTGTATACAGAAAGGTGATTACCCTTCCCTTTATATTTATGACAAATGCATTAATTAAATTTGTGGCCGAACTCCTTGGGGGAGAATTGTATGTCTCCTACTCTGTTTTACCTGCATTCTGCCATATATTTCATGTTATAGCAGTCTTGGATGATGTTGTTTCTTTAACAACACTTTCAGTGCAGATTTGACAAAACGCAAAGAAAGTACCAACGTGAGATTTCTAAAGATAGCTACAGTACTCTATCCAAGGTTTAAGAATCTGAAGTGCCTTTCAAAATCTGAGCAGGACATGGTGGAGAGCATGCTTTCAGAAGTTTTAAAAGAGCAACACTCCGATATGGAAACTACAGAACCCAAACCACCAAAAAAGAAAAGCAACTTTCTGCTGATGGCATCTGACTCAGATGATGAAAATGAATATGCTTCGGTCCACACCGCTTTGGATGATTATCGAGCAGAACCCATTATCAGCATGGATGCAGGTCCTCTGGAGTGGTGGTTGAAGCATGAAGGGACATATGAATCTTTAGTACATCTGACCCATTAATATCTTGTGATGCTAGCTATAACAGTGCCCATGTGAACGCCTTTTCTCACTTCCAGGTGACATTGTAAACAAGAAGCGGGCAGCATTATCTCCTGAAAATGTAACCAAACTTGTTTGTCTGAGCGGTTGGCTGAACGAGAAGTAGGACTGAGTGGACTTGTAGGCTCTAAAATTTTACCTTGTTTTGTTTTTGAATGCAGTTTTGTTTTGTTTTTTTACATAATTCTACATTTGTGAGTTCAACTTTCATGATAGAGATTGCACTACAGTATTTGTATTAGGTGAACTGAAAAATACTGTTACTTTTGTTTTTTTACAGTCAAATATTTGTAATAAAAATAAATATAAAGTGAGCCCTGAACACTTTATATTTTGTGTTGTAATTGAAATCAATATATTTGAAAATGTAGAAAATATCCAAAACTCTTCACATAAATGGTATTCTATTATTGTTTAACGGTGCGATTAATCATGATTAATTTTTTAATCTTTTGACAACCCTAGTTTAAATGCATTTTTTTGATAATTGTTATTCATAGGATATGACAGCTCGAGATTTGGTGCAGCAAAGGTATACTCTTCCAAATGGAGACACTGCTTGGAGACCATCTCCACTTGTTACTGCTGCCTTGGATGGGAAGCTTGTTATTCTTGATGGTATTCATCGCGTCAACTCTGGCACCCTAGCTGTACTACAAAGGTCGGTATGGGAACCCTGTTAAGCAGAGTGCTTGAGACTTGTTCATTCAGGACATTCATGCTCAGAAACTGTGTCCTGTTTGCAAATACACAGCTGTGCAACTCCAGGTATATTGTAAAATTGCAGCCAAGGTATTGGATTTTTACAGAATACATTATGTTGGGACCTCAGATATTGAGAGCAGCAGCATGCCCTGAGTGGTTTATGTAAACCTTTATTAATATTGGAAATTGCAGCTGTTTATTCATGCTGTACTCTAACTGAATTAGAAAAAGTAGTTGTTTCTATCCTAGTGAAAACTATGAGGCCTAAACATTAATAGGTTAATATTTATTAAATAGTAAAGACATTATAAATAGTATTTGAAAATGCATTCTGCTTCTAAATGACTGATTAATTATACTCACTCTGAAAAATGCTTTTTTGGAATTGTTTAGTAAATTGATTAAAGGAAACTGAAAAAGGGGGGTGAACAGTGAGGTGGCAAAATTTGCAATGATACAAAATTACTCAAGGCGGTTAAGTCCAAATCTGAGTGCTAGAGTTACAAAGGGATCTCACTAAACTGGTTAACTGGATGACAAAATGACAGATGAAATTCAGTGTTGCTAAATGCAAAGTAATACACATTGGAAATATAATCGCAGCTATACAAACAAAATGATGGAGTCTAACTTGGCTGTTACCACTCAAGAAAGAGATGTTAGAGTCATCGTGGAGAGTTCTCTGAAAACATCTGCTCAATGTGCACTGGCAGTCAAAAAAGCTAACAGAATGTTAGGAACCATTAGGAAAGGGATAGATAATAAGTCAGAACATATCATAATGCCACTATATATATCTATCGTAAACCCACACCTTGAATACAGTGTGCAGTTCTGGTCACTCCATCTCAAAAAAGATACATTAGAATTGGAAAAGGTGCAGAGAAGGTCAACAAAAATGTTTAGGGGGGTAGAACAGCTTCCATACTAGGACATATTAAAAAGACTAGGGGTCACCCAATGGAAATTAATGGGCAACAAGTTTAAAACAAACAAAAGGAAGTATTTCTTCGTCCAACACACAGTCAACCCATGGAACTCACTGCCAGAGGATGTTGTGAAGACCAAAGGTATAACTCAGTTAAAAAAAAGAATTGGATCAATTCATGGAGGATAGGTCCATCAATGGCTGTTAGCCAAGATAGTCTGGGATACAGCTCCATGCTCTGGGTATCCCTAAATCTGTGCCAGAAGCAACTGACGCTAGCCATTGTCAGAGACCGAATACTGAGCTATATAGTTCATTGGTCTGACCCAGTATGGCCGTTCTTGTTTTCTGATGAATTAAAAACAAAAATCATAAAAGTTACACATAATAATGTAAACTGTATTGTTAGTAAATAATTACTACTCATATAGGGCCAGTTTTTGACACGTGTTCATGTTGAATAGTAATACCCTTGTAATATCCGTGAGTGATGGGGCCACTTGTGTAGGAAAGTGCTAATCAGGAGTAAGGAGGTACCAGAATCTGCCCCATAATAAGGAGCCCAAAACTGCCTGTATAAATGAAAATTTTCTTTTTACTTGGAACAAGTAAAAATATCACTTTTGAATGTACATATCTTCAGTTCTTTTTGGTTTGCACCTCATAACATGTTATCACCTTTTAAGTTTTATTACAAATAAGACTTTCATCATTGTGCTTACATATTTGATACAAACATATGACGGCATTTGTAGTGCATAAACTAGAAAATTCAGTTAACATCTGAACTTTCTGAAAACCTAATAATCTCTTCTGATCTTCAGTTTTTTATTAGATACCAGGGTGATCCTTGCATTAGACATAGCTAGCCCATTTATTTTCAAACTGTATTTGTACCATAATATGTAATTAGGAAGATGGCAGTTCCAAATTGCTATTGGTCAACCTGTCAGTTTCATTATAATTTGATAAATATGAAAAGTGCTTCCTTTGCTTTCTGTTCCTCTTTTTTTTCTTTGACTGAAGTGATCTGAAAAACCGTGGATTTGTGCTCTTTTTTGCCTCTTTATGATGTGTTGTACAAAGACCTGAATAGTTTTTCTCTCTTTTTTCACACCTCCAAAAATATTCTGCTTATTTTGTTTTTTGTAGAAATAACAGGAATGCCAAGTCTTGTCTTCCCTTTTTTGTTGTTGGTGCACTTCTTGGATGGCTCTGAAATATGTATAGGGAATTGTTAGAGACAAGTTGGGTGAGGTAGTATCTTTAATTGAACATAATTCTGTTAATATGAGAGACAAGCTTTTGAGTTACACCGAGCTCTTCTTCAGGTCTGTATGGCTCAAAGACATGTCTCTCTCACCACCAGAAGTTGGTCCAATAAAAGATATTACCTCACCCACCTTGTCTCTCTAATTCCTGGTGCTGACATGGCTACAACTACACTGCAAATAGGGAGATTTGTCAGCTCATTGCTAATGGGGAAGTGGTGTTGAATCCTTAACAAAAAGAGCTTTTCACCCAAGTTTTGTAGTTACATAGCTGTTAGCAAAACCAACAGTCTAAATAAAAATAATTCCTTATCTTTCAACTAGGTTTCACTTCCCTGGTACGTGTGCTATCATACTCCCTGTTAGGTCTCCATTCATCCAAAAAGTCTTCGAAGTAGACAAGACCTGAAGTTCTAATATAAAAACTTAAGCAGAACCCCATCTATAAGAATAAACTGGCTTGAAAAGACCTTTCATGCCTTCTTCACACATTACAAAAAAAGCAGGACAAAGTAGTGCAGGGCCGGGCTTAAGTCCATTTTTTTTCTCTTGTGCATTTTGTTCACCTCGGATTCTTTTCATTTTCACTAACAGAATATATATCAGTTAAGATGACTCCTAAAATGTATTGCTTCTAGGAGCAAATAGGAATATAACACTGCGTATCAGTCGGACAAAAATATTCTGAATTTCGTGCCACACACAGTGAGAGTATAATAGAAAGTCTTCATGTATGGTCTTCAGTGGTTTGTTTATCTCTGAAAAAAAAATTCTGTGAAAAATGGTGTTACGTACTGTACTTACAGAAAATAGTTGAAGTTCTTTCTTGAGCTTGCCATTTAACTGGTATTTTTCTCATCACCAGGTCCTTCACTGAAAGCTATAGGTCCCAACTTTTGTTGTTAACTCAGGCATTGAAATTAAGACTTCTTGGATAGAATTCCTCATTAAAGTAACATTGGTTGAGATAACTGTAAAAACTAAGGCAATTAAATACTAGATTTTTGTTCTCTTTTGAATTCCCGAATAGGCTAATCCATGACAGAGAACTGACTCTTTATGATGGCACCAGATTACTAAGAGAAGATAGGTATCAAAGTTTAAAAGACGAACTGCAGCTCTCCGATAAGGAACTACAACAGAGGTAATTTGTTAGACGCTAACATGGTATTCAAAGTAGTTTGTATGTGATTCAGGTTGTAAAGAGTCTTCTATTTTATTGCTTGATGTTACTAAGGTTTCTTGCAAGATGCTTGATTTTTAAATCAGTAACAGAATCTGTTTTTAATACTGCTATCCTCAGTACTTTTTGTGTTAGCATGAGAAGAAAAATCTTAAAAGAGAAACTTAGAGCAGAAATATTAAAATATCTTAGCTGAAAGAAACAATATAAATACATAAAAGTTTAGACATATAAGGTATGTCTACACAGCAAAGAAAAATCTGCAGCTGGCCTATGCCAGCCAACTCCGGCTCACAGAGCTCGAGCTGCAGGGCTGTATTATTGCTGTGTAGACTGCCAGGCTTAGGTTGGAGCCCTAGACTCTAGGACCCTGTGAGGTAGGAAGGTCCCAGAGCTTGCATTCCAGCCCAAGCCCAAATTTCTACACCGCAGTGAAACACCCCTGCTGTCTGAGCACCATGAGCCCAAGTTGGCTGGCCTGGGCCGGCTGCAGGTGGTTCTTTGCTGTGTAGACATATCCATAGATGCACTGCATTGTTTTGAAGCATTTTATTAAGAGACATTAAGAGTTAAACAAAAAGAAGTTGAATGTTATAATTATTTCTTCCAATAGATTAGCTAGAAAACTGGTATATAATTTAGAATTAACATGAGGCAGGAAATCCTAAAGATGGGTTGGGGCCTGTCATGCTTATTCTTCTTGCTTTTTGACTTCCAGTTGTCTGCTAGAAATATTCTGTATTGAAATATTTCAAGTCCTTTGATGACCAGACAGATACACTGTCATTGTACTGACTGATTTCAGTTAATGGCCAGGATTCTATTTTATGTTACTTAAAACAAACATAATTTAATATGTAATACTATCTTCCATAAATTCTGAAGAGATGAAACTGTTATTCTTAGATGACAGTACAGTTTAAATAATGTGGTTTTTATACTTATTATATTGTGATAAATAACAATACTTGTTTTACAGGGGCCAAGAGCAAAAGCTGATTTTTACAATATACAAGTCATTATGGTTTGCCTATAATTAGAACAGAGCCTTGTGCAGGAAAATAAATATTAGGGATTGTATGTCAACTATATAATGGGTACAATTGCATGGGTCTTTTGTATAGTATAATATTTGGATTCTGAAGTAAAATACAAAAAATCTTCTATTCTTCTCTATATTTCCTTATAACTTTTACCTCAGTAATAAGGTGACTGTAGTAAATTAGGTGAAATAAAACACCTCTTCTGCATTGGGAAAGGTAAGTTGATACTACTTTTCTTGGTTGTTCAATGAGAGCCTGTACTATATGAATGTTAAAACTGAATTCCTATTTTTAATAAAACCTGTTTGATCAGTTGATATAAGACACGGGAGAACGGACTCCAATCGATGATCCAAAACTTTTGCAAAAATTCTCAAATCCAAATTAATTGAGGAGATTGGATGATATGGGGCAAATTCCTTAGGGTTTTCCCTTTTTAAGAATGAGAAGAATGGATGCATTTTTAGGGAATTTTTAGAGGCACTCAAGCAGAATGTCCCAAGGGTCGGTCCTGGGGCTGGTTTTGTTCGATATCTTCATTAACTCTTTGGAGGATGGAGTGGACTGCACCCTCAGCAAGTTTGTAGATGACACTAAATTGGGAGGAGTGGTAGATATGCTGGAGGGTAGGGATAGGATACAGAGGGACCTAGATAAATTAGAGGATTGCGCCAAAAGAAATCTGATGAGGTTCAACAAGGACAAGTGCAGAGTCCTGCACTTAGGATGGAAGAATCCCATGCACTGCTACAGACTAGGGACCGAATGGCTAGGCAGCAGTTCTGCAGAAAAGGACCTATTGGTTACAGTGGACGAGAAGCTGGATATGAGTCAACAGTGTGCCCTTGTTGCCAAGAAGGCAAATGGCATTTTGGGCTGTATAAGTAGGGGCATTGCCAACAGATAGAGGGACGTGATCATTCTCCTCTATTCGACATTGGTGAGGCCTCATCTGGAGTACTGTGTCCAGTTTTGGGCCCCACACTACTAGAAGGATGTGGAAAAATTGGAAAGAGTCCAGTGGAGGGCAACAAAAATGATTAGGGGACTGGCATACATGACTTTTGTGGAGAGGCTGAGGGAACTGGGATTGTATAGTCTGCAGAAGAGAAGAATGAGGGGGGATTTGATAGCTCCTTTCAACTGAAAGGGGGTTCCAAAGAGGATGGATCTAGACTGTTCTCAGTGGTAGCAGATGACAGAACAAGGAGTAATGGTCTCAAGTTGCAGTGGGGGATGTTTAGGTTGGATATTAGGAAAAACTTTTTCACTAGGAGGGTGGTGAAGCACTGGAATATGTTACCTAGCGAGGTGGTGGAATCTCCTTCCTTAGAGGTTTTTACGGTCAGGCTTGACAAAGCCTTGGCTGGGATGATTTAGTTGGGGACTGGTCCTGCTTTGAGCAGGGGGTTGGACTAGATGACCTCCCAAGGTCCCTTCCAACCCTGATATTCTATGATTCTATGAATTGTAGAAGGTATCCTCTTCTAAAGAAGCAAGAAACATTTTAACAAATCTTTCAAGTGATCTTTCCATCTGTAAAAGAATTAATAGTAAAGTAAACATGATTGGAGAGATTATACCTGCATTCTTTTAGTTAGTTTAATTAACCACTAACATATTTTTTTAAATCTGGGCACCTATTCAATAATAAGAACACAGATGCTCACCCAGAGTAAATCTGTGGTATTTTAGGTACTGTATAACCCAACACTTAATGCAAATTTCCAAAGCTGATAAGATGATTCTTCTGACAGAATAACAACTGTTTTATTTTAACATCACTTTATTTTATTTATTTTTAGAGGGGAGGGTGGAGGAGAAAGGAGAATTACACAGGCTGTATTATGACCCAGAGAAATTACATGTGTTCCTAAGAGTTGAACATTTTTAATTAAGAAGAGGGGCAGAATTTGAGGGATTGAGTGGGGGTGGTGGCATGTTATTTGTTTAGTTTACAAAAATCAAATGAAATAATATTACAGTGACTTCTGGTTTTTTAGGCTAAAAGTCATAGTTTTATTTTTGAATTAAAATTTTTGGAGGATGTATGTTAAAGCTGATAACTTCTCTAAGAGCTAATAAAATATATTTCTGACTCAAAAGATCTTACATGTGCCGTCAGTTACATTGTCGCTTGATGTTCCACCGCCTTACTGCTTCCATAGTCTGCACTAAGTTTTTTAAACAAGGTTTATATGCCACGCGGGTGGGTGGGATGACTCTGGCAGACATGACAAGAGCTCAAGCAGCTGATTTGCAGTTATGGGGATGGAGGATACTCATTGGCGAGTTGAAGGCCTTTTATCTATGAGCTAGCTAGCTGCCTGCATTGCAAATTGTTTCCACTGGCCTTCTCTTTAGCCAGTTGTGCTGTGTTATTACTAAACAGTCCAGGTACAATGGCATCAGGTCACATGGGGAAATTTTATTTTGTAGATTATGGATAATGGGGGAAGAAATCTATGCTGGCGATGAGGAAGGGACTTAAAAAGACTCTCTACGTATAGAGAAATTGTTGCTGCACAGTTTTAGCTATTAATAGAATTGTATGATTCATCATGTTGAATTAGTTCTGCATAAAGAAATGCAGTCACTTAAAATTGATTCAGAATGTATATCCAGGCTTTCTGTGTAGAATTTTCCTGCATAAGCATTTGCTGAGGCAGATATTGTGAAGGTGGCATTCCATAACTATAAATACAGTTGGAAGACATAGATATAGTTTCTCTATGAAACGGTATTTTAAACTGTTTGGATGGTTTTTTGTTTTGTTTTTAAACTTTTCCATATATTAAGCATTTACTATAGTAAACAGGCAGCTAGTAGAGAAAAATATAGAAATGTTTATATAATCAGATTTGCTTCAAAAGCTGAAAGGAGCCGATTATAATGCATGGGTGGGTATTCTTAATACCCTTAAGGCAATGAATTACTGTCCATGTGACCAGGCTGAAAGAGAGCACATACAGCATATGAGACAAATATAAGCAATGTGGCAGAAGGTGAATTTTGTAGACAATAGGAGCTCCAATATGTTAAATTTTAACTGAATATATTAACCATCCTTTAGTTCTGAGTTGTTTATTTTCACTTATTTTTGTTTGTTCATTCAGTTTTAGTGTGTTTGAACATATACTAAAGCAGTCAGTTAATTAAAAAACACAATAATCGAAGCCAGTGTGTTATACATTGCAGAAAAGTAATAAGGAAACAGATGCTTGATAACTTTTTATTTTGACAGGGATAAGTGATGGAATATTTGAAAAGATGCAGCATAGTTTTTCCCTTTAATTTAAATATATGTCCTCAATCTAAAACCTCTTTAAATTATAGTTATTGTTAAATTTTGTTGTCAATACGTGAATTACATAAATATTTCATATGCAAACACCTAACCTTCTGACACACAATTATACTTTTGTATGGTGATAATCTTTTGTAAACAATCGCCACTCCTATATTTGTTCTCATTTTGTTTGCACTAGTAAATGATGGTTTGTGAAACTGGAGAAGAGGAAAAGACAAATAAATGGAAAGTTTATGTGCGGCAGCAAGGGAATGCTCTTTGTGTGCCAAAGACAGTCTTTAGCACTGTAGTGGTGAGGCTGCATTCTCTGTTCGACCTTAGTGAGGTTATTTTCTTTAAGGGCTTATCTACAATTACGGGGGGGATCAATGAGTAGAAGAGTAGGAGGAGTGGACGGGAGATGCTCTCCCATCGACATCGCATAGTGTGGACCCTGCAGTAAATAGGTCTAAGCTAGATCAATTTGAGTTATGCTATTCACGTAACTCAAATTGTGTAGCTTAGATCAAATTTCCCCTGTAGTGTAGACAAGTCCTAAGATTCTTCTTACCCCTGGGTGGAGAGAAATGGTGTCTGATGATCTCCCCTACTTGTCTGACCTACAGTTTGAATAGGCAAGAGGAAAGAAAGAAGATATCTGGTACTCAACATTAATAAAGTATTGCCAATCCCTCCAGCCAATTTTATTCTAGGTCTTAGTGTGTTAGGCTTTGGAGTTACTTACGTGGTTTCTGTCTGCAGAGTGATCAAATATGGCATATACTTAATAAACATAGCTCCACAAAGAAACAGTGACTATGATGGTTTAGAATATGATCCTACAGAGTACTGAACAACCTCATCTCCAGTTGCAGGATTCTCTCCAGTTTGCAGGATTAAGCTCTTTTTAAAATAATAATTAAATATTTGGCTTTACATTTTCAAGAGATTGAACAAACATTTAATCCAAACAACACCCTTTGAAGCAGATGAATGTTGTTCCCATTTACAAACTGGGAAACTGAAACATATGTTGCACCAGGCCACAGAGCAAATGATGGAGAAGAGAATATACCAGAAAAGTGCTCAGTAGATTAGTTAATGAGAACAAAAAGAGAAATGCATTTGTAGATAGCTTTCCAACGTGCAGTAGCTTTTAATGTTAGAAAGCTTTCCTCAATCAATAGCTGGTTTATTAAAAATTCCTTTGCCGGGGAAATTTTCTATTTGTAAGTTATTAAAATATGCAATTTAAAAATTCAAAGATTTTTTTGGAATACTGTTGCTGGTAGCTAATTCAGAAATAATGGATTCAATCCTCAGATGTACTCTTTATCCCTGAGAGGAGCGGGGGGCAATGGGGTGCTGTTTGTGTCTCCCCACTCCTGATCTTTGGCTCATCTGGGGGCTTGTTTCTCAGAACAGCTCAAAACTGTGCCCAACGGGCCATACCCATAAGGGGGATTGCCATAGTGCACTGTGCTCTGGCTGTGTTATCCATCTCATCCACTCCCTGCCACATTCCAGAATGCCCCCAGCTGCATTGGGGGAATTCCCAGCTGAGGAAAGCTGACTGCGTTTTAGATCCTTTATGACACAGAAGCATTGCAAAAGGACCAGAGCTAGGATCAGGAGTGAGCTTAATGTATGTTGAATATTTTTATTACTAATGAAAAAAAAAGGTTAATCGAAAATTAAACATGCCTTCTCCTATCTTCAAAACAGTTTCTCCTATAATAAGGTTGGTCACTGTTCCCTGACCTTTTCTGCGCCTAGCAACCATACCCATTGGTTCCTATTTCACATGATGCTTTCAGACGTTTCCTTCTATTTTTATCAATCTGGGTGTAGCTTCTAGGCTTCTGACTTCAGGCTGAGAGTAACCAATGCCATCCACTTTGTTTGCTTTGATTTGGGAGTCTGATGTAGCGCAGCATATTCAGGAAACAGTTTTTCAAGGGTATTCACTGTATACGCTGTGCTGTATCAGATTCCTTGTATATACCAGATCTGCCTGCTAAGCTATTATACGTTGTGTAATTTAAATTGAAGGGTCAAATTCTACCTTCGGTTACACCCATAATTTCCCCCAAAGATGGAATTTGGGCCAAAATATTCTAATTTCAAACAGAATTGTATGCAAAGTAGCATATGACAACAGGCAGGAGAAATATAAATGATTGCATTACAATTTTCTCATTTTTGAATACTAAATTAATTGTAATTGAGGTGTTGAGTAAATATTGTATGCCGTGTTACAACATCCAACTAATTTACATCTGAGTTGCTATTATTTACTTGTATAAACAGTTGCACCTGGAGACCCCAAGTGAAATCAGCATCACATTGTGCTAGGCACTGTATAGAAACATATTAAAAGACAGTCCCTGCCCTGAAGATTTTATAATCTAAATAGAAAAGAGAGACAATGGATGGGAGATAGTATCATCCTCATTTTACAGATGGGGATCTGAGACACAGAAAGTTTTAAATGATTTGCTCTAAGTCACTCAGGAAGTCAGTCTGTGAATTAAACCCAGATCCTCCCCGAGTTCCGGTCTAGTGTCTTAACTACAAAATTATCTTTCCTGTCCATCTAATTAAGTAGAAAAAGTTACCCATTGTTGCTGCTTCAAAAGATATTGCAGCCTCCCAGATCTGCCTTTTTGTAATACTCTTTTAGGTGATACTCTTGGAGAATGTTTCAAAACCATCACATTTGTAAATTGTCTATTTCATACATACAAAAGAGTAAACAAATGGAAGCATGGTTACTGGTATTTGCTCAACTTGATCATGCAGGTCATGCTGTATATGAAGTCAAAACTTGGGTAACCTTGTAGGCATTACAACTTATGAGAGATATATTTTGTTTTTTACATTGCTAGTTACATTATGCAATTTTTGTCAGTTTTGATTTTTTTTATGTTGCATTGTGAATGTCCTGAATATAAATGGTGGCTGTGGCTTAATACAATAATTCACTTGAAGATTGATTGTACCTCAGGTGGAGTTTCTAAGTTCAGATTTGTTATTTGCTGCTTTGACCAGGTAATGCATTTAAAAAAAATATTTTCTTGCAGGTCCATCTTTCCTATCCATTCCTCGTTCAGAATAGTTGCCCTGGCCGAGCCTCCTGTCATAGGAAGTAGCACAAAGCAATGGTTAGGCCCAGAGTTTCTAACTCTGTTTCTGTTCCATAATGTTAAATCCTTCACCAGGAATGAAGAAATTCAAGTTATTAAAGAAATGGTAAGCACTTGCAATGGTTTGGTCAGTTATTAATATTGGTTCCTATTTAAAATGCTGAATATGATTATGAACTGGAATATTTTAATATACAATAGATACTCCCTTTTCTTATATGAGGTGAAATCCTTTCACACAGCCTAAGTGACTCCTTGATTTTTAAGTCTAGGGTATCTTCTACTGTAATTGGTATAAATTCATCTTGGTAGTTTTCTATTACAGTACATTTTCATATTTTGTGACACAGTTATTCCTTTTTGATTTGAAATAAATGTATATGCAGTACATATATGCAGGCTGTGTTTATGTAGGTGCATATGTGTGTGTCTATATAAATTACATATGCACACGAAATATATATAAAATTTTTTTGTCTTTTAAACAGATTCCAAATGTGCCCATTGTTGCGGTGGAAGAGTTGTTATCGTTAACACACAAGCTTCGGGAGACAAATGACCCCACAGTGAGTCTAGTTTTTCAGTTTTGTGTTTTACTTGTTGTCATTATATGTGTAGCTGTTTTTAGAGTCAGGATTTTCTCTCTTCAACAAAGGAATTATTTTCTCCAGCAATGTGAGGATGCTTCCTATTTCCTTTCATTCTTGCCTTATGCTGATCTATCTTGACCAGTGGAGGCTGGATTGGGCTCATTCTGGAGCCAATTCCTTCACTTCTTGTATGGCCACAGGAGCAGAGTGTGCTGCCAGCACAGTATTCTTAGACCCTGCCTCAATGGGATTTGAGAAACCAGCTGTGGAAATCCAACACTGGTTTCTTGTGCTATATACATGTGGCAACTTTTTTAATATACTTGTTTAGGACCTGATTAAGAAAAGCACTGAAGCATGTACATAATTTTAAGCATGTATGCTCAAATTCTAGTGAAGTCATGCAGTATTATAACATGTACATTGTAGTCAATATGACTTAAGCAAATGCATAAAAGAGGAATGGGAGTTAAAAGCACGTGCCGAAGTGTTTTATTGAATAGGGATGGACTAAAGCATATGCTTAAATTGTTTACTGAATTATTTAAAATCGCCTACCCTTAACAAATACTGTTATGTGTAATACAGTGCTTTAGTAATTGTAAATTTGATACCTGGATTTGTTTTGGGATTACTTGGGCAGGGAGGACTATCTAACCATTAGAAAATGCAGACAGGGAGGTAGGGAGATGGGGAAAAGAGGAAAGTGCTCAGAACAGGCAGTAGTATAACTGTGGTAGGCAGTTCTACAAACGCAGTAATGTAAAAAAAAAAAATTACTACTGGCACAAAAACTGCGGAACTCTTTTAAAACTGATACAGTCAAGACTCAGTTTTAAAATTTAATTTCAATGGTAACTAAAATAGTGAATTGATGTTTTACTTTTTGCAATAAAAAGTTTCAAACTTTTTTATTGGAGACACCTAACATGAATGTATAGGTGTTCACATGTAACTTGTGTTAGGTTAGGTTATACACAGTAATCTACTTGCATCAACTCTCAGGAGTTTAGCACCAGTAATAGTTTCCCACCATGTTACGGTTTAGATTTTTGATTGGCTGCATTCCAGGAAGAAATATAGGTTATTTTAGCGGGGGTTGTGATTTTACCACCCTTACTTCTGCACTGCCTTTTGAGCTGGGCAACTGGAGAGCCGTGGCTGCTGACTGAGGGCCCAGCTCTGCAGGCAACAGTGCAGAGGTAAGGGTGGCAATAAATTTGTTAGTCTCTAAGGTGCCACAAGTACTTCTTTTCTTTTTGCGGATACAGACTAACACGGCTCCTACTCTGAAAAAAAAAATACCATACCATGCTATCCTCACTTCTGTGCTGCTGCCTTCAGAGTTGGGTGGCCAGCCAGTGGCAGCTGCTGACTGATGGCCGAGCTCTGCAGGCAGCAGTGCAGAAGTAAGGGTGGCATTACCATACCTTGGCATCCTTACTTCTGCGTTGTTGCTGGCAGCGGCTCTGCCTTCAGAGCTGGGCTCTCAGCCAACAGCCACCACTTTCCACTCTAAAGGCAGTGCTGCCACTTGCAGCAGCACAGAAGTAAAGGTAGCAATACCACCCCCCCCCCACAATAACTTTGCAACCATCCCACAACTCCTTTTTGGGTCAGGACCCCTACAATTACAAGACTGAAATTTCAGATTTAAATAGTTGAATTCATGAAATTTATGATTTTTAAAATCCTATGACCGTGAAATTGACCAAAATGGACCGTGAATTTGGTAGGGCCCTAAATATAGGCAAGTGCAAAGTTATTCATCTAGGAACAAGGAATGCAGGCCATACCTACAGATCAGGGACTTCATGCTGTATTGTAGGGATAATAGTGACAAGTGACTCAACATGAGCTCCCAGTGTGATTCTGTGGCAAAAAGAGCTAATGCCATCTGTGAATATGCAAACAAAGAAGAAATGAGTAGGAGTGGAGAAGTGATTTTTACCTCTATATATGGCATTGGTGAGACCGATAGTAGACTAGTGCCTTCAGTTCTGGTGTCCACATTTTTAAAACAATAGTTAAAAGTTAGAGAGGGTATAGAGAAGCTTTTCAAAAGAAATTTGACAGTCTGCACAGACATATGTTGTAGAATAGTCTTTATTCCTATGGACTCCAAGCTAAAGTTGTCAGCATCATCAAGGCCATGTACAGAGATGAGATGTGCTCTGTTAGGGTAAAAAACCAGACAACAGAGTGGTTCAGTGTGGATACAGCTGTGAAACAGGGCTGCATTTTATCTCCGCTGCTGTTTGGCATTTCCATAGACTGGATAATGAAGAAGTGTATTAACAAGACAAACACAGGAATAGAATGGGTAGATGGCAAATGCTTAGAAGACCTGGACTTTGCTGATTATATTGTGCTACTGAGTGACACCCCAAAAAAGTTACATACAAAGACAGACAACTTACCAGCAATGGCAGACTTAGCATGGCTCGGAATTAATTGTGCTAAAAGAAATATTTCTGAAACTCGTACCTCAAGCAGTAACATCACATTAGAAGGCAAAAATATCAAGCGAGTAGAAAAGTTCATCTATTTGGGCAGCACCTGTCACAGTTCAGGGCAATTGCACCTGTATTTCCACCCTGTGGTCCAGCAAGGTTCCCTAGGTTCCCAGCACCTCAGGCATCGCCTCTTTGGGCTGGAGTCCCACATCTCTCTCTCCCTCCTAACAAAAATTATTCCAGCTGTGAGTTTCCCAGCAAGACAGACTGCCTAAGCAGGCCTGCTTTGCTTTCTCCTCAAAAGCTATAAACAGCATAATTGCCCAGTTATAGTTTCCATACAGCCCTTTCTACACAAGCATATTTATTCTTAAGGTGATAGAATTACAGAGCAAACATATTAAAAACAATAATAGAACCTACACGCATTCTAATAACTTAGGCAGGATCTCCCCTCTCCCCCCGACTCCAGCAAGGGCTATCGCAGGTGATCAGTCCTTCAAATCCCACTTAGGGGATTTTCTGTGGTTACAAGTTTAAAACAGGTGTTAGCTTAGAACAAGTACACAGCCTGCACCGATCAGCCTGTTTCTTTGTACATCTTGTGCTTTTGATCTTGTCCTCATGTAATAGGTGATTGGCAGATAGTAGCTCTCTCCTCAGGGCATATCTTCAAAAGGCTGGAATTTTGCATATCTGGATGGTGGTACATTTACATTTACTAGAGCAGTGGTACCCAGACTTGTTCCACCACTTGTGCAGGGAAAGCCCCTGGTGGGCCGGGCCGGTTTGTTTACCTGCTGTGTCCGCAGGTTCGGCCGAACGTGGCTCCCAGTGGTCATGGTTCACTGCTCCAGGCCAATGGGAGCTCCTGAGAGCAGTGCGGGCCGAGGGACGTACTGTCTGCTGTTTCCAGCAGCTCCCACTGGCCTGGAGCAGCGAACCACGGCCACTGGGAGCCGCGATTGGCTGAACCTGTGGACGTAGCAGGTAGACAAACCAGTCTGGCCCACCAGGGCCTTTCCTGCACAAGCGGTGGAACAAGTTTGGGAACCACAGCCCCAGAGATTTATTGCGAAACCCACCTAATTTTGTTTGTCCCAAAAGTTCATTCATATCTGGCACATGGTTTAAAATAGTTCTTTGAAGCTCATAACACTTCCCAGGGTTTAAGTTGGTCATTGGGTACATCCCTCCACCCCTGCCCCCGACATTACATACAATTTCACAATAATACATAAAGTTTGCATTTTTAATACAATGAAATCCAAAGATATTTAACCTTAACACAATAAGGATTTTCAAGGTTATTGCAGGAAATTATCTTATCTGTCAGAAAACTTACTGGCCAATGGAGAGCTCAAAAAGGAAGTGACATCAAGAATAGGAAAAGCATTCACAGCATGTACTAAACTTAACAATGTAGGGAAATCAAATATATATAGCATCAAAACAAAACTGAGAATTTTCAGTTCAAACATAATCTCATTGATAACATACAGTTGTGAGAATTGGAGATCTACTAAAACTATACACCTTCAAAAAAAATAAGTGCCTAAGAAAGATTCTGGTCATTGGTTGAAAAGGTTTCATTACAAACAAAGAGATCCAAGAAATCATGAACCAGCAGCTTGTTTCCACCAGGATCAGAAGGATGTGCTGGACATGTTTGGGGCATGTACTCCAGATGACAACACACAGACTCCCGCATGAAGCTGTCAAGTAGAAACCAAGTGTGAGGAAACAAGTACCCCCAAGAGAAACCATGAAGAAGAATTCTTAGGGAGGGCAGAACGGTTGATCTCAACACCATATAGCAGATGGAAGCAGCAGCAAATGACATAGAGGAGTGGAAGAGACTACTGTCCATCAGGGGGGCCAACATCAGTGCAGGAAGGATGGAGGGGACTCGAATTAATGACTGAAAAGAGCCACAAAAATGATTTGAGCACTCCCTTATGGCATGAGACTTAGCTCAATTTATCTAGCTTATTAGAAAGAAGATTGAGAGGTGACTCGATTTAGTATATAAGTACACTCATGGGAGAAAATACTGGGTACTAAAGTGCCCTTTAGTTTAGCAGAGAAAGGCATAGCAAGAACCAATGACTGGAAGCTGAAAGCCAGACTCGTTCAAATTGGAAATGTGATGCACCTTTTTAACAATGCAGATGATTAAGCGCTGGAACAAATTACCAAGGGAAGTGGTGGATTCTCCGTCCGTTGATATCTGCTAATTAAGACTGGATGCCTTTCTGGAAATTATGCTTCAACCAAACACAACTAAGGCTTTAGTCAAACACAAGTAATTGGGCTCAATAGTTGGTAATTGGATGCAACTTAATGGCCTGTGATATACAGGAGGTCAGACTAGATGATGTAATGGTACTTTCTGGCCTTAAACTGTATGAATCTATGAATGAATAAAAGGAAGTGAACCCGATTCTTATTTATGTATTTATTGCATTATTGGCATTTATGTGGTTCTTTAACAATATATATTACAAAAGGGAATGTATTTGTTTGTAAAGTGTTTGGTGTCTAAACAGAGCGATTAAAAAAAGGGTCTCTCTAACATCCATAGCATTGTGAAATATCCAGAGAAAGTGTATGCTATCAGACAGATGATTCACTGTTGGAAGATACCTGCAGATCAGTATGATATCAGATGTGCATATATGTATATAAAATAATTATACACATCACAGGTTGGGAGATGTATCTATAAATAGCATGCCCATGCTGTGCCTTGAAATGTGTGTTTCACGTCAGTGATTCCCTTTATTATTTTCAAATTATCAAAATGAAATATTTTGATTGACCCAAACCAAATTATTTTTGTGACTTTTGGTTTACAAACATTTTTGAGATTTTTTTATTTTTCATTTCAATTTGAGATGGAAAAATTTCTGAAATCTCAAAAATTTTCATGACAGGAAAACCTTTTCCTGCCTAGCTCCTCTATTTAATTAATAACAGTCCATTTTGTAAATGGACTCAGCAGAGACTCAAGAATGAATGGACTTGGATCTTGAACTGTTAGCTTGCTTCTACAGGTGGCCTCACTGAAGCAGAGTTTAGAAACATTGGCAGGACGGTGTGAAGAAGCTTGTATTTTTGTCACCCATGCTATGTACTTATTTTGTGGATTCATAAATTAGGCCAGAGGATGCCATTATGATCATCTAATCTTTACTGTTGCATAACACAGCACGCAGAATTTTATCTGATAACTTGTGGTTGAATGAAAGGATTTATTTTAGAAAGATCTCCAGTTTTGATATAAAGACTTCAATTTGTTCCAATAGTTAATTTACCCTCATTGTAAAATTTGCATCTTATTTCTAATTTGAATTTTTCTGACTTCAAGTGTTAGACCCTTGCAAACATTATTGTCTTTGCTGCTAGATTCAAGAACCCATTAGTAGTTTGGTCACCATAGCTACTTCTGTCATGGTCTGAAAAAACTACACACCTGACCAGCATAGCTGTGCTGACCTAGCCCATCATAGACACAGCTATGTTGATGGGAGAATGCTTCTGTCAGCATAGCTGCTGCTGTTTGCAGAGGTGGTATTTCTACACCAATTGAAAAACCTCTGCCATTGGTGTAGGCTGTGTCTACATATGAGATTATGCCATTATTATACATTATGGATTATAGCTATCATGCCAGTATATTCTCCATAGTATAGACATATCCTCAGATGAATCAAATACCTTTTTCCTGTGTAATTACAGATTGCAATCAAGTAGTCTCTTAATCCTCTCTCTCTTTGATTAAATTAAATAGATTGAGCTCCTTTAGTGCTCATTATAAGGCACATTTTCCATACTGAATAATTTTGATGGCTCTTTTTGAATTGTCTCCAACTTTCAATATCCATTTGTATATGTGGACACCAGAACACAAGAACGGCCCTACTGGGTCAGACCAAAGGTCCATCTAGCCAAGTATCCTGTCTTCCAACAGTGGCCAATACCAGGTGCTTCAGAGGGAATGAACAGAACAGGTAATCCTCAAGTGATCCATCCCCTTTCGCCCATTCCCAGTTTCTGGCAAACAGAGGCTAAGGACTCCATCCCTGCCCATCCTGGCTAATAGCCATTGATGGACCTATTCTCCATAAATTTATCTAGTTCTTTTTTGAACCTTGTTGTAATCTTGACCTTCACAACGTCCTCTGGCAAAGAGTTCCACAGATTGTTCCACAAATACTTCCTTTTGTTTGTTTTAAACCTCCTGCTTATTATTTTCATTTGGTGACTCCTCGTTCTTGTGTTATGAGAAGGAATAAATAACACTTCCTTAATTACTTTCTCCACACCAGTTATGATTTTATAGATCTCGATTGTATTCCCCTTAATCCATCTCTTTTCCAAGATGAAAAGTCCCAGTCTTATAAATCTCTCCTCATATGGAATCTGGTCCATACCCCTAATCATTTTTGATGCCCTGTTCTGTATCTTTTTCAATTCCAATCCATCTTTTTTGAGATGGGATGATCAGATCTGCATGCAGTATTCAAGATGTGGACATACCATGGATTTATATAGAGGCAATAGGATATTTTCTGTCTTATTATCTATCCCTTCCCAAATGATTCACAACATTCTGTTCGCTTTTTTGACTGCTGCTGTCCATTGAGTGGATGTTTTCAGAAAACTATCTACAGTGAATCCAAGATCTCTTTCCTGAGTGGTAATAGCTAATTTAGACCCTATCGTTTCATATGTATAGTTGGGATTATGTTTTACAATGTGCATTACTTTGCATTTATGAACATTGAATTTCATCTGTCATTTTGTTGCCCAGTCACCCAGTTTTGAGAGTGTGTTCCAGTAATGCCCTGCACAGTACTGTATAAGTAGGTAATACAATCTCCCTATTCTTGCCCATTATTCCCTTGTTTATACATCAAGGATTGTGCTATCTCTTTTTGCTCTTTCACATGGGGAGCTTATATTCAGCTGGTAATAAATAGAAGACTTCAATTTCCAGGATGTCAATTCTATTACAAATGCCAAATTCATTTAAAAATAATGGACATGAGATGATCTGAAATCAGGATACTGTATCTCTAATATATGCAGAGGCATATCATATAGTTGAGGCAGTGCCATAAAGTACTGCAGGAAACTTTCAGATAAATCAGCTTTAACACAAATAATTTAATTTTCACTTATTTGTCTTTTTGCTGTAATTCCTAATAATATTAATAAATAATAATAATTAATAATATAATGTTAACACATCTTATATAGCACACACATCTGTTTTAGCCAATACATTTTTCTTCCTGTTGGCTCATTCAATGAAATCATAATGCTGACATTTTGATGACATAATTATTTCCATGGTAGTAGATTCCTGCTACAAACATGGAATTCTGACCTGTGAATGATTAAGTGGTGCAAACTGGGATATGAGGATGAAAGCACCTGTTTAAGACCAAAATTTTGAAATAATTGCTTTGAATGTAAATAGTTTTTTTCCAAGTTTGTTCCAGTTTAAATTCAAGAGGACTATTAATAAAATTACCTTTTATTTTTGGCAGGCACAGTCACTGGCATCATCTTTGTCCACACGACAGCTATTACGAATTTGTCGTCGGCTATCGCAGTATCCAGATGAAAGTCTCTACCATGCTGTCAATAAAGCCTGTCTTTCCAGGTAGCCATGCTAATTTTACTGTGAAAGTTTAAGGTTCAAAGAAACAATTGGTAATATGCTAAAAAGATGGTTTAATTTTTTTTAAAGGAGTTAGACATTAAAAGTAGAACTGCTACTATTCCGATCCTCCTTAATCAAAGAATGTTAGATTTCACTTCTATGGAATTCCCAGATTTCAAACATCATTTGAAACAAATCATTTAGTACTTCTTTCTAATCTATGTGTGTGTGTGGCATATGCTTAATGACTTAATAGAAATAGGTCTTCAGAACTAATGATTGTCAAAAGTGTGATGCTGTCTCAAAGATAAAATATTACTCAGGATTGTATTAATGGAATACAATGTGGTTAGGTGTCAGTTGGAGGTTTGTATTTAGTTTTAGGCATTGCATTTTTTAAAAAAGTTGTAGACAACTCAGATTTTGCAAAGAAAGGCAACAGCAGTTATAAAAAGTTCTGAAAATATGAGTAACGAAAATCTAAGGGCCAAATTCTCCAAGGTACTGAGAATCTTAAGCTATCCAAGCCTGGGGCCTGTATGATCTGGGATCAGTCACATCTGAAGGATCTGGCTCCAATTAACTGTGGAAGGAACAAGGTCATTGTCCCCTCAGCATCCTAACTCATTCGTCATTACAGCTTCTTCACAGGAATCCCACATAACAATGTAGTGCTTTAAAATGAGAATTTATATTAATATAAATTTTGGGACTGAAATGTAGATTAAGTCTAAAGGATACTTGGCTGCTACAACTTTCCGTATGTTGTGATTGTATTTTTTTTTTTTTTTACTCATATAACTTTGGAATTAGGAGTTATTGATGTGGGGAAAGGAAACTGGATAATTTCCAATAGCACAAGGTCCCATTTCCTTTGCTAAGCACAGATAGAGTAGGTGAGGAGTTGGAAACTATCAGAGTGGGACAGGATTTGGTATTATTTAGGGCACGAAGTCAGGGTGAAGTGTCACGTTGATCTTGGAAGACAAAAAGAACCCTGAGAAAAGTAAAAACTGACCTTCCTTTTCCCCCCCTCCTTGGTTTAGGTTTTTGCCGAATCTCGCAAGATCAGCTTTACATAAAAATCTGCTGGATTCAGGGATTGAGATAAACCCAGATGATATTAGGAAACAAGAGGAAAAGGATTATAGTTGTAAGCTTCTGTCACTTTTTTTGTTTTTAATCTTTCATGAACATTACTCAACTGTTTGAACACAAAGAGATGTATTAAATGTTCCCTTAATTAAGTGTGCCCTGCTTTAGATACATCCCTTAGCTGTTGTCTTGCTAAAGAATGTACCTATATTTCTCTACACAAGTTCTCTAAATTTTCATAACTGTAGAACTTCCTAAATCTAAGTGATTCTTTATCGTAGCCTGGCCTGTGGAATTTTGTGTGTGACCTTTACATTTTTAAGTCTCCCAGATCAATGCGGCCCTTGTTCACTTCGCTTTATTGGGTCACTTTGCTACCTTCCTCTGTTAGCATTCTTGACAACTGCATGTGTCATCCTTCTTGTTGTCCCGGCTTACAATTTTTGTGTGATTGAGTCTTCTAGATCTTTCTCCATTGCAGCACATCCTCCACCTCCCCAATATTCTGTGCATCCTCCTCTTTATTATGACCCAAATAAGCTCTTCTCGTTCATTATTGTGTTTGCAAAAGTCCTTGGTCATCTCTCACTCTGATTATGGCAATCTGTCTCTAGTCTGGCTTTCCCTCTTCTTTTCTCTGTACTATACAAAATATTACTGTTATAGACAACTTCCTCTCCCATCACTCTGATAACATTTCTTTCCCCTCTTTGGTTCTGTCTCTTACCACATAAATTTTGTGCTCTACCCCTGCCCCCCCTTAACTTTGTACATATCATTCCCGCTTTCATCTTTTATCTCGCTTCCTATCTTCCCCCCACCCCCCCAATTTACTCCTCTCTATCCTCTGGCCTTCCTGTTTCCATCTTTTTTTCTTACATTCAGCTTCATGTTTTCTGTCATGTACCACAGAGTCTGTCACTTCCTGTCCACTAAATCCTTCTTTTCAACTTATTTTATTTTCTTCTAGCCTCACTAGTACTCTCTTTGCTGTTCTTCTCCTGCACAGTTGTTGAGAGTTTTGTTTTACATGTGTTTGTCTTGTCTGTTTTCATTGCTAGATCTTTAAAACAGGGGACATGACTTAACATATATTTGGAAAATGCTGTACCAATAAAAATGTCTAAGTTACTGTATGTAGTAATGCAGCCTCTCTTCAGTTTCAAAACATATGTGGTATAAAATTGGGGCAAAGTACTAACTTCATATAGGTAGGATAGTTTGAATTATAGTAATATGACTAGAGAGTCATTCCGTTGCATTCAAAGTTTAGTTTTTTGCAAAACTGACACTAATATGCAAACTGTATATTACTTTATAAATCTGATTGAACCTGATTCATTAACAATGTGCAACATTAGAACTACCAAAAATACAGCAGATTTAATAAATTCATGTTCATATTACCAGCAATTTTGTAACTCTGCCATTTGCAAAACCATAGCAGAGTTAAACTAAACAAAATAAAAACAAACAATGGAGAGCAGTTTCTCAGTATTACAGTTCAGGTTTATCCAACCCAACAGGATGTCTGAATAGAGGAAAAGGGCAAGCATCTGTGGGAGGCAGAGTTGACTGTCTGAAACTGCTGTGTTGTAGCGTAACTCCTGGTAGCAGACTATTGTGGTTAGCCAATACAGTGGTTTTAATTATTTTTCTCTCCAAACTACTTCTGAATGTTTCCCCAACATATGTAAATTTAGCCACTTTTCACCGACATTTTAAATGTGCCTATTTTGTGTTATTAAACCATTTGTATAAAATGTGCTGAATAGAGAAACCAACAGTGACTTTATCTTGCCTAAAGTTTAAAGGAAATGACTGGCATGCTGTTTCTCCAAGGGGTGAGTACAGTCAAACAGTTTTAATGGCATTCAATGATTAGAGGAAGGGAGTACCAAGTTAAGGCTTCAGCCAAAGCAGCTGTCACAATTTGCAGTGTTCTTTCTGATACTTGTCCCCCTAACATCACTAATTTGTCACACATTGTAATGGAACTCATTTTAAGCCTTAGAGCTTTATGCTATTCCTTTTCTGTCCTCTTTCTTCCGAAAGCTGGAAGCTTTGCTGTACCCAACATTGCAACAAATGTATTCATTATCTCATTACCAGTATTGTTGACCCCATATCTGCAAATCAGTGTTATAAGCAATTCTTTGTTTTTCATAAAATGTATAGGTGAAATACATAATGGGTTTCTGAGGATTGGATCTGCCACCATGCCTGTTTATAACCCCAATGAGAAAATGAAAGTGCCTGATGTTCTCTTTTATGAGAACACCCAGGTTAGTGCACTTCTCTGACTCTACAGATGCAATAGAGTTTGTTAAACATTGTAGTAAAGATTTTTTTAAAGAGCATGTTTGTGAAGTGGTTGCATCAGGCTGACACAGTGATCCTTGAAAATTTTTAATCTTGTGGGTAAATTTGGTGCTCATTTCAGATGACTAGAGATCAAGCTTCTTAACCATCCCTTTGTGAAGAGATTATAAAAATCTTGTAGAACTTTCATAAAAAGTAAAGAAACAACTATTGAACCTAGATTTTGTTTATAGTGAATCAATAAAGTACTGTGTTGAGAGGTTTTATTATTGCAGCTTGCCTAAGCCACTATTCTTATAGGAAAACAGTTCCTTTTTAAGATCCTATTTTTAGAAGTTTATAACTTGAAGTTTTGCAGCTTGCAGTACACAATTTGGATTAGGAATTACTTGTATATATTTTTAAAATACAAAAACAATTACATTTTTGAAAACCTATCACTGTTCATAGTAATTTTATTTGTAACACTTTTTTAATACACAAACAATATGCTTATTAACAGCATACTGAGCCAAATCATAGACTGATGCACTCCTGTTTAAATACATTTCAGTTATTATTCTAAAATGGAATCGCTAGAGTGCAGAAGTACAACAAAAGTTGCTGCAGCATACTTTTCCTCCATTTATGTAGTCTGTGCACTTTCATTGGTTCTGAGTGTCTAACTTGTATAATCACTGTATAATATTCTTAATAACTACATTATGTGCAAGTCCCAGGATTCTATATTATGTGCAAGTCCCAGGATTCTAATTGGCTGACATTTTTAGCTAATCAGAGTGCAAGAATTGCTCGAGAACAATGCTGTATATATACAAATCTTTAATATGGCTACTAATGGTTAAAATTTCTGCTCTGTACTCACAATTATCATGCTATTTGGTGTTAATAGAAATGTTGTTTCAGCATCTCACACTGTTCACCTGACCCAGAAAAATTCCAGAATATATATGAAGGGAAAGAGAATAAGAAAAATAACAAAAAGCAAAGAAGTGGGTCTGTGAACATGCTATGAAAGGGGAAGTGTTTTTCTCTAGCAAAGGTAGGTCCACTGCTCTTCACTAGAGAGGGCAGGTGTCTGGTCACCAGAGCACTGAAGTGTCACCTGTCAGTCCAGGGTATGCTTAACCATAGGGCCTGCCGCTGAGTGAATCTCCTGAATGCTTTGCCTTCCAAAGGCAGTTCCTATGAAGTGTTTGCCTATTAGCACTAGCTTTTAGAGCCTTGGCAGGGCCTCTTCCTTAGGGAGTTTCCTTTCCTTCATTTTTTCATATCCTTTTCTTTCTTTTCCCCCTCATTTGCTGGTCCTCTGCAGAGCAGAGAGTGCAGCCTCCACTGCATGGGCCCTGCTGGCAATGTGAATTTGTGAGAATCTTCTTAATTTTTCCTCGTAAAATTCGATGTTTGAGGTTTTGTTCTGTGCTATCATTTGAATAAAGTACTTTAACTTTGGGACTCTCACAGATGAAATCCTAAACCCTAGAACAATGCTCTTGTGTGTGTGCTACTCTTTCCATTTTCTTGTTCAAGGAGACAATAATTGCAGTGATTACAAATTGAAAGTACTGCAAAAATCTGAACCTGACCTATGTTAGAATATTATTTATCTGCTTTGTTTAGGTGTCACATTTTTGTTAAACATGTTGAATAAAGGAAATTGTCCCAAATCTATCTTCCTAAAAAACTGTCAGAAAGTAACATATTACCAACTAAAAATTAGTTTCCTTCTTTAGTCCTGCATTGCCAGCTCCCACCCCAGTGTGACACATTAAAGTGCTCTGATGATGATTTCACAACCATAAAACTCTGCTGGAGAATGAAACTGGCCTATGGGTAATAAAGCAATATATTCCATTATTGCGTGATGTCGTTAAAAACCCAGCATTAAGTTATGCACACTTGCCCCCAAAACATTTCATGTTCCAGTGGGGTTTCAGCATTGCTGTGAAATCACAGCATGCTGCAACTGAAGATGTGGTACTAAAGCTGTAGCCAGCTATCTAAACTGGGCTGCATATTGTGAACCTCAGAAGAAGAACAATGATTTTTAGATATGTGCTAAATGTCCCAATCAGCCTAGCTATTGGGGGGCATTGAATATGTATTGCCAAAGCTAGTGGAATTTTTACATTTCCATTTGCAAATCTCTTATATAAACATGACGTGATTGTAAGTGTTCTCTGTATATCTTACTACAATACTAGCTTGGACCGTGTTGCTAGGAAAATTAGACAATTTCTAATGAGTACTTGCATTTATTGTGCAAAAACAGTTGTTTGAGGGAAACAACTTGAGCACAGTTATTTATATAATTTAAGATTTGTTTGTTTAAATGAAGAAATGTGAGGAAGTACTCCCGTGTTTTTAGTAATTAACTCAAAGTGTAATGGGCATGGCTTGCTGGGATACATGATGTTAAATCTAGACTAAAACTAATCTGGTCAGCTGTAAATTTACAGTGTATGCGTAAATACAGTAATTTGTCTTCAAGCCTTCTCCCCTACTCCTCAAAAATGATGCTGCATTTGATAGTCTCTTGACCTGGGTAGTTAGGATTTTGCATTATTAAGCTTTGATTATAAGCATCATTAAAATATTGCCTTTTGTTCTGGTCTAGAGCGATTTGAAAATCAAAACAGCTTTTGCAGTGTTCTAAATTGAATATTTCTGTATACTCAGTAATAATGCATGAGTTACTATTTCAAGAAGCAAATACCAATGATGAGATGATGATGCTGAAAGAAAAAAATATTATGTTACATTTATGTAAAGACAGTTATTCCTTTTTTCTAAGTACCCTGTCTGACCTACTTACAGATGACCTATTTTCACTAGATACAGAGGATACACAAGATTTTGATGCTAGTAAAGCAGCCTGCATTTTTCATGTTATCAAGCTCCTTAGATGATTACATTATTTTTATTTGCAACAAATCTATTTATTTGGAGCAAGTTTAGGTTGATATTTGTTTTCAAGTACATTACTAATTGTACATGTTAGAATGTTTTATAACATTTAGTTAGTATTAAATATATCAAGTATTTTAACAGTGGCTGTGATTAATCAGTCTAATTCTGAGATTGTGAGAAATGCAGTATTGCCACACACTTTTGATTTGGGATGGATTTTCTTTGTTTTTTTTCCTGGAAAATAAACTGTAATTGGAATAGAAACTTGTATTTGAAATCAATGTCTCACCTTTAGGTGATATAAATGTGTGTAATTATAAACATATTGGATCAAATTCGTCTCTTGACTTAGTGGAGTTCTACCAGAGACAAATTTGACCATTGGGACTTTTCTTCACATAACACAAAAAATGTTCCTATTCGTTCTTGATTATTGTAGTTTGCTGTAATCTATTGCATGCTCTTTCCTCTCCAAAAGTTTGAGTAAAAGATGGACTTTGCTGCATGCCTTGAAGTTCAACAAATTTAAACTATTTTGATCCAATGCAGGATGGGGGAGAGTTCCAAAGTTGTGGGTATTTCTGGAGAATGATTTTTCCAGCCACTTTCTTTCTTTTATACTTGTGGGGGGGCTTCCAGCTCAAGAGTCTTCTCTAGGTACTGTTATGGACATAACTATAGTCATCTAAATTTGAGGTGACAGGGCTTGGTTTTGCAGTCGTAAAATCTGTGACCGAAAGAAACAGTCATAGTTTCTAGGCTAGACAGATCTCTAGCATCCATCTCTGCTGGGGCTCTGGGGTCCCCCACTGCTGGCTGGGAGCTGCAGGGGCCCCGGCAGCTAGGAACTCCAAGGTTCCCTGCTCTCTGCGGCTTGGAGCTGCGGGGGCTCCCCACCACCCTCGGCTTGGAGGTCTGGAGACCCCCACTGCCTGTGGTGGCTTGGAGTTCCCCAGCTCGGAGCTGCAGGTTCCCCCATTGCCCATGGTAAATTGGACCCCCACAACCTCCACAGCCGCCCAGCCAACCACGGGGGGTGGGGGAACCCCGCAGCTCCACTCTGTCGTGGGCTGAAGTCACAGAGGTCTCTGAAAGTCATCGATTCCATGACTTTTGCAACCTCTGTGAGAAAATCGTAGCCTTAGTCATTGTTAAACTCAAGGTTTTGTCATGGTTATTGTAGTAAAACTCATGGACATGTTGCAGGCAATAAAAATTCATGGAAGCCCATGATCTGTCTGTTACTTATACTAAAAAAATGGGGAGGTTGACTGTAGGGGAGGGAATGACAGCTCCGGGGCTCCCTGCCACCCCTAGCAGTGGCTGACAGCTCCAGGGAGCTTGTGGCGGCTCAGAGCCCCTGGGATTCTGCCACTTGCGATGCCCAGGCCAGCAGCTCGGGGCTGAAGAAAATGTCATGGAAGTCTCTGAAAATCATGGAATCTGTCACCTCTGTGACAAAATTTTATCTTGGTGATTATAGAGACAAGGTGGGTGAGGTAATATCTTTTATTGGACCAACTTCTGTTGCTGTTAGAGACAAGCTTTCAAACTACTTGAAGAAGAACTCTGTGTCTGAGAGGTACTCTGAGCATCCCAGCTAAATGCAAGATGGAACAGAGTGTTTAGCATAGTAGTTATTCACATATTCTAAGGGACCATTGAAGGTAGAGTGGCACCTCTGCAGTCAGAAGACAAAAAGAGAATGTTAGTAGGTTACAGCTTGTTGTAATAAAATAAGCCATAAATCCAGTGTCTCTGTTCAGTCCATAGTTTTTATTGTCTAGAAGAGTTATGAATTTAAGCTCCCAAGCTTGTCTTTTGAAAGTATTGAGTAGATTTCCTTTGAGGATGAGGACTGGTAGGTCAGATAGAGAGTGATTGCTTTGTGAAAAGTGTTCACCACAGGTGATAGGGTGTCTTAGTCTTTTATCATTTTCCTTTGTGAGTTCATTCAAGAATATAGTAATTCTCTGGTTTCACCCACACAGCTTTATCGGGGCATTTAGTGCACTGGATGAGGCACACCACATGCTGTGATAGGCATGTGCAGGATCCATGGATCTTGAAAGGTGTATTGTCGGGGGTGGAGATATGTCTGCAGGTTTTGCATCTGTTCTGACAGAGTCTGGTGCTTCTTTGAGTTGGTGTGTCTTGGTCTATGGGGAGCTTGCTTCTGATGATGAGTTTGGAGAGGTTTGGGAGGTTGTTTGAAGGTCAGAAGAGGGGGTTAAGGAAAGATTTGTTTCGGGATGTGATCCACATAGAGTGCGGCTTGTACTTGTTTAATGATGCCCTGTATGGATTCCAGTGTGGAGTGGTATGGGACAATTAGGGGTGTGCAGGTGGCAGGGGTTTTAATTCTGTATTGAAGCAGGTTTTCTCGGGGTATTTGGGTGGCCCGTTCCATGATGCAGTCTACATACATACAGTCATTACATCAGTCCTTGCACTGTGGCTGACAAATATTAGCCCACCATACTAAAGGGAAATTCATTCTGAAGAGTTATTGAGAAATACAGAAATCAGACACCTAACGCCGGTCAGAGTGCAGGATAGTATATCAATGGAGTTAAAAACTGTACATCTTTGTTTGTTACTGAATAGATTCCCTCTGCTCTGATTGAGACAATTCTGTTTCATTAGACTAACAAATAAATAGATATAGATAAGGGTTCTGGTGAAAAATACTTTAAGTAGTAATCTTGCATTTATTTTGTGTGTATAAGCACAGTATTTAAAATTCTTGTTTTCTTTGTCTCTAGCATATGATGGTGATGGAGGATATGCTAAAAGACTTTTTGCTGGGAGAACACCTTCTTCTAGTTGGCAACCAGGTAAGTTAAAAATCTCTCTCTTTACAGTGTGTGGACCACATTCACCATTGGTATAAGCAAGTGAAACTCTTTTGCTTTGTTGAAGTTGCATCTATCGTGCCATTGATAAATCTTCAGTTTCATGTGCCTACATCTGAGAATGTTATTGCAATCTAGTTTTAAAATAAGTAACTAACTACAGAGAAATCTAAACCTAAAAAGACAAGTATACTAGTATCGTGTATAAATATATAGCCTTATTTGAAAGGTACCTTAAATTATTTCTGTGCAGCAACATAGAAAACTGACTGTATATCAAATTCAATCACTTCAGGTGTTCTTAAGAGTTGATAAGGACTCTTTCTTTTTGTCTGATTAATCCTGCTCAGAATTCAGGGCATGGGGGGGGGGGGTTGTGTCCATAAAACACAGCTTGTTGATCACTGTCAGCACAGAAGTTTAAGTAACAAGAGGCTAGATATTAGGAATTAATCCAGTTGACATATGTTAAATATTTTTAAAAGCAGCCACATTAAGATAAGCCTGCTTTTGTGCCATGTACACTATTACTTTCCCATTCAAGGTGCCAAGGTTTTCATCTTCTGCTTGCTTGCAAACCTTGTAATTAAAAAAAAACTATCCTTTTCTATTCATTTAACTTAAATTAAAAGTTTAATCTATGATTAGAAACTAAGTCTGATGTCACTGTTTTGTGTGATCTGTTTGATAGGGACTGAAAGATTAACTCTACCAGCATTTCTTTAGGACTATAACACACATTTGTCTTTCACTTTCTATAATATAGGATCAGTGGTGATTTGTGTGTTTGGGGTAGGAGAGGACACAATGTGTTCAATTAGTTGAAGGTTTTTGTGTCTGTATGTGAGCAAGAGAGAGACAAACTATACAGCGAATAACTGCAACATTTAGGGGTTCATCCCAGACCAGTAGGGGGTTGTCACCACCTACCCTGTAGCCCTGGTTGCCTTTGCGCTGTGCAGTTTTGGCTCACCTCCCTGATACCAGCAGCATTCTCCCAAGCACAATAGCTCCAGCATGGCTTTCCCCACCCAGGTTACTCCATGCAGTGTGACACCAACAGCCCTTCCAGTCCTGAGTTTCCCGAAAATCATCTCTCCTGTTGAATCCAGTCCCACGCAGTGGAACACACACTAAACCTTATTAAGCTTGCTGCTCCTTTAAAGAGAGAGTGCACAGTACCAGCCTGCTAGCTTGGCTGAGGGTTTCACTCTTCAATTTAAAACACTACACTGAGATGATTGGTTGTGTAACAGAACAAGAGTGAGTTTATTAACAAAGAACAGATATTTAAGTGACACCAAGTAGAAGTGATTGGGATAGAAATGATTACAAACAAAAGTAAAATATGCTTCTAAGACTAAAACCTTACTTAACAAACTAGAGTGTTTTGTTCAAAGTAGTTTTCTCACCACAGTGACAAACCAGTGGCCATCCCCCCACTGATTTGCCTGTTGGCTTTGTCTACCTTGCATGTAAATGTAATTTCATTGTCTCGCCTTGGTTAATTTATGTTGGAGATACCTTCAAGGAGGTGGAATCACATTCCTTTGTCTAGGACTGGGTGACTTAAGCCCTGCTTCCCAAACACATTTTACAAACATATTTCCAGCACATATTTATAATTTTTCATATATCATCCATACATACACTATGCAATAATATGAATGACTGGTATGTTGCCATTTCTCATATGATACCTTACATGACACCTTTTAGATACAGATTATAACAATAGTGAGTTGTGGTACACTGAGCTCGTCAGTCCAGCTAAGACTCACTGCTAGATACTAGGGAGACCTTAACCTTCTGGCTGTCACAGTACCTAACAGTTTTGATCAGTTTGTCTTTGCACGTGCACAGTGATTTCCCTTTAGATACCCGTGCACATCTCCCAAAGATTTCAGTGGGTTGGTATGCATCTTAGAGGAGAATCTGATCAATAATGTTAGTGTATATGCATGAGCTGTATCCTCCTTTTATCTGCAAAGGAAGGTGTACAAATTGATCAGAGAAGTCTTTTTTTTTTTATGTTCTTGGACCTTTGGGTTTCCTCTCTCCTCTCCTATTTTCATCACCAAAAGCCACCACCACAGTGAGGAATTTCTTGAAGCTCCTCAGTCATCTGGCAGCATGTATGTATGTGGTACAGCATGCAAGGCTGAGGCTCAGACCTTTCCAGGCCTGGCTGGCATCAGACTGTTGGCCAAGGCATGACAGTCTGGACAAAGATGGTCACCCTCCCTGTGTCAGTTCTTGAATCTTTCCAGTAGTGGCTCAATCCACAGAAGATATGCGCAGGAGTCCCCTTCACCAAGCCCCAGCCCTCCCTGTCCCTGGTGACAGATGCATCAGCATTGGAGTGGGGTGCTCACTTGGGAGAACTTTAGACCCAAGGTCTCTGGTTGCAAGATGAGCTCTCACTCCACATCAATTTCAAGAAGCTGAGAGTAGTCCACCTGGCATGTCAGACCTTCCAGGCGCACTTGCAAGGGAAACGAGCAGAGGTGATGATGGACAACACAACTGCGATGTTTTATATGAACAAGCAGGGTGGAGCTCGTTCCTCTCCTCTGTGTTGGGAAGTCCTCAAGCTGTGGGACTTCCCTATAGCCCACTCAATTCATAGCATCCTACCTCCCAGGTTCTCAGCATGAGTTGGCGGACTATCTTAGCAGATCCTTTCATAATCACAAGTGGTCTATTCACCCGGACGTGGTGAACAACATTTTCCAAAGGTGTGGAGATCCCTGAATCGACCTCTTTGCCACAAAGAGCAACAGAAAATGCCTCCAGTTCCGTTCCTTCCAGAATCACAGTCCGGGCTCCCTCACAGATGGATTCCTCCTCCCTTGGACAGACCACCTGTTGTACGTATTCCCACCATTTCCACTTGTCAACAGGGTTCTGCCCAAGATCCACAGGGAAAGGGCTGCGGTCATTCTGGTAGCATCAGCCTGGCCCTGTCAGCACTGGTAAATCACGCTCCTGGAGCTATCACTGGACACCCCAATCTCGTTGCCCCTGCTTCTGGACCTGATCACCCAAGACCACGACCACTTCCATCATCCCAGCCTCAAGTCTCTTCAACTCAACTCTTGGAAGCTTCATGGTTAAACCCGACTGAGCTAATGTGCTCTGAGGCTGTTAGGGAGGTCCTACTTGGCAGTAGGAAACCCTCCACCAGGGCCACCTACCTAGCCAAGTGGAAAAGATTGTCAATCTGGTGTTCTCAAGTTCACACTCTCCCGATGCAGGCACCTATACTTCTTATCTTAGACTACCTACTACATTTGAAACACAGGGCCTCTCAGTATCATTTCTCAAGGTCCATCTGGTGGCCATTTTGGTGTTCCATCCAGGAGCGGCTGGCCGTTCGGTCTTCGCCAACCCAATGGTCCCTCATTTTCTGAAGGGTCTTGACAGACTATACCTGCAGGTTAGACAACTGATCCCAACTTGGGACCTTAATCTGGTCCTGTCCAGACCTTTAGTGTCTTTACTAATTTCCAATTTTTGGCAGAAGGGAGAGAAATTATGTCCATGAAAAATGTTTGTGTATGGTGTGTGTGCATGCATGCATGTGTACGCACGTGTATATACATACACACGCGCACACACCCCTAACGGTTTTGCCAAACGTCTAAGTTTGCTTGTATGTATAAAATTTACTGAACAGTTTTTCAGGGAAGGAAATTGTCAGAACTGCTGGATTTTAGAAGCCATATCAATGGAGATGCCAATTTCTTTAATTTCATTGCCCTTAATATGGAATCTAAGCAAATATGAACAGTCCTGAAGCGACCAAACAAAACTTGCAATGTTTCAAGTGTTTTCTTTCCTTTTCGAGAGAGAAAGCGCACACGAAAGCAAAAAGTAAGAAGTCACAAGGCTTCAGCTCTCCATTATTTCATAATCCTAAAGTACTAATATATTCAGTCTAGTGTTGGAGAACTGAACTACTCTATTTTATACTCACTTTTTGACACATGCCCAGTACAAGCTATTCAGACAATTAGTTGAAGACATTGCTTAGGCTATGTCTACACTGCGTATCTTACAGCGACACAGCTGTGCCGCTACAGTGGCGCCACTGTAAGGTCTCCCATGTAGCCACTCTTTGCTGGTAGGAGAGAGCTCTCCTGCCAGCAGAATGAACCTCCCCTTCCCCACAATGAGTGGCAGTAAGTTCGTCGGCAGGAGAGCATCTCCACTGACAAAGCATTGTCCCCACCGGTGCTTTTCCTCAGTAAAACTTTTGCTGGTTTGGGGGGTGTTTTTTTTTTTCACACCCCCGATGGACAAATTGCAGTGTAGACATAGCCTTAGTGTCTGTTGATCCCTAAGAGGCCCTCTTTGAAGGCTTAATAAATATACAGAAATGCTTCATAACAAACTATATCTGTTTTGGTCCACAAGGACTCTTTATTTTCCTCATTCAAATTCCTCCTTAAAGTTCACCTCTGTCAGGACATTTACTAGTAACTAAAACAGAATGGTTGTATGATAATCTTCTTGGGTCAGGTTAGGTACAACTGGCATCAATGGCAGTGGTTCTGCCCTGGCTTGAGGGCAGTGTGACCCTTGCGATCCACGAAACATTCTTTACCACTTCATAGCAAAGGCAGAGGAGTCATGTTTTAAATCTTATCTGTTCTATAGTGTCTTGCTCAGATTATTCACTGCTTCATGTAACTGAAGTTTCAAAGTAGATGGCCAGACTCATGGATTCTAAATTCAATTTATACCTCTTTGCTTGACTAAGCACACTGACCGTGATGTACAGTGCACTTGCACAGTTCTCTGCCTGCATAGACTGTCTGTAATGCAGTCTGTACCAGCATAGCAGGTAGCATAATAGAGAAAAGGGGTATGGCCAGAAGGAAATGGGTGGTTATGTGGGTATTCCCAAAATTATGGGTATCCTCTTCATTATTCTGCTCATAAAGAGGACAGAAAACCACAGCATGAGTTAGAGCAGTTCAGCTGCTGTATGTGACTGAGGAGTGGGACTCCGAGATGCATTGGAGAACATTCCACACCAGCCCTGCTCACCAGTGCTATTATCTGTTAATGACCACAGACACACATGCTCCCTGTTCCTCCAGGCCTTCCATTTTCCCACTTCATTGCAGTTTTCATTGCTGAAAATTGTCAAATCAAAGGGGCTGTTTGAGCCTGTGGTGGCTGTCCGCCCCTTGAAAATTGACAACACTTTTATCATCAATATAAATCATAAGCCAATTTCTATCCTGCTTGAGTGCTCATTTAACTAGCATTAAAAACTATTTTTAAAATAAAAATGTAATATTTAAAAGTATACCTTTTCCATTAAAGAGTTATTAAAGCAGGTTGGAAAATGGCTTGGTACATTTTATACCGGACTTTCATAATCCCAATGGTCACTTTTCAGCAAGAAGCAGGGCAGTGATGACCAGCAGGAGGCTCAGAAATGCTAAACGTAGTTTAGATTATTTCTAAATACAGCAATTTCAACATTTTGAATTTCCTCAATTCTCAGGTGGGCTTGAGGATTTGCTAGTTAACATTTCTACACTGGGTCTACTATTATTATTTTCTCTTCAGAAATGCTAGGCACTTTGCATATCTATAAGATAGGTCTCTGCCTTAAAGAGTGTGCAATCTAAATAAACAGCATATAGACAAAAGAGGAGGAGGGTAAAAGGTACAACGTGTTTTAAAGATGTAGCATACTCTAAAAGTGCTAAATGTCATTGTTAATAATTTAAACGAAGACCATCACAAGCTCAGTTGGTAGCAATTTCTATTTCTCTTGCACTTAGTGAGAATTGTAAAGTAAGCCAGCAGTAAGTAGGTAGTTCAAAAATGTATTAATGATTTTAAAAATGTAACTGCCTGTAGAAAAATACAATAATTTGTCTTCTCTATGAAACTATGAAATTGGCATCCAGCCTTATGCGAGGCCTTACTTTAGCTGATGGAGATGTGACCTTACATTACTTGAAAAATTATAAAAGGAGTACTTTTGCGAATACAGACTAACACGGCTGCTACTCTGAAACTTGAAAAATTATGCTCTTACTAGAAATAAATTTTAGTGTGAGGAAATTAATAAAACAAATGATTGACTCTTTCTTTAAGGTATTTCAAAGGCCGTGTTCTACAGAAAACTTGACCATGTTTCCTTCAAAGATAGTATTCTTCTTCCAATCTAATTACATACACACTTGTGGAGAAACCAGGAATACCATAATGGCATGTAACACTGAACAAAACTCAGAATAGCAAATGTATATTGTTTACTTTGTTTTGTGGAATGTGACAGGGTGCTGAGCAGCGAGACTGCAGAATCAGCCCCCTGCCACACCATTTAAGTGAATAAAGTGAAGCTGACTGGAAAGAGCCTGTCCTAATTGGGGACTGAGAACCCAATTAGCCCAGGGCTATATAAGAGGCTGGGAAGAAGGAAGCCTGGGTGGTGGGATGGCAGGAGAGCGAGGGAGTGCAGGCAGGGAGAAAGCCCTTCCCTCTTGGGTTCAGACACAAGGAACCCAGAGCTGTGTACACTATGTGGTCAGAAGGTGGTGGGAACACAGACTTGTAAATAAAAGCACCAGTGGTTTCAGAACCAGAGGGTCACTGAGTGACTTTATCAGATGCAGAAGCCAGGAGGTCCAGCTGTGCTCTGCTACATGAAGCAATTAAAGGACTTTTTTTTTTTCTTCAATCTATTGCCTGTGAAGGAGGGCAGCTTCCTCTACAAAGGAAGAATGTACCACCTCAAAGAAGGCCTTGCTATTAACATAAAGGTGTGCTATATTTGCTATATGTGCTATATAGCTCAGGTGTGCTCTATTTCTGTCAGAATAGAAGAATGTACTAACGCTTGCTTTTCTCAGATATATTTATTAGGCTTAGCCAAAACTTCAATACAACTGTTATTTATTCATCCTGATTTGCATATATCTCTATTTTTTGATTAATGCATATTTTAAGCTTATATAGCGGAAATATTTCATACACAAGTGCTATGCAGATATCTCAGAAAAGAAGAACTAATTTATTCTTCTTGTGCTTCTGATAAGCTGATTGGTCATGTTCTTTGTGGGCGGTGATGTTAAATCTGGCTGATCCATGGGGGCAAGTTACATGAGATTGCAGGAATTATTTGTTACCTCAGTCTGCCCATAGAACAACCCAATATTTTCAGCCTTTTTATATGAAGTGTGTAGTTAAATTGCTGATTACTCTAGATATCAGTGTGTATATAAGAGAGCGAGCTTAATTCTTGATGCTTTAGTACAAGACTCAAGGAGGGTGGCTTTATGCCATCCTTATGCTCCTCAATCTCCACAGCTACCACAGGCTTGTTTCAGGGTTATTCTAACTTGGGTCCACTGATAACTTTTCCTAAGAGGCTGTTCCAACGTGCTGCAGTATTTTTTTTCCCTGCCCATGTCCCAACACATTCTTTATACCATGGAGGCCAGGTTAGGGTTGTGTAGAGCCAGCTGGCTCTTTCTCAGTTAGGATTTCCTCAGGAAGTCAGTTAAGCTGGCGTTAGTGGTCTCTTGATGGCACAACAGAACCTTATAATAGGCCTGGATCTGTCCCAAGTGTTTAGTTAAATCATTCCCTCTTGCTGGAAGATTGTTCTTAATAACAACAATAGTTTACACTTACATGAAGCTTTTGCATCCAGAGAGCTGATTTACAAACACTGTGTTAATCACTGAAGGACTCTGGTGAGGTATTCCCATTTTATAGATATGAAAATCTGAGGCAAACAGAGGTGATGACTTGTCATAGTGCGAGTCTGTGGGAGAGTCAGGAATAGAATGAAAGAGCTTTGACTCTGATTCCCTAACCATTTTTGCCAATCAAGGATTTTGTGAGGTATACCACAATATCTGTGCAGGCACATACTGTACTCCTTCAAGCAGCTAAGTTTAAAAGTTGACCAATCTTAACATTTTTATAATCATTACGATCTAGTGGGAAATGCCTGTTTCTAAATATTATATGCATATTTTAAAAATACATCATTCTTACTGATTTAAAATAAAGCTACAACAAAAAAGGGACTGTATTTGATGAAACACACAAAAAATGTCTAAGGTGAAATCTTGGCTCTACTGGAGTCAATGGCAAAACTCCCATTGACTTCAAGGGGCAGGATTTCACCGGTAGTGGTGTTAGTACTGCTCACTCCATTCTTTGGTGCTTTACAGCACCCATTTAGCATCTGAACATTCTTTTGGAAGCTAGGCATATTCTTACTCTCATCATTGGAAATGATAACTTAGAAAGAAGTTAACAAAAGGCAGCCATGTTGTCCTCTCCTCCATTAGAGAGATGAGGGGAAAACAACACAAAATTGTTTAGTAGTTGGGAAATATCTAAATTGCATATGTGTGAGTTCCTAAGTAGGGTGACCAGATGCTAAACACAAAATATCGGGACCGCCGCAGGGGGAGCGCCTTTTCAATTGTTACACTTACCTGGCACCTTAGGCAGTAGGAAATAAATCTTGCCAGCAAAGAAAGAAGTACCTGCCGCCGAAGACCTGGACATGCTGGGTGAGTGTAACAATTGAAAAAGCGCTCCCCCTGCCTGTCAGTGCCACCTAAGGAAAAAAAAAAGACGCGCTCTAAACAAAATATCGGGACAAATGGTGTCCCGACCGTACTTTGGTCGGGATGCGGGACAAACTGCTCAATATCGGAACAGTCCTGATTTTATCGGGATGTCTGGTCACCCTAGTTCCTAAGACAGTATTACAAACACACAGATAAATCACACTTTCTCTCTAAATACAGATGAAAGCCAAAGAATCTTTCTTCTTCTAGTAGAGTGTCCAATTTGTTTGATATTTGATGTGTTCTGTACTGATTCTGTATGTCGATCTGTCTCTCTGCAGCTTGCTTTTTGCTATAGTTGGCTCGAGTCCCATTCAGCAGAGAATTAGGGATGGACTCTACTAGGGATTGGCACATGATACTGACTGTAACCATCTGCCATTGTTTTTGACGGTCTTTTAAAAAAAGTGCATTATGCAGTTCTCCTCCTGGGTAGCTGTGCTGAAACTAGGTGGAACATTTTAGTGCATCAGCCCATTTATGGTTTTAAAAATCTCATAGTTTAAGTAACAGTAGTGTATGGTTGTGTAATCATCTCCATATGTGATATTACAGTTTTCCAGCTATGTTTTATTTCTACCTGATAAAATGTGTATTCTTTGACTTTGTAGAAGAACATATGATTTTGCTATATTTTGCCTTGTTCCAAATACTAGAGAATTTTAAAAGTCCAGTAATTTTTCAAGCACGTGATTACAGGATACTGGCAATTATTGAAAATAAAAATGCCAGTAATACGAAGCATATCTTATCTCCCCATCACATTTGTATATAAAGCTATGACTCTATTGGGAGATTGTGATGTCAAGAAATCATGAAAAGGTGGACTTATTTATGTAGTATAACCTAAAGTGTGAAATATAGAGGTATCATAGAATCATAGAAATGCAGAGGTGGAAGGGACTATGAAAAGTCATCAAGCCCAGCCTCCTGCTCTGAGGAAAGACAAAGTAAACCTAGACCATCCCTAACAGATGATTATCTAATCTGTTTTTAACATTGTGGAGAATCCCCCAATGATGGGGATTCCACAACCTCCCTTGGAAACCTATTCCAGAGCTTAACTACCCTTATAGTTAGAAAGTTTTTCCTAATATCTACCCTAAATCTCCCTGGCTGCAGATTAAGACTATTTCCACTTGTCCTGTTCGCAGTGGACATGAAGAACAATTGATCACAGTCCTCTTTATAACAGCCCTTAACACATCAGTTGTCTTTTCTCAAGACTAAACATGCCGAGTTTTTTAATCTTTAGGTCAAAGATAGGTCAAGATTTTTTAAACCAGTCATTTTTTTTGTTGCTTTGTTCTGGACTCTCTGAGGTTTGTCCACATCTTTCCTGAAGCGTGGAACCCAAAACTGGTCACAGTACTCCATCGGAGGCCTCACCAGTGCCAAATAGAGCAGGACCTTTTACCTCCCGTGTCTTACATAGGACACTCCTATTAATGCATCCCAGAAAGATATTAACCTTTTTCACAACAGCATCACATTGTTGACTCACGTTCAATTTGTAATCTACTATAATCCTTGCATCCTTTTCAGCCACCTTGCCCTTTATTCCTCATTTTGTAGCTGCGCATTTAATTTTTCCTTCCTAAGTGAAGTACTTTGCATTTGTCTTTATTGAATTTCAACTTATTGATTTCAGAACAATTCTCCAATATGTCAAGATCCTTTTGAATTCTAATCCTGTTCTTCAAAGTTCTTGCAACCTCTCGCAGCTTAGTGTCATCGGCAAATTTTATAGGCATATTCTCCACTCCATTATCCAAGTCATTCAGAAAATATTGAATAGTGCCAGACCCATGACTGATCCCTGCAGGACCTACCAGATATAGCCTCCCAATTTGACAGCAAACCATTGATAACTACTCTTCGAGTATGGTCTTTCAACCGGTTTCGTACTCAGCTCACTGTAAGAATACATTGTGGTTCTCTTTGGTCACCAGCTTTTTTTTTCTTCTCTATTCTCTATTGGCACCTTATATGCTTCCATGATTTCAACTGCTACGTTTATGTGAATGATTCTCAAATCTACTTCTCTACTTCCTTGTTCGGTCTTACATTTTCAAATGTCTCTTTAAGTATCTTAGATGTCTCATCACAATCTCCATATTTTCCAAAATTGTGAACTTATAGTTCCTCCTGATCTCTTTCCTTTGTTTCTTTTCTCTGACTGACAACTCTACTATCTTTCCCATCTATCAATCTTGCAACCACTATGCTATGGTCTGTGTAAGAGAGGAATTGTTTCACCCTCTGATTGATAGATGGAGAAAGTTATCACTGCCCTCCACTGTTATCTGATAGTCCAAGAGAAACAATGGATCAGCATGAGCCATAACTTTAACTTGGGGCTTTTGCCACTGATTTCAGTAGAACAGGGTTAGAAGATATTGTACATGATATTGAACAAAAGGCAATGCTCTAACCCAGGGGTGGCCAACCTGAGCCTGAGAAGGAGCCAGAATTTACCAATGTACATTGCCAAAGAGCCACAGTAGTAATTCAGCATCCCCCTGCTCCCAGTGCCTCCCACCCACCGGCAGTCCCGGCGATCAGTGCCTCTCCCTGCACCTCCCAATCAGGTGTTTCGTGGCTTGCAGGAGGCTCGGGGGGGGCGGGGGGAGGGAGCAAAGGCATGGCAGGCTCGGGAGGGGGTGGGAAGGGGTGGAGTGGGGCAGAGCCTGTGGCAGAACCAGGGGTTGAGCAGTGAGCACCCCCCCCCCCCCGCACATTGGAAAGTTGGCGCCTGTAACTTCAGCCCCAGAGTCGGTGCCTATACAGGGAGCCGCATATTAACTTCTGAAGAGCCACATGTGGCTCCGGAGCCACAGTTTGACCACCCCTGCTCTAACCACAGCCAGTTGCTCCTAGATGTTTCCCCTGACTATCAAGTTTACTACTTTTGTATTTGTATTTAGTGTAAGCCCACCATCCGTACCCCTACTGTACGTCTCTCAAATGCTGGGAATTAAAGGGACTAGAGTACTAGAAATTAGTTAAAAGGAGATGTAGATTTCAGTCATCCAAATACTGGTAACACTATTAGACAAAGTATAGTTGTAGATTATATTTGTATTCTGTATTTGCTGCTCACTTTCTCCTTTGCTTTGGGTACTTCATGTTAGTGTGCTCTGTTATTAAACCAGTAGCGCTGAATATGAAATAAAGCATGTAGAAATAAGAACTACAAAACTTATAATCGTAAAATGTAGTACGACAGACAAAATATGCAGTTACAAAGAATATGGCTTTTCTTTTTCAAACTAAACATTGGTGTAAACCTAATAATATAGTATTGTAATTGCGATCAAAACTTTTGTATCTTGTGTGAGATTCTACTAGATTGTAAAGGAATTCTGACCTTATTCTGTAGACAATTCTTGGATATTACTTTAATATCTGTATCTTCTTTGTCTGTAATTTTTTTAATATACATTATTTCAGGGCGTGGGAAAAAACAAGATTGTTGACCGATTCCTTCACCTGTTAAATAGACCCAGAGAATATTTACAGCTGCATAGGTAAGAATGTCACTTTACATGATTTCTTTGTTTCAATGTCATCTTGATTTTCACTGCTGAGCTTTTAAATGTTTGCATCTCATGTTCCTGAAATTTTATTTATTATTGTTTATTATTTGTATTACTGTAATGCATAAGAGCCCTAGTCAGACACCAGGATCCAAGTGTGATTGGTGCTGTACAAATAGAACAAAAAGACATTCTCTGCCCCAGAGAACTTACTGTCTACAGACAGATGAAAGAGTATAAGGAAACAATGAGACAATACTGGTCAACATGATAGGCAGTTGTCTCAGCACACAAGGACCTGACTGTTGTCTAGTTTATTGTAGGCATCAGAGCAAAGAAGAGTTTTAAGAAAGGATTTGAAGGAAGATGATGAGGTAGCTTTGCAGATGTTTACAGGGAGCTCCTCCCAAACATGGGAGTAAACAGAAAGGTGTTTGTCTGAAAATTTACCAAGTGGGTTGTGGAGACTGGAAGTTGTAGCTACTATTTTCTTTTTCTTTTTCCACCCCTACTTTGCACCTCCATCACAGACATACAGAAAAAGGATGGGGTGGGAGAGGGGAATATGAAAAATTCTTTATACTTTTTTCATATGCGAACAATAAAAAAGCAAAAACCTCACAAATCAAAATAATTCAAAATCTACAACAAAGGGTTGATATATAATGACTGATTATATATCAACCATGTATAGCAACAAATGATTGATCTATAACAACTTATCAACAGTTTACATGCTTAGTCCTCAAAAGTGAAGCTGTGGAGGTCCTGTCTGTTTCCCTTGGAGACACTGGAATGATGGATGGGACATCAATAGTCCAATACATTGGACCATCTAAATGAAGAATCAGTTTGGATCAAATTGCTTCCCCATCAACCTAGTTTCAAACAGTGTTTAAATTTAGCCTGCCTGTTTTTGCCCCAGTGTATCTAAAACAATGCTACTAAAAAAGTTTCACTGCTGCCATTTGTCTAAATCATCCCTTTGTCATTTCCCCTCTCATTTCCCTTCACTGGCTTGTTCTACTTCCACATGTACTTTGTTTCTTGTCTTCACACTCAGACTTGGTATAGTTCCATCCCTCTATCTCTCTGCTCTCAGCTTTCCTTCTAAATGCAGCCTTTGTTACCTCCTACTGTCAGCTTTGTGCCTGCTTTCATACCATCTCCTCTGCATGGAACAGCCTCCCACTTCCTGTGTGTGGAACACCTTTTCTCTTCTCCAGAACTTGTTTATTTCACAAAGCTTTTCTGTGTTGCTGTCACTCAGAGCATATACATTTTTGCATCTGAATTGCTTAGCTATATTGTGTTACATTTTTCTGCTAGGCTGGAAGCTCCTTAAGATAGGAACCGTGAGCCAGATTTTTAAAGGTATTTAGTTGCCTACTCCCATTGATCTTTAAAAATCTAGCCTCATGTCTCCATGGGTTTTTCTTGAATAGGGTAAAAGATTCTTTTAAACAAATACTTTAGCTAGCACATTCTAACTAATGTGTTAAAGCGCTAGTCTAGACAATGCAAGTTGTACTTCGGTTTGGCTTCACATCAACCAACTAGCTAAAGTACAACTTGCATTGTTTAAACTAGAGCTTTAGAATTCTTTAGTTAAAATGTGCTTGCTAACGTGTTCTAACTAAAAACTCAAACTTCTTCTTTGAGAGATGTCCCTGTGGGTGCTCCACTCCAGGTGTTGGTGTGCCCCGGCGCCTCCGCTTGGAGATTTTTACAGCAGTACTCGCACGGTCCACGCATGTGCGGTGCCTGCCAACCATGCTTCAATGATGCATGCACATTAAAATTAAATTTATTTTACTTCAGTTTTTTTCTGTCAGTTAGACAGTTCATACTGTGTCTGGCTCCCCAAGTTTTAAGAGATGCACTACATGCAGAGAGGCCATCCCTGTCTCTGATGGCCATTCTCAGTGTGTTCGCTGTTTGGGGGAGTCCCCCAAAAATGTGCCTACTGCAGTAAACTAAAGGCTAGAGCATGAAAGGACAGAGAATTGAGACTCAAGTTAATTCTAATGGAGAAGTTCCTCAGATCTGCCTCTGACCCAGGTCAGGAGTCCTACTTGAGACAGAGCCCTGCTAAGTCCACTAAGGACAAGAAAACAACAAAAAAACGGCCAGCTCATCACTTCACAGAGACCAGCTGGCCTCCAAACGGTCTCTGACTAGGTCTGTCTCATCAGTGCCGACTGCTCTGCGATTCAGCACATACGATGCTCTGGGCATCCCTGGCACCATCCGTATCCCAGCTGCTGCTGGTACGCAGCACTCCGGTGCTGCAACTATGGACTTAAAGTTGCCTGCCTCTTCTTATATGGCACTGCACAGCACCGCAAAGGACTCGGTGTCTACTCAGCTGAGTCTGCCTGTGCCACACAGAAGTATGGTTGCTGTCCGGCACCGACACCTCAATCACCTATGACTCCGCATACAGCGCTGCACCGCTCAGCACCAGCCAACTGTATGGCACCGCCGCCACACCCAGTGCTATATATTCTGGCTCCTTTTACCTCAGCATCCTAATTTATTCATTCCAGCGATTTGCTAATCTCGCCAACTCCAGATTCCTGATTACTTGGTACCGATCTTTCTCTGGGACCATCTGCACAGCACCAACAGCTATTCCCTATTCCCTCTCACTTTTCTAGTGATGAGGATGACAAAGTGGAGAGAGTTTTTTCACCATACCATTCCTCCCCCTTCACACTCCTGTTAGCATAGGACCAAGCTGACCAAGGTCCTCATATTCCAGGGATTTACCACCCTGATATGGACACCTATGGATGTGACCACCCATCCCCTTCTCTGGACAATGGCATTATTGGAACGCCTGGCGTTCCTGCAGCAGGCACTACAGTAGCCAGTACAGCCCACGCAGAAGCAACATTAGATCTTCTCCTGTACCCGTCCACACTTCTGTGACGGATGGACGGGGCAACCTGCAACGGTGCATGCAGACAAGGAGGCACTTGAACCTCCCCAAATAATAATAATTCATCCACCTCACTAGGGAGAGAAGTTGAGCCCTGATTAGGGGGCGGGACTTCTCTGACTAGGGGTCCTATAAAAGTAGCCAGCCAGTCAGGCAGCGGCACAGACAGCTGTAGCGGCACAGAAGCCAGCAAACAGAGCTGTAAACAGGGGAGTTCGAGTGGGAGTTAGTTTGTATTTTGGTGCTTGTTTGGGGTTTGTTTTTGCTGTGGGTGGTGGTGTTTTGGTGTGGTTTGTGTTTCCCAGTGTAACAGGATTTAGGTGGGAAGGCTAGGACAGATACAGAGGCAGCAGTGGGAGTGACTCATGTCGTGGAAGACACAATGAAGATGACTGGATGTGGAAGCTGCGGTATGTACATGATCCTGGAGGGGGTATCTGATAAGAGTTTTGTCTGCATGAAATGCCGTCTGATAGAGCTGATGGAGGAAAAGATCCGAGGTTTGGAGATGTAGGTGGAAAGTCTGGTTGAGTTTAGGAAGGGGTTTGAGCAGATGATGGAGCAAAGACATGAGGTATCTGAAGGGAAAAGCTCAGACTTGCAATTGAAAGGAAGACTGAGGAATTCTGAGGGAAGACTGGGTGAGAAAAGTGATCAGTGGAAGCATGTGACTAAAAGAACCAGGCAGAGGAAAAGACGGGCTAGTGAAGGAGAAATACAGCTCAAGAACAGGTTTGCAGAGTTGGAAAATGAAGAAGGGGCTCAGCAGGTAGTCACTGAAGGTGGAAGGACGGCTAGTCCTATAGGAAAAGGGGAAGAGTCAATGGAGACTACACCAAATATGAGCCTCAGGAGGATACAGGATGGGCTGAAGAGGATTACAAGGGAGAATAGGAATGGAAAGAACTTGCAGCCAGAGGGAACAGGGGATAGACTGGAGAATAGCACTGTCACCAGGAAAAGGCAGGTCTATGTGATCGGGGACTCTTTACTGAGAAGAATAGACAGGCCTGTAACCAGAGCTGATCCAGAGAATAGAAGGGTAAGCTGTCTTCCAAGTGCTAAGATATGGGATGTAGACCTGAGGTTGAAAAGGATCCTAAAGGGAGCAGGAAAGAATCCTCTAATTATCCTTCATGTGGGAACTAATGATATGGCTAGATTCTCGCTGGAAAGTATTAAGGGAGACTGTGCTAGGCTGGGGAAGACGCTTAAGGAAATTGAAGCTCAGGTAATCTTTAGTGGGATTCTGCCTGTTCCTAGAGAAGGGCAACAAAGATGTGACAAGATTATGACTGTCAACAGATGACTTAGGCAGTGGTGCTATAAGGAGGGCTTTGGGATGTATGACCACTGGGAGGCATTCATGCACAGAGGACAGTTCTCTCGGGATGGACTTCATCTGAGTAGGGAAGGAAATAGACTTCTAGGATGGAGGCTGGCACAACTGATTACGAGAGCTTTAAACTAGGAATTTGGGGGGATGTTTGGGAGATGTCCAGGTAATCTCCATGCCGGATTTTAGCATTGAGAGGGAAGAAAACAAAGTAAGAAAGGATACGGCCATGGGTAGGAGAATGTATATAAGGAGGAAGGGCAGTGTGGATACCAGTCTAATAGGTTATACTGGCTGTAGAATGACCGTGCCTAATAGAATGTGAGCGAGGCCAAACAGCAAAAAGTAAGATGTTTGTACACCAATGCAGGGAGCCTAGGTAACAAAATGGAGGAACTAGAGCTACAGGTGCAGGAAGTGAAACCAGATATTATAGGGATAACAGAAACATGGTAGAATAGTAGTCATAACTGGACTACGGGTATTGAAGGGCATGTGCTATTTAGAAAAGACCGAAATAAAGCTAAAGATGGTGGAGTAGCATTGTATATCAATGATGAGGTAGAATGTAAAGAAATAAGAAGCGATGCAATGGATAAGACAGAGTCTGTCTGGGCAAAAATTACATTGGGGAAGAAAACTATTAGAGCCTCCCCTGGGATAGAGCTTGGGGTGTGCTATAGACCGCTGAGATCTAATTTGGATATAGATAGAGCCCTTTTTAATGTTTTTAATAAAGTAAATACTTATGGAAACTGCGTGATCATGGGAGACTTTAATTTCCCAGGTATAGACTGGAGGACAAGTGCTAGTAATAATAGTAGGGCTTTCCAAGATGCGATAGCTGATGGATTCCTTCATCAAGTAGTTGCTGAACTGACTAGAGGGGATGCCATTTTAGATTTGGTTTTGGTGAGTAGTGAGAACCTCATAGAAGAAATGGTTGTAGGGGATAATCTTGGTTCAAGTGATCATGAGCTAATTCAGTTCAAACTGAACAGAAGGATTAACAAAAAATAAATCTGCAACTAGGGCTTTTGATTTCAAAAGTTTTGACTTCCAAAAATTAAGGAAATTAGTTAGGGAAGTGGATTGGACTGAAGAATTTATGGATCTAAAGGTAGAGGAGGCCTGGGATTACTTTAAATCAAAGCTGCAGAAGCTATCGGAAGCCTGTATCCCAAGAAAGAAGAAAAAATTCATAGGCAGGAGTTGTAGACCAAGCTGGATGAGCAGGCATCTCAGAGAGGTGATTAAGAAGAAGCAGAAAGCATACAGGGAGTGGAAGATGGGAGGGATCAGCAAGGAAAGCTACCTTATTGAGGTCAGAACATGTAGGGATAAAGTGAGACAGGCTAAAAGTCAAGTAGAGGTGGACCTTACAAAGGGAATTAAAACCAATAGTAAAAGGTTCTATAGCCATATAAATAAGAAGAAAACAAAGAAAGAAGAAGTGGGACCGCTTAACACTGAGGTTGGAGTGGAGGTCAAGGATTATCTAGGCATGGCCCAAATACTAAACAAATACTTTTGCCTCAGTCTTTAATAAGGCTAAAGAGGATCTTAGGGATAATGATAGCATGACAAATGGGAATGAGGATATGGAGGTAGATATTACCATATCTGAGGTAGAAGCGAACTCAAACAGCTTAATGGGACTAAATCAGGGGGCCCAGATAATCTTCATCCAAGAATATAAAAGGAATTGGCACCTGAAATTGCAAGCCCATTAGCAAGAATTTTTAATCTGTAAATTTAGGGGTTGTACCGTATGATTGGAGAATTGCTAATATAGTTCCTATTTTTAAGAAAGGGGAAAAAAGTGATTCGGGTAACTACAGGCCTGTTACTTTGACATGTGTAGTATGCAAGGTCTTGGAAAAAATTTTGAAGGAGAAAATAGTTAAGGACATTGAAGTCAATGGTAAATGGGGCAAAATACAACATGGTTTTACAAAAGGTAGATCCTGCCAAACCAACCTGATCTCCTTCTTTGAGAAAGTAACAGATTTTTTAGACAAAAGAAATGTAGTGGATCCAATTTACCTAGATTTCAGTAAGGTGTTTGATACTGTGCCACATGGGGAATTATGAGTTAAATTGGAAAAGATGGGGATCAATATGAAAATTGGAAGGTGGATAAGGAATTGGTTAAAGGGGAGACTACAACGGGTCCTACTGAAAGGTGAACTTTCAGGTTGGTGGGAGGTTACCAGTGGAGTTCCTCAGGGATCAGTTTTGGGACCGATCTTATTTAATCTTTTTATTACTGACCTCAGCACAAAAAGTGGGAGTGTGCTAATAAAGTTTGCAGATGATACAAAGCTGGGAGATATTGCCAATTTAGAGAAGGTCCGGGATATCATACAGGAGGATCTGGTTGACCTTGTAAACTGGAGTAATAGTAATAGGATGAAATTTAATAGTGAGAAGTGTAAGGTTATGCATTTAGGGATTAATAACAAGAATTTTAGTTATAAGCTGGGGACGCATCAATTAGAAGTAACGGAGGAGGAGAAGGACCTTGGAGTATTGGTTGATCATAGGATGACTATGACCCGCCAATGTGATATGGCTGTGAAAAAAAGCTAATGCAGTCTTGGGATGCATCAAGAGAGGTATTTCCAGTAGAGATAAGGAGGTTTTAGTACCATTATACAAGGCACTAGTGAGACCTCACCTTGAATACTGTGTGCAGTTCTGGTCTCCCATGTTTAAGAAAGATGAATTCAAACTGGAACAAGTACAGAGAAGGGCTACTAGGATGATCCGAGGAATTATTTAAGCTCAGTACCAATGTGGACACAAGAACAAATAGATATAAACTGGTCATTGGGAAGTTTAGACCTGAAATTAGACGAAGGTTTCTAACCATCAGAGGAGTGAAGTTTTAGAATAGCCTTAAAAGGGAAACAGTGGGGACAAAAGATCTATCTGGCTTTAAGATTCGACTCAATAAGTTTATGGAGATGGTATGATGGGATAATGTGATTTTTGGTAATTAATTGATCTTTAAATATTCAGGGTAAATAGGCCAAATCCCCTGAAATGGGATATTAGATGGATGGGATCTGAGTTACCCAGGAAAGAATTTTCTGTAGTATCTGGCTGGTGAATCTTGCCCATATGCTCAGGGTTTAACTGATCGCCATATTTGGGGTCGGGAAGGAATTTTCCTCCAGGGCAGATTGGAGAGGCCCTGGAGGTTTTTCGCCTTTCTCTGTCGCATGAGGCACGGGGCACTTGAGGGAGGATTCTCTGCTCCTTCAAGTCTTTAAACCACAATTTGAGGACTTCAGTAGCTCAGACATAGGTGAGGTTTTTCATAGGAGTGGGTGGGTGAGATTCCGTGGCCTGCGTTGTGCAGGAGGTCGGACTAGATGATCAGAATGGTCCCTTCTGACCTTAGAATCTATCAATCTATGAAACAGCAGATGATTTTACTCATTTACAGGACCTCTTCAAAGGAGTGGTTAATGAGCTCAAGATCACTCTGGAGGAGGTGTTGGACACTCAGCATGAGCTGACCGACATATTACAACTTTCGACCTCCTCCAAGATGGCCCTACCTATTAATGGAGCCATTATGGACCCTGCCAAGAATATGTGGCAAACCCCAGCCACCATACCCTCTACCTGCAAAAGGGCAGACCGGAAATACTATAACCCCTCCATGGGCTCAGAATTCCTTTTCACACACCCAGCACCAAATTCACTGTTGGTAGAAGCAGCCTCCCAAAAGAACAAACAGCAGCATTTCCAGTCCATTCCCTCTGGCAAGGACAGCAAAAGAATGGACCTACTTGGCCGCAAAGTATATGCATCATCCATGCTACAATTTAGAGTGGCAAACTACGCAGCCCTACTGGCCGAATATGATCACAGAAATTACAGGAAACTCATGGACTTTATTAATGATGAGACAACAATCCAAAGCAGTAGTTTCTGAAGGGCAGATTATTTCCCACATGGCATTGCAGCCTGCCCTCGATGCTGCGGACACAGCTGCCCGGTGCACCATGGCGGCCTTAGTGATGCATCAGGCTTCACGTTTTACCTGTTCTTCTTTCCCACTCAAGGTACAAAACATCATGAAGGATCTCCCCGTCAATGGTGAGAAGTTATTTGCAGCAAAAACCAACGAGGTGCTGCACATCATGAAGGATTCCAGAGCGACACTCAGATCCCTAGGCATCCATACAGCGGCAACTAGAAGAAGACAATACAGGTATCAGCCTTACCAATGCCCACGATACCCGGCCTACACACAACAACAGAGGCCATACGACTACCAGCAGCAACACTTCCAGAGACCCAGGCATCAACGATGATTCCCCACATCATTGGCACCATCCCAACCCCCTCTATCTAATAAGCAGATTTGAAGTCTTGGTCGAGGGTATAGAAAATCTCCCCCCTCCCTTCCAGGGTTTATACTTCCCATCCAAACTTTTGGTCACCGTTTACTCCCATTCTACCACAACTGGCAAGTCATCACTACGGACAGATGGGCCCTAGAAGTCATCCGACTGGGCTATTCCATCCCCTTCCTATCCATGCCTCCCCTACTCCACACTCAGTCCCTCTTCAGGGACTCCTCTCACGACCACTTGCTCCACCAAGAAGTGCAACTTTTCTGCAAATAGGAGCAGTCAAGACGGTTCCCGATCAGCACATGGGAAAGGGTTTTTATTCCCATTGCTTCTTGACAAAAAAGAAAAGTGGGGGATGGCGACCCATCCTCGACCTCAAGCGACTCAACAAGTTCATCAAAAAGCAAAAATTCAAAATGGTTACCGTCACAACCATAATTCCAGCACTGGAGCAGGGAGATTGGTTTTCAGTCCTTGACCTGCAGGATGCTTATTTTCATGTAACTATACACCCTGCCCACAGGCGTTTTCTCAGATTTGTTATGGGCTCAAATCTCTACCAATACAGGGTTCTGCCTGACGGCCTCTCAATAGCAACCAGCGTCTTTTACAAGATTCTCGTGGAAAAAAGGAGTCATAATTTTTCCTTACCTGGATGATTGTCTGCTCAAGGCACAGACTCTTGGGGAGGCCATTCAAGCCATGCAGATGACCATCGACTGTTTCCAGGGTCTGGGCCTACAAATAAACAAAAACAAATCCACATTAACGTACGTGTGTGTGTGTGTGTGTGTGTGTGTGTGTGTGTGTATATATATATATATATATATATATATATATATATATATATATATATATATATATATATAGTGTGTCTGTATATATATATATCCAAATCTACTCAACGACTAGAGTTCATAGGTGCTCACCTTGATTCCACAACCAGACATTCATCTCTCCCATCCTCCAGATTCAACACCATAAAGTTGCCAAGTTGCAAAACAGCCCGCAGGTCACTGTCTGCAACTTCTCGGCCATATGGCCTTTTGCACATTTGTGGTCAAGAATGCATGCCTCTCCATGCGGTGCCTGCAGGGTTGGATGACCACTGGCTACAGACCGAATGTGCACGGCCTAAACAGACTTCTGTCCTTGCCTACCAAAGTTAAGGACTCAGTCACATGGTGGATTCTTCCACACAACCTCTGCGCAGGTTATAACCCCTTCATTATAATTACAATGGATGCTTCCCTCACAGGCTGGGGAACACACATGGAACACCACACCACTCAGACACTCTAGTCCCCTACAGAAGCCTCACTACATATAAACCTTTTAGAGCTTTGAGCATTCTGCAATGCCTGTTTCCAATTTCTCCCACACATCCAGAATCAACACATCAGGATCATGACCAACAACATCTCCTGAATGTTTTATATAAACAGACACGGGGGAGCTTGATCCCACTCCCTCTGCACGGAGGCTATGAAACTTTGGAATTGGTGCCTCCAGCAAAATATCTAAATTTCAGCCTCCCACCTACCTGGTTCACTAAACACCACCGCGGACGAGCTCAGCAGATCTTTCCCCCTAGATCACGAATGGGAGATAAATGATACCATCCTACACAACATGTTCAAAATATGGGGCTATCCGCAGCTGGATCTTTTTGCAATTGCGACCAACAAAAAGTGCCAGGAATTCTGTTCCAGAGCAGGTCTAGGAAAGCATTCAATGGGAGATGCATTCACCATCAAATGGAGCGACAATTTTCTATATGCATTCCCTCTGATACCACTTCTTCACAGGGTATTACAAAATATGTGAGCGGAGAGGGCTAGAGTCATACTAAAAGCCCCTACATGGCCCAGACAGGCGTGATACTCATTTTTAATGAGGATGTTAGTTTGCTTGCCAATTCTACTTCCCTATCCCTTTCAAACCTATTATCACAATGCAGGGGTCGTAACGGTGCGGCACCTCAAAGCATGACTCCTCAATGGTTATCTAATGAGGACCTAGACTGCTCTGAACAGGTACAAAGAGTACTATTACATAGCAGAACACAATCCATACGTATTACCTATCTCCATAAATGGACTAGGTTCACTCACTGGTGCTCCGTCAAGCAAAACCACTCCTGCTTCCTCCCTCTTTCACTAATACTAGACTATCTTTTAGAACTTAAACTATCTGGGCTCTCCTTTAGCTTCATAAAGGTACGTCTAGCAGCAATTACGGCATTTCACAATAAGACTGGAGACACTACTATCTTCGCCCACCCCATCACAAAGCGGTTCCTCAAGAGCTTCCAGACCCTATATCCAGACATTAGTCCACCCTCTCCACCTGGGACCTACACTTGGTACGCACATGCTTGATGTGCCATCCATTTGAGCCACTTGCAACGTGCTCCCTCCAACATCTATCCATGAAAACTGAGTTTTTAGTTGCCATTACATCTGCCAGACATGTAGGAGAACTTGGAGCACTTATGGCTGACCCACTGTACACTATATTTTTTAAGGACAAAGTCACACTCCGAATGCATCCTAAATTTCTCCCGAAGGTGCATTCCTCCTTCCACCTCAATGAACCTATCCATCTACCAACCTTCTTTCCTAAACCGCATGCAAACATTTTTGAATCAGTAATGCACACACTCGATATGCACAGAGCATTGTCCTTTTATTTCGATAGGACTAACCCCTTTAGAGCTTCCCCTAAACTTTTCATTGCAATCGCAGAACGATCCAGAGGTAAATCTATCTCTACCAGAGAATACCCAATTGGATAGCAGACTGCATCCACCTATGCTACCAATTAAAGAAGATGAATCCTCCAACTTCTGTTAGAGCACGCTCCACCAGCTCTGTGTCAACATCTGTGGCATTCTTACGTAACATTCCCATCACAGATATTTGCAAAGCCACCACCTGGGCTTCAGAGCATACCTGTGTCTTTGTTAAACATTATGCTTTTACTCAGGGACCCCTGACTGACATTCAGATGGGCTGAGCTGTGCTGTCCACAGCTTTCTTACCAGATCTGAAGTCCCTACCTCCTTAGGAGATACTGCTTTTCAGTCACCTGGAGTGGAGCACCCACAGGGACATCTCTCGAAGAAGAGGAGGAGGTTACTCACATGTGCAGTTCTTTGAGATGAATGTCCCTGTGGGTGCTCCACTACCCACCCTCCTTCCCTCTACTTTGGAGTTCAGAGTAGTTGTATACAAGGAACTGAGGAACCCCGGCCGTGCACACCAGTTATTGAGGCACATTAAGTGTGTGAGGTAGGCACCGCGCGTGCACGTACTGTAAAAATCTCCGAGCGAAGGCACAGGGTGCACCAACACCTGGAGTGGAGTACCCACAGGGACACTCCTCTCAAAGAAGGTCAGTTACTGCACAGGTGAGTAACCTCCTCTTTTTATCTCAGTTACGAAAAACCTTTTTGAGTTTTCTAAAAACTCTGTGTATACTTACAAGGATCTGTAAACACCCTGTAGAAAAAATTCTATAGAATTTAATAGAAAATGATACAGTCCTATGAAATTCTACAAAGTAATTTTAAAAAGTATATAGAAAGGTCAGCATTTCCTATCACATTTGATGGGCTTTTCTGAAGAAATTCTATAGAGCTTTTCAATAAGGGTGGTAATAAATAATGAGGCATACTTTTAGAATCCAGTGTCAAGTAAGTTGTAGACTGTGTTTAGGTTTACAAAAGATATGTGCTTTATTATGCTTCTTGGTTCTATATCTATCTTTCTCTCCAGCAAGTAGCCAATTGATTGATAATACAGAGAATATCTTTATTCAAAAATGTGTGAGCATTGCCTTGGGGTGATAATCACCTATTATGCCCTGCAGTATTTCTGCTGATCAGTAACTCGCTAGCATCAGCACATGTGAACACGCTAACACATGCTATTTACTGCAGAAAAGTAATTGCAAACTTTTCTGTCATATTGTTAATATTTTATACATGGGTTACATTAGCCTATTGTGAGCAGAGTTATACTTTCTGTAAATGTCCATCAATTTGACTTGGTTCTGCAAGTGTCAAATCATGGAGACTGAAGGCAAGTATACTCTAACTGATGGATTGTGACCTTCTCTTTTTGGCTCTGTCATTATTTGTCTGACCGCTCATGACCTCCGCATTCCTTAAAGTTCAGAGGTGAACACTCTAATTCCACCTCACTTTATCTCATCTGAATTCAATGTTCACTTGCTAGACATGTATTCTTAACCATCACATATCCTTAATACTGGTTATAATTAATTTAATTGCTGCAGAAGAAACTGGTAGAATTGGGGAAAAGAGTAGCCAAAGTCTTAAAGATTAATGTTACATGTATATCTACCAGTAGTTGAACCACTGTAAATATAGTAATTTATTTTGAAAAAATTTTAGAGAAATGGAAAAGGAAATAAAAGAAAATGATCAATAAAATTCAATCAATGTAAAAGTTTTCAAAAGTACCTTAAGTGACTTAGGAGTCTCAGATCTGGTCTATCCTTAAAAATTAGTTTGACATTAGTTTGACAACATTAGCTATGTTGTTCAGGGCTTCGCATTCTGGCCATAGTTAGATTGATCTAACTCCTGGAGAAGATGCAGCTAGGTTGACAGAAGAATTTTTCCCTTGACCTAGTTGCCACCTCTTGGGAAAACCCTTCCCATCAATGTAGGAAGCGTTTACACCATGCTGCTGCAGCGGCGCAGCTGTAGTGCTTCAGCAGTAGCTGTAATGTAAGCCTGCTGTAAGCTCCATTTTCAAAAGCATCTAATCCTGTTGACTTTCCACGGGACTGAGAGCTTGTCTACGGAAACATTTAGTTCTCAGCAAGCAGGCGTGTGAATCTACCCCATACTAACCTGCCGCATACTAAGGGTATGTCTACACCACAGCGGTATAGCTATGGCGCTGCAGCTGTGTCACTGTATTGTAGACACTTCCTGCATTGATGGAAGGGTTTTCCAACAGTGTAGGTAATCCAGCTCTCTGAGATGCTGTAGCTATGTCGTTGGAAGAATTATTCAGTCAACATAGCTGCATCTACAGTGTGGGATAGGTTGACCTAAATAAATTGCACTGGGTTAAAAAATTTTCACAGTGCTGAACGATGTAGCTAGGTCAGTCTAATACTTATTTGTATTAAGTGTCTGTGTAGACCCTGCTGACGTTTGTTAACTATTCGTTAATGCTCTTTGATCTAGTCTTGTTTGAAATGGGATTTATGTAGTTTAACTAATCAATCTCAAATTCACACCTTTTATTAATTTAGATTAACTTTCCTGGATGTCCCCATGTAGACAAACTGTAAGACATGTTTTGAAAATTTTACTTTCAGTAAATAATATGGGGGAAATAGAAAAAAAAAATAAAGTGTAACTGTAGTATGTCCTATTATAAGATGTAAATATACATTATGAAAGATTCCCCAACTCTCTTCTCAGTAAATGGGTACCTATCCAACTAAAAATGCTGTTGAAATATTTTTGTTTCATTGGTACAATATCATAAGGAGTTCTAACGATCTACCCAATTTTCATATCCAGAAGTTAATTTACATGGTGTAAATTGAATTTTGAGGGATTATTTAAACTATAGAATATATATTATTCAAGCATCAGAGGACACTTTCCTAAGCAGAGTCGGTGAACTGATACCATGAGTAATTTTGAAGTCACATTTCATAAATACACTTGTACATGATAATGATGAAGGGAACTGAAAGGCGGAATAAATAGGATCCCTTCTGACATTTTGATGTATTTGTATTACTTCTGATTTACATGCAAGGGGTAATACAAATAAATCATAAATCATTCTTCCTAAACTTTCTTACAGTTCTTAGCTGAGTTTTCTTACTTTCCTGAGTGTCATCTTTACATTTTTAGGTATTTTTTTTGTTCTCAGACACTAAAATTGGTACTCACAACATTAATTTAAGGGGACACATTGATACAGTTAATAGGGAAGAACCTCCAAAACATGTTTGATTAACAAAATATCACTTAAACTGTGGGCCATTTCCTTCAGGGTAAGTTATTTCCTGTACTTCAAATGTATTTTAATGCCTCATAACAAGTATACACATAAATAATCACATTTATTTATAATCAGAAATAAAATCCTAATTAAAGATAGCTTCTAGGGGCTGTTGTATAACACATCAATAAAAACATACATTTAAGGTACATAAATCACATAACCTCAGTATGGCTGTGTAATAGGGTGGCTGGCAGGCTGAGGGTATTCTGATTACAGAATGAGTCATACCCCAGAGAAATCAAGGTGACTGCCCTATAAAAAACAGGACAAGGCTGCAATGAAGGGGAGGAGCTCAAGACATTTTAGAGAACCAGCAAAGATATGAAGGCCTCCTGTATGGAAGTCCCCAAGACCAAAGGAGTTGTGACAGAGATGAGCCTAGGAGGGGCTATGTTTCCTGTGGGAAAACTCAAATGGAGTTTGGGCCTAGAAAAACTGGAAAGACAAACTGTGAGAACAGACTGGGACAGAAAAAGGGCTGCAGCTGTGAGAATAGCCAGCAGAGTGAAGTATGGACTGTTGTGTAGTGATAGACTGTATTTTGGGACCCTGAGAATTTTAAGAACTGCAGTTGTTATTAAACTAGCCCCAGGCAGGGGGTGTTATTATCCACATTAAAGCTTGTGTGCAGTTATTAAATAGGAGAGGGTGCCTGCAAAGCTATCCCGGCCACAAAGGTGCTCTCAGTCAATGGCTACCCTGTTACAAGCAGACATACAACCTCTGGCTTTGAATTCATAAAATAAGCAGGGTTAGGCTAAGTATGGGAGACCTCCAAGGAAAAAAATCGTTTGCAGTTAGTGGTGAATATAGTAAGTGGCACTCTTCCTTCTAAGGCAGTATTGAGACATTAAAGACTCCATGGCATTTTTATTTACAAGAGTGGGAAGTGTGTAGAATCCTGGCTAAATTGTTATTTGGATAATTACATTCCGCCTATAGTTTCAGTTGCATATTTTATTTTTTTACTTGCTGTCCTAAACTGTTTTTTAGTGTTGTTTGGTGCTGGTTAATGGTTGTCACATTTCTCTCTAGAAGAGATTATACTTAAATTATGGGTGAACTGATTCTTATATAGAGATTAAAAATCCATTGGTAAAGTTAATATGGAACTTTGAGATTCCTCTAGAAGAAAGGCACTATATAAATGTAAATTCATAGTCAAGTATTTAACATTTTTTTTTAATTTATAAACTGTTGGTAGTAGTATTGTTCTTTTAATAGTCTTCGTCCGTCTTATCACTTTTGCCATTGCTAACTTTTGTTTTCTGTTATATTAGTCGTTTAAAAAATTGCCATCACATGAAGAGAAATGAAAAAATTGTGTATTAAAAACAATTGAAGCCAAAGTTAATAGAATGAATGACTCTAAAAGTAAAGTTTTATTTAAACGGGGGATTAGGGTGTGTGTGTGGAAAAGCCTTCATTAGTTTGAAGAAAAATGGATGTGACAGCACTTAGTTAAAAATTACAAAGCCTCTCAGGGCAAAGGGATTCTGCAATGGAAAAACAATTTAAGCTTTTCAAAAGACTCAAGGAAAAACATGTGCATTGTTAGACAATAAAACCCTTCTTATCACTGATGAGAGTAACATATAAATGTAAAAATATAAGCTCCCAGCTGCTACACAAAAACCACATAAGAAGGTACCATCAAGTTTAGTTGGCTGGCTCCCTTGATGTAATAAAATGGAAAAGCGTCATTTTGCTTCTCTTCTTCTATTACATTAGAAGCTAATTATATATGGAGAAAGGCTTTTGCTGGAGTGCAAATAACTTCTGTCTATTATTTTAACATTTAGTTCTGCATCTCTTAGTTGTAAATGTATTTCTATCTGTGACACTGATTCTTTCTGAAGAAGAGCTCTGTGTAAGCTAAAAAGCATGTCTTTCACCAGCAGAAGTGGTCCAGGAAAAGAAGGAAAAAAAAAAAAAACCTACCTCAGCCACCTTGTCATCTCACAGGTTCTTCCTTTCTGTTAAGATGCCACCTTTTTTTTTTTTTGTCTAGAGATATAATAGTTATCCTTCCATTTCCATTATAAATTCTTTCCTTTGTGTGTAGAATTCTGAATCAAGCTCTTTCGTGGATGGAAGAAAGTTCAGTTTCTTGCCAAAGCTGTACAACTTGAGCTGTAGTTAATAAAATTTAAGAGGAGGTAAAAAGTTTCATCAGCTAGGGACTGTGGAATTCACCTTAGTTTATACCAGTTTCAGAGTGCACAATCCAAGAATGGGGTCCTAGGTAGTAACCAGTACCTTGCAGAAGACATCAAGGACCAGTTGATAGAACAAGTTAAGAGGGGTCAATATTTTGCACTGGAGCTTGATGAATCCTCAGACGTAGCTAACATGGTTCAGCTTCTGTGTTATGTGAGATTGGCAAAGCAGGTACAGAAATTGCAGTACTTTTATTTTGCGGACAAAGCAACACAAACAACTAGTGAGGAACTATTCAAGATCCTTCATAAATTCATAATGGCTGAAGGTCTTAATTAGGCAGGGGCCTGAGCACTGTTGGGGCAGCAACTGTGGTTGGAAAGAATGGTGGAACTGCAACACGAACAAAGAAAGCAGCACCAGCAGCAATTTGGATACATGGTATGCTTCATCGTCCAGGCTTTAGCACAGAATACGTTGCAATCTGAAATACACAAAGCCCTCTACATTGCTATTAAATAGTTTGTTGTAAAATTCTGGGCAGCAGACACACATTGTTTTAGTATGCTGTGCAGAGATTGGCTCTGACCACACTCAGCTTCTGTTTCACAGTGAAGTCAGTGAAGGTGATTGTCATGTGGGAAAGTATTACAACGTGTCTTTGAATTGCATGACAAACTCAGAATTTTATCCTTGAGAAAATAGACCTTGCAGATTACATGTGTAATGTAGACTTCTTGACTGTGTAAGCTTACCTGGTGGACATATTTGGCAAACTGAATGCACTGAATCTAACACTTTAAGGTAGGAATACAAAGATACTAGATAACGAAAGAGAAAATTGAGGGATTACTGATGATAAAGGCTCTGTGTTTGTCACAGAGGTCTCAGAAGTCATGGATTCCTGAGCCAATCGCACCAGCTGCTGCTGGGGCAGTCTCTGGCCCCTCTGCCCCCCCCCCAGCAGCAGGAGTTTGGCGGGAGGGCCTCAGGGCTGGGGATTGGGGTGCAGGCGGTGCTTACTGGGGTGGGGAGGGCCTCCCCGGAAGGGCAATAGGAACTCCTCTCCCCTAGCTCCTAGCCAATGGGAGCTGCAGAACGGAGTCTTTGGGCAGAGCAGAGGCAGCATGGAGGAGCTAGGAGGTCGCATAGCTAGGAGCTGGAGGTCACTGCTTCCCAGGAGCCAGGTAGGGAAACTGCCCCAGCCCTGCCAACCTGCCTCCTCCCCCCCACTCCTGCGAGCACCCATGGTGCCACCCGGGCCATGCTTCTCCCAAGGACCTATGGCACCCACCCCGCCACCCCCAGTTTTAGTCATGGGTATACAGTAAAAGTCATGGACAGGTCACGGGCTGTGAATTTTTGTTTACTGTATCCTGTCCATGACTTTTACTAAAAATGCCCATGACTAAAACGTAGCCTTCCTGATGTTGATTTGACTTTAGAAAGCCCTATTGATGTTTCCAGTGTTATCAGACTTTTAAAAAGAATAGAGCGAAAGTGATCAAAACTCTATTAAAAACCAAATATTAGCTCATTTGTCTGCTTTGTATTCCCATTTTTATGTTTATTTTCCTGGAGTTGAACATGAATCTACAGATACTGGTCAGATTCAAAACCTGTTTGTGGTAACAGTTTACTCCATTCCAATTTTAAGTATCTCAGCTCTGGAAGATCTCAGAATTTTCAAGTGATCACATGCAGAAGGTTAAGTTTTCAAATCTAACAAACCAGGAATTCTGGATTTCTGTTAAAGAAGGGTACAAAGAATTCGGTGATGTAGCTATGAAAGTGTGCTTCCATTTGCTTTCAGTTATAGATTCAACCAAATTGAGCAACTATGCAATTTGAAACAAGTCCATTCTTCTCACTAAAATCTTTGGCTGTGTCTGACCATGCCAAAATATCCATATTTCCAAAGTATAGTTTTAAAAACCCAGATTAGATCGGATGATATGAGTAAACAAACTCTATGTAGTTGAATATAGTTGCAAACCATAGAAACTCTGATGTTCCTCTTTTATCTACTGTCTTGAACTCTTGAATATAGTATCCTGAGTCAGCAAAAAGAAGGAATGAGAGATATATGATTGTGGGGGAGACATCACGTTTTAAAATATCTGTAGGCTTGGAAGGATTAGATTTGTCAGTAAGTGTCTGTAAACATTGATTTCACTATACATACCCTAGTTGTTGGAAAAAATATGTCTTTTGATAATAATCAAAATTTACAGGTAGGAACAGTAAGAAAAATGCTGCTTGAGAACTTGAATGTCTGTCTGGCTCTGTCTTGAGAGAACTCTCCTTAAAAATATCTCCCTGGAAAATTGAAATGAGTCAGTGCCCAGAAAGAGAGACAGAGGGCCTGAAAATCCAAGCTACTCCATGCTCTTGCCTTTAGTTTGGGACATAGTTGTTCTCTGTACTCTCCTCTGGAAGGCTGTCTTTGAGAATATAAACTACTGTACATTTTCTTGCAACTAGAAGTTGCAGAATCTCTCTCTCCCTTTTAATTGAATATAAATATAAAGGTTTAGTCAGGGTGCTCCTTTAATTAACCATATTAAGACTTCAATTCATCCTTTGCTATCTTCTAACTGAAATTTCAAAAAACTTCTTTCCCCGCACTGTTTGTGTGTGCTAAGGTGCATAGTGGCTTTGCTGGTAGATGATTTGACATAGTATATTTGTATATTTATCACTAGTAACAAAATACCAGTATTAGTTGGATATAGCAATGTTAGGTATTTGGAAGACTTTCTTTCCATTATTTAAAATGACTTTAACTGATTTGTTGCTGGACTTCCCTGTTTTTGTAGGGGGTTTTTTTGGCTGAGAATCTGCACTGCTACTACTGCACCTCCTTGTCATAGCTAATATATTTGTTTTAGTGATTGATGATTAAAGAGATGATATTAATTCCTGTTTTGAAAAGCTATACAATGTGTCTTGTGCCTTTTCCACTTCACTGATAACTGCTGAAGTATGCCAGTTTTAAAAAGAAGAGACTGACTTGACACACATGCTGTCCTTTTCAAAATAAACATGATTATTTTGAGATCTTTAACAATCAAATGAATGGCGGGGGAAATGAGCTTTTGGTGTCCCTACAAGCAACACTTAGTATAAATTGTGTGTTAATCTTTTGATGTTAATTTTCTTTCCCCTCTTTACAGATCACCTAATCATTATAAATCTAATTATTTGTGTTCCCAGTTGGGATCATTTAAAATTACCCTTTAAGCTGTGACTTCAGATTTTTAAAAATTTTAAATTAAAAAGTTGATTTAAGAAAGAAGAGCTTTCATGGTCCAAGACAGCTTCTACAGTATAATTAAGATATAGCTGTTCTTGCAAGCTGGTGTTTGATGGGCATCTTTCTCTCAGGGTAGTTAGAATCTAAGACAGCAGGGAACAATTTAAATGGCAAAATATATCTGCATGTTTACTTGAGTTTGGCAGGTCTGTCAATTTTACAAGTACTGTTGGTGAGAGAAACAAGCTTCCATGCCACAAAGAGCAACTCTGTGTGGCTTGAAAGCTTGTCTCTCTCACCAATAGAAGTTGGCCCAATAAAATATACTACCTATGCTATCTTCTCTCTACTTCTCCTGGGACCAACATGGCTACAGCTACATTGAATTTTACAGGTAATCAATCACAGAAAAATCATTTTTGTATTAATGTCCCTGAGAATTTCTTAAATTGTTCTTTTATAGAGCTTAGGTTTTAGGTTCAGTTATATACATTCATAGACAATTATGCCAAAGCGAGGAAGAAATATTAAGTGACAGTATTATACCTGATGTACCAGCTGAAAGTGTCATTGTTGCTGTAATCTGTGCAGACATATAAAGAATAAATATCTGTTCTTTGTTATGAATTTGAGTAGTAGAAATGCATGTCTAAACTATTATTATATTTGTTCATGCATCACTGAACAAAATAGCCTAAAACTGTGCTTTATTCTCTGAACAATGTATGAGATGGGAAATAAATATTAACAATAGTACTTTTGTGATATAAATTTCTCTTCATTAAAGAGCATTGAAACAGTGACTATCGTGACTGTTATTTCCATTTTTGTGTATGTTTTCAGTCATTGTAATGTTGCAGTGTAAGACTTGCAAGCATTCGTCCAAGCTTGTGTTTTCTATTCCCATCGCTAGCCTTTCATAAACTGTTGGTCTGACTGGTGCTGAAATTGGCAGATTCCAGCTGCTAAAGAGCTTATTTACCTTGTTAGAAGCTGAATTCAGCTTGAATTTGCTGATGTTTGGTAGTCATGGAGAAATACAATTAGGATAGAAAGGCAGAGATTTTCACTTTCCTCTCAAGTTGATCTAAATGTTTCCAGCTGTTCACTGAGTGAAACATGTTCTTAAACACAATGTGGGAGTCGTAGAAGGACATCTCCCTCATTGAGGAGCTAGCAGTTAGGGTAAGATGATTTAATTATAGTTTAATAAAAAATTGGGGGAAGGATATATAATTTCACCATTTGAAGATGGCACATTGATTGGAAAGGTTAATTTGACATATAGTTTCTATGGGCTTGGTTCTGCCACCTTCCTCATGCTGAGTTGTACCTTTTATAGCACAAGTAATAGTTCTGCTGATGTCAAACAAGTAAAATGTGTTGCTGAAATAGTGATAATAGCCTGGCTGAGGAATCTTAGGGATATAATTATAAGTGCACACAGAGAACATGTTTAAGGTCACACAGGCTCCAGAGCATCAACTTCCCAGAGAAGACAGCAATCAGGACACTAGATACAAGAATGGAGTAGCTTAGCCCTCAGCAATTAGACAACTCAAAACAGTCCCTGAACTAATAAATATTTCTCCAATCTCGGTCACTCCAGAATGACTTATTTGTGTTCAGCTGAAATACAACGGTGAGACTATTATTAATCATGAAAGCAGACCAAAGTTCACTGGCAGGAACATACATTCTGCCTCAATAAATAGTCGAATCAGGTCCTCTGCTTTCTCCCCTTTCACTACTAGGAAATGTGATTTGAAAGCTAAAAAAGGAAGAAGCAGTGGTCAGTCTCATCACCTCCAGCTGGGGAGGAGGCAGCTGTCCATCTTCCTGGCAGGCTGGATCTTGAATCACATGGCCTGTTCCTGTATCTAAATTCAGTCTACTTGAGCCTAATAATTTGGCAGTTGAGCAGTAGATGCTAAATAATATGGGATAATTTTCCAGAGGGATTCTCCTAACATTCCACCCTCTCAGCCTACACAAGGATTTGGACAAAATTCTCCTGCTGTTTTCAAGATAGAAAGATTAACCTTAGTGAAACTGAATGTTTGTTCTGGATTCCTTACAACATGCCCTAGACATCTCACTCTCCCATCTCAGTTAAACAGTGGCATATGCTTATTTTTCTGTTGGCAGAATGTAAGCCAATTATAAAAGAGATCAGAGCTTGTTCAAACACTTCCTTGGTAATGTCCTAGGTGGAAAATACATCAGCCAATACAGAAGAAATCTGTAAAGCTGTCACCTGGACACCATCAATGCTTCTATAAAGCATTACTAGCTTGACATTCATTCGTGAGCTGTAGCTCAGGAAAGCTTATGCTCAAATAAATTTGTTAGTCTCTAAGGTGCCACAAGTACTCCTTTTCTTATTCCTCTGGGGAAACATCATTCAGCAAGAAGCTGCTCAGAATACTCTAATAATACCAATTCTAGGGAAGAGGGAACGTTATTCTTTTGTCCTACTTCCCTCTCTCTTTCCCTCCTCCTCCTCAACTAATTTTTCCTTACTGTTAGTTACATCCCATATGTCTCAGAATGGAGAAGAGGTCAGGATCCAGAATGAAAAATTTGTTACTCAGTGATATCCCGTCTAGGACTGATCTCTCCTCACAGTCTTGTCCACTCAAGTTAAGTCTTTTACGTGGCTCCTCCAGGTTCCATTCCTATAGTTGAATAAGCAATTACTGTTTAATATTAATCTATTAATAAGGAGTTAGCATTTCCAAACAGCTTTAGAAATATTCATCTGGAGTGAGAGTGGAAGGAATGTGGCCAAGCCACAGACCTGATGAACAAATCTGTACTACTTCCCGTATTTGCAGTAAGAAAGGATCAACTCAGTAGTCTTGCACTTGGGGAAGAAGTTAGTCCCAGAAAGTAAAATATCAGGTAACAAATTTTCCACTTATTTTCAAATAAGTTGCTTAGAGGGCTTAATCTCTTGGGGAAATTGGCAATGGGATATGGAGACTTTGATTCTCTAGTTGACTGATTTGAATTATGATCCAGGTTGGTAATGATGACCAATATGGTTAGTGGCCTGTGTGAAATAAGTAATAATTTTGTTCCAGTCCCTTGGTGGCCTGTTTGAGGTAAGTAGTGATTTTGATCCAGTCCCTTAGTGAAGAAGTGACTGCATTTAAAAAAGGCAACATTGCATGTAGTACTAATTGACGCCCTGGTTAGTCTCAGTGCTTAAATTGCCAGCAGGATTGAATGGGCATGGTAATTGCATTAATTAAGGTAATTAAATATACCCTAGCAAGAATGTCTTTTCTCCAAAATAGATTATTTTTGGAGGACTTACATAGTTTTAAAGAAAATGGTCAGAGTCAGCAGAAGGATTACCTCTTCTCTTCTACCACCAGTACTTGATCAAACCATCTGTTCAATAAGTGCTTCTGCTAGTGGGATTTTTCCAAGGTCTCACAGCTACTCCATTGGATACTAGGAATCAAAATCAGATGGTAACTAATTGAGACATGTTAGTGTTGAACAAATGTGTAAACCCCAGAAAAAAATAAATCTGGGCTAAACAAAGCACCAGCAGCAATGCACAGCTACCAGAAGGAAAACCTGCCTAGGCAAAACAAATATAATCGTGGGATGGAGTAAGAAAAAAAATGTCAACAAGAGTTTTGGAGACACTGTCGTGAACCCAGCAGCATCATGATCGAGAAGAGCTGATAGGTTTTTCTTTTTGTAGAGGCATAAATAATCCAGTAGGAAATGACACTATATCATTTCGGTGTCCGCTTTTAATAGGACAGAACTAATTGTCTCAGTTAAACAGGATGACAATTTATTAGACCATTTTTCTCACCTTCTCCTACATTCCCACTTCTTGCTTCTGTGTGGAGCGTGATGAGGATGCAAGGCTCTATTGCTCATGTCTTGATAGAGCCTGGCTAATGCTGAGAGCTTCTAATTAGTAAACATCAACTAGGAAAACTGAGAGTTATCATGTCCCCTCTCAGTTTTCTCTTCTCCAGACTAAACAAACCCAGTTTTTTCAATCTTCCCTCATAGGTCATGTTTTCTAGACCTTTAGTCATTTTTGTTGCTCTTCTCTGGACTTTCTCTAATTTGTCCACATCTTTCCTGAAATGTGGTGCCCAGAACTGGTCACAATACTCCAGTGAGGCTAATCAGTGCAGACTAGAGCAGAAGAATTACTTCTTGTGTCTTGCTTACAATACTCCTGCTAATACATCTTAGAATGATGTTTGCTTTTTTTGCAACAGCGTTACATTGATGCCTCATATTTAACTTGTGATCCACTATGACCCCAAGTTCCCTTTCCACAGTACTCCTTCCTAGCCAGTCATTTCCCATTTTGTATGTGTGCAACTGATTATTCCTTCCTAAGTGGAGTATTTTGCATTTGTCCTTATTGAATTTCATCCTATTTACTTCAGACCATTTCTCCAGTTTGTTCAGATCATTTTGAATTTTAATCCTATCCTCCAAAGCACTTGCAATCCCTCCCAGCTTGGTATCATCCGCAAACTTTATAAGTGTACTCTCTATGCCATTATCTAAATCGTTGATGAAGATATTGAACAGAACCGGATCCAGAACCGATCCCTGCGGGATCCCACTCATTATGCCCTTCCAGCATGACTGTGATTACTCTCTGGGAATGATTTTTCAACCAGTTATGCACCCATCTTATAGTAGCTCCATCTAAGTTGTATTTCCCTAGTTTGTTTATGAGAAGGTCATGCGAGACAGTATCAAAAGCCTTGCTAAAGTCAAGATATACCACATCTACCATTTCCCCCCTATCTACAAGGCTTGTTTCCCTGTCAAAGAAAGCGCTCAAGTTGGTTTGACATGATTTGTTCTTGACAAATCCATGCTGACTGTTATTTATCACCTTGTTATCTTCTAGGTGTTTGCAAATTGATTGCTTAATTATTTGCTCCATTATCTTTCCAGATACAGAAGTTAAGCTGACTGGTCTGTAATTCCCCGGGTTGTCCTTATTTCCCTTTTTATAGATGGGCACTATATTTGTCCTTTTCCAGTGTTCTGGAATGTCTCCCGTCTTCCATGACTTTTCAAAGATAATTGCTAATGGCTCAGAGATCTCCTCAGTCAGCTCCTTGAGTATTCTAGGATGTATATCATCAGGCTCTGGTGATTTGAAAACATCTAAATTGTCTAAGTTATTTTTGACTTGTTCTTTCCCTATTTTAGACTTTGATCCTACCTCATTTTCACTGGCATTCACTATGTTAGATGTCCAGGCACCACCAACCTTCTTGGTGAAAATTGAAACAAAGAAGTCATTAAGCACCTCTTCCATTTCCACATTTTCTGTTATTGTCTTTCCCCCCTTGTTGAGTAACGGGCCTATTCTGTCCTTGGTCTTGCTCTTGCTCTTGCTTCTAATGTATTTGTAGAATGTTTTCTACATTTTGCAGGATCCTTTATGATTAAAACATTTCTGCCTTCTGTCACCTGATCCTGTTTCCTCCCACTGCTTTCAGTGTTGATATCCCCCAAAGACATCCTTGTCAGTTAGAGCTCGTCTTCACTAGAAAACTATGTTGAAAATTATGTTATGAGTTGTGTTAATTAGCATGACATAAAGCATGATTTTAGCACTCTGTGTAGATGGGGACCAGTTTTTAACATGTCAGATGATGTTTCATACTGGAGCCATATGATTAACTACAACCAGCTAACCCACTGTTCTTATTTACACTGATTGCATTTATTGGTCTCTTGTCTTTCCTCTCTTCCAGTTCTGCCCATACCCTCTTATGCCCATTCATAATACCACTGTACATCTCCCCACCTCTTTTGTCTCTGCAGTGGTTCCCTCTCCTTTTTTTATGAAGGTCAGACTTGTAGTCTTCAAAGCCTTCTGTAACCGCCTCCCCTGTGCCTCGTGTTTTCTCCAGGCTTTCCTCCTGATTGCTCCATTTGTCTCCTGTTCCTGTGGTGCTCCCATATTTGTGCCTTTGTTGTGTCCCCTTTTATACTTTGAACAGTCCTGTTAGTATATGATAAATTTTAAATAAAATTAAATAAACTTTAGATAAATTTTATAAATCCCTTTTATCCTTCTAACAACTCATGAAAACTCATTTATTCCAGATTTGATTGATCACTGGATGTGTGTGTTCTAGTCTTTGATTGGCATGGTTTACGTGTCATAAAATTCTTGTACCCTTAAAGCACTCTGAGTTTGGACTAAAGATTATAACTTCAATGGATTTATGCCAAAATACAGCATCTGAGAATTTGGCCTATATCATAAGTAATCAGTGATCAAAGAATAAAAGGTTTCCATAACATTTCCTTGATTTGAAGTTGTTGCTGCATCTAGTATTGATTTCGCTGTGCAAGACAGAAATGGGTTAAGGTAATAGGAAAGTGGTGTTTCATTTTACGTTTGTCTGTAAAAAAAAAAAAAAAATACCCCGCTGTAAAGATTTAATTAGTAGTTTGTGTTTTTATTATGATCTTGCTTGGGGTTTTTTGTTTGTTTTGTTATTAGCAGAAACCTTAGGGCAGATCAATCATGACCTTTGTTAAACAAGGCAGTAGTTGTTGGGGATAGAAATGCTACCGACAGCAAATAAAGGAGATTTGGATGTTAACTACTTCCAGTTTTCAGCTAAAATTGGATGCTTTCCATTTTACAATTTACTACAAACAATGCTATATTTGATTTCCTGTGTCTATGAAGCCTATCTGAGTTCTTGCTGGTTTTTTCAAATGTGTTACAAAATCTGAAGATAAATCTAAGGTCGAAGTTTTGAGTGATCAAAAACCTTAGGTTAAACAAACAATTCTGATTCAGTAGATGGCTGTAGATGAAGGTGAGTGTGATTTTTGTTAAATCAGATCTCATAATAAGGTTTGTGGTTTAAACAGATAAAGAGATATTGTTTGACCTTTGTGAACTGCAATCTGTTCTTCATTTGCTGCACGCTTAGTTTTAATTGAAGTCGATTGTACTAACTGAAATTAAGGGTATACTCTCCCCCACATTTTCATCAGACTGTTTTTAAAAAAAAAAAAAAAAAACCTCCCTAAATGTATGTTATTTTGGAAAGAAAGGAACACCATGCCATTAAAAATCAAAAAACAACAACTAACTTTAGCACTTTATGATACAATGATGTATCAAGTTCTAGTAAATAGTTATTCCATCTGGTGCATTTCAGGTAGTAAAAATGAACTATTTTCTGGTCAGAACTATTTTCTTCTAATCTCACTTTCTCTTGGAGATAGTAGTATGGAGCAGGGCAATTAAAATATTAACTGGACTTCACTTTGACACTGCTAAGCAGTTTGCTTTATCTGAGGGGATTTCTTTGACATTTGGAAATGTTTTTCATGAAAATTATAGTTTAAAACATGCATGCTTTACCCAGAACTAGTGGTAGCACATTGCACTTCCATATGGGAGAGGTGGGATTCAATGTTTAGTTTTCTCACTTCCCAGGTTCAAAGGGGCAAGGAATTGCTATGAAAACTTTGAGTGAGGAAGAGAAATTGCTGAACAGTAACTTCTCTGACCAGTTAGGAATCATGGTCTCTCTAATCATCCTCAGTCAACTTCTCTTATAGGTTTTAGAAAGTGGAGTGGAAAAGTTAGGCTCTCTGGGCGCCCAGGCACCTATCACTTTGGTACCTCATGAAGTTAAAAAAATAAAATTACACTTCGTACATGACATCACTATCTTACTCAACCCTGTACATTGGTTCCATGAGTTTCTGCACTCTGGTGCATAATGGTTTGTGGGCTTTTTATTTGTCATGCTTTCCCTGTTACAGGAGAGAAAATTCCGCAGTATTGCTTTTAATATTATTTTTTTTCCTTTTAGTTTGACTAAAAATCAGTTTTATTTTGTTTCCAATTGCATTTTTTTTTAAATCTCAGGGATACCACTGTACAGAGCCTTACTCTGCAGCCTTCCGTTACAGATGGCTATATTACATATGAAGACTCACCACTGGTCAGTATTTAAATTATATTTGTAGATTTGAAAATCTATTTTCATTAATAAAACAATGCTAAAAAATATATTGGAAGCTCCACAAGGCCAAGGAATTATGGACTAAATTATAAAATTCTTATTCCTGTGGTCTGGGTACTGTAACTTTCATGAGAATATTATAATTCAGCAACAGAATCAAATATGGCAAGACATTATTGGCAGTAAGGGCAATTATTGTTCATTTCACATACATTTTCTGTGCCACAAGCCAATCAGTGTAGTATTCTGGGGTCTTGGTGTATCTGACATGCAAAAGGAGCATATTATTTATTTCACTTTGGAATTACTTGATACTCCTCAAATGCTGATGCACTGAAATTTTCCCATATCTCCCTTCCAGCTTCTAAACGCACATCCTACATACCCAGTGACTCAGCCCCATGACACCTGTGCCCCACTTCCTAAACCCTTTACTGCCTTCTGCTCCATCCTCCCAAGCAATCAGGACCCAGACTCCAATCAGCAGAATTATTCCTGATCAACCTCCTCCTCTCCCTCCCAGCTGCAGCACCCCCTTCCGCCTGGTTCTGCTTTAACAGAACCACTCGTCTGTCATGTCAGCTTCTCCTCATTCTCACCCCAGATCAGTGGCATTTCTTCATCCTCTTCTAGCATTCCCTCCTCATTTCAGTATCACCTGCTGCCCTTCCTCCATACATACCAATACACTGCATGTTGGCAAGGCTTTTTCCATGTGTGCGCAGGCAATCACCATTCGTGCACAGGCATATGGTCTGTGTGTATGCAAGAGAATCTGTTTCTGCATGTCATGCCATTCATGGAGTTCAGGTTCTGCTATGATAGATGAGACCTTCTCTCCCAGCAGCATTTGCCCAAGCATCCACTCCATTAGCTAGACAGAATCCAGAGGTAGTCTTCAATACTACATATGTTAAGATTTTTTTTTTACATGGGAGCCTGTAGTTAGACTTCCAAATCCATATTCAGACACCAAGATCAGTAGTTTGATTTTTCAAAATGCTGAACACTCAACAGTTTCCATTGACTTTCTGTTGGAAGAACACTGGGAGTTAGTGAGAGTTGCTGAGAGTTCAGCTCTTGAAAATCATACCACTGATTTAGGTGCCTGAACATGGATTTAGGATTTAGGCATCCAATTTTTAAAATTTTGGCTGTAATTAAGGCTATGTTTTAGTCACAGGTATTTTTAGTAAAAGACTTGCACAGGTCACGGGCAGTAAACAAAAATTCACAGCCTGTGACCTGTCCATAACTTGTACTATATACCCCTGACTAAATCAGGTGCTCTGGGGCAGGAGGCAGCTCTGGGGCACCACGGGTGCTCGGGGACAGGGGGTGGCCCAGGACCCCCACTGGTGCTGGGGGCGGCAGTGCTGGCAGGCTCCCTACCTGGCTCCCACAGCTCCCCGGAAGCAGTGACATGTCCCTTGGTTCCTAGGTGGAGGTGTGGCCGGGGGGGCTCTGCGCATTGCCCCAAGTATGGGCTTTGCAGCCACCATTGGCTACGAATTGTGGCCAATGGGAGCTGCGGGGGTGGTGCATATGGGTGGAGACAGCACGCGGAGTCACCTGGCCATGCCTCTGCCTAAGAGTCACGGGAGGGACATGTTGATACTTCCAGGGTGGTCCTTGAGGTAAGCACTGCCCGGAGCCTGCACCCCGACCCCCCTCCCATGTTCCAGCCCCCTGCCCCAGTCCTGAGCTCCTTCCCACACCCAAACTTCTGCTGCTGCTGGGGGATGGGGGAATCGCGGTGGCCCGAGACTGCCCCAGCAGTGGCCAGTGCGGCTTCCCTAGGGGCTGCCCAAGCTGCTCTGCCGGCCCCTGGGCCAGCCACACTGACCACTGCAGAAGTCACAGAGGTCCCAGAAAGTCACAGAGTCCATGACTTCCGTGACGTCCATCACAGATTTGCAGCCTTAGCTATAATATATAATTTACCTATTTTCAATTAGAAATACAAAGGAAAACAGAGCTAGGGTTCATACATTAAAATATGTTTTATTTCAATTCATTGTGTTTATGTATATGCATATATATAGCTACATATGTGTGATTGCGGCAGAGAGTCCTGTGGCATATTGGACCATAAGCTTTCATGGGTGAATACCCACTTCTTCAGATGCATGTAGTGGAAATTTCAAAGCTCCTCCCTTGTTGTTCACACCTCAGCTGTTAGAAGAGGGCCTCACCCTACCTGATTGAACTAACCTCGTTATCCCTAGCCTGATTCTTGCTTGCATATTTATACCTGCCTCTGGAAATTTCCACTACGTGCATCTGAAGAAGTGGGTATTCACCCAGAAAAGCTTATGCTCCAATATGTCTGTTAGTCTATAAGGTGCCACAGGACTCTTTGCCGCTTCCACAGATCCGGACTAACACAGCTACCCCTCTGATATGCGTGATTGCTGATGCATATTTAAACAGAAGTAAATCTGCAATTGTCAATTCTCTGTAAACTATACAGGATTGGGGCTTATTAAAGAAGTATTGTAATACTTTTCTCAGAGGTTTGCTTTCATGCTGATGATGGGTTCGGCTCGATAATGATCTAAAGCAGTGCAGACTGACGCACATTCATTTTCATCATCTGAGTCAGGTGCCACCAACAGAAAGTTGATTTTCTTTTTTGGTGGTTCAGGGTCTGTAGTTTCTGCATCGCCATGTTGCTCCTTTAAGACTTCTGTCAGCATGTTCCACATCTCATCTCTCTCAGATTTTGGATGGCACTTCAGGTTTTTAAACCTTGGGTTGAGTGCTCTATCTATCCTTAGAAATCTCACATTGGTACCTTCCTTACGTTTTGTCAAATCTGCAGCAAAAGTGTTTTTAAATGGAACAACATATGCTGGGTCGTCATCTGAAACTGCCGTAACACAAAATATATAGCAGAATGTGGGTAAAACAGCAGGAGACGTACAGTTCTCCCCTAAAAAGTTTAGTCACAAATTTAATTAATGTATTATTTTTTTAACACGCGTCATCAGCATGGAAACATATCCTCTGGAATAGTGGCCAAAGCATGAAGGGGCATGTAAATATCTTGCAGTGCTGGCTACAAAAGTGCCATGTGAATGCCTGTTCTCTCATAGAATTTCAGCTGTCACTGTAAATAAGAAAGTGGGCAGCATTATTTCCTGTAATGTAAACAAACGTATTTCTCTGAATGATTGGCTGAACAAAAAGTAGGACTGAATAGACTTATAGGCTCTAAAGTTTTACATTGTTTTGTTTTGAATGCAGTTATGTAGCAAAAAAAATCTACATTTGTAAGTTGCACTTTCATGATAAAGAGATTGCCCTACTGTACTTGTATGAGGTGAATTGAAAAATACTGTTTCTTTTATTTACCTTTTTTACAGTGCAAATATTTGTAATAAAAATAATATTATGAAGTGAGCCCTGTGCACTTGGATGAGTCATTACACAAAGTAAAACTATTTCCCCATGTTATTTCTCCCCCCCCACCCCACCCCACCCCCCACTGTTCCTCAGATATTCTTGTTAACTGCTGGAAATAGCCTACCTTGCTTGTCACCATGAAAGGTTTTCCTCCTTTCCCCCCCTGCGGCTGGTGATGGCTTATCTTAAGTGATCACTCTCCTAACAGTGTGTATGATAAACCCATTGTTTCATGTTCTCTGTGTGTGTATATCAATCATGTTCTCTGTGTGTGTATATCAATCTCTCCTCTGTTTTTTTCACCAAATGCATCCGATGAAGTGAGCTGTAGCTCACGAAAGCTTATGCTCTAATAAATTTGTTAGTCTCTAAGGTGCCACAAGTACTCCTTTTCTTTTTGTGTTGTAATTGAAATCAATATATTTGAAAATGTAGAAAAACATCCACAAATATTTATAATATATTTCAATTGGTATTCTATTATTGTTTAACAGTGCGATTTAAACTGCAATTAATCATGGTTAATTTTTTTTAATAGTGATTAATTTTTTTGAATTAATCGCATGAGTTAACTGGGATTAATTAACTGCCCAACTGAAAACACACATTTTTGGTATTAACAGGGCCCATTTCTTTCATCAGTTTTTCAAGCAACAATTTATTAATGCTTTAACATTATATTAGTAATCACTTACTGTCTCTTTGTTTTTCTATATTAACTTATAGAGGGAAAATACAAAATGTTACTACAAGAAACTGAGAAATCAATATTGCAATATTTGTGTGTGTATGTATGTGTGTATATATATGACAGTTCATTTCTTCTGTCTTCTAGGTGAAATCAGTCAAGTTGGGGCATATTCTGGTTATCGATGAAGCAGACAAAGCACCTACAAATGTTACCTGTATTTTAAAAACACTTGTGGAAAGTGGAGAAATGGTTCTGTCAGATGGAAGGCGCCTTGTTGCCAGTAAGTTGCTTTTGTAGTCTACAGTAAAACATAGTATGTTGCCATTTTACAGCAATTGCATTTATTAAGCCATAGCTACAAAAGAGTCGAGTGGTCGAAAAAAATGTATGCTGTGCAAATGTTAGCAATTAGAGTTTTAAGTGTGGTACTTCTCTGTAGAGAGACTCTGAAAACATGCCCGTGAACCACTATGTTAGTGTTTCAGTTATTATTGTCCGAATTGGCAACCCTCTCAGGTGGGGATTCAAAAGTCAAGTTGAGCTCTGTCTTCATCACTTCCCGTTATAAGGATTCATTTGACCAAATTGTGTTCTTGGTTACATCTGTGCAGTCCTATTGCTCAAAAGGTATTTTGGTCTGCCAGATCCATATCTTAGGTTTTGGGTCCCAGGTTGAATTTTTTTAGGGCTGGCAGTTAGCAAAAATCTTTGTATTTTTTTTGTTGCTGTTTTACTTGTACGATGAGAAAATTTCATCATAAGAATTTCATCAGGTGGAAATCACTGGAGGAAAAAACTGAAACATGTTGGAATTTTTAGTTACTTTTCAGAGTAGAGCTGCATTTGAAGTGCATCTTCACTGTTTCTCAATACAATGCTATATGTGTGATGAAAATAGAGGTGGTGTTTTTCTTTTAAACCGATTAGGAGCACGGATTTAAGTGTGAATGAAGTAATTATTCAGTATTCAAGTGATACAATACTAGAATTATACTGGGTGACCACAAATCTCTAGGGTGTCATTTAAAAGAAATAGTTCTGGTTGTTTAAATTAATATCCTGGTTCTGTAATTGTGAGAGGATTCCCTGTGGTACCAATGAAGATATGCTTGCAGGGAGCAGGTGGAGTAGCCTAGCCTGAGCCAGTTTGCACATTCTCTGCACATGTGGCTCTGGCTTCTCACAGCTTTCTGGGGGTCTTCAAGTTTGTGCACAGGGTTTTCTATAGGAGGGCAAGCCCCAGATCTCTTCTCCCTGCCTCACACAGGGCAATATGTAGAAATCTCCACAAGGGGGTTCTCATGGATATAGCTCATGGTACCAACCTTCTCCCACAAGTTTTACTGAAGGCACAAGTTGCTCTGGTCCTGAGATATTCAATGCATTGCTGAGCTTGGAACAAATTATTCCTCTAGGTTTATGAAATAAAATAATTATAGCAAGTGCCTAGAGCTCTCATAGTGGAGCAACATGCTGATAAAGACTTTGGTTTTTTTGGAAGATGTACAGATTTCTATTGTTTGGTTCATAAATAGCAAAACTAAAACATTTTTTAACAATCTGTTTTCCAGATCCTGCTAATGTAGATGGGAGAGAAAATGTAATAGTAATTCATCCTGATTTTAGAATGATAGTTCTAGCAAATAGACCCGGATTTCCTTTTTTGGGTAATGATTTTTTTGGCACACTAGGTAAGTGATTTGTATTAAATGGGAGCACTGTAAATAAGGTATATTTAATGGTATTGGGTGTGGGAGAACATTAACTTTCTTTCTTTTACTTGATATCATGGTGAAAGGAAGAGTGGGGTGGTTGGGGTCGGGAGAGGACCCCTAAATCTATTACTTCCGCGTCCAGGGCAGGACACTTATTGCCTTAGACATGACCCTGTTTGAGATGTACATCTGTTCAGCAAGAAAGTTAGTTCCACATATTTTCCTGTGGGCAAGGGCAAATGTCCAAATCCAAGACTCTTCCAGGAAAGTGGTACTCAAGAGCAAATGTTTTACAGTCCTAATGGGATGTCCATGTTGTAGACCTGTTCCCAGTGAAATTCACCCAGCAACGCTGGACCAGGATGTCTTTACTATTCCATAGAACTTTCCCCTGGTTAAATATGTCCTCTCCTTCTGCTCACATGGAAACTCCTAAAGAAAACTGCTTTTAGTCATAATTGCCCCAGGCTTAGTTCTACCTTTCGATGCTATTTCCAGGGGTCGAAACCCTTCTGCTTTCATGTCAAGATCATCTTCAGCAGGGCCCGGTAATGACCCTACATCCCTATGCCCTAAGCTTTAGGTTTGCATCAGACTGCTCTTGAAAGAACTGATCTTTCTCCACTATTCATTTAGCTTCCTGATGCCTTGAGTGAATTATAAAAGTGATCCTCCTCAGCTTTTGTGAACTTCTGTTCAAGCGTCCTGGAAGACTATATCCTTTCCCCAGCCCATGAAGGATCAATACTTTTATTTTCCAAATATAAGCAAAAAGAACAAAACAGTTCCCGAGCACACCATGGGCTACAACTTCCTGGGGACATTCCCCTTTGTCTTTCAGTCTCTCCTGCTTGAAGGCCTATGGCAGGATTCTCCTGTACTCCTTTAACAGAGCACCTTCCAAGGCTTTCTTCTTGGAGGCTCTTTTTCCCTCCAATAGGTTCCCACTTCCTGTGCCTGCTCCTGCTCCATGAGCAATCCCCCTTCCATACTGAGAGCCTGGCTCATTATAGCTCTGGAGTGTCCCACTCTCATAATTGGTCCAACTGGGCGCATCTGTTCTAGCACAAGGGAGCTGAACTTCCTTCATTTCCAGGGGCCAGCCACCCTGTGGCACTTCTTCATTCAGTCAATTTCTGCTGCTTCTTCTTGAAGTTGGTTTCTGGCTGTTGATCTCCTTAGCCAAGACAGGGATAAAGCTCTCCATACTTTCCCACAACTGTCCATATTGGTTCTTCATAGTAACAAGTTGGTCCTAGTTTTTGCCAAACATTTTGCGCCCTTTTCACCTAGGCAAGTTACACTTCCCTTCTGATTTTCCCAATTCTGAACCAGGAATGGAAAACACCTTGTTTCTTTGACTTCAGAAGCACATTCAAAGTGAAGTTAGACAGATTAGAAGCAGGAAAATAAATCCCTTTTTCTTTGTTCTCTTCAAAAGTTGAAGGAAAGCTTTCCAGATGTCCAGTTATGCAATGGCCAAATGGATCGGGTTTGGTTTCCATAAGCCTTCAGAAATTATCTGTGTACTGAAATTTACTGTCCGCTCCACTTCCTTGACTGAGGAGAGGTGGTAGTGGACAAATTTTGCAAAGCTACCTCCTGTGGTCTAAACAGGCATTTGTGGAGAGAGCACTTACCTGCAGAGTGCTTAGAGCACAACTTCATGAAGAAGTTCTCATTTCCGGGGAATTATAGTGACAGTTCAGAAGTTCCTGTTCCATCTCTCTCTTTTTTTTTTTTTTTTTTTGCGAACCTTGCCTTCAGGCATTTCTAATTCAGCTTTCAGTCTCTTTATTCAGGAAGAGTGACTTAAGAATTTTGTATTTTCAAAGGTGACTATTGATTTTTGGATGCCTCGTTTTTGTGTGACCAGCATGAGATGACTTCAAGTGGCCTGATTTTTCAGGGGGTGTGTGCTCAGTACTTTCTGAAGGCTTTCAGGGTTTTTCAACTATACGAGGTGGATACTATCTATTATTATTAAACTCTCTTTTTATTAAAGCTTAAATGAACCCTATATATATATTTTATTTTAGGGAATATTTTTAGCTGCCATGCAATTGATAATCCCAAACCACAGTCGGAACTGGCTATGCTTAGACGGTATGGACCGGATGTTCCTGAGTCAATCCTTCAGAAACTAGTGGCTGCTTTTGGAGAACTGAGGAGCTTGGCTGACCAAGGAATTATTAACTATCCTTATTCAACAAGAGAAGTTGTAAATATAGTAAAACATTTACAGGTACAATATGCATTATCTTGAATTCAAAAGAATGCAATAAATTAAATGAACAGTAATGCAGTATACTCTTTGAAAAACCTTCAAGTACTATAGATAAAGATTTTTTTTAAAATAAGTAATAAATCAAATTTATGGATGGAAGGATTTGTCCAACAACTGCATTTAGAAAGGGTAACAATATCTAGATGCTCAGATAACACAATGATAGGGTTCTATATGTATGTTGATAGTTAGATCTTTGTGAACATTTATTTGTAAGCGTGTACAATGCATACAATACATTTTTATCTTTCATTATGTTCTTTGTGTTTGTGAGAGAAAGTGAACCTATTATGCATTGTTCATATTGGTCTTTCTGATGGAATTACTTGAGCTTTTATAAGAATAACATAACTTAATAATTTACACTTTTGCCTGATGTTTCGTTTTTGATTTACATGGCCTTTATGGGAAATTGAACACTATTGCTTAAGAATAATAGATCAAAAATCGTATTGTATTGTCAAAATTGTACATGAATATGCACTTGGCAAACAGTTGCTCATGTACCTTGATTGCCTCACACAGTCAAAATGCAATATCCTGAATTCTGTTTCAATAATAAAGTTAAAAGGTTTAAGTTAGGTTCTGTTAATAGAAGAATAGCTATATAACTTGAAACGTATTTGCTGCTTATTTGAATATGGAATGTTTGTATTTTCTACTACTTATAATCAGTGATGTAGGTATTTTAATTATTATAGTGCTGTTTCTTAGATTTAAGATATTACTGTGTTAAATTTATATTTTTTAGAAATATTGTTGTAATAATTATTTTAATATAATGTCTCTTATTATAAGTTCTTTGGCAAAAGTACCATTTCTACATGTATGTTCATACAGCACAAAGGGGCTGTGTGGTGGTGGTGAGAGGCTGAGCGGGGGAGGGGTGTCAAATTTGTGTGTGTGACATTAAGATATTATGACTCAGAAATAGTATAGGGTTTTTTTTAAGTTACAATGATACTTATACCTAGTAATTCTAGATTTCTGGAGCAGGGACTTTATCATTCTGCAGTTTTAGTTGTTCTTCAGACAATAGTTCTTGAATGCCGATGAGGCCTTTGGGTGCTACCATAATATAAATACAGCATAACAACACTGATAATTTGAATGTTTATGATGTAATAACTATCCTGGGCTGAATGAGCTACAGGTCTGAAAGCTGAGGTGCTATTGGCCAGGTCATAGTGATTTATCAGATTAATAGAAACAAGTATCGTGTTATTAGTAGTATTAATATATTAAAACAAATAATCAAATTTTAAATGAAAGATAAAAATGGGCTGCCAAACTGCTGAAAGGCAGATTTGTTTAGAAGAAAAACAACCCTTTTGGTTCTTTCTTCCTAATGCCACACCCCCAAATAATCTGTAATTAGAATATACGTTTTAATGGCAAACCTCACCAAATGATAATGTTACACTGCCTTATGAGTTATTTTTCGTAGTGCGCAAGAAGTGTACAATATTTGAAGAAACACGGCTTTGTTAGTTTTCTGATGCAGATTGTTTTGGGAAAGCTGTGGCAAACAGTATGAGAGTTGGCTCTCTTCCTCAATTTCCCTCACTGGAGTCAATTATTAGTGCAGAGTTACTTTCTGGGAACAGGGTATTGATGTGTGGGGCTGAGATTTCCGAAAGAGGGGTTTCAATGTGAGCCTTTTGTTCCCACTTCTGTTGAATAACTATTGTATGTAGTGTAAATAAACAAGTTACACTAAGTAAATATGGTTTCAGAGTAGCAGCCAGAAAGAAAAGGAGTACTTGTGGCACCTTAGAGACTAACAAATTTATTTGAGCATAAGCTTTCGTGAGCTAGAGCTCACTTCATCGGATGCATTTGGTGGAAAATACAGAGGGGAGATTTATATACACACACAGAGAACATGAAACAATGGGTTTTATCATACACACTGTAAGGAGAGTGATCACTTAAGATGAGCCATCACCAGCAGCAGGGGGGGAGGGAGGAAAACCTTTCATGGTGACAAGCAAGGTAGGCTATTTCCAGCAGTTAACAAGAACATCTGAGGAACAGGTGGGGGGTGGGTGGGGGGGAGAAATAACATGGGGAAATAGTTTTACTTTGTGTAATGACTCGTCCATTCCCAATCTCTATTCAAGCCTAAGTTAATTGTATCCAGTTTGCAAATTAATTCCAATTCAGCAGTCTCTCATTGGAGTCTGTTTTTGAAGTTTTTTTGTTGAAGGATAGCCACCGTCAGGTCTGTAATCGAGTGACCAGAGAGATTGAAGTGTTCTCCGACTGGTTTTTGAATGTTATAATTCTTGACGTCTGATTTGTGTCCATTTATTCTTTTACGTAGAGACTGTCCAGTTTGACCAATGTACATGGCAGAGTGGCATTGCTGGCACATGATGGCATATATCACATTGGTAGATGCGAAGGTGAACGAGCCTCTGATAGTATGGCTGACGTGATTAGGCCCTCTGATGGTGTCCCCTGAATATATATATGGACAGAGTTGACAACGGGCTTTGTTGCAAGGATAGGTTCCTGGGTTAGTGGTTCTGTTGGTGGTTAGAGGTTCTGTGTGTGGTTGCTGGTGAGTATTTGCTTCAGGTTGGGGGGCTGTCTGTAAGCAAGGACTGGCCTGTCTCCCAATATCTGTGAGAGTGATGGGTCGTCCTTCAGGATAGGTTGTAGATCCTTGATGATGCGTTGGAGAGGTTTTAGTTGGGGGCTGAAGGTGATGGCTAATGGCGTTCTGTTATTTTCATTGTTGGGCCTGTCCTGTAGTAGGTGACTTCTGGGTACTCTTCTGGCTCTGTCAATCTGTTTCTTCACTTCAGCAGGTGGGTATTTTAGTTGTAGGAATACATGATAGAGATCTTGTGGGTGTTTGTCTCTATCTGAGGGGTTGGAGCAAATGCAGTTATATCATAGAGCTTGGCTGTAGACAATGGATCGTGTGGTATGATCTGGATGAAAGCTAGAGGCATGTAGGTAGGAATAGCGGTCAGTAGGTTTCCGATATAGGGTGGTGTTTATGTGACCATCGCGTATTAGCACCGTAGTGTCCAGGAAGTGGATCTCTTGTGTGGACTGGTCCAGGCTGAGGTTGATGGTGGGATGGAAATTGTTGAAATCCTGGTGGAATTCCTCAAGGGCTTCTTTTCCATGGGTCCAGATGATGAAGATGTCATCAATGTAGTGCAAGTAGAGTAGGGGCATTAGGGGACGAGAGCTGAGGAAGCGTTGTTCTAAGTCAGCCATAAAAATGTTGGCATACTGTGGGGCCATGCGGGTACCTATTGCAGTGCCGCTGATTTGAAGGTATACATTGTCCCCAAATGTGAAATAGTTATGGGTGAGGACAAAGGCACAAAGTTCAGCCAGCAGGTTAGCCGTGACATTATCGGGGATACTGTTCCTGACGGGTTGTAGTACATCTTTGTGTGGAATGTTGGTGTAGAGGGCTTCTACATCCATAGTGGCTAGGATGGTGTTTTTAGGAAGATCACCAATGGATTGTAGTTTCCTCAGGAAGTCAGTGGTGTCTCGAAGATAACTGGGGTGCTGGTAACGTAGGGCCTGAGGAGGGAGTCTACATAGCCAGACAATCCTGCTGTCAGGGTGCCAATGCCTGAGATGATGGGGCGTCCAGGATTTCCAGGTTTATGGCTCTTGGGTAGCAGATAGAATACCCCAGGTCGGGGTTCTAGGGGTGTGTCTGTGTGGATTTGTTCTTGTGCTTTTTCAGGGAGTTTCTTGAGCAAATGCTGTAGTTTCTTTTGGTAACTCTCAGTGGGATCAGAGGGTAATGGCTTGTAGAAAGTGGTGTTGGAGAGCTGCCTAGTAGCCACTTGTTCATACTCCGACCTATTCATGATGACGACAGCACCTCCTTTGTCAGCCTTTTTGATTATGATGTCAGAGTTGTTTCTGAGGCTGTGGATGGCATTGTGTTCTGCACGGCTGAGGTTATGGGGCAAGTGATGCTGCTTTTCCACAATTTCAGCTCGTGCACGTCGGCAGAAGCACTCTATGTAGAAGTCCAGTCTGTTGTTTCGACCTTCAGGAGTAGTCCACCCAGAATCCTTCTTTTTGTAGTGTTGGTAGGAAGGTCTCTGTGGGTTAATATGTTGGTCAGAGGTGTGTTGGAAATATTCCTTGAGTCGGAGACGTCGAAAATAGGATTCTAGGTCACCACAGAACTGTATCATGTTCGTGGGGGTGGAGGGGCAAAAGGAGAGGCCCCGAGATAGGACAGATTCTTCTGCTGGGTTAAGAGTATAGTTGGATAGATTAACAATATTGCTGGGTGGGTTAAGGGAACCGCTGTTGTGTCCCCTTGTGGCATGTAGTAGTTTAGATAGTTTAGTGTCCTTTTTCTTTTGTAGAGAAGCAAAGTGTGTGTTGTAAATGGCTTGTCTAGTTTTTGTAAAGTCCAGCCACAAGGAAGTTTGTGTGGAAGGTTGGTTCTTTATGAGAGTATCCAGTTTTGAGAGCTCATTCTTAATCTTTCCCTGTTTGCTGTAGAAGATGTTGATCAGGTGGTTCCGCAGTTTCTTTGAGAGTGTGTGGCACAAGCTGTCAGCATAGTCTGTGTGGTATGTAGATTGTAATGGATTTTTTACCTTCAGTCCTTTTGGTATGATGTCCATCTGTTTGCATTTGGAGAGGAAGATGATGTCTGTCTGTATCTGTGCGAGTTTTTTCATGAAGTTGACAGATTTCCACTCTATACGGCTAAATTCAGTGCCTTGCATAATGACAGGTTTCAGAGTAGCAGCCGTGTTAGTCTGTATTCGCAAAAAGAAAAGGAGTACTTGTGGCACCTTAGCGACTAACAAATTTATTTGAGCATAAGCTTTCGTGAGCTACAGCACGAAAGCTTATGCTCCAATAAATTTGTTAGTCTCTAAGGTGCCACAAGTACTCCTTTTCTTTTTAAGTAAATATGCAGATTGCATCACTGAGTTCTCCTTCAATGCAAAACCTATCTCCAAGGCCCTGACATCGGCTACTGCTTAGCAGAGGAGCGACAGTTTACAGTAAATTGTGTTTCAAAACTGGCAAGTAAAGAAGCAGGTGGGATTAACCTAATGTAAACAATTAGTGTAAATAAAAATATAATAGTTATTCTGGAGTAAGGACCTTGCCGGACTTCAGGGAGGGAAGGGAGAGGAGGAAAGGAAGGAGGGAAATGAGTCAATGAACAGTGCTGGCCTATAGGAAGGAAAGAGATAATTTAGTCATATGGTTAAACAATTTCCTTTACAGCAATTCCGCAGCCTCACTTTCTTTGTACTCATGTTGTTGTTTTCTTTCATGTAATTTTGGAACTTCTCTGCTTCTACAGAAAGGGGTTAGAAGCTAAGGCAATATCTTTGTTTTTGGCAGAAAACCTGAAAATTTTAAGTGTTTCAGTATAGTACAGTACAATAGTACAGTGATTATGTAAATATCTGCATTCTGACTGTCAGCCAATCAAAGTACAGTGATATGCATACTCTGTGATTATGGAGCCATATCCCTATAGAGATTATGACGATAAATCACTCACAACCAGTCATAATGCAGGATTGCAGAACTGAGGAAAACTGTTGAGCTGTGTTCCAATAACAGTTCAGCATCTCTGTGCTCATGCTGAGAAAACTATTTCAGTAAAATGTTTTAGATTGAATAATAGAATACAGTGTTAATAGGTTGCTACTGTGCTTGCGGTTTCTTCAAAAAAGTAGTTTTAGCAAAGTATTTGGTAAGATATCAAGCTACATAGAATGTAAATGCTGACATAACAGAATGACCGTTGGAGTACCGGTAGTTTAAAGTAGATTACAATAGTACCTGTCTTTTCATTTCACGTAAGCTTAAATTCACGTAAAGTACTTTTTTTTTTCAAGCCATTCTATGTAATGGCATTAAGCATAAAATATATCCAGTATGAAACTGCTAAAAGCAAAAACTGTTTTTGTTTTCAAAAATAACCAGAAATCTAGGAGTAAAATATTAAAGTACTCCAAGACACTCAAAGAAGCGTTACTTGTAATGGAAAGACTCAGTGAATGAGAATTGGATGTACTGATGGGGAATCAATATTTTGTCTGCTAATCTGGTTTTAAAAATCAATATCAAGTAAATGATCTGTAAAGACAGACACATTTTGTGCTTCAAGTAAACTGTCAGTGACATTTTTTGGTAAACAGTTTTCCAGCCAGATATTAAAAATTTGCTGAATTTGTACCATTTGAAGCAGTAGAGCTCAATTTTTAAAAATGGAGTTAAGTGAAGAACCTATTGACAAGTTCTCTAGTTCACAATAATTTTTGTGAAAGTGATGATCTGCCTCTAAAGAAATAAAGTTCATATCATATAATATTGGTAGAGGAAGCATAGAGATATCAGTTTCAGTGAAGTGAGGGATGTATGTCAGAAGAAACAAAATAGTTCAAAAGAGGATAAAGAGACTATTGGGTGGGCTGAATAACATTTGAGTCAATTTATTAAAGCTTTTGCAGTTTCCTCTGTAAGCTACATGAAACAATAAATGTAGAGCAAACGAGGCTAATCATTATCCTCTTAAAAAAAGAACAGTAGTACTTGTGGCACCTTAGAGATTAACAGATTTATTGGAGCACAAGCTTTCATGGGCTACAGCCCACTTCATCAGATGCATAGAATGGAACATATAGGAAGAAGATATATATACATACAGAGAACATGAAAAGGTGGAAGTTTCCATACCAATCCAAGAGGCTAATTAATTAAGATGAGCTATTATCATCAGGAGAAAAAAAATTTTGTAGTGATGATCAAGATGGCCCATTTTAGACAATTGACAAGAAGGTGTGAGGATACTTAACATGGGGAAATAGATTCAATTTGCTGATAATAGCTCAGTATCAATAGATAGACTAACACGGCTGCTACTCTGAAACTTGTCATTATCCTCTAGCGTATTCAGATACTGTACTGAAAGTTACTAATTAAATTGGTGCAAGCTTGTTGGTTACACTTTATAATGAGGGGAAGAATGTGAGTTATTACTAAGAAATGCTATATAACCATAACTATTCATCATTATTACTGTTTTATTATTCAAAATATACTCTGTGTACTGTTAATTATATGATGATTTGCTTTACTTTTGCAGAAATTCTAAAATTCAAAATATATCACATCATGTTTTTCAGTTACGTTTACAGTATATACAAATCCTGATAAGTTCTGTTTCCAACAATGTCTATTAAATATATTTTGCAGAATATAGAAGTTGTCCAAATATAATTTTGTTGCAGGCAGGATGGTTTTATGTGCTAAGTAGTAACAATATAAGTAGATATTTGTGCTTTTAATTTTGGGTAGTGTATGCAGTGGATCTGTCTGATTATACATCATGATAAATGCGTAGATTATTTTCTGTGCAATATATTTATTTTGATTCCAGGATAGTGAAATTAGTCAGTGCTGTAAGTCTTATTAGTAGAAAGGAGTTTAAGAAATGTCAATTCAGAAATGTCAATTAACTTTTTCCATGGGATTCTATCTGAAATGTTTCAAGCAACTTAACTTAGAACATTTATCAGAGGACTTTTTTATATTTTATTCAGTAAGGAATAGCCACATTAAATGTGTTGGGGGCAGCTAGAGAATGACTTCTACAATCCCATAATTACATATTTTGCAAAGCAAATAATTAGCTAAGTAATAATGCAGCCTTTTCTATATACTCCAGATATGCAAAATTTCTAGGGCATATTCTTGTGTATGTATTATTCTTGTGCATGAATGCTGTAGTATTTTGTGATACACACATTAAAATGGCTTGTTTATATGGCGATTTAGTGTGCAGCAAGCAAGCCAGGGCGTGAATGTAGAGTGCATCAGCTTTTCATGCACTAACTAATCGTGTGGACCCTGCTACCATGCAGTAATAATTCCATAGTATGTTTTGATGTACCACTATTTCAGACAGGAGTATGTCAAAGTGCGCAATGGAACTTTGACTGTGAACCCCTTATTCCACTGATGTGCAGTTACTTGCACAGTTGGGACTCTTATGCAAGTAATTGCTACCAAATAAGAGTGATGAGTTCACAATGTGCCCCTTGGGAATTTTTTGTCCCTGAAAACACTTACGCATATGCTTAATTATGAGTAGTCTCACAATGGTAGTAAAGTTAAGCATGTGCATACGTGTTTGTAGGAATGGGGCAATGGTCACTTAAGGAAGGGTGTAATGGGTTTACAAACCCCATACTGAGCATAGGCAAAAGGGAGAGGAAAGTCTTCCCTGCTGACAAGCTGTTAGGCTGCTTGCACCCCTTCCCAGCTGCCAGCATTGCTAGTTGTGTAGGTATGGACCTGTCTCTGTGACAGATAAAGAAAACAAGCCCAGCTACAAAGAAGGGAGAACAGAGAGGGAAAAGGGAGGCAGAAAGGCCTGGGATAGCAGAGGGGACAACAGCCCCATGCCAGGCTGCTTCTAAGGAACTGATAAGAGAAAAGAAAACTGCAAGCCCTGGTGTTTAAGGGCTAATAGACTCAGTTTAAGTTAAGAATTCATGGACTGGTAGGACTGAAAGGGTACCACTTAGGAGAAAGCTGGGACCCTTAAAGAGACAGCACCCAGAGCAGCCAACAATGGGATTTTCAAAAAGTGTTCAGTGCTGGCCTACCTCAGCTCTCATCAACTTCAATGGGAGCTGTGGTAGGCCAGCACTGAGAACCTTTGCAACTCCCACCCTAAATTAACTTCATTATTCATTCTTTATTTTTAAAAGTATGTACTTTCTAAATTGCCAATAGTTTGCTAAGCATTCTTACTTGTAAGAAGATAAGGTCCCTGCCTCAAAGATCATACAATCTAAATAGATAACATATAAAGAAAGCATAAGAGATGCGACAAAAAGCAAAGCAATAGGGAAGTGAAGTTTAGCATGCATGTTGTTAGTTCTGCAATTTTTGTGTTAGTTGTTTCTGTTGTATTCTATCTAGCAACACTAAGAAGATGACTACTAGAGCTCAGTATTTAGATGTATTAATCTGATGTTTTGTTTTGTTTAATTTAAACAGAACTTGTCTTTCCAGGAAATAAATATACCATTTGTTTTATTGCTTCATGACAAATAAACATAGCATTTCTCTCTTAACTGACTTTAGCAGTTTAACTATACAGACTAACTACAATATAAAATATTTTAGTATGTGCAATAACTTAATAGATATGTGTAATAAGATAAATGTTGGGGTTTTGTTTCTGTGCAGAAATTTCCAACTGAAGGACTTGCAAATGTGGTTCGAAATGTGTTTGACTTTGACTCCTACAACAATGAAATGCGTGATACTTTAATCAGCACTTTGCACAAACATGGGATACCTATTGGAGCAAAACCCACCAGTATACAGCTGGCCAAGGAGTAAGGCTAACCTAATATATATTAACACTTGTCTCTATCAGCCATTTTTCGCTTTCTTTTATTTTGCTGCTAATTGATTAACAACAACCTGGGATACTTGAAGCTAAATACTCTTATGGTTGAAGTTTTGTCTTCTGCAAATAATGGACAATTATATTTTACCAGTAAATTTAGTAGTAATAAATTACTAATATGTCATCTCTATTTAATGTCCATGTAAATGTTAATAGTATGTCTGAAAAACAGGTACAAACAAATAAAGGGAAATATTTGTTTCTTTCTCCGTCTGCGTTTTTTATTGAATTACTACAGATCTTTTCCTATTTGCCATTAAACTCAGAAGCAAAACAAATCCTGTTGTCTTCAATGGGAGCAAGAATTGGTCCTTAATCCTCAGCTCTATAAAAATACATCATCATAGCATGTCAGAGCACTTAGTTATCCCTGCAGGCAACAAGAAGGGTTTTAACATTTGCTTATATCCAGATCTCCATTATTGTTTAATAATCATGGCCGTTGACTGAACTTGTTATACTATGTGATACTATGTAATATGAAAGATCAGAAATAAAATAGCCATTTAAAAAAAAAACTAAATTGTTAAATCACAGCTTATATAGCTCATACCTTTGCACTTCACATGGATGTTTGTCTTTTTCTGCCTTCCGATAATATATTATTTGATAAATAAACATAATTAACAGCAATGTTTTTATTTTTAGTTTTTTAAACTTCCTCTGAGATGTTTTGAAAAATCTAATACATCTTTTAAGTAATCTCAGAAAAAACAAACCATTAAACCAATCAAGGATCTGTTTATGGAGAAACAAATATTTCCCTTTTATAATAAAGCAAAGGATGGGTTATGGAAAATTCAGTTTTACATAGGATTATATTACTTTTATGTTTGCTTAGAAGCAGCTTAGTTGACTCCACTGACAAAATGTCTTTATCACTTGTCAATGTTTAGATTTCTGCTGCAGGAGCACCACTATAATCATGCCTAGCAACCTACATAGATGTTTTGAAGAAGACAGTCAGTCTAATTACTATGGCATAATTTTTCCTCTGTATGTCTGAGGAATTGCGTGTCTGAGGAACTCAATGCCTGAGTAACTACCATATGCATCAAGATGGCAATATACCCCTAAAACTGGTGCCACAATCTCCATAATTTACTTGCTAAAAATCATTTGCTGAATTCTGTTTTGAAGGACTATAAAGTGGGTCTGAGTTAGAATGATCATTTATATTTGATAAGTTGGCATTTTATTTAATTTAATTAAGGATTTTAGAAAAATAAATATACAGTTTGTTTTTAATGGATATGGTCTTAGCCTTGAAGTTCATGTACAGATTCGGAGGTGATTAGATACAGGGTTCAGCCCTTTATAGAGAAGAATATTCTATCTGAACTTCCCCAGTGCTCACAAGTGTTCATTTCTAGGGATTTTAGTCTAGGCCTATTTGTATTTTAGAAAACATTTTACAGGAATTTAAGAGTGGAATAATGATGCTGGTTCGAGCCAGGAATAATGTGTCTGAGTGCTATGGAAATATTTCCACGTAGTTTTGCCACTGTACTTCAGTCCTAATTTTCAAGTTTCCTGTTTAATGTGATGGTTTTGTGAAATAATCAAATAGAGATTAGGATGAGACCGCCTGACTCATTTTCACTTGTGACTTGAATCCAGATCTCCAGAAATATTCTTGTTATTCAGCAGATTGCCAATTATGCCAAATGAAGTAACAGGTTTTAGTGATTATAGACGCATTTCCATTAGACATTAGTTGGTAGAGACTGCTAAACTAAAGGATATGGATGTAATTCTATTGATGCATTAACAATGAGGAGTCCTTGTGGCACCTTAGAGACTAACAAATTTATTTGGACATAAGCTTTCATGGGCTAAAACCCACTTCATCAGATGCATGGAGTGAAAAATACAGTAAGTAGTATATATATACAGCAAATGAAAAGATGGGAATTGCCTTACCACAGGGGTCTCCAACCTTTGGCTCCGGAGCCACATGCACCTCTTCAGAAGTTAATATGCGGCTCCTTGTATGGGCACTGACTCTGGGCTGGAACTACAGGTGCCAACTTTCCAATGTGCCAGGGGGTGCTCACTTCTCAACGCCTGGCTCTGCCACACGCCCTGCCCTTCCCAACCCCTCCCCGAGCCTGCTATGCCCTCGCTCCTCCCACTTCCTGTCCGAGCTCCTGCATTTCATGAAACAGCTGATCTGGAGGTGTGGGGAGGGAGGGAGAGGCGCTGATCGGAGGGGCTGCCCGTGGGAGGGAGGTATTGGGAGCGGAAGCTCCTGTGGGGCTGCTGACGTATTACTGTGGCTCTTTGGCAATATACATTGGTAAATTCTGGCTCCTTCTCAAGCTCAGGGTGGCCACCCCTGCCTTACCAAGTGGAGGGGTCCGTGCTAACGAGGCCAATTCAATTAAGCACTGACCCCCCACTTGGTAAGGCAACTTCCATCTTTTCATGTGCTGTATATATATATATCTATGTCCTGCTTACTGTATTTTTCACTCCATGCATCTGATGAAGTGGGTTTTAGCCCATGAAAGCTTATGCCCAAATAAATTTGTTAGTCTCTAAAGTGCCACAAGGATTCCTCGTTGTTTTTGCTGATACAGACTAACACGGCTACCACTCTGAAACCTATTGATGCATTGTTTCACTTGTACAGGAATTCTACTGCATATGTTAATATATTGGATACAACAGTTTGTGAATATTTTATTTTATTTTAAATATACTGAGTGTGTCATATTAGCAGAGGTGAATCTTTGTATCTGTTCCATATCACTTTATCCAAAAGACATTTACAAGCAGGAATTATTTCATCTACCACTAAACCAGAGTGGAATGTGATAGGTGTTGTTTATCTATATAGAAACAAAAGCATGCTAGGCACATGAACAACACACAGGAGTATTACACAGCAGTTAGGACAAGAAACACAGAAGAAGACTGTATCCAGTTAAATTTCAGGATGAATTTAGGTAGGCAGAATGCAGTTGTCCATTCTGGAATTTTTGCTTAGACTCTGGAATGAAGTCTTGTGACAAGTCTTGTGTATTAGGAGATCATTAATGGCGAGTAAAAAGGGATTCCTGCAATATGAGTTATTTCATGGAAGTGATCAGTGTAGCCTACAGAATCTCACTCCATTTCTCCAAAGTTAAATGAATTATAATAGTTCCATGCTCCATGGTTTCAGTCTTTGGCATGAGATTTTGGAGCAGATTGTCAAGCTTAAAAGAACGGAGAGCCCTCAGAGAAATCAGTTGTGTTCAGACACCAGGAAACAAAATTATAAACCTCCAAAAGCCGTTTCTCCACAAGAGAGGCTGACTAGCTAATCACAGATACTTTTGAGGAAATACACCTAACTAAACAATACAGTAAGTTGGGGAAAATTCAGTGTGATTCTCCAGTTGGTTAGTAGTGGCCCATAAAATATTGTTCTTAGCTAATTTAACTTCAAGTGTTTTTCTCATTCACATATATATAGCTCACATTTTTAAAATGTACTAAGCTATTTTCCTCGATAATATACTTTGCATTTCTTAACAGCCCTTCATTCAGTGATCTCAGTATACTTTCACAAACATTAACTAATCAATTTACAATATCCTTGTTAAATAGTTATGTATAAAAGATCACTTCACATGCCACTGAAAGTCAATCACTTCTGCAGCATTTGTTCAGGACAAGGAGCGAAGGAAACTATCATAGTTAATTGAAACTGCCAGGAAAATGTAAGACCTGAGATGAAATTTGGCCAAGACACCAGATTAACACTAAACTCACAAATGCTGTGAGGTCTTTAACTGCTCTCTGAAGGACAGAATCTCCACTAAATGTCTCCTAGCACCATTCTGGACATTTGTTCACGACTGACACAGAGGGAAGAATGCTACTTACTGAGTCACCAGCATCACATCTTGTAGCATATTTGTTCTTTGGAGCTTTCTCCTGTCCAAGTACTGAGTAAATAGGACTCTATGTATTTGAGATCTTGCGTGATAAGGGTAGAATATCATGTAGGCATGAGTTTCATGTGTGACTTTGAAAAGTTATTTTTTGTACTTTTTCTATTTTTGCCTTTTTAATTTCACCATGCTATTTTGGAAATATTAAATAGGAACACCAAATTGGGCTTCTTTAAGCCATTCATTATTTTATCATATCTTCTCTAGATCTCCAATTTTCCAAGTCAGAAAATACATCGCCCATTCACATTTTAAAATCATCTGAACCTTTTTCTGATTGAGCTGGTTTGAAAATGTCTCTGTGAGGTTAATCTGTGGTCAGATAATAGATTAGGGAGAGGTCCTGGCTCCCAGGATCCTTTGAGTTAACTGACGGGTTTTTTTGGTATTGCCTGTCAAGAAAGGAGTGGGAGAGTATAATTCCGTTCTCTCTGCTCCCCATCTAGTAGTCCCCTCTGTTTAAGTCGGGGTATCTTTATGAATTTTACAATATCTTTTGATAAATTTAGAGTTGTAGAATTGATGTTTATAAAGGAGAGATGACTTACCTACATATCCTGTTCTTGGAAGGTAGTGATTATAATTGGTACCCACTCAGCCAGGCACACTGGAAAGCTATTGGTTTTTATCTATTTTTCCTTTTGATTGATATCTAATGCAGCTGAAGGTTGTGTACAAAATAACGCACATCAGGTTGTGCACTGTTCATCAGATCTTCACACACCTTAGGTATGCTGAGACCCATACAGCAGTAGAGTGCCTCAGTTCACATTCACTGCTTAGGAGCTCACCATGGAGTGTATTATTACACCTAAAACTGGGGGAAAGCAATTTGTAAGAATTTAAATATCATACATGTAATAGATGATAGAAAGTACTCTGTTGTCAGTTCTAACTCTAGCAAATTACTACATTGAGCTCTGTGGTGTTTACATGAAATAGGACTGAATAAAGAGAGAGTGAAGCCCTCTGGATTTGGTCCTGACATAATTTAAAACAAACTGCTAGTATGAGGGTATCTTGCACATCTTCCTCCCTTTTTCTTCTCTACTGCATACCTTGTTCCCTATTCCTTCCCTCTCTGACTATTGGTGAGTGGGTTTTCAGTTGCTAAGCTGCTGCTTCTGTTAACTTGTCTTGTCATTGTGGTCCATTCCTCAGCATCTCCCTCCCTGCTTTGTGTATCACTGAGCAGAGCTATGGTAGTGAAAATGTAAAGAGCTGGGTAGGGCTGCGCAACAGGGACTGTATGGAGAGACAGGGTGACAGTGACTTCCTTTAAGCCCTATGCTTCTCTGTTGAATGACTGGTCAGGCTGTTCCCATAAGGGGAAGGGGGAGAAAGGAAAGAACAGGAGAACTATTTAATTTTTAGTCTTTACTCAGCAAGTTGGAGACAAGGGAAACTTCAAGCTGCTTGAATTTTTTAATGTCTCTTTTTTCCCCTTCCTGTCTCATGGATAAGAAATAGGAAGGTCATTAAACTGAAACCTTAAATAATACAAATAAGACTTTAATCAAAAGTTGTTTGAAGTGCCATGATCTGGTTGGCAAAGAACATAAGAATGGCTATGCTGGGTCAGACCAAAGGTCCATCTAGCCCAGTATCCTGTCTTCCGACAGTGGCCAATGCCAGATGCCTGAGAGGGAATGAACAGAACAGGTAATCATCAAGTGATCTATCCCCTGTCGCCCATTCCCAGCTTCTGGCAAACAGAGGCTAGGAGCACCATCCCTCCCCTTCCTGGCTAATAGCCATTGATGGACCTATCCTTCATGAATTTATCTAGTTCTTTTTTTAATCGTTATAGTCTTGGCCTTCACAACATCCTCTGGAAAAGAGTTCCACAGGTTGACTGTGCACTGTGTGAAGAAATACTTCCTTTTGTTTGTTTTAAGCCTGCTGTCTAGTAATTGCATTTGGTGACCCCTAGTTCTTGTGTTATGAAACATTCCATCCCACCTTTGATTCACAAGACTGTGAGTTCCCCAATTTGCTAGTAGTCTTTTATAACTCCTGCCTGCGGCTATATCAGTTCTGATAGCTACCTTCAGAAAACACAGATTATAAGTAACTTGATTCCTATAAACTTAGTCTCTTCATTTTTAGTGGACTCAAGAACTCCATTTATATTTTGCTTCTAGATAATTATTTTCTGACAAATTCTCCCAATAGACTATTGTACATGAAGAAAATCAAATTAAACAATTTTGTGTAGAATCACCATGTTGACTAAAGGTTTTGGGCCAATCTCCTCCTCCTTCACAAAAACATTTACATAACCACCTCATATTTAGTAGTGAATCCTGGATCTAGAGCCATCAGGGTAAAATAGTCACAAAGTAACAATTGAAACAAAATGGATCTACAGGATTTGACAGGTTGATTCACAATCAAAGAACTGACTAGGAAATATTTCAATGGAATTGAGTGTTAGGTGTTGGTCCTTATTCCATATGATGTCACATTAGGGGTCTCTAGAGACATAAAAACAAACAAGCTTTAGCTTTGGATGAAGAGTGTGAATAAGAGCTCTTGTTTGATACTGTAGATTATCATTCCAGAGACAGAAGAAGTTTGTGTAGGACTTTCTGCCTACATCTTAAACTCACAAGTTCCCACTACCTCTCACACCTTTGCCAGTGACTCCAGTCATAAGAATGGCTATACTGGGTCAGCGCAATGGTCCATCTAGCCCAGTATTCTGTCTTCTGACAGTAGGCAATGCCAGGTGCCCCGAGGGAATGAACAGAACAGGTAATCATCAAGTGATCCATCCCATCGCCCATTCCCAGCTTCTGGCAAACAGAGATTAGGGACACTTCAGAGCATGGTTTTGCATCCCTGCCCATCCTGGATAATAGCTATTGACAGACCTATCCTCCATGAATTTATCTAGTTCTTTCTTGAACTCTGTTATAGCCTTGGCCTTCACAACATCCTCTGATAAGGAGTTCCACAGGTTGACTGTTGTTGTATATAAAGAAATACTTCCTTTTCTTTGTTTTAAGCTTGCCGCCTATTAATTTCATTTGGTGACCCCTAGTTCTTGTGTTATGAGAAGGAGTAAATAATACTTCCTTATTTACTTTCTCCACACATGTCATGATTTTATAGACCGGTATCATATCCTAGCTGAAAAGTCCCAGTCTTTTTAATCTCTCCTCATAAGGGAACTTTATGTTCCATACTCCTAATCATTTTGTTGCCCTTTTTTGAACCTTTTCCAATTCCAATCTATCTTTTTGGAGATGGGGTGATCAGGTCTGCATGCAATATTCAAATGTGGGCATACCATGGATTTATATAGCGGCAATATGATATTTTCTGTCTTATTATCTATTCCTTTCTTAATAATTCACAACATTCTGTTAGCTTTTTTGACTGCTGCTGCCCATGGAGTGGATGTTTTCAGAAAACTATCTACAATGAATCCAAGATCTCTTTCTTGAGTGGTAATAACTAATTTAGACCCCATTGTTTTATATGTATAGTTAGGATTATGTTTTCCAGTGTGGTTGCTTTGCATTTATCAGCATTGAATTTCATCTGCCATTTTGTTGCCCAATCATCCAGTTTTGTGAGATCCCTTTGTAGCTCTTCATAGTCTTCTTTGAACTTAACTATCTTGAGTAGTTTTGTATCATCTGCAAATTTTGCCACTTCCCTGTTTCCCCTTGTCATAAAAATAAAGGGAAGGGTAACCACCTTTCTGTATACAGTGCTATAAAATCCCTCCTGGCCAGAGGCAAAACCCTTTCACCTGTAAAGGGTTAAGAAGCTAAGATAACCTCCCTGGCACCTGACCCAAAATAAGGGGACATGATACTTTCAAGTCTAGAGGGGTGGGAAACAAAGGGTTCTTCTGTCTGTGTGATGCTTTTGCCAGGAACAGATCAGGAATGCAGCCTTCCAACTCCTGTTAAATTCGTAAGTAATCTAGCTAGAAATGCATTAGATTTCCTTTTGTTTAATGGCTGGTAAAATAAGCTGTGCTGGATGGAATATATATTCCTGTTTTTGTGTCTTTGTGTAACTTAAGCTTTTGCCTCGAGGCATTCTCTATGTTTTGAATCTGATTACCCTGTAACATATTTACCATCCTGATTTTACAGAGGTGATTCTTTTACCTTTTCTTTAATTAAAATTCTTCTTTTAAGAACCTGATTGATTTTTCATTGTTCTTAAGATCCAAGGGTTTGAGTCTGTGTTCACCTGTACAATTGGTGAGGATTCTTATCAAGCCTTCCCAACGACAGGGGGTATAGGGCTTGGGAGGATATTTTGGGGGAAGATGTCTCCAAGTGGGCTATTTCCCTGTTCTTTGTTTGAAACGCTTGGTGGTGGCAGCATACGGTTCAAGGACAAGGCAAAGTTTGTACCTTGGGGAAGTTTTTAACCTAAGTTGGTATGAATAAGCTTAGGGGGTCTTTCATGCAGGTCCCCACATCTGTACCCTAGAGTTCAGAGTGGGGAAGGAACCTTGACACCCCTTCTTCCAGATCATTTCTGAATATGTTGAATAGGACTGGACCCAGTACAGACCCCTGTGGGACACCACTATTTACCTCTCTCCATTTTGAAAACTGACCATTTATTCCTACCTTTTGTTTCTTATCTTTTAACCAGTCACCGATCCATGAGAGGACCTTCCCTCTTATCCCATGACAGCTTACTTTGTTTAAGAGCCTTTGGTGAAGGACCTTGTCAAAGGCTTTCTGAAAATCTAAGTATACTATATCCATTGGATTCCCCTTGTCCACATGCTCGTTGACCCCCTCAAAGAATTCTAGTAGATTGATGAGGTATGATTTCCCTTTACAAAAATCATGTTGTCTCTTCTACAACAAATCCAAGGGACTAAACCATTCAGAACTGGGGAAGAGACTAAAACCTTAAGAATTTAGGAGAAAGGTGAACTTAGTCCCCTTAGTGGAAAAGAAAAGAAAAAAATGCACTATTAACAAAGCAAAGCTCCAGCAAGACATCATAAAGATAATGTAATAGAGGTTCAACTTGAATGTGTACCCCAAATTAAAAAACATAGAGAACCAAAAAAGCGCCACCATGGCTAAACCACAAAGTAAAAGAAGCAGTGAGAGGCAAAAAGGCATCCTTTAAAACATGAAAGTTAAATCCTAGTGAGGAAAATAGAAAGGAGCGTAAGGTGTGGCAAGTGAAGTGTAAAAATATAATTAGGAAGGCCAAAAAAGAATTTGAAGAACACCTAGCCAAACACTACCTCATATCTCACCAGCCTACTAGAAATCATTTTTAGGAAGTGTGGAAATAGAAGATTTATAAACTCATGATATTTTCATGCGTTGTCTACATCTCAGATTTAAAACAAAGGCTCTAATCTTTGACATTTCTTCAGGACATGACCCAGTTTCAAACAGGTCTGGTGTATATCTCGATCAGTTCTAATTGCCTCTCAAAAGGAGCATGTAGCTTTTCCAAAGACTGGAGAAAATTTTAAAATTTCATAAGTAGTCATAATTATTAGTAGGTTCATCGATCTATAATGCATGACACATGAGAGTTGTGTGTAAGAGTTCAAAACTAAAATCTAAGTCCTTGTGAAGTTGATGGTACTGTTACCAAGTTCATAGTACCCACAGATAAATTTAAATTCATGTACTTCCTTCATAACCCGCGTCACAGGGTCCACACAGGCTTCCACCTCCTCATGCCTGTGCCCTGTGTTGGCCAGCCAAATAGAGTCCCAACGCCTTCTTTGGTGCTTTACCCTTGTGTCTTTATTTACATTGCCACCATGTAGTCCCTTTTATCCCCCCAACAGCTATCCCCGTTCAGACCTTTCCCAGGATCTCCTGGCCCATGACATTCCTTGCCTTTGGTGAGGAGACAGAGCTGTAAGCCTCCTACCTGCTCCCAGGCTAGCCTCCTGACTGAGCTTTCTCCAGGGCTTTTATAGCCCTTCCCTTCCTCAGCCCAACTGCTGCTACTTAATTCAAGTATTGCTGTGAGCTGGCCCTCGTTAGGGCCTGCAGCTGGGCTCTCTGCTGGCTGCCTGGGCCCCTACACCTGTCTTCCCTACCAGAAAGCAGGGCTTAGCCAGCATTTTGGCAGGGCATTAAAGGGGTTTTACCCCTGCCCTGCCACACCCCCCAAAAATGGATCAAACCCAGGCTTTTCCAAAAAATCATTTTGAAATCCAAAACAAAACTCTTAGTGTGAAATTTACTTTCATTAATAAACCAACATGTCATTCTAGTAACTGACTCTATACTCCTCTATGCATAAATGCATCTGTCTTGGGGTTATATGTGCATTAAAGAGTATACCCAGAATAAATATTAATGATTGGATTGGATGTCATAATCTGAGCTGTGTTATACTTGAATTTCTTTTGGCTCTGGCTTAATTTTGACTCCTGATGTGGGAGAAAACTGGCCAGACTGGTTTGGAAACAGATTAAAAAGGTTGAGACACTGTGAACAAAAATTCGTTCAAAAATATTAATCTTTTTCCAATCAATGTTAAAAACAGGCCTCACACTGCAAATAATTAAAAAGGGGAAATTGAAAATAGGAAGCAATTACAAGAAATATAGTTCTCAAACGTTGGTATTGACTGATGTTGTAAATAGGTGTAGGCGGTCATAAAAACTGTCTTCTCAGAGCTGGTTAACTAGCGGATTAAAGATAACGGAAAACACCGCCTGTCAAGCTAGTTTAAATTCAGCCCAGATTGCATCACCAAAAGCCATTACCATTTTATGGCTGAACATTGACCTATGTGAAATGCTTTGATGGTTTCAATCCATTACCTAATTCAATGTCACAAAACATATTGTTGGCAACTTTATTGAGAGTCTCAGCAAATGGGCCAAGGACTGAATGGGTATGGAGACTGAACTACTCTCTCACCCCAAGAAGTGGCCCCTCCAGGTTGATTGAGGTACATGGGCAGAACAATTATTAGAATATTCTCATTTATTTTTCTTGTGCTATTCAGAAAGATTAGAAAATATAATCGTTCATTCCTAAAGTTGGATTAGAGAAAGATTTTAACTTCTCCAAAGTTCAGGGGGGCCTCAGACCCAGGGTTCTGGTTTGGGCCCCTCTCTGACCAAAATATCTATAAGAAACAAACCTCCTTTAATTGCAGAGCCTATTATTTTTAAAGAATTCTGACTGTAGGAACAGACAGAGACAAATAGAACAAGAGAGATCAAGCACAGACAACAAACGGTCTTGGAGAACTTACTTAAAATAGCCTTCAGAGATGTATTTTTAGAAGGATGTCTTCTATTCTCATGCCAAGTTTTGTAGTTGTGCAATAACGTAAGACGTTTAAATAGTGTTTAGAAATATCTTGCACGTGCTCTCAGTTTACTTATGCTAGAAGCAAATTAAATACATGCTACATGCCAACTAGTTCCAAATAAGAGAGACCAAAAGGAAATTTTCTGATACTGTATCTTAGCATATCAGTTCATTGGTTTTAATTTAATTATTCTGCATTAACAAAACTTTTAAATCATTTTATTAGTAGTTGCAAATCACTTGAGAGAGAGTAGAGGAAGAACAGAAATGTGTGTATTATATTCTGTGAAACTACTTTATCATATACCAATATTTTCAGTTATTACAGAAATTATTTTTGACAGTGGCTCACATGTTCTCTTTCTGAATGAAAAACAAATGGAAAAAAATGAGGTCAAGAACATCGTTCAAGTTTAGGCAAATTAACCCCATCTTTTCAGCAGGATTGGCAAAGATTGTGTTGTGAGCAGGTGACCATGGAAAGTAGTGGAGGCTAAGCATCTATGAGAAACCCTAAACCTGCCATATAGATACCCTTAACAGGTCATACAGAAGGACCATCCTTCTGCACTTTCTTGTGATACATCAGAACATAAGAAAGGCCATACTGGATCAGACCAAAGGTCCATCTAGTCCAGTATCCTGGCTTCCGACAGTGGCCAATGCCAGGTGCCCCAGAGGGAATGAACAGAACACATAATCATCAAGTGATCCATCCCTGTCACCCGTTCCCCGCTTCTGGCAAACCGAAGCTAATTTTGGCCCCATAGGCAATTAGCATACGGTCATTGTCTGTACTGTGTGACCCACTGGGGGTAGGAGAACATACAACAGCAATTAATGTTCCTTCTTGCAGCAATAACCTGGTGCAACATTTACTGTACTCATTATGCAGTTTTCCTAGAAGAAAATATCACTTAGAAGAGCTCTTCCCACTCATTCTGGCATCCTCTTTAATTGAATTAAGCTGATCAAGAGAGCACTGAATATGCTTTGCTATACAGCTCAGACAATTCAGACTTTTTAAAGCTTTTCTTTTCAGAGCATGGTCTTTTAAATCCTGAGATTACTTGTGTTTCAGAAAATTGAAATTTTTGCCATTTAAAAGAAATTGAATGTTTCAGCAAGGGAGCATTTTCAAGAAGAGAATATTCAAAATAGCCTCTTGGAAAAACTCTATGGTTAAATGACGTATCCCTTGTTCATTGCAAATTAACAGGGATAAATGTTTCTTTGTTTATATGTTGTTTGACAGGCTACCATTGCCAGACCATACATTTATGGGCTACTGGAGAATCAATCAATCAGGGAATGCACAGCAGAAACTACTGTGTCCAACAGAAACCCATCAGTTAAATATAAAGGTGTGTGTTTTTTTTTTATGCTTAAAAATATTGATTAGTCATTTTTTCTTTACAGCAATATAATATCATCCAGATTATGATTTAATAAATATAAGCTGTCTCATTTTCTGCAGAAAGAAGAATCTGAGTTGATTTTTGTAACAAAATAAAAGCTGTTAATTTTACAGTTTAAAAAAGTAGACCATTTTGTGCATTCACACTGCTGAGTTGCTGTGCGGTCCTATCTTGTGAGCCCTCAATATGCAGGACATATACTTAAAGGAGTACTGGGGTGGGGGGATTTTGCAGGGTTGAGTTCAAAAGCTCTTGCAGAGTTCTTGTTATGAAGGTGACAATGCCATTTTTAGAGAAGCCCAGAAACAGGCATGGATATGTGGGAAGGTCCAGTTTCAATCCCCAGATCATAACTCATCTGGATGAGATCTAAAATGGGAAGGAGCCTGTTTTCCAGTTTCATTTCACATGCAGCTGAATTCTTCCAAAATTTTCTCTCTCTCAAATCTGAATCTGAACCTTTGGTCTGATTTGGCCTCCAACCTGAACCTAATCCACATCCTCTACAAACCCAGTGTCTTGGCCTGTCTTTATTAATTATTACTTCGGGGGGGGGAACTGTTATTGTAATGTTGTTTGATATTTTAAACCTTCCATAATCAAGAAATTCAGAATTGTTTCCTTGCACATATGCACTGTGCTCCGGTCTTTCATTATTGATCAAAAACACTCCAGGCAATGTGACCTCTCCTCCATGGGATTAAGGATCATGGTTCCATACTAAGTTCCATGCAGTTCGCCATGACTAGATGGATGTAGTAGTTGAAATACGTAGCCTAAAGAGAGGACAACAGTGTGGCTTTTATATTATGGGGGAAATGGTGTCAGGATCTTCAGGGCTCCAGATGGGATACAGAGAGCTTACAGAAAAAGCAATCTGGTTTCTTCCCAAATATAAGCCTTTCTCTTTTGTTTATAATGCTTGGTCTGGCATTTAGTGCTAAAAGCAATAGAAATCTTTAGGAAAACTCCCAACATTTATAAAGGTTGGTGAGTGAAATAAAATACCTAGTCCTCATGGTTATAATTTTCTCTTAGGGTCCAGTATATTTAAATGTTCAGGGATTTCCACTAGAACGGCATGAAGCAAGGTCCCTCAGTTTCACAGAAGAACTTGCTTTTTGGACACTGCCATTGAATGAGGTTAACTTAGTCTGTGATGTTGCTGTAGCAGAAGGTACAGTAAAATATTTGTAACTTTTGTAATGATCCCTCCCTGTTGTTGTATGATATAAGTTACACTGGAGACAGTGCGGAATTGGACAGATGAGATCATAGCTGTTCATTAATAGTCAGTACTATGTAATTTTTATTCCCTTTTTTGACACATGCAAGAGCAATATCACATTTTTGTAATGGCAATAAAAAAGAAACTACAAATTCTGCACTGAGTGTATGCGCAGTAACACAGAGAATGCATTTCTGGGAACCTGTACTGTGAGGCCTGCCTGAGATATAGAAAAAAATAATATTGCTTGCTTTTCTCTTCTTTGTGTTTAACTTTTTTTTTTTTTTAAGTAAAAGAAGACAAAATGCTTAAAACAATCAGTCACGAAAGAGGAGTATAATTCCATTAAAACATATTGGTGATAACGTAAACTATGAAGGAGATTTGATTCTAAAAGGAATATAGATGCGTAATTCAAAGTGTGCCTTATTTTTATATTATATAATACAGTGGTTCCCAAACTTGTTCCGCCGCTTGTGCAGGGCCGGTTTGTTTACCTGCTGCATCCATAGATTCAGCCGATCGCGGCTCCCAGTTTCCGCGGTTCGCTGCTCCAGGCCAATGGGAGCTGCTGGAAGTGGCAGACAGTATATCCCTTGACCCGTGCCACTTCCACCAGCTCCGATTGGCCTGGAGCAGTGAACTGCAGCCACTGGGAGCCACGATTGGCCGAACCTGCAGACGCAGCAGGTAAATAAACCGGCCCAGCCCGCCAGGGGCTTTCCCTGCACAAGCGGCGGAACAAGTTTCGGAACCACTGATATAATACATTGTTTCAAAATTAATTTAAAAAAGTCTTTCTAACTTTGCCCCTCCCTAATTAAAACCAGTTAAAATGGAAGACTTGTAGCATGCAAAGCTCTGTGCTTTCTTTCTGCTGCTTATGCTGATCAGTGCCCTTTCTTATTGAATCAATTCTTCCTTATTTAACTACATTATATATAGAAAGATATAGATATAGATATGCCCCAATGCACATCACATCATTATTGATATTTGTGACTGTTATTTATGGTATATTATAAAATGTAATAAATTTTGTGACTGTAATTTATTTTACATTGTAAATACATTAAAATTATAAAAACTGATAACGCTGCCTTTTTCTGATTGTGGCTACACTTTCTAAGCATGTTCACAATTTTTTGATGACACTAATAGAAATTACAGTTTTAATTTGATACTCAGAAATGTCTAAAGTGAGTCAAAAACTGTTGTTTCCCTTGTCACATGAAACTTCCTTCCTTTTGTCTATAATTATTAAATTACCTGGTGTTTTAGTTCCAGTAAGTGGACACATTTTTAAAAAGTCTGCATCTGAAAACTTTTACTACAGTTTTCTCTTTCCTAGAAACTTTTCTTTTTTATAAGTAAACTTGCGTATCCTGTATAGGTTTCTGGTTATGAGGATTCCTATAAGTAGAGTCTTTAGCAATTGATTTGGATGGCAAACGAGGTTTGTGTCTGCTACTCAAATATCTTTTCGAATATTTTTGGAGGGAGTGACTAGTCAGTGTGAAGCAGGTAGCAACTTGACTGTTAAAAGTTTAGTTTACATATAGACCACATTGCATCCTTGATTTATGTACAAAATTCCCTTTGTCATCATGGGAATGCAGCTGTAGGTTAAGAGTAGCACATAGTCTTACATAGATTGATTGATTGATATATGTGCCATAATAGGATAAACTTATTTTAAATATGTTGCTGTATTCCCACAATAGTTCATCATTCAGTTTTCAAATAATCTACTGGTTAACATGATTTTGAACTATGACAGAGTCTTTTACTTTCATTAATTTTGCCTTACTTTCTTATTTCCGAAGATGAGACTGAAAATATTCTCTATGTGGCTACATGCAATCCAGTTTCCTTATATTTCATGAATGTATCTAGTAAAAATGGATACTTTGTGGATTGTTATGACATCTTCCCAAGAACGGTTGGAAGCATATGGCAACCCTTTGTGACTGTGGCACCTCTGGGAAATCCACTCAAAGGGCAAGTGATTCTACATGAAGAGCAGGTAAAATAAATAAATAGATATCCTCCTGTTTCATGTTTCATTGTGAGGAAAGTTGTACAGCAAGAGTAGGATCCCTGGGGTTCCTCAGCCTATGTAGGTTGTGAGATAAATATGCACACTTCTGGATACTTTAGCCTAATTGCACTTAGTCTAATAAACCTTTAGAGGGGGTCCCTCAGCTCTACTTTCTCTTGCAGTGTTTAGGCTGGTTTACTGTATGTTTTTATGTACTTTTGCATTATTAATGCTGAGATTTGCCTGTTTATCCTGTTAGTGGTAAAAGTAGACTGCGACCTATTGGAAGGGGGGGAAAGGAGATTATGATTTGAGTTTGGGAGTCTCAAATTAGCAGAGGAAACTTATTAAGTCTAAACTACCTTATTTTAGACTGTGTATTCAAATCCAAGCCCTGCTCATCCCTGTTCTAGTTTTTTAACTTTTAATAAAAAATAAATGACTTCTGAATCACAGTTGTTCATGCTACCATTGTTTTTTATTAAGTATCATGTGTTTCCCTTTCCATAGCGTGAGTTTTGTGGGAACACAAAACGGAGAGTAGGATGGTTGGGTAAAACAAGATGGTGGTGTAAACCACATTGTAGAGATGGATAAGAGTTGCAAAGTTTGGATCTGGATTCTAACTTTCTCAGCGTCAGATCTGTTTGGTTTGGGCCCATCACTTCAGTAGTCTTATTTGGAACTGCTATTAGAACTTGATTAGAATATTTTCAATTTTACACCTTTTTACAGGGGATGGGAGAGTAGCTACCAAGATGCTGACATGAGTAAAAAAAAGAATAAGTATAATATGAGTTATAATAATAGCCTAATAAATATGATTGTGTCCCATTAATGCCTGAGGTGGGTAGACACCAGAAAGGAAGAAAAGTTATTTAAGCCAAATAGCAATGTTGAAACAAACACAAATGGCCATGAAAACATTTAGACTGGAAATTAGAAGGTTTGAGGAGTTAGATTCTGGAACAGCCTTCCAATAGCAGTAGTCAACTAATTTAAAGATGGCCCTTGATAAATTTATGAATGCGGTTATATGATAGTATTACCTGCGATAGCAAGGGATTAGAATGAATGGCTCAGGGGGTCCCTTCCAGTCTTATGTCCTGTTTACATTCCTAAGTGATATGAGACGTAGCATTAACAATTATCATTATTGTTGGTCACCAGCCTTCCTTTTCCTTTTCTTGTTTGTTTGTTTTTTTCCTACTGGTTCTTGGTTTCTTTCCACATTTCCCAGTGGCTATTAGCAAGCTCAGAGGAACCTTTCCTGCATTTAGTAGAGGGAATGAGAAATTTCCATTAACAACACAGCTGATGGAGTGTCAAATATTTCATACACATTTAACATCCCAGGAAGCCATGCATATTGTTGTAGCCTAAATATAAGCACTCTTTACTGGTCTCAGACTTGTGACTAAATTCAGTGCATATGTAAACAGGGGCAACCTGTTACTGATCTCAGAAGAATTGCATTTGCCTATATCCATGTTAAATTGGGCCCCTAAAATGCATTTTCCCAATTCTCATCTAAAAGCTTACTTCCTTCACTGTTGCCAATGGAATTGTCTTGATTAGTTGTAAAAGTACTATTTGAGCTATTTTGGGAAGCTCATAACAAGTTTGTTCAGTTCAAAACAAGGCTTTGCCCTCTATGACTAAAGTCAGTACAGGAAATTATAAAACAGATGGCACTTAATCCTGTGCCTTCAGTGCCTGAGAACGTTTAGAATACTAGACATTTTCTGAAGGCAGAGCCAAGCAATACTCTCCCATTATATATCTAAACTTCTGAAATTCCTAAAATGAAAATAATTGTCTTGTTAGTATTATTTTTAACCAAATTTCAGTAGCATTGAATTTCTTTGGGGAGGGGAGGGAATATTTTATCAAAGGCTTCTGTGAAACCTTTGGCAGTTAACTCAGTGATTGGTTTTACACCGTGATAATGTCTGTCCTTTTGGGATACGTTTTTCAATAAAAGCCTGAATTAAAATCTGATATAAAGACTGTACTGTAGGTTGGCTACTGTGGGTCAATGAAACATTGCTGTTGACTTTTGTTCAGCTGTAACCTTTTCTTTCTCTGACCATAAGTTTGAATACTGGCAACTTCAGCCATGTCTTTCTCAGCAAGTGCACAATTGGGCAAAGGCATTCTAAAAATAAACCTAATTATCATGCTGGAAAATAATATACTAACAATAATATTACTGTATGTTTTGCATTAGCTTAGGATTTCATATACAAACTTAATATTAAAATAGATCTTCACTGATACTTAAAATATACTTCATTAAACTGACAGTTTGGATTTACAGAGCCTGTGTATGTTTAGGATCCTTTCAAAAATGACTTAACCGTTCTATAACAATTAGTTTCTTGCACTTTATGCAGAAAAACTAAGGAGTATGATCCACTCATGTAGCATATTATTAATCACCATGGATTGTTGCCTATCGTTCTATTTAATTTTTTACCAGTTGAAGTCCAGATTAATAATTTGCTCGGTGCAAGGCCCAAAATGGGATACCAAGGAACAGGGCATTTATCTGGTGGACTGGACCCTGGAGTAGCCTTGATGGCCACTGCTGTGTGATCTGAAGCTTTGATCTGGGCTCTCCCTTAATTCACAGCTCATTTAGTCTGTTTAGTTTCATATCAGGCAGAATGAGCAGAGGCCAGATTACTGCTAACATTCATTCAGCCTATTGCTTCCAGGAGGACGAGGAAGACCCCTGTGGTGGCATTTCCTCACCTGACTTTTGACATGGGAAGGGGAAGGAAAGACACTATTGTCCACTTCAAAAAAAATCAGAAGATTTTAGAAAATGCTACATTTGGAGTTCTTTTTATTTGTCCCTGGTTTTTGAAGGCTAGAGGTGGGCAAATTGGACAAGTCAGGTAACACAGCTTGTACTTTTATCCAGAATTTTTAACTTGAAGTGAAATAATCCTTCCTTAAGGCTTCAAAAAATAAAAAGAGAGAGAGAGAGAGAGGTTTTTTTCTTTTTCTTCATGTTTTGAATCTCTGCACTTCTGGTCCCGCTGAGAAGTGTAAAAATATAATACTTTGAGAATCCATCTGATCTTGAAATATTTCCAGTTGTAACCATAGGCCAGAAGGCTTGACAGTATTGCTGGCAAGCTAGTTCAGCCTTAATTTGTAGAATCAAGAGTTTGGTATAGTTCAAGTAAAGTTCAGTTAAACTTTCAGAAGGTAGGTGTAATCTAGTGGACAAGGATGACGGTGAGGTTAAAAAACAGGAGACCTAGGTTTTATACCTTGCTCTGCAACAGACTTACTAGGTGGTCCTGGGCAAGTCATTTAATGTGTCTGTGCATCTGTAAAATGGGAATGATGCTATTACTTACCTAAATGAGGCCAAATGTATTGATATTTGTGAGGTGATAAGCACTATAGAAGCAAAAACAAATAGTGAACCAAGCACAGGACTTCTGAGTGCTAATCTAAGCTCTGCCACTGGCCTATGGCAAGTCACTTAACTTTTCTGTTTTGCATCTTCCTTGTGACTGCATAGGGAGAGTAATAACATACAGAACCAACCTTACAGGGACATTGTGAGGATTAGCTACCACTGGTAAAGTGGTTTGGAGACAGAAAGTGCTATAATAAATACCAGGTATCTTTATGTACACCTGACCTCCAGTTAGGAGTATTCAAAAAAAGGGCCCAAAAATGCTAAAATCTTAAAGGAAACAAAAACCACTTTAAAAATAAAATAAAATCTCTGCTTCCCCTTTTGTTGTTTTTGTTTTTAAAGTACCCCAGTACTTAGTATCACAAAGTAGTGACTTTCCAAATAGCTGTTTTAATAAAACATTTTTAGATAAACAATTATGATTCAATTACAAAACTCGCTTAAATAGATAATTATAGTGGAAAGGATGAGACAGCCATATCTATGGCTGTGCAGACAAACTGCTGCTATTTATTTTTTCTCATATAATGTCCATCTGGATTGAATTAAGAGCATTGCACTAAAATAAAAATTCTTAATTTCTTCCTCCTTTCTTAAATAAAATGTTACTAAAATGTACTTTTTTGGGGCTTTAACTTAATTGCATATTTGTGGGGATTACCAACTTTCAAGCTACCCCCACAATTCCTTGGGAGAGGGATGGGAGACTCACATTCTGCTGAATGGCTTGAGGATCTCAGTGGTAAGCATGGCCCTTTTTTAATCTCTCCTATGTCAAATGCTTCAGTTGGTAACTTAAGAGGGCTTCCCCTTTGTCACCTGAATCTTGGTGGTAGATCCATAATGGTTCTGTGGGGGAAGGAGTTCAGAGTGCTCAGCAGAGGCCTTCGGCTCTTCAGGGAAATAGCTTGGTGGCAGTGTTCCTTGCCACCACACAAAACTGCAGGATACCCTCCCACTCACAGACCAAGTGTTTCCCCTCTGAATACACCCAATGCTGCTGGCCAGTCTGAATGGTAACAGGTAGATAGCAGGTAAGTTTTGTGGAGTTGAGTGAGTGAAGCAAACCACATGCAAATTATTTAATTAGATTATTTGCATATTTAGAACCAATGTATCTAACAATAAACTTCTGTTTTAGAAAAAATTGTGTGGATTTAGTGCTGGTAAAAAGCATTGATTCAGCATCCTAGTAAATGAAGTTCCTGTTATCACCAGGACAGGCTGTCCACACACAGTGCCCTGCCAGCATACTTTGATCTTTATCTGGAGGATGTGGTGGAAGAAACTTGCTCTATGAGTAGCAGGGGTAGTTCAATCTCTGTGGCCCATGAGGTTTTTGACCCCTCTGCTGAGTCTGCATCCGTTAGGTGGGAACAGTTTTTAATCCATAGTAAACTGGTCTGGATTAAAATTGGTGACCTACAGATTGGAGGGTTTGCAGCCCATAAGCAATGCTCTGAGGCATCTAGTCCCCCAGTAAGATCTGATGCTGCACCTTCATGAATGAGATCTGTTTTCTTGAAAGATACACGGATTAAATCAAGTTCTGACCTTTTTGGATCTTGCACAAGGTGAGGACTTCGACTCTGTTGACACAGAGACAAAATCTCCCACACATTGTTCTGTACTTCCATCCCATCTTGTTCTTAAGCTCTCATTAACTGAAATGTAAACTATAGAAATACAACAATAAAATTAACCCATCATAGTATTTTACTCTTAAATGTAACATTTTGCCGTATAAAAGCATTTTAACAGTTAGAAATTCCAAGGTTCTCACACTATATTTTACAAACAATACGTGTTATATAAAAGCTCATTAAGGACTTGTCTACATGGTGGAGTAATGCACTCTACAGGGGTGTGATTCCTAAAGCACACAAAAGGATTGTACATTAATTGGTCTGTGCAGACCCTGCTGGTAGGAACTAAAAGTTCCTGTAGAATGCATTACCGCACAGTATAGACAAACCCTAAGTTTACAAGTATAAACATCCACAATTTGGGAAAAAATAGTTTTCTGTTTGCTATAATGAACCTCCTTTTGTGTATGCGGTGTGATTGTTACATGTTCCCCACACACTGTAGGGAGCAGTTTACTTTGCAAGGACCAAGAGCCAAGAGGTAAGTCTCATCTATAACTCAAAGGGGAGGAATATTTGAATTTGTTGCATATATGTGTTTCCAGGGGGTGGGGCATATAAGACAAGAGAGGAAGAAACTGTATGCGTGAGCATGGCTGTGTTTGAGAGGAGGCATGTAAGAGGGAGAAACTGGGAATGGAGTTAAGGACCAAAGAACAGGAAATGTTGTTGTGGGCAAGAAAGATGGTTAAAAAGGAGGAAGTAAGTGAAAGTTAAATATTTAAATTATTACTTTTATCTATGGCCATTCCCCACTACTCCCCACTATGCCAACAAGAAATGAGCACAGCTTCTCCACTCAGCAGTGAAATCACAGCCCACTTTGGTTTAAGGACTTTTAAGAGGAAAATCCTAACTAAAATAAAAGCAGCAATAAGAAAAGGAAAACTGCAGTCACTAAAAATAAAAGAATGCTACTCACAAGGCTGGATATTACATCTGTCCAAAGTTTGGAATTCCAGACATCAGGGTCATGAGGTCACTCAAAGGTTACTTTTCTCCCAGTCGAGAACAAACACAATGGAACTGCACATCACCATCTTTTCCCATCCCACTTGAAGGATTGCCAGAACTGCAGTTGGATGTGTTCACAAGTGACGCAAAATTCTATTATTAAACACAGACAGAATATGCCATCGGTCACTTAGCACAGAAGGAAACCATTAACATCAAAAGGGGTGGAGTAGAGAGGCTTTTTATATTACCAACTGCACGTATAAACTTAATGCTAAGTAGCAGCGCATAACTGATTCATATGGGGATTTTTGTTTCTTGGAAGGCTAATGCATTTCTTCAGGTCAGCTATGCTGATGCAGAAGTATATAAATAAAATATGGCAGAAAACCAAAATCCAAAACAAACCCTCTCCTGGGCCACATTCCTATAATTTGGGTTGGAATACGTGAGCATTTAACAAATTCTTCTTTTATTAGAAGAGTTGAGCTGCAGCTGAATTTTCCAAATGCTACAAATGTCATGATATTTTAAATGTTTTACCATATTTAGCTACAGTAAGCTCTCATTAAAAATGAAAAGTTCATTGCTCTAAAATAACCTGCAAAAAGTGTGACTCAGATTGAGTTAGTACGTATTTTATTTAGGAGAATCTTATGGACTTCACCTTTTTAGTCCTTTGTCACTCACTGTGTATTACTTCAGATGTTAGACACGCATACAGTTGACTTTTTTATACGTCTTTAAAAAAAAAGGAAGGAACGTAGCGTTTCACTGAATGACAAAGATTTAGATCCAAGACATTAATGAAGTAATGAAATACAAGACTTAATTAGCTTATTCTTTTGTAGCTTTTAAAATTTAATTTAGAGCAGTTAAGGTTGGCTGTGTGTGATCATTTTCTCGAGTCCTTAAAAGTTTAATGCCTTAGGAACAACTTTAGAATGTTTTAAAAAGAAATATTTGAAGTGATGCTACAGGGGCCACACAATAAGATCAAATTTTAGCTTAACCTTTTTCCATATAGTAGTTTTTCAACTTCCATATACTTTAAATATTCAGGGGGGCCCAGGGTTCTGTTGTTCTAGCATAATATTAAGGAAACACGCAAGAGTTGCAGCAAATCTTTTAGTAAGATAGAAGAAGCAAAGCTGGTATGACTTTTCTGTGTAGTTGATTGCAAATGGCTGCTGCAGGTGATTTAAGCCTTAACTGCATAAATCATGTTAGGCCACTGCAAATTAACATTAGACTTGCATAATTCCCTGTAAACAAACAAACATTTGATTTTTTCAGCATGAATAAAACAGTATAGAACTTTTAAATAGGACCATTCATCTGGACCAACCATTGTTAGTTAAGTTGTACCTTTGCCTTACTTCATCAATTCTGCACTGAGATCAGCTTTACTAGACCAGAGGATCCAGTCTGCAATTTTCCAGCAAAGTAAAATCCAATTCATACTTCTGAAATTAAATTTCCTTGTGATATTAGTTGGCTTCAATTGCAAAGAACAAAGACACTTCATGTAGACCTGTTGCTGTGAGCTTTAAGAAGACTGGGCGTAATGCTCTCTTTTGTGTTTACAGAGTAATGTTGTCTTGTTGCTGGATACGAAAACTGGTGCCATGCATAGACTTTTACTCTCACCAGATACCCAAGAAGTTCCAAAGAGAGCAGCCTGGTGGGGCAACAAGGAGGAGCCGGTGAGGAACAGCAATTTCCTGGCTAGACTATTGCAAACGTATCAGAGCTCAGTATTACCGACATGATAGCAGGATAGCTTCCTTTCTATCTTATTATGGAACAAACAGATTGTGTACTGCTATATATATGTGTGATATATTCTGCTGGTACAAAACTGAGAATTCTATATATATATATTGAATTCTCAGTTTTGTACCAGCAGAATATATCATCGTTACAGAATAGAAGGGCAATAAATAAGGGATTAGAATATAAGAACATAAGAATGGCCATACTGGGTCAGACCAAACGTCCATCCAGTCCAGTATCCTGTCTACCGACAGTGGCCAATGCCAGGTGCACCAGAGGGAGTGAACCTAACAGGTAAAGATCAAGTGATCTCTCTCCTGCCATCATCTCCACTCTCAGACAAGCAGAGGCTAGGGACATCATTCCTTACCCATCCTGGCTAATAGCCATTAATGGACTTAACCTCCATGAATTTATCTAGTTCTCTTTTAAACCCTGTTATAGTCCTAGCCTTCACAACCTCCTCAGGATGCTGTCTAGGGATATGTAATTTTTACATCAAAACCCTTTCAGATATTTTGCTAAGAGTTACAAAACATTTTGTTCCAAGCTGTTATGGTTCTGTTGAGCCCAGAGCAGAGTGAGCTGTAATTTTACTTATTTTACTCTGATGCAATTTTATGAATTTGGAGTAGGTGGAAAGGTGCTTTGAGATGCAGTTATCATAGTGAATTACTTAGTTAAAGAAAAACTAGCAAATTTGGTATGATTTCAGTGGTCGCTGCTTGATCCTCAGCACTCTTGAAAATCAGGCCACCTATTTATGTGCCTAAATGTGGGTTTAGAAACCTAACTTTAGGCACATTTTTTTGATCATCTTGGCCAAATATTTTAGTTTCTGACCTTTCTAAACAGAAAAAAGCAAAACTATAAATATATAAATGGAGTCAGGGTAAACTACTGGGGACTGACCGGGTAAATTGTAATTGATGTGTAATGCATTTTTTTAGATCAGTCACAAAATGTGCAGAGAGTTTTCACATAAAAACTGGCTGGTGTTCTACAAAGAAGAAGGGTGAGAGTTAACTATAAATTACATTGCTTTTATTTAAAAAAAATAGAGTTGTCATGTACATTCTCTGCTTCATAATTGTTTTCTTGGTTTACATTTCACAGAAACCACCTTATTGTGCTAGATGTACTGGAGGGTCAAACTCATACTATCTCACTACCTATCAATCTCAAATCCATTTTCCTAGTGGCTGAAGACCGTTGGCTCTTGGTGGAAAGCAAAACGAATCAGTAAGTTAACCAATTCATTATTTGTTTGGTAGTGTCTAGGATCCCCTGTGCTAAGAGCTATACAAATGTAGAACAAATGGAGATATTTGGCAATATTTGCAGCTGCACACCAATATCTGTGTACATCTAACCTACCAGCACAAATGCCTGATGTGTACACACAAATTTACTGATTTCATTTGTGTCTGTGGTTAGGTGCCTACAGTCAGATTTCTTAGAGGTGCAGATTTCCCCATGCCCAAATTGCACTTGTGAATCCAGAGTGGTGAGTGTGCAAGATGAGCCTATGTAAAATTGCACCACTGAAAATCTAGATCAAATTTGGCTATGTCCACATTCATACACAATTTACACAGCCTGTATAAATTAGGTCCTTGCAAATATTAGTGTGCCTAACTGAAAATCTAGCTCATTAGTCTACTCTCTCAGTTACTTTGATTCATAGTGTAATGGAACGAACAGTACTCCATTTTCCTGTTTCTGTTTAACCTCACAATAAATAAAAGTGTATAAATAGTTACCGTAAGCAAATCTGTCCCTCTGTGATTTACTTTCTTGACCTGTAAACTAGAGAGAATAAATGCTTACCTACCTCATAGATGTGTTGTGAGGCTTTATTTAAGTAAAACATGTTGAGATCCTTGTTATACAAGTATAAAGTATTTTTACTATTTAATAAATAAATATTCTTGTTACACCATTTTTTAATAAGTAAGCATTGTTTACAGGAAATTTCTTTTAACCAAGCCAGCGCATACGGTATCTGAAGAGAGTGGAGTTTGCCAGCTGCATACATTGAATGAAGACCCAGTTGACAAGGGTTTTGGTTTAACAACAGGTACTCAGTGTAAACCTGTGTCATTCTTTTTTTTTTTATCAACTCTGTGTTTGTACAAACAACATCCTGGTACTTTAGATGTTTGAGTAATTTTGTCTCATTCTTTTCCTGTAGTGTGTTGTTGATATCATTGTTTCAAAAAAGATGGCAAAGTTCTATACATGGGCTTGGAATTGTTTGAATAAAATGCCTCAGAAATTTTGAGAACTATACAGACACACACACATCTATTATAGGTGGCGCTGGTAACGGCCCCTTTATTTAGACTGGTTTCAGAGTAGCAGCCGTGTTAGTCTGTATTTGCAAAAAGAAAAGGAGTACTTGTGGCACCTTAGAGACTAACAAATTTATTAGAGCATAAGCTTTCGTGAGCTACAGCTCACTTCATCGGATGCATTTGGTGGAAAAAACAGAGGAGAGATTTATATACACACACACAGAGAACATGAAACAATGGGTTTATCATACACACTGTAAGGAGAGTGATCACTTAAGATAAGTCATCACCAACAGCGGGGGGGGGGAAGGAGGAAAACCTTTCATGGTGACAAGCAGGTAGGCTAATTCCAGCAGTTAACAAGAATATCAGAGGAACAGTGGGGGGTGGGGTGGGAGGGAGAAATACCACAAGGGGCCACAACAATGGTTCCCGTAACCCACCCAGCAATATTGTTAATCTATCCAACTATACTCTTAGCCCAGCGGAAGAATCTGTCCTATCTCGGGGCCTCTCCTTGTGCCCCTCCACCCCCACGAACATGATACAGTTCTGTGGTGACCTAGAATCCTATTTTCGACGTCTCAGACTCAAGGAATATTTCCAACACACCTCTGACCAACATATTAACCCACAGAGACCTTCCTGTCAACACTACAAAAAGAAGGATTCTGGGTGGACTCCTCCTGAAGGTCGAAACAGCAGCCTGGATTTCTACATAGACTGCTTCCGCCGACGTGTACGAGCTGAAATTGTGGAAAAGCAGCATCGCTTACCCCATAACCTCAGCCATGCAGAACACAATGCCATCCACAGCCTCAGAAACAACTCTGACATCGTAATCAAAAAGGCTGACAAAGGAGGTGCTGTCGTCATCATGAATAGGTCGGAGTATGAACAAGAGGCTACTAGGCAGCTCTCCAACACCACTTTCTACAAGCCATTACCCTCTGATCCCACTGAGAGTTACCAAAAGAAACTACAGCATTTGCTCAAGAAACTCCCTGAAAAAGCACAAGAACAAATCCGCACAGACACACCCCTGGAGCCCCGACCTGGGGTATTCTATCTGCTACCCAAGATCCATAAACCTGGAAATCCTGGACGCCCCATCATCTCAGGCATTGGCACCCTGACAGCAGGATTGTCTGGCTATGTAGACTCCCTCCTCAGGCCCTTCGTTACCAGCACTCCCAGCTATCTTCGAGACACCACCGATTTCCTGAGGAAACTACAGTCCATTGGTGATCTTCCTAAAAACACCATCCTAGCCACTATGGATGTAGAAGCCCTCTACACCAACATTCCCCACAAAGATAGACTACAAGCCGTCAGGAACAGTATCCCCGATACTGTCACGGCTAACCTGGTGGCAGAACTTTGTGACTTTGTCCTGACCCATAACTATTTCACATTTGGTGACAATGTATACCTTCAAATCAGGGGCACTGCGATGGGTACCCGCATGGCCCCACAGTATGCCAACATTTTTATGGCTGACTTAGAACAACGCTTCCTCAGCTCTCGTCCCCTAATGCCCCTACTCTACTTGCGCTACATTGATGACATCTTCATCATCTGGACCCATGGAAAAGAAGCTCTTGAGGAATTCCACCATGATTTCAACAATTTCCATCCCACCATCAACCTCAGCCTGGACCAGTCCACACAAGAGATCCACTTCCTGGACACTACGGTGCTAATAAGCGATGGTCACATAAACATATATCGGAAACCTACTGACCGCTATTCCTACCTACATGCCTCTAGCTTTCATCCAGATCATACCACTCGATCCATTGTCTACAGCCAAGCGCTACGATATAACCGCATTTGCTCCAACCCCTCAGACAGAGACAAACACCTACAAGATCTCTATCATGCATTCCTACAACTACAATACCCACCTGCGGAAGTGAAGAAACAGATTGACAGAGCCAGAAGAGTACCCAGAAGTCACCTACTACAGGACAGGCCCAACAAAGAAAACAACAGAACGCCACTAGCCATCACCTTCAGCCCCCAACTAAAACCTCTCCAACGCATCATCAAGGATCTACAACCTATCCTGAAGGACGAGCCATCGCTCTCTCAGATCTTGGGAGACAGACCAGTCCTTGCTTACAGACAGCCCCCCAATCTGAAGCAAATACTCACCAGCAACCACACACCACACAACAGAACCACTAACCCAGGAACCTATCCTTGCAACAAAGCCCGTTGCCAACTCTGTCCACACATCTATTCAGGGGATACCATCATAGGGCCTAATCACATCAGCCACATTATCAGAGGCTCGTTCACCTGCGCATCTACCAATGTGATATATGCCATCATGTGCCAGCAATGCCCCTCTGCCATGTACATTGGCCAAACTGGACAGTCTCTACGTAAAAGAATGAATGGACACAAATCAGACGTCAAGAATTATAACATTCAAAAACCAGTTGGAGAACACTTCAATCTCTCTGGTCACTCGATCACAGACCTAAGAGTGGCTATACTTCAACAAAAAAGCTTCAAAAACAGACTCCAACGAGAGACTGCTGAATTGGAATTAATTTGCAAACTGGATACAATTAACTTAGGCTTGAATAGAGACTGGGAATGGATGAGTCATTACACAAAGTAAAACTATTTCCCCATGGTATTTCTCCCTCCCACCCCACCCCCCACTGTTCCTCTGATATTCTTGTTAACTGCTGGAATTAGCCTACCTGCTTGTCACCATGAAAGGTTTTCCTCCTTCCCCCCCCCCGCTGTTGGTGATGACTTATCTTAAGTGATCACTCTCCTTACAGTGTTTATGATAAACCCATTGTTTCATGTTCTCTGTGTGTGTGTATATAAATCTCTCCTCTGTTTTTTCCACCAAATGCATCCGATGAAGTGAGCTGTAGCTCACGAAAGCTTATGCTCTAATAAATTTGTTAGTCTCTAAGGTGCCACAAGTACTCCTTTTCTTTTTATTTAGACTGCCTATCATTTTCCATTATAAATGATTCTTGCAACCTTTCATTTGAGGAGATCTCACACCTCCATTGTTTGTAGCAGACTTTGATATTCAGGAGGAAGAACCCTTTAGGCTTCTGAAGTTCCTTTTCTATATCCCATGATATTCTGTTTAGATTTGACTGAGATATTGAGTTAAAACATGCAGTTTTCCTTTTCTCACTTGTATTCCTCAGAAAAATGTTGCCAGCACACCACAATTATTGAACACTGTCAGTAGAGGCAGGTTTGGAACAAATTGATAAATTAAACAGTAATAAGGCATAAGGACCAGATGTTATTCACCCAAGAGTTCTGAAGGAACTCAAATATGAAATTGCAGAACTACTAACTCTGGTATGTAACCTATTGCTTAAATCAACCTCTGTACCAGATGATTGGTGGATAGCTAATATAACGCCAATTATTAAAAAAGGCTCCAGAGGAGATTCTGGCAATTACAGACTGGTAAGCCTAACTTCACTACCAGGCAAATTGGTTGAAACTATATTAAAGGACAGAATTATCAGACACAGAGATGAACACAATATGTTGGGGGAAGAGTCAGTACGTCTGTTGTAAAAGGAAATCGTGCCTCACTAATCCATTAGAATTTTTTAATAGGGAGAAGAGTCAACAATTATGTGAACAAGGATGATCCAGTGGGATTTAGTGTACTTGGATGTTCAAAAAGTCTTTCACAAGGTCCTTCACCAAAGGATGTTAAACAAAGTAAGGAGTCATGGGATAAAAGGGAAGGTCCTCTAATGGATTAGTAACTGGTTAAAAAATAGGAAACAAAGGAAATGAGGTCAGTGGAGAGAGCAAGGAGAGAGCAAGAGATAGCAAGGTCCCCCATGGATCTGAACAGTGCCCAGTGCTGTTCAACATATTCATAAATGATCTGGAAAGGGGGGTGAATAGTGAGGTAGCAAAGTTTGCAGAGGATACAGAATTACTCATAGCTAAGTCCAGAGCTGACTGGGAAGAATTACAAAGGGTTCTCACAAAACTTGGTGACTGGGCAACAAAATGACAGATGAAACTCAATGTTGATGAATGCAAAGTAATTGGAAAACATAATCCCAACTGTGCATATAAAATGATGGGGTCTAAATTGTCTGTGACTACTCAAGAAAGAGATCTTGGAGTCTTTATGGATAGTTTTCTGTAAACATCTGCTCAATCTGCAGCAGCAGTCAAAAACCTAATAGAATGTTAGGAACCATTCGGAAAGGGATAGATAATAAGACAGAAAATAACATAATGCTACTATATAAATCTTGAATACTTGTGTGCAGTTCTGGTGTTCACATCTCAAAAAAGTTACAATAGAATTGGAAGAATACCAGAGAAGAGCAGCAAATGGGTAAATACTTGGGGCCAGAGTTTTTCCAGGGCTGGGAGTTTTCCCAGGGGCAAGAGAGATCCTCATTAGGCTGGGCATCCCCCTGACCAGTCCCCAGACCCACCACCTGCAACTGGCAACCCATCTCACACATCGAAAAAAGCCTGCTGTTGCTGCTAGCTAACATGGTGATTCCTGTAGTCCTAGTAGCAACAATCTCTGCTGCAGTGCAAAATGTTCCCGGATGAAACCATGCTGATGATTCATGATTGGGTGGGGGGATTGTTACTGTTGTACATAATAGAATTTGATTATACTTTTTCCTTAAAAGAAAAATTCCATAAAAATCTAGGAAATTGGCAGAATTAAGGCTTTCCTAACTTTTGAGTGCTCAACTTTGCAACCTAAAAAATGTTAATTTAACATCATTTTTTGTATGTAGTACAATATAGCATAAACAGATCTTTACTTTTTTCTTCATTTTATGTCTGTTGAATTATGATAAGAATAGTAGTAATTAGTGCTCAGTGCTTGTAAAGATAATTGGTTCCTCTTGTTTATCTGGATTTAATGATTATCATTTGTTTCCCCACTTTAGCATCTGATTTGTGTGTGCCGCACACAGTTTCAAGTGACCAACTATCTTCAGAGAACCTAAGCGTAGCTGTGGGACAAAAGATCAGCTCTCCCAACAGGATTCTCTTGGATGTGCATAATTATGCCACTATTGTTGTTGGCTTCCCAGAACTTATGGTAAAACCAGTATTATTAAATTGTAAAATAATGATCATTACATTTATTTCATAACCAGTTCATCTAAATAGTTATTAACCCAATTATTTGCAAGAGGTAGTGAATAATGAGGTAATAAAATGTGCAGAATATGCAATGTTTGTTAGCATAGAGAGTGTAGAGAGATTTCAGAAGCACTTGACAGTGATAGGAAATTGGATGACACAAGGCAGATGAAATTCAGCGGAGATAAGTTTCATGCACTACGCATGGAAGAACAGTCTTACTCCTCATACACATGGAAAAGTTTTAAATTAAATGTAACTACTCAAGAAAATGACATAATTATGGACAATGCTGTATGAACATCTACTCAGTATGCAACAGCAAACAAGACAGTAAATGAGATGCCAAGCTGTATTTAAAAAAAAAAAAAAAAAAAAGTCTAGAGAGTACTACAGAAAAATACTATCATGCCATTGGCTGAATTGATGTTGTGCCTGATCATGAATACCATATTTGGTTTTGGTCACTCTGTTTCATAAATTTTATAGCAGAAATAGAAAAGATCCAGAAAGGGAAATGAAACTGATTAGAGGAATATGAGAGGCATCCGAGTAGCAGCCGTGTTAGTCTGTATCCGCAAAAAGAACAGGAGTACTTGTGGCACCTTAGAGACTAACAAATTGATTAGAGCATAAGCTTTCGTGAGCTACAGCTCACTTCATCGGATGCATAGAATGGAACATATATAGTAAGATATATACACATACAGATAAGTTGGACATTACCATACAAACTGTGAGAGGCTAATTAGTTAAGATGAGCTATTATCAGCAGGAGAAAAAAAACTTTTATTGTGATAATCAAGATGTCCCATTTAGACAGATGACAAGAAGGTGTGAGGATACTTAACTTAAGGCAATAGATTCAATATGTTGTGACAGGGTCAGGCCAGATGGCTACAGGAGAGTAATAGAAGGCAGATATATTAGCCCCAGGTTAAGTAGGCCCCTTTTCCCTGGGGAAAATCAGGAACCTTCTGGAGACAATTTAGACAAACAGGCTGATTAGAACACCTGCAGCCAATCAAGAAGCTGCTAGAATCAATTAAGGCAGGCTAATCAGGGCATCTGGGTTTAAAAAGGAGCTCACTTCAGTTTGTGGTGCACGTGTAAGGAGCTGGAAGCAAAAGGCGCTAAGAGCTGAGGGTGAGAATGCATACTGTTGGAGGACTGAGGTGTACAAGCATTATCAGACACCAGGAGGAAGGTCCTATGGTGAGGATAAAGAAGGTGTTGGGAGGAGGCCATGGGGAAGTAGCCCAGGGAGTTGTAGCTGTTGCACAGCTGTTCCAGGAGGCACTCTAAACAGCTGCATTTCACGGGGCCCTAGGCTGGAACCCGGAGGAGAGGGCGGACCCGGGTTCCCCCCAAATCCTCCCAACTCCTGGTCAGACACAGGAGGAGTTGACCTGGACTGTGGGTTCATGAAAACAGCCAAACTGAGGGCTGCTGTGAAGCTCCATGGTGAGCAAATTCGCCAATAAGCACAAGACCCACCAAGGTAGAGGAGGAACTTTGTCACAATGTGTAATGACCCAGCCACTCCCAGTCTCTATTCAAACCCAACTTAATGGTATCTAGTTTGCATATTAATTCAAGCTCAGCAGTTTCTAGTTGGAGTCTGTTTTTGAAGCTTTTCTGTTGCAAAATTGCCACCCTTAAATCTTTTACTGAGTGGCCACAGAGGTTGAAGTATTCTCCTACTGGTTTTTGAATGTTATGATTCCTGATGTCAGATTTGTGTCCATTTATTCTTTTGCGTAGAGACTGTTTGGTTTGGCCAATGTACATGGCAGAGGGGCATTGCTGGCACATGATGGCATATATCACATTGGTAGATGTGCAGGTGAACGAGCCCCTGATGGCGTGGCTAATGTGATTAGGTCCTGTGAGGGTGTCACTTGAATAAATATGTGGACAGAGTTGGCATCGGGCTTTGTTGCAAGGATAGGTTCCTGGGTTAGTGTTTTTGTTGTGTGGTGTGTTATTGCTGGTGAGTATTTGCTTCAGGTTTGGGGGCTGTCTGTAAGCGAGGACTGGTCTGTCTCCCAAGATCTGTGAGAGTGAGGGATCATTTTTCAGGATAGGTTGTAAATCTTTGATGATGCGCTGGAGAGGTTTTAACTGGGGGCTGAAGGTGATAGCTAGTGGAGTTCTGTTATTTTCTTTGGGCCTGTCCTGTAATAGGTGACTTCTGGGTACTCTTCTGGCTCTGTCAATCTGTTTTTTCACTTCAGCAGGTGGTTATTGTGGTTGTAAGAATGCTTGATAGAGATCTTGTAGATGTTTGTCTCTGTCTGAGGGATTGGAACAAATGTGGTTGTATCTTAGAGCTTGGCTGTAGACAATGGATCATGTGGTGTGTCCTGGATGGAAGCTGGAGGCATGTAGGTAAGTACAGCGGTCAGTAGGTTTCCGGTATAGGGTGGTGATTATGTGACCATTACTTACTAGCACAGTAGTGTCCAGGAAATGGACTGCTTTGGTGGATTGGTCTAGGCTGAGGTTGATGGTGGGATGGAAAATGTTGAAATCCTGGTAGAATTCCTCAAGGGTGGCTTTTCCATGGGTCCAGATGAAGATGTCATCAATGTAGCGCAAGTAGAGTAGGGGCATTAGGGGACAAGAGCTAAGGAAGCATTGTTCTAAGTCAGCCATAAAAATGTTATCATACTATGGGGCCATGCGGGAACCCATAGCAGTGCTGCTGACTTGAAGGTATATATTGTCCTCAAATGTGAAATAGTTGTGTGTGAGGCATGTGAGGGGAGAGTATATCAATTAGGGATGTAGCACAGAATGAAGATGAACAAGAGGGACATGATAGGGGTATATTTGGTATTAAGCAGGTTTTTAGGATAATTCTGTTTGCTATCTAATAATAAAAGGCGAAGGGGACACCTGTTGGAATTAAAAGTCATCAGATTTACAATTGATAAAAGGAAATACTTTTTGACATAGCACATAACAACGTTAACTCATTGAACTCACTGCCGTAGCACTTGAAAGTACGGAGCTTACTAAAATTGAAGCAAGGATTTAGACATTTCTAAGAATAATTACAATATCAGCCACAGTTACACTGGCTAGGCCTGATGTTTCATTGCATAAGACAACCACTACCTACCTTGGATTAGAAAGAAATGTTAGTCAATATTACTGAATAGCTTTTCAGTAAGGGGTTTTAGTACATTTTATGAAGCAACTCATACTTGCCAAGATCAGAGACAGGATTCATGACTATAAGGACTATTAGTCTAATGTTTTTCTGGTCATATAATATGTTAGGGTAAATAAGAGAATGAAACCATTAGCTGGCATTAGAAAAAAGCTAGCTAGTATTCTGAAATCCAAAATAGATTAGGAAAATAGCAAGTAAATCTCCCTCTATACTTTTACAGGATAGTATTTCAGTTTGATCTGATTTATATTTAAAATACTATGTAATTAGACTAGGTTTGTTTTCCATGGGTTTGTTTCCATACATTTGTTTTAACTATGTTCTTGAATGTTGGGAAATAGACATTAAATAGTTTTATATGCAATGCAGACCTAATGGCTTTTTCCAGTATCACATGGTTGGGGAAACAGTTTGTAAATAAACCCCTTTATATAGATTGGTTACAAATCAAATTGTTGAAACCTTTTTTCTTCGTAGTTGAATGGCCTGAGGGCGTAAAAATCTTTTGTGGTGTCATCTTAATAATGAAAGTGCTTTTATTGAAAAGGCTTTAGAGAGTCAACTCTGAAGCCCACAGCAGCCTGACCTCTCCTAAACAAGACTTGTGTGCTTTTGGCCTCTTGCTTGTCTTGGGGAGGTAGCATATGTATGCATGCAGTGCAAGCAACTCACAGCTGTCAGAGACAGAGTACAGGCTCTTGAGGCCCCACAGGCTGAATTGGAGGAGCACAGAGAGGTACATAGAAGAGACTGTTCGGGACATAGTAGAGTTAGAGTGGTCCCACTTCCTGTCCAACAGCCCCATGCTGTTGAGGAGGGTGAAAGTCTCAGGGAATCAAGCTGGAGCAAAAGGAAACGATCTCATAGTTGGGACCCACCTTCCAGATGATGTCATGATATCCTCTTGTACTGAGGATATCCGTCTGGGGACAGGGACCCCAGTTATTAGGAAGAGACGGATAATAATGGTGGGTTTTTAGATTATTAGAAACATAGCTAGTTAGGTTTGCGATGACCTAGAGAACTGCATGGTGAATTGCCTGCCAGGTGTGAAGGTAGCAGATCTCACGAGACATCAAGATAGCCTTATAAGTAGTGACATAGGAAAAGGCAGTAGAGAGGTCCTGGAGGCCAAACTTAGGCTGCTAGGTAAGAGAATAAAGTCCAGGACCTCCTCGATAGTATTCTCTGAAATGCTCCCAGTTCCCTACATAGGGCCAGGAGGACAGGCAGGACTGCAAAATCTATTGGTGTAGAGACAATGGTGTAGGGAGGAGGAATTTAGGTTTATTAGAACCTGGGGGTACCTTTTGGTGAAAGAGTAGCCTATACAGAAGGGATGGGCTTCACCTAAACCAAAATGGAAGCAGACTGCTGGCACGTACAATTAAAAAGGTTGCAGAGGAGATTTTAAACTAAGGGTTGGGGGAATGCTGACAGGTGCGGAGAAGCACATGGTTCGGACGGAGATATCTGTGAGGGATGAATTTATTATAGGGGGAACTCTATATCCTAGTATAGAGGATAGAACAGAAGTTGGTAAAGTACAGGTAGGATTTATTGAGGAACAGCCAAATGTAAAAGAAATCCATTTAAACATAACACATGAAAGCAAGCAGCTAAATATTGACAAAATATGTAAGTGTTTATATACAAATGCTAGAAGTCTGAATACAAAGATGGGTGGACTAGAGTGTCTTGCATTAAATGAAGATATTGCTATCTCTTGGTGAAACTTGGTGAAATGAAGAAAATCAATGGGACACAGTAATTTCAGAGAACAAAATATATAGGCATGACAGAGTAGATTGCACTGGTGGGAGAATGGCACTATATGTTTAAAAAAAAAAAAGCAGAGTTAGATAAGGTGAAAATCTTCAGTGACTCAGACAGTACCATAGAATCTCTCTGGATAGAAATTCAGTTCTTGGGTCATAAGAGTATAGCAATAGGAGTATACTACTGACCACATGACCAGCATGGTGACAGTGATTCTGAAATTATAGGGGATGTTAGAGAGGCTACAAAACTAGAAAACACAATAATAATGGGGGATTTCAACTATCCTTATATTGACTGGGGAAATGTCATCAGCCGGATGTGATGCAGAGATAACATTTCTAGACATCATTAATGACTGCTTCCTGGAGCAGCTAGTCCTGGAACCCTCAAGGAGAGAGGAAGTTCTTGATTTAATTATTAGTGGAGCACAGGATTGGGCCCAAGAGCAACTTTTCATAGCTGAACTGCTTGGCAATAGTGACCTAATGTAATTAAATTTAACATCCTTTGAGGGGAAGGGAGTTAAAAAAAAAAAAAACCCACCACTTAACATTTAACTTTAATAAGGGAAACTACACAAGAATGTGAACATTAGTTATACGGAAATTAAAAAGAACAGTCACAAGGGTAAAATGCTTGCAAGCCATATGTAGACTATTTAAAAAACCATAATAGAGGCTCAGACTAAATGTAAACCCCAAATATTTTTTTTTAAGTAGGAGGACCAACTGCAGAGTTATGGAGGCCGTTAGAGGCAATACGGCATCCTTTAAAATTTGGAAGTCAAATCCTATCACTGAAATCAGCCTCCGTACCAGATGACTGCAAGGTGGCTAACATAATGCTGATTTTTTTTAAAAAGGGCTCCAGAGGAGATCCTGGCAACTACAAGCTGATGAGGCTAACTTCAACACCAGGAGAATTGAAAGAAACTATTATAAAGAACATACATAGATAAACACAGTTTGTTGGGGAAAAGTCAATATGGTTTTTCTAAAGAGAATTCAGGCCTCACCAATCTATTAGAATTCTCTGAAGGAGTCAACAAGTATGTGGATAAGGGTGATACAGTTTATATAGGGTACTTGGATTTTCGGGAAGCCATTTTCAAGTCCCTCACCAAAGGAAACTAAGTAGTGATGGGATAAGAAGGAAGGTTCTCTCATGGATCAGTAACTGGTTGAAAGAGGGTAACAAAGGGTAGGAATAAATGGTCAGTTTTCACAGTGGAGAAAGGTGAACAAGTGGAGTACCCCAAGGATCTGGGAATTGTGCCGCTTAATATATTCATTAATGATATGGAACAGGGGGTTAACAATAAAGTGGCAAAGTGTGCAGATGCTACAAAATTATTCAAGATAGTTGGGTCCAAAACAGACTGAGGAGTTACAAAGGGATCTCATAAAACTGGGTGAGTGGGGAAGAAAATGGCAGGTGAAATTCAAAGTTAAGTGCAAAGAAATGCAGACTGGAAAACCTAATCCCAACTACATATATACAATGATGGGTTCTAAATTAGCTGTTGCCATCCAAGAAAGAGATCTGGCAATCAACTTGGATAGTTCTCTAAAAGCTTCTGCTCAATGCCTAGCAGCAGTCAAAAAGGCTGACAGTATGTTAGGAACAATTAGAAAAGGTGTAGAAAATACCATAATGCCATTATATAAATCTATGATATGCCCACACCTTTAATACTTTGTCCAGTTCTGGTCACCCCATCTCAAAAAGGATATAGTGGAACTGGAAGAGATTTAGAGAAGGGCAAAAAAAAGATGATTAAGGATATGGAACAGTTTCCATACGATGGGAGACTAAAAGGATTAGGGCTGTTCATCTTAGAAAAGAGATAATGAAGGGGGGATATGATATAGGTTTATAAAATCATGAATGGTGTGGAAAAAGTGAATAGAAAAGTGTTATTTGCCCCTTCACAAAATACAAAAAACAGTGATCACCTGGTTAAATTAATAGGCAGCAGGTTTAATACAAACAAGGGGAAGTACTTTTTCACACAGTGCACAACTAACCTGTGGAACTCATTGCCTTGGGATGTTATGGTGGCCAAAAGTATAAATATGTTCATAAAACAACCGGATAAGTTCATGAAGGATAAGTCCATCAATGGCTATTAGCCAAGATGGTCAGGGACGCAGCCCCTTGCTCGGAATGACCCTAAACCTATGACTGCCAGAAGCTGGGAGTGGAAGATAGGGGTGGATTACTCCATAATTGCCCTGTTCTGTACACTCTTCCTGAAGGTCTGGTATAGGCCACTGCCAGAGACAGGGTACTGGGCAAGATGAGCCTTGGTCTGTCCCAATATGGCTGTTTTATGTAGCAGAAGCTCCCTCAAAGACAGAGACAGCCAACTCTTCTACCTGTTGTGGCATGAACTGAGAATTGTTCAGAATGGTTATGTTTGATTTGAAATGGGAGCTTATCAAAACCATTTGTTTAAAGGGTGCTTTATACAAGTCTTTGCTCACTGAAGTCCTCAAGTTATCTTCTCTCTCTCTCAGTCTCCCAATGAGGTGTACAGCTGGAAGAGAGACTCATCGCTGGGCAGCAGACATGCTTCTCCTTCTGATCCATTTTACTATGGGAGGCGCAGTAAAACTGGAGTTGCAAAACAAATCAATTGTGTGACTTTATTAGCTACTAATCAGATAGTCAGAATTTTAGCACCTGGAGATGTCCCTTTGAAAGAACTTTATCCAAAAGGTAAGAGATTACCGTATTTCAACTATATCAACTGTAGATGAAGGCTTTGTTTTAATTGGAGAGTACTCATGCTGTATGTTTATAAAATGCTTTAAAGAATTAGAAAGCAAACATTTCAAATCCTAACTGGATTTGGGGAGTTGCACACATTTTACCAATTCTAGAATGAATTTAGTGCACATTAAAGATCCTAAATTGTAAGATTAGGGAATTAAGTCATCTGAATACCCACAGAACAGGTATCCTAGTGGAGTTAATCCTAATGGAGTTAATTGTGTCTTCATTAACTTGACTCTGTGGCCATCTGTGCACATACATGCTCTAAGGTAGAAGGGGTGTTCGTGAGGTTCATGCACAGGTAAATCGGCTACATATTCCTTGTATAGCCTTTAGCATTCATTTCTGTGTGCCAGTACATCATCGGGGTGTTGTAAGCTTAATCCACAAATGTTTGTAAAGTGCCTTCGCATCTGTGGATGGAAGGTGGCATAGTAGAACAAAATATTTTTATTATATTGAGCATATGCAATTCCTGAGTCTAACTGCTTTTCTTCCATTGATTTGCCATGTTCCCTTGGGAAATCATTTAATGTATCTGCTTCAGTTTCCTCATCTGCCAAATGGGATATTATTGTATTTCCTTATCTGCTTCCCAGGAAAATCACATTTGACTATTTATTATATTTTGTGGATGAATGTTTATATATAATTTATATATAATTTCCCTGTTTATATATAATTTTCCTAATAAAAACATATTGCTTTAATGTAATGTACTTCTTTTTAAATTGATTAGTGTTTTATTTTGTTATTATGTAAGTGTATTTTATTTTTAAACCACTCAAATGATTAAAATGCTTTTATTGTAGCTGACTCACTCATTCTGATGTGTGAAATTTACTTTGATTTCAGGGATAAAATACATGCCTCTTACCTTCTTGAGCTTGTATGTGTAGCAGAAGGTTGCTTATTCACACCATTTATTCTGCGAAACTGAGTTGTCATGTGAAACAGAAGAAAATTGCATATAAAACAATCATTAAAAATCACTGTAAGCTTGGCTTTATGCATGAGCAAATGCTGTAGAATGCTTATGCAGCAACTTTGCAATTTGTTATAATAAAAAAAAACAAAAAATATTTGTTCTAAGTGTCCAGTCAAATTGGAATAACTGGAATTTGGTTTGTAGCCCTACTTTTCCCATCCTCCCCAGTAACTGGTCAGTTTTGGCACACAGCCTTTCATTTCTATTAAGAATTTAAAATACTTCAGCCAGATTCTAACACAGTGCAATACATTTTGTCAAGATTGTTCCAGCAGCAGCAAACAAAGAAGTTGTTCTTTATTTTATTGGAACTGGTAACTTAGATAGTAGCTATATTAAAAAAAAAAGGCAAATAATTAACTTTCCAAAGAATACCAAATAGATCTGTGCTCTCAAAATATAAACATAGGTAAGGGATCGTGTCATATTTCAGTAATATACTTATTAAGTCTGAAAGCAAGGATGTGTAAATTAGGGCTACTCAAGGGCAAACGTGGACTTGTGCCTTCATCATTTACTGAGTATGGATTTAAAATAACTGCTTACTTCTACCACATCACATGAAGGCAGACAACTAAATATTGACAAATTTTATAAATGCTTGTATACAAATACAAGTCTAAATATAAATATGGGTGCAGATGAGGACCTGGTATTAAATTAGGATATTGATATAATAGGCATCAGAGAAAGTTTTTGGAATGATGATGATCAATAGGATGTGGAAATACCAGGATACAAAATATATAGCAATGACAAAGTAGGTTAGAGTGGTGGGGGCATGGCACTATATGTGAAAGAGAGCACAGAGTCAAATATAATAAAAATCTTATTTACGTAGGCTCTCTATGGATAGAAATTCCATGTTTCAATAATAAGCGTATAGCAGTAGGCATATGCTACTGACCACCTTACCAGGATGGTGACATGATTGTGGAATGCCCAGGGAGATTAGAGAGGATACAAAAACCAAAAACCCAATAATAATGAGGGATTTCAACTATTCCCATATTGACTGGGAACATGTCAGGATGGAATGCAGAGATAAAATTTCTGCTTCTTGGAGCACTAGTCCTCGAACCCACAAGGAGACAGGTAGTTCTTGGTATAATCCTAAGTGTAGGCACAATCTGGTCTATAACGTGACGACAGCCGAATCACTCGGTAACAGCAACCATAATATAATTAAATGTAACATCCCGGGGGGGGGTGGGGAGGAGGAGAATACCAAAGAAACACATCGCAGTAGCATTTCACTTCAAACAGGAGAACTGCAGGAAAATGAGGATGCTAGGAACAGTCACAAGAGTGAAATGCCTGCAAACTGCATGGAAACTTTTTTAAAACACCGTAACAGAGGCTCAAACTATATGTATACTTCAAATAAAACAAAAACAGGACCTAAAACTACCAGCGTGGCTAAACAGAGTAAAGAAGGTGGTTAGAAACAAAAAGACATCTTTTAAAAATTGAAAGTCAAATTTACTGAGGAAAATAGAAAGAAACAGAACTCTAGGAAGTCAAGTGTACAAGTATAATTAGGCAGGCCAAAAAAGAATTCAAAGAGCAACTAGCAAAAGCCACAAAATCTAACAAGCAAAAAACTAAGTACATCAGAAACAGGAAGCCTGCCAAACAATCCATAGGGCGACTGAACAATTTGAGATGCTAATGGAGCATCGATCTTTAATACAGAGGATGTGAGAGATTACCACACCAGAGCCATCTTTTCAGTTGACATATCAGAAGAACTGTCCCAAATTGAGGTGTCAGTAGAGGAAGTTTTGGAACAAACTAAACATTAATAAGTTATAAGGACCAGATGGTATTCCCCAAGAGTTCTGGAGGAACTCAAATATGAAATTACAGAACTACTAACTGTGGTATGTAATTTATTGCGTACCAGGTGATTGGTAGATAGCTAATGTGACGCTGATTTTTAAAAACCTCTAGAGGCAATCCTGGTAATTATGAGCTGGTAAGCCTAACTTCAGACCCGGGCAGATTGGTTGAAACTATAGTAAAGAATAGAATTATCAGATACAGAGATGACCACAATATGCTGGGAAGGAGTCAGCCTGGCTTTTGTAAAGGGAAATCGTGCCTTATCAATCTATTGGAATTCCTTGCTGGGGTCAACCAATATGTGGACAAGGGTGATCCAGGATATATATACTTGGATTTTCAGGAAGCCTTTGACAAGGTCCCCCACCAAAGGCTCTTAAGCAAAATAAGGAGTCATGGGATACGAGGGAAGGTCCTCTCATGGATCCATAACTAGTTAAAAGAAGGAAACAAAGGGTAGGAATAAATGGTCAGTTTTCACAGTGGGGAGAAGATCTGTACTGGGACCAGTACTGTTCAACATATTCATAAATGATTTGAATAGGAGGAGAGACTAAAAGAATTAGGGCTGTTCAGCTTAGAAAAGCGACAACTAAGAGGCAATATGATAGAGGCCTATAAAATCATCAATGGTGTGGACAAAATGAATAGAGATATGTCATTTACCCTTTCACGCAATACAAAAACCACGGATCACCTGATTAAATTAATAGGCAGCAGATTTAATTTAAAAAAGTACCTCACAGTTAATATGTACCTTGCTATTTTCAAGATTTTTAAAAGCACTATGTTTTGAAATGCTCCACAAATATACTGTCAGTCAGATGAACAATATGAATTATCTTCAATGACAGGTAAAAGAAATGAGGTAGAGGTTGCAATAATGCCTGATAGGCATTTTTGTGACCAGGACTTTTTTTGTTTTGACATCCATTGCATTGTACAATGTTGCTCTTTTATTATTGTAGCCTCCTAATTGTTGACTATTATATCAGTAATAAAATTCAATAATTGCAATGTATAGACCTACATTTAATTTGAAAGTTTATCATTTTCCGTTATGTTCTGTATAATGTATGTTTAAATTTAATCTGATAAATACAAATGTAATATTTTATTAATGATGTAGCTAAAGTAATTTTCTTTAACAAATGTATTTATCTGCAGATATCACTCCTCCACAAACAGCTGGATATCTGGAAGTAACAGACCTTAACTCAAAGAAACTTAAATACATCCCTATTCCCAGGTATCTGATTTCCATCAGTAAAACAGCCTCATCTTGTAGGAATAACAAATACAATTCATTAAGCTCTATTATTTAGAATAGATATTTGCTTTTCTTATATTTTTTATGTGACGCATGGGTGGGTTTTCAGTGCACTGTTTCCTTATTACCTATTGGATTATTTAATATTGTGAAAGTAATTTTTACTCCAATGTGCAGAATTCTTCAGCAAATGTGTATGGTGTACTCCTCTATTAAAAAGTTGTATTTATACATTAGCTGGTACCCAGGAAAAACTTTGTGTTAGCAATTGATATTAGAGGCACCTTCCTCTTCTCCTTTTTCTCCCTTCCCCATTTCCTCTCTTCCCCTGTCTCACTCTTTGTCTCCTCATCTTCCCTGCTTCCTTCCTTCTCTCTTTTCATCTGTCCCTTCTCTTCTTCATATTTCTATCTCTCTAAGGTCTAGTATAGAGAGGAAAGACAGTCCGGTGGTAGGGGGACCTGGGCTCCAAGTTCCTGCTCCACCTGACTTCCTGTGTGATCTTGGGCAAATCGCTTAAGTCTGTCTCTGCCTCAGTTCCCAGTCTGTAAAATGCAGTTTCTTGCCTCACAGGAGTGCTGGATGATTAACACCTTAAAAATTGTGAGGCCATATGAGTACCTTAGATAGATTATATGGCCTCCACATTATAGTACCTGACAGCCTACGTTAATAAATTCATCTTCAACAAGTGCAAAGTATAATTTTAAATGCATACTTTGCTTATGAATTGTCATTTTTCACAATGATAAAGTTTTCCTTGAATAACAGTCTCCCAACTTTTCATTGGTCCTGCGCATGTGTGTGTAACCAAAATGTATGAAATATTATATTGATTTTAAAAAAACCTGGCTCATTCCATATGATCTTTAAGAGCATCTATAGAATGAGACCAGATTTTAAATGTATTCTGCTTCCTTCCAGTTGATTTTTGAGGGTACATATGGAATTATTTCCTGAATTTTGAAAGCTTCATTTTGCATCGCTAACATTCTTTAGTATAGGTTTTTTTAATGGAATCTACTATGTAAATGAGCAATCTACATTTCTATTTATAGTACAGTGTAGCTTTATCTAGAAATGATTGTTCATCCATGTTTCTCATGGTTTGCATAACCTAAAAGTTCTGAATATATTCAGCCAAAGAGCAAATCTGCAGCTAGATCTTTTGTGCTATCAATTTGTAGAGAGAGCATTTGGCAGGGAAATGCATTGTTTGCAGGGCCTCAGCACATAGGTTAAAAGGCATGAAATCATAGTAATACAGGTGAAAGTCCTGTTTGGGTCTTTCCTCCAAATCTGGGTGAGTAATTTATATTCAGAACCTTTTTTGGTTCCGGAGGTGCTTCTTATTATGGAGCAGTGATAGTTGCTTCATAAGTGAGATGGAATTAGCTTCAATTATAAGCCCTATTTTCAAACTCCCAAAACATCCCCCAAAAGGTAACTTTCGGTCTGAAATTACATATGCCACATTTTGTGTCAGCATTAATTCTTCCTGTTAAAGTTTTCAAAAATATGTACAAACGTCCAAATAGATTATAAAATTACGTTTCCTTTTTAAGGGTTAATTTCTAATGCCCTATAACACAAACGTATACATATACTAAAACATTCCTAACTACAGAAAACTAGGTATGTTAGTTGCTACACCATATATTTAATATAGTTAAAATAACAAACTTTCAGGACCTACATATCACTACATAACGTTATTGCATCACTATTATTAGCAGATTTCATAACACCAAACAGATCAATCATTCCAATTCTGACAATGAAAATATTTGTTTACTCCAATACATTACATAATAAAAAAAAATTATAGAACTCTGACAACTTAACATGGGACTGTATGCTTTTTTTGAATCAAGGTCCCAGAGTTTTCCTTCTGGGTTAAGATTGTGATATATAGTGCTAACTTCTGCATGTGGTAATGCAGACAGTTTTGTGGCATGAAACCAGTCCCACTTGCATGTTATTTAGCTGTACTAATTTAATTTCAGATTATTTAGATGATAAACCTTGTCTGCATACAGTTTACACGCAAATTAAATTGGATAGAAACCTATTTAGTTAAACTGGCACAACCTTTCCTAGTGTGGGATTTAAGAGTCTTTAAATCAGTTCAGTTTAAAATGATTACAAACTGATTTAAGGGATTCTTAAACCTATATAATCTTAAATTGCACCAAATCGATTTAGGCCTTATCTACATGGCAAGTTACTGCATGGCAAGCCACAGTGTGAATCTACAGCATCCCATCTTGCTGCACAGTAACTTCCCATGCAGACACAGGTACAGTGCACTGAAAGTCCTGGAGTTTGGCTTGGTGTACTATGATTTCAAGTAGTAGTAAGCCACGCCATACTCTAAGACTTTCAGTGCACCGTAGCTGTGTCTACATCGTAAGTTACTGTGCGGCAAGCGGGTATGCTGGAGATTCATAACCTGGTTTCCCGTGCAGTAACTTGCCATGTAGACAAGGCTTAAATCATTTTAACTTCACACCTTTAATTAAATCGGTGCCACTTAGTGTCTAAACCAGGTCTTAGAGAAATTTTCTGTATTATTTCAAGTTATTTTCCAAAGTTACTATTGTGTTCTTTCCCATTTATTTTGTACTTTTGTGTTTTCCCTTGCCAAATATTTTTATAATCATAATTTTATCATATCTTTTATTTCTCTTCTCTGAGCATTCCTGTAATTCCCAGCATGATAAGTTTGGGATCACTAATAAATTTGCTGCTGGCACCTGAATAAAGGTCATTCTTAGAGGTTATAACAGTCAGGATACAAATGCTCTTTTGGATTTCTGCTCAACTTCCCTATTTTCCAGATTTTCTGTGTTGCTTGCTTCCTGTTTGACCTGGTTATTTCATCCCCCCCCCTTGTTCTCTCTAACAAGAGGACTGATCTCCTTAAAATAGATTGTAGAGAAAGGGTACTTATACAGCTACATTTGTCTTAGCTATCTTTTATTCAGCTATCAGTATTATGCAAACATCTTTCTACCCTATCTAGTTCTAGTATGTGGAGTGCTTTGGGTAATATAGTGGGACTGCCAGGTTCAGTCTTGGATTGTCAATGGATCATACTGTACAGCTTTCTGTGATCTTGCTCAAGGGTATTTTTTAAAATTGGCACCATGGCTACAGAAATATTCTCTCTAGTATCAATTGTGACTGTTAGATAAACCATATTTGGCTTTATTTTTCAGATCAGTGTCTCTCTCACCATATACATCATGGCTGTCAAAGATCTCGGACACAGATGTTCTGTTGGCGCCACTGGGCAAAGTAGGTTTGGTTACAGTGGATATGGGAGGCAGTGTCAGGCTTTGGGAGACGGGACTTGACAGCCTACAGCGCTCTCTGCAGGACTGGAGAAACATGATTGGACAAGAGGATGGTAGACCTGTGCAGGTAGGACTTTAAAAATCTCAAGTTAAAAACATTAACAAAACATTGCCAGTAAGTTGAAGTTTCTAGGTTGTTTAAAAAATAAATTGTGATGAAAAGTATCATGAAGTAGAATTAGACCTAGACCAGCAACAAAAATCAAATAGATCTTTTTGCAGAAAAATCATGTGGTCTTTTAAGAGCTTATTATAGGTGGAACTGATAGTAGGCAGCAGGATTAAAACAAAAAAAGGAAGTACTTCTTCACACAGTGCAGTCAACCTGTGGAACACGTTGCCAGGAGATATTCTGAAGGATTCAAAAAAGAATTAGATAAGTTCATGTAGGATAGGTCCATCAATGACTATTAGCTGAAGTGGATAGGGACACAACCCCATGGTCCAGGTATCCGAAACCTCCAACTACCAAAAGCTGGGATTGGACGACGGGATAGTGCACTCGAAGTTGCCCTTTTCCGTTCGTTCCCTCTGAAGCATCTGGCTCTGGCCGCTGTCAGAAGACAGGATGCTGGGATAGATGGACGACTGGTCTGACTCAATATGGCTGTTCTTACGTTCTGGTAGTGATGCCTGTTGTTACAGTTGCCTAACATTTCCAGTAAATCCTCCTGTTTCCAGTTTGCATTTTTACTAGACTTTAACCATTTGGGCTGAAATTTTCCAAGCTTGCTTTTTGCTTCATTATAGATTTTTTTTGAACGTTTCAGTGAAAATATTTCAGTCATTTCCAAAATAGGTATTTTTCCAGTAATCAAAGAAATTATTGGGAATTGTTTTAAGAGCTGTACCACCTCATACTTTAGAAAAGGAACTTGAAACGTTGCAGGAGAATGGTCCAGTTTCGAGAGTGGTGTCTCTTGCTGTCCCCATGAGAATCTAGGCACATTGGGCCAAATTGTAAGTGTCTCAAAAATTCCATTGCTGAATAGATTTGTAGATAATGACAATATACAGCATGTAAGTAAAAAAAAAAAAAATTGTGAGTACTGTGTGCGCATAGGTATGTGTGCGCACACACAAAATACATATACATGTATCAGCTAGTAAGTATGTGCACTGCAGCAGTATAATGGACAGAATCAGCACTATTCAGCTGTCTCATAATCTGTATACTGTTAACAGTTAAAAGAGGTTTTCCTATACTTGAATCAGTAGGACATGAGGTTCAGAAGGATTTGAGTTCTATTCCAGCTTTTGCCATAAATTTCCAAGTGACCATGCTGTGCAGTATATCAATCTCTATATAGCCCCGTTTGGCCATAAATATGTTACTCCCTTTTTGTCTCTTTGCACAAAAAGGAATTGTAAACTTTATATATAATTATTTCAGTTTTCATCAATCTGTATAACCCCTTTTCCAGCACTTTCAAATGTGACAGTAGATTTAATCTTTTCTAAATTAAATCTTTCCACATTATTTTCAAGAGATCCAGTAGCCCAAAGTATAAATTGGATTTAGTAGGCAGAAAGTATAATTCTCCTTTCACTCTCTCTTCCTACCCCCAACTCCCATTCCACAAGATGTTCTGTATTTATAGAAATTTGTGCAACCACTGACATATTCTTGTTACTGGAGCTCAGCAAATGCCTTTCATAAAAGTCATGAGAAAAGAAAACACTCTTCCAGTACCAACATTTGTGTTGTTATTTATTGCTTTACCAGTGCCAGACATTTTCATTGTCAGTAAAGTTGTGCTAGCGCCATCTAATGGCCAAATGTAGTCAGTTTTAACCAGAGCATTTTGGTTGATGTGTATCAAGTATCAGAGGGGTAGCCGTGTTAGTCTGTACCCACAAAAGCAATGAGGAGTCCAGTGGCACCTTAAAGACTAACAGATTTATTTGTTATCTTTAAGGTGCCACTGGACTCCTCGTTGCTTTTTGTTGATGTGGTTAATAACAAAATATCACTGTTCTTATCTTGGAAGAACAGTGTCAGGATTACTGGCTTTAATTAGTTTGTTTCTGTAGCTCTCTTTTGATTCAGTCTCATCGAATTACTATAATTTCAGTCAACTCAGCTGAATATTTTAAAAAAAATCTACTTTGTGCTTGCGAAGTATACTTCATCTGAAAATGTCAAAGCACATTACAGCATTGAATAATAATTATTACAGAAAGGCTACAGGATTTTCCCAAGCTCACAGAGTAATTTAATGGCAAATTAGTCATAGAACTTAGTTCTCTTGACACCAAATCTTCATTACTACAAGACACGTTGCCACTTTTTTTGTTGGCTATAAGATTCTAAAAGTTAGAAAAATCCTGTTAGTGTATCTACTTCTTCCTTCTGACAATGCAGGAGATACATATCCTATCAGGACACTGTCAGATTTTAAAATTATATAACATTGATTTGAACTGAAAGGCTGAGAAGAAAACCTACATTTTGGTCTGTAAATTCAGACCATATTCATTTCTGCACGTTTTTCAACATATTATTTTTTTTAAAAAAAAAGTCAGGATTTTGAGATATTACAAATCAAACTTGCTGCAAAATGCATTATTTTTAGCACACAGCATTTTATAAAGCAGCAAGTAAATAATTTATCATTTAGCATTTAATGTATCTTTTTTTAAAAAATGTTGGCACGCAATATGTGCATATTGTGAAATATAAGTTTACCTGGTGTGGGGAAGTGAGAAGGTCCTTTTTCCATATGCGGTTAGCCTTTTAATGGATATAGACATAATAGCTTTGTTTTATATATGGCATTTATTTCATAAGCTAAGGGATGATACTGCAATGCATAAATATGTTCTCAAGTTATCCCCTATCAAACGTAAAAATTATTACCCTGTCTGAAAGTAAGCAAGAAATAAGAAATGTGAATTTAACCTTGGCCTCAGGAGATACTGACAAGCTGCTCTGCTAAAAAAGCTGCATCAAAATATTGCTTAATACGCACATTTGAAGAATCAAAAGTATCTTGCAATTACATTTGTTCAAGTTGTTGGACTTTTCCTGGGTATTTAATGAGACATTTCTGACCCCTCCACCGAACAACACAACATATCTGCTAGGCTTCTGTCCTCTGAAGCAAAATGGTTTGAAGTCTCTGATAGGAAGTATGTTCTGATAGCTGAAAACAGGCCTCCAAACCAGTTTTAGTTTTAGCTTCTGGACTTGTGCTTTAGTTTCTGCAAGCAGGCATTAAACCTCAGAACAGACAGTATGCACATAAGCGGCCAAACAAATGTAAAGCAAACAGTATTTAAATAAAATGTCAACAAGGACTTCCTCTGAACTCTCTTTAGCTAGAGCAGTCCACAAGGCTAAACAAATATGGATAGGTTTTAGGCAAAAACACAACTGTTCCATTTGGCCTTTGTATTCATCAATTGGGATCCAGTGGTATAATTTTTTGTTAGCCTTCAAATCAGTCAGTATTTGTTTTGTATTGTATATACACTCAACAGTGTTCAAACTGCTGAAACTGTGAGGCTACAAAAAATAGTTTCTAAAAGTAAAATTACATGTTAAAATGTAATCATAAATTTTCCCTATTTCATAAAATGTTTGGACTCTGTGTGTGTGTCGGGGATTTTATATAGTATGCCAAAATGTTTACATCTGCGTGTCTGAAGTTAGGCTTCTAAGATCATATTTAGGCAACCAATAAAGTGTTCAGATTTTCAAAAGCGCTGGACACCCATTTATGTCAATGGAGTTACTAGATGTTCTGGGAGTCCAGCACTTTTGAAAATCTGGCCACTTTATGAGGTGCCTAAGTATGGGCTTAGAAGCTTTCCTTTAGGCACTCATTTTTAAAAGAAAAAAAACTTACCCTAAATGTTTTAGGGCAATGTACACAGAACCCTCAGTAAAATTTAGTTGGTTGCTATTAGAGGGCAGACCTAGAAATTAGAGACAGAAAAGACTCTGGCTCTGTGGATGAGGAGAAAGCAGTGGACATGTTATTCCTTGACTCTAGCTAAGCTTTTGATACGATCTCCCACAGTATTCTTGCCAGCAAGTTAAAGAAGTATGGGCTAGATGAATGGACTATAAGGTGGATAGAAAGCTGGCTAGATCGTCAGGCTCAATGGATAGTGATCAATGGCTCCATGTCTAGTTGGCAGCCAGTATCAAGTGGAGTGCCCCAGGGGTCAGTCCTGGGGCCGATTTTGTTCAATATCTTCATTAGCCATCTGGAGGATAGCGTGGAGAGCACCCTCAGCAAGTTTTCAGATGACACTAAACTGGGAAGAGTGGTAGATATGCTGGAGGGTAGTCATAGGATACAGAGGGACCTAGATAAATTAAGAGGATTGGGCCAAAAGAAATCTGATGAGGTTCAACAAGGACAAGTGCAGAGTCCTGCTCTTAGGACAGAAGAATCCCATGCACTGTTACAGACTAGGGACCGAGTGCCTAGGCAGCAGTTCTGCAGAAAAGGACCTAGGGGTTACAGTGGACGAGTTGCAGTGGGGGAGGTTTAGGTTGGATATTAGGAAAAACTTTTTCACTAGGAGCATAGTGAATCACTGGAATGGGTTACCTAGGGAGGTGGTGGAATCTCCTTCCTTAGAGGTTTTTAAGGTCAGGCTTGACAAAGCCCTGGCTGGGGTGATTTAATTTGAGCAGGGGGTTGGACTAGATGACCTCCTGAGGTCCCCTCCAACCTTGATATTCTATGATTCTAAGACCTATAAATTCTCCCAGTGCTTGGTTGTCTCCTACAGCACATTGTTGAATCTTATGTCCCATCTAGTTTGCAATGCATTCAGAATAGAGGGTTCTTCCACTCACACCACAATATTTATATAAAAACAAGCTTTGAGATACGTTTTAGAAGGTGTGCAAAGTTTAATAATGCGATTATACATCAGGTACTTTATATACCTGAAACATTCAGAGCTAGCTTTCCATCTCCAAATACAGAATTAAAATAAATTAGTCATTTCTGATAAATTGCCATCTAGCAACATTCCCCATGGTCAGTACTCTTCACATTTTACTATTGCAAATTGTTGCCAAAACTAGAACATGAAACTTGGTTTACTTAGACTCAGGGTCAGAATTCCAAGTGTAGAAAATTATAGTCAAAATGTTAATGCTTTTAGAAGCCTAAATCAAACATCTGAAACATCAGTCCCTGATGAATACAAGTGCAAATAAAGTGCTTGGGTTAAAAAATTATAAAATATGTGTACAAAATTTCCCACACATTGCACACCCCCAAAATTCAAAACCACGCTGCCACTAGTGCCTTACTGAAGACCTCCGGCCAATGCACTCTAATGTTTCCATGGTATTTCCCTCTTTGTAGCTGTGCTGCTAACTGATCCATTGTGAAATGTCGCCAAATTCTCACAGTCTCAATCTAGACAATACCACCATGAAAACTTAGATTAGATCCATTAGATTCAAGGCAGTTTCTGTGCTCTGGGCACCACGAGTGGTTGCAGAGGTGAGCTGCTGTGTTCCATACCAGAGCTCTTTCCTTTAAAAACAGTGATAGATGGAGAGTAGAGTAGTTTTTCTTGATGTGTCATTGTGCATCCCATTGTAGGTGCACATGCATGTCATGTACACAAGATCATAGTCTTTTGAAAAGCAGTTTCTGTTGGAGAGCATAAAGCGCAGAGCAGCCACAACCCTCCCTCAGGTCTCTCTTACCGCCCATGGCAGAGAGGCCAAACCAGGCGAATGTCCGACACCCCACTACTCTACTCTGTAGAGACATTAAAACTTTTCAGAGTAGCAGCCGTGTTAGTCTGTATTCGCAAAAAGAAAAGGAGTACTTGTGGCACCTTAGAGACTAACAAATGTATTTGAGCATAAGCTTTCGTGAGCTACAGCTCACTTCATCGGATGCATTTGGTGGAAAAATGGAATGCATCCGATGAAGTGAGCTGTAGCTCACGAAAGCTTATGCTCAAATAAATTTGTTAGTCTCTAAGTTACCACAAGTACTCCTTTTCCTTTTATTAAAACTTTTGTCAGCCAACTTTATGAAGAAATCTTGATCTTCACACTCCCATCAAATTGGACATCACAGAAGACTATTGGTCATCCCGCTGTACACCAAGACAAGGTGCTTTGTGCCAACCACCACACCTAACGGTGGACTCATACCTCTCAAGAACAGTTGTTGATTGTTCTACTTACTTGTTTTCAGTAAAGAGAAACATCATGGAGGGTTATGGTCTTTTTGGCCTCAGCTCTGGCCAGTTGGCACTTTATTAATGTGACATTCAACCAGTGTTCCTGCAAAACATGAATCTGGTTGTGCCCTTACCCAGGGAACTGGGAAAGTTAGTACTTTATCCTTATATGATACTCTTCACATCTCAGAAAACTTTACAGACATATATCCTCTTCACGTGATCTATATGAGGTAAGTATTATCACGACTTTGCATATGGGGAAACCAAAACAAAGAGAAGTCAGGTAACTTGCTCAAGTTCACATCAAATCAGTGGGAAAATTGGAAATAGAATCTAGGAGTCCTGACATCCTCACACCTAAGAAACTGAAAATGCCTTCAAAAGATTGCCTATGACTTTGGATACTAAATCTTTATGTTGTAATGTGGTCAGATCTGAGGTATTAAGACCGGTTAACTCAGAACTAGAGAATAAAGCACATGCTTGCTATTGTGAAGAGTACAATATAGACAGATAGAGCAAAATTCAAGGTAACTGAGTAAAGTGATTTTTCTCAAATTAAAATGCTGCAAAGCAAAATGGCTTTCTTCACAGCTATTCTCGCAGCACTCAAAAGAACAAGTCAGAGAACGTGATGTCTTTTAAACATAGCCACATAAAACATGAACTAATTTTATCATTTTGCCAGCAAACATTAAAAAGAACAATATGTTTCTGTTCACAATAATTAACAATCCCCTCCATCAATAACTAAACAATTTAATGCCCTTTGTTTTTATGTGCCTAGATTGTGCACATATACTGCAATAAAAAAACCTGTGTCACAGAATCTTAGAGCCCAGGTCAACTGACTTGGGCTTATGGGGCTCAGGCTAGAGCCTGTGCTCTGAGACCCTCCCCTTGCAGGGTTTCAGAGCCAGGGCTCCAGCCTGAGCCCAAATTCAAACCCAAACATCTACATTGCAATTTTTAGCCCCTCAGCCCGAGCCAGCTGACCTGGATTAGCTGCGCCTGGGCCATGGATTTTTTATTCTAGTGTAGATGTACCCTAATTGAGAAATCATCCAATAATGAGAGAGCTTCTCTTGATTAGACATCGTTTGAGTGGGTTTGGCAGCATTGCATAGTGAGATTATGGCCCCCAAGATTCAAGCTTTCTTCTGCAAACAATGTATTGATATTTATTAGATTTGAGGAAATAGTGAGTAAACAAATACAGATGTAAGTTGTGTACTTAGAAACATTTAAAACATATATACTCATCTTAAAACTGTGTTAAACTGGGGTTAAAGTTGAGTAAACGTCAGTAATTTAAGGGTAAAAACATGTCATAGTTATCCCAAAAATAAGCATTATAAAACCAGGAAATTCAGAGGTAGGGATAAACTTACAAGAAATCCAAACATATTAAGGTATGAAAATGTACAGGTAAGGCATCCAAACAATCTTAACTCTGCCCTGTAGCAATGCCATGAAATAACCAGACAGTTGTGATTAGGATATAATAGTGTTTGTAGGCCCACCTTAGTTTGGACTGATATTTTTAAAGGAACATTAAAATTTGTAGGAGATAGAGATAGTTGCATGAAAAATAAATATACATCTGTTTTCCCTTGCAAGAGTTAACTCCTAGTTTATTAAAGGTCAATGTGCTGCACACTGTAGGGTTTGATAGCATGCCCTCCAATCACCACAAAGAGGAGCCTCACGGCTGCAGTAGCCCCTAAACCTCCTGTTCTCCTCTCCCACCATTCCCCTATACAAGGTTGTTTGATTCTGAGATCCGTGCAGTCGTGGTCCACCAGCTCCTTCCCCAAGTCCTCTACCCATTAGGTGCATGGAACACTTGAAGGCTCCCTTCATTCTCCTCATCTTGCCCTTAGCCCACCAAAAGTAAAGCACTTTTTTCCCTGCCTTTAAGACCTTTTGCATACACCGTGCAAGATTTAGCTGCAAGTGAATAATAAGCCATCAATTAGTTTTCACCATATAACATTTAAAATACATTAGAAATTGTGATCGCTGATAGAGACTTTCCTTTTCATTCTTTAATCTTCACATTTTGCTCTAAAATATGCAGCACAGTGCATGCAGACTGCTGAAATATGCACCCCAACTACTGGTTGAATTAATCTATGTTACCAGTAACAGGCCCGAAGATATAAATTTACTGCAACCTCCCAGAAAAAAATGAAATTCTTGCAGCTTTTACTCAGCACAGCTCAGCCATGCCTCCACTGCCGCTACCAGTACTACCGCGGCTATGCTGCTATTTATACTCATGCTAGTTCGGTGAGAGCTAGTGTGGTTATGTGTACATGAGCAGGAGAAATCAAACCCGTAGCTCGTACTGTAGACATAGCCTTAAAGAGGCAAAGTCTTCAGAGTCAGGAAAACAAAAGTTTTAGAATTCAGAAATAATATCTAAACCTTGTAATTGTAAATAGCAATAGTTCAAACCATGCGGGGGAAATGGGAGAAAAAAGTGAGGGGGGGAACCTAAAATGACAATTTTCATAGACTATGGGTTAATCAGCTGAGAGAAGCAGCAAAGCCTTAACCTCATTGCACATTGAGGAGGGAAGATTAATTGTAGGGGTCTTGAGTCTTGTGTTCCCAGTAGAGCTCGTTTGGAATTTTCAGGTGAAACAGTTTCATTAAAAAATGCCAATTCCTTATAGTAAAATGTTTCACTAAATCTATTACAGATTTGACAAAACTTTCACTGCAACACAGACTGGTTTCCATTGGAAACCTGCTAGTGTTTCAGGCTTCACAGCTCCTCAGGAAGCCTGCCAGTGGCTGGAGCCCAAGCTAGAGCCAAGACCCAGGGGTCTGGCAAGATCCCCTCTCCATGGCAGCATCCCTGGAACCTGAGTTTGAGCCAGGGGCCAATCATTTAAGTAGTTGGTGCCTCGGTATCCTCATCTGTAAAATGGGCTTGGTAGCTAATTCACCAGGGTGTTGTGATGGTATATTTATTAATGTTGTAAAGCACTTGAGATCCTCAGACGGGCAACACTTCTGCACATAGTTTCATAGATTCATAGATATTAAGGTCAGAAGGAACCATTATGATCATCTAGTCTGACCTCCTGCACAATGCAGGGCACAGAATCTCACCCACCCACTCCTGCGATAAACCTCTCACCTATGTCTGAGCTACTGAAGTCCTCAAATCATGGTTTAAAGACTTCAAGGAGCAGAGAATCCTCCAGCAGTGACCCGTGTCCCATGCTACAGAGGAAGGCAAAAAACCTCCAGGGCCTCTTCCAATCTGCCCTGGAGGAAAATTCCTTCCCAACCCCAAATATGGTGATCAGCTGAACCCTGAGCATATGGGCAAGATTCACCAGCCAGATACCCAGGAAAGAATTCTCTGTAGTAACTCAGATCCCACCCCATGTAACATCCCATCACAGGCCATTGGACCTATTTACCATGAATATTTAAAGATCAATTAATTGCCAGAATCATGTTATCCCATCATACCATCTCCTCTATAAACTTATCAAGTTTAATCTTAAAGCCAGATAGATCTTTTGCCCCCACTGCTTCCCTTGGAGGCTATTCCAAAACTTCACTCCTCTGATGGTTAGAAACCTTCATCTAATTTCAAGTCTAAACTTCCCAATGACCAGTTTATATTCTTATATTGTTCTTGTGTCCACATTGTTACTGAGCTTAAATAATTCCTTTCCCTCTCCAGTATTTATCCCTCTGATATATTTTTAGAGAGCAATTATATCTCCCCTTACAATGCAATCAAGGGAGTTACACTTAATTACTTTGGAGTAAATCCAAAGCAATATTAAGTTCAAAGTATTATTTATATGTCTGAAGAAAAAGGATCCTGGAAAGTTTTTTTGTTTTGTTTTGTTTTTTTAATGGCAGTGTCTTTTCCTTCATCCCCTGAGATGTCCCCCTTTCCTCTCCTGTAGTCTGAGGGCAGATAAGTTGTATTGCTTACTCAATTCTCCATAATTTTCAGGCAGTCCTGGAGCATTCTTTTTTCCTTCCTCTCGTCAATTGTGCATAAGCAACTCTATAGTAAGTTATTCACCCTTTAAGTGGGTTAATACTTTTATTTTTATTCAACTCATTTATTATTTCCATTAATTTCCTGCAGCTGTAAAATACCATACTGCTCAAGAAAGTTTAGCACTAAAACAGCTTAGTTGCTCAAATTTACTTCTAGAGTTAGGTGTTATTGAGACCTAATGACTGTTGTGTGATTGCAACTTGCACATGCTTTACATCCAGAAAAGACATCAGTTCAATCTTGTGTTCACATGAATCAATTCAGTTTGGAAACCAGATTGTTGAATTGGGGTAATAATATAAAAAGCTCCTAAGTCCTTTCAAAAGTGAGTTAGGCTTTTAGAAGCTGAAGTCCCATTTTCAGTGAGACTTAGGATCCTAAGAGCCTATAATACTTTTAAAAAGGAAAGTTAGGGTCCGGAGTCACTGAAGTGCTTTGGAAAATTTTATCCTTTGAAATATTTTTCAGTTAGTGTTGACAGGGGAAGAGGGGAGTTTTATTCTAAAACATTGCCTTGAAAAATGAGCCTTTCTATGACATTAAATGCCATATTTGTCATGAAGTTTGTGCAGAACATGGCTGCAATCCTTCATATCTGCTGAAAGGGAAGGTATTTAAATGACATCATTTACTACATATAGCTACTATACTTGTTCACTAATTGAAAGGGTAACATTTTCTATATTTTTCTTTTGAGAATAATTGCTTATTCTGACCACATGAGGGTATCAGTGAGCTAAAAACGCTAACGATTCTCATCTATTAAATATCTATTATATCTCATCTATTAAATATTGCAACCCCATGCAATGTCTTTGGGGACCATTGTATTAAATGTATGAGTGGTTTAGGTATGATTGTGTTCTGTTTCATTGACAAGGGTTAGCACAGCTCCTCCAGGATTAAGGCAAGTCACAAAAACTAAACAATTCCAGAGAAGTTCCACCCTCAGGGTGGTTTGCATCTCCTGGGTTTTCTAGAGACTAGGAAACAAAGAAAGGCCTTTTGGTATAAAAAGATGAGCTTGAACTGACTTGTGGCCTTTTGATTCAACAAATGGTAGGGTTACCAATTTTCTATTGCAGAAAACCGAACACCTTTGCCCCACCTCTGCCCTCCCTCTTCCCAAGGCTCCGCCCCTGCCCAACCCCTTCTCCAAGGCCCTGCTCCTGCTCACTCCATTCCTCCTCCCTTCATCACTCGCTCTTCCCCACCCTCGCTCACTCACTCATTTTCACCGGGTTGGAGTGTGGGAGGGGGTGAGGCCTCTGGCTGGGGGTGTGGGCTCTGAGGTGGGGCCAGGAAATGAAGCATTTGTGCTGCAAAAGGGGTTTCTTGTCTGGGGCTGAGGGGTTTTAACTGCAGGAGGGAGCTCAGGGCTGGGGGTTTAGGTGTGAGAGGGGGTGCAAGCTCTGGGAGGGAGATTGGGTGCGGGAATGGGCTCAGGGCTGGGGTAGGGAGTTGGGGTGCAGGCTTTGGGTGGCGCTTACCTCAGGTGGCTCCTGGAAGTAGCTGCCATGTCCCTCCAGCTCCTAGGCAGAGGGTAGGCCAGGTGGCTCCATCCACAGGCGCCACCCCCGCAGCTCCCATTGCCCACGGTTTCCGGACTGTGGGAGCTGCTGAGCCGGTGGTCAGGGCGGTGCCAGTGCCTCAGGCAGGGGCAGCACACGGAGCCCCTCTGGCCGCCCCTGTGCTTAGGAATCAGAAGGATATGCCAGCTGCTTCCAGGAACTACTTGGAGCTGGCAGCTGCAGTCAGCCAGACTTTTAGCAGCCAGGGTCCCTTTTTGACTGGGCGTTCTGGTCGAAAACCGGATGCCTAGCAAATGGGAATGCCTTTCTGTCCAAGGGGAGGCCCCAACCCTTGCTGAAGGGTTGGAAGGGATGTTTGTCTGTCAGACTGTCCGTGTGGAAGATGGGTGCTTTCTGGTATGTTTAGAGGGTGAATTTAAATCTATTTGTTGTTTTTTATGTTTTGTCTGTAAAGCTTTTTGCCCTTTGAATTAATGTGCTTGCTTGGAAGAGCTGTGTGGCCTCTTGTAAAAACATTGTCATAGTCCTCTGAGAGAGTGCCTCTTTTCAGAAGGGAGTCGGTCAAAGGGTTCCAATCCAGACACAGGTGATGGCTGGAAACCTGAGACCTGACTGGCACTCCTGGAGTGGATCACAGAGCTGGGGAATACAGATGTAGTTACCCTGAAACAGTGACATCATCATCAAGGCTGCCAACTGAAATCAGAATCTCATTGTAGGCACTGTAGAAATGCGTAATGAAAGACAGTCCCTGCCCTGAAGATTTTACAAACTAATTAGAGAAGACAGACAAAGGGTAAATGGGAACAATAATCCTAGCTTTCTCCTAGAGCAGGTAGATACAAAGTGTCTCTTTCTTTCCCCTAGAAATGTGGGAGACCGTAGCTCGCAAAAATAATCTGTTTCCCAAACAAATCATCCTTCAGTGCTATTGCTCAAAGTGTCTGCACCAGTGAGTGCTGTGGCCTTAGAGGCTAGAGCTCATAACATGAGTGATGACACTGTTATCAAACAAAGATAATAGTTCCGCCATTATTAAACTTACTCTGTAATCACTGTAAAGAAACAAGGTATCAAAATATTAGATCAGTTAATATGTTATAGTAATTCTAGATGTAGGTGGCTCACCTGTAAAACAAAGCCAGCAGTTCAGTCTCTTCCACAAAGCTGATATTTCAGATCTGTACTTTCTAAGGGAAAATTTGACATTTGGTCTAGCTTGCAGGCCCCAAGACTGTGGAAAATTATCATCTTTCTGCTTTCATATGCAATTCCTTTCAAGTTTTCTTCTGCAAGTAAAATCTCCCCCTTGTTTGCAAATCAGAAACTTTGTCTTCCCTTCAGCGCCGTTCCCATTATTGATTCTCTGGGCTAATTTAAAAGAAACTGTATTCTTAGGTACCCAAGTCAGAACATGAGATGCTAATTTTTCAAGCAAATCAGTCCTCATTTCAGCTTGGTGAGATCAGGAGTATAAAAATGGTCAGTTATCGTTCTTGAATCTGGTTAAATGTTTCACTCTGAAAGTCTGAATTCAAATCCTGGTTAGATCCCAAATGAAAATGATTATGGTGGACTCATCCTTGTCTCAGATGTTTATTCATATCTCTAAAAGTTACAATATATTTTATCATCTGCATTCTGAAGATAATCGGGACTGGAATAACAGCGATATTGTGTCCAAGAATTGATATATATTGGCAGATCTACATGGGCTCACATAATGCTGTCCACACAGTGGATAAAATTTACAAGAGTGCCTAAGTCACAAGTAATGAATTAAAGTTAATGGGACTTAGTTCCTAAGTCATTAGGCACTTCTGAAATTTTTGACCTTTCTCTTTAAGCTGTACTGTCAGTCTTTCATTTTTTTTATATAACAGATTCACCCAATAATTTTAAAAGACTCAGCATTAATTTAACATGGTTTCTTTTGCACGTAGTAAAATAAACTGCCAAAACAATGTAATTAGAAACTAATTAGGAGTTCTGTGAGAAGAAAATGAGAAGTACTCCTGCCTCAATCTATATGCTATAGTCATTTGTTACTTGGTGGAACAGCATGTTAGGAAAGCCATGATCTCACATCTTTTAAACAAAAAAATAACTTGGAAACTTGTGGTGATGACAGATACAAAATGGAATTTACACAGGTGTTAAAATACAGAACATGTTGAAGTAGAACAAGATGTCTGATTCCATGTCTTTTCAGTGTTTCAGTGTGTTCAGCTTGCGATAGAGTTAGGATGATTATGAGGGAATCAAAATACTTTTTTTATTTAATTTTGTTTTGTTTATGACTGACCAATATACTGTGTATGCACCAAACCATCATATAATAGAGGAAACATTGGAACAGTGCTTTCAGCATTTTCAGATCTGTGTGGGTACATTTTTCAAAGTTTATGCAGCTTTCTTACTAGAGACATAGTGCTTACATGTTGCTAGAATTTCATGATATAGTTTAAAGAATTAAAGGGGTTGTGCCATTTTTGCAGGAACACAAGATAATTGTCATCACTGTAGGTAAATACACCACAGAGATGCAACTATCAATGTGCTAGGACCAGCAATATCTTTGACTCTTTAATTCTTACTATTACAAGGAAATAGGTAGTGAAGGAGAAATTAAATGTTTCTGACTAGTAAGATTATTTGTGTAGACTCAGGAGAGAACAGGAAAGAGAGGAACTGAAGAAAGGAGCAATGAAAGTTATACATGGAGTTGTATCAGTGAAACTGTTTTTGTATTATGAGACGATGACGTCTTGTTTCTGCAGTGATAATATTTGATACACCCTGACATAAAAAAAAGATGTATTAGGAGAGATGAGGGGAGTACTGGAGGCCAGTTGGTAGTGAAGGCTTCGCTGAAATCCTAGGCATGGCAAACAGCATGAACTAAAGTAGGCCTTAATAGACTAGCAATACTAGATGTCAACTAACCAAGTAAGCACATTCCTGACCTGAGAGGATGAGAATTTTCAAGTAACTATGTAAACACATTCCTAAGAGATGGTACAGGAACACATTGACCCCTCATAAAGATAAGGAGGGCGTAACAGGATAATGGATGAGGATGTTTTGATCTAACTACCAGGTACAAGGTATAAAGGTGCTGTCTAACAACATCTGGAGTATATGACGTAACTTGTTTGTATCAATGTATACAGGGAGAAGTCATAGGAGGGCATCTTTATACCAGCATAGATCCACAAACACAGCAGCACTAACAACAGGTAGTTTTTGAGGGGGGGGGGTTAGATGGATGTTGAGAGTTATTCATTGACAAAGGCAAGGAGCATCTCAATGTGCTGTTCAAGAAGGGATAACATTGTTGAGTCATCAGATGGCTCCATTGCAAATAGTCTTATAAATGTACTTTGACTGAATATACGGGCAGTTAGGTCTTAGACAAATGTTTATTGTTAGTTGTGGTGCAATTTGTTTTAGAAACTGAATAGGTCACCACTAAAGTGGTTTATTGACTGAGTCAGTCTCTGATTGAATCATTACTTAGGGTTTGTCTACACTGGCAATTTACAGTGCTGCAACTTTCTCACTCAGGGTTGTGAAAAAAAACCCCGCTGAGCGCTGCAAGTTTCAGCGCTGTAAAGCACCAGTGTAGACAATGCACCAGTGCTGGGAGCTACACCCCTTGTGGAGGTGGGTTTTTTTTAAGAGTGCTGGGAGAGCTCTCTCCCAGCGCTGCACCAAGACCACACAAACCATGTTGCCAGTGTAGATTAGCCCTTAGGTACATCTGCTGTCTACAGGTTATATCTCTGCTACAAAAAAATGATGTCAAAATAATACAAGAGGAGGATGGGATTTTGTACCTAGGAGAACAGGATGCAGAACACTAATATGATTGTCCTTCCTGCAGTAAACCAAAGTGCCTAAATTAGAATAGGAAAATGTCCAGGACATTGTTGTATTACCGACGATTTGGACATGGAGCATTAATAATGAAATCGTGTATATGTAAATCTGAGTGGCAAAGAGACAGCGATTTGGGGTAAAGACTAATAAAAGGTTATCTAGTGAAGGCAATAGTTCATATGCAAGATTTAAAGAAATAAATAAGAAATGTAATACTAATAAACTTTTTTATACTAATCTGTATTCACAGGATTCCTGCTGGCTAGAAGTGGTATTTCTTAAATAACAGGAAAAAATCCATATTGTTGCCCAGCGTAGATTGGTAATGTTACTTTTGTGGAGCTACAGAACCTCTCTTTGGCTTTCTGAACAGCCTCTTTATTCAGAGGTGTCTGAAGTATGTCAGTTCAGTTCAACTTTTCTCTTGCCCAGATTTCTTTTCTTTTCTTTTCTTTTCTTTTCTTTTCTTTTCTTTTCTTTTCTTTTCTTTTCTTTTCTTTTCTTTTCTTTTCTTTTCTGTGAAAACACCGTCGTTCAAAAAACATGTTCTTGCCTTTCCTGCCCCTGTAAATTATTTACTCAACTTCTAAGGTTTTGTAGGAGCAATTCAAGGTGCAACAAAGTTGATGAAAAACGATTAGCAAAAATTGTTCAGCAGTTTCTGTCTGCTGGTTTTGGATGATTTCATGCCTCCTGAAATGTTTAATTTTTGTGATATATTGGTAGACTGAGAATTGTTAGAAAGGAATCATCCAGGAACTTGACATGCCACGTTCATATGAAAATTCACCTTTGTGAATTTGGAAAAAGCATGAGAAGGTGGTACCAATCACATCCACATGATCTAGTGGTTTAAACACATTCCTGGAAGCCATTGATTCTATACCCATCCATGTCACACTAGTATAGTACTTTCCAAACATTTAGCAGCTAGATATTATTCCTCGTATTTTACAGATTGAAATATAGAGGTTCAGAGAAGATGCATGACATGGTTGAAGTCATACAACTGCAACTGATCAGAAAACTGGTCACTTGACTTCCATTCCTATACCTAAATCTCTAAATCAGAATGCTTCACAGGCAAGTCAATTAACCCTCACTCTGTCTTAGTTTCAGAATTGGTAAAGTGTAGGGGCAGTGGTATTTACCAAAGCATAAAATATACAGGGTTTTGAATGTCTATAGGCAGAAAAAGAGGTAGGTCAGAAATACTATTCCTCATTTTACAGATTCAGAAACGCATGGTAAATTAGGCATTAGAGTCATGGAATAAAATCCTGGTCCGATAGAAGTGAATGGCAAAATTCCTATTCACTTTAATAGGGCTGGGCTTTTACCCACGAAATGTAGGTTCTACATCTACATGACCTGGGGGGGCATGTTTCCCTGTTTGCTGTAGAGGATGTTGATCAGGTGGTTCGGCTGCTACTCTGAAACCTGTCATTATGCAAGGCACTGAATTTAGCCGTATAGAGTGGAAATCTGTCAACTTCATGAAAAAACTTGCACAGATACAGACAGACATCATCTTCCTCTCCAAATGCAAACAGATGGACATCATACTGAAAGGACTGAAGGTAAAAAATCCATTACAATCTACATACCACACAGACTATGCTGACAGCTTGTGCCACACACTCTCAAAGAAACTGCGGAACCACCTGATCAACATCCACTACAGCAAACAGGGAAAGATTAAGAATGAGCTCTCAAAACTGGATACTCTCATAAAGAACCAACCTTCCACACAAACTTGCTCGTGGCTGGACTTTACAAAAACTAGACAAGCCATTTACAACACACACTTTGCTTCTCTACAAAAGAAAAAGGACACTAAGCTATCTAAACTACTATATGCCACAAGGGGTCACAACAATGGTTCCCGTAACCCACCCAGCAATATTGTTAATCTATCCAACTATACTCTTAGCCCAGCAGAAGAATCTGTCCTATCTCGGGGCCTCTCCTTTTGCCCCTCCACCCCCACGAACATGATACAGTTCTGTGGTGACCTAGAATCCTATTTCCGACGTCTCAGACTCAAGGAATATTTCCAACACACCTCTGACCAACATATTAACCGACGGAGACCTTTCTGCCAACACTACAAAAAGAAGGATTCTGGGTGGACTCCTCCTGAAGGTCGAAACAGCAGCCTGGATTTCTACATAGAGTGCTTCCGCCGACGTGCACGAGCTGAAATTGTGGAAAAGCAGCATCGCTTACCCCATAACCTCAGCCATGCAGAACACAGTGCCATCCACAGCCTCAGAAACAACTCTGACATCCTAATCAAAAAGGCTGACAAAGGAGGTGCTGTCGTCATCATGAATAGGTCGGAGTATGAACAAGAGGCTACTAGGCAGCTCTCCAACACCACTTTCTACAAGCCATTACCCTCTGATCCCACTGAGAGTTACCAAAAGAAACTACAGCATTTGCTCAAGAAACTCCCTGAAAAAGCACAAGAACAAATCCGCACAGACACACCCCTAGAACTCCGACCTGGGGTATTCTATCTGCTACCCAAGATCCATAAACCTGGAAATCCTGGACGCCCCATCATCTCAGGCATTGGCACCCTGACAGCAGGATTGTCTGGCTATGTAGACTCCCTCCTCAGGCCCATCGTTACCAGCACTCCCAGCTATCTTCGAGACACCACTGACTTCCTGAGGAAACTACAGTCCATTGGTGATCTTCCTAAAAACACCATCCTAGCCACTATGGATGTAGAAGCCCTCTACACCAACATTCCACACAAAGATGGACTACAAGCCGTCAGGAACAGTATCCCCAATACTGTCACGGCTAACCTGGTGGCTGAACTTTGTGACTTTGTCCTCACCCATAACTATTTCACATTTGGTGACAATGTATACCTTCAAATCAGCGGGACTGCGATGGGTACCCGCATGGCCCCACAGTATGCCAACATTTTTATGGCTGACTTAGAACAACGCTTCCTCAGCTCTCGTCCCCTAATGCCCCTACTCTACTTGCGCTACATTGATGACATCTTCATCATCTGGACCCATGGAAAAGAAGCTCTTGAGGAATTCCACCATGATTTCAACAATTTCCATCCCACCATCAACCTCAGCCTGGACCAGTCCACACAAGAGATCCACTTCCTGGACACTACGGTGCTAATAAGCGATGGTCACATAAACATATATCGGAAACCTACTGACCGCTATTCCTACCTACATGCCTCTAGCTTTCATCCAGATCATACCACTCGATCCATTGTCTACAGCCAAGCTCTACGATATAACCGCATTTGCTCCAACCCCTCAGACAGAGACAAACACCTACAAGATCTCTATCATGCATTCCTACAACTACAATACCCACCTGCTGAAGTGAAGAAACAGATTGACAGAGCCAGAAGAGTACCCAGAAGTCACCTACTACAGGACAGGCCCAACAAAGAAAATAACAGAACGCCACTAGCCATCACCTTCAGCCCCCAACTAAAACCTCTCCAACGCATCATCAAGGATCTACAACCTATCCTGAAGGACAACCCATCACTCTCACAGATCTTGGGAGACAGGCCAATCCTTGCTTACAGACAGCCCCCCAATCTGAAGCAAATACTCACCAGCAACCACACACCACACAACAGAACCACTAACCCAGGAACCTATCCTTGCAACAAAGCCCGTTGCCAACTCTGTCCACATATCTATTCAGGGGATACCATCATAGGGCCTAATCACATCAGCCACATTATCAGAGGTTCGTTCACCTGCGCATCTACCAATGTGATATATGCCATCATGTGCCAGCAATGCCACTCTGCCATGTACATTGGCCAAACTGGACAGTCTCTACGTAAAAGAATGAATGGACACAAATCAGACGTGAAGAATTATAACATTCAAAAACCAGTTGGAGAACACTTCAATCTCTCTGGTCACTCGATTACAGACCTAAGAGTGGCTATCCTTCAACAAAAAAGCTTCAAAACCAGACTCCAACGAGAGACTGCTGAATTGGAATTAATTTGAAAACTGGATACAATTAACTTAGGCTTGAATAGAGACTGGGAATGGATGAGTCATTACACAAAGTAAAACTATTTCCCCATGGTATTTTTCCCCCCCACCCCACCCCCCACTGTTCCTCTGATATTCTTGTTAACTGCTGGAATTAGCCTACCTTGCTTGTCACCATGAAAGGTTTTCCTCCTTCCCCCCCCTGCTGCTGGTGATGGCTTATCTTAAGTGATCACTCTCCTTACAGTATGTATGATAAACCCATTGTTTCATGTTCTCTATATGTGTATATAAATCTCTCCTCTGTTTTTTCCACCAAATGCATCCGATGAAGTGAGCTGTAGCTCACGAAAGCTTATGCTCTAATAAATTTGTTAGTCTCTAAGGTGCCACAAGTACTCCTTTTCTTTTTATTTAATAATATGTAAGCAATGACACATTTACACAAGTAGTGTTGTGAATGTAATTCTGGACCTACTTCCAAACATATTTAAGTAGCTTAGACTCAATTAACACATGACAGAGTACCCCTTTCATATATTGCCTGGCCAGCATAGGTCTCCATATTGTACATATTACAGTATGGCATAAATTAAATAGCTCATTGGCACAAATGTAATACGGAAGACCTAATTTCATTGTGGCATTCAATTCAGTAAGTCATATATCTGAGCTCTCTGAGGCTGTATGTCTACTTCACATTTGTATATATGAAGAGTGATGTGTTTTTTCTTCTTTGTTAGTTTATATCACTCCTAGTATTGGGAGTATCAGTAAGAGGAGATAAATATATGTCAGTCCTGTAATACAGTGAGATGTTTAAAAAGCCAGAACTGTGTGATCGAGTCAGTTGGGGTCTTATCCTGTGATTTGTGGCAGGCCTTTAACTCCCTTAGAATTTGAGGGCCCTGGACAACTTGTCCAGATCAACCTATTAACTTCATTGGAAATTGTGTCTTCATAAGGACTCAGGATCAGGCTCATATGCAGCTTAGTAGAGGATGACAATTCTGCTCTTTGTGGGTAGGAAACCCTGAAGAAGTACTTGGCCAAAGAAAGGCAAATAAAATGGAAAAATAAATCCATTTCTAGAGCATGAATCACTAACATGTAAACAAAACTAGACACACAAAAAAGAAAGACATGCCATGGTCACTGTAGAGCTTGTGGTTATGGTGGAAACCAGTCCTCAGAGAAGGAAATCTTAAAAGAAAAATTTCAAAATATTTTCCAGCTATTCTGCTGTCACCTTTACCTCATAGCTACAGCTCAAAAGACTTCTTGACTGAATTCATCTGTTGTTTCACTTAGCTGTGATATGCACAGCATACCATGCAAATCTTAATAGTAATGAGGAAAGCTTGTCATTTGCCTACAGTTATAAACACATAATTAAATGGCACAAGTTTCACTTCAAGAAAAATTGAAATTTCACTATAGTTAAAACCTGACTAAAACAATCAAATTATTTAACTAGTTTGATAAAGGCATACAATGAATTCAAAAGAAATCTAATCAGAAGGGATAGTTAGCATTTCTACTGGCAAATTATCTATGTATGTGTAACATGCCTAACTAGATCATTCCCCTACTTGAATCTTTCCATTTTCCTGACTCTGCTTAACTTTTAACAGTCAATTACCTTAAGATGACTCCCAACTTTTGATTGTATTTTGTTGAGGGGTGATCTTAGCTCCAGCACACATTCTGCTGCATTTCACCTAGCTCTCCTTAGAACTCTCACACAGTGGAGGATCCAGTTAACCAAAGGATGCACAAATTTGATCTCTCCCATTATAAAAAATCCAGCTTTGATCCCATCTCTCTTCTCTGCTTCATCTTCAAACTCATTGATCATGCAGTCTACCACCTTTGTCTTACATATGCCTTTAACTTCATTTAAGATCCCCTCCGATCTAGCTTCCACTCCTACAGTCAATTGAAATGGCTCTCACCAGTCTCTGAGAACCTCTACCTGCCATATTTCAGGACCTCTTCCTCCTCCTCTTTGACATATCAGCTGCCATTGGTGTCATTGACTAATTCTTCTCAAAATTTTGACTTCCCTGACTGTTCTCTCCTGGTTCTCCTCCTACCTCTAAGATTGCTTCCTCAGAGTTTCATTGGCAGGGGGATCCTCTTCCACTCTCCCACTTACTGTGGAAGTCTCAAAGCTTTGTCATTGCTCTTTCCCTTTCATTGTCATTGTCACTTCCCCTTTCTTCCTCTCTGGATGGTGTCATTCACTATCATGGCTTTGACTATTATCTTTATGCTGATGACTCACAAATATACTCTGTACCTATCTTCTTCCAGCCAAACAAAATTCTCAACCTATCTTTATGACTTACCCTTATGAATGTCAAGCCGTTAGTTGACCCTTAACGTGATCAAAACTTAGCTCTTCATCTTCCCCCATAACCTTCTCCTTCCTCCTTGTGTCTTAATATTCCAAGTCATTCAAGTCCATAGTCGTGTTTTCATCTTTGATTCAGCCTTCCCTTTTGATCCATGTCCAGGTCACTGTAACAGTTAATACACATCACTGTTGTTATATACCATACTAGCACTTTGAGTATTCCAAATATTCAAACAAAAACATCTGCTAATTAAATACAGAGAACTTAGTAAGGGCAAGTTGCTAAACTAAGACTAATTCTAGACCGCTTGCTTGCTCTTTCTCTCACTTATTTTTTTTGTTTTGTCTGTTTTAATTTAATAAAAATTAAGATAATATTGAATATTTTGCTGTGCTAAGAACAGTAAGACAGATTGTTAATCAAAATAAGAGCAATAGTGGTGCCAAATTCTTAGGAAAAGCTAAAGTATTAATTAAATTGCCACAGAGTATAAGGGTAGGTTTGCACTTGAAAAGTGGGTAGATGCAGCTTACGCTGACAAAAAAAGGGCTTTATAATTTTATGTTAATTTTAAAATTGCAAACACTAGCTAGTACACAATTCTATCTCAAACTATAACTTTCCAATAGCAATATGTCAAAAATGGCTGTCTTTCAAAATAATCAGCACTTTGTGAACTATTGCTCAATGGAAAAATAAGGTACCAGCTGAATGTCACTAAGTACACCAAAACAAGCTGCATAAAGCTTTCCTTTGTAGGATTTTTGTTTATTTTTCAATAGAGAAAGGGTCCATGAGGGCCAAAGTGCAGCTAATTTCCCATGTTTTTAGTTTCTTTTTAAAGAATAAATATTTTTATTACATCTTATAAGGTCTACATTCATTTTCTTTTTAAATAAACTCAGCTATTTTGGTGTACCCATTGATTTTGGTATGTTTAAAATGCTAGTCAAGCAGTTACACTAAAAGGTACTGTTTACTTTAACCCTAAAGGCACCCACTTAAAAAAAAATTATACAGCCCACTGAAATAAGGACAAAACACCGTGGTGTGTTTTTAGTATGCAAATTTTAAATTAATGATATTTATCAGATTAGATCTTTATTTACCTTTATTTCACATTAATGACATGTTTCACAGAGGGTATATTATGCCTTTATGAATTAATACAAATAATATGAGGATGAAAAAAGGTTATTCTTTGAACTGTTGCCAATACATTGTTTTTAGAACATGTTTTCAGATCATAGGAACATTTGGAATTCCCATCAGTGTTGCGTTGAGTCTGCAGCACACAGTAAATTCAGGGATTAAATTATTCTGCGGCTCTGCTGGAAACACTGCTAATGCGAGAGAACTTGTTCCTTAATGGCCTGTAAAATTGTGTACTCTCAGAATGCATCAATTTTACATTAAAATAAATGTAAAGTAAGTATATGGGTGGGAAGAGTTCATTCACAGAAGCTAGATCAATTTGATTACCTACAGTTCTGTGTCATTATATTTCAAGTAACAGTAAATAGCTTTTAATTTATACAAAATTTACTGTAAAGAAAATGTATGCATTAGGAATTGAGCCACTAGATGACTCAAAGGAGTGGTAATGGAGAATCATTCTTTTACCTATATGTCTTCAATTTGATGCTGTCATTACCATCCGACCGCTGTTGGTGTTTTTTGTGTCTATTGAGCTGGTGGGCAAAGTCCAGCCCCCCAGTGGACAAGTGTTCATATCAGAAAACCACCATTACAGACATCACCTTTGTTGGCAGACAGGCCAAGGATTAAATGAGTGTGTAACTTGAACTAACCTTTTATTTAAGAACAGGGTTCAAGCATGTTGGTAGAGAGACGCAGGAAATTTGCCTATTTGTGAGTGAAGAGAGGTCAGCCTTCAGGTCTTTGAAGCTGGCATCTTGAAACCGGTCACTGAGTTGTAGTTTTAACATATTAGCTGGATGAGGTGACCCCTCAGCTTCACCTCAACCAACCAACACACATTAAAACTATTTCTTATCCTGTCTGTGTTCGGATTTTAAAAGTGTTATCACATTTTAAATAAACACCTTTTTTCTTAGTGTGGACAAGTCCCAAGACTGCTCCGTGATTTGGTTGGTTTGCAGTATTCTAAGAGCCTGTGCAGCTCTGACCTTTCTCCTCCCAGCTATTTTTTTTTTTTACGTGTTTTGTAGTTACTGGCCTATGAAATAATACGTCTCTTGAATTCACTCTGGGCCTATGGCTCCTAAGTAGGACACAATGTATTATCATGCCATCACGATGGTCATAGAATTCATGCTGGGTATAATAAGAGATATTTTCATTTTCTTTTTAATTTCACAGATAACCATTGAGAGAGACAGTGGTTTGGATGTGAGTTCCCCTAAGCATGGAAAGATAGATCTAGACAACATGCCCCATGTTGGCGGAAACACCTGGGCTGGTGGAACAGGTTAGCATTTGTTGTGTTCTCGTGATTTGCATGAGTATTTGAAGGATGTTTCAGATAACTTTGGTGACAGTTCTAAATTTCAAAAGTATTTTATCATTAAATTATTTTCCTGCTGGCAGTTTTTAATCCACACTGAATGCATTCTGTGGAAGGTAAAACGTTCTTCAGAATCATATAAACATAGATGCCCAGGACCAGGCAAGTAGATATTAGAAATCTTTATTTCTTACACTTGGTTAAGGTTGTTAATATCTGATTCCATCCATACAAAGAGTTCAGTGTCTCCTAATTCTGAATGATATGACAGCAGTCACACTACACACAGTAGTGAAAACCATAGGCACACCAACAATAAATTCTGGAGTTACATTGTTAATTTACAGGAAGCAAAGTTAATAGTTTTAAGGTCTAATAGCTTTGAGGAATTAAAGTAGGAGTTAAGTGGAGTGCAAGCTCTCTGCACAGGGGTGAATTTCATCTTTGAAAAATAAAGGGCCTTATTTTGATCGCAAAATAGTATAAAACTGGAGTCAGAACTCCGCTTTACCATGGTATTACTTCACTTTTGAAAGTACAGATGCAAGCAGATGCAAATAAAGTATTTTCTATGGGACTTGGGGTGGGGTGATAATGGAGGTTTTAAAAGAGGAAGATGTATGTGATAGTTATGACACATTCTTGATTTTCATATTATCTGTTCTAGGTGGGAGAGACACAGCAGGGCTGGGCGGCAAAGGTGGGCCCTATAGACTGGATGCTGGCCACAAAGTTTACCAGATATCTCAGGCTGAGAAAGATGCTGTTCCTGAGGAGGTGAAGAGAGCTGCAAGGGAGATGGGTGAAAAGGCCTTTAAACAGAGGTTAGTATTCAAATTTTATTTCGGCTTCCATTCTGCCCACCACCCATCCATGCCAAGAAGAATAGCTGTATGGAAGCATTATAACAAAGATGGCTGAAATTGTTCAGATGAAATTACAGCAGTCACAGAAGAGCTCTGTGTAAGCTTGAAAGCTTGTCTTTCTCACCAATAGAAGTTGGCCCAATAACAGATATTACCTCACCCACCTTGACTCTCTAACATCCTGGGATCAACACGGCTACAACAACACTGCATACAGTAATCACAGCTGTTTACCAGTACACCTGCATACTGTTTCACAGTTTAAGACAGGAAGTGAAGAAAACTATATCTAATTGAAACCACACTGTTAAAATGCTAGGGTGATTTGTGTGGGCAGTTTATAATTACCTGAGTGAGAATTTGTTCAGGTCATTGATGTAAATGCTCCTACTCTTAAGAAAAATGTCATAACCATATACAAATTCCCATTTAAATTATGAAGAATTCAGATTATATACAGATGGTAAAAATCCACCATTGTAAAGCTTCAGTATCCAACAAACAGTCCCTTTAAACTGCTTTGAAAATTATCCTTGAAAAGCAAAATGGCTATTTTTAAAGGATCTAGGGCCAAGTCTTTGGCTGATATAAATTGTCATAATTCAGATGACTTTCTTAAGAGGACCAGAGTTCTTACCAGCATTAGCATGATGTGTAATAGCTTTTAGGTGCAAAGTGTGTCAGGTTCTAAGACCATGCATAGAAATTCAGCATTTTCTGCTGACACACCCTAATGTCAAACTGTGGTATGTTGCATAAAGATGCAGAGTTCTTCTGCTGACTCATATTGGCAGCCAGACCAAGTGGGTTCTATTATTTCCCTCCCAGTCTATGTGATAGTTTGAGAGTGTCACTGGGACAGAAGGAACTACTAGATGAGTAAAATCCTAGAAACAACCAAGTTCTGGAGAAGCTCCATCAGGAACTGACATTTGCTGTTATTTAAGCAGGGTGGGAATGCCACTTACTTACACAGATATATAAACAATTTTTATTATTGTTTTCTTGGGGGTATTAAATGTAGAATGTGCACTGCACTGTTAAATCATTAGATTTTTGTTTAATTAACAATTTAGCTCTTTAACACTCAGCTCAAAACTTTATTTTCAGCAGTATTTTATTACCAAATTACCTGTAGTATTCTATGATCATCAACGGGGTTAACATTGAGTTCAAAGCAGTTAAGACAAAGAAAACATAAACACTGTATGAGAGCTGCACAGAAAATGATAATGGAAAACAAAAGGAATTGAAGAGAGTCCAGCAGAGGGCAACAAAAATTATTAGGGGGCTGGGGCATATGACTTACAAGGAGAGGCTGAGGGAACTGGGCTTATTTAGTCTGCAGAAGAGAAGAGTGACGGTGGATTTAATAGCAGCCTTCAACTACCTGAAGGTGGGGGTTCCAAAGAGGATGGAGCTACACTGTTCTCAGTGGTGGCAGATGACAGAACAAGGAGCAATGATCTCAAGTTCAGTGGGGGAGGTCTAGATGGGTATTAGGAAAAACTATTTCACTAGGAGGGCGTGAAGCACTGGAATGGGTTACCTAGGGAGGTGGTGGAATCTCCATACTTAGAGGTTTTTAAAGCCTAGCTTGACAAAGGTCTGGCTGGGATGATTTAGTTGGGATTGGTCTTGCTTTGAGCAGGGGGTTGGACTAGATGACCTCCTGAGGTCTCTTCCAACCCTAATCTTCTATGATTCTATGAAACAAAATGGCTTTTTAGAAAAACTTACTTCAACTGGCAATATGTACACCCACCCCAGTTTTATTTCCTTTTTGTACAATATTTTATTCATTTATTTATAGAACCTGATGTTGGTAAATATTTTTACCTCACTTTATATATCTGTTCTTCAAAATGACTCAACTATTGCAGTTAGCTATGAAATATTTTGACATTTTGTAGCTTTTTGTATTATACATACAGATGCATACACACACCCCTCTCTACCTCCCTCCAACATGCTTTTATGTTTTTTCCCTTCCCCCAGTTACCCCTTTTTAGAATGTTATCCTTCTTACCAGGGGAGGCTAGCGCCTACCGATAGATGACATGGGAATGTTGCAGCTGCGTGCTATAGAACCTGAATATCAATAACCATCAATAACTCATGGATTATTAAAGTCCCAGGACTTATACCAGTGGTTGGCAACCTGCGGCCCATGGGCCGCACGTGGGCCATCAGGGTAATCCGCTGGTAGGCTGCAAAACAGTGTTTACATTGACTGTCCGCAGGCACAGCTGCCCGCAGCTTGCAGTGGCTGCGGTTTGCAGTTCCTGGCCAATGGGAGCTGTGGGAAGCAGCAGCCAGCACATCTCTGTGGCCATAACCGCTTCACACAGCTCCCATTGGCTGGGAATGGCAAACTGCAGCCACTGGGAGCTGCAGGTGGCCATGCCTGAGGACGGTCAATGTAAACAAACTGTCTCGTGTCCCGCCAGTGGATTATCCTGATGGGCCGCAGGTTGCCCACCACTGACATATACACACAATACTGTATTTCGCCCACTCTGGGAGCTTGAAACCACATTGATTCTGTATAACGCTGCAGCTGTCCTCCTTGGACTCTCTTCTCCCCTCTGAGATAGCTGGGCCTCTGTCCCTTCTGACTGATGCTGATGAGTTGGGCTGCTTACTTGGAATTTTGTCTGGAACTGGACCATGGTTCTTGGCCTAATTATCCTTCTCAAGCAGTTCAATCAGCTGTGACTTGGTTAGCTTTTCCAACACTTAACCTTTTCTCACTAAACGGCTGTATAATCTTCCTTATGGAGCCAATTAAACACCATTTTCTTTACTGTTTCCTTTGACTTACTATGTTTTAGCTGTTGCAGTAACTTGTTGCGAAATACTACTGTTCTATCCAGTACCTGACAGTCTGTCACCAGCTATCATGGATCTACATGGGGTTTGATGTCCCAGCCTTCAGATAGTCCCTTTGGGTGTACTCCTATTATTGCCAGGCTTTTAGTTTGGCTTTTACAAGGATGATGCAGTCTCATGACTCCAAGATTGGGCCCTTTGGGTCACAACACCCTTGTTTGTCATAGTGCACTCTCCAGTAAGTCCAAATGAATTCAGGCTCCTGTTAGAGACTTTACCCCTGCAGGGAGCAATGCAGGGCAGTCTTTTCAGAATAAGCCAGCATTTATTAGTCAACTGAAATCAACCCTTTGAAAGTCCTTAGGTTTGCATGGAAATGCCAAGTTTAAGTCAGAGTCTGCATTGACTGAAGCAATTGCTCCAACTTTCCATGGTTTGCTAGAGTCCATTGTCTCGAACTGTGTGCAGCTTAAACCCCAGTTTAGATTCATAGATACTAAGGTCAGAAGGGACCATTCTGATCATCTAGTCCGACCTCCTGCACAACGCAGGCCAAAGAATCTCACCCACCCACTCCTACGAAAAACCTCACCTATGTCTGAGCTATTGAAGTCCTCAGATCGTGGTTTAAAGACTTCAAGGAGCAGAGAATCCTCCCTCAAGTGACCCGTGACCCTTGCTACAGAGGAAGGCGAAAAACCTCCAGGGCCTCTCCAATCTGCCCTGGAGGAAAATTCCTTCCTGACCCCAAATATGGCAATCAGCTAAACCCTGAGCATATGGGCAAGATTCACCAGGCAGATACTACAGAAAATTCTTTCCTGGGTAACTCAGATCTCATCCATCTAATATCCCATCTCAGGGGATTAGGCCTATTTACCCTGAATATTTAAAGATCAATTAATTACCAAAATCACATTATCCCATCATACCATCTCCTCCATAAACTTATCAAGTAGAATCTTAAAGCCAGATAGATCTTTTGCCCCCACTGCTTCCCTTGGAAGGCTATTCCAAAACTTCACTCCTCTGATGGTTAGAAACCTTCGTCTAATTTCAAGTCTAAACTTCCTGGTGGCCAGTTTATACCCATTTGTTCTCGTGTCCACATTGGTGCTGAGCTGAAATAATTCCTCTCCCTCTCCTGTATTTATCCCTCTGATATATTTATAGAGAGCAATCATATCTCCCCTCAGCCTTCTTTTAGTTAGGCTAAACAAGCCAAGCTCCTTAAGTCTCCTTTCATAAGACAAGGTTTCCATTCCTCAGATCACCTAGTAGCCCTTCTCTGTACCTGCTCCAGTTTGAATTCATCCTTTTTAAACATGGGAGACCAGAACTGGACACAGTATTCCAGGTGAGGTCTCACTAGTGCCTTGTATAATGGTACTAAAACCTCCTTATCCCTACTGGAAATACCTCTCCTGATGCATCCCAAAGCCGCATTAGCTTTTTTCACAGCCATATCACATTGGCAGCTCATAGTCATCCTATGATCAACCAATACTCCAAGGTCCTTCTCCTCCTCCGTTACTTCTAATTGATGCGTCCCCAACTTATAACTAAAATTCTTGTTATTAATCCCTAAATGCATAACCTTACACTTCTCACTATTAAATTTCATCCTATTACTATTAGTCCAGTTTACAAGGTCATCCAGATCCTCCTCTATAATATCCCGATACTTCTCTGAATTGGCAATACCTCCCAGCTTTGTATCATCTGCAAACTTTATTAGCACACTCCCACTTTTTGTGCCAAGGTCAGTAATAAAAAGATTAAATAAGATTGGTCCCTAAACCAATCCCTGAGGAACTCCACTGGTAACTTCCCTTCAGCCTGACAGTTCGCCTTTCAGTAGGACCCGTTGCAGTCTCCCCTTTAACCAATTCCTTTTCCACCTTTTGATGTTCATATTGATCCCCTTCTTCTCCAATTTAACTAATAATTCCCCATGTGGCACGCCTTATTGAAATCTAGGTAAATTAGATCCACTGCGTTTTCTTTATCTAAAAAAATCTGTTACTTTTTCAAAAAAGGAGATCAGATTGGTTTGGCAGGATCTACCTTTTGTAAAACCATGTTGTATTTTGTCCCATTTACCATTGACTTCAATGTCCTTAACTAATTTCTCCTTCAAAATTTTTTCCAGGACCTTGTATACTACAGATGTCAAACTAACTGGCCTGTAGTTACCTGGATCACTTTTTTTTTCCTTTCTTAAAAACAGGAACTATATTAGCAATTCTCCAATCATTCGGTACAACTCCTGAGTTTACAGATTCATTAAAAATTCTTGCTAATGGGTTTGCAATTTTGGATGACAATTCCTTTAATAATCTTGGATGAAGATTATCTGGGCCCACCGATTTAGTCCCATTAAGCTGTTTGAGTTTCGCTTCTACCTCAGATATGGTAATATCTACCTCCATATCCTCATTCCCATTTGTCATGCTACCATTATCCCTAAGATCCTCTTTAGCCTTATTAAAGACTGAGACAAAGTATTTGTTTAGATATTGGGCCATGCCTAGATTATCTTTAACCTCCACTCCATCCTCAGTGTTTAGCGGCCCCACTTCTTCTTTCTTAGTTTTCTTCTTATTTATATGGCTAAAGAACCTTTTACTATTGGTTTTAATTCCCTTTGCAAGGTCCAACTCGACTCGACTCTTCGCCTGTCTCACTTTATCCCTACATGTTCTGACCTCAGTAAGGTAGCTTTCCTTGCTGATCCCTCCCATCTTCCACTCCCTGTATGCTTTCTGCTTCTTCTTAATCACCTCTCTGAGATGCTTGCTCATCCAGCTTGGTCTACAACTCTTGCCTATGAATTTTTTCCCCTTTCTTGGGATACAGGCTTCCGATAGCTTCTGCAGCTTTGATTTAAAGTAATCCCAGGCCTCCTCTACCTTTAGATCCATAAATTCTTCAGTCCAATCCACTTCCCTAACTAATTTCCTTAATTTTTGAAAGTCAGCCCTTTTGAAATCAAAAACTCTAGTTGCAGATTTATTTTTGTTAATCCTTCCGTTCAGTTTGAACTGAATTAGCTCATGATCACTTGAGCCAAGATTATCCCCTACAACCATTTCTTCTATGAGGTCCTCGCTACTCACCAAAATTAAATCTAAAATGGCATCCCCTCTAGTCGGTTCAGCAACTACTTGATGAAGGAATCCATCAGCTATTGCATCTAGAAAAATCTGAGCCCTATTATTATTACTAGCACTGGTCCTCCAGTCTACATCTGGGAAATTAAAGTCTCCCATGATCGTGCAGTTTCCATTAGTATTTACTTTATTAAAAACATTAAAAAGGGCTCTATCCATATCCAAATTAGATCCCAGAGGTCTATAGCACACCCCAAGCACTATCGTAGGAGAGGCTTTACTCGTTATCTTCCCCAATGTAATTTTTGCCCAGACAGACTCTGTCTTATCCATTGCATCGCTTCTTATTTCTTTATATTCTACCTCATCATTGATATACAATGCTACTCCACCACCTTTACCTTTATTTCTGTCTTTCCTAAACGCACATACCCTTCAATACCTGTAGTCCAGTCATGACTACTATTCCACCATGTTTCTGTTATCCCTATAATATCTGGTTTCACTTCCTGCACCAGTAGCTCTAGTTCCTCCATTTTGTTACCTAGACTCCTCGCATTGGTGTACAAATATCTTAATTTTTGCTGTTTGGCCTCGCTCACATTTTGTACCCTATTAGAGGCACAGTCATTCTACAGCCAGTATAACTTATTAGACTAGTATCCACACCGCCCTCGCTCCTTATATACATTCTCCTACCCACGGCTGTATCCTTTCTTACTTCGTCTTCTTCCCTCTCAATGCTAAAATCTGGCGTGGAGATTACCTGGACATCTCCCAACCATCTCCCCCAAATTCCTAGTTTAAAGCTCTCTTTATCAGTTGTGCCAGCCTCCATCCTAGAAGTCTATTTCCTTCCCTACTCAGATGAAGTCCATCCCGAGAGAACTGCCCTCTGTCCATGAATACCTCCCAGTGGCCATACATCCCAAAGCCCTCCTTATAGCACCACTGCCTAAGCCATCTGTTGACAGTTATAATCTTGTCACATCTTTGTTGCCCTTCTCTAGGAACAGGCAGGATCCCACTAAAGATCACCTGAGCCTCAATTTCCTTAAGCGTTTTCCCCAGTCTAGCATAGTCTCCCTTAATACTTTCCAGCGAGAATCTAGCCGTATCATTTGTTCCCACATGAAGGATAGTTAGGGGATTCTTTCCCGCTCCCTTTAGGATCCTTTTCAACCTCAGGTCTACATCCCATATCTTAGCACCCAGAAGACAGCACACCCTTCTATTCTCTGGATCTACTCTGGTTACAGGCCTGTGTATTCTTAATAAAGAGTCCCCTATCACATAGGCCTGCCTTTTCCTGGTGACAGTGCTATTCTCCAGTCTCTCCCCTGTTCCCTCTGGCTGCAAGTTCTTTCCATTCCTATTTTGCCTTATAATCCTCTTCAACCCATCCTGTATCCTCCTGGGGCTCATATTTGGTGTAGTCTCCCTTGACTCTTCCCCTTTTCCTATAGGACTAGCCTCTCTTTTCTTCTTCCTTGCCCTTCCACCTTCAGCAACTACCTGGTGAGCCCCTTCTTCATTTTCCAACTCTGCAAACCTGTTCTTGAGCTCTATTTCTCCTTCACTAGCCTGTCTTTTCCTCTGCCTGGTTCTTTTAGTCACATGCTTCCACTGACCACTTTCCTCACCCAGTCTCCCCTCAAAATTCCCCAGACCTGCTTCCATCTGTAAGTCTGAGCTTTTCCCTTCAGATACCTCATGCCTGCTTTGTATAATGGCAAACATTATATACATCATATAAATGTATATACATGGCTTTCAACTACCTGAAGGTGGGGGTTCCAAAGAGGATGGAGCCTCTTTGCCTCTGTGCCGCTGCAGCTGTCTGTGTTTGTTCATACCTGATCCCTTTGGGTAGTCTACACTGGAATGTAAGCCTGGGCTCAGACTCCAGCCCAAGCAGGATAGATGGTGGTGACTCCTTGTTGCTGGCTCCAGTTGCCAGAGGCATGCAGACCCAAAACATGGCCCCACATGATGTATTAGAGGCTGCAACAACTTCCTGTAAACTACCATGGGATGGGCAGTCAAGTTTTCTCACACTGCACCACAAACAAGGGCTAGAGTGGCTACAGCTCGGGAGGGTGCTAGGAAGCTTGGGATAAACTGGTTTGACTCGGGCCTGCGAAGTACAGTATAGATGCACAAGTGCAGGTGGGAGACCCGAATCCAGAAATTCTAAATCAGCATGGACTCTCAGGCCTTGACTTACCAAGCCTGCATACTTGAGCCCCCACACACCCTGGGTTTACGTTGCAGTGTAGACATATGCTTTGTCTCCAGATGCAGCTATGCTATGTTCACAAGTTAATGTCCAGTCCTTGGGTCTTCCATTGTCTCTCCATTTATCTGTACTGATTCCATTCAGTTCTTGATGGTGCATTTTGGTCCCATCCAGACAGGCTGACACCTATATGATTCCAACATCTCTCTCGTTCCTCTTGTCCCAGAATAGAAATTAATCCCTTCACACTCAGTGACTAGACATGCAAAGTCAGTGGGTAAACTGAATAATGCTTCATAAAAATATTACAAAAATTCCCCCAAGCTCCACATCTCTTTCCCCTTTAAGAACAACTGAGCAGAATTACTCCCAGTGATCTAGGGACATTCAAGCACTTCCTTGGGACAACACATAAGCAATAATATTTGCATTCCCCTTAATATGAATTACTTTCATAATCATAATTATGGAGGGTTATAGTCCATAACAACCTGGCATTAGAACCTTTCATATGATTGAGCCAGGCAAGCGATCCGTATACCATCCATATAGTGCCACCCATACAGATCTTCTTCCATGTATCCTCTTACGAGCCCACACAGTTGCAAGACATTACTTTTCAATAGTTGCATAATTCTTTTCCCTGGGGAGCAGTTTTGTGCTTAGCTGTGCAAATGGATGTCTTTCTTCCTAAGCATTAGTCTGCATCAACACAGTGTCTGAGGTATCTGAAGACCATAAAGGGTTTGTCAAAATCTGGGTTTACCAGCACTGGATCTTTGCTTAGGGTTTCCTTAAGTTCACAGAAAGCTATTTGACACTGTACCATCCAAACTACTTTGTCTTACTTACCCTTTTATAATTCAATGATAGGAGCAGCTAGGGAGTTAAAGTGGGGGTACAAATCTCCTGTAAAACCCCACCATCAAATAAAGAAGTGGGCCTGTTTTTGTTTTTTTTATTTTGAGAGCGGGTCAGTCCTTAATGACCTCCATCTTTGCGGGGTCTGGCTTCATGTGACCACTCCCCAGACTGTGTCCCAGATAAGTCGCTTCCACTACTTCGCTTTATACTTTTCTACCTTTACAGCCAGTCCTGCCTCCTTAAGGCAGTGGAGAAGCCTCCTAACCTGGGACATATGTTCTTCCCAGATTTGGCTAAAAATGTTGTCAACATATGCCAAGCAAACTTCTCCAGTCCCCTCAGTAATCTACAAGACATTGAAAGGTGGCTGGTACTCTCTCCAGGCCAATGTAAGACCACAAACCTCAAAAAGCCTCATCAGAATGGTCATGACTAAAGCTCCTAGGCACTACAATAATGCAAATAATAAATAATAATATTACTGTCAAGTTTACTGAGTGGTAATAGGAACTAGTAAGGAACCTGCTGCATAGTCCAAGAAATGTTGGGGTCTAGACTAGGGAAAGAGTGAAGTGAATTGCAAGATTCACTGTTTATATGTAATTATCTGAAAAGACTACTTAAATATAGTGCAGCCTGTTTAGCAGTTCTGAGTGAGAGACTAGGATTTAAAATTATCACTCCTGAAATTTCCTGGCTGAATACTACTGGCTATGGAAACACATCAAATCACTGACATTATCAGTTGAATAAAAGTGGTCTCTGTTTATTCTGCTACTCTCCACCCTAGTTTCAACTTCTAGAATCCCCTGAGAGTTCCACACACCTTACAAGAGATTTTTCATAAAACTGTTACAACCTGTCATATTATTTCCAGATTTCATTGTACCTAAACCCCACATGGTGGATTTTTATGTGTAATGTGATCATACAATTCATCCATACCTGTAAGCACAATGTGTTTTTTGAGCTCTCAAAGATCAGACAATTTATACAAAACCTCAGATATTGCATAGCTCTTTTGTTGAACTGTTTTTAATTCTAAACTAAGCACTGTTTTCAGAGTAGCAGCCGTATTAGTCTGTATTCGCAAAAAGAAAAGGAGTACTTGTGGCACCTTAGAGACTAACAAATTTATTTAAGCATAAGCTTTCGTGAGCTACAGCTCACTTCATCGGATGCATTTGGTGGAAAATACAGTGGGGAGATGTATATACACACACACAGAGAACATGAAACAATGGGTTTTATCATACACATTGTAAAGAGAGTGATCACTTAAGATGAGTCATCACCAGCAGGAGGGGGGGGAGGAGGAAAACTAAGCACTGTGGTTTTCTTATTAATCTTGCAGTATAATTCCCTTCTCTAGGGAGAGGATAAAAGGTACAGCCACTGTAGACATCAAATTAATAGATTGTAGTCTGCTGATTGTATCATTTTTCATGCAGGATCCACCTTGACATTTAGACAATCCTTTGTAAATATTTGGAGGGACATGTGAGTGTTAATAGAGTAGTGTAATCAAACTACTTCTGGCAGGTGGACTTTCATAGTGGATGATCACTGTTGTGATAATTGGGCCTATAAATTTACTCTCGTGAGCTCAACTGTAAAAAGTATGTGAAAGTTCACAAGATGTCATAATAATCTATAATAACTAATGTTGATGGGAAAAAATACAAAAAGGAGATAGAAAAGCTGAATTAAAAATTAAAAATTAAAAAATTAAAAAGCTAAGCAAAAGGGCCTACTCATATTGTTCAAGGACTGCTAAATTCATTTTTGGTAAAAACAGAATATGTGAAATTGGAAATTAATGAACCAGAATTGGTGTGTCTGATATTAGGCTTAATTGATGGACAAAATAACGAGGGGATGGGCTATTCCACCCACCATTCCCTTTGTGGGTTCTTAAAGAAAGACTTTGGGTGGATGGAAGAGAGAAGAAACAGACGGAGGCTACTAGAGTGAGCTTCTCCATCATGTCTGCCTCCCGCACCATGTCCTGAGACCCTAGACCTTTGTCCTAATTCTGAGGTGTCTTGACCAAACTGAGGCAGAGAGAGGGATCCAGATGATATCACCACCCCTACCAGCTCCAGCTGAATCCCAAACCCACCTGAGGTGAAACGGGATCTATCGGACTTCAGCAGCAGCTGCAGCAACAAACAGCTCCAGCTCATCTCAACTAACTTCTCTTTTCCTCAAAAGGACAGATTTATCATCTTCGGTACCATCTTACAGACTGTCAAATGGTTTTTTTTTTCCTTTTAAAACTCTCTCCGGCTAAAGGGAGACGGAACAGAATTTAACACTATTTAATGTTGGACAGTTATATTTGCACATTGATCCATTTATTCCATCTAAATTAATGCAATATTTTTGGCAGCCCAATGTGTGACTCTCTTAGAAGATGGCACTTCAGCAAACAAGCGATTATTTTCAAAGTTTGTTTCAAACAAAACTTTGTTTTAAAATTTCTAATGTTTAATGTAAGATTTATCCAGCTGAATCCCAGCTGTGTCCAAAACACCACCTGAGATGAAACAGTATTGGACTTTAAAACAGCAATAACAACAGCTCTAACTCAACTCAACTAACTTCTTCTCTTTCCCTCAGAAGGACAGTTTTTACCTTCCAAGAGACTCTCAAACAATGGGAATTTTCCTTTTAAAAACTCTCTCCAGCTAAAGGGAAAGGGAACAAGAATTGTGGTTAAAATGAAGTCTTACTTAATACTTTACATTTCAAAAGTTAAAAGGATTTTTAATGGTATGTTTGCCATTATACAAAGCAGGCTGAGGTCTCTGTATACTAAACTTCAGACCTTTAACACTGTTTAATGTTGGGCAGTGAATGATTATGTTAATACCTTTGGTCCATTTGTTGCATTTAAATAATACAACATCACATAGACTACTATAGTAAAACATGATCTTTAGTTTAATATTTAGGAGATACATTTTCTCTGTGATGCGAAGGTATTAAACTCAGATTCCAGGAGTCACCAAGGTAAATGCCAGTGCACAATGTTGTTTGCAGTAGCCGTGTTGGTCCCAGGATATGAGACACAAGATAACTCTGCTACACACTAAAAACCATGGACTCAGCAGAGACTGGTTTTATGGATCATCACAACACCACACATGCCCTTGACCCACTTGCTTACCAATAACTGCCTACTTCATTTTAAGTGGTCTCTTTCAGCATGTGTGAACACCTTATGCTTTACAATCTGTCCCAACTTGTATTTAGCTTAGACACAGGGTCATCCTTACCCATGCGCAAAGTATGCAGATGTGTAGGGCACCAGGAAATTTGGGGCACCAAATTTCCTGGTGCCCTGCGCAGCTGCTTGGTGCTCCAGCCCCGCCCCGCTTCTTCCCCATGGTCTCCATCCCAGCCCCGCCTCTTCCCACCCCCACTCCACCCCTTTCCCAAAGCTCCTGCTCCACTCCACCCCTGAGGAGTGCAGCAGGGCTGGGCCTGCACTCACTGGCGGCGGGAAGTGCAGCAGCCTGGCCCCAGCTGCGCCGCTGGTGAGTGCTGGGGGGAGGTTCCCCTCTGACCCCCAAGCTAGCCCCATCCCCCCCCAGGCGGAGGCTTGGGGCCCCACTCATACACCCTGCGGGACGGCTGCATAGGGCCCCACAATAGCTACGGACGGTCTGCTTAGACACTCTGGTTACCTTCCTAAACAAGAGCTCTGTGAAGTTGGTCCAATAAAAGATTTTACCTCACCTATTTTGTCTCAGTGCACAATATTGAGAATTTTCCTCTTCCTAGCTATGGTGCTGTAATAATCTTCTGTAACAACTGTCTCACAAAGTGTATAATTCAGTGTAGAAAAACATTAGATCATAGTAAAGAAAACAAAGTTGTAATCTTTATGTCTCAACATTATTCATTAAGGGACTGATCCAACTCCCACTGAAGGCAATGGGAGTCTTTCTGTTGCTTTCACTGCAAGTTGGATTAGGCTCTAATGCCGTAGTTCTCAAACTAGGGCCGCCGCTTGTTCAGGTAAAGCCCCTAGCAGGCCGGGCCGGTTTGTTTACCTGCTTCCGCAGGTTTGGCCGATCGTGGCTCCCACTAGCTGCAGTTTGCCGCTCCAAGCCAATGGGGGCTGCGGGAACCGGCAGCCCTAGTTTGAGAACCACGGCCCTAATGCATCTGTAGAATTCATGTTACTATTACTATATAATATGCTTGAGGCAAGTATATTGTAATAGCAAATTAAGTTTTACCTCGCCTAGTCTACCTGCAGTTTTTGTACCACTTTAACTATATCTGATTAAAAACCAATATTGTTAAAGTAGTGCAGCCCCCTGGTGTGGATGCAATTGTACTGGTATAAAGGTGCTTCTACTGGAAATAAGCTATACAGATATAAACACCTTTGTACCAGTGTAACTGCATCCATAGTAGGGTGTTGCACTGCTTTCACTATATTTGCTTAGAAACAGATAAAGCAGTAGAACATGTGTGTTTAGACCAGCCCTAGAGGAGATGGTATAAAATATATATACCAGTATCAGCAGCTCAGAAATAATTCTCTATTTTAGACCTCCTAACAACACTAAGCTCTGTGTTCTGTCTTCTTTGTTTAGGAGTAATTCTTTTAAACATTTGTTCAAAACTTTCCATTTGTTCTGAGGTTTCTTTGTTTTGTAAAGGGTGTTTAAAAGGTACTAACTAGTTTTAGATCTATCAGGACAGACTTTCAGAGCACTACTTAACCTTATCTTTGTGATAAATGTTGGTTACCAGAATGTTTAAAATGCATTACAAATGAGGTAAAAAATACACACCTTAACAACTCCCTTTATGTACATATAGCTACACCTGAGCCAGCAACGGTTGTGTAATTTTATCACAGTTGTTAAAGTATATGACTTGCAGCCTAATTACTAAAACAAAAGGATCTGAGACTGCTAAAGGATTAGTACCCTCCATACATTTTAAATGTGATGTAGGCTTTGTGGACATCCATTGTTAACTGTCTCTTCAGAACTCAACAAAAGCAGCTGCTACTCCTCAAAATCCGTCCATTGTTGTTTGAGTTTAGCTATTGTGACAAAGTTCCTCCTCTGCTTTGGTGGGTCCGGCACTTTTTGGCAGATTTACTCACCTCAGTGGTTCACGGCAGGCCTCAGTTTGGCCGCTTCTCCTAGAGGCTCAAACCTGCCGTTCACTCAGCTGACCTCATCACTGGCCAGCATGGGGGAAATGGAGAACAATCTCTGCAGTCTCTGTTGTCCCACCTAGTGGGTCGGGGACAGACCAGATCCCTTTCCAAATTAGACCTTCCCTTCTGGTGTTGCTCACAGACCAGATCAGCTCCTCCTATGTCTGATCAGGGGATGGGGGGAACCCAGATCTGCCCTCTACACCGGTTTCCAGCCTAGGGCCCTGTGGATAGCATCTGTCTATGTCTCCTATATCAGCTGCATGACAGCTACAGCTACAACTCCTTGGGGTACTTCCCCATGGCCTCCCCCAGCACCTTCTTTATCCTCACCACAGGATCTTCCTTCTGAAGCCTGATCACGCTTGTACTCCTCAGTCTTCCAGCAGCATGCCTTCTCACTCCCTGCTCCTTGCACAAACAAAAAGATCTGAGACTGAGACCTCCACTAACAGATGGGAGGTCCTTTTTAAACCAGGTGTCCTGATTAGTCTGCCTGCCATAATTGATTCTAGTATGATCTGAATTGGCTCCAGGTACCTTAATTAACTTGCCTGTCTTAATTGGTTCTAACAGGTTCCTGATGGCTCTAGTGCAGCCCCTGCTCTGGTCACTCAGGGAACAGAAAACTGTTCTTCCAGTGGCCAGTATATTTGCCTTCTACCAGACTCCTGCTCCCCACTGGTCTGGGTCTGTCACACTATTGTCAACAAATAAATTTGCCCCTCCCTGTAGAAATGCATTAGATGCTTTTTCACGATTCCATTCTTAATTTTTTAGCCTCTTTCTTGCTTCAGATTAAAGGAGATCCAGATGAGTGAATATGATGCATCTACTTATGAAAAGTTCTCTGGAGCTGTCCGAAGACAAGTTCAGTCTCTCCGAATCATCCTAGACAATCTGCAGGTAACACTTGATTCACTGGTAAAGGGAACTGTCAACTCACTAGATTAGGACCAAAATGTTACCAACTGTGCTTTAACATTATATCACTATTTGATTAATATTATCATTGGGAGTCGAGAGCAAATTCAGGTCCTACATACAATTAGGGCAAACACAGGAATATGTGACTATTTCAAAAGCAGCATTAAAGTGGACCTGTGTTCCGGCCAACCCAAGAATCAGGATTCCCACACAACTCACCACAGGGATGACTTGTTTAGAAGCACAATTAAACCGATTGAGAGAAGAGACATTGGGAGATGAGAAGGATGTGTGTGACAATGCATGGATCCCATTCCGTGTCCCTGATTCTGTCCTGGAGCCCCCCTGTGGCTCAGAAGTGTGAATAAAGCAGATTTTCATAGAGGGCGCATGGCTCCTGCCTGGTCATAGCTTTTCAGGCATCCGACTATGTGTAGCAGAAAGCTTAAATTTATAAAGCTTAAATTTGACTCAGTTTAAAAGAAACATCGCATTGGCACATTTAAAAATAAAAATAGCTGCTCTCTTTATTTAGTACATAACCAACAAGAAAGTTTGTCCTTTATTGCCTTTGTTTGCTGTATTATCAGTTAATTAACCATAGAACTGTGCTAGCTTCCAGCAATGCTTGTACACAAATACTATAAACAAAAACAAGTAGATTCATTTCAAGATAAAAGTGAAGAAAGTTGGAAAAAGGAAAGAATTTTTACATTTTTAATGGGAGCAGATGTGGATAGCACTAGAGATGAGAAAACATAGAACTAGTTAACTTATCAGGCAGACATTCTTTATTTCAGAAATATAAAGTCAGTGGTGCAATTAAAAGTGGTGTCACTTTTAGGTCAAATTTTACTGAGTAATTATGGTTTTGAAAACTAAGCTCCTTAAAAATCCTCAATCACTTTCTAACTTTGGGAGGTATTATAAACTGCAATAACTAGACGTACAAATTCATAACTTCTCAAATTAAGTTTGAAATAAAGACAAATTTAAACTTATTATGATTGTATAATGTGTGCACATTGTTTATATTATTCAGACCCTAATATTTGTGTACTTGTCTCTTGCTTTTGAAGTGAGCTGTAGCTCACGAAAGCTTATGCTCTAATAAATTAGTTAGTCTCTAAGGTGCCACAAGTACTCCTTTTCTTCTTGCTTTATCATGAATCCTTTAAAGATGGGCCATTGTTTTATTGACATAAAAACAACTGAAAATCATTATGAAAAAATAGCTTGAGAGTTTTCAGGCACAGTTTGCTCTTTCTATTTTAGCAGCATCACATGCATTTGCAAAATATATTGAAAACACTTTGGTGTGGTTTGGTTTTGCTTTTACTTTATAGATAGAATAGGAACTGTATGCAATTCTACGTGGAAGGGATAGTCATTGAATATTCTAAATAATTTAGCAATGTTTTGGAGAAGAAACTAGTTCAAATTTTAGCAGGAAAAGAATGTCAACTTGTTTTTCCCTTAAGATGTTTACAACTCAAATACTTTTAATTAATGCATAATCAGAATAGCAAACATACTTCAAGAAGAAGCTATCATCACTTGAAACACATTTCTGAAAATGACTAAGAGAGTAGAAGGAGTGTGTGAACCATGCCGCTAGTCAAAACATTTTCTTTCCACATATCTTTTCCTTCCGTAGTGAATATCCTCAAAGCTATAACTTTGTCAATGTAAACAATAACTAAACTAATTAAGAATATGCTCAGTGAAGCTGAAACTTTATTGCCTTCTGCTGTTTTTCCCTTGCTGTTGACCAAGAGGAAGTAGATCACAAATATTTGAAAGAACAGCAGTCCTCAGAACTGGGTGTGTTAAAGACCCATCCATACTCATAGTCAATGCTGTGAATAAAATGTTATCTCAGCCCATTTTACTGTTCTTTTCACGTTTGTGTGTCTCTGTGTGAGACAGGGCAAACTGGCCATCACTTTTGAAATTTTTATAGGGTGTGTATATATCATCTGGAAGTTAATACAGTCAGAAAAGGAACCAAGGCAGAATGACAGACTGCAAACTTATTGACCTAAGGCTACATCAGAGGAAGATGAGACTTCCACTTTGAATTGCTTTATGAATCAGAAAAGATGCCCAAATCATTTGCTTTGCAGATTTCCTCATATTCCTCTCTGCTCCTGAAGTGGAAATAGATCTTGTAGAATGAGCTCTTAAATAAGAAGGATGATTTCTGCCCATTCTCATACAAGATTCACAACCGCTTCCCCAAGATTCATATGAAGATGGTGGCTTTCGCAGTCCTTGCCCATCTGGGAAATAAGACACCTGTTTCCATCAGTTGTTCCACTATGAAATTCAGTATCCAGTTGGCTATGTGGGCTTGAAGTGGAAGGTGAGGTTTTCTCACTGCCTGGAGAACCTAGAAATCTGTGTGTTAAACTAAATCTCTTTTCCAGAGTGTAAACAGAAGACTTCTAACAAAGACACCTGGACATATAAGGCTTTAGAGCTCAGACCTTTAATGAATCCATCAATTAAGAACCAAAAGTAGGTTTTGCTAGAACTGATTTCAAACTGAGGACATGTTCAGAACACCTACATTTGAACACATGCCAGAGGCAGTGAGCTGGGATGTAGAATTTTTGTGGACTGTAGTGGGTCATCAAATAGCTGTCCACAGTGTACAAAGTTCCAGAGATCTGTCCTCTCAAATTCTAGGCATGCATCTTGAACTTCTCTGGGATTGGCAAAACATGGTCCCTGCTTCAGAAGATTTCTGATGAGAGGTAATTTCAAAGGAAGACAAACTGACATTTCTAACAGTTGAAAGAACCAGGATCTGTGAGGACAATGAGAGACCATTAAGAGGACACTTAAGCCCTGTTGTCCTCATAATCATGTGACTCCAGGAGCACTAGCAAAGATCTATAATACCTACGCCTTAATCCAGTCCCACTGATGTTTAATTTACAGGAAAGGAGTATAATGTCCAACTTCTCGTAGGTTGGGAGACAGACACACACAAACCATCCCATTTCACTCCCAAATAATTCTCTCTTTCCATGAAAATCTCAGCTGTACTGACAGGACCAGTGGGTTAAAGTGGAGATCCTGTGAATCCGACCATACATTAAGTGAAACATGAAATCCACACTCAGCAAATAAACTGTGCTATCTTCAAATGGACCCTATGACATGCAAGTCATTGTGAAACAATCCTTGTTCTTATATTATTATTAACATTATTTTTGTCTAAGCACCCAATTCCTCAGAGCTTACTTCAGTGGGAGTATTACTAGCGTATGGACTTCAGGATTTAGCTGTAGAGAATGGTACATCAGTATTAACAGTCAGTGCACAAACAACCATGGTTGCAAAAAGTGCATAGTCTGAGAATCATAGAATATCAGGGTTGGAAGGGACCTCAGGAGGTCATCTAGTCCAACCCCCTGCTCAAAGCAGGACTAATCCCCAAGTAAATCATCCCAGCCAGGACTTTGTCAAGCCTGACCTTAAAAACTTCTAAGGAAGGAGATTCTACCACCTCCCTAGGTAACCCATTCCAGTGCTTCATCACCCTCCTAGTGAAAAAGCTTTTCCTAATATCCAACCCCACTGCAACTTGAGACCATTATTACTCTTTATTCTGTCATCTGATGCCACTGAGAACATCCATCCTCTTTGGAACCCCCTTTCAGGTAGTTTAAAGCAGCTATCAAATCCCCCCTCATTCTTCTTTTCTGCAGACTAAATAATTCCAGTTCCCTCAGCCTCTCCTCATAAGTCATGTGTTCCAGCCCCCTAATCGTTTTTGTTGCCCTCCGCTGGACTCTTTCAAATTTTTCCACATCCTTCTTGTAGTGTGGGGCCCAAAACAGTACTCCAGATGAGGCCTCACAAATGCCGAATAGAGGGGAATGATCAAGTCCCTGAATCTGCTGGCAATGGTCCTAGTTATATAGCCTAAAATGCTGTTAGCATTTCTTGATTTCATTGTTAGCATTTCTTGATTATTACTATTTGCAATGTTTTGATTGTAAATTGCATACCAGATTATTATGAATGCTGTTATAAAAGGAACTACTCATACTCCATTACATAAAAACAACGAGGAGTCCGGTGGCACCTTAAAGACTAACCGATTTATTAGGACATAAGCTTTTGTGGGTAAAAAACCCACCTCAAACGCACCATGCATCTGTCTCCATGCATCTGAAGAAGTGGGTTTTTTACCCACGAAAGCTTATGTCCTAATAAATCTTTTAGTCTTTAAGGTGCTACCGAACTCCTCGTTGTTTTTGTGGATACAGACTAACACGGCTACTCCTCTGATACTTGAGTCCATTACATAGGGTTCTCCTTCAGTGTCAGTATTTTTACGTAATACTGTTGAGTTTTGCCTCTGTTTTAGTCATCCAATACATTTTCTCACAATACCTGGGTGGAAAACACTTCTGTTGTGCCTGTCCCTCTAGCTTTATGGATTTCTGCATAGATTCATTTGTGTACTATTTTCCAACATATCTGCAATTAAAATGCAAAGATTACATGGTCCATATTTCAAATTCTGTATGTGAACAGGCTTAGAAGTGACAAAAATTGTGGGGAAAAATATATTCTTTGTCAGCAATAATTAGTCTCTCAGCAAGAGAGACCAGGCATTGATGAAAATGTGTTCAGATTTCACCAACTTGTGCCAGAGCTGGCACATAATTACAAAGAAAACCCATATTTGTGTCATGTTCTGTATCTCTTAAACAGTATAAAATGTTCCAGCAGCACTGAATGAATTAAGGATGCTTTTCTCTTGTAGGCCAAAGGTAAGGAAAGACAATGGTTGAGACACCAAGCTATTGGAGAGCTAGATGATGCCAAAATAATTGATGGACTAACAGGAGAAAAAGCCATTTATAAACGACGGGGAGAGCTTGAGCCAGAAGTAAGTATTCCATAACTAATGGGTGCAGCTAGCGAGTTTATTAGTTCCTTGAGCTCCATTATGCTAGCCTAGTAAAGATGGTTAACAAGTTCAAATAAAATGAAATGACTATCACATCTTTCCTCACTAACACACTTTATCATGATATAAGAAAACTTGCAGCACTCAGGTTTTCGGATTTGCCAATTAACAATTCTAATATAAAATTAATGAGAAAATGAGTGAATAATTAAAATCTAAATAAAAGCTTTTAAAAATCTACTATTTTATGATTACTCATCATTTTGGATCTGACTCATCTTGTCAGAAAATTTTTTTGTTAGAATTATATGAGTCTTTGAAAGTGAAACCAGTTGACACACACCAACAAAGCAACTTTAAGGGTAGTTGTCTTAATCATCATTATATTGTAATAGGCAGATTTAATATAGCAGATTATTTTTAATTTTAATTTTTAAGTTTTACACATGAAGGAATTTTATTTTGCAAACAATCATTTAGAACATAATTTCTTCTCAGTAGCTAAATACATATTTGATACAACTCTCTCTAAATTATTTTTCATGCTACATGGTCTCACTATTTGTTGTTTTGAACAGCTTATGCAGCCTAGCTATCCTAAATAAGAGCTCAGTAAGGGAAAAGCTATAATATCCTAATTTCCAGTACTCTTCAAAGTGCTGGTTTTGTATTTTTCAATACATTATAAAAAGAGCAGGGAAAAGGCTAAGGAGGCAATTTTACATTTTTAATTAAAATATATAAACATGGGCTTCAGTGGGATGGGGGTGGAGTTGATATTGCAGTCCTTTACATTAATAATAAAAAGAAGAAACTAAACCAAAAATTATCAAATGCTAATGATAATTAGCTGAATGAAAGAGAAATATTTGGAAATCAGTTACAGATAAAGAAACATTTTAAATATTTGTTTTTTTGCCAGACCATCTTTTAATAACCTTTCATTTGAATCCAGAGTTGTCTCATTGTATATGGGATAAAATACCTTTCCAGAACCTAGTATGACAGAAATTGTTAAAACAGACATTGAAGGGGGAGGGGGAAGTGGGAGTGGGGAAAGCTTTACAGTCAGAATGTACAAAATTGAGGAGTTAATCAGAAAAAGACTTCACACATTTTTAGAAAGGTATTAACTTCAACAGACAAACTTTACAATCTTATAGGAGTCCCCTTTAGTACCATAATTCAAGGAGGCACTACCCTTACATCGCTTGGCAGAAACTGGATTTTTGAGATTCCTTTTATGGTAATAAAATGTTATTAATTAGAAATATAGCAACAAAGGTATTTTCCCTATAAATGTGTGGAGTCGTCGTATTTTTTTTCCAGCCATTGAGTATATAAAACAGAGAAAGAAAGAGACTGGATTCAGGTATCTAAAATAAATTTTTCTCAACTATTAATCAGAAAAATTCAAATAATTTCACCTTTTTTAAAAATAACCTGAACTTGCTAGAGAGAGATTGCCTGAGTTTTTTGTTGTCTCGTGTTTTGGAAAAGTGTGTGAGAACTCCTTTTAAAGTGTGTTGTTCTTATCAAAACTGTAGCTTTCCCAATCGTAAAGTTCTTTCTGGTTTTTTTCTCTCATAGCTTGGGAGCCCTCAGCAGAAGCCTAAGCGTCTGCGCCTGGTAGTGGATGTTTCTGGCAGCATGTATCGCTTTAACGGGGTAGATGGTCGACTAGAGCGTTCCATGGAGGCTGTCTGCATGGTCATGGAAGCTTTTGAGAATTACGAGCACAAGTTTAAGGTAACTATAGCTGGGCCAGGAGTTTAGTGGTAATGAGTACTTGCACAGGCTGCGTACAGGCAGTGGAAAAAAGTATTTCATTACTCTGTCTAGCCAAAGAGTATTATTCATGCATGTAAGGAAATATAGACTTAATTAAATCTGTTGCTAGCAGCCTGAAAATAATACCAGCCCCTGGATAGAAAGCATTGAACACTATGAGTGCAGATTATGATTCAGTTTATGAAACATTCTTTTTTTAAAAAAAGCCTATAAGCCTATAAAACACAGGGACATGAGCTCAATTCACACACAAGCATGACTAGACTTTGTTGGTGACCAGAGCTCAAACACCCATGCATACATGCTGGAAGAAGAACCAGGTCCTTCCCCTCTGCTACATTCACCATTGTTTCCAATCCTCCTATGATGATATGAACATAAGAAAAGTGGCTATTTCTCACACTGACCGGTATAAGACCCAAACCTTATTTCAGATAACTCATAAGGGAAATAAAAATTAGGTTTATGCCCTCCTCCCTTTTTCTTCTCTATGATATATAAATATGGCCTGAAAGGTTTTCTTAACTTTAGAAATAAGGATGCCAGGTCTGGAGTTCCCGGTTTTGCTGGAGGTCATTCTTGGAGAACCAAAGCATGAGAGTTCAGCCCTTAGTTGAAAGGGTACAGGTGTTGGATATTTAGTAAAGACCTTTCTTCCATCTATTCAGGCATATTACTTAAAATAGATGTTAATCAAAACAAAATATGAAAATTTTTAAATAGAATGAATAAAAATCCTGTCCTTATCTTAGTCAATCCATTTTTATTTACATATTGGCTTGGCAGAATTCAGTTTTTTTAAAATTTTGACAGATTCAGTGTTTATTTTTATGCATTTTTTCTATTTTTATCTATTTAAATTTTAACAGTTCTGTGAAGTTATGGGTGTCAGAAAACAGGGGAATCGGAAAATAATTATTTATGACAGATACTGAGATTTGAGAAGGTAAAGCCTTATAACCATTAAAACACAAATTGTCAACATCACATGTCAAAATATACAATGTAAATATCCTAATAAGTTCTCAAACAGCATTTTTCTTTAAATGACTGCTTCTTGGAGCAGCTGGTACAGGAAACCCACAAGGAGAGAGGCAACTCTCGATCTTGTCCTGAGTGGAGTGCAGTGTCTGGTCCAAGAAGTAACTATAACAGGACCGCTTGGAAATAGTGACCATAATATAATAACATTTAACATTCCTGTGGAGGGAAGAACACCTCAACAGCCCAACACTATAGCATTTAATTTCAGAAAGGGGAACTATGGAAAAATGAGGAGGTTAGTTAAATAGAAATTAAAAGGTACAGTGACTAGAGTGAAATCCCTGCAAGCTGCATGGACACTTTTCAAAGACACCATAATAAAGGCTCAACTTAATGTATACCCCAAATTAAAAAACACAGTAAAAGAACAAAAAAAGAGCCACCGTGGCTTTACAACCATGTAAAAGAAGCACTGAGAGATAAAAAGGCATCTTTTAAAAAGTGGAAGTCAAATCCTAGTGAGGTAAATAGAAAGGAGCATAAACACTGCCAAATTAAATGTAAAAATGTAATAAGAAAAGCCAAAAAGGAGTTTGAAGAACAGCTAGCCGAAGGTTCAAAAGGTAATAACAAAATGGTTTTTAAGTACATCAGAAGCAGGAAGCCTGCTAAACAACCAGTGGGACCCTTGAACAATCGAAATACAAAAGGAGCACTTAAAGATGATAAAGTCATTGCAGAGAAACTAAATTAATTCTTTGCTTCAGTCTTCACGGCTGAGGATGTTAGGGAGATTCCCAAACCTGAGCCATCTTTTCTAGGTGACAAATCTGAGGAATTGTCACAGATTGAAGTGCCGCTAGAGGAGGTTTTGGAATTAATTGAGAAACTTAACAGTAGCAAGTCACTGGAACCAGATGGCATTCACCCAAGAGTTCTGAAAGAACTCAAATGTGAAATTGCGGAACTATTAACTATGGTTTGTAACCTATCCTTTAAATCAGCTACTGTACCCAATGACTGGAAGATAGCTAATGTAACGCCAATATTTAAGAAGGGCTCTAGAGGTGATCCTGGCAATTACAGACCGGTAAGTCTAATGTCAGTACCGAGCAAATTAGTTGAAACAATAGTAAAGAATAAAATTGTCAGACATATAGAAGAACATAAATTGTTGCGCAAAAGTCAACATGGTTTCTGTAAACGGAGATCATGTCTTACTAATCTATTAGAGTTCTTTGAGGGGGTCAACAAATATGTGGACAAGGGGGATCCAGTGGACATAGTGTACTTAGATTTCCAGAAAAGCCTTTGACAAGGTCCCTCACCAAAGTCTCTTAAGTAAATTAAGTTGTCATGGGACAAGAGGAAAGATCCTTTCATGGATTGAGAACTGATTAAAAGACAGGGAACAAAGGGTAGGAATAAATGGTAAATTTTTAGAATGGAGAGGGGTAACTAGTGGTGTTCCCCAAGGATCAGTCCTAGGACCAATCCTATTCAACTTATTCATAAATGATCTGGAAAAGGGGGTAAAGAGTGAGGTGGCAAAGTTTGCAGATGATACTAAACTGCTCAAGATAGTTAAAACCAAAGCAGACTGTGAAGAACTTCAAAAAGATCTCACAAAACTAAGTGATTGGGCAACAAAATGGCAAATGAAATGTAATGTGGATAAATGTAAAGTAATGCACATTGAAAAAAATAACTCCAACTATACATACAATATGATGGGGGCTAATTTAGCTACAACTAATCAGGAGAAAGATCTTGGAGTCATCGTGCATAGTTCTCTGAAGACGGCCACGCAGTATGCAGTGGCCGTCGAAAAACCAAATGGGATGTTAGGAATCATTAAAAAAGGGATAGAGGATAAGAAAAAGAATATCTTATTGCCCTTATATAAATCCATGGTGTGCCCACATCTTGAATATGTGTATAGATGTGTCAAAAAAGATATGCTGGCATTAGAAAAGGTTCAGAGAAGGGCAACTAAAATGATTAGGGGTTTGGAACGGGTCCCATATGAGGAGAGATTAAAGAGACAAGGACTTTTCAGCTTGGAAAAGAGGAGACTAAGGGGGGATATGATAGAGGTATATAAAATCATGAGTGGTGTGGAGAAAGTGAATAAGGAAAAGTTATTTACTTGTTCCCATAATATAAGAACTAGGGGCCACCAAATTAAATTAATGGGCAGCAGGTTTAAAACAAATAAAAGGAAGTTCTTCTTCACTCAGCACACAGTCAGCCTGTGGAACTCCTTGCCTGAGGAGGTTGTGAAGGCTAGGACTATAACAGGGTTTAAAAGAGAACTGGATAAATTCATAGAGGTTAAGTCCATTAATGGCTATTAGCCAGGATGGGTAAGGAATGGTGTCCCTAGCCTGTGTTTGTCAGAGGATGGAGATGGATGGCAGGAGATCACTAGATCATTCCTATTAGGTTCACTCCCTCTGGAGCACCTGGCATTGGCCACTGTCACTAGATAGGATACTGGGCTGGATGGACCTTTGTTCTGACCCAGTATGACCATTCTTATGTTCTTATTTTGCCCATCCATAAATTTAAGTTACAATCAAAGGAAATAATGTGCAGTGGGTTTGTGTGTGTATGGTGAAATTGACATTTATGACATTTACCCATAAAAATCAACTCCTTCTAAGCCTATTTACATAGCTTCTCTGGTGGCATAAGCTTACCAGTCTTACATAGCGTCTTCTGGGAAATGACAAAACAAGATTTGAATTTCTGATGTAAGAAACAAGGAAAAACAAACTTTCAGGCCTTCATTAATCAAAGTAAAGAAATTTTGAAAAGACAAAGCCTATTTTTTCCTTTGCTGGTTACCCTTAAACCCTGAGTTGCAAATGTCTTCAATTTAAGGATCCAGAATTTTTTTCTTTGTTCCAGTTTTTGTTGCCATCTCCTCTAAATTTTGGTACTTGGTCAGTTCCCTTATATCAGAAGAAAAATATAAAATCATTGTTGGCAAAACAGATGACACAAGAATTGGTGGAGTGGTAAACAATGATAGGAGTAGGTCAGGTATGGAGAGCAATCATCTGGATCGCTTGGTAAGGTGGGCTCATTTAATACAGCCAAATGCAAGGCCATACATCTAGGAACAACAAATGTAGGTCACACTTACATGATAGTAGTCAGTGTCCTGGAAAGCAGGAACATGGAAAAGGATTTAGGGTAATGGTAGTTAGCCAACTAAATATGAATTCTCAATGCAGTGCTCTAGCTAAAAGGACAAACACCATCACTGAATGCATAAACAGAGGAATAACATATAGGAGTAGAGAGGTGGGATGACCTCTGTGTACAGCATTAGTGAGACTATTACTGGAATATTTTGTCAGTTCTGATGTCCACACTTCCAAAAATAGGAAAGGGTTCAGAAAAGAGCTACAAGAATGAGTACAGGGTCTGGAGAATGTTCCTGATAGTGAGAGATTTTAGAAGCTCAGTCATTTTATCCAAGAGAAGGTTAAGAGATCTACAAATGCCTATATGGAGAAGAGATTTCCGATAGTAGATGGCTTGTTATCATCAGTTTGCAACCATTGGATTTTGTTACACCTTTTTCTACTAGATTAGACAAATTCAGACTACAAATAAAGTGCACATTTTTAAGAGTGAGAGCAATAAATCATTGAAACAACTTCCCAAGGCATATGTTGGATTTTCTGTCTCCTGAAGTCTAGATTTAAAGGCTGGATGTCTTTCTAAAACATAGGCTGTAGCTCAAACAGAAATAATGGTGCCTTGGTGCAGATATTACTGGACAAGGTTTTATAACCTCTGCTATGCAAGAAGTCCGACTAGATGATTGCAATGCTGTCTTCTGGCCTCAAAAATCTCAAATTCCTCTCTGTGGGTTACAGATCATCACATCGTATTCAGAAATAATTTCAGTTGGCTGGGCATGTCCCCTAATGGCATAGGTCAAACCACATATTTGGCCATATAAGTAGTTAAAAGTGTAGTTAATTGTAGTATTAGTCACACTTTTAACAACCAACTTAATGGTTATAAAAACAGTCACACAAAAATGGAACACAGTTATTAGTTGTGACAATTGCCACTCTCGTAAAGAACTGCAAGGCTCATTTTATACTTAACATAATAGTGGTGGATAGGATATTGGAAATTTGTGGCACACCAAAGAAGCATTCTCCTCTTCCATTATGTCTGCTGCACTTAAGTTGGACCTTAGCTCAGTTCTCCCGTGCATCAGATCTCTGTTCAGTACAAGAGAATAGAGGTGGTGTCAGGGAGCTAGATATAGCTCCCTGATTCTGCCCCAACTGGACCCATCTTGAATTAGAGGAGCTCTTATCTGGGGCAAGTGAGATACTATTCTTTCTCCATTTCTCTCTCTGCTGCTTCATAAGGACTAGACACAATTGGAGCATAAGGTCTGCAGAAGACCAGTGTCATCACCAGTGCTGTTCTCTCCAAAGTTAGCAATAAGGGGAAATGGCCTCACATTGCACTGACCAGCAGAGTTGACCCAAATGGGCAATGGGGGAGCCTTGGACCCATGAAATTGTAGGGCAGTGGGTGCACCCAGCCACAGTTGAGCTAACTATGCTTCCCCCATACATACTATCATTTTATCTCTTCCATGAGACAAAGGTTTCCTTGTTATCTTATCAGACTAGTCTTTAGAGTGTTTGGGAATTGTAGCCTGAGTTACTAATTACATGATAAATGAAGTAGACTCACAGTTTTTTCTCTCTGCTACTTTACTTCTCTAGAGGCAAGAGTTAAATGGCCTTCATTCTTTTCTCTTCTCTCTTATCCCTCCACCTTTCCCCACACCCTTCCCATAACTTGGTTTGACAGAATTTGTTGACCTTCAGAGATACTTGCTGATACCTCTTCTTGTTGTAGACTAATGCAATGGTTTTCAGACCTGTGATCCCTGGGCCCCTGGGGGTTCACAGACTGTCTAAGATTTCCAAAGGGATCCCCACCTCCAACTGAAATTTTTTAGGGGTCTGCAAATGAAAAAAGGTTGAAAACCACTGGATTAACCTCTCAGAGGAGCAGCCATTTGAGAGCAGATTTTAGGAGTGTCTGGTGGATCTGTGAAGCAGCAGTATAAGCAAAATGTTCAAAACTGATTACATATTGAAATTCTCTGCTCCTGTTATTAAAGTTCTATTTTTGACTGCTTAAAACCACTCCCCAGCCTGTGCCCACTTTTTGTTCTTGTGCTTTAATTAGTTCTCTGCTGAAAAGGGGACTGAATCAGGGAACTTTTTTCCCTTTCTCAAATACATATATATTATCCTTTTGGTCATCATCCCATGAGACAAGGATTTCCTTGTTGTCAGATTAGTCTTTAGGCCTGACATATTGATTACATAATACATGAAGTAGACTCACTTTTTTTTTTATCTGCTACTTCATTTATCGAGGGGCAAGAACTAAAAATGCACAGTGTGGTTGCTCCAAGACAGACAATATGGTAGTGATCCATTTAAGGTTAGAAGAGTGACAATGGACATTTTTTGTCTGTCTGTTCACCTTTATGCCCAAGGTGGCTATTTGTTTCCAGTTCTCATAGGGACAACCTTGTTCAGAGAGGAAGAGAAGGGAGATTCTTTCTACAATCAGGGAATCAGTTGGTCTAAATCCATCTTTTAAATTCCTCCTCCAAAATCGCCTCTTCCATGCATCTCACAAGGGCTTAGGCTCTAACTCAACATATTAAAGGTGTGGGAGAGAGGAGAATGAAGCTCTAAAACTGAACCTTCTTCCAAGTCTCTCAGTTCATTCTGTGCTGTCTATTTAGATTCTAAGTTTCTTGGGGAAGGTAACATGCATCGTTCTCTGTCCAATTGTCCTGTAAGTGGCTGAGCTCCTTGTTGGCGTTTAATAAATGTTACTACCGTTGCTAACTGTGTAGTACTCCAGGAGGTCACATTTTTAAAAGCCACTCCTAAATCATGCATGCAAAAGGTGCACCTGCATATCCATCTACCCTTTTCACATGTGCAAATGCCAGGATACACATTATAATAGCAGTCATTTTGCAGATTTGAAATTATTACAGCATCTTTTCTAGTGTTGTCCATTACACGCTGAACCTATTTGAAAATGCAATAGCTCCTAAGATGGACGTTAGTTCTGTGCTTTACATAAAGTACAAAGTCTTATGGTTTTAGATCAAGAGCCATAACTCTGTTATTAGACTATGCAGCAAAGGTTTTATGAGGGTTTCAAAAAACTTCAGAAATGGTTCCATGAACTGCAAGCTATATAATTGTTGGGAAATTCCTTAAGTTTTTGATTTATAGTGATATTAAAAGGGAGCATTACACATTTATATACACAATTCAGGAGGCCACAGCTGAGAAGCTGACGTTAGAGGCAGTGCCATTTAAGTGGAAGAGGGAAAAGTAGAAAAGTTCTGTAATGCTTGGCAGCATAATTTCTTTTTTAAAGTCAAGCGGGTGGCAGGCTAAATAAAAATATTAAAGGGTATATTTAGTGTTGTCCAGAACTGGAGGGAATTTGGAAGAGCTGGTATTCCTTCCAACAAAAGCCTGTCTGATTTGTAATACATTTTCCATTCAACAAACATGGCCTTTCATTTTTCCTTACTGCTTTGAAAAAAGCAACATCTTTGTGCAGAGTGTGGTAGCAGCAGTGGAAGATGACATTTTTCTCATTTCACGCACACTTTCTGAATTGCACAGTAGCAACAACACAGTATGTGTTGTATTTAATAGCAGAATGAACTTTTACTAACTTCTGAAGAAAAGTAATGAACTAAAAGATGATATTTAGGGAGACTTGTGTTTTGCAGTTTGTATACCCAGAGGTTTAATAGAGCAAAATCTTTCACAGAGCATCTGATGGTATTAGAAAATTCAGCACCAAGTAGTGCAATAATCAGTTAAGTCAATGAAGCTTGCACCAATTTAAGCATTACTGGGCTATTTGATTTGTGCTGTAACACACATGGGCTGTAAGTCAGCTTTAAACAGACATAAGAACGGCCATACTGGGTCAGACTAATAGTCCATCTAGCACAGTATACTATATTCCCACAGTGGGCAATGCCAGTTGCTTAAGAGGAGATGAACAGAACAGGAAGTCATCAAGTGACCCATCCTCTGTCACCCATTCCCAGCTTCTTGCAAACAGAGGCTAGGAATACTTCAGAGCATCCCTGCCCATCCTGGCTAATAGCCATTGATGGACCTATCCTCCAGGAATTTATCTAGTTCTTTTTTTAACCTTGTTATAGTCTTGGCCTTCACAACATCCTCTGGCAAAGAGTTCCACAGGTTGATTGTGTGTTGTATGAAGAAATACTTCCTTTTGTTTGTTTTAAATCTGCTTCCTATTAATTTAATTTAGTGGCTCTTGGTTCTAGTATTATGAGAAGGAGTGAACAACGCTTCTCTGTTCTTCTTGTCCACACTAGTCATGATTTTATAGACCTCTATCATATCCCCCCCCTTACTCATCTTTTTTCCAAGCCAAAAATTCCCATCCTCTTATTAATCTCTCCTCATGTAGAAGCTGTTCCATCCTCCTAATCATTTAAATGCCTCTGCATATTGAGTGGATGTTTTCAGAGAACTATCTACAATGACTCCAAGATCTCTTTCTTGAGTGACAAAAGCTAATTTAGACCCTATCATTTTATATGTACAGTTGGGATTATGTTTTCCAATGTGCATTACTTTGCATTTATCAACACTGAATTTCGTCTGCCATTTTGTTGCCTAGACATCCAGTTTTGTGAGATCCCTTTGTAGCTCTTCACAGTCTGCTTTGAACTTAACTATCTTGAGTAGTTTTGTATCATCTGCAAATTTTGCCACCTCCCTGTTTACCCCTTTTCCAGATCTTTTATGAATATGTTGAATAGTACTGGTAGCCTTGGGGGACACTACTATTTACCTCTCTCCATTGTGAAAACTGACCATTTATTCCTACCCTTTGTTTCCTATCTTTTAACTGATTATTGATCCATAAGAGGACTTTTCCTCTGATCCCATAACAGCTTCCTTTGCTTAAGAGCTATTGGTGAGGGATCTTGTCAAAGGCTTTCTGAAAATCTAAGTACACTTTATCCACTGGATCCCCCTTGTCCACATGCTTGTTGACCCCCTCAAAAAAATCTAGTAGATTGGTGAGGAATGATTTCCCTTTACAAAAACCATGTTCACTCTTCCCCAATAAATCGTGTTCATCTATGTGTCTGATAATTCTGTTTTTTACTATAGTTTCAACCAATTTGCATGGTACTGCAGTTAGGCTTACTGGCCTGGAATTGTCGGAATCACCTCTGGAGTCTTTTTTTTTAAAATCGGTATCACATTAGCTATCCTCCAGCCATCTGGTACAGAAGCTGATTTAAATGATAGGTTACATACCACAGTTAGTAGTTCTGCAATTTCACATTTGAGTTCCTTCAGAACTCTTGGGTGAATACCATCTGGTCCTGGTGACTTATTACTATTTAGTTAATCAATTTGTTCCAAAACCTCCTCTACTGACACCTCAAGCTGGGACAGTTCCTCAAATTTGCAAAGTTTGGAAATCTCCCTCACATCCTCAGCCATGAAGACTGATGCAAAGAATTCATTTAGTTTCTCCACAATTGCCTTATCTCTCTTGAGTGCTCCTTTAGCATCTCAATCGTCCAGTGGCCCCATTGGTTGTTCAGCAGGCTTCCCTGCTTCTGATGTACTTAAACATTTTTTGCTGTTACTTTTTGAGTCTTTGGCTAGCTGTTCTTCAAATTCTTTTTTGGCCTTCCTAATTATATTTTTATACTTCATTTGCCAGAGTTTATGCTCCTTTCTATTTTCCTCATTAGGATTTAACTTCCACTTTTTAAAAGATGTCTTTTTGCCTCTAACTGCTTCTTTTACTTTTGTTGTTTAGCCAGAATGGCACTTTATGGGTCCTCTTACTATGTTTTTAAATTTGGGATATACATTTAAATTGAGTCTCTCTTATGGTGTCTTTAAAAAGTTTCCATGCAGCTTGCAGGGATTTCACTTTTGGCACTGTACCTTTACATTTCTGTTTAACTAATGGCCTCATTTTTGTGTAGGTTCCCTTTCTGAAATTAATTGCTACCATGGTGGGCTGCTTTGGTGTTCCCCCTCCCCCCAGAGATGCTATATTTTATTATGTAGAGTCACTATTACCAAGTGGGTCAGCTATATTCACCTCTTGGACCAGATCCTGTGTTCTACTTAAGCCTAAATCAAGAATTGCCTCTCTTCTTGTGGGTTCCAAGACTATCTGCTCCAAGAAGCAGTCATTTAAGGTGTCATGAAACTTTATCTCTGCATCCCATCCTGAGGTTACATGTACCCAGTCAATATGGGAATAGTTGATATCCCCCATTATTATTGATTTTTTTATGTTTATAATCTCTTTAATCTCCCTTGTGTGTGCAGCCATGTTTGTGAGGCTAATGTGTGAGGCTAACTTGCACTGTGTTAAAAAAAAAAAAAAAAACCCTCCACCAGGATCACACCCAAAGTTCTTAATTCTTACTTAATCTTTTTTCCCAACGGCATTCATGAGAAAAAGCATTGTCTGCTGCTAGACACTGAAAGATAAATAGAAGGCCAAGATGTTCTGCATTTGACTTCTGTTTATAAAAGTTATTTGGGAAGCTGCTTTCGTAAGCCTTTTTGTGCTAATGATTCTTAAAGTGTGAGACTAATAGCATTGATTAAGTCAGTCCTACTGTAGCCAGGTGCTCAAGCTTCCAAGTAGTTTTTCAGATACCTTTTCGCCTTGGCCTGCAGTTGCCCATAGACACTAGTCATGGACCTCTCTCATACAGGAATGAGAAGCATACCAAACTGTGACTTGGTTTTGTGACGTATGGACTAGGAGCTACTCAAAGCCTACTTTCACAAATCATCTAAATTCAAATTGAACCCAGTAGCTTCAGAGTGAAAGGCTCATTCATTATTGTCTTGTGCTAAGCAGCAGGGTGGTATTCCCAGGCAGCAAAATATGAAATACCCCCTTAAAGTTATGTGAGCATAAGCTTTCATGAGCTACAGCTCGATGAAGTGAGCTGTAGCTCATGAAAGCTTATGCTCAAATAAATTTGTTAGTCTCTAAGGTGCCACAAGTCCTCCTTTTCTTTTTGCAGATACAGACTAACATGGCTGCTACCCTGAAACCCTTAAAGTTGGTACGCTAACATCAGTGTCAGAACAGCCATCTGGGGAAGAAATCAGAAGGTCCAGATCCAAAGAGATAGTACATTATGAAAGAGTCATATGACCTTAAACTCAAGAGAACCTCATCTCTACACTTAATGGAATTTAGAAAGTAACCCATATTGTTTTGAACAAAATATATATAATTTTTGGAAGCGATACAGTATTGAATACTGAGCACTGTGCTTTCACCGTGTGACTGCATTACTGTACTGGATTTGTTCCTCCACTAAGCCCAAAGTATGCTGAATGCAATGCTATTATTATCATTATTAAAAATCAGAAAACATAATGGGGTTCTTGGAACTCACCCCTCTGGGTATTTCCAGCCATAGGTTTTGATCTAATGTGCAGACCTAAAATGTGAAGGATGGATTTTAAAAAATAGCATGTAACACTTTTTTTTTCAGATCACAGTGAGGTCACATAAACAGCTTTTCAAACATCAGAGCTACTCTTTAACAATCCACTTCTTGTGTGCGAGATTGCAGGGAGAAGAGAGTAAATTGTAACTCTACAGATAAAATGGGCAGTGTAAAAAACTAAGATTCTAATCTCACTTAACACCACTGTAAAACTGGTGGAATGAGTCAGAATCAGACCCAAGAAATTAATGAGTTACTGATGCTTATTTTCATTAGTTTGGGCAATTTTATCTTGCAAAAGTGTTTTAGTGGTAGTGAGAAATTGTGATCAATTCCTTTAAACTGATCATAAATGTAAACTGCAGTCAGTATTTATCTTTTAGTTAAAAGCAAATTGCCTTTGATCAGACCTCATGTCATTCTGAGTCAGCAGTCACTCCTTATTCTTAACAGATTACTCTTTAATTCTCTTTCCTGCAGTACGATATCGTTGGACATTCAGGAGATGGCTTCAACCTTGCATTGGTTGGGTGTGACAAAGTTCCCAAGAATAATAAACAAAGATTACAGATTATTAAGGTAAATCCTGTTAATAAATAGCTCTGGATAATCAAGGATTCTAAAATGCTGAGGATAAGTTCCTACAGGTCACAGAATACAAAAAGTAAAGAGAGGGAAGTTGCTGGAAGGGAGGCAAAGGAGGGATACGAGGAGTCATGTATGTAAAAACGAAGCTGGGGAAAAAACTTTTCGACTTTAAAAAACCTGTGCTATAGTAATAGAATAAGGATGCATCTCTTTGGGATCTATGTCCTAAACAGTCCATTAATGATTACAGGAAGTTCCATACACACTGATCAGTTGGTACAGCTATAATGGAAAGCTCTCTGTTAATAAAAATATTATTGTTAACATGTAGCCACTGATGAGTGAAACTCTGGGGGTGATCCTTAATATTTGTTTGTACAGTGCTTGGAAGCCGTAAAGTGCTGTAATAGCAGTAAGAGTATGTAAACTCCTAGATTGAAAAGGTGTTAAACCATCATTGCGAAGCAAACATGTACTGTCAATGTAATTAGGAAACCTTTGCTGCATCAAAGCAGCAGAAAATCTGAATATAACATAGAATTGAACTAATTAACAGAATGGCACTGTGGAACTGTATATTTTGTTTTCTAAATCAGTGTGTCTCTTATGAAGGGTTTTGTTTTGTTTGTTTTTTTCCCCCAGAAATAGGCAGTTTTATTAGACTAGGAGAACTGGGTTTTCCATTGACCAAACTCCCTAGTTTTTGTATAGGAAATGTCCTCCATATTCTCCATTGCAGAATTACACATTTCTCTCTTGTTTTGTAAACCATACGTTTAAATAATTTTAAAGTCTATATTGTCACCATGAGCGGGACTGGATTAACCAATGTTCACTTGTGGCACTTTCACAGAGCCCCACTGAAAGAGGTCCCTGACCACCAAACAAAAACAAAATTGGGTGTTGCAGCCACCTTGTGCACCAGATCACAATGTCACTCACTCAGATTTGGGGCAGACACTCCTCTGTTGTGATGGAGGAATGGCTGGGCCAGACCTGAGCAGTTCGGGGCCGTGTGCACGTGGGCCGGGAAAGGGGAGGGAGCAGATCTGGGAGACTGGGATTGAGAGGAGCTGCCCTCGCCTGGAATGGGAGCATTGAGTCGGAGGGCAGTGGTGAGGAGCTGGGGAGAGTTGTTGGTGGGCTATGGCGTAAGTGAAAAATTTTGGGGCCTGCGGAGTGGGATGCATGTTGGGGCTGCTGGGATGTGTGGGGGTTGCTGTCAGGATAAGTGGGGGGTGGTGAAGGGTTGTAGGTATAGGATAGGAGGGGCATTCAGGGGTCTGTGTGTGGGGTGGAGAGAGGGGCATTCTGCGTTTTGTGGCGGGGGGTGGCATATATGGGATGAAAGCACTTTAAGAAAGGTGGGGGGCCCCAATTTCCACAGTGTATAGGGCCACAAAATTCTTTAATCTGATCATGAGTCTTATATTTGGCAATAACACTTCATTCTGAAGTCCATTAGTTTAATATACATTATGAACAGATGGGATTTGGTCAAGGTATTCTCCCTCAGATCTATAGCAATGGGGAAACAATCTCCAGCCTACCATAGTGTTTTATTTCTTCACTCTCTAGTTCTGAAAGCCAAACTCCCACTGTGTGATTTTTCCAGTTCTGACATTGCAAATTGGATTTTAAGAATTTATGTTTGTATTGAGTGAAATGAATCCTAAAATGCTGCATATTCTCTAAAATCTGGAGCAGGATGCACATTAATAAATGTGTTTCACTTAATATGGCTTAGAAGAATGTTTGCTCCCTTTCATACCAACTAAAATGTGTGTTTTATTTGGAATAGTTCTCTCTATACATTTCCTTTTGGTTTTGTTGTGTACCCAGATAATGCACGCCCATGCTCAATTCTGTATGAGCGGAGACCATACTCTGGAAGGGACGGAGCATGCTGTTCGTGAAATTGCTAAAGAAGAGGCTGATGAATATTTTGTCATAGTTTTAAGCGATGCAAATCTTGAACGATATGGTATCCCACCAGCAAGATTTGCCCAAACATTGACCATCAACCCTCAAGTTAATGCTTTTGCCATATTCATAGGATCCTTAGGAGACCAGGCAGACAGGTAAATATTATTGCTGCTAGTCCCTGAAAAATACAGTGATTTGCCTTTTTCATGACTCTAAAGAGTGCTTTCAGAAAAAAGTATGTAGGTGCAATGACCAAGCAATAGTGTTCTGCTCTAAGTTACAGGTCAGTAAGATTTTATTCTTGTCCCATGTTGTTTGATGAGCAGTGGTGGCAGCATAGGCCTTATGCTACTTAACAGCAACTTTTTCCAGCCAAAAAGAAAAGGAGTACTTGTGGCACCTTAGACTCCTTTTCTTTTTGCGAATACAGACTAACACGGCTGCTACTCTTTTTCCAGACAATTCAAGACATTAGTGGCATCAAAAGGGTATCCATTCAGTTCTCTGGCTCCGAGACAGTGGCTTTCAAAGGCATAAATCCAGTACGGAATTAAGGTTTTGGCCACAAATCAGCACCCGAGGACTCTTTCCTAATGAGGGAGTTAAAAATACATGTATATAGTCTAACAACTAACTATATTTCTGAGATTATATATAGACATACACACACACATATATATACATATAGCCTATATCATAACTAGGGCCCTAACAAATTCACGGTCTATTATGGTCAATTTCATGGTCATAGGATTTTTAAAATTGTAAATTTCATTAATTCAGCTTTTAAAGTCTGAAATTTCATGGTAGGCGTCCTGACCCAAAAGGGAGTTGTGCGGGGGTCGCAAGGTTATTGTAGAGGGGGTCGCGGTACTGCTACCCTTTCTTCTGTGCTGCTGCTGGCGGTGGCGCTGCCTTCAGAGCTGGGTAGCTGGAGAGCGGCAGCTCCAGGCCAGGATCCCAGCTTTAAAGGCAGAGCCACCACCAGCAGCAGTACAGAAGTAAGGGTGGCATGGTATGGTATTGCCACCCTTACGTCTGCATTGCTGCTGGCAGGGCACTGCCTTCAGAGCTGGGCACTTGGCCAACAGCTGCCACTCTCCAGCTGCCCAGCTCTGAAGCAGTGCAGAAGTTAAGGGTGGCAATACCCCTATCCCCCTAAAATAACCTTGCGACCCCCCAGCAACTCTCTTTTGGGTCAGGATCCCCAATTTGAGAAACGCTGGTCTGGCCTGTGCAATCTGTATAGTATAGGGTAAAAGCACACAAAAGACCAGATTTCATGGTGGGAAACCAGCTATCACAGTCCGTGACATGTTTTTCATGCCTGGGAATTTGGTGGGGCCCTAGTCATAGCTTGAGATGGTACAGGGGAGACAGAGAACTTTTATACAAACCAACCTTCTGCATCTGCTGCCCAGTCACCAGTACATACAATTCAAAGCTATTATCTCTATCATAAACATGTGCCAGTTACTACTAATGTTAAAGGGCCAATTCTGCTTTAAAAAAAAAAAGTCACTGACTGAAAGGGTGGTAGGATCAAGCCGAGAAGGAGTTAGGCCACAGCATATGGTATAATTTTAAAAGGTTTGGAACATGCAGCTGCACAGTGGTTGCTGTTCACTGAATTTCTGCAGGTTCCATCAATCTATTGTTTGTGTTCCCCATAATGAGCTCCTATTCTGAAATATTATTGGAGATTGAGTTTTATTTTTCTGACTGGAAAAATGGGTTCATCATTCACATTCATCCATGAGGAAAAGAGGTTATCAATTTGACCAGTTTACTAGATATGGAATATATATATATGACACGGTATCACTGAAATACAACTGCATATATATGCATAGTTAAGCAAAGCTTTCCTTCAAAATATAATTTTGGGTGGGAAGGCAGGAGGGGAGTTATTTTTATTCATTTTTCTTTCCACATGGCTTATATTTTCATTTCAAATGGGAGATCTCTGGGATTGAGTTATAGGCTATAGGGAAATGATAGTGGGACACAAATATAAATTAAAACTTGTTTTAAAAAATCAGTGAAACAGTATACACCAAAACTGCTGATTAAATGTTAGTGATGTGAATTTTGTAATGTACATCTTGTGTACTATTAAAAGCTTTGAATAAAAATGTACAAGGCTGACTATCTTAGGCCTTGGGCTAGCAGCTGTAGAAAAACATGAATTCATTTTAACCTATTGTAAGCTAGAAGCTGAAGTATCAACAGCACATTTATAGCCAATATATAAAACTTCAGATAAAATCAGTAGTTTTTGTGGGGTGGAGTTAAAGTTTCCCAAACACTTTGCCAGGTTAGTACAGTAACATTTTTAAATGAACTAAATGATCCCCCTCAGAGAGTGAGTTTTTAGTTGTTTCTAGAAGATCACTGTGCTAATACCTTGTTTGGTCACTGGTACCTTAATCTCAGCAGAGATTTTCACACACCAGAAACAGTGACAATAACAAAGGAATGGAAATCTGTAGAAACAGGTCAGTTGTCTTGCTGAAAAGACCTCTGTGACATAACCCCTTTCAGTGTTTCCTTGCACTGTTGCTTTCCTAAGTTTTTAATTGCATAGTGCAGCAGTGTGAATGGTATGTATCAGAAGGGATTCAAAAGTAAAAACATCCTTTCTTAAGGAACTCTCAGGACTCTTTGGTTTGCGGTCAGAAACATAATTTGCAATGGTAATTCTTTTTTTCCCCCATTCTGATCCCTAGGCTGCAGAAGATGCTACCAGCAGGCCGGTCTTTTATTGCCCTGGATACCAAGCAGATCCCCCAAATCTTGCAGCAGATCTTTACATCCACCATGTTGTCCAGTGCCTAAGAAGTTCCTGTTACTATTAAATAATTACACAATGTAACAAACACAATTCAGAAACAAGCTGCCTGGTGAAAGACAAAATCAGCTCCTGTTGAAGATAAGAACTATAAAACTGATCAATATAATTTTCATATTGAAATATTACAGTCCCTTAATCAAAATACCAAAAATAACACTGTGTAGCTTAGATTTTTGGTGAAATCGTACAGCATAGCCATCAAGTGACTTAAAGTTCTGCATTCAGAGGGGTAAGAGAGTTCAAGGGGGTTGATGTAGTGCACAAAATATCTGTGACAAATGAACAGAGGGACAGATAACAGATCGTTTGTGACCATTCTGGCTGATATATTGCCAGCAGCTCTTTGGGACAGCATCATTTTACTCAATTTTATTATCAGTGTTTCATGGGGTTGAATACCAAGTTATACAGCAATGTGCAAGTCGGACACAGCTAATCTGCTCCACTGTTGTGTGTGCTGTGTTCAGAATTAGAAATGCAAGTAACTGCACATTCGAACAAGACTGCTTATCCTGATCTGCATCTGACCTTTGCTATTGGATGTCAGGAACAATAGAATGGTGTGGAAGCTCGGAACATTGCAGTATAAACATACATTATTGGATCTGGCGCACAGCTCAGAGTAGCAAAAATCCCTAGAAAAAAGTTAAATTATTTTTTCCCGGAAAGACAGAGTTAAAGGGGTCTAAGACTCATCTATGAACATTTCAAAAGGGTGCACCACCATGACTTTGTCACTGCATGGTAGCAGATGATGACGTCTAGTTTCTCTGTTGCCAGGACTCCTAGGAAAGGGCCTCTTCCCCCAGAGGCTGGATGTGCTCATGGTTTTATTACATTTTGCTTCCACTTCAAGAGCTCTTTGCATGTTCTGTTTTGGTTTCTAAAATGTGGAGCTGGAGGGCAGATCTGTGCGTCAGAAAAACACTTTTAATAAAGAAGAAAATAAGTAAAAAGGAAAAATAGATCAAGAGAGTAAAAGTATGTGGTTTTCATTTTGGTAGGAAATCTGTGTTTGGGGGTCTTCTTTTAATGCAGAACATTCTCACTCTGCATCTTTTCTATTGTAAATATGTTCCTCCCATTTCCACATTCTCAAACAGGAACTCTTGCTTTAGAATTAAATTGGTTGAAGTTTGTACAGCACTTTGAAGATGAAAATCCCTATATATGGGCTAACTAATAGTACTTTTCCAATCACTGTGCTTCAGGAACACTGGAATACTTAATAAATTGAATTCACTACCCTACCGCAAGTAACTGTTAACTCTCATCACCACCAATAAAAAGACACTTGCCCCATGGTTGATTATTATAAAGAGATGAAAGATGCAAGAAAGAGCACTGTCTCCAATCATGCTTAGAAGTTGTGGTACTTCACTGCAAAAATGAGTTTCCTAATTCCTACAAGATTTCTAGCTACATTAAAGATGCTGTTTGGGAGGGATGAGGGGTGATGAGAGAGAATCTGTTTGTTCCTTCATTTCTACAAAACCATCACAGTTTTTAAATGTACCATAATGCATTTTTGCTAGTCTTGCCATTTTCCACCATGTCAGCCCCACAGCAGCATTATGGACCCAATCCTGTAAGATGATGAGAACCCTCAACTTCCATTCAAGTACAAAGGCAGTCAAGGGTGCTCAGCAACTCAAAGACTGAGGCATTCTGGGAGCTAGGTGTCTAAGTGCCAGGTGTGGCTCTACTGCAATGCACAAACCTCCTGCCTAACTCGGTAAGTGCCTAAACTCGCTCAGCACCTAACATTTCAGGGGAAAAGTTCCCTAGGCCCCTCTGTTTCTATCTCTGGGCATGCGGTCAAACACTGATTTCCTGCCCAAGTCCCAAAGCAAGTCACAAACCAGGGAAGACTGGTATTCAGCCGTCTAAATCACATGTGGGGTCCGCTACTGTAAGAGTGCTCAAATGTCCCACTCAAAACCCAGCCGGAGGAGGCAGTGGGCATGGTTCCCACTTTATAACTTTTAGCCCATTGGTTAGAGCACTCACCTGGGATGTGGAAAAGCCAAATTAAATTGCCCCCCTGCCAGATACCTAATACCATAGCAGTAAGTCTTTCCCCAGTATTGTGAAGTAGTTGTTCAAACTAAACTCCACAAATAAACCTAATTCAAAAAGAGTTTAAAAACTGGCCAGGCACTCAAAGCAACACCCAGCTGGACTGTCTTATGCTTCTTGGGGAGAAGAGATCACTGGGACACTACTCTGTGACTGGATTAAAAAACAAATCACACAGTTGCTGCCTGCACATGTCAAAATATGATTATATAAGCTTCTCAGACCTATAAATACATTCATTGTATTTATAACAGCCCCCTAAGTATAATAGTGCTAAATGGAATTATTACTCCTTAGCAGTCAACTTTTTGCAATTTCTCAAAATAAACTCTACTTTTATCCTTAAAGATTCTTACAGTTAGGAAAATACTTTTCCCTTTTAAATTAACTAAAGATTTTTATCATACTTACTTTACTGTAGACCAGTGCTACTCAAAGTGGTGGTCCGCGGACCGGTGCTGGTCCGCAAGCCATCAGCTGCTGGTCTGCGCACACATTGGGGAAAAAGATTGCCAGTCCCCCACATCAGCTAGCTTGAGAAGCACTGCTGTAGACCACTTGATTGTACAGATCCATCCCTGGTGTAACTCTGTTTACTTCAGTGACCTCATTAACTTTGCAATAGAGATTAATGGACTCCAATTTCTTTTGGGGACACAGTAGAGTAGTTTAGATTAAATTTTGAACTTACATTTTAAAAAGGAGACTGACAAGGATAAATATGTTTCCAAAAAGTATAGCGCACATCACCTCAGATTATTAAAAATGTTCAAAATCTAGTGTACTAGTTATTTATGCTGTTTAATTATGTGCAGTTCTTTCACAGTTCTGGCACAATGAAAATATTTGTTTTATTTTGTTTCCATCCAGTGTCTATTCAATTTTATTTTCAGATTCCATGTACTAACAACATGCTGCATCAGTTTCAACTCAAACACTTCAAGAGAATTTTTTAAAAAGCATCTTCTGGTGGAATTTAAGACAGCCCCCCTCCCGCCTCACCGCCTCCCACCTCAAACCATTAAATGATTTCAGTTGGTTCTGGAAGGGTCTTTACTTATGTGTCTCACTTCTGGGACATAGTTGACCTGACAGTGTCCCTTTACATTGTTATAATATGAGAAATTCCATCTGGACTCTCTATATCTCACCTGCTTTAATATCCATCACTCTGGCATTGAGAAATCAAAATAGCAGCTGTTCTTTCCCTTCCTCTAGAATCTACAAAAAAAAAAATTCTGCTGCTCAGCCAGTTAATAGAAGAATTTAGCAAACTCACACTGGTCTTCTGTGTCCTTAAGTCATGACAGAGCTTTCAAATATGCATTTAATTAAAACAATTTTGAGAAACATCTTGATTAGCTGTTCACTTCAGCACTGCCTGTTTAGCATTCCAGAGTCCACCAAAATACATGTACCAATGATCCCCTTAAATTGCCATTTGATTTAATAGGACTTACTGTATCTTAAAAGGACATCTGACTTCTCCTTTTCTCACTGTTAATTATACCATCTTAGGAGTTTGAAATCTATTATTTACTGAACTGCCATTGCTTCGTTGCATGGATATTGTTTGTTATTGTAGGGTTCTGATTTACTGCAACTGATGTGTTATTAGCATCCTTGCTTAAGTAATCTTAACTACCTCTAATAATGCAATTTTTAATTGGTTTTCATTAAAATCATTAAATGATTGTGTGTATAAAGTGTAATCGTACTGACTGTTGTTTTTCATTTCAAGCAGCATGAGACACTTCGATGTATTTATTACCATCAGGATTATGATGCATACTGCAGCAAATGGTATAAATAGAAGACAGAATTCATTCTGTTGGAATGTGAAAAGTGCATTAGACAAGCACATTTAAAAACTTAAAGCAGCCTTGTATCATTACTTGTAAAATGCCCTGTATTAGTATAAAGCGCCTAAATAAAAGTGTGAAAAGATTAAGAGCAGGTTGCTAATCCTTGACACTGACTCCAGCAGTGTTGTTGTAGCGGTGCTGGTCACAGGATATTAGTGAGACAAGGTGGGTGAGGTCATATCTTTTATTGGACCAACTTCTGTGGGTAAGAGAGACAAGCTTTTCTTCAGCTCTGTGTAAGCACGAAAGCTTGTCTCTCTCACCCACAGAAGTTGGTCCAATAAAAGATATTACCTCACCAACCTTGTCTCATTGACCCAATCAGTCATTCAGTTACATATTTTGAAGTTTGTCGTTACAATCTATCATCTTTAGTTTAGTTTCCTTTGCAGACATGTCTGGAAATCATTATGTATGTAATGCTATAGCTCAGAGTCTTCCTTTGTAAAGTTTTAATTTCTTAATTTAATACACTGATGTAACAAAAATCAATGGAAAGACAAACATAAAACAGGAGCAGTGCTATTGGTGAGTAGCGAGGACCTCAGAAGAAATGGTTGTAGGGAATAATCTTGGCTCAAGTGATCATGAGCTAATTCAGTTCAAACTGAACGAAAGGATTAACAAAAATAAATCTGCAACTAGAGTTTTTGATTTCAAAAGGGCTGACTTTCAAAAATTAAGGAAATTAGTTAGGGAAGTGGATTGGACTGAAGAATTTATGGATCTAAAGTTAGAGGAGGCCTGGGATTACTTTAAATCAAAGCGCAGAAGCTATCGGAAGCCTGTATCCCAAGAAAGGGGAAAAAATTCATAGGCAGGAGTTGTAGACCAAGCTGGATGAGCAAGCATCTTAGAGAGGTGATTAAGAAGAAGCAGAAAGCATACAGGGAGTGGAAGATGGGAGGGATCAGCAAGGAAAGCTACCTAATTGAGGTCAGAACATGTAGGGATCAAGTGAGACAGGCTAAAAGTCGAGTAGAATTGGACCTTGCAAAGCGAATTAAAACCAATAGTAAAAGGTTCTATAGCCATATAAATAAGAAGAAAACTAAGAAAGAAGAAGTGGGGCCGCTAAACACTGAGGATGGAGTGGAGGTTAAAGATAATCTAGGCATGGCCCAATATCTAAACAAATACTTTGCCTCAGTCTTTAATAAGGCTAAAGAGGATCTTAGGGATAATGGTAGCATGACAAATGGGAATGAGGATATGGAGGTAGATATTACCATATCTGAGGTAGAAGCGAAACTCAAACAGCTTAATGGGACTAAATGGCACCTGAAATTGCAAGTCCATTAGCAAGAATTTTTAATGAATCTGTAAACTCAGGGGTTGTACCGAATGATTGGAGAATTGCTAATATAGTTCCTATTTTTAAGAAAGGGAAAAAAAGTGATCCATTCATGAAAGGATAGGCAACATTTCTCACTTTCAGTCTCTGCCCAAATTATTATAAGAAGGGCACTCGTGGCATTCAAGTGTTTTTACAGCTGAACAGACATTTTCCATTAAGCGTTTAAGTTGAAATTCACTCAGTGTGGCCTTTCCAAGTCCCTAGTCACCACACAAACTCTGTTGGAGTCTTTAAGCTTCCAGGGACACTATGCACTGTAGTGTATCTCCCCATTAATAAGGAAGGAGGAATATAGACACAGTTGCCAAGTCTATCCTATGAAATGCAGAGTGCCCTCAGGTGCCAGAAAAATCAATGGGACTTTAACACCTTGTAGGTCCATGCTGTTAAGGAATGATAGTTTAAAAAAAAAATCTATAAGCAAATCTCTTAATGACAGGTTTCAGAGTAGCAGCCGTGTTAGTCTGTATTCGCAAAAAGAAAAAGAGTACTTGTGGCCCCTTAGAGACTAACAAATTTATTTGAGCATAAGCTTTCGTGAGCAACAGCTCACTTTGCATCCGATGAAGTGAGCTGTAGCTCACGAAAGCTTATGCTCAAATAAATTTGTTAGTCTCTAAGGTGCCACTAGTACTCCTTTTCTTTTTGCAAATCTCTTAAGTGACTAAACACTATTCACTGAGAATGTTGCCTGCCCTTTCTATTCCTACAGAACAATGTGTGCTTGTTTATTTAAAATGGTTTAAACCCTATTAAACAAAGATTCCCCTAGAAAAACCGCTTGCAAAGCAAACTCAACTGGAGAAGGACTGAAGAGCTTTTGGGAGCCAAGGAATAGTCTGAATCTTAACCTTTAAACAGAGAGAGTGTTCTCCTTGCCACTCATACAATGATTCATATACAGATTATTTTCGAATGCCAATGTTGCATAACTGCTAAGTAAGGTTTCAGAGTAGCAGCCGTGTTAGTCTGTATTCGCAAAAAGAAAAGGAGTACTTGTGGCACCTTAGAGACTAACAAATTTATTAGAGCATAAGCTTTCGTGAACTACAGCTCACTTCATCGGATGCATTTGGTGGAAAAAAAATAAACAAACAAAAAAAACTTTTTTTTTCCACCAAATGCATCCAATGAAGTGAGCTGTAGCTCACGAAAGCTTATGCTCTAATAAATTTGTTAGTCTCTAAGGTGCCACAAGTACTCCTATTCTTTTTGCGAACTGCTAAGTAAGTAACCCAAATTTTACATGTGGTATTTTTCTGGCTAGTGTGCACATTGCTATGAAATGAAGCAGTGTTATGTTCTGATAGTAGAAGTGTTATTACTTGGATTAACAATACATATAGCCTTTAAAGTGAAAAGAACCATAGTTCACATAATTATCTAAATGAACAAGCAACAATTTATCTAATTTAAAAGATATGCTTTTAAAAATGACCCCATTCTCATCTTTTATTTCTCACTGGTTAACTTTTCTGAGTTGAGTTCACATTCTCTTTCATATACAAGTTAGATCAGTTTTCTTTCTGAGGCCCCACCATGTCCTATTAAAAACTCCACAGCCCCCTTGTGCCACAACAACTTTTTCTGCATATAAAAGCAAGGACCAGCGTTAGGGGGTAGCAAGCAGGGGAACTGCACAAAGCCCCATGCCATAGGGGGCCCCATGAAGCTAAGTTGCTCAGGTTTCAGCTTCAGCCTTGGGTGGAAGGGCTCAGGCCTCTGGGCTTCAACCCCATGCAGTGGGACTTTGGCTTTCTGCCCTGGGTCCCAGCAAGTCTAATACTGGTCCTGCTTGGTGGACCCCCTGAAACCTGCTTGCAGCCCCATAGAGGGCCCCAGACCCCTGGTTGAGAACCACTGGTTTAGATCAGATGATCACATAAGTGGGCTTGAAAAGGAGACCAGCTGTGACACTGAATATTCTGAGTTAACTTTTCAAAAGCAGCTAAAGGAGTTATGCTCTTTCACCGACTTTCAAAGAGCCTTTGGAAATTCCAGACGAAACCAAAAGATGTTATAATGTCAAAACTATTTTACAATCAGATTCTACAACCAAGCTAAGAAAGATAGATTTAAAATATATGAACTTTGGCTTTCTGAACTTTATATACAATTTTTCATTTTGACACAACATGCAAGCCTGTGAAGAGCTTTCTAGTTATCAATCACATTTTGTTTCAATATTGTGCACAACATTCTCATGGTGTAACTCTGCTACAGGTATTTTCTGCAGCCCAGCATCTCCCACAAGTCTGATACGGCAGGGCTGCTCCCCTCTACTCTGCAATTCCCAGAGGCTGTTCAAAGTTGCAGCATAGTGTATGCTGACCTTTTCTCCTTTTCCTGCTTGCCAACAGGTCTCCTGCCTCTGCGATAGCAATCAAGTGTTGTTTCATTTACATCTATCCCTTCCTGTTATCTTTATTTTTTATCGCCATTTCTGTGCAGTAACGAGCCTTTTTTCTTTTATCTTACTCCTCCTTCAGGAGCTGTGCAGCAGTGTTGTACTGCCCCCAGAACCTCTAATGCAGCTCCTTCCTCCTGATCTCCTCTGCCCCATTACAGACATGACAGAGCCACTGTGCAAGCACTGGGCTAAGTACAAATGGGGCTCTAGATGTGAGACAGCTTTCCCAGGAGCAGCTTGCTCCCACCCAGCTAACCCTCTTGCTGCTAGGGCATGAGGCTCTAGGTCAGATAGGCATGTTGGGGCCCCTATCCCCTCCAAGTAGCCATGATTGCCACAGAAAAAGACCAAGGGCAGAACAGAGACTCTGAGGACAACCACTACATCCAGATAAGCCAGGAGTAAATCCTGGGGTGACACAGGACCGTAGACATAAGTCTCCTGCATGGTTACCAGTCCTCTTACTTTCCCCCGCCCCACCCCCACCAAGTCTGGAAATAGGTCTCAGGTAGCCATAGGAGAGAAGCTGGGCTTATATCCAGCCCCCCTTCCTCCCAAAACAAGCCAGAGAACTCTGATTATGAGACCCCCACACACACTCTGGAGAAATTAGACCCTGAAGTGGAGGACTTCCAGGGAGAAATTTCTAGAGGGCTCTGCACAAAAGAAAGCTGCAAACAACTGTGTGCCAAAAAAGTCCAAAAAGAATAAAGAGGGGAAGGAAAAGTACATACGAAATCCAGAAGATACTCCGCTTCTGATGCAGACTCCTCCTCTGCCAAGGAAGGCGAGCTTTCGGGATCTGAATCTGTGCAGAGGAGAAAACAATTGTTGCAGTTTTTCCAAAATCTGAGTGCAAAAAGGTGGTGGCCACAACACAGATTCAATCTGAGTAGGCCCCTGAAGATAAGCCTCAAAGCAAATACTCTCACTCCAGAGCCATCCCTGAGACAGCGATGCCCCTGTACTCCTCCTTCGAGGACGTAATCAGGGAAGAATGGGAAAAGTCTGGCACAGGTAAACTTAGCAGCAAGCATGAGGTTAGGTTCTACAAGTTGCAAGACCCGAAGAATGTTCTTACTGAAGTCCCAAAGATTGATGCAGCAGCAGTGTCCTGAGCTAGAGACATGGTTGTTCCTTCAGAAGAGGAATTCTTCCCTAAAGGACCTAACAGGAGAATGGAAGCCACCCTTAGAAGGGATGTTGAAGCTTCCTCGATCGCCCTCAGAGCATCCCTGTCAGCCACGTGCTTTGTGAGAACAACACAATGCTGGCTGGTGGACTTCAGGGCCCAACGGACAGAAACCACCCCGACATTGGCGCTGCACTTAGGAAAGATTCCCTGGCAGCTGCATTTCTGGCTGAGGCCTTGCTGAACACAATGAGATTCTCAGCCAGGGTCATGGCATCCAGTGCAGCAGCCAGGAGCCTCTGCTCTGGGAAAGGTTTCAGAGTAGCAGCCGTGTTAGTCTGTATTCTCAAAAAGAAAAGGAGTACTTGTGGCACCTTAGAGACTAACAAATTTATTTGAGCATAAGCTTTCGTGAGCTACAGATCACTCTCACTCCAAGCATGTCCTATGGTTCTCCAAGTTCACAGGATCTCTCCCCTTTGGAGAAAAGCTGGACAGGATAGTGGCAGAAAATGCTGCAAAAATCAAAGCAGGCCTTCCCCTTTCTGCCACGTGTTCTATGAAGGGCGTACAAGCCCACTTTCAGGCAGAGAAGCTCGTTTCGCCCCTCCTCCTCACAGATGTATCAGAGGAAGGAAACCCGAAATGACAATAGTAAGTGGACACAGTGAATGGACATAGACACCTCGATGATGAAAGTCTGTCCATCGCTGAGAGTGCACAAGGCCAGCCATGGCTCAGTGTCTTCAGCTATTGGGCCTTCTTGTGTTGTGCCTAAGGATCACTCCATGGGCAAGATCGCACATCACATGTCTCCAGGCCTTCCTGCTCAAAATATGGAACTGCTCCCCAGAGTGCATGAAAGATTATGTGCTGGTCCCAAATCAAGTGCATGATTCCCTAAAATTGACAGTTTCAGGCAACATCTGCAAGGATCACTCCCTATGCCTTCCAGATCCTCTGGTTCTCACAACCAGCACTTGCCTGATGGTTGGGAAGTTCATTTAGGAACCCAAACTGCACAAGGACTCTGGAGCCATGGAGAGAGGAACCACAGCATCAGTCTCCAGAAGATGAGACCTGTCAAAGTAGCCTTTTGAAGGTTCCAGGCAATAATGTCCTGGTTCAGTTGGATAACACGACCATGATCACATACATAAACAACCAAGGAGGGACAAGGAGTCCAGTGCTACATGCAGAAGCAATGGAGAATGGAGTCTCTTCCTTCCCTAGAAGAGGAGCTAAACCAGAAGGCAAACTGGCTCAGCAGATGCAGACTCAACAACTTGGAGTGGTTTCTAAACCAGGAATATTTCAACCTGATCTTGCAGAGCTCCAGCTTTCCATCAGCTGACTTGTTTGAAAACCACAAGAACACAGAGTCCCAAATACTTCACCAGGGAAACAGATCCCAAGTCCATGGGAACAGATGCCCTGTCGCACAGATGGCCCCAAGGCCTGCTATATGCATTTTCACCCTTTTCATTCTTGGGGAAAGTGAGCCAGAAGATAAATGGAAGCAACAAGAAACAAGCAAGTTAACCTTATACTGCCTGAGGAGACCCTAGTTTTCTGAGTTGATATTGCTGAAGCTGGAACCAGTGTTGCAGCTACTGTTGGGACTGGACATCCTGTTCCAGGGTCCCTTTCTCCATCGTCTCCAGCTAACATCCTGGTTATTTAACGGGAAGCTCTAGCAACATCTGGCCTCTCTTCCAAAGTCATCAAAACTTTGCTGTCATCCAGGGGAGTCTCTGTGCTAAAAGCCTACTCCTCCAGCTGGGCCAAGTTCAGAGTATGGGGCCAGGAGCACGGTGTAGACCCTAGAGATCCAGGAATTCCAACTATTCTGGACTTCCTACAAGAAGGTGTGGATAAAGGTCTCCAGCCCAGTACCCCATAGCATTCCAGTATGTTAGCAGGATCCTTGGCAGAGAACCCTAAGAATCCAGGTTCCTCAAAAGAGTCAGACTGGCCAAGCCAGCAGCACAGCCATATGGGCATTGGCTAAATTCTTTATAAGATACTCTAAGGTTTTATACAGGGCTCTGCTCCAGGCCCCATATATGGGGTCCCAGCTGCCTCCCTACACCCAAGGGTCCTGGCTGCCAGCCCCACGCCTGAGAGTTCCAGCTGCCAACCTCAGCCTCGGCCCCCTTACCTCTTTCTGGGTCCCCGCCTCCCAGAGACACTTCCCTGCTCCTGGCCCCAGTTTGGGGGGGGGGTTGCAAACAGGGGCAAGGGGGCTGGCTTTCAGCACTCCCACTATTAAAAGTGTTCCAACCCCACTGGAAGACAGGACAAATTTTGAACATGATTCATTTAGCATTACTGTAGCCAAAAGGTTGAATTTTGTTAGGAGACAACAAATATTCCCAGGTTTGGGTACACCATATCTTGTGGGCTATTACTCAGGTGTAAAATAAGCTTTTGCTATACCATGTTCCTTGCTTTATATGGTGTGTTAGATTGTAAACTCTTCAGAACAGTGTGTGTCTTATGTTCTGCAAAATGCGGTGTACATCTATGACACTATAGAGATGCTTAATAATAAAACAAAGCTAGAAATCATGAAAAGTAATGTGTTTTCTATATTGCTCTGCATGCAGACTCTTCTAGCCATCTTTGAATGGTGCTAGACTATGTTTGATACAAAGCAAATTCATGAGGATATCAGGCTACACTTAAAAAGAAATCCAGAGAATTGAAGGGCCAGTTTCCTTTGAACAGAGAACCCAGCAACTTGCACCTTACAGACAGTAAGTTAAACATGGGGAAATCTCCCTGTTTCTCTAACTTGAGCTCTGTCTGTTTGGTATTTTTCCTTGTCATTTATAAACTTTGCACCATCATAGTTTGAAAACGGGGGGGGGAGTGTTTTCAGGGCTTATTCTTTCTTTTGCACACTAAAATATTTAGTTTAATGAAAATGGAGTCATTTCTATGTCACTTTTTAAATGGACTAACACAGCCTATGCAGGATTGTTTTTTAAACTGTCAATTTAGATAGACAGTAGAGGGGCACCAGGGATAAATTTGGCCCTAAGTGTTTATCAAGATAGAAGGAAGGATGAAGACCTAAGAATTTGAAGAGCTGGTTTCTATTCTTAGCCTTGCTACAAACTTCAAGTATGTGACTTTGGGCAAGTTATTTAATCTCTGTGCTCACCTGTAGCATGCAGATAATAAACTACTTCCCTACTCAGAAGGTTGTTGCAGCTAAATTAACTAAAGTTAGTTAATATCCTCAAATAAATACAAGTGTTTTGGATTAAGACGAATGTATCCTCTTAATAATAATGTATTGTTCCCCTAAAACAAGCACATACAATTCAGTGCTTCCTAGCACAACTCAAAATTTAGCAATCACTGTAATATTTTACTTAGAGTGGAAACTTTCATTCAGCTCCTCTCAATATGATGAACAATCCTTTTCTGCTTTGGACAGATATTAATCCCATTTTTGCCAGTGGTCTTTTCAGTTCAATGCATTTTATGGTAATTATCTTGACCATCTTAGTAAGCGACATGATAGAGTATTACAAGCAGACAGTGGTTTGTATAAAGTCCAAGGATAATATTTACTTGGTTGGGCAAATGTATTACACTATATAGGACAGGCCTGCAAACTTACTATAACTATATAGTACAGGCCTGCAAACGGGATGTACCATCTTTTTTTCCTATTATGAATTAATCCTGTCGGATGTGGTCTGAATATAGTATATAAACAGCTGTAATTCAAGCCTGGATTGGTTTCAGGCCATTAGGGCCATCTACAGAAGTTTCCTAATTGAGAATAATAATAGAATGAGGCTGGATTGTCCCTATATGGGGTACTGTATCATATAATATATGAATTGTATTTTTCCATATTTGAGTTATATTGGAGACTTCTCATAGCAGAGAGACGTCTTCATGTTTGAACAAGTGCCAAGCACAGTCAGCATTTAATAAATAAACTATAATAATAATGATGATGCTGAGGCATAGGCCACTAACCCAAACCCTTTTCCAACAATTTACACCCAACAGAAAAGGAAGAAAATACTTTCAGAGCTGAAAATTAGACTAGCCTGTCAGGTCTCATTTTGATTACTTTTCTCTTGGACTTTCCTGTATATTCAGATACTCCCTGCTCTACTTCTCCAGGTGTCTAGCCTTACTATACTTATACTCTCTGCAACAAAAAGCACAATGGAAAAACAAAACAGATACACTATGTAATAGGTATCTCTTTCTGGACCACACACCTCCAATCCACCTTATTCAATGTTTCTTAATGCCGTTCAGACTTTCAGTGTCATGATGCCAGGTGCTGAAGTCTGAATGGGAAACACAAAAAATCAAAGTCCTCTTTATCTGCTAACCAACCCCCACAATGAGAACTTTCCTCTTCTGCCCTGTGGGTAACTTCAGGCCTAACCTAAAGGGACCACCCTGAATAGGAAGGGAGTCAGTAGTTCAGGGCTTCACTTTAATCAGAACCAATTACACTTGCCAAATTGTGCATAATTACATGTGGAGAGTCTAGTTTAGGTATTTTTTGCTCCCTGACATGGCCTGAGTTGACTTAGCTCAGTACTAATATTTCACTTTCACTAAATGTAAGTGGAAAGACCAGGGCCTTCTGCACTTACTCTGTCAATAAGTTTGTATTTTTAAGTCCTCTTGACTATATTTATGTGTAAGCACATTATTAACTCTTCAGACTTGATTTGGTTAATAGACATGCATTGTGTTTAATGGAAGTCTTGAAGCTCTTGTGGTGGGCATATTAAAATGCCTAAGTGTGGCATATGGGGTGGGAAAGAGAGAAAGGACAAAGCAGCCAGCCTGGCTGTACAATTGTACGTAGACATCTTGGTGTTCTGAAGATACTATGAAGAGCAATGGCAAAATAGGCCCTAATCCCGCATTCTGATCCAGGGGGGACTCCTGCATTCATACAGGCTCATTGACTTCAGTAGGAATCTGCTCAGGCAGTAGGCAGAATGTATTAGATTGCTGCATAAGGGCCAGAGTTTGTAGGAACAGCAAAACCTCAAGATCTTTAGTGGGCCTTGTCTCACAGGTTTTCTAATTTTACTGATAAGAGTGAGGGTCAGCTGCTGTTTCCATAAAAGTCTCATTTCCCCCATGTTGGTGTCCCCTTGGGAGAAAATTGCCTTTGTTCCCACTACTGGAAAAAAATAGTTTTCAGCTGTCTCTGGGCTACACACTGCCTTTGGTTGGTGCTCAATGCAGTTACACCATAGATGGTCATGGTCATGCCGAAAAAGGGGAAGACAATTTTCTTCTGAAGTAGAGTGACCACCTCTGGGGCTGTTGACATGGCAACAAAAAAATTCTGGCTAGTAGAGCCATCAAGTGTCAGTGTCTGGCAAGTGTCTGCTCTGTCCAGAGGCCAGAAATAGACTGCTGAATCAGCAACCTCCATGGTAGAATCATAGACTATCAAGGTTGGAAGGGACCTCAGGAGGTCATCTAACCCAACCCCCTGCTCAAAGAAGGACCAATCTGTTCGACAGGTACTGTTGGAATAGCTGTTGTCATTTACTTATAACTAGTTCAGTGGTAACAAATTCTTCTGTGACAAGTTGGTTCCAAAAAGGGCTATTGTAAGGCACCAGCTTCATCCGTTGCCTTAGGTTTGCAGCTCAACACTGCAGAGTGGGAACCCCTACAGCTCAACTTTATAGGATGGTTTCTAAGGCAGCTCAAAGATGTCTATGCATTTTAAAAATATATTCCCTTATAAATAAGTATAACAGGTCAGAAGAGTAGGATTAAACATGAGATTAATTTAGTTATATTCACAAATGGCAACATGTTACACATACCCATGAAGCAAGAGTAGTCCGTATAAGATATTTAATGTTAGTACAGGAAAGCTATTTGAAAATCAAACTTACCTCTTAACATTATCTCAAGAACTGTGACAATAATTAAGTTCCTCAGTGCCCCTACATTTGCCCACTGGTAAGTGTACCTCAGACCAAGTAAAGCCTGCCCTCTCCCAGAACACCGTCCCTGGTCTGGTATTGGGGGGGAGTATAACTTCAGTGGGGCCTGCATGGCTACTTCTGATTCACATGCGAGTTGTCTCCTCTCACTTAATCTCTTGTGAATCAGAAGCAGCCATGCAGACTTCACTGAAGTTATCCTTGTATAAGAGGAAAGGAGAGTTGATGTACAGTGAATACGTCTGTGTGTGGATCCATGTGGGGTTAAGTTCTGTTGGCAATTACCATAGTGTAAATTTAGAGTAAATCCACCACAGGCAATGGATTTATTCTGAAGTTGCACCAGTGTTAGAGCAGATTTGGGTCCATAGGCCAAGATTTGGGGAGGAAGGGGGGCCCAGATCCACAAAGGCGCTTAGGTGCCTAACAGCAAACTCAGGTGTTTAAGTCCCAGTTTTAGGAGCCACTGCAAACCATAAAACTCCCGTTCAGCCGCTGCCTAACCATGGAGGTGCCTACATTTTTACTGTAAAAGTTCTCAAGTCACCTATGTTTCTGCCTCTGGGCATGTGTACTGTTACTTTACTCTAGGCATCCAGATTCCCTGCTCCAGGAGGAGTCCCAAAGTGATCCAAGAACCAGGAGAAGATAGACAGAGGAGCATCTCACTCACCTGGGGGGGGCTGATCTAATAGGCGTGCTCAGAGGCCACCCACAGCATTGGGTCCCATTCAAACGGTGGCTGGAGAAGTTGGTGATGCTGCTGCTACCCACTTTATCATGTTGAGTGCAGTGATTACAGCATTCACCTGGGATGTTGGAGACCCAGGTGCAGTTCCCTTGCCAAAGGCGGAGAGAAGATTTAAACTGGGACACCCCCACCACCCGCAATCTGGCAGGAGAGTGCTTTAACCACTAAGCTATGGCGTGTTCTGCTGTGGGGCTCCCTCGGTCTTTCATTATTTATCCACAGTGGAATAGCTTCAACAGGAGAGAGTATTAGGCCAAGGAGAGAAGGATTTTGTAGCCTGGCAGCTAATGCACCCACCTGGGAGGTGGGGGATCCAGGCTTTAGTCCCTCTTGCTCCAATGACTGTTTAATTATTTATACAAAAGGAACCGGTTCAACAGGAGGGATTGAGGGAGCCCCATATCAAAGTTTCTGAGTGCTCTGGACAGTGGTAGACGCCTGTTCAAATTATTTCTGCCAATCAAGACCACCGGTGAATGGAACCTGGGCCCTCATATCCTGGGTGAGGGCTCTAATCACTGGGCTAAAAGTTATAAGGTGACTGGTCCGTCACTGCTACCACACTCGCTTTGTGAGGAGTGAGGCAGGCACCTAGCTGATTCTCACAAGAAGTGACTTAGGCGCCTAAGCCCCACCTGACTCAGGAGAGTGGTTCCTGAGTGTGGATCCCTAACAGTGACTGACATCCAGTTCCAAGAAGGGGCAGGTAAGACACATACCTCTCACCAGCATCATCCCATTGGATAGCTTAGTCTCCCCATCTAGGACATTCTTAGGTACCTCTCTCTCTCCCCATTTAGTGTTTAGGGAGCTGTGGTGCCTAACTCAGGCTTTGTGGATACCATTGTTGTGCCACTGATTTTCTAGGTAGCTAAAAGTTAGGTGTGGTGCTAGCGAGCATCGCAGCACCTCTGGCCATTTGTGGATCCAGGCCCTTTTGGCTTCAGTGGGAGTTACTGAGTGCTCAGCACTTTTGAGAATCTGATCACTTATGTCAGAGCCTAACTGTGAAAATAGATTCCTGCTCTTAGGCTCCTGTCTTGTAATATCTTGGTCTAGTGAACAAGATGAGTGCTGGTTCCTAGTACTCAACAGCAAGGATAAAAGAAAGTTATACAGCACAGCTTCTTCATTCACAGTACAGCACCAAGCCTGTAAACTGAGGGCCTGAGGCTCCTCTCCACTACAGAACTGTTTTAGGCTAGTCTAATGCCATTAATTCAATGGAGTTTCACTTATGCTGTAGATTAGAGAATCAGGCCATTCAACAGTTTCAGGCAAAATTAAGTACTCCGTTGGCTGCTGAAAAAGTAAATACTTGCCTGCTCTGGTTTGTGCAACTGCACAGATTTGTATATGCAACTTAGACCCGCCCTAGTTAACACACAGGAAGCGTGTTCATTTATTAGCGTATCCAAGTGTGCTTCAATCTGAAATTTGAAGGGGAAGAAAGACTTAAAAGAAACATTAGATCAAAGTTGTTCTTAAATTACAAAGTGACAGTTTAGTAGACATCCAGAAAATCAACTCAGAATAAAAGGAAATGAGCACCTAAGAATTCAAATCATATGCACTACAGAAAACCAAGAATAAAAAGTGACAATGCGGTTTATACCTTTTAAAAGGTTTAATTTGCAAATTCAATTTGGATCTTGATTATTTTGCATTCTCAGGGAGCTCAGTGAAGCAAGATCTTTTGCCAAAAGCTGAGGTCGCAAGCCTGTGGAAGTATGTGAACATACATTTAAAGGCAGTGAGCCAGAGCCTGGTTTGCACCTGATCTGCCAAGTGCATGTTGGAAGAGATGATACATAGGTGGCTTAAAGCTCATCTTTGCACTCTCTTGAGCTTGGTGCCAGCTCAGTACAGGGATACTCCTCCCCACACGTACAGTTAGAGAACCCTGAGGCCTGCTACCAGCCCAAAACTGCAGCTGGGAAGGTTGTATGGGACAGGGACACACCAACTGTGCACCCGTTCCCAAGCAGCAGGGACAGGGCATGTCATAAAAGCCCTTGCAACAACTTTACAGCAGAGTAATCTTCCATTGGCTGATTATGCTAAATGTAGAGCCTCGTTACTATGGCAGTGTGCCACAAACCAGCTGCATCACACCAGAGAACTAGGCCCTGCATTGTTATGAACACATAAAAGCGAGCAGAATTAAGGATTGCTTGTGCCACCTAAACTTTGGCATTTGCTGACTTGAGTCTTTCACTCTGCAAACTTAATGTTTTTTAAATTAGGTTTTTAGCATGGAATATTCTCGCTGCAAAATCCTTAGCATCAGGTTTAGATTTCATTGTGAAACTTAAGTAGTTCTCCTTTCTCCTTTGAATTTTCATGAAAGCACAAGTTGCCGATTTTCATCCAGTTTTGAAAGGCTCTATCTCAAAATGTGTGATTACGGAACAACTCGTCACTGCCATAAGAGCGAGATGCAGGAGCATTAATGAATTTTTAACTCGGTTAAATGACTAAAACATAGTTGCAAAATAAATGTAAAGGAAAATGATGTCAGTGTAGTAAAACAGCACAGCAATTTATGAAACATATTGCACCATTCCAATACTTCAATGTGTTGGCAACAGATAAAGAACCAATTCCAGACTTATTAGCCTGATTCATAGTAATCCTTTACCTCATTAATGCACCATCCATTAGCTGAATCAAGACTGACAGGCAGATGGACTATTACTTTAAATTCAAGTTAAATCCCTGTCATTAGTGTTCTTAAGTTCTTAGATGCACCACCTTTTCCTAGTCAGGCATTATAAAAGTGATTTCAAGATTTCATACTTGATTTTTTTAAAGAAAGTTTAAAATATACCCCAAAATATTTTATCTACCAATGGCATTTTAAAACCACACCTCATCTTTTCATGTAAGCATTGGTCTTCTCCAATTAACCATCACATCAGATTGCTTTGAAATACTCTGTAAACTGCATCCCTACATTATGGATATTAGGAAAAACTTTTTCACTAGGAGGGTGGTGAAGCACTGGAATGGGTTACCTAGGGAGGTGGTAGAATCTCTTTCCTTAGAGGTTTTCAAGGTCAGGCTTGACAAAGCCCTGGCTGGGATGATTTAGTTGGGGATTGGCCCTGCTTTGAGCAAGGGGTTGGACTAGATGAGCTCCTGAGGTCCCTTCCAACCCTGATATTCTATGATTCTATGATTATATAAACACCCAACCCTCATCTATGATGGTAATATCCTTGTGATACATTGCAGTTATCCTATACATTTGACAGCTTCCCTTCAACTTGCTTGGCTCCTAGTATAATTAAGGCCTAGTCTATACTGCTCTTTTGTAGTTAAAATTTTTGTGGCTCAGGAGGGTGAAAAAAAACCACACCCCTGAATGACAAGTTTTAATGATGAAAACGCCAGTGTGGACCATGCTTTGTCAGCGGGAGACACTCTCCCTCCAATGAAGCTACCGCCCCTCATTGGGCGCAGTTTTATTTTGTCATCAGGAGAGCTCGCTCCTAGCAACAAAGAATGGCTACACTGCAAAGCTTATGCTCAAATAAATTTGTTAGTCTCTAAGGTGCCACAAGTACTCCTTTTCTTTTTTACTGTAAGGAGAGTGATCACTTAAGATGAGCCATCACCAGCAGGAGGGGGGAGGGAAGGAGGAAAACCTTTCATGGTGACAAGCAAGGTGGGCCATTTCCAGCAATTAACAAGAACATCTGAGGAACAGTGGGGGGTGGGGTGGGGGAAGAAATAACATGGGGAAATAGTTTTACTTTGTGTAATGACTTATCCACTCCCAGTCTCTATTCAAGCCTAAGTTAATTGTATCCAGTTTGCAAATTAATTCCAATTCAGCAGTCTCTCGTTGGAGTCTGGTTTTGAAGTTTTTTTGTTGAAGGATAGCCACTCTCAGCTCTGTAATCAAGTGACCGGAGAGATTGAAGTGTTCTCCGACTGGTTTTTGAATGTTATAATTCTTGACGTCTGATTTGTGTCCATTTATTCTTTTACGTAGAGACTGTCCAGTTTGACCAATGTACATGGCAGAGGGGCATTGTTGGCACATGATGGCATATCTCACATTGGTAGATGCGCAAGTGAACGAGCCTCTGATAGTGTGGCTGATGTGATTAGGCCCTCTGATGGTGTCCCCTGAATATATATGTGGACAGAGTTGGCAACAGGCTTTGTTGCAAGGATAGGTTCCTGGGTTAGTGGTTCTGTTGTGTGGTGTGTGGTTGCTGGCGAGTATTTGCTTCAGATTGGGGGGCTGTTTGTAAGCAAGGACTGGCCTGTCTCCCAAGATCTGTGAGAGTGATGGGTCGTCCTTCAGGATAGGTTGTAGATCCTTGATGATGCGTTGGAGAGGTTTTAATTGGGGGCTGAAGGTGATGGCCAGTGGCGTTCTGTTATTTTCTTTGTTGGGCCTGTCCTGTAGTAGGTGACTTCTGGGTACCCTTCTGGCTCTGTCAATCTGTTTCTTCACTTCAGCAGGTGGGTATTGTAGTTGTAAGAATGCATGATAGAGATCTTGTAGGTGTTTGTCTCTGTCTGAGGGGTTGGAGCAAATGCGGTTATATCGTAGAGCTTGGCTGTAGACAATGGATTGTGTGGTGTGATCTGGATGAAAGCTAGAGGCATGTAGGTAGGAATAGCGGTCAGTAGGTCTCCGGTATAGGGTGGTATTTATGTGACCATCGCTTATTAGCACTATAGTGTCCAGAAAGTGGATCTCTTGTGTGGACTAGTCCAGACTGAGGTTGATGGTGGGATGGAAATTGTTGAAATCATGGTGGAATAGACTTGAAGGTTAGAGCGCTTTAATTCAGCCCCGGGTGCCCTAACTCCTGAGGTGTCCATACTGGCAAGGCATGTAGAGAGCCCAGACCCCGTGGCTGGAGCCACACAATCCACCTCCACAAGAAGCATAGAGCTTTCTGCGACCCAGCTGGAGCACCAGGATGTCAGTGTGGATGAGGTGTTGCATTACTGCGCTGTGATTGGCCTCCAGAAATGTCCCATAATCCCCTGAAGTCAAGTGGCCACTCTGGTCATTGTTTTGAACTCAGCTGCAGGCACGCGACTATCCCCTTTCAAAGCTCCATTTCTGACAGCCAGCTGCTCATCTGCTCCGGGACAAAGCGACCATTACTGTGGAATACTGCTGCCGCCAAGACAGGCCTTTGTGCGTGTGCATGTGTGTGAGACAGAGGCGAGGGCTGATGTTCCTTCCCCCCTGCCACTGTCTGAACTTACAAGATAGCATGCTGGCACACTCTGCCCCCCATGCTTTGCAAACCCTTTCCAAAGTACACTGCAGCCACTTGCACACTGGGATAGCTACCACACTGCACTGCTCTCTGTGGCGTTGCAAAAGCAGCTAATGTGGACATGCTTCACAGTCACAAGGAGCAGAGGGTGAACACACAGCAGTGCTTTCCCGACTGCTGTCTCTGAGGGCTGGTTTAACTCCCGGTGCTCTACATCTGCAAGTGTAGCCATGCCCATAGCCTTAGAGCAGCCTTAAGGTTGTTAGGTAATGAAGAAAGATATGAGAGCAGAGTTGCTTGGGGAAATTAGAGAAAGTGATTGGAAAACAAAGTGCCACTAAAGTGAGTGGCAGTGAGAAGAGTACCAGAGTGTAAGACAACAAAGAGAGATGCCAACATGAGTCAGCACTTATTCATTTTTTTGTATCTTTATTCATGGCCATAGCACCTGAGCTAAGGGTGATTCACAGGAGTTCTGCATTCTTCCTCTGCAAGGGTGTTAGACTCTGCCAGCCTAGTACAGACTGTTCAAACCCAACACTCCTTTGTATTTTTCCAGACATTATATAACGAAGGGAAATCTAAAAACACCTCACTGCATCCAGCTCTCAAAGACCCTGTATTGTGAAGAGTGTATGAAATCATGGCATATGGCTGCCATTGACTATTCTGCAAATTCCAACCATAATCGGGTGGAGTTTAGAAGAAAGAGACAGCTAAGCTGAGGTCATGAAACCTTTTCCAATACTGTAGCGGAGACTTAAGATATTTAAGGACAGCTAATTAGGTTAACAAAAGACACTTTGTTTCTCTGGATGATTTTTTCTTAGCAAAAGCATGCGTGCAAATGTGGGAAACTCTGAGTCTACAAAAAAAGTGAATGTCAGAGTTCAGTCAACTTCTCTCAAAATAAAAGTCTAGGGGGTTGATGGATTTTTAAGTTAAAATATGTTTAAATTGCTTGATTTTTTTTCGTGCCACTAAAACTAGATGTTCCAAAATTGCAGCCATTTATTTGGACCCTTCTGACCTTCTAGTGTAGATGCAGCTTATCCCAGAGTTCTTTGGCTAGTGTTGCTAAAATACCAGATTTTGTCACACTCCCAACCAACATAATATGCCAGCAAAACTTCTTAAGTATAGACCAGGCCCCCTTCAGCCCAATATGGCATTTTCTTCTATTCCATTTAAGATTCTTTTCTCTGGAATTCTGCAGAATATTATGCAGGTTGTTGATAATACTATTGGGTTGTTGATAATTTTTATCCCAAATAATCAGTAACTTCTTCCACCTCAGTTTCTTCATAAATCCAGGACTTGATGCTGCAGTTTACCTCTGAAGAGAAATAACTATCCCTAGCACTAGAAGACCTTTTAAATCAGCTACTTTTGACAAGGTTTTTCTGAGAGCACTGAACTGAGGCTGTGTAGTATTAGATTGTCAAAGGACAATTATTAAGACGTTAGTAATAGACTAGTAATTAAAATAGTTTTGACTTTAACAAGGGTTTGGGGGCTAGAAATAGTGCGATGTAATGTTCCTAGATAGTTGTTGTGATTTTACATCCTATATTCTTCATAGAAATATGGTTATGATCAGATATGCCAAGCCCGTGAAAAAAAACACAGAAATTGGGCTTGTTTTTGGCTTAATTGGCTTGTGAGTTGCTTGTTGGCTAGTTTTTAGCTTGTAGCTTGTTGCTTGTTTGGCTTGTAGCTTGTTGCTGCTTTTTTTTTTTTTTGATTGGCTCCCGGGAAGCAGGGACAAGTGGAGTCAAGCAGGGGTGAGGGGCAAGCAGGGGCAAGGGGGGAGAGAGTCACAACGGGCCCACCACAGTCATGCTGGGGGGAATCTAGTCACACAGAGTGTTGGGGTTCTTATGGATTGGCTTGTTTTGGCCTTCTTTTGAAATGGGATTAGCTTGATTTTTGGCTTATTTTGAAAGTCGGGGTGCTTATTTACCACATGAAAGTTGGCAACTGTGGTTATGATATGAATATGGCATACCTAAGCTATACTTTATGCAAGAGGGCTCATGTAAGATATCATTGGAAAGGTTATGATTTAGGGCTTGTCTACACTGGTATTTTACAGCGCTGCAATTTTCTCACTCATGGGTATGAAAAAACACCCCCCCAAGCGCTGCAAGTTTCAGCGCTGCAATGTACCAGTGTAGACAGTGCGCCAGCGCTGGGAGATGCACCCCTCGTGGAGGTGGTTATTTTAGAGTGCTAGGAGAGCTCTCTTCCAGTGGTGTGCCGCGACTCACAAGCCACGTTAAAGTGCTGCCACGACAGCTAACGTTGCCAGTGTAGACGTGCCCTTACTGAATTTGATTATCCAGTTTGTGTGCATGTATCATTTCCTTTTCTGAAGTTAGGAATATTAACTATGTAACCATTACAACTGTGTGTGTGCTTGGAAACACATGCACCAGACAGTAAGCAATCATCCTGAATGAGCCATTTAAGAAGGACAGTAGAACTCTGAAGATACTAATCTCCCACCTTCCTGAGGCATTTCCTGAGGTGCTGCATTGACACTACAAGATCAGGTGGTAATGCCACATGATGCAAAATACCACCTTGGACACGGCTGGTACTTTTCCTCTGTAGGGAGATGGAGATCAGACAAAGGTTTCCCGCCTTAGGTAAATCCTTTTTAAGGCTGGGGAGGGGGTTAATCCTTTTTAAGGCTGGACTTTCCTCCATTGTCTACCCGAAGAGAAAGACTGCTGAAAGTACCTGAAGAGGAAAAGGAACTAACCTGAGGGGAAAGGCAGGGTGAGTCCAGACTGAGACAGGGGTCCAGTCTGTAAGAAGAAATAACTGGAACTCTAAGCTACAGAAACACATCAACTTGCCTAAAACAACATATAGGGTGAGAAATTATTTCTTGAAACCAGTTTCTCTAAGATTGTAAGCTTAGTATGCATGTTTTATTTTATTTGCTTGGCAATCTGCTTTGTTCTGTTTGCTATCCCTTATAATCATTTAAAATCTGTCTTTTGTAGTTAATAAACTTATTTCTTGGTGATCATCCAGTTTGTGCAATCCACAACTGGGAGCGGAGGGCAAGAAGCTGTGCATATCTCTCTTCACAATGATGGAGAAGGCGAATTTTTATGTGCAGATCTTTCTATACAGCGGAAGACAGTATTATTTTGGATTTATTCCCCAAAGGGGGTGTGCACATGAGTGCTGGGTGAATCCTCTCACACAGAGCTGACTACAGCTGGATGTGACCCTACCTGTGTGTGTGTGTGCTGCAAGAGGCCGGAGAGCCTAATTCAGCAAAACAGCGAGAGGGAATCCAGGCTGGTGGAGCAGGAGGAGCTCAGTGAACCCCAGTACATCAGAAGGGGATCTAACCTGTCACAGTTGTAAAGTAGTAAATATGCCATATTCTTAACTTGTAATTAGAATTACAGTTGACCTGAGTATCTAGTATGAGATTTTTCACGGTTTGCTTTCTCTGGAGGACACAATAGCTACATGTCAGATCAATGCATACACCTAAGAAACAACCAGCAGCATTATTTTAGGTTAGCTTTATTTAGCATATGACTAACTCCCGTGCCATTTTCCCCAAATTATCAACTGATCATATGAGCTTGTGCTAACATTAACAAGCAACGTGATTAAACAAGTGCTCCAGGCAGGCAAAGACTCAGAGAGCTATTTTCAATAAGCAATAACATGACTATACTATTCACCTGGTTGGCCTTAAACAAAATAAAATCTATTCTGAAAGCAGAGCTGCTATTCTGGTGCAATTGTATTATTTCTCTGGGTTGTGAGACATTTCAGTTCTAACATTCCTCCTCTATCTGTGTCATTGCTACATGAATGGTGTACAGAGAGATATGTGATAGGTATTTGATTGTGCAGATGTCTTACCTTGCAGACTTGTCATCAAGTTCACACATCTGCATTGCAGCTGGAATAGGATGCTACTTATATGTCATTGTTGGAGCAAGCTAATACTAATGCATCGTCTGTACTAGAAATATCTATTGACGAGATATGTCAACAAAATGGAGTTCCATAGCCCTTTGGGGGTGCGGTGTGTGTGTGTGTGTGGGGGGGGGTTGTTTTATGTAAACCATGCAAATAAAAAGAGGAGAGTGTAGTCTAAGGCATTTGATGGGACAGGTGCCCTCTTTCATTAAGTCTCCCTGCTATAGTGCAAGAACATTGGCCAATATCGGGCAAAGGCCTCTCCTACCAATATGTTGTTGAACTACAATACAGCCACTGTGCTTTTTGGTGCCAGCCTGCTTTCACCCATGCTGGTCTCACCCCAGTCCACTGACTTGAGATACCATGTGAAAAACTTAGAGACAGAGATAAGGAGCTCAGTACTCAAGGGGAAGCAAAAGTGGCTCTCGGTCACCCTTCTGCTTCATCCAAATCCTAGGGCTAGATGGCAGTTCAACCAGAACTCAGAACAAATCAGAGCAGCCACAGGGACGTTGTAATGTACTTCTGCTAGAACAGTACCTAGAAAAACTTTGGCAATAGCCCAAGATGACTGGAACATACCGTCACTCATCCTTGGTCTGCTTCTGTGTGTGTGCGCATGGGGGTTGTGGGTGGGGAGGGAGAAGATTCAAGTAGTGTAGAAGAAGGCCAGCTTTACGTTCTCCTTGCTGCCAAGGAACAGCACAATTGGGTTTAGCCTGGGTTGCGATTCTGGCCCAAGATGTGGAATCTTTCACTTTTTTGTTACATTCACAGTTCTTCCACCTCTGTGTGCGGGTGGGGGGTGAGTATTTATCAAGATGCCAGATACCATTGCAATAATGCAGTATCTGAGAAACTCAATTTTCATCTCTACTTGTAATAGGCAATAATTGGTGATGGTGTGGTAATTATATAGTGTAGGCTGGCAAACCATGGCTTTTTTAAGGTGGCAAACCCTATATTAGTGTTTGGGAAAAGAGAAACTTGCAAATTCTCAGAGGTCTGACAGCAGGTTATACTACAGAGATAGCATGACACAACATAAATCCAAAACAGTTATCTGCCATGAAACCTGAAGAGAAGATGCGCATTGTTTAAATTGTGACATTGGTGATGTTTAAATGCTCCAAGCTCAGTAAATACTTGAAGCAATTATCAGGTAGCCTCTGAAAAAGCATTGAATGTTACCTTGTTACAGTGCATTTAAAAATAACATTTTCATAGTAGAGTATTATTTCATATGTGAGACAGGCTACAGTGGTAGGGTTCCATTCTGTGGCTCTAACCCTTCATAGTAAATACAAATGCTTGTCTATTTTAAGCCCAACTGTAGTTTCCCCAAAGAGCATCCAAATACACAATTACCTCAGCAACAGGACATTCTCTGGCTGAAAGGGTATTGGAGTGAGGTTTAGAAGGATTCTCTTTTTTGTAATCAGGACCAGTAGGCCTCGTGTTAGAATTATTTACATTATTTGTATTGCAATAACACCAAGAACCGCTAATGAAGAATCAGGGCCCCCTTGTTCTAGCATTGTAGTGGACACAGAGAAACGTTCAAGGGTGGGGAGCATAGGATGCCCAGGCCAGCCCCCAAGGAGGGGCAGGCAGGGAGGGAGTACCACCCAGCCCCACCCTGCCCCCACCTCTGCTCTGGCCCCACCTTGCAGCAGTCCCAACTCCCAGCCCTTCACCTGGCCCCTTCCCCTGCCATGGGCCCAGCTGAAGGCCTCCACCGTGGCCCGGCTGCGTTCCACTCCCGTCCTCATCCCTCAGCCTAGGCCCCTGGCCACGGCTCTGTTCCTGGCCCAGGCCTGGCCCTAGACCCATCCCCAACCTCAGCATCCTTATCCCTATCCACATGACCTCCTTTTCCCCACCCAGGAGCCATGACTTCCGCTCCCAGCCCTGGCTCCCGGAATGGGAGTCATGGACGGGGTAAAGGGGCGCAAACCTGAAAAGTTTGGGGACCCCTGTGTTGAAGGATAGCATTACTAGCCCTGGGTTGTCTTTCCTCAATTTATACTGCGGCACTTTTTCTGCCTAATATTGTCCATTGCAGAACTGTTTGCGAACTGCCCATCCAAGTGAATTTATGCCCCTGTAATTCTCCCAAAGGCTGAATGGTGAGCTGCAGAAGAAGGTGCTGGTAACACGCTTGAAGCTGTCCTGGAGGCAACTCACCAAAACGCTGTGATGTACTGCACTCTAATTGCCCCATGTAGATCCTGCTGGCACCAACTGAAAGCTACCGCGTTTGTGTTTAATGTAGACTGAGAAATGACTACATTAATGCAAACTGGGTGCCTTTTAGTTCACACCAGTAAGGTTTACAAAGGGCAGTTAAAGTGCAGCACTTGGAGACCTTCACAATCACAGCCCCTCTAATGCGTTGTACAGACAAACTAAAAAAAATGGATTCTGTAACTCGCATTCAGGCTAGAAATCCCCCTTACACCCCCCCCCTCCAGTTTCTAAACATTTCCTTAACCCCAGGAAATATCAATCAGCAACCTCTCATTATTTAACACCAAAACCACCTCATACTCTCCAGTCTTGGAAATATGCCCAGCTCCTTCTTGAGTTACTTATTTAACAGATGATTTTGGCAGTTTGCTCCATGTTTTTCAGGTACCCTTCTGTGAAAAATTCATAGCTAAGTTGTTTATACTGTGGCGAGATTTGTCTTCAATATTGACTCTGTGACCTATTTATTCCTGCATATAATAGACTAAAGACTTGGGCAGAGCAAATAATTACAAACAATGTACTTGACAGATGCTAGTGGGCATCCTGGAGCAGCTTGTAAATTTATCTCACATATGCACATAATTTCACAAATCTATTTTTCATCTATTTTCATTTTTTGGGCTGGATTACATAGAAATTTAATATTTGAGCTCTGGTTTCGAGCTTAAATTTAAAACTTGGTTTCACCAAATCCACTCTCATGCAGCGTTAAAATTCCCCCCTCCCCCCAATGATTCAGGACAGAAACTGAAAAATGTCTTTTGAACTGAAATAGCAGGTCAGGACTGTAGCAACATGCGTAGAAATTGTAGTGAGGAGCACAGGTCGCAGGAGAAGAGCGTTTGTTGACACACCAGGGGGTTAATCTGTGTGCACATGGATAGAATGCTAGCTACAGTATGTCTGTAAATACTTCTGTTAATAATGAGCCAGATTAGTTTTACAAGTGTGAAGTCTTCTCTTGTTATTGCCCAGCACATGGTTCATGAAACAAGATCAGATTAAACACCTTTATCCTTTGTTAAAAGTATCACATACTCTTGATAACCAAAAGTGATAATTTTGAGCAGCCTCGAGGACACAGCTGATACAATAGGCCATATTTTTAAGGTATTTAGATGCCTCAAGATGCAGATAAGTGTCTAGTGGGATTTTTAAAGGTATCTTTAAAAGGTAACTAACTCCCAGTGATATCAGGACAGTGTCATGTCATTCTTTATACTGTTAGTAGGGTGGCCAGGTGTCCGGTTTTTGGGACCTGACAGTATCCGATCAGATCTACTATCCGGACACCCCAAGTCCAGTTACTGCAGGTGAGGAAGCATCAGGTCATCACCTGTGCCAGCACCTATACAGCTAAGGCCACCTCCTACCTGCATCAGGTGGCTGCAGCTGATAGCTCTAGCTCTGCAGGTGAGTACCTCCTGACCCAGGCAGAGGGGAGGGGGAAAGAGGAGTGAATAGGGGCATGGCCTTGGGGGAAGAGGCAAGGCATGGGCAGGGTCCTAGGGATAGGACAGGGGTGGGGCAGTTCTGGCACTCCTGCTGGAGTATCCAGTTTTTAAATATTACAAAGTTGGCAACCCTAACTGTAAGGTGCCTATTTTTATAGCTCCAAAGATTAATTGCTAGAAAGATCCGTTGTTTTAGCTAATCTCACAGTTGAGAAACATAGTCTCTAATCTTTTTTTGTCTCTGATTTAGTTTGTGGTCCCAGTATCATCATCAGTAGGTGACATGTTTGGGTTTTTATGGTCTTTGCATTTGGACACTTCACTTACTGAGCCTCTTTGTAATAATATTGCCATAACATGGAGACTTCAGTTAGTCCTAACAATAATCACCTAGTATCCTGTTGGTCCTTTTCCAATACAGCTGCACATTGCACTGTGGAAGTTTTTTAAAATGTAATCACCCTCAAATCTGTTTCCTATGTCCTGCAGCCACCCCATCTGCAGCTGGTAGATGGAATGCACATACTGTACAGATATATACACTGATGCACCAGCTTCTGCATTTCACTAATGAAAAACTGGGAGGCAATGTAGGAGCCTGTGGGGGGTTGTTAGAGAGAGAGGCTTATTTCCTTGGAAGAGAAAATGGAATCGCTCTTTCCTCCCAAGAAGATATTATAATATTTTCAGGGTGTCTTAAATAACATCCCCTCTCAAATTTGACTTCAAGTTCTTTCTCATCTCATCTCTTCAGAGCTTTAGTTTTCTCTTAGTCCAGATATATTAACTGGTAATGCAAATGATACAAATCTCAACTCTTTCTCACTCACAGTTCATCACTATTCCCTGTTCTTCCCAAATTGGAAATCTTGTTTTAAATACCCTATCTGCTGTATAATCATATATAAACAATAAAAACCTGTGTTTCCAAGCCTGACATTTGGAAGCAGAACAGTAATCTCTTTGTAGCTCAAAAAATGACAGCTCTGTTTATAGCTCTACTTGGGCAATTTTACATTCAATGAGAAACATCCTGCTTCTAATTTCAAAATGCTGCACAAACCACAGATAAGAGATTTGTGAAATGCTCTTTGGAAACCTTTAAAAGATAAACTCAAGTGACTTATAATCAGATCTTACATAGATAGATATTTTAATCCCCAAATAGATTTTTTTTTAAGAAATACCTGCTGCAGATGTAGTATTTCTGTAATAGAATATGGATGTGCCTTTCATCAATGATAACTATCATTTTGGGAGGAAATGCACAGCATAGGACTAGCAGAAACTCATTCTGTATTTCATTGAATGGGAACAACAGGACACTTTGAAGGCTCTTTGACAGTTTCTGAAGAGGATATCAAGTTTGCATGGAAAGCTGTTTACACATTTCTGTTGTCCCCATTCATGGAGTAACTGAGGGCATTTATTAGTTCTACTATATGTCACTTCCCCTCAAAAATGTTGGACTCCAGGTTCTTTAACCTGATCCTCTGATCCAGTCAGTGCCCTTGACCTGGGCCTGGAGTAGAACCAGCACCCCCTGGAAGACAAAGGGCCTGCATTCCATTCCCAACCCCCTGAGCCAGTGGTTTTAAAACAAAAGCTCCTGTGATTTTGAAGGACTGACAGCACCAAAGCACAAGAGTGTTTTGTTGTGGAACCGTTATTGTTTAAAAACAATGGGACTTTAATTTACATACATCAATACCAGAGATGTGCATTCAAATGGCCAGATAGACTTCAAACTGGCCATCTGTGCCTATTAAAAAAAACAAAAACAAAACAAAAAATAACCCACTGAATGTCTTCTATCCTGACAGGATCTGCATATACGCATTAGACATGCCTTATCACGTGGAGTCAAAAACAGGCCCCGAATGTGTACTTTTGCTGTAATAAAAGAGTGAAATGACATACGTTCAGGCCAGTTTGGTTTGAGCTAAACCATTACACTGATTTAGCCCAAAGTGTTCATTCCTGTTTCTTTAGGGAAAATACTGTGAGTTTATGCAATTTCTTTTCAGGCTATGAAGCTTTTAACTTCAACAATGCCCCGACATACTATGATTTACATGCACTGCCCAACTTTCACTCATGAACTGAGTGGACAGTTTACTTTGCTTTAGTTGCTGAATGTATTCAGTGGCTAAGAAATAAGCAACTAGTGGTCTGTGTCAGATGAAGCTGAGGTGAGATTTTTGAATCCAGAGATTTACTAAGGCCTTGTCTACACTGCACAGTTTTGTCGGCAAAAGTTTTGTCGCCGACCAAAAAAAGAAAATCACTATTGCATGTTCATGCTAGGCTCCCTCAGTCACAGAGGCCATCCCACACTTGGGGTACTAGCATCGCTAGCGAGAGCAATGCACTGCGGGTAGCTAGTCCACAGTTCAGCTCACCACCTTCTGCCACTAGGTCTTGTGCGACAGTGGAGTGGATCGTAGCCCTTGTTTGCTATTCACCCCGCCATCTCTGTGCGAAAGGATGGATCCTGCACTGCTCTTCTAGCTGTCAGTAACACATTGTGGATCGCAGTGCAGTTAATCGTGATGTTCCTAACTCAGTAGGATTCACAGTTTCCTGACGTAGTTTCCAACATGGATAGGAGCAACATTAGATTACTTTTGGCATTCACGGAACAGCTGCATATGTTGGACTGTCGCTTTTAGGCTCAAGAAACTAGCATTGAGTGGTGAGAGTGCATTGTTATGCAGGTCTGGGATGACAAGCATTGGCTGCAACGGATGCAGAAAGCCACGTTCCTGGAACTGTGTGAAGAGCTCTCCCCAGCCCTACGGTGCAAGAACATGCAAATGAGAGCTGCCCTCTTGGTGAAGAAATGTGTGGCAATAGCCGTGTAGAAGCTGGCAACTCCAGACTGCTACCAATCGGTCATGCATCAATTTGGTGTTAGGAAGTCGACCGTTGGGGCTGCATTAACACAAGTGCTCAAGTGCACAATTAATCGCATCCTGTTACGAAGGGACCGTTGGGGCTGCATTAACACAAGTGCTCAAGTGCACAATTAATCGCATCCTGTTACGAAGGGCCATGACTCTTGGCAATGTGCATGAAATAGTGGATGGCTTTGCAGAGATGCAGAGAGGCTAACTGCAGAGGGGCGGATAGATGGCACGCATGTTCCAATTTTTGCACCGGACCACCTTGTGATGGAGTTCATCAATAGGAAGGGGTACTTCTCCATGGTGTTGCAGGCGCTTGTGCGTCACCGCGGGTGTTTCACTGACATCAATGCAGGGTGGTCTAGAAAGAGTCGTGATACACATATCTTCAGGAATAGCAGCCTGTGCAGAAACCTGCAAAGGGGGACTTCCTTTCCAGACCAAAAGATTACTGTGGAGAATGTTGAAATCCCATAGTGATTCTGGGAGACCAAGCATATCCCTTACTCCCATGGCTAATGAAGCCTTACATGGGAAACATGGATAACAGTAAAGAGTGGTCCAACAACAGGCTGAGCAGATACAGGATGATCGTGGAATGTGGGTTTGACAGATTAAAAGCACACTGGCAATGCCTTTATGGAGGTTTAGATCTCAATGAGGAAAATAGCCCCATGGTCATAGCCGCATGTTGTACACTGCCCAATATTTGTGAAGCTAAGGGTGAAAAATTTGCTCAGGGGTAGACTGCTGAGGCAGACCTCCTGGCTGCTCAGCCAGATACCAGGGCTATTAGAGGGATAAAATGGGGGGGAGAGGGCAATTAGAATCAGGGAGGCTTTGAGGCAACTCTTTGAAAATGAGAACCAATAATGTATCTCATTATGCTCGGGACTGCAATGTTCAGTGAAATTGAGTTTTTCTAGGAAGCACTTGTGATTTTTGTGGCCTAGGATTCCATGTAATCAAATGATTTTTTCTTCTTTCTTCTTTCTTCTTTTTTCTTCTTTTTTTTTTTTGTGGCCTAGGATTCCATGTAAACTAATGATTTTTTTTCTTGACCTGCTGCTCACAAACTGGGAAGAATTAGTAGGGGAAGCAAAAGTAGATGGGAACCTGGGAGGCAGAAAGGAGAGCAGCAGAATACAGACCCTGGACTTCAGAAAAGCAGACTTTGACTCCCTCAGGGAACTGATGGGCAGGATCCCCTGGGAGAATAAAATGATGGGGAAAGGAGACCAGGGGAGCTGGCTGTATTTTAAAGAATCCTTATTGAGGTTGCAGGAACAAACCATCCCGATGTGTAGAAAGAATAGTAAATATGGCAGGCGACCAGCTTGGCTTAACAGTGAAATCCTTGCTGATCTCAAACACAAAAAAGAAGCTTACAAGAAGTGGAAGATTGGAAAAATGACAAGGGAAGAGTATAAAAATATTGCTCGGGCATGCAGGAGTGAAATCAGGAAGGCCAAATCACACTTGGAGCTGCAGCTAGCAAGATATGTTAAGAGTAACAAGAAGGGTTTCTTCAGGTAGGTTAGCAACAGGAAGCAAGTCAAGGAAAGTGTGGGCCCCTTACTGAATGGGGGAGGCAACTTAGGGACAGAGGATGTGGAAAAAGCTAATGTACTCAATGGTTTTTTGCCTCTGTCTTCACGAATAAGGTCAGCTCCCAGACTGCTGCACTGGGCAGCACCGCATGGGGAGGAGGTGACCAGCCCTCTGTGGAGAAAGAAGTGGTTCAGGACTATTTAGAAAATCTGGATGAGCACAAGTCCATGGGACTGGATGCACTGCATCCAAGAGTGTTAAAGGAGTTGGCGGATGTGATTGCACAGCCATTGGCCATTATCTTTGAAAACTCATGGCAGTCGGGGGAGGTCCCGGATGACTGGAAAAAGGCTAATGTAGTGCCCATCTTTTAAAAAGGGAAGAAGGAGGATCCTGGGAACTACAGGCCAGTCAGCCTCACCTAAATCCCTGGAAAAATCATGGAGCAGGTGCTCAAGTAATCAATTCTGAAGCACTTAGATGAGAGGAAAGTGATCAGGAACAGTCAGCATGGATTCATCAAGGGCAAGTCATGCCTGACTAACCTAATTGCCTTCTATGTCCTGGTCTACACTAGGCGTTGAGGTCGAATTTAGCAGCAATTAGATGGCCTCCGGGAACTATCCCAGAGTGCTCCATTGTGACCGCTCTGGACAGAACTCTCAACTCAGATGCACTGACCAGGTAGACAGGAAAAGGCCCGCAAACTTTTGAATTTCAATTTCCTGTTTGGCCAGTATGGCAAGCTGCAGGTGACCATGCAGAGCTCATCAGCAGAGGTTACCATGCAGAGCTCATCAGCAGAGGTGACCATGATGGAGTCCCAGAATTGCAAAAGAGCTCCAGCATGGACCGAACGGGAGGTACGGGATCTGATCGCTGTATGGGGAGAGGAATCCGTGCTATCAGAAGTACGTTCCAGTTTTCGAAATGCCAAAACATTTGTGAAAATCTCCCAGGGCATGAAGGACAGAGGCCATAACAGGGACCCGAAGCAGTACCACGTGAAACTTAAAGAGCTGAGGCAAGCCTACCAGAAAACCAGAGAGGCGAACGGCCGCTCCGGATCAGACCCCCAAACATGCTGCTTCTATAATGAGCTGCATGCCATTTTAGAGGGTTCAGCCACCACTACCCCAGCCGTGTAGTTTGACTCCTTCAACGGAGATGGAGGCAACACGGAAGCAGGTTTTGGGGACGAGGAAGACGATGATGATGAGGTTGTAGATAGCTCACAGCAAACAAGCGGAGAAACCGGTTTTCCTGACAGTCAGGAACTGTTTCTCACCCTGGACCTGGAGCCAGTACCCCCCGAACCCACCCAAGTCTGCCTCCTGGACCCATCAGGCAGAGAAGGGACCTCTGATGAGTGTACCTTTTAGAATACTATACAAGGTTTAAAAGCCAGCATGTTTAATGATTAATTTGCCCTGGCATTTGTGGCTCTCCTGGATATACTCCCAAAGCCTTTGCAAAAGGTTTCTGGGGAGGGCAGCCTTATTCCATCCACCATGGTAGGACACTTTACCACTCCAGGCCAGTAGCACATACTCGGGAATCATTATAGAACAAAGCATTGCAGTGTATGTTTGCTTGCATTCAAACAACATCTGTTCTTTATCTCTCTGTATTATCCTCAGGAGAGTGATATCATTCATGGTCACCTGGTTGAAATAGGGTGCTTTTCTTAAGGGGACATTCAAAGGTGCCCGTTCCTGCTGGGCTGTTTGCCTATGGCTGAACAGAAATGTTCCCTGCTGTTAGCCATGCGGTGGGGGGAGGCAAAATGCGACCTGGTAATGAAAGCACATGTGTTATGTATGTAATGTTAACAGCAAGGTTTACCATGAAACAGTGTACCCATTGTTCTATAAAATGTGTCTTTTCTAATACCACTGTCCCTTTTTTTTCTCCACCAGCTGCAAGTGTTTCAAGGATCACAGGATCTTCTCCTTCCCAGAGGCTAGCGAAGATTAGAAGGCGAAAAAAACGCACTCGCGATGAAATGTTCTCTGAGCTCATGCTGTCCTCCCACACTGACAGAGCACAGATGAATGCATGGAGGCAGACAATGTCAGAGTGCAGGAAAGCACAAAATGACCGGGAGGAGCGGTGGCGGGCTGAAGAGTGTAAGTGGCAGGCTGAAGGGTGGCGGCAGCGTGATGAGAGGAGGCAGGATTCAATGCTGAGGCTGCTGGAGGATCAAACTAATATGCTCCAGCGTATGGTTGAGCTGCAGGAAAGGCAGCAGGAGCACAGACTGCCACTACAGCCCCTGTGTAACCAACCGCCCTCCTCCCCAAGTTCCATAGCCTCCTCACCCAGACACCCAAGAACATGGTGGAGGGGGCCTCTTGGCACCCAGCCACTCCACCCCAGAGGATTGCCCAAGTAACAGAAGGCTGGCAGTCAATAAGTTTTAAACTTTTAAAGTGCTGTGTGACCTTGTCCTTCCCTCCTCCACCACCCCTCCTAGGCTACCTTGGTAATTATCCCCCTATTTGTGTGATGAATTAATAAAGAATGCATGAATGTGAAGCAACAATGACTTTATTGCCCTGCAAGCGGTGATCGAAGGGAGGTGGGGAGGGTTGTTAGCTTACAGGGAAGTAGAGTGAAACAAGGGGCGGGGGCTTTCATCAAGGAGAAACAAACAGAACTTTCACACTGTAGCCTGGCCAATCATGAAACTGGTTTTCAAAGCTTTTCTGATGCGCACCGCACCCTCCTGTGCTCTTCTAACCGCCCTGGTGTCTGGCTGTGCATAACCAGCAGCCAGGCGATTTGCCTCAACCTCCCACCCCGCCATAAACGTCTCCCCCTTACTCTCACAGATATTGTGGAGTGCACAGCAAGCAGTAATAACAGTGGGAATATTGGTTTCGCTGAGGTCTGAGTCAGTAAACTGCGCCAGTGCGCTTTTAAACATCCAAATACACATTCTACCACCATTCTGCACTTGCTCAGCCTGTAGTTGAGCAGCTCCTAACTACTCTCCAGGCTGCCTATATATGGCTTCATGAGCCATGGCATTAAGGGGTAGGCTGGGTCCCCAAGGATAACTATAGGCATTTCAACATCCCCAAAAGTTATTTTCACGTCTGGGAAGAAAGTCCCTTCTTGTCGCTTTTGAAACAGACCAGAGTTCCTGAAGATGCGAGCATCATGTACCTTTCCCAGCCATCCCATGTTGATGTTGGTGAAATGTTCCTTGTAATCCACCAGTGCTTGCAGCACTATTGAAAAGTACCCCTTTTGGTTTATGTACTCTCTGGTTTGGTGCTCCGGTGCCAAGATAGGGATATGGGTTCCGTCTATGGCCCCACCACAGTTAGGGAATCCCATTGCAGCAAAGCCATCCACTATGACCTGCACATTTCCCAGGGTCACTACCCTTGATATCAGCAGATCTTTGATTGCATTGGCTACTTGCATCACAGCAGCCCCCCACAGTATATTTGCTCATTCCAAATTGATTCCCGACTGACCAGTAGCTATCTGGCATTGCAAGCTTCCACAGGGCTATTGCCACTCACTTCTCAACTGTGAGGGTTGCTCTCATCTTGGTATTCTTGCATCTCAGGGCAGGGGAAAGCAAGTCACAAAGTTTCATGAAAGTGCCCTTACGCATGCGAAAGTTTCACAGCCACTGGGAATCGTCCGAGACTTGCAACACTATGCGGTCCCACCAGTCTGTGCTTGTTTCCCGGGCCCAGAATTGGCATTCCACCACATGAGCCTGCCCCATTAGCACCATGATGCCCACATTGCCAGGGCACGTACTTTGAGAGAAGTCTGTGTCCATGTCCTCATCACTCTCATAACTGCGCTGACGTCGCCTACTTGCCCAGTTTTGCTTTGCCAGGTTCTGGTGCTGCATATACTGCTGGATAATGTGTGTGGTGTTTAATGTGCTCCTAATTGCCAAAGTGATCTGAGCGGGCTCCATGCTTGCCGTGGTATGGCGTCTGCACAGGAAAAAGGCGCGGAATGATTGTCTGCTGTTGCCCTGACGGAGGGAGGGGTGACTGACGACATGGCTTACAGGGAATTAAAATCAACAAAGGGGGTGGCTTTGCAAGAAACTGAATGGCCGCCTCAAGGATAGAACTCAAAACCACAAGGCTAGAACTCAAAACTGGGTTTAGCAAGCCATTGATTTCACAGAGGGAGGAGAAAATGAATACAAAACAAATCTGGTCTATGTCTTGTTTTGAGCCACTTCATCTATCTTTATACATCTTGCTGGCAGCAGACTGTGCAGTGCAACCGCTAGCCATCGTCACCTCCTGGGTGCTCGGCAGAAGACGGTGTAGTATGACTACTGGCCACTATCTTCTGCTGGCTGCAGATTAAAAGACAGTGCACTGCCGGTAGGACTCAATTGCCATGAGATGAAACAAGGGAAATGACCTGGCTGAGTCACTCCCATGTTTGCCCAGGCGCCTGATTAAAAGAGCACCCAGGACTACATCAACGACAGCTACCAATCATACTGCACTGTCTGCTGCCAAAAGGCAATAAACTGCTACTGTGTAGCAATGCAGTACCACGTCCACCAGCACCCAGGAGACATACAGTGACGGTTAGCTGAGCGGGCTCCATGCTTGCCGTGGTATGGTGTCTGCACAGGTAACTCAAGAAAAAAAGGCGCAAAACGATTGTCTGCCCTTGCTTTTACAGAGGGAGGGAGGGAACGGGGACCTGACGATATGTACCCAGAACCACCCGCCACAATGTTTTAGCCCCATCAGGCACTGGGATTTCTACCCAGAATTCAAATGGGCAGTGGAGACCGCGGGAACTGTGGGATAGCTACCCACAGTGCAAAGCTCCAGAAGTCGACGGTTGCCTCGGTACTGTGGACACAGTCCGCCGACTACATGCACTTAGAGCATTTGTGTGGCGACACACACACACTTGACTGTATAAAAATGCTTTCTACAAAACCGACTTCTATAAATTTGACCTAATTTCATAGTGTAGACATACCCTATGATGAGATAACTGGCTCTGTGGATGAGGGGAAAGCAGTGGACATGTTATTCCTTGACTTTAGCAAAGCTTTTGATACAGTCTCCCACAAAATCCTTGCCAGCAAGCTAAAGAAGTATGGGCTGGATGAATGGACTATAAGGTGAATAGAAAGCTGGCTAGATCGTCGGGCCCAATGGGTAGTGATTAATGGCTCCACATCTAGTTGGCAGCCAGTATCAAGCAGAGTGCCCCAAGGGTCGGTCCTGGGACTGGTTTTGTTCAATATCTTCATTAATGATCTGGAGGATGGTGTGAATTGCACCCTCAGCAAGTTTGCAGCTAACACTAAACTGGGAGGAGTGGTAGATATGCTGGAGGGTAGGGATAGGATACAGAGGGATCTAGACAGATTAGAGGATTGGGCCAAAAGAAATCTGATGAGGTTCAACAAGAACAAGTGCAGAGTCCTGCACTTAGGATGGAAGAATCCTGCTACAGACTAGGCAGCAGTTCTGCAGAAAAGGACGTAGGGGTTACAGTGGACGAGAAGCTGGATATGAGTCAACAGTGTGCCCTTGTTGCCAAGAAGGCTAATGGTACTTTGGGATGTATAAGTAGGGGCATTGCCAGCAGATCAAGGGACGTGATCATTCCCCTCTATTGGACATTAGTAAGGCCTCATCTGGAGTCCTGTGTCCAGTTTTGGGCCCCACACTACAAGAAGGATGTGGAAAAATTGGAAAACGTCCAGTGGAGGGCAACAAAAATTATTAGGGGACTGGAACACATGACTTATGAGGAGATGCTGAGGGAACTGGGATTGTTTAGTCTGTGGAAGAGAAGACTGAGGGTGGATTTGATAGCTGCTTTCAACTACCTGAAAGGGGGTTCCAAAGAGGATGGCTCTACACTGTTCTCAGTGGTAGCAGATGACAGAACAAGGAGTAATGGTCTCAAGTTGCAGTGGGGGAAGTTTAGGTTGGATGTTAGGAAAAACTTTTTCACCAGGAGGGTGGTGAAGCATTGGAATGGGTTACCTAGGGAGGTGGTGGAATCTCCTTCCTTTGAGGTTTTCAAGATCAGGCTTGACAAGCCCTGGCTGGGATGATTTAGTTGGGGATTGGACTAGATGACCTCCTGAGGTTCCTTCCAACCCTGATATTCTATGATTAAACTGCTTGTGTATGTGTTGCTGCCACCAGCTATCAGAACTTGCATGAAACAAATAAAGATTACTTATCATACCAAAAATGTTGCTTTTATTGCACAGAAAACACTACCACCACCACCTCCACCCCTTCCTCTTCCCCCCAGTAGCTTCCTGAACAAAGGCCTCATTTTCTTTTCTGTCCTGCCTTTCAATTTCCCTCCACTCCATGTGGTCCCTCTTTTCTGCATCTGAGTATTGCAGCAGCTCCCGGAACATGTCTTCCTTGCTCCATCTCAGGCACTTTCTTATCTGGCGAAGGTGCTCCACCAATGTGTAGGCAGTGCCTCTAAAGGCCACATCTGCAGAAGCACAAGGAACAATACACAGAAGTGTGATTGTTAAGTACATGTACAGCAATGAAACAGTGCAATAAAATACACCTCTAGTAACATACCAACATAGGTGGAGAACTAGAGATATGGGGGGTGCTGCAGCACCCCCCAGGTTTTACATGGGGCTCTGCTCCCGGCCCCGCATGTGGGGTCCCAGCTGCTGGCCCCGTGCCTAGGCTGCATTCCTGGCTCCACAAGTGGGATCCGGACCCACTCACTGTGCTACTCTTCTGGCTCCCTATGCGGGGTCCCAGCTGCCGGCCCCACATCCGAGGGTCCCGGCTGCCAGCCTCATCCTCAGCCCGCTTAGCCCTGTCCAGGCCCCGCCCCTCCCACGGACATGGCCCTGCTCCCGGCCTCAACTCTGGGGTGGGGGCCATGGACGGGGTAAGGAGGCTGGCTTTCAGCACCCCCACTATTAAAAATGTTCCAGAGTCACTGCATACCAATCACTTTCTCACTGACCCTAGACAAGCACACATGTTGGGGAACACCCCAAGCATGGTGAGTTTATCCCAGGGCAGCAGGCATTCTACATGGGGAGAAAAGCAATATGCAGTCGACTAGGAACAACATTCTAAATTTTTCCACCCTTTTCCACAAGCAGAGGTCATTGTAGCAGATATCTCACTCCTGAGATTAAGTAAGGAAGCAAAGATGCATCTATCGCATGCTTGCAGCTTCCGACCCAGTCCCTATGTTGCTTGACTGTGTGCCACTTTGGTCCCTGCATAAATGATTGAAGAATAGCATGGGAAAGCTTCCTTCAATGGGGAAGGCACAAAGCAGTTCTGCCAAGGAACCTTTGGTAGAGGATTGCCGAATACCTCCAGGAAAGTTTCCTAAAGATCGCTCTGGAGGATTCCCGTGAAATCTTGGTGTGCATCCACACACTGTTCCGCTGTACTGCTTAGCTGCACCGGAAAATGTCCAGCACACAGAAACACAGTCATCCCTGTACATTTCTGTGCCCTCAACTCACCTCTACACTTCACAAAACAAAACCACTTACTGTGGTCTCCTCTCCTGCTTCTTGCTTGAAGGAGTGTGACTGCCGAGACTGGTTAGACATCTCAGGATGGAGAACAGCTCCTGACTGGCCACAGCACCAGCCGATCCCACCATGGGCTCCACATTGCCATTTAACTCCCACCTCTTCATCAATGACTTCGTCCTCTAGGTTAGGTCCACTTTCCACCAGCTCCAGCCCTGCTGAAGTATCCACAGGGCTCTTGGTGGTAGAGATGGGCTTGCCACCGAAGATAGTGTCTTACGAAAATAGCAGGTTTCAGGTCTTCGTCGCAGCACCGGACTGAGGGTTTGGCTCCCTTGCCTCCTGATACGTCTGCCTCAGCTACTTCATCTTTGCTCTGCATTGCACTGTGTCCCTACCATATCCCTTTTTGCACAAGCTTTGAGAGAGATGCCTGTAGGTATCAAATTCCTCTGGCTGGAGCGCAGCTGAGACTGCACTGCCTCCTCTCCTCAAATACTGAGCAGATCTAGCAGCTCTGCAGTGGTCCATGTCAGAGAGCATCTGCTGCATGGAGCTGAACAAAAAGGAAGTGGAATTTCAAAAATTCCCAGGGTTTTAAATGGGGAGGGGCAGATGGTTGGTTATCTGGCTGCAAGCAGTGGCAGCATTGGAACTGCTGACCAAAGTGGTCTGGATGGGCATTGTGGGATACTTTCCAGAGGCCAATTAAAGCAATAAAATCAAGGCAGTGTCTACACTGGCACTTTGTCGACAAACCTTTTACGCAAAAACCCTCTCTCTCTTATCAAGGTGGTTTTATCTTGTCTCCAGAACTGAAGAGTTTTGTCATCAAAAGTGGCATTGTAGTGTGTACACCTCCATTATTTTGCCACCAAAAGCTGCCATTTGCTGACAAAACTCTGCAGTGTAGACAAGGCCTTACAGTAAATGGCAGAAAAAACCTGTGCAATGAGAGCAAAGCAAGAGTTTGACATAGTCATGGAAACCAACCTGCTGCAAAGAAGTGGTTTAGAAGACATGAATTGCTGCTGCATATAGCCCACGATGGCTCTATTTAAATGGGACTAGGTCTAATTTAAGGAAACAGTATAAACCAAACCAGGGGAATCAGGGATGTAGATCAGGTAGAACACTTATTGCCCAGAATGACACAGTGCGTTTTGGTGCCCCTCTTTTAAACATAGAGCTGAGCTATTCAGGAAATCCCTTCCTGGAAATAGCTTTGCCTAAAGCAGAAGGCAAATTAGATATTGAATGTCTGAAGGTTACAGTAGGGACATAGGCCTAGTCTACACTAGAAGCGCTACAGTAGCGCAGCTGCACCAATGCAGCTGAGCTGCTATAGCATGTCTGGTGAAGAAGGTCTCTGCCAATGAGAGAGACCTCTCCCATTGGCATAATAGATCCACCTCCGCAAGAGGTGGTCGCTATATCGTCAGGAGAAGCTCTCCCGCTGACATAGCACTGTCCACACCGATGCTGAGGGTGATGTAACTTACGTCACTCCGGGGGTGGCTTATACACACCATCCCTTGCAACAGTGCAGTCTGCTTCTCCAGCACACTTGCCAGATCTGCAGGCCAGTGCAGAGGAGGACCGGCGCCAGGGACCCACTTCCTCTAGGATGGATTGTTCCCTGTGGAGCTGGCTCTATGCTCCCTTGAGGGCAAGGACTGTAACTGACCCCAGGTCAGTGCTAGGATTAAAGAGAACCTCTTGCCTTCTCCTCCCCCACATTAGGGCCAGAGCCCTCTGACCTGGTCTGAAGATTCTGGGGTTCAGCTTATTTCTTACTCACATTAATGAGTATGGATACACATCACAGTCCCCTTTCCACTAATCCACCAGTTGCTAGCAAGCAAGGATCCATATCACACTGGCAATCAGCAGCACTTCTATCTTTCCTGTACTGTGTCTAAGCCAGATGGCTTTCATTCAGGATCCCCTCATTTGTGGGGTGGAGGGGGAATCCTGAATGAAAGCCATCTGTCTCACTTGAGTGAGATAAATGTATGGCAGACTCATTAACTATGTGAACTTGAAGAGCTTAACGTTCATAGTAAGTCACCTTGTATGTACGAAGTCAGACACAAACATTCCCTTCTACATCTTATGGATGGCCAAGATTCAGTCCTGCACCGTTAACAGCTAATCAAAGCACAGAGTCAGGAAAAGTCTATTATCTTGTGGCCCTGTAGAAACAGCAGTTTTATCCCACTGGGTAAGGGAGATACTCAATGTCCCCATGGAAATGGCAGTATTGCTTTTGGCAACAAGTTGTTAACCAACTTTAAAGACATTTTAAGGAACCTCTGGAGAGTTTTCCCTCCCCACCCCCTACCTGCCCCAGCCCTGTAGAGTTGAACTCATGGAAACTAAGGAACAGGCATTAAGGCAGAGGGAAATAAGAACTAGTTCTGGTAATTTTTTCAAGACACCTTTTGACACATTCCAAAGGCCTTTGCTTCTATAACCAATATGGCCTGTACAAAACACCTCACTGTGTGTTACAAAGGTGTTATCAGCATTAGTGTGTGATGACTTGCATAATGCACCCATGGCTACATCACTAGTGATTGACAACCATCCCTAATGTATGCCCATATAACCCGTACTTCACCACCCCATCATATAGTCTAAGTATTAGGTCCAACGCACCCATCCAACTACAGGCTGAAAGATGTCTGCATTCTAAGGGTTAAGCTCCAGGAAGACACTCGGGTTACTCCTTTGCTAAAAGTAACCAAAAATTTGTAAATGTGTTCAAAGAATTGGGAACGGTGCAAAAAAGTGTTAATTAAGTCAGTGATGCTCATTCCTCCAAGTCCGTAAGGTAAGGTATTATACAAAGCTCTGCGTAGGTATTAGAGGACACAATTACTGGAGCATCAGTCTTTGAGATGAGCACTTTTCATTAAGGGATCCCATAGCTTTTTCTGTAAAAGCAGAGAACTTTTAACCCAATGTCCCAGCCAAAACTCCTATTCTGGTGATAGCATTCCTGTCTAACCAAGTTCCCCTTGTAGTTTAATTGGATCATTTTTTTATTTCCTTTCCTAAACTGATGTTGTGTTGCTATGTGTTAAAAACATTGCCTCTTACCTCAGGGATGAAATATGGCATTTTCAGTGGCAGATAAAGCAATACCTGAGGACAGAATGTGCATCAGGCCTTGTCGACACTCATAACGCAATTTGAGTTATGTGAATAGCATACCACAAATTGACGTAGTTTAGATCTACTTACCATCGGGGTCCACACTATGCAATACACTGGAGACGCTCTCCTGTCAACTCCTCTTACTCTTCTTGATCCTGTGAGTACAGGAGTCGACCGGGAAGCTATCTGCAGTTGATTTAGTGGGTCTTACCCGCATTGATCCCCTGGTAAGTGTAGACAGCCTTCAGATTAGGGCCCAATTTTTGCAGGATTGAGCCCTATATGTGTAAAGTACTTTGGGATCCTTTGGATACAAAGATATTGCTATTCTGTGCATGAAGCTACAGCTGCTACTATTCAATTAAAGACAATCTAAACCTAAGACTTACATTTTCAGCACAGCAACTTAGAGATTTAGCCTTGCAACTGTCATTAACATTAATAATAATTGGCTGGAAGGAATCCCAGCTCACTACTCTGAAACATATCCAATTTGTAGGGTATGTCTGCTTTCCAGCTGTAATTTACTGCTAAAGTTCTCGTTAGTCTGGGAGAGAGAGAAAAAGCCAAGATTATTCTGGGCTTCTCTATACCATAATCAGTGAAGCGTCGCTTTTAAACCATTTTGTGTGCTTAGGAGGACAATCAATCCTGCAGTAACAGAGACTTTCTTGACTAAAAATGTATCTGTGCTTAATAGTTTACATATTAGAAGCTTCTTCACATACTGGGGAACTTGTGTGATCAGCTACTACTTAAAGTAATACAATTGTAGATATGGCCCCCAGACGCAGAGATTAGCTATAGATAATTCAAATTATCACAATCACAAGTTAAGGGCTTGATGTAGGAATATTGATGAAAGCCTATGGCTTGTGGTATGAGAATCAGATCATCATAATGGTCCCTTCTGGCTTAAAAAGTCTGTTATATGACCTTTATCCAAGTTTAGGGAGTTGGATCCAGGGATTTTTTTTCAGTCCACTCTAGAGAGGCCAGGCTCAAAGATCAGATCCTTGTCTGGATCTGAACTTTCCCAAAGTTCAAGTGTTTTGATCCTGGGCTTGGTTCAGGCCCATCTCTATTTAAATCACATCTATTATACCAGAAACACCTCCACATAGATGTTGAGGCTCCCAGACAATTAATCTTGTGCACATTCGTTGCCATATCAGACAGAGCCACTATGAGCTCTCTAGAAAGATTTGGTATTGAGAGGTTATAGAAACCAGCAAGGTGCCAGAATTGCCTCTAGTTTTACAGAATAATGAACCAGCCTCAATCCGGCATTTGGAACTCATAGCATGGAGTTCCACTCCCTAAAAGATCAAGGCGTATGCCTTTACTTCTGTCTGCTCTTACCTTTCTACCATGTATTTGTTAACTGTCAGTTTAGAAGACTGTACTCTGAAGTTTTAGTTGCAGGGTTAAATTCTGCTCTGTTACAACAATGTAATTTAGAGTTACTCCCATTGAAAACCAGTGGAGATACTCTAGATTTGCACTAGTGTAACGGAGCAGAGTTTTGACCCGTGATGTCTAAATAGCTCCCCGAAAGTCACAGCTATCTGTGACAGTCTGTTTCCAGGGTAAAATGAATAAAGTTAAGATCAGGTAGCACCCCAACTCTCAAAATATCTTGCCAACTTGAACAGGTTTATACAACAGCTGAGTGATAGCACAGTTACACAATGGATTTCTCGCCCAGCCTACGGAAGCCAAAGTATTGCCAGAACCAGCCCTTTCATTATAGGAAATATAGGCAGTCTCTGATGAGAGATCATGATTTACATAGTGCTGATCTATGGTTGCAAGACATTTTGGTTTAAGAGAAGTCATTCCACAAGCAATACTGGACTGCCAAAAGGGAGATGGAAACATATGTGAGGATTTCCCACACAGGGTTTGTGGCAACCCTTCTGTGCTCCCAAGGTTCACATCTGTGGCCTCTGTGCATGGCAATTTATCTGCTTCATTTAGAAGCCATTCCCATCTCCAAACCTGCTTGAACTATCCCAAATAGGCTTGACATGTCCCTAGATCATGAATATACTCATGAAGAATCACTGCACCATTTTTTTGTCTCGGGAATGCCTCCATAGTGGTTTGTTCTGCTTTTAATTCCCAGTGGAGGACACAACTGGATCTCCCCCTTGTGAATGAGTCAATCACCCAGACCACTTTGCAGCTGCCAAAGACAATCCCCAAAAAGCCCAGCCATGCCCCGAGCCCAACCACATTAGAACCCATAAGGAGTGCAAAAGGGACAAATCTAGTTATGGTTAATACAAGCATTTGATTGGGGAAGGGCAGTGGGGTGAAAGCAGAAGGCTTCCAAGAGCACAGAGCAACTGCAGCACCATTCCTTAGAGGAGGGGTCTCAAACATGTGGCCCATGGGGTTATTTTCTGCGGCCCACCAGCTCCCCGTGGCCCCCCCCCCGTCCCTCCAGCATTTACCTAGAGTGGTTCCAGCCCGGTGCGCACCAGTGGCAGGGCAGGCTCCCTCCCTGCCTGCTTGCCCTGCCCCGCGCCACCTTGACAGCGCCTGCGCCTCCTGGTGGAGGTGGGGGAGGTGCACAGGGGTCTATGTGTTGCTCTGGCCGCTCCTCCAGGTACCTCCTGAAGCTCCCATTGGCCGCAGTTCCTGGCCAATGGGAGCTTCGGGGGAGGTACTTGGAGGAGAGGCCAGGACAACGCACAGACCCCTGTGCCTCCCCTGTGTGCACCGGGCCGGACCCTCTGCCCTGAGCCCCCTGCTGCACCCCACACCCCTCCTGCACCCGGACCCCCTGCTCTAAACCCACTGTCGCACCCCTCCTGCACCCCAACCCTGACCTGAGCCCCCTGCCACACCCCACACCCCTCCTGCACCCCGACCCCCTGCCCTGAGCCCCCTGCTGCACCCCACACCCCCACCCCCTGCCTGAACCCCCTGCTGCACCCTGCCCCCTGACCTGAGCCCTCTGCCGCACCCCACCCCTCCTGCACCCCAACCCCCTGCCCTGAGCCCCTGCTACACCCCTCACCCCAACCCCCTGCACTGAGCCCCCTGCCATACCCACACCCCAACCCCTGCCCTGAGCAGCCCCCTGCCCTACGCCAGGAAGGGAGGGGGAGAAGGGGTGGGAGCAGGGCAGGGGCAGGGCATCATGGAAGGGGTGAAGTAGGGGGGTTTGGGGGTGGTCAGTGGTGCAGCCCTCAGGCCAATGTACTAGTCCTCATGTGACCCTCGTGGTCATTTGAGTTTGAGACCCCTGCCTTAGAGGCTGTCTCGGCCCCAGGACTGAGCACCCCTAATGTGGCTACACTACAGATAAGGACCAAGACCAAATAATCAGTGCAATGGCAGATCTTCTGATCCAGTGCCTCTCTCTCTCCTCCACCACTCTTTGCATGCCACAGAGAAAGGAAAAAAAAAATCCATGGAGCAGAGCAGATCACAGACCACAGAAAGCAGCCCCTCCCCAATCCCCTAGAATCCCTTGTGCAGCAGGGAAGTCCTAATTCCTGGGGGAGGCTTCATGGCCAGAGAGGTAGGGGGTGGAAGAGGATGAAATCCATTCCCTTTCCATTGTGAAACTTCTTACCTTTCTAACTTGCAGGATGCAAACTCGCTGAAAGATCTCTGCAAAGAAAAACACCCCCCATAGAGACATTTTGAACTTGCTTTAGTATTGCAGAAGAAGCAGAAATATTCCACTTGGCTTCGTTTCCACAGTAGGATGAACCCTTAAATGATGGGCTTCCAAATTGATGTGCTACAATACATTAAGGCCATTTAATCTTAAAAAGAACCATACACATTTGTTATTGCAGTGCTGTGTAAATAACCCTAATAGCTTAAAACGACTATGCTAACCGGGCAGCAACAGCAGTAGATCGGGATTTTTAAGTCACTTCAGCTTCTCAGGCAATGTCTATACTACAAAAGTACTCCGATTTTACAGAAGTCAATTTTTGGGAACAGATTGTATAAAGTCAAGTGCATGCGTCCACACTAAGCACATTAATTCGGCGGTTTGCGTCCGATGTACCATGGCAAGCATCAACATTCCGCGTGATGCACTGTGGGTAGCTATCCCACAGTTCCTGCTGCCCATTGAAGTTCTAGGCTGAGCTCCCAATGCCTGATGGGGCCAAAAATTTGTCGCGTGTGGTTATGGGTAAATGTCATCAGTCAACCCTCCCTCCTTCCATGAAAGCAACAGCAGATAATCATTTTGCGCCCTTTTCCCTGGATTGCCTGAGGAGACGCCATACACGGCAAGCATGGAGCCCATTCAGCTCACTGCAGCAGTTATGACCATTGTAAACCCAACCTCGCAACATTATCATCCAGTTATGCAGAACCAGCACCTGAAAAAAAACAGGAGAGAAGGTGACGGCAGTGTGGTGATGAGGACATGAACCAGATTTCTCTAAAACCGCAGTCCTCGGCAATTTGGAGATCAGGTGCTACTGCAGCAGGCTCATGCCGTGGAACCCGATTCTGGGCCCAGCAACAAGTACAGAGTGGTGGGACCAGCTTAGTGTTGCAGGTTTGGGATGATTCCCAGTGGGTCTGAAACTTTCACATGCGAAAGGGCACTTTCAGTGGAACTTTGTGACTTGCTATCTCCTGCCCTGAAGCTCAAGAATACCAAGATGAGAGCAGCCCTCACAGTTGAGAAGTGAGTGGCAATAGCCCTGTTGAAGCTTGCAATGCCAGAACAGCTACTGGTCGATCGGAATCATTTGGAAGGGCAAAATCTACTGTGGGTGCTGCTGTGATGCAAGTAGCCAGAGCAATCATTGAGCTGCTGCTATGCAAAGGTAGTGACTCTGGGAAATGTGCAGGTCATACTAGATGGCTTTGCTGCAATGGGATTCCCTTACTGTGGTGGGGCTATAACGGAACGCATATCCCTATCTTGGGACCGGACCACGAGGGCAATTCAGTACATAAAACCGCAAGAGGTACTTTTCAGCGGTGTCTGCCAAGCACTGGTGGATCAGCAAGGGACATGTCACAACCAACATCAACGTGGGATGGCTGGGAAAGGTTCATGACGCTCATGTCTTCAGGAACTCTGGTCTGTTTAAAAGGCTGCAGGAAGGGATTTACTTCCCAGACCAGAAAATAACTGTTGGGGGTGTTGAAATGCCTACAGTTATCCTTGGGAACCCGGCCTACCCCTTAATGCCTGGCTCATGAAGCCGTACACAGACACCCTGGACAGTAGTAAAGAGCTGTTCAACTATAGGCTGAGCAAGCACAGAATGGTGGTAGAGTGTGCATTTGGACGTTTAAAGGGTCGCTGGGGCAGTTTACTGACTCGCTCAGACCTCAGCGAAACCAATATTCCCATTTTATTGCTGCTTGCTGTGTGCTCCACAATCTCTGAGAGAATAAGGGGGAGATGTTTATGGCGGGGTGGGAGGTTGAGGCAAATCGCCTGGCCATTGAATACGCATATCCAGACACCAGAGCGGTTAAAAGAGCACAACAGGAAGCACTGCGCATCAGGAAAGCTTTGAAAACCAGTCTCATGACTGGCCAGGGTACTGTGTGACACTTCTGTTTGTTTCTCCTTGATGAAAACCCGCCCTCTTGCTTGCCTCTAAATTCCCTGTAAGCCACCCACCCTCTCCCCTTCGATCACAGCTTGCTTGCAAAGGAAATAAAGTCACTATTGTTTAAAAAACATGTATTCTTTATTAATTGATTATAAAAATAGGGAGATAACTCACAAGGTAGCCTGGGTGGGGTGTAGGAGGAGGATAGGAGGGAAGGAAAAGGCCACTTTAAAACTTCTTGAATGACAGCCTTCTGTTGCTTGGGCTGTCCACTGGGATGGAATGTTAGGTGTCCGGAGCCTTCCCCTTGGGCATCTGGGTGAGGCGGCTATGGAACTTGGGGAGGAGGGAGGGCAATTAAACAGGGACTGCAGCAGCAGTCTGTGATCCTGCTGCCATTCATGAACCTCCACCTGAAGCCGGAGCATGTCCGTTTGATTCCGCAGTACCCCCAGCATTGCCTCATGCCTCCTCTGATCTTCCTGCCACCACCTCTCCTCACATTCATCAGCTGCTTTCCTGTACTCTGGTATTGTGTCCCTCCACACATTCTTCTGAGCTCTGTCAGTGCCGGACGACTGCATGAGCTCAGAGAACATTTCATCATGTGTGCGTTTTTTTCGCCGCCTTATCTGAGATAGCCTTTGGGACAGAGGAGGGAGGTTTGAAACATTTGCAGCTGCTGGAGGAAAAAAAGGGAGTGAAGTATTTAAAAAGATACATTTTACAGGACAATGGCTATACTCTTTCACAGCGAACACCACTATTCACATTACATAGCACGTGATTTTGGTACAAGGTCGCATTTTGCATCTTATATAGAGTGCCTGCAGCTTTGGTGTTAGAAATCACACATGCAGGGCCAGGCAACAGAATTCGGCTTGCAGGTGGCCATGGTAAGCCATAGTCTTTCGGCTTCTGCAACTTTCCTAACAGCAGTGCCCTCCTCTCCCATACCAAGCAAAGCACGTTTTCCTGTTAACATGCAGCAGCAGAAACCAAACTAACCGCTCCCCCTCCAATTCTCTGGGATGATTGCTTTACCCCTCGCCCCACCGCATGGCTGGTATCAGGGAAGATCCCTGCTAGCCAAACGCGAACAGCTCAGTGCCAATGCCCCCCCCCACCGCAACTGCATGGCTAACTGCGGGGAGGATTTCTTTTCAGCCACAGGAAAACAGCCCAATAGGAACGGGTACCTCTGAATGTCCCCGTAATTAAATTCCCCTATTTCAACTAGGTTACCATGAACGATATCACTCTCCTGAGGATAACACAGAGAGTTATTAAGAACGGATGTTGCTTGAATGCCAGCAAACACCGGGACCACACGCTGACAGGCTTTGTCATGCAATGATACCAGATTACTTGCTACTAGCATGGTAAAGTGTCCTACCATGGAGGACGGAATAAGGCTGTTCTCCCCAGAAAACTTCTACAAAGGCTTTTAGAGTACCTCCAGGAGAGCTTCATGGAGATGTCCCTGGAGGATTTCCGCTCCATCCCCAGACATGTTGATAGACTTTTCCAGTTGCAGTACTGGCCACGAATGCATCCCAAGTCCTCAGGGCTACTTAATCATTAAAAAACACTTGCTTTTATAACATGTATTATATTTTAAAAGATTCACTCACCTGAGGTCCCTTCTCCGGCTTCATTCAGTTGGGAAGGTATTTCAGTCAGGGTGATAAAAAGATCCTGACTGTCGGAGAAAACAGTGTGCTGTGTGCTCTCCTCAAGCTTGTCCTCCTCCTCATCTTCCCCATCTGCAAAATCCTCAGGCATGGCGGCGAGTACCCCATCATCGGAGTCCACGGACAGGGGTGGGATAATGGTGGCGGCCCCCCCTAGAATCATGCAGCTCAGCATAGAAGCAGCATGTCTGGGGCTCTGTCCCGGAGCGTCCGTTCGATTCTTTGGTTTTCTGGTACGCTTGTCTGAACTCCTTAAGTTTCACGCGGCACTCCTTAAGTTTCACGTGTGTTGTGTCACTGCTGTAGCCTCTGTTCCTCATGGCCTCGGAAACTTTTTTAAATGTATTGGCATTTCGTCTTTTGGAACATAGTTCTGATAGCATGGATTCCTCTCCCCATATAGCGATCTGATCCAGTACCGCCCGTTCAGTCCATGCTGGAGCTCTTTTTCGATTCTGGGACTGCATGGTCACCTGTTCTGATAAGCTCACCTGGCCAAACAGGAAATGAGATTCAAAAGTTCCCGGGGTTTTTCCTGTACACCTGGCCAGTGCATCCGAGTTCAGAGTGGTGTCCAGAGTGGTCACAATGGTGCACTGTGGGATAGCTCCTGGAGGCCAATACCTTCAAATTGCATCCACACTAACCCTAATTCGAAACAGCGATGTCAATTTCAGCACTAATCCCCTCATTGGGGAGGAGTACAGAAATCAGTTTAAAGAGTCCTTTCTGTCAAAAAAATGGCTTCATTGTGTGGATGGGTACAGGGTTAATTCAATTTAATGCTGCTAAATCCGACAAACTTGTAGTGTGTCAGATCCCTAAGGTTTCACAGTTCAGGGAATAAGCAGCTTGCTCAGCTCTGAGTATTGAACAACCTCTGGACACTACAATTTTACCAATAAAAATCTCAAATATTACAGTTCAAATTATATAGCTTATCAGGTGTCATAAAAGCTGAGAAGAAATTTCCCCTATATTTCCTTTACCATCTATCAATCTGTTGTTTAATGTACTATTGTGCTTTACTATACATTTAAAGGGAAGTGTCAAAACATCACTAGCCACTAACTGTGTGTTTTCAACGCTATTTAGGCCCTATCCTGCAATCTGATCCACACAGGTGAAGCTTTATGCCTGTGCAGAGTCCTACTGAAGTCAATGGGCCTCTGTACAGGTACACAGGGCCCCTTGTACAGAATATATTGAAGGATTAGAACCTGGATTGTTGTAGAACACTTTTTTAAAAAGTATTTATATTACAGGTTTAAATATGGACGATGGTAGTGACTATCTTAGGCTAGGGGTCTAGTTCCACTTTTCCTACCATTGAAAATATGTCTCTGTGTAGGTTGTAACTGAATTTCATTTATCAGGGGTTCTTAACCTGGGGTGGTGGGAGAGGGTCAAAACCAGGTTTCAGTGCAATTGCAACACCTGCTCCGTCCTCTCTACCATTTCATTTAAAATGAATCAGTTACGTTTCTAGCCCCTTGTCATTGCAGAGACAACTTCAGAAACATGAGCTAGGTATAAATAGATACAGTGATGTCTGCCTGATCTGCAGAGAGCCTGAATAAAAACTCTAAGACAACTCTCAAACCTCACAAACAGGCAGTAGGTGGTCATGATTACCCTGCCCTTCCCACATCTCTTACATACACATACAGCGCCTAGCACACTGGAGCCCTGATCTTGATTGTTATAAATAAATAATAATAAATTATACAACAGCGAGAGAGCCTTACACAGAGCTTAGAGAGCAGGAATAAAGGTACATCTTCCCTTGGTGCTGGAGATCTGATTCCAGCTTGGGGAGGCATTCCCATGTACCTCTGATCAAGCTAGTGTGCTAAAGCAAGAGTGTTTCTGGGGAGAGGGAGCAGCTAGCCTAATGTCTCAGACAGGTATATTTTCGGGGCAGCTAGGCCTTCCCACCGCATCGCACTGCCACAGCCTACACTAGCTCAACCAGAGGGAGAATGAATATGTCCCTCAAAACTGGGAATCACACCCCTAGCTCAAAGCTCTGTACCCCAAATAAAGGAGAGGAGAACATTTGTGACATCATCTTAAGAACTAGATACAATGTTAGAATGCACAATATTTAAGTTATTATATTGTGTGTGTTTTATTTATTATCTATTTAGTTATAGATATCGCTCCCATCACAGATGACCATTTTATTTTTAAGAAGTTGGTTTAGTTTAAAAAGTCCTTAATGAATTTCAATGGAGACAGTAGAGACATTACAGTTACAAACTGCAACACATGCATTGTGCATCACTGAAAGATTATTTCACAGATCACTCATCCTTGTGTAAGAACTCTAGCTGTCAAATTCAGTTACCTGTAATCCTAGAGATTGTACTTTGGTGGGGCTGTGGGGGCTCCAGCCAACAAGAAGAAAAAAAGTGAACATCAGAATCTAATTGAACTTACATGGTTTTAGCATTTCAGGAGGAACAAATGCTTCCCTCAAATTCTTATTTTTGTGTATACACACACACACACACGCACGCACGCTTACATAAAGACAAAAAGGTGAAACCCTGACATTTTTACCAGGTACACTGAATTAAGCATGTGTGACTGGAGATGGAAACTTCCTTTCTCCTACACAAGAGAAGTTGTAAAACTTAATCACCAGCATGAAAGACAGTGTTAATTAAAACTGTGGTTAAAACACCAAACGAGAGGGGGAAAAATGAGAGTGTAGGCTAGAGGAGACTGTATGAAAGCCGATCTCAGAAAGCCCCTGCAAATAAAGCCCCTTTCTTATTTTATTGCTTTTCAGTGCTTAGTGCTGGACTAGTGCACCCAAAGAAAAGAGAAGGATAAGCCTGTAATTCACCAGGACACACTGGCAGTCAAGGAAGGAAACAGTGAGAGCAGTGTGACTCCACAGCCACATTCATTCACTGAGGCACTATGTAAATAGGAAACTGGGTCATCCTCCATTATACAGCAAGGGGCCAACATTGTTGGGGAAGACTGGAGTCCGGAAAGCAAGAGGTTAAAAGCTTGTTAAATATGTACTGTATTTACTCGTGTACCTTCCCATTGTACCTTTTCTGAGAGCAATGAGTTCAGTGTCAAATTCTAGCCACGATGGGGGGGAGGGGGAATTTTGGTGGGATGGGATGGGGCTGCAGGCTCTGGGGTGGGGCCAGGGATGAGGGGTTTGGATGGGGGCTCAGGTCTGGGGCAGGGAGTTGGGGTGCAGGAGGAGGGCAGGGTTCTGGGCTGCAGGTGCAGGCAGTGGGGTGGGGCCATGGATGATGGGTTTGGGGTGCAGAAAGGGGCTCTAGGTTTGGGGGGCTCAGGGCTGGGGCACAGGCTTACCTCAAGTGGCTCCCAGTCAGCAGCACAGCAGGGGTGCTAGGCAGGCTTCCTGCCTCTCCTGACCATGCTGCACACTGGAAGCGGCCAGCAGCAGGTCCGTCTCCTAGGCGGAGGTACACAAGCAGCTCCCCGCAACTCTCACACACAGGCACCACCACCCCCAGCTCCCATTGGCTGGTTCCTGACCAATGGGAGTACAGAGCTGGTGCTCAGGACAGGTACAGCATGCAGAGCCCTGTGGTCCCCCCGCCTAGGAGCTGGATCTGCTGCTGGCCACTTCTGGGGCACAACGTGGTGTCAGAACAGGTAGGGACTAGCCTGCCTTAGCTGGGCAGCACTGCTGACGGGACTTTTAACTGCCTGGTTGGCGGTGTTGACCAGAGCTGCCACGACCCAGTGCCTTACATTCTGCGACCCAGTACTGGGTCACAACTGGCAGTTTGAAAACCACTTGGCTAAAGTCACACAGAGTCAGTGGCTAAATAGGGAACTGAACCTGGGTCTCCCTAACCACTGGACATCTTTACTCTCCACCAGAATTCAAGTCTGATACCCCTACTCCTACACAAAATTCAGATTCTAGTGAAATAGTTTTAAGGCAGCTTTTCACATTGTTTTCTCTCCAAAGTAATTTTCTATAGTCAAGAAACAGTGTTGTCTCTTTACTACTGTGCTCACCTAATTTTAGCCACATGCTAAGAACTGAGAGAGGGGAAAAGGGATTTTTAAAAACCAAATGCTCTCCGGTTGAGCATTCAACTCTCATAACTGTTCTTGTCATAAACTGCAGAATGTCCCTTTGGAACTGGCTTTGTATTGCCTGGAACTGTTTGGGGCATGCAGTAATAACAATCACTATGTTTCATTAAATTGCTGATCCTCTTCCAGCTATGAACACTGGACTCATCCAACATGGAAAATAAAAATCTGTTTCACAAACTGTAAAACCAATATAAAAGCTAGTATTTCACAGCAAGACAGTAAAAGGGAGGGCCATTAAATTTCTGATATAGAAACCAAGTCCAGCTAAACCACATCTTACTTTCCTAAGGGACTTAAGATTTAAAAGTCAAAGACGTTAGAAAAACAGTACAATACGCTAAAGAGTTTAGAGGTTATTGTGATGTACCTGCCATTATATTAAGTACATATTGTTCTCCATTGTACAGAAGATAATTATTTAGCCTACTTGACAGATTTTGAAAAATGAAGGAAGTATACTTTAACAAGATTGTATACTTTATTTCACCTAATCAAATGCCTCTGCATATATCATTTTTCCAAGTGGGAAAAGCTATGAATGAAAAATAGCATCTGAGGGTTTGATCCTACAAATGCTGTGACTATTAAGCCTGGCACCTACTACTCTGAGTAATCCCACCAAAGTCACTACTCCACGTGGTAAGTGTTTGCATAATCAGCTCCTAAGAGCCTAGTACTGCTTCCATTGACTTCTGTCGGAGCATGAATAAGCCATATAATTTCAATAATCATTTCACCCCTCATGAAAGTGCGGGTATCAGTCTAATAATTTAGGAATGGACATGAAGACTATATTTAACTATGACTGGATGAGAGAGTGTTTTAGTTTGGCAGAATATAATTACTCAAGAATATAAGAATGGCCATCCTGGGTCAGCCCAATGGTCCATCTAACCCAGTGTCCTGTCTTCTGACGTAAACAATGCCAGGTGCTTCAGAGGAAATGAACAGAACAGGTAATCATCGAGTGATCCATCCCCTGTCACCTATTCCCACCTCCTGACAAACAGAAGCTAGGGACACCATCCCTGTCCATCCTGGCTAATAGCCACAGATGGATCTATCCTCCATTAACTTATCTAGTTCTTTTTTGAACCCTGTTATAATCTTGGCCTTCACAACAGCCTCTGGCAAGGAGTTCCACAGGTTGACTGTGGGTTGTGTGAAAAAAATACTTCCTTTTGTTTGTGTTAAACCTGCTGCCTATTAATTTCATTTGGTGGCCCACAGTTCTTGTGTTATGAGGAGTAAACAACACTTTCTTATTTACTTTCTCCACATCAGTCATGATTTTATAGACCTCTACCATATCTCCCTTAGACATCTTTTTTCCAAGCTGAAAAGTCCCAGTCTTATTAATCTCTTCTCATATGGCAGCTGTTCCATACCCCTAATAATTTTTGTTGCCCTTTTCTGAACATTTTCCAGGTCAGATATATCTTTTTTAAGATGGGGCGACCAAATCTGCAAGCCGTATTCAAGATGTGGGTATACCATGGATTTATATAGAAGCAATATGATATTTTCTGTCTTATTATCTATCCCTTTTTAAATGATTCCCAACGTTCTGTTAGCTTTTTTGACTGCCACTGAACATTGAGTGGATGTTTTCAGAGAACTATCCACAATCTTTCCAAGATCTCTTTCTTGAGTGGTAACAGCTAATTTAGACCCCATCATTTCATATGTATAGTTGGGATGATGTTTACTCAAACTGGAATTTAGCCTGGGAAATGGGATTACTCTTGCAAAAAGTGTTATAGGATCGTCAATAAGTACAAGTGGTCAGGACCTCAGATTTATGTCTTGTGTGAAAGATGATCACCTCAAATTCTTGGAGGTTCTGAAACATTGAACAAGCTGTCAGTCTTAAAGTTAATGAAAATTTCACCATTAACTTCAGTGACACCAGAATTGGTCCTCAGTAAATAAGCCATTAATTATAGATAATTTTACTATCTATAATTAAGATACTAATTAACTATGTGGAGATTTACAAAGCACTTTTTAAGTTCCAAACAATTTGGTATGTTTGAAGATTGGTGAACATGTCTGGCCTGATTTGGTGGGTTCAAAACTTGAATTCAAACTCAAACATTTTAAGGTTCATATTCCATGATGTGTAAGAAAAAGCAGACAGGAATAAATTAATTGACTATCCCTATCTCTACTAGAAATTTCTTGTGTGATGCTGGGCAAGTCACCTAAACCAGACTTTTCACAGATCGTCACTACTTGTGCTTTCTTCATTTACTGTGTACCTGACTTAATACCCCGGTGTCTAATTTACAGAAGCGCCGATTACTCACAGCCACAAGTGAAGTCAATAGGAGCTGAGCTTTGAAGATAAAGCACTATATAATGCCAAGTGCTCTGAAAAAAAAAAAAAAAAAAAAAAAATCAGGTCCCACCTAATTTGCAGCACACAAAATTAGCAGACTCTTCTGACTTTAATCTCCCTGGCCCAGATCCATAGAAGGTCATAGGCACTGCAATCCTGAGCACTACAACTCTTAACTTTTACAAAAAGAAAAGGAGTACTTGTGGCACCATAGAGACTAACAAATTTATCTGAGCATAAGCTTTCATGAGCTACAGCTCACTTAACTTTTAGGTGTCTAGAAAAGTCACTCTGATCCCCAAAACCTGAGGAGGCACCTAGGCTCCCTGTACAATTGATGGGAAGAGGCAGGCACTTTAGACTCCCCACAGCCAGCGTGCTACCTAAACTAGCCAATGGGAGACACTGGGGAAAGGCCACCCCTCTCACAGGGATAGGCATCTAAATCCAGGCTTCAGTGAGGCACCTCTCTCTGCTTGTGATCCAGGAGCCTGGGGAAGAAATGTGGCGAAATCACCAAGTCACAAAATAGCCAGCAAAGGACCTCCCTGGTAACCTTTAACTTAGTGGATAAAACCCAAGGATGTGGGACACCCCCAGCTTAAGTCCCTCCTTCTCAAGGGGAAAAAGGGACTTGGACACTTACCTGAGAGATGGCAGATCCCTGTTCTAGTCACTAGCTATTCAACCAATTAATTAAGTGGAACAACTTCAATAGGAGAGTTTGGACTACTCTGATGCAGGTGTCTCAATCTCTCCTATTGAAGCTGTTCCACTTTAGTTAAATAAATTAATCAAGGGGCATTCACACAACCTTCTTTGGCATCTAGAGAGGGACCTCAGGCCCCCCTGCTACTCTGGGTTGCTTCCTCAGACTCCTTGCTACTTCCTACCTTAGCCTGTCTCTAGGCCCTTTTCGCCAGCCCCTCTCCAAGACTCTGCAGAGCTCTTTCCAGCTCCTGTACTGAACACCACCTTCCAGTACTTTCTCCCTGGAGGCCTGGCTCCTGTCTGCCACTTTGCATATCTCTTTCCTCCAGAGACCCAGCCCCCAGAGTGCCTTCCCCCTGGGATCTTGCCCTTTTGTCAAGGCTCACCACAGGAGCTCACTCCACTCTTGGGGATTCCCAGTATCCATTCTGGCCTTTCACCAGAACTCCTTTCTTGGGAGAATAGTCAAAGGCCTACTCTCCCCCTAGGCCTCCCTTCTACTACCCTGAAGTTCTTCCTTTATTAATCACCCAGCTCCTTCCCATCTAGGCCTAATCCTGAATAGGTCCTGGCCCACCTTCCAGGTGTAACCCATTGCACTAATTGCTCTCTTGCTCTAGTCAACTGTTTCTGTGACAGGTATGAGGTACACACCCCATCACATGGGAATTTCCTAACTTTTGGAGGGTTGACTTTGCAACCTTAATAATGATCTTTTAATGTAGTTTTTTGTGTTTAATTCGTGTATACTATGGTAACACCCAAAATGTGTTAGGCACTGTACAGACAATGCTTGCCCAGAACAACGCATTAAAGGACTGATACTTGTATACCAATGCCTCTTATAAGTATGTACATTAGAAATGTTGCATATTTTGGGCCAAGTTCTGATTGCCACCATGCTTAAGCAAAACCAGAAAAACTGCAGCCAGAAGTAGAACTGTCCCCATTCTGGCCTCTCCAAAGTGGCAGAGGGCCTGCAGAGCAGACTATTTATCTAATAAGATGTGACACATGAATGCTCATAAGAGATAGGTCTTTATTTTCAGTCAAATGACATGGGTCAGGGTTACAGAAAGTGATATCCCTGTTAGAGGGCAGGGGTTAAGTATTCATTGACTTCACTTAAGCTTAGTGACCCAGCAATGGAGACTGACCACACCCACACCCACACCCACCCACACTCTCTCTCTCTCATTCCTACAGCTGTGTCTGGCAGCATTGTATGATGTGCTGTATAACTTCAGTTAAAGATTTCTGCAGCTAAGCCTCTATGTTCTTTGCAAGCTTAGCCCTTTTAGGGTATATACTGCCTGCAATCCACATAATGAAGTCCTAGCAACTATCAGAGTTTTCTTAGGTCCCATCAAACTGTAATTTCTCTGTTTTTTATATCTACTATGTAACCTGGACAGGTACACAACCCAGCCCAATGAAGTTGTTATTCACTACTCTATCGTTAGAACAATTACAAAATTCTACCCTTTACGTTTTTAGACTAGCAAGAACTTTCCGAACCATCAAGATGTGGTCATGCCTTAACAGATATTTTCTCATATTAAAAAGTAAAGACCATAGCCAAATATTTAAACGCTTAGTACTACAGCAACGTGAGCTATAGAAAAACAAAGATTTTGATAGAGATGTATTCACTGCTAGTTTAGGGCCTGATCCCATATTCCAGGTACCCCCAAGTCTCCCACTGATACCAATGAGATGTGTGTATCCCCGGGGAATTGAGGACCATGTTCTTAGTTTGTGATTTTTTAGGGGGAAATGATCTATATTTTTTCTTTTAGAGAACAGAACAGACCTCCTGTAAGAATGCTCTGTGCTGAGTGGTATGGCCAACCCCAGTCTGATGCTGACAAACCAGCTTTAAATGCTTATCTGATGACTGAGGCTTTCAGCCTTAATATTGCCTCACGACCACCAGTATGTATAGAAGATCATGTTCTCACCCAATGTAGAAACATTCACATACTTGGGCAGCACCATCAGCCAGAACAGTGGAACAAGCCAGGACAGAATCAATAAATCCAGGAAAACCTTCAGGAGTTTAAATATAGTCTAGAAATCATCAAAATATAACATCAAAATCAAACTCAAGACTTATGAGAGCTGTGTACTTTCAACACTACTTTACAGTGCAGAATTCTGGGGAATGAAAAAGCATGACATGCCCAAACTGTCTTCATTCCATGCAACCTGCCTCAGAAAAATCCTCCATATCTTTTGGCCCAGAACAATCTCAAACCAAGATCTATTGACACAGTGCAGCCAAGAGGATATGAGCACCATCATTACCAGGAGACATTGGAGATGGATTGGCCATGTATTTCGGATGGAAACTGATTCCATCACCAGAGTAACAATAAGATGGACACCTGAAGGCAAGCGAAAATGAGGCCACCCAAAAACAACATGGCAAAGAGCTGTGGAAGCTGAGCTGAAAAACTTGTGGCACGGCTGGAGAACCATTGAAAGACTTGCCAGAAACAGACAGGAAAGGAGGAGCTTTGTCGCTTCCCTAAACGCCAGAGACGTAATGGGTACTAACTAACTAACTAACTGATGACTGAAGAACCATAAGAAGAAGTGAGCCCAAAATGTTCTATTTTACAAAATAACACAAATGCTAAACTAATGAGAAATAGCAAACAATATTAGGTTACATCTTTTTTATCTTGTCATTTAGACTGGCAGAATTGCTAGCCAAGCTGAAATGAAATCAGTAATGTGGGGAGCCTACTAAAGTCATACAGAAAACTGGAGTTTTCCCATGGAACATATGCAGTTTGTGATGCTAATATCTAATTTTGGCTTTAAGTCAAGAGCTGCAGCAGCCATATTGGTTTTATAAGATTCACTCTGTTTCCAAGCACAACCACCAGCTGTGTTACTGAAAGTTTCACTCCAACAGTCTAGCAGATGTCCTAACATTCCCAAGCCCTTTTGATTAAATGAACCTTACATAAGACAGCCATTTTTCTGAGACTCCACAGAGATGGGAATAACTTTCGGATTGTTGAGCTGGTCAGTTTTAGAAAACAGCTGTTTGCATCTAGCTAATACTCTACACTTCCTCAGAGTTCCGCATAAGGTGGAACATTTTCCATTTTACTAGTAAAATTTTTCCTTGTGCTTCACACTGAAAGCCGATAGTGGAGGATAAGACTTTAAAGTGACACATTAATATTTGTAGTGTTGGTCTCAGGATATTAGAGAGACAAGGTGGGTGAGGTAGTATCTTTTATTGAACCAGCTTCTGCCAGTGAAAGGGACTCACTTTCGAACCACACAGAGCTTGGCAGTTAAAAACATTATTTGCAGACATGATTGCTTCTGCCTTCTAGAGGACTTTCTGTGTGTATTTTACTTCTGCAAACATCCGCTTCTGAGAACAAGGCTTAACTATGAACGAGTCCTTCCATTTGAAGGGACCCCGTCCTGAAATGATGGTATGAAAACACCCTCATGTAGCTGCTCAATTGAAGACACTTATTTTCCTAGCCCTAACTTTTCCTACACCCTTCCATCAAGTGATGGCCAGATGGGAGGGAGAACATAAGCGAGGTTCACTTCCACAACTTCTGTTCTTCAATCACATTTTTCAGTTTGAGCACTGAGTTTAGTAAATAATAGTCTGTTTTTCTTTTATGCACAACTCATCTGTCAACACAGTATTCTTTTTCCTAAGAAAGTTGCTCAATATTCAGCAAATAGGTACTACGGAGATAAAGCATTTCTAATACTCCCAAAGCCTAGGCTGGGGAGAATGTGATGACACATGTAGGCATAGCCAGCAAGTCATTGCCTGATTTTAGCCCCAGATTAACATCATATCATATGAGGTAAGGAATGGACTATATTTTAAACCCCTCTTGAGGTGTTATTGCAGTTATGAATTTGAATCCAGCCTTACAGACCTAGGTACCTAGCAAAGTGTCTCTCTAACAAGTATAACTAAAATATTTCAATTACTACATACATAAACAAGGCAACAGCACACAGGATATGGGGTGAGACAGTTTTGGATCTCAATTCCAGGCCCAAAGTCTGTAAGGGATTGGGTAATGCAAAAAATGTGATCTGAGGGTCCAGCGGTAAGGAACAAGTCTCATCCCCAACACCTCAAACTATCTGAGTTCAGTAACAGTGCAACAAGTAGCTTATATCCCCATTCTTCTAGCATAATAGCTCAAGTGCTAATTGTTTTAAAATTTAGTTTGAGCATCATGTACTTTTGGATCACCACTTTTCTCACATCAGATTGTTCTACCTCTCATAACCAGGGAATCAGTGATAAATGGAGATGGTGAAACTGATGTCACTTTTTCAAGTTGTCAAAATATCATTTTTCCAATATAAATCTAATGCTATTACTTAAAATAAGAAAAAAAATCATCTTCCCTTTTTATTTCTCTGTTATCATCTGCTAAAGGCACAGAACTTCTTCCCAAAGACAGCACTTTCAGATTCAGCCAAATCAAGGAATCTCCTTCACTGAGCATATTAGAAACATTCCCTTAGAGTTGGAACACAGAGCCTCACTAGGATTCAAGAATTTAAACTGGAAGGGCCATTCTCCTCTCAGTTACACTAGGGTAGCCAAAAGGAAAATTTGCTCCTGCAGGTTTGAATTTTCATATTGTTACTCCTTTGCCAGAGCAAGCCTACCTAATTCCTCAGCTTGATTTTTCCCACTGTACAGTAGCCATCTGAGCAGATATTAGATCTCAGGCATGATTACAAGTGTGTTACTTTTCTGGACTGGAGTCTTTTCTCCTACACTAAGTACAGATTTTGAAATTCTTTAAGCTCAACAGCTAAAACCATTTTTTGTGGATTTTGTTGCTTCATTATCTGCCTGGAGTTACATGCTAACGTTCCATTTTAAGTTTCTACCTTAACTGTTTCATCTGTCTGAGTTTAAATTCTGCTTCAATGCAGCTGAAACCAGTTCTCTCCAATCTACACTCCAATGGGAAGATTACCTCTCTAGTCTGCAGCAGAAAATTTAAAGGGGTGGGTTTTTAAACAAACATCTTACATTTACTTTTAAAGGGCATTTTCAGGTTTTAGGCAGGGCTTTTACCTGAGCTGGTAGTGAGATAGTAAATCAAAACTCTTATAAGGGAAGTGGGACTGGCAAATGAAAAGAACAACCTCTAACTCACGGCATGACAGGAGTGTCTGTCTTTGGAGAATGAGTGGGTAAAGAACCCATAGTAGGAAATCAGGGGCATGGGACTTTATAAAGACAATGGGCCTGGGACAATAGATCTCACACCAGCTTTACTACACTGACTTCAGTTTAATTACATCAGTGTGAGATCAGGATCAGGCGCTATCGATTTTAAGGGACCAGTTCATCCATCCTCTTGAGCTGAGCTTGAAGCAGAGATTACATCTTCCCTGTCCTGGGACTTGCCAGGGGCCATTTTAGACACCAGTGCAGTTTAGAAAGAGCAGCCAGCCTGCACCTTAACTGGCACCCCCAACCTGCAAAGGCATATGTGGGCCCGTTTCCACCACTGGGAATAAATTGAGAATAAGAACATCCTAGCATAGGTGGGTGGTGAAAATATTCTTTGGGGTGCTGGGGCTGAGCCTGCCCTCCACTCGCCCCACAGTGGCAGCTCCTGGCTCCCCCTCCTGACCATTGGCTCTCAACACTTGCAGATTCAGAGGAACCTACCAGGATCACCTGACCTGTGCCTCTACACGGAGGCAGGGTCATATCCCTGGGATGCCAGGCCCCATCCCCTTTCCTGGTACCGCTGAACACAGGGTCTCAGGAGCTCCACCATCCCTCAGAACTCCCCTTCCTCCCCGGGACATCCCTTTCCATCCATCATCTCAGAATCCCTCCTTCCCTCAGGACTCCACTTCCCCTGGGACTCCCCTCATCACCTCAGACTCACCCCACCTCCCTTTGCTGGGAACTTTCCTTGTCCCCCAACCCTTTCATGATCTTCTCCCCTTCCTCCCGTCACCTTCAAATCTCCCCCCTCCTTCCAGGACTCCCTTCCCTCATCACCTCAGGATTCCCCCCCATCCCCGCAGGACTCTCCTTTCCTCCCCAGTCTCCTCAGGACCTCCCCATTCCCTGAATTCCTGCCCCCACCCCAGTGAACCTTTCTGGGATGCGCCACTCAGGAGCTGGGAGCCAGCACCATCTGCCAGGAATCAAGTTTGCAGGTAGGGCCTTCTTCCCATGAAGGCCTGTCCGCCCCACTACCCTCCAGGGCCCTGGCACTACTGGATGCGGAACTTTACCTGCTGAGCTGGGTATGCGCACAGGTGGTAGTGTGACTCAGAAAAATAGAGGGGGAGACTGAGCCCCCTTTAGCCACTCATTGCCTATGCATCCTGGCCATATCCCCTCCTTCCCACAACACATCCCTGATATGCCTCATGGGCTGCTGCAAAGGAGATGTTTGAGATAGCCATGCCAGGTCTGTGCTTGCCAGGAGCCCACTAAGTCCAGGAAAGGAAGACATTAGGGTGGCTTTTCAGCTCCTTCACGCTTTCATAATGGAGAAACATCACACTACTGAAGTTGATCTTAAAGTCACATTCAGATTTTTTCAAGGTATTGCTCCACTCTGCGTTGTAAGTACTGTAAGGACCTGATACTTAAAGGTACTTGCACATTTCTCAACTCAGCATTGCAATGCCTAGACCTGTCCCTGCCACCTCATGGAATCCTCAGTCTAGAGTTAAGTGCCACATGGGGAGATATAGGCACCTGAGGAAAGAATCCTCAAAAGCCAGCTAGCTGAGTAGGGTGCCAACTAAGCTAACTGGGAGTGAAATGAAGCGGAAAGGGGAGTGGCTTAGGTCCAGATCCTCAAACATATTTAGGTGCCTAACTCCCATTGATCTGGGTCTTTTCCAGCTAGCTGAGAGGTAGGCACCTCCCTCCTAATCAATAAGCCTGGTGTTTAGGTTACTGGGAGAAGGGATTTGAACCCAGGTCTGCCATATTGCAGTGAAGGCTGGGCTGGGCTGCTCAACTTTGTCTGTTACAGCTGTTCCACTTCATATAAATAGCTAAATATTTTGTGGAAGAGGGTTTGAACCTAGGTCTCCTACATCTTAAGTTAGTGCCCCAACCACAGGGCTATAGCATCAGGCCAGCTCTAGTTTTATCTGGCCTAATAAATGTTTATATAAATAATTAAAGTAGAAGAGCTTCAACAGGAGAGGTCAAGAGACATCTATCCTAGAACAGCCTTGCATTTAAGGTACTCAACTGAAATGTAGCAAACAGGGGTTCAAGTCCCTATTCCAAATCACACAACCAAAGGAACTGAACCTGGGTCTCTCACATGAATGCCCTAATCACCAGAAGGGAAGAGTACATACTGAAAAGATTGCTATCTAGTAGGGCTGTCAATTAATTGCTGTTAACTCAAGTGATTAACTAAAAAAAAAATTTACTGCATTAAAAAAAATTGTGATTAATTGCGGTTTTATTATAAATATTTTTGGATATTTTTCTACATTTTCAAATATAGAATTTGAATTTGTATTTGAATTACACTTCAGAATACAAAGTGCACAGTGCTCACATTACATTACAAATATTTGCACTGTAAAAAAGACAAAATAGTATTTTTCAATTCACCTCATACAAGTACTGTAGTGCAATCTTTATATTGAAAGTGCAACTTACGAATGTAGAATTTTTTTCACATAACTGCACTCAAACAAAACAATGTAGAACTTTAGAGCCTACAAGTCCATTCAGTCCTACTTCTTGTTCAGCCAACCACTAAGAAAACAAGTTTGTTTTCATTTACAGGAGAGAATACTGCATGCTTCTTATTTACAATGTCACCTGAAAGTGAGAACAGGCATTCTCATGGCACATTTGTAGCCAGCATTGCAAGGTATTAACATGCGAGATAAGCTAAACATTCGTATACCTCTTCATGCTTTGACTTGTAGATTGCACTTGTTTATCTTTTTTATAGTGCAAATATTTGTAATAAAACAAAGTGAACACTGTACACTTCATATTCTGCGTTGTAATTAAAATCAATATATTTGAAAATATAGAAAACATCCAAAAATATTTATAATAAATTTAAATTGGTATTCTATTAACAGTGTAATTGAAACTGCAATTAATCACGATAAAATGTATTGATTGTTTGACAGCCCTACTATCTAGCTTTCTCTCAATGCTTTCAGCATGCTTAAAGCATCAGGCCCTGCTGACAAGACAGGCATTCCCTCCAGGACCGGCGTTGGATTCGCTGGGGCCCAAGGCAGAAACTAAGGAGTGGGTTCCCACCCTGCCGAAGCCCGAGCCTCACCACCTGGGGCTGAAGCCAGAGCCCAAGCCACCCTCCCGCTCTCGTAACTTAGTTCTGCGGGGGCCCCATGTGATGTGGGGCCCTGGGCAATTGCCCTACTTGCTATGTCATAATGCCAGCCCTGATTCCCTCACCCACTTTGAGAATCCTGCATGGAGCCTCTTCTTCAGTAAGAGCTCACTAGCTGTGGCACAGCATCAATGCTTAGGTGGCTTTGCAAATGCTGACAAGCCAAAAACTAAGGTGCCTACAGGCAGTGGCAGGCAGAGGCTCCCTAAAAGGCAGTTACCTAAATACTTATGTGGCTCTGACCCAAAGTGACTTACATGGCTAAGTCACACTTTGAAAAGTGACTTAGGTACGTAGGAGCCTAAATCTTATTGAAAGTCAATGGGATGGTCACTGAGGCATTGCTCTGCTCAGCACTGCAAGGCCTACGCATCTTTAAATAACTTGGCCTTAGGTGTGTTGGCTCCCAATCAGTGTTTGACTTAGAGTGGTTCATTCAATATTAACAACATTTAAATGACACCACCAAAGCTTTGAAGTTCATTAAGGGGTCTCTTGGATAGGTCTTGAAAACTCTCACACACACACACACCTAAGGGGTACTGAAGTCCGTAGAATTATACAAGACTTATTCTACTGTGAAATCAGCATTTGGCTCAATTTCCTAGATATTTAAAATATGTAATACTCACAATTACCAACTTTGGCCCTTTAATTGAGAAAAATGTAGTTTTGCATAAAGCCTGCATTTTGTTATTTTGCCTATCATGAAGTAAGTTATCAGACATTTTAAAATCTGATGCATGTTCTCAGGAACCGAGATAAGTTTAATTTATTAAGTTTCAATCTTCTTAAACCCGCAGAGATTTTTAGACAGCTAGATTTCAGTTCAGGTTTTATTTGTATACAAAAATATATTAAAAGCATTAAAGTTTCCCAACTATATAAAATTACAAATATATTTTCATAAAAGCAATTTTAAATTAAAATTTAAGCGATATTTTTAAGAAAAAATATAGTAACGGCACATTTAAGTCATCTGATCCTGCCTGCTGCAAAGTTACAAAACTGATGTCATCAGTTAAATGCTTAGCAAAAGTGACTATTGTTATGTTCAGAAGATGAATATGCTGGATAGCAAAGTTGACAGTTGTCAGACATGGCAGCAGCTTTCAGTGATCCACATCACTAGGTCTTCATTGCATCTTTCAAGGAATTACCTGTAGACAAGGATGATGCCAAAAATCCCTTTGCTTCACATACCTGTAAACATGAAAGATGAGAGATCTCAAATGCTACACTTAGCAAGATTACGTTTCACTTACAAAATGTCTATTTGATGTCCCGTTTCTTAAATTCTCTGCTGTTTAACTGACGTGAAAGGGGAGAAAGACAAAAAATATATAGAGAAGCCAAAAAGTTATAAAGATTGTAAAGTTGTACTGGTTTAAGAAAATCACTGCTCTAGTGTGTCTTAGGTATCAAAAGGCGTCTGCACAAGTAAGTGTAGGCTGTTACATAACCCCAACTATATAGTAGAACTCAAAATATGTGATAGTAATACAAGACTGAAGTTGGTCTTTTCCACTGCATTACAGAGTCAAATATAAAGTTGGTATGTGAAAGCAGAGGCGGTTACATTGTGAATGAATAAGACAGGGTTGAAAAACCATGGACCATTGTCTTATTAGAATGCACTATAGCAGCAGTAGGTGGCATTCACCCTCTCAACTTGCCCTGCATTATGAAATGGACAATCTCATGAAGTCAATATGAAACTGACAGCCCAAGAAAGTCACCTGCAATACAACTGTGAAAGCCCTAGCAGCAAAAACCCAAATAAAAGGTTGTATCAGACTCTCCTTTTTGGGTTTTGCTCTTCCTTGAATACCAAATCTCCTGACTCTCTGCCTTTCTGAAAAGGGTCTACAGATTAATAAATTTAATCTCACTGGTAAAGAATGGATAGCTCTAGAATGGATCCATTGCAAAAGAGAGTAAATAAGAAAACACTTAAAATAAGTGAAACTAGACCAGAATTAAGATACAAGTGAAAAGACAGAAAGGCTAAACACCAATAAGCCAGATCATAACACAAGTTTATGATCATAAAAGAAGTTGTCTTGAGTTAAACTCAAGGCAAATCAACTAAGGCTTAAAAAATACAAAGAAGGGGAAACAAAGGATTTAAAAAAAACAACAACCCACCATCAATTTTTGTTACACCTTTCGTTTTTTGTTTGTACTGCTTATTTAGGGCCCAGTGGGCTCAACACTCTGTTTGCATGCAAAGGAATACAAGACCATGGCCCAAATGAACAGCACAGGCAAACGGTGAGAAGGGGAACAGATGTAACACAATATTTAAAAAGAGAAGAGTTTTTCCATAGTCTGATGAAGAGCCAAAGAATAGTGTAACTGAATAACAGATTGTCAGGTAGTGAAAAATTTGGTCTGTATTTAATGGAGACTAGATCAACTGTGTTTTTTTTTTTTTAAATGTGAAGTATAAAGTATGGGCTTCCATTTCATAATCATTTTGTAAAGATAATGACAGCAGTCTAATACTTATATTTATACCGGTCATTCATAGTTACTGGCCAGTTATTTAGACTTATAGGACTATGAGACACAAGCCTGTTTTTCATGGTGTTGAATCAGTTTTTGAAGAACTCTTGCTTGCATAATAGGTGTACTATCAAAGCAACTTCATAATATATGGCTTGTTTCATGTCCCAAAAATGCTATATGTAAGAAAGTGTTAGTCAAAATCAAGTTGAATTTGGCTGCTAAAAAATGGGACTATATACAAGGAGAGAGGGGAGTGGATAAATGAGAGCATCTATGTAGCATATGATCACACTATCAGACAGGAAAAGCAGACTAAAGAGACCTAAAAGTACAAATACATGGACAAAGGCAGATCTGTCCCCATGTTCTACCCCATTACTTCTCCCACAACAAAGACAAAAAAACTTCTAATATTTTAAAGGAAATTATGTAAAAATACGGTAAAAATTATGTAAAAATACCATCTCTGCTGATGTTTTACATTGTAAATACTTTGACTTCCATCATTTTTAAGGTACCACACAAAGTGAATCTACTTACTTGCTAATGTCCTGTCAAGATCAGCAATAAAGTCTTCTAGTTCTTTTGTGTCCCCAAGCTTTGCTGCAAAATAAAAGAATAAGGTCAGCACTGTTTATAAGTGAAAAATGCAAGTCTCTGTCACTGAGGCAAATAAAGGCCATTAGAAACCACTTGAATTTTGAAGGACAACTCTCAACATTATTCCCAGTAGTATCTCATCTCTTCTTGATTATCTTCAGAGAAGTTCCTTGACCTCTTCCTTTAATAGTCCTACCGCAATGTCCAAATGCTTCAGAGAAAAGACTGTCCGTATATCTGGCCTAAAATTTTGATTCCTTTATTTTTGGGAGTTAGTCACATGATGACATTAGAGCAAAACTCATTTTGTTTCCTTAAAAAAGTTAAGCTTTTTCCATCACTCTTAGATGTCCACTCCTTGATAGTGAAGAATTGTTATTTATGTATATATTCTGGTATTCTGTCCAATCTAGTTTTTTAATATTGCAAGTGGCTTCTATCACTTCCTTCTAGAGACTATTACACAATCAAATAAACCTTGCTCTCAGAAATAGCTTCCAGACAGTCAGTCTAATTCTTTGAAAAAAGAAAAGGAGTACTTGTGGCACCTTAGAGACTAACAAATTTATTTGAGCATAAGCTTTCGTGAGCTACAGCTCACTTCATCGGATGCATTAATTCTAATTCTAATTAATTAATTCTAATTAATTCTAATTAATTCGAATTAATTCGAATTAATTCGAATTAATTCGAATTAATTCGAATTCTTTGCTAAGTCTCTGCTGCCAGCTTTATTGGATCCCATTATTCCTCATTATTACCTCCCTAGTACCAAGGTAAATAGTTAATTCTTAATTATTATTATTAATTATTTATTAATTAATAATATAATTATTAATTCTTAATAGTTAATTCTGATATATACAAATACTTGTAAGGTTATGTCCCCACCACCCCTTAGATGGCTTAATCAAACTGTACATATGTAGCTTTTTCATCTTTCCTCCTAAGTAAATCCCTCCACATTCCCTGTAATGGGTGCTCAATTGCACAGCCTTAATATTGCCTTAGCTTAGGTTATGTAAGGAATTTAAATTAAATATATGGCATGTCAGCATGTGTGTTCACATATGGGTAGGTGTGACCCTAAGCATCTCTGTATTCACACCCTACACACTATTGTACTCACAAAAAGAAAAGGAGTACTTGTGGCACCTTAGAGACTAAAATTTATTTGAGCATAAGCTTTCATGTAGCTCACGAAAGCTTATGCTCAAATAAATTTGTTGGTCTCTAAGGTGCCACAAGTACTCCTTTTCTTTTTGCGAATACAGACTAACACGGCTGCTACTCTGAAGACTATTGTACTCATCTTTTTACAAAATATGCCTTGTGAGGTATCATTTAAAAACTAAAAACCACACTGATCATTTATATTCTTGTGTAATGTGTGTACAAAATGCGTATTTAGAGTTATGAAATTTTTATTATTATAAACTGAAATTATGACTACAGTGTGTTTATTAGAGAAGTCAAGGAAATGAGTAAACTGGTTTCTCAAATATAAAGGACAAGCTGACACCTCTAGCCAGGTGTTATCAAAGTTGATTAGCCACTTGACAGGTGATTGCCATTCTTTGGCAATGAAGGAAAGCAGGAAAAGATCGATCTGCATTTTAGCAAACAGCAGCATGGAACTTCTTTCACCATAAGACTCCATGTGTGCATCCTCTCAACTGGAATGAATTTTTTCTGTGGGTAATCCTCAGAAATTTACATTTCAAAAGTTGACTGGACTATAAATGTGAGGGGGAAAAAACACCCCAAACTCTCTTTCACCTAGGACAAAGGAACCAGCCCTTTGACTTTGGGGGGAGATCCTGACCTGAGAAATTGCTCAACCATGTTGCTGGCAACCTGTGATAAGGATTTTACCTTAAATCAAGTCTAGCTTGTTAAGTTTCAGCTACTAGAAAGTGTTTTATCTTTATTCTCTTATAACCATTTCTGAATTTATTACCATATATTTGTACTCACTTAAAACCTCTCTCTTTGTAGTTAAATGAACTTGTTTTATTTTTAATCTAAACTAATCCAGTGTTGTGTTTAAACTGAACTGTTTGGTACCTCCAGTTAAAGCAGTAAACTTGATTATTGACCCTTTACAGGGGCAACAGACCTTTAATATCTGAACTGTCCAGGAGAGGTTTGGACAGTGCAGGCCACGGGTGTCTGGGAAAATTCAGGACTGGAAGTGTGTTGGGGATGCAAATAGTAACCAAGGCTTGTGGAAGCCAGAGTGTGACTAGTGTGTTGCTGACAGGCTACTTGGATCAGAGCTGCTGGACCAGGGCTGCAGCTATACACAAACACTCAGGGTGTGACTTGCATGCTGGCAGGCTGTTTGTGAGCAGCCCAGTTGGGAGCTACAAGAGCTAGCATTGTGAGGCACTCAAGGTTGCGGGACAAGTGGTGACAACCCCTCACTAGCCTGGACTGCACCCCAGAATGTGACAGTAGATCTCCATACATGTATGCAGATAATATGAATGAAGGTGGGCAAAATACTTGAGCAAGTACAGTAGAACCTCAGTTATGAACACCTTGGGAATGGAGGTTGTTTGTAACTCTGAACAAATCGTTATGGTTGTTCTTTCAAAAGTTTACAACTGAACATCGACTTCATATGGCTTTGAAACTTTACAATGCAGAAAAAAAAATGCTGCTTTTAACCATCTTAATTTAAATTAAACAAGAACAGAAAGTTTCTTTATCTTGTCAAATCTTTTTTTAAACTTCCCCTTTTATTAGTAGTTTACATTTAACACACTACTATACTGTACAGTATTTGCTTTTTCTTTTATTTTTCCATCTCTGATGCCTGATTGCATGCTTCTGGTTCCAAATGAAGTGTGTGGTTGACCGATCAGTTCGTAACTCTGAGGTGCTACTCTATGTGAAAGCTCTGTGTAGCCTGAATATATGCCTGTTCCTTTCATTGGCTTACAGTATGTCTGCCCTATAGTTGGGAGTGTGCTTCCCAGCATAGGCAGATTGATCCATGCTAGTTCTGCTCGCTCTACTGCCTTAAAATAGCAGCGTGGCCATGGCGGCATGGCTCAGGCTAACCCCTTGAGTACAAACCCACCCAGCCCCCTGGGTATAGGACTCAGTTGGCCAGCCCGAGCCACCAGCTGGACCACTGGCCACACTGCTATTTTTAGCATGCTAGCACAAGCAGATCTAGTACAGGTCTGCCTGTCCCCGCTGGGAAGCATACTCCCAGCTGCAGTGCAGACATCACTCTTCAGAAAAGGCGTTAGTTATCTGCGCTCAAGTTAAGGCCTCTCAAGTTAGCCCAGCTCAAGTGAGAGCAGTGATACTGCAAAGAAGAATTGTGTCAGCAGCTGACAAGTTGTGCTAACTCAAGTTATAGCTATCCACCCCGACAGGCCAGCCAACTTGCATTAAAAGCGCCCCTGCACTCAAGTTAAGCGTTTTTGTGTGCATAGGATGACTTAGACAACATTCAAGTTGTACCATGAGTTAACTCTACAATGAAAATAAACCCATTCAAGTAAGTGTTTAGTAAGACACATCACAATTTTAGATCAGCCAAAAACTAATGTTTTCTTTAATGCTGTAGATTTATAGCTAATAGAGTTGGCAGGCCCACCTGTGAACCATTGGTTATTGCAGACATTACACCTAGTGTGCCATTGGTGTTTAGCATAGATACTAGTAGGACTTATGTTTGAAGTAGTCTTAATACTAACACTCAGGAGTTTGTTCGCATCTTAAATATCAGTAGATTAACATTTTACATAGATGAGTCTGCACCACTCAGAGTTCAGAAGAAACTTAAACACCTAAAATAAAATTATGAGATTTACCTTTACAAGAAGTTACTGCTGGAGATGGTAAAGTTGGAGTTGGAATTGACATTGTTGGAGAGTTAAGTTTTTCATTACTGAAGCTAAAACTGTTTCTGTAGAGTGAATCTGCACCTGTAAGAAAAATTCTAAGCATTAGAAATTAAAACCAATGCCCATGGCAAGTTTATAACAGTAACAAACAAAACAAAACAATGTAAACATCATAGGCGGAGTTTGGGAGTGGTATGGGGCGGGGGGGAGTATGGGGAGGCATTCCCCCCCCAAATTGCAAGCCTCAGGCTGGCAGTCCGAGTGTGCAATTGAATCCACAGAGGAGACAGGCGATGTGCTGCTCCCAGCTTGCACCCCAGAGACATGGAGTCAGAATTTCATTTATAAACACAGTGATTAACAGGTGATTATGATAAGAAAGGGCTGTTAGGATGTTTTCTAAAGTTAAATGATCTGTTCCAAGTTTGGTGAACTGCAAAAAGTAAGTAGCCTAAATGACAGAAAGTAATTGTACATTTTTCTACAGTTGTTTCAGTTGTTGTATTCAGGAAGTAGTCACAAAGTTACAATACAACCAGGAGTCCGGTGGCACCTTAAAGACTAACAGATTTATTTGGGCATAAGCTTTCATGGGTAAAAAACCCATTTCTTCAGATGCATGGCCACCGTGATGGGTTGGATCACAGAAACCCCTTTGGGGATGCCAACTGATGTGCCAAGACTACTTCTACCCTTGCTTTTCCTGCCCTCCCAGCTTGGGACTTCAGTGCCCTGCCTGGTTTGAGCCAGACCCGCTAGCCTGCTGCAAACCCAGACCCAGGTCTGAATCACGTCCCCTAACAGCTGTAGGCTTAATTGAAAGCAGCTTAAGAAATGTCCCTGTCTTTAACACTTAGATGCTCAACTTCCAATGGGGTCCAAACCCCAAATAAATCCATTTTACCCTGTATAAGGCTTATACAGAGTAAACTCTAATTGTTCACCCTCTGTAACACTGATGGAGAGATATGTATAGCTGTTTGCCCCCCCCCCCGTATTAATACATACTCTGGGTTAATTAATAAGTAAAAAAGTGATTTTATTAAATACAGAAAATAGGACTTAAGTGGTTCCAAGTAGTAACAGACAGAACAAAGTGAATTACCAAGCAAAATAAAATAGAACACACACGTCTATCTCTAATACAGTAAGAAAACTGAATACAAATAAAAACCTCACCCTCAGAGGAATTCCAGCAAGCTTCCTTTTACAGACTAGTCTCTTTCTAGTCTGGGTCCAGCAATCACTCACACCCCCTGTAGTTACTGTCCTTTGTTCCAGTTTCTTTCAGGTATCCTTCGGTGTGGAGAGGCTCTCTCTTGAGCCAGCTGAAGACAAAATGGAGGGGTCTCCCCGGGGTTTAAATAGACTCTCTCTTGTGGGTGGACACCACTCCCTCCCCCCATGTAGAATCCCAGCTACAATATGGAGTTTTGGAGTCACATGGGCCAGTCACACATCCGTGCATGACTCGGAACTTACAGGTAGCATCAACACTTGTTCTCCATTTGTGAGGTAACTCCCTTCTCTTCATGTGTCAGTATAATGATGCCTGCATCTGTAATTTTCACTCTATGCATCTGAAGTTTTTCTTACCCATGAAAGTTTATGCCCAAATAAATCTGTTAGTCTTTAAGGTGCCTCCGGACTCCTTGTTGTTTTTGTGGATACAGACTAACACGATTACCCCCCCGATTCTTGACAAAGTTATTAATATCTTTCTTTGAGGAGATAATTGATTTGTTTAGCCAAAAGAAATGCAGTAGCTCTAATCTACCTGGATGTCAGTAAGGCATTTGATACAGGTTTCAGAGTAGCAGCCGTGTTAGTCTGTATTCGCAAAAAGAAAAAGGAGTACTTGTGGCACCGTAGAGACTAACAAATTTATTTGAGCATAAGCTTTCGTGAGCTAAAGCTCACTTCATCAGATGCATTCAGTGGAGAATACAGTGGGAAGATTTATATACATAGAGAACATGAAACAATGGGTGTTACCATACACACTGTAACCAGAGTGATCACTTAAGGCGAGCTATTACCAGCAGGAGAGCGGGGGGGGGGGGAAGGGAAAACCTTTTGTAGTGATGATCAAGGTGGGCCATTTCCAGCAGTTGACAAGAACGTCTGAGGAACAGTGGTTGGGGGGGGGAATAAACATGGGGAAATAGTTTTACTTTGTGTAATGATTTGATACAGTTACACAAGAGAAATTATTAGTTAAACTGGAGAAGATAGGGATGAATATGAGAACTGAAAGCTGAACAGGAACTGGTTAAAGAGGAGACTACAATAGGTCATACTGAAAGATGAACCATCAGGCTAGAAATATCATACAAGACGATCTGGATGACATTGTAAACTGGAGTAATAGAAATGGGATGATATTTAGTAGTACAAAGTGCAAGGTCATGCACTTAGGGGCTAAAAAAAAAGAATTTTTACTATAAGCTGGGGACTCATCAGTTGGAAGTGACAGAGGACAAGAAAGACCTGGGTATATTGATTGATCACAGAATGAATATGAACAGTCAATGTGATTCAGCCTTGAAAAAGGCTAATGCAGTCCGTGGTGCGTCAGAGAAGGTATTTCCAGTAGAGACAGGGAAGTGTTAGTACCATGATACAGGGCACTGGTGAGACCTCATCTGGAATACAGTGTGCAACTCTGGTCTCCAGTGTTCAACAAAGGTGAATTCAAACTGGAACAGATGCAGAGAAGGGCTACTAGGATGATCTGAGGAATGGAAAACCTACCTTATGAGTGGAGACTCAAAGAGCTTGACTTGTTTTGCCCAACCAAAAGAAGGCAGGGGGAGATACAATTGCTCCCTATAAATACATAGGAGGGATAAATACCAGGAAGGGAGAGGAGTTCTTTAAATTAAGCACTGCAATGTGGACCCCAGAACAAATGGATATGAACTGGCCTTCAACAAGTTTAGGCTTGAAACTAGGCAAAGGTTTCTAATCATCAGAGGAGTGAAGTTCTGGAGCAGCCTCCCAAGGGGAGCAGTGGGGGCAAAAAAACCTATCTAGCTTCAAGACTGAGCCTGATAAATTTCTGGAGGGAATGGTATGACAGGACTGCCTACAATGCATATGGCCCATTGGTGACTGCCTGTAGCAAAAATCCCCAATGGCTGAAGAAGGGACACTAGATGTGTGCCACTTCCCACAGCTCCCATTTGCTGGGAACGGCAAACCGCGGCCACTGGGAGCTGCGGGGGGCCGTGCCTGCAGACGGTCAACATAAACAAAACGTCTCGCGGCCTGCCAGCAGATTACCCTGATGTGCCATGTGCCAAAGGCTGCCGACCCCTGCTTTAAACCATGATTTGAGGACTTCAGTAATTCAGCCAGAGGCTACGGTTCTATTACGGGAGTGAGTGGGTGAGGTTCTGTGTCCTGCAGTGTGCAGGAGGTCAGACTAGATAACCACGATGGTCCCTTCTGACTTCAGTAAGAGTATTTGAGTAAGAATATACATTAAAGTTTTAAATCTAACCATTGTCCCTTAAGTGACTTGCCACAAGCTGTCAGAACCAGCTGTGTAGCTGCCTATTAAGCCCTGCTCAGGGGCTCAGGGCTGCGGCGGGGAAGAGATGTCTCTCTCCGCTGGCCCCAGCATGGACCTGCCCCAAACTTGCCATGGCCGGGAGAGAGGAACTCCTCCCCCAGCCCAGCCCAGCCCTGCCAGAGCTGCCGCAGCCGGGGAGAGGGCTGTGGGGGAGTCCTTTCTCCCCTCCCAGGGAAGCCTGCACCCCAAACCCCTCATCCCCAGCTACACCCCAGAGACAATAACCTTCTGCCCCTGCCCTGAGCCCCCTCCCACACCCCAAACCCCTCATCGCTAGACCCACCCCAGAGCCTTCACCCCTAGCTGGAGCCCACACCCCCAGCCCCACCCCAGAGCCCACAACCCCAGCCAGACCTCTCATCCCCCCACACCCCAACCCTATGTCCCAGCCCCAAGCCCCTTCCCACACTCTGAACCCCTTGGCCCTACCCCCACCACATGAATTTTGTTATGTGCATCAATATGAAGGGGATGTGTCACACATCTCCTCCATATTTGTACACAACAAAATTCATTCCACACATGGATGTAAAAAATTTGAGGGAACACTGGTCAGAACACATTAGTATTCGAGTTGAGAGGGTCTAATATTTATTTATTTTTCTTTCTTGATATAGGAATTAGATACAGTGCTCCTGTCAGATATAAGTTATTATCTGCCAAAAAACAAGAGTTTTCAGTTGTCTAATGGCCCCTGGAATTACAATTAAAGTTGACCATCCCCCTTCCTCCACCAAAAAATCTGAAATGGCACCCCTGTGGGCAGGCACGGAATATGCCATACACACACAGGCGTCCCTGTTGGCCTGACTGGAGTGGCCCCTCCTTAAATACAGAAGTCAAACTACACGTATGGTAAATGTCTGCACCCTCAGACAAAAAATTTCTGCAAGAAGCATTAGGCAGAATGCCTGAAAGCTTATAGAACAGATTCATCGATTTTTAAGGCCAGAAGGGACCATTAGATCATCCATCATTTCAAAACCAGTGTTTCAATGTCTATATGTTAGAAAGCACTTAATCTCAGACACAGTCCAGAATAAGCGCAGGAGAGAGAAATGTCAGTTTGCCAAATTTATCCCTTGTGTAATTACATCAAATTCAGTAGCTACCCCACCTCAGTTAAGTCCTTATGTGCCTTGCCTGATTCACAATGGCAGGATAAAACGTGTTAAACTGAACTGGTTTTTAAAATATCATTTAAAAACTTGTAGCAAACATAGCCCCACAAAAGCAGGGTCAGAGTGTAACACTGCAATTGCAATGTCAATGCTGAATAAATACAATGTGCGGTAATCTAAGGCAGTATGCAAAATTACATCGAGAACAGAAAGAAAAGGAGTACTTGTGGCACCTTAGAGACTAACAAATTTATTAGAGCATAAGCTTTCGTGAGCTGTTAGTCTAAATTTGTTAGTCTCTAAGGTGCCACAAGTACTCCTTTTCTTTTTGCGAATACAGTCTAACACGGCTGCTATTGAGAACAGAGATGCACATCAGCCACTATTATTAGCAACAGATGCTTCTGACACTTCACACAATCTGACCACCATAGGGGAGCGAAACATCATTTGTTCCTACCTCTGACAAATTTCTCCTCCCTCTTTCTGCCTAATCTACTCTACCTTTCTTCAAAACTCATCTATAAACATCTCATTTCTTTTGCCTATAACTCTTGATATCGCTCCCTTTGCTTTTTTAGATCTTGTGTCTTTGGATAATTTTTTTTTTAATATAGTTCTTTTATACAGGGCTCTGAGATACCAGCCCATGGTACCGCCTCGGGAGATGATATTCTTCACTCTTATTTTATAGGACTTGTGGAGAAAGGCTGAATGTGTTATGGAAAAGCAATAGGTCTAATCCCCTCATAAATGTTATTTGGTTTGGGATGTGGGGCAAAGCTTTCAGGTTTTTTCAACACCACCACCACCAATAGTTCTGAGGCCAGGGGACCTGTGCCTCTTTTCATAATAATGGCCCCATGACACCAAGTTCTTGAAAAGTATTAGTCACAGTTCCAGTGAATGGAAGAGTTGTTATTGTGTGATATCTAGAGCTGCACACTGTTCCTCTGATATTCTTGTTAACTGTTGGAATTAGCCTACCTTGCTTGTCACCATGGAAGGTTTTCCTCCTTTCCCCCCCTGCTGCTGGTGATGGCTTATCTTAAGTGATCACTCTCCTTACAGTGTGTATGATAAACCCATTGTTTCATGTTCTCTGTGTGTGTATATCAATCTCCCCTCTGTTTTTTCCACCAAATGCATCCGATGAAGTGAGCTGTAGCTCACGAAAGCTTATGCTCTAATAAATTTGTTAGTCTCCAAGGTGCCACAAGTACTGCTTTTCTAGAGCTGCCAGCTCCCACATTAGGGGCCAACAACCTAAAAAATGTAGTTCTACAAAATTAACATTTGAATTTGAATTCAATAATGCACTTCATTTAATTAGGACATCTCCCAGGAGACAAATTTAAACCTCATTATGCTTTACCGCAATGGCTGCTACTCAGTGCTGATAGTAATTCTGCTTAAGTGGAATGCCTTCAGATGATTTAGTTGTGCTTGTTTTTTGGAGTTTCCCTGGGCATGACTGCACCACAGTGCTACTGCTGCAGCTACACTGCTGTAGTGAAGACACTTGCTAAAGCAACAGAAGGGGTTTTTATGTCACTGTAGTAAATCCATCTCCTTGAGAGGTAGTGACTAGAAGACCCCATGAAGAGGAAGTTACTCACCTTGTGCAGTAACGATGGTTACTTGATGGTTCTTTGAGATGTGTGTCCCTATGGGTGCTCCACTTAGGTCTGTGTACCCCTACACCTCTAATCGGAGATTTTTGGGAGCAGAGTCCCGTTGAGCCCGCGCATGTGCTCTCCCTCCCTCGTGGTCTGCCTTGAGGCTATTTAGCACTGCACGGGCGAACCCCCCTCACTCTCAACCACAGAGCACTATAGAGAACTCCGAAGTAGAGGGGAGGAGGGCAGGTTGTGGAGCACCCATAGGGGGACACATCTCGAAGAACCATCGTTACTGCACAAGGTGAGTAACTCTTCTCCTTCTCCTTCTTCGAGTAGTGTCCCTATGGGTGCTCCACTTTAGGTGACTCTGGAGCAGTACCCACCACTGGAGGCTGGGACTTCGGAGCAGAGTCTTTTACTACAGAGAGTACTGTGGAATCGAAGATGGTGTCAGCAGCCAAATCTTCAGTGATCACATAATGTTCTGTGAAAGTATGGACAGAGGCCCCAATCATTGCTCTATAGATTGGGGAGATTGAGGTAGGAACTGATCTCATGGAGTGCGTATGGACGGGAGCAAGTTGCGCCCTTCCTAAGTGGTTAATGCAACTAGAGACACATTTGGATAGACTGAGGAAATATCACAGAGCTTTAGGATCTTTCTGTGGACAAAAGGAAGAGTTTAGGGGATTTTCTGAAGTCCTTAGTCCTGTCCAAGTAGGATACTCATGTCCTTCTAATATCTAATATATGCACAATTGTCTCCCAGTTGTCACAATGTGGTTTTGGGAAAAAACAGGGAGATGGATTTGTTGATTTATATGGAAAGTGCAGAAAAAGTAGGGAGAAACTTGGAATATGGCCTTAGAGTTTTTGTTTTGTTTTAGTTTTAAGACAAAGGCCATGAATGATGGGTGTGCCATCAGGGCCGCTATTTCTCCTGTCTAGCTGAGGTAATGGCAATTAGAAATGCTGTCATCATGGACAGGTATAAGAGAGAACAAGTTGCCCTGGACTCAGAGGGATGTCTAGTCCAAGCCCTGAGAACTAGATTAAAGTCCCAGGCTGGAGTGGGTGGTGTCACATGGGGGAAGAGAGTCCCAATGCACTTAAAGAATCTACGCATTAGTGGTTGAGCAAACACCAAGTGGGAAGCCATTTTTGCCATGAGATGTACCTTAAGGGAGCTGAGTGAGAATTTAAAAAGGGAGGAAAGATGAGGCTGGGTCTGTCCGTTTGGAATGGTACAAACTTGGAGTCATTTCCATTTTGTAGATAGGTATGTGGAGTGGTCAACTTGTGGTTGTGTTCAAACATGTGTTTCAACTTGTCAGAGCATTCTGCTTCTAAGCCTTGGAACAAAGAAAGATCCAAGCATGGAGGCGGAGGACCCAAGGGTTGGGGTGAAGGGTCAGCCCACTGTTTTGAGAGAGCGGGTGAGGAATGGATGGACATCAGAGGAACAGGAGGGCATACTGCCATCTGCATCAGGTAAGGGAGCCAGACTTAGTCAAGTCATAGTCAAGAGGGGCAATCACCAGTCTTTGCCAGTCATACTCAAGAGGGGCAATCACAATAACTCTCTCTTTGTTTTGTTGAATTTTCAACAGATTCTTGGACAGGATAGGAAACTGGGAAAAGACATACAAGTGGGTCCTATCCGCTGGGAAGATGAGGGCAACTACAAGTGAATGTTTTCCCAAACCAGCCCTGGAGCAGTAACAAAGACCTTTCTTGTTCCGATAAGTAGCAAAGAGATCCATAGGCTGGGTTCCCCAAAGGGTGGCTATATCTTGAAGCACCTGTGAATTCAGTATACACTCATTGTCGTGAGAAAATTCCAGCTGAGACTGTTGGTTATCCCGTTCTGTATCCCTTGTAGACAGACAGCTGAGATGAGCACATTGTGATGGATGCATCAATTCCAAAGTTTGAATGATGTCTTGCAGATGGAGGGAGATCTGGCAGCTCCTTGGCAATTTATACAAAACATACAGGTCACATTAAGTCCATCATAACCTGTGTGTGTTGTTTTTGATGAAAGGCAGAGTTTGTGCACAGGCCCTCCTGACAGCCCTTAGACCCAAAAGAGTGATATGGAAGGTCATTTCTGTGGAAGGCCATTTGTCCTGAACCTTGTTGTTGTGTAGGTAAGCTCCCCAGCACATTAGGGAGACATATGTCCCCGGGTGATGAATGTGGGTAGTGAGAGGAGCGCTCTCGCTTGTACTACATCAGGTTGGTGCTGATAAAGTTACTGTACCAGGGTTAGTATGCCACTACAATGAAGTGAACCTTGGAGAATACCCTGTGTGGAGCAGTCTGTATCTATAGTGATCCTGCCCCAAAGGTAAGCAGTAGGAAATCTCCTGTAAAATGGTTGTATTGAGATATGGAAGTAGGCATTCCGTAGGTTCAGGGCTAGAAATCAATCTCTTTGCTCTAGAGCCCTGGTCCTAACTGCTGAGAAGTAACGTAAGGTGACTTCTGAGTGGCATGACAGGTGTATAGATGGCAGCTGATGCTGTAAGGTATCATTGTTCAGGCCCCCAACCAACTCATCCAAGGGCTTATAAGAGGCAGTTTGAGAGGTCATGGACTGGGGTGCAGACTGTTCTCACTTTTGAGCCCTGGGCCTCTTACACTGTAGCTCATAAAAGCACAGAGATGGTGAGTATTGAGAAGATTGTGATCTGTGGTGTGGTTGAGAGGTATATCTTCTCTTCTGTTCCACAGTGTAGATTCCTACGGAGTGTACTGCGGTCCGAGAATCCTTCATGATGTGGAGAGAAAATCTGTCTTTTCCGCAAAGAGTTTGGCTCTTCAAATTGGAAGTCTTTGGACAATCTAGAAAAGTGTAATGAACAAAAAAGAAAACACAACCCACCTCAGTACCACTGTCATGGAGACTGGGCGGGCAGCTGTAACAGCTACATCCAGTGGTGTCTCTAGGACCGGTCTGGCTATTAACTGACCTTCTCTAAGAATGGTCTGAATCTGTTCTTTCTGTGTTTCCAGTAATGTTTCAGAAACATCCTGGGTTTCCCAAGATTAAAAAAATTGTTTTGGCCATGACAGTTTGGTAATTTATGACTCTAAACAGTAATGTGGTCGATGAATATGCCATCTTGTGAAGCCTGATCATTGTTGACTTGGCATTATGTTGCTTGCTTCATGCATTAACCTAATCCACTATGATAGAGTAGAGTTGCGGATGTTGAAAACTAAGTCTGCCTCTTTGGGTAGAGATGTAGGGTTGTTTTTGTTTACACTCTGTTGCTGGTTGGTACGATGGGGGCTGGCTCTGCCAGATGATTTTGGTAGGATCTAGAATCAGCTCATTAATTGGGAGGACAGTTCTAGATGAGACGGTAGTGTGAAGAATTTCTACCAACTTGTGATGTGTATCTGCCACCTCCTGTAAGGGAATCTGCAGCTTGTCTGCCACCCTTTTGGTAAGATCCAGAAAGTTCTTAAATCTTCACCTAGTAATGAGGGGTGGGCAGCACAGTCTCATCTGGGAGAGATGAGGAGAAGTATGCTGAAGATGTTGCTTCCTCTTCAGGTTTTTTTTTTTTCCTTCCCCCTTCTTTCTTGTTCTGAAAAAGTTTTCTCCTGTCCTGGCTCAGGTGCTTTCCTGCCCTGGCTCAGTGTCCTGAGAGACACTGGAGACGGTTGCGCCATGTGTGTATATACCCGAAGAGTTACAATATGGCCTTGGGAAGGAGAGGCAGGAAGGCAGGCATGGGCAGTTGGCGTGATGGAATTGGGGAGGACCCTTGTAGCGTGGTGGTGGGCCACCTTGAGGGGCCAGGGAATGATCTCCTCCTGGCCAGTGTCAGATTTGTCAATGAGTAAAGGTTCCCCTGATTGGGGTATTGGCAGTATAAAGCCCAGTGCTAAGAGCGATTCTGGGTGCCAGGGTGTGCTCAATACCGGGGTCCTGGTACCAAGTAATGGGGATTGTGGTTCTTCCCCAATCATCAGGTCTGCATGAGCTCTGGTACCCTGGAGGACCATGAGTTCATTTGGTACCACAGAGTAGGGTCCCTGGTACACTGTCAATACCGATAGTTGGGCAGAGCACTCCCTAAATGAGAGAGTTTTGCCCAGTACAAAAAGTTTGTTGGTGTCACTTTTTTTAGAGACGGTATGGTAATTTCCTCTCCCTGGGTACTGAGGCCACAGGTCTCCAGAGCATCAGAGCACCTGTGTTACCATGGGCTCATCCGGAACCCAGAGGAGTCTCTGTAGTCGGTATCAATGGTCGGGAAGGTGCAGAACACTTCCTAGATGGGAGTTTTGTTGCATCTGGTACTAAAGGGTTTCTCTATGCCGCTCTTTTAGAGATGGTACGGTAACTGTCCCCGCTCCTTAGGGAACAGTATTGTTGCCTCAGAGCCGAGGGTGGAAGCCTCTGGTGTCTGGGTGCCAAAGCAGAGCTGACAGCAGGGCTTCTCTGTGTCGCTCTTTTAGAGGTGGTACGGTAACGGTGCCCTCTCGGTGCAGTAGTTGCCCAGAGTAGAACTCAGAGCAGCCCAGAGCTTACAGAAGCCCCTTGTCGGTGCTGAGAGCAGAGCTCAGAGCAGGAAGCCCCTTCTCAGGTTTCAGCTTCCAGAGCTTCGTGTGAACAGTGCCCACTCTGGGGAGTCCCACTGGCTGGCCGGGTACTCGGGGATCGGTGCAGAGATGGCGGCACTAGGGAACACCCTTCTGACTGGCCACTTGCACGGAGGAGCCTTTCCAGGGGGAGTCTGATGGTGGCTGCTTCTTTCTCTCTCTCTCTCTCTCTCTCTCGTTCTCTCTGGCCTCTTCACCGCTCGACCCCTTTTGAAGGTCAACGCCCACCGGAGTCCCCTGCAGACTGAAGTGTTTTCTCTATAGGGAGGAATTTTTACTTCAGCTCCCAGCTCCTTGCATAGATACTTGCATAGAATATCAGAGTTGGAAGGGACCTCAGGAGATCATCTAGTCCAACCCCCTGCTCAAAGCAGGACCAATCCCCAGTTTTTGCCACAGATCCTAAATGGCCCCCTCAACGATTGAACTCACAACCCTGGGTTTAGCAGACCAATGTTCAAACCACTGAGCTATCCCTCCCCCCTGTGAGGCTGCAGTTTTAGGTGTGGCAGGTAAAGCACTTCTGTGAGGGTCTCCCAGGCACAGTGAGTGTCTGGCCATTACAGGAACTGACTCCTGGCAGGAGAGGCACCGCTTGGAGCAGAGAGAGCCAAGCAAGCCCCTGGGCAGGGGTGTCATTCTCTAGCAGGGAAGAATATACAGAAGAACATAGTCTTTACTTTTTTTTTTTTTTAAACTGAAAAAGAAAATAATTAGAAGTCTACTAGATGCGGGGGGGGAGGGGGAATGCTCCCAGACAGGGAAGAAAAGTGAAGTTCTTTTCCTTCTTCTCTTTTCTTTTTAAACCAAAGGAATAAAATAAAAACACTAGCCTGAGTACTTTTAGGGAGAACAAAGGTAACAAAACAAACACTACTTATGCTAGGTTTCAGAGTAGCAGCTGTGTTAGTCTGTATTCGCAAAAAGAAAAGGAGTACTTGTGGCACCTTAGAGACTAACAAATTTATTAGAGCATAAGCTTTCATGAGCTACAGCTCACTTTAATGACACAGATAAGGAAGGGACAACTGCTTGTTCTGTCAGAGGCCAAAGGCAGTGGAGAAGGGAGTTCCCTCTCCTCCCTCCCCCAGTGCTAAATAGCCTCAAGGCAGACCACGAGGGAGGGAGAGCACATGCGTGCAGGCTCAATGAGACATTGCTACCAAAAATCTCCCATTAGAGGTGCAGGGGCACACAGACACCTAAAGTGAAGCACCCATAGGGACACTACTCGAAGAAAAAGAAGAATTCTTCTGTGTGCCCCTTCCGTCTCTACCTGCTTGAGTGGCTGAAAGGCTGGTGGCGTTAGGGGGCTGATACCCTGTTACTAATCCCGCATGTTGGGGCAGGGGCTAACAAGGTAACCCACAGTCCTGGGTACCCAGAGATCTGTCACAATCACTTTGCAGGCATCCTGACCTTGTTAGCCTCCTCTTGCAGGCCCCTTAAGCATTTCACACAGTTTCTGTTCAGGTTCGCAGCACCCCTCACTGGGGATGGTTTAACATCAAATAGAGTTCACACAGTCTTCAGACTCCTTAATCGCAAAATAATCCAAACACTCCTCAATGACTCCCCAAAATTAAGTTCATACTCAGAATTCTACTAGAATTCTTTAAGGGGGTCAACAAATATGTGGAAAACACTATATCCACTGGATCACTCTATTTGGACTTTCAGAAAACATTTAACATGGTCCCTTACCAAAGGTTCTTAAGCAAAGTAAGCTGTCATTGGATAAAAGGGAAGGTCCTCTCATGGATAGTAACTGGTTAAAAGATAGGAAACAAGGGAGAGGAATAAATGGTCAATTTTCACAGTGGAGAGAGGTAAGTAGCAAAATCCCTGACAGATCTGTACTGAAACCAATGCTGTTCAATATATTATATACATAAATCATTTGGAAAAAGGAACAAACAATGAGATACAAAGTTTGCAGATCGTAGAAAACCACTCAAAATAGTTAAGTCCAAAGCAGACTGTGAAGAGTTACAAAGGGATCTCACAAAACTGGGTGACTGGGCAATAAAATGGCAGATGAAATTCTATGTTGATAATTACAAAGTAAAAAAACATTGGAAAACAATCCCAAATATACATACAAAATGCTTGGGTCTAACTTAGCAGTTACCACTCAAGAAAGAGCTTTTGGAGTCACTGTGGATAATTCTCTGAAAATATCTGCTCAAGGTGCACTGGCCGTCAAAAAGCTAACAATGTTAGGAATCATTAGGAACAGGATAGAGAATAAGACAGAAAATATCAATCCATGGTATGCCCACACCTTGAATGTGTGGAGTTCCGGTCACCCCCATCTCAAAAAAGATGTATTGGAATTGGAAAAGGTACAGAGAAGGGTCACAGAAATGATTAAGGATATGGAACAGTTTTCATATGAAGAGAGATTAAAAAAAGACTGGGACTTTTCAGCTTGGAAAAGAGAAGACTAAGGGGGGATAAGATAGAGGTCTATAAAAGCATGAACAGTGTGGAGAAAGTAAGTGTTATTTACTCCTTCACAGAACACAAGAACCAAGGGTCACCCAAAGAAATTAATAGGCAGCAGGTTTAAAACAAACAAAAGGAAGTACTTCACACAACACAGCGCCAACCTGTGGAATTCATTGCCAGGGATGTTACGAAGGCCAGAAGTATAAATGGGTTCAAAATATAATTAGATAAGTTCATGGAGGATAGATCCATCAGTGGCTACTAGCCAAGGTGGTCAGGGACGCAATCCCATGCTCTGGATGTCCCCTAAGAGGGACAGAGGCTGAGACTGAATGATGGGATATATCACTCAATAATTGCCGTGTTCTGTTCATCCCCCTGAAGCATCTGGCATCAGCCACTGTTGGAAGACAGGATACTGAGCTAGATAGACCACTGGACTGACCCTGGATGGACATTCTTATGTAATTCAACAGTTCATACCTAGCTCTGATTCTGCTGCCACACCCAGAGCTCTTCCTCTGTCAGTCTGCTCCACCTAAAGCCACAAGTCCTAGCACTTTTTCACTGGAGCTCAGCCCATTTGGTTTGGCTTCTTTCTCCTGTCAGGGTCTCCCTTGTTTGTTTGCACCCAGTTTACCAGATATCCCTGCAACAGTGACCTGTCCTTTTCATTATTTATGACTCCGCCAATTTTTGTATCATCTTCAAACTTCATCAGTGATGATTTTGTGTGTTCTCCCATGTCAATGATAAAAATACTAAATAGCTTCGGGCCAAGAACCGCTCTATACAGCAGCCCGCTGGAAACACACTGCTTGATAATGATTCCTTGTCCACAATTACATTTTGAGACACATCAGTTAGCCAGTTTTTAATCCATTTAATGTGTGCCATGTTAATTTTACACAATTCTAGATTTTTAATAAAAAATGTTGTGTGTACCAAGTCAAATGTAGTAGAGAAGTCTGGGTATATTACAATCAACACTATTACCGTTATCAACCAAACTTGTAATCTCAATGAAGAAAAAAAAAATATCAAGTTAGTTTGACAAGATCTATTTTTCATAAACCCATGTTGATTGGCATTAATTATCCTCCTTTAATTCTTTATTAATTGAGTCCCATATCAGCCACTCCATTCTCATTCTGACATCAGTCCAAGGCAAGACAGGCCTATAATTAACTGCATCATCCCATTTACCCTTTTAAAATGTTGGCACACTAACTTTCTTCCAGTTTTGGGCAACTTCCCCAGTGTACTAAGACTTACTAAAAATCAACAATAGAGTCCAGCCAGCTCATCAGGCAGCTCCCTTAAAACTCTTGTTCAAATAAGTTAGCTGGATTTTCTGATTTAAACATGTCTAATTTTAGTAGCTACTATTTAACATCCTCCTGAGATACTAGGGAATGGAAAAAGTGTTATCATAATCATAGGATCTATCATCTGTTTTTTTCCTCAAATCCATAACAGAAAAATTTATTGACCACTTCAGCCTTTTCTGTGTTATTATTGATGATTCTACCATTGCCATCTAGTAATGGACCAAATACCATTGTTACGATTTGTTTTGTTCCTAATATACTTAACTCCTTCTTATGACCCTTCACTCTGCAGACCATAGATTTGTCCTTGTGTCCCTTTGCTTCTCTTATAAACTTTCTACAATTCTAAGCTTCTGATTTACATTTATTACAATCAACTTCCCATTTCTTCCATTTGTTATGTATTATTTTTATGTTATGAAATATCAGCCTTGGTTTAGTCTGGATGTAGGATAGAGAAATGGCTGGGACAATGAAGCTTCAATCTTCGCCCTCCCCTAAACATCCTGTCCAGGGCAGTTTGTGTATTTTGTGCATCGTTCAAAAGACACAGAAGTGAGCTGTAGCTCACGAAAGCTTATGCTCTAATAAATTTGTTAGTCTCTAAGGTGCCACAAGTACTCCTTTTCTTTTTGCGAATACAGACTAACACGGCTGCTACTCTGAATCCAGAAAGGGTGTGAGCCTTAAAATCCTCACCACCACCACCACCACCATCCTAGAAGCTACTCTCCCAACGCATCCTGATACCCACTAGCTAGAGGCTGATGTCAAAGATTTAGCACATGGCTGCTCCTACCCATGCCACACACTCCTAGCTGTGACATCAGTCTCATCACTAATTATTATTATGGCTTTCTTGTTTTATTCCTCTGGCAAACCAGAGTTTGTTAAATTATGATCCTTGAGTGACTATCTTTTAAGAAGTAACCCGGTAAAAGCCTTTGCCATTTTATAAAGCTGCCAGCTGAACCCAAGTCAGTCTGTTCAGCTGATATACTTAGAAGAGGATGAAGAAATAGCTACAAAATGAAGGGTTTGGAGTAAAGATGGGTGGGTTGTACTTTAGTGAAATAATTCATGGTTCTCACTGGCCTTTGCTGTCCCAGAACAGTGTTAAGCCTCAAAGCATAAAACGCACTGCAAGGCCATGTAAATATACAATATTTTCATGAGCTAAGCAATTGAAACTTTCTAGATAGTAATTAGCTGAAAAAGGAAATCTTCAGACCTTCCCTTTTAAAACAGGCAATGATATATGCAAATATTTTATTAAAATATTCATCATAGTATTCTAGAAGAGGCAACTTAGGGCAAGATTTTCAAAAGTGTTTAGTATTGGCCTAGCATTGCTCCCACTGAAATCAAAGGGACTTTTTACCAACACTGAACGTTTTTGAAATCTCATCCCTATAGTTTTCACAGGGAAAATTTTAAAGCTTCATTTTAAAGCCTCTTTAAATCATTATTTATTATTCTTCAAAGGCTCAGAACTTTTATTCACAGATTGCACAGCTCAACTCCTACTTAACATTAAGTGCTCTAGATCACTACTTCTTCTCAAGCTATCTGATGTGAGGGACCGGCAATTTTTTTTTCCAATGTGCGCGCAGACCAGCAGTTGATGGCTCGCAGACCGGCACCGGTCCACGGACCACCACTTTGAGTAGCACTGCTCTAGAAGTTCATTTTTTTAAAAAATCAAGAAGTCAAATACTTAAATAGTTCTAATGCTGCAGTTAAAAATGAACGTTAAAAGTCTTGGAAGAAATAGAGCTGTCACAACCAGAGAGAGCGCTATTTACTTTGGACATAAACATGCTCACACTTTGCTGCATCATTTACGCTATCAGCCTTCTGCTCCACTGCTGAGACTCTAAACAAAAAACTAAAACAAAATAAAAAAGGTGGGAGGCACAGCCTGAGACAGCTTGCACAACCTGGGCTTGAAGATTTGAAGAGCTCCAAATCTCCCTTAACTCTTTGGCTGGAAGATACCAGGAAGGGATCATGGGAAACCAGTAGCTGTAATTTTTAATGTGTATCATGGTTTCTCATTACATGTTTCCTCTATAGTCCCCATCAATCTTGCTAGTTGTGAGGCAGTATTTTTACTTCAAACCTTCTCTTGTTTAATGATTATTCTTTTTCCTAGAGCAAAAATAATGAAAGTAAAAGAAAGTGGTATGCAGGAGGGGCAAGTGCAGGGCAGAACAAACCCAGAAGTGATAAGGTATTTTTCATTAGTCATTTTATTGCTCCCTGCTGATTGTAATATCTTGTTGTAGGTTTGAGGCAACAAACTATTTTTTTAGAATATTTTTCTCCACCATATCCACATACTGGTTTGTTACTGCAGGATTGCTAATGAATGCTGGCTTTTCATGATGAATTATTATTACCTGGGTTTAAAATTATAAAATAAATAATGCTAAAGCAGCATGAGTGGGATTTGATTTTGAAAGCTAAGAGTTGATTGACAAAGAAGTTTACTCCCTAAGTCAAGAATGATATCAAGTTACAACATTGTAGCCAGAGTAGGATAGCGGATTAAGGTTTATATTGTAAAAAGTGTTTTGTTTTTTTGGTGCACAAAATGCTATAGTTATGGGAAACATTTGTATTCTCAAGATCCTAATTAAGGATAAGAATTTAAAGAAGCAAAATGAAAGGAGAGATAGGCAAGGTCTGCACTAGAATTATTTTGCCTATATATCAATAGTGGTGTACTGTACTGGCAAAGAACTCTTAGTGTGGATGCAGCTTATACCAGCCAAATTGTGTTTTTGCCAGCATAGTTTATTCCATTCCCACCCAATCACCATGTGAAACAAACTATACCAGATACCAGCCAAAAAAGCAGTTCTATTAGTATAACTGGATCTACACTAGGAGCTATTGCTGGCACAGCTATATCAGTCACAAATCACGTATCATCCTACCCATGACCAAGAGAGCTATGCTGAAAAAAGTCTGTAGGGTAGACCTAGCCTTAGAAGTTTTACTGTAAGCACCAACTTTACAAGAACAACTATCTAATGCCTGGAGCTTTTATACTTGTACTTTGACCTCACTGAGGGCTTCAGCTGAAACATGTAGGCACTATTTATCCTAGTAGTTAGTTATTTATCCTAGATGTGTAATGAGTGCCAGCGCAGACCCAGTTAAGTTAAAACTGGGACTTTATGTGCCTAAGTCCCTTTATGGATCCAGGACTAAGATCTTGATTAATGTTTGTTCATGTCAGAATTCTTTGTTTTATAGTAGGCTCTAGAGCCCATTGTTCTAGGTGCTGTACATAGTCATAGTTAGAGACGAACCTTGCGCCAAAGACCATACTATCTAAAGTAGTATGACAAAGATCACAAAAAGGGAGAATTTTCTAGACAGGGAAAATATCTTAGGACTCTAATTCTAAAGTTTTCAAGAAGCCTCCCATATATGGTACAAGATCTTCAGTTAGCCCCTTTGGTGTCCATTTCCTTAAAAGGGGACTTTTCAGATAGAAGCAATGTGTAAAGGATCATGCTTTCTGCCTTAGCAAGACATTATGGGCAAGAGCTGAAATGCAAGCTTTTACAAAAGGAAAGTGGCTTATCCTGCTGGCAGAAGCTCTAGAAAGAGGAAGGGATTTGCACACCCTACTACAAAACAGTAGTTTTCAGAGGAAGATATTTGTTACCAGGTATTTGTTACCAGGTACATTGAATGTTAAAGTAGATCAATAGTGCAAAAATTGCTGTAACTACATTGTGTCTTTTTCCATCTTTGAGCCTGACCCTGGCAAACGCTTACTAGTAGACTCAGAATTTTTGAGAAGTGCCACTGATTTTGGATAGCTCAGATTTGGTATGCCCAGCCTGTGCGTGCAGAGTACTTGTAGTGGCTCAGCACCTTTGACAATCAGCCCAAGATGTCTCATGTTGGGCACCCCAAAACCGAAGTACAAAATCAGTGGCCCTTTTGTTTACATCTTGGTATAAGCCAACTGTGGTTCATGGATAAAGATTTTATCACAGAGGTCATGGATTCTGTGACTTTCAGAGATCTCTGTGACATTTTCTGCTTCAGCCCCACGCAGCTCTTAGCAGTAGATGGGAACCCCAGAACTATGAGCCCTGCAGCTGTCAGCCATGTTGGGCTGCCTCCCATCCCCCCATTATTTTTAGTAAAAGTCACAGACAGGTTGCAGGCTTCTGTGAATTTTTGTTTATTGCCTGCAACCAGTCTTGGGCTTTTACGAAAAATAACTGACAAAAATCTTAACAAGAAAAGGAGTACTTGTGGCACCTTAGAGACTAACAAATTTATTAGAGCATAAGCTTTCGTGAGTTACAGTTCACTTCATCGGATGCATCCGATGAAGTGAGCTGTAACTCACAAAAGCTTATGCTCTAATATATTTGTTAGTCTCTAAGGTGCCACAAGTACTCCTTTTCTTTTTGCGAATACAGATTAACACGGCTGCTACTCTGAAAAAAAAATCTTAACCTTATTCGTGGTACAATGGCCCATAGCAAGCACTTGTAGGATCACACCATAAAAACATGATCCTGTAGCTCTTATACACAGAGTAATGGGTGTGGAATTGACAGATTTATGAAGATGAGAGAGTTTATATGAATTACACTTTTCAGCAAAAGCAGTTTTCAGAAAAAATTAGTCAGCATTTCTTTTGCTGTTGTTGCAGATTTGTGTTTTAAGAATGTGTCTCCACACAGCCCAGCTACATTTAACGCAAGTGTTGCCACGGGAATAGTGAGGTCACTACAACTTCACTAAAAGATCAAGTTGGACAAGAAGCTGGGCTGAGGGAAGAAGCCTGTGTTTGAATAGAAATAGCTTGGAAAGTAACACACATAGTAAGAAGAGTTATGAAAGACAAGGGGAGTGTAACTGAATTTATCTTTACATCTGATATTTGAGCCTCTCTCTGATATGAAACACCCTCTTTATTAAAAACTGCCATTTGTCTCTGATTTCACCAAAATGGTACAGGGATTTACTATATTACATGATGTCTTCAGAAAGAGAAGCAAGTTTTGCTGAGTATTTTTACAAGGACTAGATTAGAGACTCAAGGAAAAAAAATCCAGGCAGGACATACCAGTATAGACAGGTCTCTTAGTAAACTGAAGTACCTGACTACAGGCTTGCAATAAATCTGAAAATGGCGGAGAATTTTTTTTTAATGGATTAAAGATTAATGAAATAATTAAATAAGATTTAACTAATTTTTTGTACCAAATTTAGCTTAACTCTAGCACTGGGGTATTTAATGGGTAGTAAAAATAGTGAGAATACTAGTGTGGACAAGGCTCCTCCCACTATGAGCTACCAGAGTTTTAACACTGGGGTCTTTTAAATTTGATCAGAACATGGTTAGATTACATTGTATTCAAAATGCTGGAGACTTCAGAAACTGTCTAAAGTAGGTTTCAGAGTAGCAGCCGTGTTAGTCTGTATTTGCAAAAAGAAAAGGAGTACTTGTGGCACCTTAGAGACTAACAAATTTATTAGAGCATAAGCTTTCGTGAACTACAGCTCACTTCATCGGATGCATTTGGTGGGAAAAAACAGAGGAGAGATTTATATACACACACACAGAGAACATGTTTGAACAACATTTGAACAGGAATGTTCTCTGTGTGTGTGTATATAAATCTCTCCTCTGTTTTTTCCACCAAATGCATCCGATGAAGTGAGCTGTAGCTCACGAAAGCTTATGCTCTAATAAATTTGTTAGTCTCTAAGGTGCCACAAGTACTCCTTTTCTTTTTGTCTAAAGTAGGGCTCCTACTATGACTATTAATGGTGGAACTGCACCATTGTTATCAAGGATGGGAAACTATTGCCAGAAGACTCAGCAGTAGACACAGGCTTATAGAACAAACTACTCACAGACTTCAGCAGCTTAAAAAAAGAAAGCGAGAGAGAGAGAGAGAGAGAGAGAGAGAGAGTGCAGTATATACAACTCAGACCTGATGCTTTCATACAAATGGAAGTTTATGAAATCATTGTGGTAATTTATATGTACTTTAAATGTCCCATCAGCAATATCTACACCCCAACTGATTGAAGGAAATACCTTTATAATATAACCATTAGCCTAATTGTTATGAAGAATATATTGCTAACATTTTAAAGTGTTAAATAAAAACAAACTCTTATACAAAACTATCATATTGACAAACTGATGATGCAAAGCACGACTGAATCATTGAAATGTAGAACTGGAAAGGACCTCAAGAGGTCATCTAGTCCAGCCCCCTGCACTGAGGGATCACTAAATATAACTAAATCATCTCTTACAGGTATTTGTGGAACCTGTTCTTAAAAATCTTCAAAATGGGGATTCTACAATCTCCCTGGCAAGCTTAACTATCCTTATCATTAGAAAGGATTATCCCAATATCTAACCTAACTCTCTCTTTCTGAAAATTAAGCGCATTACTTCTTGTCCTATCATCATCCTCTTTATAACAGCCCTTACTGTATTTGAAGATTTATCAGGTCCCTCAGTCTTCTTTTCTCAAAGCTAAACACGCCCAGTTTTTTTTAAAACCTTTCCTCACAGGTCAAGTTTTCTAAACTTATCATTTTTGTTGCTTTCTTCTGGACTCTCAAATTCATTCATGTCTTTCTTAAACTGTGGTTTCCAGAACTGTACACAGTACTCCAGCAGAGGCCTCACCAGTGCCAAGGACAGGACAATTATCTTACATACAAGACACTTGCTAATATACCCCAGAAGGATAGGTTTCATAGTAGCAGCCGTGTTAGTCTGTATTCGCAAAAAGAAAAGGAGTACTTGTGCCACAAGTACTCCCAGAAGGATATTAGCCTTTTTTGACTCGGATTCAGTTTGTGTCCGCTATAAGCCCCAGATTCTTTTCTTCAGTACTGCTACCTAGCCAGTTATTGCCCATTTTGTAGCTCTATTTGATTTTTTTTCTACTTAAGTGTAATACTTTGCACTTGTCTTTATTGAATTTAATCTTGTGGATTTCAGACCAATTCTGCAACTTGGTCATTTTGAATTCTAATCCTGTCCTTCAAAGTGCTACCAACCCCTCCCAGCTTGGTGTTATCACAAATTATATAAGAATACTCTCCACTCGTTATAGGATGTTAAATGACAATACTGAGTAGTAACAGACCCTGTACAATTCCACTAGATATGCTCCCTGATTTGTCAGCAAACCATTGTACTTGGAGTAGTAATCAGTCTTTCAGCTAGTTTTGATCCCACCTTATAGTAATTTCACCAAAACCACATTTCCCTAGTTTGCTTGTGAGATTGTCATGTGGGACTGTGTCAAAAGCCTTACTAAAATCAAGATATGTAACATTTACAGCTTCCCCCTCCCCATCCACAAAGCCAGTAACCCTGTCAAAGAAGGGAATTAAGTTGGTTTGGCATGATTTTTTCTTGATAAATTCATGTTGGCTATTAATTTAACCCAGGGGTTCTCAAACTGGGGGTTGGGACCCCTTAGAGGGTCACAAGGTTCTTTCACAGGGGGTCACAAGCTGTCAACCTCAACCCCAAATCCCATTTTGCCTTCAGCATTTATAATGGTGTTAAATATATTAAAAAAAAAAAAAAAGAGTTTTTAATTTATAAAGGGGGGGAAGGTCACACTCAAAGGTGAAAGGGGTCACCATTACAAAAGTTTGAAAGCCACTGTTATAACCTATTATCCCCTAGGTGCTTACAAATTGATTGTTTAATCATTTGTTCCAGTATCTTTCCAGGTGTTGACACTAGGCTGACTGGTTCCCCGCCCCGCACCCCCTTTTTAAAGAGAGGTATTATGTTTGCCCTTCTCCAGTCCTCTTGGGACCTCACCCATGCTCTATGTTTTCTTAAAGAGAATCACTAACAGTTCCAAGATTGTTTCAGCTAGTTCCTCAACTACCTTAGGATTCATTTAATCAGGCCCTGACAACATGACTACATCTGACTTGTCTAAATAGTCTTTAACCCATTCTTTCCCTATATTGGCTTGTGTTCCTTCCCCTTTGTTGTTAATATTAATTAGGTTAAAGTATCTGGTCCCAATTTACCATTTTAGTGAAAGAAACAGTTTCATTACTAGAAATTCACTGAAAATAAGAAAGATGTTTTTATAAGGAAAATTCTATAGAATTTTTTTGAGGAGAGGAAGTTAGCAATTTAAAAAATAGGTTTTGGTTGTGCAATTTAAAAAAAAAAAAACTTATGACAACTTAAAAATTGATTCTATGGCTTTTTAATGGAAAAGCAGGTTCTTTCAGTCCTCCTAATTACTATTAATTTTGGTACACTCTCCTTGACAAACAACCACCAAAATATAGAATTTTTTTAAAGAAATTTGAACAAAAAAATCACAGCACTAACAAATGTATGCTAAACTTTATTGCTCAATTACCTTGCTTTTGGACATTCTTGATTCCATATCTTTTGCTTGTATGTATGCTATCTGTATTAAATTTAATACACCTTTGTACAACTAGCACTTTTTCTGCACTGTGCAAATAATGTTTTGCCTCAAACTGGAATTTGTGATTTAAATTACCTTTAAAACAGCAATCTCCAAAACTAGAAAACAGCACCATTCACTGAAGGTAGAGGAGGAAGTAGTTTCTGGTATTTCTATAAACCTCTTGTGAAAATACTTTTAATACAACATTCTTGTTTAGTAAATATTTAGTTAGCTACAAGATGATGAAGTCATCAGGAGTCTTCCTGCTAGAACGGACTAGAGTTTTCTTTAGCTTCTAAAAAGATTGAGTGCCTCTATAGTCTACCAGCCAGCTGGGAACTCTTCCTTCTCCGACACCTTATTTTCCAGTCTCTGACCTTATCCACACCAAGTACCATTGTGTTTCTCTTTGACTTTTCACTTTTGTATAGCATAGCAAGATTCTCCCCAGCAATTATCAACATTAAGGGAACCCACTGTGGTGGGGGGGGGGGGGGAAGGGGGAAGAGAAAAAAAGAAGAGGGCTTCGGTCCTTGTCTGCATCTTTATGATTGATCAGTTAAAGTGTGAGAATTAACAAGAAATGTCTGAGACTTCCAAGATGACAAAACCAGAGAAGACCAGACTTGACATTCTTGATATTTGTGAAGGAAAAAACAAGAAAATTTTAAAAATATAAATCTTTCCAGATTTTTTTATGCGTCATAAGAGGATGGGGGGGAAGGGGGGGAAATAGGACACAAATTAATTAAAAGACATCCTCTGCAGGCCACCTTCAACAAGCTGTTTGATGGAAGGAACAAAGAAGAGTCAGGTGGGGGAACGCTTGGATAAGACAGCACAATTAAATGCATAATAGCTTTAATTTATGGCAAGCAGGGGACAACAGTATAAATAGTGGGTTTCAGAGTAGCAGCAGTGTTAGTCTGTATTCGCAAAAAAGAAAAAGGGGTACTTGTGGCACCTTAGAGACTAACAAATTTATTAGAGCATAAGCTTTCGCGAGCTACAGCTCACTTCATCGGATGCATTTGGTGGAAAAAACAGAGGGGAGATTGATATACACACACAGAGAACATGAAAGTGTGTGTATATCAATCTCCCCTCTGTTTTTTCCACCAAATGCATCCGGTGAAGTGAGCTGTAGCTCGCGAAAGCTTATGCTCTAATAAATTTGTTAGTCTCTAAGGTGCCACAAGTACCCCTTTTTCTTTTAGTATAAATAATGCTAGATAATCCCTGCCTTTTGTAACACAAAGACCTGTTTCTTAAGAAATGTCCATTTAGTTTAGATCACAGAAACTGGTACAATGTCTCCCCAAATGCTACTGAAAAGACCTATGTTCCAGACACCAAAATACAAGGACAGGAGGGGGGAGGGGGGGAAGCCAAGCAGCGTTTTGCTTTGTGATGGGTGGGGGAGAGCTGTCAAGTGTCTAGAAGTCAAAGCTATTTTTACCTGTCAGCTCTGAAAGTTCCTCCCCCAGGAATAAGCTGTGAAACAACTGGTTTGCTAGCCAAAGCAACACTGAACTGCATGCAGATGTGGTGCAGCAGACTAACTGGGGGCCAGCTGCCCGTGCCCGCTGCGCAGGAGGGAGGGGAGGGTGGGGGGAAGGAAAGCGGGCGGGAGGGCAGAGCAAGGGCGGGGGTGTCTCACTCTCCGAGTCGCTCACGCCGCTGCCGTCGCCAACACTAGCGCTGCTCCGCCGCTTCAGCCGCGCCAGGTGCTCCTCGTACTGAAAGTGGCGCTTGCTGACGGGCGAGGAGAAGTCTTCGATCACGGCATCGAACTCGCCCAGCACCTCCGCCAGCTCCCCGGCGTCCGCCCGCAGGGCGCCAGGGCCCGAGCCCGGACGGGACGGGAGGGCACGAGGGAGCCCGTCACCGGAGCCTAAGGAGAAACGCGGACACCCTTAAAATCCCCCAGACCCTCCGAGAGCAGGGCTGGAGCACAAGAGGGAGACCGAGCCACCCCTCCCGCAGCGACACCCCCCCCCCCATCTCCCCTCAGAGAGAGACGGAGCCACCCCCCCCCCCAGAGGTGCTGGAACTAGGGGTAGGGAGGGGGCTGCAGCACCCCCTGGCTTGAAACGGTTTCCATCATATGCAGGGTTTACAGGGCGGTTCATTGGCTCTCAGCACCCCCCTACATAAATTGTTCCAGCCCCCCCCCCACGCGGCCCCCCAGCGAGCGGGGAAACTGGAGCCAACAGAGGGAGCCGGCAGCAGCCGAGCTGGCCGGGCCGGGGTCGGGTCCTGGCCGCCGCCGCTGCTCTCAGCGTTAGCGGGGGTTTGCACCGCTGAGCGCCCCCCCCAGCGCCGCCCGGCCCCTGGGACAGCCCGGCCTGCGGGCGGGAGGCGAAAGGCACCGACCCCGCAGCCCGGCGACGGCGGCAGCAGCAGCCGCCGCCTCCCACCAGCCCCAGGCGGCGGCTCTCGCTAGGGGGTTGCAGCCGAGCGCCCGGGCCAGCCGCGCTCACCTTTGCCGGCCGCGCTCTTAGTTCGCGGGGACTTCATGGCCGCAAGCTCCCACCGCTTTGCGCCGCCAGCATGTGCGGCCGGCCCCAGCCGGAGCCTCTTATAGCCGGTGCCGCGGGGGAGCGGCCGCCAGACGTAGAAGGGGCGGGCGTCGGGGGGGGGCACGGCCGCGCCCTGCTGCCGCTATCGCGCTGGGGCGGCGACGTGGGAAGGACTCGGCTCGCCAGCGGGGCTGGATTATCCCCCAGCCTCCGCCGCCTGGTCCCGCAGAGCTCCCACGTGCCCGCCGCGGGCCTCCCCGGGCGGGAGTTCCGAGCACCCCCCCCCCCATGCAGCCTGCCCGAGGCGGGGGGACGGGCGTTTCTCCCCTGAAGTGTCAGGGCGCGGCAGGGGTTGGCTCCTGTGCCCCCCCCCCGCAGAGACTGCGCGAGAGAGACGGTCCGGGCCGGCCTCCCCCCCAGCAAAACACCGTCAAGGTCCCACCCAGGAAATACGCTGCAGCGGTGGGTGGGAGGCGTTGGCTGGCTGTGGGGCGAAGCACGAGCGGCCGGGGGCGGATGGGCCCTGGCAGCGAAGGCCTGAGGGCGAGTCTGAAGTAGGGCGGCTTGTGGGCACAGCTTCCCCAGGGCCACTCGAGTGCTTAGGGCTACAGCCCTGTGCTGCAGAGTAGAAGACCTGCCTTGTTTCCTTTTACTACCCGCGAGCAACAGGAGGCTGCAGCAGGAACAAGGAGACTTTAGCTACAAGTGAGCCAGGGCCTTGAGGGGAGCAACAGCTAATTTTTTCTATTTATCTAGCGCTGTAAAATCAAGGCAAAAAGCTGTTAAATGTTGATTTAATGCGGGGGGGGGGGGGGGAAAATGAGCTGAAGAACCTTGCTGGGGATGAATATAAAGTGGCTCAGCGGCCCGCTTCATACTAGAAGAGGTAGGGCAGCACGCACGCCTTCCCTCTGGGACATTAGCTTCTGGTTGGTACTGGCAAGAGGAGAGCTAAGAAATTTCACCTTAGGAGAGGGTAGGGGTGTTAGTCCATATACACAAAAAGAACAAGGAGTCCAGGGCCACCTAAAAGATTTATTGGAGCTGAAGAAGTGGGTTTTTTACCCAGGAAAGCTTAAGCCTAAATAAATCCGTTAGTCTCGAAGGCATTTCATGTTCCATAAAATCAGAGCAATGATGGAATATTCCTCAGCCTTTTGACTTCCTCCCGTGGGGGCATTTGTGTCAGCAGAGCTCCAGGGAGGCTTAGTCTAGTAATGATGTACCTGCAGCAGCAGCAGCAGCACCAGGTAAAGTCACAGTCACTCCAGTAGGACATGGCCTAGCAAGACAGTTCCAAAAAAGGCTTGAAAGCACTAAGGAAAGGAAAAACTAGAAGGCTGAATTTACACTAGGTAAATTGGATCCTGTAATTCTCGACCCGTACAGCTCCAATAGCATAGCCACGGGAGGAACTGTTTAGACAAAATGAAGGCATTTTTATTACAATCTTACCACAGGGGAAACCCATCTAACCATGAAGATAACTTTCAGAAAACACCTAAATGCAATGCTTTTGAGGCTGTAGCCACACTGAAAGTGGGAAAGTCCCTCATTTATCAATAGGTGTTAATGTTATAGCCTCATTATCACAATTGCTATTTAAATGCTGTAACAATGTTAGCAGTTTCACTTCTACTTCTCATATAATAAACATCCAACTACTGCACCTACTCAGGGGAGGTACCTGCTGGTGATGCTTCATTCCTTCAAAAGGAATTTGCATGGGAAAAAGGCTGAAAAGGGTTGAATATCAAAGAGCTGAATAAATCAGATGACCATCTGGAATGTTTTGAAATATTTGAGAGCTATTTGAATAAGGGCTTGTCTACACTGCAGTTAACTCTGGCTCTTACTCATATATTGTCCCTAACTCAACTCCCGTTCACACACACAACCCTCTCCCCAAATACGGTGATGCTTTCAGATCAGTTTCAACATAGCTAGCCAGCCTATCCAGGATATAGGTTAAAGCCTGAGTACTCCCTATCTCCATCTGGTAACCTAGCACATTTTGCAGTGAGGACACAGGCTAAAACACTTCAGTGCCCTTCTATATTTCCCCCTATGTGCACAGAGGGACTGACAAGTTCTTCCAAAGTTCACTAGGAAAGAATCAGAGTGGCTCAGCTTACTGCAGTTTTAAGAACTCAGAAGTCCTAGCACCTCACAAAGGCAAGTGCAGCACTAGTATTGAGGTATGTGGCTGCTCACAACCAAGCTAGACTAACCTGGGTGCTCAGACCTAGGTGCTGATCATTTGGGGTAACTGCAGTGAAAACACACCCTAAGAAAGATACTTGCTCTTGCCTTTAAAGTCAGGGTAAAACTGGTAGAATAAAAAAAAATTCCATTGTAGAATTTCCCCAGATTTGAGTAGTATATACACACACACACACACACACACACACACACCTACACACCCACACACATACTGCAATCAAAAATATATTTCTTTTGACACAATGTTTTTTTACTGAGGAATTATAAACCCAAGAAATAAGAGACTTATAATGGAAAGTATCAGAGTTTTAAATACTGTATAGCTGAATTAAAGCAAACATTCATCTATGGGGATACTGTCAACTTGCTTTAACCCTAAAATTTAGCAGATATTAAACAAGGATTTTATAAAAGAAGGGTTTGATTTAAATTTTACCTTGCATTACTGAACCCCAAAACAACAGCATTGTGTTAGTGTATATGACCCAGAAAATGGACCGGGTAGAAACTAATTATAAACAAAAGTAAAACGGATAAGTCATTCATTGGCCGAGAACAGCGAAATACATAAGGGTTCCTAATGGAATTAACTGGTTGTTATGTAATGAGGATATTATATGGACACTCATTTCATTTTGTTTCAAAAACTGCATTGAATATTTATCACCTATAATTAAAGCTACGTTTTAGTCATGGGTATTTTTAGTAAAAGTCATGGACAGGCAGTAAACAAAAAATCATGGCCTGTGACCTGACCATGATTTCTACTACATGCCCCTGACTAAATCGGGGGGGGGGGGGAAGCCCGGGGCTGCTGCGGGTGCCGGGGGGGGTGGTAGCCCAGGGTCACCATAGGTGCTGGGAGAAGGGAGTGGGTAGCAGCATGTAGCCCCACCAGGACTCTTGCTATTGCTGGGGGGGGGGCATGGGCGGCGGCACATGGCCTATCACCCCACTGGTGCTTTAGCGGGGGTGGGGGGGTCAGCAGGCTCCCTACCTGGCTCCACACCTCCCCAGAAGTGTGAACAGTCCCATCGCTCAGCTCCTAGGCGGAGGTGTGGCCAGACAGCTCTGTGCGCTGCCTCCGCCCAGAGCACTGGCTTCGCAGCTCACATTGGCCAGGACCATGGCCTAGTAGCTGAGCAAGGTGGATGTCCCCACTTCCGGGGATCCCGTGAGCTAAGTGCTACCTCACCCCGTCTTGTGCCTCAATCCCCTGCCCCCTCTCACACCCAAACTCCTGCTGGGGCGCGGTGGCCCGAGACTGCCCCAGGAGCGGCTGGTGCAACTGGAGCAGGGTCTGCCTGAGCTGCCTCAGAGCCAGGCACATCGGCCACTGCAGAAGTCATGGAAGTCACAGAAAACCACGGAATCCATGATTTCCATGACCTCTGTGATAAACTTGCAGCCTTACTTATAATAAAAGTTTTAATTAAGTATAATTTGTAAATATAGGTCTGAGCAATGGATTGCCGCGTAAATCCAGGGCGATAAAGTAGCATGGCTAAACTACATGTCTCAATGATTTATTATTCATAGTGTGGTAGCATCCGAAGTCCCCAGTCAGAATCAGAACCACTTTGTATTAGACACAGTACAAACATATAGGAAGTTTAGCATCTATCTGTTGTTCAGGGGAGAGACTTAACAGACAAAAAAAGAGAACAAAAAAACCAGACAAAGGGTGGAAAAAAGGGATATAACGTACAAACAAGTGACCAGGGTGAAGTTTGACTAACAGCTTGTTATATGGATTCTTTTGTTCCATCTGTAATAAAAGTGACATTGCACGTAATCATTTTTTGGGGGTGAGATAGGTGGGAAATGGGGTAAAAAAGTGGAGAGTAAAAAGATGAGAGGGATGAAGCTGATGAGTGAGGAGAGGAGAAGAAAGATAGAAGGAGGTGAGAGGACGCAGCAGGAGATTTGAGCATGTGATTGGAAAAGAATTCACAGTTCCAAAACTCTAGGGCCCACAGCCTCAATTGGTGTAAATTGGTTTAGTTCCATAGCTTTTTTAGAGCTATGCTCATTTAAAGCAGTTTAGCATCTGGCATCAAGTGCAGACATCCACTGTGATGTCAGGGGGTAAAAATCTGAGCACTGCTCTTCTTGCTGTTTGGGGCTTGTGGGAGGTGTGTATAACAGAGTTTAACACAAACACAACCACCACCTATGTTACAAACAGGGCTGTATAGAATTATGGACTATTTTTCATTAAATTTTCCAGTTTTGTTTCACTCATTTTTGTGCTTACAAAGTGTTGCATTTTTTGTAAAATTTTGCAAACAGTTATTTAACTTTAAAACGTGAAATTGGAGAGTCTTGCTTTTTTCACAATGAAAACGTTTTGTTCAAATAGGCATGTTTTTGGATGGTTATTGAAATAAATAATCAAACTTTATCTACTGCTAATCTCAAACAACACTGGTTATTAAAATGGAAAACTTAAAAATAATCTAGATTTCACTATTTGGGTAAAATTTTCAAAAGTGTCTAAATAACATGGTAGCCTAAATCTCATTTTCAAAAGTGTCTTAGGCACTTAGGAGCCTAAGGATAACTGAATAAGTAAAATATAGGATTCTAATAACCTAAGTCACTTTTGAGAATAGGACTTAAGCTCTTAAATCACTTAGTAGGCACATTGGAAAAATTTGCCCTTTATGTTTTTGCATTTCATCAAAGTAAACAAAGCAAGAGCAGTCATTTTCTCTTCATAAAATAATAATCACACTTTATCCATCAATAGGGCCTTTCATCTGAAGTTCTCAAAGCCTTTTACAAACATTATTGAGCCTCTCAGTTTCTCTGTGAGAGAGGTATTATCCCCGTTTTACAGAAGGGAGCCACAGTTAAGCCAAGATTTTCAGACTTGGGTGGCTATAGTTAGGTTCTTGAATCTATATTTAGATACCTAAAGGCACGTACTGGTTGTAAAATGTGCTGGAGGACCCAATATCTCCCACTGGCTTCAATGTAATTGTAGGTGCTCAGCAGTGCACCTCTGAAAATCAGTGCCAAGGTGTCTTAATTTGGGCACCCAAAAACAGAGGCACCAAAAATCAAGCTCCACTTTTGAAAAGTCAGCCATAAGTAACATGGATAAGATCACATAGAAAGTCAACAGTGGAACTGCCAGGTTTGTCTGACCTGCCATGTCCCTAGCTTTTTCAGTCCTCACAGTTATTCATGCACTCCTGGTTCTTCTCTCTGGATTTCTGACACTACTGGATGGTTTTAATTTTTTAAAGTGTTTTTAATACTGACATTTTAAAAACTTCAATTTTAAAAATTTCAGAAAAATTTCTATGCATGCAGTATAAATGATTTCATAGTCTTCCTCTCCTCAGTCCCGGACCTGTTATGTACACTTGTCTTCTTGAGTCTTTTCTTTTCAGAACAAACCCTAAATATGGGGCTTAAAACCACTTGACTATGTTTAATTATTTTCTAGGCAAAGATCTTAATATTTCTATAGACAAAACAACAACATTTCCTAATGTCCATGTTAGCTGCCTACAGCAGTTTCTACTGTTTTTGAAGCAGTCTGAAGTTATCCTGAATGCAGCTGTGATTCAGCTGGTGAATTTCAATTTTCAGTTTGGCCCATAAGCTTGTGCATGACAACAAATTAAGAAATCAATTTTATGCCCATCCATTCTAAAGAAAGGGTTCATATTAACTACATCCATGAACATATTGGCTGCAGCTGCATAAATATTGTTTAATGACCCCAACCTGCTCTCATTGAATTTGATGGAATTTTTGCCATTCGTGACAATGGGAGCAGGTAAGGCCCTACATTTGGTCAGCTGAAAAAAGTAACTTCTAAAGGAAATCTGGCTGTCTGCTAAAGGCCTCTGTACTTGTCCTTGTAGACTGACAAGTATGTCAGTTTTTGTTTTCAGTAGAAATATCCAACACATGACTTGTAATGTAAACCTCAACTACTGAATCCCCTCCCTTCTTCCAAGGAACAATCCAATGTGTATTTAAAAAGTGTACTTCTTGAACATTTGCCACAGCGTCTCCAGCTCCTGGTGAGCCAATGATACAGTGTTTACAATCCAACCTATGTTTTTCTATTACGTTTTTAACCTTGCAAGCTGACCCATACAGCTAGTTGAAGTAGCTCTACTGATTTGGCATGTGTCTGTAAAGGACACAGTAGGGAAAGAATTTAAAAATATTAGCAGGAACTCTTCTGTTGTCAAATAGCAAGGCTCCCATGAGGCACTACTGTGCTTTTGACACACGTGTGGGCTCCCAGCTTTATGTATCTACATTTAGAAGAACCCTAAAATTGATTCACACAAGTATTTGTGCTTGCAGATTGTGAAGTCGGTTGTCTAGTTTCACTATTTGTCTCTGCAAATCAGAGATGGAGCGGTTACTTACCTGTACAGTAACTTGAGTTCCTCCAGATGTTTTGTCACTATAGATGCTTTGAGCAGAGATTGTGAAGCACTGTCCGTGGGCCCATGGCTGCACAGAGCAGCTCCTCGTGTTCCCATTCAACGGCATATGAGGTGGCATGGACCCACACCACTCAGTTCATTCTCAGCCACAAAGCCAGAGACTCCACAGTGGCAAGAAAGGAGGGCGGGAGGTGGAGCACCGCTAGGGAAAAAAGATCTTGAAGAACTCACGTTAATGTACAGTAAGTAACCTCCCATTCTTCTTCAAGTATATGCCCTTATGGGGGCTCCCCTGTAATATACTCTCAGCCAATAACTTAACTCGTAGGTGGGTGCTGAGGAGGCAGATCCAAGATATTCCAGCAGTCTCATAGCACATTAAGATGCAACCTGACACCCACTCTGACAGTCTTTTTGTGGAAATGGGCTGTCCTCTCTTCCTCTTTGCAAAAGACACAAATAGTCTTGGAGAGGCCCCGAAGATCTTAGTCCTGTCAAGGAAGAAGGCAAGAGCCCTTTGGATAGAACACTGGTACCTGGATTTCCTGAGACCTTAGGGAGGAAGTGAGGATGGGGACATAGTGAAATCTTATCTCTGTAGAAGGTAGTGAATGGTGAGTCTCCTATGACATCATCTAGTTTTCCCACGAGTCTAGCCAAACAGATTAGCTCCATGCTTAAGAACCATCAGGAACCAAGCTTTCAGGTTCAAGGAGAGGGGCTGGGATGGATCAAGATCCCCGAGTTCTGTGGCAGCAGATCCCTCCTCAGGGGAAGGCTGCAAGGCACTGCCACAGAGAGGTGAAGAAGGTTTGAGTACCACACTTGTCTTGGCCAGGACAGTACTATGAAGATAACTCTTGCTCTTCCTGTCACAGTTTTAGCAGGGTCTTGAGAATTACAGGTAGAAGCAGGTAAGGATATAGCAGGGTATGTGGCCACTGTGTTATCAGAGCATTTTCCAGTGAGTTGTGGTTGTATCCTTCCTTGGAGCAGAAGGGGCAACATTTTGTGTTGATTGGATTAGCAGAGAAGTCTGCGTCTGATAAGCCCCTATTCTAGCAGATGCTGTGGAAGACAGTATCGTTGAGCTCCCATTCATGATCTGGGTGCAAGTTCCCGTTCGGAGAGTCTGCAACTGTACTCTAGAGGCCTGGTAGTTTGTTGCCCTGTTGTCCAGCATTATCCTGACAAAGTGACCCTGTATGTTGTGAAAGAAGTATTGGCAAGCTTATCAAACTACTCTTAGATGTAGAAGTTGCTGTGGAGCATGGCCTCTTGTGTAGACCACTTGCCCTAGGCTGTAACCCTGTGGAGGTGAGCCCTGCATCCAAAAAAGGGTGGCACCTATTGAGAAGATCTTGGCGGGTGAGGAATGTGGGAATGGGATTCCCACACAGACCTTCAGTGGGTCCTTCCATCACCTGAAAGAGAGTCCAGAACTTTTGGAGGTACTGTGATGCATTTGGAGAGACTGTGTCTGTCTAGTATATAGTCCTTAGCCATGTCTGAAGACACCTGAGGTGCTGTGTTTTTTCCTACTGGAAAAAGTCCAGAAGACCCCAAATATTTGCTAACCACTCAGCTAAAAAGGGGACAAACAAAAAACACTATGACAAAAGACAGTTGTGTGTTAATGCAATATAAAACTAATTTTAACTGCTGTATTACAAGACTGAAATAACCCTACAGCAGTCCCTCATTTTATGTTTTCACTTCTGGAACAAAGAAAGTGTTGTTTTTATCCTTGTACAGATGTGTAAAATTTTGTGTCCATTCAAAGCCTTCTAAAAACCAGAATGATTACAGGGAGCGTGGGAAGGAGTGAACAGCTAGATTCTGACCTATCAGCATGCACCAATCACTGAAGCAGGAGTATTCAAAATAATGGAGGAGGAGGAGGAACATTTCATCAGGAGAAACAGGACCAGGGCTGCTGCTGCGAACCAGGTCCATGTGCAATAACAGAGTGGGAGGGAGAAGCAGAGGCAGCGTGTTCGGTGGGGGCACATGGTTATGCCTGTGAGAGCAGTAGCCAAAGGATTTGCATTCTACAGTTATCAATAAATATCTGTACTGTCTTTATTTCTCATTGTTTATTTATTTGTATTGCCATAGCACCAGGCAGGAACCAAGACCCCATTGTTCTAGGCACTGGACAAGCAGAACACAAAGATTATTGTGCTTTGATTAGCTACTAAATAACCCAGTCAGAGCACAGGGATTTGCATGTCTGGCGCTGAGAAATAACCATGCCGTCATTTTGCAAAGCAGACCTCTTGGCTAATCCAAGAGTTGTATAAATGAGAAATAGCCATACAGTTGGGGTCAGTGCTGTCCAGCCCTCTCCTCCGATGTTCTTAGACAATTGTATTTCATTTTAATCAAAAAGAGCTTTTGTTTTTGCCAGTTTTTCTCAACCCTGGAATATTTTTTGTGACATCTCATAGTGGGGAAAAAACCTAAAGCCAACTAAACTATACTCTAGTTTTCCAGCCTGAAGGAGAATCTATGGCAGAAACTTTACCCATATGCTCATTTTCTATTTCCAGCTTCTATTTTATAAAAATAACATGTATTCAGAGTGCTGTTTTGTGATGCAGGGAACTGATGGGCAGGATCCCCTGAGAGGCTATGAGGTAGAAAGGAGTCCAGGAAAGCTGGCTGTATTTTAAACCGTGGCCACTGAGAGCTGTGGGCAGCCGTGCCTGGGGACGGTCAATGTAAACAAACTGTCTCGCGTCCCGCCAGCAGATTAGTCTGACGGGCCGCATGCCGCCTGCAGGTTGCCCACCACTGGGTTAAGGATTATTTAGAAAAGCTGGACATGCACAAGTCCATGGGGCCAGATCTAATGCATCCGAGGGTGCTGAGGGAGTTGACTGATATGATTGCAGAGCCATTGGCCATTATCTTTGAAAACGTGTGGTGATAAGGGGAGGTCCTGGACAATCGGAAAAAGGAAAATATAGTGCCCATCTTTAAAAAAAGAGAAGGAGGAGAATCTGGGGAACCACAGACCGGTCAGTCTCACCTCAGTCCCTGGAAAAATCATGGAGCTGGTCCTCAAGGAATCCATTTTGAAGCACGTGGAGGAGAGGAAGGTGACCAGAAACAGTCAACATGGATTCACCAAGGGCAAATGCCCGACCAATCTGATTGCCTTCTATGATGAGATAACTGTCTCTCTGGATATGGGGAAAGTGGTGGACATGATATTTCTTGACTTTAGCAAAGCTTTTGATATGGTCTCCCACAGTATTCTTGCCAGCAAGTTAAAAAATATGGATTGGATGAATGGACTATAAGGTAGATAGAAAGCTGGCTAGATCATTGGTCTCAATGGGTAGTGATCAACAGCTCTATGTCTAGCTGGCAGCCGGTATCAAGCCGAGTGCCCCAACGGTCGGTCCTGGGGCTGGTTTTGTTCAACATCTTCATTAATGAGCTGGATGGGATGGATTGCACCCTCAGCAAGTTTGCGGATGACTAAGATGGAGGGAGAGGTAGATACACTGGAGGGTAGGGATAGAGTCCAGAGTGACCTAGACAAATTGAAGGATTGAGCCAAAATAAATCTAATGAGGTTCAACAAGGACAAGTGCAGAGTCCTGCACTTAAGATGGAAGAATCCCATGCACTGTTACAGGCTGGGGACTGACTGGCTAAGTGTCAGTTCTGCAGTAAAGGACCTGGGGATTACAGTGGACGAGAAGTTGGATAGGAGTCAACAGTGTTGCCAAGAAGGCTAACTGCATATTGGGCTGCATTAGTAGGAGCATTGCTAGCAGATCGAGGGAAGTGATTATTCCCCTCTATTCAGCATTGGTGAAGCCACATCTGGAGTATTGTGTCCAGTTTTGGCCCTACAGAAAGGATGTGGAAAAAGTGGAGAGAGTCCAGTGGAGGGCAATGAAAATGATTAGGGGGCTGGGGCATATGGATTATGAGGAGAGGTTGAGGGAACTAGGCTTATTTAGTCTGCAGAAGAGAAGAGTGAGGGGGGGATTTGACAGCAGCCTTCAACTACCTGAAGGGGGGTTCCAAAGAGGATGGAGCTCGGTTGTTGTCACTGGTGGCAGATGACAGAACAAGGAGCAATGGTCTCAAGTGGCAGTGGGGGGGTGGGGGCGGGTCTAGGTTGCATACTAGGAAAAACTATTTCATAGGAAGGTGGTGAAGCAGTAGAATGGGTTACCTAGGGAAGTGATGGAATCTCTATCGTTAGTGGTTTTTAAGGCCTGTCTTGACAAAGCCCTGGCTATTTATTTGGTGTTGGTCCTGCTTTGAGCCTAGATGACCTCCTGAGGTCTCTTCCAACCCTAATCTTCTATGATGCATCCATTTGTAATTTCTTCCGGTGCTTGTTTATGAGGTTATTTCTGCTGATTTGTAGTCACAGCTGTATATTCAATATATTTACGGAAGACCAGATTTAAAGAAAACAACAACAATTGAACAACAGTACAACACAATCAAAAATATGTGTATAGTTTAAGACCTGTACTAAACCCAGACTGCAAGTCTAGGTGAAATCTGGAACTATGTTATGAACATAGCTCATATTACACCATGACATGAAGAATCCACTTAAGCCTTCAGTCTCATTCCCTGTGTCATGCTTCCTAGTATGGGACACAGCTAAGAGCACCAATCTCAGGTCAGACTGCCAGAAAACAGGGCATGTACCCCAAACTGGTGCTATATTCTCTTTCATCAGATTTCATCAAGGCCGTTACAAATGTGTTCTTCCAAGCCACAGACAGGGGCCTTCTGGCTCTCTAGCCCCTCATGCATCACCCAGACAAACCAGACTTCTGTGATAAATGATTATTAAAAGCAAAAAATCACATCTATTAGGGTTGTCCAGTTCCAAAGAACCAGACACACACCCCAGGTCAAAATAAACTTCAGATCTTACCCAAAATCCACACTGGTAGCCAATCCTTTATAACAAACCAAAACATTTATTAATATATATAAAAAAGGAAGAGTTATTAAGAGGTTAAAGTTAATCTTATACATTACAGTTGATTTCAGAGTTTATAGATCAGGATAACAGCAGTGATGTTAAATCTGCCAGCTGGTAATAAGTCTCTCTAGTTCATCCCAAATACTAGAGTCCTCAGTCCATTGTTCAAAGTTCTTCTTTGTTAGAAATCATAATCCAGAAATGCGGGGCAGGAAAGAGGCAAGGGGATGATGTCACACTCTCCAATTTATATCCCGCAGTCTCAAAGTTAGTCTCAAACATGGAGTCAGGGATCACGTGTTCTATGTGCCTTGCTGAGTCATGAGGCATCTGTCATCTACATGCTCTCTGAGGGGTCAACTAAAAAAAAAAGTTGAATTATTTTTTAACTTACCGTTGTTACGAGAAAACATACTTATAACTGCATTACAAATATAAGTAGCCTTTATTTTGTTGAATAGTGACAGAACATCACATAGGAAGAATCACAAATGAATAGAAATTGTTTCTACTGCAGCATTTAGTAGCATGCCTCTCAATGTAGTGATAGACATAGTGCGCACTTTTCTATGACAAAGATGTGCATTAGAAGCCATGTGTCATGGTATGCTAGTCCTGAAGCTAAAGGATGCAATGCCTAATATCAAGTGTTGTATTAAGGGAATTGTATTTTAATAATAATATAGGTGAACATTTCAAAACTGGATGCCTAAAACAGTCTCCTAAATCCACATTTTGAACATTTAAGTAAAAATGGCTTGGTTTTCATAGCTTCTGAACATCCACAAAACCTAGCAGGAGTTGCTGATTCTCAGCACCTCTGAAAAATCAGATAACTTATTTAGATACTGAAATGTGGATATAGGAATCCAACTTTAGGCACCCACATTTGAAAATATTTGGCTGCACAGAGACCATATTTTGTGCATGAAGTTTATTTTATTTATGCTACAAATTAGAGAAGCTATCGTAGGACATTTAGAATTTTAAAATTGTGTATTGGCCTTATTCACCACATTTCTCCAGCTGAAAACAACACATGCCTTATGCCTGGTGTATCATGTGCAGGCCTGCAGGTGAAAAAAAACTTGGATCTTAAGTCTTTATTTCAAAAGGCACAGGCCAATGGGAGTTAGGTGACTAAATAGCTTTGGGGATCTGGACTTAGAAATCTAAATCCCGTTGACTTTCAATGAGCCTTAGACTTCTAAGTACCTAAGTCACTTAGGCACTTTTGAAAATTTTACTGAAAATTGCTTTTCTATCTATCAAGGTGTAGCAGTTTTAAGGATCAATATCTTACACAATACCAGCGATTTATAAACATCCACATTTGGTACAAAAGGAGGAAATGTTTTGGTGACAGGTTCTTTCAAAAAGAAATAGCAGCTGTTGGAAAGTTGTTCAGAGGTTTGTAACACTCAGGTTTGGGTTAGTAACATTCATAGGCCTAGTAATGGCTGTGGGTCACGCTCGAATGGAGTCTGAAAAAAATATCGAATACCTTTGCCAAAGAGAAAGGTGCCAGGGGATAATGATGATGAAGAAAAAGCAAAAAGCTTGAATCAAAATAGGCAGAGCTCAACATCCAATAAATTTGGGCGTGTCAAAAAGGGTGCTGAATGTGAACTCTGCAGCTTGAGACCATCTCTAGAGAGAAGCCATCCAGACAGTGTTAGAATATTCCTTCTTCAGCATCTTTTTCTCAAAGTGAAAAGAAAAAAAAAAAAAAGCAAGCAAAGGGTTTCTCCTGCTGTGCTTGTTGCCCATAGGCCTCATTTTGTGTAGCCATTTACACCTGTGCACAGTTTAAAATCTATCATTTGAATTGGGTATCAGTTTACACCTAATATTGCAAACAAGGCAGTGGAGAATCAGGAAACAGGTCTGGAATGCTCACTATCGTCAGCTGGGGTCTCACGTGCAGAGCATTCACTGAATCAGCTCCAAAGGGGAACAATGCTCTTCGGTTTTATTTCAGAACAGTATGCCCCCTCCTAACCATCAAAGCAACTTCAGAACCTACAACATATTTAGCCTCACAACCCTGTGAGACATGGAAGAGCTATTAATTCCCATTTTACAGATGGGGAATTGAAGTACAGTGAGACTAAGCAATTTGCTTAATCTGGGATTGAACTTGGTCTCCTGAGTCTCACATTAGTGCCCTATCTAGTGGGCCATTCTTCCCCTCTATAACCGTTTGTGTTTAAGAGGAAAACACTTTAACACCACCCCCTTCCCAACAATAGAACAAGAAATCAATAAAAGACATAACTATTAAGGGTCTGTTCTAGAAATAGCAGATTTTTTGAGGTACTACTAAAACCAATATCTCATTGCTTTACATACATGTGAGATGGGCTCCTGCCCCAAAACAGGGGTTCTCAACAAATTTTTTGGTGACTTCAGAGTGCCGCCAGCAACTCTTGTTTAATTAACTGTAGGAAAAACAAATATGCACATATACATATCCAAATCATTGTAATTTATTTATGTAGGAGTTTTTTTGTGTGGACTCAATAATAAAAATAATGGTGTGAAAAGTGATATTAACATAGAAATATCACTTTTCACAGCACACCTAGTAGCTAGCTAGGACGCTGTGATATTAAAAAAATTCAAGTATCACTTATCACAGCCTCCCAGCTACCTAGTAAGTCTGCTGTGAAAAGTGATACTTGCATGTTTAATATTACCTTTATCAGTAAGCCCCAGGACAAATTAAGCCCTGGATGAGGGAGGGGCTGGAGGGGGAGGCAGCGGGGGCCAGGGGCGATGGGGGAGGAGATAGTCAGCCTATATGGCTGGAGCTGGGGATCAGCGCCTGCTGCTGCATGGTCAGACCCGGGTGCTACGCAACTGAAGTTGGGAGTCAGAACCTGCTGCCACGTGGCCTGGGCCAGGGGTCAGCACCCAGGGCCGGCTCCTGCCGCAATATGTCTGGAGCCAGATCCCCATAGCCAGAACTAGGGCCAGCCCCCAAAGACCCACAACCAGGCTCCTGAAGTCCCACTGCCGGAGCCTGCCAACCAACCATCTGAGGGCTCCCCTGCCTCCAAGGTGGGTTGAGAACTCACCTAGCTTCTGCAATGTTGTGCCCCACCCATCTCCAGAGGCAGTGCAGGGCAGCACATCCAGGAGCAACATGGGGAGCGGGGGGTAAGAGGCTGATATCCCGCCCCATCAGTGCCCAGGAGGCTGTCGTTGTTGCAGGAAAAGAAAATGGCTGCATTTGAGAAACGCTACCCTAAAGAGTGTACAAGCTAAATAGATAGAGGAGGAAGAGGTAACTTTTAAATACTAAATCTCATAGGACTAGAATCTTCCTGAGCAAAGGACAGACCCCTTTATGCCCCTGTGTATTGCACTAGCTCATCCACAATTTAACACTTCATTTTATTTGTTTTTCAAAGATTTTATTTTGTCTTAGTATAGCCATAGCACCTCGGAGTCCAAATCATGGACCAGGACCCCACTGTGCTAAGTGTTGTAAAAACACAGAACAAAGAGACAGTCGCTGCCCCATGGAGTTTGCAATTACTCTTTTTTCATTTAGAGTATGTTATCAACCCCTTACTACTTTTATCCATTTCCTAATAATATAACCAACCCCCATCCTGTTTTTTACCTAATACCCCTTACTCCCCACATTACAGAGAGAGAGAGAAAGAAAAAAGAAAGTCCCCTTGACTAGGAGTAACTTTAGACATTAACAGCACACTCAGGGTACATCTTCACTGCACGATCAACCAGGATTTTAAACACAAACCCTCCTACTGTCCACACATGTCCGAGTTTGCAGGGCATTAAGCCCAACCTAGTTTACCCAACTGGGGATATGGATTAGAGTCCAGGTTCCACTTTAACTTGAGCTGGAATTTACCCACTTTTCAGTGAAGCTAAATCATGAAGGTACTGCTAGTCCTCCAATGCTTTCCCACAATTCCTTGTAAAAGGACAGACGTTCTCTTTGCAATTGACCCAACAGACTGGGAAAGAATCCTAGATCATCTCAACACAAAGAGATGGAGATTACTTACCAGTAACTGGAAGTTCTTTGACATGAGTGGTCCCTATCTGTATTTCACACATGCAATACACATGTGCACGAGTCTGGAATCTTTTGCAAGTTGGCCCGCACATGCACCGTAGCTCTCCTCAGGCTCTAAATCAAGGACATCAAAAGTGGTATGGGTAGACGCATCTCCAGTTTCCAGTTCTTACCACAGTTCAAAACAAGCTGCAGCAGAGGAGAGGGAGGGGAGTCGTGGAATACAGACAGGGACCACACATCTGTTACAGGTAAATAACTGCCACTTCTTCTTCAAGTGATGGTCCCTACGTATATTCAACATGTGGGAGATTAACAAGCAGTAGTAAAATAGGCTGTGCGTGCAGAAGTAATAGCTGGCTCTAGTACTGCTGTCCCCACAGTTGATGACTTGTGAAGGGATGCAAAGAGCTCCAAGTAGCTGCTCTATGTATTTCTAGGAGCGGTACATATCAGCGATGCAGCCAAAGTAATTTACCTTCTAGTGGGAAGAGACCTCACCCTCTCTGGAGAGAGAGCATAAGCTAGTTGGTAACAAAGGATAATACATCCGTAGATTCATTCTGAAAGTCTCTGCACAGATATAGCTTGACCCCTTGATAGCTCTGCTATGGTAACAAATAGTTTAGGTGTCTTCCTAATATCCTTTGTTCTTTGCAGATAAAAGGCCAAAGCCCTTCAGCTGTCCAGAGAATGCAGATGTCTCTCTTCATCTGAGGCATGAGGTTTTGGAAAAAAAAAATACTAGTAAGTGGATTGTCTGACTCACATGAAACTTGGAAACTACTTTAGGAACAAATCTAGGGTGGGATTGGGACGAGAGTTTTCTCTATAGAAGTAGTATATGGTGGGTATGCCATGAGTGCTCCCAGCTTGCCGACTCTTCTGACTGATGTTATAGCTATTAGAAAGACCACCTTTGTGGACAAATGGAACACAGAGAATGTAGCTAGAGGCTCAAAGGAGGGTTTAGTCAGAGGAAATAGGACAAAGTTGAGGTCCCATTGGTGCAAATTTCACTAGTGGTGGAAAGGATCTGAGAATCCCCTTCAGAAATCTAGTTGTGATAGGATGAGTGAAGATTGTATAGATATCCGCCATATGATGAAAAGTTCTGGTTGCTGCTAAATGCATTTGCAGAGACCGAAGACTTAAGGATAAGTAGATACTCCAAGATAGCAGGGATCCCAGTACATTCTGGACACAAGTTGCGCTGATGAGCCCAAGAGGAGAAATGCTTCCATTTTGCCGAGTACCAGCTTCTCGTTGAGTCTTTTCTGCCCATCCAAATACCAGGCTCTGAATTGCAGCGATCCTGGCTTGGACTGCATGAACCTGCACCTGTCTTGTGTTAAAAGATCTGGCAAAGTGGAGATTTTCCATGGACAGTTGAATTAAGAGCTTCAGCAGATCTGTAAACGAACACTGTCTTGGTCAGTTGGGTGCAATCAAGATGACTCAAGCTCTGTCTTGGTGGCTCTTCTGCAGAAGTTGTGGTATCAACGTAAAGGAAGAGAAAGCATTCCCCAGGCGACCCTTCCATGACACCTGTAGGGCATCTCCCATCAACCTGTTTCCCAGGGCTGATCTGGAGCAGTACCACGGAAATTACCTATTTGACTGAGAGGTGAAAATGTCCCTGATTGGCACTGGGAAAATATATTGTTGAAAACTCAATTGTGACTCTCCCATTCATAATTTGCAGGAAAAGGTCTGCTCAGGCAGTCTGCTAGGGAGTTTTGCAGCCTGGCAAATATGCTGCTGATAGGGTTAGGTGATGGCTGATGGACCAATTCCAGAGGGTGACTGCTCCTATGGACAAAAGGAGAGATCTCTTCCCCTTTTTCATATAAAATCCTGTTGTAATTTGTCCACTGTTACTTGGACATGTTTGAATCAAATGAGTGAGATGAAGGCATTGTAACCTCGAGGAATCACCCGGAGTTCTAGTAAATTGATATGCATTCTGGACTCCCATACTGTGCCATATGATTGCCCAAGCGAGCATCCCAGTTCAAGAAAATGGTGTTGATAACGGTGGTAGCTTCAGGATTTGGTGTGACGAAAGGAAGCCCCACCCAAATCTTCTCTGGTTTTGTCCTCCAGATGAGTCTGAAACGTTGGGCAGAATTGTCACCTTGCTATTGATGTTGCCCTTCTCTGGAGAGTACTTGGAGAGAAGCTAGGCTTGTAGGCAGCAAAGATGAAGACTGGCAACTAGAAACAGCTGCCAGCCTAATTAGCCAGGGGTTATAAAGGCTGGGAGGAAGGAAGCCAGGGGGAGAAAAGGGAAAGGCCAGAGGCTGCGAGAGCCTGATGGCTCTGGTCTGCTGCTTGTGAAACCTGACTGTAAAATCCTGTATATAGATAGTAAGGTGGTGGTGGGAAATAGATATCAATAAAATACACTGGTGATTGCATCAACCTGAGGCTTCTCTGACAGGTTTGTGAGGGCAGCAGGGGCAGAAGCAAGAGGGAGTCAGCTGCACCTCGCTACAGTCACACACTAAAAAGGAGCAAGGGCAGAAAATACAGTGTTTGAACCCTGGGCATAATTCTGGACTTCTTGCAAGGAAAAAGTTCCTGGTTGGGAAAATAATGGAGAAAAATACTAACTATACTATGTAGACTATAAAAAAAACTACTAAAGCTACTAAAAAACTATATACAACATTTTACAGCAATGACACAGGAAAAAAAGGAGCCAAGGATACCAAAGTTTCCAACTCAAAGCATGCAGCAGTAAGAAGGAACTGGAAAGGCATCAGCCCACACCAACTTTTATGCCCTCAGTTCACAGCACCAGGAGCGCTATGGCACATAGCTAACAAAAAAAATTCAGGACTCAAGCTCATGGTGTGCATGTGTATTCCACATATGGAATACACATAGGGACCATCGCTTGAAGAATAATCATGGGATACATGCAAGTGAAGAAACCATGAAGACACATGAACATGGGTAGGGTTTTGCTGTGAGAATGTGGACACCTGGGCTAGGCTAACCTGGGTGCCCTGACCTGAGTGCCAATCTTCTGGGTTAATTGTGCAGCAAAGGCCTATCTTCAAAGGCTGTCTACATGGGGAAAAGATGTTTTAACACACATTAAAATCTGAGTGTAGAAAAGGGCAAACTATATTTGAAAGCATGTTAAGCTGGTGGAGGTACACTGTGGGCTCCTTTCCTAGGCATTAAGAGCAACACAGCAGCTAAAAGGTGCAATTACCAGCTCAGACAGATACAGATGCTAGCTTTGCTTCAGCTAGTACCTAAAAATAGCAGTGTGGCAGAGGCTCAGGCTAGCCTCCCATGTACAACTCCACTCCCCAATTCCCTGGTACATATTCAGGTTGTTAGCACAAGCCACTGCAGCCACACTGCTACTCCCCCTCTGCATGATATGGAAGATATTTGAATGTGTGTCTCCTGTGCTACAGGGGAATGCCCTAGTTACTGGACCATGGGGTATTCTGATGTGGGGCTCTGCTGTTGAAGCGATTCCACTTTATATAAATAACTGAAGAATAGTTGGAGCAGGAACTAGTCTCCCACACCTTAGGTGACTGCCCTAACCATCAAGCTGTAGAGTCGTTTGCTTGGGCTCTCTTCCTGGTCCTATGACTATTCATTATCATGAATGACCAGGACTTGTCACTGTGACATGCACAGCAGAACAACACTCAATTTAGAATACGCCATAGCTCAATGGCTAGGGCATGGTCCTCCCATCTGGGAGAGCTGTTCAAATCCCTGAACTGGGGAATTGCCTTGATTATAAGTTCTGTATGAATGAATTCCTATTATAGACATGCAACTATATTAGTTGAAACTAGGTTTAACCTGTTCACAAGGTGTTGGTGCTAACGCAGCTATGTAGGTGATTAGCTACAGATGGATGAAACCATGACAAATTCCCAACATAAGACCTTAGTAATATTAAAATCCTCAACAGTACTTCATCAGCACAAGCTGGTATGAAGCTACGACTCTGACTCTTATTCCTTTTCATATTTATATCACTAACCTTTTAAAAAGAAAATTGTGAAGATGGATGATGTAAAGGCCAAGACTCTAACAGGGTTCAAAAAGAACTAGATAAGTTCATGGAGGATAGGTCTGTCAGTGGCTATTAGCCAGGGTGGGCAGGGATGGTGTCTCTAGCCTCTGTTTGCCAGAAGCTGGGAATGGGTGACAGGGGATGGATCACTTGATGATAGCCTGTACTGTTCATTCCCTCTACGGCACCAGCCTTGGCCACTGTCGGAAGACAGGATACCGGGCTACATGAACCTTTGGTCTGACCCCATATGGGCGTTCTTATGTTCTTAATTTAATTTCTTGTCTGTTGCCCCAGTGTCACAGACCTTGCAAGTCTTGCAGCAGAATATAGACTGAATTTGCTGCATAGTATATGACATACAACAATGGCTAAGAGTTATGTGCTACAAGAGCACAATCCACACTCTGCATCCTCCTGCTCCTCAGTAGAAGAGAAATAGGAAACTAGGAGTTACCCTGATCTCAGTTCTTGCCTCGCCTGAGAAGCCGCCGCCTCTCGTGTTTCAAAAGAGAATGTTTCTGAATCTGAGGTCAGCTATATGCCTTGGAGGAGGCAAAACGAAGGGAAGGGGAGGCTTGAGGTAAATCTTGGGGAGAGTTGTTGGACTGGAGAGAATGGTTTGGGGCAGCATAATCTGAGGCTGCTGGACTTGATGCCATCTGTGAGGGTCAGAGTTCAGTTCAAGTTTGACGGAAAGGCCAGAATATGCTGGCGCAGAGGGTATAGTGCAGATATTTATGGATAGTGTTACTACAGGAAGGAGAAATCCAGTTAATTATTTGTATCACAGCAAGCAGGAACCGTAATCATAGACCTTGTGCTGGTGCTGTACTACCCCAAAGTTCATGGAAGGCCATGATTGTTGAAGAATGGTATTGTGGGATAAATGGATAGAAGGAAATTAGGATTAGAGATTACTGATTGTGGAGTAATAAGTGGCGTTTGAGTGAAGTCACACAAATGGGGAAAAATAACGGAAAAGCAAAGAAGAGACTGATGAGAAGGAAATAGAAATAGGGGAAAGGAGAGACATGGGAAGCAAGAATGAAAAAGAAAAAAGTACACAATAGAAAGAAAAATGAAGGGAAAAGGAAAGGAAAGCAAAAGTATAATAAACATTTTAGAATTTAGTAGAAACCTGAGGCAAACTTGCAATAGAATACATACAATTAGCATGCATATATACACACACACACACACACACACACTTTATATAAAATTCTCTACATAAACACTGAGTTCATGTGCAACAGCTTTTGATGGCATACATCCCCTCTGTGGAGGCTGCTACCATCCCTGCCAAGCCTGACATTTTTGTCTTTAGAATTACTGCAAAAGTAGCATGCATTTCCAAACACATTTTCCGACAGGATCCACCCCTTGACACTTCTGTAGATGTATTATCCTTTCTACATCACTCTAGACCTCCTCTGCAGTGGTCTGTAGGATGGTCAAAAGCTATTATACAGACCAATTTGAACCTGTGACCCCAGCCATGAACCTTAGCCAGCCTCAGCCCCTACAGAAGGTCCAGAAAGAGCAGAAGAATGAAGGGATTCAATTATTACAATTAATAAACCCTTTTCACAGGGGCTTCAACCATTCTGGAAGCTTGAAAGCCACAGACCTAGTTCATCTACCTACCAACGATGTTTGTTCTTTACACTATATTTTCCTGCTGCTTTCTTAGGTAACAGATTGTTGACATGGTCCTATGAATATTCTGTCTTGGGGGTAAGGCTAGGCTTTATTCACGATTTATGAGATCAAGATGAAAAGCAGATCCCAGTGGCATTCCTATCACCTTATACCTGTATCTATAGTACTTCTGCCTTTATTAGATGTTGGATTACACCTTCATCCATTTGGACACCAGTTTCCAGACAAAATATTGAAAGTGGATGCTGGGTGAGCCAACTGACTTTTACACCTTAGGCTGCTTCAGAAGCAAACAGATTCTAAGGATGCTTTGGCTCAATGGCACATAACTGCAGTCAGATGCTTTTCCCTGTTTATGCTTGAGTCATCTCTAAATAGGCTACTTTCCCATCTAAAGGCATTATGAATGTCAGTTTGGGGCAACATGACTGATGAGACAAAAGTTGCTTGTAGAGGTCTCTCAGAGAAATCAGTTACAAAAACAACTATGAGGTTGTGGGTGCAGGAATTATTTTTTCACAACTTGCATAGGATTCATGTGGAACTTCCAGTGACTGTGGAATTGAGGCTAGGAACATTCAAAGAGAAAAACTAATGCATTTTAAATGGATTTTCTACTTTAAAATTGTGTGGCCATAGAATCTGCAAAAAATTAAAACCAAAGGCAAGTGTGTACAAAATAATTTATTACAGCATAACATATGTTGGCATTATTTTACAGTGAGTTTGTCATTCAACAATTTTGAATCTAAACAGATGACACACAAAGGAGACCATTTTAATTAGAACGGTTTATTTGTCTTAATAAAATCCCCCTTCATGAACTTATATTGGCCTTAGAGGGGCTAGTTAATATTACTGAAAATATTTACACTACAGTGAAATAAAAACAAATCTGATTGGATGATTCCATTGCAGTTTCCAGAAAATGTATTTTCTGTACAAGCCACAGTATATTTAGGTTTTGATAGCAGTTCTTGTAGAATGCAAAGCTGTCATATGTAGTGATTTTGTCCAGCAATATTATGCTTTAAAACAGCCATGTTAAGTTCAGACTTTCATTTTGATGTTGTATATTTTATGCACTTATTAGTTAATGCACCAGAACACAGAATAAGAAAGAGATTCATTGTGATTTGTAGTCAGCCTATTTGTGCTCCATTAAATAATTTTTAAATATAAAATGCACTTCTCAACTACTAGTTGCTTTTGTAGCACTTAAAGCAATAGTATTTAGGCAAGAGAAGTATTAAATTTATCGGCTATAAGTCCACACCTAAGACTTTTAATGGAGGTATACAGTAAACTTACCAGTGAATTTTTATGATCCTGAGAAGAACCATATTCCCCATTATTGTACCTTATGCATCTGCCCAAAACTGGAGTAGCTTTTCCAAACCAATAAATGGCAATGAAAAAAGAAAGACGACAGGCAGACAGACAATGGTATCTAAACTGTATCATATCCACTATTATTTCAGGGAACTACATGTAATCAACTGTTTTTTAAAACAGTTTTTTAAAATGTTAAACCATTCAAAAATGCAAGTAAACAATAGCTATGGAACAAAAGGTAGATAGAAAAAAGTTTTTGAAAACTCTTGCCATCTATTTTTAACCAAACCTCCATATCCACCAGCACTAGTTCCATATAAGACACAGAATTGACAAGAAACATGCAAACAGCCAACATTTATGGTTATGTGCTTCAAAAGAAACCAAAAGGATCAAAATTAAAGAAACCAAAAACAAACAGAACAAGATGACGGGGACTGATACAAGCAGCACTTTTCAGTTTTAATTTGCTAAAATCTGCTCAACTGAATTTCATTACCAAGAAATTATTATATGTACTTCTATATGTAACACTTAGGTGAAAGTATCTTTAATGTCCATAATTTGGGGATTTTGTTGTTAAAAGACTTAAAACAGTACAAGAATAAACATGACAAATGTTGATTAGAGATAATGTTTACATCAACATTGGCAGTTCTTGTTGGATGAAAAACACGCTAATAGCATACTCCATTTTCATTTAAGCATCCAAATATTTCATTTTATACCTGTAAGATATAAAAACTGAATCCTGGAAAAGTAAACCTGATCTGCATCCCACCAGTCTGTAGGTATAGTCAAATATTTTATTTGTACACTATTTCAAATTTCATTGGACAACGCATCATGGTTAACAGCTGTATGGTTCACTGATGCAAAGTTACTGTCATCCTCATTTGTGGCAGGCATAAAGGCAGATGTAAAAGGAAACAGTTTATGACATGCTGTCCGATACTCTTCATATTGGGTGTGGCAGCTTCCGAAGCTGCCATCAAGCAGTGCCTCAAAAACCTTTGTTAAAGTCTAAAGAAACAAGAACAACAGTTAAATTTAGTCTAGACTATTTTATTACTAAAGAAAACATGGGGCTCTCTAAATCTCGCTTGCATGATTAATGAATGCAGTGCCCTCTGCTGGCAATAAGTGTCATTGTCCTTGTTTACAGAAGTCTGACATCGAGAATATAATTTTAACCAAAATAAAAATATTCCTTTTAATATTAATAATCAAGATTCAGAAAAATTAACTGTGTACATGTATCTTGTACTTCATACAACATGCTCAAGACAGTCTACTTTGTCCCTAAATATACATATATAAATATAAATTAGTTTACCTTCACATTTTTGTCTCTCATAGTTTCATCTAATCTAGTAGCAATAGCAATTGCTTTCTCCTGTCTTGATTTGTCCAGGAAATACATCATCTTAGCACCTTAAGCATAAGGAGAAAAAAAAAGACATTTGATCAGACACTGACAACATCCTTTGGTAAAATACTTGATTTATTGTAAAATTATAAACTGATACAGAAAACAATCAAAAAACAAAAGGAAGATATCGTGGATTGAGGCTTTCTACAGATTTTAGAACATATGAATGTTTCCCTCCATTATATTTTATATAAGAAAATCATATTTTCACATTTTACTTATTATAAGCGATGACAGCACAAATATTTGATAGTTCATTAAGAGCATAAGGATAAAGTAAACCTGTAGCTCCGCTAATGACAAAAATGAAATGCTCACTAGAAACTTTGCTTCAAATTTTCACTAAAATGTTAATAGAAATAGGATGCCATAGGCAACAGTTAATAAGGAAAGAAGTCAACAGGCAGAATAGGGAAACAATATCTAGATAACTAAGTCATTCAAGTCAGCATGCCAGTTGAAATGCACCCTACAATGATAAAGGAACTGGCAGATGTCTTTTTAGAACTACTGTGAATTATTTTTAAAAAGCTCTTGAATTAAGATGAGCTGCTAGAATAACGAGGCAGGTATGACAGGCCTTTAAGAAGAAGAAGTACAAATTTACGTAATTTGGCATCCTACCTGAATAAATCCAAGGGCATGAACAGACATTCCCCCTCTTCCAAATATGAACACATAGAAACTAAATAAGCACACAACCTACTTGCAAGGAAAAAATATCATAAAAAGTATGGTTTTGACCTAAAAAGTAACTAGATAAAAGCAGCACCATCTTACTCAGATCCATGCCTTGTCTGTAATTCAGTCTCTATTTGCTTACTATATTATTTTCTAAGTAAGTTTATATAGCTTTTTATTCCTGATTGCTCTACAGAACAAAACACCTAAGAAGGGGTGAACTGGAATATATTATGTCTCGTGGAATCAATAATTATTCATTAAAATAAATGTAACTAATTTCAAAGCAAGCCCAATGAAGATTATGAGGTAGCACAGGGCTGTCATCAAAGGCTTAATTTAGCTTGCAGAATCTTTCTAGTGGTGATGCCCGTAACAGGGTGGTTTACCTCTTAAAGAGCCAGGGCAGCCATGGAGCAGCCAGCCCTGCTCTAGAGAGGAGTCCAGCAGGCAGCTGCTGGGAATCAGCCAACCCAGCTGGGCAGCATCAAGTGATTGGGGCTGATGATACCTAGCTGGGGGATATAAATGAGGACCCCAGACTCCACATGCAAGTCTGGGACAAGGAGAGGGCTGGGTGCACTCTCCTGTAGCTGCAGAAGACGACTGTGCAGGGGCAAGTAGCCCTGAGGAGTCCCCAGACTGGGAAAGTCCTGACTAATAAGCTGCCATAGGTCAGAGGACCCCATAACATAGGTAGGGAACAGGACTATTATTTTGTTGTTTCATGTTTCAATTTTTTTTTTTTTTATGTTGGCGAATAAACACAGCCCTCAAGCACAGGCTAGAAACTGAACTGTGTGTGGCCACTTGTACGCCGCAGGATGGTGATTTAGCCCACCAGCCTACAATGCCCAAGAAAGAAAGAACCATCCAGCTTGCCTTGCAGATCCGAGTACTGGGTGTGCAGGACTGGCAATTATAAGAGACGTAGACTGCAATGAAGGTAAGTAGGCAAGCCCAAACTTGATTATGCAGAAACAGGCAACAGCGTGACGCAGTCACACAAAGTTAATCTACATTACAACACAGGACCATCCTTTTCTCCAACAATCTTATCCTCTAAATGTACTTGCTAACAGTACTGAACACACTGTAATGCTCAATAAACCATTAGTCTTGCTCTGTGCCACTACAATATTCGATTTACTGGTTTACAGCCATTTAAAATACCTTAACCACTGGACCCTTAATGACTTAAAATAGTCTTTTATCCATAGTGAAACAGTCATTAAGTGAGAGAGAATATGATTTTGTAAGTCCAGGAGTTAGGGCACCAGGAAGTCCTGGGTCCAGTCCCCTTACTTTAGTCCCCCTTTCATTATTTATCTACAGTGGAACAGCTTCAACTAAGGTAGACTGAAGGAGCCCCACATCAGAATATCCCATAGCTCAGTAGTCAGCACACACTACAGAAAGGTGGGAGACCTGTTCAAATACCTCCTCCACCCTCTGAAAGAGATGGGGGAATTGAACCTGGGTCTTCTATCTCCTAGGAAAATGCTGTAACCAGTGGGCTAGAAGTTATAAGGTCACCTCTTCCTCCTCCTGTTTTGTGTGGAATGAGGCAGACATCTAACTCATTCCTGGAAGAAGTCACTTATGTGCCTCACCACCTGACTCCAGGCAATGAGATCCTGTTTGTGGATTGTAAGCAGAGATAGGAACACGAGTCCTGGCTGCAGGGAAGCACCTATTTCCATGAGAGGGACAGAGCTTAGCCCATATGCTTCTCCTCAGCATCTTCTATTGGCTTGCCTACACAGCTCCCCATCTAGCATGCTGGGTTTTGTGGATCATATTCTTAGGCACCTATCTGTCCCCATTCATTGTATAGGAGCCCAAGTGTTTAACTTGGCTTTGTGGAATGCAGTGTTGCTGTGATTTTCTAGGCATCTAAAAGTTAGGTGCTCTGATGCTCAATATTGCAATGCTTAAGTCCCTTCATTGATCCCACTGTAAATGTCTGATAAATGTGAAGACTTCTCACCTTCAAGCTGCTGGAAGGGAAAAGTTTTGTTTTCCTCTCACCCATGCCACTGTCTTCCTGAGGAGGAGATTTCTACTCTAAACTATTTATATCCAGAGCCTTCTGGCCACTCCACTCATCTACTCTACCCTACCCCCAAGTTGTTTTGTGTGTCCTGCTGCCACTTAGTAACTTAATTGACTACTCTTAAGCAGCAGCAGCAAGAGCAGCGTAAAATTGACATAATTATTGACTTTTCCGTCATTACCCAGTGTTGTGAATAGCAGAGGTGAAAGTTAGTCTTGTTCTTCCATTCTGTTGCTGCTTCTTTGAAAAGCTATGAGCAGAAGCAGAGGCACTCCAGCTAAGTGGAAAATAAGGAGGGAGGACTGTTTACATTACAAAGGTTTTTTGAGACCACAAGGGATAGAAAATTATTTTTCTTTTAAAAATAAATCCTGAAGAAACTGAAAGCTTCCCACATGATGCAGTGAGTGGACAAAAGGATTGTTAAAGCCCTTCAAACTGAAATGTAAAAAATTATTTGTATCTGAGCCTCTGGCATATTCTAATTGGAATGAAGAACAGAGAAAGACATTGACTTGATTGGTTTCAGAGTGGTAGCCGTGTTAGTCTGTATCAGCAAAAATTAATGTATCCTTGTGGCACCTTAGAGGTTAAGAATTTATTTGGGCATTCTTCAGATGCATGGAGTGAAAAATACAGTAAGAAGAATGCCCAAATAAATCTGTTAGTCTCTAAGGTGCCACAAGGACTCCTTGTTATATGAACTTGATTATTTACCATCATTTAACATTCTCATAGCATCAAAATAAACAAACCTGAGAGCAGATGCAGAATGGAGGTAGCATTATGTTTGAGAAACTCTTCGTTAAAACTTTCCAAATCTTTGTTAACAAAGATTTTCTGCATTTCTTGAGTTAGGACCTTGTTCACAATTTCTGGGAGATTACTATGATCAGATACTTAAAAAAAAAGAAAAGAAAAGCAGAAAGAGTTACCGTTGCTGCTATTGTTCCAGAGAAACTTCACGTCTAGTAATACACCACTTAAGCGCGCACGCGCACACACACACACACACACACACACACACACACACACACTAGTTGAAATCAGTATTACAGAAGTCAATATTTTACCATCTTTGATTTTCAGCAAAATATTAGAGGGCTTCAATAGGTTCTGATGAAATTCTGAACACTTTGTATATAAATAATGCAATTTTTTTGCCGTGTGTCTATTTTATTTTAAATATATTAGTGTTTCTATAGTATTTAGGCACTAAAATATCTACAGCTGCTTCATTGTACATACCAGATTTAGAGAATTTAATCAAACATTCATGTAGCCATGGATTATTATTGTTGATAGCAAAAGCTCTCTTGACAGACTGCAACATTAACAGAAACTTTCCTGTGCCAGAAACAAGAACCAAAAAACCAAAACCAAGGTTATATATACAAAAAGTTAGAGAAGTGTGTATTCCTTTAAATTTCATTGCAGACACTGACCCAAATCCTTAACTTTCTCATAAATATACCCCAAAATGCCAAACAGATTTAGTTTAAAAAAAATAAGTTAGGTATATTTTTACTCGTCTCAGAAATTTAAAAAAAAATCAGTTTTTACACAAAGTGATGATAGGAATGTTTTCTGAAAAACCCATGAACCATGTAAAAATAAGTCTAATATTTAGGTGTCTGGCTTTTACAGGAAGTTATCTCCCCAAATCCTTTGTGATTTCATTAGTAAATCTACTGCAAATATTAGAAACACCAAATCTTATGCAGAATTGTCATATCTGTACTCTCAGTACGCATACAACACATTATGGCAGCCCTTAACTTCATTCCATTATAGAAGAGCTGCTGCTGCTCACAATTATTAGCAACACTGCATCAGATACGTTAGTCTAACTTTTTAATTGCTGAATAATTACAACTGGAAATATTTTTTCCTCCACATCTCATTAGCATATAACCTTTATATAATTCCTTTATTCTTAAAGTCAGTTTTAAGAACAAATTATATGCTGCCAAAGAAAGGTGATGTGGTATACATTAAGTTTTCTGTAATATTTATCCATTAATGCTAGGCACGATGGAAACTCTTGCCTCAGTAAGTTAGTAAATGTAGATTACAGCTGGGTAAAAATAGGTTGAAAAAAGGATTAGAACATTTGGAGAAAAAAATTAAAATTTGCATATACTTTACCTTTTCTAAAGTATATTTCAAATGCTAACAGATGTGTGTCTATGTTATCTGCAACAAGATTTTTAAGTGGCATAAGGAACTTAATAGCTTCCTCTAATGGATTTTTGACCTGTTTTAATAGAAGATGAAATTAAGGTTATGTAAAAAAGAGGCATCTATCACTAATGCATATCTTTTAAAAAGATGAAGCTTTCTATGAATTTCAACCACCATGCAGGGACAGATTAGCCATTGTGTTTTTTTGTTCAAAAAAACACAAATAAAAAAACCACACACAAGCCTGTCCTGGTCCCACTATTCACAGCAAGGAAAAGAGTACTTCAATCACTTATCTGATTTCTAGAGTATTAGCACAAAACAGAAAAATCTTCATTTATACTCAAGAATGCATTTCCTATAGAGTTTAAGAGATCACATAGCCAACCAGTAAACCATGACGACACCTGTCTGAAGTAAACTGAACCAAGAAACATGTATTTGAACAAACAGTTTATATATCACTGCTGTCTTTTGACCATTTTAAGTTACCCCCGCTTGATTATAGCTACATGTGGCATTACCGCCACGTATTTCAGATGGGTACCTTCTAACTAATATCATAGTGGTAACAAAAAAACAAACATCTGAACTAATTTATAATTAAAAAATAGTTTCAGATGTTTACAAACAAATGTACTTAAGTCCTCATGTCAAATTTTGTGGCTGTCAATCACATTTTCCCACTTTTTCCCTCTACTCTGTTGCTGTGGGAAAGACCTATATAAAGGACCGGGGGCATAGCTGTACAGAAGAACAGTGCCTACAAAAATCTAACAATGGCTAGGTAGCTGATGTTCCAAGACCACTGCCTATCATGCTAACTAGCATCGTCTCATTGTTTCCTGGTGCTCCCTCTGATTCCACAGGCTGTTTTAGACCATGGGGGTTTTGTTTGCTTTAAAAAAAAAAAAAAAAAAAACACAAAATTATCAACAAAGTGCTAGCAAATGCACAAACTAAACATACTGGAGAAAAAGTGAACTACCATTTTTTCCTGTAATCTTTTACTTAATTATAGGTGTTATAAAAATAGTCGGCAAATTTATTTTCTACAAAATTGATTTTTAAATTGATTTTTCCCTTTAAAAGGATTTTTAAATCTCACTTTAAAAGATTTCCAATCTTTCATCCCCACACACTTCCGGAAGATTGAAACAGAGTGTCTGAGGGGTGGCCAAAGAGAATATCATAAGATGAACTGCCATAAGTTTTACATAACAAGTAACACAATGCTTACTCTCTCCAGTTTTTCAGGAACTAATTCTTCCTTGGGACCACTAGTTTCCTCCTCTTCCTCATCTCGTTTTTTCTTTTGAGTCTTTTGTTGTCGTTCTCTTTCTGCATGCTTTCTCTCCTCTTCAAGTTTAGCTTTCTTCTGTGCTCTTCTCTGCTTGCTCAGCATTTTCTTCAGTTCTTTGGCTGAAAGGTTTTCTATAGATAAAATACAATAAGTTTAAATTAACATCTGATTTATACAGACTCAGAATTTCAATAATCTTGATTTTTCCTCAAACAATATATGGGCATCTCTAGACTTTTCATATAGGGAAAGGAGAGATTTATTTCTACAGAAATTTCAAGAAACCAACCTTTTTCACTTATCAGTAAAATGTACCAATTACTATGTAGTCTAATATTACTGGACATTACACTTTCAACAGAAAACATTTTGTAACCTTAAATGCCAAGGTTTATATAAATAATATAAAAATGAAAGTCCAGAAACTTAGAAATATTTATTTAAACCATGAGTCAGATGAAGTGTGAAGTTTGGAAATCCCCTAATATTATTTGCAGCCTGGGACATTATTAGAACATTGTGTACTCATACAGTCTCTTTCATCCAAAGATCTCAGGTGGCCCAACAAAAGGTGGATGACATTTTTCTTGGAAACTAAACTTAAATTCACCTATTACCCGTAGTTCAGTATCATCTTAATGCTCTTGCTAATATCTACTGGAAACCTCCTAAAATATTCGTATTACACTGGAGTGTTTGTACCCTTTAAGTGCACACACTTATACTACCTCCTAAATTAAGTTTAACTATTATATAGCATAAATAATTTATGTACAGCTAATGTACTAGGTGCTTCATAAGAACGTAAGAGAAGCTTCCACTATAGACAGACAGACAACTTGGTGGAGAAAAGAAAAGTGACATAAGTGCATTTAGCTGTGCTATAAAAGGTGCATCTTGTTATACATGATGTATTGTAAAAAGAAAAGGAGTACTTGTGGCACCTTAGACTAACCAATTTATTTGAGCATAAGCTTTCGTGAGCTACAGCTCACTTCATCGGATCCGATTGCATCTGATGAAGTGAGCTGTAGCTCATGAAAGCTTATGCTCAAATAAATTTGTTAGCCTCTAAGGTGCCACAAGTACTCTTTTCTTTTTGCAGATACAGACTAACACGGCTGTTACTCTACCACCTGACATGATGTATTGTGTAATTTATTATACTCTGAAGGGAGGACAAGGATTTATTCGTCTCACATATGTTGATTCTTCCTGTGCTTTAAAAAAATTAAATTATTATCTTTGAATTTCTTCCCCTTGATCAATGCTATCTCAACATTAAGATGCTCTGGATACATGCAATATTCTAGCTGCAGCATCACTGATGCATGGGTGGGAAGTACAATCTTTAGATGCTTTGCAGGCACACTGCATTTGAAAAACCTCATAACTAATTTAGTCACCATTATGACCCCTTAGATCCTTCACATTTACACTTTGAGAAAATATTTTTCCAAATGAATACCAGTTTCAGATTATTTTCCAGATGTATTCACTTGTATTTTGCCAAGTTGAAGCTCAATTTATTTCCTGTACATAATTCTAACATCTCTAGGTCTCTCTGTATGTTTTCCCCAGGCACAGTGGTAGGTATTTTGCACACAAAATGTATTGTGATGTTTACCAGTTCTATTAGATTTTTATTATATTAACTACATTAGGTCTCACACCAATTACTGCAGCAATCCATTGACTACCTTCCCCTAAACTCAATACATGATTGTTTTATCATTACGTCTTCATTTATTATTTTCCTGGTTTAAGATCTATGTAATGGTGTTCATATCTAAAACAATATATTTTATATACACCAAATGCTTTACTAAATTCAACAGATATCTTTTTTCCCCATCTACTAGTTTTGTAGTTTGATAAAAAAAAATTGTCTGTCATAATATTTATTCTTAACTATTTCTTTTCAGTTACTGATCAAACATTCAAGGAATGAAAACTTCTGTATGTTACAATATATAATAAATTTTATAGCCTGCAATATTATTTAGCTAAGTAAGTTTTAATTTGTGTTATTTACACATATTGGACTATATTACTGCCTAGGTACCTGAATTCACTTCTTGTTCTTTGCTTTCATTGGTTAGAGGATTATCATGTAGTTCCAAGTAGATTTCAATTGCTGATCGAGCAGCCTTGAAATAAAAGGCATGTTTCCTGAGAACATCTTCCAATCTCAGAAGGTCTACATAGGCCCGAAGAGTCATCTTTCTCATGCAGTATGTGTGGAAGTCAAACTGATCATCTGTAATCTCAAAAAAATGCTAAAACACAAAAACCAAGATCACACTTAAATCCTTTCACCGATTTTCTTACCATTACCATTTAGATACAAAGTGGAGTAACAAGTAGCATTATTTGCAACCCTGACATATCTAACACAGAAAATAAGAGACAACCATTTATTGTCGAAATGTAGGTAAGAGAAATCTTCCCTCCATCTCTTTTAAAAGCAAGCTAACTTAATTTACCCAAAAAACAAACGCTGCCTGCCCCCATTGATCTGAACAGCAATTTGTATTGTTCCGAGTCCATCAGAAAATACTACCCCATTTTATTTTGTTTTTAAACAATGTATACATTTTTGAACAGGTAGAAGAGAGATGGCACAAAGCAATGTAAGAACAGTTTTAGAAAACGTGTCAAAATGATTTATGGTTATTGGACTTTTCATTTACTTTTTTTAATAATAGTTACATTAACAAAGAACAAGATCTGTTATCCATTAAGTTAACACACGGATTATATAGCATTTTAAAAAAACTGCAGTATCAAGATTTTTAAATGTGAAGAATGCCATGCTGAACTGACTGAGGCAAACAATATTTCTACTGCATTATGAAAAAATGTATATAGGAACAGACCAAACTTTTTACCTACTTACCCTTTCCACTTCATGACATTTTTTCAAAGCATCACCACACTTCCCTAGTCTCTGATAAGCTGAAGCGCATTCAGTCTGGAACCACATACACTGCATCTCATTTAGATTTTCCATAGCAGATGTCCCTTCCTAAAATGAAGATATTCATAACTCGTGAAACCAATAATTTATTAACTGCTGTATACCCTTTTCCTCACACATGACTTTTGTTACTAAACAACCATTCACTATATTCATCTATAAACATACTTGCAATACAATAAAAAATGGCTATAACTGCAAAACCTCCCTTATTGAATAGTTATTGACATTCTGAAAAGAAAAAAAAATCACTCCTGCTCAAACTGATCCTTCTTCCAGCCTCCTTGTTTCTTTAAGTGGTACTTCTGCAAAGCCACATGGGCACAGATTAATTTACTTGAAAAATAATTCATTTTGCAGGATAATATCTCAGTATTTTTCGAAGTTAAATTCAAACAAGAAAAGAGACAATTCCCTCTTCTAAGATTAAGAGGCAGTGAAATATCAGACTCATTTTTATGAGAATCCTTAAATTTCTGAAGGATTCGTTTATTCTTTTTTGCCTGAATCAGAGGAAGTACCTGCTAGTTTAAAACCAACAGGTATATTTACTGGTTTGTTGCCAGTACCTCTACTGATCCCAAACAAATTTTTATACTCTGGATTTGGAATTAAAAATAAATAAAAATTGAGGACTGTAGGATTTTTTTAAATATAAATTTCAAGTTTTTAGATCAATAAAAACTATTGAATAAATTGGAAGGCACATTCTATAAACTATCAAAATAATGAGATACAAGAAACCAAGTTTGCCACCAAATTATCAAAACACTTAAGAGGAAAGGAAAACACTATTAAATAATCTAATTCCGACATATAAATTATTTAACACTTAAGTGTATCTGTGTCCTAATTCTGTATCATCAAAAACTATAGATAAAGTAGACATACTTTAAACAAATACGCATTACTACATATGAAGAAAATACGCATTACTACATATGAAGAAAATACTACAATTGTTCCATTAATACATGAAAATATAAATGTCAGCTGATAAAAATAAACATTTAGATCAAAACTTTCATAGATTATACAACAGAAGAGTCAACAAAGACTTCCACTGATATTCTAAGAAAACCAAGACATCTTATTTTCCACAGTACAAAAAACTTTATACAAAAACTAAATAGCACACTAAATCAAACCAGATTCTCCCTCACCCACACTTAGTGAAAAACTTCTCTGCTTATAATCATCACCAGACTACACTGTGGATTTCTACAGTTTCTGGAAACTGACAAGCAGTGAGCACCTTAGGTAGGAGAATGGTATTTCTGAAGTGCTGCTTAAATTTCTGGAAGTATACAAACTGTTTTGCAGTGAAAACTTAGTTTTTACACTTACGTGAATGCAGACATCATGGACTTTATAAGCAGGGGGTTACAAGTTAAGTTTTCAGGAGTGCATAAAAGTGGCTTAGGAGGCTAAATCCCATTTTCAAGTTAAATCAATGAGAATTAGGTGTTTAGGATTTTCAAAAGCACTTAAATAGTAACAGATGTCTATCTGCATCTTTAGGTGCTAAAATAGCTTTGAAAATCTGTCCCTTAGAAGCCTAAGGCTATGTCTACACTACAAAATTAGGTCAAATTTATAGAAGTCGGTTTTGTAGAAAGCGTTTTTATACAGTCAATTGTGCGAGTCCCCACAGAAATGCTCTAAGTGCATTTAGTCGACATTTAGTTGGCGGAGTGCATCCACAGTACCGAGGCAACCATCAACTTCCACAGTCTTGCATGGTGGGTAGCTATCCCACAGTTCCCGCAGTCTCCACCGCCCATTTGAATTCTAGGTAGAAATCCCAATGCCTAATGGGGCAAAAACATTGTTGCGGGTGATTTTGGGTACATATCAGGCACCCCCTTCCCTCCCTCTCTCCCTCCCTCCGTGAAAGCAACAGCAGACAATCGTTCCGTGCCTTTTTTCCTGGGTTACCCGTGCAGACGTCATACCACAGCAAGCATGGATCCCGCTCAGCTCACCGTCACCATACGTCTCCTGGGTGCTGGCAGATGCGGTACTGCATTGCTACACAGCAGCAGCTCATTGCCTTTTGGCAGCAGAGAGTGCAGTATGACCAGTAGCCATCGTCGCCGTACTTCAGGGTGCTCTTTTAGCTGACCTTGGTGAGGTTGGTCATAGGCAAACATGGGAGTGACTCAGCCAGGTCATTTCCCTTTTAAGTTTCATCTCATGGTGATTCAGTCCTGCCGGCAGTCCTACTGCAGCGTCTTCTAATAAGCAGCCAGGAGACGACGATGGCCAGCAGTCGTACTGCACCGTCTGTTGCCAGCAAGATGTATAAAGATAGATGAAGTGGATCAAAAGAAGAAATAGACCAGATTTGTTTTGTATTCATTTTATCCTCCCTCCCTCCGTGAAATCAATGGCCTGCTAAACCCAAGGTTCTGAGTTCTATCCTTGGGGGGCCATTCTGTTTCTCCTTGATGCAAAGCCACCCCTTTGTTGATTTTAATTCCCTCTAAGCCAACCCTATAAGCCAGAGCAACGGCAGACAATCATTTTGCGCCTTTTTTCAGCGCAGACGCCACAGCACAGGGAACATGGAGCCCGCTCAGATCACTGCAGCAATTATGAGCACTATAAACACCACACACATTATCCAGCAGGATATGCAGAACCATAACCTGCAAGAAAAGCGAAACCAGGTGAGGAGAAGGCGATTGCAGCACAGTGACGAGAGTGATGAGGACATGGATACAGACTTCTCTCAAAGCACGTGCCCTGGCAATGTGGGCATCATGGTGCTAATGGGGCAGGCTCGTGCGGGGGAACGCCGATTCTGGGCCCGGGAAACAAGCACAGACTGGTGAGACTGCACAGTGTTGTGGGTCTGGGACGATTCCCAGTGGCTACGAAACTTTTGCATGCTTAAAGGCACTTGCATGGAACTTTATGACTTGCTTTCCCCTGTCCTGAGATGCAAGAATACCAAGATGAGAGCAGCCCTTACAGTTGAGAAGCGAGTGGCGATAGCCCTGTGGAAGCTTGCAACAACCGACAGCTACCCGTCAGTCAGGAATCAATTTGGAGTGAGCAAATCTACTGTGTGGGCTGCTGTGATGCAAGTAGCCAACGCTATCACTGAGCTTCTGATATCAAGGGTAGTGACTCTGAGAAATGTGCAGGCCATAGCGGATGGCTTTGCTGCAATGGTGGGGTGATAGAACCCATATCCCTTTCTTGGCACTGGAGTACCAAGGCAGCGAGTACATAAACTGAAAGGGGTACTTTTCAGTGGTGCTGTAAGCACTGGTGGATCACAAGGGACGTTTCACCAACATCAACGAGGGATGGCTGCGAAAGGTACAAGACGCTCGCATCTTCAGGAACTCTGGTCTGTTTCAATGGCTGCAGCAAGGGACTTACTTTTCAGACCAGTAAATAACCGTTGGGGATGCTGAAATGCCTACAGTTATCCTTGGGGACCCAGCCTACCCCTTAATGCCAAGGCTCATGAAGACATACATAGGCACCCTGGACAGTAGTAAAGAGCTGTTCAACTATAGGCTGAGCAAGTGCAGAAAGATGGTAGAATGTGCATTTGGGTGTTTAAAAGCGCGCTGGTGCAGTTTACTGACTCTGTTAAGACCACAGCGAAACCAATATTCCCATTGTTATTACTGCTTGCTGTATGCTCCATAATATCTGTGAGAGTAAGGGGGAGACGTTTATGGTGGGGTGGGAGCTGGATGCAAATCGCCGGGCTGCTGATTACGCGCAGCCAGACACCAGGGTGGTTAGAAGAGTACAGAAGGGCGCAGTGAAGCTTTGAAAACCAGTTTCAGGAATGGCCACGCTACCGTGTGAAAGTTCTGTTTGTTTCTCCTTGATGGAAACCTCCCCCCCGTCCCGGCTTCACTCTACTTTCTTGTAAGCTAAGCACTCTCCCCTCCCGCCTTCGATCACCGCTTGCAGGGCAATAAAGTCATTGTTGCGTCACATTCAAGCATTCTTTATTAATTCATCACACAAATAGGGGGATAACTGCCAAGGTAGCCCGGAAAGAGTGGTGGAGAAGGGAAGGATAAGGCCACACAGCACTTGAAAACTTTAAAAAAAAACCAAAAAAACAAAAAAAAAACCCCAAACAAACAAAAAAAAACCACTTATTGAATGCCAGCTTTCTGTTGCTTGGGCAATCTTCTGGGGTGGAGTGGCTGTAGGCCCCTCCACTGCGTTCTTGGGCATCTGGGTGAGGATGCTATGGAACTTGGAGAGGAGGGCGGTTGGTTACACTGGGGCTGTAGCGGCGGTCTGTGCTCCTGCTGCCTTTCCTGCAGCTCAGCCATATGCTCCTCCAGCAGCCCGAGCATTGATTCCTGCATTCTTTCAGCAAGCTGATGCCACCTACCATCTTCAGCCCGCCCCTCTCCTCATGTGTTTTCTTGCACTCTGAGACTGTCTGCCTTCAAGTATTTTGCTGTGCTCTGTCAGTGTGGGAGGACAGCATGAGGTCAGAGAACATTTATATCGCGAGTGCATTTTTTTTTTGGACTTCTAATCTTCGGTAGCCTCTGGGAAGGAGAAACATATGCAGCTGGTGGAGGGAAAAAAAAGAGTGGTAGTTAAAGAGAGACATTTTATAGAACAATGGCTACAATATCTTTCACGGTAAACCTTGCTGTTAACATTACATAGCACATGTGCTTTCATTACAAGGTCGCATTGTGCCTTATTGAGGATATGCCAGTTTGGTGAGAGAGATCATTCATGCAAGGCCGGGCAACAGAGTTCAGCTTGCAGGCAGCCACGGTAAGCCACAGTCTTTTGGCTTCTTTAATCTTCATAACATGTGGGTATGGTTTCAAACAGCAGCGCCCTCATTTCCCATACAAAGTAGCCATTGGGTTGGCCATTTAAAATGGGTTGGCTGCAGTTTCCGGGTTCACAGGCAGCAGAAACCCAACTAACCCTTCCCCCCAAATTCTCTGGGATGATGGCTTCACCCCTTTCTACGCTGCGTGGCTGACAGCAGGGAAGATTTCTGTTCAGCCACAAACAGCCCAGCAGGAACGGGCACCTCTGAATGTCCGCTTACTAAAACAACCATATTTCAACCAGGTGACCATGAATGATATCACTCTCCTGAGGGTAACACAGAGATAAAGAACGGATGTTGTTTGAATGCCAGCAAACACCAGGACCATACGCTGCAATGCTTTGTTCTGCAATGATTCTCGACTATGTGCTACTGGCCAGGTGTGGGAAAGTGTCCTACCATGGAGGACAGAATAAGGCTGCCTTCCCCAGAAACCTTTTGGAAAGGCTTTGGGAGTACATCCAGGAGAGCTTTATGGAGATGTCCCTGGAGGATTTCTGCTCCATTCCCAGACTTTTTCCAGTAGCTGTACTGGCCGCGAATGCCACGGCAAATTAATCATTAAACATGCTTGCTTTTAAACCATGTACAATATTTACAAAAAGGTACACTCACCAGAGGTCCCTTCTCCGCCTTCAGGGTCCAGGAGCCCGCCTTGGGTGGGTTCGGGGGGCACTGAGTCCAGGTCCAGGGTGATAAACAGATCCTGGCTGTTGGGGAAACCGGTTTCTCCGCTTCCTTGCTGTGAGCTATCATCTTCCTCACCCCCAAAACCCGCTTCTGTGTTGCCTCCCACTCCTTGGATGGAGTCAAAGCACAGGATTGAAGTAGTGGTGGCTGCACCCTCTAGAATGGCATACAGCTCATTATAGAAGCGGCATGTCTGGGGCTCTGAACCGGAGCAGCCATTTGCTTCTCTGTTTTTTTGGTAGGCTTGCCTGAGCGCCTTAATTTTCACGCGGCACTGCTGTGGGTCCCTGTTATAACCTCTGTCCTTCATGCCATTGGAGATTTTTTCAAATATTTTGGCATTTTGTTTTTTCGAATGGAGTTCTGCCAGCACAGATTCGTCTCCCCATAGTGATCAGATCCTGTACCTCCCGTTTGGTCCATGCTGGAGCTCTTCGGCAATTCTGGGACTGCATGGTCTCCTGTGATGGTGAGCTTTGCATGGTGACCCGTGCAGGTGAGCTCAACACACTGGCCAAACAGGAAATGAGATTCAAAAGTTCGCAGGCCTTTTCCTGTATACCTGGCCAGTGCATCTGAGTTAAGAGTGCTGTCCAGAGCGGTCACAACTGAGCACATTGGGATAGCTCCCGGAGGCCAATACCATCGAATTGCGTCCACAGTACCCCAAATTCGACCCAGCAAGGTAGATTTCAGCGCTAATCCCCTCGTCGGGGGTGGAGTAAAGAAATCGATTTTAAGAGCTCTTTAAGTCGAAAAAAGGGCTTCGTCATGTGGATGGATGCAGGGTTAAATCGAGATAACACTGCTAAATTCAACCTAAACTCGTAGTGTAGACCAGGCTTAAGTATTATCGAAATGACTTGGATTTAGCATGAACAATTTGAAATGTAGATTTGTTCTTAACCATTAGTCCAAGTTACATAGCTTGACAATGACAATTTTCCAAGACATGACAGCTATTAAGTGTGTTCCACAAAGGAACTTACTCCTGTATGTGTGGCAATGCATTAACGTTTCTGGGGTAACATCTGTGCTACATCACAGTCTACTAGAAAATTACTCATTACTAATATTAAGTTATAATTACACAGGCAAGCATACCCTAACAATGGACAAATATCTCTAATGGGTAGATTTCTGCTATCACTCAAATCAGTTACTCTGGCTGAGATGTGGTATCAGATAATTACATCTGATATGTGATTTTTCCAACTGAAAATATTACCAACCCCCTCTAAAAAAATATTTCCTACCCTTGTAAACTTGGAACACATCTCTTCTGCATCTTTCACCATATTTGCTCGGAGCATATATTTTGCACATTTGGAGTTGATGAATCTATCTGCTGTATCCAAAGACTGTGCTTCATCCATCCATTTGGCAGCTTCCTTGAGATTACCTACATGCTGTTATGGAAAAAAAAAAGTGAATTATATTTCATTCTTAAATACATTTTTGACTAAATATAGACTTTTATAGCTATTAGTACTTTGGCACCAGGATTTATAAGCACCTTAGAAATATTAAAGATAGATTTTAGTCTTTTTTTCCTGTGGACTTTCCAAAGTGACCACTCATTGTAAAAGTTATGCTGCTTTATTCCATAGTATAAACAAACTGGAAAGTGTATTTACATTTTCTGATTGAAAGAACAGAGTGTCAAATAAAAAACAGAGCAAATGATCATGCCCCAAACCAGAAAAATCACACTATCAAATCTTACGAAAATTTCAACTGAGTAAGGGACCTCTCACAGCCTAAAATTAGACATTTCATTCAACTTTTTTACCTTGTAAATTTTTGCTTTTAAATAGAACAGTTCTATTAATGTTGGAGTGCTTGCAATTGCAGCATTAATGTATTCCAAGGCCAATGAACACTGGCCAAGTTTGTCAAAGTGCTGTGCCAGGAAATAACGAACCCAAAGTAGTGTCGTTGGGGGCTCCTTCTCTCCATTTTCTGTAACAAAACAGATATAAAATTACAGTGGCCAATAAGGTTGAAGACTTCATTTGGGGAAAAACACAAAAAAACCTGATAAATTGAGCAAGTATTTGCTAAATTGTTTTCATTTGCAAAAAGGTAGAGATATAACTATTCTCTGGCAAAAGGCAGCAGCACTCCAACAATTATTGATAACTGTCAATACAGGGATTAGTAACTGAAATGTAATTTAATACCTGTCCATTGAAACTTACCATATGGACTAAAAAAGTCACTGGTTTTCAGAGAAGCTTCATAACCGGTAACAAGTTCTTGAATTATTTCTACCTATATATGAAAAATATAAATTTAAAAGTTTGCCTTAAAATACTATAAACGTTGGAAATAGACTCATGTTAACATTTTTACAGTTACAGCACATCACCTAAAAATACAATGAAGCAGTGTCTAAGGAACTACACTAAAATAAACAGATACTTAACTGGGGAAAATATTGGATGGATCATATGAGTATTCTAGAAACAACAATTTCTGTTCCTCATCACTTTCACAAGATATTTTGTGTTCATCCATGGTAGCTGTTCTACATTTTTTTCCTCATTACACATTCTTGAAAATGAACTATCAAAACTCAATTAAATGTATTTGATTTGTCACCCCCTCCCAAGTGCTGTTTAGTAAATATTTTAGGTACTTCAATTTTTGAATGCCTAGCTTGAAACAACTTGAAGAGGGTTGGTTTCTGAAGAGGGCTGCAAGTATGCTTCTCATAAGGATGAAGGGTGGAAAGAGGTCTCTGGCTGAGTCCCTGTGAAATGACTACATGAACACTGCTGGGATTTTATTGAGTTATTAATGATGCTAGGGCAGTTAGAACCTTGACTATACGACTTAGATTTTTAAATCTAAATAAAGAAGCCTGATTTTTGATGCTCAGCACTTTCTGAAAACCAGGCCCCTTAAATGTCTAAAGTTGGTCACCCAAAAGTTGAGGCACCTGAAATAAAAAATTTAGCCTACAATCCGAAATTTGCATTGTACAATCTTGACACAAATGCACTCTCTAAGTAGTTATGTGTAATATCATAAGAACCAATTGATTTTATTCTAGAGCAGATGACTTGGTAGTGCAAAACATCTGTTCCTGAACGCTTCAGAATTCTTATAGTACAATTCATTGTTTTGAATTGTTTTGAATAGGTTAATTGAGATTAAAAATTGCCTTTTAAGTCTAGCAAGTATCCAGCTTCTCAAGGGAACAAGACTAGAAATTAAGATTAACAGAAACAATTGTAATGTGTGTACAAAATACAGTACATGGTCAAATGCGCTTAAAATTTGGGCTAAGCATGGTGCATATAGGAGGGGACAACTCTATGGACCTGTTACATAAATGCATTAGCTTTTCACCACTTACAGATGCAAGTTAAAATCTGGATTGTTACACACAGAATGTGTTTGGTGACCACAATCTTGTCTCTATATAAAACAAAATAATTACAAAGATAAAAGAATAAATGACGGAAAAACCCTGCAAAATTAGCAAGATTTAAATTAATGAAATGTGCAACATTTTGAAAACATACTTTTAACAGTATGAGAACTACAACACAAAAACGAAAGGTCGCTCTAGAAGACCAAGTGAAGTGGTCAGAAGGGCTTATCCTAGGTAAACACATTTTAATGTGTCAGGAAATACCAAGTCTCATTTTTCAAAATAAATTATTTCACATTGGATCTGCTAAATCCAATGAAGCCATTGTGAACTCTTCAAAAGGGGTTATATTTATGAATGGGCATAAAAGGAGAGTTTTGAAAAAATCTCAACAGAAGTCATGTTTTTGGTAAAAAATAAAATAAAAATCTTAGCACTTACATATTAGCCCTTTTTTCCCCCCACAGACCTAAATTTTAACAAAGGAGAAAAAGTGCTGAAGAGCCACATATGCAAGTAGACAAAGGAGAAAAACATATCTGATATTGCTCTCAGACCTGCCCGCTTCCATTTGGTGAAAGGACCTTTAAAGGGCCAGCAGAAAACCTCTTTTACAACCCTTTTCTTTTTTTAAGAGAATATTAAAATACTGAAAATTCTAGTTTCCCCTTAAGCAGCAAGCTTGGAGTATATAGCTACACTACACAAAACAGAACACGCCACCTTTCCTTAGTGCTTTTCATTACTAATCTGAAGTGCTCCCAGACTTTAAATTCTTCTCATTTAACTACTGAAAAACTCAGATAATTTTTGTTGTGGTCAAGCAGCTTTATTAGCTTGAGAGTTATTTATGTCAAGAGGAATTAAATCTTCATACTGACTTGAGAAATACCAAACATGCTTTATGAACCAATTTGAGTATCGTCTGGTTCCTAAAGTGAAACAGATTCTACTAAATTGCACTCGCTCTTTAACAGGATGCTAAATTCTTCCCCATTCAGTATTGTATACCGAGTTCTATTTCTATAAAACAAGGAAGTATAATGGAAATTTAATTCTGAAAAACAATCTAAATGATAAATTTGCAAGAGTAATATTTGAAGAACTCAGTGGAAACTGCTAAAAAGAAGTTACTCTGTATATCAGGTATTTTATAGATATTATTCCAAAGATTCTTTAGATGAAAATAAGGGCAACCTTTGTTTGCTATGGATATACATTCACTGGGAATCCATTTCTCTTTTTCTCTCTCTCACACTTTGACTATTTTTATTTAATCTCTTACAGCATCACTAATAATTTAGAAGAATATATCTAAACCTATTTCCAACTCAATACTCATTTTGGCATTTACATAATATATCATTTTAAGATTTTGTAATGGGCTTTCAGATTTAATAAGTTAATGCCAATTTTCAATTTGGCGTACTTGCTACTTAAAGGCAAAGTTAATGTCCTGCAAATATGATTCATCTTTACTCAGTCCAAGTCTCAAATATGACCATGTTATCTATAGTTTAGATGGAAATGTTCATCTCTTTGACACAGTCGTGCTCCTCAGAAAAAAGGTTATAGAAGCAGGCCACCATGACTTAAAACTCAGGTTTCATTGGGATCATTGTGGAGCCAGTTCCAGAACTGAGGACCCTCCAGTGAGAACACCCTTGCCTCTGGTCCCCCAGAGGGAGATTAAGTGTAAGGGCTCTAGGCAGAAGTACCCTTTCTTCTTTACCGCAAAAGGTAGCCTTCTTAGTAATCAGAACTTAGACCACACAGAGTTACAGGTCACCGTTTGCACCCTGCATTATATCTGGAAGCATTATCAAGCCAATGCAGGCTTTTGACAGCTGTAACGTGCTCCAAACAGCTGCCACAGTTAAGAAAGCAGATTGCCACATTCTGCACTAATTGTAGATTCCAAAAAAAGCCTTAAGAGTGGATAACTACCTCCCTGGCCTCCAAAGCACCTGCTCTCATGAAACTTATATAGCATGTTTTCACTGGTACTACTCAGTCAAAATATGAGTTGGTTACATTTGAAAATGAAAGCATTGAATTATGAAGCTAAGCAAAACCCAATTATATCCTAAGTAAATTCTGCATTGTTTGTATTTCTCAAATATATATTCTTATTCTACAAACTTAAACGCAAATAACGTCGTATGCACCTTAAAGTCAAAAAGTTATTTGTTATAAACGAATAGGAAATGAATAGGAAATTCACACAGATGTATTTTCTTAATTTTATTCTTGTGCATAAATAGCTCTTCCTGAGTGGACTAGTATTGAAAAATAAACTGTGTTCTCTTAAGTAAGAGGTAGCATGGGGAAATTCATCTTCTCTTAGTGTGATAACTAGTCAATTTGACAGACAATATTTTTAAATAAATCCTTTCAGAGACGAGCACAAAAACTATCCAATTCCATTTTTAGAGACTGCTATGACATGTTAAAATATTGATAAAATGATCTGCTGAATACTGAGTTAATTACATCTTGTATTGCAGCAGCTGGTCAAAATACGTTGCATATGCTAAACACTCAAGATGGTTAACAATACTAGTTTATCAGCCATGACCACCAGTTTTAATACCTTTTCAATTTTTTACAGCAAGTAAAACCTCAATAAGTATTTCTACTGTATAAACCTATGAATACAAAAAATAAAAAGTTTTAAACATTTTACTCCTCAGTAGAATTTTCAGAAACAAATCAGCACAATTAACATTTTAGCATAGATTTTAAGCACTACCTTCTGATTTTGTAGGATATAGGGCAGATGTATCTACATTTTCTTCTTAGAAAGACTAACTATGTTCAGTTCTATTTTCTTGTATGGTAGCCCCAGCAACCTGGAACAAAAGTAACTGAGATTCTTTAAAGGTAATGTACGTTGATTTCCGCATAATACTTTGTGAAATCTCTAGGAGGATTGAATCTGTCTTGCAATTCACAATTAAAGGCCACAAAAATTCTATAAACGCATTTGTTAATTATTTATTAACTGAACACATGAAAATGTGATTACAGCCATGCAAATACAAAGGCCTCTTCTACACTAAGAATATTTGTCAGTGTTTATTTCCTCCACGAGTACTGCTTTGAGTAGGGCTTAATGACATCGTAATAAAGACATTTGTATCCTGTTCATACTATGGCTTTTGCTGTTATAGCAGCGGGAGAAGAGATATGCATTAGTGAAAAAGAATTCTCATAAAATTTTCAGAGTAGACATATCCAAAGGGAGGATATGGCCTTGCCTAGACTGACAACACAATGAAGAGGCGACTAAACAAGTAGGGAAGGGGGGGAAGATATAGCTAGAGTGACCAAACAGCAGGTGGGAAAAATCAGGATAGAGGGTGGGGGGTAATAGGTGCCTATATAAGAAAAAGCTCCAAATATAGGGACTGTCCCTATAAAATTGGGACATCTGGTCACCCTAGATACAGCAGCCAGCAACAAGATCATATGGCTACTCAAAGACGTGTGCAAATCATAGTTGATTTTATAACTATAAAGGTGCATACATTAAATTATTAATAAATAAAAATAACAGCCTTTATTTACTTTTCATGGCCACAAGGATAAAGTGGGTCAGTCCTGTGGGAATTTTTGCATGAAAGGAGATGATGGTTTAGCAAAGCAATTCTGGGTCATGACCTTTTCCTTGATGAATACCTAATAATCACACAATTTGGAATCTATTTTGATATTTGAAGTTTAAGTGTACTAAGATTTCAAGTATTTAAAATTTAACTCCTCATTGTTTTGCACTGGTTTTAGTAATTTAGATAAACTGTATTTTTCAATGGTTAATGATAAAGCATATAAAAGCACCAGACAAGACTTAAGTAGATATTACTTATCTAGGGGACACTAAAGAAAAGCACTGTAGAAAAGTGAGTGAACTTATCTACCAATTTTCAGTTCCCAAAACGGAAGCCTATACTTTATGCATTCTGGTTCTCACCAAACCCCATAAAGCAAAGATTTTCCCCCCAAGATTCCAGCCTGTTTAAAGTGTTTTTTTCTGTAGCAGATAAGAAATGATGCCAAATGGTTTCTGTGGGATGCTGAAGAGCAACATTACGTAACTCCATTTCTTAATCTTATTTGAGACGTTTTAAAAATAAAAATGTTTTAAGGTCCCAGCAGTTTCAATTTTTCCTCCTCTGTAAACTGTAAATTGTTTGAGATTTGGAAACTGAAAAAACTTGCCTGCAGAGCTCATGCTGCTATACTACACCTTGAGTCTTAATTTTTTACAGCCTCACCAAACACTTACAGGGCATTTCAGAATTATCCAATCCTCATTTTCTCCACCTAACAGTCTGAAGAATAGCAAATACAAGATGACATATGAAGGATTCAACAGTGTAAAGGAGGGAACATTCAGGGTATGAAAGTATTTACTTGAAACAGTCAAGTTTGACTTGAGACACGTGATTAAATCAGTACACAGCTAAGTTTCCTTTGTCTCACTTAAAGAAAAGGAGCACTTGTGGCACCTAAGAGACTAACAAATTTATTTGAGCATAAGCTTTCGTGAGCTACAGCTCACTTCATCGGATGCATTCGGTGGAAAATGTAGTGGGGAGAGTTATATACACACAAAGAGAACATGAAACAATGGGTTTTATCAAACACACTGTAAGGAGAGTGATCACTTAAGATGAGCTATTACCAGCGGGGGGGGGGGGTGGGGGGGGAGTACGGGTCACCTTTTATGGTGATAATCAAGGTGGGCCATTTCCAGCAGTTAACAAGAACATCTGAGGAACAGTGGGAGGTGGGGTGGGGGAAATAACATGGGGAAATAGTTTTACTTTGTGTAATGACCCATCCACTCCCAGTCTCTATTCAAGCCTTAGTTAATTGTATCCAGTTTGCAAATCAATTCCAATTCAGCAGTCTCTCGTTGGAGTCTGGTTTTGAAGTTTTTTTGTTAAAGGATAGCCACCCTCAGGTCTGTAATCGAGTGACCGGAGAGATTGAAGTGTTCTCTGACTGATTTTTGAATGTTATAATTCTTGACGTCTGATTTGTGTCCATTTATTCTTTTACGTAGAGACTGTCCAGTTTGACCAATGTACATGACAGAGGGGCATTGCTGGCAAATGATGGCATATATCACATTGGTAGATGCACAGGTGAACGAGCCTCTGATAGTGTGGCTGATGTGATTAGGCTCTATGATGGTGTCTCCTGAATAGATATGTGGACAGAGTTGGCAACGGGTTTTATGGCAAGGATAAGTTCCTGGGTTAGTGGTTCTGTTGTGTGGATGCTGGTGTGTATTTGCTTTAGGTTGAGGGGCTGTCTGTAAGCAAGGACTGGCCTGTCTCCCAAGATCTGTGAGAGTGATGGGTCGTTCTTCAGGATAGGTTGTAGACCCTTGACGATGCGTTGGAGAGGTTTTAGTTGGGGGCTGAAGGTGATGGCTGGTGGCGTTCTGTTATTTTCTTTGTTAGCCAGACAATCCTGCTGTCAGGGTGCCAATGCCTGAGATGATGGGGCATCCAGGATTTCCAGATTCATGGATCTTGGGTAGCAGATAGAATACCCCAGGTCAGGGTTCCAGGGTGGCGTCTGTGCAGATTTCTTCTTGTGCTTTTTCAGGGAGTTTCTTGAGCAAATGGTGTCGTTTCTTTCGGTAACCCTCAGTGGGATCAGAGGGTAATGGCTCGTAGAAACTGGTGTTGCAGAGCTGCCTAGTAGCCTCTTGTTCATTTTCCGACCTATTCATGATGAAGACAGCACCTCCTTTGTCAGCCTTTTTAATTATGATGTCAGAGTTGTTTCTGAGGACCCCGACCTGGGGTATTCTATCTGCTACCCAAGAGCCATAAACCTGGAAATCCTGGACACCCTATCATCTCGGGCATTAGCAGCCTGACAGCAGGATTGACTGGCTATGTAGACTCCCTCCTCAGGCCCTACGTTACCAGCACTCCCAGCTATCTTCGAGACACCATTGACTTCCTGAGGAAACTACAATCCATTGGTGATCTTCCTGAAAACACCATCCTAGCCACTATGGATGTAGAAGCCCGCTACACCAACATTCCACACAAAGATGGACTACAAGTCGTCAGGAACAGTATCCCCAATAATGTCACGGCTAACCTGGTGGCTGAACTTTGTGACTTTGTCGTCACCCATAACTATTTCACATTTGGTGACAATGTATACCTTCAAATCAGCGGCACTGCGATGGGTACCCGCATGGCCCCACAGTATGCCAACATTTTTATGGCTGACTTAGAACAATGCTTCCTCAGCTCTTGTCCCCTAATGCCCCTACTCTTGCACTACAATAAACTTGTGCTACAATGTACTTTCGCTACATTGATGACATCATCATCTGGACCCATGGAAAAGAAGCCCTTGAGGAATTCCACCATGATTTCAACAATTTCCATCTCACCATCAACCTCAGCCTGGACCAGTCCACACAAGAGATCCACTTCCTGGACACTACAGTGCTAATACGCGATGGTCACATAACCACCACCCTATATCGGAAGCCTACTGACCGCTATTCCTTCCTACATGCCTCTAGCTTTCATCCAGATCATACCACACGATCCATTGTCTACAGCCAAGCTCTATGATATAACCACATTTGCTCCAACACCTCAGACAGAGAAACACCTACAAGATCTCTATCAAGCCTTCTTACAACTACAATACCCACCTGCTGAAATGAAGAAACAGATTGACAGAGCCAGAAGCGTACCCAGAAGTCACCTACTACAGGACAGGCCCAACAAAGAAAACAACAGAACGTCACTAGCCATCACCTTCAGCCCCCAACTAAAACCTCTCCAATGCATCATCAAGGATCTACAACCTATCCTGAAGGACGACCCATCACTCTCACAGATCTTGGGAGACAGGCCAGTCCTTGCTTACAGACAGCCCCCCCAACCTGAAGCAAATACTCACCAGCAACCACACACCACACAACAGAACCACTAACCCAGGAACTTATCCTTGCAACAAAGCCCGTTGCCAACTCTGTCCACATATCTATTCAGGGGACATCATCATAGGGCCTAATCACATCAGCCACACTATCAGAGGCTCGTTCACCTGTGCATCTACCAATGTGATATATGCCATCATTTGCCAGCAATGCCCCTCTGCCATGTACATTGGCCAAACTGGACAGTCTCTATGTAAAAGAATAAATGGACACAAATCAGACGTCAAGAATTATAACATTCAAAAACCAGTTGGAGAACACTTCAATCTCTCCGGTCACTTGATTACAGACCTAAGAGTGGCTATCCTTCAACAAAAATACTTCAAAAACAGACTCCAATGAGAGACTGCTGAATTGGAATTAATTTACAAACTGGATACAATTAACTAAGGCTTGAATAGAGACTGGGAATGGATGAGTCATTACACAAAGTAAAACTATTTCCCCATGTTATTTCTCCCCCGCCCACTCCACTGTCCCTCAGATGTTCTTGTTAACTGCTGGAAATAGCCTACCTTGCTTGTCACCATGAAAGGTTTTCCTCCTTTCTGCCCCCTGCTGCTGGTGATGGCTCATCTTAAGTGATCACTCTCCTTACAGTGTGTATGATAAAACCCATTGTTTCATGTTCTCTCTCTCTGTGTGTGTGTGTGTGTGTGTGTGTGTGTGTGTGTGTGTGTGTGTGTGTGTGTGTGTGTGTGTGTGTAAATCTCAACACTGTATTTTCCACCAAATGCATCCGATGAGGTGAGCTGTAGCTCACGAAAGCTTATGCTCTAATAAATTTGTTAGTCTCTAAGGTGCCACAAGTACTCCTTTTCTTTTTCCACTATAGGTGGATTCCCAAGCAATACTTCCTATAAAAGGGGGGTGTTTTGAAGCCCAATGTAAGGGCTAGTCTACACTGGCAAGGCTAAAGCACTGCCGCAGCAGAGCTTTAATGTGGCTTGTGTAGTCACGACAAAGCGCTAGGAGAGAGCTCTCCCAGAGCTCTAAAAAAACCCCACCTCCAAAAGAGGTGTGGCTCCCAGAGCTGGTGCACTATTTACACTGGCTCTTTACAGTGCTGAAACTTGCTGCATTCAGGGGGGTGTTTTTTCACACCCAAGTGAGCAAGTTGCAGCGCTGTAACATGCCAGAGTAGGCAAGCCCTAAGGCTGTTTGAAGAACAGCAGTTTCAAAAGCAGCATCTGCCCCTGAGGCATGAACCAGAGAACAATAGTCTGAAAAGATGTGAGCTGAATCCCATGTGGCATGTCCACAGATTTCTACAAATGAAACATTCTTCAAAAGAGCTACAGATGTAGACTGTGATCCAGCAGAACAGGCTGTAACTGTTGGAGGAGGCTAAGAATTAGAAACCTCATAAAATAAAAAGAGTCAGAAACTCATCTGGCTTTGGGTTCAGATAGGGCCCCCTTTACCTGTAAAAGAAAAAATCTTTGAGAAACCCTAAAAGATGTAGTTCTCTCTAGATAGAAAGCCAATGCTATAATGTCTAAAGTGTGAAGAGTGGCTTCTTCTCTGGAGTAGTGAGTCTTACGGTAAAAAAACCAGGAATTAAATGTTAAATTGCTATGGAAATGGAGGTTACTTTGGGGGGGGAAATGAAGTGGTCAGATAGATAGAATCAATCATAGAATATTAGGGTTGGAAGGGACCTTAGGAAGTCATCTAGTCCACCCCCCGCTCAAAGCAGGACCAATCCTCAAATAAATCATCCCAGCCAGAGCTTTGTCAAGCCTGACCTTAAAAACCTGTAAAGAAGGAGATTCCACCACCTCTCTAGGTAACCCATTCCAGTGTTTCACCACCCTCCTAGTGAAAAAGTTTTTCCTAATAACCAATCTGAACTTTCCCCACTGCAACTTGAGACCATTACTCCTTGTTCTGTCATCTGCCACCACTAAGAACAGTCTAGCTCCATCCTCTTTGGAATCAACTTTCAGGTAGCTGAAAACAGCTATCAAATTCCTCCTCATTCTTCTCTTCTGCAGACTAAATAATCCCAGTTCCCTCAGCCTCTCCTAAGTCATGTGCTCCAGCCCCTACTCATTTTTGTTGCCCTCTGCTGGACTCTTTCCAATTTTTCCACATCTTTCTTGTAGTGTGGAGCCCAAAACTGGACACAGTACTCCAGATGAGGCCTCACTAATGTCGAATAGAGGGGAATGATCACCTCCCTTGATCTGCTGGCAATGCTCCTACTCATACAGCCCAAAATGCTGTTAGCCTTCTTGGCAACAAGGGCACACTGTTGACTCATATCCAGCTTCTTGTCCACTGTAATCCCTAGGTCCTTTTCTGCAGAACTGCTGCCTAGTCACTCGGTCCCTAGTTTGTAGCAGTGCAAGGGACTCTTCCATCCTAAGTGCAGGACTCTGCACTTGTCCTTGTTGAACCTCATCAGATTTCTTGTGGCCCAATCTTCTTATTTGTTTAGATCCCTCTGTATCCTCTCTCTACCCCAGGGCTGGCCCACAACATTTTGGCATCTGAAGCGGGGAGCTCAAACGACACCCCTATGCCCCCTTGCTTGGGCCAAAACTTTGAAAGGTCTCAATTCTGCCTTCTTTTTCTACTCCTCTCATGGGACTGCTCTGCTACCTATCCCAATAAAGGAGAACTAAACTTAAAGTGCCTTGTTCAAAAATTTTAAGTAACACTTAACTTTCAAATGCCTAAACAGCAAATATGTCACTTTTCTTGTCTGCACAGTAAACACTGGCATTTTTATCTGTTTGAATCATCAAAGTGGTGCTTTCCGTGCCTTTTAGGTTGCAAAGATTTGAAATGCTTCCTGAAGGTCCACAGTCTGGGCCAGCTCATGCTCTATTGAGATGGTTGCAAGGCCGACCAGCCTCTCTTGTGCATTGTGGTGTGTAGATGTGTTTTTATTAACTTCAGCTTGGAGAAGCTGCGTTCTCCACTGGCAATTGTTACTGGAAGTGTTAGAAGTATGAGCAGAGCAACAAGAGCATTTGGAAAGAGAGTGGTCATCTTATTTGTGCACATATATTCCAGAACAGCCTTTGGAGTTTATCCTGCTGAAATTTATCTTGAAAGGGCTTTCAGTTCATCACCTAAATCACTCGCATCAATATCGCACATGTCGTGTGTCAACACTGTCTCTAGTGCCCAGCACTGCTGGTGTAGGTCTCCTTCAGGTATAGTGAGGAGTTTTGGAATGTCATACAACATCCCAAATATACTGCTGTGTTCCTTGAGCTGCATAAAACGTTCTTCAATTGACTGTATTGAGCAATCTAGCACCTGGTTAAAGAATTCAACTTTGAATTGTTGTTTAGGGCCTCTTATAGGATTATCCCATGCCTTGTTAACAAAATGTATTCGATGACTTGTATTCTTGAATGGGTGGGAAAATAGCTTCAGTGTGAAGTTCCCCTGCCAACTTCCGTGCACTCTTCAGAACGTTTTGAAATCCCTCATCTGACCGGTAAGACTGTAGGGATGACTTTGCTTTGTCCAGTTGTTCCATTGCTCCAGATATATCAAGGTCAACACCTTGGAGTCTCTTGCTTACAACAATTATTTCAAAACAGTATGTCATGCCACAACACTAATCCACACAGATATTTGAAGTTGTGTGCGTTTCTGGTGATTCCATTTCCCTCAGCCACTGTTCTCCCATGAACAGTTCCTGTCATAGCATTATCCTCCATAATGGCATCTATGGCATCATCTATCTTCCGAATTTTGTGTTTGATAGGCTTTAATCGCGTCCATTTGACTTTGCCATTGTGTGGCATTCAGTGGTTTCAGTGTCAGAGAGGATGTTCCCAGATGCTACTTCAAAATTTGCCATCAATGAGTTGATGCAGATAAAAATACATAGATACTTTGAATTACATTAAAAAATTCAGCAGTCTCACTGGAAGCTGATGCTGCATCACTGACCACCAAGTTCAATGAATGCAGACATGGATCCGAGAGTTAACTCTTCGAGCTTTTTTGTCCCATCCGAGTTAACTCTTGTACTCTGTACTCCTCTGTTCTTTCCTCTCACATTGGCACCATTATCGTAGTCCTAAACTCTCATGTCAGCTATTGCAATTCCTGCATCTTCTAGCTTTTTAAGAAGCACATTTGTCATACCAGGTCCTGTAGTATCAATGTCCATAAATTCTAGAAAATGTTGACAGTCACCATTGCAGGGACATTTTCACGAGGGTCTGTGGTTGTTACAAAAATGCACCAGTCATTTATTCCATATGGCTGATGTCAGGTGTGCAGTCCAGAATAATAGAGTAATATCTTGTTGACTTCAGAGATGTGCCATAATCTTCTGTTTGACTTTTGTTGCCAGTAACTGTATGATCTCATTTTGAATGGTTTTTCCAAGGTAGTGGTGTGTGTACATTTCTTGGGTGGTGACTCTTCTTAGATGCTCCTGAAGTATAGCAATGTGGCTGGAACATTAGACTGGAAGAGTTTGCAACAAAACCAGTATGCAGCATTCTGGGTTTTTGAGTACATAAGCCACTTTGTCACCATTGGGGATTTCACTCCAGTAATGTGTTGGTTGGAAACTTCTATTTTCATTGTTTTGGGGGAACATGAAGTTTTTCCACTTGCTGTGGCCCATGAAGTACAAGGAAGTCCCTCAGGCTACTGCTCAAGTCACAGTCCTGAATCATCTAGACTTAAGGAACTAAACTCAGCAGCAGCTGCTTCTTGTGCCTCCACCACACTCTTCTCTGATCTACACTCTTCTTCAGGAATGTGCATGGTTACATCAATTTGAGATGGAGATATGGATGCTGCAGTAGCTGCCAGGTCTCCTGCACTCTAACTGGAAGATCAGGCATCTCCTCACCACTCACATCCTCACTGGGGCCAGAAGGCTCTCCATGAACATTTATATCTATGTATCTCAGGAGAGCTCCTTCCTACTTAGATAGAAAGCAAAGGAAGCTTTTCTATCTTTTTCTAAATGCTGTCCCAGAGGGGAGTTATTCTTTCACTCATGACTGCTGTTCTGTGCCAGCTATAGTGGCTCTCAACAGTCAATTGAAGGGCACAAATAAGCAGACTGGTAGCAGGGCCTGAGTGAGGGAAGATATCAGCATTTAAGGGCCTAGCTGGCTCCTACTACTTCAGTTGACTGCCTGTTCTCCTCAAGTGGGTTCAGGGAAGCAGCAGGAAACAGGAAGCTCCCTGAGCAGCTGAGGTTAATCATTCCATGCTCCTGGGGGTGCTAAAGAGGGACATAAAAGGCTCCTCCTTCTCTCTCCCCCTGCAGGTCCTGCTGTTTTCTGTTATTCCCTCTCACCTTTTCTCCTGCCTGCCCGTTAGGCCTCTTGTGCCTTCCTTCCTCCAGCACAGTACTCCACCATCTCTGTGCATCCAGAGCAGAGAGAATACATATGGACCAGCAGCAGACAATTTTCTACACTCTGGGTCCTAGTGGCACCCCCTGCCACCCCCATAGTCTGGCACCTGAGGCGGCTGCCTCAGTTTGCCTCATGGTAATGCCAGCCCTGCCCTACCCTCCAGTGTATCTACCACTCCTCCCAGTTTAGGGTCATCTGTAAACTTGCTGAGGGTGCAAGCCACGCCATTCTCCAGATCATTAATGAAGATATTGAACAAAACCAGCCCCAGGACAGATCCTTGAGAATATCCTTCCTTATAAAAGACACTATGGGAGGTTCGGCCATTAAGGCCCCTAATTAAGGGAAGATATTGCCACTAAAAAGGCAGTTCTCAGACAAATTTAACAGGGAACATTTGACTAGCAGCTTGAAGTGCGGTTTCATGAGCTGAGAGCTGAGGACAACGTTCAGACCTCATGCTGGGGTAGGTTCTGTGACATACAGAAAGTTGCAAAGCCTTCGATTAATCAAGATTAGTAGGTGAGCAAATATTGAAAATCCTTCCACCGGAGAATGGAAGACAGTAATAGCAGCTACATGAACTTTAACAGAACTCAAAGCTGAGCAGTTCAAAATGTGTGACTGAAGGTAGTCAAGAGGGGAAAGACCCCACTAAGTGTACCAGGGTTGGAATTTCTATAGGTATGTTTTTCTAGTAGATGACTTTCTCCTGCTCTTGAACAGCCCATTTCTATAAATTACCAAATTAATGGAAACTGGTGTGATTATATTGTGTTATTTTGACAAAATATGCAGAATTTTAAAATACTGTGTACAGAACTTAACTTTTTGGCGCAGAATTCTCCCAGAAGTAAGAACTAGCTCTCCAGCCATACTTTTAGGAGGGACAACTTCCTGTCTCAGAAGTGTCCCGTAAGAGGGACAGAGAATGGGATTGGGAATAGAAACAAAACATATGGCGTAATCTAATGGTACAACCCCCAGAACCCACCTGTTTGAAGTGATTAGTTCCCAAAATGGAAAGAAATGAGAAAAATGTTTTCAAAGGGCTGGAGTAGGTGGGTAGAACAATGCAGCTGATGATCTGCAACCCTCAAAAGTAATCAAATGCTTGCTTGCTGTGACATTCTGTACCTTGGCGGAACACCCTACACCTCCATGTTCATCTTTATAAAATGATTGTGTGATATCCAATGCAAAGTTTGTCATGTTGAGTGTTTTCAGAAGGCTCATAATGCACTGAGCATGGTTGTTATAATGTTATAGTAATTTTTACAGTAATGTTACAGTAAGGTTATAGATTATAATTTCATGTATATAGTTTGAGGCTGAAAATGTATCCTCATGGCTTAAAGCAAGACCATGCAAACACAGAGGCAGTTCACACCTCGTCAGGGCATGGACAGGACAAACCCAGCCCAGCCTCAAGGAAGAATGGACACTGGCTTAGGCAGCAACTTCCTTTGGGCAGTTTGGGACTGTGATGAGGTAATGCTCACCTGACTCTGAAAAGGGGTGAGGGGTGCAAAGCCAAGAGGAAAGAAAGGACATGATAAAAAGGAGACATTTTGCCATGCGCGCTCTCTCTCTCTCTCTCTCTCTCTCTCTTCCACCTACATCTACAGACACCACCACCACGCAGCGACTGAAACGCTGATCAAAGGGGAGAGTCTGACTGAAAAGTAACCATCCAGCCTGTGGTGAGAAGCATCTAAGTTTTTAAAGACACTAAGACTGTTAAGATCAGCTTAGAATGCATTTTACTTTTATTTCATTTGACCAAATCTACTTATTATGCTTTAACTTATAATCACTTCATCTCTTTATAGTTAATAAATCTGTTTGGTTTGAAGTGTGTCAGAGACTCCCTTTGGGATAACAAGCTTGGTACACATCAATTTCTTTGTTAAATTGACAGACTTATTTAAGCTTGCAGCATCCAGCAGTCATTACTGGACACTGTAAGATGGAGCTTCCTAGGGTTGCATCTGGGACCGGAGATATTGGCTAGTGTCGTTCGCTTGCAAGTAGCTGGGAGCAGCTTACATGCCAGAGACTGTGCGTGAACAGCCCAGGAGTGGGGGTTCTCACAGCAGAGCAGGGTAAGGCTGGCTCCCAGAGTCAAGGATTGGAGTGGCTTAGCATATCACTGGTCCAGACAACACCAAAGAGGAACGTCACACTTGCCCAAAGACAAGGGCTGTCACAGTAGAGGTTGGAGGCCTCTTCTTTCGAACAGAGGCCTTTTCCTAAGGGGTTCCAATGATCTGCAATAGACCAGAAATTGAACACAGCAAGATCTCTGTGCTGTCTGTGACCTGCTACATTTTCTTTTGTTTGCAAGGGTTTACATTCCAAGCAAACAGAGGATGGCCCTGAGTCCGCCAAAGAGTGCAAGAACTCACCAATGGAATCATTAAACAGTTTCAAAGGGGCGATCTTAGATGGTGTTTTGGACCTCTCTTGGGATTCCTGAATATTATAGGCAGGGGGCACAACCCATGACAACTGCTGTGGACATGGACTGGACTGCCTTGTCAGCTTCATTAAAAGATGTTTGCAATGCTGTTCTTGCACTATTTCGAGCTGATAGTTTGGAATTGTTCTTGAGGCTGATGGTCAAAGGAACTGAATTTGGTGTAGTTTGTTTAATTATATTTAGCTATTAAAGCTTGATAATTAGCAATACTAAATTACAATGTAGCAGATTAATAACTTTTGCGAATGAATAAATCCAGTTGTTGCTGATCCTGAGGTGGTATGGATCTGAAATGGTACTATTTTATTCATTGACCACCAGCAAACCAGGGGCTGGGTTGAGAATAGGTACCGAGAACCCTTAGATGGAATAAAATTCTCTGTCCATCCTTTCACAAGTTGGGGGCACAGTAGTCAAGGTTTGCCATATCACCTTGGCTTGTTCGACTAGAGGACTCATTTATGGGTAAAGCTACCCTACCAGGAGAGACAGCACAGAGTATATCCACTAGCTTGTGTTGGGTCTCACACATCTCTACAAAGGGATTTTCAGGCAATCGGCAATTCTTTTCATGAGCACGAAGGAGGAAGATATGTTAGTCTGAGGAGTAGCTTCCACATCTACTCACATCTCTTGTTCCTCAAAGAATTCCTGCTGAGGAGGACAGTGATGGGAGGAAGCCATACAGGGAGGAAAGCTGATGGAGTAGAAATTAAAGGCATTTCTGCCTGGGAGGAAGGTGTATACCAGGGAGTGCTTTGAGACTGAGGACAAGTGGGTTACTGAAGGATACTGTGTACTCATGAGCAGAAGGGACTCAGGTTCATCAGAAATGAAGAGTTCAGGGAGCCTAAATTCCTGCAGTACTGGGGTCAATTGAACACGAGGAGGGTGATAAAAATCCAAGCTAAGTGGTGTCAGTACCAGCAGTGTTCTGGTCTCGGAGTGCGGGGCAATCTAGGTGCCTGGTAGCCTTGCTTACCGTAGAGGATATGGATGGTGCTGAAGGTTCTTGAGGCTCTGAAGTCTCTTCTGTTGTCTTGATGGTGCCAGGCACGTGTCAGCTGGTGGTACCAAGCCATGATGGTTACTGTGGGTCTCAGAGTCGCTCAAAGCCTTATTGGTCGGTACAGGCCATTAATACTGAAAGAACCTGAAGCCTCAGCTGTACTCTTTTTAGAGCATGTGGTCTTTGAAATAGCAGGCCTCCGAGGTGACCTAGAGCACCTACTGCTTACACCGTAAAGCAATCTAGAGCTTTTTTCGTTGCTGCTGTTGAAGTTTTAGAGTTCCCCCTCCCTCCAGTCTTTTCTTCAGCAGGAGTAACAGTTGAGTGGGCTACAGTGGAGGGTGAAGGGGCACTTTTGTTACCAAAGATCCATTATATGGGAGGAATGGGGGGTACTGAGCATGTATCTGATCAAGGTTGCAGGGAGCACTATCATGAGAAATCTAAGCTTTATTTTCCCATTCTTTCTTGACCTACTCCTGAACCCAATACAAACTTGACACCTACAAGGGATATGGGTGTCCCCAGGCACTGAAGACAGCTAGAGTGGCAGTCACTAACATGGATAGACTCCCGACAAGTTAGGCACCATTTAACCCCAAGAAAATTAGGCATATTCCAGAAAAGAAGAGAACCTCTCAGGAACACAGTGTGTGCGTGCGTGTGCGCGCACGCGAGAAAGAACAAACTTGCAGAAGGTCCCCCAAACTACATACCGAACTAAATTAACTAGTAAACCAACTCAACAAAATTACCACCTACAATAAATTACGCAGGACAGCTAAGCTATTTTAAGAAATGGGGATTTCAAGTCTTGCTCGGTCTCAGGCCAACGCAGTTGAAAAGGACAAAACTACCCTCAATTCTGACACTGCCCTATGTACCGTTGGTAAGGGATATAAGGATAAGTAGGGTGCACATGCGGACCAAACAGGTAATGCTACCAAAAGTCTCTGATCAAAGGCACATGCGCATCTGAAGTGAAGCATCCACAGGGAGATTTCTCAAAGAAGAATCTCGTTATTTATTTATTTTTAGGTGTTCCATTTGAGAGTTTTCTGGCTTCTACTGGAAGACTTTCCATAGTTTATGCCTTAAACACGTGGCTGACAAATCTGCTCATACAAGGCAGCAAGAGTTTTACAACTTGTTGCTGTGCAAGCAGAAATAAGGGAAAATAGTTGGAATGGAATAGAAAGGCATGGATTTTTCCACACTTTTCCTTGCTGATGTCTTTTCTAAACCTTCTTCTGAAACTTGGAAGTGCAGAGACTCCTAATTTGTCTCTATATAATAAGCCTTCTTGGCTATTTTCCTTGCCAGCCCCAGTGAGTGAATTTTCTCTATCCAACAAGTCCTATCTATTTTGTCTGAGCTCCTATTTATTTGAATTGATTTGTAAAATAATCATTTTGGCTATAAATAGATATTTACTCACTATCCTAGAAAGGAATATCTTTGAGCAGGAGGAATCAATACCAATAGCGCTGCCATAAACACTTAGCTTGTTAATTCTTATTAGTGATCCTAGCACAGTTGTAGAAAAGAACTTTTACCATTTATTTTTAATTAAAGTTTGTCCTAGGTGTCAAAGCTAGCTATTAGCTCTACTTCAGCGTTCCTCAAACTGTGGTTGGTGACCACAGATATTTCACAAAATACTTGCTGGTAGTCCACAAAGCTGGTTGGTCACATGATGCTCACTCTCCTTGTTTCCAGCTACTAAGTCACATTAAAAGACTTCTGAAATTATTACTTGCCTAGTATTTCTTTCCAATGTAAAATATTGGGATGTATGTCACAAATGGGAGGGAATGGAGTTTACAACAATCTCTATATCAAGAGCTGATCCACACTATATAGAAGTTTGAGAACCCATGTTCTATTTAATTTGTTAATATTTCTATGCTTGGAAAACAACATGCAACTCAGCCAGCACTGTTAGTTCTTTAACTTCATGCCACTTACAACTCCCATTTATGAACAAGCGACTGCCCTGTTCAGTAAGCCCGACTCCAAAGTCTTTCCAACTACAGAATACATCCAGTGCTGTCAGAGGCTTTGATTTTAACACTGTGAAACGCACTGAATTATCTATGACATCCTCTTCAACATAGGAGACCTGAAAGACTTACCCCATGGTGTGTGTCAATACTAGGAAATTTTGTACTAACTTTCTGGCAACATCACAAACTCTCTTATATAGGGTGCAGATGTTTTTAACCACCATGCCATCTAATTCTGCTCTAAGCAAGTTTTCATGACAGTGCTAGAACGCCTATGTCCTGCTTATTCTAACACACTGGGGATAGGCATGGTACAGGTATACCAGCAAAACAGGTACATTTTCTATTGTACACAAGGTCACTAAATATGCAGACAGTCTGAAACAAGTAAGAGGTGTGAATTTCCCACACTCATAATCCAAACATAAGACATTTCATTATTAGTGGCCTTAGCTGAAATATACAGGTCATGTGCCTATCCAGCGTGATGCACTTTTTATTCCTTTGACAGAAGAAATAAAATTGCAAGCTTTAAGACCCTATCAACCCTCCAATTTTTAGTGCTTGTAATCAGTTTGAGACACTGTTGTCTCCGAAAATGGTTTTTCCCAACATACAGTACAATTAAGACACTGTGCCTAATGAAGTTTGAATATTTCATACTGATTTTGCCAACAGGCAAGGTCTAGCACTAGTGTTGTGGTATAACTCAGTCCTAGCACACACATTTTGTGATGCAGACTGTACCATTAATTAGGTCTACGTAAGTGGGTTAGCCAGTCTGGCTTCCTCTCAGGTATCTGTGTGGGAAGACACATCAACATGTTCTTCCCCACATGTCATAGGAGTTCACTCCTTGTGCCTGTATTTCAGGCAATATCCCTTACACAAAGCCATTTCTACAAGACTTTACTGGCTACATAATTCGGAGGCATTGAGAAGATTTAAGTTTCTCAGCACTTCCTATTACTGGACACTACAAGTTTTCTTACCATCAGGCAGCACTCCACTGGTATTCGAATGGTTGGAAGGGATTGTGTGAACAGACAACAGTAATAAAATCACTCGTGCCTGGTTTACATCAGCAATTCCAGGACTCATATTGTTATGATACTGTCCAGCAGAAGTCCCAGAGGACTGAGAAATGCGGGACTCATTCAGATTCTGAACAGCATTTCTAATGTCTTAAATTTTGTCAGACTGGACTTCCTCCTTGGTAGTGTCAATAAAATGGCAGTTCCTGTGTAGAATTTCCAGCATCATTCAGTTATGAAAACACCAAAAAACGTGAATGGGGTTTCTAAATAGTTTTGAAAAATCATTTAAACACACATTTAGTATACATTAAATTTAGATTATTATATAACTAATCACTAGTACTTCTGCTCAGGCCTGGTCTACACTTTAAATTTAGATTGACCTAGTTACATTGCTAGTACATTGCTCAAAGGTATGACAAAAATTCAGATCCCTGAGCACTGTAGTTAAGCTGAACACCAAGCAGAGATATGGTTAGGTAGAAAGAAAAATTCTTCTGTTGGCTCGGGGAGATAGATTACCTATACCACTAGAAATATCCCTCCCATCAGTGTAGGAATCATCTACACTATAGCTCTACAGTGATGCCTGTAGTGTAGACAGACTCTCTCACATAGTTACAGAGGCTAACTATTACTGATGCATCATACGTGAAGCAGAAACACCTATTCTAAGGCTGCCTAGCAATTCCCATTATAAAAAACGGTTCAAATGTTTATAATTTTAGCAAGCCAACTAATCAGGTTGGGATTTTCCATGTTTGGAGATTGGTGTTCAATTTATTTTTTGAAAAAACTCAACCACACACAGTGTAGCAATTTCCAAGAATGTTACTGAAAAGTTTTGCATTGTAAAAAAGTTCAGACTTATTACCACCATCTCTTTCTTGTGCCATGATGCAGCAACTTGAAATTTTCCAGGGGGTAATTCGGGGGTCAGACTGGTGCTTTTTTACTCTATTACTGTCCCCATGAAAACCCTTCCAGATTTGGTCAAATTATAAACTGCGAGGGGGAAAAAATCCCATTTGCATATGAGCTATAGCCTCTAACAAGTTCTTTCTCCTTAAATTTCCTCAATGTTCTAACTACGATACGCATGCTCCCAGATACCACTGGTTTTTTTCCCTCTATTGTTCTAAAACAGCCACACAGAACTGGATTGAGACAGACAAGATCTTTCTCCTGATCTTCCTTTCCTTTTTAAACACCCTTCCAGCCTAGGGGAAGTGGCATTGCACTGGAAACCAGCAGACTAAGCTCAAGTATTACCTCATCTATTGACAGGGGTTAATAATTCTAGGTACTTTATAGTGCTATTAATGAGCGAGCACTCTGTACATTAGGAGAAGGGGCAAATATTAGCTGATCATCAAATTCTGGTACTGCTTAATGCACAATTTCTTACTTTCCTACTTAAGCTTTTTGGAATTCTCTCATTCTTATGAAGAATATAGTTTTAAAATCAAAGATTTTTACATTTTTCTATGAATGTTCAGTAATATTTGGATATGATTTATAAGCCCACTTACCACTGAGTTCCATCCTTAAAATTCTAACCCAGAGAACTTTCTAACCAAGGGAGTACACAGTTTCTCTAAAACTAAACTAACGAGATAGACATGAACAAAAAGGTGGCTGAGTCCCCTGCTTGCTAATCTTTTATTCTATCTTAAAATGTAGAGATAATCAGAATAGAATTAAATGTCCTTCACTTCCTTATGTGATCTACCACTAATTCATGGAGGGCACCCAGCTACAAAACTTGGTCACAGCTTCCCCATCATGTCTATAGCTATCCAAATCAAGGACAGAAAGCCATCTTTCTTGTAAGAGGAAAAGAAAGGGCTTCAGGGGAGACAGCCTACCTTCCTGTGCAGAGAGCCTTATATCTTTTTTGAGACTTCTGAGGTTTCTTCCAGCCAGACATTTTCTCTCATCCAGTATTTCCTCATAGAGCCTCCATGTTTTTAGTTACACAGAAATAGGACACATGCGCTTCAATGGAATCAACGCACCTGCAACACAATCGACGCAAACCTTGACTAATTGAAGGTCTTCACTCTTTGGATTTAACCTCACGGATATAGAGCACCACTGACTGGAGACCCAAAAAGAGTAGTTCTGAAAATTGGTCAGTCAAATTTAAAAACTTGCAATTTTGTTTTAGTGTCTGATTTTGTTCTCTCTTTTGCTAGGGGATAGTGGGAACAGAGGGGATGTTAAAGAGTTTATTACAAATACATTTGTGGAGCAGCCTATGGAGTATGAAAATTCTTACATCTCTCCGTGTCATTTCTAGTCAGGTCATTTACGTGCAGCAAAATCATTCTGCTAAGAGCTACTCTTAAGGCTTAGGTTCATGTAGAAATAGTAACTTCATATAAAGGCCCCAAATCCCATGTTCAATGTACTAGGACTAAGACAGAATTTTTTCGTATTGGAGACACCAAGGAAAAAGTGCAGCTTCTTTTAGGTCATGCTTAGTGCTATACTTAGGCACTCAGATGCCATCACGCCAAAGATTATATAAAAATGCCTAGATAAATGTCTGCTACTATACCATCATCAGTTTTGTGACTGCAAGCCTGATACAATTTTAGTACCCTCCAAACACAATGCAGTTAGGCTTCTGAAGCTGCTTAGTTGCATCTACATTGTAGAGAAAAGTCTTGATAGTAAACTAATTGCCAAGACACCAATATTGCACTATTAATAAAACCTACAACTAAAAATCTTAACTAAACTGAAAAAAATGACAAGATAACTGCATAATTACCCTAAAAAAACAGGAAGAAGCCATCAGCAAGTAAACAAGTCCCTCCAGACTTTCAGATATAATACTTAGTATCCACAAACAACATATATTGTACAGACATCTTTCCCTGCAAGTGCCATCACCAAACACATTTGTAGACACACGCATCTGTCATTACACATTTCAAGCACTTACTATTGTATAAGAATTTTTGAAGAATGTTCTTTAATTGGTAGTCTATGGATGCTCTATACAACAAAGAAAACTTATTTTCATATAACGCTACTTGGAAGTAAAAATCCTATAGCATCCTTATCTCTAAAACCAAGTTTTGTTTAGACGAGAATCAAATTGCTAAAGGAAAGGGAAATCCTGATAATAGGAAACAATTTCAGCGCTACAGGATGGAAAGACAACCTTTTCATTCAATATTAAGTAAGTTAATATTGCTACTATATTCTAAACTGATACCAATACAAAAAACTTGTGATTAGCTATATTAGGAAAATAACTTGCCTGTAATTCTTAATTCAGTAGTATAAAGATAAAAAGATCCAGATAAGAAGGGCTAGAATGCATTCTAAAATGAAACTGCCTCATCACCAGGGATAGCACACTTCTCTATTGCTGAGGCACAAATATCAGTATGTTTTTGGATCAAATTAATAGAACAGCAAAGAGAAATAAAATCCCACCTCCACAAGGGATTGGGGAAGATGGGAGAGGGAGGGATTACAGAAAGAACAGAGTAAAATGAATCTTGAATTACTGCCTTCAGAAAAATCAAAGAATATAAATGTAGGGCTGAAAGGGACCTGGACAGGTTATCAAGTCCAGCCCTCTGTGCTGAGGCAGGACCAAAAATGATAAGTTTTAAAAAACTGACCTATGAGGAAAGGTTAATAAACTGGGTATGTTTACTTGTGAAAACTGAATTGGGGACCTGATAAGTCTTCAGATATGTTAAGGGCTGTTACAAAACGAACTGAGATCAATTTTTCTCCATATCCACTGGACTGAATGATCTGTTGAGGTCCCTTTCAGCCCTACATTCCAGAACACTGATGTGCATCCTTGATTCCCGTGGGGTCCACATTCCTTGTGTCACGTGTTCTATGTGCGCTCCCCTTCCACGTGGGGTGCATTGTGATGACTGTCCTGTCTGGGGAGGATGGGAGAAAGGACACAGACCTGTCATGGGTCTGTCCACCACTAAAGGAATGAAAGTACCTCAGGGGGAGCTATCTGGCATGTCATGTAGGTGAGTAGACACTGTGGAGCCACATCTGGAGGCAGAGAAGGAGGTGGAGGCAAGCGAAGGCGGTGACATACATGCACAATGCCATGCGGCCAAGGAGGAATAGGCAAGCCCTTTACTGAAAACACTATTGGCCTACCATGAACCTCAGGAATTGTCTGTGGGCCAGATGGATGTTTATGTGAAAATAGGTATCTTGCATATCGAAAGCCACAAATCACATGCTTTCTTTTAATGGTGGGATGATAGCGGCTATGACGACCACATGAAACTTGGGTGTGTGGATGAAGCGACTGAGATGGAAATCCAGGATTGGTCTCTACCCTGCCCTTCTTTTTGGGTATCAGGAGGTAAGTTGACTAGAACCCCACCGCTTGATAGAGCAGTTCATCTGGACTATCACCCTTCTTTGTAGTAAGGAGTCCACCTCTATGGTGAGAATGCTGTTGTAAGTGTGGTCCCTGAGAAAGGATTGAGGAGGGGATTGTGAATGAGGTAGTGTGATTAACTCAATTGTACAGCCATAGTGGATGACATTTCACACCAACTTGTCCGTTGTTGTTATACTCCAAGCTAGTACAAAGAGTGCTAGATGACCCCTGAAGGGGGTGGTGTGGTTGAATGGCAGTAAACAAGGTGGATGACAGCTCTCTAATGTTCCTCAGAAGTATCTTTTCTGAGAGGGTTGCACGTGTGAAGAGGAAGACTGTGAAGGTGGACCTGGAAGGTGAGATGGTTCACAGTCTTTTGGCACTTGTGTGGTAGTTTTTATGACCTCTGGTGGAAAAACTGGGAAGTCCTCTACTATTGTTTTGTGGGTGGTGGGCGGTAGAATTTATGCTTGGGCACAAAAGTGTACAGATACCCCGTGAGCAGAACGCGGCTCTTGAATCCTTCAGGTTGTGGAGGGAATTGTCCATTTTCTGATTAAAAAGATAGAAGATTCATCAAAAGGGAGGCGTTCAATGGTATTTTGAACCTCCCTGAGGAAACCAGAGGAATGAAGCCATAATTCCCCCTGCATGACAGTGCCTGTAGCAACGATGTTGTGGTGAGAAGGAACCAGAGACGGGGTCAGTCTCCCTTTTATCACCTCGGACAAAACCATGGCGCAAGGGTGCATTTGTGAACGAATGGACACTACTACTTTCAAATTCTCCAGCTCCGGAGGCATGTTGCATGTAAACCCGCAGTGAAATATAATAGGAATCATCGCTCGAAGAAGAGTTTGCCATCGTCATGCCTGTGTTATGAGGGCTTTGACCAGGGGCTGGGTACTATGCTTAGCATGGAACCAATGGTAGCTCACGATGACCTGCGGACCCCAGAATCTAGCATGGAAATGGATGGGAACCAGCAGCAGGCTTCAGATGAGACCAACAAAGTGACTCTGGTGATTAAACGAGTCCTGGAGGAGGGTTTGTCATAGGAGTAGCTGCAGCACATCCTCAGACTGTACTCAGAGGAGCTTTTTGTTGAAAACTTCCCCTGGAGAAGCGACAAACCGTGGAACTAGCAGCAGAAACTGAACAGGCAGAAGTCTCCCCATAGCTAGGCAAGTTTCTGGCTTCATTTTTAATTTATAGCTATGGAAAGGATTTTCATTTTATGAACCAAAGCAAAATTAGTGCTAGCCCTGGGCAGCAGTGGATCTGCCAATGGTGGATTGCAGGCCAGCTCCTCAGTATCCCCCACCCCACCCCCCACAACCTGGAATTTAAAATGGTTATCAGGAAGCACAAATGTGACACAAGCCTCCAAAAGTCATGTTTTACTAGTAATGGGCAATTTTATTTTTGTGCTAGGACATGCTGGTTTGTTAAAAAGTGAGAACATTACGTTACCCATCCGGTAATCATGCCATACCAATTCAATGAAGTAAAAAGCCACCTGAAAACACTGAACTGCATAGGAGGATGGAAGGGGGGACTGAAATGCAGTCATTTTAGTTAAATATAGTGCATGTGCTCCAAGGGTGATGAAATCATGTGTCTGAAATAGGTCTGGAGGTCTGAATGCAGTCCAGAAATTTACTGAAGAGGTAGGAGAGGGAAAGGGGATGCCAGTGGAGTGTATGTGTTTGCAGGCAGGCAGTCAAAAAGGCTACATCAGTAGCTGTCATCGTCGCATCTGTTTTCTGAGGGCTTTGACCAGGTGCTGGGTACTGTGCTTAGCCTGGAACCAATGGTAGCGCACCATAACCTGAAGACCCCAGAATACATGCAGATGCTAACAGCATCCTAATGACTCCCTCATGAATTTTGACCCCATCCTGGGTGCTGATGGTTGCAAACTTTTTCAGTAGCAGGAACTCCAGATAGGTAGTCATGTTTCAGGGAAGGGTGTATTTTTCAGGGCACCTCGGTAGCTCATCAGCCCACTCCACTCATAGATGTGCATTTCACTGTGACATGAACAGTTGGCTTCCCATAAGCAGCTTGGAATAAACCTCTGCATTTGGGAACCACTAGAACTGTTGTCCTTCAAAATGTGGAATGCCTCAAATGACAGAGAAAGCTTATGTAGATGGCAACCATGGCAACTGCCTTCCTCCACAGTCCAAACTGGTCTGAAATTCTTAGAAAAACGTGGTTGTGATTTTTAACTATGCACCTCTTTTTAACCCAGCTGTGTCTAGGGAACTTCTGTAATCTGAAGCATCCCTCTGGCAATATACTGAAGTACAGTTTTACAAAGTAACATTTTATGCCCTTCAAATTCCAAAAGGAATTTTTGTGCTCATGTACTGACACACTTGAGACAGTAACCTTCTGTTTCTTTCCCTCTTCCAAGACCATCAACCTCTGCAGATCATAGTATCCTTGACAACTTGCACAACTAGAGTAGAAGACTGGATCACTGTACCATCATGGACTGGTGCAAGAGGAATCATTTCTGTGATGAACTTATGGTTGACATTCTCAACAGAGCCAACAAGCAGTCCAGTACCAAACAGAGAAGGACTTAGGGCAAGCGGAAAGACAAGATGAAAGGCTCAGCTTGGTTTCACAGCTTGAAGACAGATTTCAGTAAGGGGTCAGATCCTTGCCTCTCAGTTCCTGGAAGAGGAACGGCAGTTAAGGGATGAAGATAGTTTTTTCTGTTGTGCTCTGAGAGGCTGTTTTTAATAATGGCTGCAAAACTGCAGACTGCTGCTGCACCAGCCCTATGGCTTGAGTCCTCCATGGAACAGATACCTCATGCAATCTCTCATATGAGCCTCTCCCCAGTGGACACTCCACTGCCCCTCTGCCCTGGCACCCAGCGCGCAGCAAATGTGGAAGGAAAGGAGAAATGCCACAGTAGCAGGATTCCATCTTGGCAATTGTTCCATTGTTTGCATTTATTCATGTGCTTGGTTTATGGTTTAAGTTTGGTGTGTTAATGGCAACCAGCCTGCCTAGAAATTATATTTTATTTTCTAATAAATGTTCAAAGTATTTTATTAAGAAATTTTGTTACCATCACAGCATCACATCCTATAATATGTATTTAAAAGATAAACACATGGTAAGTGACAACTTTTGAAGTTTTATGCTAACACTATTTCTCAATACAGATATCTAAGTCCACAGTTGTGCACCTCCATTCCATTTCATAAGTGGGAATAGGTCATTCATAAGTCCAATGCACATCAATCAAGCCCCAACCCTTACCCAGTGTACTGTAAGCATTGCACAAGCACATCATAAAAGGTACCATCTTTACCACTGGCCCATGCAAGTCTATAAAGTGGGAGTACAGTTATCCCTAATTTCTGATGCCTGGGTGCATTCAGCTCCAGTAGCTGCACTTTCTTGTTGAGTTTACTGCTTCAGCAGACTATCACTGTCAGTTCCATTTGGGGAAAAATGGCTCACCTTTGGTGTCACAAAGACTGTGAAGAGCACAGCAAGCCACAGTAATGCAAAGAGCACTGATTACACTGGAATCCAAATTGGGTCTTCAGGCAGTGCCAGCAGGATTTCAATCTGCCAAACGCACATTCAACCACCATTTTACACCTAACTGGGGGTGTAATTAAACCTTCTTTTGCCAGGGCCTCTGAGATCTGGATATGGTTTCATACACCAAGGCAAAATGGGGCATGCAAAATCCCCAACAGTGGGAACAGTAATTCCATTTATGACAATGTCATTTGGTAGGAACAGCGTCCCAGCAGGTTCTTGAATGTAAACTCTCGACTGGCAGAAAATCCTGGATCATGAACTTTTTCAGTGCAGCACAGGTTAATGTAAATCAATTGGCTTCTGTGGTCTACACTGGCCTGGATAACAATGGAATAGTACGCTTTCTGGTTTATGCACTGGTGCTCCTTGAAGGCAAACTATGGGTACGTGAGTCCCATCAATGGACCTGCTGCAGTTTAGAAACCCCATTCTCTCAAAGCCAGTAATTACTTCAGGAGTATCTTTTATGCCACTGCCTTTGAGTAAATCACATGCCTGATTGCCTCAGAAACCCCTGCCACCACTTTACCCACAATCAACTTTTCAACACTAAACTGGTTGGTAATGGACCTGTAGCAGTCTCGGATAGCCAGTTTCCAAACGGTTATAGCAATCCACTTCTAGACTGGCACAGCCACCCTCATGTCTCAAAGCTGGATGGTCAAGGCAACATGCTCACAAAACTCCAGAAACCTAGCTTTCTTCATGCAAAAGTTCTGGACTCACTGCTGGTCATCCCAGGTCTGCAGGACGATGTGGTCCCACTACTCTGTGCTTTTGGCCCTTCTCCAGAAGTGCTACATTGTCGGTATCAATGGCCATACAAAGTGTCATGAGCAGCAGCAGCCAGTCTGTCAGTTGCCTTTGGTGGGTCAGAAAAGGTCACCAGAATGTCCACCAGCATCTCTCAGCAGCTCTGCCATCTCCTTAAAACAGGAGTGAAAGCATAAGTGAGAGTTCTTCAAATGGTGACTCCTCCACATTGTTGGCTCTGGTTGCTGGAACTGTATCAACAAAAGGATGGTTCAAGCAAGAGGGGTCAGCAGGCTGCTCAAAACTTCCTGTGACATTTGGGGGTAGACACTCAAATTTTCCCACACTGCACCACAAAGAGCTAGAACAGCCATATTTCGAGATGGTGCTAGGAAGTCTTGGATACCGTTGGACGGACTCAGACCTGTGTACCGCAATTATGGACTCAGACCTGTGTACCGCAGGAGCCCCGGTTCAAAAATTTGGTCTAGCTGTCAGCAACCACCATAAATGCTCAAGCCCTGGGTTCACAAACCATAGTTACTGACTTTAGGTCCGCTAACCCTGGACTTACATTGCAGAGTAGAGACACCCCTAATAAGACAGTTAAAGTACTGTTTTAATTAATCAATCCCTTGAAAGTGTTTCTCTGACATAGGAAGAAATAGCAAAAACTACTAAGATATGGAACTGCAGAGTACCAATATCATCATCTGAGGTTAGAGAGAAGTTAAAATTCCAAGAAAAGGAAAAAAACACTAATGTTTAAGTAACAAAAGAAGGACTACTGTCTTTAATTACAGGATTCTTTATGCAAGGTAGCTAATTAACCCTCAGTGAGGGACCAAATGGTAGATATTCAAACCAACAGAACAAGAAAATCTGTAACAGGTAAGGGACAAAACTATGTTCCCAAGAGCAAGATAATGGAATCCACTTAAGTACTGTATTCTTCCTCTCAGCCTTCTTGAGAGCATGAAGCGCATTTTGATAACACTAAATACACCAAATGCATCCGATGAAGTGAGCTGTAGCTCACGAAAGCTTATGCTCAAATAAATTTGTTAGTCTCTAAGGTGCCACAAGTACTCCTTTTCTTTTTGCGAATACAGACTAACACGGCTGCTACTCTGAAACCTTTGATAATACTGTAATTAAAAACAGACTATGTATGGCTTCTCTGTTGCAACTCTTCAACCTATGTAAACACTTATGAATAGAAGGTTCAGTTACTGAATTATCTGGGGATTAACCTTTATAAATCTCTTCTGGTTCGCTGTGGCACTGCAGAGACTGAATTAAAATGTTTAGTCTTGCAGTGAAGTTGAGGAGGAATTTTGACTCTGTCCAACTCCAGGTTTAGTGAAGCCTAAACAAAGGGCACTGATGGACATATAATGACAAGACTAAAAGGAGAGGTTTTATAACATGAGAAGTTGCATTTACTGACTATCCAGAAACAAAATCTACAAACACAATGTATTAACTGAGTGGATTAGTTATTAAACAGCATGTTATGTTCAGTATGATTAAAAAAGGAAAATAAGTAGTCTTGGTATTAAATTATAAGAAATAATTGCTACAAGATTGAAAAGAGATTGTTGAGAAATGGAAGCGGTCTAAACCCCTTAACTGGCTTTGATAATTTTAATAAACTGAATGTGACTACATTTTAAACAAGAGGTACTATTTGCTTCATTGAATTAATCACCTATAAGCTACTAATTAACAGCACCTAAGACTCAGGGAAGACTTATAGAAAAGGATTTTATTTAAGACATTGGTCTACCTTCTTCCATTTAGTTGGAAATTAAGCAAATCTTGGATACGGAGCCTACATTGAAGATAAATGGTTTAAAATTTCAGTATGGAAGTCCAAGTTTTTCATTTGGATGCCTGAGGCAGAATCTTCAGTTACATAGTAGTTTACACGTACCTCTCAGTGAAGCTTTTTTTTAGTATTAATTTATATTGCCAAACAGTCCATTGTCATCAAGTAGTAGATTTGAAAGTTCCTATGAGTTGGAAGGGAAATCAAAGACAGCAACTTATTACACCTTGTAATAAGAGACTCAGCATAACTTTTCCACACAGTCTCATGCTTTTATTTTACACGGAAATCTAGAAACAGACCCCCACCACTTAAATGATTACGGCTTCGAGCAATTTAAAACTAGAAAACAAGAAGAAGTTAGGCAATGCACCTTAGAAGGTAGGGTTTAAACTACACATCCATTGAAGAGTTCTGAATTGATTATATCCTTTCAGGAAAGATCTAGATAATATTTATACATGACTGGTTTAGGCAATGCCATACAATATATGTAATGTGCCAAACTAGCAGCCAGTTTTCGTCCCCTTCCCCTGCACACACACAGAAACGCTCAAGTGTTCTCCCCTTCTAAAACTTATCTCCCACATCACTTCCACAAAGAAGAAACCTAGAAAGTAGTAAAACCAAGAGATCTGGGGAAATGCCAATAGCACATAAAACAAGTGCTCAATGTGATATGGTGGTCAAAAATGAGTTAATGCAATTTCGGGCTGCTTATATAGAAGAACTGCATCAATGAGCACAAGAGATTGTGGCTTTAGTAAATTCTGGTGAAGCAGCACCTGAAATACTATGTCCATTCCGGGCATCTTAGTACTAGACTGTGTTCTTTGAACTTATTTATTAGGGAACTGGAGGGACTGCTTCATAAGGGGAGCAGTGTCTAATGGAGGAGGGGCTGCATAGAGAAGACACATTTAAAGGATATTGTGATAAGCAGCTATGCTTGGATATATACAGAGAGATCAGTTTTTATATATTCTTATTCACTTGAAATTTGCAGTAAAGCTACTTTAGGGAGAAACTGCAGGTTTCTGTTCAGACAAATGCCTGGAAGAGGAAAAGAAATGCTCTCACATGCCCAGACTAATACCATCAGGAGTGCATTGAAGTAATATCATCATGAGCTAATTGGAGACCAGAGGGTCCTCTGGAAAGAAAGAAAGACCAGACCACCATTAAATAAGGAAAGTCCCCCTCCTAAAATGGCATATGGACTGAAAAAGATCTCTGCTTTTGCCTTCTTGATAGTGTAAACTTGGGGGCGGGGAAGAGTAAAGTAGTAGATATGGGCTATGTCTACACTACAGAGCCTGTTGGCATAGCTTCCTATGTAAATGGAGCCTACACTGACAAGAATTCTTCTGTTGGTGTGGGAACACCATTTCTCCCAACGACGCTAGCTGAGTTGACAAAGCTGTGTCTACACTGAGGTTTTGTTGGCATAGCTAAGTCACTCGGGTATAGTTTTTTTCATATCCTGGACTGATGCAGCTTCACTGATATATAGCTTAAGTGTAGACCAAGTCATGGACTAACCAATAAAATAACTACATCAGTTTCTGATTTTGACCTAAAACATCTAACCTTGTTAGGAAATGCTCGACACAGTACATTTTTTATTTCACCATGCTAAGAGACTATGCTCCTTTCTCCTGGCAGAAGATCAGATCAGACTGACCTATGCATGTGTCATTTCCAGACTGCATAAATTAATATAATCTGTGTGTGATAAATAAGGGCGGCATAGCTCCCTTTGAGGATCACCCAGCCAGCCAGCTAGCTGTAAAATACCTCTTGATCTGTTCTCTACTTGCTTTACCAGTAAAGGATTAACAAGCCCACAGGTAAAAGAAAAGGAGTGGGTACCTGACCAAAAGAGCCAATGGGAAGGTAGAACTTTTAAAAATTGGGAAAGAAAACTTTCCCTGTGTCTGTTGGTCTCTGGACTGCAGGAACATGGAGCAGCAATGCTATAAGCAGAAATGCTGTTTAAGGTTTGAACCAGGTATGAAAAAAAAAAAAATGTTTTCCATACCTAGAAGGAATCATTTGGATAGGGAATGTTTAGTTAGATGTTATCAGGTTTATTTCTTATTTTGGCTTGTGGGTCTCCTCTGTGCTAACCCGACGCTTTTGTTTGCTTGTAACCTTTAAGCTGAACCCCCAAGAAAGCTAGTTTGGGTGCTTAATTTTTGGAATTGCTCTTTTACAATCTAGCAAAACCCTAAATTCAAAATATATATATATATATTTTTGTTAATAAAATTTACCTTTAAGAACAGGATTGGATATTTGGTGTCCTAAGAGGTTTGTGCATGTTGTTTGATTAGCTGATAGAAAACAAAAGGGATTAGCTGTGGCTTTCTCAGCTCTTCCCGGGCGGGGGGGGGGGGGGGGGGGATAAAAGGGCTTGAGGGTACCCCCACAGAGAGGAATTCCCAAGTGCTCCTTCCTGGGTTCAAAAGGGTTTTTTTTTTGCATTTGGGTGGTGGCAGCGTTTACCAAGCCAACATCAGAGAGAAGCTGTAACCTTGGGAGTTTAATACAAGCCTGGAGTGGCAAGTATTAATTTTTAAAATCCTTGCGGGCCCCCACTTCCTGCACTCGGAGTGACAGAGTGGGACAGACACTGTATCAGAGAATGAAGGTAGAAGCAACACAGAAGCTTCAGTCTGATAGCCCAGTTTTCATTGGGATAAGCCACAGAAAACAGAACACCGGTGCTCTGCACTGTCTACTGATTCCCAGTTCACTTTCAATGTCAATTCAAGGCCTCAGTCTTACACTATAAGGCTATGAACAGTTCAGGACCAGGATATGTTAAAGATAACCGTGTCATCTATTCTACGATTTTCTGGCTATTCCAGAACAACGCAGGTAAAAAAGCCCTCAAAAAGCTTGCAAGAGCCAGGGGGTATTCATTTAAGGGAATTCTACTGTAGAACAAGCTACAGGAAATAAGACTAAGGCAAAACATAACCATTTTCAAAACATGCTATAAATTTCACTTATTTGCCAAAATCTTCCCATCTTAAGAAATAGAACAAGAGTGTACAATGACTGAGAAACTTCTTAGAAACTGGGAATATTCATTTTGAAAAAATGTTGATATCTATGTTGTACTCAGCACTAATCATGGTGAGAAGTTTTACAGATTGCTTTAGTTTTATCTGTTTGTCATTCAACTTTCTTCTATTAAAATGACAGTATTTTGTTTAAAAGCAAGCGTTAATGAGGGACAAAGTGCTGACCGACTATCTCCTTGGGGAAGAGAAAACTGATGCTGGCTAAATGGTACACAGGTACCCAAAAGAGTCTTGGGAAGTGCTGCAGTTTCTATTTAGAGGTACAGACCGAGGGAATCTGGGCTAGTATTAAATAAATCCTCTCATGGGTACTACGACTCTGAACACCAAGGATGGAGAAACATTTCATGTGGTGGTGCAATGGAAGGAATATACCCAGGAAAACAAAATTTTGAAGTATAGCCTTGAAAAATCAAAGAAAAACTTCCTGACTCGGAGCTTAAATTGAGCACTAGTCTGGCAAAGGATGTGTAGAAGCCTCATAACTTGGGGCATTTAATACTGGACTGTGTAAAGCCCTATTCAGAAGATCTGCTGTAGGTACAATTAGGTAGTGGAAGGAGGAAAGAACAGGACTAACCCATCTTTAATATTTCTAATTTCAAGATAATAAACATTATCCAAGCATACGATGATCAGTTATTATACTGTCTGGGAAATTACTTTCCTCCAGTTGCTGAATTAGATTTATTATGCATTTTATACACACCATCCTCTGAAATATCTGACACTGATACACCCTCCCAATATTCACACACTTTTTCCTGAAATAAACACACTGGAAAACTCACAAAGAGTCTTTCACAGAAGTGGGCTAACTACAGCCCCCGGGACCATACTGCCTGGCCCCTGAGCTCCTGGCAGGGGAGATTAGCCCCTGGCTCCTCCCCTGCTTTCCCCCCTCCACTGCAGCCTCAGCTTGCTGCGCCGCCCACCGCTCCTGCTGTGCAGCACAGCAGTGTGGCTGGCTCTGGCATGGTAAGGGGGTGGGAGGTCCCAGGAGGCAGTCAGGGGACAGGGGGCAGTTGGATGGGACAGAGGTTCTGGGGGGGGAGGGGCGGTCAGGGAACAGGGGGACTGGACAGAGGCTGGGATCTCGTGGGGGTGGTAGGGGCAGGGGTCCCGTGGGGGGGGGGAGGAGGGGACAAGGAGTGGGGGGGGGGTTGGATAGGTCGAGGATTCTGAGGGGGATGGGTCGGGGGTGGGAAGTGGGAGGGGGCAGATAGGCTGTTTGGGGAGGCACAGCCTTCCCTACCCGGCCCTCCATATTGTTTTGCAACCCTGAAGTGGCCAAAATATTTGCCCACCCCTGGTCTATGAAATGAAACTTAATACACATACTAGGTGATTTGCTTTGCCAGCATTTATTCCCCAAACAAAAGAGGCACACATTTTGATTAAAAAGAAAAGCCTGTAATTTTGTAAGTTAAAACACAAGAACACAATACTTGAGTCCACAAATCTATTCACTTAGGCCTTCCACTCTTGTATCTACTCTTAGATATTTAAACACGTGTCAATTTACTTTTTTCAGCACCTGAGTTACTAAGAAGTTTTGACCAAACCATTCATAATGTGCTAAAATGTGCTTACTTGATGTTGAGCTGACAAAAAAAAGAGTAGCGGTCTTTAAAAAAAGGACAAAATTCTGAACTCAAAGTTCTATCTCCTGATATTTCACTTTCACAATTTTCCCTCCATTTTAATGCCGTGAACTGCTACAAACTACTTCCACAACCACATTTGTAGCAGAAGGGAAGGAATGTACACAGGATTACATTTCATGAACCATAATTCAAGCTCTTCTTCCCACTCAGGGCTCAACCTACAACACTGATCCCAAATACAAAGGTTAAGTTGGATAAGTAGGAATAGGTTCCATAGCTTTCCTGGGTTTGTTTTGTTTACTTCATTTTGTCTTTCTTGGTCTATGTTGTAAATTTAGCTCAACCAGATTTCCCCTGAAACCGCAACAGTAGTGTTATCAGCCATCAAATCTCATGTTTAGAACTTTAATACCTCTCCGTTGAGTCCCTTTTAATAGAAAGTTATTGGTATATTTTGATCAAAGTTCTCTGTTAATTTCTACATATATGATCTGGACATAGAGACATAAAACCTTCCTGGGAGTTCCACTGAAGATCACTGGGAGCCTTGGAAATCCTTTTCCTATCAACCAATGAATCATGAAACTGAATGAGAGCTGTGACAAAACAGCCCAACATCTATGATGTACTTCAGGACTGTGTTACATGTTTTTATGTCAAAGATTTCATATTACTGCACTTGAAGTTATTTTTATTTTCACTGTCTGATCAAACACCAAAGTCATAATTTGCCATAATTTTCTCTGCATTTTTGTGTAGCATCTTCATAACTTGGACACAATACTCCACATCTTTCTTTTTCCACACACAGAATTTGTCGCATTGAGTAGAAGTGTATTTTCCCCTAGTACAGATGCTTGTAGCCATTACAGGGTAATTTCACACAATCAACCATCCATCTTCTATCAACAATCAATGTTGATTTTAGTTTTTCCTAGAATCATGTATTACCAGAGGCCCTGTGCAAGATTCTTTCAAACCAAGACCCTATAATCAATTCACAGCTCGTCTTCAATATCCAGACATGGTTGATTCTACCAAGCAGACATGCCGCTTCCTCAAAACGTAAGTAACTATTCCTTCCCACCACGAGCTTCTAGAAAGTTGTAACAAGGATAACATCCTTGACATTCCTCAATTCACTTTTAATTTTGAAATAGTTAATTTTATTCAGACTGAAATTAGAGCCAATTTTCTTGTTTCAAAACCCTTTGAAATAAGTATTTCCACAAACATAAATGAGTGAGTGAATGCAAAAAACTTGAAGCCCTCCCTCTCCCCCTTTCCAGGAAAAAAACCAAAGTATTTCAACAAATGTAAATCCTGTACTCCCCATCTAATAATTGCCTCTGTCTCTGCATATAAATTGGTTAGTCCCTCTGAATAAACTGGCAATCCTAAAAGTTTTGATTTCATGTTCCCAAATTGATTGGTGGCAAGCAAACTTCTCAGGTAAAAACTTGCCACAGTGGAAGCAGTGACTAGCCCTTTCTCCTCATTATTATACATTGGTCTACTCCGAGCACTCCCCAACCCACCTAAATTTTGCCATCCTTGGTGAAGAACTTTCTCTATTACAATTCATGTCATCCATATCAGTATTCCTCAACATCTCCAACTTTTGGATTCTCCATATAGTTGCAAAAATCAAGTGGAAAAAAAACCTTCTTTACTGCTTATTTACAGCTCAAAAAAGCAGACAAATTAAAGTTTTTAAAATCAGAGTTTGAGTTCAACTTCACTATGTACAATTTTTCATACAAACTGCATTATTGTATATTAAATACATTTGTGTATGTAGAGACACCCCCCCCGTGCTTTAAAACCAATAACTAAAACTAAAGAAAAGCAGTTTTAGTACAAAACAAAAACATATCTTGAGATTTTAGACCTGCTCAAATATAGTACTACACAAACTTTAGACAGACTGACATATGGAACAATATCTTTAACATATAATACTGTATTATCACAATTCAGAATAGTTACTAGTTGTCTATTTTATAATAAAGATTTCTAGCGATATCATAAGCCACAAGTTGAATCAACCCTGACACATTTTCATCCCAGGACAAAGAATACAGTTTAGTAGATTAGTCTTCATTATTCTTGACTTGTCAAACTTCTGTACATATTTGTATCTGATTCTGACAATGTCAAAGTCATCAAATTTAATACAGATATGTACATATTACTATGTATGAGTAATCACCTAGTAATTCTGTAGTGAAACAGTACACCAACTACTAAGTAGGAGATTGCTGAATTACAGTCATTTGTAAATTCCAGAGGAATCTATATAACACACTTACAAATTAAATTAGTATAGCATATTATATGAAAACTGAATAAATACTAAAATTTACCTTTTCTGTATTGTAATATAAAGATTTCAAAGCGGTAAACAAGGGTGGGCAGCCTTTACTGAAGTTAACCCTCAGGAACTTATCCATTAGTTCTCTAAATGTTTCACCTAGAAACAAAAAAGTGTATTTGGTTATATTTTAATGTTTGTGAGTGCTGTATACTGATCAGTGCTTATACTTATACAACTATGGATTATCAGCAATAGCAAAGAGAAAAGTGGTCTAATGCTTTGATTTCTTTCCTGTTTAAAAAAAAAAACCACCAAAAAACAGAAGATTCACATCTTTCCCCCATAAATAAAAGTTTATGTTTGGGGAAACTAACATGTGACCATGACTTTCTACACTGAAATCAGTTTTAGAATTTCAAACTGCTTGGAACACTTGGTTTCATAAGGCAGAGTCCCCAGATCCTTTAACAAAATATTGTATGGAGGTGGTTACTGAAATACTTAGTTATCTGAACGTATTTGTGGGCACAACCACAGTACTTGTTGTGCTAGGATATCGTTCTATTAGCAGAGACAAGATTTCTGGGAGAGACTTAAGAAAGGAAAGTAACTAATAAGCTAATCAACCTTTATAGCACTGATGTCTGAAAGCATCTTAGGTTAATAATTCCATGAATTCTGATGAGTCAACTGGATAGACACATGGTACAGATAAGAATACTTTCCATATGCTCAGTAGGGTTGTATAAATATTTTATAGCTACCAAGCTGGGAGTCTTTACAAACTGAAATACTTTTGACAGACATAGAAAAAACAGAAATTAGAATAACTAAGATACCTTGTTTGTTATGAAAAGGCATGGAAAGGTAATCCAGTGAGACACACTGTGTGGCTCTCATTTAAGTAAAAAGAAAAGGAGTACTTGTGGCACCGTAGAGACTAAAATTTATTGAGCACAAGCTTTCATGAGCTACAGCTCACTTCATCGGATGCAGTGAGCTGTAGGTCACGAAAGCTTACACTCTAGAGACTAACGAATTTATTTGAGCATAAGCTTTCGTGAGCTACAGCTCACTGCATCCGATGAAGTGAGCTGTAGCTCATGAAAGCTTATGCTCAATAAATTTTAGTCTCTAAGGTGCCACAAGTACTCCTTTTTATTTTTGCGAATACAGACTAACACGGCTGCTACTCTGAAACTTCTCATTTAAGTGTGAATTACCTTGCTTTCATTTTAAGTAGTGCTCAAGAATGGGGCAACTAGTTTTTATTACCACACCCATTCCGACGGAAGTGAATATATTTGATAATACAGACTTACAGTGATAAAGTGTTCCAGAACCAACACATCCACATTGAAAATTATCTCTAGTAATAAAAATAGGCAATGAGGTTTGTCCCTTATTTTCATGTTTTTCTATTTATGGGAATAAAACATTTAATCTGAAGATGGAAGGTAGATGGTAAATTGTCAGGTAGCTGCTCAGAAATCAATTTACAAGATGAACTGCTTAAAAATCAAGCAGAACATAAACGCGACTATGATCCTGAAAAGAATTAGTTGAAGTAAACATCTGGGATTTAAGTGAGACATGAACAGCATCTTTTAATTTTTGGCTTGATCTGTTATGAAGCAATGGTAATTTTGAAGTTGCACACCAAAAAAAAAAAAAAAAAAAAAAAATGAAAGGTAGATTTCAGGAACAAAAGAAAAAAAATGGACTCAACTCAAGCTGGCCCAGTGCTTCCAGGGATGATCACACCGTGCTAAACAAGTGAACTGATCTTAAAATGTATTCATCTGAGAATAATTTAAGGAATATGTGCAGTCACTCTTCCAGTTTCCTTCTTCCTTGAATCTCTTTCTTGAAAAAGTTTTGTTAGCATTACAAATATACCTGTTAGTTTCTGTATAATCTAAAGCTTCTTCAAGTTGTGGCCTGCCAAAGAGCATAAACTAAATGCACTCCTTTTTGACCACACAGTGGGTATGTCTATACAGCAACTGGAGCACATGTGCCAAAGCTAACTTTGACCACTACTGCTATTTTTTAATCAAGCAACACAGTCACAGTGGCATGGGCTAGCCACCCAAATACAATCCTGCCTGGGACCCTAGGCTAACTAGGCTACACTGCTATTTTTAGTGAGTTCAATCACACTAGTTCAGGTATGCCTACCTGTACTCCCCCAATTGCAGTGTAGATGTACTCTGTGTAACAAGGCCATTCAGAGGCAAGCAAAGAGTGGAGATGTATTGTTAATGTCCATCTCTTTGATCCGTTCATTAGTCCTCAGGACAGTGTGAATCACAATTTCAAACAGCATTGGGGCTTCCCTGAGCTAATTTTAAGGTAAGCGTATATGGCGTATATTTGAGACAAGTAAAAGCTCCTCCATGAAGGTGACAGCCACATAGAAGCAGAGTTGAAAAGATTTTGTTTCATATGAGAGACAGATACAAATTCATCATTAGGTAACATATCTACATTGGTTTCTAGGATCATAATAGTACTGAACTCTTATAGCTCTTAGAGGGTACATCTATGCTGTGTTTTAAAACCTGTAATAGTGAGTCTCAGAGCCCAGGTCTACAATTTTGGTCTCGCACTACTGCACTAAAAACAGCAGTGTAGATATTGCAGTTCAGGCTCTGAAGCCTCTCTCCCCTCCCTGGGTTTCAAAGCCCTAGTCCAAATGTTTACACCGCTGATTTTCGCACCATAGTGCAAGCCCAAGTCTGTAGACCAGGGCTCTAAGACTTGCTGCTAAGGGTTTTTAAATGCCATGTAGACAAGCCCTTACTCTCCAAGGCACTGAACAAACATGAATATTTATAATCCTAATTGATGGTATCAAACCCTTTCCATTTATGTGAAGATGTACAAGTTTTCTACCCTGTACATTTTTATAAAATGGCAATTCCTTTTATTAACTTAAATGCAACATCTCACAGACTTCAATACAGCACAAAAGAAAAAAGTTATTAACCTGTTCCTTAACTGTTGTTCAAGATGTATTGCATATGTCCATTTTACTCTGTGTGGGTGTCCTGTGCATGGCTGTTGCAACTTTTCCTTCAGTGGTATCTGTGAGAGTGGGTCAAGCAGTGTTCTCTTTGAGCAAGCATAAAGGGAAGATCCACCCCGATGCCTCTCAGTTCATTCTTGCTGGAAATTCCAGTGCAGAGGGGTAAGAGGGTGAGTCATGGAATGAGCATGTGCAACACATCTCAAAGAACTACAGTTGTGGAACAAATCAGTAACCAATTTTTTCCCTAGTGATTGCACATGTACATTCCACTCAGACTCTCAAGCTATGCAATCAGGAGATTGGATCAGAGTCTATCTGAATAAAGACTGAGGACAACTCGCCCAAATCTGGCATTTGAGAGATGGTATAATGGGCTGCAAATGTGTATTGAAGACCTAGTTACCCCTCTACAAATGCTTATGACAGGCACTTGACCAAGAATGGCTGAAGACGCCACTTGCAACCTCGTTGAATGTACTGTCATTCTGTTTAGTGGAGTAGCACTTGATAAGTCACAGCACAAGGGAATAAAGGAAGCTATCTTAGAGAGACTGGGAGCCCTTTCATTCTCTCCATGAAGTGGAATTGCCTAGATCTGTTGAGGTAGAAAGCCAGCACTCTTCTGACATTTAGATTGTGCAGCTGCTCATCTTCATTTGAGTGAGGCTTTGGGAAGAACAAAGGCAAATAAATTGCTTGGTTTATATGGAAGTTATGCATCATTTGTGAAATAAACTTTGGATAAGGACACGGATACGCCTTATTATTAAAAGGAAATTTTACATGGAGAGCCAAGCATTAATGCACGTAGTTCACCTATCCTCCTAGTAGCACTGATGGCCATCAAAAATGCTACCTTCATTGAAAGATGCGGCAAGGAGCAGGCAGCTAGAGGCTCAAAGTGAGGTACCATAAGCTTTGACAATACCAAGTTCCAGTCACACGGGGGGGAACAGGATCTTGCATGTGAGGGTATAACTGCTTCAGGCCTTTCAAAAATCCTATTGACATCTTATTAGAAAATAGAGAGTATCCACCTGAGGGTGGAAAGTTGAGATAGCTGCTAGGTGGACTTTGATATAGGTAACAGCCAACACTTATTGTTTTAGGTATAAGAGATAATCCAAGATATGCTGGATCGAAAAATGTGTCAATGAGACTCCAGATTCTTCGGACAAGAGAAAACTGCTTCCACATCATCAAGTAGATAGAACTATATAGATGGCTTCCAACCATTTAAAAGCTCTTTTGAACAAGACACTTCCTGAAGGTCTAGCTATGCAGGATCCAGGCTGTTAAATGAAGCGCCTGCAAATTTGGGTGGAATAGCTGATCATGGTCTTGAGAAATTAGGCATCGGGCCAAAGGAAGCAATGTCAGAGCTTTTACCTACAGGGGAGAGGACCAGTGCTGCCAAAGCCAAACTGGGGCTATACGTAGGACTCGAGCATACCCTGTCTGATTTTTAGAAACATTTTGGAAGGAATGGATTTGGTGGAAAAGTGTACAGAAGTTTGCCCATATCAGGGCCGCAAGAAAATGTCTGAGAGAACCTTGACTACGCTCTAGAAGGGAACAAAAGTGTTTGCCTTCCTGTGGTTCTTATTAAAAAGAGGTCTAGCTAAGGAGTACCCCACAGCTAAAAAATGCACCTGGCAACATTTGGATGTGGAGACCACTCATGGACTTAAATGATCTGCTTAGGCATCTGCAAGCTCATTCTGCACCCCTTGAAAGTAAGAAACTGTGGGGTCAACTGAATTGGCAATACAAAAATCCCAGAGTTCAGACTGCCTCATGGCACAGCTAGGACAAGCAGGTCCTTCACAGCCTGTTGAGATAGAACATTGCCATTGTGTTTTCTGTGAGAATGAGCAAGCTTTTCCCATTGATATGGGAGAGAAAGCCTGAATAGATCATTTCCCTGAAATCTGTGTGTTAAAAAAAACAAGTCCTTTTTGAATGGTGTCTTAAGGGAACCCAGATGAGCCCCCCAACCCAGAGCAGACGCATCTACCACTAGCGTCAATGAAGGCTGAGGCATTACAAAGGGAATATCTACATACATGTTTACAAGGTTCATCCAAGAGGGGTTAAAACCTGAGAGGCTATGCTCACCACAAGGCTTAGAGGGTGATGGCTTGGAGAGAATATGGAGGTCAGCCAAGACTAGTTCCTGAGGCACAATCTGGCATGTTGGACTATGTACCTGCAAAAGGCCATGTGCCTCATAAGCCACATGTATTTCCATTCTGTTGTAGTTGATTGAGCCACAAGATGTAAAATGATGGATTGAATTGGCTGAAATCTTGATCATGGAAGGATCTTGAAATCTTGATCATGGCTTGAGTCAAGTGAACTGGGGAGAGGATAGATTTGTGTGTATTGATTTATAGTCCCAGAGCCCTGAAGGTTAGTATCTGACTGGATAGTATCTGAACTCTGAATCAGCCTCTCACCAGCTAGTTATCCAGTTATGTATACACTTGCTCACCCAACTTCCTCATAAATGCACCTAACAATGCTATACATTTTATAAAAATTCTGGGAGTGGGAGACAGGCCAAAGGGTAGTACTGAATTTGTAGTGAGAATGGTTCACCCAGAGCCTTAAATACTTCCCATGGCCCTGATACTGGACATGTATTTCCATGTGGTGATGCAAGTTGAGGGCAGCATACCAATCTCTAGAATTCAGGGAAAGGATAATGGAGGCCAGAAAGACCATGCAAAACTACCTTTTTCAGATATTTGTTGACTTGATAGAGTCAAACTTCTGAGACCTCTCTTTCCTTTCGGAATAAGGAAATAGCAGAAATAAAAGCCAGTTCTTCTGGAATACTGCTGAACTTCTTCTATGACTCCCAACTGAAATGAAGAATGCACCTCCTGGAGGAGGACCTGTAGTGACCACTCTCACAAGAAGAGAGACAAGGAAGGAGGGAAGTATAGAAATAAAATGAAGGGTATATTCCACTTCCACAGTGTTTATAACCCACAGGTCTGAAGTGATTTGGGACCAACCAGCTAGGAAGTGGGACAGCTGACTGCAAACAGAAAAGAGGGGCTGGAATTTTGGAGACTGGCCTGATAACCTCAATTAACCCATCAAAATGTTTGTTTAGCGCCCCCAAGGTGCTTAGATGAACTAGGAGCTGTTGCAGTAGATGAAGGGGGTGGTCAGCATGTATAACCGACTCTTTTTCCCTAATAGGTCTTGTTGAAATGCAAAAGTAGCATATTGGCGGGACTACAGTGAACGAAAGTGCTTTCTAGTGAGGGCAGCTGCCAAAACTGGCAGAGCGTTTGTCACTGAAGCTGAAGAGGTGGTTCCCCTCTCTGAGCAGGAAAGCTCCAATGGTAGTCTCAGAGCAGCTTCCATCAAAAGGAACTTCAGTCTAGTATCTATCTTTTTTGGTCGTAGGCTTGAAGTCCTTATAAATTTGACAGCAGTCGGATATGCAAGTCTCAACGAGGCACTTCAAACAGCTAGAATGCAGGTCACTCACAGACCTCATTTTGGAGCAAAAATAACCAGGGTTGAAGCACAGTAATTGAAGCATTCCTCAGTATCACAAATGGAACACCAAGTAGGGGAACCAAGAAAAACCAACAAATCAATAATGTATGAAAAATGGGTAACTATCTACAAAAAGCAAGACAGAGAGAATTTGTTAAAGCAAGACCAACTGATCCAGCAGCCATCCTGGGTAGTAAACAGGAACTGAGAGGGGTCACGGGCAGCTCTGCCCTCTATGCCTGCTCACTGGGGCATGAGGCAGAGAGCACTTGAGCCACACCAACTGGTACACTAAGGAAAAGTTTGACAACCATGCACAGGGTGCACACATACCAAGAATGGAATGCACATGTGCAATCACCACTTTTTCGATTATTTTTTCCAGACTTGAGAACACTTACGTGCCAAGTTTCAGTGTAGAAGGTTTTTTAAATTTGTTTTTAAGTGTAAAACTCCCCAAAATAAAAGCGTATAACAAAGTCATTAAAAAAACTTAACTACAGCATTGCTGAATATGATGCTGCAATTAAAACTAGGTTTGCAGCATTTTCCAGTATGAAGTTTGAGTTATAGATAACCTCGCAAGGTACAGTATGGTAATAGTAGTTTACATTAGAGATTAAGTTGAAATTTTAAGACAAAACACAGCACTACCTAGTAGCATAAAAGTCTTTGAGGTAGGCTGGGAGCTTTCTTGGGAAAGCCACCATCACTACTGTTAACTTGCAGTTTTGAACAAAATTAGGCCCACTTTACAGCTGAATGATGTATACATTTATCAGCATTTGTTCCAGCTTATAAAATATAGGGAGAGGGCAGGGCTTGGGACACCCAAAGAAAAGTAAAAATATTTTAAAAAAAAGCAAAACAAATCAAGCTTCTAACCCAGACAGTGCAGTTGCTGACAACTAAGTTCCAGGCCAATGAAACAGTACAGAGAAACCTCTACTGTAATTTTCTGTGCAACACCTGAACTGTAAGTAGAGCTTGCAATTTCTTCGCCTGCTAGCTTTTTTGGCAAACTTCTTCTAACAGTCAAGAATATAAAGTCAGTCTTAGGGTACTTCTCCTCTAAGAGGCTAGAAAGAAATGTTATCAAAGTGTATAAACAATTAAAGAAACAAAAAGCTGAAATTTATTATTCCCTTAACACAATAGCATACCACACTTCATACTCTTATCTGGGGACATCACCTAGCACTCAGCACAGGAGCAAAGGCATTATATATCTTGCTATTCTTTCAATATATACACAGCTATCCACTGTAGTTTCATCAGTAAAGGCAAAATATTAGCATGAAGGACCTTTTGCTATCAGCCTTTGTACTGTACTACTGACATTTTTCTCCATACCTACAGAGATCCATAGTCTTCAAGTGGTTGAAACCAAGCTTTATGCACCTTTATATATAAATGGATGTTCAAAATATAGAACAAATTAATTACTGACACCTTAATAAAAAAGAACAAAAATTAATAGCAATATGGAACAGATATGCAGTTTGTTACCTGGAACAAAGTTTAAAGGTAATCTTCTAGGTGAAACTGCTCTGGGATGTCTTTTACTAACTTCTTCATAAATCTGAAGCCTCTCTTCTAAAGTGCCTATTATCAGTAAATATAAGAATGTAAACAACACTGGAGAGAAAAATCTATTTTTGCATTAAATTCTTATTTTAAAAAAAGATATTAAAAGTAATCTAGAATTCTAGATTTTAATTAGCTAAAGCTACCAGAAGGTGCAGATTTAGTTACAGCAGTGTAAAAAGGTACAAAAAATTTTTCATTTATTTAATCATATACATTATGGAAGAAGGTAGTGTGTTGCAATCTTTTGTACATATAATAGACCCTATCTTTTGTTATTAGTTGTTTAAGTAATTAGACAGCAGACAATACAATTACCTTGTGCTTCCAGACACAGGGAGATTGTGCTTGTTTTCTTACAACTACATACTGTACAATCCCATTCACAAAACAGTACTTCAACATTTGCAAATAACGTATGCCAACTGTCTTATCAATATGAATCCATTTAGGACAACTGCTTTAAGAAGTACCATTTAATCGTTTAAAAGTATTTTAAAAATATACAAATGAGCCTTTTATTACAAAAGTTGCAGCAATGAAAGTAACCTAATACTAACTATATAAGCACTTAGCAGCAGGACTGTCAATACATCAAATTTAAGAAGTTCTCTTTTCTTTAGATCTCCTTCCCACTCCTCCCCTTTCCCCCATAATATGCTTTGGAGCTCCAATGTGGTCAGAACTTTAAAACAAACTGATCTATTGGTTTTGAAATGCTATTTTCAGATTCATAAGTGAATTTAGTGGAAAAGTCAAATTGCTTGGTGAAAATTAATTAATTCTGAAAGTTAAGATCAAGGATATAGCATGAAAAATGCTTAGTAGCTATACTCGGACATTTGTTTCATATGTAAAAAGCCTCATGTCATTGAGATCTGATGGTGGTGGTGGGAAATATATATGTATGTACACAAACACACACACGTACACCTATGTTACCCACTGGCTCCAGGGTATACATAATTCTAAGAGTAATAAATTAAAATATTAAAATTGGAACTAAAGCATATAAAAACCCTATATGAAATCACAGGTTGGAGCTCCAGAACTTACCATGGGGGAGGAAATAGTCCTAAGACCACCTAAAAAAAATAAAGTAGTATTATTATGTTTTATAATTAGTACAGTTTAAATCGAATAGAATTTTTATGTGAAATGTACATTACATATACACATTTGTTCTTTATTAATAAATTATAAATGTGGGTTTCCAAATGTTTCAGATAGAAACCAAATAATAGAGTCAACCCCTTGACTAGTTTAATTGCTTAGGTCAGCGATTCTCAACCTGCAGCTCACAGGCCACTTGCAGCCCAATCAGTACACAGCTGCGGCCCATGTGACATTCTCAGGGCCATACAGGTGGTAGTATATATATCGTGTGGAGGTGGCCCACATAACAGAGAGCGCTGCATGTGTGACCCACAATAGTAAATTGGTTTAGGCAATATCAACTACTCTACCAGTTCCATGGATACAATGTAACAAATACCCAGCGGATAACCCTAGTCTATAAATATGTTTAAACAACTTAATTATAGCCTTTTTCTCAACCTCAAGTCATATTTGCAGAGTGTTTAACAGTGACACCTTTTTGGTGTCAACTACTTCCTTAAACATGGGAAAATCTAAATTGCATTAAAAACATACTACTATTACTATAACAACAACATCTATGAGTAATATTCTTGTGGTTTTATATTATCCGAACTAATCCAATAAAAAAACCTTCTGCTTTCTATTAAACTGTGGAACATGGATTTTTTAATATACAGTTGAAGAATCATTGTGAGAAAACAGTTTTTAAAATTAATGTTTTAAGATAAATGTTTGGGAAGTTAAGATTCCATTTCTTGGTCATAGGTATCTGCTGTTGCAGTATTGTATGCCTCAAAAATTGTTATTTTTTCTGCAAGACCAGAATAACCGTACCAGGAGTGAGCTTTAACTTTTAGGAAATCCTCAATTATTTCTATTTTCTTCTCTTCCACAGGAAAGCTAGTCCCTGCTAAAATGATATGCCTTTAGAGGGTCCTATTCAAGAGAAATTAAAGCAATATATTCAATCTGCCTTTGAATATAATAAAAAGACAACGTTCCTTTTTAAAAAGCTATTATCCTGTGAAATCTCAAATTGACAGCTTTATGAAAAACGGCAGTCCTGTAACTTGATCCAAACAAATTACCGTGGGTGTCCGCTAGTGATGACGACTTCCTTTACAAAGAGAGTGTACTGGGGAAGAGTTCTCCTTGGGCTAGCAAGCATGAAACAAATGGTCTGCTTTAACTCTGACCTTTAAAGAGTCAGTGTTGTACTACATGCACAGATGTTTCAATTAATTTTTAAATAAGTAAATCTGACTAAAAATTGCTCAAGTTCAGAAGATACACAAATATTTTTCAGCTGATTTGTGACATTACAATTTCAAATTGTAACATTCTATCAGACACCAACTGTTTAAATAGAAAGGAGGAAATTAAAGTACATCATTGCATTACTTACTAGGTTGTATGGCCTTTTCCAAGCCTTCATAATAATACCAATTTTCTGCATTCCGATCAATTAATTCTTTGTATATTTCACCAGCTTCGTTTAGTCTTCCCAACTTCAACAACATTTCTCCTAAAACAATGCAGTTAAACATCAATGTGACTTAAATTTAAGTATATTTATGGCTTGAGGCCAAATTTTCAAAATTGGGTACCTAAAACTAGTTCCATAAGGCATATTTAAGCATCTAGCAAAATAAAAGTGGCTGATTTTCAGAGGGGTTTTCGAACCCAGAAATCCCACTGAACGACTACCTCACAGCGACTTCCAATGGGATTTGTGAGTGTTCAGCAATTCTGAAAAATAAGGTTATTTTTGTTTAGATGCTTTTTTTGGGGGGCTTTATGACACTAACTTATCCAGGTATGAAAAAAATGACCAGAGTTAGTGGATTTGTATTAGCTAGCCAAAGGAGGCATTTCAAATTCAATGCAAGCAACAATGATGAAACATTAAGTTTATAATTTTACTGGCCCATACTCAGAAAATTCAGAGTTAAAGTTCTCACAGAAATCTCAACTCTACTTCCTTTTGTATGTACCTTGCAATGGGATTTTATATCAGTATTCCTGCCAATGTTGTCCACTCTTTCTTTCAAGAAGGTTAAGGGGCTACAATCAAACACTTTGGGGTAGATTCTCTACCCCATTCCATGGCTCAAGTGGCAAAAATGGAGTGAAAACCACCCAAAAAAATCCTCTGCTCGCTCCCTACACATTCTTCCCCATAGTTCCTGGTGCAGGGGACATTTCAGGGGAAGTGAGGAGAAGTGTGTGCTACACAGTGGCTATCTCCAGCTTATGGATGGTCTCTAAGGAGCTGCTGCCAGCTGGCACAAGCTAGAGCAGCTACCTTAGCTGTTCGTAAAGGACTCAATTTTCGTAGGTACTCCCCTTGACAGGCACAGCCACTCAAGCTCCTACCTTGCTGTTCTTAGGATTCCCATATCCAGTAGGGAAACAGGCAATAGAACAGTCATGCCTAACCAACCTGATTGCCTTCTATGATGAGATAACTAGCTCTGTGGATATGGGGAAAGCAATGGATGTGATGTATCTTGACTTTAGCAAAGCTTTTGATACTGTCTCCCACAGTATTCTTGCCAGCAAGTTAGAAACGTATGGATTGGATGAACGGACTATAAGGTGGATAGAAAGCTGGCTAGATCATCTGGCTCAATGGGTAGTGATCAACAGCTCTATGTCTAGTTGGCAGCCGGTATCAAGCAGAGTGCCCCATGGGTCAGTCCTGGAACTGGTTTTGGTCAACATCTTTATTAATGATCTGGAGGATGGGATTACTCTACACAGATGACACTAAGCTGTGGGGAGAGGTAGATACACTGGATAGGGTCCAGAGTGACCTAGACAAATTGGAGGATTGGGCCAAAAGAAATCTGATGAGGTTCAACAAGGACAGGTGCAGAGTCTTACACTAAGGAAAGAAGAATCCCATGCACCGCTACAGGCTGGGGACTGATTGGCTAAGTAGCACTTCTGCAGAAAAGGACCTGGAGATTACAGTGGACGAGAAGCTTGATATGAATCAGCAGTATGCCCTTGTTGCCAAGAACGCCAGTGGCATATTGGGCTGTATTAGTAGGAACATTGCCAGCAGATCAAAAGAAGTGATTATTTCCCTCTATTCGGCACTGGTGAGGCCACACCTGGAGTACTGCATCCAGTTTTGGGCCCTCCACTACAGAAGGGATGTGGACAAACTGCAGGGAGTCCAGTGGAGGGCAACAAAATGATTAGGGGGCTGGGTCACATGACTTACGAGGGGAGGCTGAGGGAACTAGGTTTATTTAGTCTGCAGAAGAGTGAAGGGGGATTTGATAGCAGCCTTCAACTACCTGAAGGGGGGTTCCAAAGAGGATGGAGCTAGGCTGTTCTCAGTGGTGGCAGATGACAGAAGCAGCAGCAATGGTCTTAAGTTGCAGTGGGGGAGGTCTAGCTTGGATATTAGGAAACGCTATTTCACTAGGAGGGTGGTGAAGCACTGCAGTGGGTTATCTAGTGGAATCTCCATCCTTTGAGGTTTTTAAGGACTGGCTTGACAAAGCCTTGGCTGGGATGACTTAGTTGGTGTTGATCCTGCTTTGAGCAGGGGATTGGATTAGATGAAAGTCTCTTCCAACCCTAATATTCTGAGATTCTATAACAATCAGGACTACTTTCCTCCTTCCCAGTGAGACGGCAGGTGGCCACTGGGGTTGGTGCAAAGCAGCTGCAGCATGCTCAGAGTGCTCCCAACTCACATCAGTAACAACACAGCGGATTCAAACACTTCAATTTAAACTGTGCAGGACGTAGCTCAGGAAATATATTTTCAAGGCAATTTGGACACAACTAATATAGGCAATTTGATAAAACGTCTTGCCAAATAGTTTATAAACATTTATAAGCTACAAAGAATTATACTTATGGTTTACACTAATTGCATAAGTTGGTCGATACAGGCACATTGCCCTAAGAGAGAGTCCCAGCACAGAGGTCAATTAAGAAATATATAAAATCTGTTTGCAAAAAGAGAAGGAGTACCCGTGGCACCTTAGAGACTAACAAATTTATTAGAGCATAAGCTTTCGTGAGCTACAGCTCACTCCGATGAAGTGAGCTGTAGCTCACGAAAGCTTATGCTCTAATAAATTTGTTAGTCTCTAAGGTGCCACGGGTACTCCTTTTCTTTTTGCGAATACAGACTAACACGGCTGCTACTCTGAAACCCATAAAATCTGTTTGTGTCACATAGTTGCACATATTCAGAACCTCAGCAGTCCAAGTTTTTATAAAACCCTAATGCATCAATTTTAACTGAATACATATTTTTTTCAAAAAAAACTGTATGATAATACAAAAAGGCATTGATTCATTTAAAAAAAAAAAACCACAACCTGATGCTCCAAGCAGGAAACCAACATTTTTGTACACACAGGGCATTACATTTCTTAACTTGCAGAGCTAAGTAAAGATGAGTGGGTTACTAGTTTTGACCTACTGTACACAGACTACTCATCAGTTTGAGATATAACCTAAAAAGAAAAGGAGTACTTGTGGCACCTTAGAGACTAACAAATTTATTAGAGCATAAGCTTTCGTGAGCTACAGCTCACTCCGATGAAGTGAGCTGTAGCTCACGAAAGCTTATGCTCTAATAAATTTGTTAGTCTCTAAGGTGCCACAAGTACTCCTTTTCTTTTTGCGAATACAGACTAACACGGCTGCTACTCTGAAACCTGAGATATAACCTGTATCTGTGAATGGCCCACTAATAATAAGGAATGCTATTTCATTCCAAATTTATTTCCATTCCATATCAAAGTAATGTCACCCCACTAACAGTCCACTTTGTCAAAGAAAGTTAACAAAATACCAAATTATAGATCTGATGTTAATGAATTTACCTATAAAACAATTTAAATAATTTAAAGTCTCCATATAGCCCTCATTTTATATGATATATTTAAAAGCCAGTAGATACTTCTAGTTTGGGTAAAGAGGAGTACGAAGAGAAAAAAAATTACCTTTGATTTCTTCTACAACAAGCTTGTCACATATTTGCTTCTCATATGTTTCTATATGTTCTAAAGACTCTTGAAATAGATCTGCCTCTCTCATCACTTGGTTCTGATATAGGATCAGTTCACTATATTCATAATCTATTTTATTAGGAGGAATCTGTAAAAGACAGGTTAATTAGCTTGCATCATACCACTTGTAACTAGGCTGTGTGCAATTGTACACAAGGCATTTTAAGATTCAGTCAGCAGAGGACACCAAGATGTAGACCTCACAACGTAAAATTCTCAAATATTTAGTTAAGACGACATCAACTGAAGCTGGTCACTGGATGCCTACCACTATAGAGGAGGTAGTGTATTGGTAGGGCCCTACCAAATTCATGGCCATGAAAAATGTGTCACTGACCATGAAATCTGGTCTCCCCTGTGAAATCTGGTCTTTTGTGTGCTTTTACCCTATACTATACAGATTTCTTAGGGGAGACCAGCGTTTCTCAAACTGGGGGTCCTGACCTAAAAGAGGGTTGTGGTGGGGGCAAGGTTATTGTAGGCGAGTTGTGGTATTGCCACCCTTATTTCTGCACTGCCTTCAGAGCTGGGTGGCCAGAGAGCAGCAGCAGCTGCTGGTCAGGCACCCAGCTCTAAAGGCAGTGCCCTGCAAGCAGCAGCAGAGCAGAAGTAAGGGTGGCAATACCATACCCTGCCACTTTTACTTCTGCCTTCACAGTTAAATCAGGACCCCTACAGTTACAACCCCATGAAATTTCTGATACAAATATCTGAAATCATGAAATTTACAATTTTTAAAATCTTATGACTGAAATTGAGCAAAATGGACCATGTATTTGGTAGGGCCCTATGTAGGCCATGAATTTGGTAAGCCCCTACACTTAAAAACAAAAAACCCACACCTTCTCCTCTCTCCCCACCACTCCTTGCCATTCTCTGGAAATTCTCAGACAGGCTATCCCCTTGAGATCCACTACCAACTGAACTGCAGAACACATGGAAACTTTACTATAGCTACAGTGAAACAGTCACCCACCCGCAGGAGCAGGACTTGCCAAGTCAGAGAAATTCCCTTCCAGTAAGAACATGCTTCAAGTTGGACCCCTTTCATGCTGGGAGATCACAATGATCTTAAACTATGTACCCAAACCTCATTAGCTACTAGTGAAATGCCTTAATGAAGAACCTTAAAGGTGGAAAACAGCAACTATTGAAAATTGTTCAGTAAAGCTATACAACCATTTAAGGGCAGGAAGAAAAATATTGTCTTCAGTTCAAACACAGGGGTAACTAAGAGGTAAAATATAGAAATCAGAAAAGTAGGACTGGAAGGGACCTCAATAAGTCAGCTAGTCAATTCCCATGCCTTGAGGCAGGACTAAGTAGACTAACCTGCTCTTCAAAATCTCCAATGACTCAGAGTCCATAAGCTCCACAGATAATTTGTTCCAGTGCTTTACTACCCTTACAATTAGGAAGGTTTTTCCTAATGTCTAACCTAAAACTCCCTTACTGCAATTTAACCCATTACTTTCTTGCCCTGTCCTCAGTGGTTAAGGAGAACGATTTATCACCTTCCTCTTTATAACAACCTCTTAAGTACTTGAAAACTCATCACATTACACACACAGTCTTTTCTTCTCCTGACTCAACAAACTCAGATTTTTTTTTTCTTTCAAATCTTTCCTTGTAGGTCATTTTTCATGTGTTTAGGAAATGCTGAACAGCTAGTGTGACTTTTTTCTGTATTGTAATTTAAACACATTACCAAAACAATTGAAACTGGGGTGATTATATTGCATTATTTTGACAAAAAATATGCAGAATTTAATTTTTTGGTGCAGAATCCCCCCAAGAGTAAAAGGTCCATAGATTAGCAGCCACAGATGCAATTATCTGCTGAAAAGGTCCCAAGATACTAAATGAAAAAAAACCTGTACAAACAATAGTCATTTCCCCCTTCAATATTTGTAGTTATTCAAATTCTGCTTATATAAGGAGAATTATTCATTATTATGACACAGTATATACGTCTTACCTGTTGAGTTTTTCTAAACTCTTCCAGGAGTTTTAAGGCCATATCATAATCTTTTAACAAATGATATGCAATAGCATATCCAATCCATGAAGCCCGTTGTGTTGGACGCAGCTGAAGTAGCTGATACCTTGTCTCCTTTAATAAAAAAAAAAAAAAAAAAAAAAGGAGAGTTCCTTCAATGAAGATGTTCTAAAATATCTCACTGAATCACAACTGTGATCACTACTAGTAGTATTTTAATCTTGAATATTACTGGAAGTCTTAAAAAGCAAGACCCAATTCTAACAAAGTAAATGATAAACAGTACTACATTTGAGTTATAGGAAAGTGGGATTTACACTAACTGTAGCATTCCTGACAAAGCCTAAAATCTATTTTAAAAATCAAGATAAAAGTTTCAAGAGCATTTAAGTGACTAAGTCTAATTGATTTTAATTATACTTAGGTGCCTAACTGCCTAAGTTGCGTCTGAAAGTAAGACAGGCTCTTAAGTCACATAGGCACTTTGGAACATTTTACCCTGCCTCTGCATGCTGAAGAAGAATTTGGATTTTTACAGTCAAGGAACAAAATAAAAGTTTCCCTTTGAGCAAAACAGACTCATGAGCATGGGAACTACCAGGTTCTCACGTTCATGTCTTAACCTCTCATTAATTTCCAAAAGAAATAAGGTTGCAGGGAGTCTGAAATCCTGCAGAATTATTCCTAGAAGTGTTTGAAGTCATCATCAGCAATAGTAGGTGGTGGCACAATAGCCATATTCGGGGAAGAAGAGGAGAAATAATAGTGTTGGTGAAACTTCCTCCTCTTCCTCACCTCATTCGGAGAGAGGCTCAATCTCTGGTGGGCAAGAGATTGATGGAGAAGGCAAAGATGTAGGTCTCCAGCTTTGCTGCATGACAAGCTTCCTCAATTATGTCGTGTATGTGGCCCAGGGATCCTAATATAGCCAATGTGGGGGAAACAGAATGTAGAGTTGCATCCATTATGGTCCATACCAGGGTTGTGTCCAGGTGTGGACTGCACACATTGAGGATATGTAGATGAAGTAGATTGCATGGGTTTCAAATAAGAGGGCACGATGGAGCCCCACACCTCATCTTCCTCCTTGTCACTGGGGAAGGGAGGCACCGTCCTCGGAGGAAAAAGGGAAGAATGTCATATACCAGTAGGTCTTTAGGATGTCTGGATTCCTGTGGTGAAGAGAGGAGCATCATCAGTACTGGAGCATGACTCAGTGCCAAAGGAGACATGCAGGAGTAATCAGCAAGTGAAGCTGAAAACTTGATGGGTGCCAATGATCTTGTCGGTCTGTAGCTCCCGAAGTCAGTCTGTCTCGGTCTCTAGAACCAAGAGTGCAGAGGGCTGTAGGTCTACCTGGTTAAGGTCCTTAAACAGATGTTTCGTGCTGGTATCAGAGGGCCCTGGAGCTATGTCCCCTGTCAGAGGATGTTGAGGTAACTGACCTCACCGGGGATGGGAGGGAGGAGAAGGAGGGTGGGCTGTGCCTCAGAATATGGGGAGGGAGCAGTTTCTTCTCATCAGAGTGAGAGAGGGACAACTTTCTTTTATGGGACTGCAGTAATCAGCAGATGACATGGCCAAGGGTGAAAGCTGCACCGGGGAAGAGTCCAGGCCTGGGTCTGATGCTGGATGCACTGATTTCTCCATGAGAAGTCACAACCAAATGTCATGGTCTTTTCTGGCCCTAGCAGTCAAGCCATGGCAGTGAATACTTTTGTGGGACATCTCCCTCTCCCAGACAGCAAATACACTGCAGTGGCTCTGCTGCAGATGCCGTCCCAGATCAAAGGCAGTAGAGAAGGAACTGGGGGGCAGTCGTACTGCATAGTGCTACATATACACCCGGCTCACAGCGCGAGATGAGGGAGGTGCACACATTCAGTCCGGTGGGCATTGCTGATTAAGATCTCCGATCTCAGGAGCAGAGGGTGCTGCTGCATGACAGTGGAGCACCCATAGGGACATCACTCAAAGAAGGAGGTGTCAATTTTTCTGAAATAAAATTAGAGAGTGTTTTCATTTTCATATCTCCCCATTTCTTCCTTTGGCCTTCTTACCACCTAGTTCCACTCTTTCCTCTGGCAATTTTTATAATGAGACGAAGTGAGATCCTGGTATTAAAGATCAATACCGAATAGTCTCTTCCATGCTCATGCTATATGCAGGTGAGGAGGAAACATAGCAGCATCTGCCTTTAACATACAGTGCTTCTTAATATATCTTGCAGCCAGCACGAGTGCTAATGAAGGTTTCAGAAGACATGGGATTAGCCCATGGAAAGTCAAGGACAGCATTAGTACTTACGTGAAAATGGGCTCTTCTGAACAGAGAAGCAAACAGCCCTAAATCCTTCCTCTGCCCAGGATGGATTCAAAGGCTAAGTGGCTACTGGCCATCTTAAAAAAAAAAGTATCCCAATAATCCTCAAATGCATTAAAAACAGGTGTAATGTGGAGGGTGAGAAGGTAGGCATCATCCATAAATTGAGGTAAGCAGTTCATGTTCTTAAAAGGCTTTGAAAATGTAAGGTGTGAAATGGGTGCACAGTATTAAGAAAAAACTACTATACACGAGTGAATTGGCGAACATTAGTTTAGAGTATGTTTGGCAATTCAGAAGCACAGATGGCTCTGTGGATCAGCTAATACAGAGTAATAGTAGCATGGCTGGCATCCTCTCAATACACCAAGTGCACCATTGCTGTCGTTCACTGCTCAGTCTTTCCTAGACAGCAGCTCAAATAACTTGCTACTTTTGAGTTAAGCTTACCAGATACAAAAACTAATAATTAGTAGTTTTAAAACATACAAATTTAAACAAAATACTTACTCTGTATCCTTCTAGATCTCGCATTTGGATCTGCAACAATGAAAGATCTCTTAGGATCTGTAGATTGTCTTTATCTAATTTGAGAGCATTTCGATAACATTTAATAGCTTCATCATATTTCTTATCAGAACGCTGCAAGAGTCCGTACACATGCCAACCTAATACAAGTTAAGGAAAGTGACAGGCATTCACATTTTTCTGAAGGTAATTATATTGTCTATGTATTATACTGACCAAGAAACTAGATTTCTCTCTCTGAGAATCTTCCATGCTATTAAGTATGATTACTTTTCTCAATCTTTATGCTATACATTTTCTTGTCCTCCTTTATTGCCAGCAGGCTTATTTAGTGTGCATTTACAACTATCATTGGAATGCTGAGGATGGGCAAGCCACTGTCCTGTACTTCTGAAGGAGGGCTACAGGTTAGGAGATTTTTTTCTCAACTCCAAGAAAACTGCAGTAAATTACATTGTAAGAGTCTAAGAGCCAAATAATCTAAAGTTAACAGTTTTACTAAAAATAAGCGATAATCATATCAAATCAAAATTTAATATAAAATAATATTTAACTAGTCTGGCAATTGCTGTGTTAAATAAGGGAGAGGTATAGTTCATTCAAAGAAGAAATCTTTCAGTATGCGTGCATCTCCAATTGACCAAGTTGGACTGTCAGTACCGTAATACCTCAGGTTTCTTCTAGCTTCGAAACATTGGTGATCTTGAGTGAGGACTTCCATTTTTCTCCTTTAAGTGCCCCTTCCTCTTTTACCCTGTGAAAGTCTTTGAACTCAAGGCATGATACTATGAAATAATCTAAAAAAAATCCAAATATTACATCTGGTGTGGTCACTTCAGTCATTAACTTCACAATCCTAGCAAATAAAGGAACCGACCTTGTCAAACTCTTTAGAACTCTCAAGTTGGCATTGCTCATTGATACAGCATCCTCTAGATTAGTAATTCTCAAATATTTTGGTCTACAACTCAAAAATTGCTCAAAGTTATCCCATGAACATCATATCCCACAATCCTTTGTGGGTTCCAAGTATTGTGGGATTGAAGTAGCAGTAACTTTATTTAACCGTTTTGTTGACTGCAAAAGGTGGCACAAATGGCTTGTGGAATAGGACAGACTACTGTCTTTGAAGAGGTGGGAGTTCTCTGAAAATTCTGGCTAATTTTCTTCGAGTGGGAAGCAACTGCTCCTCCCAAAAAAAAAAAAAAAAGTTAGCTCATCACACAAAACAAAAGAAAGACTGAAAATTTCTTAAAATGGTAGAATACAACTAAGTGTAAAAAAATAAATATCCTGTACAAAGCCAAGATAGAGCATTGAACAGATCTAAATAAATGCAGAAGCTGTACCAAGTTAGAGCTTGTCCACACAGAGACTTAGGCCCGGGCTACCCTGGGGCAGGGTTCGAACTAAGATATGCAACTGCAGCCAAGCTATTCGCGTAGCTGAAGTCGAAGTATCTTAGTTCGACTTACCTGGCCGTCTTCACTGCGGCGAGTCAACTGCAGCAGCTCCCCCATGGACTCCGCTTACGTCTTCTGCTGAGGTAGAGTATAGGCGTTGATTCGGGGATCGATTTATCGCGTCTAGATGAGATGCAATAAATCGATCCCCAATAGATCCATCACTACCCGCTGATCCAGTGGGTATTGAAGTCATAGCCTCAGTGTATGTCAAGCTAAAGTGTGAATGTATAACTCATTAAAAAGTAACCTGCAAGGCTACAAAAGTTCTATACTGTACATGAAAACGCACTACAGAACTTTTACTGCACATCACGCTAATGCACCGTACAGTCACATCTCAGCTTACCATGCACTACATCTGTGTGGACAAGCTCTAAAACAGAAGCTAGAGCTTTAAGAATACCAGCTATAGTAGTTAAAAAGATTTTGCTCACCATGAAGGAAGTTGTCTCCCAAGGTTTCATTCTTACATGCGTCCATCTAGTCAAATTCTAACCCGCATTACTTTATAGTATGATCTACTTTTGCTGTAGCATTGAAAAATTGACCAAATCCGGATTTCTTGTACTGTACAAGCAAATGACACTGATGATTTTATATGCACAACTTTCAATTTGCAGCAAACATTTAACAATGAAGTGCCCACAATAAAGTGTGAGAAGGCATCCAAATGTGGGAAAAACACTTTAAAAAACCCTTGTTTTTATTTTAGTCAAAGAATTTTGTTTTTAACAAAGAGTAGGACTGCTTTGCAGTGTCCTGCATCTACCTGAATCAGAATTTTTCCCATCAAATTCTCTCCCTTTTCATAATGCAGGTACCTTGCACACATGGCAAATTTTTACAGGAGAAAAATTTCCTACTACTTTTCTTTCACAATATAAAATAAGGTCTGTTTTAAAGAAATCAAGAGAATATGTACTAAAAGGCCACTTTATGGACTTCAGATTTTTTTTTTAATTGGACCTCTGATACATAAGAACTATTTGTGCAACATAAAGACAATCAGTATAAAAAAGGTCAAGTTATGCCATTAGAAAGGATACAGACATGACTCTTTACATCATTACGAAGTCCTTTACGAACGAATTCGTATGCTTCTTCTTTCTTCCCTAAACAGTTCAAGGTCAGTCCTTTCATAGCCAAGGTCTCTGCAGAAAACATTTTGTACTTGTGAATGTGAGAAATCAAGATGTACACCTACCATTTAGGGTGACTGTAACAGATTATACTCTGTACTCACAGCCTACGCACTATTATAATAATCTTTATAAAAAAGTATGCTTCTAAGGCATCATTTGAAAATTTATAATTTGCTGGTCAATGCTGTCCTGATAAAATATATGTACCAACACTGTATGTGAAGTTGTAAGATTCCAGTGTATGGTGTTCCAGTAGAACCTCAGTTATGAGCACTGCAGGAATGGATATGGTTCATAGCTCTGAAATGTTTGTAACGCTGAACAAAACATTATGATTGTTTTCAAAAGTGTACCTCCAGTTCCAAATGAGGTGTGTGGTTGACTGGTCAGTTCATCGCGCTGGTGTTAGTAACTCTTAAGGATCTACTGTATTAACATATGCCAACACAGGTTGGCAAACAAGTCTGTCCTAAACCAAGGAATGTGCTTTGCTCTGCTTAACTTGCATTTAAGCAGTAAATAGAGTCATTAAGCTAGAAGGAAAAACAAAGGAAGCTCAAATTGTTGAGAAGAATGCAGCAGGGAAATTTTTCCCCAAATATTGTGTGTCTCCTGGAACCAAGCTGGAAATATTTTTTCAAAGGGGGTAGATGACTAAAACCATAAAAAGGAGGGAGAAGGTCCCACACCACTTCCTCTCTCTCGCCATCAATTCACTGCATCTGAAGGGATAAAAGTAGCAACCGTTGGACTGGAGAAAGGGCCCTGACCTAAAGAGTTTGGTCAGCAAGACTGCTGGAAGCATATGGTAAGAACTTAGCTTTGAATTTAACATATAGTTTGTTAAGTCAGGTGTCAGTAGCATTTTATCTTGTAACCATTATGATTCTTATGCTTCATTACTTATACTCACTTAAAATCCTCTCTTTAGAGATTTTAAGTGAGTATAGTGCAGTGGAAGTAATCAAACGTATTTCAAGCTCCTTCTGCCAATGCTTGCTGTTGGGATTTTCCGTACCCTTTGTTAGAGTTCTCCTGTCTGTCTCTTTGCTGTGGAGCACTATTTTGGGGGGTTGCTGTTCTATTATTTTATTTAATCCAGTGTGTTTAAATTGAACTGTCTGGAAAACTCTATAGGGGAGGCAAACTGTATGCATATTATTTCTATTAAAGAAATAGACTGAATATAGCTTGTATACTGTTGCAAAATCCTACTTCAATGCCTCAAGTGGCACAGCAGTGACCCTGGCTTGTCTGACAGTGGAGTGTATCCTTCAGTAGGTTTAAAGATGCTATTAAGGTGTCAGACTACCAACCCAAGAGAGGACAGCTGTCCTCCTTTTTAAGGTTGGGTGCTAGCTAAGTTGTCAGTGGTGCATTTACCTCCTCAGCATAGCCAGGGGGTGGATGAAGAATGGCTAAAACAACACGAATAAATGGGCCCTAACTTCTTGTGTGCCCCTCGATCCGTTCTACGTTGATAGTGGGAGTTCAGTCAACGAGAGGCTGCTAAGAATCTCAGGGGCCAGAAAAAAGGACTGCCCTCTCAGGGTGCACCTATAACTGCAGGACACTCATGAGAGTCTGTCCTACACAAAGGAATGTGCACTCTACTTAATTTGCATTTAAATCAACCATCTAATGGAGGAGAAGGCAAGGACAGCCTGCGACATCCTTGGTCTCTGCAAATCACGATGAAGAAAGGAGATGGAAGTGAAGTGGATACACAAAAGTGCTGGGAAAAGGAAAAGGCGTGAGAACCGTTGGAGGAATCTGCTTCATCATCAATAAGGAATGGTGTTCAAAACTCAGCTCCTGCAAATTCAAGTCATCATGCATCTGACTGCTATACCTCCAGCTGAACAAGAAAAGCACCCTCAAGATTATTCAGATCTATGCTCCCACAAGCACAAACAAAGATGATGATGTGGAAGAATTCTATCAGGAGCTCGAGGAAACCCTTGCTCAAAAATCCACTTACACTATCGTGATGGCAGATTTCAATGCCAAGAGGAAATGAAGGTGAAAAGTTCATTGGAAGATATGTCATCAGCGAATGAAATCCACAAGGAGAGTGGCTGGCAACTCTGGCGGAGACTACAAAAATGTTCATTGGTAACACCTGGTTTAAGAAGGCGGCCAAGAGGAGGTGGACATGGATTGCACCCAATGTGAAGAAGAACGAGATTGACTACATTCTGATCAATAAGCAGCGCATTGTACAAGACATCTTAGTAGTACCATCATTTAACACCGGTAGTGACTATCGCTTGCTCAGAGAACAGCTCAACTTCAATGAAAAGCTGGAGAAGAAAGTGCTACAGATGGCAAATCAGAGAAAGTGACCAAAAATATTTGATGAGGCAATCTTGAAAGCCAACATTTCCAAGGAAGACTGGAGTCTTCTAGATAACTACGATAAGGATTATAAAAACATTACTGATAAGTTGAGGCAATGTGTGACATTAGCTGAGAAAGAAAGGCTGAAAAGAGCAAAGGGAAGAATCTCGGGGGAAACACAGAACTTGTTTGAGAAGCGGAGGAATAGGAAGTGAAATGATAGTGACAAACTTGAGTACTCCCTCCTCTGCAAGTTGATAAGACAATGACTAAAGGAGGACTTCAAGAAGTACCAAAATGAAAGGCTCTCAGAGACAGCTGAAGATCACAGAAGCCTCAAAAAATGCAAAATGGAATTGACACTCTACAGGTCAACAATAATGGCGCTGAAGAACAGTGATGGAAAACCAGTAATTGACAGAACAGGGATGGAAGTGGTGTGCAAAGATTTCTACACCAAACTGTTTGTATCTCAGATAAAATGTTCCAACAGATCAACGATCATGTACTCCAGTCCTTGTCAGTGAAGTTAGACATGCAGTTCATCAAATGAAGGAAGGAAAAACCACAGGTGGACTGACAAATTGAATTAAGAGCTGGAGGTCAAGATCTCTGGGAAACCCTTGCTCAGATGTTTAGCTGTTACTGGGAAATGCAGAAGATACCGTTTAGCTGGAAGGAGTCCAATACCATTCTGCTATTCAAGAAGGGCAACCATGAAGATGTAAAGAACTATCATCCAATACGTTGCTCTCACACATCTACAAGCTGTCCACCAAATAAACCGACTCTCACAGAGTCTGGACGAGCAGCATCAGAGAGCAGGCAGGCTTTCGAAGGAATTTCAGTACAACGGACCATATTTTCACTATAAACCAGCTACTGCAACGCTCGGGAATACAAATTCTCTTTATGTATTGCCTCCGTCAAAACTATGAAAAAGTGTTCGACAGTATGGAGATCAGTGAAGTGTTGAAAGCTCTTGCAGAACAGGGCATCAACACAAACTATTAAAGGACACAAATTCTGACTGCACTACAGATATAACTATTTTATACTACCCTTCGCATCCCAGTTAAGCAAGGTGTGAAACCATGTCTTCTTTTTTCACCGAAACTCTTTGCAGCCTGCCTTGAAATGGTAATGAGGTGGATGAATCGGAAAGGTGGAATCAACATCAATGGAGAGCAGTTAAACCATCTCACATTCACAGACAATATTGTGTTGATTGCCGAAAATACTATCAAACTACAGGAAATGCTGTGAGAACTCAACACAAAAAGCAGCCAAGTTGGACTGAAAATTAACTGCTCCAAAACCAAATTTATGCGGTCTGGTACCTTGCTGAAAGTCCAAACAATCAAAGGAGAACAAATAGAAGTTGAGCAATATCTCTATTTGGGCTAAGAAATTAACATGCACCACCATCAGGAAGGGGAACTCTCACGAAGAAAGCAAGCAGGTTGGTGTGCATTGAATTCTATCACATACCTCTTCCGAGGGGGGCGGGACCCCAAACCAACACATGCCAGCCTCTTCAACTCAACAGGACTCCCAGCAATGTTGTACGGCAACAAAACATGGGCGCTGACAAAGACAGAGAAGCAGCAACTGTGTCACAGAGAGGGCGATGGAAAGAAGAATTCTGGGCATTTCAATCCATAACTGAGTCCCCAGTGAAGTGATCAGACAGCAGAGCGGTGTGGAAAATGCGATGGGCGGGCATATAGCGAGGCTCACTGACAATCGATGGACTGCAACTGTTGCTGAGTGGTACCCACAGGAACTGAAATGACTACTTGGCTGACCTCCAAAGAGATGGGAAGAATTTATTGTATAAAGACATGGCTGCACATGGAGAAGGAAGGCCAGGATATGAGAAGAATGGAAGATGTGTTGTGACGGGCGCAATCTATATGAAGGCTGAAGGATCAAGGTGATCAAGGATATAGTCTGTATTATCCAGGAGAGGGCTGGGCAGTACAGTACATAGATTTCCCCCCCAGAAATGTACAACTAGGGGGTATGCTGGTATCACCCTGCAGTATAACCAAAGCTGAGGGGGAGCTCCTTCAGTATGGCATTGTGAGGCATCTGAGCCTGCAGGGCAAGGGTGACATAGCTGCTCATTACTCTGGATTGTCACAGGTGACAAGTGATAAAGATGCAAGATGCTTTGAATTTAATTCAGTAACAAGTTCATCAGTGCATTGAGACTAGCTTAGATCAGGGCAAAGGCTTAACAGTGCTCAGCACCGCATTACCGAAGTGATTTGATTCCTGGCCTCATTTTAGATAGCCAATATCAATGCTCACTAAGATACACTTTGTATTTTCTATTTGTCCTTCTGTAAGCAAACATCTGACTTGCTTTCATGCAGTTAAGATTAAGTGACCTGAAGTAATTTTTACAAGTAATATATTTATGCTCTAGATAATTAGGGCAAGAAGAAAGGTCCTATGATTAAAGGATGAGATCAGAAGCTGGAAGCAGGGTGGATTTGATTTAAATCAAATTGATTTAATCACTAGTCAAGAAGACTATTCAATCATGATTTCTACATAAAAGTGCATTCTTGTTGGTTGTTATAACCTTAATACATATTCTTCACACCTCAGAGATAGATGTACCATTCATAAGCCAAATTTTTTTTTAAAAACAAAACAAAAATTAAGATCAACTATGTCAGCCAGGTCAACATGAGAAACTTAAAATACTAGCTTCTGCAGCTAACTCAGTCAACTTCACCTTCGTTTTCCTGTTTGTTCATAATCTGGAAAAGAAAAACAAGCTTTTCTGCTTTTTCAGGTCCCAAATGATTTCTCACTTTGGAATGAATTAGTCCAAAGGAAGAAAATAGTCTTTCTACACCAGCAGAAGAAGTTAATACTGTTAAAAGTGAGATCATCACTTTAACAGTCTCTGAATCCAAGTGCTTAAGTGATTTCCACCAGTTCACTGGTGTGACTCTCTTTAAAACATAGTCAGAAAACAAATTGCTTAAATGGTTCTTATTCCCAAACTGGATCTCTTTTATGGCCTGCTGCCATTATAGGTTTTCCCTTCTAGTGAGTGACCGGTACGGTAGATCTCAAATCAATAAAAGCTACACTCAAAGACCTCAAGCCTTCTAGAATATGCTGCTCAAACAGTTTCATTTTTGTTTCTACTGCCTGTTCCTCCCTTCTCACATTTATGTCCAGACTTCTTCTCCTTCTCCAGATCTACTCCACCCCCAACAATCTTCTTATTCGTTGAACTTTCTGAAACTGCATTTTTAGAGAGGTAAGGAATTGACTTTGTACACAAATTTGCAGAGGGACAATAAGGTTGAGGTCTGTTATTTCTCACCTCTATATATTTATTTATTTAAACATGCTTGTTAATAGCAAAAATGCATCTCTGGAGACAAATCCACAGTTTGAGCACTGCAAAACTGTGCATCTCTGATGGTATCTTCTAGACTGAGCACCGAGTCCCACTGGGTAGATAGAAAGTTTAATCTAAATAATCTATACAGAAGCCACTGGAACCCCCTGAAATTGGGTCCCTAATCCATGAACTATTGGAACTCATTTACAAAACTTTTCTTAAACATTACATGAATATATTGTCTCATACTATAGAATTAGAATTTATAATCCCTATTCCATGAGGCGATATCTTTGAGCTATAATGTATCTTATTAAAACTACCTTTAGATAACATACTTTTGAGGAAAAACCCTATCAAAAAACTGATTGATTAAAAAAAAAAAATCAGTGATTTTTATCCACCCTGGCTTTATGACTGACAGTTGTACTGCTCTAGGATAGTGGTTTTCAACCTTTTTTCGTTTGTAGACAGCTTAAAAAAAAAAAAAATCAAATGGAGGTGCAGACCCTTTTGGAAATCAGTCTGTGGACCTCCAGAGGTCCACAGACTGGGGGAAAAATGTACATGGCAGAGGGGCATTGCTGGCACATGATGGCATATATCACACTGGTAGATGTGCAGGTGAACAAGCTGTACATTGGCCAAACTGAACAGTCTCTACGTAAAAGAATAAAGGGACACAAAGCAGACATCAAGAATTATAACATTCAAAAACCAGTTGGAAAACACTTCAATCTCTTTGATCACAGACTTAAAAAGTGGCAATTCTTCACAAAAAAACCTTCAAAAAACAGACTCCAATGAGAGACTGCTGAATTGGAAATAATTTGCAAACTGGACACAATTAACTTAGGCTTGAATAAAAACTGGGAGTGGATGTGTCATTACACAAAGTAAAACTATTTCCCTATGTTTATTCCTCCCCCTCCCCCCCGCACTGTTCCTCACATGTTCTTGTCAACTGCTAGAAATGGCCCACCTTGATCATCACTAAAAAAGGCCCCCCCACTCCGCTCTCCTGCTGCTAATAGCTCACCTTACCTGATCACTCATTACCACACACACTAACACCCATTATTTCATGTTCTCTGTGTATATAAAATCTCCCCACTGTATTTTCCACTGCATGCATCCGATGAAGTGAGCTGTAGCTCACGAAAGCTTATGCTCAAATAAAATGTGTTAGTCTCTAAGGTGCCACAAGTACTCCTTTTCTTTTTATTGTTAAACCTTGCAGTTTTAAGTGTTGCAAATACTCTAGAATGAATGGCAGCGACAATCGCATAGATGAAACAGGTTTCAGAGTAGCAGCCGTGTTAGTCTGTATTCGCAAAAAGAAAAGATGAAACACTCTTCTGAGAAGATGTGATAGAGAATCATTTCCATTTTGCCAGTTAAGTGGCCCTGGAAGAGGGCTTTCTGCTTCCTAATAGAAGCTCACAGACCAGCTCCAAGTAGGCTAGTTCTGCAAGGTTTAGCCATGGAGCTTCTGGGCCATCAGGTAGAGGGATCCAAGGTTCAGGTGGAGCAGACAATGACTATGGTCCTCAGAGATCAGGTCTGGATGAAGAGGCAGTGGGACTGGTGACACTACTCAGAGGGCCAGCAGAGCGGCAAACCAACGCTATTGGGGCCAAGCCAGAGCTAACAGAATGACCCACGCTCAGTCCACTTTAATCTTCAGCAGGACCTGTGCACAAGTGGAATAGGAGGGTGACCCATCCATGGAAGAACAAAAGCATCCAAGTGTGACCCAAGGCTGTGACCCAGAGAGCAGAACTGCTGATACTTCCTCTTGTGTCTTGTCACAAACTGATCTGGGGAGTCCCTGACTACTGGAAAACAAGGTTCAGGACATCTAGGTGAAGGGACCATTCATGCCGATTGGAGAAGGATCTGCTGAGGTTATTTGCTAACTCCTTTGTGCTCCTGGTAGGTAGGAGGCCTCTAGGTGAATCAAGTGGGCAAAGCACAGATCCCACAACTGAACTGCCTCCCAACACAGGCTCTTCCCTGCTCTATACCATGATATAGAGCAGGGATAGAGAACATGGCTGTCGTATTGTCTGTTAGAACAGACACATTTGTGCCTGTAACATGAGGCTGAAATGCCTGACAAGCCAAGCAGATTGTCCTGAGCTCCTTGACATTGATGTGTAGAGACAGTTCTTCTGGTTACCAAAGACCTTGAGTTCTGAGAGGACCCAAGTGAGTTCCCCAGCCTAGTGCCGATGCATCTCAGACTGGGGACAGCAATGGGCAGGACTGCAAGAAAAGGATGCCCCCACAAACCACCATTGGGTCCCGCCACAAATTTGAGCGAGGCAAGAACCGGGGAAAAGAATCATAAGGACCATGTCCACATAGTGGCAGTTTGGTGACTCCAGTGACGCCTGGAGCGTCTGAAGTGTAGTCTCGCATATTGCACCACATAAGAACATGCAGCCATATGACCCAAGAGTCTCAGGCAACTCAAGCTGTTGTCAGGTGATCCTTGAAGTGGGCTATGAGCACCACGATTGCTTGAGTGTGCCCTTCTGGGAGAAAGGCTCTAGCTTGGACAGAGTTGAGCACCACCCCAATAAATTCTGTCCTATGTACCAGGGTAAAGGGTGAATTTCTGCGTATTTATAAGCAAACCAACGTCCCGGAAGGTCGACTGGATGAGGTGTATACTGGACTCCATTTGAGCCCTGGTCTATCCTCTGACCAGCTCCTTGCCTCCTCAAGAAGGCCGCTACAACTGCCATGCACTTTGTAAACACTCATGGGGCAGCCGACAGTCCGAAGGGCAGAACCATGAACTGGTAAACGCATGTGTTCCAAGACAAATCTGAGGAACTGTCTGTGTCCCTGAAAAAAATCAAGATGTGAGAACAGGTGTCAAATTGCAGGCAGCATACCTGGCCCCTGGACCCAGGGAGGGGATGATGGAAGCCAAGGAGACCATGCAGAACTTCAGCTTCTTGAGGTAACTTATGTTGGCACAGTTCAAGGATAGGTCTGAGATCTTGCTTGGCTTTTGGGATTAGGAAATAATGAGAACAGAATTCCGTACCCCTTAGATTCTGTGGAACCTTTTCCACAGCTCACACCTGTAGGAGCAACTATACCTCCTGGGCCAGAAGTTGCTTGTCAGAGCGGTCCCTGAAGAGGGACCGGGAGGAGGAAAGAGAGAATTTAATTGGACTGTCTCTCTCATTTCCACCATGCTCGGAACCCAGGAGTCCACAGTAATATGGGACCATGACCAGAGGAAGTGGTCTGCAAAACCAAGGGTAAGCTGGATCTGAGGTTTCTAAAGTGGGTATGGCATCCTTGAGCACCCCATCAAAATGCCTGCTTAGAGTCTCCTGAATGCGTGGGAGGGGCAGGCGTTGATGTTTAGGATGACACAGGTGAAGGTCTACACCTGAAGCCCTTGCTCCTCTTCCTCTGATCCTCCAGCTTGGCAGGACGAAAGAAGAACCAAGAGGATTACTGACGCCTATAATGCTTTCTTGAAGTTACTCAAGTGTATAAGCCCAGGACTTCAGAGTAGCCTGGAATCCTTGAGGCCATGGAACTAGGAGTCTGTCTACTCTGAGAAGAGCTAAGTGCCCTCAAAGGATGATCCTGGAAGCTCTCCTAAACCTCATGTGGGAGGCCCAAGGATCAGAGCCAAGAACTCCTATGCATTACCACTGCATAGGCTAGGGGTGGCCAACCTGTGGCTCTGGAGCCGCACGTGGCTCTTCAGAAGTTAATATGTGGCTCCTTGCATAGATGCTGACTCCAAGACTGGAGCTACAGGTGCCAACTTGCCCCAGGTCCTGCCCCCACTCCAACCCCAAGGTCCCCACCCCTTCCCGCCTCCTTCCCTGATCCTTCTGCACCCTTGCTCCTCCCTCATCCACCCCAGAGCCTCCTGTACACTGAAAAACAGCTGATCACAGCAGGCATGGGGAAGAAGGGGGAGGCACTGATCGGCAGGCTTGCCAGTGGGCAGGAGGTGCTGGGGATGCTGATGGGGGCTGCTGATGTATTACTGGGGCTCTTTGGCAATGTACATTGGTAAATTCTGGCTCCTTCTCAGGCTCAGGTTGGCCACTCCTGGCATAGGCCATGGACAAAGCAGCCAAATCCACAGCATCTAGGATCGCATGCAGGGAAGTCCTTGCTACCAACTCTCCCTTCTCAACCAAAGAGAACTCCCTTCTGGCCTCTTTGGGCAATGAATCTTTAAGGTTTAACACAGAGTCCCATGTGTTAAAGTCCAGTCTCCTCAGGAACGCTTGTTGGTTAATGATCCTGAGCTGCAAACCCCCAGTCGAGTAGACCTTGCTCCCAAATAGGTCTACTTTGTGTCCTTTGCTTTGGGGGTCACCACCTATAGCCCCTGCTGCTCTCACTCATTGGCAGCAGAGACCACCAAGGATCCCAAGGAGCGGAGAAATGGATATACAAAAATTCATCTCTCTGAGCCGGGACAAAAATACTTCTTCTCAGCCTTCTTGGCCATGGGAGGTAGGGATGTCGGGGTCTGTCACAGGGCCTTTATTGGGTCCACGATGGCCTTGTTGAGAGGAAGGGCCATCCTTGACAGGCCCGCCACAGTCAAAATGTCCACCAGAGAGTGAGAGGACTCCTTAACGCTGGTGGCATGGCGAGTTGAGGCTGTGGTGGAAGGGCTAGGGGCTAGCCTCCCCGGCCACAAGCTTAAAGGCTGGGCAGGACCGTCCTGTGGGCCAGATGTGGCCTATGGGCCGTAGTTTGCCTACCCCTGCTTTAGATGATACCGAGGGCCTCAGTACCAAGCTGCAAACGATAGCCAGTCTCTTCTGCACCCTGGCACAGACACCGCCGACTGCTGTACTACTAGTGACACTGGCACTAACAGCGAGAGTAGGTCTCTAGCCTCAGCAAAAGCCCCCAGCCTGGATGGCACCGCCAAAGTGCCTGTACTGTGCTGCCCCTCTGGTGCAGACGGATGGTCCAGCGGTGGGCTCAACAGCACCTGCAAAGTTAACTGTGCCAACTGAGCTGCTGGAGCCCCCGAGTGGCCTGATGTGGGTTGCACTTTGCTCTAGTCTCCATGCCTGGCCATCTTCAGGGGTGGGGAATAGTCTCATTTGGCAGGCATCGTCTTTGTTTTTTCCTTGGCACTGGAGATGGTAAACAGTGCCAAGATTCCTGGACAGTGGCAGGCATGCTCCTCACTGACACAGAGTTGCTCAATGTAGAGTCTGAATCGCACAGCTCCGAGGGAGGTCTGAGCGCTACTTCCATCAAGATGGACTTCAGCCTAGTGTCCTGGTCCTTTTTAGTACGGGGTTTAAAGTCCCTGTAAATCTTGCAGTGCTTCCAAACGCGAGTTTCCACCAAGCAATTAAGGTAAATGGACTGTGGGTCACTCAGAGGTATAGCCTTTCTGCAGGGGCATATGGCTTGAAGCCCAGCAACTGAGGCACGCCTTGGTACCAGAGTGGAGGAAACGCTGCTGATAATGGAGGAAACTAACTCTAAAAGAAACTTAACCAACTACGAACAAGAATTATGTACAGAAATACAGAGAAAAAGTCCACAGAAGATGACTTGCAAGAGCCAGGATAAACTATTTCCAGTGACTGTCATGGGCAGTAAGAAGGAACTGAGGCAGCATGGGGTCAGCGGTGCCCTTTTTACTGGCACTACGGGACATGCAGCCCCAGAGCCAACCCATCAGATCCCACTGGGGGAAAATTTTCCAGTAACTATGCTCGGGGCACACATACACACCTACATGGGAATGGACGTGTGCAAGTACTCAAAGAACCACCACCATTCTGTGCTAACAATAACTTTTTGCTCAACATAGTCTGCAACTTCCAGGAGTCCAGGCACCATAGGTTGAAAATCACTGTTCTAGGACAATAAAAATCAATCAATAAAAAGAAGAAACCTGAGAACCAGTAAGAAGAGACCTCTAGGGCGGCAACAATGGACAGGAAATAAAATTTATAGTGTGAGAACTATAAAAAACAAGTGTGATTTTGTGCTGCAAATACAAATGCATCATGCCATGGAGCTGGGAAGAAAACAGATCTCTATAAAAATTTGCTATGACAGCGACAGGAATAATGCAATTAGACCTGCACATCATGTTACATGGAAAATGCTGTCATACTAGAGGGAATTCAGAGAACAAAATTTATCAGTAGGAGGAGCCAAGATGATGGAAAATTAAAAATATACATATTTATGCAAAAATAACTGGGACACAGATACAACAGCAGGCTGTAAATACTTAAAAGAAATTTATTTATCTGGGTAGGTTTAACAGTACTAATAGCCTAAAACTAAGAAAAGGATTACTTACATTTAATTTTAGGGGGGTCATGGGGAGGAGGGGGAAGAGAAGAAAAGAACAGTGATCTTTCTCAAGGCAAACAGCAGAAGTTCCATCATGTAGCACACCTACAATTACAGAATTTTCCTACTATGTGGAATTATTGAGCTATGACAGGCACGGAACAGAGGAACCCACACATCTCCACCTCTTGTTTCTAAGATACATGCCAAAATATGGACTTTTAGGTTCTGCCTTCCATGTCATAATTCATGGTATCAGTAATACAATGCTTAATTAAGGAATACAACTAAATACAAGCAATGATGTTGTTATAACTTACAGCAGGGGAAAAATAAGAATAAGTCTTTCAAGCCATGCAATTACCTCCATGTTCAGCAAACTTCGGGTTGGAGAGGATCATCTTGCAAAACTTGAGTCCATTTTTGTATTGTTTTTGTTCGTAACATTTCTAGAAAAAAAAATGAGGCTCAGATTATACTACCGAAAGTGCTTTTAAAACAAAGTAGTTTGTCAAAATAGAGGAATACAAAATAATTCACCAGATCCTTCAGTGACAAAACAGTGAACAGACCACTAATGCAAATTCTGTTGAATTCCGCTCTCTTGACACTTTGTATGTTGTTTCTCTTAGATATTCAGGGAAGTGCCTGCATGTGTGTTTGGATATTGTGTATCATTATGGGTGCTGCCAGAATACAAAATAGGTTTTTGGAAAGTAATATGATAGAGTATAGCTGTAGTATTCCTGGGGTACAGTAAAAGCAAGTAGGAGTGCAGATGGATTTTAATGTGGAAGAGAGTTTATAGATTCCCAATTATTCACTGACAAAACACAGCATTAACACAGAGTTAATGCTACCTAGCAGTATCTTGTGACCATCTAGAACACTTAATCAAAACACAAACTTCAAAAGCCAGGAAACAGAGTTCAAATATAGCTGGTGATGCAACCTTAACTCTGCCCCCTTGGAGCTGGCAATAACTACTGAGAATTACTGCAACTGTATCCAGTGCGTTAGGTGGAGTTATGCCGAATGATAGAGGCAATAGTTAATCACAGGTCTTCTAAACAGCACTATGATATGAGGGGATATGGAGGGACCATGCTTCTCTGGAGAGCACTGAGCTTTTCTCCTGAATCCCAGGTGAGAGAGATCAAAGGGAAAAGCTGCATGTGTAGCTTGAGAGAGCCAATATGTCTGTTTCAATGCTATGATGTTTGTTGTGCCAGGAGAGGGCCTACAGGGGTTTTCTTGCCATGGGGATTCTAGACAGATGGGTTGGAGGAGTGTTGTCTGCTTAACAATGGGCAAGTGAAAGTATAATGCTATGTGGCATCATGCGCAAAAGGACAAAGAGGCTGTAAAATTTAGTAGCTATGGTATTCATTCTGTGGAGTAGACTAATTATTTTAGCATAGGACAGGTGTAAGCAGAGGCAGAGTGCAAGTATGGGTGTACTGGAGCAACACTCAGAGTGGGAAGAGTCACGACTGTATGGGCATGTACCTTCATTTTATTTCCTGGGAAGCTGCACATGGACCCAGGGGGAGGAAAAAAGTTCTCTTTGCAGGGATGTTGGGATCAGGGACTATTACTGAGTGGGCTAGTTATTGCCTGAAAACTTCCACTGTTGCATATCCTGGAAATGCATCCCATTGGTCACCTCAGGGTGACCAAGATAGTAGAAAAATACCGCTACATTTTGAGAATATTTCAGTGGGAGTGTGCAGGGGGGAAACAAAGCAGGAAGAGAACCAGGCATTTTAAACATACATCCTGTTCCTGATTTCAGTTCCACTGATTTTACCTATTATCTCTCAAAAGCCTGGCGTATCAGAAAACAAGAATTCCACTCTCCAGTTCATATTGATTAACACGATTAAAGTCCAAGTCAAGGTTTCCACCATTCAGGATCTGATTAAAGACTGGTCTATCAAAAACCAGTGGGACAAAACAGTATGGCATCCAGCTGTTAACATCCATATTCAGTGGAGCATGAACTAATTGGGGGGGGGGGAAGGCGGGGTTCTCCAGGAGTAAAAGTCCTCCTCCCTTAAAATTGGATTGAATATAGCGTGTCCCTCTTGTACAAGATTCTGAACAGCGGGTGAATAAAACCAGTTCTGATTTAAGTCACCCTGATACACCCAAGACTTTGTATGTCGAAGGACAGATTTGTTTACTTCACAGTAACATCTGCCAAATTTTAATCTGCGGATTTGTTTCATGTCATAGATAGTCAAGTCTATTTCTACTTGGTGAATGATTCGAGTATTCTCTGTTTGGAGGAAATTGTGATTTAGTGACAAAGAAGTACAGATTTGAATCTAACTGTCTCCGTTTGTAAAGGCAGGGCAACATCTTAGGAGGCGGAAACAAATGCTTTACTTTGTGCTGCAACCTGGGCCACGACTGATGGTAAGTGGAGATGGGCCCACTGCTAATGGGGATTGTCAGTGCTTCCCTTAAAGAAGGCAGGCTACCAGCTTCAATTAAAGAAACATTGATACAGTGTATCCTCAAGAATTTATCATCCCATGTCTATATATCCCTGTGGAGCTAGAGGTTAATTATGGTTAAGATCATTCTCAATATCTAGATGCCTCCAATTTCTTTCATTCACCATAGACCTACATTGGTACAAATGTTACTCCTGGTGGAATTCTGTATTATTCATTGGGAGCAACTGGAATCTAAAAACAAAAAAATCATCTCACATTTGATCTTGTCATGAAATCTGTCTTGCACATTGAGCAAATGAAATTCACAAATGCACTCAATCACAGACAATTTCAAAATCTAATTGAAGAACTGAATGAAGACGACTCCCCCTGCCTATTTGCCATTTCACCGTACAGTTTGATGGCTCGAGAGGTAAAAGTTATTCCACATTTTTTCAAGCTCTTTGAACCAGTAAAAGTGTTTATGAAGGAGAAGCACAGAATACACTCTGAGCTTACTGATTCTTAGTGGGTTCTAGATTTGGCATTTCTTACAGACATATTGCTGCATTTGGATAAACTAAGAATGGATTTACAAGAAAAATTCTGGTTGCTGTCTGATCTACTGCAAAGTGTATTTGCGTTCATGAACAAACTGCAGTGGTTTCACAGAAATACCTGAGGGAGAGCTGACACTTTCCCCTCAATGTCACAACTTCAAGCCAGATCAAAAGAAGATGTAGCAGAACCCCTAAAATGGAGCACAACTAGATATGTGAGCATGATTAAAGATCTTAACAGTTTTGAGGAAAGATTCCAAGATTTGCAGTGGAAAAGACCTCCATTCAGATTTCTGATTGACCCTTTTAGTGTTGAATCTGACTGAACCCCCTTTAGTCACTGACTAAGCAACTTCCCAGGTGGAAATAGAATTTTTGGAAGATGACAGATTAAAATCGGTTAAGGATCCCCCTTTGTCTTCTGACTTTCTGGAAATCTGTACCAAAAGGACAAATACCCCAACATCAGAGATGCAGCCCTAAAATTAATCTCGATGTTTGCCTCAACCTATCTTTGTGAGTCTGTTTTCTCGACACTCAAACATAGATTCATAGATACTAAGGTCAGAAGGGACCATTCTGATCATCCTGCACAGCGCAGGCCACAGAATCTCACCCACCCACTTCTATGAAAAACCTCACTTATGTCTGAGCTATTGAAGTCCTTAAATCATGGTTCAAAGACTTCAAGGAGCAGAGAAGCCTCCCTCAAGTCAACCATGCCCCATGCTACAGAGGAAGGCGAAAAACCTCCAGGGCCTCTCCAATCTGCCCTGGAGGAAAATTCCTTCCCGACCCCAAATATGGCAATCAGCTAAACCCTGAGCATATGGGAAGATTCACCAGCCAGATACTACAGAAAATGATGGCATATATCACATTGGTAGGTGTGTTAAGGGCTTCTTTTCCATGGGTCCGGATGATGAAGATGTCATCAATGTAGCGCAAGTAGAGTAGGGGCATTAGGGGACAAGAGCTGAGGAAGCGTTGTTCTAAGTCAGCCATAAAAATGTTGGCATACTATGGGGCCATGAGGGTACCCATAGCAGTGCCGCTGCTTTGAAGGTATACATTGTCCCCAAATGTGAAATAGTTATGGGTGAGGACAAAGTCAAAGTTCAGCCACCAGGTTTGCAGTGACATTATCGGGGATACTATTCCTGACGGCTTGTAGTCCATCTGTGTGTGGAACGTTGGTGTAGAGGGCTTCTACATCCATAGTGGCTAGGATGGTGTTTTCATGAAGATCACCAATGGATTGTAGTTTCCTCAGGAAGTCAGTGGTGTCTCGAAGATAGCTGGGAGTGCTGGTAGCGTAGGGCCTGAGGAGGGAGTCTACATAGCCAGACAATCCTGCTGTCAGGGCGCCAAGGCCTGAGATGATGTGGTGTCCAGGATTTCCAGTTTTATGGATCTTGGGTAGCAGAATACCCCAGTTTGGGGTTCCAGGGGTGTGTGTCTGTGCAGATTTGTTCTTGTGCTTTTTCAGGGAGTTTCTTGAGCAAATGCTGTAGTTTCTTCTGGTAACCCTCAGTGGGATCAGAGGGTAATGGCTTGTAGAAAGTGGTGTTGGAGAGCTGCCTAGCAGCCTCTTGTTCATATTCCGACCTATTCATGATGACGACAGCACCTCCTTTGTCAGCCTTTTGATTATGATGTCAAAGTAGTTTGCGGAGGTGGATGGCATTGTGTTCTGCACGGCTGAGGTTATGGGGCAAGTGATGCTGCTTTTCCACAATTTCAGCCCATGCATGTCAGCAGAAGCACTCTATGTAGAAGTCAAAGATGCACTGCAAGAACCACCTTTCTTGAACAACTGGAGTTTACCAGAAGTCAGTCAACCATTTCAGATAGTCTTCTGCTATGAACAAGCTGCAAAGCATATATGAAATTATACACATCTGGCTCAATATGATGATGTGACCAGATGAAACTTTCAATACGTTTAGATGCCAATTAATGGAAATAAAGTGAAATGATGAAAAATAAGTAGTTTTGCTACATTGTTTTGAAAGAGCGACAGACCACCGAATCTTACCAACTAGACACTCAGCTCAATTCTAATCCTGAAGCTACTCAAGAGGCTAACCTGATATCTGCATTGACCAGCCTGCACTTAATTAGTGAGCCCTTCTGTCCGAGCACTGACATCCTGTGTAAACAGTGACATGCCAGATGACTGTCAAAATTCCAGAAAAAAAAAAAGGCACCCAGACAAGTTCAGCTACCTTTAAGTTGGACAAATAAGTTTATATACTGTACCCTTGAGTTAAAGGGACATCACCAATAAAAATATTAGTGGGTAGTATTTAAGTCACCTGTAACTGAAAGATAACATGGTAATCTACTTTCAGTTTCCTTTGAGAATCCTGTAGCACTTTCTGTATAGTGAGTTTCTTGGAATGAGTGGGTCTTTCAAACAGTAACAGAGTATACAAACATTTTGAAAAGGAAAATGATACTAAGACACAAAAGCCAGTAGAGGGGCATATTATACTTTAGTCCACTTCTTCAACTGGCTAGATTCCAAGCTAGTGTCTCTATGGCCTATGTATTTAATTCTCATAGACCTCATGCTATTGCATAATACTGACAATTTGAAACAAAGCATAGTATGGCTAAGGCTAGAAGTGGAGAGTCTAAAACCAGAAAGCAGAGATTATTACCCAGAAATAGAAAAAAAGCCAGAGCCAATACAAACATATCGAAGTGGTAGGAAATAACCCTCAATTAGTTTCTAGTTAATGAAATTTCAGTGAAAGAGGAAACCTGTTCAAACCTGCAGAGACTTAGAAACAATTCTGTCAAAAACTTCCAAACCACTTTTTAACCACCATATCTTTTTTCTGGAAGCTTCTCCTGGCTGCAAGTGCTTAGAGGCCATTTAGCTGTGCTGAATGCTTATACTCTAGTCACAAATACATACTGTTCATAGACAATGCAGAAACATTAGCGTACTGACATGACAAATATTTAGAAGTTCCCACATGAAATGACAATTTACAAGTAGAACTTGCTTTACAGAGCACTTGTTTAGTAGTGTATGTTTCAGATGTGTGTCTATCAAACATTATAGAAAATGGTGATTAGACTTTAGGAGACAACATTTAGTAAAATATATACACTGTATACTGAATTCTACCTAACTAACTACATTGGCAGTGCTTGTTACGTTTGTTAAATGCTGGAATAACTTCAACTTTTAAAAACTGGATGACATTGTTTGAATTTGAAACTTCATCAGGTATTAAGAGTGGTATTCTGTATACACCAAGTCCACGAAAGTCACATCTTTATTACTTGCACAGATACTGCTTTTTTAAAAGCAAGGAAGCAGCATGAGAATAGTTCCACTTTTTTGCATGATACTTGTGAATGTGTGCAGTTTTACTCATCCATTGGGTAATGGAGTGTGGATAATGTGTGCGGAGTTATGCACATGTGCACTTCTTTGCAGGATAAGGATCTTAGATATTACATCAGAAAACCAGCAAGATATAAAAACAAGTAACATTTTTTCTACTCTAACTGCAAATTGACAGAAGACAAACTGTTTGTCAAACAATTGGTTGAAAACACAATTTTAAATTGAGAACCCGAAACTCATGGCTGTTTCACACTGCCAGCTGTAAGTGCTTGCAGTTGCACTATTATGAAATAGTGTTCCACGCCTGAATAAATGAGCTTGTATAAAATTCATTAAAAAAGGAAGATTTTTAAGCTTCACCCATTCTAACAGAAGTTAGATTTTTTTCAAGTTATTTATGCACTCTGATAACTCAAAGCAAGCATAAGATTAACACTGGTAATTTTAAGTGGTTAAAAGGCTGACTTATTTCTTAGTGTTCAAAATAGGGCTGACGCATTAAAAGTATAGTCACATAAAGAGCATGCACGCTATGCTTCCCATCTACCATCCTGCCCCAACACATTAGCAAGAATTATACTGCAAGTGAAATGGCCCTGCCAATGAGAGCAACATTTCCCAGTGTAGTTACGAATCAGAACAGCATGGTCATTGCCACAGTGCAGGGCAACAGCATCTGTATTCCCCCTCTATGGGATAGAAAGAGCACCCACTCAGGTTCCCTTACCCATCACCTCCCTTAGGTGGAGATATGTGTCTCTCTCCCTTCTGACCAGAGTATTTCCAGGCTAAATGTACTTTGGCTACATTATTCTTAGGAAAGACAGGCTGCCCAAGTAGGCCTGCTTACTTTCTCAGATGGTTAATTAAGTGTGACTGCCCCCAGTTATAAGGTGCCACATAGAATAAAATAGGCTTGCATGGGAAGTGCTTAAGGTAAATACTACACAGAAAACATTAAAAGTTTTAAAAAAAAAATCTACACACAGACTAATAAGCTGACGAGCGATCACCCCAAATGGGCTATGGCTGAAGCACATTCACATCTGTGAATTGTTACTGTCCTTGATCACCACAAGCCCCAAACTAACACCGCCATCTCAACTATTTGATTCATTCATCTTGCAAAATAGTAATCACACCAGTGTAGGATTACTATTGAACTTAAACAAAGTAATCCAATTTCTCCATGCCATCACTAACATTAAACCAAGTATCACATGCAAATTTATCATGTCAAAAAGTTATTCTACAAACATGCATTGCACGGTGCAGCTTTAAATACTAGCTGTTAATTCCTATTAACACATATAATATTTCTATAATACCGTGGTAACTTAATGACATGTTTTAGCAACTTCAGAGAAAATAATAGTCTATAATAATTTGTGCTTTTAGGCTGATAAAAGACTCATTTATTGGTAGGCAATACCTATAAGGCAGTTAAACAAGAATATTAAGCTAAAACATTTGATGAAACTTGAAGATGTGCTTCGTATATAACCAAGTAAAAATGAAAAAAAAAAATTCAAAGCCATTGACAAATTATTGTAATAAGTGACCATGCAGAGAGATTTATGTAGCCATTATGATTTCAGTTTAACTGGGCTGCAAAACAAATCCACTTTCTGATGCGTGATTCATTAGAGCATGAATTCCAAGTGAATGCAGTATATACTAAAAAAGAATTTTAAGAGATTACCCAGTGATTCTCACGAGTCAGCCAAATAACAGAATCCCAAAAGAAACAGTATTAACATTCTTATCTAAAAGAAGTCCTAAAATACACTTTTTTAAAAAAGCTACAATAAATACTGTTTTCTAAATAAGAAACATTAAAGGCCTATGTACCCTACTGGTGCAAACTAAATATTTCCTAGTACTTTCTACCTGGACCAATTAATTAATGTACAATATTTGTGTGCTTTAGAAATCACATCCCATAGTACACACTGCTGTTCTGTGTAGACAAGTCCTAATTAAGACTAAATTCTGAATTTAATTTACACACACTTTTAGAGTGCCTACCAGTATTGTGGGCACTAGATTAACACTAAAACTGAAAAAAATTAGAGCACATTAGTACTTAAGACACTGGATCACCGAGTGCACATTAGAGGCTGCAATTATGAGAGACAAGGTATCAATATCCTGATCAGAAAACTATTGAGTGCACAAAGTTGGGGGGGAGATCAGAGGGGCAACTAGTTACTCCTTGGGAAATTCTGCACCACGGCAAATGCCCAGAATTTATGTCCCCTGCCGATTTCTTTGCTTCCCCACAGAAAAATAACTTTGATGGGGAAGCAAGGGGAAGCCACAAGAGCGGTCATGCAACCCTCCCCAGCAGTATGTTTTGGGTGCTCAGGGCAGCTAGCTGAGAGGTAAATCACTGTGGGGCAGGAGGCAGGACTGGGGAAGACCCAGCTGGTGGCTCCTACCCTGCACTGGGCTCAGCTGCTAGTTCTGGCTGGCCTGGGGGAGGACAGTACTTCCTCTTCCCCTGCATCCAGGGCCAAGTCAAACCGACCCACCCCCATATTTTTCCCCCTACTGCAGGAAGCTCTACAAACTCCCCCACTCCTGGACTCATTGCTCTTCAGCTGCAGGAGGAGTGATCGCTGTACAAGAAGCTGCTCCCCCATCCACAGTGCATCCAGACCCACTCATACCCAGACCCTCACGCCAAGTGTCCCCCTCCCCCGCACTCAGAACCACCCCGATGAGCTGCACAGTAATATCCCACCTCTGTGCAGCCAACGGCCTGGGCTCCCCAATGCCATGCTGGAGCCTCCACATTTATTTGACAAATAACATTTGCAGAACTTTAAAATATTGTGTGCAGAATTTCAATTTTTTTGGAACAGAATGTATCTAATAAAACTAATAGTGGACTTTGGACAAAGTCACCACCTGACAAGTTTCAGCAATTTCTCAACATTTAAACAACTGCTTCTTTATACAATTCTACAGCATACAAAGTAATAGTTTTTCCCCTTAAGGCTTGTCTACATAGAAAAATTAATTGCTATAATTATATTGGTATAGTTCCAAGTGGACTATTATTTACAACAGTGGCCTTTTTAGGTTTAAATTAATTCCCTTTTGAAGCAAGTTAAACTAAACTGAAAAAAGGCCACTATTATTGCAAATTTTAGCATCCACATGGTAAGTTACACTGATAACTATACTGGTATAGCAATGCTGATAAAATTTCCCAAAGTAGACAAGCCCTTGTGCCTAGGTAACGCAGGAATTAGTTCAAGTAGTAACCATAGTTGAACCATTACATAGCTATGATTGTGATGCAGTATGTGAAAAGGAATCCTACCAAAAAATAATACTGTGAAATGAAACTTTAGGGGATTAAAAAAAAGAGAAAAGAGGAAGCAGTAACAAAACAGCAAAAAATAAATAACTAATCAATCACAGGTCAAGTGAAGAACCCAAAATTCTAACTGGTTAAATGTCAACTGACCAGCTATTATTTGAGTTCCATCAAATACTCTAGCAAGAATGCCCTGATGTAGGTACTGGCTTACTTTTTTTGATTGCATCATGATACCATTCTTTCAGAACCTCATTTCATTGTGTTTCACATTTTTCTCTGTTAAAATAATGCAGTTAAATAACTTTTTGTAATTATGCATAAGCAAGTATCTCGGGTTATGCTTACTGGAGACCATAATGTCTTGCTCTTTTTTGGTTTGTTACTGTACTAATAAATTAGTGCGTTAAAATAACCTGACAATTGACACTATTTGATCCATCAACTGACCAAATGCTTTTGGATACTCACATGTGCAATCCTAGACCCTGGTATTCTCAAGTACCCTATGAGCAGAGTTGCAGAAGAAATATGTATGCAGAAATAAAGGAAGTATGAAGACAAGGACACAATGTAGTATAGTTAAATGACAAGGTTCAAGGATGTTATTTGAGCCAAAGATATATCCTCCAGAAAATGGAACTCCAACTATACAATGTAGCAAGCTATTGCAGGTAATATACAAGATAGAGGTCAGGAGGGAATTTGAGAAGAAACATGTAGACCTAAACCAAAAAGCCCATATACCAAAAGCAGCAGCTTAGGATAAAATCCACACTTACTACTAGCACAAACAGAGCAATTAAGAATAATGACCAAGATACCCTGTAAGAATATTTTTTAACACCACATACACATTTTTTCTAGGCATATACTAAAATAAAGCCAATTAACAAAAGGTACAAAATATAAGCTATGCAGACATTAATACTTCAGGGAATTAGTTGGGAATAACTGCAAGGATAAAACAGAAAAACAAACACTGAGAAATTTTAAAACTTGATTTTTTTCCATCACTACATTAAGATCACGTGGATAAGAATTCAGGAAGTAATCAGTTATTAATCTCTATGTAGATCGTCAACTCACCTTTCACAAAGGGTAAACATTCATCCTCACTCAACTACCACATTATTTTTATCTGATTATCTATAATTAGACATTTGAAGATAAAATGGTGGTAATTTGCCTAAAATGCACTTGCCTAAAAATTCTATAAACTGATAATGTTAATTATACAAGATATATTGGGAAGTGACTGCTACTATGAACTTGTTTGCTCCTAGTAAGAATAATCACTTAACTGTTCTAATATTAGTCATTTATTTATAGCAAAGAGATCAAGGGGAGTGCTAGATTACTTAGTAAGATGCATACCATAACCATACAGTAAGCAGCAAATTGCTATTAAGCACTATTAAATTTTCAAATCTAAATGCTGCCCAAAGCCAACAAGAGAAAACAATCAAGACACACCTGCCAGTACACATCAACAGCACACATCTGAGCTTAGACACTTAGATTTGTGTTCTTCTTAAGCACTCTGGCCTTCCCTAAATTCAACTTATCCCTAAAAAAAAAAAAAATCCTCACTATTGTTAACACCAGTAGTAGCAAGACAGATGCTCTAGGAGCAAATAACGAACCAGTGGTTGCCAGTAGTTTTACCACCATGACATGTGGACCTCCTCTGAGCAGGTATAGATGACAGGGTAATTTATTAGTATTTATTAATGCTGTAATAAATTTGTTAGTCTCTAAGGTGCCACAAGTACTCCTTTTCTTTTTGCGAATACAGACTAACATGGCTGCTACTCTGAAAGGTAATTTAAAACTCCTGGAGCTTTGTTCACACTAGGGGTATGTCTATACAGCAGCTGGGAGGTGGGATTCCCAGTTCATGGAGACATATATGCTTGAGCAGAGCTAGCTTTTGTGCCTAAAAGTAAGTCTGGACACAGCAGTATGAGGCTCAGGCTAGCTGAGCAAGTAGAACCCTGCATATGCAGTCTGTACTCTGGTGGCTAGCCTGAACTGCAGCCTGTGCTGCCACAGCCACACAGCTATGTTTAGGAGCTAGCTCCAACAGAGTTTGCACATGCATGTCTACTAGGGTTGCCAATCCTCCTGGTTTCGCCAGGAGTCTCTCAAAATTGGGCTCTATCTCCCGGAGGCTAGTGAAGCCAAACAGGGAGATCTTAGGCCGCTAAAAGTCTGGCGATACAGCAGTGCTAAGACAGGCTCCCTGCCTGTGCTGGCCCCACACCACTCCCGGAAGTGGCCAGCACATCCCTGCGGCCCATTCGGGAGAAGAAGAGGGAAGGCAGGGGGTATGCACATGCTGCCCCCCCCATCTCAAGCACCAACTCTGCAGCTCCCATTGGTCAGGAACTGAGCCAATGGGAGCTGCAGGGGCAGCGCCTGCAGACACAGACAGTGCACAGAACCCCCTGGTCTCCTCCCTGCTCAAGGCCACAGGGACATGCCAGCTGCTTCCTGGAGTGGTGCAAGGGCAGGCAGGGAGCCTGCCTTAGCCCTGTTCTGCTGCTGACCAGGAGCCACCTGAGGTAAGAGCCTCCCAGCCAACTCCTCCTGCACCCCAACCTCCGGCACTCCAACCCCCTGCCCCAGCCCTGAGACCCCTCCCAGAGCCTGCACCCCAAACCCCCACCTGCACCCAAACTCCCTCCCAGAGTCCATACCCCCAAGTCCTGCCCAGCCCTGAGCCCACTCTTACACTCAAAAAGAAAAGGAGTATTTGTGGCATCTTAGAGATTAACAAATTTATCTGAGCATAAGCTTTCGTGAGCTACAGCTCACTTCATCGGATGCAACTCACTCAAACTCCCTCCCAGAGCTTGCACCCTCCCCCCCCAACCTCCTGCTCCAGCCCAGTGAAAGTGAGTGAGTATAGGGGACAGCAAGTGACTGGAGGCATGGAGTGAGTGGGGCAGGGCCTCAGAGAAGGGGCAGGGCTGGGAGGTGGGTAAGAGTGTTTGGATTTATTTGATTAGACAGTTAACAACCCTAATGTCTACCCAAAATGGGAATCACATCATCCAGCACCTATGTAGACATAGTCTACAACTTCATTACTATCACCCATGGAACTGCACCAAGTGAGTTTTTCATAAAATAGAAAAGGAGAACTTGTGTCACCTTAGAGACTAACAAATTTATTTGAGCATAAGCTTTCGTGAGCTACAGTTCACTTATGCTCAAATAAATTTGTTAGTCTCTAAGGTGCCACAAGTTCTCCTTTTCTTTTTGTGAATACAGACTAACACGGCTGCTACTCTGAAACCTTTCATGAAATAGTTATTACACAGAACAGCCTAAAGGATTTTTTTTAAATAACCTAGACCAACAAAATATTTCAGACAAACTACAATGGATGACCCAAGAAATGGATCATTTATAACACAAATTAAACCTCTGGCTGTTTAAACACTTGATGGATGAAAGAAAGAAAGAAAGAAAAGTCAGTCTTTGGGCTGACCACTTACACGTTAAAAAACCCCTTTAATGATGTTGCAGAGAACCCAATTCTGCTTTACTAGGCTAGTCATGTGGCTAAGTGAAAAAATCTTCCTGCATTTTAATATCTTAAAACTAATCCCTCTATACCACGTGTTTTTAGTCCGTGCCTATCCAAGAGATGGCTGCATTTCAGAGATGAGGCGAGAGCCCCTATACATGGGTTACATTTGTAAAGTACTTTGGGATCCTCCTTCGAGCTGAGCGTGCTGTTTAAGTGCAAGATATTATCATTAGCCACACACCTGAACCGACATCCCCAATTCTACAGATGTTTGAAATCTGAACCCAGACCAGGCTTTCACAATTCAGCGGTGTGTTTAAAATGGGCCAAGCCAAAACCCCAGATCCAGCCAGCCGAAACTTTTCCTTTCCACCCTCCGTGGAGGGAGGGGGGGGGGCAAAGGGGAAAGCGTCTCAGATTTGGTTTCCAGACTTCGCAGCCGTCTGTCGTTCCCAGTGTCCCCCGGGGACCCTGCATCCCGGTTAGGCGCGCCCCGGCCACGGGGAGCGGAGGCGGCTGGGCACAACAGCGGCGCGTCAGCCCGTTTGCTGCGGCCCCGCTCCCTCCCGCTCCGGGGGCCGGCGGGCCCCTCATGAGAAGCGGCTGCCGGGCCTGCTCTGCCCTGGGCTCCCGCGAGACAAAGGAAGGAAGCGGACGAGAGCCCGGAGGCGGCGGGAGCTCCAGCCTAGCCAGCGCCGCTACCCAGCGCAGGGGGCCAGGGCCTCGCACCTGCTCCCGCGCCACCGGGGGAAGCTGGCTTGACGGGCTGGGAGAGGACGGGTGTCCCGAGCCGGGGCGGGCCTGGCCGAGCCGGGGCGGTGACTGACCAGGATCCGCTTGAAGAGGTTGCTCTCCTTGGGCGGCAGCAGCACGGACGGCATGGTGCGCTAGGGCAGCCCGGGCGCTGGGGAGAAGACGCGGCTCGTGCCAGGCGGCGGCGGCCGTTTAACTCATTGGCCTGCGCCGCCCGGCCGGCTCCCCTCAACCACCGCGAGCGAGCGAGCGAGCGCGGCCCTTGTGCGCAGCTGCCGGGGAGGCCTCGCTTCCCAACTGACGCTGCAAAATGGCCGCTGGGATCCCCCTTGGCGCACGCGCAGATCCCTGCTCTATACCCCGCGGGTGAGAGGGGAGCAGCGCCCCCGCTGCCAGTCCTGGACCCCCGGCGGAGGGAGGCATCCCAGGAGGTAGAGGGCTGAGTCTGGCCTCGCCCAGGTTTGCCACCAACTCTCGCGATGTTATTAGAAATCTTGGGATTTGGTGCCTCCGGAGGTCAGCCTCGCCCCGTCTGTAGCGCTCGTGGTTAGAGGGGAACCTTCCTCCCCCCCCAACAAGGCAACACCCCAGGGCAAGTCAAAGGACCCTGTGAGGTTCAAGGCCTGGTTGGCGGCTCTGTGGAGGCCTGGGGCGGGCAGTGCAGCGTGGTGTTTGGCTGCGGGGGAGGGGGGCATTGGCGGGGTTTGACCTGTACCTGTGGGATGTGACAGGATGGAAAATCCCGTTCTTCTGATTACACTCTTGCCACCGTCCCGCTTCTTTGCCTTAGCGTCCACTCTCTGAAGAACTGTTTGTGCTAGAACCACATAATCTGAGAGCCAGGAATCCCTACTTTCAAAGATCCGATGCATCCGATGAAGTGAGCTGTAGCTCACGAAAGCTTATGCTCTAATAAATTTGTTAGTCTCTAAGGTGCCACAAGTACTCCTTTTCTTTTTGCAGATACAGACTAACACGGCTGCTACTCTGAAACCTACTTTCAAAGAGAGATACAATGCATTCGTCTCCACGCTACCAAGTTTGTGGCTGCTAAGATCTGGCTGGAATTTAAGGAGTGAATGGCAGGCTAGTAATCAGACAATTATGATTATAACCTCTGGATGTCATCTAATGTATTCATTCATTTTTCAGTGTTTGACATCAAATGTTAGCTATGTAAAGCTTCCTAGCCATCTCATAAATATTTTAAGAGTTAGTATTTGTTCCTAGGCTGGCAGTGGTTCCTTTACCAAGTAAAGTGTGAGGCTTGAGTGGCTTGCTGCTGATGACATAATAAGAATTGCCTAAAAAGAAAAGGAGTACTTGTGGCACCTTAGAGACTAACACATTTATTAGAGCATAAGCTTTCGTGAGCTACAGCGCCCACAAAAGCTTATGCTCAAATAAATTTGTTAGTCTCTAAGGTGCCAAAGGTACTCCTTTTCTTTTTGCGAATACAGACTAACATGGCTGCTACTCTGAAACCTAAGAATTACCTGTTTCCACATTGAGAACTTTGCTCTTTGAAGTCTGTAGCTTCTCTTGAAGGTGTAGAGTGAGGAATTGCCTGTAACTTCAGTGGCATCACAGATGCAAGTGTCTCTCAGACTTTCCTGGGAAAGGGAACCATCTGAAGGATAAAGTGACTCTTCTTATGTTTTGTGAGAGACCAGGTGGCTGAGGTCTTTTATTGGACCAGCTTCTGTTGGTGAAAGACAAGCTTACATAGAGCTCTTCTTGAGGTTTTGTGTAAATTTTACATAAATTAACGTTCAAAAACAGAACTATAAAACCCACAATTCACTACATTGGCTGGCATCTCCTATATAAAGATGATTTTTTTCTAACTTGTCAAAGAAGATGAATACTTTGACATACACTTCAAACACAGTAATAATCAATACAGTTTTCCAAAGAACTAGGCCATGGGCTAAAAAATTCCATTTTCCACACCCTAGTACAAAATCTTACTCACCTGCACTCAGGGGTTGCAACCCCCATTCCAAAGTAGGAGTTAGAGTTGATGTTCGCCTGCAGTGGCAAAAGACCATATTAGTAGCCTGGCATCCTGGCAAAATAGCTAACCTGTCCATTCTGACATATGGCTGTCAACATAGAGGGTTGCATCATTAGGTTAATGCCCTAATGGGGCATTACAGGCTCTGGATCTGAAGACTGGGAAGGATTATGCTATGTATATTTCTGTGTCTGGAGAGAAGAAGAGGGAATTTTGGAGTGAGTGCATTTCTAGGGATTGCAGAAAATATGGAGTATATTTTGTATAAAACTAGAAGAGAATTAAGATACACATCATGAACCGGTCGTACATGAATAATTCCCCTTTCCTGGGGAATTTTTATTTATTATACTTTTTAGAGACTGCTTTGAAACAACCACAGCGCAAGCCATACGGCTATGCTTTCCCTCTACAGTTATTCAGCACATAGACATTCTCTATAGGAGGTGAGCTCAACCTTTTTATGCTCACCTAGAGGGATAACAAATTTCACCAGCTCCAAATGACTCAATCAGCTCTTCCTCATTTCCACAAGTTACATTCCACATACACCCCAACCTCCCTCAAAAAAAAAATAGCAAAAGAGGAACAGCTGGTCGGAGGTCATTAGGAACATAAGAATGGCCATACTGGGTCAGGCAGCATCTAGTGCAAGATATTTCAGAGGAAATTAACAGAACAGGGCAATTATCACGTGATCCATTCCCTGTCATGCAGTTCCAGCTTCTGTCAGACAGAGGTTTAGGGACACCCAGATTGCGGGGTTACATCCCTGACTATTTTGAGTAATAGCCACTGAGGAGCCAATCCTCCATGAACTTACCTCATTCTTTTTTGAACCTTGTTATACTTTGACAACTTCACAACATCTGGCAATGAGTTCCACAGGGTGACAATGTGTTGTGTGAAGAAATACTTCCTTATGTTTGTTTTAAACCTGTGGCGTATTAATTTCATTGGGTGACCCCTGGTTCTTGTGTTACGTGAAGGGGTAAATAACACTTCTGTATTCACTTTTTCAACACCATTCATGATTTTAAAGACCTCTATCATATCCTCCTAGTTATCTCTTTTCTAAGATGAACAATAACAGTCTTCTTAATCTCTCCTCATATGGCAGCTGTTCCACACCCCTAATCATTTTTGCTGCTTTTCTCTGTACCATTTCCAATTCTAATATATGTTGCTTGAGATGACGCAACCAAAACTGCACACAGTATTTAAAGTGGACACCAGTATTTAAAGTGGGCGTACCATGGATTTGTATAGCAACTTTATGATATTTTATGTCTTATTATCTGTCCCTTTCCTATTGTTTGCTAACATTCTGTTAGCTTTTTTGACTGTCATTGCACATTAGCAGAGAACTACTCACAATGACTTCAAGAGCTCTTTCTTGAGTGGTAATAGCTAAATTAGACCCCATAATTTTGTATATATAATTGGGAATATGTTTTCCAATGTGCATTACTTTGCACTTACCAACATTGAATTTATCTGCCATTTTGTTGCCCAGCCACCCAGTTTTGTGAGATCTGATTGTAACTCTTCGCAGTCTGCCTGGGACTTAACTATATTGAGTAATTTTGTATAGTCCGCAAATTTTGCCAGCTCACTGGTCACCCGCTTCTCCAGATCATTTAGGAATTTGTTGAAGAGCACAGGTCCCAGGACAGATCCACGGGGGAACCTGCTATTTACCTTGCTCCATTGTGCAAAAAAAGGACCATTCTGTCCTGGAGTCTTAAAGGCCCAGATTCTCAAAGGTATTTAGGTTCCTAATTTCCATTCATTTCCTTGGGAAATAGGCACTTAAATTCCTTTGACAGTCTGGGCTAAAGGAACTATATACTTCATCATATAAGGAACTAGGATTTAGATTTATTTTAGTTCAAAGCCTGTTTTTCTTTCTTTTATTTTTCATTTTTGATCCACTGTTGTTGTTTTTTTAGCATATGCCTTTACCTCAGATTGCTTGAAAAGAGACTTAACTCAAATTGTATACAAAATAACTATGTTACAAGAATATTAAGGTTGAAAAGTTTATCACACAAAGTAGTAATTAGTAAATGAAGAATTAACATTGCCCATGGAACTTTAATTAGGCCCATTTGTGGGAATGCATTATGCTACTTTTTTTAATTATATAACTAGAGCTTCTCTATTAAATGTTTTTAAAAATTTAATATGGACAAAACAATGTATTTTTTCCTACTCTCATTCTTGGAAAGACGTTCAAAAATTCAATCTTAGGCAGACACCCACAAGCAAAATTTCAGCTCAAACAGTTAAAGTTTGGCAAAGGTATAAGCAACTTAAAGCAGAGACTTGCAATGGAAAATGTTAAGCCACGTTAACTATAGGCCATGCTACCAGTTCCATTTGCAATAATGTTTTACTGTTCCTTAGTATTATTATTTATTAATATATATATATATACCCTATATATTTTGGAATGTTTTAAATAAATATTTATTTTCTAATAATATAGATGTCTAGTAAAACATTTATTGCTAGTAAACTCTGTTTACATTAACTGACTACCAACAATGAAGTGATGTTTTGAAAATAGCTTGGAGACAGGTACCATTTAAGTCAGATGTACAATAACATTTTCCAAGAATTACTGCATTTAGTTAGAAAAGGTGTGTGAAGTAATATTTTATTATTGGACCAACTTCTGTTGGTGAGAGAGACAAGTTTTTGAGCTTATACAGAGCTCTTCTTCAGGTCTGGGAAAATCAGTGTCACTGCTCATGTTGTGGAGTTTCCATTTCAGATGGCAAAATTCAATATCTTCCATTATTGTATGCAGTGTTGTAGCCGTGATGGTCCCAGGATATTAGAGAGATAAGGTGGATGAAGTGATATCTTCTTTGGACCAATTTCTGTTGGTGAGAAAGACAAAGCTTTTGAGGTTTTCTTAGGTCTGGGAAACTAATGTTACAGCATACACCAATCATGTTATCAACCCATATCTTTGATCTATGGAGCTGATGGACATGCTAGCCATCTTCTCTTCTGGCTAAATGAGGGAACAATTAAATGCATTTTGTTTAGGGTTGCAAGCAACCTCTTGAATTGTTGGTAATGGGAATCTCAAGGCTGCACACCCTATCCTGCCCTGCCAATTTCACCAAGGCCCCACCCTGCTCTGCCTCTTTCCCCAAGCCACCCCCATTGTTCACACCTCCTTCCCCATACCCCCCCCCCACTGGATCATTTCAAGGAGCCTGCCTGCAGATAGGAGGCGGCCCCAGCTGAGCAGGGTTTGGTGTGGGTTAAGGACTCAGCACCTACCCCCATCCCTTGGTAAGCAGACTTTAGGTTCAGCTGCCATTTAGGGTTACCAGGTCCCCTTTTTGACCAGACTTTCCAGTTGAAAACCAGCAACCCTAAATGGCAACCCTAAATGGCACCCGGACATAGAAGCCAAAAACCGATCTCTCCGGCTATTACCTCCTATCATTTGATCCTACTGTGTTCAGAGAAACTGGACTTTGTACACATTCTTTATAAATAAACAGGATTGCATCAAATAATACCTGATTCTATCATGAATATCTCCACCCGATGGAAACAACCCACAAGGCCCCGAATATTGGCTAACTGCTCTGATCAAAGAGGGGTAACGGTATTATAACAATATATAAATGATAATAAACTTACATAAGAACATAAGAATGGCCATACTGGGTCAGACCAAAGGTCCATCCAGCCCAGTATCCTGTCTGCTGACAGTGGCGAATGCCAGGTGCCCCAGGGGGAGTGAACCTAACAGGTAAGGATCAAGTGATCTCTCTCCTGCCATCCATCTCCACCCTTTGACAAACACAGGCTAGGGACACCATTCCTTACCCATCCTGGCTAATAGCCATTAATGGACTTAACCTCCATGAATTTATGTAGTTCTCTTTTAAACCCTGTTATAGTTCTAGCCTTCAAAACCTCCTCAGGCAAGGAGTTCCACAGGTTGACTGTGCTCTGTGTGAAGAAGAACTTCCTTTTAATTGTTTTAAACCTGCTGCCCATTAATTTCATTTGGTGGCCCCTAGTTCTTATATTATGGGAACAAGTAAATAACTTTTCCTTACTCACTTTCTCCACATCATTCATTATTTTATATACCTCGATCATATCCCCCTTAGTCTCCTCTTTTCCAACTTATAATTGTGCCTGGTGAATTATTTGATTTCAAAACATATTAACATAAACCAGTATCTGTATAAATGATGAAGTATGGCTATACACCTGTGTTTGTGGGGAGCCTCACTGATGTCAGTGGGTCTCATCGGAGGCACAGAAGTCCACCAAATCAGAACAAGTTGTGAGACAACTCTTTACGTCAGTGCCTAGACAACAGCAGAAAGAGAAGGGTTCTCTAATTCACTGTGACTGTAAGGCAATGTCCCCAAACTGTAGGGGGCGCCCCTTAGGGAGGCACAAAGGAACGTTCAGAGGGCGTGGCAGGGGCCGGGCCAGCCCTCATGGGGATTGGGGAGGGAGTGCTACCCAGCTCTGCCCTGCTCACAGCTCTGCTCTGGCCCTGCCTTCAGCTGTGCCTCTGGCTCCTGGCCCTGCCTCTGGCCTCGGCTCCACACCCGGCCATGGCCTGGCCATGTCTCCGCTCCCAGCCCTTGCCCTACCTGAGCCCCGGGCCCCAGCCTTGGATCCCAGCCATGGCTCTGCTCCTTCTCCCACTCCCACACCCAGCTCCGTTTTCGCCCTCAGTCCCAGCCTTGGCCCCTCGCAGCGGCTCCATTTCGTTTCTGGCTCTGCCCAGCTCCCAGACCCAGAACCCTGTCTGTGTCTCCCCCCGCGGGAGCTGCGGCCTTGCTCTTGGACCTGGCTCCCAGGGGGATGTGGACAATGGTAAAGGGGGCGCAACCCTGAAACGTTTGGGGACCACTGCTATAAGGTATATAAGCATACAGAGATCTATGTTTCTTTTAGTACATGTCTAATTTCCATTTACAGTAATTGGGGCTCATGAATGCCTATGGAAAAATTAATTGACACCATATATAATTATCTATTAAACATGTTCTGGCATCTTTTTATATTACATAAAGAAAGTGTTTACCTTTTTTATACTACTTTCCCCCTTGTCAACCAGGCTTAATAATAAATGAATCATGTTCGCTTTTAATCAAAGGTTTACTATCGTCAGATGTAAGTAACTATTGTTGGCTGCCACTGGCATTACTTCTAATTTTTAAGCCAGTTTAGTAATCTACGTTTGAGTGCATGAGCTGTTTGTGACTTTCATATAATTTAATAATAACCGTTATTTACCTGTCCAAGATTTTAAGCGTTAAATAATATTTTAATGCGAGAAGATAATTTGATGATTTAAAATCATCAGTGTCTAAGGCATATTGCAATGAGTGTAGGGTTTAGGGTAGAGGTGGGCAAACTACGGCCCCTGGGACCGTCCTGCCCAGCCCCTGAGCTCCTGGCCCAGGAGGCTGGCTCCCGGCCCCTCCCCCGCAGCCATGCCCCTGCGCAGTGCAATACTCTGGGCGGCTAGGCTGCAGAGCCTGGCCTGACCTGGTGCTCTGTGTTGTGCAGCGCAATGCAGCTGTCTGTCTGTCCTGGTGCAGCCATGCTGCCAGCCACTGGTGCTCCAGGCAGCGCGGTAAGGGAGCAGGGTGAGGGGGTTGGATAGAGGGCAGGGGAGTTTGGGGGGTGATCAAGGGCTTGGATACAGGTTGGGGCAGTCAGAGGGTGGGGAACGGGGGTTGAATGGGGGCAGGGCTCCTGGGGGGGCAGTCAGGAAGGAGAGGAGGGGTTGGATGGGGTGGCAGGGGACAGAAGGGGCAGGAGTCCCGGGGGGGCAGTCAGGAAGGAGGGGGGGTTGAATGGGGTGGTGGGGGGCAGTTAGGAGCAGGGGGCAATTAGGGGCGAGGGGCCTGGGGGCAGTCAGGCCCGGGGGGGGCAGTTAGGAAGGAGGGGGGGTTGGATGGGGCGGCGGGGGGTCCGGGGGTGGTCAGGAGATGGAGAGCGGGGTGGTGGTGGATGGGGCAGGGGTCTCCGGGGGCTGTCAGGGGGCGAGAAGCAGGGGAGTCGGATAGGGGGCAGGGGCCAGGCCATGCCTGGCTGTTTGGGGAGGCACAGCCTCCCCTAACTGGCCCGCCATTTAATTTCAGAAACCTGATGCGGCCCTCAGGCCAAAAAGTTTGCCAGCCCCTGGTTTAGGAGGACAAATTCAGTGAGATACAAATGTATGCTGAATCCCTTTCCAGAACTGGCAGTTTCTGATGGAAAAACTGTTTACTCAAAAAATTCCTGTGCTGCACTACCCATAAACCAACAAGTCAAATAAAAACCTGAAATTGATTATTCTTTGAAAATGCATGATTTTTAGTCAATCTAATGATTTTTAAGGCCCTGACTCATGTTTTTTGAATATTTGTACCTGGCAATATTGAATTCCACACAAATGATTTATTTATATTGTTGTGCCAGCTGCTACACAATAAGGACCTTGGCTGAGGGCTTTTGATCACTGCCACAATAAAATAAAATAAAATTATAAAAAGTAAATAATAAACATAAATAATATTTTTAGAAATTGCATATTCTCCATATATGAGTGTGTTGCCTTTCAAGCTTATAATGAAAAAAGGGGTTAATAGCTCTGTGACTGAGGCATTCTGGGAACTGTAGTGTTTAGCAAGAATGCTGGGAGTGGTAGTTCTTTTTCAGCCTTTCTCTTCCTCTCTGTAATGGCTGCATGTTATAAGGTACTGTCTCTGTTCTTCTCTGAGCAAGTTTATTTTAAAATTCTGTGCTACCATTTTTTGTTGGTAAAATACCCCTTGAGGAGGGCCCTTGGTTCCAAAGGCATCATCACCTCTAGCAGAGATGGGATGTTAGCCCTGGGAAGAGAGCTGCTGTATGGAAGGTGGCATGGAGAATAAAGAGCAAAGGGGTTAACTGGAAAATTAACTAAAAGAAAAGGAGTACTTGTGGCACCTTAGAGACTAACAAATTTATTAGAGCATAAGCTTTCGTGAGCTACAGCTCACTTCATCGGATGCATTTGGTGGAAAAAACAGAGGGGAAGATTGATATACACACACTTTCATGTTCTCTGTGTGTGTATATCAATCTCCCCTCTGTTTTTTCCACCAAATGCATCCAATGAAGTGAGCTGTAGCTCACGAAAGCTTATGCTCTAATAAATTTGTTAGTCTCTAAGATTCCACAAGTACTCCTTTTCTTTTTGCGAATACAGACTAACACGGCTGCTACTCTGAAACCTGGAAAATTAACTGTAACTGCATCTGGGATTTCAGTTACATAGTGATTTTAACTTAACAAATATATTTTTCAGCTTTACAAATATCATATATTCCTATAATGATGAAGGGGTGGAAGGGAGTATCTAGCTGGCTGAATTGATCACTTTAATGCTGATGAGATTTAATTGTATTGTTAGTTGTGTGTTAGGGCACCTAAAGCCTTGGATAGCTGTGTTTTAAGTTGTTATTACTCAAGTTGAAATAAATGAACCTTAATTGAAATCATCACGTTAAAACTAATATTTTTAAGAATTACATTTTTTTGTTACTAATAGTGCCTTTAATTATTAAAACTGAAAGACATTTTAAAATCTAGTTTACTTATTGCTTTGTTTTTTATTAGCTCTCTGATTGACTAGTATATTTTCACTGTCCAATCTCAATTTTTTCACCATCAGTTTCACTTTCTGGTTCTGATGCACTAACTACAAGCCTGCAGTGTTTTGATTGCAAACATTGCAGGAGAATGTTTATTTGTTTAATTGAAATTTTAAAAAATTAATAGAAACAAATATATTGGCCATAAGTTTTTTAAAATTTGGTTTCAAAATACTTACATTTTGGGACACATTTAATCTAACAGCATCTATTTAAGAGAAGGTTAATTATTTGTGTGTACTTATTTCTAGGCAATGCACCTGCCCAGTTTGTCTGAACCACACAGTAGTTTAAGTATCATAAAATAACCTTTTTTGTTTGTTTTTAATTTCCAAAGAGCTCAGGTGAGGCTGTATTACAAACAATTATTGAGTACTTCTGCTTTTCAGAACATCAGGTACTCTGACTCTCTTAGTGGTGAAGTGATGAAGTGAGCTCACGAAAATTTATGCTCAAATAAATTTGTTAGTCTCTAAGGGGCCACAAGTACTCCTTTTCTTTTTGCGAATACAGACTAACACGGCTGCTACTCTGAAACCTCTCTTAGTGGTGTTTCATATTGTTTTTATAATGCGGTTAATTCAATCAATATAGAAAATTGTGGACCAAATTGACCTGGCATAAGCAGGTGAAACTCTATTGACATCAATGAATCGCATCTTTTTAAGTGAAGTCTAAATTTGGGGCTGTGCAATTAAGTCCGGGGCTGTAGATGACTGACCTGATTGTGCATTGTTCTGACAGAAGCATGTCAAGATATGGGCAAGGAAAACGATGTGTAGAACAATCCTTTGGGGCTATCAGCAGCCAAGTGTCAATTAGAGCAGCCCTCAGGTTGCTATAATTTGTACCAGGGGCTAAGCAGGACCTAGCCAGCTTGTGAATAGTGGGAGGAATTCTTCCTGATTCCTTCAGTGCCTGTGACACTGACCGTTAGGTCAACAATTTGAAATACTCTGCTTCTTGCCATGATAGGCTCACTGACACAGTGGATGGAATTAGAGAGTTATAGTGGTGTATTAATAAAAGGCCTGAAGGTAAACAAAAAATATCTGCTACTGACCTGAAAGAAACCATGATATCAAGAAATTAAAAGTGGCATACTGTGACATATATGGCATATACTTACTTGCCCACATCTGTGTCTGAGGTGTTAAAAGAAAATGACCCTGAAGCATTTAATTGTAAAAATATTTCTGTCTCCACAAGTTTTAAAAAATAGAAGATGAGACAAAGAACTCCCACTGAGATTAGTATAAATAATATGGAATTTATTTAAAACAAATCTATTGGTCTTCTGTAACTGTCTTGAGAATTTTGACCGTTGCGGGGGAAGGTTCCTTCCCTCATTCTCTGAGCCTTGCACTTTATGTCAATCACACCTCTGAGAAGTAGGTGTAAAATGTTACCATAGCAGAATGATAGCATTTTTCACAGATGTAAATACTGACGCAAGGTGTTAAAGAATCAGACCTTCAGAAATAAAAACGAAGACTTTGTCCTTCATGGTTATTCTGTAGTGAGACGGTGACTATTTCTTCTTCCTACTTTCTTGAGGCAGGGTGGGAGAGGGAGTTCCCTGTTTGCTCTCTAAACCCTGTCACTTCAGGCAATGCAATTCTTCAGATTTCTTTCTCTGAAAAGTCCTAGCATGTGGTTATCTGAGAGGGGATCTCTTCCCCTATAATCCACTGCAGCGGTTAAAATTATTTTTATTATTATATTATTATTCATGTGAATATGGAATGCAGGTTTAGGCACCTTGATAGGCCACAACATCTGGAGTTCCTGTTACAAACTGGAAAAGATTCTGTGATGTGAAATGTACAAACTGGTGAAGCAATGAAGACCTTTTCCTGAACAATGGCCATAATTTCCAAAAGGAATAAATACTATGTTACTGTTCTTGCATCACGGTAGAATAGTTCAGACAAATTAGTTGTATTTAAGACTGATTTTTTTTTATTTATTGAAATTATTGTAAGACTTTTTTTTACTGAAATTATTTTAATTAATTAAATTAAATTATTTGTAAATTTAATTTGGAAATATATGCACAGTAGGCTATGTAGCATTGTTGCAATGGCACCAATCCTGCAAACATTGATGCATGTCAGTAGTCTTGCCAATTAATCTTGCAAGATCAGGGCCAGTGTTACTAATACGCTCATGGCCATGCTCTGCTTTCAGTTACACTAGTGTAAGGCCTTGCCTGCACTAGAAAGGATTTGCTGGTACAGATATACTGGCAGAGCTATGCCAGCAACCTCCCCAACTGTAGATGCAGCTTATACCAGCAAGAAAGTTCTTTTACGAGTATAATAGCTTAAACCAGTTCCCCAAATCAAATAAGCTATAACAAAATGACTCTTTTGCCGGTATAACTGTGTCTGTGCTTCGGCTATGTTATGTTACAGCATAGCTACGTTAATTGGGTTGTGACTTTCTTCACACTGCTAACCAACATAGCTATGCCAGTAAAAGTTTCTAGTGTGGTCCAGACCTAAATTTGGGATGGTTCCATCTCTAAGGTGGAATTGCATTACTACTGTCCAAATGCAACTAAGAGCAGGATTTGGCCCCTATTTAGCATTTTAAAATAATTTTTTTTTAAAAGCCAATGAAAAAGTGGCCCATATTGTATCTGTTTTAAATTTCAGGTGGTGAACAGTAAAAGCGGAGATGAAACCTCACGGTGGCGTTGGGCTTTTTAGAAGTCTGCTTGCTAATAGTTTTCATCGCTGTCACCATCACTGCTCTCCTCTTGCTAAAAGGATAGGTCACATGATGGAACTATCTATCTTTAGGCACAATTATTTATTAAAAATAGTTAAACCTACTCTGTCACTTAATGATTGGTCAAGGAGATATCATCAGGATTTTAGAGCACTGTGGAAGCATGAAGCTGTGGAAAAATATCTAGAGACCTTAAACGGAGAATACCAGCGGGTTGGCCAGTTGTTAAATAGTGGCTCAATGAATGAGTATGATCGAAGTACTCTGAGCAGAAGACATAATCATTTATCCACCCTTGTAGCTGCATTTCAAGAAATACAAGAGGCAGAAAGAGAAGTTCAAGAGATAGAATCCATGTGTACAAGTAAGTAAAATGCATCTGTTTGCCCAAAGCAGCTTTTTTATGGTGCGATGTGCCTTATTACCCAGAATTTGAAACAAGTCACTCAGATAGCAGTACACTAGGCACATACATTTTCCTGAGGGTCCTCCATGTCCCTATTAAAGCCTTCTAGATCCTCCCATTTCGTTTTGCTTTAGCCCCACCACACCTACTCTTGAGGCCTCAGAGTGATCAACTTTGCAGAGCAGGCCAGTGTCATGTACATTACACATTCAAAGTCACGTGAATGCTGTCTTTAGCTAAAATATTCTAGAAAGATTTGTTTTTTAAGACGATTGCAGCCCTTGTTTCATAGGGCTAATGACAGTTTTCTTCTTAGGGACATATTTTAGGTAAGGCTAATTTATTTGGGCTGGCGGGGGGGTGATTTATAGTACGTCAGACTTGACATTGTAATTTAAATTTGGATTTTGGTGTTTGGTTCATTGATATCTATTAAATTATGGGCTTTGCATATGTCTTCAGTGATGCTCAATCCCAAACCCTGAATTGTCAGGCTTCAATTTAACCAACCAATAAGCAAACCTTATGTGAAATACTAGTTCCTTGAAGATATTTGAGAACTCTCATGTGGAGTGAAATAAACAAATGGTTATTCCACAATCAAAACTATGCCCAGTGGTTTTCAACATATTGACTCATGCTGTGGAAGATGTGGGTGATGGGGGAGAAAGTAAGGTAGCAGAAATTGCTGATGATACCATTATTAATATTAGGACTAGGAAGAAATGCAAAGAATGGAGCTTACAAATTTGGTAATTGTGCAACACTGGCAAGTGAAATTTCGAGTACGTGGTGTAAGGTAATGCACACACTAAATAAGGAAAGTAGCCACTGATGGTACTACATACACTAATGGGTAGTAAATTAGTAGCAAGAGACAACAGAATGTAGAGCAGGGAGAACTTCGAATGGCAGCCAAAAGATGATGTAAGGGATGCAGTGTCTACACAGACACTACATCGCCATAACTACACCGACATAAGCCCTGCACCTCTCGTGGAGGTGGAGTTATTATGTCAGTGTAATAGGGCACTTACATTGGTGAGAGCAAGGCTGTAGCGTGTACACTGACGTAATTAGGTTGAGGTAAAATCCTTAAGTCGACCTAACTGTAGTGTAGACTAGGCCTTGGTGCCGCTAGATCAAGGATGAGATAAATTGGTGGGAAAGCTTAGACTGCCACTGCCCTTGCTTTTCCTCTTCCTTTGGTAAAATAGAGGATGTTGGTCTCCAGGAGTTGTTGATCTACCATAAATTTATTTTTAAAAACAAACACACAGATAAAAATCCTGGTGTATTGGGACCCCACTCATTCTCAGTAAGGGGATAGTTCGGGATCCCTGCCCATTCAGTCCATAGTCTCACTACTGAGGCTGCCAACAAGTTTGCCAATTACTGTAAATAGTGATTAGTTTTAATAGGAATTAAATTATCAGTTTGTTTCACATGTGCCAGTGAAGAGCTGTGGCATGGGGAATGACTTTTAGCTGCTACTGACTTTGGCTAGGTTTAAACTGGAGACATAGAGGTAAAATCCTGTGTTCCCCATTTCTAGTCTCCCAAGCCATCCAGGGCTCCTAAAGATCTGAACATTTAATTAGTAATGTACATCATCTTATGCTTCTGTCATTATTTGGTATTTCATGCTGAGAATAAGCAATTCCCTGCAATGGAAACTATTATCCTTTGTAATAGGTGTAATTTGGCATTCATTCATTACAATTTGGTCTAAACTAAATAGATTGGTTAACATTTATTTCTATCATTGGAATTTAGAGCTAGACAGCAGAGATGAGAAACAGATGCTAGAACTTGCCTTGGAAGAGAAGGAAATCATTAACCAAAAAATCAACACATTTTGCAAAAAGGTGAGCTAGAGGTGAAGGTACAGAGTCTTTAAGATGAACATCTCTTGACATCTTCATTTACAAGTCTTCATACAGCCATGCAATTTTATTGTACCAGACAAGATTTTTTTAACAGCAGACTATAACACTTGCCGTTAATGAAACAGGTCTAGCTTCTGTTTTCTCATTGGAAAAGACCTGGAAATGTTCACTGTTAGAAAGTCTCTCTACTATCAAATGCACCTTAACAAAAAGTGTCTAAAAAAAGAGCTTCTATGTGTGCTTGTTTGTTTGCTGTCATTGAAAAGTCTGTAACACAGTGAACTACTGTGCTACGAAGACATGGCATGGGGTTCCGCCAATTGTTCATGGCAGCAGAGAGGGTACAGAGATGTCTCGAAAGGCTTTATTCTCATGGAACTTTCAATCCTTTATCATTTTCTTCAGTTGAATGAGACCAGTGTGTGAAAATAATTGTAGTAAGAGAAGCTGAAAGAAATCCAGTGGAGGGCTTTATGTTGTGAATCAAGTGTATTTTAGAAAATTAAGATAATCTGATTGTATGAAATAGAATCTTCTGAAAAATAAGATCAGTGTCAGTGTAAACTGACTTTCCTGGCTAATATCATTATGTTCACAAGGGAGGCTGCAGTAGCTGATTTGATGGTCTCATGCTTGGCATTGTGGAGTCAAATTTTCAGTTAGCCTCCATTAACACACCAAAATTTCACCTTTATGTGCCAGGAATCTCAGACTATAACACTGACTGGGCAATTTGCGCTCCTAACTACCTGATTTGTGTTTACAAGTCTGGGGTTTGTGTATGTTCAGACTGATGCAACCATGAGAGCTGGCTGTAAATTTGATCGGGAAGGGAAGATATTGATATTTTTTTTCTTTCTTTTCAGCTTTTCCAGAGTATAGTGCCAAGGGAGAAACATGATGAAAGTGATGTTATATTAGAGGTGACATCGGGCAGAACCACTGGAGGTCAGCAAAGTCATCACAAGTAAAGGTTACTCCAAACCTCCATCCAGGTTTACAAGGCTTCATTAAATTAGGCTTGAATAAAGACTGGGAGTGGATGAGTCATTACACAAACTAAAAACTATTTCCCCTTGCTAATTTTTCCCCTACTGTTACTCACACCTTCTTGTCAACTGTTTAAAATGGGCCATCCTGATTATCACTACAAAAGTTTTTTTTTCTCCTGCTGATAATAGCCCACTTTAATTGATGTGTCTCGTTAGAGTTGGTATGGCAACACCAATTTTTTCATGTTCTCTGTGTATATATATCTTCCTACTGTATTTTCTACTGCATGCATCCGATGAAGTGGGTTTTAGCCCATGAAAGCTTATACCCTAATAAATTTGTTAGTCTCTAAGGTGCCACAAGTACTCCTCGTTCTTTCTGCTGATACAGACTAAGACGGCTACCACTCTAAAGGCTTCAATTGTTTCTCTTACATTTTAATAATGTAAAATGGCACGTTGTAGAGATGAGTATTAATTTATCTGCATAAAGCACTGTCTCCAACGACAATGATCTTTAGAGTTACTGCTAATGCTAAAAATTGTTAATTATGAGGGAAGAGTCTATAAACTTATATTTCATGTTGTGCTGTCTAAATATTTAATTTTGTAGGTGACATTTGCCAACAGTTCACCAAAGAAATGTTTGACATGTACCAGAATTATGCAGATTACAAATGTTGGGCCTTTGACATTCTGAACTACACACCAGCTGAGATTGGTATGATAATGTTCTGTTCTTTCTGCCAAGAAGACTAAGTTAAAGCTGTGTCTTTGGACTGTACCTCTTATGCAATATTTGTCTTTAAAGGTGGATTGCACCATGCAGCTGCTCATATTTCGGGAGACTGTGTCTACAGGTATTTGAAATATGAGGGAGGGACTCACAGAGTTCAGCGAATTCCTGAGACTGGCCTATCATCAAGAATGCAGCGTATTCACACTGGGACAATGTCAGTTGTTGTCCTACCTCAGCCAGAGGAGGTAAACTAACCTTTAATCAGAATAAAATTGAAGTGTCTTCCTGGCTTTTCTTTTTGGCATTTGAGTGTGTTATATTTAAAACAACAAACCCCAAAGACTAAGCCAAGTTACTGCTATTATTTTATTGGTGCCAATATGTATTGTCAAATCCAGACAAAGGATACACAAGCTTTTCTTCTGCGCAAGGCTGTAACTCTTGACTCAGCACCTGGCTAAATGATTCACTACAAACTTTAGTGGATCCTCAAAAGCAAAGTTTTAGAAATCCACTACTGCCTGAGATACAGTGCAATTCAAGGGCATAAGGATACAGACCATAGATTCATAGATACTAAGGTCAGAAGGGACCGTTCCGATCATCTAGTCCGACCTCCTGCACAACGCAGGCCACAGAATCTCACCCACCCACTCCTACGAAAAACCTCACCTATGTCTGAGCTATTGAAGTCCTCAAATCATGGTTTAAAGACTTCAAGGAGCAGAAATCCTCCCTCAAGTGACCCATGCCCCATGCTACAGAGGAAGGCGAAAAACCTCCAGGGCCTCTTCCAATCTGCCCTGGAGGAAAATTCAGTCAGCTTAACTTCTGTACCCAGAAAGATAATGGAGCAAATAACCAATCAATAATTTTGTAAACACTTAGAAGATAATAAGGTGATAAGTAACAGTCAGCAATGATTTGTCAAGAACAAATCATATCAAACCAACCTAAGAGCTTTTTTTCAGAGGATAACAAGCCTTGTGGATGGGGGGAAATGGTAGATGTGGTATATCTTGACTTTAATAAGGCTTTTGCTACTCGCATGACCTTCTCATAAACAAACAAGGGAGATGCAGCTTACATGGAGTTACTATACCGTGAATGCATAACTGGGTGGAAAACCATTCCCCGAGAGTACTTATCAGTGTTTCATAGTCAAGCTGGAAGGCATATCGAGTGGGGTCTCGCAGGGATTGGTCCTGGGCCCAGTTTTGTTCAATATCTTCCTCAGTTATTTAGATAATGGCATAGAGAGTACACTTATAAAGTTTGCAGGTGATATCAAGCTGGGAGGGATTGCAAGTACTTTGGAGGTTAGGATTAAAATTCAAAATGGTCTGGACAAACTGGAAAAATGGTCTGAAGTTAATAGGATGAAATTCAATAAGGACAAATGCAAAGTACTCCACTTAGGAAGAAACAATCAATTGCACACATACAAAATAGGAAATGCTGCCTAGAAAGGAGTACTGCAGAAAGGGATCTGGTGGTAATAGTGGATCACAAGCTAAATATGAGTGAACAGTGTAACGTTGCAAAAAAAAGCAACGTTATTCTGGGATGTATTAGCAGGAGTGTTGTAAGCAAGACATGAGAGGTAATTCTTCCACTCTATTCTGCTGATTAGACCTCAACTGGAGTTTTGTGTCCAGTTCTGGGAGCCACATTTCAGGAAAGATGTGCACAAATGGGAGAAAGTCCAGATGATAGCAACAAAAATGATTAAAGATTAAAAGATTAAAGACCTATGAGGAAAGACTGAAAAAATTGGGTTTGTGAGGGGGGACATAACAGTTTTCAAGTACATAAAAGGTTGTTACAAGGAGGGCAAAACATTTTTCTTGTTCACCTCTGAGAATAGGACAAGAAGCAATGGGCTTAAATTGTAGCAAGGGAGGTTTAGGTTAGACATTAGGAAAAACGTCCTCACTGTCAGGGTAGTTGAGCCTTGGAACAAATTGCCTAGGGAGGTTGTGAAATGTTTGGCATTGGAGGTTTTTAAGAACAGTGATACCTGTCAGGTATCGTCTAGTACATAGTCCTGCCTTGAGTGCAGGAGATTGGTCTAGATGGTATCTCAAGGTCCATTCCAATCTTGCACTTCTATGATTCTATGGAAGTTAATGTTGTTAAGCTCTCCAGCTCCTGGCATTCACAAAACTGACTCACTAGGAGTAAAACCAATTCTAAATTAAACAATGTATTGAGGCTTGGGAGTACATTCAGACAAAAGTTTGGTATGACACAATCAACCTTTCGGAATGTTCTTTTTTCTTTTCAATCACACATCTTATTTTTGGTACTTTCCTCTGCTTAGATACACTCTAAATCTAGGTATCACCTTCAGCTCAGCCCTTTACCACACATCTAAATTGTGTCTAAATCTTGCCACTCATTTCTGTACATTTCCAAGAGCCAGCCTTTCTTCTCAGTCCATTCAGCTGAAGCTGATCCAGGCCTTCATTGTCTCGCATCTCCATGGCTGCAAACTCCCTTTTGGTCTTGTTTCACTTAGATCCATTAAAAACACTGCAGCAAAAATCATCTAGGCTTGTCACTTTGACCAAGTCACTTCCCTCTTTGCATCCCTCCACTCTCGCTCCCCCTTATTCACCATATCAAGTATGAACTACTTGTCTTAGCTTTTAGGGCCCTTCGTGGCCTATCTCTAACCCTGTCCTGTCATATACCTCAGCCAAAATCTTCAAACCTGGTGCTTAAAATTAAACTTGTACCTAAGCTGTAATTTTCAAAAATGCTGAGACAGTTTAGTAACATAAGAACCATTGACTTGACAGAGTTTGTACATGTTTGTAGAGTGCCTTGAACAATGGAGCCCATGGCCTCTAGGCAGGCCCACTGACGTAGTGGGGGCAAAGGGGGCAATTGCCCAGGGGCTGGGGCAATATAAAAGGGCCCAGGGGTTGCCGCCACAGTAGCTGGGAGCCCCGGGCCCTTTTAAATTGCCTGGGCTGCAGAGCTCTTAGGTGTGTGCTCCCGAGTCCCAGTACCCACCACGGGCTGCAGAGCAGGGGAGGCAGGGACAGCTGGGGGGAAGGAGCTGGGCACAGGACTGCTGGAGGGCAGCCTCGAGATCGCACTCAGGATCCAGCAGCCGCTGGTCCAACATCTGTAGTAAAGGCATTGGCAGCACCCCACTGGGCGCCGGTCGGGCTTTGTCTGGGGTCTGCCAGGGAGGAGAAGGGCAGGGTGAGTCTGGGAAACGGGAGGGAAGGGTGTTTCGGTGACAGCGCTAGGCTGGTGGTGGGGGTGGTGTTTAAGGCTATTTTGATTTGGGCTGGTGGCTGTTCTCTGGGGTCATGTGGCTGATCTCATTTGGGGATTATCACTGGTATTTGGGAGTGATGGGATGATTGGGAGTGGGGATGTTGGGACTCCTGTAAAGGGAGCCGTGATACTCTCACCAGAAGATTTATTTATGTTCACTAATAATAATCCTGGTGGATACTCCATCACTGACCATTTTAAAATGAAGATCTAAAAGATCTGCTGTGGGAATTATTTTGGGGAAATTCCGTGGCCTCTGTTATGCAGGAGGTCAGACTCACTAGATGATCACAATGGTCTCTTCTGGCCTTGGAATCTATGAATAAGAGTGTAACGCTCCAAAGAGTTTCAGCTAGTGCATGAGTAACATGTCAAAGACGGTCATACAAGCATTGGGGGATTATTGTGAGAATTTTCATACAGCCACAGCTTTAGGTTTATAAAGCCCATTAGTGCACAGTAGATACATTTAATAATTATTTAGGTCCCTGGTTAATGTTGGGACCCTCCCTGTCCCATGTATTAGTACTCTGTTTGTTTCAGACAGACTTTTAGTTGGGCTTTTCCTTCATGTGCTGGGTAGGAAATTGGCAGAGGGATGAGGATTAGCTGGAACACAATGCCATAATGAATTTGGCTCAGGGAGATTAAATGACTTGCCTAAGGAAACCCAATGAATCAGTGGCAGAGACAGAGAGAACCCAGCGTGCTGCTCTAACCTTTAAGGCAACATTATATTAAGTATTCCCTAATTTTAGGCATAAAGGGCCATATTTTTAAAGGAATCTCAGTTTGGCCTCCTTTGCAGATTGTTGCACATGCATGCAGTGCCCATGACAGGGGAATTCTCTGGCTGCTTGTGGGCTGGCTCTGGTTCAGGGAAGGGGGAATTCCACCTTGGGTAAATTACTTAATCTCTCTGGGCCTCAATTTCCTATCTGTAAAATTGTGACAGCAATCCTTCCTTTGTTTGTCTTGTCTGTTTAGATTGTAGTCTCTGTAGGACAGGGAACTGTCTCCATGAGTGTGTACAGCATCCTGCACAATAGAGCCTTGATCTCAGTTGGGACCCAGAGATGCTACTGTAATACAAATGCATAAATAATTACAGCTCTAATGGTTTCCCACTCGGACCTGAGTTATGGTATTTGCATGCTCAAGTACCTTTGGATACATTCCTAGTTTTTGGACCCGGTTCTCTGGAAACACCTTTTATAAAAAAAAAAAAAAAAAAAAGCAGATCTTGGCTGGTTACTAGAGCATCAGGTTACCCCTGGCTTGGGGAAGGAAGGGGAGAGGGAATTCTTCAGTGCTGAGACATTGCACTGCAGGTTCCAGACACAATGCCTTCAGGTAGTGACACAGTTACAGAAACTGCAGTTTATTTTGCCTCATCCTCCCAAAGGCCAATGAGAAGAAACTGCTTTGGTGATATAATGGGGAAGGGGCTGGGTGGTATCTGAGAAACAAATCAATTCTGAAGCAGCTCTGGAGTTTGCACCAGTCCCACGTGGATGGGAAAGGCAGCTGGATGGATACCCATGGGGAAGAGCTGAAAGTTAGGATCTCTGTGGTTGGTAAATGTGTATTAGAGAAAATGATCCACAGAAACACAGACAGTAGGAGACTGGAAAGAAGCGAAGGTTCCCCTGGGCCCCGCTGCAGGAGAGGCCGTGCCCATCCTTTCTAGGGGGCCTCTTGACTGTTCTGCCCTGGGGCCCAGAATTGCTGTCTATGGGCCTGCCTTTAGGTGCTACCACCATACAGATAATAAATAGTAACCTTTCTCTGTTCTTCAGCAGTTTTAGGACCTTAGCCTGCAAACACTTACACGTGCTTAAATCAATGGGACTACACAGGGGATTTATATTAGGCACATTCACAAGTGTTTGTAGGATTGGGGCCTTTAGGTGTAGCATAGATCCACACTGGTGTGTAAGTGTGAAAGAAATCAAAAGTAGTCTCTGGTACTGCATCTGCTTCTGAGTCTCCCTGCCAGTTGTTGTGGTTTTACAATAACATTTTCCTATTCTTTAAAGATTTTTCTCTCCCCTGTTGCTATGTGAAAGATTCTGCACAAACAGGGGAACTGACAGATTACACAGGAGAAACAGTGAAATTGACTACACACAAATAATTATCAAAGGCTCAGAGTAAACAAACTGAAAAGAACAGAAATGTTGTTTGTTTACTAATTTCTTTCAGTTACAGTCACCTAGGTGTTACTGGTAACAATGGGAGGCAAGCAAATTTTGGACAGAAGTGGTGTTTTTAAACTGAGAGTATCTCTTTAAAATGGTTATAAGCAGATGGTAACTTAATTTTCTTTGACTCTAGGTAGATGTTAAAGTGTATTCTAAGGATTTGCGTATAGATACTTTCAGGGCCAAAGGTGCAGGAGGGCAACATGTTAACACAACGGACAGTGCTGTGAGAATAGTTCATATTCCCACTGGTAAGTGTGTCCGGGATTTTGTATTTTTAACCTTTGCCTTTTAGTGCATAGATGCACATAACCTAGATTCCAAAATCAAAGACTCTGATCCTGCATGCTGCTTCACTTTAGCCACTAGGGTCTGTCTGCATGGAACAGCTGGCAGCACTGCAGCCAATACAGAGAAAGTCAGGTGGCCCTTCTCATTTTTTGCAGGGGAGTGTGTTTGTTTATGTCAAAAATTGCATGGTCAATTTTATCTTTACAATGTGACAAACTTAATAAATGGACCACACTTTGGGGTGAGACAGGGACATTGTGGAAGACGTAAATAACTTCTGTAAACTGAGGACCCTTAACCCTCATTAAAGCTAATGACAATTGAGGGTATAGTTTGCAGCATCAGGTCTTATGTAAACAAAGGACTGAGATAAGTACCTCCTTGTGTAAAATGCTTTGAGATCTGTTGATGAAAAGTGCTATATAATTATTATATAACTATATCCACTTCTACGCATATAACGCTGTCCTCGGGAGCCAAAAAATCTTACCGCGTTATAGGTGAAACCGTGTTGTATTGAACTTGCTTTGATCCACCGGAGCACACAGCTCCGCCCCCCCAGAGCGCTGCTTTACCACGTTATATCCGAATTTGTGTTATATCAGGTTGCGTTCCGGGGTAGAGGTGTATATATGTACATACACACACACACAATGTAACCCTATATTATTAGTTTAAACATCCTAATGTAGAAAGGGCAAATAATATTTTAAACATGTTAGCACCGTGGTTCTCAAACTTTTGTACTGGTGACCCCTTTCAATTAGCAAGCCTCAGTGTGACCCCCCCCTTATAAATTAAAAACACTTTTTAATATATTTAACACCATTATAAATGCTGGATGTAAAACGGGTTTTGGGGTGGAGGCTGACAGCTCGCGACCCCCTATGTAATAACCTTGTGACCCCCTGAGGCAGAGGTGGGCAAACTATGGCCCGCGGGCCAGATGTGGCCCACATGACTGTCCTACTCAGCCCTTGAGCTCCAGGCTGGGGAGGCTAGTGCCCGACCCCTCCCCTACTGTCCCCCCCATAGCCATGCCACTGTGCAGGCAGCACTCTGGGTGGCGGGGCTGTGAGCTCCTGCCGAGCAGAGTGGCAGCATGTCTATCTCTGGCCGGGCGGCGTGGCAGCCAGACATGCTGCTCTGAGCGGCATGGTAAGGGGGCTGGGGCATTGGATAAGGGGTGGGGTGTCCAGGGGACAGGGAGCAAAAGGCGGTTGGATGCAGTGGAGGTTCTGCAGGGGAGGATGATCAGCGAACAGAGAGGGTTGGATAAGCGTGGGGTCCCGGGGGGCCTGTCAGAGGGTGGGGATGTGGATAGGGGTCGGCGGATTGGGAGCAGGGGGGGTTGGATAGGGAGTGGGGTCCCAGGGGGAAGTTAGGGGCGGGGCAGTTAGGGGACAAGGAGCAGGGGGATTGGATGGGTCAGGAGTTCTGAGGGGGGCAGTCAGAGGGTGGGAAGTGGGAGGGGACGGATATGGGGTGGGGAGGCACAGCCTTCCCTACCCAGCCCTTCATACAGTTTTGCAACCCCAGTGTGACCCTGGGGCCAAAAAGTTTGCCCACTCCTACCCCGAGGGGTTCCTACCCCCAGTTTGAGAACCCCTGCGTTAGCTGGTTTAGATGAACCCTGGACTCCCAGATGCAGCACCATAATTAAAAGTGATCCAATGAACCTCAATAAAAAAACCCTCAAGTTCACCTCTACCAGCTGTGTTAAAACTTGTCCCATTTACACTACAGTTCTAAAATATACTAGCTAAAATGTTTTAAAAATACACCTTTTATCCTAGTACGAATAGGCCCTTAGAGTAAGAGCAGGAGGTCTGAAAGGTTTCATTTGACTAATGTTTTAGGATTAATCCCGTTTGTTGTTTGTTATAATGGGTCTTTGATCAGTGTTCTCTTGAATTCTACACAGGATTAACAGTAGAGTGTCAGCAGGAGCGATCACAGCAATTGAACAAGGAACTAGCTTTGCGGACACTGAGAGCTAGGTTGTATCAGCAAATAATTGAGAAAGACTTCAGCAAAAGGCAGAATGCTAGAAAACTGCAGGTGAGAACATGTTTTCCTTATTGAAACTTGGAGATGACATTATGCCATAGTTTTGAGCTTTCAGGATTAGCAACAATAATTTCCCCCTTTTTTTGTGTGTTTGGGCAGTAGGGGAGGTGTGTATAGATGGATGTAGGTAAAAAGGAAAGCATGTGCTTGTAAATGTAGATAAGAATCAGGCCCTTAATTACCATCAAGGCCGGTTTACATTGCTTTGGCAATGTACAGGGGCTTTAATGTGGATATAATTAACCAAATCTAACTTCATAACTGCATGTTTCAGAGTAGCAGCCGTGTTAGTCTGTATTCGCAAAAAGAAAAGGAGTACGTGTGGCACCTTAGAGACTAACAAATTTATTAGAGCATAAGCTTTCGTGAGCTACAGCTCACTTCATCGGATGCATTTGGTGGAAAAACCAAATTTTTCCACCAAATGCATCCGATGAAGTGAGCTGTAGCTCACGAAAGCTTATGCTCTAATAAATTTGTTAGTCTCTAAGGTGCCACACGTACTCCTTTTCTTTTTTCATAACTGCATGTAATTTACACCCACTTTAACGCTCTTTTACACTAACAAGTGATTAAAGGAGCTTTTGTGTAAATGAGAATCTGGTCCAGTGAGTTTCGGTAGTCACATTCTGAAATACAATAATTGCTAGGATCCTGCGGAGTGGAGGGAAAAATAAGAATATTCTTGATACCAAAAATCTTGCCACTTTAGAGCCATACGATAATTTATTATGTCTTTGGAAGTTTAGCCAAACTATTGAGGAAGAAATAATTTAGATAAATTAACTTCAGTTACTTACAAGTTAATCAAAGTTAACCTTACAGACGAAGTTAAGTTGTAAGGTTGTTCCACCCCCCGTACACTACTGTTCTTCTCTCTTGCTCTGAGCATCTTGCTCTTTACAACGTGAACTTCAGTGGGCAGAAGCAATTAAAAAAAAAAAAAAGAAAAAAGAAAAAAAGATTCAGTACTGACAAACTTCCAAATCAGTTATTTAACCACTAATTGCAGATTGAATTTAAATTAACTCAGTCACTATAGCTGATGAAACCTTTATCTCGTTTGGAATTTAGGCTGAGATTTGTCAAAGCTACTTCAGGGATTTGGATGTGCACTTCCGATTAAAATTAATGGACATCCAAAGTGAAACTCCCACCCTTAATGTTTCACAATGCATTAAAACAATTTCTTGTTTGGAAATGTAAGTGTGGCGGCAAGTGAGATTTTCAAAATCTCCTAGGTGAGTTAGGCACCCAGTTTCTGTTGATTTTAAACGGAAGTTGTGCACTTATTTCCTCAGGCACTTTTCAGTATCTCACCCTCCATTTTAAAAAAATAAACAAACTACCTGAAATTCAGTTTTGAATTCGTTTGTAACTCCATCTTGTCACCACTAGAAGACACCCTATATCACAAATTCTCTGTTTATTCCTTCACTTGTGTTCATTTTTCTGAGCCATACTCTAGTATGGCTCCTTCACCATCCCTCTGTTATAGGGAGTACATTTTGAGTTTGCTGATTACATAATTGGAAGTGCCACTTTAATTATCATTAGTGGGAATTGCAGCCCTACAGATTCATCTGGCTAGGACTGTGAGAGTCCCAAGCAAAGTTACTTGCCTTGTAAAAATAGCAGCCATTCAGAATGGGAGATTTAAACTGAGCTGGCACCAGCTGGTGGCTTCTCACTTTTAAAATGGGAAAATATTTTCGCAGTCTTGTGATCCTGAAGAACAGCTCTACACTATTCTTCTCAAAATGCCCCCAAATGCATCTTTGAGCTGAAATCAACTGTGGAACATTTCAGCTGAAAAAATGTTTATTCAGAAAGTTTGAGTGTTCTTTAGAAATGGATGGTTATAATGGAAACTGCTTGACTAGTTCAACCATCGCTTTCTTTGCCAGCAAAAATTATAAGTAATTGTATTTTCTTTAGTGACTGAGGGCCAGAATTTGAAAGGTATTTAGGCACTTAAAGATGCAGATAGGTGACTAGTGGGATTTTTAAAAGTTTGTTTAGGTGACTAGGCACCTATTAGAATTTTCAGGATTCCTAAGCACCTAAATACCTTTCAAATTCTGCCCTGCAGGCCTATCCAGTGCCCATCAAAGTTAATGGATACTAAGTGAAGCCCACTACTTTAAACACATAGGCAGGTGAGCAACTATGCAAAGTATAGGTTTCAGAGTAGCAGCCGTGTTAGTCTGTATTCTCAAAAAGAAAAGGAGTACTTGTGGCACCTTAGAGACTAACAAATTTATTAGAGCATAAGCTTTCGTGAGCTACAGCTCACTTCATCGGATGATGAAGTGAGCTGTAGCTCACGAAAGCTTATGCTCTAATAAATTTGTTAGTCTCTAAGGTGCCACAAGTACTCCTTTTCTTTATGCAAAGTATATGAGGCTATTTACATGTGAAATTACTCACCTGCATACATTTTTGCAGGATCAGGCTGTTAATGAAAGTATAGTATATACTGATTGTTCCAATAGTACAACTCTACTCTGAAGAGTGACTGTAAAAATAGCATCTTCTTACTTGGTTGACCTAATTTGTGTGTAGACATACTTGCTGACATTAGTGACAACTTTGGCTTCTTAAACTATTTAACAACTCCTGTTATCACTACAGAGCCAATGCAGAAATAGGGAGGGGGGGTGACATAAACCTTGGCAAAATTTATATTTATACAGTAGACCAAAATGTGTAAGAGGCAGTTATCAGATTTAATAATCTGTGTGTTTAAGTACTGTATGTATCTACAGAACAGGTTGATCTATTTCAATCTAGTTTAAGGGTGCTCATGTGCTGCTTTTGAAGGGGTTTTGTTATTAAAACTCAAAAAAATAATAGAAGTTGTTGTTGTTGTTGTACAGATAGGGACAAGAGCCCAGTCAGAGAGAATTCGTACCTATAACTTCACCCAGGACAGAGTCACTGACCACAGGATCTCATATGATGTCCGCAATATCAAGGTAGTTATGTTTATGATAATACATGTAAAATCTTTTCAAGAGAAACAGGTGTGTACCTATATACATTCTTATTACATCACTAGCCAGAGTTAATCTTGTGAAAGTAATTACTAAATTTGTGAAGAAGCTAAGAGTGGACAAAAATTGTGAAGTACCATTAAATGCCACTAACTACTGAACATCATTATAGGTTGGGAAAGCCTATATCTTTCTTTCCATCCTTTGTGATATATTATTAAAGGTGAGATGCAAAAGAAAAAAATCACTAGCCCCATTCTTTTGTTTTTTGTTTCTCTGTTGGATAAAGAAGGCCTGATAAAACGCACAGTACTCACCTGAGACATTCAGTGAGTCCTTCACCAAACCAGGGAGGACTAGACTTGACATTCCTGATATATGTAGGGTAAAAAAGCAAGAAGTTGTTTGTTTAAAAATTAAAAAACAAATGGCTGCTCCAACCCACAACTTCCAGACTGTCTTTATATGGTATAGAGGCAAAAAACACACACTTTAAATTTTTTTTTTTTACTTCGCAGGTCACCTTTAAAGGAAACAGAAAAGTTTCTTTTTAAGGTTATCTGACATTATATTTCTGGGTAAAATTCTATATATGGTTATATTTTTTTTCACTTGAATGTGCCAAACAAATGCATGATACGCTAGTATTCTGTGTGAGTTCAATTTATGGGTAGATTTTGGAATAATTTTAGCTTTTGGGCTAGTATGTTTTGGATTGATTTTTAACTCTTAGGATGGGTTTCAAGATTGAGTTTGTTCTATGATTTGGATTTACATTTTAGGTTTAGATTTAAATTTTATTGCTCAGGTTTAAGATTTAATATTATTGCAGTCACAGAGCAAATAGCACGTACTTAATTGTGCGAACAATGAGCTAGACCCCTTAGAGAACACAGAGAAGTACAGATCCCTGCCCTTGAATATTTACAGTATGTTAAGATGTGACATACAAGTGAAGATCATTACAAAAATAACAGTGTGGGGGAGAATTAGACAAGGTTCAATAAATAAGATCTCATGACAATTTAGATTATTTACTTGTTCATCTTATTTTTTAGGATCCTGTTCTGATACCTTTACTCACGTTGAACAGTCCCGTACTCCAGAAATTGTCCAATTGAAGTCAATGGAAATTTTTGTGAGTAAGCTGTAACTCAGCATGAGTAAAGGTACCAGAATTTGGTCATTATTAATTACAATATCCTACATCCCATCCATTCTTGCTAGATTCATTAACTTCTTTTAGGCAATGGGGTTTGATAGATACAAGATGTTGCCAGTATTTCCTTTTGTTATTGCCAAGAAGATGCTATGTAACCGTACGCTGTTCTCAGCAGCATGCCTTCGACTGACTAATTTACACCACCCAAAACTGATGTCACACCAGGGGAGTAATGCAAAATTGATGGGTTAATGCATAAAGATCAGGATTCACGCAAATATATTCCAGGAATTTTTCTTGATTGATCAGCATTCAAAAAATACTGGTCTGTACTAATCATTAATGCTTCTCTCTTTCATTTGATAGGAATTTCTCAGTGGTGAGGGGGCACTGGATAAGCTAATCAACAGGTTGTTGGAATCTGCAGAGATGGAAGCCCTAATTGAACATTTAGAAAACTTTAAATCTTTAGAAGGAGGAGGCTGATGTAGATCTTGTACTAAATACACCACCAGTCCTTGTAATTCTGTAGAACAATAAAATGGAAGTATTTGTTAGATGTCAGATGTTGATAAAATCTGTGTCTTTCTTTCCCATATTCTGTGGTCAAATATAAAGTTTTTTTTTTTTAACGGTGCAACATGGCTTTTGAAAATATTTTACACATTCGCATATCAGCTTTAAGTTTTCGTTATTTTTGTGTAGAATTTAGTACTGGTGAAAGGTGCCAGCCTAAGAACAAACTGAAATCTTCAGTTTATCCACAGAACAGTGTAGGATCCCCTGGGAGGCTAATATGATGGGTAAAGTCATCCAGGAGTGCTGGCTGTATTTTAAAGCAGCCTTCTGAGGGCGCAGGAACAAACCATCCCAAAGTGCAGAAAGAATAGCAAATATGCAGGCGACCAGCTTCGCTTAATAGAGAAATCTTCAGTGAGCTTAAACACAAAAAGGAAGCTTACAAGAAGTGGAAACTTGGACAGATGACTAGGGAGGAGTATAAAAATATTGTTCGAGCATGCAAAGGGTGTAATCAGGAAGGCCAAAACACAACTGGAGTTGCAGCTAGCAAAGGATAACAAGGGTAACAAGAAGGATTTCTACAGGTATGTTAGCAACAAGAAGGTGGTCAGGGAAAGTTGGGGACCCTTACTGAATGGGTGGAGGCAACCTAGTGACAAATGATGTGAAAAAAGCTGAAGCACTCAATGCTTTTTTTGCCTCGGTCTTCACAGACAAGGTCAGCTCCCAAACTGCTGCTCTGGGCAGCACAGTATGCGGAGGAGGTAAGCAGCCCTCAAAGGTGAAAGAACAGGTTAAGGACTATTTAGAAAAGCTGGACATGCACAAGTCCATGGGGCCAGATCTAATGCATCAGAGGGTGCTGAGGGAGTTGGCTGATGTGATTGCAGAGCCATTGGCCATTATCTTTGAAAACTCATGGCGATCGGGGGAGGTCCCGGCCAATATCTTTAAAAAAGGAAAGAAGGAGAATCCGGGGAACTACAAACTGGTCAGCCTCATCTCAGTCCCTGGAAAAATCATGGAGCTGGTCCTCAAGGAATCCATTTTGAAGTACTTGGAGGAGAGGAAGGTGATCAGGAATAGTCAACATGGATTCACCAAGGGCAAGTCATGACTGATCAACTTGATTGCTTTCTGTGATGAGATAACTGACTCTGTGGATATGGGGAAAGCAGTGGACGTGATATATCTTGACTTTAGCAAAGTTTTTGATACCATCTCCCACAGTATTCTTGCCAGCAAGTTAAAAAAGTATGGATTGGATGAATGGAATATAAAGTGGATAGAAAGCTGGCTAGATTGTTGGTCTCAAAAGGTAGTGATCAACGGCTCAATGTCTAGTTGGTAGCTTGTAGCAAGTGGAGTGCCCCAGGGGTCTGTCCTGGGGCCGGTTTTGTTCAATATTTTCATTAATGATCTGGATGATGGGATGGATTGCACCCTCAGCAAGTTCACGGATGACACTAAGCTGGGGCGAGAGGGAGATACACTGGAGGGTAGGGATAGGGTCCAGAGTGACCTAGACAAATTGGAGGATTGGGCTAAAAGAAATCTGATAAGGTTCAACAAGGACAAGTACAGAGTCCTGCACTTAGGATGGAAGAATCCCATGCACTGCTACACGCTGGGGACCAACTGGCTAAGTGGCAGTTCTGCAGAAAATGACCTGGGGATTACAGTGGATGAGAAGCTGGATATGAGTCAACAGTGTTTTGCCAAGAAGGCTAACAGCATATTTGGCTGCATTAGTTGGAGCATTGCCAGCAGATGGAGGGAAGTGATTATTCCCCTCTATTCAACACTGGTGAGGCCACATCTGGAGTATTGCGCCAATTTTGGGCCCCTTGCTACAGAAGGGATGTGGACAAATCGGAGGGAGTCCAGTGGAGGGCAACGAAAATGATTAGGGAGCTGGGGCACATGACTTACAAGGAGAGGATGAGGGAACTGGGCTTAAGGACTAGATGACCTCCTGAAGTCTTTCCAACCCTAATCTTCTATGATAGGCAATGCAGGCTTCTTCTCAGGGTGTCTCGAACCTTGATGAAGAAAGAGTCAGAGTGCAGGTTCGTTTCTATGCCTGTTCAGTCCTGGGCCCCTTTGCTCTGTAATTCCATTTGTGGAAGTGGCTTTGTGATCTAGATGTGTCCCAAGAGAATAGGGCTGAGACCACCACCAACTTCCAGTCACTACTGAATGGGGTTAAACCAGTAATAAACAGTTAGTCTATGCATGCCATGACAGCCAGCCTCCCAGGCCCACTGACAGATTTGGGCTTGCACTAGCGCTGTAAAAATAGCTTTGTAGACAACGCTTTGAAGTTGCAGCTTGGCCTGGAGCTCAGGCTTTGAAGCGCACCCTCCTCTCTCGGCTTCTGACCTGAGCTCCAGCCCAAGCTGCAACTTCAAAGCACTGACTACACAGCTATTTTTAGAGCGCTAGAGAGAGCCCTGCAAGCCTGAGTCTGTCAACCTGGCATGGGAGGCTCACTCCCGTGGGCTGTGTAGACCTATACCTGAAGGCTCTGATTCAGCCCTTTCCCCTAAATTCATTTTATAGTAAATTCAATACTTCTTAACATAGGCCCGGATCATCCCCTCTCAAATTAAAACCCCTGGCAGGAGCTGTAGGAATGGAAACCTCTGCAAGCCCGCCCCTGCCTCCCAAGATCATTCCATCAAGGGATGGGGCAGGGCACTCACTCTACCCCCCCAAAATACCCAAAACCTGGAAGATGGCTAGGAAGCCATGGGAGGCCAAGGCTACCAGTGTGGCAGACCTTGTCTCTGACCATCAGGTGGACCCTCTTCCTCAGTATTTTGGCAATGTGGCTTTCTACACAATTCATAAACTATCTGCAAACAGTATTCAAAGAGAATAAAGGAAAATCCAACAAATTCACAAATAATTTGATCAGCTCTAGTATGTGTGTGTCAGTTCAGGTGGGAGTAAGAGGCTTTCAAAAAAAATAACACAAATTACTTCACCAATTAATTTCACAGCTTCAGCAACTTACAAGGTTTTCTTACAAGGTGGGTATTTCATCATATTACATTCCAGATCCAGAATTAATTAGTTAAACCTTATAAAGTACTCAAAGATAAAAAGCTCTATCAGAGTGCTGAAAAACAATAACCCGAAGCCTCACTTCTAGTGTGTACGTGCAAGAGAGATTTACTCCGCAGTGTTTCAACTGCAGCACCTTAGGGATACTTGCGACTAAGTTGGTTAATTTTTTTAAGCCCTTCCTTGTTGTTGATCGTTTTGTGCACGGTGATGAGAAAGGGGAAAGCAGAAGGGAGCTCCACTCTGCTGCTTAACTTCTGATGTCCCCAGTGCAGGCATTGAAGTTTATCAGCCAGGTCCTTTCTTCCAGCCCGTTCCAGGGCATCCTGAAGGATCTTTGTCTTGTTAAGTTTATTCCATGATCGTTCATACCTGCATTTGTCGCATCAAACATTACAGCATCGTGATCAGTCAATATACGTCATCCCCATTTGTACTTGAAATGCACCAACTGCTATGCCATATTTTATAAAAATGTATTTATTTACCTCCCCCCAACAGAAAAGGTACTGTTTGAGGCCTTATTTTCCTTCTGCCATCCTAGGATTGAAATGGAGATAAGAGCAGGGACACTGTAGCAGAAAATAGTCTAAGCTTCTGGATCTGCTCTTCTAGTAGGAAAATCAACACTGGTAGAGCTATACCCGTTGTGAATTACTGATCTTAATTTCCCATGGCCAACATTTACAAAACTGCGCACCCTAAATTTAAGGTCTCTGGTCCACATTTAAGTACTTAAAACAGGGCCTGATTGTCCATAGTGCTGAGCAACCAGAAATTCCCATTGACGTCAATAGAAGCTGCTGAATGCTCAGCACTTGCAAAAATCATCACTACCAAGAAAGAGTCCTCAGATGGATGTTGTTCTAAACCTACTTATGGGAGTGGTATTAATGACAAACCACAATGTTAAAAGGGAAAGAAAAGTGCTTTTTATAATGGCAGGAAATACACCCCAGAGAGAATATAGTTGCTCACTGTATCCCTGTAGAACAAAGCAGGTACAGATTAAACCAAAGTACTGTACTGTACAGTAATCCTTATTGCTTTATAGTTTAAAGTTTGCCTGTAAAATAAAAATTGTAACGAACAAATCAAATACCTGCTTTACCTCTCACTTTCTTCAATACTCATGACTGTGTATAATCCCAACCTGGTACTTTGGTATAATCATTATTAGGCAATGCTTTTTCAGAGATTCCAAGTCCAGAAGGGACCATTGTGATCATGACCTTCTGTATAACACAGGCCACAGAACTCCCTCCCCCAAAAATTCCTAGAGCTTATTTTTTAGAAAAACATCCAACCTTGATTTGAAAATCATGAGTGATAGAGAATCCACTATGAGCTCTGGTAAATTGTTCCAATGGTCAGTTTCCCTCACTGTCAAAATTTATGCCTGATTTCCACTCTGAATTTGTCTAGCCTCAACTTCCAGCCATTGGACTGTGTTATATCTCACTCGGTTGAAGAGGCCATTATTAAATATTTTTTTTTCATATAGATACTTCTGGACTATAATCAAGTCACTCCTTAACCGTCTCTTTGTTAAGCTAAATAGATTGAGCTCTTTGGGTATGTTTACACAGCAATAAAACACCCAGGGCCAGCCCAGGTCAGTTGACAAAGGCTCTCAAGGTTTGGGCTGTGGAGTTATAAAATTGCAGCACAGACATTTGGGTGGGCTGGATCTCGGGCTCTGCAGGGTCTCAGAGCTTGGGCTCCAGCCCAAGCCCAAACAACTGACACGGGCCAGCCATGGGTGTTTTATTACAGAGTAGACATACTCTTGGATTCTATCTTAAGGCATGTTTTCTAATCCTTTACTCATTCTTGTGGCTCTTCTCCAAACCCTCTTCAATTTATCAACACCCGTCTTGAATTGTGGCATGAACTGGGGACAGTATTCCAGCACCACTCACACCATTAACAGATACAGAGATAGGTTATTTTATCTACTCTTACCGGAGATTCCCATTTATGCATCCCATGATTGCAGTAGCTTTTTTGGCCACCGTATGACATCTAGAGCTCATGTTCAGCTCATTCTGTATGTATGGTCTACATTCTTTGTTCCTAGATGTATTCATTTACATTTAGCCATATTAAAATGCATATTGTTTGCCCCCCCACCTACCAAGTGATTCAGATCACTTTAAATCAGTGACTTGTCCTCTTCATTATTTACCACTCCCCCAATTTTTGTGCCATCTGCAAACTTTATCAGTTATGATATTATGTTTTCTTCCAGTTCATGGACAAAAATATTAATAGCATAAGCCAAGAACCAAACCCTGCAGGACCCCACAGGAAACAGAACTCCTTGATGATGATTCCTTGTTTAGAGTTACATTTTGAGACTTATTTATTATAGTTTTTAATCCATTTAATGTGTGCCATGGTAATGTTATATCATTCTACTTTTTTAATCAAAATGCCATGTGTTACTAAGTCAACCACATTACTGAAGTCTGAGTATATTTCATCAATACTATTAACTTTATCGACCAAACTTGTAATCTCACCAAAAAAAGTATCAAGTTTTGACAGGATCCATTTCCCATAAACCCATATTGCATTAATTACATTACCCTCCTTTAATTCTTTATTAATTGAGTCCCATATTGGTTGCACCATTATCTTGCCCAGGGCTGATGTCAGGCTGACAGTCCTACAATTATCTTCCCACTTTCACTCCTGTTGATTCACAGATCTTCACTCTCTCTTGTGAATCTAAAAGCAAAATACCTATTTTTGAAGTCTCTGGTTCTGGTCTTTGGGTTATTCAGTCTGCTGTTGTATTTCAGTCCCAGTGAAATGCACCATAACAAAGCTAATCAAATTCTAAATATCCATCCAAAACTTCTATTTGTTTATTTGTTTATTTCCTATCCCTCTCTCTTCCTTTCTGCCTCCTTCTCTTTCCTCCACTCTTCTCTCCTAGGTATCTGAAATTTAGTACGATAATGCACTGCTATGATGAACACACTAGACCAGATTAAGTGCCACTGAGACAGAGACCTATGTTGGGTATATAGTCAGCTGTGTGTTCTCTTTCCCAGCTAAAAGCTCTGTTGGCTGGTGTGCAGATGGGGGACTATAGACTTGTCTTGTTACCATCTTTTCTTACCTGTTTTGGAGCAGGTGGGGTTGTGTCTAGTTATGGGCAGTAGCAGGGAGCAGTTCTTGCACCCAGGATTTCAGAGACTGCTGCCCCCTGCCTGGGGGAAGGAATTGTTGGTACAACAGGAGACTTGCAGCCTCAAGCAAGGGCCAGAGACAAACTGGCTCATTTGAGATTGTTTGAATTAACATACAATACAAAAGGAGTCATAGCACTCAATATTACAGAGGGATCCAGGAAGATGGCCTTAGCAATAAGGATTATTTTAGTGACTGCAAAAATCTAATATATTGAAAATATCCACCAAATTGCTTTGTGTGGCTAGTTGATTGGACAGGGATTAGAGGTCATCACAGCAGTTTGCTTAATATCTGATTCACCACTGGGTGTGTAAGAATACAAAGGTAGCGATATTATATTTGTACATGGTTATGCTTTAACCTCTTTTGGGCAGGCATCCTGTTATTTGTCTGGCAGGGTTTACCTCTGTTCAGCAATAAACACATTTAAACTGCTACAGAAACAATAATAAAGGTGGAGAAATTAATAATAAATAATTTTAAAGAGAGGAATTTGTTCATGCTGCACATAACTCAACTGTCTCATCTGTACTCTGAAAACATTTCTATCTCCTCTTGAACATGCCGAAATTTTGCTGCTACAATTTTAATAAACTTTAATGAACATTTTGACATTGTGTCTGTATTAAAGTATGAACTCCACTTTGTATTATGTATTGAAAACATCTATACTTATTGGTGGGCAGCCTATTTACTGCATACCATACAGCTGCTCTACCTGGAAAAGGTAATGGATGCCTCATTGAAGAACAATCACTGAGAAGCTATCAAGGCTACTGTCTAGGGTGACTGAATTTTATTACATCAACTACCTGTCCTACCCAGGGTTAAAATTTTTTCTACACAGGTGGGGCAAGCATGACTGGGGGAGGGAGCTGGATCTTCCCAGTGGAACATATGGCACAGGAGCGACTTATTTAAGAGCAATCTTCGCTCTGTGCTGGAGGACTGACCATTGCCACATGTAAGAAGGACGTGAAGGAGAAAGAATTCAGGAGAAACTCTACCCAGCCTCAAACACTGCTGACAAATCTGGGACTCACAGATGCTGTAAGATCAAACCGGGGGAGGGTGTGTTTCGGGAGTTATCTTGTTTTCAAAAATCTGTAAGCCTTGAGTAGGTTAAGAGTAAAGTGACTCTGATTAAGAAATTCCTTTGCTAAGTCTGTGTTTCTAGCGTTCTTGCCAATCTGTCCCCACAAATGGATTAAAATAGAAGCTCAGAGTGACCAGAGCATAGGTGGGATTCTGGGGGAGCATGTGTGGGTGGGGGACTGAGAGGTCTGATACTAGTTTCAGGATTTAGGGCAGCTGGGCGTCAGTCTGCCACATGCTGAAGAAGGGTGCCAGATGAGATCTGAACCTGAGTGTGCTCTTTAGTCCCAGAACTAGAAACAGTGACGAGACTCTACCCAGACAGAGTTGGCTTGGAAGCAAATGGGACCCAACAAGTGAGTTTACTTGCAACAGATTGCTGACCATACAGAAGAATAGTGGGTCAGGTTGTGACAAGTATCATATAAACATTTCTTTTGAACGAGGTAAGAAAAATAGGAATAAGCTAAAAGTAGCCCCATAGGTCAGGGCCATCTTAACTGTAGGATGTGGATGAAAGTATAAAATGATTAATACATCTATTTATTTGAAAGGATGAGGGACTTTGCACTCCTCTCTCAGCTTGAGCTACTTACCAGCATTCCAGCATTTTCTGTGCTTGAGTTTTCTTCTCTGTGCTAGCTGCATGAAACTGGGTTATTTCTGCTCTGCTGAATCCCAGCTCATTAGCAACAATTGTCCACTCAAAACCCAGCTGCTTACCCAGTTCTTGTACTGATTTCAGGTTAATCACAGCATCCTAGTAGTCAAAAAAATTCACATTGTTTAATGTATTGAAAAGAATGTTGTGACATAAAGAGAAATGTAAAACACTACACTTAGGAAGAAAAAAATCGAATGCAAAACTAAAAAATGAAGAAAACTAGCTAGTGGGTAGTACTGCTGAAAATGATTTGGGGGGTATAACGGATCAAAAATTGAATGAGTCAACCGTGTGATGCAGTTGTGAAAAAAGCTAATATTATTCTAGCACATATTAACAGGAATGTCATATGGAAGACATGTGAGGTAACTGTCCCACGCTACTTGGCAATAGTGAGGCCTCAGCTGGAGTACTGTGTCCAATTCTGAGTGCCACACTTTAAAAAAGATGTGGACATTCTGGAGACAATCCGGAGGAGAGGAACAAAAACTATAAAAGGTTTAGAAAACCTGATCTATGAGGGAAGGTTAATGAAACTGGGCAGGTTTAATCTTGAGAAAAGACGACTGAGGGGGAACCTAATAACACTCTTCAAATATATTAAAGGCTATTATAAAGAGGATGGTGATCAACTGTTCTTCTTGTCCACTGAAAACAGGCAAGAAATAATCAACTTTGCAGCAAGGGAGATTTAGGTTAAACATTAGAAAAAACTTTCTAACTGTCAGGGTAGTTAAGTACTGGAATAGACCTCCAAAAGGGGCTGTGGAATCTCCATCATTGGAGGTTTTCAAGAACAATGTGATGGACTAGATGATCTCGATATCCTTTCCAGCATTACATTTATATGATCCTATGACATGTACATATTAAAGTAAAGAATGGATCATCTTTTTGTTATGTGTACGGTGCCTAGCACAGTGGGGTCCTGGTCCATGACTAGTGTTCCTAGGTGTAACCACAGAAATAACAGTAATAAAAAGCCTGGAGGGATTTATATACACATATCGACAAATAGATGTGCACAAATACTACATATTTGGTGGTGGTACATATTTGATAAAAGGTGGAATCATGCAGTAAAATGCATTTATAATGCAGCTTTGGATATGTCTACACTGGAGCTGGAGGCATAATTTTGGCTTCTCTGAAACACCTTTGGAGAACATGCCATGCGACAAAAACAAACAAATAAAACCACCCCTTTATCTGAAGATTAAGCATACATTTTGTTTACCTCTTGGGCTTTATTTGGCATTTTTAATGTAGATTCCACTTAAACATCTGGCAAAACTTCTTTACTTTCTGTGTAGCAGCTATCATTGGAATGGCAATAAGAAAGATAAGTATTTTCAACTAGATATAATACAATAGTATTTTTCACAGCAATTATATTTCACAAATTACTTTCCAAAAGTATCAATATTAATAGTTCTTACATGCCTTGGCATTTACTGTTTAAACAGCATCAGCTCTCTAACTGCCCTGGAAAAGCCAAAGGATGCAAATGAGCAGTAGATAATACCCCACAGGTCCTGTCACAGACGGGTGTCAATGCTTCTGGGCTCTCTTTATTGCTGTTGAAATCCAGGTCTGTCCTGAACTATGATGGGGAAAATCAAGGGTAATGCACTGTGGAGAAGGAGGCCATGCTGTCAAAACCTAAGGGTGCCTTCATGCAGGCTACTGGCCCATCTGATGGCTCAGGGATAGTAGATCAGCTGTTCACCCCATCAGATCTGGGCAGGAAATAAGAGAGGGCAGAGTCTTTTTCTTGTGCCCACATTTCCTGACCTTGCTGTTCCACCACCTCTTTAGAGCTCTAATGGAACACTGTGATTTTCTGAGCCAGGTCCCCCAACATTTCATTGATACTAAATGCTTGAGATGATACATGAAAATTAAAACCAAAACAAATGCTGCTGTCCACATACTTATGCATGTACAAATTAGAGCCCAGTATGAAGCCAACGTGAACATGTAATATGACTATACATTGTTTTTATGCACATTCCCTATTTTTGGTTGTGTGTGAAAAGGCACCTTTCCCACACTGCTCTGCCCACTATATGGAGTCCAAACTCACCTTTCCTGGGGTTTGGCTTTTCTGGCAGATATCAATTAACAATAAGATCACAGAAAATCCTGCTTAAGCTGTCTCCCCTCAGCCCACTCCCTAGAACCTCTGGTTTCAGAGTAGCAGCCGTGTTAGTCTGTATTCGCAAAAAGAAAAGGAGTACTTGTGGCACCTTAGAGACTAACAAATTTATTAGAGCATAAGCTTATGCTCTAATAAATTTGTTAGTCTCTAAGGTGCCACAAGTACTCCTTTTCTTCCTAGAACCTCTGTTTCACAGAGTCACTCCCATTTCCTTTGTATCTATGTTGGAATAATGAGGCATATGCCTCAATGACTCAGCTTTCTCCGCAGGGTCAACACATGCTAACAGATTGAGGATGTTTTAGGCAAATGCTGCTAGTTTATTACTGTGTGCCTATCGGGAGCATATTTTTGAAAATGTAGCTCCTCATACCCAGCTTTTCTCTGTGGTTTACAGCCCAGCAGCCAGAGGCAGAACACTTCTTTCAGTAGGCTGAGAATTCATAAAGGGAATCTTTCATGAGGATACGTTATCCAGAGCCTTTGGCTGATGTGTAGGATATTCCCATGGCCATATTTTAATGAAACATGAATTTTAATCATTCTGATCCTATTTCCTTCTTCTTCTAGATTTCTAGAACAGGACAATATTCCTTTTGTAGCCTAGCAACATATTCCTAAATGAAACAGCAGGAATCACTGTAAGATATGCTAAAGTCTATGACTTGTCATGTGTCTAAGTATGACAGTACTTTCACAGCGTTGCGAAATTATATATACATTTCTTATAAGTTTAGGAAGAAATACTAGAAAAACCATTAAGCATAACAAAGTTATGGGCAAGACAGTGGAAATACAGATTTTTTTTCTAAACCAGTAGAAAAATATCACTCTTAATAAAAATTCAGCCTTCATTTAGTCATTTGTAAAATATATCAGTAAAGTTCTCAGTGATCCTGCAGCTATGAATGAATTCAGTCACTTGGAAAACCAACAAGTTATTCTTATTAACCATAATTCAAAAATGAAGCTTGTTTCTTTGACTTAAGTCTCTGTTAATCAGTGTCTTTAGTATTTTTAGGATTATGAATGTTTCCTGAAGTAGAAATAAATACAGTTAATTCCCAGAAATAGCCTCCCCCCCAATCATGATAAACCAAATTTCATAACCAGCAAAACTGTTCGCTTGGCCATTACCTTATTTTTTCTGTCCTCCTTATGCAGCTGAACAGATGGCTCTGCTTTCTGTAAAAGAAATTCCCAAACAAGTTTACTACAGGATTTTCTTGTTCAAAGAAACTTGATAAAAATATTTGCTTGTATTACCCATCTTTTTAAAAATCTTAACCTTAATGTTTCTGAGTTGTTTCTCATCCAGAAGATCAATAACTGTGAAGACCACTTTATGATAATCTGTTACATGAAAAACATCCTTTCCGATATATACTTTGGAGGTTGCTAAGTAGTAACTACAACAAATCCCAACTGCATTCTGTTAAAAATTTAAAAATTAACAATTTTAACCCTAGGTCATTTGTTACTTATGACTGGTGCAGTGGGTAAAGCAATTTCCATTAATTGCTGAACGCACTACTGGAAGACGCTCAGATACTATGGTGATGAACATGATACAAGAACTTAGAACAGAATTTCATATAACACACTTCTTTTAGTTTATATTTACCATTATCCTCAGATTTAATGGAAGATATGTGTCTAAATCTCTTATGCTGCCTTAAAAATCTTTAACAATATGAATAAGAGTATCAGCAATTGCTTACCTCTTAATCTTTATTCAGCATTTTCAGGTCAGCTCCACTTCAGCAGCTGGCAATTCTCTGTACTTGGAATGGAGAAATTATAAAATGAGAATAGTCAGTTGGCCTGGCAAATAATGAATTTTAAAAAAACCAAACGCGTAATTTCTAACAGTCCTCTTGTTCCCCACTGTTTATCCATTTAAACATTTGATTGCAAATAAACTGTAAAGCTGGCATTTATAATTTTGGCACATACAAAATGTAACATTATTATGGAGACTATTTCTACATTGACAAGTACAAATTTGATACCAGTTTGATTTGATACAAGTTTCATACCATTTTCTGGAAATTATGATTGGCAGCTACACGCGTCAACTCCAATTTGTTGAGGTTACTCCTTTATTTACAATACAATATTACTTTATTTTGTACAGCAACTTTCATACAAACTATATCCCAAAATGTTTTTCACAGCTAGGTTATATAATCACAAAAAGAAATAATACTTTTCAAACATTAAATAGCAGGTAGAGGGAAAGAGGAATTATGAGGTAGATACAAGGGAGCAGACGAAGAGTTTGAGATAGAAACACAAGAAGGCAGATGGCAGCTATAAAGGTGAAGGCTCTTGCACCAACTATAATGAGACTGTGTGAAAGGACAGGGGCAGTGAGTCTAATAGAAGAAATGGGTATGGGAGCAGATGTGCTAAGACAGACCAAGTCCACGTCAGGTTTTAAACGTAAGGGGTCACATTTTGGAGTAAATCCATAGTAACTCCTTTGATTTTAGTGAACTTCAAAGATTAACTGCAATTAAGTTATTCTGGATTTTTACCAGTGTAAAAAAAAAAAAACTGAGTTAAATTTGTCTCAAGGAGGGAAATTGTGAACTGGATCAAAGAGTACTTGAAATCAATCCTGAAATGACTAGAAGGTTGTTTGTAAATACATGTAATTTGGTTGTGCTTCTTGTATTCATGAGGCAGGCCTGGCAGGAGCATACTGCATCTGCTGCAGTCTGAAGAGCTGGGAACTATAACAGTCAAGCTGAGAGGAAATGAAGGCATCAGTGGGTATTTTCAGTAGTAAGGGTTGGGGTAAAGATGTACATTGGTATTGTGGCATATTTGGTTGTACATATATTTGCACATATGGGAGATACTGGAGAAGACAGTTGTAGGTCAAGGGTGACACCGATTATTTGAATAATGGTAGCAAAGGGTAGGTGCTTAGTTCAAAGAGGAAATCTAGAAGCCAAATAATATTAAAATGTGGTCCCTCAAAATTACTTTTGCAGAATAAAACAGAGACTTGAAGACTCGTGGGGTTAGTGAGGGATTAAAAAATATTTCATTAGTTTGAATCTAACTCAGGTTGCGACCAGAGGTAGATTTGACCAAACCCCTAACTCTGAACATTATAATTGGATTTGAGTTTGCAGGGCCATAATGTGTCAAATAATAACAGTGAACACAACTACTGCTCAAAATGGAAAAGTGTGGATTTCAAACAAATTGATGTGTTCAGACCTCAGGCTTCTGTCAGGTAGTCGCAAAGTGAAAAATTGGTGGTCTCAGTGCAGTTCCTGGCAGACAGGTTTCCACACCAAGCCAAACCACAAATAAATAAATAAATAAATAAATAAATAAATAGTGTTATATTAACATCTAAAGACCCCAACCAAGATCAGGCCCTATTGTGCTAGGCACTGTATAAATAAGTAAGAGACAGTCCTACTCTGAAAAGCTTATTGTCTACCTAGACTAAGCAGACAAAAGGTGGAATGGAAAATAAAAATACAGTCATGAATGGACTTTCCTAAGGTCACAAAGCCAGACAGTAGCAAAGCCTGAGTCTGAAATCAGATCTCCTGAGTCCCATTTCAGTGCTGTGGACATTGAATCACAGCACCTTTCTCTTTCTACAATAATCATTGCTGCACAATAGTGCTGATAGAGTGTATGACTCTGTACAAACCAAGGAAGATATGGTTCCTGCCCCAAGGAGCTTACAATCTAGGCAGACAAACAATACAATTCAGATACAAAATGTACCGGGAGATGAGAAAACTGATTGATCAGAAAACATTGCATGTTTCTTTTTAAATAATAAAACATTTCTTTGTTTGACAAATTAACATTAATAGGACTTGCTAAAGAAGTGCAATTTAAAAAAGGATTAGAACATACAGAGCATAACTAGTTACCATAAAATCCCCTGGGGTGCTGAGTGCCAAAGGCATGAGAGTTTGGGAAGAGAGGTGATCAGCGCATATGTAGTAAATATGCCCTGGAGTATCAGTATCCCTAGTTAATTCTTAGATGAGGTAAAACTTCTGTATGTGATCAGAAAATATTTAGTTTAGGTATGCAACAGGAAATAGCTGCCAAAATGCTGGAGCATAGTCCAAAGGCAACAATGCCTATTTAAACATAAAACTTCTCAAGCTTCGCCAGAAGCTGGGTATGGGCGATAGGGGATGGATCACTTGATGATTTCCTGTTCTGTTCATTTCCTTTGGGGCACCTGGCATTGGTCACTGTCGGAAGACAGGATACTGGGCTACATGGACCTTTGGTCTGACCCAGTATGGCCATTCATATGTTCTTAGAGCCCAGATTACACTTTAAAAAGACACAATACCGACAATAATTATGAATGTGTTTTTTGGGAATGAATTTAAATGATGCATTTCACATGAAGTGGAAAGTAAGTTTTATAAACCACACTTTCTATCATACAAATGTGCCTAATGAAAGTGGCCTTTTTCTGATCTCTGATCCTTTTTCACACTAAAAAAATAAGTGTTTGGATTTTTTAAAAAAGATTTATCTATTAAACTCAGCATATTGCAATGTCTTTGATTTTTGGTTGCCTTTTTTCAGGAGCAAGGAACAAAAGTTCTAACAATTTTAACTTCTCATTTTAAGATTTTTTTTTTTTAAAATAACATACAGGCATTTTCTACATAATCACACCAATTCAGGTATTCTAGGCCACTACCTGCATAGTACTTTTCCTTCTTGGTCATGTGAGCGATGAATAAATGTAACCATTACTTGACCTATGACCACAAGGTCATTCAGAGCATCCTGAAAAGTTGCTCCTATGTGGGCTGGTCTCTGAGTGGACACTAAACAGCTCCTTGAAATTTCTCACAGCGTGGCAGGTACCACAATAAACACAATTGTCATGACAGTGCAACACAAGCAGCACACAAGGGCCTGAATCTGTAATCATTTAATTCCTCTCTGCATCCACAGAAAATATCACAGAGCTCTAAAAAAATAAAAAAAATAAAAAAAATAAATAAAAATCAAATCACACTCCCTATTGTAATTTACAGTCAAGGTCCCCAGTCCTGCACTCTTTGAGTTTGTCTACACATCCCTGCAGTACAGACTATGAGGGTATGAACTGTAGCATGCTCCACTGTAATGCCGTGTGGATGCCGCTGACACGAACTAAAAGGTACCTAAGCTTGCATTAACATAGTCTTGTTTGAAAGAGGTTAAGTTAACGTGAATTGGGTATCTCCTAATTCATGCCAGCAGCATTCACACAGGGAAGTGACAGCACAACACGCTACTGCATGCTGCAATTCATACCCCCTGTAGGCTGAACTGCAGGGCCACAAAGACATTGCCATTGCTCAAGTAAAATGCCCATTGAATCAATGGGTGTTTTGCCAGAGTAAAGAAGTGCAGGGGGCAAGCACTTATAGGGTACATCACATTGTATCTGGGCCCAGAAATACTTCATAGCTTGTACACTTGCTCTATAATTGGCTGAGACTCTCTCTAATGAGGTTCTCATGATTTTAGAAGTAGCAACACTACACATTATGAACCCACAGTAACTGTGTGTATATAAATCTCCCCACTGTATTTTCCACCGAATGCATCCGATGAAGTGAGCTATAGCTCACGAAAGCTTATGCTCAAATAAATGTGTTAGTCTCTAAGGTGCCACAAGTACTCCTTTTCTTCATTAGAAAGTCCATGAGCACCCAGTGGATCACAGCCAACAATCTGGGAAGCACTATGTATAGGCATCTTCTTTTGCAGTCTGTGGACCTTTGATGATGCTAAACACAGACCACGCTATCATCTGAAAAAATAGAAATCAACTCCATTTGTGAATTTTACGACACTAACCTTAAGAAAGTGTTTAATCATTTACATCATGGACTTCAAGCTGCAGCTTTCTGTGACAGCCCATAATCAATTATGTCCATTATTCTTCTGTATTCCTCTCCCAACATACGTCCACACATTGGGATCACTATATACTTGGTCCCTACCAGATTTTATGATCAGTAATCAGGCACTGTGTAGCTAGGCAGTGCACTCATCTGAACAATTCACACAAGCAACAGCCACTAAAATAGTGTCGTGCATTGGAGCATGACTCTAACTTTGAAGGACTTGTTCATGAAACTAGTGTGTGACCATTCCTGACTTACAAGGAAACAGACAAAGAAAATATGGAAAGAAGAAAGAAAATAAATGTTCCTCCAAGTAACTGGAGGAAGACTCATGGACATACAAATATATAGTAAAAAACACAAAGGGGAAGATACCATAGAAAGAGGTGTGACATAGAGATGGGACTTATCATGGTATCATGAAAAACAAATTCATCAGAAAAAGGTTTGAATCTCTGTATAATTGCAATATATTTATCATGTATGTACAGTATTGCTTTCCATGAATCCAAGTTAGAAAACTTGGCTGAGATTTTCAAAAGTTTTTAAACTCGTTTTTGAAATAAATGGGATCTGTGTGGCTCACTCCCCTACCTTTGTTTTGAAAATCTCAAACTATGCTTGGAGTGGGTTGCACTGGCATCACCTTCAATTTTGTAACCATTAAATCAAAGCATATTTGCTGGAAGGCTACTCTGCTTATACCATATTGGGTCTTAATTCTACTTTCTAGTACATGGGTACCAGTGGACTGCCACTTATCCACTCCTTGTGTTCACACACATGCTCTGTACCATATTTCGCCAAGTTATGCATGAATGTATTCCCATATATCTAGGAGAGGAATCAATATATATTATATTGTATTTTAAGTATCACACATTGAGCAAATTGAATTCAGATAACAGGGTTAAAATAAAAAATAAATGCATTTACACCACTGCATAAATTGTGCAATTATCCATTCAGAAAACAAAATATAATTAACATAAAAATAAAAAATTTATTACAATCCACAGTCAATACATTTTTGAATAACCATAAATTCTTAATTTCTAACCAACATTTTCTTAAAAAAAGCTTGTTTAAAATAGTGACTTTTGACCCTATCTAGTTTAAACAGCATCTACAATGCTTTGTTAAATTATTACTGATCAGTTGGTCTTTGTCGTAAATTTCTTGATTTTCCATTTTCAAATTTTCTCTTTTTGAAGATCGGCACCTCTTCTGTCAGGTCTCCAAGGGAGGTGACTGTTTTTTCTTTAAATATCATTTTTGCATCCTCTGGAACCTGGAGCACTGGTAGAGGAAGATAGTCACTCTCTGTACTGGGAAGCTCTAAGTCCACTTTTTCACTAGAAGAGGAGGTAAAAATATAATAGCTAGATGACAGAACAAGAATGGCACCACAGATGGCAGACAGCACTTTTATTTTCATAGCAGCCCGACAAAATTGTTAGGAAATTTTATAACCTTGGCACAAGTTTACTTGCCCATCCTCATCATGACCATGATAATCTGGCATTAAAATAAATATTGTATTTGCCCTGGGTGAGGTGGCAAATAGCAAACTAAAGTCCCAATCCTGCAAACACTCAAGCATGTAAGTATTTTGCTCATGTAAGTCCTATAACCGTCAATATTGTTATTCATATGTAAAGTTAAGCAGATGCTTAAGTGTTTGCAGGATCAACGTCAAAGGGCACAATCTTTTGGTACATAATTAGGGAGTTTTGCCAATGTACACAGGACCAGGTCACAAGATCTTGACTTCGAACAGTGGCTAAGCAGCTACACCCACCACTGAAGTCAACCAGAGTTGCAGATAGACAGCAGTCCTCAGGATAAGATCTTAAACCTAACAACTAAGAAATATAAAGGTTTGAGTTGCAATCATCATCTGCCACTGTTTCTGTATGGTTCCACACAGTTTCAGCTTTCCCCACTAAAGTGTTAAGCCCTTGGAGACAAAAAAAACTGTAATTAGTTTGGTACAGCTTTCCTGCTGCGCAGCCTCAAAGATGCTATATCCATAATAAATAAGGCTACAATTTAGTCCCAGGTATTTTTAGTAAAGGTCATGGACAGGTCATGGGCAATAAACAAAAATTGACGGCCTGTGACCTGTCCATGACTTGTGCTATAAACCCCTGACTAAATCTTAGCTAGTGGGTGAGGAGGGGGGTGCTTCTCTGGTAGGTAGGGGTGGGCCGCTGCTCAAGGGAGATGGGGGGATGCTGCTCTGGCGATGGGGGACTGGGGGTCATCAGCATCAACTGCTGGGGGCCCACCGAGCAGCTGCTGCTTTGGCTACACCCGGGGCCTGCCACTGCTCCTGTTACCGCTGGGACTGCTGCTCAGGTGTGCTGCTGGCTCTGGGGCCACTCCAGCAGTGCTGCTGGCTCTGGGGCCACTCCAGCAGTGCTGCTGGCTCTGGGGCCACTCCAGCAGTGCCGGTGCAGCTGGCTGCGGAGCCGCTCCAGCACCAGCCGGTGTGGCTGTCCCCAGGACCACCTAAGCAGCTGGCCCCCAGGCCACTGCAGAAGTCATGGAGCCCAAATAAATAAATAAATAAATAAATTCATGTCATTACACTAAAAAAAATAAAATCAGAAGAGTCACTTTATTCCATGGGCTCTGTCATAACAGGGTTAAAAAGAACCCAGGAGTCTTGACCCCCAAATTGCCTTGCTCTAAGTACTGAATTCCCATATTTTTGAGGATGACACAAGCAATTTGTAGCAACTAGTAAATCTGTTTACTATAACACTGGAAGATATTTTTGTACTAATAATAAGTGACTATTTTTACTCTGGTAAAATGCACTATTTTAATTAATTTATAAAAAGATCATATGGGAAACTCAAACAACAACAGCTATCTGAAAAGCTCAAGCTCCATTTCTAGCTGCCTGTAGAGAAGCAACATGGGAAGGCTCGACCATGTCCTCCAATACATGAGTCCACATGGTCATGTTTTAGCTAATGAATGTGTAAACAAGCAGAATAACTGATTTTACTAGTTATGTAGCAATCCGTGGGCAGGATTTAACCTATAATTTACATAGAGAGAGAGAGAGTTCAACGAGCATCATCTGCTTCTCTGATTAAATATTACTGAATTTTAAGAAATATATATACAGAGCCAAATTTTTAAAGGTGAAAAAATTGTATGCATGCCAATTTGCATTCACATCCAGAATGCGGCCTACAAAACTACACTTAAAAATCTGGCCCATCTGGCATCTGAATGCTAAATCCATTGAAAACCACTATCACCAGCAATTTGGTAAATTTACCCTGTGATTATAATGAACTTCAGCATTAAAAAAGAATGAAAATTACTTTTTAAATACTCACTATGGGTAAAATCCTTAAATCTTTACTCAGGCTCAACTCCCATTGACTTATGTGTTAATATTGCCTGAATGAGGAATTCAGGTTTTGGCCCTATAGATAGGGCCTCTGGAACAGCAAGGTGATAGACATCTTATAAATACTTACGGTAAATGGACACTTACTATGGGTCTTCCTTTTCTGTAACTGCCTCCCAGTTTCCATAAGGGTTTGTCTTTTTAGATACATTATGGGAGGTAGTTTGTGGAACTGACAAGGCCTCATCCTGAGCAACATCAGTTTCTTGTTTAACTTCCTGCCACTCTCCATAAGGGCTTATCTTTTTAACTTTGGGGGGTTTCTCTTCCTCTGTTTCGTCATCGCTGTCTCTTTTCATCTAAGGAGGAAAACACCTCACTTTAAGCAAAAATGCCGAAATGAAACAACAGAACATTGCTCTTTTTCACATCTATTATTTATACTTCTCAACCAAGGAAAATCAAAAGCAATAAAGAAACAATATTTTAGTAGAATTTTAATATTTTTTGCCACAAGCATCTTACTTCATTCAGAGACAGTCATTCAATACATGCACAAGAAGAACAATCATTAGAACAAGCTATAGTTAAAAGTTCCTGCCTCACACAGATGAAAATGAGTGGAGTACCACATACACATTTACAAAACAAAAGTTCTATCATATCTATCTATCTATATAGCTTTTAATTCTTTTTTTAATTAAATGTTTTTTGCATACTTTCTTATGGATAACATTTGGTAGAACTTTGACTAGTTTTGCACACAGTGGGGAAGAAAACTGGAATAATACCTTAAAGCATTTGTATCTGGGTATTTTCACATTTTAAATGAAAACAGTATCTTGGGAAGCCCAAGTTACTGTTTCTGGACTCAAAATAAAAGGCACTGGAAAAATTTTATCTACCCATACCTAAAATTACAGCCCTTATTGTGAACTTTAATATGAAGGCATAACATCTAGTTTTGACACTACCTTTATCCTACCGTTGGTCTTGACAGACAATTAATGGGAAAGCCTGTAAGTGTCAAATTTTCAGACAACAACCATGATCTTGTGGTGTTCCACTGTAAGCAGATACTTTTGAAAAATATGGGCCAAAAATTATAGCCCCATATTGAAGTCAATATCAATCTGAGGATCATCTACTTGGGAAGCCAATGCCCTTCCTTGGAAACCATGAGCACCTCTAGCTACATCCCAGTCACCTACATTGAAGAGTCTACCTTCCATGGTGTAACAGGGCCGCTGATGTGCCAATAGATGATCAGTTATTTATTTTCAAGCACTATGAAGTGCTAATTCTTATCAACGTCAATAAGGTTTAACCTAACTACAATCAATATAGACACCCACAAAGATGAAATCACGTTATTCCGGAACATTAATATTGTACATAAAGTAAATCTGATGGGAAAAAAAAAAACAACAACTTACCTTTAGGTTTGTTTTTGGCTTTTGTACTTCACTTTTATTACCACCCATCTCAGCATCTGATTCAGATCTCTTTGAATCTGCTGTGGTGTGTTCTTCAGGATGATTGTCATCTTTATTGCTCTCATATGAAGGTGAAACAAAACCATCAGGCTTCTCCCACGTTGATACTGTTCAACATATTTGGACAGTCACATTATTCATGTTTTAATTCTGACCTTACATGAACTCCACTTTGACAACATTAACCTTAAGCAGTACCATGTGCTCGATGTGAAAAATACAGTAAAGAATTTAGCATACACCCTTCCACTTTTCTTTTTTTTCTTGTTTTCTTTCTAGACTTCTCAAAATTACTTTTTCAATGTTTTATTTTTAAACACAAGTTTCATGATAGTTCCACTCAACTTATGACAAGACTTGCTGTACCCTGTCCTCTACTATGCATTTGATCTTTTCCTTAAAGTAGAAATACTTCAATTAAACCTGTCCAACCTACTATACATTATTTACTTTTCATAACATTATTTCTCTTTTCAGATTGGATAATTTAACTATAACAACCCTAATAATGGATTAGTATTCTTTGGCATGTAACTGTGAACATAATGAACACAGCTATAACACACTGTTCCCCACTATAAAAATACCTTTGACCATGCATTCGCCATCTCTTGCATTCATTACTGTAACATAGTCAGCTATGGTGTCCCAGCCCTCCGCACAGATTTTAAAGCCAGCATCCCTATTTGCAGACTGAAAGTCTGTCGGTTTCCTCAGTGCTAGCTGACTTAGTAGAATACAGTAGAACTAAGGCTCTTTAATTAAACAGCAGTGTTTACATATCCAAACCTGGTTTATTGGAAGTCCCTCAAACAGCTGAGGGACATGACCTTATTTTGAATTAAACAATGATGTTCCAATAAACTTCTTGAGTGAGCTGGTGTGATGAATGTATCCATCATATTGAAAATCCCAATGTCATCACTTAATTGCTTTAAATGCACTGCTTTTAATAAAATATTCCACTATTAAGTTAAAAACCAAATAATTTCCAGCATTCATTTGAAGAGTTGGCAATTAGCTGAAGAGTTTGCATAGACAGATTCTATTTGACTAGCCAAATCAGTTTTGTAACACTGGAAAGCACACTTACTCTCAAAAAATTATTTGAAAGGAACACTCAAATTAATAAAAACTAACACGGCTGCTACTCTGAAACCTATCATACTTTTGACATTATTTTCATATTTTTAGATATATTAATTAAAAACATTTAACAAATGCACTTCCAAGATTTATTATCTTCAAAGAGCAAAAGCTTTTTTAGGTGTGTTGTACTGACATCTGGTGGCCTTCAAAGTTCTTAACAACAAAACAGAGCTTTTGTTGACAATGTCCCTTCTTTAGAACACAGGGTTAACTAAAAGGACATGTACTCCAACAGAGTTAAATTGCACTGAAAATTAAAATCACAAATATTTGTCTGGTGGTCACAGTGAATGGTAACTCAAAATCCGACAGGTATAAAATAAGACCAAGCAAAATAGTTATAAAGAAGTTGTTCAAGGTTACACATCTATGTAGAACTGTCAAAAGCAACAAAACACAAATGATAAAATACAAACTGGAATTTAAAAGAGAACACTGACAAATGACCTGCAAACAAACTCACAAAAACCCCAAACCAAAACCCATCTTTTTGCATATTTATGCTACATAAAGGCCTGAGAAGAGTTATTTTTCTGCTTCCTTCGAAATATCAAGATTGCCAAGTCTGATTTTCCCTGTTTTTTCTGGAGAACATGTCAGTAGTCTCAGATGTTGTCTTTTCTATGCTCTCAAGATTTAAGCGAAGGGCAGGTTCTTTAATCGTTTGGAAAGAATTTATTTCTCCAAAATGTTGATTAGTTATTAGAGTTAAATAGGTGTTAACAACAAACAAACAGAAAAGAGTTTTTACATTAAATTGATTAAAATCACTTTCCTTCTCGATAGCGTAACTTTCATTCTTTGGCATTATTTCACTAGTTCTCCATCCTAGAATCTTTTCAAGACTAGACAAGTGCTGAATTTCTAATATGGAGGAAAAACAACAAAAAATAAAGAAATAAAGCCACCCTCTCAAGTCTTCTTCATACATCATAATGAATCAAAAGAAGGATGCAGCTCCATTTTTTTGAGGGTGAAGAAGGGTTTTTAAGTTAGATTGCTTAAACCTCTTTGTTTCCACGTATTTAACTCAAAATTCTGACACGCAAGGGAAAAAGTTCTCTGTTAAAGATTCAAACTAGCATAGGCGCTGACTCCGTGAGTGCTCCAGGGCTGGAGCACTCACAGGGAAAAAATAGTGGCTTCTGAGCATGCACCGGCAGCCCCCCCCATCAGCTTCCCTCCCCCCCGAATGCCTCCTGCCCACAGGCCCCATGGATTGGCACCTCCCCCTCCCCAGTGCCTCCCACCTGCCATGAACAGCTGTTTTGCCATTACAGGCAGGAGGCTCTGGGGGGAAGAGGGGAAGAGTGAGAACACGGCATGTTTGGGCGGGGGTGGAGCAGGGACGAGAAGAGGTGGGGCAGGGGTCGGGCTTTGGGAGAAGGGATGGAGTTGAGGTGGGGTATGGAGCAGAGCCGGGAGTTGAGCACCTCCTGGCACTTTGGAAAGTCGGCACCTGTGCAAACTAGCGCTGTCAATTAATCACAGTTAACGCCTGTGATTAATTGAAAGCAAAATTCACGAGTTAATTTTTTTAATGTGTTAATCACATGCCTGTTGGTGGGGCAGAAGGTATCAGCAGCGGGGAGGGGTGGGGGTGCTGAAGCCTCCGACCACAGCTCCATGGGCAGTGGAGGGGCTGAAGCAGCTCTAGCCTGCAGCTTCTCTGGCAGCAAGGGGGCTGGAGCCCTATGCCCCGAACCCTGAGAACAGCTAAAGTTCCAAGCCCTGAACTGGGCTGAAGCCCTGCGCCGTGCCCTGAGAAGGGCTGAAGCTCTGAGACCTGTGGGAGTTGAAACCCTGAGCCCCGTGCCCCCAGGGGGGCTAAAGCCCTGAGCTGAAGCCCAGAGCCCCCAGCCCTAACCCTATATTTGAAATTATAAAAAACCCCAAAAATTTAAATAAATGGTATTTTAATATTGTTTAACAGTGTAGTTAAAACTGTGATTGGTGTATTGTGGCACTAAGGAATTTGAGAGTTTTCAGGAGACGGGGTGTTTTTTGATTAGGCCCTGTAGCGAAGCGATGACTCACTGGCGTGGCGCCTCCTGCTGGTCATCCAGGAAATTAGCTCTTTTCCAGCATACAGAGCGCCCTCTGTAGGCTGGTGTCTTGCTTGCCGCTGGCCTGTGTCCCTCCTGGACCCCAGTGCCCTTTGCCCTAGGGTTCTGCACACCACAGTACCCCCACACTCTGGGTCTCCCCTCCCAGGGGAACCCCCAACCCTAAACCCACCTCGCCTCAGTGGCTACTGCCAGTCATCATCTAGCCTCCGCTCACTGGGGCAGACTGCAGTAACTGAGTCATGGTCACTCAACATTGGCAAGGAGGTTGGACCAGCTACCTCTGCCTATTCCCAGGCTGTACCTCTGCAGACCCAGTACCTTTGTAGGCCTTCACCAAGGCCTGCAGCCTGGAGGTTTACCAGGCTAGAGCTCCCCAGCTCTCTTTGCCCTTTTCCCCAGCACTGCTCTGCTTCAGGTACCTTGCTCCCAGGCAGCTAGCCCTTCCCACTCCAGGACTAAAGTGAGACTCCTTCAGCTCCTGGCCCCCAGCCCTCTTATCAGGGCCAGCTGACCCCTAATTGAGCTGGCCACAGCTGTGGTCAGCTACTCACTCAGGTGCTTTCACTCCTTTTCCCAGCTACAGCCCTCTCCAATGCTGCTTTCAACCTGTCCAGGAGTGGGACAGCTGCCCCACTACAGGCCCCTTGCCCTTTTGGGATAGGGTATTGGCCATCCCATTTCTGATTCCCGGGTGATAGGTGATAATGAAATCGATCCGAGAGAAAAATAATTCTCACCTGAGCTATCTTTGGTTCAAGGCTTGAGCCTTCCACAGATATTCAAGGTTCTTAAGGTCAGAAAAGACTTGCAATGGATGTCAGGCTCGAGGGGATGGTGCCAGTATTCCAAGACTAATTTAATTGTGAGTAGTTCCTTATCTATTATCTTATAATTCCATTCTTCACGGGTGAGTTTTTAGGAGTAGTTAGTGCAGGGGTGCAACATGTGCTGTGGATCATGCCTCTGAGACAGTATGGCCCCAATGGTTACATTAGAGGCATGGCTTCCACTATGAATGCCTGGGCTGAGTCTGGGTGTGCTAGAAGCAGAAAAGTGGTGAAAGCAGCCTTGAGCTGTTCGAAAGCATAGCAAGCTTCCAGTGTCCAAACAAATTTGATGGCCTTGCAGAGTAGGTTGGTCATGGGGAATATATACCTTCAGAAACCTGTAATGAACAGTTGGCAAAATTTGCAAAGCCCAGAAGAACTGTAACTCCCGGAGAGAATAGGGCACTGCCTATTCTGCGGATGTCCTTTACCTTTTTGGGGTCCATCTTGACTCCTTCTGGAGAAAGGATTCTGTGGAGTACTGGTCAAAGGTACATTTTTCCAATGTCACAAAAAGGCCAGGCTTCTGTAGTCTTTTCAGGATGGAATGAATGTGCTAACAAATCTGCTCAGTGTTATCTGAAAACACAAGTATGCCACTGAGATGGATGATAATATACTGGTTCAGGATGTCTCAAAATATGTTGTTCATGAAGTGTTGAAAGGTTGCAGAAGCATTTGTCAGCCTGAATGGCATTACTAAATATTTGAAGTGCCCATAGCAGGGTCTGAAAGGCAATCTTCCATTAATCTCCTGCCCTGATGCATACTAGGTTATAAGCATCCCAGAAGTCCAATTTGGTGAAAATTCTGGCAGACCACACATGACCTAGTAACTCTGATATTAAGGGCAGGGGATACTGGTTTTGGACCACCACCTGGTTTAGGGCCCGACAGTCTACAGAAAGGCTTAGCATTCCATCTTTTTTCTTAATGAAAAGGACCGAAGCCCTTGCTGGGAAGGTGAAGTGCTGGATGAAGCCCTTGGCCAGGTTTTCCTGGACGCGCACACACAAAGGGCTGCCAGTTCTAGTTAGGACATCACATAAATATGTCCATAAGGGACCTTTGCCCCAGGCTGCACGTCTGTGGGCAGTTGTTGTCCTGGTGCACAGGTAGCGTGTCTGCATTTTTCTTTTCAAAAATATCTGCATAATCCCAATACTCTTCAGAGAGATGGGAACTCAGGCTTGGGAGTCACTCCTGGTTAGCCGTCACCATCTTGTGTTCCCCCACAGGTGCTGTCATTTCCAATTGGCTACAGGAAATGGGGACTGGAGGCTTGCAGCCAGCTGCACACAGGCAGACCCTTCAGCAGTATTCCACGGGAAAGGTGACCCTTTTTTCTCGCCAGGATATGCAAGAGTTGTGCTGCTCCAACCAGGTGATGCCAAGAATTAGGAGGCAGTGCAGAGAGTGGTTCACACTGAACTGTAGCACTTCCCAATGGGCCAGGATTACTGCCTCTAGGGGTTCTGTTTCCTGCGTTATTGGTCCTGGGGACAGGATGGATCCATCTATTGCCTCTACAAGGACTGATGTAGGCTTTAAACAGAGGGGGATTTGTAGTGCTCAAGCAGCTTTATCATCTATGATGTTATTGGTAGCCCTGGAATCAATCAGGGCTCACTACGGGGGAATCAGTTTGGCCGCATTCATGGTATGTGGAATACCATACTTGGAAGTGTGGGGAGACCTGTGTGTCCTGGATCAAGTTTCTCTTGAGGACTGGGGAGCAATTCCAGAGCCCTGGTGGTGCCCAGGCCACATCTTCCCAACCATACGGCCTGGGCTTGCTCATTTCCCAATTCCTTGTCGGTTGAGGTCCACAATTGTCAAGAGGCAATGGCATGTCCTCATGCTTCGCAAAAAATGCATAGGTTTCTGTGTGGTCATTGTTTCTTTTCTTCCAGGGTCAAGCAACGGTGACCTCGATCAACCTGCATCAGTTCACAGTTGGACCCTGGGGTTTCTGGTGTGGGGTGTGAGCAAAGTGGTGGCAGGGTACACCTTCTCTCTTCCTTTCGCTCACACAGTTGGTTGCCGATGCAGAGAAAGAGGTCAATAAAAGCATCCAAGTGGGTTGGGGTCTCAACTTAGGTTAGCTTATCCTTTACCTCCTCACCTAGGCCACACCAAAAATGCTGAATTTGGGCTGCCTCATTCTACTCAATGTCAACCATGAGGTGACGGAACGGGGCAGCATATAAGGCAGCTGGCCCTTGCTCTTGCTGGAGCCTTCATAGTGTGGCTTCTACTGGGCAAGTCTGACAAGGGTCATCAAAACATGCAGAAAATGCTCGCAGGAAGGTGTTCCTGTCTGTTAACACCCGGCTGTCCTGCTCCAGTACTGGGGAGGCCCAATCCAGTGCTTTTCAAGCTAGCAAACTGATCACTAGTCCCACCCTGGCCTGGCCAGTGGAAAAAATGAGAGGAAATTGGTTCAGGAACCCCTGAACCTCTGGCGGTTTCCATCAAAACATTTGGGTAGTGGTAACGCAGGACCCTGTTCAGAGGGCAGTGACCCAACCCAAGCCTGGAGCACAGACCTCTGTGTCTATGCTGCATTATCTTTCCACTCTATCCTTCCCTCTGGACTTGGGGATTGCCTTTTAAGGTGGAGTTCTAAGAACAGCTTAATGGCTCAGGAGTCCCTGGCAGTATGGCTTGATTGTAGCTATACTGCCTGGGAGCACAAAGGGACCCAACAGTTGGGACAAAAGCAGAGAATCTGCACATGGCCAGTCCTATTCTACTATGGGTTGCAAAGATCAGTAGGGTTTAGAGACAGAACAGTTGCCTGTTCTGAGTTTAAGAAAACTCTTAGAGGATCTCTGCAATCTCTCTCCCACTGGCATTTCTGTAGGAGGAAACAATCCAGGCTACTGTTATTTGATCCTACACTCATGTCAGATAATTATACATGTATGATCAATAATAAAATAACTGGTCAAATATCAAATTCAGGTTCACTACTGAAGTAATGGGGAAATTGGTTCTCTTTCACTGGCTGGATTATTTTCAAATCTAAATCTTACTCTATAATTTCCCAAGTTGTATATATTCTATTTTAGGAAATTTAAGCTTGCTAGAGAGAGTATGTAAAGTGTATCAGTGAAGATAGCCCACTCTCATTCCCCCCCTTACTTTTCTTTTAACCGCTAACTCTCCTCTGGCTCTTTCCCCTCAGAGTACAAACATGCTTCAGTCTCTTCCATCTTTAAAAAAACTCATAATTGACCAGACTTGCCTCTCCAACTAATGCCCCATCTCCATTCTTCTTTCATCTCTAAGCTCATTAATAGGGCCCTACCAAATTCACGGTCCATTTTGGTCAATTTCATGGTCACAGGATTTTAAAAATCGGAAATTTTGATTAATTTCTGACCCAAAGAGGAGTTATGGAGGGGTCGCAAGGTTATTGTAGGGGGAGTTGTGGTACTGCTCCCCTTAGTTCTGCACTTCTGCCTGCAGAGCTAAGCCCGCAGTCAGCACCTGTCACTCTCCAACTGCCCAGCTCTAAAGGCAGCAGCGCAGAAGTAAGGGTGTTATGGTATGGTATTGTCACCCTTGCTTCTGAGAGGCTGCTGGCAAGGCACTGCCTTCATAGCTGGGTGTCTGGCCAAGAAGCTGCCGCTCTTCAGCCGCCCAGCTCTGAAGGCAGTGTAGAAGTAAAGGTGGCAATACCACAACCTCCCTGCAACTCTCTTTTGGGTCAGGACCCCCAATTTCAGAAACGCTGGTCTCCTCCCTGAAATCTGTATAGTATAGGGTAAAAGCATACAAAAGATCAGATTTCACAGGGGGAGACCAGATTTCACAGTCTGTGATGTGTTTCTCATGCCCGTGAATTTGGTAGAGCCTAATTATTGAACAGGCTATCTGCAATCGCTGTCTCAAGCTTCTCTTCTCCAGTTCCATCCTAGACCCTGGCCAATCTGGCTTCCACTCCTTGACCTTTTGCTCTCGCCTCTTCCTAGCCAAATCTCAGAACCATACTCCATCCTCATCCTCCTTGATCTGTCAGCCATCTTTAACACAGTTTAACATGATCATCTTCTTGAAACCTTGTTCTCCCTTGGCTTCCATGATTCTGTCCTCTCCTGGTTTTCCTCCTACCTCTCTAATAATTCTTTTAGTGTGCTTTTTGGAGGATCCTCTTCATCCGCCTTCCAACTGTCTGTGGGGGTTTCAAAGGCTCTGTCTTTGGTTTCCTTCTCCTCTCCATCTATACCTTATCTCTCGGTAATCTCATCCATACACACAAATTCAGTACCATCTCTGTGTGGATGATTCACAATTCACAGTAGAGGCCCTTCACAACTTATCCTATCCTATCATTTCTCGTTCAGTATCAAATGATTGATTCCTTCCTCCGATCAGCCCAAGATGCCAGCAACAGTTGCCCACTTGTTACATTTTCAAAATAAGCACCTGCATGCTTTCTCCCATGCTACCACTCATGCTTGGGAGAATCTCCCCGCAAAACCACAAAACTAAATCCCCTTTCAAACTCTTTTGCCAGGAAGCCTGCAAAAAAATTGACAACAACTAGATTGCTGGCATCCTGAGACAACAGCCTATCATACTGACCAATATTGTCTCAGTGTATCCTTATGCTCCACCATTGGGTTGTCTGTATCCATCTGTTGTCTCTTGTCCTACAGTTAGATTGTAAGCTCTTTGGGGCAGGGACTGTTTTTGTACAGCATCTAGCACAATGAGGTAACTGGGACTCCTAGGCACTACTATAATATAAATAATTATAATAATAATAATAATAACCAACAACAACAGTAACACTGAAGTTACAGCAAAAACACACACACACACACACAAAAAACAAGCGCTTGTTCCTCTTTGGTTTCCAAACAAAGATATTTTAAAATAACATTATGTATATGGACTACCCATACTTCACAGTTACAAACTGAATGTGTAGACATATATAAAATTATTATGTTTGCATTCCATCAGGATGGTGAAGAAACCATTCATCTGTATGCAACAGTTTGCCTGTAGGCCAACAAAACTAGGAGTGGTTTAACAAAGCATACAGCATCAGATGATTCTCAGCTGAGGGAAGCACTCAGTTAAGCAACAGGCATAATTTAGCCATTACTACATTTTCAAAAGATTCAAACGTTTGAAATAGTTCTAACAAATTTTTACTACAAAAAAACAAAACAAACAATCTCTTTTCAGACAGAGCTTAATTGTGAAAACGATGTTGCTTACCTCCTGTTTTTGTATTATAATAGTAGGTCTGACCATCTTCACTGACTCCTTCCACCCATGCTCCTGTCTAATGAAAACACACAGAAATTGAATTAGTGGAATGAATTTTAATGACTAACCAAATAATTGCTGACAAACTATAAAGATATTCAGCTCTCCAGTACTTTCCTGTCATGGTAATTATGATGTTTTTAGGGCCTGCTCCAACTCATATTAAAGTTTTTGGAAAAATTCCCCATTGACTCTGCTGGGAGTTAGATAGGGACCTTATAACTTAAAGTAATACTTGTGCAAGAATGCACACAGACACTCTACAGGTACACATATTTCACACATATATACAAATAGTTAGTTCTTAAAAAGCGGCTGCTCAGTAGCTATCACTGTAGTTAAGGTTGCCAAACAGTTGAAATTACAACTTAACCCATTATTATTTTCACATGCTTGTGGCTTTCCAAAACATTCATTGCTTGAGTTGACATTTTCCATAGTTGGTTTCTGACCTAAAGTTAACAGAAAAGTTCTCAGAAAGTCTGAGAAAAATTCATCTAGCAGATTTAAAGTTTTGTGAGGGTTGGAGAAAAACAACTTGAACAAACCCTACTCCAAACTGAAAACACAACTAAGCCAACACTTGTCTTCCTTCCTTCCAATACAGGGCTTAGCAACAATGGCTGAAGACTGAAACTTGACATGGACATAGTCCTCACTGAGGACTAAGGCATTTGCTTATTTGGAAAATATATTAATTTTCACACTAGATTAATAACGAAGTCATGACTGTTTAAGAAGTGCATACTGGACATGAACCTTTGAAATTTCCCTTAAGTTGCACACTGATCTAGCCCACAATGTTATTTTTACATTAATGTATATGGGATTATAATTAATCACATACACAACAGTCTTGACTTCATGCAATGCTAGACTGCATTTTTTTAAAAAGTCAAGAAAATAAAAAATTAAGATTCTCTTCGTAACATTTTTGCACAAACTATGTATCAGGGGTCGGCAACCATCAGCACGCAGCCCATCAGGGTAATCCATTGGTGGGCCACGAGAAATTTTGTTTACGTTGACTGTCCACAGGCACGGCCCCCCCGCAGCTCCCAGTGGCTGCGGTTCGTGTTCCTGGCCGCTGGGAGCTGTGGGGAGCCGTGCCTGTGGACGATCAACATAAACAAAATGTTTCGTTTTATCAGATTATCCTGATGGGTCGCATGCTGAAGATTGCCAATCCCTGCTATATAGAAATCTTTGTATATGTGCTGGTGAAATGAAATCAGTTGATTCAGAGAAGAAAAATAGCCCCTAGTGAACACGTTTCCTCAAGGTTTTATTCTTGTGGTTTTACAGTGCATTAGTTTAAATAAGAGGAAACAAAAGAAAAATTGCTTTGCATAACTAGAAAGCAGACAACAAAAAACAGACTGTGGCATAACTTGGCCATTTCTATTACAGCACAGAGCTATTAAAGCTCTGCAATGCATTCTGGGCACGATCCAGCAGAGCACTTAAGCGGATGCTTAACTTTAAGCATGTTATGACCCAAGAACCCCTTAAGGCCAACTGTCAAGATATTCTCTCTGTACATCTATTTGCATTTATATAGCACTTACCACTGTAGTAGCTAAACTTCAGTACACAGCACTGGTTTATTACTCCATCCGGTATGTTTGTATGAGGTCTAAGTAGAAAGTTAACTTTCTGAAGTTTAGCTACTACAGTGGTAAGAGTTATATAAATGCTGATGGACATACAGAGAGACAAAGTATGTGACGTAATATCTTTTATTGGACCAACTTCTGTTGGTGAAAGAGAGACAAGCTTTCGAGCTACACAGAGCTCTTCTTTCTTCAGGAAGTTAACTTTCTGCTGGCTGTAAAGCAAGGAGAATCTCTGAACTTAATTACACCTCTACTCCAATATAAAGCGAGTCGATATAACATGAATTTGGATATAATGCGGTTAAGCAGTGCTCTGGGGGGCGGGGCTGCGCGCTCCGGCAGATCAGTGCGTCAGTGTGTCTGGCTCCGACAAGCTGATCTGAGCGGCGCGTTAAGGGTCCCGGGCCAGGACCGAGGGGTTGAATAAGGGGCAGAGGGTCTCAGGGGGCGGTCAGGGGACAGGATGGGTTGGATGGTTCGGAGGTTCTGGGGGCGGGGCGGTCAGGAGACGGGGGCGTTGGATAGGGCGTGGGAGTCCCGGGGGCTTGTGAGGGGGCGGGGGTGTGGATGGGGTCGGGGCAGCCAGGGGATAGCTGGGCAGTAGGGGGGTTGGGTAGGGGGTGGGGTCCTGGAGGTGATTAGGGACTGGGGATCTCTGGAGGGGGTGGTCAGAGGACAAGGAGCAAGGGGGGCTTAGAACGTGGGTGGAGACTTGGGAGGGGTGGTTAGGGCGGGGGGGTCTCTGGAGGGGGTAGTCAGGGGACAAGGAGTGGGGGGTTTGGATTAGTCGGGGGTTCTGAGGGGCCAGTCAGGGGGCGGGAAGTGACAATTAATAATGGAAATGCTCGAGGCCAAAGCCAGTTCAATATAAACACTGTTTCACCTATAACGCGGTAAGATTTTTTTGCTCCCAAGGATTGCATTATATCAGGTGTAGTAATCCAGCATACATACAACATGGGGAAGGCACCATTGCTTTTAGTATTTCCTACTTCTTTTGCTTATGTTTGCAATCTTAACACACATTAGTTTTTCCATTTAATTTCCTCAGTGTAGTTTAAACAAGAAAATAATAACTCTGCAGTTTTGCACAACTCCATAAACTGCAACACTATATTAGATATGCTAAAACCTTAACCCTAAAATCAGGGAGCTGAATTAAAAACACAACTTTGCACCTATATAGCTGCAAGAAACACATATATGCAGCACTATGGAGTTCCACAAATACTGCACGACATAGCTGCATAGCATTTACTGCAATTAATGTTTCAAAAAACAAATAGAAGTTATTTAATGTGAATAAAAGAAACAAGCAAAATTTTAAATTGCTTAGGGTGGAATTGCTCAGGCAAACTTAATTCTGGCATTTCTTAACTTTGCAACATTAATATTCTTTTAACACAGTTTTTAGGTGCATGTGTGTGTGTGTATATATTACACACACACGCACTGCATGTATACCCTCCAAATAATGTTTCCTAAAGGAGAACTAGCCACATGTAAAAAGTTTAAAACATTAGCCATTTCCAAGCAAAAGAATCTTATGAATTATTTTAAAATATGAACGTATAATTTTTTTCCTGTTTTGATTAATTTGCAAAAGGCAGAACAGGATTTGCTTGATTTTTTCCAGAAAGATTCAGCTTTTTGGGCTGAAACAAAGCATCAAAAGTTTGATTCCAAAAGAATATTTTTTAAAAAGTTATCTGCAACTGAAAACAGGAGTTAGTAATGAAAGCTGAGTTTTAACCTTAACTGTAGGTTTCACAGCTCTATTCAAGCTACAATATATTTTTCTAAGATCCACAACATGTAGGTTGTTTGAATTCAAGATTGTGAATAATACATGAGAGATAAGCCGAGTAGGCAGCAAAAAGTTTTGTAAAGAAAGCCATAAGAACAAAGAAGTAGTACAAATAACATTTGATTACCGTTTGTGAGTTTCGAGAGTTGTCTTGAAAACCTTCAGGTTTCTCCCACTGTGATTCTTTAAACAGAAACATATTTCATTTATTATTTATAAAACCATTTCAATTTTTACTATCAATCATTATGACAAATAGTCGACTAGAACATATTGCAGATGTATATGCACACGCATGCATGAGTAATATGTATTACTCATCTAAAAAGAAATCACACCGGGTCAGATTGTGATCTCCTTACTCCACTGAAAAGTAACCCAAGAGTAGTCCCACTGAAGTAACTCAGACTAAATGTGAAGTAAGAATATGACAATCTGGCCTACTATGACTTGTAAATTTCTATTGCATTATAGCTGATATATAGTTATAGTACATTTTAAATATCTTCTTACAGGACAATCAGCCAGGAGAGACTGAGAAACACAAGATTTTTACGGTTTGGAAATTAGGAAGGACTGAGAATTACACCAATGTCGGTGCTTGCAAGAAACCGTGTGTAATATACCCATCTAAACATAATATAGGACCCCTTCAGTGCTCCACAGCAAACACATTCATTAAGGCCCTATCAACACAGTGTGTTCCTGACCTCAAATAAGGTGATCAATTTAATCCTGTGCAGGTGAACAAGAAACCCAGTAATCATAGTCTAATCTCATTATCCTTGAGATACTATTGATAGTCAAATAATTACCCATTTTATACCTGAGTCCTGATAAAGTGGATTCTGATTGCCCTTTTTTGGGTCGGGGGTGGAGAGGGGATTGCCCTTCTGTGCATTTAAATATAATCTTTGTACGGTGTCAAGAACTTTTAAGAATGTCCATGAGTTCTCCTCTTATTTATTGATTAATAAAATATCAACAGGGCCCATCTTAAGCTCTGGGCACTCTCACATAATTATAAAAGCCATGAATTTATAATAATACTTGGACTCTATATAATTGTCCACACGCTAAGAATCAACCTATCAACACAGATAATGGAAAGCTAGAAAAGTGTACACTGCCCTGCTTTGGTTAGAGGGAATAATTAGATCGATATTTGTTCCTTGCCATTATTTACCTCCGGTTACAGTATTGTAGTAATACATGTAACCCTCAGGGGAATGTCCTTGCACCCATTCCTTTGTTTCATCTGATGGTGCTTCTGAGGTGTCTTTTCTCTTTTTTTTCTTTTCCTTCTTTTCTTTCTTTTCCTCCTGTTTACTTTGTGTTGAACTGGGACCTATAGAATCTTAAAGAAAATAACACCCATTTTTTCAGAGTTATAATCAGAATTTACTTATTGGGCATTTCTCATATAGGCAACAGCAAGTATCAACTTAGTCCAAAGTAGTTTCTTTTTTCATGATATACTAAATACCAAAAGCTTTTCCAGTATAAGACTATACTATTACGAATCAGTCTGAGAATCACCAGGAGAAACAACAAGCTGAAAAATCTAAATTCAATGATTACCACAGGGCTATTGAGCATCGAGTCAACAGAAGCGAGAAACCAGAGGAGTTATGGAGGAGACAGTCTCCATGGAGGGTTCAAACTAACAGGACTAAATTACAAAAAATGGTAGTTTACCCTTATGGTAACAGAATAAAAGCACCTGCTCAGCTTTAAAATGGGAGGAGATTAAAAGAAGAAAAAAGGACTCAGTTAAGTGATGGGTGAAAGCTCAACTATTAGCTATGCACTTGTCTCCATTGGGAAAATTGGGACCCATAATTAATGACTGGTGCAGCTCCATCAGTAAATGTAATAATAGAAACTGTACAGTAGATAGTGCTTAGGCAATTTTTCTACCATGATGTTTAACCTCAACTCCCACCTGAATTGTCCTGAGGGTTAGAAGACATGACGGTAAAAACCCTGCTTAAACAACTTAACAGCTTCCAGTATTGCTAACACTGTGGCAAATTATATGTCCCATTTTTGCCAATGTAAACACAATCCTGGAGTTTCTACAAAGCTAATACAAAAAGAAAGTCCTGTTCAATATTCTCTCTATTGCTGCCTTTAAGCCTTTTCTGGCAGCTATAGGAATTACCTGACTTAATTCCAAGCCTTTTCAGATCCTCTTGATATGCTTTCAGTGCAGCTTCCTCCATTGCTGCAAATTCCTTTGACATTTTTTCTTCTTCTTTTGCCTTTTCCATACTTTTCTTTTTAATCTACAATTTTTTTTTAAAAAAAGGGGGGGGAAGAAATAGACCAAAGTCATAAATAAAAGATAAAAAGTTAAATGTTTAGAGAAAAAAGGAAAAATTCAATTTACCTCACTAATTTTCTTTGCCACATTTTCCTTATGGTTCTTTCCCCTTTCATGAAATTCAATGCTCTTAAAGAGGAAAAAAGTAAATTAAAATACAGTGAAAAAATTATTTGCAGGAAATTAATTTCCTTTGATAAACTACAAATATATACCCAGACAAGAAGAAAAACTTAGTTAAGCTGGAGTTAAGACTGAATGTACCTAACAATAACATAGGTAAAAATTGTTATGGAAAAATCCAACCATTAGAAACTTAGGAAATACAAAGTAAAGTTTAAACCCAGCAGTAGAAAGAATGGAAATGCAGTTATATTCTGAAAAATGGCATGGTGAAGTTTTATATTGAATGGATCTCAATGACATCAGATGGTTTGTATGTGGTTTTAATTTAAAAAAAATGTATTAAACAAATTAAAGAGCAGGCACCCCTGTGTAGTTTGGGGGTTTTGCATGGTTGGTCCATGGTTCTCGAGCTCCCTTCTATGCCCCCAGGATTCATATCTCAATTTCCACTCCCCTTTACCTTCCAAGTCTATAAGACTTACCATAGACCTTAGTGGATCAGTAGGAACTTATGGGCCTCATGAAGATCATATTAAGATCCACTGAGCTCTTGCAGACTTTAAAAACTCTGCAGTTAAGCAAATCTGAGACTGGGAGCAGAAATCCAGGTATGTAACCTAGGAGATCAAACAGACTGGGAGTAGGATGTGGATAGTTTAGGAAGACAGTTGGAGAGCCTTTAGACCAAACAGGCTGCCAGGTAGAGTAGGGAAAACAGAAGGCTGAAGAGCTTAGGAGTCCTGCAGGAGCACTGAGGGAGGTGATGTGGGAAAGCAGTGGGGAGTTTAGGAGCTCTTGAGGTTGTAGGAATCACCTCCTAATCCAGGTGCTAGTGCACTCGCCAACAAACAAGGCTCAAAAGTACTTCTGGAGGCCTGGCATATCAACATGGCAAATGGTGCATCCTCAAAGTGATAATTTGGTCTTAAGTGCTTAGAGCACCAACTTTAGAAGGCGGGCAGGAGGGAGGCAATGCTACTGTACGCTTGTGGATCCTACTGACATTCTAAGGTCCACAGCAGGTCCTGTAGACCAGTGTTTCTCAAACTATTGTACTGGTGACCCCTTTCACATAGCAAACCTCTGTGTGCAACACCCCCCCCCACATAAATTAAAAACACTTGTTTATATATTTAACACCATTATAAATGCTGGAGGGAAAGAAGGGTTTGGGGTGGAGACTGACAGCTCGCGACTCCCCATGTAATAACCTGGCGACCCTCCTGTGGGGTCCCAACCCCAGTTTGAGAACCCCTGCTGTAGACATGAGAAGATCTGCACAGAGGCTTAGCTTCAAGATAATGATGGGCATGGTATTTACCTGGGTGGTTTTTACTAAGTAAAATCATAATTTTACTGCACCAGGAAAAACTAGTTAGTTCCAATTCAAGACATTTTCTGTTTTAAAAACTGTTTCATTCATGCACACCACATTACACTTCATTTTAGTTACATATTCAAATTATCAAATTAAATAAGGAAGTAGATTTGGAGCTTAATTTATGGTTCTACAAATAAAAAGTAAAACTGCAGTAGGCGTAATACTAATATATGTAATATAATTCTGAACTTCGGAATGTCTGTATATATTTTGGTTCAGTATTTTCTCAAGGAAATTATACATGTCAACTCATATTTCAGTTTTCAGTATTATATACATATTATATATACTGCAAAGCTATTATCATATTGCAAAATATTTTTCAGTAATTTTCATTTGTATACTCTGATAATTATTTTATTTTTCCCAGTTAAACTTGGTTTAAACTGGTATTTACCAGTGTCCTGTGCAGGCTAGTGTTTCCCAGGAAATGGCCAACCTTGCTTCAAGGTGGAGCAAAATTCAAATTATGGAGCCTGAGAAAATGGAACTTGATTCTTCAGACTTTTTACACATGAATGAGGAATGTAGAATCAAGCCCTAGGGCTCCAGTCTTGCATTGAGGTCCATGGAAGTACAGGAGATTTTTAATGCAGGATCCAGGTCTTAATTTGCAAGTCCTTTTTCCCCTAGTTTTGTAGCTAACATGGCTTACAAAGGCATATTTAAAACAAACAAACAAACAAACACTAGGTAAACATTAGTTTACATGTCAATAAGCAATACTGAAAAAATATTCAGATATAATATTGAATATATTATATATACAATTCAAATTCTAGTACTTCAGAACCAGTAATATTACACTAACTAGACCAACATACAGGTTTGTTGTCTGCTATCCAGCACTTGCAGTAACCGCAAAATTTCTTTGGCTGGGATTTCCAGTAATCAGCCCTAAACATAAACAAACAATTAAATAAATTAGAAAAAAAATTAGGTAGATTTATGCATAATCAGAAACAAAATAACCAAACCAAAAAGTTCTCAAACAGAGAGCATCAGAAACCAAGTCCAGCCTTACCATGGTGCTTGGTTGTGCTGTCAAGGTTTTCTTCTGCACAAGTTTTTGTGGACAGGTTAGAGTGGCTATTTTAGATCCAAAATAAGATTTATTAATGAGTTCGACTGCAGTGTTTGATAAAATAGATCAAGCTGTTACCTGTGGCTTTGCAAAAATTTCTACAGACCCAAAGCCTTCACTTACAACAGAAATTTTGTTTTTGGTGCTTTTGTAGTCAGCTAACCTTCCAAATTATTAACAGCTGCAGTAGTTAGGCTTATTGAATATATAATATTGGGGAATGCACAATTCATAATATCTGAAATAAAAATGCACACTTTGATAGTTTTCAAACTATCAACATAACATAAATAGGTACTTTGGCTATACAACACAATGAATTTAAATAAAAAATGTAGTGCTATACTATTTTGGGGAAAGGGAAAGGTATATTTTTGGACAACTCAAAACTGTGCAAAGGATTCTGGAACAGATCTGGAATAAATGCTAGGTTATTTCCCAAAAGCCAAAGACTGGAAAATTTGAAATAGGCAATTAGAGAGCAGGTCCATAGCACCTCTTGGACCTTCTTTCTTAGTTGAGAAGTTGTTCCTAAGCCATCTGTAACTCTTTTAACAAATGGAAAGTGAATCCCCATGGTAATCCCTGGTTAACTTTAGAAGTACAGAATCATAGAATATCAGGGTTGGAAGGGACCTCAGGAGGTCATCTAGTCCAACCCCTGCTCAAAGCAGGACCAATCCCCAATTTTTGCCCCAGATTCCTAAATGGCCCCCTCAAGGATTGAACTCAAACCCTGGGTTTAGCAAGCCAATACTCAAACCACTGAGCTGTCCCTCCCCCGCCCCCCAAAGCCCTTTGCACAGATAGAGGAACAGTTTCACTTTTAAGGCTGTATTCTTTGAGGTGAACAAGTATTAATAGCACTGTTAAAGGATTACACATTCATAAATCTTCAAGTAGTATATCATGTGGGACTCTCTATCTTCTAAAAAAGAAAATACATAAAAATCCAAAAAAGTGCTAAAGTCACCAAAAGTCAAGAAATGAAAGAGGTGAGGTTCCTAAGCTGTTAACTCTGCTACATTACATATACGTATATTTTATTCTTGTTTTCCTTAGTAAATGCATCATTTAGTAGATTACCGGACATGATTCCATTCGGCCATTACATCCCGTAGAAGTCAATGGGGCTCTGCACAGGCACTGGAGTCTGTGCTAGCAAATTTAAGGGTGGGATTTACAGCTGAAATCTTGGCTTCACTGAAGTCAAACACAAAATTCCTATTGTCCTCAATGGAGCCAAGATTTCACCCCATGTTGTTAAATATATAACAAACATAAAGGATGTGGCTGTGCAATGCTGCAGACTTTAATACTATTGCATTTCATGTGTGATTTTAACTGTGAAAACTATGGCCCCAACTCTCCGAAGACTTATACGCATGCTCAATTTCATGCACTGAGTAGTCCCAGTAGGGGACTACTAAAAGGGGCAGATTCCCTGTTCCACCAAGCTAATTTCATGCCGCTTAAAGGAAACTGAGACTGTCACCAGAGAGTATCCCCCATGTAAGGAGAATCTCCACCATCTTAAAGATGGTGGAGCAGTGGAACATGGGAACGCTTCCCACATTTGGAATAACAGCAAGAAGGGATGTGTCGGAGTCCTGCAAGTGACATGGCAGGGATGCTGAAGTGAGGCTCCAGTATGGCCAACTCTCCACTGGCAAAAGGTTGCTTAAGCCTGATCTACTGTGATTATTTTCATCGATATACTACACTAATACATGCACTAGTATGGATGCAGTTATATTGGTGAAGAGCACCCTTCTACAGATATAACTGTGTCCACACTAGTGGGATTATGACACCGTAACTATACTGGGATAGTTAAAGCAGTACAAATTTCTAGTGTAGACTAGGCCTAAGGAACCTCATGCCAATGGAATAAGTTAAGGCTGGCCCCAGCTTGCACTTGAGCCAGGCACCAGAACCAGGGAACTATGAGCAGCTCCCTGAGAACTGCGCCTCTCCACTGTACCTGAGCTATGCTCGGTAAAAGCCCACAGTGGATAAAGTTAAGCACATGCTTAGCTGTTTGTGGGATTGGGGCATAAATTTGTTAAGCACTGTGCACATTTACCAAGTGTTAAGTTGTTTACATGAAAGCAAGTTTATTTTCTTTTTAAAACACTCCACATTAAAAAATTATCATATATCAAAGATAACTGGATATATGTTAAAATAATACTTGAAACAGAAATGGTCAATATAGTAAGAAAAAGATGTAAATCAGGCATCTGTTCTGGGATAAGTTCCCACAGTTCTTTGATATAACAGATGGACTAGCATGACAAACATGTGAAGACTTAGCTTTCTCAGTGCCAAACGAAAGTACGCATTGCTAAACTGCTGATAGCACACTGAGTTTTCCAGGTCCCAAATCCTTGAGTTCTCACCAAAAAAAGTACTGGTGGCCTCAGAATGTGGCCACCAACTCTTGCTGGTGGCCACTCTGACCATTTTTCCTAAAATACTTAATTAACTTTAGGAAAATCAAATAAATATGCACATATCCATGTCCAAATCATTGTAATTTATTTATGTAGGGTTTTTTGCACACTCAAGAATAAAAATAACGTGCAGTTATTTCTATTCCTCACTGGATCTAAACAGAACAGAAACACAAATAAGGAACTTTGCACATTCTCACATTCTCGTCTTTTTTCTTATTGTTTCTTTTGCTTTTTTGGGTGGGGAATTGCTTTTCTTTTTTTTAAGACTTGCTTGCTAGTAAGTCTGCTGTGGAATGTGATATTAACAAACATATAAATATCATTTTTCACAGCAGACTCACTCATTCCCGGCAAGCCCAGGGACAAATTAAGCCCTGGATGGGGAAGTGGTTACGGAAGCAGCGGGGTGATGGGGCACTGGGGGAGGCAGCATGAGCCAGGGATGATTGGGGAGGGTGAGCTCGGGGACAGAGCCCAGCAGCAAACAGCCAGGGAATGGAGCCCAAAGCCCTTTGCGCAGGGGATGGGGCTTGGGGATGGAGCCTAAAGCCTCATGGGTGGAACCTTCCACCCACCACCCCAGGGCTGTAGCCCAACCCCACCACCCCTGGGAAGATGGGGAACATACACTGGCTATCTGTTCCTCCAGCTTTTCTGTCTCCAGCGGTGGCCAGGACCCAACCACTGCTGGCAGCCCCAGGGGAGCGGTCGCTGCTTTGCCCCTCCCCTCACCACCACCCAGAAGTCTTTGGTCACAAGAAAAGCCCCTTGTGGCCGCATTTGAAAAACACTGCTTTAAACAATACAACAGAATGGGATACGTCTGCACCAAACTGTATTCTCCATTTTGACATGTAACTTCCCTTTTGTATTATAAGCTTCATTTTTTGCTATGTGCTAAACAGGCTTGATCTTGCCCAAGGCAAGTCTTTTATTATGAATTCCTGACTGCCACCCTGCACAGGAAAGGTGTTGGATGCCTTGCTGAAGAACTATAACTGAGAAGCCAACACAGAGCTACCTAGGGCCATGAACTGTCTCTCAATTGCCCAGCCCCAAGGAATAATGTTTTCTGTACATGGCTTCTGCACTTTCTCTGGCTGGGCACATGACATGAGAGACTGTATTTGGGGGGTGGCATTTCTCAGAGGTGGGGTCAACCCCATGGAAGCAGGATGTTCTGGATAGAAAAGAGAGGAGGGGGGTCTCTGCCCAGCCTGAAACACTGAGAAACCTCAGACTCATAGAAGGGGTAAGAGTGAGACCAAACCAGCAGAGGGTTTGTCTCAGAACTTTTGTTATTTAGCAGAGATCTTTTACTCTCTGTGTCTTTTAAGATTAAAGTGACTGTGGTTAAGAAATTCCTTTGCTAAGCCTGTGTTCCTTACTTTACTGTCACGTCACCTCTGAAGGGGTTGAACTAGAAGCCCGAGTGAACCCAGCCAAGATGGAACTCCGTGTAAGTGACTGGATAGAGGCAAGAGAGGTAAGAGGCACTGCTTTCAGGGTCTGTTGTGGTTGGACTGTAGATAAGATAGTTTGTGATCATGTAATTAAAGGCTGTATCATAATGCACATGTAAAATGGCGCGAGTTAAAGTTGCACAAGCAATCATTATTCCAGCATTTCCTAACTTTTGAGCACTTGACTTTGCAATCTTAATGTTCTTTTGTTATTTTGGGGGGGATATAATTATTTATACAGTGTCAAATTACTGCTTTGCAATCCTGTTTAAAAACAAGTTTCTTGCCCCAAATGCCTGTACAATCTAAGGCTCCAATTCAACTCCAATTCAAAGATTTATGCATGTGGTTATCTTTAAGCATGTGAGTAGTTCCATTGAACTGAATAGTTATTCTGGAATATCTCCCCATGTGGACACTCTATTCCAGAAAAAAAGTGATTTTTAATTGCATAATAATCAGTGTGCTTCTGAAGTGAAGTAATTACTCTGCAATTAAAATCACTTTTTTTCTGGAATAGAACATCCACATGGGGAGTTATTGCAGAATAAACTATAAGCTATATCAGGGGCCAGCAACCTTTCAGAAGTGGCGTGCTGAGTCTTCATTTATTCACTCTAATTTAAGGTTTCACATGCCAGTAATACATTTTAACGTTTTTAGAAGGTCTCTTTCTATAAGTCTATAATATATAACTAAACTATTGTTGTACCTAAAGTAAATAAAGTTTTTTAAATGTTTAAGAAGCTTCATTTAAAATTAAATTAAAATGCAGAGCCCCCCGGACCGGTGGCCAGGATCTGGGCAGTGTGAGTGCCACTGAAAATCAGCTCGCGGGCTGCCTTTGGCACACTTTGCCTTTGAGCTGTATAGTTATTCCTATATATATATATATATAGCTATTCTGGTCAATTTCTCTGCATAGACAAGCCCTAAGTTTTTGCAGGATTGGGAGAAGAAGCCAGTAGAGGCTTGCAAGTGTCTGCTTCGGGTTGGATTGGGTATAAAAAGAACTTGACACTCTTGAGCTCAGGTCAGGGTGGATTTGGACTACCAGGGGGCTAGGTTTGTACCAGGATGGAGGGAGCAAGGGAAGGATCTGGCTCTCTGTCCTCAGAGCCCAGTGGAGGTGGTGGCAGCGGGCTGGAGGAGTCAGCAGTGGGACAGCGGACTGGCTGTGCTGAGAATGGGCCTTTGTCTTCCTGAAAAGGAAGCTGCAGCAGCACCAGGATACAGAGAAAGCTTGGAGCACGCAGGTAACCCCCACTGCCCTGCCCTGCAGGTAAGACCGGAACATCCACACTGCGGCATGGCAGACACAGCATGATGCAGACCCAGCTGGCTGGGCATGTGGGCTTAATCCCTCCCCACTGCCTGCCCAGAGGAAGCCCTGTGGGCAGAGGTGCTGGGCTTTCCTGAGCCACTGCCTGGTGGCCAATCTCCCTGGAGGGGCACATCTAGGACAGGCCATCCCAGTCCTGCAGGAAGGAGCCCTGGTGGAGTCTGAAATGTCTGTGCCCAGCAGTGGCATTGATGGAGCCTCCTGCAGGGTACAGTAGAGTGTAGGACTAGAGATGGGACAGGAGGTGCAGGGCTCCCAGGCCTAGAGTTTGGCACAGTTGGTGTGGGGAGCCGTGGGCTGGGGTGAGGGCAGAGAGTGAGGTAGAGACTTGCAATCCAGCCAAGACCCGATGGGACCTCCCAACTACAAGGTTCGGGTTGGGTCAGGTATAAAAACAATTTGATGGGCTCAGATTTGGACTGGCTGTGGTCTAATCAGGATTGGATTGGGCTTTAAAATTAGGGCTGACCAGACCTCTAGAAGCCAGCAGGGAACAAGTTCTCCTGGTACTGTGAACAGGGGTTCAGGTCAATGGCCACAACTGCCCACCCCCAGGGAAGGCTTTCACAGCATCTTCACTCAATAACTGCTCCTCAAAATGGCAGAGGAAGCACAGTCTTCCTGCAGGGACCTGCAGGACCTTCCTGCAGGGACCTGCAGGCAAGGACATGGGGTGAAAATCACTGAGTCAATGGAAAAGGAGTACTTGTGGCACCTTAGAGACTAACAAATTTATTAGAGCATAAGCTTTCGTGAGCTACGTGAGCTGTAGCTCACGAAAGCTTATGCTCTAATAAATTTGTTAGTCTCTAAGGTGCCACAAGTACTCCTTTTCTTTTTGCGAATACAGACTAACACGGCTGGTACTCTGAAATGAGTCAATGGAAACATTTACATTGACTTCCAGGGGGTCAGGATTCCACCAATTGTGTACTAGTCTCACCTTGAAATCTTTCTCTCATTTCAATGCAAATAGATGTATGTATATTGAATTTTCAGCTGAGGTGACAATACAGGCTTATCTGCTCAGGATGCTAAAACTAGGAAGCACCAATGGAACTTTATGTGATATCTATCCCAACTTGCCTTAACAGAAATAATTCTAAATTCACAGTGCTATTTGACTAAAGATTACCCAGCCTTTTTCCTGGGAAAAGACATGAACATTGCATCACTTATCAAAAACCTGCAGACAGTCCTACAACTGGATGTCCCTTGATTTAAAAGAGAGGGGGCTGATGAGCCTTTTCCATCAGCTTAGGAACAAGGTCCCAGTTCCCATCCCTGTCCAAAATGACCCTGGATCTGTTGGCCTTCAGGCATGCTGCAAGACGCATCAATTTATGTGGGCTGTGGCAAAGGGTGGGATTTGATTACGGTTATAACTGCATAGGAAAGGGGAGTTTTGTGTTTTGCTGCAGGCTGATTGGGATAAGATACTATTTAATTTTATTTTGTAGCTGTAATTTGTTTCCATTCAACATTCCCCCTGCCCCCTTTTTTATTACTATATAATTCCAAAGAAATAAAATAACACAGGCTCCTATCCTGCAAGACAATTTCCATAGGCATGTGCCCATACAATTGGTCTGGACTGGTGCAGGGTCTATCTGTGTGGATTAGGGCCTTGCATTGTAAATTATTAAAAAAAATCAGTTTTTCTATTTTGTAAAGCAATATAAACATCTACAGCAGTACATAAGATGAAATTCACAACTGGATCAGTGCAGTCGTATCCTTGTACACCCACATGGAGCTCCACTGAAGTCACTAGGTCTTTGTGGGAGTACAGGGATTCCACCGCGTAGATTGAGCAACAGGATCTGGCCTGCTTCTCAAACAAAAAATAAACCAGTGCACAATGGTTGGGGAACTGTGCAATAACAATGCTAGCAATAATTACAGTTAGGGCTCATCTGCACTAAAGCTGTAAATCGACCTAAATTATGCTACTTCAGTTACGTTTTGTAATGGAAGTCAACATAACTTAGGTTGACTTACAGCGGTGTCTACATGGTGCTGTGTCGACGGGAGATGCTTCTCGGGGAGCTGTAGTACAAAAAAGTCGATGGGAGAGTGCTCTGCCATCAACTTAGCAGGTCTTCACTAGACCAGCTAAATCGACACCGCTGCATCGATTGCTGCAGTGCCAATTTAGACATAAGTATAGACATGCCCTTAATCACAGTTGTAGCTAGCATGGTTGATAGTAATGAGGACAGGGCCAAGGTTACAACCTACACCATGTAATACTCATTTCCTGCAATATGCTATTGAATTAAGTTTAAGTACCTTTGGAGTCCATTACATTAAATGCAAAGATTATGAATTATTGTGGGCCTGTGTGATTAAAGGACGGAACTATGTGGATTGGCTGAACTGTGTGTGAACCTTACCTTTTGAAGCTATACCCTGAGGAAAAAAACACTGTATGCGAATTACCCGTTCATCAAGACTGGAGATGAAAGGCCCAAACTGTATAAAGACACAGGCTGATTTACCCAGTCTGTGCCTGTGAAGGATTGACTCCTTCCTCCCTGAGCACTTGTGTAGCTGGGGTAGAGTGATTTTGGTAAGCTTATTAGCATGCATGTAGGTTATTTTATTGTTTTTAATATGTTTTCTCTGTAATGCTATCACTTTAAGAATAAATGAGCTTGTTTAGAATGAGATGTGTGGTAACTTATCACTGGGCAATTACACTTTTAATAGCCTCTGAGCAAAGCACAGATTCTGACCGGTTTAGCCATTCAGGTTTGCTGGGAATAACACAGTGTTAGCAGGGAACCATGCAGCCTGCAAAAACTCCAATTTCAAGGGAGAGACATGCAGGTTTCTGCCCAAGTGCCGTGATGACTGAGGAGCTGAAAGCCCTGGCTTCACTTGCTGGACCATGGAACAGGAATACAGGTTTACTTGCTCTGAACTGTGACAACCTTATCATACAGTAAAAGGGAAGGAAAAAACCTCTAAACCAAGTACTGGTCTGTTTCAGGTTGTGTGAACAATTAATTTGTGAAATCCTAACAGGTTGTGGAAACCATACCAAAGCATTGCTGTTGCCGATTGAAATAAATAGCACTGCATTTAAGTATATTTAGCAAATAATGCAAACTGCAGAAACATAAAGGAAGGAGATTAAAGGGACACTAGAACAAATCTTATTCACCTGATGTACAATGACTATTTAACTCATTATTGTGAAATACTATAAGACAAAATGTAACAGCTAAAATTAAATATTGCTGTTTCCAATCATTTAAAAGAGTATTAAATTTATGTGTCTATTTTGATTTCTTCACCACCAACTGTATCTAGAGCCACAGGCACTCAAGGAGTCCTGTTTTAGGGAATGAAATGTAAACGCTCCCCTGCAGTGTTTACCACCCAAAGATTGCAGCACTTTGCAGCACAAAAAAGTGAAGTTCAAGAGAAACAGAAAGTGAAGCTGCCCAGGTTGCTTCCCACAGACCAAGACAAGAGTCACAGACACACAACAAACAGCACCAAGTGGGGGAGACGTGAATCAAGTTTGTCAAATCCTCGTCGGTCATCACCTTGGGAGTTATTAGTGGTACAGGTGAGGGATTTATTTTGAAGCACTGATGGTTTTAAGCAGACAGAGTCCTCTGCTGCCCCGGGGTAGGGAGGGGAGGAGATCCCTGGTGGGAGCTAGCGGCTCCCCATCGGGGCACGTGCACTGCCGGGAAACCCCCAGCAGAGCGAATGCTGGGGTCGGCAGCCCCCTACCCTGCACTACGGGGGAGCTGGCTGCGGCACGAGGAGGATCCGTTCCACGCACACGGCGGAGGGAGAGGCTCCCTGTTCCGCGCGCGCACGCACGCACACACACACACACACACACACGCGCGGGGGGGGGGGGGTTGGGATGGCCCCTCACAGACACTCACATCGCCGCCGCCGCCGCCGCCGCCGCTCCCAGCCCCGCGCGCCGGGCCCTTTCGAACGGCCCGAGCTGCTACACTCAGCCGAGGCACTGTCTGGCCCGTCACACGGTCTGGAGCTACGGGCGCCGAGAAGGCTCAAGCCGCGCTCACCCACGGCCCCCCCCCGGCAAGAGTCAGTCATCAGCGCTCTGCGGGGAGCCGCTGAGCAAGGGAGCCACGGCGACTCGGTGAGTGACTCGCACGCGCTACAGGTTGCTCCTGACGCCCCTTCCCCTCGTGCCAACGCTCGCTGCGCACCTGGGGGGGGAGGCGCGGGGCCCGCCTCGTCGGAACTACAGCGAGGGGAGAGGGGGGGCGGGGGGCGCTGCCCCCCAGGGGCTGGCCGGGAGCTGCGCTCGCCCCGTGACGCGGGGAGTCGCGCTGCGGGGCGGGGAACCCGCCCGGGACTCGGCCCGCGGCGCGGCGGGGTGAATGACACTGGGGACACGGACGGGAGCGCCTGGCTCCGGCTAGTCCCGGCTGTAAGCGAGGCGCCCGCAGCCCGGCCAGGGCGCGGCGCAGCGACCCACGCGGCTGCGCCAACTTTCCCTGGAGTTTGAGCCCTGGGTGAATTCGGTAACTGACACTGCAGGTCGCCCCCGCCCCCACCCGCCGCGACCCCCTCAGCTCCCCTCCCCGCCGGGCTGCCCCTGACCCCCAGCTCCCCTGTGCTGCCTTTCACCTCGCTCCCTGTCAGCAGACCCCGCTGTGTGTGCTCCCCCACATCACGCGCCAGAGCCGCCTCCCTCCCCGTTCTTCCCCTCTCACCGGCTCCCCCACGCTCCCACTCGGCCGACCTCCCTCCCTCTACTGCCCCTCACCACTAGTCCCCTCCCCTGGGCTTCAGCTCACCAGATCCTGTCCTCAGGCTCTCTTCGCCAGGACCCCCCCCACCCCACACTTTTTGCTTCATCAGAACCTGAGCTCCCCCATCATCAGACCCAAACCCCTCGGCTCCCCCATGCCCATGCCCCCCAGAACCGCTCACTCGACCTTCTATGCCCCCCTGGGTCGTTCTGCCCCCCCCCTCACCAGACCCTCTGTGGCCCCCCCGGGCTCTGCCACCCCCCCACCCGATCCTCTGTGCCCCTCCCCCATCCTCTGTGCCCTCCCCCGGGGCACTCGCCTCCCCCCATCACCTGATCTGTGCTCCCCCTGGGGTGCTCTCCCCACCCTTAGGCTCTCCCTTACCTCTCACGGATCCTCTCTGCCAGCCCCCCCTTCCCCCTCCCCCGATCCTCTGTGCCTTCCCGGGACTCTTCCCCTCCATCCTCTCCCCCTATGTTGCCCCTCACCAGGATCCCTTTCTCTAACTCCCCATGGCAGCTGTCCTGGTTCAGGTAGGCTTTCTGAACTGGCATTGGTGATAGAGGGACTGGGGGAGTTTCAGGTAGCTGCTCTGCCTGTGCTGTGTGTGTGTGGTATGTGCAGCTCTTTCAGAGTTACACGCATTCGCACCTGTGCACTCGGCACTATTTGGTCTTGCCCTGTAATGAAGGGCTCCGAGCTGGGCTCAGAGAAATACAAGGTGTGCGTGCACCATGTGATTGTTAGACTGTGTGTGTTTGTACTCACTGCAGCAGCAGCAGCTTGTTGCTGCCTCTTTCTAAATTCATCTACATGTCAGCCCCAGATTGGCTGTTTCTACATCTGGAGGTGATGATGTTTATCACTTAGCTATGACTCTTAGGCACTAAGTTGCCTGGGAATCATCTTAAACATGGAGCAGATAATCATCGTTATTTGTATATTGAAGAAGTAGCTCAGAGTAAGTTTAAAGGTCTTAACGCTCCCCTCCTTGTAGCCCCCATACTATTGGAGCCTGGTCCCCCCAAGGTTATTGGTTTTCTTTCTTTCTACACAATCCAAGTGTTTGCGTAAGTGGGGTAATCAAAACTGACAGCTTTTGCTATAGTCATCCAGGGGAGGAGGAAGAAGTCTGATGACTCATTTCAGACTTTCATTGAATACAGAGGCCATTATTGTTTGTTACCCAAAAAAAAAAAAAGAAAAAAAAGTGGGTTGTAAATGGAACAAAAACGGTATCTTACATTCACAACAAAAATAGAAAACAAAGATAGCAACAAACTTTTTTACTCTTAGGCTTCCTAAAGAACACACTAAAAAAAGAAAGTAATTTTGCTTTTTTTCTGAAAGAGGCTGTGTGGTCCGAATGTCATAGCTAACTGCAGTAGTTATACTTCTGTCAGCGTTTCCATTATAAGCCCCTATTTTTTGTGTAGTTTACAACTTGGTTATCAGATGTTCACTGGCTTGAAACTTGGTCTACATACTCTCCTTTGGAAATAGTTGTTAAAATAAACCATGAAATGAATCTGTTAAGATGACTTAATAAGAATGTGGTGGAAAAAGCATACTGGTTTTATTATACTTCCTTTGTATTCCTCTAAACTTAAAACTTGTATTTACAAAGGAATATTGTTGGCTATTAGACCAACATTTCTTTTAATATTTTCCTTAAAGTGAAATAGTCAAAGACTAATGTCTAAAAGTTTCTCCTTTGTATGTAAAATAATTGATCTTCATAACTTTTTTTATTATGCATTCAGCTTTAGAAATCCCAAATTGAATTCCACCATAACCTCTCTGAAGAATCTGTTACAGTATTGCTATGAATTAGTATTAAGAAACTTGGCTAAATCTTTGCATGTTCAGTGAAATGATGCAAAGTCCTACAAAGCTATAGACCTCCTGCAGTATTAAGTGCGAGCAGCGCAGCGTGTTAAAATCCACAGTAGTGCAAACCAGAAGCCAGTATGAAGATATTAAAACTGGGAGCAAGCTAAGTGATGTATATACAAAAGCCCAGTGGGATGGTTTTACTGTTCCTTTTAACTGCTGTTTTTTTGTTTCCAGACATGTAACAGGCATAATATTTTTGATGCTTAATTTGTGTGTGTGTGTATGTATGTATGTATGGGTTTTGTTTTGGTGAAACATTACTGGTTTCAGAGTAGCAGCCGTGTTAGTCTGTATCCACAAAAAGAAAAGGAGTACTTGTGGCACCTTAGAGACTAACTAACAAAAACAAAGCCTGTGCTGTGCAGGAGGTCGGACTAGATGATCAGAGTGGTCCCTTCTGATCTTAGTATCTATGAATCTATAAATTTATGAGAGCATAAGCTTTTGTGAAAAGCTTTCATCAAAGCTTATGCTCAAATAAATTTGTTAGTCTCTAAGGTGCCACAAGTACTCCTTTTCTTTTTTTGAAACATGACTGCCCCCAATGGACAAATTTGAATACTATACAAACATTTATTTTTATTTATTTGAATTATTGTATTTATTTATTTATATTTATTTATCACATTGAAACATTAATGCAGTTTAATAGCAATTTAATTTGGTTTAGAGAATTTTTAACATGCAGACTAAGTCAATTAGAACTGTTTTTATTTAATTATAAGAGGTTTTAGTTAAACATTAGTAGAACGTTAAAGTGGACCCTCTGAAATAAATAAAAGCACTGGTTTACATGTTCCTAATCTGTCTCAAAATGCCTTAACAATTGCTAAGAATTAATTTATAGAGGAGCTGCAGAAAATTGCTTCCCAAAGTTGTCAGTTGTAGAAACCCACACCTTCCAAGCTCATAAACTGTTCATAAATTATACTGTTAGGGTAGACTCACCCTATATTTATTAATCCTGCAGTGAAGTGCGTGCCTAAAACAATTGTGCCATAGAGCCAGCATGGACTAAGTACCACAAAAGCTGGCAGAGCTGCTTCATAAGTCTGTCTAATGGTCTTTGGCATAAGTTTTTTCCACATTTGGGCCAAGATTTTTTTTTTTTTAAAGTTATGCATCAAAAGTGAACTGATTTTTCAAAAGTGCTGAGTACTCAAAAGGTCCTACAGATGACAAAGGGAGATGTTGGGTGCTCAGCACTTCTGAAAATCTGGCTGATTATTTAGAATCCTAAATATGAACACAGGAGCCTAACTTTAGGCAGCCATTTAAAAAAAAAAATCTTTCTTGAGGTCTTTTTATTTTGTATCAGGTAGGTAAACCAGACTGTAGTTGAGCAGGGACTTTCTTATCAGCAGCCTTGAGGCTGCACCTAAACTGCATAAACTGGAACAGACTTCCAGCTGGCTGTCTGCTCAGATCAAATTAAAGCATTGGGCTCAAAGACTTGTAGTCTCCTTGAGAATGCTTCCATAGTAAAGGTGAAAGTTTTCATTTGGCTTGGAAACTGCACTTGAGTCATAGATATTTCCATACTTTCTTCATTTTTTTACTAAAAAAAAGGAAAGGGAGTACTTAGCCTCTAAGGTGCCACAAGTACACCTTTTCTTTTTGCAGATACAGACTAACATGGCTGCTACTCTGAAACCTGTCATTTTTTTACTGTAACACAGATTTATTTCTACACCATAGTTGAGCAAAAAAAAAAAGTGTTTAAAGTTAAGGAAGGACACTCCATCCTTAATTCATTCTTTTGCGCCTATTGTGTTGTAGTATAAATGGTAAGTGATGTATATGCCCTGAGCTGATACCTCTGATATTTTGCACCGTTTCTCCAGTTAACGACTTTTCCTTTGGACTTCTTGGTTCACATTTTTAATACAGTACTAGTTTTTAACATGTGGATTTTTAAATAACTGGTATTTCAGTAGACAGTGCAGTTACCAGTTGCTTTCCCATTTCCCCCCTCATTTAGAGAGCACTGGAGAAGTCAAATTAGGTGATGATAAACAAGATAGATCTTTACAATGAAACAGACTATCTCTAAAATGGGAATGCTTTACCAATATGGGAATGCCAATGTGTTGTACTGGCAAAGTTCCCCTAGTGTGGACATAGCTAAACTGGCAAAGATGCTTTGTTCCAATACAATAAAATCACCAGCTATGAACAAAACAAACTGCATCTGTAAAAGCAATTTTGCTGTTATAACTGTATCTGCACCAGGGGGTACCAGATAGGGATCCCACCTCCTAATACTCTTGAGCAATATAGCCATGCTGGCAGAAGTTCAGCTCTGATCCTGCAAACTTGCATATGTACACTTCCATTGAAAGCATGTAAGTAGTCTCACTGTTAAGTATTTGCAAGATTTGGGGCTTCACTCGTGTGAGCAGCCCTGTCAACACCCCTGTATGTAGGGACTATCCCAATGAGTAAAAGTTTGTAGGATTCAGCCCATATGGCCTAATTCTATATCCAGTGAAATTGATGATACTGTGCTATCCGTTGGGTAAGGATCTAGCACATTAGCAAAATTAAGGTTGTCAGAAATTTTCAGTGTAACAGGAGCTTTAAACCTCTGTTTTGTAAAAATCTCATTTGACATGGCAAAAAGTAAAACAGAAAATAAACTTTGAGTACTTTTTGAATCTTTTATGGTGATTTGGTGAAAATTGGGTTGATATTGACAGGATTATAAGAGTTTCAACGTGATCCCTCTTTTTAAATTTTTCCATGGATTTCAGTTTTGCCAACTGTTATGATTTTTATCATGAGTCTCACAATATTTGGTGTGTTCTTGTGATGTCCCAGCTCAGAGACTTGAACACAGGAACGTTTTTTTTTTTAAACAGGGAAGTTTCTAGCCCTTATCATTGCCGACAAAAGCTTGAAAACATGTACCTAAAGGCTCAAAACCCAAGAAGGCAAAGAAGAACCCTAACTTAATTATTTTTTAAGCTCATGTTTTTTGAATCATGGTGTAACTCATGATTTTTGAGCACTTGGGGTTGGCAATATCCATTTCATAGGTTTATTTCGGACATCCTTTGCAAGAAATCTCAAAAACTTGAGACTAACTCTCCTACCCATAACTTAGGAGAAAGTTGAACTGGGAAACAGAAGATGAGTTCAAATTTCATGTCTGTTTAGGCTATTTCTACACTAGCACTGTTGTCAGTGAAACTTTTTTGATCGGGGTGTGGAAAAAAATCACATTCCTGACTGACATAAGTTTCACCTACAAAAGCACCCGTATGGATAGTGCTATGTTAGCAGGAGACGCTCTGCCTGCAAAGAGTGGCTACACCAGAGATCTTTCAGTGTCGCAGCTGTGCCACTGTAAGGTCTGTAGTGTGGACATAGCTTGAGTGTGGTTTATATTCCCAGGCACCGCCTCACACTTAATAGGGACCAATGCCATGAATCCCAACCTGAGAAGGTAGTTAAGTATGAGTTGCTAACTAATTTTACAAGTTAGTTAACAGAGTTTTGTGGGGGAATCATGTCATTCTCCCACTCTCAGGCTAGTTCCTGGGTGGCAGTCCTTTGGTACTAACTGTGATTGCCTCAGCAGCTCTGATTTAGGCTTTCTGATTTAGACATTTTTGAATGAACCCCAAATATTTTTATTTACTTATTGTTATTGTTGGGTTTTTTATTCTTCTCTCTGGAGCCTTATCTATCTTGACCAAGACATTTGGACCTTGGCAAAAAATAATTGATTACCCTTGTCTTCGACCATGCAGTTATGTTCCCTCTGGGGCACTGACAGTGGTAATCGGTGATCAAATAGTCTCATTAAAACCATGTATCATTTATTTCAAATAAAAGCATTTGAGAAAACAGAACTTGAAACAATAAAAAACAGTGTATGCATGTCTAGGTTACCAGGTGTTTAACCATATTCTACATGGGGACCATAGAAGGCCTAGTTCCCTATAGTCTTCCACAGAGCCTCTTTTTCTGTCTGTTGCCCTTTCAGAACTCACTGATGCTCCCTGGACAACCCCTGGCAACTCACTCCACTTTGTAGGAATCATAACACTTTTTAACTGTTTGTAGCCTTTTAATCTAGTAATCCCATTTTTGGAAAAACAAAGTTTGCAACTTGGTGGAGACAGGTCCTTAAAGTTAACAGCTGCCCCTATTCTCTTCCAACTATGTGCTTAGGACTACTTGTGTTGCTTCCCTGTTTTTTCTCCCACAGCCCCCCATTAAGATAGATACAATGCATTTATAGAGGAAAGTCTTGTAATCCAAATATACAATAACTTCCCTGCATTGACCAAGTTGCATACAGTGTTCAAACAATTGTTAGACCTTAGTGTCACAGTTCAGGACAACTGCAGCTGTTTCCCGTCAGTGGCTCAGTAGCTCACGAAAGCTTATGCTCAAATAAATTTGTTAGTCTCTAAGGTGCCACAAGTATTCCTTTTCTTTTTGTGAATGCAGACTAACACGGCTGCTACTCTGAAATCAGTAAGGATGCCCCACTCTTAAGTTTCTGGCTCCCTCGTCGTTGCCTCTTTTGCATGAAGTCCCTCATCTCTCTCCCTTCTGTCCAGGGTGTTTCCAGGCTGAACAGTTCCCTGCCTTAATTGTGGTGTTTGCAGTCAAAGACAGTCTGCTTGAGCAGACCTGCTTTGCTTCTCTCCTCAGACAGTACACAGTGTAATTGCTACAGTTATAAGTTACCACACAGTTCTTTCTAATCAAGCATATTTTATTCTTAAGGTAAAAGTACTACAGAGTGAATGTTGAAAAGCAGTAAAATACATGCATGGTTATAGTCTTGACAGAGATCAAGCCCCCCTCCAGTCTCCACAAGGGCTCTGTTTGGTGTTGGTTGTTCCAACTGTTAGTCTTTCAAATCCTTCCCTAAGGATTGTGAACCAGAGGTCTGGTCCATTTGTGGGATCAGAACAAAAGCCCTGAGCCTGTTTAGGACCAGGCTATTTATCTAAAAATTCTTTTTTGTCTGTTGGCCCCTGGAGAATCCAGATTGGGTCTTTGAATTGTCCTCCCATCACAGGTGCTCTGCAGACCTCCCTCCCCCCACCCCCAGCAAAGCTTCAAAGGCTGAATCATAGGTGGGGGCTTGTAATCTCTTCCTACCCAGTATTTTCTAAAAATTCTAAAGATCAATTGTCTTCTATATTGATCAGCATAATTTTTGAAGGTCATGTTATCTTCCAGAGATTGCATTAATCCTTCTTCCTCCTAGAGAAGTTCCATACAATCTTCCAATAGTACACAAACATTCACATTTTCAATACAATGGACCTCAAAGGTATTAAATGTAATTCAATAAGGTTTAACTTAATTCCATAAGGTTTGCCGAGAATCTTGTCATATCTGTCACACTGTGTTCATAACATTACATAGCAGCTCCAAGTCTCTCTCACAGAGTCGCTGCAGGCTTAGTCAGGAAGGGCCTAGTCCAGCACAGTAGGCCCAAATCTTAACTTCTTAGCCATGCTTCCTTTCATACTGAGCATGCTTTGGTTACATCAGTGGTTCTCAACCAGGGGTACACAGAAGTCTTCCAGGGGTTCTGGAACATCAACTTATCGAGATTGCCTGGTTTTACAACAGGCTACATAAAAACCAGTAGCAAAATCTGTACAAACTAAAATTTCACACAGACAATTATTTGTTTTGTACTGCTCTACATATTATATCAGCGGTTCTCAAACTGTGGGCAAGTTCATTTTAATGGGGTCACCAGGGCCAGTGTTAGGCTTTCAGGGGCCCAGGGCAGAAAGCACAAGCCCTGCTGCATGGTCTGAAATCAAATCCCAAGTTTTTAAGTGAGGTGAAACTTGGGGTATGCAAGACAAATCAGACTTCTGAAAGGGGTACAGTAGTCTGGAAAAGTTGAGAACTCCTGGATTAGATGAGCTCTGACCACTAAATAACACTCTTCTCCCAAAATCAGGGACATAACTGCCTCCAGTATGTGACTGCTATCCAGTAAGCACCTATGTAACTCACTGGGAAAGTAAGTTAAGTCTCATCTAGTGGGTGAACTAAATAGAGACTTGCAAATACTCCTATAGCTCAAGTAATAGAGATCTGATCTGGGGGTCTGAAGTGCCATTGTTTAAATCCTTGTTGTTGTCCCATGTAAATGGATGTTATGATTGTGTGTGACAGATCTTGTTTTTGACATTTTCGTTTTTAAAACAAGTTACACGATGAGAGGACATCTTATAACACACAACAATTATTATAACCTATATATTATAGCTTGACACTAAAATACAGGAGTTAAACATTTCAGTCATTTGTCATCTCACTCTCTCTCCTCCCTGATCCATGGAACCTGCCCACTGATACATGAAAACCATGTTTAAAAAAAAAAAGGGGGGGAAATAAACACACAGATTTCATTTAGTGACTGTAAAAGTTGCATCAGGATACACTAATTTAAAACTTGAAAAGCACAGAAATAAGAGGTTATGGGAAAAGTCTCTTGCCTTCCATTTCACATTGCCTACTCACTGTCAATAATACACTACAACACCCCATACAATTTTCAGTTTCCCTCTGTAGGGGGCTCAGCTGTCTCCCAGGCTCCATCCCCTTCAGGGGTGACTCTGCTGTGTTCTACTAACAAATTCTCCCTTCTTCATTACATTCCCATCAAAAGCTCTACATATATGGGGTCATGTGGAGTACAGACACTGCACACTCAGCACAGGTATAAATAGCAGTGCAGACTGTGAGACCCTTGGCTCTGAACCCTGGCTACAGACTTGGGCTTGATCCCTCATGCTTGACCACCACCTATGGCTCTAACCACTGGACATGAGTGCCCACACCCTGGTTCTTGACAGAGACAAGGCCTGAGGCTCTGACTTCAGAAGCATCTCTTCCACAGCTATTTGTCAGACCCAGCAACTTATGCCCCCCTGTCACTTCCTGCTGCTTCTATAGTGAAACCACCATATCCAATCCATCTTTGGCTCCTTCCTATTCAGGGTTGGCTAATGCTAGACCAGGGGTAGTCAATAGGTGGACCGTGGGCCAAATCTGGACCACCAGATGCTTTTGAACAGACCCTGAAATCTTTTTATTTACTTATAATTATTGTTTATTGTGGTGTGAAAAATGTTTTTCTGGAATCTGGACCTTGACCAAGAAATTTGGACCTTGACAAAAAATAATTGACTACCTCTGCCATAGGCCCTCCAGTCCATATGGGAAAGCCACTATGTTACACCTCTCCGACAGATAGCAAAAAGCAATATGTACCTCAGCTTCATCAGACTTGTACTCTAGCGCAAAACCTTCACAGTAACCTCAGATGCTCTTGTCATCAACAGACTGTCATATCTGACTTGTCATTCGTTCCATACCTATTCTGCCTGAATGTTGCTAAGGTTTTACACTAGAGTCAGTTCATTAAACCAAAAATTTATAGCCCTTATGATTGCTAACTGATGTCATGCAGTTTTAGCCTGAGACAACAGTTCATAGAGGTGTAAAATGACCCCCGTTCATCTTAATGGAATATCAAATCTGAAGGCTAATGGTGACATTTTAAGAGCCAGATTTTCAGATAACCCAAACACACAATGCATCCCTAATTTGAGCACCTAATAGCTCAATTCTGATTTCCCATTAACATCAGGGCCACTTCTTTAACGTAATCCACAGAATAAATGTAGCCATGGACCGTACTTGAAAATGTAATCCAGCCTGTTCCACGGAATGAGTTTGGTATTGCTGATTTATTTGTATTCGAATGTGGCAACTCTTCTCCCCCTCCCCAAGTAAGTATGCTGGTTACATCCACATGTGCAGTTTAAATGCGGCAAAGTTCCAGAAAGGTTCTGTTGTAGATTTTGTTTTATACATGCACATAGAGACTCTTCCTCCTCCCTCCCCTCCCCCTCATGTTATTTTATTAAGCAATTAGCATGCCTGAAGTACATGGCTGTGCACCAGCATCTAAGTGAATTTTAGCAAGCTGCTTCTTTCAGCAAACCCTACTTTTTTCTTTTAATGTCATTACTGGAGCTGCAGTTGTGAAATTTTTGCTTGACCTTGTTTAATGACTTGTTTATGCATAGTGTATTCAAGCTGGAAACGGAACACATTGGGTTCCAATAGAAGAAAGTTGTTCACATGGTATCTGCTGTAGCAGCTTCTGTTTCAACATCTGTTGCTGCCCTGGGAGAAGCTATTGCCTTGATATCCTCACTAGCTTGTGTCACTAAACATGCATGGGATATGTTAGGAGGCCTCTTGGGCTTATCAGAAGGATGACAGGTGTGATGGGTTAGATCACAGAAACCCCCTTGGAGGCTGCCACTTCATGTGCCAAGACTACTTCTGCTTTCCTGAACTGTCAGCTTAGGACTTCAGTGCCCTGCCTGGTTTGAGCCAGACCCGCTAGCCTGCTGCAAAGCCAGACTCAGGTCTGAACCACCTCCCCTAACAGCTGTAGGCTTAACTGAAAGCAGCTTACAGAAGTGTTCCTGTCTTCAACACTCAGATGCCCAACTCCAAACCCTAAATAAATCCGTTTTACCCTGTATAACGTTTATACAGGGTAAACTCATAAATTGTTCACCCTCTGTATCAGTGTTATAGAGATATGCACAGCTGTTCTCCCCCCCCCCACCCCCAGGTATTAATACATACTCTGGATTAATTAATAAGTAAAAGGTGATTTTATTAAATACAGAAAGTAAGATCTAAGTGGTTCCAAGTAGTAACAGACGGAACAAAGTGAATTACCAAGCAAGATAAAATAAAACACATAAGTCTATGTCTGCTACGGTAATAAAACTGAATACAAATAAAAATCTCACCAGTTCCGGTAAGCTTTCTTTTACAGACTAATCTTCTTCTAGTCTGGGTCCAGCAATCACTCACACCCCTTGTAGTTACTGTCCTTTGTTCCGGTTTCTTTCAGGTATCTTTGGGGGTGGAGAGGCTCTCTCTTTAGCCAGCTGAAGTCAAAATGGAGGGGTCTCCCAGGGGTGTAAATAGACTTTCTCTTGTGGGTGGAGACCCCTTTCTCTCTCCTGTGCAAAGCCCAGCTACAAAATGGAGTTTTGGACTCACCTGGGCAAGTCACCAGGTCCATGCATGACTGAGTTCCTTACCAGCCAAGCCACATTCCTGGGAAAGCCCAGGTGTGGATTGGCGTCTCCAAGTTCATTGTTGGCTTATAGGCTTCTTGATTAGGCACTTATTGAGAATAGTCTTCACTAATAGTCCCAACTGCTTCACGAAAACCCACTTAGAATCAGACAAGTATACAGCCAATATTCATACCTATGAATACAAAAATGATACATGCATACAAATATGATTAATAGATTCAGCAGATCATAACCTTTACAGAGATATGTTACATGGCATACGTGGCATAAAACATATTCTAGTTATGTCATATATACATTCATAAGTATATTTCCATAAAGCCTTATGGGGGGCACCGTCACAACCGTCAGCCTGATTTTCTACCTCAAGATACAGAACTGCTGGCACAGAAAGTTGTAGAATTCTACATCCTGATGTGGCTCATGGAAGATCTCCTGAAGAGAAGATACGGGTATTGAATGGGATCCCGAACTCTGTTCTTTCCTTTTTCCTTTTTGTAAGAGATGCTGTAGAAGAGAGGTGGGGGAAATTCAGACAGAAATTGAGAGATTTCTGGGTGTTAGTCAAGAGAATGGAGAGGGTAAAACTTGTTTTGAAAGGAATTGGAGGAATCTATCTCATACATTTAAGCAGGCTTTTTTAAGCTGTGGAAGAGGAAAGGGTGTTTATGTTATTCCCTGATGCAGGAATTGCAATTATGTAAAATACATGATAGTGAATACTGCTGTCACGTAGCAGGAAGTACAGCAATACTTCCAGCTAGAAATCAGATACAGAATCGCATACACAAGGATCTGGATGACCTTACTGAAGTAATAGAAATGGGATGAAAATTAATAGTGCGAGGTCATGCAGTTAGGGACTAACATCAATTTTTGCTGTAAGCTGGGGGTATCAGTTGGAAGTGGCTGAGGAGGTGAAAGACATGGGTGTATTGATTGATCACTGGATGCCTGAGCTACCAAACTTACTCCTGGGGGATTTCTGCGACACTGTGCATGAGATTAATTTGTGCCCCCGCAGATTTCTTTGCTTCCCCGCAGAAAAATGACTTTCTGATGGGGAAGCAAAGGGAAGCCACAGGTGGTCATGTGACCTCCACCCCCCCAGCCCCCCCGCAGTATGTATCGCATGCCCAGGGCAGCCAGCAGAGAGGTAAATCACTGTGTGGCAGGGGACAGGACTGGGGGAGACCCGGCTGGTGGCTCCTACACTACGCTGGGCTCAGCTGCTAGTCCAAGCTGGGCTGGGGAAGATGAGAGTTCCTCGTCCCCTGTACAGCATTCGGGGCCAGATCACACCCACTCCCAAATTTCTTCTCCAGCTGCAGGAAGCTCTTCAAATCCCTCCCTGCTTCCTGCATCTATCGCTCCTCAGCTGCAGGGGGAGGGATCCCTGTACAAGAATACTGAGTGCAGTTCTTGTCTCACATGTTTAAGAAAGCCAAATTCAAACTGAAATAGGTGCAAAGAATGGCTAGTAGGATGATCAGAGGAACCTACCTTAGGAGAGGTTTCAGAGTGGTAGCTGTGTTAGTCTGTATCAGCAAAAACAATGAGGAGTCTTTGTGGCACCTTAGAGACTAACAAAATTTATTTGCGCATAAGCTTTCGTGGGCTAGAACCCACAAAAGATTATGCCCCAATACATTTGTTAGTCTCTAAGGCCACAAAGACTTGTTATTTTTACCTTAGGAGAGGAGACTCAAGGAGGTTGGCTCGTTTAGCCTAACCAAAGGAAGGCTAAGGGGAGATATGATTGCTTTCTGGTAATTGTGAATATTTGGGTATGAAGCTACTAGGATGATCCGAGGAATGGAAAACTTGTCTTATGAAAGGAGACTTAAGGAGCTTGGCTTGTTTAGCCTAACTAAAAGAAGGTTGAGGGGAGATATGATTGCTCTCTATAAATATATCAGAGGGCTAAATACAGGAGAGGGAGAGGAATTATTTCAGCTCAGCACCAATGTGGACACAAGAACAAATGGGTATAAACTGGCCACCAGGAAGTTTAGACTTGAAATCAGACGAAGGTTTTCAACCATCAGAGGAGTGAAGTTTTGGAATAGCCTTCCAAGGGAAGCAGTGGGGGCAAAAGATCTATCTGGCTTTAAGATTCTACTCGATAAGTTTATGGAGGAGATGGTATGATGGGATAATGTGATTTTGATAAGTAATTGATCTTTAAATATTCAGGGTAAATAGGCCAAATCCCCTGAGATGGGATATTAGATGGATGGGATCTGAGTTACTATAGAAAATTCTTTCCTGGGTATCTGGCTGGTGAATCTTGCCCATATGCTCAGGGTTTAGCTGATTGCCATATTTGGGGTTGGGAAGGAATTTTCCTCCAGGGCAGATTGGAGAGGCCCTGGAGGTTTTTCGCCTTCCTCTGTAGCATGGGGCATGGTTGACTTGAGGGAGGCTTCTCTGCTCCTTGAAGTCTTTGAACCATGATTTAAGGACTTCAATAGCTCAGACATGGGTGAGGTTTTTCATAGGAGTGGGTGGGTGAGATTCTGTGGCCTGCGCTGTGCAGGAGGTCAGACTAGATGATCAGAATGGTCCCTTCTGACCTTAGTATCTATGAATCTATGAAAACATCAGAGGGATAAATACCAGGGAGGGGGAGGAGTTATTTAAGTTAAGCACTATTGATATAGATTGGCCATCAACAAGTTTACGCTTCAAATTAGACAAAGGGTGCTAAAGAGGAGTGAAGTTCTGGAATAGCCTCCCAAGGGGAGCAGTGAAGGCAAAATACCTAACTGGTTTCAAGACTGAATTTGATAAGTTTGTGGAAGGGATGGTGTGATGAGTTTTCCTACAATGGAATGTGGCCCATCCTAGCAAATATTTCTAATGGCCAGAGAAAGGAAACTGAGTGGAGAGGGCTCCAAGTTACTACAGAGAATTCTTTCCTAGGTGTCTGGCTGGTGTGTCTTGACATCATGCTCAGGGACTAACTGATCACCAGATTTGGGGTCGGGAAGGAATTTTCCCTCAGGTCAGATTGACAGAGACCCTGGGAGTTTTTTGCCTTCCTCTGCACCGTTGGGCACGGATCACTTGCATGTTTAAATTAGTGTAAATGTTGGATTCTCTGTAACTTGAAGTCTTTAGCTCATGACTTGAGAACTTCAGTAACTCACCAGAGGTTACAGAGGGTGAGGTACTGTGACATGCAGTGTGCAGGCAGGCAGACTAGATGCTCTTGATGACCCCTTCTGGCCTTAAAATTTATGAGTCTGGTTAGCATTTATATACCACCATTTATTAATCCAACATGAAATGAAAACAATATGCTCTATAAAGCAGAATAGATACTAGAAGGAGAGCACAGCCGAAAGCAGTTTCAGAAGGACTTTGATTTTTGTGGGAAGTGACTTGTTTAAGCATTAAAATGTGTAAATCATAGTTACCAAATACAGATGACTGTGTAAATATGTGCATCAAAATCATTTTTCTCAAAGCTCTTTTATTTAGTTTCCCCAAATCAAAGAACATTCCTTGCCTCCATGCAACCATTTGGAGTGAATATAAATGACATCAGGAAACTCAGCTCCAACACCTTCTTGGCACCACTCTTGGAGCTCCTCCCTTCCCTCCTCTTTTTCCTTTACTGTCCATGAACACAATACAAATGAGGCAGCTGCCAGATTCCAGAAAAAAGTACAGTGCTCAAACGCTTTTGGCAATAATTATTCCAAACACGTACATACCTCAGAAAAATTACTTTAGTCAAATTAATATAGTCCTTCTATCAGACACCTTATATAGTGCTTTCCCTGGTTTATTTTTTGTGCATGTATATGCTAGGACCATCTGCAAGCCACACATAACCATCAGGGCTAATGGCTAGTACTTGATTGATATGGCTCCAAAGAAACAGGAAATCTCCTTTCCCCAAGTTAAGTGTTGTTAGACTGGAGACACAATTACAGTAAGAGTCAGGAACTTTCCATTGTGAACATTGTGTTACAGGAGTGGCCATACAGGAGATTTCACTGGATTGGTGGATTTGCATGTGAGTGCTCAGGTATGGTGGAGCCTGGACAGAGAATGGATTCTTAGCTTGAGTAAGAAGTGTGGAATGTAGCATTAATACATCTCCAACCTCAAATTTGCTTCAGCATTTACTTCTTTATACCAATCTATGTTGCCACTTGGGAATATAGGAAAGAAGATGTTCTTCCCCCATTCGTAGACCTGGATGATATTTTGAATCCAGGACCCAGGATTATAAATGCAGAAAGAGCTGTATGTGTACTGATATCTAGCAGCTCTATAGCAATATAAACAATTACATGAAGAATCATGTTTGTGTTGTTTTATATTCAAGTAATTCACTACTCTTAATAATAATTTGTTGCTAGTAACTTAACAACAGTCTTTATTAGATACATAGTTAACATATATATAGAGCATCTCTCAGTCTAACCCAAAACAAAACAGCCTCCTCCCACTGTCAGCTCCCACACTCTGAAGTTTATATTCATTCTCTTAAAGCCACAGTAACACCACAAAAAGAAAAGGAGTACTTGTGGCGCCTTAGAGACTAACAAATTTGTCTGAGTATAGGTCTCAGAGCATCAATTTACTCATCTTGCAGATCCTCTTGACTTTCTATTATTAAAGCTTTTTTTTTTGACATTACTAGTATATTTTCACTAATAGTGAATTGGCTTTTCAGTTCTTCTGACCATAAATAGATCGCACATGGGATGGAGAAAGACATAAATGCATTCTTCTGTCTTTGGTAGGGACTTGGCTTTCTTTAGACTTGCCAGGATATATCAGTGCATGCTAAATAAACTTTTTATTTTCTTATTACTACGTTTCCTCACCTTTTGGATTTTCCTTGCTACTGATACACAGTACTTTTTAGGGACTGTTTATATCCTCTGTGGTGAAAATCATGTTAAGTAAATTATTGAAAATATATGACAAATATGACCCACATTCTCATTTCACTTTTGGGAGTAGTTTCTCTGGCATTCTGAAAATGAGGTCCGATAGCTAAACAGTAGCAAAGTTTATATAGGCTGTTGCCTGCTTATGAAGTCTCAGCATATTTCTCCTATGAAAGAACCCATAAAATAACCTATTCTAGAATAAGCGTTCACTCTGTAATCCGAGTTGTGGGCTTCATCTTGCAGTCCTTATATCCCTTTGAAATCAATGGAAATCTCTCTCCCCCTGCGAGACCAGGACTGTGAGACCAGACCCATAATTTGGAGTTTCTCTATTGTCATTCTTATATATTCACTTACTTATTAATTGAATTACCGTAGCACCTAAGACCAGTAGTCGTGAGCCAGAACCCTGTTGTGCTAAGTGCTGTACAAACCTCTTCTATATTAATTGTTAATGTACACATAGGGGTACTGCAGGAATGGAAATTGCTTCTTGTTTTTTGGGGGAAAAATCCAGCTACAGGTGGTAGACTGAATTATTAATGTTTGTTTGCTCACACATCTGAATGTACAAAATTTTTTTCTAGGTTTTAAGTCGGTGAATCAATCATGCTTGGTTAGAGTGGTACTTCATTTTATTTTTCTGAGTTTTCTAACCCTCTAAAGGTAATGCTCACGCATTCTCCCTCGGGATCAGAATGGTATCCTGATGCTTGGCAAAGTAAAGTATCATTTGAAAATATAAAATTCATTTAAGTTCTAGTTGTAGGAAAAGAATGTTTGGCAGAACAAAACACTATCACAAATCGCTTTCAACTTTAGTTTTCTTTTCTCCATCACATAAATGCTCAGGCATAAGAAAATATGTAATATCAAGAGTGTTTACAGGTACTGGAACAAATGTCTATTTGCGGGAAGTTAAAGGAGCATGTCACTGAAATCTTTGAATGTAATTTGGTATTGCTAAAATTGATCTTCATTCACATATATTTGAATCATTGTGCATGTTTTTCCTTTGGGTGTTGAATAAGGGGCACATAATTCAGTTTATCTGTTGACTATAGATTGCTAAAGATGAACAGTTATTCAGACCCGAAGAAGTGGTCTGTGTAAGCTCAAAAAAGCATGTCTCTTTTTCACCAACAGAATTTGGTCCAATAAAAGATATTACCTCACCCACCTTGTTTCTCAATTATTCAGTAATGTATTATGTGCATGTTTCGCTTAAAGAGAGAAAATATATGACTTCACTGTCTCTCTAGAAGACTATTTTAGTACTTAGAGTTTCATCTCCTACATACAGACATACTGCCATTTCAAGATCTAGTGGGAAGCGTTGGTGGGGTGGGAAGGGAGGAAATTCAGCAACTCGTGTTAGAGAAATCGGAGGAATGAAGTGAAAGAGAGGCTTCCATGGATACTCTACTTGTCTCCTTCTTTTGTCCCTTTATTTCTCACTTGGCCTTTGTTTTCTAAAACATATTTTTCAGAGGGATTTTTTGTTTGTTTTTTGTTTGTTTACACCAAAGATGTGTACAGACAGAAATCACAAGCAATTGTTTCATCATTCTGGGACAACTCTTATTAGTGGCGATGACCCATTGCTTCTTCCAGGAAATGTAACTTTACTTCTTATTAGCTTGAGGAACATCAAAAATGAAGATGCATGGATTATTACCAAGCATGCAGATGCTGATTCAAGCAGCTTGAAACTGAAAAAGCACTTGGCTTTTGCTCTGTGTAGAATCATAGAATCATAGAATATCAGGGTTGGAAGGGACCCCAGAAGGTCATCTAGTCCAACCCCCTGCTCAAAGCAGGACCAAGTCCCAGTTAAATCATCCCAGCTAGGGCTTTGTCAAGCCTGACCTTAAAAACCTCTAAGGAAGGAGATTCTACCACCTCCCTAGGTAACGCATTCCAGTGTTTCACCACCCTCTTAGTGAAAAAGTTTTTCCTAATATCCAATCTAAACCTCCCCCATTGCAACTTGAGACCATTACTCCTCGTTCTGTCATCTGCTACCATTGAGAACAGTCTAGAGCCATCCTCTTTGAAACCCCCTTTCAGGTAGAGCCATAGCAATATCGAACTGCTTAAGCCTCAGTGTTCTGATCAGTATCTTGTTTGTTTGGTGCATCTGATGGATGAAAAGTGTTCATTGTGGCATAGTGTATGGAGCCAGGAAACACTTTTAAAAAAAAGGAGAAATAAAAATGGGAAAAATAAACTAGAAGAGGGAAGAAGGAGATAGAAATGGAGGAAGGTATGAGAGAGATAAATATTGTTAACACAGACTAAGAAAAATGGGCTCTGCAAGTCTAGCAGATATGTGAAATGAAAAAGTGATTGTCAGTTAAAAATAGATACCAGAGCAGACACAAAATCTAAAACAAAGTGGGAGCTGGTTCTGTTCTGAGTGGAAGGGGAGGAATACCTGTCCTCTAGAGGCAGCAAAATTCTAGATTTGCATATGTTCTGCAGTCAACTCGGGTGGTTTTCTCCCTGTGACAGGGGAAAGGGAATATTGCTTCATTCTCTGTAAAATACATAGTCTTATTTAAATCCCCAAATAACTTTTCCGCCTCAATATGTCCCACTGCAGGTTCATATTTATTTTGCTGTCTAGTATCATTCCAAGATCTCTCTTGGCATGACTGCATTCCAGGTACCTCTTTAACAAAATATCTGTGTTTCAGATTATTTTTTCTACGTGTTAGCTTCCATTTTTCTGGGCTTTCAGATTTCTACCATCCCTTTGTATGTTTACCATATTCTTTGATGGCGATCAAGATATTTTAGTGTCTTTGAAAAGCAGTTGATTTGCAGGAATAACAGTATCTAAGATAAACAACAGATGCTGGCTATCCTCCAAAAAGTGTCTTGTTAACATTTTCCCCTCCAGCATGCTCACTAGTGTGTGTGTATCATCACATGTTCTGTATGCCTTTAATAGGCTGAATATACATAAAATACCTGCTTGTATATTTGTGACTTGGGTCTGTTTTCAAGAGCATGAAAGTGCAAACACAAGCTGTAATTTTTTTATTTTAAAATTTCCCTAATATAGTTGCTATTTTGAATTTTAAAAAAATGAATAAATTGACAGGATTGGAATAGGCTGAAATTAATTTTCTCTCAAGTACTCTAGAAAATTTTATATTGAGGATGGATTAATAAAGTAGAAATTACTATTTATTTTAATAAAAGTACAAACATTTGATTGGCTGACCTTTTTATTGGAAAAACTAAATTTTTGGATAAGTTCCCCCCCCTCCACCCCCACAACCTTTTTCTAGCCTGTACTAAACTTCCTTTAAGGACAAGCTATTCCATAATTGCCTATTATGATGTTTCTTGTACTTTTATTTGAATCATCTTTTACTGACCACAGTTGGAAACAGAAGACTAGACCACAGATCTGATCAAGTTAAGGCTGTTCCTCTACAAAATCAGTAGGGCTTCACACAGGCACATGTCCACCTGCATGAATTTGATTACAAGATCTTGACATGCATGCTCAGCCTCAGAGTAGGAGGGCAACAACATCCAAACATATCTTTGTCTCATCAGTGTTTTAAAGACTTGTACTTGCTTTCCTTCTCTGCTATTTTCCTCCTCCTCTCTCTAGCATTTAACTTTTTTTTTTTTTTAAACATTCCTTCTGCCCATCTCTCTGTTGCCTTCAGTTCTTCTGTCAAGCCATTTTCCTTTTTCTTACCTCTTAGGTGAAATCTGCCCCTACTGAAGTCAATGGGAATTTTGCCCTAGACTTCCATGGTGGCTAGGATTTCACCCTTACAGCTTGATCCTGCACGCCTTACTTATAATATTCACTGATGTCAAGAGGAGTTTTGCATGAATACTAAATTTTAGAATCCACTTCATAGTCTTTATCCTCTCTCCATTACTGTCTCTTATACCTCCTGTTTTCTTTAAATAAAAGTTTGTAAAACAGTCTTGGCCAGTAGTCCATTTCAGCTGGCCTGCAAGAAGAAGTCTTCTATATACCAAGGTTGTTTGCATTTTGAATGTTATAGGACCTGGCTTTTCTGGTGGAGATATTTTTGGAGATGCTAATTCATATACGGGGAAAGGATAAGCAGAACATTGGCATAAGGTAGGATGAAAGTTGGGGGCCAGAAGTAGGTTACTATTATAGAATTTGGCTGTACTTTGGTAAGAGAAGCTCCAGGTTCCCATTGTTGGTTGGGACTGCTTGGTTCTAATAGTGCTGTAGTTAAATTGAACCATTATGAAATTGTTAATTTCTATCTTCTTTCCTCTATATTTTATTTATTGGAGATGTAATTAAGCATCTGGCTTGTATTTTTACTTTAAGTTAAAAACAGTCTAATTTCTTTATTTCTATAATAACTTGTCTTTCTCCATCAATATGCTGTTGGCTTCATTCATTTTCTGGTACTGTGATCCCATGTTGTACATGGCTTCATATTGTGAATCTTATTGTTGGAAAATCTTGATTTTTGGAGTCAAAAGGTTAACTAACTTTCATTTCTGTTTGCATCTCAATTGACTATTCTGTGCTTATTTATCTGCCTTTAAACAGATCTACTTTCTAATTACCACGCTTACATTATTCTGATTATGCTCTTATTCAAAATTGTTTTTGTTTCACTCTCCTTTGCCTCCTGTTCTAGTAACACTTGGTTTTATTTGTACAAAATTATGTTTTTTCACTCTATTTCATCAGGAAAAAGGAAGGGAGTTTTTATTTATTTACATTTCTAATAAAATATACAAAAAGGCACCTAGCAGTTACTCTAGGAACCTGTCAAATGTTTTGTAAGTTATGTCAGGCTAAGGCCTTGTCTATACTGCCACTTTACAGCGCTGCAGTTTTCTTGCTTAGGAGTGTGAAAAAACACACCCCTGAGCGCTGCAAGTTTCAGCACTGTAAATTGGCAGTGTAGACAGTGCACCAGCGCTGGTAGCTACTTCCCTCGTGGAGGTGGGTTTTTTTTTTTTAGAGCGCTGGGAGGGCAGACCCCAGCAAAACTGAACCTCACCCACAAATATCAGCTCCCGAAAAGCCGAAGTACAGTAGAATTACAAATACCAGAGATACGAACTGATCAGTCAACCACACACCCCACTTGGAACCAGAAATACACAATAAGGCAGCAGCAGAGACCAAAAAAAAAAAGGCAAATATAGTACAATACTGTGTTAAACGTAAACTACTACTAAAAAAAAGGGGAAAGCAGCATTTTTCTTCTGCATAGTAAAGTTTCAAAGCTGTATTAAGTCAGTGTTCAATTGTAAACTTTTGAAAGAACAACCATAACATTTTGTTCAGAGAAGCGAACAAGCTCGTATCTCTGAGGTTCTCCTTTAAATCGGTTTTGCAGCATCTTCTAAACATCAAAAAATCCTGGGTTGATTTGGATTTAGGGGATCCAAAGCTGAGGGCCTTTCATGGAGAATGCTCTGCTACAGGGGTTCTCAAACTTCATTGCACCACAATCCTCTTTCTGACAACAAAAATTACTACACGGCCCCAGGAGGGGGGAACCAAAGCCTGAGCCTGCCTGAGCCCCATCTCCCTGGGGTTTGGGGTAGAGTGAAAGTGCTTCATCCCCAGATGAGGGGCCTGTAACCTGAGCCACACTGCCCAGGGCTGAAGCTGAAGACTGAGCCTCTGGTGGTGGGGCTTGGGCTTTGGCTTCAGCCCCGCACCCCAGCCAGTTTAATGCCAGCCCAGGCGACTCTATTAAAATGGGGTTGCAACCCACTTTGGGGTCCTGACCTACAGTTTGAGAACTTTCAGAGTAGCAGCTGTGTTAGTCTGTATTTGCAAAAAGAAAACCACAAGTACTCTTTTTCAGTTTGAGAACTGCTGCTCTACTATCAACCTCTGTTAAATGAAAGATTTTAGCCTTCACTGATTTTAAGTATGGCAATATTTCTCTGGGGGAAAGGCATTCTTGTTGAAGTGGGCGTCATAGTAGGGGGAAAGTAGAAAAGGAGGAAGACTGGCTAAAATTAAAAAGAAAAAGATATGGGGCCATGAAGGAGGTGGCCATCTTACATTCTCTAGTACCAGTACAAATGTCAAAGAATATAGTAAAGTGAGGGTGTAGTAAGACCTATGTCAAAAGTAGTTGCTCAGTCTTTTGCTTTCATGTTGTTTCCGTTAGCCTTAACCTTTAGTTTATCTGTTTAGGTTGCAAGCTCTTCAACTGTGTACTCTTAGGGCTGTAAAATTCCCTTTGTGCTTTGTACTTTCTGTAAATAAAAACACTGCTTGCAAAAAGGGTTGCATTCTTATCCTTTGGAGTGAGTGTGTATCAAAATTGGCTGCAGTGGTTTATATTTTTTCAGTCTGTACATACTCTGGCTGTGGAATTTTTGTTGTTTTGTTGTTCAGAATGTGTGTTCATGTGAAACAATCTAGGTTAAATGTTGGCCACATTGTTTGCATTTTGATACACAATCTCCACACCTGTGGGCATGACTCCTGCTATTCACTTCATGCTGTGAAGATGTGCAATACTGTACTCTCATGCAACTTTGAAAAAGCACTTAGAAGGACATGTCCATGGATGGGATAGAGGGGCTAAAATCAGTTTTCAAGGAGGTTGAGAGAAGAGAATTTGCCCTACCCTGTGGGCATTGCTGAGAGGCAGGGTCTAATAGCTGAAACCAACTGGGATCTCTTAGGAAAGAAAGCAGTCTGCAGAGAAAATTAAGGATCAGAGATAAAAGGAAATAGAGAATGGTTGCTAGAGGTTTTTGGGTGTATCCTGGAACAGAGCAGACATGTAGCTGGTGAGATAGGACAAATGAATGAAAACAAGAAGCTATGTTTGTTTTGCTTACTGTCCTGAGAAAGGGGGGAATTATTTATTTGAAATTCTCATTTCCCCCTTCCTCAGAAAGGGAGAGTGTTTACCGGCTACTGTATCAAGAAAAGGAATTGACGCACTGTTACTCTTACCTAAAGAAGCTTGACAGGAAAAGATTTCTTTGACCATAGATGGTGGTGGTGGTGTACCTGTGCTGGGCATATGAAACTGGCTACATATCTGATGTGCTCAACACCAAAGAGGAAAGTTAAAAATAAAACTTCAGGAAATAAAACCTTTTGGCTAGCAGCAGAGTAAAAATTCTCTAGAGGAAGTGGTACCACCCTGGGGTGAGAGCACCCTCACCCACCCTGGATAGCTTGAGGGGGTGACATCTATGTTCTGGGGAGTTATTTCTCCTTAGCCAGAGGGACAATTGCCACAACACAGAGGCCTCTGAAGCTGAAGGACTCTTCAAGGATGGATAAACTTGGAGGAGAACAGGGAACAGGATTAAATGTCTATTCTGTAATAATCAAACTTATAGTACATACTAATATGATCTATTAATGAATGTGTATGGAGTGGCTGGAATAAAGCACTAGCTTAGTATTATTATATACATCGTATAGCTCACGGAAGCTTATGCTCAAATAAATTTGTTAGTCTCCAAGGTGCCACAAGTCTTCCTTTTCTTTTTGTGAATACAGACTAACATGGCTGCTGCTCTGAAATCTATAAAATGAGTGAGTTCAGTCAATGGAAAGTGGGAGAAAAATCTCGCGTGCAAAATTATGCCTACCTTAATATTCTTTCTCACTCTTAACATCTGCTTCATGATATTGTTCACCCTGCCCCCAGAAAAGTCTTCCATTGCAATAAAAATTACACTCTTGGGCAGCTTTAGGCAAACAAATTGAGAGTGGTTGCTTCCTCCACAATCTTGGGATTGCATGCGCCCAGATATCTTTTAGGGTATGCTCTTTTGCTTCATTCTTGTAGGCAGATAATATAGTAGAGGTGAAGAATCTATTTCATAGACTGTATCACAGAACTGGAATCTTATATGTACTAATCTTCCTGTTTTCCATAACACAAGAGATGCATGTGCAAACGTCCAACTTGAACTAAAGATGATAGGTCAAAATTTTGTCATTCCAGCCTACAGTATCCTTAACTTCAATCCCCAAACTCCCTACTTTCTCTTTTATTTTCCCCCTAATCTTTATTTTATTCCCCCATCCCATCTCTGACCTCTTCTCCACCATTTCTATTATAAGGATACTAATACAGAAAGAAAACAAATGAAAATAGCCTGAATTAGTGCCCCTCAATGGATTAATTAATTTAGCTTATACTTGTACAGGTGTTTCCTTATACTGAAAACATTCTAAATATTTCCTATGCTGTTTAAGCAAGCATTACATGTGACAAGCTAGCTTTCTACAGATGTGGTTTGTTCATGGTCTGTTCTGAAACGGAATTGCAGTATGTGCATTATGAAAGTTTTTATCTCTATTGTAAACCAGTTTACTTTTCCACACAATTTTTCTGTCTTGTTCCTCTTTTTATATTGTGCTTATATCTATTGTCAGTAATCAAAGCAGTTGTAAGACCAATTACCACGTATACTTCGAATATTTTTGGTAAAATAATAAGCCGGACATTTTTGGTAAAAGAGTGATGCATCAAAGAGCGGGGGTCGTCTTATAAACGGGTCTACACCGAAATTTGATAATTTTAAACTCTGTGAAATCATTGTCATTTTGTTTACCTGGAGCATCTGCGGGCATGGAGTCCCTCAGTTCCCTGTGGCCGCAGTTCGCCGTTCGCAGCTCCCATTGGTTGGGAACGGCAAACCACGGCCACTGGGAGCTGAGGGGATCCGTGCCTGTGAACGCTCCAAGTAAACAAAATGTCCCTACCCGCCAGCGGCTTACTCTGACAGGCCAGGAGCCAAAGTTTGCCAACCCTGAAATATAGGGTCAACTTATGAAAAGCGTCATACAGTTTTTACTATTTTTACCTATCCATCTTGGTGGTTCGGCTTATAAACGAACGGGCTAATGAACGAGTATATATGGTATAAGTACACTTCTCTCTCTCCCTTTGTGTTTACATCGTGAATAGTACAGGAAGATTTTTGTGTCAATTCATTGCTCTCTCAGAAGCATCTAAACATACTTATTAAAACTGCCTTCAGTGTTGTAAAAAATTATGTTTTTAACTGGATTTCCTTTCATTCTAAGCATTATACTTACTTATTCATATAGATTCATAGATTCATAGATACTAAGGTCAGAAGGGACCATTCTGATCATCTAGTCCGACCTCCTGCACAGCGCAGGCCACAGAATCTCACCCACCCACTCCTATGAAAAACCTCACCCATATATACAATAGATGCTAGTCATCATTCTCTGGTCTGGTCCACACCACAGAGAAATATGAAATAATAGCAGCTATAAAATTGACAAGAATGTCAATTTGACTGCTGGTAGGCTCCCTGCTGTGAAATTGAGCCCCAAGCCTGGCTCACAACTGATGCTATCAGCCCTGGGGAGAGGTGTCCAGCTGTGAGCCCTGCACAGCTGTCAGTACCCCACAATGCCCCCGGTTTAAGTGCTCATGATGAGGATGTGCACCATCGACAGAAGGAGGGTAGTGTGAACAGCAACAGCTGATTTAATTACTGCGGTGGCTGTAGGTTGACCTAACTTAAGTCGACCTAATTTTGTAGTGTAGACAAGCCCTCTAAAACAAGTGTCAATATAAATCATTGCTGTTATTGTGTATCAGCAGCTATCTCCTGCAATGTGGCCAACTTTCTGGGGTGTTGGATCTTCCACACCCTGGCCTGTCTGTCTAAATAAAAAAGGAATGAGCTGCAAAAGGCTTTTTTTTTTTTTTTTTTTTTTTTTCAGGTTTGGATCCAGACTTTCTTAGTTGTGGGCGAGTCTTACTGTTCTCCCTTAGGAGAGAGTTTGACAGGAAACATTCTGATCCTTTCCCCCTTCCTCCCCACCCCTTTTTAAAAGGCCTAATAGTAATAACAACATTGCCATGCAGTAACTTGAGTGCATATCTGTATGTTTGTCTCAGACTGTACCAAATATTTCTCCCATGAATAATAGCATTCCTTGCATATGAACTTTGACAAACATAAGCTTCATTCTTGATTTGATTTTTATACTGACAAATCTAATTGTGAAGAATTCTTCTGTGGACACTTGATTTTGATTGCAGGAAGTGTTTATTATTTGTTAATTCTTTCAACATCCAAAAATGTACTGGACACCTTGTGGTACCAATGTATGCAATGTAAAATGGAAGCAACTTAATTGGGACAGATTGATTGGAATACAGTACGTTCCGGTTAAGCAACCATTCTGTTTTAAACAAAATGTATCCAAATGTTACTTAATGTAATCACCCGCATATGTAACATGGTTTCATTTTGTACACTTCTTTAGTAATGCTTTCGCTTGACCTGTTTTCCTTCATTTTTCTAGTGATTATAAAATACCAATATTTTAAAAATTAATGAGATATTTCTAAATATTTCCAGGTTGCTATTGTGTGAGACAGGCAGAGTGTGAATGCTGAGAGCCAGGAGTGACCTTTAACGGCCATGTTAATAACTCTAACTATAATTGACAAGGCATGGATACTGAATATCGTTCCAGCAAAGCATCTTGAGCAAATATGAATATCCTATTAAAACAACAGAACATTTGTTTGATTTCGTAGAAAATTAGCTCCCTGAAACTTGTCCTGCTAGAGACTATCCTCATATCAGTGTTCTGTTTAAAGGATCACCATCTAACTCGCTTCTTTGTAGAAAATTTTACTACTATTGTCACAATGTAGGATTTTTCTCTTTCATTTTGTTTACTAGATACACTTGACAGTACTCTGTGAATAGTCAGGTTCACTTCCACACTTATTTCCCCTATGATTTATATGGGCCTTTTGCACTACAGGGAAAAGAACACTTAAAAATATGGGCAGGGCATCTAGTACTTTTAACTAGTCTTTTAAACTGACTATTACAAGTTTATAGGATCCCTTTAAAAGGCAACAAACATAACAAAATCCACGTACTGTGTATTGGATCACAGTTGCAAAGATAATGAAGTAGGACACAGAACATACAAGTGAGGCACATTTTGAATCGTTTTCAGTGCAGGCTGCTTCTCTTATCCTTGCCACCTGAGAATTCAGCACAAAAATGTACCATTACTGTAGAGCCTCACTAATTTCCCAGAATGTCTAATAATTCTAACAAAAATATCAGGGCACTTTGTACCATTTATCAGCAAATATGTAATAGTGATGTCTCCTGTTAATAAAGCATCAATACTATTACACCATGTAACGGTAGTATAGTATTAACTAGAATAATGCATTTATTAATTCAATTACAGTAGTACATAAAATGAGAGGGAAAGTAAATTACCTGTTTGTCGTCTTATATTGTAAGCTTCTTCAGACGAGAAGTAGGGGAAAGATATAAAATACAAGTAACGTGGTCAAGGTGGTGATTACCTATCTCTTGATATTGAATTCTTATTTTTTTATTTTTTAAATATCTATCTTCATTTGTTCCTCAACCTTCCCATTAGTTGACTAACCTCTTGCAGAGTGTTATGGTTGAAGCTGGCCTAGAGGAAAGATTTGAGTGTGTAAGGGGGTGTGGTCTTGCGGATCAGTTTAGTGTTTCATGTGTGAGGAACACCAGGAAGCATTACACTAAAACTAAAATATACCCAAATAAGTAGAAGAGTGTTTTGAGGTGCAGTAGGCTTGTTTGTTTTTCATATTTGTCTGAATATTTTTTATAAGTTTGGGTATACCACAATGGGTTTCCTCCTCCTCAATCTGAAAACAGCAGGGTTGTGCTCTATTTCATTTAAAACACTTACAGTCACCTTTTAATTCTCCTCTTCATTTTCTTTTGTGAGTCTAAATCTTGAACACTGAGAGAGAGAGAGCTGTATCTCTTTTCTACTTGTTTTGTGGGGTTTAACAGTGTGACTCCCATTAAAGTACTGATAGATGTAATTGAATCATATAAAGTCACTTGCAGTGTACGTGTAAAAACAAATGCACAAATAAAACAGTTTTCAGAGTAGCAGCCATGTTAGTCTGTATTCGCAAAAAGGAAAGGAGTACTTGTGGCACCTTAGAGACTAACAAATTTATTTGAGCATAAGCTAGTGAGCTGTGTTTTGCAAATAAAACAGTGAGGATGGATATGTGTGTGTAGGGAGGGATGTTGGAGCAAAGTTAGTCCAATGCTGAGTGTCAGTTAACTGTGCTGAGCTGCACTCTTCTCCCTCTCTGGCTCTGAGTAACAGACCTTTACCTTTTCTGCAATGGAATCCTGAGATTCTCCCCGTCTTAGACTGGGTCCTTGGTTTCAGTACCCTGTGTAGTGACTGTGTTTGTTCAGCAGGTTGATGGGATTCTTTTCCTTTCCTTTGGGAGTCTGACACTAGTGATGAATAGTGACCAGCCCAGGAAAGGTAATAAAATCAGTATATGCATGTCTGTTGTAAAGTCTTAACATCTCCTTGATGAAACTCAGGGAGTTATAACATCTTCAGACACCCCAGCGGGGATCAGGTATGTCAGTCTGTTTATTTATGTCTTCCCCCTCCTTGAGGTAGTGTCCAGTTTTCCAGACCTGACAAAGAGCTCTGTGCAGCTTGAAAGCTTGTTTTTCACCAACTGCCTCACCTACCTTGTCTCTCTCATATATCCTGGGACCAGCACTGCAAACAAAAGAGTTTTGTGAGCTCTGTAGGGGGTTGGAGGTAGATCTCAAAGCAAAAGGCCCTTGTATTGTCCCCGAAGTGCTGATGGATGGGTAGGTATCTGGAGTCATTGTCCTATTTCCTGCATGTTTTTTTCACAGTCTGCTACTGAACTAAACCAACATAGTCCTACAGTAAATGTCCCAGCTACCAGGTCACAATACATTATTCATAAATTATTGCAGAGTAGCCCCGCTTCCACCACACTGAGCACTTTGAAAATCCCACTTGTTTCTTTAAAGCAACTTCATGGGATATGAATGCTTAGGGATACTTTTCAGAGAATTGGGAATTGTACAACTAAAACCACATCCACAACTTAGGGAAAAATATCCTTTAATTTAGGGTTTCTCAGTTAATGGGTTGGGATCCAGGATTAGGTCGCCAGAATGTTTCAAAGGGTCGCATGGCATCTCCTGTGGCTCCTGTCCCACAGGGCTGGTTGGGCATGCACCCCTGCTCCTGGCACTGCAACCTCTGGGGTCTCAGCGCCACTCAGATTTGGTCCAGACGTAATGATCACGGGAGTTTGAGTAGGCCAAATTTGAGTGAGTGGCACTGCAACCCCATGAGCCAGGTCACAAGTCCATTCACTCAAATTGGTCCAAACAGGGAAGCGGGGCCAAACCTGAGTGGCGCTGCAACCCTGGAGGTTGCAACGCACAGAGCCAAGCCCATCCAGCCCCACAGCACAGAAGCTTCAGGAGCTGCCACTGTGGGGTGAGTGCCGGGCAGGACCCAACCTCCCAGGGGGGCAGAACCTGAGCGAAACCATCTCAGGGCCTCCAACCCTAGACTAATTACTGGGTAGTGACAGGCCATGAACATTTACAAACGGCTCCTGAGGCCAAAAAGGTTGAAAACCACTTCTTTAATGTGTCTTCCCTTTTTCTTCCTCCCCCCATAGGAATATAGTGTATGTTGTCTTAAAATATTCCCTGACATAAAGTGGCATTGACTTACTTGGAAATCAAATTGTACAAATACTGCTATATTTTAGTTCGGGAATTTGGTTTGAGATTTTCATGTGTGGGTTCCTAAAATTAAGCAGCCTTATTTTCAGAAATGCTGAGGAACCACATCATCCATTAAAGTAAATGGATTTGTCTGCACTGGTGAAAATTTACCAAAACAATTCACACTGCTTCAGCTGAACCGCTGTTAAAATTGGTGAGAAGCATGGAGTACAGTTAGAAATATTTTTGCCACAGTTTTGATTTTATACTTTTTTTTAGAAGGTTTTACTAAAATGGTAATGTAAACAGTTCCAGCCTCTGGAGCTTTGTCTACCCTATGGCTTCCCCCAGTTTTAACATAATTCAACTGAATCAGTAGGAATATTTTGGTAAAGCTGCTCAGTGTTGACAAGACAATGGGAATTTAGTACTTGGCACTCTTTGAAAATCAGGACATTTATTTAGATATGTAATTTTAGGATTGCACATTCAAAATTTGTGGCCTTGATGTGCGTATGTGTACATGAGAGCAAATCAGCTGTAATATGACTTTGAAAAATTAAGTGTAAATCCTTTAGCTCCAATCAAGAGATTTTCCCAAAATGTTCTGCACTGTGCAAGGTTGTACAAAGTCATGATTAGGACTGTATGGGAGGCTGATCTATGAAAGGCAACTGCAAAGCAAATTCTTGTGCAGAAGAAATTTTAGAAATACACAAAACCAACTTGAATGTATAGACAGGATGAACTTTTCTCTCTAGTTTAGTCCTCAGGTGTCAATTTATGTCAGTTTAAACATCTGCCTCACCCCACCACCACTACTTACAGACATACAATTAATTTGTAAGGGCTACGAGTTGCTTAACTATAGACTTGTGAAATAACTTTTTTGCATCATTTTCTAAACGGAAACACTCTTACTCATCTTCTAAAGCAGGGGTCGGCAACCTTTCAGCAGTGGTGTTCCGAGTCTTCATTTATTCACTTTAATTTAAGGTTTCACATGCCGGTAATACATTTTAATGTTTTTTTAGAAGGTCTCTCTCTCTCTCTCTCTCTCTCTCTCTCTCTCTCTACGTCTATATATTATATAACTAAACTATTGTTGTATTGTAAAATAAACAAGGTTTTCAAAATGTTTAAGAAGCTTCATTTAAAATTAAATTAAAATGTTGATCTTATGCTGCTGGTCTGAGGTTCCATTCACCTAGGCCGGCAGCGGGCTAAGCGGGGCCTACGGCCAGGACCCTGGCTGGCAAGGGGCCGGCAGCTGGAACCCCAGACCGACAGTGGGCTGAACAGCTCACCCCGCTGTCGGTCGGGGGTTGCATCCGCCGGCTCCTGCCAGCCGGGATTCCGGCTGCCGGACCCGCTCAGCCTGCTGCTGGTCTGGGGTCCTGGCCCTGCCCACATACAGTGGGTATCTACCTTCTCCCTGGTTCTGGCCATTCTCTTCCTCTCTCTCTGCACTGGGCTGAGGGTGGGAGTGCACTGAGCACAGGGCTGGGGGTGAAGGAGCAGGCTGGGGGTTGGGGTGTAGGGTCTGGCCAGGAGCTAGAATGAGGGAGGGGGCAGGAGGTTTGGGTGTGGAGCGCTTACCTGGGTAGCTCCTATTTGGTGGGAGGGGTGCAGGTGGGAATGGGGGGGGGGGAGATGCAGGAGCTCCTGTTTGGTGCTCAGGGTGGGGATGTGGGGGGGCTGGGGATGTGGGAGTGGTGCAAGAGTCAGGGCAGAGGGCTGAGGGCATGTGAGGGGGGTGCAGGTGTCAGGGCATGTGGTGTGGGGGGCCTGGGTATGTATGGGGTGCCAGAGTCAGGGCTGGGGTCGTGTGGGGGGATGAAGGAGTCAAGCAGAGGGCTGGGTGTGTGTGAGGGGGGTACAGGGGTCAGGGCAGGGGCCTTGTGGGTGTGCGGGGCTCAGGGCAGAGGGCTGGGGGTGTGGGCTGGGGTTGTGGGGTGCTCACAGCATGGGGCTGGAGGGGATATGCCTCGATTCCCCAAGGCCCTGCCCCCTCTTCTTTTCTACTTCCCTGACGGCCCTTGCAAGAGAGGGGGGAGGGACAAAGAGGAGGAGGAGGGGAAGGAACCCAGCACACTGTGGGAAGAGGCAGGGGAGCCGGCAGGATCAAGCTTCTGCCCTCTGCCCCGCGGTAGGGGGCAGGGAGCGGAGAAGAGCAGGCTGGGCTGGATTTTTAATGGCACGCTTCTGCCTGCCGGGACCCCGGGCTCGCATGCCGTCTTTGGCAGAACCCCAAATTCCATGATCTATCTGTTAGATCCTGTTGTACTAAAATCTTTGGAAGTGAGGGGAAGAAGAGGCTCTATAAATACTTGAAACTATCTTAAAAGTAAGGGTGGGGTGTGGTCTAATTGCAGGATTATATGCTAGATACTATGATGGTGAGATCTATAGAAGAATCTAGATACATAGGATGTCCTGAGTTCTAATTTAGGCTCTGACATGGATTTTGTGGCTTACAACTTGTGGTCGCTTACAATTTGTGTCTCCATTTTCCCATGTGTAAAAAATGGGATAATTACTTAACTGACATGAATGTTCAGGATCAGATAGTTAATAAATGTAAAGCACTTTGAAAGGACCATCTTTTTATTTTGTGTTTTTACAGTACTTAGCACATTGGGCTCCTGGTCCGTGACTGGGGCTCCTAGGTGCTTCCCTGATACAAATAAATAATAGTGTTTTAGCAGTTTTAAATATTATTTATTAAGTACAGAAAAGAAGGATGGACCAGTGATTAAGGTACTAGCCTAGGTCTTGGGAGAGCTGGGTTCAAGTCCCTGATCCATCACAGACATCTGGTGTGACCTTGGGCAAGTCATTTAATTTCTCTGTGCCTTGTTTAAATGGGGATAATAGCACTTCCCTACCTTACAGCAGTGTTATGACGTGCTCAGATACTAAAGTAATGGGAGCCATGTAAGTACCGTAGATTTTTGAGACCAGGGCCGGCAGCAATTATCCCAGGAATGGGCAAACTTTTTGGCCCAAAGGCCACGTTGGGGAACAAAAATTGTACGGTGGGCCATGAATGCTCACAAAATTGGGCTTGGGATACGGGAGGGGGTGAAGGCTCTGATTGGGGGTGCAGGCTCTGGGGTGGGGCTGGGGATGAGAGGTTTGGGGTGCAGGAGGGTGCTCCATGCTGGGATCGAGGGGTTTGGAGAGCAGAAGGGAGATCAGGGCTGGGAAGGGGGTTGGAGCATGGGAAGAGGCTCAGGGGTGCAGCCTCCGAGCGGCGCTTAACTCAAGCGGCTCCCGGAAGCAGTGGCATGTACCTTCTCCAGCTCCTAAGCATGGAGAGGCCTACAACACTCAGAGTGGGGCCGAGCTGCGTGGTGCGGCCCCTGACTTGGCGCTCTGGCTGGAGCACTGGAGCAGGGCCGAGCTGCATGGTGCAGCCTCTGATCCGGCTCCCCAGCAGGAGCTTGCGGGCCGGCTTAAAACGGCTCACGGGCCGGATCTGGCCTGCGGGCCATAGTTTGCCCATATCTGAGTTAACCTGTCCATTGGATGGGCTTCATGCCCTTGGTGGTGGTATTTTTTATTTTATTTTTTTTCAGTACTAAGTATTTGGGTTCCAGCCTCTAATTGATGGGAAAAGCAGATACAAATATATAGCATTTTCCCTAGTGATGGCAAGAAAAGGTCCATATCAGCAAAGGAAGAACCTTTCCCTCTGGGTTTTATGCCTTCTGAGGGACTCTGAAACAATTTTCAAGTGCCTGGTGATCATACACAGCAATTGGATTAGGCACAGCCAAGGATTTAATTTGAAAGAGGTGGGGATCATTGTGTAATGTAGCTGTCTAGAGATGCTAAAGAGGGAAGCTGCTTTACAATTATATTTAAATGGCAGAACCCAGGAGCTTCTTCCTGTGGCATCCTGTCCCAGGACCAGTTTTCATGGTTATCTGTCGTGAGTGGCCCCAGTCTGCTAAGGTTCCACACAGGGTTCTCTCTAATTTTTCCTACCCATGTGCGGAATGAATTTTGTTATGTGCACCAATATGGTGGAGATGTGAGACACATCACCTCCATATTAGTGCACATAACAAAATTCATGTGATGGAGTGGGGCTGAGGGATTCGGAGTGTGGGAGGGGGCTCAGGACTGGGGCAGAGGGTTGGAGTGTGGGGAGGGGTGAGGACTCTGGCTGGGGGTGCGGGCTCTGGGGTGGGGTTGGGGATGAGGGGGTTGGGGTGCAGTGGGGCTCCCTGGGGCTACAGTGGGGAGAAAGGACTCTCCTCCTCCCCCCTCCTTCCAGCTCTCTCTCCCTGCAGCAGCACCAGGGCTGGGAGGGAAAGGTCTCTCCCCCGGCTACGGCAGGTCCAGGCTGGGCGAGGGGCGCCTGTCTCCAAGATGGGTCGGGGGAGGGGCACCACACCAGGTCCAGGGCTTGGGGAGAGGCATATCTCCCCACCGCAGCCCTGAGCTCCGGCAAGGCGTTTAATAGGCAGCTGCGCAGCTTAGAGGGAACTAGGTTCCACGTGCTTCTAAGATAACTGGGTCTGGGCAGAGAGTAGTGTCAGGTATTTACAAGATCTATGCTAAGCTCCAGTCTTTAAGCAGTCCCTTGGGAGGATCCGTTCAGTGTGACAGAGCCCCACTTGGCCTCTCCATGTAGCAAAGTGTCCTAAATGCCTCCTAGTCTGAGCCTTGGGTTCCAGAACTCGTGTTACTCATAGTGAAGTCTGCCCTGTGAGTCCCACTGAGGTGGACTTCTGTACGGAGACTTGTTCTCCTTTCAGGGATCAATGCACTTCAGCAATTATCTGCAGCCATTCCATGTAGCCTTTGCAAATCCAACTAGGCTTTAGTAGTTGATTGGAATACAGCATCAAGAAGTCCCTAAATTACCATAGAGAAGCTGAGGTTAAGACATAGCCCACATTGGCTAAAGCCAGGGCTGTCATAAGTAAGGCCCCGTGTTTGTCATGGAGGTCTCAGAAGTCATGGATTCTGGGACTTTCCGTGATCTCCGGGACGTCTGCAGCGGCTGGTGTACCTGGCCCAGGAGCCGCCTGAGCAGCTCAGGCAGAACCCTGGGCCAGGCACACCAGGAGCGGGGGCTCGGGGCTAGGTATTGGGGTGCAAGGTGGTGCTTATCTGGAGGGGGGGCTCCCCTCCCTCAGCTCCTAGCTCCATGTGCTGCCTCTGCTGGCAGGCACCGCCCCCGCAGCTTTCAATGCCAATGGTAGGTGCAGAACTGGGGCTTGGGGTGAAGCAGAGACGGCACATGGAGCTCAGGAGCAGGGTACGGAGTCTGCCTTAGCCCTGTCAACCCTCCCACCCTAGCACTTGTGGTGCACCCCCCAGAGTACCTGTGGCGCCCCTTCCCCCCAGACATGCCCCCTGAGCATCCACAGCGCACCCACTCCAAGCACCTGCAGCGCCCCCCTGACCATCTGCGCTCCCCCCCCCAAGTTTTAGTTAGTGGTATATAGTAAAAGTCATGGATAGGTCATAGGTCATCTCTTTTTGTTTGTTTTTTGCCCGTGACCTATATCCGTGACTTTTTCTAAAAATACCCATGACTAAAATGTAGCCTTAGTTATGAGCCATGGTGCTGTAGAAACCATCTTCATTTCCTTTCGCTGTCTCAAGTTATGTCTACGTGGTTCCACTGTTCAGACAATGGATGTATGAACTGCAGTGTACACAAGAATGCTTTAGCTCCCTCATGTGAACACTGCTGGCGCAAACTGAAAGGTACTTCATTTGCATCAGCATAGAGCTGTTCGAAAGACTACTTTAACACAAACTCCCTACCATTTAGTTTGCGCCAGCAGCATCCACAGAGAAGAGTTATGGCAAAGCCCACCGGTGCATGCTGCAGCTCGAACCCCCCATAGTTGAAATATGGGGCCATGTAGACGAGCCCTATTATAAGAACCTGTGGGCTAGAACCTGGGTTGCAGGGCGGTTCTGGGTTGCTTCCGCTTCTTTATTGCCAGTGGAGGCATAGGTTGGGTTTCTGCTGGAGGACCCTGTGAAGCTAGACACTGGAGGAAGTACTGCACACCAGCACCTGACTAGTGCCCCCCGCCCAGCCCACTGATTGGTTCATGCTGGTATATAAACTAGGAAGTCTTTATAGGGAGCTGTCTGAGCAATGATGCAGAGTGTCTACTTGCTTTGGCTCCAGACCTTGCTTTGCTGTGGACCCTAGACTCTTGTCTTCTGACCCCAGTTCATCCCTGACTTTTCTACTTGCCTTCTGTCTGTAACCTGGTGCCTGACTCTGACTCCCTGGCATCCTGACCTGTCTTGAAGTCCACCCTGCTACTTCTCTCCTGACATCAACTTGGTATCTGATCAGTGTACATAGACCACCCACAGCCCGGCCCTGTCACCCCTGTTCCTTTTTGTCTTAGGCCATGCCTACATTAGCGAGCTTACAGTGGCACAGCTGTACTGATGTAGCTGTGCTAGTGTAAGATTGTTCGTGTAACTGCTCTATGCCAATGGGAGAGAGCTTTCCCGTTAGCATAATAAAACCACCTCCAGGAGCAGCGGTAGCTACGTTGGCAGGAGAAGCTTTCCTGCCAACATAGCACTGTGCACACTATCACATATGCTAGCAAAACTTACTTCACTCAGGTTTTTTTCCTCTTTTTTTTCTGCGTGATATAAGTTTTGCCGACGTAAGTGGTAGTGTAGATATAGCCTAAGTCTTAGGTCGGAGACTAGTGTCTCTGTGAACTCGATTGTAATCACCACCTCCTGTTACCTCCGCCCATTTTCTCATCCTGTGAAGCTATCCTGAGTTCACATGTTTAGCTTGCTGGGAGCCTGTACTTGATAAGTGTCAGTTGCCCAGTCCTTCGGTTTTCCATTGTCTTTGTAGGGTCTTCCACTCATGTCTTCTGCTTATACCAACATGATAAGATAGAGTTATGAAGATAAAGTTCATAAAAATAGGAGAGACAGTTCCTATTTCCATCACAACTAGTCACTGTTTCTAGCTTTGGATGTATAGGGTTCTCTCTCCCAGACTGACCTCTTGTCCGACACCCTTCCTTAAAACATGGAACTCTGCATTCCATTCACCCTATATCCTAAAACCATTGCCTCAAATCTCCTGAGCTGTCCCTCCCAAGTCACTTAAAGCTGCTCCTTCAGAGTCTCACCTAAACTGTAGGCCGCCTGGTTTTAGTTTAACCCTTCGGTGACAATGTGACTGGAAAGCAAGGAATACTGGCTTAACAAATGATGGCTAACCACAACCACTTTACTCTTAAAAACTTTGGGAGTTACAGAGCCTTGTACAATAACAAAAGTCCTGAGACACACCCTTCCCTAGTCTGATCTCACCCCTTCTGTGAGTCCCAGGTTTGCCAGCATTTCAGGTTTAGCAATGGTTGCTTAGAGCAGCATCCTCTCTGACTCTGTCTCTCTTTGCCCTGTGAGTCCCCTGACTCCTGCAATGCTTCAGGCTCCTCCCCTGAATCATCCTCTCCCCCACCCTGTGTCGAAAGTCCATCATTCCAGGGGGATGGGTCAGTTCTTGACAGACAATCCGTCAATGGCTGTAGATTGGGGTAGTCAATTATTTTTTGTCAAGATCCAAATTTCTTGGTCAAGGTTCAGACTCCAGAGAAAATAATAATAATTCCATTCAGAAGTGTCTGGAAGTCTGAATTTGGCCCACAGTCTGCCTACTCTAGATTCATGGTTTCTCAGAGATTGTCCTTCAGTGAGATCTCGTGTATCTGGCCTTGGCAGGGTACTGTCTGCAATTCAATACAGTACACTAAGCTGCCTTGTGCAATTTTAGACAAATGTTCAGCACATAGTAATAATTATACCTTGCTCTTATATAGAGCTTTTCACCAGTGTATTTTAATATCCTTTACAAAGCTAGTCATTATCCCCATTTTGATGGAGAAACTGAGGCACAGAGCAGTGAAATGATTTACCCAAGGTCACCCATCAGGCCAGTGGCAGAGCTGGAACTGGACCCCAGGTCTGCTGAGGATCAGGCCAGTGCTCTAGCAATAGTATACACTGCCTTTCTAATACAAAATGGAGTTCACAATTTGATACAGAAATATACCAGTCTGTCACATCCTCATCTGAACAACTGCAAAAGCTAATTATTATTGAATTGAGCCCAAATTATCATTAGTAATTCGGAAGAAAACGGATGCAGCAGTAATGGTGAATATGCATCTGCTTAACCTCACATTAAATATGAACGCATTTTATATATGCTTTTTAAAAAACATGGCCACCACAACTAAATTAGAGGCACTGAGAATATTGTGCATAGTTTATGATCATGGTTGACTGCAAAGTCATTTCTGACCATAGTTGAACAACCATAAGAGAGACGGTTTGTCCGATAAAATATATATATATATATATATGTTACAGTTACTGTAATAAATGTTAAATTCCCTGTTAGGATTGCATATGGTTTAAAATTGATTCTCCTCCATGAGGTCTTAGAGCAAAACTGCTCTTTGGAAGGGAAAATGATGTAACTTCAATTGCAGAATTAACTATCCACCTCATAGAAAAAAGACTTAAAATGCCATATAGGTTCTTTGTATATCCAAAATATTGAAATCTAATTTATAGGACTATATTTCTAAAAGAAACAGACCCAGGTGCCTCGGAGTAAAATTTATCAAGGTTTTCACTCTGCTCACGGATCTGCAGTGCAGGAACAAAATGCATTTTCTGGTTATCTGGGCACATGAAGGATAGTATTAAAATGATGTGGATTAAGTGAGAGAGAATACAATATGCCTCCCTCAGAAGCTGGATAATATGCTCTGACTAAAATGACATCATAATGTTACCCCTACTGCGGCCTTTTTCAGCTAAGAAATGAAAATGAATGTATAGTTTGGTATGGAACTAGAGGGAAATGACTTTGGTGACCTTTACTTGGTGATTGGTAAACCAACTACTGTTGATCAGCTTGTTGTTTCACATCCTTTCCTAATGTAGGCTGGAAAATACCTTGATAAAATATAGCTGATAAAATCATCTGGATAATTGCACTAGTAATTGTAAATTGAGAGCCAACTTCAGCCCTGTCTTGCATCCGCTGTGATCCCACTGAAATCATAGGGGATACAAGTAAAAATAAAACTTTAATCTTAATTACTAAATATAATTATAACAAGTAATCAAGTGGAGATAGTAACTTACATAAAAATAATCCATTTTGTTTAGTGGCTATTTGTTCAGCTATTTTTTAATTGCTGGTAGATGTTGTTTAATTACTGCTAGCTATAATTGTATGTGGACTGTTTCCGTTCAGCTTCAGAATTAAGTTTAGAGACTAACAAATTTATTTGAGCATAAGCTTTCGTGAACTACAACTCACTTCATCAGATGCATGCAGTGGAAAATACAGTGGGGAGATTTATATACACAGAGAACATGAAATAATGGGTGTTACCATACAGACTGTAAGAAGAGTGATCAGGTAAGGTGAGCTATTACCAGCAGTTGACAACACAGTCGGGGGGAAGTGGGGGGCCCCTTTTGTAGTGATAATCAAGGTGGGCTGTTTCCAGCAGTTGACAAGAACTTGTGAGGAACAGTAGGGGGGGAAATAAACGTGGGGAAATAGTCTTACTTTGTGTAATGACACATCCACTCCCAATCTTTATTCAAGCCTAAGTTAATTGTATCCACTTCGCAAATTAATTCCAATTCAGCAGTCTCTCGTTGGAGTCTGTTTTTGAAGTTTTTTTGGTGAAGAATTGCCACTTTTAGGTCTGTAATCGAGTGACCAAAGAGACTGAAGTATTCTCTGACTGGTTTTTGAATGTTATAATTCTTGATGTCTGATTTGTGTCCATTTATTCTTTTACGTAGAAACTGTCCAGTTTGGCTAATGTACATGGCAGAGGGGCATTGCTGGCACATGATGGAATATATCTCATTGGTAGATGCTACCAACATGTGCCAGCAATCATAGAATCATAGAATATCAGGGTTGGAAGGGACCTCAGGAGATCATCTAGTCCAACCCCCAGCTCAAAGCAGGACCAATCCCCAACTAAATCATCCCAGCCAGAGCTTTGTCAAGCCTGTCCTTAAAAACTTCTAAAGAAGGAGATTCCACCACCTCCCTAGATAACGCATTCCAGTGTTTCACCACCCTCCTAGTGAAAAAGTTTTTCCTAATAACCCACCTAAACCTCCCCACTGCAACTTGAGACCATTACTCCTCATTCTGTCATCTGCTACCACTGAGAACAGTCTAGATCCATCCTCTTTGGAACTCTCTTTCAGGTAGTTGAAAGCACCTATCAAATCCTCCCTCATTCTTCTTTTCCGCAGACTAAACAATCCCAGTTCCCTCAGCCTCTCCTCATAAGTCATGTGTTCCAGTCCCCTAATCATTTTTGTTGCCCTCCGCTGGACGTTTTCCAATTTTTCCACATCCTTCTTGTATTGTGGGGCCCAAAACTGGACACAGTACTCCAGATGAGGCCTCACCAATGTCGAATAGAGGGGAACGATCATGTCCCTCGATCTGCTGGCAATGCCCCTATTTATACAGCCCAAAATGCCATTGGTCTTCTTGGCAACAAGGGCAAACTGTTGACTCATATCCAGCTTCTCGTTCATTGTAACCCCTAGGTCCTTTTCTGCAGAACTACTGCCTAGCCATTCGGTCCCTAGTCTGTAGCGGTGCATGAGATTCTTCCATCCTAAGTGCAGGATTCTGCACTTGTCCTTGTTGAACCTCATCAGATTTCTTTTGGCCCAATCCTCTAATCTGTCTAGGTCCCTCTGTATCCTATCCCTAACCTCCAGCGTATCTACCTCTCTTCCCAGTTTAGTGTCATCTGCAAACTTGCTGAGGGTGCAGTCCACACCATCCTCCAGATCATTAATGAAGATATTGAAAAAAAAAACGGCCCCAGGACCGACCCTTGGGGCACTCCACTTGATACTGGCTTCCAACTAGACATGGAGCCATTGATCACTACCTGTTGAGCTCGGCAATCTAGCCACCTTTCTATCTACCTTATAGTCCATTCATCCAGCCCATACTTCTTTAACTTGCTGGCAAGAATACTGTGGGAGACAGTGTCAAAAGCTTAGCTAAAGTCAAGGAACAAAACGTCCACTGCTTTTCCCCTCATCCACAGAGCCAGTTATCTTGTCATAGAAGGCAATTAAATTAGTCAGGCATGACTTGCCCTTGATGAATCCAAGCTGACTGTTCCTGATCACTTTCCTCTCCTCTAAGTGCTTCAGAATTGATTCCTTGAGGACCTGCTCCATGATTTTTCCATAGATTGAGGTCAGGCTAAGTGGCTTGTAGTTCCCCGGATCCTCCTCCTTTCCTTTTTTAAAGATGGGCACTACATTAGCCTTTTTCCAGTCGTCTGGGACCTCCCCCGATAGCCAGGAGTTTTCAAAGATAATGGCCAATGGCTGTGCAGTCACATCCGCCAACTCCTTTAGCACTCTCGGATGCAGCGCATTCGGCCCCATGGACTTGTGCTCGTCCAGCTTTTCTAAATAGTCCCGAACCACTTCTTTCTCCACAGAGGGCTGGTCACCTCTTCCCCATGCTGTGCTGCCCAGTGCAGTAGCCTGGGGGCTGACCTTGTTCGTGAAGACAGAGGCAAAAAAAGCATTGAGTACATTAGCTTTTTCCACATCCTCTGTCACTAGGTTGGCTCCCTCATTCAGTAAGGGGCTCACACTTTCCTTGACATTCTTCCTGTTGGTAACATACATGAAGAAACCCTTCTTGTTACTCTTAACATCTCTTGCTAGCTGCAACTGCAAGTGTGATTTGGCCTTCCTGATTTCACTCCTGCATGCCCGAGCAATATTTTTATACTCTTCCCTAGTCATTTGTCCAATCTTCCACTTCTTGCAAGCTTCTTTTTTGTGTTGAAGATCAGCAAGGATTTCACTGTTAAGACAAGCTGGTCGCCTGCCATATTTACTATTCTTTCTACACATCAGGATGGTTTGTCCTTGTAACCTCAATAAGGATTCTTTAAAATACAGCCAGCTCTCCTGGACTACTTTCCACCTCATGTTATTCTCCCAGGGGATCCTGCCCATCAGTTTCCTTAGGGAGTCAAAGTCTGCTTTTCTGAAGTCTAGGGTCCGAATTCTGCTGCTCTCCTTTCTTCCTTGTGTCAGGATCCTGAACATCTCATAGTCACTGCCTCCTAGGTTCCCATCCACTTTTGCTTCCCCTACTAATTCTTTCCGGTTTGTGAGCAGCAGGTCAAGAAGAGCTCTGCCCCTTGTTGGTTCCTTCAGCGCTTGCATCAGGAAATTGTCTCCTACACTTTCCAATAACTTCCTGGATATTCTGTGCTCCCCTGTATTGCTCTCCCAGCAGATATCAGCAGTGCCCCTCTGCCATGTACATTGGTCAAACTGGACAGTCTCTACATAAAAGAATAAATGGACACAAATCAGACATCAAGAATTATAACATTCAAAAACCAGTCAGAGAACACTTCAGTCTCTTTGGTCACTCGATTACAGACCTAACTGTAGCTCACGAAAGCTTATGCTCTAATAAATTTGTTAGTCTCTAAGGTGCCACAAGTACTCCTTTTCTTTTTTAGACCTAAAAGTGGCAATTCTTCAACAAAAAAGCTTCAAAAACAGACTCCAACGAGAGACTGCTGAATTGGAATTAATTTGCGAAGTGGATACAATTAACTTAGGCTTGAATAAAGACTGGGAGTGGATGTGTCATTACACAAAGTAAGACTATTTCCCCACGTTTATTTCCCCCCCTACTGTTCCTCACAAGTTCTTGTCAACTGCTGGAAACAGCCCACCTTGATTATCACTACAAAAGGGTCCCCCCGACTCTGTTGTCAACTGCTGGTAATAGCTCACTTTACCTGATCAGTCTTCTTACAGTGTGTATGGTAACACCCATTGTTTCATGTTCTCTGTGTATATAAATCTCCCCACTGTATTTTCCACTGCATGCATCTGATGAAGTGAGCTGTAGTCACGAAAGCTTATGCTTTTTTACAAATAAATTTGTTAGTCTCTAAGATGCCACAAGTACTCCTTTTCTTTTTGCAGATACAGACTAACATGGCTGCTACTCTGAAACCTGAATTAAGTTTAAGCTTCTCATCCTTGAAGTATTGTGCAGAGCATTAAAGACATCTGTCTACTTTTCTGCTCTTATCTTCTGTTGTGCCTGTGGTCTTTGTGCCTTTCCTGTGCCTTTCTGTATGCCTGCAATGATCTCCATATCCAATGCACTGGGCTCCATCCCTCTTGAATTGATTCTTTATCCTCAAAGGTACAAATTCTAGTCCACTATCAAGCCTACACTAACATCTTCCCAATTTAAAAAAACAACCCTTGCTTCCCTACTTTTGTTTGTTTTGATTGAAATTTTGTCAGTCCTTTGTGTCTGTGTGTTTATATAATCATAGCCCCTGTCACAAAGTTCTATACAGTGTCCTTATCTGTGTCTTGTACAGCTCTAAGAATACCCACACTGTTCAACAAAGAGTAGATAGTAATATTTAGTTGTCAAGGCTGATTCCCCAGTCTGGCACTTCGAGTGCAGAAGGTGTGGGCCCACGCGGATTTTAAAAATTAATACTTGCCTCTCCAGGCTTGTATTAAACCCCCAAGGTTACAGCTTTTCTCTGACCTTGCCTTGGTAAATGCTGCCACCACCCAAGTGAAAAATTGTCTCTTGCAAATCCTGGAAAAACTCACTTGGGAAGTTTTCCCTGAGGCCCCTTGGCTTTTCCACCCCTCCCTGGGGGAAGCCGAGAAGAAAACAAACAAAAAGGAAACCCAGCTGTTGCCACCAGCTAATTGAAAAACATATGCACAGACCTTTTAAGACACAAAATCCAATCAGGTTCTTAAAAAGGGTAAATTTTAATAAAAACAAGAAGAAAGAAAATACATCTGGAACTTAAGCTTTTGCTAAATCTTTAAAAAAAAAAAATCCAAAATTTAAGCACCCAAAATAGCTTTCTTGGGGGTTCAGCTTAAAGGTTACAAGAAAACACAAGCATCTGGGGTTAGCACAGAGGAATCCACAAGCCTTACAGAAAATAAAATAAATAACCCTAATCGCATCTATCTAAACATTCCCTATCCCAATGAATTCTTCTAGGTATGGACGATGAATTTTCATACCTGGTTCAAACTTTACACAGCATTTCAGCTTCCCCCATCTCTTCAGCCCAGATAACACAACAGAGAGACAAAGGGAAAGATTTTTTTTCCCCATTTTAAAAAGTTCTAGCCTTTCCATTGGCTCTTTTAGTCAGGTGTTTACCTGGGGGACTTTTAACCCTTTACAGGTAGTGCAATCAGCCACCAAGAGAGACTTTATAGCTAGCTGGCTGGCTGGGTGTCCATAAAAGGGACCTTTCCTCCAACCCAGTCCTTTATCACATTAGTTTAATCACATAGCACATTGAAAATTGAGAATTTCAAAGGCCATATTTTTCCTTTGGTATACATATATGTTCCAGCTGACTTCAGTAGGAATTACACATGTATATGATAGGGCAGATTTTGGTCCTAAGAATTTAAATATTTCTCCCATTGTTTAGGGCAGGTGGTACAATTTTGAAAATAACTTCTGAGGGACAAATGATGTTTTATTTCAACTAGAAAAATAGGAGAAAACTATCGCAGTTCAGGCAACTGCACCTGAATTCCCCCCTCCAGGGTTCACCATGGGCACCTTCTGTCTCCTCAGCCATCACTTTTCTTGGGCAGAGATACACTGCTCCCTCCTGACTGGGATATTTCCAGGCTGCACAGTTCCCTCCCTGCACTGAGTTCCCCAGCAAGTCAGACTGCCTAAACCGGCCTGCCTTGAGCTCCTCTCAGAGAATATAAAAAGTGTAATTGCCCACTGTTAAAAGTTACCACATAGCCCTTTATAAGCAAGCATATTTATTCTTAAGGTAAAAGCATTACAGAGAAAACATATTAATAACAATAAAAGAATCTACATCCCTACTTATAAACATATCAGAGATCACCCCTAATTCCAGCAAGAGCTTTGGTAGGATTCAGTCCTTCAAACTCCATCAAGGTGTTTTTCTGTCTTCACAAGTTCTTAACAGCTCTTAGTTAATCACCCATTATCTGTGAGTCATTCTTTTATACACTTTAGGTCTAAAGGTCCCCTCAGGTTGAAACTTAAAAAGGCTGAGTTCTTGCATAACCAGAGGAGGTATATTTGAATACATGTCCTCCTGGGAAACCCATCTCACTTTGTCCCATAAATTCATTCTTGTCTAGCACAATAACACTTCCTAGGGCTACATGGTATTCCACACTAATACATAAACTTTACATTTTTTAATAAAAGGGACTCCAAAGCTACTTGTACTTAATTCATTAGGATTTTTCAAGGATATTGCAGGAAATTGCCGTATCTGTTGCTAGAATATAGTAAGATGTAATTGTATATTTTATGTATCCCCAACCATTGTCTTCTAAAGAGTAGCATGTTAGATAATGCAATCTGAAGACAGAAACTTTTTTGAATTTTTTATTAATACTTTAGTGTTATAAATTTTTTATAATGTTACATTAAAATGTTTTACATTAAAAGGCTAATTAATTTATTGTCTCTTTGCACATACAAAGATTAGGTTTCATTCAGTCAAGAAGTAGCACAGAAAGACATATCTAATATCACTATGTACATTGTTCCAATCCTTCTTTGTCCATTGTTTTCCAAACATAACAAGCTTTAATGCACCTGTTTGATTTTTTTTTTTTTTTTAAACAACTTCAATCAACAGCACTAGTGACTTTTCTATTCTCTGCTGTTAGGGAAAAAACATGAAACATTATTTGTTTGTTTCCTTACCATTTGACAAATTAAGTGCTTTCTTACAAAGTGAATGCCTTTCAGTCGCTTTCTAAAATGTGGTTTTAAACAACCAGTAGTGCATGTTGCACTAACTAGTTTGTTGCAAAGATTATTTGGCCTTTGCTCTTGCTAGCTAAGGTGGGGCTGAATGATTCAGGTTGTTCTCTTTTCCCTTCTTACCTGCAGATTTGCATGTTTGACCTAGCAGAGTAATTGGGCCCACAGCAACATGGGCGTGCCTCCCTGAGAAACACTTAGTTTCATGTATGACTCATAAGCTGAAGCACAGACACTACTTCCCCAATCTACAGTAGCCATTTTAACTGCATAAAACTGCTGGATTTCTTTTTACTTTCTGGCTCTTGGGACTATACAAACACCTTAAAACAAATTAAGGTAATGTTTCTATCTTGCTGTGGTACAGTATCTAAATAGGAGTGATAATTCTGATAGCAGAGTAGGTATACCTGTTGAAAAAACATGGCTGTATGTTCTTTACCTCTGTTAATGTATGAACTCAGTCACATGCTTGATTGCACATAACTACCAGGGGAAAACAAAGAATGTCATTTCTTGTAGGTTTTGACCTTGAGGGCAAAGCATCTTTTAAAATATAAAAATTTTTTGTATACCAGAAATTCCTCAGACGTATCATGAGAGTGAGACTGAAAAAAATAAAACTTGCTGATGTAGTTTAGTAAATAGTCAGTTCTGTTGCACTTCACGTAAAAATGATTATTTAGTATTTAAGTGCTGTGTAAAGTAGTTTTTTGCTGTGTGTTTTTCAAAATGTTAAGTGGACTATATTGTTTCTATGTTCCTGAAAACAATACACCTGAAGTAAGCCTTAAAAATTGACCATTTTAAATGTTATTGTATTTCAGATGTATGCTTATTCTTAAAATGTGTTAATATTTAATGCTTCAGATACGCTGCTGGTTTGACTGCTTTAAACACGGCTCAGTTGATTGTAGGATATATTAGTTTTTTCTAGAGCTGGATACACGTTTCTATTGATGTGTTTGTCATGTAGTAGAGAATTTCTGAAGGATATTAGTATTAGCAGCAAAGTATTAGTTAATAGCACTCTAGTTGAATTTGCTTTGTTATACTTGCTAAGGTTTGATTCTGAGCTGCTGTAAACATGGTGGATTTGTAATTCAAAGAATTGATGGCCTGAGAGTCTGTTTCTACTGAAATATCCTATAAAAACCCACTGTCACACTGTATAATTTAAAATGGAACAAGAGTTTAACTGCTTTCATGGAATAAAAAATGGATATATATAGTCATCCTTTGCCATATTTCTGGTCCTCAGAGTTTAGGATTTTGTATGTGACAATGAGAAAGGCAGACTGTAAAAGGGACTAGGTTTTGTGCCATTTGCACAAGAAAGGTTGTGGGGAAATATGCAGTGTTCAAAGGCTGTTTTTAAATGTTCAGTGGGGAAAAATACACTTGCTACTAAAATAAGTGTAACTCACGACTGCCTGTGTGTGTGCGTGTACACACACACATACACTTTGAAATGGTGATAAGTATGTTCCTGGTCCTGTAGTTCCTATTTGAACACAATTAACTTTGATTTCAGTTGGAATCTTGTCTGAAGGAGGACAGTAGCCTTCAACTCTGTATTTTAATTTTTCAATTAAAAACAAAACTCTCTTAAAAATAAAATTGAATTTCTTCTAAATTTAAAATCTCACACACTAGAAGAATGAAATTATTTGTAATATTGTACATAGGGGATACTATTCAGTGTCATTTACTGTTCACTATAGTATAATACCTACCTCACAGGGGTGTTGTAGAGTCTTGCTTAATATAGTAATAATCTACAGTGGAGGGAGGGAGGGAAGAAATTATTAGGCTAATAGTGCACACTTTGGGTGTGACAGCTTTTTGCTTTTAGCCATCTGCAGTGTTTGCCAGTAGCTACCTTGTGTATCCTGGCATGTTGTCGTCGTCGTCTTCTTATTTATTATTTTTATTATTGTCTCTTAATTTTAGGTTTCATTTTTAACACATTTTAAATCCCAGGTTTTTCAAGAGGATATGTAATGTATCCTTCCCCTGAGAAAAATTATCTTTAGTAGAAGGATAAGATAAGTAATAGGGAACAGATTGAAAACACAATTTTGAATGTGTTGTGGAAGATTTTTGTTTGTTTAAAAAATATTTATGATTTGCTGGACTATTTGAATTCCTTTTCTCTCCTACTTTCCCATGAGCATTGATGTCTTTTTAACTATAGTTTTGGTCTATGGTAGCCACCTTAAACTCACTGTCTAGTGTTAAACTTGAATAACAGAGGAGACTCCTGGCTTCTCTCCATTCCCTCCCCTTCTTTACTTGTCTTGCGAGGTAGCTAAAGGTTTTTAAAGAGTTAATCTTATAAAGTTGAATTAGCAGTCCCAAAACAGCTCCCAAATTGCTGGATGCTTCTGTAGTGCTGTTGTAGGGCTGGAGGGTAAGCAGCTGTTACTAGTTCTTTTTCATGCCCCTCTTTAAGGAGAAATCTCTCTTCGTCCTACAGCAAAGCTCTTGTGTGTCCAAGCTCTTGGATACCATGGCGAGGGTGTGGTACAGGAACCTAAAGAGAACAGAACCAGATGCTATAACTAAACTAGAATGAATTGAGAAACTGGTTTAGGACTCCCAATTGCTCCTTTTAAAGATTAACGTCAAAGACCTCCCACTGAGAAGCAGCGAAATAGCTGAACTGGAAGATGAAAGGTGGTGGTTATAGGTTATGAGTGATTTTTCCAGCTGAAGTGTGGGTGTGGTATGATATGTGTCTCAAAAAAAGTAAAGGTGATTTTTCTATTGCACTGATCAGGACATCCATTAGTCCTGATCAGTGCAATGCTCTCTCTCAACATATTTTTTTATTGACAAGTTCCCAATTCTGATTGCTGGGAGTTTGATGTGTGTTGTTGACAACATCCTGTAGGCCAACCAGCCAAACAGAAACACAAGGCTTTGGACAATGTGCCTGCAGCCATACTTTGCAAACATTTTGCACTTCTAGAGCTCCTTTCATCTGAGGTTCTCCAAGTATTATTTTCTAGTCTGTTGAAAATTTAGTTTTGGTGAGTCCCCACACTTGTCACTGATACAAGATAGAGAGAGAAATAAATGTGTATGTTATGTAGTTGGTCAGGTACTGTAATTGCCTCTGATGTCTGTAGAAACTGTTAATTCAGTCGTGCATTACTCTTCTCAGGCTTCTTGGGATGAAAAATTACCTGGCTTCACTTCTGTCTGGAATAGCTGAATTTGTATGTGTGGAGATACAGTAGAGCCAAATCAGGTGAACTGATCCAAATGCCTTTGAAAGTGTGTGTTTGTATCAAAAATGTGGGATTTCCCTTTATACCAGAGGGAAGACTTTGATCTCCAAAGTAGCTTTCACTTTTTGATTGTTAAGTAAAGGTTTATAGGCTTTCATTTGGCAACTTTCACGGATAATTTTAATACTGTACTTTCTACTTGAACTTTGTTGGATATGAGAAAAGCAGAGACTTCCTTTCTGAGAGGTGATTAAATACAGGGGAGGGGGAATAGATGTACAGTCTTGTTTGTGACCCACTCTGTAAGCAGTATGACTTTCCTAAAAGTAAACTTACACTTTACTCCTTACACTTATGCTTTTGATACCATTGATATGCTTTAGAGCTAACTCGCTTTGTTAAATCTGACTGTGTCTGGGGAGGAACATTTAATTATTTGTTCTTAAGAGACTATATGCACCGAAGTTAGAAGTCTTTTACTTATCAGTAGTCCGCAGCTGTAGTGTGAAATCCTCTAGATACTCCCACTTTCCTGACATAAAGGGACTCATCTGTTCAAATAATCTATTCCTCAATATCATTCCATCTGAGGGCCTATCCTAAGGCAAAGCTACCAACTGTGCTCAATCTTTGTGCTGATGGGATCCCATGAGATAAGGACTAAAGTTTATGCATTCTTACCCTGATGTTTGTTAGGATTTAACTACCCAATAACTAACTTTAGTGATGATAGGAATTGTATCGCTAACCCTCAGTACATTTAATTGAGAATTTGCCCTTAAAGAGATCAGCCATCTCATGTCATATAGGGTTTTCATACTGGATTAGAACTGTAATCTGAAAACTGCAAAACTGAAAATTCATTTTGGTAGCCTCAAAATGAGCCTTCAGAGTCCTCAAGTTTTTATGTAAAATTCTTCCTTACATTGGACAAATATAGTTATCTTCACTTTGCAGGAATAGAAATGCCAAACCTACAGGTCGACAATTTGGAAGGAATGCTTTTGGATGGCTTGAATAGTATTTTCTCTGTGTTTCTATATTTCGAGACTTAAGTCTAAATTACTTTTAAAAACCTTGTTTAACCAGGAGTCAGCTTGGCATCTGATCTTAATTAGCAGATGTAATTTTTTTGCATTCTTCATCCCTTTACCTGTTTTGTATCTGTTCAGCAGGTGAACTAACCGCTGTCACTTACTCTGAACTTACTCTTTTCCTGTTTGTCTAGTTTACCTAATGATAAGTAGTGAGATGACTACTAAGTTGTGTTGGTTCTCCCTTAGGATGGGGAGAAAGGAGTGAGAGCTTGAGTGATTCAAACTGCTCTTGACGGTTTCAAGGAAATTGGTAAGGATGTTACATGTATTTTGTGGTTTATACATATTATTTCATCACTAAAAGTTTTCTCTCTAGATCTCCCCTATGTTCTTAATTGGCTGCTTGGCAGATAGATATTAATATAACTGAAAGAGATTAAAGGAAAAATAGTTTTCGCTCTTTTTAAAAAATTGTTAACTTTGTGATTTGAAAACACTTGGTCTATGTCTGTTTCACAGTTGTTCCCCTGCCTACTTATCTTTTTGTTAGTGTGGGTTTTTCACACTGCAACAAGGGAAATAAATGTTTAAAAACGTAGTAAAACGGGACTGTGAAAACACAATTACTGCTTGTGCTAACCAGGGATGGTGTATATCAGAAAATGCTGATTGTGTCATTTTAAATTTTCTATTAAGTTTTCCCTACTTGTGGACATTATATGTGAAAGAATTGATGCTCTGGAGTTAACATTTCAAAGATGTGCTAGCATGATTTATTGTAATCTGGGTGCAGCAGGCCATCTCTCCAACACAAAGTGGCTCCTCTTTAAAAAGTAAGCTTGAAAATAGTGCCTTTGAAATCATTAGGAGTCATGCGTATGTATTTAAGGGGAAAATATGGCCTAAAGCTTTTAGTGGAGCCTGTTCTCTTGTCCAATGCCATGCTGCTTGTGTATTTGCTGGTCATGAAAAGATTTTCTACATTGCTCCTGTGAACTCTATATCTCTAACTATAATGGTTCAAACTTTAAAGTATAGGCGGTTTAACTCTTGAGAGACACAGGGTGGATAAGGTATATCTTTTATTGAACCAATTTCTGTTGGTGAAAGAGAAGCTTTTGAGATACACTGAGCTTTTTTCTATGTAGCTCAGCAGAAGTTTGGTCCAATAAAAGGCAGTACCTCACCCACCTTGTCTCTCTTATATCCTGGGATCAACACGGCTACAATACCGCAAACAACTATGTTGTATTATCCATTTAGAGATATAGTGTGGCCAATAATGTTCAATGTTGATGTGATTCGCTAGAAAGAGAAAAATAGTTAATTTTGCCAAAATTTGCAAGCTGTCCTGTGGAAAGAGTGGTCAATTAATACAAATTGTAAGAATTCACGCTATGGACTTTTAGAGGCCTTGAAGCAACACACAAATGAATTCTGAGAACCTATGCAGGATCTTTTATGATGCACAGTTTGGGGGGTAGCACTTTCCAACTCATGTTATTGACTAAATGAATGCTATTCTTTTTTTTCTTTAAATGTACATTTTTTTCAAAAGGAGAAAATAAGGAACTATAGAACCATAGAAGCTTCTGTATCATGTGTGTGGTGTTGGGTTTTTTTTTTCTGCCTGTTTGGATATACAGTACAAACGAAAATGAAACTTTTTTGTATTGAGAGGCAACTCCATGGTGCTATTTGTTTGAATATAAGAGAATGCTTATGGAGTTCTCACTAATACTAAACTATTTCTATCCAAAAAGTGTATTTATTCTGGTTACCAGCCAAAGCCAACATCGAAATAATTATGTTTTTAAAAATCCAGACACCAAGAAGTGAAATTTTAGTTTGTCTAACATAGCCATAATTTAGGAAGCAGCTAATTAATAACACATTTAAAATGTAAAACCCTTCATAGAACATTCTACCTAGGAAGAAAAATCCTTATTGTTATAATTTCCCCATAATATTTACTTCTAGAAGATGTATGTATGCTACTGTAACTGTCTTCCTCTAAAATGAAGTGTTAATATATTGGATTAAATACAAGCCAAGTGGACTTTTAATATTATGCTCTGATTAGCTTGTATTTAATATAATTATAGCAATAATGGGTTGGAATTAATTTCTCTTACACTTGCCAATGTTGAGGCTGGCAGCCAAATGACACAATAAGAGTCCAAACTTGTAAGGGCTCAGATAAAATAGGGGAATCTGAGGTTTGAAGGAGAGATTTAGTAATATAAGGTTGTGTGATGACAGAGACTATTTGTTTAACAATGCATTGCTTATATGAATTCTGATGCTTGCTTGTATCTCAGTACTCTAGGCATCCAACATGTGGCCTACATCTATTGGAAAGTCTTTGTTTTAATTAGCACTGCCAGGAATCCCTATAGTGTTCACAAAACTATGCCGTCATTATGTTAATATGGTCATGTTAGAAAATACATGTATCCATGGGGGGAGAAAACATTAAGGTAATAACTAAATTGTTATTGTTTGTATTATCGTAGTGCCTAGAAGCCCCAGTCATGGACCAGCGCCCCATTATGTGAGGCGCTATACAAACACTGAATGAAAAGACAGTCCCTGTCTGATTAGGGAATAGCCATTTCACTCTTTTAAAACAGTCCATGGAATCATCACTATGGATAGGATACAGTGCTGGTGAAATTACTGCACTGGTTCCATATATATTTTACTAGATTTCAATAAAATATGAATGGAAGTCTTCATGAGTCAGAAAATGTGCAGACTCCGTTTTTGTTGCTGCAAACAAGTATTTGTAGAAAATTTGGGAGTCAGAAACAGAGAAGTGAATTAAATCCTATATGCATTGTACTGAGACATTTGCCAGCTTGCTTGCAGTGTATTCTTCTAAGGTCTAACATAGCCTAGAATATATACAGAACTCAGATTATAATATCTATCCAAAAGAAATTTATGGACTGGAGGGGTAATAACACTAGATCCAGGTTCTATCTAGACTGTTCCACACATCTTTTTATCTGAATCCCGCTGTTAAATTCTCACAATGTCCCAGCTGCAGGTCTCCCTATGGTCTGGTCTAAAAGCAGGCCTTGTCTACACTACAAAATTTCGCTCACGTAGCTAGAGTGGCAGACTTTCCCAGTATAGATGCAATTTGCACTGCCGTAAAAGTGCCTTTTCTTGGAATAGCTTACACCAGTTCCCCAAGAAACCTAAACTATACTGGCAAAAGCACTTTTAAGCCAGCAGAAGTGCGTCTACACCAGGCCTTATACTTGCATAGCTATATCACTAAGGTGTGGTGTGTCTTTTGTTTTTGGGGGTTTTTAACTGACATAATTATGATGGAATAAGTCTTAAATTTAGACTAGGCCTGTTTGCACCAATTTAACTAAAGGTGTGATATAAACTTATATAATTAAACTGTTAGAGCTTTGTACATGGCCACTCTTACATCTGTTTAGATCACGGGTTCTTAACCTTTTTTTGAATCACACCCCCAATTTTTTTTTTCCTACACCCTTTTACAACATGGGACTTTTCTATGTAATCTAGATGGAACTGGGACCGTTAATAGTCTGATTCCAATAAGGACTGGTTTTAATAAACATGGTAATAGAAAACTTGAGAAGGTAATGGGTTTTTTGGGTGGGGAAGCAGGTGCAAACAAAGTCCTAAAAGTGCAGAAACAAAAATAATAATTTCTTTTTTTGAGGAGTATGGGAAGGAGACATAAGGACAAGATATAGGTTGCTATCACTTTTTAAAATGTTTACTTTTTGCTACAATAAAAATATACTAGCTATTCCCATCTGTTAATGCAGGATATTCAAATGAACTGATGACCTTTGCGCTCAGTCTGAAGAGACAAATGAGTGAAGCAGACTTTAGGGGAGATTAAGCCTCTTAAAATTTCTTCTAACTGAAAAGAAAGGTAGAGAAACTCTAAAGAATGTTTATTGTTACTAAGATAAAAAATATAAGAACTAAAAAGAATTTAAAAAGTTGGTTGCTGGCGATTGTCTGCACAAATTCTGTGATAAAATATTAACTCATTGCACTGTACTGCCTCTTAGTGCAAACAGAATAGTTAGTTATTGTGATCTGCTTGTTAAGTAAACATTAGTTGTTGTTTTTTTTTACAAACAAACAAACAAAAACCCCTCCCTGGTTATCTAGAAAATGCCTTGTTCAGGATGTTTGTTAAAGGAACATTGTTGGGTTAAAAATCATAATCCTTACCTATTAAAACAGATTAAAATATACCAAGTCGATTAATGCAGTTTATTTCTTGCCCTGCATGGGGCTTGAACAATGGACATAGACTAAATCAGTTTCACATTTGTTTCTGGTTTTACATGGAATTTCATACACTAGTATAGTGCTGCAATGTATAGGTTTCCCTACTGAGGCACTAAGGTGCATTTTTCCTAAAATGCCCTGATAAAATTGGTATGTTGGTAGGCTTGGATACACCAAATAAGTTGATTTGTTTTGTGGAAAAAAGCTGCTGCATAGAGACCACTCAGTCCTGCTTGTCTTCACTTTCAAGGCTCTTCATGTCCAATTCCTGCCCTACCTATCATCTCTCACTTGTTATTGAGCAGTTGATACTCACCTCTGATTGGCGAATCATGCCAGTCTCCATTGCCCTCTTATTAAATTTTCAGATAAGCACCTTTGTTCTTTTTCCTATGCTGCCCCTCACGTTTGGGAGAAGGTTCCCATAAACATCCACAAAACTACCTCGATATCTACCTTCAAGATACTCCTTTGTTTTGATGCCTACAAAAAATATGATAACGTCTAGGGTGCTGGTGTGCAGAGGCCACTGCCTATCATGCTGACCAATATTGTCTCATTGTTTCCTTGTACTCCCCTTTCTATCTGTATCCATCTGTTGTTTCTTGTCTTATACTTAGAGTGTAAACTCCTTGGGGCAGGGACAATTGTTTTGTTTTATGTTTATACAGGAACTAGCACAACGGATCCCTGATAGGAAATAATAACAACAACAACAATAGTTTTAACCAGGTCAGTTGAGTGATACAAACTGGCTACTAAAAATATAATGGTGCATCAGTGTAGTGACACAGTAATTAGTTTCAGGGATAAATCTTCAGTTTTAATAGAATTTAAAGATCAGAGTTAATGGGTTTTTTTATTTTAAATCAGTAACAGTCTCAGTTGAATATCATGACATTTCATTTTTAATTTTTGGTAAAATATTCATCTTTAGAAAGATGCCAAATTCTTGATTGTATCAAAAAATCTCATTTATTCACAGCTTTATTTCTGTGTCAGGTTAAATATTTAGCTTGTTCTAGTTTGATTGCCTAATTTTGTAATGTACAAGTCTACTAGAAACTATTATGCTTGTAAACATTCCTTTTTGCATCATGTGGCAGTCAGGAAATCTTAGTAATGCATTGTGAAAATATGTAGTTATGATCTGAAAGCTTTTGCTGTTATAAAACGTTCACTCTGTAAGTGGAACAGAGTTGAACTTCCAGGGTTAAAAAGTCCCATGTAAACCAGTTCTGGCTCAATGTCAACATCTCTGCCATCCCAGTTTTCCTAGGAAAACGTCAAATGCTGCCAATGTATGTTGCAAGAGATATGACCAATGAAACTTACAAAGTAAGAGGCAAAGTTATAAAATGTTGTTGCCTGTATAATATTGTTGTAGGAATCTGAGATGGAAAAAACGTTTTCAGTCATCTTCTACCTCTCTCTGCCAATTCAGCAAAATTTAGTAAGCTTCAGATCATGCTGCATGGCTTTTTTAATAAACGTTGTTTTGTATTTTTTTCATTTGTTTGAATGTTACGAGTTAGTTGAGTGTGAAGGGTGGGTCCCTGAACCATATTTCTTTGATAGTGTACAGTGACTAGCTACTTTTCTCATAGATGCTGAGACGCTGTAGAGATGAGCCTGTGCTTGCGTTCTTCCACTGGCTCCCAGTCAATTTTCGATGCCATTTGAAGGCCTTGCTCCTAATTTTCAAAGCCCTGGATTTTTATCTATGAAACACCATGACAGCTGTGCTTCTCTGGGTCAATGCAAATTACAAAGCCCAGGACTAAGCATGTAAGAACTGGGGACAAAGCATTATCTGTTATGGAGATCTGGCTGTGGAACAATCTTGAGAGGCGATCGGATAAATCCAGAGTCTGGCCATCTTTAGGAAACATTGCAAAAACTTTCTTTTTGAAGAAAGCCTTTCCACCAAAGACTTTAAGTCCAAAAGAGTGATAATTTAGTCTGACCTCCTGCACATTGCAGACCGCAGAACCTCACCCACACTTTCCTGTAATAGACAACCTCTGTCTGAGTTACTGAAGTCCTCAAATCATGATTTAAAGACTTCAGGTTACAGAGAAATGCATCCGATGAAGTGAGCTGTAGCTCACGAAAGCTTATGCTCAAATAAATTTGTTAGGCTCTAAGGTGCCACAAGTCCTCCTTTTCAGGTTACAGAGAATCTGCCATTTATTCTTGTTTAAACCAGCAAGTGATCCGAGTCCAGTGCTGTGGAGGAAGTGACACTCGCAAGTTGAACACCCTTTTTATTCCCAACCGCCTTTCAATCAGCAACCCCTCTTGCCTCCCTTCCCTCCCAAAAAACTCCCTTTATGGGGTGAAAACTCTGCTTGGGGTAGAAGTGCCAGAGACACCATGAAGTACACCAGGCACTTTACTGTTGCTATTGATTTTACATAGACGGAGCTCAGATGCTACAGTGAGGGCAGCAGTGTAAAACTCTAAGATAGATGCCATTTATTATTTCCAGTATCTTTGCTCTGTCTAATTTAAAGCCATTGAATATTGTAGCTTCCAATACTTTCCTGGAGACTGTTAGTGAACCTTCCAGATATCCAGCCTAAATTTTGTTTCCCTCTCTTTTGTATCATTAAATCAAGACAGCTGGCCACTGACAGAAGTAGGATAATTGAGAAGATCCTGTATGGCATTTCTTAACCACCCCTAGTTGCATTTCTTAGGACCACCTTAAACAATTTCTCTGCATTCCTCGTCTTTCCTTAAAAACAATGTGGTCAACTTTTTTAGGTTGCTGGCTGACTAAGAAAATGAAACGTTCTGATGGCCTAGATTTTGGGGAGTCTGGAAGCAAGTGGATGACTTTACCTCGCTGGGAGCTTCAGGTATAACATACTGAGGGGATCAAAGGGGCTTTTTGAATATATAGTCATTAAAACCTGAGGACCCTGGTTACAGCTGTAACAGAGTTGTGCCTCTTTTTTTTTAATGAAAATTTGCTTTGTCTGTCCCCTGATCCTTTGCTTGTCAACTCTATAGTAGTTCTTACTGTGTTTAAAAAAAACCTGTTCGTCATCTAATCTAATCCCATGCCAGTAGAAAATTGTTACATTCATCATATATTTTTAATGTTTTAATGTCTGGACTACTTCTGAAAGTTCTGAGCAATGTGGCTTCCACCATTGGCTGCTGTATATTTATGGTTAACCTCTGTTTCTCTCTGTTTATTTGTGATACGGAGTGTTTGACATACTAGGATGCTCTGCTGTCCAGTAGCTGCTTTATAGAAGGCCAGACCCTAAAATCTATGTAGTATTGATGTGTGTAGTACTGGGTACAGTTGAAGAGTTGATATGATCACAGTTTTAATATTGTTTCAGAGTAGCAGCCGTGTTAGTCTGTATTCGCAAAAAGAAAAGGAGTACTTGTGGCACCTTAGAGACTAACAAATTTATTAGAGCATAAGCTTTCGTGAGCTACAGCTCACTTCATGCATCCGATGAAGTGAGCTGTAGCTCACGAAAGCTTATGCTCTAATAAATTTGTTAGTCTCTAAGGTGCCACAAGTACTCCTTTTCTTTTAGTTTTAATATTATGGTTTGTGATTCTCATGAAACCATGTTCCAATAAACTTGGGCTAGTTATGTCTTATCAAATTGACTAGATTTCTGTGTGGGAATAGCTTTTTGCCCTCCTTTTTTGAAAAAATATTTGTCATAAGTTTTAGGAGAAATTCATCTCGCTATGTATGCTGCTACTTGTATCTTTGCCTGTCACACTTAAGGACCAATGGATTATTTTATAACAAGTAAAAAAGAAAGATGTATCTGTGAAGGCAGGAAACACTTGTCATTCAGACTCCATATCTTTGTTTTTGCTTCCTGTCAGTTAAACCACTAGCAGAGGAACAGATGTACTAAGAGATGACTCTACTCTAGTTTCCGTCGCGGACAGCAATTGTGTAACAAGCACCCTCCTGAAGCAAATTTTATTAAATATATTTGGTTTCCATTTATCAGTCTATCCTTATATTTTTAGACATCTAAGATTAAAGATCAGAATTTGGCCAGTAATTGGAGAGAGAGGAAAATATTTGAACGATTGCAGAATAACTGTAAAACAGTAACTTCAGGAGTTGTCAATAAAGTAATAACAGAACTAAAGTATGATATTTATTTGCTCTAGTGTATTAACTCAGTAGTTCTTTTAATCTAGACAGAAACTTGTGATGAGTTAGCAAGTAAGCTGTTCCTAGAGGATACTAAAATATATGCAAAGGGCTATTTCCATTTGAGGGTAACTTGAAATCTCATGATACTGTGAATTCTTGTCTATGTTAAAAAATTGCAGTGTTGCCGAGTCTTGTGATTTTCATCTCCAGGTCCAGTGATATTTGATGAGGTGTTTTCTTAAGCCCCAGCTCTTGTGCTGCTAAGAGAATCTCAGCTTCAATTATTATTATTTTTTTTTTAAAAGAAAAGCTCTCATGGTAGTGGAGAAAAGTTGGAAAATCATAACATAAATACATCCTAAAGGCTCAAAAACCAGCAGACAAATAAAAAGCACCTAAAACTTACTATTTGTAATAAGACTCGTGATTTTTAAGCAAATCTCATATTTTGAGGGCCTGATTTATGATTTTTGAACACTGCAGTTGGCTGGAATTGTTAATTTACATATATTATTATTGCATGGTTTATCAAAATTGTAGCTTGGATATTGAGTATGATCTCCACTTCCCTATGTATTAACTGTGCATTAATAAAACAAGTTATGTTGTCTTTAATTGGAGTAGTCTCCTTATGCAAATTTACTTAAATTATTTTTGTGGTAGGATTTCATGCTGGAAGGGGTACTTCCAATAATTTTTTTTTAAGTGATGTTCATTTGGAGCTATTTTATTCAAGACACTGTTTCATCCTGTCTGGATATGTGACTTGTGGTTTAAGATGCTGTAAAATAGTCTGAAATTTCTTGAGGACAACCTCTCATGCTGAATAAAAGATAATAATTAGCAGGTTCAAATTGGGGAAACTGTGGATTCTGCATCCTCATAGTCATTCGAAACTATTTGGATGAACCTGGATTAGCACACTGAAGGAGAGTTGTGTGTAAGGTTGACTGTTGTCTCTCTCTCACCAACAAAAGTTGTCCTGTAAAAGATATTTCTTCACCTACCGTCTCTAATATCCTAGGACCAACATTGCTACAACAACACTGCATACGTGGATTAATCCGTCAGTTGATTTTGCTACTCCCCCCCACCCCCATGCAGACAGTGTGAATCCCCTAAAGATCTTTTAGTAGTTCAAAATTGGCAAATCAACTATGTTAGATGCTCCTTTTGCTTGGGTGAAAAGTCTATAATATGAGAATATTCTGGAAGGATTTAGTGCATTATTCACAGCCAAACCCATTAAATTAGTTAAGCTCAAATTCTCCATCTTTGACTTTCTATGTGGCCGGTCTCTCATCTGAAAGGTGAACACTCTGCACAAACATGCTTCTGCTATATCTAGCATTCCTATTTGCTGGAAATTGCAGATGCTTGTCCTGTCCATATGTCAAGTGATTCTTCCCTGGCCCTCACAAGTTAGAGTGACCTGCAAACTTAACCTTGTAAAGAATGCTTTAATAAACCTCAATTTTAGCCATAAGTTCAGAGGGGCACTACTTATCTCCACAAATCTCAGAGCTAGGAGTTTTTTCAATGGGATTTTACTCAATATTGTATCTTTCACTCCACTTATGTCTACGTTACCCTGTAGTCTGAACTGTGGGGCGTGAATAGCAGTATGCACCACAGAGGTGCACTGTAGCTCCCTCATGTGGACAATGGGGTGCAAACTAAAGGGTTCCTAGTTCAAATTAACATAACTCTGTTTGAAGAGGACTAAGTTAACATGAACTAGGAACCTTTTACTTTGTGCCTGCAGCTTCCACATGGGGGAGTGAAAACTCAGCACTTTGGTGCACACTGCGATTCACACCTTGTAGTCCAAACTGTGAGGCTGTGTAGACAAGCCCTCAGATAGAATAGTGCTTCATCAAGACTTGGTCTTCATCCTCAAATTGTCATCCACTGTTCAAAAGGTTACACTTTCATTCCACTTCCCTGGCACTCTTCACCCGGAGGGATAGTTATGGCACACAGTGGATGTGCAAGGTGTTCTCTGAATTTACCTCAAAAAGACAAAAGCTTTCAGAAAGTCCATGGATTAGACCAAAACTCTTCATTGCTAGGAGGCTAAAATTCTGTGTCAGGGAATCTTATAAATCTAAAGGTTTCAGCCTTCCTAAATCAGTTTCAAACAAGCTTCAAACTGGGAAAAAAGACTTGTTTCCTATGGGTAGACTTGTAAATCAGCTACTTGGGCTACAGTTCATACATTTCCCCAGACATCACAAAATGAGATATACAGACACTACTTTCACTGTATTTTACTGCTTATTCATATATCTCATGAGTCTAAATTTTTGCTTAGTTATGATAACTTTATTGGTCCCTGACTTGTATTTCACTATGGGTTTTTAGAGCATTTAGAAAAATTATCGATTTTAAACAAGAAGAAGTCTTAACCTTAATTGTGGTTGAACTAATATTCCCCCACAGTACAGCTCTAGAAGCTCTCTCAAGTCTTATCTAGACTAGTATTTAAAGGTATAATGTTAGATTGTGTTACCTAGGTTTAAACTATTAACATCTTAAACTGTAGTCAAGGCATGTTAAGCATGTGCTAAAGTGGTTGGATTGAACTGGGTAATTTGATCAAACATCACACCCTAGTTTCTAGACAAGGAATAAAATTCTCAAAAGCACTGAAGTCCCATTTACAAAAGTCACTCACAGACTTCGAGCCTATGGGTATTACTACGCTGCAACAGCACTTTTACCGCATTGCAACTGTGCCACTGTAGTGCTGTTATGTAGATCATTGACGGGCTTGGCTTCACTTGGGAGTTAGAGCGCATTAAAGCAGCCCCGGGCGCCCTAGCTCACTACCTGTCCACGCTGGCAAGGCACGTAGAGCACTCTGATTCCTCGGCTAGAGCGCTCCTGGTACTCCACCTCGGCGAGAAGATTAACACTTGTTGCGCCTTCGCTGAAACGTCAGTGTGAACGAGGTGTTGCATTACTGCGCTCTGATCAGCTTCCGGAAATGTCCCGAAATCCCCTTAAGTCAAGTGGCCACTCTTCTCATTGTTTTGAACTTGCTGCAGGAATACGGATATGCCCTTTGAAAGCTCCATTTCTGACAACCGGCATGCTTATTTGCTCTAAGACAAAGCAACCATTACTGTGGAATGCTATGTGTAGGTGAGAGAGAGGCAGGGAGGGAGGGAGGGGTCTGCTGCTGTCTGAACTTACAAGACAGCATGTTGACATGCTCTCAGACCCCCCCCAACCCACGCTCTCTCCCCCCACATACACACAACACGCTCCCTGTCACACTCCACCCACCCAGCTCCATTTGAAAAGGACGTTGCAGCCACTTGCATGCTAGGATAGCTACCACAATACACTGCTCTCTGTGGCCATGCCAGTTTGCTTGTGAGCTGTCAGTGTGGACAGATTATAGCACTTTCCCTACTGTGCTCTATGAAGGCTGGTTTAACTCAAAGCACTCTACATCTGCAAGTGTAGCTATGCCCTTATCTGCATCTACAGTGGGAGTTAGGTCAACCTGACTGTATTGCACAGGATATGAAATTTTTCACAGCCCTGAGCTAACTTTTAGGTGTACATCAGGCCCAAGTCCCATTGACTTTCAAAGAGACTTCAGCCTGTTTTATGATTAAAAAATTTTAATAGAATAACTATGTTGATTTAAAATTGCACTCCTGACCAACATAGCTATGCTGGTTAAAGCCATAGTGTAGATTCAGGTATACTGATATAAGGTGCTTTATACCCATGTAGCCTTATTTTATTTCACCAAAATGAAATAATCTATACCTGCATAACTGTATTGAGACGAGGGGGTATTGCCTCTTTAGCTATGCTGGCATAGTTAAAGTGACATAACTTTTAAGACAGGCCTTAGCTGCCTAAGTCACTTTTGAAAATGGGTACTTTTGAAAATTTTACTTAAAGTTTAAATCTACACAGCAGAGGGAAAAACACCTATACTGGGAACAGTGAACCTGACTATTCAAAGGAGAAGCATAAAAGGTTTCTTTTAACCAAAAATGTATCTCTTTCACTTAGGGATCCCTGAGAATGTTTTACTCCAATTAAAGTGTCCTACGATCTTGTCTAGGCCAGGATTTGGACACGGTTAGCAAACATGTTAATAGTGTAGACAAAGCCCAGTGTAGACAAAGTAGTGTACCTTCAACATGTTTAATCTTGTCAGATTCAACAAATAATAGCTAACAACTTCCAAATTCTAGTCTAAACAAGACTTAAATTCAAATTCAGTTCATCTTAATTAAAAAGCAGGTAGATTTGAAAGAAAAGGGAAGAAGAAGATGGAAAAATAGTGTCTGATAGGGTGGTCAAAAGATTTTTTAAAAAATCGCAATTAATCACAAGATTAAAAGAAGTTGCAATTAATCACAGTTTTAATCACACTGGTAAACAATAATAGAATACCAATTTAAATTTATTATAAATATTTTTGGATGCTTTTCTACATTTTCAAATATATTGATTTCAACTGTACCACAGAATACAAAGTGAACAGTGCTCACTTTATATTATTTTTTATTGCAAATATTTGCACTGTAAAAAAGATAAAGAAATAGTATTTTTCAATTCATCTCGTACAAGTACTGTAGTGCAATCTCTTTATCATGAAAGTGCAACTTACAAATGTAGATTTTTTTTTTTTAACATGACTCAAAAACATAACAGTGTAAAACTTTAGTGCCTACAGGTTGAAGCATGAAGGGACATATGAATGTTTAGCACATGTGGTATGTAAATACCTTGCAATGCCAGTTACAACAGTGCCACACGAACATCTGTTCTCACTTTCATGTGACATTGTAAATAAGCAATATCACCCATAAAAGTAAACAAACTTGTTTATTTTAGCAATTGGCTGAACAAGAAATAGGACTGAGTGGACTTGTATGAGCATATTTATATTATTTGTATTCTGTGTTGTAATTGAAATCCATATATTTGAAAATGTAGAAAAACATCCAAAAATATTTATAATAAATTTGAATTGGTATTCTATTATTCTTTAGCAGTGTGATTAAAACTGCAATTAATTGCAGCTATATTTTGAATCTGGTTAATTTGCTTTGCATTAATCACATGCAATTGACAGCCCTAGCGTCTGAACATAGGAATGATGAAGAGCAAGGTTCTTTACAGACAGTTTTAATGAGACTCTTCTGTATCTGTTTCTAGATCAGGGGTTCCCAAACTTGGTTCACAACTTATTCTGGGTAAGCCCCGGCGGGCCATGAGACACTTTGTTTACTGAGTGTCCGCAAGTACAGCTGCTCGCAGCTTCTAGTGGCCACGGTTCGCAGATTTGTGGCCAATGGGAGATGTGGGAAGCGACGAACCAAGTTTGGGAACCCCTGTCCTAGATACTATGGTGACAGGCGCGTTATAATTGCCTAAAATAGACAGGATTAGTAGGATAGCTTATCTACAAAGTTCTTTCTCTGCCATCCCTCAGTTTGGTAAAGTTTGGCTGTCTTGCTAGAAAGTAATCTCTGTACTACCTGCAAGTTGTAGCAAGACCTATTTATTTATAAAGTCTTTCTGGATGTGTGGTGCTTACCTTTCTTAACCAGGACTACACCTGTCTTTTTTTATTGTTTTCTAAGTTCAGTTTCCAGTTTCAAGTTCAGGTTCCAATTAACATTTGAGAAACATTCCCTCAATTAAGAACAAACCTGTTTGGTGAGTGAATCTGCTTTCTTCCCCCAACACCCAAGGACGTAATCCACATCTACCTGAGCAAGTCTGATCTATTTTCTTACTCTTTACCCTCTCCCTGAATGAGGAGGAACACAAGTACAAGTTATCCATGCAGAAGGTACATAAAAGTTCAGAAGAGTTTTACACAAAATTATAACTGAAATGTACAGATATAGCCACTTGTCAAGTCCAACTTTCCTACTATATCATTTTCATAAAAAATAATTGTGTAACTCTTTCAAATAATATAGTAACCATAGCTAATCCAAGAAAGATGATAAGCTTTGTGGTCTAATAATCAGGTCTTGGAACCAGTAATAAAACTCAGTTTATGAATTTACAAAGTTATGAAATTAGGCCCTGATTCAGGAAAGCAACCTGAAATAGGAAAGCATTTCATGCACTTGGGTCCTGAGTGACAACAAGGAACAAGATTATCCCAAAAAACAAAAATGAACACAAAGCCATATCAAATTTCTTTGTATTAAAAAAGCAGGTGGGGTGGGAACAATGATTAAAGGGTGTATATAGGGGGCGGATGCGTGCGGGGGAGGCAAGGTTGTCGCAAGTATCACAGACCTGGCAAAAAAATTAAAAATTGATCTGGGTAGTTGAGGCGAATACTCAAAGCTGCTGCTCCCAGATTATGATAGGCACCCCACTTTTTTCAGACCACTTTACGCACTGGATGGGGGTGGGAGACGGACAGTAAACACCACCTTAGAGCAAAAAGATGACTGATTCATTCTCTTCTGTTTTACTTTTTTTCTACTCTTTTACATTTTCTTTATGTCCTCTGAAATACCTGTAATTTCAAAGAAACTAGTATTTCCGTTTTAGGTAATAAAAGAAGGAGTTCTATGTATTTTCTTTAAAATAAGCATTATTAAACATCTTTATTTTACATTAAATTAAAGTTAATGAATGTCTTCAGAATCATTGCTAAATATTTTCCCAAAAGGAGGGCATTCATGAAGTCAGACTCTGAAATCTCCCACTCCCTTCCTTATCTACCAATGTTTCGTATCAACCTATATTGTTGCTGGTACTGTTCAGTACTTTGCGCCTCTCCCTATATTACCTTTCATTCTTGTTTCTATGGGCTTTTTTAGATCAAGTATTTCTACTCATGAAAGGTAATAAGCTTATCCCATTGTTATTTTGAAACAGTATAAATGTTTTCTGTATAATCCTGGTGAATTTCATATGGTATCTTGTTTGATCATCTTTTCCAAAGAGATTGTTGGCTGAGCCTTTCATGTCTCTTCCCTTTCCCTGCCCTCATTAAAAACCCTTGCAAGAATGGTATGGTGCTGGATCTTTAAAACACTAAAAAATATTTGGATTCCACAATACGATATATCTAGCATAGTCCACTCATCTACATAGGTCAAAACCTTTCAAAAATCTTTCAAAAGAATGTGACCCCAAATATTTAATTCCAGTGGAGACTCATGATATCTGAAAATAGGTAGGCAAAACAGAGGCACATAAGCATGTTAAGAACCTTGTTTACAAGAGCAGCAAATAGAGATCCTACTATATCTGTTTCAAAACAGGGAAGGCAAATCCTTTCCTGCTTATTTTGAGGAGCTTCCACTGTTTGCATTCCAGTGATAAAATCAGAGGAGCAATGTACATGCAAGAATATTGAGTACTTCAGTCACAACCTATATGAAAAAACTTAAATGGGACTTGTTAGCGCAAATAAGATTAAATGAATAAAACTTCAGATACATCTGTGAAAAGACAGGAGTTTTAGCTAAGTAATAGATTAGAAGAGGAAACGTGTATTATTCCAGCCAAATTACTGGACAGCCCTGTTTAATATGTTCAAGGAAAAAATCAGCTGTCTCTCATTGTTAACTACAGTGTTAATTTAAAGTTAAATACATGTTTAGGTGCTTTGCTGGATCAGGGCCAGAGTGCTCAGCTCATGGCAGAATCAAATCCCTGTTAAGCCAAAGCCACTTAATAAGGACACTGATAGGTGTTGAAGCTGTCCTTTTTCATGGTTAAACTTGATACATTTCTTAAAGCAAAAACAGCAAATACTTTCTAAAAGAAAAGCAATTTGATTGGTCTGTGATTCTTGTCTGAAGGGTTGAATTAGTGAACTCAGCTTAAAGAAACAAATGAATAGAACTTTCCCCCTGTGCATTTCATTTGTACTGTTTGAGTTGGCCCAGTTGAATGATGATAAATGGCAGGGGGACAAGGTGGGTGATGTAAAAGATATTACTTCGCCTACTCTATCTAGTATCCTGGGACCAACACAGTTACATGTAAATGGCAGGGTCATATTTATCGAATATTGTCCATTTCACTGAAGTTAATCCATTCACTAAAGCTAGAAGCACACTGTACAGATCTGATTCATAAGAATTAATGTATTTATACATTATATTCATATCTTTCACATTCTTTCATTTCTGAGGCACATCATAGACATATAACATGGGACCTCAAATATAGGAATGCACAAAATGTCTTGCCTTGGCCAAAAAGCACAGAGTCACGGTTGAAGTTTCACATGTGTGGCATGTATAATATAATGCCTAGGCCACATCATGGTGTCTGAGTGAGAAATTACCTGGTTTTATATTTTTTGTTTATTGGTTAACATGTCACTTCATATTTAATGGAAGTAGATATGTAAGACAGACTCTGGATGAAATAGAATTAATGGAATCCTCTCCAGAAAGGAAAGGTGGGATAAGAATTATCACAAGCAGGCAAGCAAGAGACAAGCCTAAGGCAGTCCCATGTGTTCAAGGCAGAGGAACAGCCTTGAAACAGTTGTGGGCCAGAAATTCCATCTGTAATAACCGTGCCAGTCACGTGTTTAAGAAGATTTGGCTAGCTCCTTCTCTAACTTGGCAGCAGTGGAGTCAGAGGGAAGACATGGGGGTTGCATAGTTTAAACTGTAGAGCTGATCATCTTAAATTCCAAATGCTGTATTTTAAATTTCTGTGAAGGGTATTTTCTGAGATGCTAAAAATAAAAAATAGCAGGGTAAAGTTGTTTGTGTAAAATAATTCTTGTTTTGCAGTACGGTAAGCCTTGTTGCTTCTTGCAGTCTGAATACATTCACTGTTATGGGCATTTCAGCATCTTTATTATGACATACATTGCCCTACAGGGGAGGTTCATAAAATTAAATTACAGAATTTGAAGTTATGTTAACAATTGTCCACATCACTTTTTGGAGGTATTTGGGATGCTCTTTCAGCTGACAGGCAAGAGAAAAAAATCTCCTGAGGTCAGTTTTTTTTTAAATGACAAATTTGAGCATATAACAGTTTGCTTTAGTGCTAAAAAGGGTTAAATATGAGTGTAACAGGTATAGGCAGATGTAGGTATGTGATATGTATGACTGTTTTGCAAGGTGCTATAAATATTGGCTCTGTGTAATCTGATACCGGGGTAGAACTGGCAAACTAATGGAGGAAAGTAGATAGCAATGTAAAAGAACTGGAATTTCAGGTCTAGCTGAGTAATAGCAGTCTGCTCCAGAGTTAGGTTGAGACTATTCATATTGCTCACAGATGACAGCAAATGAGAGGCAAACAAGAGGAATATTCCATAGACTACACTATTGCCATATCAATCCCTTAGGGTCTCAACAAAGGTAAGATCATTTACCAAAGGTAAGGTCTCATTTCTGAGACCTGCAGAGGTGTCTTTGGGAACTCCATGGTGGATGAAAGTATGCCAGAGGCCTACAAAATATCAAGATGTGAATAGAATGGTGGGGAGTGGGGGACGAGGGGGGCGAAGAGGAAAGGATTTTGTCAATGCAGAAACTATACAACTTTTGCTCAGAATAGTTTGTACCTATTTTTTTTAACTGGTGTACGTAAGTGAAAACAGAAGCTTGAATGCATGACACTATATTTACAGTGAATCTGCATACATAATATTAATGTGAATATACATGGCAGAATAAAATGCTTAACTCCTAAGAATTTATTTTGTTCAATAGCATGCTCTTTGTAATCGGTTAGAATGCATCAGCAAAACAATAAGGGGGAAAAAAATTGAGATAGCAGGAAGCAAAGGCCATTAAGATGCAAAAAAATCAAATAAGTTGATGTTTTTTACAGGCCTGTCTTTCTTCATACATAGAATGGATGATTATTGAGCTTGGAAGTATGGCACCTAGCTTTAGTTCCAGTTTTAAATAAATATTCCCCCTTCTGTTAAGCTGTGGCTGTTCTAGAATTACTTAGGCCTGAGCAACAAAGATTGCCCTGAATGAGAAACTTTTGATTTGACCACTGGAGGTAGATTTCTATAGCTGCCTATAGGTGGTAAAAATTTGTGTTACGAGTTTGTGTGCCTGGTAATTTTATGGGGCAGTTGGCAGTTTTACCAGAATTTGGTGGAGGCTGCTACCAATAACTTGTGAAGTTTTTCACCTGACCAGAATAATTAACACTGTCCTATTCCAACTCTTGATTCTGATCTACGATTTACTCCCTTTTAAGTTTAAAATATAACCCTCTATTCAGGAAGGATTGCAGTTTTATGTATCTTGTTATTTTAGTAAACAAGATTTCCCCTGAACTCTATTTATCAGATGATACTTTTTACCAGTGAGGTAGTTATCTCAGGCGCCAGTTCTTCAAACCCCACTGGCATACTCCTTCCCATTGAAGGCAGTGTGATTTGACATGGCTCCAAGCATCTGCCTGCATGTTGCTTCTTGCAGCATGAGGGCCTGATTTCTTAACAGCATATCGGTATTTAATCTTCCTAATTAAAAGTGCCATTAGACACCAAAACTATTTGCAAGTGCCTTTACTGTATTAAACAAATGAGAATGTATTTACTACTTTTGTATTCCAAAAAATTAAAGCATTTGGTTTACATGAATTCTTAAACTAGTTCTGGGATTTTAACAATTTACATTCAATAAATCAATCTTTGTCACTAGATTTTGTTTAGCCAGATTTTAAAAAGGCAATTAACTCTTAATATTAAGAACTCTTGCAAATGTACTTCCTTTATTTGTTTTATGCTGACAGTATGCTCAACATTTTACTCACTATGGTACAATACTCAAAGATAGTCCCTGTCTCAAAAGTTTACAATATAGAAGATAAGGTACACTGGATATTCTAGAGGAGGGAATAATTTAGTGGTCTCTATTTTCCTCTCTTTAAAGACTTACCTATTCTGTTTTTTGCTGAGGCGAAGGATTTGAACGCAAAATCTTGTGGCTTGATGAACTGGAAGAGGAATTTTATCCCATGTAATTGGAAAAATTGCCATTCCAGATCAGATTCCATCTGTCCTACCTTGGCAGTAGGCAGTACCAACTGTTTCAGAGGAAAATGCAAGAGTCCCAAAGTAGATAATTATTGGGGGGGCGGGAAATCCTGCCTGTCTGAGAAGCTTGTTTGAAATTCACATCTTTGAGAGTTTGGCTTGTGCTGTGAAGCATTATGGTTTATATCCACTCTAAACTTGTTTTCTTTTTAAAATCGTATCTACTGTAACTTTGGACCAGGGTCGCCCAATGAAATTAATAGGCAGCAGGTTTAAAATAAACAAAAGGAAGTATTTCTTCACGTAACGCATAGTCAACCTGTGGAACTCATTGCCAGGGAATGTTGTGAAGGCCAAAACTATAACTTGGTTCAAAAAACAATTAGGTAAGTTAATGGAATAGGTGCGTCAATAGCTATTAGCTAAGTTGGTCAAGGATGTAACCCCATGGGTGTCCCTAAACCTTTGGCTGCCAGATGCTGGGACTGGACAACAGGAGATGGATAATTTGATGACTGCCCTGTTCTGTTCATTTCCTGGCATTGGCTACTGTCAGAAGACAGGATATCGGGCTGGATGGACCTTTGTTCTGACTCAGTATGGTTATTCTTAAACTCCAGTTACCCATGTAGATGTCACTAACTTTCCTAAGCTCTTGGTCTTTACTGTGTCTGTGCCAATGAGTTCCACCAGTTCCTTATAGGCTGAATTTTTAATTTTTTTTTGGTCAGTTTTAAATTTGCTGACTTTCAATTCAGTTCAGTTCTATGTCTGTCTGTTCTTGAATTATAAGAAAGGGTAAATAGGAGGACCTTATTTTCCTTCTGTGGACCAGATATGTATAATCAAATGGAGGCAAGCTCCGGTGAAGCATAGTCTAAGAATGGTTGCAGAGTAGCAGCCGTGTTAGTCTGTATCTGCAAAAAGAAATAAATTTGTTAGTCTCTAAGGTATCACAAGTACTCCTTTTCTTTGCATAGTCTAAGAATGATGAAGATTCAGTGGTTATGAGGATGAGAGGAGATACCAGGATAAATCCAGAGATAGTCTGAGAGGGACTGTCAGTGACCACTGAAACAGAGAATCGAATGGAGAGGTCAGGAAAACCAGTGGAGACAGCATAGTTGTGGGGTAAATTTTCAAAAGTGCCTAAGGCCTGATTCACACACAGACTTGGTACCGTTATAATTATGTTGGTTAGCAGTGTGATTTTGTTTGTTTGTTAATTAAATAATTTTACTGGTATCACTTATTCCCTGCCCCATATGGAATAAGCACTTTTATATTGGCATAAATGTGTACACATTTGTGTGTGTGTGTACACCTTTAACTATATTGATTTCATTAAAGTGGTACAAATTTCATGGATAGACAAGGACTTAGGAGCTCAAGTCCCATTTTCAAAAGTGACTTGGGAATGTATGTTCCTAAGTCACGTGACTTTGAAAATTTGCCCCTTCTGTTTCATACTTCTAACTCACAAATTTCAAACTAGGTCATCTGGCCCATAATTGCCATCTGAACAACTCTATGAAAGTATTTTGCAAAGTCAGATAACCAGTTATCTTGTAAACCAACATTTCTGTGTTGTTTTGAGGTTACCTCAACCCCTTTACCCGCCACCCCTCAGCCTTTTCAACAGATTGCAGCAAAAGGGAGTGAAGGAATTAAAGTCAGAAAAAGGTTATAGCATAAACAAGATTTAATTCCTTATTTTTAATACTCTGGAAGGGAATCCTGCCTAATATTAAATATTCAGATTAACAAAGACTGCTATTAATGGAAGTTTTGATTACCTGGTGCCAACAGGAACTTTTTATGACCTGTGTCCATGCTGCCTGGAATCCAGTTTAGAGTATGTAGTTGTTAGCTGAATGTTATGCCAAGGGATTCAGTCAATTTTTTTATCGAGTTTTAAATAAAAATGTTACTTTTTTGATAAAACAGAATAACCTTACCGATTTCTGTCCTTCTCTCTGCACTAAAGTGAGCCTATAGTCCCTGACTACGCAGCCTGGTTTCAAACCAGGCTGTGGAACAGATACTGTTGATGTTAGTGGTGTTCAAGCTTCTTTAGTTATGGACAAAGAAAAGGCCACTCAGGTTACAGCTGCTATTGTCACTGCTATTGTCAGATCTGCTGCTATTGTCACTGTTTATCATGAAGTAATTCAGAAATCTTGAGAGGGTGAGCACAGTGTGTCAAGTTGGTTCCCCTTTTCTTCACTGCTAGACACTGAAAATAGCTGAGGGCAATTGCTTGTTCTTTTTGCATGTGAATTTCTATAGTCTTACACATGGAGCAGGTGCTAACAGGATGGACAGTGCCTAAACACTCTTGGAGAGATCATAAATCATTTTGGGTTGCTTTGTCTCTCAGCTCTGTGTTTCCTTTTCATCACACTCAGATATTACATTTCCACTACTTTTTCTGATTGAGATATGGTTCTGAATGCAGTGAACTGGATCTGACTCAATCCTGGTAAGACAGAAGTGATGCCTATTGGCAGAAGAAAATATTGAAAAGGCCTGAAGAGTGGTATTATTACCATCTGTGTGTTTGCCTGACTTCAGCCAGGATGGTTTGTGGCATCTTGTTTCCTAAATTCCCAGGTAACAATGCCCTATAGCGTCTTTTCCCCCTCCTCACTCCAAGAAGGTGGTAAAGGCTGGGCAAGTGGCTACAGCCTTTCATTTCTATTGTCTTTTGACAATTTTGTCACCTCCAGGCTATATCAAAATAATGTGCTCGACTTAAGACTACATTCGAAAACCACTTGGAAACTTTAGGTAATACGTAATGCAGCTGTCCCTGTTCTAAGTGGGTTGAGCCATTTTTAGAACATAATACTTGAGCTCAGTTCCACACCAGAAAAATTATGCATGTGCTTAACTTTAAACACAAGTATTCCCATTGAAATCAATGGGATCCTTATGTGTTTTAACGTTAAGCACATATTTAAATGTTTTGCTAGATTGGGCCTAGATGACTATATTTTTCTAGGGTCATTTCATGGTGTTTATGATGCTCTGTAAAGCCCTGCCTGGGATGGGAACCAGCAGCCTGAGAGAGATGTCCTCTCTCATCTTGTATTTTACCACAAGTTTCAACTGGGGTGCTCTTGCTGTTAGTCCCAAGAATTGAATTCTCCAAGACTGGTGGCAGAGCTTTCTTAGCAGATGGCCCATGCCTTTGGCATATTTTGCCCTGGGTGTTTTGACAGTGTCTTTTAATAGCCTTCAGAGCACAGTGTTAAGGGTGGTTATTTTCTTTAGTTTTGGTTTTACTCAATTTGATGGGTGATAACTACTGCTGTGAGCAGCATTGATGTACTCTTTGCTTCCTATTGTTGCTAGCAAGTTGATGTTTTGCATCAGTGCTTGAATGACAAAGCCATAAGGGCTATATAAGATAATAATCATGAACTTGTTAGTGTATGTAATTGAAATTTGGAGCTTTAGCCCTTTGCAGGAGAGCACTGTATGGCAACGGTGCAGCATCTCCATAGAAACCAGGAGTGCCAGTTCTGAAGGGATCTCTTAGGAGCTTTACTGAACTGACCAAATTTTTATAAGAATAGCCTCAAGCAGAGAGGTTATGCTGCCAGTCAGTGGGGGTGGGATTTCATGTGGGAAGAAGTTGGAGGGCCTAGTAGGACTCTAGCAAAGGTGTGGAGTCCCGGGTTGCTCAGGTCTTCCTTCAGGGTCACCAGTGAAAATATATTTCTAGGGTGTAAGTTGGCTAAGCAAATCTTCTGGAAGGCTCATCAAGGAATTTCAGGGTTATTGAGACATAGTAGAAGAAGTAGAAGAGGATGTCCAGGGGGACTGAGAAAGTGTTTGTTCATGTATTGTTCAATTTTAGATAAGAATTAGTAAGTGGTTATTCATTTTTCATTAGTTTATTGTATATAAAGTTCTGTTTTTACTTGCTACCCTGGTAAGTTAGCCTGTAGTTTTGAGTATTAGAAATAAGTTTATTGGAATCATGTTTTTCTCCCTTTTCTTGGGACTAATTGCATGTGGTTGGTCTTATAAAGTGGGAATTGCTGTGTGTGTTAATACAATTTTCATGCTTTGTTAAGGTTGTAACTGATTCATATACATCCTTGAGCTTTAGGAACCACCTGTTTTCCACCCAGTATCACAAAAGAAGCAACAGTGAAACATTTTTCCATGATGGTTCACGAAGCGCTCAATGTTTATAACAGCAAAAGAGGCCAAAAGGCTATTGAAATAAACAGAAAAGCCATGTCTACACTACAAACTTACGTCAACCTAAGCTACATTGACATACAACTGCCACAGTTAATTCAGTGCTTGTGCGTGTGTATACTGGGCTCCTTGTGTCGGCAGTGTGCATACTCACCAGGAGTACTTGTATTGATGCAGAGTGCAATGCACTGTGGGTAGGTATCCCACTGTACAATTCACCGCTATCCATCCGAGTGTCTCTTGGGAAGATTTTGCAATGCCTGATAGGGCTGATACAAGTCGCACAGGGGTGAGTGGGAGCATGTGGTCAACTTCCCACAATGCAGTGTCTTCCATCTCATAATTTCATCTGCATCCCATAATGTTCATGTCGTCTTTTCAAAATCCCACAAACCCACGTGACCCCCCCCTCACTGTCCACCATCTCTGACAGAAGCACAGAGCCTGCACAGCTCTACATTAATTGTTTGCTTTCAGAACTGCTCAGCATTAGCCAGCATATGTTGTGGACTAATAAAGATGAATTATGTTCCAAAAAATAGAATTTTATTCTGTGACATGAACCAGGCAATTTATAAAAAAACATGTAAAACTTGGTCAAATGTAATAAATTAAGCGAACAGAATTTACGAAGGAGAAAGAACAGTCCTGTTAACTTCAAGTTACGCATTCACGAACCGTGACTTTCACAGGTCAGTGTATGTGAAGCTGTACTTGTCTTTAATGTCCACTGGGGTGGAGTGGTAAGGGCAGTACACCGACACCTGATGCCACGTGAAATGTTAGGGGAGTGCGGGGGCGGCTATAGGGAGGTCCTGATATTGAGTTCTCAATGGGCTCTAGAGGGAGATGAGCATGGGATTGTTGAACCTACAGGTCCACCAGAATTGCATCAAGGGGTTTGCTGCCTGAGAAGTGCAAACATCTCCTACAGTACATCACTCTCTTTTTCCTGCACGTTTCTCCTCTCCACTCTATCTTTCTCCAGTGTCTACAATGGTGATCCTCTAGGCCCTGTGCTCGTTCTCTGATGGAGCACTGGTTTGCAGAATCTCGTGGAACATGTTATCCTGAGTCCTCTTCTTTCTCCTCTGTATTTGGCTCAGGCATTCCACATGTGTAGAGGGGGGAGACCCTGTAGGCCACAATGGCAGCAGCTGCAGATATAACACACAGAAGTACGATTGTCAGTGTATTCAAGATGGAAATCAAAACTTAAGATGCTGAGTGAATTCACTCCTCTTGCTCCACACAAGTTATAAGTACTACATTCTTACTTTTTGCTTGGGATCAATGGACTATGGCACCAGTCACAGCTAAAGCTATGGTGAGTGTAGCCCTCCCAGGGTTGAGGAAATGAGGAGGAAGTAGCTCGTTTTCATGTTTCTAGTTGTAGAAGGCAACGGAACTGAATACTGGCACAGTTTTCTACAGGCAGTGGTGATTTTAGCTGATATTTCACTCCTGAGGGTAAGAGAGGCATTGAGAGCACAACCTGTACTGGCATCCCAATGCTGCCCGGGTCTGTATGTTGCTGGCCTGTGGACTGCATTGGAGCCTGCTGAAGTTATAGCTGAATGGCATGGGAAAGTGTCCTACTGTGGCAGGAGAAATAAGGCAGCCCTCCGCAGAAACTTTCAGCAGAGGATTGCAGACTACCTCCTTGAAAGTTTCATCGAGATCTCTATGGAGGATTCACAGGACATCCCGGTACACATACATAAACTGGTTCCCGTGGCTTCCACTGTCTAACATTGGAGAAGACTAAAAAGCAGATAGCAGCTCTATATCTCTTGGTTGTTCTACTACCTCTTTTAGCACAAGTCAAGATGAGTAAATCAACATATGTAACCTGCTGCTTTGTGGTGCCATCCCTGTAATTTCAAAATAAACTCCATACTTACTGGAGGTTCCATCCCCTGCATTGGGCTCTCCTGTGCTCAACTTGCAGTACTTACTGGACTGAAGTGGAGTCAAAAACAGATCTTGGCTCGTTGCACAGCTGGATTCCATGGTTGCCTGTTTCTCATACTCCTCCTCACTGATTATGGCAAGGGCATCTGACTTGAGCTCCTTGGTAGTATCCATGATGCTATTGGGGGTGGTGATAGGGTCTCCACTGAGGATGGCATGCAGCTCTTTGTAAAAGTCGCAGGTCTGTGACTGTGGATCAGTTGTTGGCCTCCTTGGCGTTCTTGTGCCACTGCAGTTCCTTTGCTTTCCTGTGGCACTGCTGCTGGTCCCTGTCATAGCCCTTCTCCTGCATCACCTGAGCAATCTGCTTGTAGAGATGTCCGTGTTTCTATGTCTGGTTCAGAGCTGAGCCTGTGCAGCATCTTCTCACTGCAGGCCCAGGAGATCCAATATCTCCTGTGTACTTTAGGCAGGAGCGTGTCTGGAGGGTGTAGTTGGCATGGTCAGCTGAGCAGTTGCACTCAACAATGGACTGGAGAGCTGCTAGGTGTGGATTTCCCAAGCTGGAAAATCAGGAAAAGCAATTTAAAAAACTTGCATGGCTTTAAAGGGGAGGAGGACTTCTAGTCTATGTTACTCGTGGGCAGCAGAGTTCACAGTGGTGAACAGAGAGTTCAGTGTAGGGTATTGTGGTACAGCTGCTGGAGGCCAGTAATGGTCGATGTAGGTAACGCAGTGTCTACACTCTCACTGCATCGACCATGACTCTACGCCACTCGGGGAGGTTGTATTGTTAAGAAGTTGGCGCAGCGAGGCACTTACATTGGCAGAAGCCAAATTTAAGTGAGACTCGCACACTGTTAAGTAGATGTAAGCTGCCTTGCGTTGACCTAACCTTGAAGTGAAGACCAGGCTGAAGTCTCATGGACTTCATTGGTTTTTGGATTAGGCTCGTAGTGTTTTGGTTATGTGACTGTTTCCTCTAGTACAGGGGTTCCCAAACTTTGTTCGGGGCTTGTTCAGGGTAAGCCCCGCGTGGGCTGCGAGACGCTTTGTTTACGTGAGCGTCCGCAGGTATGGCCGCTCACAGGTTCTAGTGGCTGTGATTCGCTGTTCCCGGCCAATGGGAGCTGTGGGAAGCGGTGCGAGCCAGGACACCAGTCCCCGCAGCTCCCATTGGCCAGGAACAGCGAACCGCAGCTACTGGGAGCTGCGAGCAGCCATACCTGCGGACACTCAGGTAAACAAAAAGCGTCTCATGGCCTGCCAGGGGCTTATTTTGAACAAGCGATGAACCAAGATTGGGAGCCCCTGCTCTCATATGAACAACAAAAATCAGTTTGTTTGATATCTACATTCTGTTTCTCATTTTATCACAATCTGTCATAAAACAGATTTAAACATAAAACATCTGTTGCATCCGATGAAGTGAGCTGTAGCTCACAAAAGCTTATGCTCTAATAAATTTGTTAGTCTCTAAGGTGCCACAAGTACTCCTTTTCTTTTTGTCATAAAACTATGTACCATTGTAGTCTGATAGATGTAATATCTAAAAACCTATTTCAAACGTATATTAAAGCTTGGTTCCTATATGTGTAACTTCATGTCCCACTAATGTCAGTGGTTCTCTGATCAGTTGTAAGAGCCCACCTCCATTAATCCCTTTGGAGGATCAGGGCATAATTTGATAAACATCTTACTACTGTTGCAGCCATAAGTCTATAATTCATATCAAATGCATAACAAAGTAGACTGTGACAATTCTAGTTATATAATCCAGCTGTCAATGTACATGTTTACCAAATGCCCTTGTTTAGAGTTCTGTTGGGGTTGAGGAAAAGCAAGATTATTTTCAACTTCTTTCCAAAGTATAGATATAGGTCCATATTCTGGATTGATTCAGGAAAAAGTTCTATTTAAATATTTCTGAGAGATAGAAGCACAATTCAACATCTGCAAAGATGTTTCTATCTTTTACTATTCTTATGCCAATTTGACGGAGACCGCACAGATTCTGTTTCAAACTTGGTTTCTTTATTAAACACTTTCAGGCTGAGACACTCAGCAATGACTTGGTCATTGGTCTTGGTCTTGGTCAGTTTTTACTTTTATGATTAAACTCTCAACTCCCTAAAAAAAAAAAAAAAAAAGTTGTGTAGTGGAAACACTGGTATAACATTTTAAATGGTGTAATAAATACAAAACTTAATTTTGCCCCAGCTACTTTATTTCAAATGTATTTAATAGTTTGCTGCTACAGCATATGCTTTTGGGTACCGGGTCTATGCTGTTTGCCTACGCAGTATGAAATCTACCATAAAAAATGTGTTTATAGCTAATGAAAAATTTAAGGAATAAAGTAATTTGTTTTTAAAACTAATTTTTTCTTGTTTTTAAAAATATGCAGCATATTTGTGTTCAGTCTCTTTAGAAACATATATTTCTTTGTTTGTCCTTGAGAGTGTTGATGATGTTGGGGCTCTGGGAGACAGATGCCCATAGTAGGTAGAGAAGGTCCTCTTAGGTACAAGCACCTGATCCTTCCATGTAAGAAAAAGAATATGATTCTTTAATGTGTGTGTAATATTGATGTATCCATGTTTTACATTTTTTTAGAGCACTCTACTTTATGCCTTATTACAATCTTTCTGAGGCCTAAATACAGGTAACCGTTTTTGATTTAATAAAGATTTTTAAAACTAAAAGATAAAATCTGATAAATGTATTTTTAATGATCAAGTAAAAACTAAAGTAAAAATTGAAACTTATAAGAACCTAGTTATCCATCAGTGGTCACAGGTAATTGCTCTTCACGTTATGGGGAATTATGCTGTATCCTCAGTGGAAGAATAAATCTCTTATGCTAGCTTTCTAAGGAATGTGTCTAGTGCAGTGGTTCTCAAACTTATTTGATCGGGCCGCCTTTCTTTTTGTCTGTAGTCGTTTATGTACTCCCTCTCACCCCCAATACATATACCACTATGCACCTCTGAAGGCAGAGCAGAGAGAAGTAACTATCAACTGGGCGCCCAGCTCTGAAAGCAGCGCCATGCCAGCAGCAGCACAGAAGTAAGGGAGGCAATGTGAGAAGTTATATTTGTCATCACTTTTCACAGTAGACTTAGTGCCCCATTGCTGCCCTTACTTCTGTGCTGCTGCTGCCACCCCAGGGCTGACAGCCAGAGCCTCACCGTCTCCAGGTGAGGGGACAGGGGAAAGAGTGCCCAAGCCCAGGTGGCGGGGCTCTGGCTGTCCCCTTTGTCCCCGCCTCCTGTGTGGTCACAGTCCTTCTGCATGAGCCCCAGCCAGGCTCTACCTCCAGTTCTCTTTGTGATTCTGAGTGACTTATTTAACAACTCTGCCCTTCCATATCCCAATTTGTAAAAATGGAGATAGTATTATTTGCCGTACAGTACTGTGCAGCTTTAAATGTTTGCAGAATGCTTTATCATTGGATGAAAGGAAGTTTCAGAAGTGCAAAGTATTGTTAAAGTACTGAAGTATCTTTAGCCCTCCACAGGTCAGGATGTGTCTGAGTTTGTTCATTTACCCTAATTTGGAACGGCTGCTGTTAATATATCTACTTTTTTTCATTAGTAGAAAAATTCAAGTCTGTAGGCTCATAGTGTCTGGACTGTAATGCTTGGAAATTAGTATTGCTGTTCCTTGGTTTGAGAAAGTGCAAACAAAATATTTCATCTTAATGAAAAAGTATTAATTTATCTATTGGGGAAGGTTTAAAGGTTTTAAGGTTTACTTTACTTTTCCTCTTGTATCCTTCACTTTGAATATCAGCAAACAGGCTGCTAGGTGACCATGTGAAATGAGATTAGTGGGCATATTGACACTCGCATTTTCTCAAAAGAGAGGCCAAGAAATAAATGATAAGGGAGGTTGAAGTGGTCCCTCAAGATTAAAGATTAGAAACATTGAGAGGCAACCTAGAGTCGTTGCACTGCTACAACCTGTATGTGTATTCTGAGGATACATGGAGAACCTCACAAATACTATAGGTGCTTTACAAAATAAATAAATTTAAGGTTGAAAAATTAAACAAATATTTTTAAAAATATATTCATGCATGTGGCTTCCATTAAGAAAACTCGGATGAGTATATGCCCTTTATTTAGAGCTGTGATTATTCTCATGGGGAATTTAACTTAGAAGTTGGGGAGGTTCTCATGTTTGTACAATCTTGGGTTTCCTGATTTTGGAAGAGGAGGATTGTGCTTTATACTAAACCCTTTTTTAGCATGTAATTTTAATTCATTAATTAGGGAACACTACAAAAGACAGTGTCCCCATTGAGAAAAGAAGACCCAGCTATTGGATTTCCTGAAGGTATAGCACATGACATCTCCTCCTAATTAGGTTTCTTGATGATAGGGAAATAGAGGGGCAGTTCCATTCTCCCTGTCTTATTCCATTGTAAAAATAAACCAAAGAATCTGTATTCCCTCCCTTTAACAAAGTCAGTTTTGTATATAAACACAGTTGTTAATAATCCAAAATGGCCAAATCCTGTTCCCTTTAAAGTCATTTTGAAATTTTGCCTTTGACTTTAATGAGCACAGGATCTGGCTGGCTCAAATTGTATATTTCACAGTTGATTGCTATATGACTAATATATAACTTGTGTCTTAGGACAGTGGTTCTTAACCTTTCCAGACTTCTGTACCCCTTTTAGGGGTCTGATTTGTCTTGTGTACCGCAAGTTTCACCTCACTTAAAAATTCTCTGGCTGCCCAGCTCGGAAGGCAGTGCTGCCGCCAGCAGTAGTGCAGAAGTAAAATGGCAATACCATACTGTGACACCCTTACTTCTGCACTACTGCTGGTGGCAACACTACCTTCAGAGCTGGGCGTCTGGAAATTGGGGGCTACTAGCTAGGGCATTCATGCTGTTTGCGATGCGGGAGGGCTATTTTTTTAATCCTGCTCCTGTCCGGCCCCACAATACCCACTCCACCCGCTCATGGTTTGTTGAATTTTTATCCCTCTTCCTCTGTTATCACAGCGGTACATGGGGGATCCCTGTCCTGCTTCAGGGTTCTAGAGCCTGTTGTAAAACTAGGCAAATAAGATGAGTTGGCATACCGCCTGGAAGATTTCTGCAGGGTACAGGTACCCTGATAGAAAACTGTCTTAGGAGATCTGAATTTAATGCAAGGTGGGGAACCAGGGGCTGATATTTTCAAAAATAGGTGCTTAAAGTTAGGGTCCTAAATCCATATGTAATCACCTAAATATGGAATTAGGCATCTAGCTTTAGACACCTATTTCTTGAAAATCTTGGCTGATATTTTAAAAAAAAGTTTCTCAGCATTTTCTTATCAGTTTACTGAATATATGAGTCATATAAACAAGATCACATTTTATTTCCCATTTGAGAAAATGTGTGATACAGCTTATCACTTTGAGTCCATTTCAGCTGCCTTTATCTTTTATTGCTGCTGAATAAATTAGAATGTGGGAGTTGTAAGCACATATCCCTCCAATGAAGCTGTTTACATTCCTAAGTTGCATTTCGGGTTTTTTTGCTATTGTAGCGTGCAGTTCTTTGCATGTTCTAATTTGCCATGACGTGGTCAGTGCTGTTTCCTTCCTGTTGCTCGCAAGCCTGTGCTAGAGATAAGGATACATTTACAGTACATTTTAAAAAGAGAGACTGCTTAGTGTGAGAACTCAAGGGCTTTCTGGGTTTTAGAAGGATTAATTAAAAAAGAGTATGTATTTGTTTTATCTAGTTTATGCTTTAGGAGTTAACCAAGATACAGTGAATCATCCATTTAACTGGCAAAATAACAACTTTTCAAAATTGGACCAGCAAATGAGGAGGAGAAAACAATAGTACCTGATGTATCCAATAACTTATTAGATCGCTCTGGGATTTTATATTTGACTTGAATTTTCTCTTAGATACATGTGTTCATTAACAGGTATTGGGAGCTGAATGCTGTGTATCAAATGAAAAATAAAATGTCAGTAGCTATTGTATTTAAATCTTTTTTTGTTTTTATTTGTCAGTATGTGACTCTTATTTTTATTTTAATCTGATACACTTTGAAATTAATGTCCCCCTTGGTGAAGCAAACTGAACGGTTTATGAAGCACTAAATTAAACACTAAATTAAACATGTTCTTATCTGTAAAAATAAGATCTCTAAAGATACGGGAGTGTCTGACTTTATGTGATGTAGATTTGGATCTGTTTATCACTCTGAACAAACTTTTATAGCTGTGCTGTACAGTTAAGGCAACTGCTTATTCATTGTAATATTTTTGTTTTTCAGGGGTGAAAGGTTATCTTTCTGAGGACAACATTTCAGGAAAAGTTTCCCCGGGTTTGTTTGAGCAGGGAAGAGGCCAGGAAGATTGGCTGTCCAGGAATTATTGTCCCAGACACTTGATTCATTTCATAATCTTGTTTTCCTGCCTGACTGGATCGTAGAAACAGTCTCCATTCCTTTACATTTAAGAGGTTTTTTTTTTTTTCTTTTGTGGAACTGAGACCTGGGAATGCTTTATTATGGCAGCAGTTGTACAACAGAATGAGCTCGTGTTTGAATTTGCCAGCAACGTCATGGAGGATGAGCAACAGGTATGAGATAAAAAAAGAAGCTATATTTTATATAGTTTGTCAGTGATGCACGTATTCTAAAAATATCAGAAAACATGTCGCCCTCTTTTTTTTTTTAAACTAAGCATTGAGATCATTATTACCACAGAAAATGTTTGCACTGTTTCAAAAGTTCACTGTTGCTTCATGCAGTGTGTGTGTGAACAAAGCAGAAAATAGTTCAAGCGCTTGGTAGTCATCGCCTTGTGACTTCTGTGATATTGAAGAGACCATTTCTTCATTGTTACAGATCTGTGCCAGTAGATCCCACTGGTAGATGAAGAATTCCAAAGCCCTAGTATTTAGCAGTCTTTTTAACCCTTCCAGTATACTTGGGTAAGATTATAAATATGGGGAGCCTGCTACTCCATAGATGACCAGAAACACTACCAAGAGGTTATCTTGGATACCGTATGTTCTTGACGGGTTATTTTCTGAACTGTATCATTAAAGGGTTTTGTCAACTACTCAAATATACAACTAGCAATTTAAACTCCAGTAATTTATTTAGGCTAGTGTCTGTCACATTACAAAAAAAAAAACCCTCCATCCCTTCAAACCATCCTCTCAATTAGTTAGCTAAGCCAGGCCCTATGTCTAAATGATGTAAAATGTGCCTTGCCACTATAAGGATTCCTTAAATGCAAATGATAATAATCATGCTTATGGAGGGACGAGGGCAACTGTTAAGAGATTTCAAATGCCTGTTAAAGGTAAGCTTTGTATTTGTTAGTAAGAAATTCAGGGAGGCAGTTTTCAAAATGCTGCTAAACATGGTTACTGTCTGTCCAGGTCATAATATCTTCTAAAATTTTTGTGTGAAAAGCACCTACCTATCCCCTCTCCTTCTACAATACTTCTGGTTTTGTAATCATGCTTCTGGCTTTTTTTAATTTATTTATTTTTTAATTAACATGACCTACCTAAAGGGCTGTGATTGGCTAACATCTGCTGTCACATGCTTCCAATGAAACTGAATTTGAACTGCTTACTCAATTTTGGGTGGAAGTTCTGGCAATGTAACTTCCTTCCCTGTATTTTTTCCAGAGTTCATGACAGCCCAGGGATTCAAATATTGGAATTCCATAAACTTAGTGGAAAGCAAGCCTTATTTATTAGCATTATTTTTTATTGTTCTCACTTTCCCAGCCAATGGGAGAGGAGAATGCTGAGAAAGTAGAGGCTGCTTCATTCCAACTTCATAGAGAAGAAATTAATCTGGCATGTTTTTGCTCTGTTTAGATATGTTTTGATTTAGACAAATGGCAATAGGCATAAAATACAAAGAACATGATCAAATATTTCAAGAGGGCAATATAAACGTCCCGTAAGAGTTCTTCAACCTCAGAACAAATGCCTCCCTGGCATTCATTTTGGAAGCCCAATCCTACTCTAGAAAAAGCCTAGGAAAACAGTCTTGTCGCATGCCCTAAAAGTGACCCAATTAAGGCTGTGACAGACTAATGGGAAAACGTGAACTCTATAACGCCAAGGACCACTTACTAAGAATACCTTGCTGCAAGTTCTTTCCAAACCTGGGGATCTTAGCTCAATTGCAAGAAATTAGGATAAATCTAGAGGTTGCTGATTTATGAGAATGAATCTTATAAAAAGAGACATTCTTCTTCAGAAAAAGATCTGAGTAGTTAAAGTGGAAATTGAATATGGGCGTGTCATATTATTTTTGTTACCAAAAAAAAAAAAAATGCTGTATTAGAATGTATAAATCAGAGGGATCATGTGGTAAGACCAGGGAGGTAGTTAATTTTATACAGAGTTGTTAAGGGTTTTGATTTCTATGATGGATAAAATTGATATTTCTGCTTATTTGTCCAGGACTGACAATTAGAAAGTTGTAGCCCTGAAAATATTTTTATTGGTCTAACAAATCTTCTAGCTGAGCTTTGAGTATTGGTTTCACCCAATTTAATTTTTTAAAAATGATTTTTGCTGTGTTTTTGAAAATTAGAATTTAGGATTGAAACAATATAAGGAACTTTCCTGTTTTAAAAGCTCTTAATACTTAGTTTAGAGACCATTTTCTGTCTGGAATTTAGAGAGGGACACTGTTTCAGAGAAAGTTTCAGTGTCTAGATTCTGGCTGTTTTCGGTACTTTTGGGAAGTCATAACTCATTCTTATTTTATTTCTTTTGTTATTGTCTTACTTCAACTTTTAAAAATCAAATTATGAGTCATTTATTTGCAAATTTAACTCAGCTCAGCCAGTGTCAGATGGTGCTAGAGGTGGGATTTGAATGACTCCACATGAACAGGAAATATGATTTCTTCCCTTGCCAGCTTTGTCCATTTCTGTTTAGGAAATACTGATATATTTTGCTTTCTCAGTGGCCCTTTTTGGAGTGTGCAAGTGTGACCATGCACAAATAACATAAAAACTTCTTCTGTGCTTACTCTACTAATAGGATTACAGACTCTCTTGCTACACAGAACAGATCCTGCTTAAATAGGGATGATTCTGTTTTTGCATGGAGTACCATCAGTCTGAAACTAGGCTGCACCTCCTAGAGCAGGGGTGGGCAAACGTTTTGGTCCGAGGGCCACATCTGGGTATGGAAATTGTATGGTGGGCCTTGAATTCTCACAAAATTGGGTTGGGGTGGGAGAGGGGGTGGGGGCTCCAGCTGGGGTTGTGGGCTCTGGGATGGGGCTGGGGTTGAGGGTGCAGGAGGGTGCTCTGGGCTGGGACTGAGGCGTTTGAGGGCCGGAGGGGGTCGGAGGTGCAGGCTCCAGGTGGCAGTTACCTCAAACAGCTCTCAGAAGCAGCGGCATGTCCCTCATCCAGCTCCTACGCAGAGGCGCAGCCAGGCAGCTTTGCACACTGCCCCGTCCACAGGCGCCGCCCCTGCAGCTCCCATTGTGAGCATTCCCAGCCAATGTGAGCTGCAAGGGTGACACTTGGGGTGGGAGTGGTGTGCGGAGCCCCCGGCTGCCCCTGCATGTCGGAGCCGGAGGGGGACATGCTGCTGCTTCCACAGCACATACAGAGCAGGGCAAGCCCCCGACCCCGCTCCCCGGCGAGAGCTCGAGGGCCGGATGAAAACATCTGGAGGGCCGGATGTGGCCCCCGGGCCATAGTTTGCTCACCCTCGTCCTAGAGGCTACAATTCTGGCAGATATGCTCCCTAGCACAGTTCCTGCCTGTGGCACATAATAGTCTGGTCTCCCAGGGGCTGTGATACTTTGGTCTAATTTTGGTTGTTGGGTGGTGGTGATGTCTTTCTGTATGGCACAGATCATGCTAGATGACATGTTGGTCTCTTCTGGTCTTACTCTATGACTCCTCTCTCTCTCTCTGTCTCTCTCTCAATTCCTCCCTCCCCCCCATTCCTTCAATGCCTTGCAATTGGTTAGCAAGTTCCAGACTTGAAACGGTTCCATTTTGGCGGCCACAGTACTTTCCCAAGGGTATACTAGGTCTGGCAGTGGTTGGGGATCAGACCTGGTGCTATCCCTGACAGGGTCTTTACACCCTGACTGCCACTTTTGGCCCTTCACACTCCTCCAAGAGGAAGGGAGGACCTCAGAGGGTTGGCCTGTCAATTGTTTTGAGATGCCATGGCACAGATTCACAGAACAGTGCAGTCAAGTTTGTGGGGACTGATTTTCTCCACCTTTTGACCCAATTCCAGTCCGCCTTCAGTAGTCTCCTTTACTTTGTGGATGGCCACTTCCTCTCTCCCCTCTCAACTCCAGTGTCAGAGGGCCTCTGGATTGGGCAATAAATTTTACTCTCTATCTCCATGCAGAGTATCTTTCAGATAGATTCTCAGTCCCCTTCCCACTTTCCTGATAATCTGGCTGTGGGTCAGTTTAGAAGGATGGATTGTCTTTGACAGGGCTGATGGAACTGAAGTCAGTTTCTGTATGAGGAGGACTCCCATATTCAGAAAGCTCCTAGGAAGACATGGTTCAGGTCTCCCTTCATGGGCTTCCGGTTCCATGGGGAACACACTGCATTTATCTGCTCCCGAGAAGCTGCTTTGAGACCTGTTTATCTCTCATGTGCCTAGGTGTGGTGGACACTTGTCAGAAGCTGACTCTTCTGATTTCACAGGCAGTCTCCATCAAGGAAGGAGAGGATATCTGACTAGTAATTCTATCAGACTTCTTCTGCCATTCACAATTTGTACAAGATTTCTCTTTTGACTAAAATAACACAACTACTAGTAGTCTCAATTTTCTATTCTATTGGGATCCAAGTACTTTTCCTCCAGTTATATTATTGAGATGGATATGTAAAATCTGAAATAAAATTGCCTCTTTCTCTTGTCACTTGCATATCAGTTTATTTCAGTAGAAGCTTCGTTGCGGGGTGGAGTGGACAAAATTTTATTGATGAAATTTGCAAGTGCAGTCAATGTAAAAAAAGTAGTTTTGGCAATAACAGAAGACTCTTTTTACAAAGTTTCATTTTTCACTTAAAGCCTACAAGTGTACATATATTTTCTGTGAGTAATTACAGAATATTTGCTGTGGGCTTTCTATTCTTAATATTGCAGGAAAGAAAACCTTTGCTTTGCATCTTATGACTGTGCAAACCCAAAAAGTGGTGGTCGTGTTTTTTTTTTAAATGCCACTAAAACTGTTGCTGATTTTTACTCCTACTCTTCTAGGACTATAATTTATTTAAATCAACTTCACTTACCATATGACATCATGGCTACTACTAATAATTTTCTGTATCCTCCAGCTTATTTTTTTCATTACGTTCGCCTTTTCCTCCCTAAATAGCATATCAAATTGCTATTTAAGCATAGGGCAAAACTAAGAATTATCCTAATAGTGTCTTTTGGCACTGTATAAATTACTATGTTGGGATATGCACTGTAGTTGTAACCATATTGATCCCAAGATATTTGAGAGAGGTGGGTGAGGTAATATCTTCTATTGGACCAACTTCTATAGGTGAGAGAGATGTTGGGGATGTTTAGTTAAACTACCATGGTGAGTGTATTTGGAATAGTAGTCCTCAGGCATGGTCAGAACACAATTGTAGATTGTTAAACCATGTTCCTGAGCAATCCTATTGATTGCTAAAATTCAAGGCTGCAGTACAGTTCAATAACACTGTCAAAATATGATTCAGTCCTGTTGGTAGTGCAAGACTGAAGATGTTTTAAAAATGAACAGATTACTGACCTATTGTATCTAGGTTCCACAGCATTATAACTTCTACTGTGCAGTGTAGATGGGACCTTAGAAAGCTCTGGACAAGAATTTAATTTACACAAAACTTGTTTCTAAATTGTAAATGCTCTTTTTTGTTTTTAGTAAAAAGTGTTTCTTTGGATTTATTCCTCTGAAGCAAAGTAATTATTTAAAACCTATTCCCTTGAAGAATAACAATATAGTTCACTGGCTTTCTTTATTTCAGGGGTTCTCAAACTGGGGGTGGTGACCTCTCAGGGGGTTGCGAGGTTATTACATGGGAGGGTTGCGAACTGTCAGCCTTCGCCCCAACCCCGCTTCTCCTCCAGCATTTATAATAGTGTTAAATATTTTTAAAGTGTTTTTAATTTATAAGGCGGGTTAAACTCATAGGCTTACTGTGTGAAACGGGTCACCAATACAAAAGTTTGAGAACCGATGCCTTAGTTTCTGTTTCTGAGGAGGCTAAGGTAGTGGCACAAATTTAGGTCATTAGAGAGAGAGCATGTTGAGCCAGAATAATTTTTATAGAGAAAGGTGCTAACGAGAAGGGCTGGCTTTATGAGCAAACAAAGTAAGCAACATTTTCAGCTACCAAGCTAGTGCAACGGCAGAACCCTAAGGGAAGGAACACCTCACTATCAAAGAATCTGTTTCTAACAGGACTGGAAGAGGAGACTGACTGTTTAAGGCTTTTTTTCCTCCTCACCCTCTTGCCATCCCCATTCCAGCATCTTGAGCTTCCCCCTTGTTTGGGTTGGGGGTCCCACCATTCATAAGGCCTACTCAGCAATGTTGAAAACATATAAGCTCTACTCTGGGAAGAACATTTAGAAGCTATTCTAGCTAACGTAGTTTCCCTTGAATGTAGGTGGCACTTCATAATTTAGGGATTCATGCATTACTTTTCAAAATTGTAATCCAAGACTTTTTAAAATATTTTTCCTGTGTAAACATTGCATGACCTTCAAATCCTGATAATTTAGGAGGAGTTTACGTTTAACCATTGAAATATTCAGAATTAGCAAATGATGTGAGAGGATGTGGCATATTGCACTATATATATTATAGGTAGGATTGGTAGCACTGTCTATTATTAAGGTTGCGCCACTCTTCTCACTACAAAGCCCTGTTTTCAGTTGCTTATAGCTAGGCTTGGAAGGATTAGATTTTTGTTGGTAACTGTCGATTTCACTTTACACACACAGATGGATGAAAAAATATTTCCATTGTTAATAATTGAAATTTACAGATAGGCAAAGTAAGAAAAATGCTGCTTGAGAACCTGCTTGGTTTAATGATATTTACTTTGTATATTTTGACATGTGATATTGAAATTTTTGTTTTTAAAGGCTACAAAAGTTTAACTTTTTTTCATCTCAGTGTCTGCTGTGATTAAATAATTATCTGACTCCCTATTTTTTGATCCCTGCCATAATTTCCTGCAACTTTGAAAATTTAAATAGATAGATATATGGAAAAATGCTTAAAAATAAACATTGATATTATCCATCAAAACTATAAAAAAAAATTGAATTCTGCCAGGCTAACTTATAACTTTCCCAAACTTTACGTTTTTGGGCTCAAATTTTCCATGCTGGATGTCTGTCTTCGACTCAATTTTTAATTTCAGCCAAATGATTCAACCATTTCCAAGAAAGAGGTGAAGGAAAAATAAGTTGGTGTGCTCATGTTAAAAAGTTTTCATGGCCTTTGCTTTAAAAAGCTCCGATACCTCATGCTTTGGGTCATAGACTTGAAATGTGGGAGGGGGATGCCTTTGTGTCAGGCAACCTTAATTCTGGCATTTTAAATGTTTTGAGTGCTTGACTTTTCAACCTTAATACTGCTTTAACATTTGTTTCACTATGTTTTCACAATACTTTTCTGTCTTGGTATTGGTTATATTGGGGAATCTCAAACTTTTTCATATCCTGGACCACATCTCAATAGTGCGATTGTCTCTTGGAGATCATTTACCCTCTGGTTCATGATCACATAACATCCTGGGGCAAATAAAAGCAATTTCAAACTCATAGAAAGAATTGGACTTTACCTGTTTTTAATACGTTATTTTGTCCCTTTGTCTTTTTTGCTTTTCATTTCAACTCCCCTCATATCTGTTGTGGAAACAGATGTGACCAGCCAGATCTCTGAAGACCAACGGTGGTTTATGAGCCAAAGTTTGGGAACCTGCAGGGTAGATTACTGGTTAGTTTCTAAATAGTCTTGTGCGATTAAGAAAATTAGTTGACTTGGTCCTTAAATGGGATAATAGTTTTCTGAGCCATTTTGATATAATATTAATAATGCAGACTGATTCTGATTGACTCACATGAGAGCACTCCTTTGGGGTTCATTAATAAGTCTTAGTGAAGCTCATTATTCTACTGAACTGCTTAGCAGCAGTCATCTTTTCTGATGCTATGACTTTGTGCCCTTTCTCTCTTGGAGTCACTCTTGTTCAGATTCGTCTCTCCTCAGCTCTGACCTGTTCACTTCCTAATTTTTGCAGAACTGCCAGAGGGGCCTTACTTAGGTCTGCTTTTTGACCATTTTATTGGTCTTGTGGAAGTTATTCTATTTTGATTCCTATATTTTGAGGAACTTACTTGCTGAACTTCCATAATGGGCATTTGTGTCTACTGAACTCTTAACTCACTGTTGAAGCCCACTGAAATATATTAGGGATTTTATTTAATTTGAGCCTTATTATCCATTTACAACAATTTTTGTTGGAACATGTTTTTAAAAACTACTGAATGACTTAAAATACTAATTCCTGCCTTTCAGAACTTTTAATGGCACCTGGTGCTACCAATAATTCCCTTCCTGGATTTTTGCTGAGAGGTACTAGACCTTATAGCCATCATTTGTATTGAACCATTGACTTGGAATATATTTTATTTTTCTTGCACTTGAACCGTGTGCAGTGATCAGATTATGACCTCAATCGTAAGATTTTTTTCTTGAATGGTTAAAAAAATGGCTTGAACTAGGTACAAATCTACATACTGTACTCTTCTGAAGTGTATGTTAGCCCTAAGTCCACCCACACTGTTTTGTTTACAGAAGGACCCGCTCACATAACCTTTCTTTTAATTTGTCAAATCAATAGTGTTCTGTGTTTTTATAGTATGGAGATTGCTGAAAAAAATTATAATTATAACTAACTGTGCTACCATCAGGTAGTGAATCTCTTCCTGCAGATGACCTTTTAGAAGGTTAGCTGTAGAAAACTTTTCTCTGTTGTAACATTCACTTTCTGAAAACCTCTTCCTGTTGGGGGACAGCCTTTTGAAAGAATGTTTGTCTTCTAATTATTATTGCTTGGCTTGACATGTTTCTGATTCTCCAGCTGCTTCATTTCTTTTATATCTGACACGATACAAATGTAGAGGGTGGGGTGATGACAGAGAGTGGATACCGCAGTAGAGAGGGAGGGACAGAGCAGCTTCAAATTAATAGAACCATAGGAATTAATTGGAAAACATTTCCCTCCCTTCTACTCCTCCAACCAGTGCAGTTATCCCCTACAATGTTTTCTAATCCTCTGCCCAGTCCATTTTCTAAGTACAGTTTTACTCTAAAAAGTGACTCTGTAAAAATGTTTTCATGGAGATATACATTAATTGTTTCTCAATTATTTCTGTAATAAATATGCTTGCTCAGTACAAAGTAAACCTTTAAGAAATTCTAATATTATTTTGCTGTTATGTGACCACCTTCTGTAGCTGTGCCAATTAGCATGTTGAAGAATTGCTGGTTGATTGATATTTGTTCCTGACAACCTAATGTTCTAGTAACACTTTATAGATGTGATAAGATTGAAATATTCCAGATAGACAAACATTTAGTTCTGAAATAATCTAAATAGTTTTCTTTTAATACTCTTTTTTCATAGCTTGGTGATCCATCCATTTTCCCTGCTGTCATTGTGGAACATATTCCTAGTGCAGACCTCCTGCACAATTATTCTGGCTTAGCTTGCGTTGATGAATCCAGTGACATGATTACTGAGAGTTCCCTGGATGTTGCAGAAGAGCAAATAATAGAAGATGATGACATCACCCTTACAGGTTTGTCACAGAAATATTTCTGTATAGTGTGGCAGAGGCTTATGGTGACAAATGTTTTCATGACAAAGAGCAAAATCAACCAAAGTTCTGCCCATACCAAGTAAGGAAGAAATGCATAGGACTATACTATGTTCTTTGTTATAAAGTAAACAATATTCTGTCTAAGTTGTATTTCGACAAAAAAATGGGTTATCAACTTAAGGAAAATGTGTCTGCTCTCTGTGGAAAATTTTGGACTTTTTAACCAGAACCAAAAATTTTCACTTTTGAATTTCTGCTTAAATGTTTTTTGATCAGTTCTGTTTGCCACATTACTGACAAGAAAGCACTTTTGAGTTGCAATTTAGCAATATATTCAGTTTCTGATATTAAAGATTGATTAACGTTTATTTGTCCCTGCGTTAAATGAACAATAGTGCAAATACAAGCCCCAGAAATGTGGTTTCAAACTCCAGTGAAAGTATTCTAAAAATGACTGTGTGTTTGTTTTATTTGAAACATATGAATTGCAAAAAGTTGTTTATACCCAATTTTAAAATTGCAGTGAGCCATGTTAGTCAGCGTAAGGAAATTTAAAAAGTTTAAGGTTCTAGCAACAGGGGTAACCCCACATTGTTACACGTTGTTGTGTGTCTTATGGTTTGCATTTTACAGATGAATGCTACGCATTTTACCACGAAAACAACAACAGAGAGCATGGGATGTACGCAATTTGGCAAAGTTATGATGCTGTTGGAAAAATAAGCAGCAAAGCTCCCCCCACCCCCAACCACTTAATACTGTTAACTCTGGTTCCCCAAAATGCATCAAGAAAACATGAGATGGAGCAAGTAGAAAAGATTTTCTTAAACTAGAATACTGTGTTATTGAGTGCTATTAATGCTGTACAATAAAAAGAAGACAAAACAGATACCACCCCTCTGGTATGTCTATGCTGCAAAAAAAGTTGTGTTTGTAACTCAGATTAGCTAATCCTGGTTAAAATGGCAATGAAGACATGGTAACTCAACTTTTACCTCAGTTTAGTAGCTCCAGTTCTAGCTCAGACTGCTCTTTAGGCTTGAATTTGAGCTGTTGAGCTGAGTTGCTGTGTCTTGACTGCCATTTTAACCCAAGTTAAGAACACATCTTCTTTGAGTGCTTGCTCATGTCAATTCCAAGTAGGTGTGTGCACAGTCACCGGACGGTTTTTCCCCTAGCGGTACCGTCGGCTCAGCTCAGGCGCCCCTGGATTTTCCCCGCATATAGGGTACTACCAACCTGCCACATCTCCAGTTCCATCTTACTGCCAGTGATGGTCGTTGGAGCATTCTCTCTCTTGTTTTCGAATGATCCCTTAGTGTACTTGTCGTTCCTACCTGAAAATAGTTTCAACGGTTAGTTAATGGTTTTTAGTAGAGCGTAGTGTAGTGTTTGAACCTCAGACCCTTGTGAGCCGGGGTTCTCTTCTCCGTTCCCTTCTCCTGCTTGGGGCGGGGCATGCCTCGGTTCCAGAAGTTTAAGACATGTAGGGTCTGCCAAAAGCTGATGTCAAAGGGCGACCTGCACAGGTCCTACTTAAAGTGCCTGGGGGAATCCCACCAGACAGATAGGTACAAGATTTGCAGAGGATTCTGCCTCCACACTAAGAAGGAAAAGGACCACAGGCCCTGCGGCCGCAGTCAGAGTTGAGCCTCATGGACTTGGCACTGGGTACTTCAGCATCAGTGTGTAGCGCACTGGCTTCAACCAGGGGTCCTTTTCATGGCGATCTCTGTCGCCTCAGATGGTCGAGCCACATTCAGGGCCAGATAACTCTATCGCAGTGCCGACGTCACACTCTCACTGCGGGTGCTCAAGTCTCTTTAGCGGTGGCTCAATCCACGAGTGGTGTGTCCAGGGATCCTCATCTCCAAACCGTATCCCTCGCTGTGTCTGGTTACCAACATGTCGGTGATGGGGTGAGGAGTGCACCTGGGAGAGCTCAGAACTCAGGGCCTCTGGTCCCTAGTGGAGCTGTCAATTCACATCAATGTCAGGGAGCTGAGAGCAATTCATCTGGCATGCCAGACCTTCCAAGCTCATTTGAAAGGGAAATGCTTATCAATCCTGACAGACAATACAATAGCAATGTTTTATATAAACAGACAGGGTGGAGCATGCTCCTCTCCCCTATGTCAGGAAGCTCTAAAGCTCTGGGATTTCTGCATAGCTCACTCAGTACTCCCGATCTCAAAACGAGCTGGCAGACCATCTCAGTAGATTATTCCACAAGCACAAGTGGTCCATTCGCCCGGACACGGTGAACAACATTTTCCAACTGTGGGGAGTTCCCCAGATTGACTTGTTCTCCACAAAGAGCAACAGGAAGTGCCTGCAGTTCTGCTCCTTCCTGAATCACAGTCTGGGCTCACGTGCAGACATGTTCCTCCTTCCCTGGAAGGACCACCTGTTCTACTCGTTCCCACCTATCCCACTTGTCCAGAAGATTCTTCTCAAGATCCAGAGGGAAGGAGCCTCAGTGACACTCATAGCACCAGCCTGGCCCTGCCAGCACAGTACACCATGCTTCTGGAGCTGTCAATGGACACCCTAATCACCCTACCTTTATTTCCGGACCTGATCACCCAGCACCACAGCCGGCTCCAGCATCCCAATCTCGAGTCTCTCCACCTCATGGCTTGGAAGTTGCATAAACCTGGTAGAGCTCACATTCTCAGATCCTGTTAGGAAGGTCCTCCTTGGCAGTAGGAAACCATCCACCATGTTGACCTACTTGGCCAAGTGGAAGAGATTCTTGATCTGGTGTTCACAGAGTTGTACCTCTCCAATGCAATCATCAATTTCCTTCATCTTGGACTATCTGCTACATTTAAAGCAGCTTGTCACCCTGCCACCATTTCAGCATTCCACCCAAAAGTGGCAGGCTGCTCCGTCTTCACTAACCCGATGGTGGGTCGTTTTTTTAAAAGAACTGGACAGGTTATACCCGCAAGTTTGGCAACTGATCCCATCTTGGGACCTTAATCTGGTACTTTTGAGGCTGATGGGGCCTCCATTCGAGCCCTTAACAACATGCTCATTACTCTATCTGTCCTGGAAGGCGTCTTTCCTGGTCACAATAACTTCAGTTAGAAGGGTGTCTGAGCTCAAGGCCTTCACATCCGACCCTCCTTATACCATCTTTTACAAAGACAAAGTGCAGCTTTGGCTGCATCCGGCCTTTCTCCCTAAAGTCATCTCTCAATTTCATGCCAATCAAGACATTTTTCTTCCAGTCATTTTCTCTGAGCCTCAGGCTAACTGTTGGGAGCAGAGGCTCCATTCCCTGGACATTCGGCGGGCATTGACTTTTTATATTGAGCAAACAAAGCCGTTTTCTAAATTGAACCAGCTGTTTGTCACAGTAACGGACAGGATGAAGGGCCTTCAGCTGTCCTCTCAAAGGATATCAACGTGGATATCACGTCCTGTATCCGAGCATATCATGATTTAGCAAAGATCCCTTCCCCCGCGCTGATGCATGTTCATTAGAACATAGGCTTCCTTGGCGGCACTCCTGGCCTAGGTCCCAATTCTGGAGATCTGTAGAGTGGCGATTTGGCCCTCGGTTTACACTTTTACTTCTCATTATGCCATTACCTAGCATGCCAAGGATGATGCAGTGTTCAGCAGAGTGGTGCTTCAATCAGTGAGTCCATGAACTCCAACCCCACCTCCTAGGTAAGGTGGGAATCAACATGAGCAAGCACTCAAAGAAGAAAAAATGGTTACCTACCTCTTGTAACTGTTGTTTTTCGAGATGTGTTGCTCATGTCCATTCCAAGACCTACCTGCCTTCCCCTCTGTCAGAGTAATCTAGCAAGAAGGAACTGGAGAAGTGGGAGGGCCCATGAAGGTGCGACTCCAGGGGTGCCTGAGCCGACCCAACGAGTACCGCTAGGGGAAAAACCTTTCTGCGACTGTGCATGCGGTGCGCACAAATCTATTTGGAATGGACATGAGCAACACATCTTGAAGAACAACCATTACGGGAGGTAGGTAATGTTCCCCCCTCCGCCCCCCGGCCATTTTCAAGATACCCTGCAAGTTTATAGTCTAAATTAGACAAATGGTACATCGCAAGGAAATAGAGCCCTGCAAATCTGTGGATATCCACTTTGTATCTATGAGTATCTGCATCTGCAGATGAGGATATCCGTGGACCATGTGTACAGCTCATGTATCGGATATATATAGACTTTTTGTATCTGCATAGGGCTCTAGTTGGAAGGTTTCACTCAAAATAGCGTTGAAATTTTTCTTTGTGCTTTTTATTTTTGTAAAGTTTTTGTTCCTTCTTACTGCTGGGTTCTTGGCTTTGTTTGGAAGTTTTTAGATAAAAGCAGTAGTCTGTGGCACGATGTGAATGATTAGACTTTTGGCATATATGTACTTCTGAATGCCTTTGTCCACCTGAGAATGCACGAATAGCCTTGAAATGCTTAAGCCAGTGTGGTTTACTGGTATAAGTTTATGCTTAGAAATATATGAAGTCAGTTTGGAACATTAACAATGGCTCACTTTGAAAACACAGAGGTTCTGTATAGAATTATGCCAGAAAAGAATAGCTCAGAAAACGACAGAGAAAACAAATGTCGGTCTTTTAAGCGAAAGGGGTTATTTGAACAGGACAGATATCTCAAATCTTACAGGAAGACATTGAGTATACCGGTCATGCAAAGTAATCCTTCAGTGTGTGTCAAAGAGGGTGTGGATATCTTGCTGGAATTTAGATTAAGGTATGAATAGTACCTATTTCTTTTTCTTCCTTCAGTGGTGAGGTCCCAGACATGTATCATGAGGACTTGGTGAATGCCAATAACATCACTTTAAAAGCCTAATCTACCAATCAGAACATAGTTTTGAACCTTGTTTCTATGGTCATAGTCTAATATTGCTAAATACTGAAGGACCTGTCCTAAAATATTTTAGGATACAAGTGAAATGAGTTTGTTCTTCCTTCTACCATCAAACTGTTTGTAGTAGATGTATGTGCTCTGACAGATTCAGACCAGAAGAATATAAGAGAGTGCTGGAAGGCAGGTATATCAGCCTTCAGAATGAGCAGGCCCTTGTTCCCTGGATAGTCAAAAAAAGGCTACTCCAGGCAATTAAGACACCTGACGCCAATTAACCAGTTAAGGCTGTTAGGCTAATGGAGACAGCTGGAACCAATCAAGGTCCCAATTATACTGAGGTAAGGGTGAAGCTAGGAAAAGGGAACCATGGGGAAAGTGGCCCAGGGAATCAAAGCAGTGTCCGTGGTGAAGGGAAAGCCACCAACAGCTGCTACCATTAGGGTCCCTGGGCTGGAACCCGGAGTAGAGGGCAGGCCCGTGTTCCCCCCCCTTCCCCTCGCACCATACTCTAAAGAGATCCCATGGAGAAGGGAAGCAGGACTTGGTCCAGGCAGGAGGCCGAACTGTGTCTACTGAGCTCTACGGAGCAACAGAAACTGTGTGGTATTCCCCCTTCCCATCTCCCATACTGTCCGGTAATGAAAGTAACTCAATAGGCTGTGACTCTGAGAAAGGGAGATCACACTAGCGCCTTATCGAGTTTCTGAGGCCACTGAAACCGCACAGATGCATGGAACCCACCAATAAAGGCTCGGGTCTTTGTCACAGTGCATATTTAAAAAAACCCCAAAACTCAGTAAAACTTGACATGATTTGTAGTTCTTACTCAGAGTAAGTTGGCACAAACTGTTCTCAACAGTTTTATTTGATTAATTTGGCCCCTCTTTTTCCTTAGTGAATTCTCCTCAAATATTGACTTTTACACATGTGTTAGTTCAACACTATTCATGTATGTGAACATATTTTAAGTTTGGACTGCTTGCAAACTATTTGCTCTAACTATTGCTTTAAGTCCTTGCTATTTGTATGAGTTATTCACACGTGTAATTGGTCATCTAGTGGTTTTCTTCCTAAATGGTTGACTCCTAAACTCACAAAGAGCTGTGGATGTTTGTGTGAATCCATATTTAATTAATATTTGTGTGTGAATATGTTTCTGCACTAGTATTTGTGAAACTGTTCATGTGAACATTTATGTAAACATTTATTGCTCATTCAAATATTAATGAGAAGTAATAAATACTATAGTGAGGCTATGATAGGGCCTCCCCAGACTGAGCGAAAACAGGCAGTCCATTTAACTGATAGAATGGGAGAAGTTCTAGCATAGTTGTTAATACCATTATTGTATTTCAAGTACTCTTGTCTGCCTTAAAGGCAAAGCACTGAGTGAATTAGTAGTATGATGCTGAGCAGATTACTGAATTTAAGTAGAGGTTAGCTAACTTGTTATTTCTCTGTTCACAAGACACTAGCTACTATGCAAATAGTTTATTTGGCTCAGTGGAAATTACTACAGTACTTGAGTTTTGTTTGTAATGCAGAGAGTACAAAGCTCAGAGTTCCCTCAAAAAAAATCTCATTTTGGATTTGTTGCACGTTTGGTAGTTTTACTCCTAGAATAAATGACTCTGTTTGCAATTTGATAACTGTCTTACCAGATTGTATGTTCTGCGCAACACCAGTCCTCAGAACACAATGATCAAACAGGGATCTTTGGGGTATGACATGTGGGGCAGGTCAGGAGCGAGAAAAAAATCCTGCTACTTCTTGACCCTGAATTAGGGAGTTTCTTTCCCAGCAATATGACTGTGTCTGACTGCGTGAGAATGTTATGTAAGATTCAGCAACCTTACCAGCTCCAAACTCTGATCACTCTTGTCAGCGGTAGTGCCTTCCTGGCCCATTATTGCTTCCGGGGAGGGGGGAAGACACAGGGAGCAGGGCTTTTCAGGCTAAATAGTGAGGATTGCAGGGGTTGGAAGTGCTCTTGGGACCCCTGCAGCAGTCCCAGCAGGAAAGGCGGTGGAGCAGGGGTGAGACTGGGCTAACCTTGGGAGTTGGTTTCATACTCTTCCCTTCCTCAAAGGAGGACATAACTGCAAACTATTCCTCGTGCCTCAGCTCCTGGGACTAGTGAGCTCTGCAGCGCCGGGCGGGAGCTTCCCTGCTCCTGTCTCCTTTCCTCTTGGGGCACCGTAGGGAGGTTACCCCTTGCCACCCGCCCTTACAGGCTATACTAGCTCTGTGCATAGCTGCAACCAGGCGCCCTGCCCCAGTGTAGTGCTGGGACAGGGCTTGGCCAAGGAAGCGGCCACAGCCTTCCCCACTGGATTGGTTAGTTACAGCAGATATCGGGATTCAAGGAACACTGACCTGGGCGGGGGAATTCCTGCTCTGTCCTGCTCTGGGGTCTGTGTGTGTGTGTCCCTGCTCCCTCCTGACCCTGCATTATTCTTCATTGGTGTGTTTCCCACACTAGCAATAACCTACCTGTTGCTGACAGGTGTCAGCAACGGGAGCAGCTGTATTGGTGCCCAGCACAGTGTAACTGCAAGTGTTAAGAAGGACAAACCATGTTTGGCACGTTTCAGCGGCCTGGGTGTGAAATGCAAGCATCTAATTCAGTGGTTCTCAAACTTTTGCCTTGGTGTCTCCTTTCACACAGCAAACCTCTGAGTGCGATGCCCTTATAAATTAAAAACACATTTTTTTTATATTTAACACTATTCTAAATGCTGAAGGCGAAGGATGGTTTGGGGGTTGAGGCTGACAGCTCGCAACCCCCCATCTAATAACCTTGCGACCCCCTGAGGGGACACGACCCCCAGTTTCAGAACCCCTGATCTCATTTAAGTAACAATTTGGCCTGTTTTTCAGTTGCTTTTTACTTTCCCTGACATATTCCTCTGGGTTTTAACTTCATATGTTTGGTGTTAACACAGAAGCATATTATTTTACTTTGAAAGTTTGTGCATATTCTATTCATCCATTTTTTTGTATTAGGCAGTTGTGGTCAATGCTCCCATTTTAAAGACTAGACTTCTCCCTAAGACTTTTTTGATCATAAAAACAACAAAGCTTGAACCTTAAAATACTAAACATCACATGTGGCTAGTCCTTACTGAGGAATAGTTACAAGAAAAGTCTGAAATATATTTTAAGTTACAGGTGATTTAAAATTCACTTTTATACCTATGCAGTATATTAGTAACTTACACTAAAGTAAATCAACAATAACTCCACTAAAGTTAGGGTAGCTAGTTCCTATAACACTATGGGTAGGCTTTTCTGTCTACCGAGTGATATAATGTAAAGCCTCTAGAGTAAACAATTGTTTTATTCTTCAGTTTCATAAATTTTACACTGTACCACTACATAGAAAACACAGCTATGACCTTTCTGCCTTTTGGAAGTCCTAACAGAGAATTCACCTTACTAGGATTCAAGATTAAAATGTTCTGTTAGTAGGAGACATCAAAATACTTATCTGCTATGACTATTGCTTCGATGCACAAGAATAAACTATTATCCAGGAAAAAATAAATCTTTCCCCTCAGAATGTATTGATAAGAATATAGGAATCATAAGTATAAATTGTTGGAGCTCCACTGAACTCAAAGGAGCTTTGACCATTTTACACCAGCTGGTGATCTGACCCTTAAAATGAAGACCACGTTCTTCCCACACAAGTCCCTTTCCCACTGAATTGCAACACACTCACTGTGCTTAAGGACTGTTTCCATGTGAACCCTGTCATCTAAGCTGGCAAAAGCTGCTTTTTGGAACTTATGTTCATGGTAGTTATAATATTTAGGATGACTCTATCACTGTGGAGTGTTTTTTTTTTCAATATACTGGTAGCTAAAAAATGAAAACTCAATTAAAATATATTTTAAAAACTGAAGGGGAAGTGATTACATCAGTATTTTGAGTGATCTGTATTGCAGTAGTATTGCCACTTGATTGTAAATGTTTTGAGTAAGGATCATCTTTTTTTGTTATGTGATTGTACAGCGCCTAGCACAATGGAACTGGGCCATTTGGTGCTACTGCAATACAAATAATAGTATAAATGCCACTACTTTCTAGGATAAATATATTGCTTTTATGGAAGAAAAGAGTTTGGGACTCTTGTACTTATGTATTGTGTTGTCTATTTTCCCGCTTCTTTTAGTGATATTTACTGATTACCGCATCTAAGTAAAAGTGGAGGAAAAGTGCAAATGAGGTTAATTATATAACTGAAAAAGTAAGGGCTGTTTGGGGCCCAGGGGAGGGAAATACTAATGCAAATATTTTATCACTTTGACAAATCCTGGAAGTGGGAAGAAGAATGTAAGAGAATTCACCAGTACAAGTCTGAGTTTGGAAGTAGAGGATTAATTAAGCCTTTGCTATAGACCCCATCCAATAGGCAGTAGTTCCTAAAAGATAACTTTAAATTATCCAAATTATTCCAGTTGAGTGTCCCATTTACTTTATGGTCCCCTACCCTTCACCCTTCCCCGTCCCTCTTCAGCGACCCCTCTCACGAACACCTACTTTGGGAAGAAGTAACTCACCTAGTCCTCTTAAGTGCAGTGGAATGCGTTCCAACACAACACAGAGGGAAGGGATTTTACTCCCACTATTTCTTGATCCAGAAGAAAAGCAGAGGATGACGACCCATTCTAGACCTGCGACAACTCAACAAATTCGCCTGCTCCCAAAAATTCAGAAGAGTCACATTGGGCATGATAATACCGGCGCTGGAACGAGGGTTACTGGTTCTCAGCCCTCGACCTACAAGATGCATATTTTCATATCTCAATACACCCAGCACACAGATGATTCCTACGGTTTACTTCCAATACAGAGTGCTCCCATTCGGTCTCTCCACCGCACCACAAGTGTTTTCCAAGATTTTCACGGAGGTGGCGGCTCATCTGCGCAAACAAGGGACCATATTTTTCCCATACCTGGATGACTGCCTCATCAAGGGCCGATCGTACGAAGAAACGCAAACGGCCACACACAGTCACCATCACTCTTTTCTAAAGGCTTGGACTGTGAATAAACTTCCAAAAGTCCACTGTGATGCCTACACAGCAAATAGAGTTCATTGGGGCTTACCTGGACTTGACCCTTGCCAGAGCCTTCCTCCCGCAAGCCAGGTTCCTCACCATCAAACACCTCGTACACACGATGTCCATCTACCCAAGGATCAAAGCCAGAACATGCTTGCAACTTCTGGGCCACATGGCAGCTACCACGTTCATGATGAAAGATGCCAGACTACAAATGAGGTGCTCAGAGGGCTGGCTGTTTCGGTATACAAACCCATCAAGCACAGCCTCTGCATGATGGTAACTCCACCTGCAAACATGCTGAACTCACTGTACAGGTGGATGGAAAGGGAGAATATATGCGTAGGAGTTCCCTTTTGCTAAAATCCCCCCGCGCTCATGCTCACCACAGACGCCTCCCTGATAGGCTGGGGTGCATGCCTGCAACACCACACCACACAAGGCAGGTGGTCTGCACTGGAGGCCCATCTGCATATAAACCTCCTAGAACTCAGAGCAGTCAGGTACGCCTGCCTTCACTTGCTCCCACTGATTCGAAACAAATCTGTTCGAGTACTCACGGACAACATTGCATGCATGTTCTACATCAACAAACAAGGGGGAGCAGGATCACACTCCCTGTGCAAAGAAGCCATTAAACTTTGAAACTGATGCATACGACATTGCATAGACATCACGGCCTCATACCTGCCCGGGTGTCAGAACACCACCACCGACACCCTCAGCAGACACTTTTTACAGGAACACGAATGGGAATTAAATCCTTCAATTGCATCCCACTTATTATCCCTTTAGGGGGTCTCCTTCGATAGATCTGTTCGCCACAGCAAGGAACTGCAAATGCCAGTTATTTTGCTCCAGAATAGGACTCGGGACCAGCTCCCTGGGAGATGCATTCCTAATCCCATGGAACAGGACACTCATGTATGCATTCCCTCTGATTCTTCCTCAAATACACAGAGTTCTCTGCAAGATTAGGGACGACAAGGTCAAGGTGATACTTATTGCCCCAGCATGGGCCAGGCAGATCTGGTATCCGTACCTGCTTTGCACATCGATCTGCCCTCCGAGAACTCTCCTGATGAGACTGGACCTCCTCTTCCAGAGCGAAGGTTGCATTCTCCATCCACAACTGGAGAAACTTCATCTGATGGCCTGGCTCCTCCTTGGTTCCAACTGCACAAACTAGCCTGTTCAGAGCTAGTCAGACACATGTTATTGCTATATTTGCTTCCAAAAGTGGAAAAAATTCTTGATGTGGTGCTTACAGAAAACCCTCACACCCTGCACCACACCCCTTCCCGATATTCTAGATTACATTTTAGAACTCAAAAACAAAGGTCTATCACTCAGCTCCATCAGAGTTCATCTCACGACAATCAATGCCTTCTACCAGAAACTGGACGGCTCCTCTGTCTTCACACACTCTACTACAAAATGCTTCCTTACCGGACTCCAAAACCTCTACTCTGAAGTCCACCCACTCCCCACACCCACCTGGAATTTGAACCTAGTCCTCAGCAGCCTCATGAGACCTCCCTTTGAACAGATAGCCACCTCTTCCTTACTCCACGTGTCCAGGAAGGTTGCATTCCTCATGGCCATCGTGTCAGCCAGACGGGGTGGAGAAATAAGTGCACTCGTGGCCAACTCCTCCCCATACGCTAATTTCTTTAAGGACAAGATCACATTGTGACCCAACCCTAAATTTCTGCCAAAGATGGTGTCCTCTTTCCATCTTAACCAGCTGATATACCTCCTTACTTTTTACCCCAAACCCCACAAAAACCCACAGGAAGTGGCACTTCATAGCCTCTACATTAGAAGGCCGATTGCCTTTGACTTGGACAGAACAAAATCATTTCATAAATCACCTAGACTCTTTGTATCTACTGCAGAATGCTCCAAAGGAGCTGCTACTTTGAAACAGCAGCTCTCCAAGTGGATCTCCGAAAGTCCTATATTAAGTCCTACTACCAGATCCACGATGTTGAACGTCCTGATGGCATCAGAACTTATTCCACTTGAGCTATGTCAAAATCAGTGGCATTCATACACAGTGTACCCATTATTGACATATGCAAAGCTGCTATGTGGTCATCGGACCATATATTTGCCAAACGCTACGCCATCATACAAGACACCAGAGCGGACGCTATAGTAGGTTATACAGTACTGTCTGCCACTGCCAAATCTGCAACTCCAAAATCCACCCAACCATAACGGGTACTGTTCTACATTCACCGGAAGTGGAGCAACCCCAGGGACACCACTCGAAGAAGAGAAGGTTACTCACCCTGTGTAGTAACTGAGGTTCTTTGAAATGTGCACCCCTGTGGGTGCTCCAGTGTTGATAAATGCAAGAAATGCACATTGGAAAACATAATCCCAACTATACATATAAAATGAAGGGGTCTAAATTATCTATTACCACTCAAAAAAGAGATCTTGGAGTCACTGTGGATAGTTCTCTGAAAACATCCACTCAATGTGCAGCAGCAGTCAAAAAAGAGAACAAAATGTTGGGAGTCATTAGAGAAGGGATAGATAATAAGACAGAAAATATCCTATTGCCTCTATATAAATCCATGGTACACCTACACCTTGAATAGTGCATGCAGATGTGGTTACCCCAACTCGAAAAAGATATATTGGAATTAGAAAAGGTTCAGAAAAGGGCAATATAAATAATTAGGGGTATGCAATGGCTTCAGTATGAGGAGAGATGAATAAGATTGGGACTTTTCAGCTTGGAAAAGAGACGACTGCAGGGTGGGGGAGGATATGGTAGAGGACTATCAAATCATGACTCGTGGAGAAAGTAAATAAGGACGTGTTATTTACTCATAACACAAGAACTAGGGGTCACAATATAAAATTAATAGGCAACAGGTTTAAAACAAACAAAAGGAAGTATTTCTTCACACAACATACAGTCAACCTGTGGAACTCTTTGCCAGAGGATGTTGTGAAGGCTAAGACTATAACAGGGTTCAAAAAAGAACTAGATAAATTCACGTTGGATAGGTCCATCAATGGCTGTTAGCCAGGATGGGCAGGGATGGTGTTCCTAACCTCTGTTTTCCAGAAGCTTGAAATAGGCAACATGGGATGGATCATTTGATGATTACCTGTACTGTTCATTCCCTCTGGGGCACCTGGCATTGGCCACTGTCAGAAGACAGTCTATTGAGCTAGATGGACCTTTGGTCTGACCCCATTATGACTGTTCTTTTGTCCATCCTTGGCATCCCTCACTAAACAGACAGAAGGGAACAGAGTTCTTGCAATCTGTGAAGGATAGGTCCTTCAACAAAAGGGGGCAGTTTGAAGTCTCTGGAAACTGCATATAGGCGAGAAACCATCTTGAGCAAAGCCTGCAACTTTCTGGATTAAATTTTAGACTTTTAGATGCATGTCTTCACTTTTAATTGCTTGTAACCCTTTCTGTCTTTATTCCTTTTACTTGGCAACTGTTAACCGATGTTCTATTGTTAGTAAACACTGTGCTGTGTTTAAATGGAAGGGTGTATTTACCTCAGTTAAGGTTAATAAGCTGTGAGGTGTTTTTGCTTCTTTAGAGGGACAAACAAACCCTATTATTTTTCTGAACTGTCCCGGGAAAGGGCTGGATATAGCAGAGTTTAGGGGAAATCAGGGACTGGGAGTGTGTAGGGATCATCTTGCTGGTCGTAACCAAGGCTGGTAGAAGTCTATATGGGGCTGTAGACAGACTGCTGGGGTCAGAGCTGCGGAACCAGGGCTGTTAAGCACACACACACTTCACAGTATGACCTGCATGCTTGTGGGCTGCTTGTGAGCATCCTAGGCTGGAAGGTAGAGCAGGAAAACATTAAGAGACCCAGGATTGGAGGGCAAGTGGTGGCACAACCCCTCACTGGTCTGGATTGCACACTGAACCCCATGGCATCTTGGCAATGTTTTTTCTGTTCTGGAATTTGCTCCCTTTGGTCCACCAGAGAAAGAAGTTGGCAGTTTAAGTATATGGTGCAGAATACACTGTGTGCTCTAGTTCAGTGGTTTTCAAACTGCGGGTTGCGACCTGGTACCGAGTCGTGGAATGTAAAGCACTGGGTTGCGGCGACTCTGGTCAGTATCGCCGACCAGGCCATTATAAGTCTCATAAGGCAGGCTAGTCCATGCCTGTTCTGACTCCGCGCAGCACCCCGGAAGTACCAGCTTCACACTCCCATTCACCGGTTCCTGGCCAATGGGAGCTGGGGGGGGCGGTAACTGCGGGCAAGAGCCGCGCGGAGCTGCTGGTGAGCCTCCACCTAGGAGCCGGACCTGCTGCTGGCTGCTTCCGGGGCGCAGAACGGTCCATGGTGCCAGGACAGGCAGGAAGCCTGCCTTAGCACCCCCGTTGTGCCACTGACCAGAAATCGCCCAAGGTAAGCCCACATCCCAACCCCATGCCCCAGTCCCCAGCCCTGAACCCCCCAAACCTGGAGCCCCTTCCTGCACACCAAACCCCTCATCCCTGGCCCCATTCCAGAGCATCCACCCCCACCCTAGAGCCCTGACCCGCTCCAGCACCCCTGCCCCAGCCCAGAGCCCCCTCCCACACCCAAACCCTTCATCCCCAGCTCTGTTGGGTCACAGGCATCAATAATTTTCTTCAACTGGATCACCAGAACAAAATTTGAAAACCACCACTCTAGTTCTTTTCAGAGCTGATAGCCATGGGAGTACTTATTGCACGTACTTTATCAGTGGGTGAAGACGGTAGAGACAAAGCTGGAGTGGAATATATCATAGTTTATAAAAACTGTTTTTAAAAGCGTAGTTCTTTAACTATATGAAGATACTTCTAATGTGTATTTCCTCCCCAAAGATGATGTCCCATGTAAATAGTGTGTAGTAGCTAAATGTGGATATGACATACTAGTTAAAAAAAAAATGCATTGGAACAAATATCTAGTAAAGCTTCAGACTAGGCTTCAGCTTGTTACAAATTATTTGTTTTGTCTTGCTTTCAGTTGAAGCATCTTGTCATAATGGAGATGAAACCATGGAAACTATTGAAGCTGCTGAGGCACTTCTCAATATGGACTCCCCTGGTCCTATGTTGGATGAAAAAAGAATAAGTGAGTTAAAAGTAGTAAATCAAGTTTATATTGAAGAATATAAGTCAAATTTGAAGAAATTCAATATATTGTGGATTTTTCTATGTGTATAAAAATAATATAAAAAGGTGTGGATAGGTGAGACTTGCTGGCTTTGTTGGTAGCTTCAACATACAACATGTCAGCTTAGGGACTCACATAAGCATACGCTGATCAGTCTCAGAGTTGGACATTGGAGGTCATGAAAGAAAGGGAAATAAAATAGGATGTGTGTGTGAGGTTTTAAATGTAATATCATGCTGAAATGCTACTGTTTATCTGGTTATTGGGTATTGTATTTCAGGTTGGTAAAGTAACTGAATGAATGCAGGTTACCTTAGATATGAATGAAGATGTCATGTTCTGTTGTGATCACAACCTTCGCTTCTGTTCCAAGTATTAAATTATTCTACACTATGTTATGATGTGTGCTCATGTACAAACCACATGAACAGACTGGTTCATTTGTGGACTGACCTTTTCTGCTGTGAAGACCTTTATTATAATAATAAATTTTATGTACATTATTATGGCTGTACTTGACCTATTGAAATTTTCCCTTATAATTGGAAGTGTTTTTTAAAAGTTTATTTAATTCTGTAAAAAGCATTGATAATGTAGTCTTCTTTTTCCCCTAAGCAAATATGTTTGGTACATCTGAAGATGAAATTATTGTTGCTCCTGTTACTCATGTATCTGTCACACTTGATGGGATCCCTGAGGTTGTAGAGGTTCACCAAGTTCAAGACTCTTATGCTGAATCATCAGACACTCCAGAACTTGAGCAGCCTAAGAAGAAGAAAGGTAAGATGTTCACAGGATATGCGAGTTTGGAATAGAAAGTGCTTAGAGGTATGCTTTCTTCTCCTTGTGTGTATATATAGCAGCTCTTTAACATTAATAGGAGTTACATATGGGCATCAAGACAACATAAACTAAGCTTACTCAGCTAGCTGTACAGGAAAAGTACTTTTTATTTGTTGTGTCAAAGTGAGAATTGTCTAGTATTTTTAAAAGCCTCAGTTTCCCTTTGTATGTTGCATTGTTCTTCGGTTGACAATGCTTCTGGAACACAGGAGGTGTGTGTATGTGTGTGGCCTTGCTGTCTGGGGGGAATGAATACAGTCATGCAAGAGCTGGCTTAGACTGACTCGCATCCAGCAAGACAGAGATGATGTCCCAACATCTGAATAAACACCTGCCAGCAGGCAGGACCTGAGAACTGAGCTCAAGAACAAAGTATCAGGTGACTGGAAGAAGGGTGGGCTCAGGAGGTTGTACCGGGGAAGACAAAGCAAAGAGAAAGAGAGAGCCAGAGATTGAGTACATCAAAGATTGGCTGTCTGATTGTGGCACTGGTTTGACCAAGATGGACTATGGCTTAACTTCTGTCTCTCTGTGCTAACCTAACAACTTTCAGATTCAATGTGCCATAGTAATAAATGGTTACTGTGTTTTGAAAAGGTGCCTGTGTCAATGTAAGTGCTCACTGAGAGCATTGGGCCCTGGGTAGAGTATAGCCTCCCATAGGACTCTTGGTTGGCTGGATTCACTACAGGGCTTTACAGAGAGAGACTGGGATTGTGGGTGCCAAAGGCCCAGTCTGGGAGCCATGGAGACCACGGTCCTACTCCTGTGAAATTCTGTGAGTCCTTAAGCGCTGGATGCTAAAGAGGCCACTTTCAGGAGACTGGTAACAGGCTGGGTTATAGACCAAACCCTGTGACTCCAGGACACTAATAACTGAGCAAATGTGCTAAGATTCTAAAAATACTTGGGATAGATAATATGGAATCATCATACCCCACAAAACGTGGATCTTTGTTATGCCATCTTTATAGAGACACTCTTCAAAGCAGAACCACACTGTAAGTTGAAAGGCCTTTGTCATTTAAGTATTATAGTAGTTGCTTCTTCAGTACCTCAAGCATTATACTATTAACTTAGTTCATTTACCTAAGGGCATGGCTACACTTGCAGATGTAGAGCGCTTTGAGTTAAACCAGCACTCGGAGAGCGCAGTAGGGAAAGCGCTGCAGTCTATCCACACAGACAGCAACAAGTGCACTGGCATGACCACATTGTGGCACTTGCAGCGGCACTGGGAGCGGTGCGTTAGGGGCAGCTATCCCGCAGAGCACCTCTTCCCATTCTGGCACTGTGGCTGGTGGGAAGGGGGTTGTGGTTGCGGAGCATTCTGGGTCCTGTTCCAATGCCCCATGGTGCATCAGTTCGCATCCCAGTAATCCTTGTGCTTCCGTCCACACTTGGTACCATCTTTCAATGTTTTTTATACTGTGCGGTCTGTCTTCCCTTTTTGTTCTGCGGGAATGGAGCCTGAACTGCTGAGGAATATGCTGACGAGTGTCGCCAGCACGTCACATTTGGCAGTCGAGTTACTTCTTAAGATCCAAACTGACAGTGAGGACTCTGACGATGATATCAACTCGAGTAACGCATATGACCTGAGATTGCTTATGGCATTCACGGTCATGCTCACCACCATGGAACGCAACTTTTGGGCTTGGGAAACAAGCACGAAGTGGTGGGATCATATCCCATGCAAGTCTGGGATCATGAGCAGTGGCTGCAGAACTTTCGGATGAGAAAAGCCACTTTCATGGGACTGTGTGATGAGCTCGCCCCCACCCTGCGGCACAAGGACATGAGATTGAGAGCTGCCCTGATAGTAGAAAAATGGGTGGCTATTGCTATCTGGAAACTGGCAACTTCAGACAGCTACCAATCAGTCGCTAACCAGTTTGGAGTAGGAAAATCGACAGTTGGAATCGTGTTGATGCAAGTTTGAAGGGCTGTTAATTGAATCCTGCTCAGAAGAACCATGACTCTGGGTAATGTGCATGAGGGGCAATAGAAGGGACACGTATTCCAATTCTTGCACCAGCCCACCTAGCCTCCAAGTATGTTAATCAGAAGGGGTATTTCTCTATGGTTCTCCAGGCGCTTGTGGATCACCACGCGCGTTTCATTGACATTAACGCAGGCTGGCCTGGAAAGGTTCATGACGCATGCATCTTTCAGAACACTGATCTGTTCAGGAAGCTGCAAGCCAGGACTTTTTTCCCAGACCAGAAGATCACGATATGGGAAGTCGAAATGCCCATTGTGATCCTTGGAGACCCTACTTACCCTTAATGCCATGGCTCATGAAACCCTACACAGGGAGCCTTGACAGCAGCAAGGAGCGGTTCAACAACAGGCTGAGCTGGTGCAGAATTACTGTGGAGTTTGCTTTTGGTCATTTAAAGGGCCGCTGGCGCTCTCTGTATGGGAAGCTGGACCTGGCCGATAACAGCATCCCTGCCTTATATCCGCGTGCTGTACCCTCCATAACATTTATGAAGGGAAGGGTGAAAGATTCACTCAAGCCTGGATTGGAACAGCCAGAGAGCAGGGCTATTAGAGGGGCCCAGCATGAGGTTGCAAGGATTAGGGATGCCTTGAGGGAGCAATTTGAGGCTGTAAGCCACCAGTAATGTTTGGTGCCCAGCATGGGAGTGAAGTGCAGTGGTTCCAATGTTAGTAGGAATCTGTTTGCGCTACGCTGACTTGCAGTGCCTGTTTCTTTCCTGGGCTAAGGTATCGTTTACTTTATGCAATAAACAATAAAGAATGTTTTCAAAGCCAAAAAATCCATTTATTGAAAAGAAACACAACTGCTTGGGAAACAGAAAGGGCAAGGGGGTGGGGTGGGGAATGGTACAATCACAGATTTGCATATGTCCTGTTATCATACTCAGCCTTCATGTCTGGAGTGCTGTGCAATGAGTCTTGCACTTCAGGATGACTATAATGCATGGTGATGGGGATTGAGTGCAGCGGGTAAGGGTCGTAGTTTTCAGTGCTGGGTGGTGAAGCTACAGGTGTTGGAGGCAGCTGGTGGCACTAAGAACCTGGATCTTGGGGATAGTGGGTTGGAGGTGACGTGGGGGCACAAGGGAAATAGTTTTGGGACAAGGGCTGCACGGGGGGGCGGGTGCAGGAGTGCTTCGTCTGTATGGGTACGAGTGCCTGGCTTGAGTCCACTTGGTGCTTCATGATGCTTAGCAGCTGCTCCGTGCTTTGCTGCTGGAGCTCCACGCTTTTGTGCCAGTGCTCCTCATTCTGCTGGCGGATCCTCCTTTCACTCTCCCTCCACTCCTGCAATTTTTGATTCTCATTAAGGGACTGCTGCATGACTTCATGTAGCATGTCTTCTTTGCTTTTACATGGCCTCTTCCTAATTCATTGAAGTCTTTCGGCTGGTGATAACGCGGACGGCTGAGATCTCAAGGTTGCATCTGTAAAGGCAAAATGCAGCACTTAACAGAGGCAGCATTGTTCACACCAGACAGAGCAATGATTCCCCCGTACTTAAGGGCAAGCACAGTCTACAGAATTGCATAATTTGACCATCCCAAAGCGAGCGCACATAACCCATGGGAGCCCCAAAATGGTAAGTAAGCACTGGGTCAAGGGGGGCTGATTGTTTCACAGCCATACCGTCCTCTAGGTTTCTGTGCTTTTGGGAGAGCCAACAGCTTCAGGGAGCCCCTACACTGAATACTCTCCCCACATTTTCCACAAGAATTCGTCCTGGAAGATATTTTGTTCCTGAGGGTGACCTGGGAAGCAAGGGAGGGTCTTCTAATACAATGTGGCTTCCGCCGTGGCTCATATGCAGCTTGCCTGTGTGCAGCAATGGTCCCCCCACCCCTCACAGCACAGTGGCGCAGACATGTTAATCTGACTGGGACAAGGACCACAGTGGCTCTCCCAAGATACCTGCACAAGCGCATTGCCCAGGTTCTGGATGAGACATTGAAGAGATCATTGAGGCTGATTACCGCGATGTGAGAGAGCACATCAGTGCCCTATTTCACGTGTAAGCTTGCATGCCCTAACCCTCCTCACCCCAAGAGCCCGCACCGAATAACTTCATTCCCAAAATAAAAACCGCTTACCGGGAACCTCCTCTGGTGTTTGTCCTTCCACAAGCATTTGCCGTGGCAACTGGCTACCTTCCTCCTGGCTTGAGAACAGCTCTTGGCTGCATGCACCTAGGGATGCTGAGGTGTCTCCCTCCTCCTCAGCGCCCTCTCTTCCACTTTCCTCCTCCTCCTCCTCCTCCTGCCTTGTTGAACTGGGCTCTGAAGCGTCCATGGTGGTACTCGGAATGGTGGTGGGGTCGTCCCCCAGTATTGCATCTAGCTCTTTGTAGAGCAGGTAGAACGGCAGGTCGCGGGGGCAGCACCAGAGCGGCTGTTTGCCTCACGGGCTTTGAGGTAGGCATTCCGCAGATCGTTCACTTTAACCCTGCACGGCAGTGCATCCCGGTTATGGCCCCTTTCCATCATGTCCCTTAATATCTGCCCGTAGGTATTGTAATTCCTATGGCTGGAGTGCAGCTGGGACTGGACAGGTTCCTCCCCCGCAACACTGATGAGGTCCAGCACCTCGCCATTGCTCCATACTGGGGATCGCCTGGCACGTGGAGGCATGGTCACCTGGAAAGATTCGCTGAGAGCACTCCACACCTGACTGAGCAAACAGGAAGGGGATTTTCAAAATTCCCAGAGAATTTAAAGGGCAGGTCACTTGAGGGCAGGGCAGTAGAGTTCAAAGTGATGATCAGAGTGTCTACAACATTGTGGGACTCTTCTGGAGGCTGATCAGAGTGCACTAACAGGCCAGGGTGTCCACACTGGTGCTGCAGCGCTCCAGCAGAGGTGCATCAAACGTTATTCCACTCACCGACGTGGAGTACCAGGAACACTCTAGCCATGGAGTCGGTGTGCTCTACATGCCTTGCCAGTGTGGATGCATTATGAGATAGGGCGCCCGGGGCTGCTTTAATGAGCTCTAACTCGCAAGTGTAGCCAAACCCTAAGACAGATTTGAAAAAAGTACTCTGTTTTATTTAGCATTAGATTACAAATACCCTGCACTCTTTGCTGGAAGCTATTGGAGAAGTGTTTGCCTTGAAGAATGTTTCTGTTAAGAAAATGAGAAAAGAGCTAAGTTTCTGTCTTCTTTGTGAAAGCCTGATTGTCACAGCTGTTTTAATAGTCTCAATTTCCGATAGTTGTGTGTTTTTTGTGTCTGTGCTCTGGTATTTATCACAACATGGTTTGCAGTAGATAGCAGGCTGCTTAGGAGACTCTGTAAGCTATCTGTCCAGCTAAATAAGCATCTAAATGGGGGAAAGCAGCATGCTTTATTGGGCTATCTATTGTTAAAAATGATTGAATGGAATTTGTAGTTTAATTTGTTTTAAATTTCTTACTAATTTGCTGGATCTAGGTGCTTATACAGCTGTTAAAATAGAGTTACAAAAATAAAAATAACACATATATACTGAACTGCCTATACAAAAACACAGTAATATCAACTACACAACATCTGATCAAGCTTTGTAGTATACCTTGAAGAGTTACAAATTCAGACTGTTGAACTAGAGGGGCATATGCTCCAGAGCTGAGGATGCATTCGGAAACTGACCAGGGGAATGATGGCTTGAGTGTCTTCACTGATTGCAATGTTGATGATGTCAGACATCAATTTTGGAGTAATGTGGTTCAGAAAACTAACACTTTATAGGTTAAAACCAACATCTTAAACTCCACCTGGCTGGATTACAGAGTACCAGTGTTATGTGTGCTGTGTGATATATCATTCAGTAAGGAAGGACCCATGTCCTGTAGTAAGTTCAGTTTCCAGATGGTCTTGTGATATAGTCACGTCCAAGTAGAATGCCTTGCAATAGTCTAGGCTTGAGATGAGAGAGGCAGGGATTATTTTAGCAGCAAGGTTTGTTTCCAAAATTCAAGGCCACAGCCTTCCTGCCATCAGCAGGGAGCACTCTTGGCTAAAACTGTAAGGGCAATCAAGGATCTGAGACCCCTTAAATTACTAACCTGTTTAAACAATTTGTAGATTTGCCCTCGATCAGAGGTGTTATGATATGATACGGTCAACTCTTCCGGTTGTTTCATTAAACTACCAAACATTACCTCAGTCTTGACTAGATTGAACCTCAACAACCTAGTTCTCACTCAAGCCCTAATTTAATTAATTCCTGGCAAAATCAGACCACTGTTGATGTGGAGCTGGCATTTTCAGCTTACTAAAGGCACTGCAGTCTATGTCTCCTCGCTCTCCTTCTCAGTGTGCTTGCATGCATTTTGTACAGACAGGAACACAAGATGGAATCCTTAAGCACCCCATCTGACTGAGCCCTCAGGGCAGAAGAGCATTCACCCAAAACAATCTTATAGGACTTCTTGCACCAAAGTAGCTGAGCTATTCAAGATGACTCCATCTAACCCTGGTAGGCACTACAGACATTTCAGCAATCCCTCATGGTCAGTTAAATTAAAGATCCAAAACAAAGGGTCTCAACCTTTGTTATCTACTGACCGCATGTGACAACAGAAATATTTCAGGACTTCACCCCCCTCCGCATCTAGCCATAAAGAAATGAAGGGTGGTTGTGACCCCCCCCCAAGATCAAGAACCCATGACCAAAAGAGTTATCTTTGTTGATAACTAGGATGACGTCCTTGGCCAACATGATCAGAATAGTTTCTGCCCCATAACCAGCCCTGAATCCTAAGTGAATAGGGGGAAGAAAATAAACATTGCCAGAGTTGCCTCACCACAGTTGCTTCAACAAAGCTTTTTCCAGAAGGAAGATCATGCAAATATAGCTACTTAGAAAGATTGTCAGTGTCAAAAGATGGCTGCCTGAGCAGACGCCTTGCAGTGCCTTCCAAAAAAACCCCAACTGGTATCCTGCCTACCCATGCTACCAAAGGGGATATTGACTTTTCAGGCCAACAGAAGGCCGAGATGGCCTTCACCAACCATTAAAGGATGAGGTTCTGTTTCATAGGCTAAAACTCATAGTTCCTCAGCTCCTACAAAACCGCAGTGAGCAACATTTGCTGAATTGCAGAGCATTTGAACCCTGGAGATATTGCTCTGGTACTATAAAACTGACAAGTCAGTCCGGAAGTGAGTAGGTTTAATGACAAAGTAATATGAAAATTCCTCACAATGAGAAAATCTTGACTCTGTAACGGAGTTATTTTATTATTTGTATTATGGTAGCACTTAGAGGCCAAACCAAGAATGGAACTCTCTTGTGCTAGGCACTGTGTAGATGATGGTTTGCATGCTACACAGGCAAGACAAACTCTTTGGAAAAGGGTCAGAGGATAAATAGAGGGACCATGAAATGACTTGCCCAAGGTCATGTGTGTTGTCAGTAGTAGAGCTGGGAATAGAACCATGGTTTTCCGAGTGCCAGGTTACTACTTCATCCACTGGACTATGCTGCTTCTCAACAGAGCAGAGATAATATGTAAAATAAAATCCTCATTGTGCCTAGACGTTGCCAAAGTGCCAAAGGGTAACTAGGAAACCTGATTTGCTTAGTATTTGTCAGAAAACTCAGTCTTGAGGGTTCAGGACCAAAACACAATGCTATAAAAACTGACATCTAAATGAATGGGGAGCAATAGAGAAACAGATTCTGGATTTTGTTAAGAAATACATATGCGAGATTTTCATTTTTGATCCTACTCAAATAGCTGATCTCTTATTTTTTCAAAGGAACGCTCTTCATTTTTGTCAGGAGCTGTAACTATTCCCTCCCTCCCTCCCACTCTTCAATGGGGCCTTGAAACACAGCCACCATATTTCTGGTTAAAAAAAGATGTGATGCTTTTTCAGAACCTATTAATGTTGCTCCCTGTTTGGCTGGAGATGGCACTGCTAGGCAATGAAAGAGAGCTGCTTCTGCCCTCCTTTTTTGTATTTCTAGCCATTGCAGGCCAAGTGTGTGAGAATTTAGGATTGAAAATGAATGTTTCCCTCACATGGCAGTGCAGACCACTGCTATTAATGGAGCTTTCTTCTCGTACATTAAAGAGCTAAAGAATCTTGTTTTGTCTCTAAATTAAGTTTCGATGCTCGCTAGACAAGACAGTGCTGTGTATTTTATCTAGCTTTTTAATTTAAAAAAATACAGTTAAAAAAGATGAATTAAACTACTATTAATTGCCTTTAGGTGCCCTAAAATGAACAAAAAAATATACATATTTCAAAGCAGAAGTATATAATTTATGTATCTAGCTTTGGAAAAATAGGTAAAATCTTTGAAGCAAGAACAGTTACATTGCTCAGTGCTATGCGGAGTGCCCTCAATACCTATTAGCGTCAATGAGCATTGACTGTGCTCAGCACTTTACAAGAATGGGCCATTAAGAAGAAATGTAAGTGTTGAGATGGGGAGGAAATACAAAAAAACCAAAAATATTTAATGAGTTAATGTTCTTTTCCAGATCACATTTTTATGTTGAAATTTACATAATAGTGGTTTAATTTCAGGAAAAAAGTCCAAATCTTCTCGTCCTGAATCCCCTACAACAACTCCAAACATATCAGTGAAAAAGAAAAACAAAGATGGAAAGGGTAAGTGTGGTGGTTTGAGTAGAATGTTTGTCTTCAGTGTTTTAAATTGAAAACTGAATCTGGATAACATAAGGATGAAGCATACCAGCTTTCTCAGTATGCAAAAATAAATCTTGTGTTGCCACATGCTCAGAAGACATGGTTGCCACCTTCTATTAAAGCAGGGAGGAGGCAGGGAAAGGGGGGGGAAAGTGCAGAAAATCCCTTTGGAAGATACTCAGTTCCTGGGAAGAATAATCCATTCTTCAACTTACTAACAGGATCTTGGGAGATCTTCAACCCCCCACAAGCGCTGCTCTGTTTCAGGTCAAGTCTAGAGGGATACTTTGCATTGTAGTAGTGTTTCTTGGGATGCTGTTGCTTCAACAGCTGATATTTGGAAACATATTCATCTGCCTGTTTCTAAATCTGCATAAGGAGATAATCAAAGCTTACAGTTGGGTGGCAGGAAGAGCGGTCCTCTTGTTTAAGAAAAAAGTGAAGCCACCAGAAGAAAGGTGTCACAGAAAGTTCCCTGATAATCCCTCCTCTGCTTTCACAACTCTTCCCCACCTCCCATTAATAAAATCAAAACCAACAGCTAACAGAGAATATTATTTGATAGCATGAATCATTTTATTTTATAGTAAACTATTCAGCAGAATCATCCTGTTTTTGCCAGTGGATTCTAACATTCTTCAATTGCTTTCTTGTTTGGCATGGCATAAGCTATTATTTACTGCACATATTATATGTAATTGTTAAAACATGAAAGTAAGGATATCTTGAACCTGTGAAGAATCATCCTGCAGGCCCCAATTCAGCAAAGTACTTAAGCACCTGCTTAATTCCCAGTCAGTATAGTGGTACTGTAGTGTATATTCAACTGCTTTGCTGAACAGGGCTGGACTTGAGTTCTTTGCTGATTCAGAGCCAAAGATGGCAAAATAATAATGTTCTGTTAAGAAATAATTCAGTTGGAATGGAAGGATAGTCACGCGTAGGAATTCTCAACCCAAAATTACAGTCTGTTCAGAAAGTAACAGGCACTCAGTTCCTGGAGCTTTGTTGTATCTGTGACTTAAATAAAAGTTAAGAAATTAATATAACTGTGAATTTGGGGGAATTTATATCTCCTGAAAGGCTTTATTTATTTCTTTTAGGAAATACAATTTATCTTTGGGAGTTTCTCTTAGCACTGCTCCAGGACAAAGCTACGTGTCCCAAATATATCAAATGGACTCAAAGAGAAAAGGGCATTTTTAAACTGGTAGATTCCAAGGCTGTGTCCAGATTGTGGGGAAAGCACAAAAACAAACCTGATATGAATTATGAAACAATGGGCAGAGCTCTCAGGTATGTGAGTTTTTAATAGTTGATTATTTTTGTCACAACATTTTCATATATTGAAAGCTCACTGTAATCTGTTTAACATCTGTGAAGGGCTTTTTCCTAAGATGAGTTCCACTTTCTGAAATACGAAGCTGGTTTTTTGGGGGGGGGAGGGGTACGGGGGAAGGAGGGAGAGGTGGTGGGGAGGACTACAGAAATCTAAAAGTTAAAAGCATAATTTGAAGTTTCTACAGAGCAAACTATACTGTAGAAGATTAAAAAAAGATTAGGATATATACTGATGTCCAATGACAAATCTGCTTTATTGGCAGAAATTTGTTTTGTAGGGTTTACAAAGTGCTAAAAGTGCAAGTATATGCAATTCTGTAGAAATCCTGCAAACTCAGAGCTTTCTTTTTTATTGGGTCTGGATTTTTTTATACTTCTTTAATATGGATAATATTGGATTGATTATTTTAAATGAATGCACCTTTACTGAAGGGGCAAAATATCTGATTTATGTATAGTAAGCTGTACAACTTGGGTGGAGTGTGGTTTTTTATGCTTTGCACATTTAAAGAAATAGAGGTAAATCATCCCTAACCTAAAAAAAAAAGTGATGCCCATTGCAAATGAAGCACCTTCATTTCTATTGTAAAAACTATTGTAAAACTAATAAATTCAATACAATCATTTCCATGGTCAGTTACCCAAAGCATGACTGGTAACTGATGTATCTCCCACAGTAGTTAATAATGTAGAACAATTAGAGTAGCCAATAATTCCTCAAGACCAAGCACAGTCAATTTCAGGAGACTGAAAAGTCTGAGTGACAAGCCTTTACAACAAATTTCCATAAACTAAACTTAAAGGTGACCATCAAATTATTTGGACTAATTGTATTAATTTTAATATGTACCAAGTTTCAAATCCAAGATATGAGGCTGTTCTGCCCTAGCAAAATTCAGGTCTGTGCATACTTCCCCAATTTGCATGTACAGATGACTAGAAAAGCATCTAATCATATATGAGTACTTGTGCAAACTGGAAACTTGCTCATACAGAAAAGTTTGTGCAAAGTAGGTGAGCAATTGCACAACCATATATGGATGCAAGCCTAATTTTAAAACATTTTCCCTACTGTTTGGGGATTCTAACCACTACTGTAATAAAAATAAAAAATTTGCTTAAAGCACTCCCCCCCACCCTCTATATTTTTGCACCTTTATTGTAAGTCAATTTGTAAACTCAATGGAAAGTAATGTTTCCCTACCCTCTCCCCTTTGCTCTACAAGAACCCTATAGTGATACGTAATTTAGTTCTTTATATAGTCTATATATTATGCACTTTATATAGTAAAGAAAGAATTTGAATATTTGACAGAGATGGGAGATTTGAGGCAAGATATTGCCATTTTACCAAGATTATCAAAGTGTCATTTAGCACTAGGCATTGTGATAAAACAAATAATAATACTGGTATCATGAAGCGCAAGTTGCTTTGAGTGATATATAATATGTCTCCATCCTTGAGCATAAAGGAAGGGTAACAGAAAATGTCAGTAGGCAATGATTGTTATTTAGATTTATAAACAAAAACCCCTCCACTTCAATGATGATGATTTGTCTTTTTTCATAGCCAATTATGCTATATAACTTGTTGATGTATGTGCCTGCTTTGAACAGATACTATTACCAAAGAGGTATACTGGCTAAAGTAGAAGGTCAGCGTTTGGTGTATCAGTTTAAAGAAATGCCGAAAGATCTTATCTACATAGATGATGAGGATCCGAGTCCCAGTACCGAGTCTTCAGATTCCTCTTTATTGTCAACAACTTTGACTAATAGAAACCAATCAGGCAGATCTAGAGCATCTTCTAACATAGGAACAAGAGGAGGATCCACCACAGTTCTAAAAACAACAGGGAACTCTAAGTCTACTAAACTTAAGGACCCTGTGGAAGTCGTACAACAACAGATACCTGGTTTTACAACTGACGTTTTGAGGACAATGCAATCTGCACAGCCAATACATCCAACTCAGCTTTTTCGGACAGTTCATGTAATGCAGCCAGTGCAATCCATCGCAGAAGGACATGCAACTGTAACTAGTAACATGCAGGATGAAACATTACATTCCTCTGTTCAGAACATAAGGTAAGAAAATGTAAAGGAAGTTGATTTATGAAAATTTTCACTATCCACTGTGGCTGTTTTCTATTTTGCCACATTGCTCTCCTCTTAATTCAGTTACTGTGATATGAAGACAGTGTGAATGATCAATAAATTGGTCTGGTTTTTCTGTTACATTGTAAAATGGATACTCTGCTAAGACACTATATTTAGGAAAGGGAAGAAAATTGCAATAATTCTGCATCATTACAGTAGAAAAGAATCTTTAGGACTTTGAGAAGAAAGCAGAAAAAAGTTAACATTCTTGACAACACTGATTTCTGTTTATTTGGTTCCTATGCCACTGGTATGTTTATTAATTCTGCTTTTACTCAGTGAATGACAGCATTTTCAACATTAACCCAAATAATGTGTGTTTTACACTAATGCTTTTTAAAAAGAATTTTCTTGGGATTTAATTTCATTCTTGACATACCCATCGCCTTATAAATTGTAGTGTGTCGTCTCCTCTTTTTTTTGTATTCCACCTATTAACACAGATAACAGGGCAAAGCACTAAAGTGGCAACCCACTATCATTGTTGGAACAGCAGCCAGTATGCCTCCATACCTCTTGTGTTTATAAAAGATAGTTATCAGTATGGCCTCCTGAGACTTTTATCTGTTTACTAATGTTGGGGGAGACGGTCACATTTCAGTGCAGCCCTTAACTGGTAAGTTAGACACTAATCAAGTACCTTTATGTTACTGTTTTGCACCTTCAAGTCATTGGTGGTGTATTGACTAGAGATGCCTCAAGAACAATTACTTAGAGCTATACCCCACTGAAAGATTATCTTATAATTCTGGAGTTGCAAGGAAGGAACCGTCTTACTTAAAATCTTTAAAAGAACAACACTGAGTTGGGTGTATTTTTTTTTTCTTGTTTAAAATTAGATATTATGAAACGTCCCCAGCACTTTAGTCCACATTTTACCATTAAGTGACACTAGTGCTATTTCCCTCTCTTTTTTTCTTCTCTCCCCCTTAAAAACTTTATTCAAAAGCATCTTATCAAATTCTGATTTGCATGAATAGACCCACATGATTCTCTGCGACTGAAGCATGGAACTCTGACAAATTTAAATCAGTAACATTAATCTGATCTCAACTCCATTTCCCAGTTTCAAGAAGATGATGATTTTATTCTTTCATCTCTCAGTGCTAAGAGAAGGATTTTTTAAAGGCAAACAGTAATGAAATCACCACTGATCTAAAAGGAGGAGAGACTGCATCCTGAGTGGCAGAGTAGCCAGGTTTTTAAGCACTGATGTCTACAGCTGGGCTGTTCAGCCCCCACAAACTAATAGAATATAAAGGAGTCAATAAGAAGTTTTAAGGAGACACAGAGAATAGTCAGAAAACTGTGGATTTTCCATATATGTACATATGAAGTGGCAGACCACGACTATAGTAAACCATATAGTAAACTATATAAACCAGAAAAATGATTGTGTTACTTATTGTTTGCTTGGAATAAATGTAGTTTTAGGTATTACACATGATCCATAATCTCGCTGCTAATTGTTCTAAAAGAAATGTAATTATAAAATGTTTTCTCTCTCATGTTGCTATATGAAAACCCCACCTAAATCAGGGGAAATTCACTAGCCATTGGACTATGTAGGGGAAACAGCAATTAGTGAAACCAGCTCCAAACGGTTGTCAAATGAACAAAGTAAACAAATCTAAAAAACATTTTTCTCTGATATTTCAGTTATATTAATAAGTTATCTTTAAAATTAGTGAATAAAAACAGAATTATGATTTTCAAATTGATGCTATCCATTTTAACACTTTTTTTCATTCTTAATTTCTGTGAAGCTTGTATGTTAGGACCATTTCAAAATGTACTGAGAGAAAAGGTACATCTGATCCAGAAGTTTAGATAAATGTAGTCATGGAGAATATGTCAGGATTTAAAAAATAAAGTAGATGAAAGTAGATTTTAAAAAAAGTAGATGGCTGCTTGCTTTCCACAAGACAAGGCAACTTCTGAGGGAAGTTTACTTATACCATATAAGATGAAGTTTTGAATTGAATTAAACACTAACATTTAGCATAAAAGTGAGAGACAATTTAAAGTTAGTCTCTCTTAGTGCTGTGTTTTTAATATTCCTTCATACATCAAAGAGCTTTAAAGCCTAATTGCAAAGCCATTAAATGCTGTATAACAATATGACTTCAGAGATAACTAAGGATTTAATTATTCATCAGTCTCAAAAAGTGACTCGGATAATATAGAGGAAGCAAATGGATGAAGAAATAAATGACTGAGGTCATGCAGCGACATCTAAATCAGGAGAACAATGCTATGAAACATTAATAGGGAAACAGTACAGCGATTTGTAGAGTAAGAAGGATACCCATACTGAGCCATTTCAGGATTACCTAGCAAAAACTTCCTGAACAATCTGCAAGATTTAATCAGGAAGGCAGGGAAGCAAAGACAATAATGCATCCAAAAGTTGCAAAACTGCATGTTGTTATTTCAATATCCTGTTGTGTTTAAAATATTTCACAACTGGACTATGGGCAGTAGATTTAAAGGAGAAAAGGAGGAAGTAGCAGTAACACTAGCATGAAGCTCAAATGAAATAACAGAGCCCTTAAACACTGTCTTAGACTCCCATATTACAATGATGGGCAGCTGTTTTTATTCTTTTTAAGCATAATGTAGAAACATTTCTGTGGTTTACGCTTTGCTAGATATAATGACAAATCCAAGACACTCAGATTAAAGGGAAAAATGATCTGGTCTAGTCAATATAATACAGAATTAATTGTAAAAGGTTTAGTAATCGATAATCAAAAAAAAAAAAGCAAGTATTCTAGCTGCAGAGGTGCATGGGGGATCAACACTAGAACTACATTTTAAAAGTTTCCATCTGACAATTGTGGACTAGGTAAGCTGTAAATTGAGGGGCTGATGAGTAAGACTATGTTTTAGTCACGGATACGTAAAAGCCATGGACAGGTCACAGGCAATAAACAAAAATTCACAGCCCATGACCTGTACGTGACTTGTACTATATACTCCTGACTAAATCTTGGGGTGGGTGGGCCCCAGGGGTACCACGGGTGATCGGGGTGTTGGCCCAGGGGCGCTGCAGGACTCCCATTGCTTCTGCGTTGGGGGCGGATGATGGTGTGTGGCCCGGGACCCCAGCTGGTGCTGGGGGGGCAGGAAAGAGCATTGGTAGGGCTGGCTCAGGCTCCCTACCCTGGCTACCTGCCTCCCCAGAAGCAGCAACATCCCCCTCCCTCAGCTCCTAGGTGGAGGCATGGCCAAGGAGCTCTGCGTGCTACCTCCACGCCAAGTGCTGCCCCTGCAGCTGCCGTTGGCCAGGAACTGCGTGCAGAGCTGCCTGGACATGCTTCTGCCTAGGACCTGAGGGAGGGGGATGTCGCCGCTTCTGGGGAGCCCTTGAGGTAAGTGCTGCTCAGAGCCCTCACCCCATCTCCTGCCCCCATCCTCTTCCCCTGCCCCCTCCCACTCCCAAACTCCTGCTGTTGTGGGGAGGGGAGGGGGAGTGCAGTGGTCTGAGACTGCCCTAGCAGCAGCTGGTGTGATTGGCCTAGGGGCTGCCTGAACTGCTCAGGCAGCCCCCGGGCCAGGTGCACCAGCCACTGCAGAAGTCACAGAGATCCCGGAAAGTCACGGAATCTGTGACTTCAGTGACCAACGTGACAAACTCGCAGCCTTTCTGATGAGCCATACAAATTCACTGGTTGCTCCTGGCTGGTTACAATTGATCTAGGATATATCTCAGGTCCAAATTCAAAAAAACTAAATGTTCTCATAAAGTTTTACCAGGACAGTCCTGGGAATTTTGATGAGATTGAAAACTACATTTAATTTTTTTCTGAAATGTACATTTTAGGGTCCCTCTCTAGTAAGGTTCAAAACAGTTTTTTTCAGATACATTTATAGCTATATCAGTTTGTACCCACACTCATCATTGCCTTGTAGGAACCTCCATAAAGGAGCAGATCAGTGGTACAGGTTGTCTAGTGTCATGGCACATACAGCAGACAGTAAGAGGAAGGTGCAGGAACCCCATAATGATCACAACCTACTCTGTGGAAGTTTTTCTGAGCCCTACCATTTAGTGGTTGGCCTATACCTTGAAGCATGGGGGCTTTTATTCTTTTTAATTTCTTTATCCTATCTAATGTAACTTTTGGATTGTTATCCATATAAATATCTCATCCTCTTTAGAATTCTGCTAAGCACTTAGCTTTAGTAATATTTTGTGGCAAGAATTCCAAGTGATTATCTACCTGTTGTGTAGAAAAGTTTTTTTCCTTTATTAAAGTTTAAATTAGTGGCCTCTTTAATGTTTTCCAGCTGCCTTCTGAGCTGTAGTCTGTAGCATGCAGGGTTTCTGCTAATGGGCTTATTTTAAGAAAAGAAAACTGCCTACACTTGACACTGTACTTATATTAGCTACAATCATGTTTGAAAACTATTGTCAAACTAGATTTGTGCCTGACAGACCTTTTTGTAAATGTGGCTGTAGCTAGTCAGTTCTTTTCCCAGCTGAGGACAGAACTTTTCAGGGACAGGATTGCAGCTCTTCTATCATGACCTTTTCCATTTTCTCCAAGAAAAGTAGATATTACAAACTGAAGTGCAGTTAAAAACATAGGGCCTAATTCTTCCAAAGGTGTAAGGCAATATAGTTGTTTGTACCTGTAGAAAATGTGTATAAAATGGGTAAATGAGTTAAAAAATCAGATTTGTTAGCATTCTACACCTGCGCATAGGTGCTGGTACTGGGGGTGCTACCGCACCCCCTGTTTTGAAGTGGTTTCCATTATATACAAGGTTTACAGTTTGGTTCAATGGCTCTCAGCACTCCCGCTATAAAAATTGTTCCAGCACCCCTGCACCCACGTTGTATAGGTGTAAATGACTGCACCAGCTGCAAGGCAGACTAAGTCAACTTCACATTCTCCATCATCATTTATAGCTTCTTTTTGGTACATTAGTGTTCAGTAATAAACTAGCAACAGCATAGAATGATGCCCTAGGGAATTCTTAGCATCTCATAAACAGCTTTTTGCAAGACTGACAATACACTGTCTTGCCCACAGAAATCTAACAGAGCAGTGAAGAAAGAGTTAGATGTGGAAGCTTTTGGAGGGAAAAAATTGTTAAAGTTCACCAAAATCTTATCTAATTTAGCCTATGCCTAAAGAGAATAGAGCTTTTTCTGACTAGTTCTAGCTGTTTGAACTGCTGCTTTACCTATTTTACTTGTCTCTTAATGAAAGGACTTCCTGTGTGATTTTAATGCCTAAACCCCATGGGCCAAATTCTTCTCTGATACAATGGAAGTAAGCAGAGGTTTGCACTGGTGTAACCGTGAACAGAATTTGGCACCAGCTGTTTGCAATGACTAAACACAAATATAAATGTCCCTGTGGATCAGCATTCTAATTAGAAATCTTTTTCAATAAAATATTGGTCACTTAAGAAAAATCCATTTTCACATGAATCTCTAACATTTATAAAATAGTTATGTTCATTTTCAACTGGAATAATTTACTGTAATCCTTGTGTATTTGTATACAAAGGCACTTGAAGGAGTAATTGGGGACCTGTAATGGTAAAAGTAGACAGTAATAGACCCAGACACATGATTCAGTTTTCAGTTTACTTTTAATCTTTAAGCAGTAGTGATTTCAGACATAACATTTCAGACACGATGGAGAGAGGTTCTGATGTTACTAATGTACAAAGAATGGAATCATGAGCATAAAGCGAACCACAGCCACTGGAAGCTGCTGGGGGTCATGCCTTCGGACAGTCAAGGTAAACAAAATGTCTCGCAGCCCACCAGCGGATTACCCTGATGGGCTACATGCCAAAGGTTGCTGACCCCCTGAATTACTAGGTGGGCTGATAAAAGCTGAGGCTGATTCATCATGCATCTTGACCTTTGTGGGTAACCACAGGGTAGAGCATGTTGCAGTAGTCCAGCTTGGAGCTGACATGAGCATGATCACTTTGATGCTTCTTGGGGGTGCCCAGAGTTGTAAGGCACCTCGCTACCACCCTGACCTTAGTGTAAGGAAGCCTTGTCTGTGCCGGCTGACTGAGTCTTAATTGAGCTCCCTGACTCCATCAGCCATGGGCAATACAAGCACTCCCCTCTAGGCCTTGCAGGCCCCGCTGTCACTGTACAAGTTAGCAATTGGCACACCCCAACCCTCAAGGCCTCTGCGGGTCTCCCTGGAGAGTACAGTGCCTGCTCCACTGGACAATCACAGTACTCACAGATTCGCTGCTTCCAAAGAAACAGCATACCCCAGCTTACCAGTTTCTCCTCACATCACCATTCTTCTTGACACACAGCACTTAGAGATATATTTCTGGAGAAAAAACTAAATGTTTATTTAACAAGGTATAAAGATTTAAGTGATAGCAAGTAGAAGTATTGGAAAGAAATGGTTACATATAAAAATCATAACACCCATTCTGAGACTTTTAGAAGAGAAATGATCACCCAAAGTTCTTAGTGTTTTACAGCCAGGCTTGGCTGTGATCTTCCATTCATCAGACAGACAAATCGTGCTGTCAGCTTGCCTCCTCGGTGAAAGATCCAGGGTGACTGTACCCGCAGATATATCAAAACAATCTATTGTCCTTATTCATAAGCAGGATTCCCCCTGATGATTGTTTTTTTTTTTTCCCCTGTATACTGCTTTCTTGTAGATTTCACAATCTCTTAATCAGCATCTGGCTCAGCATGCAAATAGGCCTGCATTGTGGGGCACACAATGATGAGACAGGGAGATATGCATCGCCACCCTCTGCCTGAAAGGAACCTGTTACCTGCCTTAGTAATATAATTTTCAGTTTGGAGACATAACTCCTTAAATATTATCTCTACATAAGTTTCACCATGATGACTAGTGAGCTACTGGTTCTGAGACCACACATGCCACCCTTTTGTGAATTATTAGGCACATATCGACCCAGGGGATTCCTGTAAAATCTTATGCATCCCATAGCTCTCTGCCAGTTGGCATCAAGAAGTCACTGAGTTACAATCACCATGGCTAGGTCCTCATTCTTGAGACAAGGGCACAGTTTTCTGCTAGCCAAAGATGAAAGATGATGTTTCTAGCCACTATTTCAAGGCGTTCAGGAGCAGTGATTAATTCAACAGGACCTAAGACAGTGCACTGCTTTGACCTGAAGAGGGCAGGAACCTTTCAAATATCTACATTAGCCAAACTTTGTAGGCCTTTTTTATTATAAAATGACATGGTGATAAAAATGCCAGTGCCCAGTCTACAGTACAGCTTAACCACTGGTAGCATGAGTGCAGTTACAGTGATGCTGAAAAACAGGTGCAGGTTTGCCTGTTGTAGACTTACCTATAGAGGGTTATAATTCATCAAAATACTTTGCACATCATGCTTATTGTACCATGTGCAGTCATTAATAGTTATGCAAAGTGGAAATGCTATGAATCTGATTTGGTAGCATTTTGAACCCACTTTATACTCACTTTGCTCAGGTGTAAATGACTATTTAAGGTGAGGGCAATGAAAAACCTGGCACTGTCCTACCCAGACTTAGTGTGAGTCAGCTGCTTTCCATACAGGTTCCTGTTTCTTTCGGATGCTAAGCCAGCTGGGAAACAGCCCTGGCTATGATGAATATGAAAGAGCTGCAGACCTGGATGAAGTCAGCACACTGAGGTCACATCAGCCCCTTTCATTCTCACATAAATGTTGAATAAGAGTGGTGACAGGTGAGTATTCTGAGGGAGGAGGAGCAGCTGCCCATCAGGGCCCTCTGGGACATGTGAGAAGAAATGAACAATGCAAGTTTAATATGATTTAGACCACTTTTGCTGAAGTCTTGAAGGTGGTCAACAGCACCTGCTGATTGATGTGACAAACTATTGTTAGATAAACTGGCCTCCGCATAGGTGCTTTGCTTCTGTTAGTGGCCTAAGGAAATCCTCCATAATTGCAATCAGTGGTGTCTCTGACCTATCCCAAACAGAAGCTTAGCTAGAAGTCTAAAATACTGGTGATGAAATAGCCACTGATATAATGCTCCCCAAAAAAGAGAGATTAAAGGTAGGCGACGTATTAGTAGTTGCAAAGAGTGGCTGTGTCAGGTGGTTTTTTTTGTTTGTTAAATACATGCTGGACTATGTCCCATGTTTAAAGGTGGCAGAGAAAATCCCTTCTTGAGGAAGGCATTGGTCTACAGTGGGCTGATGTGATTTCTGCAGGCTTTCACCAAAAAGGTCATAAATTCTTTTTGCTGGTGATACCACAGGTTTTTCTCAATGCATTTATGATTGGGCCAAATGCCATCAGGAAGGGTGCTATGATCATCGCTTTCCACTCTGACTGATTTTCCTGGAGCTGGGAAAAGACTGTCTCAGACTCTTTAGCTGTTTGTTTTCATTTCTCCTGCAAGTAGGATCAGAGCTGTTTGCAGTGGGAGATACCTGAGTCTTTGGTTGTGCAGAAGCAGTTTGGATTTATGTAGTTGCCTTTCTTTCCAGGACAGTTCTGCAGGCCATGTTAGCAGGTACTATAAGGTAGGAGGAGACTTTCTTAGGTATACCACTTAGCTACAGCACAAGTTATTGAGTTCACAAAGTCTTCTGTCATCTGAACTCAAACTTCTTGACTTCATGTGTCAAGGTTACTTGTGGGAACAAAGCATGGGAAAGGACGGTACATCTGAAGAGCATGATGGATATAGCACCAAATAGGGAGTCAGGAAAATTGGGTTCTCTATGGGCTTGTCTGTCGGAGCAGTTAGTGCTTGGCAAGCTATAGTGTAAAACTGCCTTGCACTAGCCTGCTGCGCACTAACTCTGTGTGCACCCTGCGACTGCATGCTAAAAGTTCCCTAGCAGTCTTTGATCTACTCTATTTTGAAATGAGAGTAGATCAAAGCACTCTAGCAAATGTTTAATGTGTGGTAGCAGGGCCAACATGGACAGGGAGTGTGTGGCTGGGTACTGTGAGATAGATTTACACCCCAGCTTTCTGTGCACTAGCTGTTTTATATAGACAAGTCTTATGGCTCTACCATTTACTTAATACATGACCTTAGGCAAGAGAAGAAAGGGGAAGATTCTGACCTTTCTTTGGAGGAGGGGATGTTAAGGCCCAGTATAAGGATATCCAGTGCCCCTTTCCCCCACCATTATCTGTGTACCTAGGCAGATCAGCAGCTCCAGTGTGTCTGGCTATGTTTTCAGGCGTCTTGTGACCATGGATGTGAGGTCTTAGGCCAGTCTATTAGAGGCACTGATGTGGGATGTACTACATGCCAGCAAGATTTTTGCATTAGATATGACTTGTACAAGTGGATTTACTCCAGTGAATCTATCTTAACTCTCGCATCTGAAGTTGGCTCTAAATTGCATGTCATGAGCATTCCACCTCCCTAGCCCTCTTGGATTTACATTGTATCAATCAATTGGATGAGTGGGGGAAATCTTTTCCCTCTTAAACTATCTGTTCCTACAACTGTATGTTGAGTAACTTTTATGCTAGGGAATGAATTCTCCTCAGTTCCTCTCTGTCTCTCTCTCTCTCTCTGTTTTTCTTTATCTTGCATTTTTTAATTTGCTTAGTATATTGTTAAACACTGCTTAACTTGGTTTGTAGCTTCAAGACCTTTGTAGGATTTTTCTCCCTTTTTTTGCGTTTTAGAAGTTTCAGAAGTAAATCGCTATGAATAAACTTGTTTCCATCACCTGTCAGCTAGCGTTTGCAACATCACTATTCATCTCCAGATCAGTGACTGTGATGTTGCACAACACTAGATTATAACCACACCCAATGAACCAGTAAATAGATTTTTATCATTTCCCTGCCAGCAGGCTGAAATTAGTGTGGAACATGTCTCATCTTTTCCTCAGTAGTAATCAGAACCTGTATTTTTTCAGCAGTATTTCCTCTTAGCCAATATTGCTCAATAGTCTTGTTTTTTAAAAGTAGACGCTTCAGAAAGACTCTTATAGGGCACCACTCACAGACTTGTGTAGTAGCACAAGAAGTATAATAGAAATGGCAAAATTATTAATAGAGCAAAACATAACAGAAAACAGAGCAGTCTAGAATAATTCTAGCTGCCTGGGTTTTGGCTGAGTAGTTTGGGAGGTGGGGTTTGAATGAGTAAAATGTCATTATGTTTTCAGTACTATTTGCAGTAAAGGTGGTCAAATAAATTTTTAGTCTGGGCTGGTAGACTTCCGTGTCTAAATCAGCCTTGTTAAATTGGCTGGTTCCCTAGCCAAGAACAAAATCTACTTGCCCATCTTTACTGTAAACATCAACACATGCAATTCCATACAAAACACACTGCATAAGCATGCGCACCTACCTCACTCACTACTTGGTTGGCTCCCTCCCTCCCAGTATCCCACATTCTATCTTTCTCTTCAGGTTCTCACAGTGCCCAGAGTAATATCTCAGCACTCCAGAAGGGCATTAAGCAATGAGGCTTTTGCAGTGTGGTTCTTTCTCCCTTTTGTGACTCAGTCATATACACCCCAATTCACTGTCATTCATTCCTCTCTCCACTCTGTTACTGCTCATTATCCTGACTTGATCACCCCTCCATTAACTCATAATTGGTCATCTCCATCCTTTAAACTTCCCTTCTTTCTTCCATTCATGAATTATTTTCTGCCTCAACAAATCTATTAACCAGGGATCAGTTTGGGGAAAAAAGATGATGGAATTCTTTCAAGTTTTGCCCATAAAATATGCTCTGCCCATGTTTGTCACTTAAAATGGATGCTGCTCACAGTAGATTGTGTAGATATGCAAAATGTAATCATGGCACACTTACGTTCTTCCCCAATGAAGAGGCGCTAAGTCATGGTATCTCCCAAGGACTACCTGCTTGTGGTATTAAAATGATGTGTTACAGTGCACATATATGACCCTCCTTGTTTCTTGAGGAACGTAATTTAAAAACATTAGCATTTTAAATTATTGCTGCGTGTTAAAGTTAACATCTCACTGAAATGAACAGAATAGTTCGTTCTTCAAAGATATCGTTCCAGGCTCTCTGCGGTCTTATCTTTGTATGGGTAATACTCAGTTAAGTTTTTCTTTGCAACCATAACAACTAGGAGATTTATTATTTTATTTTAAATGAAAGCTGAGATTCTGGAGAATAAAGTAGTAGCTTCAGAGAAGAGCTGATATGGTGTATAAGAACATAAGAGCAGTCATATTGGGTCAGACCAAAGATCCATCAAGCCCATTATTCTTTCTTCCGTCAGTGGCCAATGCCAGGTGCCTAAAGGGAATGAACCTAAAAGGTGATCATCAAGTGATCCATCCCCTGTCACACATTCCCACCTCCTGGCAAATAGAAGCTAGGGACACCATCCCTGCCCATCCTGGCTAATAGCCATTGATGGACCTATCCTCCATGAACTTATCTAGTTCTAATTTGAACCCTGTTATAGTCTAGGACTTCACAACATCCTCTGACAAGGAGTTCCACAGGTTGACTGTGCGTTTGTGGAAAAAAAAATACTTCTGTTTGTTTTAAACTTGCTGCCTATTAATTTCATTTGGTGACTCTTAATTCTTGTGTTATGATAAGGAGTAAATAACACTTCCTTATTTACTTTCTCCACATCAGTCATGATTTTATAGACGTCTGTCATATCTCCCCTTAGTCATCTCTTTTCCAAGTTGAAAAATCCCAGTCTTACTAATCTCTTCTCATATGGAAGTCGTTCCATACCCCTAATCATTTTTGTTGCCCTTTTCTGAACCTTTTCCAATTCCAGTATATCTTTTTTTGAGATGAGGTTACCACATCTGCACGCAATATTCAAGATGTGGGCATACCACAGATTTATATAGAGGCAATATGATATTTTCTATGTTATCTATCCCTTTCTTAATGATTCCCAACATTCTGTTTGCTTTTTTGACTACTGCTGCACATTGAGTGGATGTTTTTCAGAGAATTATCCACAATGACTCCAAGATCTCTCCTGAGTAGTAACAGCTAATTTAGACCCCATTATTTTATACGTATTATTTGGATTATGTTTTTCAATGTGCATTACTTTGCATTTATGGCCACAGATTGGATGTTTTGGAGCCCAGATGTTAACTTCAGCAGCAGCTTTCAAAGCTGCAGTGACTGCCTTAACCCTTCCATCCCAGTGGGGTCTACTACTCCTGGGGAAATTCTGTGCCAAAAAAAATAAAAATTCTGCACATAATATTTGAAAATTCTGCATTTTGTTGTCAAAATAACACAATATAATGATGCTAGTTTCAATTATTTTGGTAATTTATTTCAAAATATTTGTCAGCAAGTACATCATCTGTAACAATACAGCCCCAAAAAGAGAAAAGATTCGGTAAAATTTTTTTTTTTTTGACAAATAGATTCCTTAGTAGGCATATTAATACAGAACTTTGTGTAATTCATTTTAATTACAGTACAGAACTGTATTTCCTGCACATGTCAGAAGCAGTGCAAAGACTTGGGGGAGTTAGGGGTAACGGAGGAGCTGCAGGAGAGGGAAGGAGCCTAGGAGTGACCCTGGAGGGTGTTGGGTGTGAGAAGGTTTTTTGCGGGGCAGGAATTGTTAGAGAGTTGGGAAGTCTCCCTCATGCAGACCCTGTCTGACCCCAAGCCTCTCCCCTTCAGTCAGGCACATCTGCCCCTGTTCCTGCACTCCCCATCCCTGTGGGTCTCTGCAAACCCCCTCCCCAGGCTCAACGCTCTCACCGCACTAGCTCATGAGTCCCTGCCGTCTGTTCCCAACCACTAGCCATTCTGAACCCCAGTCTGAGACCCTCACAGCAGCCCTGTATGTCCCACTCTGTCCTAACCTAGCTCCGCAGGTAGGTTCTGTGATGAACTTCTATTCCTTGGGGAATTCTGCAGCACTGGGCAAAGAATTTTGTATTTTCTCACATAAAATACAGAGGCAAAAGCAAAAACTGCAGCATTTCTTAGGCAAAATATTTTTTATGCAGGAAAATACAAAATTATGCAAGACAGAGGAATTCTGCATGTTCGCAGATGTGCAGAAATCCCCCAGGAGTAGTCTCCTCGGGGTGGTAGCAGCTGCCTCAGTGCCTTACCCTCTGTCAGATTTTAAGTCTTTTCCTGATGGCATGTGCCAGCACCTTTCCTCTGAGCTGTTCCATTTGCAGTGCCACATCCCTCACCTCCATGGAGGTGCTGGGGGCTCTTGAAGTGTGGTCACACTAGAGTTTACCTTGAGTTAACTGGCATGAACTGTAGATATTTTCACTTTGTGAAAGCTAGTGAGAGTGCATCCCCAAATGTTTCTTCCAAGATACATCACCTTGTGGCTTTCTGTACAAGTGGTAAAGGTTTACAAAAAAGGTGTGTAGGCAAGTCCATAGGGAAGGAGCCACTGACACTGCTTCCCTCCCTCAAAGGAGAGAAGGATATGTGGAGGGCTGGAACTGCTTGACTGGAGACTGGCTGCAATGGCCTGAGGCAGGGCTTGCCCAGAGAATCTTCTGGGCTCAGCCACCTAAACCTGACATAGAGTGATTGAGTTGAGAGGGTTCAACAAGGGCCATTGTAGATGCTTGCTTTGTTTCTGAATGGAGTAAAAGTGAGTAGAACTCTGTCTACTGGCAAAGAATACAGTAGCAGTAGCTGCTCCCACACTGCTGGCCCAACAGCTGCAGTGTCAGTTAAATTAAGTTCACATTTTGGATGAATTTAAATTTATTTTACTTACTATAAGAAAGCATGTATGAGGAGAGAAGGTAGGTGCTGATGGATTTCAACTGGAGTCGAGTCCAGTTTTCTGTGGCTGGAAGGACAGTAGTCCTCCTTGCCTTTCCCCTCCAAATTAATAATTTAAGTAGCCTTTGTTGCAAAACACTCATTCAGTAATAGACCTGGGAACATTCTAACATTTTCCTGTTTTCTAATTTTAATAGGACTTTACAGACCCCAGCCCAAGTTCCAGTGGTTGTTTCACCTGGAAACCAGCAGTTGCATACTGTAACCCTCCAGACAGTGCCTCTTACAACAGTGATAGCCAGCACAGATCCAGCATCAGCAACAACATCTCAAAAATTTATTCTCCAAGCCATTCCTACTTCACAGCCGATGACAGTACTTAAAGAAAATGTCATGCTGCAGTCTCAGAAGCCAGTCTCCTCTTCTTCATCTATTGTCTTTAGCCCAGCCCAAGTTCAACAGGTTCTCACCAGCAATGTGCAGACCATTTGTAATGGAACAGTCAACATGGCTTCATCTTCATCCTTCAGTGCTACTACTCCTGTGGTAACTTTTTCACCTAGCAGTTCACAGATGGTTACTCATCCACCTGGCACAGTGATCACTTCAGTTATCAAAGCACCAGAAACTAAACAGACTGTTACACAAGAAATGATGAAAGAGGAGGTAGAAGAGAACACAACAGCTGATACTGAGCAGTCAGAGCAGAGGTTCCAGCAGCAGCCTTTTGTGATGGTGGTATCCAATTCAAATGGATTTCCATCTAACATGCAAGTGAAACAGGAAAGTGAACAGTTGGAATCCAATTTATATTAACAAACAAAAAAATCCCTGTGGATGATTATTTTCATAAATGTGATGGGACCTTTACAGTATATATATGATTTGATTCTGAAACAGATGTTACAAAGCTACTTAATTTCTACAGTTAATTGTTAGAAGTCATGCATTAGAATGAGTTTTGATTTTCTGTTAATTGCTAAATGTTATAAAAATATAAAATTATGCAGTGCTCGTTTTTCAAAACACAAGCATGAAGGAACATGCATTTTATACTATGAAGACTTTCTGTTGATTTTTTTGTCAAAAGTTCCAAATTTCTTACATATTATGCATTTTCAGTCTTGCTAATTTACATTGCAATATCATATTATAACATTTTCTGTTTAATCTATAAATGTGTCATTTAACTTTTAAAACAACCATTACTTTCTACAGAACAGCATTTTCATTCCGTGTGTGTGAATCTTATCAAGTTTACCAAATAGTTATTGCATACCAATGAACTATGTCAGATTTTACTTTGAATAATGGACAGTGGCAACAAGCTTCCTCCTGTTGCATTTTTGCAGCACAGTCATTTGGGTGTGCAAAATAAAAATACACTCCCATTAAGAGAATACATAAAGCATTTACATATACCAATAATGGACAATGCCAGATCTATATTTTTTTATATACACACATCAAATATACTTAATTACAGAAACTAGTGGCATTGCTACGGGTGCAATTATTTCATACTATTTTGTGGCTATGAAGTTAAACAATCTTGCTTTCTTTTTCAGATTATTTTGTTATGGGGGAAAAGTGAAATGTATACAATTTATGCAAGTTTTCTGAGATTAATACTTTTATGAGACCCTTTTTCAATTGTAAATAATGTACATTTAATTTCACAAAAAAGTTTTTCAGCTAATTTGTTTCCATAGAGCAATTTTTGATAGATACAAATAAGATCACTATGTTTAGAGATCTAATGTTATATGTATTCATATTACAGAGTGCATTTGTATTTAAAGACAAATTTTTAAATGACGGGACCCTTTTGAACCTGGGTTCTTTGTCATTTTGTATTTTTAATTGGTTTATTATGAAAATAAATCAAGTGGAAATTTTTTTCTGTATTTACTTTAGAGTTTTCTTACCAATACATGAATATAGTGTTTCTGGCAATCTGAACTGTATTGAGAAATAGAGCAATATGATCAATTAGTGATGGTCTGTGATTTGGAACATATTAGCAGATGAGCAGTTTATGAATCAGTTCAGGAGAACTCAGGATGAGAAACTGATTCTCAAGCTGCTTGTCTGAGGATGTGACAGCACTATGCAGTACTGCTATAGAAAAAAGTGAACTTCAGCAGTTAAGGTGAAGAATGAGCTAAGTTCAGAAATACGTGCTAAACAGGTCCATTGATGTGGCATTGGGCACAGATAGTTTAAACTTTGTCCCCTTACACTCACCTGTGAAAGCCTCTGTCAATCCACAAATGCATAATTCTGGGACATCACTGATACTACAAATTGCATAGGACTTCTGGGATCAGTGATACCACAAAATGTTTCATTCTGGATTGTCTTAGTACTGGATGATTTCGCAAAGTATATGGGGAGGAGAGAGGGTACTTAAAAACACATTATCCTAATATCTCTTCTTGGGAACTTTAAAGAAATATTTTCTAGGCTTAATTCAGTTTTTAGTTCGCAGTTCTTTAAAGTTCAATTGGTTTCCATAGCAAACCTCTTTTCTAAGGAGGTATAGCTCTTGGCCATTTTAATTTACATCAGAGTGAAAGTTTGACAGAATTGGTATACTATTTGAATTTTAATTATCTTGTGTTAGACAAATCCAAAGTATTTTGAGAAGTTTTGTGTATTTTTGCCAAAAAGTTCATAACATGGAGTAGTGCAAGTTCTTTCAGGGATGGAAATACTTAAAATTAATAAAATTCTACTAATTATATTATGCATAATGTGAATAATGTAAAAAGCTCATGGATTCAGAAGTGAATATTCAGGATTGTTAATGGTTTTGGTTCAAAAAATTAAAATCCATCCCCTCATTGGATTTAGTACTCGATAGAATAATTCTAATACTTAACTGCTCCCATCTATGTGGTTAAAAAGCACTTGCACATAAAATAAATCTTAGGAAAACACTGTTATAATAACTGAAACCTCTATGAATTATAGTATTAGCATAAATTTCATTTTTTTTAACGAAGTAGCAGCAGAAATGTGGTAGGCACTGTAACCGCACACACAATAGTCCCCATCCTGAAATCCTTACAGTGAAGGTGGACTATGCATTTTACTGAAAATGGGGCTTTGATTGCTGATTGGGCCTGTGTGCCACAATATAAATATTTAGTAATACAAGCAAAACTGAGGTGATATTTAAAAACCATTCCCTTCTGTGACAGAGTCACTTTATCTCCTGCCTCCAGCAAGAGGAAGGTTGGTTTGTGCTTGACTGGATGTCAGCTTCCTGATACAGTACTCCCAGTCTGTTAGCTACCCAAACGATCTCCTCAGGGCCTGCCAGTCCAAACTTTCATGGATTCTAAGGCCAGAAGGGACCATTGTGCTCATCTAGCCTGATCTCTTGTATAACACAGGCCATAGAACTTCCCCAAAATAATTCCCAGAGCAGATCTTTTAGAAATGCATCCAATCTCGATTATAAAAAATGTTAATGATAGAAAATCCACCAAAATCCTGGGTAAATTGTTCTAATAGTCAATTAACCTGTCAAAAATTTACAGTTATTTCCAGTTTAAATTAATCTAGCTACAACTTCCAGCCATTGCATTGTTATACCTTTATCTCCTAGATTGAAGCACTGATTATTAAATATTTGTTCTCCATGTAGATACTTCTAATCAAATCACCCCTTAACCTTCTCTTTGTTAAGATGCATAGACTGAGCTGCTTCACTGTAAGGCATGTTTTCTAATCCTTTAATCATTCTTGTGACTCTTCTCTGAACCCTCTCCAATTTATCAATATCCTTTTTGAACTGTGGGCACCAGAACTGGACACAGTATTCCAGCGGTGATCACATCATTGCTAAATACAGAGGTAAAATAACCTAACTCCTATTCGAAATTCACCTTTTTATGCTTCCAGGATCGCATTAGCTCTTTTGGCCACAGCGTGACATTGGAAGCTCATATTCAGCTGATTATTTACCACAACTCCCAAATCTTTTTCAGCATCTCTGCTTCCCAGGATAGAGTCCCCCATTCTGTAAGTATGGCCTACTTTCTTTGTTCCTAGATGTATACGTTTAACCATATTAAAATGCATATTGTTTACTTCCACCCAGTTTACCAACGGAGCCAGGTTGCTCTGAATCAGTGACCTGTCCTCTTCATTATTTCTCTTTCCCCAATTTTTGTGTCATCTGCAAACTTTATCTGTGATATTTTTGTTTTGCCTTCACCTTGCAGGTTAACAGTAGGTATACCACAGCCCCTGAGCTCCTCTGAAAGCATCCCCCTGTAGTATCTAGCACCAGTCTCAGAAATTACACACACCTTGACTCGTACAACTCAGGATCAGGTCCTTTATAACATCTTAGCACTGATATATATTTATAGTACAAATTTATTATCAAAGATTTAAGAGATACTGAATTAAGCAAAATGATGGAAACAAACCATTACATATAAAACAGAGTATAACACACTTCTTAGAGTGCAAACTTTAACAGGCTAAAATCCTTGTCTAAAGTAGTTTCTCATGTAAGGCAATCTCCAAGCTTCACTAACCAAGATGCTTGGGATCCACTTTTCATGAATGCAAAAAGTTTTGTCCTTTTTGCTCCCTCAGTGATGGATAAGAAAATATCATTTTGCTTCTCCTTGTATTTCCCAAAACTCATGGTTTTGTCCCGAGTCAGGATGACCCCTATAGTTCCTGTCCTGGTGTTCTTGCTCCAAGTTATCTTCACACACTCGCATTAACTCCATATGCAAAATGGGCTCCCATTGTGTTTGCTTACAATGCTTAATTGACACATGAATCTATGCAGACAGGTACATATCTTTGGCAAAACTTGTTTGTCAACCCTGCCTCGGATGCAGATTCTAAAATATATTTTCAGTACATATACACAACTCCTTAAATATCATCCGTATATATGTCACACAACGATTGAGGAACAGTGTGATGCTGGCTTTCATTTAAGATCTCACATAGCATACGGCTTTAATAGTATATATCTATAATGTTATGTCAGGTGCTGTTATATAGAACAATGAACCCTTTCCAAGCTGGTACCCACGGGCCTTTGTGTAACACCTTCCCACTTCCCATATATCCTAGTGTCCCAATCTGCTTGTTCCCCTATTCTGCTCACTCTTTTGCTTCAGTACACTGAACTCTTCTTGCCCCTGGAGTCATAGCCAGGAAAATCACACAGCAGGCCTTGAATTGTGACTGACTAGGGCCAGATTTGAACTCTCTCTCCTCCCCCTGCCCAGCTAGCATCTTGCTGCAGCCTTCCTTAGTTGCATCCATGGCACTGGCAATCAGAATGAATGATGCCAACTTCAAGCTGTAATCAGGTGATAAAGAAAACCAAGCAACCACTGATGCGGCAGCATTATTCTTCCAGGAGAGTAACACCTTTGTATTTGCTGGCAACTGCACCCTTTAAGGCCCAGTGTCTTCCCACAAGGGCCCTACCCTGTTGCTCCTTCCTCCCCCCTCCCTGGATTGTCTCAAGGAGCCTGCCTGCCTGCTGGTAGGAGGCAGTCCCAGCTGCGGAGAGGCTGGCACTGGTTAATGACACCGTGCCTCCCCCTGCCCAGTGGTAACTGGACTTTTGGTTCCGGTGCCATTTAGGGTTCCCAGCTCCCCTTTTTGAGCAGATTTTCCAGTTGAAAACCGAGCACCTGCCACCCCTAAATGGCACCAGGACCTAGAAGCCAAAACCCAGATGGGTGCCAGCCCTATTCTTCCCACATCCCAGGGTAACAGCCAGGAAAGGAGCCACCCCCGCGTGGCGGTCTGGGCCTCGCTGCTGTTGCTGCCTGGGGAAGACCCAAACCGCTGGGGAGGAATGGGGATGGTCTGAATTACCGCTGCTCTGAGAGCCGGGAGGGGAGCAGTATGAACAGCTGCAGCCACCACCCCGTGGGAGGGCCCGCCTGCTGCTGCTGCTGAAGAGGAGGTGCTGGTTATTTAGCAACCGCAGCTGCTCGTGGCTAAATGAACAGGAGCGCACCCTTCCGCCCAGCAGGAGAAAGAGCAGCTGGCTCCGCTCCAGGGGAGGAACCCGGGCCGGGCCGGGCCGGGCCGGGCCGGGGGACAGCGGGCAGCCGCTCGAGTCCGGACCGAATCTGGAGGAGCAGATCCCAGGCAGCGCCCCCTTTGCCGGCGCGAACCTGGCCTAGGCCACGGGAGGAGGAGGAGGAGGAGGAGGAGGGGGAGGGGGGGCAGAGTTTGGAGGTGCTAGCAGGGCCTACAGCCATGATTTCCGCCACGCCGCGCCGTGGGCTGGAGCCGAGGCGCTGTCCCAGCGGCCCAGCCCGTGCACACGAGTGCCTCTTCCCCCAGAGTTCAAGCTGCGGCCTTTCCGTGCCAGTCCCGCCTCCCAGGCTGCAGCGGACGGAGAGGTTCCAGGAGCTGGAGGCCTTGCTCCAAGTGGCTGGTCAGTGGCTGGGGTCCCGCTGCCGAGCCGGGGGGCCGCGAGCGCGGCGGGCGGGACCGTCTCCCCCAGCCCCGCGGAGGCCCGGTGAGCGTTGCCTTGCTAGCCGCGGCGGGGCAGGAGCCGGCTGAGCGCGCCACGCTCCCAGTCCTCCCGCGCTAGGGGGCACGAGGGAGGATGCTCCGCGCAGGGGCGTTCGCCTCGCTCGCAACCAACGAGCGGCAGCGACGGGTGCCGGCCGCCTCCATTTTCCGCTTCCCTTCGTCACGTGGGGCTGACCCCGCGGCGGTTACTGGAAGCGGGGGGAGTGACGTCATTCCACCCCCTTCAGGTCCCATCCGTCTCTGGGGGCGCGCGCGCCACGGGCGGGTTTGTTGCTCGGCTCTCCCAGTGGCCAGGCGGGCAGCATCATGGCGGCGGCCCTAGACCCGGCCTGTCCGCGGTGAGTCTCCCCTTTTCCCCCCCGCTCCGCGGCCCCGGCCCGAGCCGCCGCGGCCCCCTCTAACCGCGCGCTGCTGTGTTGTTCTCTCGCCAGGTTCCCGGACGGTGACGTCGAGCAGGACCCCGGGGCGGCGGCGCAGGTGAGAGGCCGGGCGCGGGGCGATGGGCGGGAGGCGACTGAGAGGGGCCCGCGGGGCGGGGCAGCGGCCTGGGCATCTCCTGTGCCCTGAGCATCGCCTTCGCTGCGTTAGCAGGGACCACCCCTGTCCTCAGCGGGAGGACCCGCCTGTTGGATTCTCCCGAGCTAGGGCCTCGGCTGGTCGCTCGGCCACATGTATCTGCAGGCGTGGGCTTGTCTACACTACCGCGCGGGGTCGGTCTAAGAGACGCAGGTACCCGAATAGCGTAGCGGAAGTCGATGTCCTTAGATCGACTTACTGCGGTCAGTCGACAGCGTGCGCGTCTCCTTCTGGTGGAGTACCGGAGTCGACCGGCCAGCGCTCAGCGACAGATCGACCCCCCCCCCCCGCTGGATCGATTGCTGCCCGCCGATCCGGCGGGTAGTGTAGACAAGTCCTCGGTAGTTAAGGTTATGTCGAGTTTCTCTACTTAAAACACGTTCACATTAGCGTATGGTTAGCTTTTTTGTTGTGGCTCCTGTGAGAGCATCTCTGAGTCCGTTAGGAGCTAACATACTGAGCCTCAAAGTCTCTGCAAGTATAACGCCGACAGACCCCGGTCGTCAGTGGGTGGGATCGAACTTGGGACTTTTGGAGCTTAGTGCATGAGCTAAAAGCCAACTGGCTGTTAGCTAAGGCTGTAGAGCAGACTAATTTTATTTCTCTCTCTCTCTCTCTCAGTAGTCTTGTTGCCACTAGGTGGGGGACAACACCACACCCAGAAGGTGTGTGGGTTACACAAGGTAGAAAAAGTGTCATAGAGCTGTGAAAATGGAGACACAGAGTGCTGAAGTGACTTTCCAGCAGCCTGGCTGTGTTGGTGTTAGGGCTGGAATAAGAATCCAGATTTCTTGACCTCATTTTCTCTCTACTACTAGACCTTAATATCTCTCCACAGGATTGTTTGTTATTATGGAGGCTGCCTCAAGTAGCTATTTTCAGCACTAGCATTTTTATAATGTGCTAACTAAGTGTGCTAAGAGCATTACGGGCAATGATAAAAACAGGATCCCAACTCTGAGTAGATTACAGTTTAAATAACATACAGATGAAGCATGTTTTGCAAGGAAAGATGCAGATTAATTGAGCAGTGAAGTTTTATGTATGACTTTAATCGTTTTTGTTTCCTCTTAATCTACATCATAACTGTTTCTTTCAAAGGAGATACTTGAGTTAGATTATCTTAGAATAAATTATTTTTGAAGAGTGGGTAGTACTATATCAGGCAGCAAAGGAATAGATTTCAGGTATAATACTCCTGGGGGAATTCTGCGGCACTGCGCAATGCAGAATTTTGCAGAAATTAATGTTTTTTGCACAGAATTTCCTTTCCCCCACAGAAATGGGCTGCAGTGCTGCTTGCCGCCACTAGGGGCCACTGGACCAGGCAGAGCCTAGCTTGTGATACAAGACACTGGTCTGGGAGAGGCGGGGAAGAGCTAGAAAGTTCCTGGCAGCTGCAGTTCCCAGCACACCCTCAGGGAAGGAGAGGTTTGGTGCACAGAAAACTCCACACAAGCGCCAAACTAGTTGAAACTGGTGTGATTATGTAGTTTTATTTTGACAAATAAAATTTGCAGAATTTTAAAATATTGTGTGCAGAATTTTTATTTTTTTGGCCCAGAATTCCCCCAGGAGTAGTATTGAGAACAAAAGAGAGGATAAAAAACAAGTACTTAGGATACTGATATGAAATTGTACAATAATTTGAGGACAAGGACAAAGGTTTTCAAGTGGGTGTCGAGGTAAGGAAAAACGACTGAAGGATTTGGAGAGGGGCTAGATGTAACTGGAATTGTGGGCCAAGATAAATGATGCTCTTGCAGTCATTTCATTGATAGGGACAAGTTTAGAGATTTGGGGTCCATGCAAAGATCTTAGTAGTAAAAATGGAGTGGAAAAGATTAATTGTGGAGATGGTTTCCACTTTTAAACTAAAGATGATCTATGGAAATATCACAAAATAACCAGACACATATCTGCAGCCTTTTCTGTGTGTGAGCCCAAGCTCTAAGTTTTTGTTACAGGTGAGTGCAATTATTAAGAATCATTTTGATTAAAAGAAATTGTCAGTAGAATCTGATCTGATATTACACAGATGCCTTAGGTCAGGTTTCATTAATGTAGGACTAGAAGAGGCTATCTTACCTAAGCAACGGTTTCAGAGTAGCAGCCGTGTTAGTCTGTATTCGCAAAAAGAAAAGGAGTACTTGTGGCACCTTAAAGACTAACAAATTTATTAGAGCATAAGCTTTCGTGAGCTACAGCTCACTTCATCGGATGCATTTGGTGGAAAAAACAGAGGAGAGATTTATATACACACACACAGAGAATATGAAACAATGGGTTTATCATACACACTGTAAGGAGAGTGATCACTTAAGATAAGCCATCACCAACAGCAGGGGGGGGAAGGAGGAAAACCTTTCATGGTGACAAGCAGGTAGGCTAATTCCAGCAGTTAACAAGAATATCAGAGGAACAGTGGGGGGGGGGGGGGGAGGGAGAAATACCATGGGGAAATAGTTTTACTTTGTGTAATGACTCATCCATTCCCAGTCTCTATTCAAGCCTAAGTTAATTGTATCCAGTTTGCAAATTAATTCCAATTCAGACTGCTGCTGAATTGGAATTAATTTGCAAACTGGATACAATTAACTTAGGCTTGAATAGAGACTGGGAATGGATGAGTCATTACACAAAGTAAAACTATTTCCCCATGGTATTTCTCCCTCCCACCCCACCCCCCACTGTTCCTCTGATATTCTTGTTAACTGCTGGAATTAGCCTACCTGCTTGTCACCATGAAAGGTTTTCCTCCTTCCCCCCCCTGCTGTTGGTGATGGCTTATCTTAAGTGATCACTCTCCTTACAGTGTGTATGATAAACCCATTGTTTCATATTCTCTGTGTGTGTGTATATAAATCTCTCCTCTGTTTTTTCCACCAAATGCATCCGATGAAGTGAGCTGTAGCTCACGAAAGCTTATGCTCTAATAAATTTGTTAGTCTTTAAGGTGCCACAAGTACTCCTTTTCTTTTTACCTAAGCAAGTCCTTGTTAAAAGCCACTGCATTTCTTTTCAAGGTACACTGTTGTATCAAGACTGCATATTTGAAGTGGTGCTCTGAAATAATCTGCAGTGGACTACTTAAATTAAAGTAAGAGCATACTTCAATGCCAGGATTTTAAAAAAGAGCTACTATGTTCATTTTTAGACACTTCAGCTTGGGTCCAATATACTTGAAGGATCACATGTAAATATAGACTCAGGAACTTAACTTTAGGAACTTGGTTCTTAAAACCTTGGCCTAAAGTTATATGAAGAGATACTGTATGAAGAGATCATTTCTTTATTCTGAGGTTTTTATATAGTTATGTCCTGTCTCTCTGTGTTCCTAAGTTGTGGAATTAGATGAGAATTCTTGTGGTGCACAGCCTATATTTTTTTCCTTAAAATTTACCAAATGCTTTGCAAATATAAGTTGTGAAGATTTGGTACTGCACCAAATCTGTTTGAGCTAAAATTATAACTGTTAGTAAAACAATATGCAAGTGTTCTTCATTTTAACTCTGGCAGCTAATCATGCATTTCCTTGGTTGTCACATGGCTGCCTTTTTAAAGCTAAGTACTTGTATAGCAAAGGGGACCGTATTATCTGAATACCTACCTCTAAAGCATTTGAAAACAAATAGCTATTTTTCTTCCGAGCCTCCTGGAGAAAAGGCTTAATTAGTTAATTTCTTTATATTTATGCGGATGGTTTGTATGTGATGGTTTATCATTTGTGAGGAACATATTGAAGAGAGAGCCATGTCAATTAAATAGATTTTGCATTTAGTTTTTGAAAATCTTGAAAATCAAGCATGATGAGGCCTTGATCCTAATTGTGTTCTTTGAGCACTGCAACAACACAAATACAGAAAAAACGTAATTTCTGTTGGAGTGTATAGCATGTGTTGTACTATTCTGCCATCTTAATTTTCACATAGGAGAAATCTGGGTAATCAGTTTAAAAATGGAAGTTCATAACTGTACTCACCTGAGCAGCAACTGTTCAAGACTTAAATCTCCATCTCTATGCATAGGTTGAAACCAATTGTCTGCCTCAAATTGTGATCTCTCTGTAGTTGCACTTCAAGTGGGTCTCTGGGGAGGAAAAAAAAAAAAGAAAGAAATTGAAGGGATGGATGGTGGCTGACCCTGAGCAGATGGGCAAGGTGATGTGGGGGGAGACAATGAGATGAAGCGCAGAGGTCAGGCACAAAGTGGCTGAGGAGTGCAAGCACTGTGCATTTCTAGTGCAGTAGTGGCGCTGACCTCCAAGGACAGAGGGGTGGCATTACGGTGAGGCTGTTCCCTTACATCAAAGTGCACTGGCCAGAAGAGATACCTTCGTAGTGCATACCTCATTACTTCCCAGGGTGGCAGAGCTGCTGTACTCCTTGGAAGCCCAGGAAGAATTCTTGTTAGCCAGGATGCATTTTAGCTGGGGGCTCCTACTGCATCTGATCTTGGTACAATCTCTATAGACCACTGACTGAACAGTTCTTAAGTACAGGTTTTAATATGGCATCACGTAATAACATAAGAATGGCCATGCTGGGTCACACCAGTGGTCCATTTAGCCCAGTGTCCTGTCTTCTGACAGTGGCAAGTGTCAGATGCTTCAGAGGGAATGAACAGAACAGGGCTATTACTGAGTGGTCCATTCCCTGTTGTCTACTTCTAACAATCCGAGGTTTAGAGACACTCGGATCATGGGGGTTGTGTCCCTGACCACCTTGGGTAATAGCCATTGATGGACCTGTCTTCCATCTACTTACCTAATGCTTTTTGAACCCAGGCATAGTTTTGGCTTTCACAACATCTCCTGGCAACAAGTTCCACAGGCTGTCTGTGTGTTGCATGAAGAAGTATTTCCTTATGTTTGGTTTAAACCTGCTGCCTGTTAATGTTCGATAGTGCCTCTGGTCATTTAGGAGCTGGCTTTTTAAACCCCTTTTGTCCCTGGGTTAGCCCTGCCCTATTATCAAGAGATCTCAAAAGGGTTGGGGATCAAAGGAAAGCAGGCTAAAATCTCATTAGTAAGATCCCGACCTACCCAAAACAGACAACACTTTAACTTGCAAGCAAGCAAGCACACAAACTAACTCACCCCAAGGATCTCATGATCTCTTCTTCACCTGGAGAATTCCCTTGCAAAACTCCTGTTTACTGCTCCTGTTTGCTAGTTCATGCTTTGCACCAGTGGGAATGAAATATTCGCACCAGTGTAAATGCTACTAAAGATATCATATTGGCAGGATTCCTACCCTTCAAAGAGTCTTTAGTGGGCACGGATACTGGCCTTTCTATTCCTCAAGACTGAAGAACTTTGAGGGCTTTGAAAGCTTCTGTGTATTAATGTGCTAAGTAGCTGAGATGTTAGAGTAGGAATCCACTGAAGTAACTCAGGAAGTAGAATTACTGAGAGTTACTATCACTTATTTTAATAGTTTCAGAGAGCAGTACAAAACTTCCTTCTTTAGCCAAGTGTCTACCTGGTAAGGTGTAAACCAGAGGCACCTATTTCCAAGTGCATATCTAGTATGGGGAGCAATTATTGCTGCTCATTTTGGGGAGTTATAAATTGGTCTGTGCTGCGCACACATCATGGAAATGGGTGTACTATAACTTATTTAAAACATGTTTGCTTTCTTTTTCACAAAAATCATTTGAATAAACATATACGGGTCAGTCAATCATATTTTGGACTTTGTTAGGCTTTGGGGATCAAAATAGCCAGGCATTCCCGTGAGCTCAGGATATTTAGTTCTGGTGTAATTTTACTTAAAGCAAAATTGTAATAATTGGTGGTGGGGGTTTGTTTTGTTTTTTTAATTTTATTTTTGATTTTTTTGCCAGCAACACATTTCACTGTGGGCTACGCACTGGGTTCTGTTGTTAGATGGATTTACGGAAACTGTCATGTTAAATTTTTGTATTTGGATTTGCAGAAGCTGACAGTGGCCTTGGAACAGAAGCCAGATGATGCAGAATATTACTGTCAAAGAGCTTATGCTCATATTCTTCTACAGAATTACTGGGGTAACATCTCTTAAACTATACTGTGTATCCCTTTAAGACCACATTATGACATTCCTTACAGAAAGATGTTTTAAATCAAGAAAAGGATAATGATAGTTTTAGAAATTTGTCATTTTTAATCAAAGCAACCTACTTTTGACACTAATATAGCTCTTCCAGTATCTGATTACTTCTGGTCTCTCATGGAAGCTTTCCAGTTCTAACTTCCCATTTAGAGTGTTGAGTACACTAATGAAAGAATAACCTATTCTTTCAATTTATTGCTAGTTACTTTAGTTACTAGATTTAGATTTCAGACAGGCCTTAAACTTTCTCCTTATTTTATTAAAAGTGATGTAACACTTCAAATATATTCTGTTTTGAGAAAAGTTTCACTTTCTAAATGTTTCCTTGTGTCTTATCCAGTTCTTAAAAAAATAAAAATAAACCTTAAATTTTGAATAGAATTGGCCTTGGAATGCACAGCTTAAGCCCAAACAGCCTGACTGAAGGTCACAGTCCATTGCACTTAGGGGGCAGAGCTGCAGAATAAAGGATAGACTAGCTGTATGCTTCTGGGGAATTCTGCGTCAAAAATTTAAAGTTCTGAGCCAAAAATTAAAATTCTGCACACATTTTAAAGTTCTGCAAATTTTATTTGTCAAGATAACACTCTATATTTAAGCCAGTTTCAATTATTTTGGTAATTTATTTCAAAATACCTGTCAGCATGTATGTCTGTAACAATACAGACGCATACAAAATTTCCCCCAGGAGTAGAAAGTTTAAAGAAACCCTTGTGACAACCCAGTTCCTGCTTCTCTGCCCCTCTCCCCTCCCAGCCCAGACATTCACACCCTGTTTCCCTCCCGTCCCCCAGAGCCCAGCCATGAGCCTGCCCGACCCAGACACTCTTAAGCTCGCCCCCAAGAGGCCAGCTGCGTCCCCTCTCCAGCCCGGACATTCACAGACCCTACGCCCCCCAGATCCTCCGGATCCAGAGGGAGAAACAGCCGGTGCATGGCCTCCTTCCTTCAGGTCATGCTGGGAACTGGAGCTGCTAGGAACCCTCCTTTCCTTCCTCCTGGCCTTGTCTTCTATTTGTGAACTGGGATCTGCTGATTCCTGTGGCCCCTAGTGGCAGCCAACATCTCTGCAGCCCTGTAGGGCAGTGTTTCCCAAAGTGTGGTACACATACCCCTGGTGGTACATGAAAGGGTTTCAAGGGGTACATGGCAGAATACTTTGTTTTACTTTATCGTAGGTTGTTTTTTTTTTTTTTAGCAGCAGAAAACAATTCACTACAATTTAATATATAAGTATGATGTACATTTGTACCGTAGAAATACACACAGCCTTACATTGTAACTAATATGATAACACATTCAGTAACATCTAATAGTACAGCAGAGCCGACGCAAACCACGTGTGCGCATTACCACGGCTCGGGCAATACACTTGCATTTCTGGCGTGCGCAGAAGTCATACTGACGGATAAAAGTGAATAACTACTTGTAGTAATCTAAAGATCGTAGCATGTACATACTTGGTGTGTATTATACAAAATTTTTTTGTTTTTGTTAAATCCATTTACAATGGATCGCTGGCTAAAAGTGGAAAGCTTGAAACATACAAAAGAAAATTATGAAGGAAATACGAATGTTAGTGATAATTATGCTGAAAAATGCAGTGATATGGCTACATCAGACAATTGTGACAACAAAATTAGTGAACCATGTGAACCATCTGTAAGTTTATTGAATGTATCAGCTGCAAATAAAATGGAAAAAGCCTGCAAATATGTTGAAGAATATCTTAAACTGGGATTTTCGTGGACTGGCTATGAGGTAGAGCCTGTTCCACTATGTGTGTGATCTGTTACTAGACTCTCACAAATGAAAATATGAAACCATCCAACCTAAAATGTCATTTTGATAGCAAACAAAGAATACGAGGGAAAACCTGTAGAATTCTTCGAAAACAGACGCAAAGATCTCCAAAAGTACCAGAAAAAATTTGTAATGTGACGGGAGGTGAAAATATGAAAGCTTTGCCATCTTTATATCGTGTGGCATACTTAATTGCAAAGTCTGGAGCTGCTGAAGTGATTTGCAAGACATTACTAAAACCTGCAGCCAAATTAATGTTGCAAGTGATGACTGGAGAAAAGGCTAGCAGAGCTATAGATTGTGTCCCCCTCTCAAGTAACACTGGTCATCGTAGAATCACAGATATGGCCGAAAACATAAATTATTGTCAAGAGTACAGAAGTCGCTACTATGCACTGCAAGTGGATGAATCCACTGATATTGTGAATTTAGCTAATCTTTTGTTGTTGTTTGTCAGATACAAGCTGAATAATGAAGTCCATGATGATATTTTGTTCTGCCAACCTATGCCAACGCATACAACTGGAGAAGCTATTTTTAAAGTTATTGATGACTTTATCAAAAACAATGACTTGGATTGGAGTTATTGTGTTGGAATAAGCACGGATGGCACCAGAGCCATGATTGGTTCAAAGAAAGGAGCTGTTGCACGTGTTCAAGCTGTTGCGTCAGAAGCAAAATCGCCTCGCATTCACAGGGAAGCACTCACCACCCAGAACATATAGGCAGATTTAAAGCAAGTACTGGATGAAGCTGTGAAAATAATCAGTTTTGTGAAAGGCTGCCCTCTGAACGCCTGGCTGTTTTCTCAGCTTTGTGATGAGATGGGCAATGATTACACACAGCTCCTATTTCACACTGAAGTGCACTGGCTTTCGTGTGGAACAGTTCTGAATTGCCTGTTTGAGCTGCAAGAAGAACTGCAAGTTTTTTAGATGAAACGTTTAACCTGCAAGACCATATACACGACTAGAAATGACTATGCAAACTAGCATTTATTGCAGATATCTTTGCTCATTTAAACAACCTCAATCTATCTTTGCAAGGGAAACTCATATCCATATTCCATGTTCAAGACAAAGTGAATGCCATGGTCGCAAAATTGAAATTGTAGCATAAATGTCTTAGTCGTCATGAACTGGATTCCTTTCCATCTCTTCATGATTTAGTAATAAACTCGACTAACGAACTTGATAACGATGTTGCAAACCATGAAGCAGCATTTGGAAAGCTTAAGGAAAGATCTTTGTAAGTATTTCCTTGAACTGGACAGCACCTTTGAATGGATAAGGAACCCTTTTATCATCAATGTTCAAACATTGCCAAATAACCTCTTTGCTTCAGAAGAACTGCTTTTGGAGCTGGCTTCAGATAGCTTCCTGAAAACAAAATTTGAGCAAAATATACTGACGTCATTTTGGTTGGGGATTAGCTCTGAATATCTAGCTCTATCAGACAAAGCTGTCAAGTATCTTCTGCCTTTTCCTGCCTCATATTTGTGCGAGATCGGATTCTCTGCGCTGGTGGGCATCAAAACAAACAAAAAAATTGTCTTATTGACGTGGAGCCCCATCTTCGTCTTAAGATCACAAACATCGAGCCAGATATCCCCGCGATTGTGTCTGATCAAAAGCAGTTCCATCCCTCGCACTGAATAGTTTGGTTTGTACTGAAAATTTTTCAATACCGAAAGAGTAAGTATTAAAACTAGTGCTTTCTTTATTAACCTAACCTAACCTAACCTAACCAAACCAGCGTATTTTAATTGCAAAATGACAAGAATTCACTAATATATATATACACATGCTGTTCTGCCACTGTTGATTAGCTTCTGTTATTTTAATTATTTATCGTACTATTTCTATATGCAATTATTATTTCTATTAAAATCTTTGTTTCAACTGTGTGTAATATAATTTTGTATTTCTAATAAACATTTAATCCAGAATGAAATGAATTAGGGGTATTATAAAATGTGGCTACCAACCTCTTCCCCCCCCTACCCTCCCCCCAGTTATCTTCACCGGAGAAGGAGTATGCCAGTAAGACAAGTGTCTCAAAAGGGGTACGCAACTGCTGTAAATTTGGGAAACACTGCTGTAGGGAAAAAGGGAAATTCTGTGTGCCCAACATTAATTTCTCAAAATTTTGCATTGCACAGTGTTGCAGAATTCCCCCGTGAGTAGCTGTAGCAGATTTGAGTGGTGAAAATATTGTAAGATGATTGCTGTACTTCAATAGCATGACTTTTTGCATAAATTGAGAAAACTAATACTAAACACTCCATTTAAGATGTGAAAACGGAGCTCAGGAGTCTAACTGTAGCATTAAGCCCAAGCTACTTGTTCACTTGGGCAACGCCTTTAGTATTTCTATTGTTTCTAGAACAGAGTAACGTGCTCTACATTAAAAAAAAACGTGACTGCTTATTTGTAGGACCTATGCCATACTTTTGAAGGTGTGAAATTATGGCTAAATGTTTAATTGGGACTGAATTGTGATTTTGCCTTTTAGATCTTTAGTTTAAGATACATAACTGGAATAATGCAATTCTTAAGAGACAAACATGCAAAACTGACTTTCTACAGATGCTGTTGCAGATGCAAAGAAGTCCTTAGAACTCAATCCCAATAATGCCACAGCTTTTCTCAGGAAAGGGTATGTAACCATTTAATAAGCCACAGGCAGAAAGTTTCCATTTTCGAAATATATTGTACTCATTCTAGCATTACTGCAGTTTGCATCAGATTGCGGTCTCAATTGCCCTTTTATAGAAGGCGGACTAAATAAATTAATGTGGTGAGGGTCAGTCTCGAGGAGTGGGTGGGCGGAGCATTCATAGCTTTAATCATTTGGACAATGGCATTTTAAACTTGGTACCAGTTTTAATGGAAGATTTTGGTGATTCACTGTGAAGTATCTGTAATAGAGCTCTTGTGTTATTAGACAATGTGCCAAATTCCCCCACGTTTCTACCTTTGCAATGTTATTCTGTTCTTAGCATCCCAGTTAATTGTAACTTATAAATTACAGTTGTGGCAAATTTGTAGCTGTTTGTTTATTAACAGCGAATTTAATAGATCAAGTACTACTTTTTCATCCAGATACAGTGTAAAGTAAAATGTACTATGCTTAGCGGAAGTGTGAATTTAATTGGAAACATAACTACTGTGCCCTTATTTTTTCTGTGTGCATGTCAGGATAAGTGAATACCATATCAAAAACTATGATTCTGCTCTAGAGTCTTTCAAAGAAGGACAGAAATTGGACAGTAAGTATTGAAACTACACTTCTTTTTGCACACTAATCAGTAAATATTTAAAAGCTTCTATATGAGGCTCAGGTTAAATTGAAGAACAAGATTTTCAGAAGTGACTAGTGATTTAGGTGCTGTAACTTTTGGATACCCAGCTATACTCATGTGAAACGGGCCTAACTTTTGGGAAGCACAGAGCACCCCCTCACTTAAAAATCAAGCCCTTTTTAGGCATCTAGAATTGGCCACGAAATATCAGTAGTCACTTCTAAAAATGTAAGCCCACGTGTTTCAGTTCCCTATGGGTTAAATGAGGATATTTCCCTGCTTCAGACATACGTTGTGGATAAATTCAGATGTTTGAGGTGATCTGGTATTATGGTGATGAACATCATGGAAAAGCCTACAAATAGACTGAATTCCTCTTATACAATGTGAAGTTGTAAACTAAGTAAAACACAACTCTGTACAGTTTCTGGGAGTTTACACAACTCCAGATATATGTCTGAGCTCATAAACTATGCTTGTGACTCTCTTACCTTTAGATTATACTGAAAACTACAGAAGAGTATTTAATGTCCCCTGTTTTTTATCTCTTAACTTACTTTTTGGTTGGGCTAAGGGCCTAGTTTTCTGTCATACGGAGTTACTAATACATTAATCTCTGTATTCCTGAAGTCTTAAATTGGTGAAGTATGGAACTTTTGAAAAACTGGCCTTTTTTCCAACTTTTTTTTTTTTTTTTGCACCTTGCTAAATTTTCAGCCATTGACTTTCTGTGGCAAGGAGTTCCATAATCTAATTATGCACTGGGAGAAAAAATGTTTTGTCAGTTTTGACTTTTCTACCTTTCAGTTTCATTCAGTGTTTTCTTATTTTATGAGATTGGGAATTTCTGTTCTCCCTATCTACTTTCTCTGTGCCATTCATATTTTTATAGACTTTCATTGTGTCTCCTCTTATTCATCTTCTCTGTACAGTAACCAGTTCCAATCTCTGCAATCTCTCTTCTTATGAGAGTTTTTTCATGTCCTTGATTTTTCCTGTTGCCTTTCTCTGACCTCCTACTTAATTGTGCGATATTCTTTTTGAGATGGGTAATCATTACTGTACACAGCCTTCCCAATAGCATTGCAGCATATAAAGGTATTATATTCTCCATTCCATTCCTATGAATTCAAACATTTGTTTGCCTTTTTGACTGCAATGGCATATTGAGCAGGGGTCTTCATTGATCTGTTCACAATAATGCCCAGGTCCCTTTCCTGAGCAGATTGTTAATTTAGAACCCTCTAAGGTGTATGAGTAGTTTAAATTTTTTTCTCCAGCATGCATTACTTTGAATTTACAGATATTTAATTTAATTTGCCATCATGTTTCCTAGCTTCACTTAGCTTGTTTAGGTGTCTCTGAAGTTCCCTCGCAGTCTTCTCTGATACTTGCTAATCTAAATAACTCTGACATCTGCAAATTTTGCTATCTCACTAGTCCCCTCTTCTCCTCCTCCCCCCCCGCCCCTTCCCCAGATCATTAGTAAATATATTAAGCACTGAATCTAATACAGAACCTTGAGGATATTCTTCTATTGAACTCTTGCCAAGATGAAAACTGTCCATGTGTAATCTTTTTTGTTTTTTCTCCTAGATGGTGTTTGATCCAGGACAATACTTTCTCTCACCCTATAACTGCTTAACTTTTTTTTTAGTTTCTTCTTGTGAGACTAGGGACCTTGTCAAAGTCCTTTTGGAAACCGGTCTAAAATAAACTGTCAACCTGTTCTCCTTTACCTTCCACTTTATTGACTAGTGAGATGCTATTTTCTATTGCAGAAATTATGCTGGTTAGGTCTTGTCTTATATTAACACCTTCCAGGTGTGTTGTATTTTGGATAATAGTTTTAGCCAGTTTGCCTGGTACAGATGTAAGGCCTACTGGTCTGTAATTCTCCAGTTTACCCCTTAAGCCTTTTTAAAAATAAAGGTACAGCATTTATATCACTCTTGTTCCAGAGGGCTGGTTTATAGTTAAATTTCATACTTTTGTTAGCACAACTCTTTCAGAACTTTAATGTGGGCCTAGTGACTTATTTCTCTCTTAAATTATCAGTTTGTTCTAGCATCTCTTTTTAATCTTTGATAATACCTCATTTATTTTGAGACAAGAGCAGGGCCAAGACTTGCATCAGTCTTCACTTCAAAAGGTATTGGGAAGATTCCAAACAGTCATTTAGCTTCTCAGCAATGACCTTATCTTTCTTAATTGCTTCCTTTAATCCCCTGTAATATAGCAGATCCACCAGTTCTTTCACAGGCTTTCTGCTTATGATATACTTACTTACAGAATCTCTTTATTTCTTACACCTTTAGCAAATATGATTTACTTTGTAAGCATATGTATTCTTCAAACACAAAATGTGCACGCTGTCCTAAAAGAATACACTTGAGTCCCTGGCTTACTAGGTAGGTCTGCCAGTCTTTTGGATTTTCCCTTAAATGATGATTTTCTTTTCATTCTCTATAGAGTTTCTTCAAAACCAATCAGGTTATGCTAAGATCACACTTGATTGATATTAAGCTGACTGGATGTGAGTGCAAGTCCTTTTTAAAATTGATGAGATTTTGAATTTAGCTGTCTTGGCTTCTGTGATTTTTGTATTTGCACCATTTTCCACCTTTTTGATGCAGCTAACTGATACAAACTCCTTTGCTAACAGTCTTGTTTTAGAAATCTGGATCTTCTCTTCTAACATTTAAAATTGAAGGAAGAAACTCGGTATTATGGTCCATCTGCTTCTCATCTGAATGATCTTTCAAAATGAAAGATTATAATCATGAAGCTCAATGGCTCAACCTGCAGGCGTCACTGTACGTTTCAGTGGTGTCATGAAAATGTCTTGCTTGTAGGCTCCATGTTATGTGTTTCATCTCAACAGACAAAGTTTTGTTTAATGGTGGACTTGATTTTCAATTAATTGGTTTTTTTCAGCCTTTTGTGAGATGATCATAAATTCTATTTTGTCGTTGCTTATCAACTCTTGACAGTATTTGTTTTACTTAATTATGATCTTCATTCTATTGAGTTACTTATATTCCAACCACTTCAACTTTAGGCAAGTGGTCTTACAGTAGTAATATAAATTAATCATCTATTTGCAAATTTTATCTTTACTAAAATCATAAAGACTAATCTTGTAGTATATTCAACCATGTAAAGACAGAAAAATATTAACTAGCTTTATATAGAATTGTGTCATAGGATGCCCTGCCACCTTCAAGATGTTGCTAGATTCTAGCAAATAAAGCCCCATTAAGATCTTGAATATGCTAGAAAGGGTTTGCCAGTGTAGCTATGCTGGCAAACACTCCTAGAAGAGAGACATCTTATACCAGCAAAACCCAGTTTCCTGAATAAAATAAGCTATGTCTATGCTAGGGCTTTTGCTGGTATAACTATGTCAATTACGGTTGTGATTTTGTTTTTTTACACTCCTAAGTGATCTAGCTATGCTGACAAACCGGTTAAGTGAAGACCTGGCCCAATAATCCACAGCTGCACCCCAATCCCTATTTGCTAATCACCAGTGACTTCACCCAATAACATGGGGTTTCTAGGAAATTCTCTCCCTATCTTATTGTTGCTTAATAGAGAGTTAGAATCTTGATTTTCTCTTCCCTCTTAACTTTCTAATACAACTAGAAACCCCTAGAAAAACGCATTAAATTGGGGGTCATCTGTAAACTTTTTTTCACAATTTTGGATTACCCTCAAATAGACTGGCTTTTCTGTACTTGTTCAAGTGGAATGCATGAGATGGGATGAGTATTTGACGGGATCATTCTAAGAACAGAGGAGAGATGTTTACCATCTTTGGGAACAGTTAAATGGAAGTGGTAAAAAAACCTGAGAGCTGAATACTAGATTTGGGTCAGTTCAAACTTAATTTAACTTGCTAACTGAACTACTAATTAGTTCTAAGTGTATTAATATCCAGCCCAACAAAGCTGGGGAGTTAGTTATGTAAGTAAACACTAATATCAAACATAGTATAATTGCTTTAAAGGAGTCCTGACACTTAATATCTAGCCTTCTGTATTTAAGAATCAAAAGAAACCAGTTCCATTGTTGCAAGTCTGCCCTTTATGCAGCCTCATGACAAGTAATAGTACCATATTTAGAGTAGTAGATTTGAGATAGTGAAATGTTGTTGTATATTCAATCTCTTCTAGATGTGGATACTTCTTTTCCTATTTGGATTAAAAGATGCGAAGAAACACTAAACAGTAAGAGTGGCTTCATTTATTTTGTACTTGTTTTGATATTTGCTATGCTTTTAAACATTTTTTGCAAAATCTGAAATCTTTATAGCACTGGCCTTTGTTTATAATAAACTACTAGGTGCTCCAGTTGTTTCTGTGAGGACTTTTTTTGCTTAACTTTTATAAATGTTTCTCTAGATTTTTGAAGGAAAAAATCCGTGCAAGAATTAGTCATACAAATGGGAAAAGTACCTATTTCAAGTTCATACTTTGAGAACAAAAATCCAGATATTTCAGAAACTTTCATAGTTTTAATGCAAATCCTGTATTGGTAAATGCTGCTAATGAACATAATCTTAAATAAATCCAATTTATATTAGGAGCCACACAGTTTTGACTCCTGCTGCCCTTGTGTAGAAGTACATGGAGACCAACTTAATGTAAGAGCTCTGTAGTGATGTTGGAGCATGTCTTGCACTTTGTACCCCAAAATAGAAGCTTGCAAGATTGATAGGTGCGGGGCTGGAAAAAAACAATGGAGAGTTAGAGATTTGGGCCTCCAGTTCTCTGAAGTCTGTTTCCTTCGTCAAAAGAACCATTCTCATCCATCTAGCCGTGACACCATGATAAAGTAGCAATAGCCATGCTCCTCCTAGTTGCTGGGACCACCTTTGATCTGGAGTAGTAATGTAATGTTCAGTGTGAGAGCACTGCCTGAAGCTGTGGTCAACTTTTTACTAATTCTTCGTGTGGGTTGACCAGTCTAACAGAGCATGCAACTTAGTGCAGCTTTTCCCGCACTTTGGCGCAGCTTACTTTTCCTAAGTTGCCCAGGGGCTTCATAGATGTGTCACCTGTAGATATGAAGGAGTAGCTCATAAGTCTTTCTCCTCCGCTGTGACTTTATCTGCAGACTTAGTCCCTTCATGGTGTGCACTGGGAAAGAAAGTTCAGTGGGGGCAGTATGAGTTGATATTAATTTAACAGCAAACTGCAGAGGAACATAACTCTTTTTGTCAGTCTGGTACTTATCCTTTATAAGGCCCTACCAAATTCATGGTCCATTTTGGTCATTTTCCTGGTCATAGGATTTTAAAAATCGTAAATTTCATGATTTCATCTATTTAAATCTGAAATTTCACTGTGTTGTAATTCTAGCAGTCCTGACCCAAAAAGGAGTTGTGGGATAGACACAAGGTTATTGTAGGTGGGATTGCGGTACTGCTACTCTTACTTCTGCACTGTTGCTGGTGGTGGCGCTGTCTTCAGAGCTGGGCAGCTGCACAGCGGCAGCTGCTGGCTGGGAAACTAGCTCTGAAGGCAGAGCCGCTGCCAGCAGCAACGTAGAAGTAAGGATGGCATGCTATGGTATTGCCACCCTTCTGTACTGCTGCTGACGGGTGCTGCCTTCAGAGCTGGGCGCCTGGCCAATAGCTGCTGTTCTCCGGCCTACCAGTTCTGAAATCAGTGCAGAAGTAAGGGTAGCAATACTGCAACTTCCCTAAAATGATCCTGTGGACTCTTCCCCCCCCCCCCCACTCCCTTTTGGGTCAGGACCCCCAAATTGAGGAATGCTGGTCGTCTCCTTGAAATCTGTATAGTATAGGTAAAAGCGCACACACAAGACCAGATTTCGTGGAGGGGAGACCAGCTTTAACGGTTTGTGAAGTGTTTTTCATAGGCATGAATTTGGTAGGGCCCTATTTCTTTATATGATATATGGCCTCAAGATTTTTCAGTGGCTTTTCTCTTTTGATGAAGAAATAACAAGAATATCAAGTCTTGGCTGTCTTGATTTTGCTGGAGGAAAATCACTTTGGACTGTGGTTGGAGTTTTTTCCATTCTCGAAGGGGAGAGGATGTCATGTCATATGCCCCACCAAGCTTTTCCAAGTGTTGAGCTTGTTCTTGTCCCTGTTTTACTCAATCTACCTAAACACCTTTCTCCCCTCTCAGCTGTTCATGTTTTAGTCATCTTGTGATGTCATTTTACCGATTCTCCAGAGGATTTTCTAGCAAAAATAGAATTCAAAATGGTATTTTTAATGTTAGTAAAGCAGAGTTCTTTAAAACAATCTTTGAGGCACCCTCATGCATTATAAAGAAGCAAAAAAGCAGTGATTTTTTTGTTTTGCTATTCACTTCTTGAAAGAGGGACCAACCTTAAATATCTCTAAATTAGAATTTCTGGCAAAAAAAAAAAAATTTGTAAGGTTTGTATGGAAAAAATTCTCATAATATGGTATTGCACAATTAAGGTTGCCCAAATAATTTTAACTCTTCATTAGTTAAATGTCATCACTCTGTTCTGTGAAACTAGAGTCCTTATCAGAATTATCTTACAAACTTGAGCATGAATGTCTAGCGTATGGATAACAAGGTACAAACTATTGTAGAAGATCTTAAACCAAAGCTTAAGGTACTGATTTGCCAAAGCCGTCATGTCATAACAGAAGTCTGTTACATCTTCACTTGTTAGGAACTACTGATCAGAAGATACAATCATTCTGTTAATCAGAACATACTTTTGTGTTGCAGTTGTCCTTCTGCATGACTTTTGAAATTGAACACTTGAAATTAAATCCGTAGATACAAATAGTGTTATGATACAAATACAGAATCTCTCTGAATAATTGAAGAAAGTTGAAAGAAGCAAATCTACCTTGTAAATTAAATATGTTGCTCTTTTCTGAAAAATGCAACTTGTTTTTGTCCTTACAGAAGGATCACAGACTGAAATGGTAAGGCTTTTTCTTAACATACTTGCGGCTTACTCTTAATTGTGGCACTAACCAAGAGCATGCTTTGCAACTTTTCTTAGTTGCTTCATATTAACAGGCTCTAAAACAACTAACTTAAGTCTTCCTACTGTATAGCATTTTTTGTGGGGGGTTAACTTCAGCCTAAAGTCCTGGTCTTTGTTGATGTCAGGCTTATGGAGGCTTTTACAAAGGATTAAACGAGCACACAGTTCTAGCAGTTATATCAATGCGCGTACGTTTTATAATAAAGCAAGTCTAATTTTTTCCTTTGGACAATTGATGATTAATCTTGCAAGATTAATCAATTCCACTTAAGCATTCTAATTGCTTTTAATTGTAATTTATTAAGTGCCTTAAAAGTGCATGAACTGTTACATAAGCAGATTTTTATTCTGCTGATGCTCTAGTTCATTTTTCAGTTACCTCTTCCTACTGTGCGCCATGGTAAAACCTTTGAACTTGTGTCTCTAGAAACAGTATCAATAGTATCTGGCATTGGAAACTTATGTTGGTCCTTGAGACTGTTACTCCCAACTTACGCATATTGAAAATAGGTACTATGTGGAAAGCCTGACCAGAGTAGTGTTATACACAAGGACAGTGGCCTTGTGGTTAAAAGCAAAAGATTGGAAGTAAAGAACTCTGGGTTACATTCCCAGCTCTACTGTAGATTTCCTTTGTAATTTTAGGTTAGCCATTTAACCATTGTCTCTTTCGTTAGCTGCAAAATGGATGTAATGCTTGCTGCCTGAGAAGATGGCTGAACGGAGAAGTTGAATTACTATTTATAAAGCACTTTGACTTCAGAACATTCCAGTTGTTTGTTTTCTGCTGGTCCTACATAAATGGTTATGAGACTAATCAGGAGATTTGTTTTCAAAATGTTTGTTTAACATAGTTAATGCACTGTCATCAAGAGGAGAAAAAGGCAATTTAATTGTTAATGTATAATGTGTGTATATAATGTTACGAATGTTTTTTTGAAAAGTACATCATGATACAGTGAACTATACTAATTTAACTTTTTAATGTCTTTCAAATGTCATGTGCCACAATCAGACTACACAACAGCAAACTCAGCCATCAAAAATCAAGTATGTCTTTTTTAGCTTTATTACACTTTACATAGTTTAACAATCATTTTATATAGCATATGTATTTGTATTAAGCTGTTATTCCAAATTGTAAATTTAGTCTTTTCTGTAATGCACATGTTAAAACTAAATTCTGTACACTGGATCAGGTAAGTTTGCTGATTGTGTTTTATGGTTTGGATTTGTGTAAATACCAAATCTTCTCTGAAGCGGTAAGGAGCCCTAATGTATCCTAAACTTCAAACTGTTTAACTTGGTATTATTAATTATTTATTAAGTTATTGATATATTATTAATTTATTTAGTTATGCTTAGTATGCCTGTCCTCTGAGTATAAGCTTCAGAATCTTCAGAAGCAATGACTTTATTTAGCATGTCAACACTAAACTCCCCAATCCGTCCTCTCAGAAAATGTATTGGTAGATCAGCTTTTCAGTATGTTCTAAAAAGTCCATGTACACAGGCTGTTGTCAGGCCAAGAACTCTCCGCTGAAGATGATCAGCTCACAGAACTTTTCTAGGGATTTGGGATTAGGTATCCCAACTAATGTTCAGATGGGGCAAAACATAGTGCCACTCAGTTGTACCTTCCTTAGGTATTGCTTAGGCATCAGAACAGAGACATTCTCATGTATGCGTCATACAATATAAATTGATGAAAAAGTGAACTTTGTAGTAATAGTTGACAGATACTGTTCCCTATTATTAAGTATAGGATGAAACTAGTAAGCTTAGCTACCACTGTGGTAATTGATGATTGACTGCTGTATGTTGCTGTATGTTAACAACAAAATGGTTTTGGGTCATTCTCTTTGCATTTTAAGGTTTAAGTCAGGTGACCACAGGTTATGGGTGTTATAGGCCGGGGGAGGCTGTGCCTCCCCAAACAGCTTGGCATGGCCCTGGCCTCAGGCTGCCTCCTGCAGTTTCCAGAACTCTTCTATGGCCCAGGCTGGCTCTGTCTGGGGCTGGGGAGAGCTGGCCTGTTGCCAACTCGGGGCAGCACCGCCCGGGACTGGGGGTGCTGGGACCGCGCTGCCTGGCACTCCAGGGCTAGGGGCTGTGGTGAGCGTGCTCTGGACTCCTGCAGGGGAGGGAGGTGGAGAGGACAGGGCGGAAGGGGAGGGACTGGGGGCTCCTCTCTTCCCCCCCCCCCCCCAATGGCTAGTTCACTAGCTGCCCATGTTCATGACTTATTGTCTCAAAAATGACTTCAGTTCTGAAGAGGCTAAACAGGAAATCTAATGGTGAAAGAACACAGAGCACTAGAAGTCTAAGAACTGCAGTTTTAAAGGATGCTGTCCATTTGTCTAAGCCCCCAAATTTTACCTTAATTTGCCCTCCTCTGGAGTGAGTTCTGTGCAGACCGTTGCAGTCAGACCTCTGTCCCTTTTGTTTTACATTCCACCATCAAGCCACCCAGCCTGCTCTCTAGCTGCATAAGACTGTTCTTTCTCTAAATGCTTCAGTGGATGCAGAAAGTGGCAGCAGGTCTTTTAAGAAGCACTTTGCTTCAAACATTTACTTGAAATTCAGCCTCGATTAACCCTTCAAGGGAAGAAGTGTTATTTAGCATCTAGAGGAGGGAATGCTCTCTAGATCTTCTGGGTTCTGTTGCTAATTCTAGATCAAAGTTAGGATCAGAAGACTTGCCCATATGTGTGTTGGTATATCATGTTCATAAGGTTCTTTTAGATCCTTGAATGAATAGCACAACAGAAGTGCAAAATAGTATTGTGATACTTGGCAATAAGTCGATTTTTGAAGACTTAATTGTATAAATTAGTTATTTATTTAGATTTTTGCTTCTTGGTACAGCAGTTGTACATTTTTTCTGTTCCACCAGCAGTTCTTGTTTGCTCAAGTGCATTGAACTAACTGTTGGGGAAGAAGGGAAAATCTACTCATAACTTCATTTTGCTTCAGTCTGCTAAACCTCAGACTTTTGTGTTGTGTAAATTCAAAACAATTAACACAAAACCCTGTAATGTTACTGTGCCCTACAGTACTTGAGTTTTCTCGCACTGTGATTCACTTACATGTTTTTGAACCACATGCAAGAAAACTTAGTTTTCATGTCCTTCTCTTTTTAAAGGTATGACTGGTACCAAACAGAATCTCAAGTAATCGTAACTCTCATGATCAAGAACGCACAGAAGGATGACATCAGTGTACAGTTTTCTGAGAAAGAGGTGATTACATTATGAGTTCACTGAAAAATAACTTCTTAGTTGATGTGCATCTCTATCTTTCAGGACATCTATTTGCTGATACAGACATTCTGTATCGCATCATTCAGTCCATTCAATTGCCATGAAAAAGGCAGAATAAAGTACAACTTTCTACAAGAATGTTAACGGAGAACATGGTGTAAAGTGCATATTGGTGTTTTACTTCCCATGCTTTTGGTATCCTCAGATCTATTCTGACAATCATGACATGAGGTAACCAGTTTAAATGAAGGATTGCAATGTAGCATCAGTATATTTGTGTTCAGTATAGTACTGGCACCATATTAATCTTGGTTTCTCTTATTCTGACAGCAGACATGGGTTTACGTTGCTTAACTGTTAATTCTTGGTGAACAAAACCATACATGTTCAGTTAGTATCTACTTTAAACAGTCAAGATTACATGCACACATCTCACTTCATAAGTAAATGTTTGAAGTATGTGGGAAGAGGGAAGCTGCATAATCTTTGTGTTCCATTGTTAATGTTTTGCTATCTTCTTATTGTCATGCAACACTTTCCTAAAGAATGCAGATCAAACTGATGAGATAACAGCCTTTTTGAGTAGCTAGTTGGTGGCTAAGAACAACAATCTCCTATTTATTTTCTAGTGCACTTTGAAATCACTGTTGAATAATGCAGTAAGAAATAGTGCAGTTTGAAATTCCTGTCTTGTGCTTGACATTTCATTAAAACATTCCAAGTGAAGAGTCATTAATTTAATCACTGAAAGTTGTCGGTGGAGGATTAAAATTAATGCTAAGATCGAAAATTGCAGCTAGTGTACTCCGTGGTCATCACAAAGATATGTTTATCTGTTAACAGCTGAATGCATTGGTGAGACTTCCATCAGGAGAAGACTACAACTTGAAGCTTGTTCTTCTGCATTCCATAGTACCAGAGCAAAGTACATTTAAAGTGCTTTCAACAAAGGTAAGCTTTTAAAGTGTAAATTATTTCTTTGAATAGTTCTGGTGTTGAAAACATTTCTGCTCTTTTGTCTTGTGTTCCTATTGCAGTTATAATGACTAGCTTTTTTATACAGAATTGTTTTTTTCAAGATGCCCTTCAGCCAACAGAAGACTTTCTAAACAGACATGTAAATATCAGAAGCTAGCAAAATCTAAGATCGCTTTTACTGAAGTGCAAATGACTTCATTTATAAAGTGTGGATGTTTTTACATACCACTAGAAAAAGACTTCTATGGTGCTCATCTCCTTTATACATTCATAATCTCCAAATTATAAACTTCTTATAAAACCTTTCCTAAACTTTTAGGAGTTGAAGGTTGCTTGTCATTCAAGGCAACTTTATGTAGATACAGCAAACAAGACTTGACTTAAAACCTAAGTGTTGCAGTAATTTAGGCATTCTTAATGTAGGCTTTCTCCAGATGACTGCTTGCAAAAAATTGCCATGCAGTTAACTCTTGGATGCTTTTCACGAATCCATGCTGTACTTGAAACAGTGTTTAAGCACTTGAAGGCAGCATGATTTCAGCATCTTTGATAAATTTCAGAATAAGAGACAAGGAGGTAGTCTATGCAGTAGCATAGTTTGTGTATAACTGAGGCTCTTCATTTCCTGGGAATTTATTGGTGTGTGTTATTAATTTTTGTAATACACTGATAAATTCCCAGGAAATGAAGGGTCTTCTCGGCTCCGTAGACAAGCTAGAGTTGGAGCGGGGAGGGGTGGCTCTGTCTGGCAGGGGAAGCGGATGGGTTTCCCTGAATCCAGCACTCTGGATGGGATGGAAGAGAGTGCCCGGTACTCATGGTGAGGAGAGGGGGGGAAAGAGGAGGTACTGTGGATGGGGAGAGGAGGAAGGCGTGTCCAGTATTCTCAATAGACAGAGGACATGGGGTACCTACTACTCTTGGGGGAGGCAGCAGATGAGGGGAGGAGGTGCCTGACATTCGTGGCAGACAGGGGAAAGCGAACGGGGCTCTGTTCCCTTGCCATGCTGAAGGGCAGGGGAAGCAATTGGGGGGGCCAGTACTCACTGGGTGCAGCCTTGTGCTCTGCTCCCTGCAGTCCTGTTGCTGTCGGGACCTACCTGTCTTGCTTCCCCAACTGGCCAGCAGCAACATCCATCGACCAGCAGTTCTCCTCTTTGTTCCCTCTCTGTACAGGTACACTGAACCATCCAGCGGAGACTCTTGTGGGGGGGGGGAGGCAGGTCTGTGGAGATCCGGGACATGAAAAATTGGGGTTTAAATGGATAAAAACCCAAATTCTCGCTTTTGAAAAATGTTTTCAGGAATTTTTTTAAGGTTTTCAGTGATCAGTATGAGTTGTCAGTATGACTGTTAGTATCTTAGCCCCTTTTCATTAATACAAGCAGAGTTTTACTCATAGGGCTAAGCCTGAACCTTTACCTTAATACAGGCAGGGGTTTATCTATGGATATGTCTGTGCTGCAGTTGGACGTCTGTACCAGCTGGCTCGGGCTAAGGGGCTGTTTAATTGTGGTGTAACTGTTCAGGCTCAGGTTGGAGTCCAGGCTCTTGGACCCTTCCACCTCACAGGATCCCGAATCCAGGCTGCAGCCTGTGCTTCAGTGTCTGCTCTGTAATTAAACAGCCCGAGCCCTGCAAGCCCATATCAGCTGGCATGGGCCAGCCAGGGGTTTTTAATTGCCATGTAGACATGCCCGGTAGGTCCAAAGCCTGAAGGGTCTTATGTAGGAAAGAGGGATATGTTGGTCTTTTACTTCTACTTACACTGGTTCCAGAGCAATTCTGTGGGTGGCCAAGCTGTTGTGAAAGGGTGCCTGGAGGAACTAAGCAGTACTCTTCATTAGAGCTGTTTTGGTATGGGAGATGAGAGAAGGGGAACACCAGCATAAACTTGCAGCTCTAGGGCTGTGATAACACCTGTGTCGAGGTTTGGGGGGCAGGTAGGCCCAAGGAGAGGAGTGAGAGGGAGACCCCCTTGTGCTTTCTGACCTTACTGTAAGTATACTCATTGTATCATGTCTGAAGTTATATGGTAAGCTCTTTGAGGCAGGAACTGTGTCGCATGCTCTTGAGCACTATAAAAATAACAATAACTTTTTAAAAGATAAAGTGGGCATCTACAGTCCCATATGGAGGCTTTCATCTGAGTTGGTTGGTTTGGAGTTGAGCAATCCATAATCTCTTTGGTTGACTTTAAAGCCATTCTAGGTTTTGGTTTAAGTATCTTGCACTTCCTTTTCTTCTCCACTTGAGTACGCTGAGACTGTGCAACCTTGATTCTTATCCACATTATGGCAGAAATTCTTATTCTGCTCAGCGATCTTCTGGTAGTTAGTTGCTCAAGTCTTTCATTGTGGAGATAATAGTTGAAGTGTGCCCTCTTGAAGTGTGACAAAATGCTAAGTTAAGTTGAAGTTTGTGATAACTGAAATCAGTGCTATAAGTTTTGACCAGCTGGTGGAGCCTAACTGGAATGAAATTATGAGCGGTCTTAAACACAGTAAGGTAGCTTAGTCTCAAATGTAGTTGCTTTAATAAAAAAAACCAAAACCCCTCTTACAAAATCTTTCAAAAACTAAGTCAGAGTATTTTATTTTGTCTCCTAAAATATTAGATGTTTTTAGGAAGGGGGTGTGTTTTGAGTTTTTTGTTGGAACACCTGAAACTCTGATGTCTCAGTTAAAGTTTCAGCACTGCTTTAATACTGACTCCTGCTGATAACCACTCACACTAACAATATGAAGCACAAACTGCTGCTCCCACTTTATTTTACATGCTGACTCAGCAAATCAACCACCACTTAGACTGAAGTGTTCATACCTGCTACAGACCACAGTCTACAACATCTTGCATCTTACCCTTCTGGTGAAGTCCAGAAATCACAACCACATCCAGTATGGGCTGGAGAGCCCAATCTACCTTATCCCATCCTTTATGGGCTGAGTTCATCAATTTCCATGATTGGATATGTAAAAGCGGCAAAAAGTCCTGTGGCACCTTATAGACTGATATATTTGAGCATAAGCTTTCATGAGTGAATATCCACTTCGTTAACCTGTACTCAATGGCAAGCTTGAATTTTGTAGTTTCTGCAGTGCTCTATGCAGCAAACTGGAGATTCTGTGGCAATTTCATATATGCTAAGAAATGAGGCTTTGTATTCATTCTCATTGAATTCAATAAATCATTGTAGCATATTCTGTTAAAATGAATATAATATGAAATCTTTCTATGCCCCTAAATTTTTAACTTTGAGGCTGATTCAGAATCTTATAGGAATATGCACAACTCTGTCAAAAGTTATACGGGAGGATGAATAGAGAAGCTAGAGGTTGTTGCAGTTAAAGGAGATTAGGGGCATTTTGAGATTAGGGATGGTGTCAGATGAGTCTGAAATTTTGTCCCGGATAAGTAAATGAACTGGATGTTAATATGATCAACAGTGAAATAGTCAACATTGGTATTGTTGGAATTCATATATTTAAGAGGGCAGAATTAATTTTTATTTGTCACTAGTGAAGGTTTTCAGATAATCCGTGGGTATAGGTGCAGAGTGAAGACCGTTTCTGAAACTACTCTGAATTTTTCTGAGTTTGTACTGCTGAATTTTAAAAAGTAATGCATTCTTAGTCTTAAATGGCTCTGTCATTAAAAAAAATCTAATGTTGACTATTTGAGCAACCTTTCAAAAACATTGGCCTGATATAACCTGAATATTTTTAAATTCCATTAAAAAAATGTAATCGGAAGTTTTCTTCTCTGCTTTATATTTAAAAATCTTACAGTAGTCCTGAGAACATACCCAGAACTGCCATCTCTGTCACCACTTCTTTTTGTTTATATTTTTACTTGCTGCCATTTAAGTTTTTCAGCTCAGCTACAGATGTTTACTGATAAACAATGTTTTGGAAGACCTAAAGTGTGTGCACCATAAATAAAACTAATTGTACACAAAATGCTGACAAATGCAAAGTAAACAAATTTACTGAAATTTGTACTAATCTTATAGCTATTCTAAGTGTTACTTGAAACAATGGCAGATACAAAATTTTAGATGGAATTGTGAACTCCTTTCAAGTTGGTAGGCTCTTTTTAACTCCATCTAAATAAAGCTTTTTTCAGTCTTGGAATTGCATCTCTCACAGTGCAAAATATATTCATGCTTATCCTCAAATTGGAAAGACTAAGTGAACTTTACATTTAATTATAAAACCTCTGTCTGTGAGTTACAAGCTATGCAGCTTGAATTGAGAACTGATTCTCAGGATGGAGTTAAGAAAGATGGGGAAAGATGCATGTTGCAAGCTTGCATTATGAACAAAACCAAGTTTGTGATTTCAGTGAAAGCTGTAAGCTTTGATAGCACAATATATGGAATTTACAATGGTTGTGAGGCACACTTTTCGGGCCTTATTAAAGTGAAGCTGTACTCAGCTTGAAGTTTACAGTGACTGCAAGTTCCACTTTCATGGTTCTCTGGTTTTAGCTTGTTAGTCAAGTTCAAATTTAACCTCCCCCCCCCCCCCCCAATTTAAATCTTACAGAGCTAAAGAAAATCTGAGGCTAAGATTTTGTAATATACTGATTAATGCTTGATAGCTTACTCCTGGCTTTTCCTAGTTTTTTCTAAAATGATGTCTTCCTCCTAGTGGATTTTATTTTTAGGTAGAAATGCACTTTTCGTTTTTTAATTCTTTTACTAACCATATTCAAGATCTTTCCTAGATGGATTTCCTGATTTAGGTGAGTTTGTTTGAAGGTAGTGTTTTAAGCATTGTGAGCAATTAAGAAGCATCAGGTTGGCTTTTTTAATATTCAAAACCAGAGACGACGACTTCTAACAGGGTGATATTGTACACTTAGCGTAAGTGTTAGTTACAAACTAATATAAATATTTTATTCTGTGGAAAGGTCAGAGTGTTTTTTGGATGCTACCTTCTTGTGTGGTGCCAACATCTGACTGCCACTTAAGATTGTTTTAATATTGCATGATCAGAGAGGAAATATAACTTCTGTCATTTATTTTTGCTGTTTTAAAAAAGGTGAAAACAAATGTAGTCTATGTATCTTATGACAACTATGTAGAACGTGGGTCACATGCTAACTATGCAGGTACCACTGGAGCAAGTAAAACATGAGCTGTGTAACTTTCTTCAGTAGTACTTAAATTACTGATCTTAGTGTCTGAGAATCTAGAACATATCTGTCTTTTATCCAAGAGGTTCATATTTGTAATGCTCTATCTTGAGAAACTTTCTAACTCATGCTGCTTGAGAACTGTCTTAAAAGAACAAAGCAGAGCTACCTTACGTAGATTTAACTTTTAACACCCTAAAGCTGGGATTTCTGGTATGTGTACTTTTGGTAATGGAGCCAACAGTATAATATGTCTAATTTATACAAATATCTCAGACATTTTGCAAGAATAGAGAACGTTTACTGGGAGTATATTACTTGTATATAGCTCATTTTTGAGTAGGGGAAAAAATCTTGAAGTTGGGGGTATGAAGTTTTTAGTTCTGTGAATATTGTCTAGACTTAAGAAAAGTGTGATGAAAACAAAAAAAAAATCTCTTAAACAGTTTCATCACTAATATGGGTCCCAACCGATCGCCTTTGGGCAGGCTTCAAAGTACATATCTGATAACAACTCTGCATATAGGAACATTTTTTCCAGCTACCATTTTCCTTGATGGCTACAGTAGTTCAGACTCTTTAAACTCAGTCAAACTCTCCCACAGTCTGTCCTGCAGAAAATCCAAGCCACCAAAATTTGGGAGACTAAGTCCCAGATTTAATAAAACAGCAGCACTCTCACAAATGGAGCAAAACTCTTGCTGGGTGCCTCGCACTTCTGAAAACTGTTCTCATAATCTGGCTATAAGTAGTTACGGTATTTTCTCAACCAAATAATAACTTCGTCATTGCCAGTATTACTTCCTAATTTAGTGAGCTATAGGTTTTCAATGCTGACCTTCTGTCCTTTTCCTTTCCATCTCTGGGGAAAGAAAACTTATCTATATCTTACTGTCCTTTACTAATCTAATTTTCTGACCGTTTGACATTCTCTCTTGGTGTGGAGCTGACCTCTTGAAAGGTTGGGTAACCATATACAAATAGTTTTCAGGGTATGTAACACTTACTTGTGCCCACAGTGTTTGGTATCCATCTCTTCTTGTGGCATTTACCTCTTAGAACTTAAACTGTTACCTACTTCTTACACCTCTAAGGTCAGAATTTCTCTCCTGTTGTCCTTCAGACTATCCTTATATTTCTGACTTGATCCAGGTTGTTTTAAAATATTATATAGCAATACAGGAAAACCTAAATGTCTAGGTGACTATTAGAGAGAGCTGTGTTTGGTATTAAATTTGTTTCAGACATATTTATCTGTCTTACATGAAAGAAAATTCTCTAAACCATTTGCTGCAAAATTGTCTTTTCTTAAACAGCTTCCTTGTCCCATGTGTGCTTGTAACCAGAGTTCTTGTCTTATGTAGCCTGATTTGGCTTCGGCAAGTGTACTCAGTCTGCTAGATCTGCAAAGGGTGCCTGGGATCTGAAAGTGAAGCTATCTTCTGGCTTGTTCACAGCCAGCAATAAAAGTTCTGCAATCAAAATTAAACAATTTTGGTACTGGATCCAGAAAAGAGTGTAGCTTTTTCTAGAGTTGTGTTGGCTCTGCTGTGCTAACAATGATGAAATATCAAAACAATTTTTTGAAAGAACTTGTCTGACTGAATATACACAGAGCAAATCTGCTGAGGAAGGTACCATTTCTACATAATCATTCTTGGGAGCAGAACCACAGTTTGGTCTCTAGCTTTTGCCATTACAACATCCTCCAATACCTGTATATCAATAGGTTTTCCTTTTGCAAACAGCATTTGTATAAGCTATGTAATCTGAAGCTATCCACTTGCCTCCTACTCCCTTTAGCATACCTGTAATGAGAAACTGCTGTTTCCCTAATAGCCCTCAGCTTGTTTATTTGAACATGTTATTGTGGTACACTATAGCCACATAGCTAGAATATGATACAGTAGAGCCTCAGAGTTATGAACACCTTAGGAATGGGGGTTGTTCATAGATTCATAGACATTAAGGTCAGAAGGGACCATTATGATCATCTAGTCTGACCTCGTGCACAACGCAGGCCAGAGAATCTCACCCACCCATTCCTGTGGAAAAACCTCTCACCTATTTCTGAGCTATTGAAGTCCTCAAATCACAATTGAAAGACTTCAAGGAGCAGAGATGCCTCCAGCAAGTGACCCGTGCCCCAGGCTACAGAGGAAGGCGAAAAACCTCCAGGGCCTCTGCCAATCTGCCCTGGAGGAAAATTCCTTCCCGAGCCCAAATATGGCGATCAGCTGAACCCTGAGCATGTGGGCAAGATTCACCAGCCAGATACCCAGAAAAGAATTTTCTGTAGTAACTCAAATCCCAACCCATCTAACATCCCATCACAGGCCATTGGGCCTATTTCCCATGAATATTTAAAGATCAATTAATTGCCAAAATCATGTTATCCCATCATACCATCTTCTCCATAAACTTTAAGTTTAGGGCTTAAAATAAATAGCTAAAACAACCCAGATTACAGTATATAGAAGTGGAGGACTCTTTGCATGGGTTCTGATACAAAAGATGTGTACCAAAAAGCTACTGACCTTTTAAAAAAAAAAATCTAAGCTAGCCATGGTTGGAGCTACTGCATTGGTCAGACTGTGAGAGACAAACCTCTGACTACTTAATACATGAACTCCCATAGTCAGTCTTCAACAAACTATGAAAGCAGTTATTGTCACCTCAAAACAGAAGTGCTCAGTGCAATGCTACACTACCATCCAATAAAGATATTTTAAAATTGTTTTTTCTACAGTTGGTCAAAGTTTAGACCAAGGGCTGTAATTGGTCTTCCAGTGCTTTTGAGCCCATGGCACCATATTAAGCACTGTAGTAAGAATTTGCACTCAGATCAATCAGCTATCCCAGTGTGCCAGCTGAGCATGCAATCACCTGCTTCTATCCGTTCCTGCTGCCACCACAAGTTAGAGGCAAAAGGAGAGAAGACAAAAGGTAAAAACACAACTACTGGAGGTTGTTTTTTTTTTTTTTACACCAATGGAGAAGACAAGAACTCCAGTGGGCAGGCTAACATCATGTCAGAAAGAGAACAGCAGCAGAGACAGCTGCAGCCCAAAGACTTAAACTGTAATGACTTGTGGTGCCCATACTTCAAGAAGTTGGATCTCTTGCCTTCTCTTCACTCCATACAAATAACTGTCTTGCTGAACTTTGCAGGCAAAAGAAAGGCAAGACAAACTAACATTGCACAATGCCTAACAGAAAAGATTTTAACAGACTTACCAGAAGAAAATGAAAAGGGAATTTCAAAGGATAGAAGGTAAAATAAATAGCTTGCATGAGGGGATGGGATCCAGATGTAGCATTCTGGCAAAAAGAATTCTTCTAAATGCTTATGTAATGGTGAACCAAGCTAAACATAATTTGGTGCAGATCTTTAGAAACCCTAAAAGCAGGCACAAAAATGTAAAGCCCTCCATTATTTAACCCCAGATCCATACACTGGAAGACAGCACACCTGAACAGATCAAATAACCTGTAGTATGGAGTGGCTAGGGATGAGAAATTTCCCACCAACCCACTGAACAAAACGTTATGGTTGTTCTTTCAAAAGTTTACAACTGAACATTGACTTATACAGCTTTGAAACTTTACTATGCAGAAGAAAAATGTTGCTTTTCCTTTATTTTTTAGTAGTTTATGTTTAACACAGTATTGTACTGCTTGCTATTTTTGTCTCCACTGCTGCCTGATTGTGTGCTTCTGGTTCCAAACGAGGTGAGTGATTAACTGGTTAGTTCGTCACTCTGGAGTCCGTAATTCTGAGGTTCTAGAGTGTGTGTGTGTGTGTGTGTGTGTGTGTGTGTGTGTGTATACTTAATGGCATCAGTACATAGACATCAGACCAGCTCATATTTCTAATACAAAATTTTTGAATCAGGTATCTGAAAATGCATAGGTAGGTGCTGTGTATGTTACAGATTACCACTGTAACTGATAATTGAAGTAACTTAGGTCATGCATCTTTGGCTAAAGCCACAAACCTAGTTACTCACTCCTTATTTTTGTGGGAGAATTGAGAAGGAGAGTTGCATTAATAGCATCAATTGTTTTAAAGACTTATTTCCAGCAGGGGGAGCCAAAATGCAGTGCTTATGTCAAGATCGCTTGTATTACTGGGACAGTTCCATTTTATATGGTTCTCTCGAATTTCATGTGCAAAATGTAATCTTATTCACCATTCTTTCTCCAGGAAAGAGTAAAGAAATACTTGATATTCTTTGTGCTGAGTATATCAGTTGGATGTTGGTCAAAATTCTTGATTCTTCTTTGTCAAACAAATGTGGTGGGAAAAGACTAAGAATTTACCAACTTGCATATAAGAAACCGTTAAAAGGAATTTTCTTTAAATTATGGAATGCATAAAAGGAAAAAGGTTAAAAAAAATTCTATTTTTGTGCAATTGTCATCAGGCCCCATCCTGCATCATCAGGACTTGCATCCTGAATTTTCTGCCTCCTGAGCTACAGAAATAACTATATTAGCTGGTGGCAGGAGAAGATTTTAATCTGAGTTGGATAAAAATTAAAAAAAAAAATTTTGAAAAAAATTGGATTTTTGATTTAAAATTAGAATTTTTTTTATTTGAATTATAATTTCTGTTAATGTTTTATATTCTGATTTAATTTTAATATGCTTAGACCTAAACTTATCTCTTAAAACATTTAAGTAAAAATAAATACTGTTTTGTCTGTTTAATTAAATTCCAGTTACCTTTCAAATGCAATATGACACAAAACCATGGACAAAAAGTTAATTATCTAGTGTAAAAAAAAAAAAAAAAAAGAATATATCATTCACCATTTTCTAACATACTAAAAATGTACAATTAATAAGAATTTGAAAATATTAAGCTGTATCATTGCTTAAATAAATGTATATAGTTATAACATATCCTCCTAGGTAGCAAAAATATGTACCAAATCTAGTGTAACAACTATTTAGTTGTAAATCAACATGTGTTAATGGTTGTCTCAACCAATGAATGTACCTTTCTTTAGAAAATAACTGATGCACAAATGGAAAAGTTGTTTAAAATCAGTGAATTAAATTGAGGCTTTCCACTTGGTGATTTAAATTGTTGATTTAAATTCCCTTGATTGAGGTGGATCAACCCACCCGGCTGAATCCTCCTTGAACCAGCCACTAGAGGATTATATACAATGCACTGAAACAGTGGATTACCTATGCATGACTATCCCAGTTTTACACATACAATAAAAAAGGACAAGGATACCAAGGCAGTGTGGCTAAGTGTATGGGATTTGGGTGTGCCAAATCAGAGCTACATTGTATTCGGAACTTAACTTCTATGGGATATAAGGCATTTCTTAATAGCTGTGAAGGGTACAGAATGAATTAGTCAGCAGAAGTGATTTTAGAATTTATTTTTCTCCTGGTTCTTACTACTTTCATTTTCAGGGATTCTCTTCTGCCTCCAGAAGAGGAGTGCTGTTGCCCCAAGTGGTGCTCACTGATGGGGAGGATGGATCACTGAGGCCATGTGCAGGTCCCCATGTTTTGGATAGGAGGCCAGCTTAATGCATGCTTTCTTCCTTCCATCCTGCTGTTATGTCGGTTTTGGCAGCAGCCAGGCTGAGTTTATTCTCCTGGTGGTTATCAGTGCAGTGTATACTGCAGCTGCTAGGCCCTAGCCTTAGAACATTAGGGAGTTTGAATGCTGTCAAAATCAATCAGCAATTGATTCAAACTGTAGTGTAAACTGCTGAAAGTCATCAGTTCTCTAACTCTAACAAATCTGAATAGAATTCCATGGCATCAGCAAAAGGCACTTGGTTGATGACAGGGCCTTTCCCTAGCCAAAAATCAAAGCCATGCTTGCAAACAGTTGATACTTACTATATAAATAGAATACACTGATGTGGAATAATACTTTAATTTAGGTTATTACATTATTTGTTTAACAGACACCTTACCCAGGGTGACTTACAGTATGTACAAAGTATTATAGTTAAGTGCAAGTACAAAAAATGTTTACAAGATCGATCAAGAGGTTGTGTTTGTGGTCACGTTTGAGGTTTTATTGTTCTTAAAACATAAAAATAAAACTCGATATTTTTATATCGTTAAATCAGTTAATACCGCTATCTTGATACAATATGGTGGTAGGCTACAAACGTAGAACAGAGCATGTGTTTAAAATGTACAGTATGTATACTAATATATTACTGTATGAATAATAAACATACATGGTATTGTTACAACTATAGATTGTTAGCATGTACTGTATCTGTTTTACTTATCAGAAAAAGCAGGCTGCCTGTGGTCAGATGATGATCCCCATAACAGCAACAGCCACTCAGATGCAACATAGCAAAAGGGCCCCTGTCATAAATATAAAGGGAAGGGTAAACACCTTTAAAATCCCTCCTGGCCAGAGGAAAAACCCTTTCATCTGTAAAGGGTTGAGAAGCTAGGATAACCTCGCTGGCACCTGACCAATGAGGAGACAAAATACTTTCAAAAGCTGGGGGGAGGGAGAAACAAAGCCCCTCTCTCTCTCTCTGTGATGCTTTTGCTGGGAAAAGAACAGGAATGGAGTCTTAGAACTTAGTAATTAATCTAGCTAGATATGCATTAGATTCTGTTTTCTTTAAATGGCTGAGAAAATAAGCTGTGCTGAATGGAATGTAGATTGCTGTTTTTGTGTCTTTTTGTAACTTAAGGTTTTGCCTAGAGGGATTCTCTGTGTTTTGAATCTAATTACCCTGTAAGGTGTTTACCATCCTGATTTTACAGAGGTGATTCTTCTTACCTTTTCTTATATTAAAATTCTTCTTTTAAGAATCTGATTGTTTTTTCATTGTTCTTAAGATCCAAGGGTTTGGGTCTGTGTTCACATATGCAAATTGGTGAGGATTTTTATCAAACCTTCCCCAGGAAAAGGGATGTAGGGTTTGGGAGGATTTTGGGGGGAAAGACGTTTCCAAACGGGCTCTTTCCCAGTTATATATCTCTTGGACGTTTGGTGGTGGAAGCGATAAAGTACAAGGGCAAAAGGTAAAATAGTTTGTACCTTGGGGAAGTTTTAACCTAAGCTGGTAAAAGTAAACTTAGGAGGTTTTCATGCAGGTCCCCACATCTGTACCCTAGAGTTCAGAGTGGGGAAGGAACCTTGACAGCACCGATACGTTGCTACTAATGAGCGTCTTCTGTAGTAGCATGTCCCTAGGGCATTGTGCTCTGGAAGGCCTGCAGAGAGATGAGAAGGAATACAGGACAACCTGGGTACACAGATGTGGTCAGGTGATCCTGTTTACTCAGAAAAATAGGTTTTAGCCTGATTATAAGGGGATAACTATGGGCTGACTTAAACTGCCAATAATGGTAAGGGAGCTGAGAATTGAGATTGTGGAGGCTCAGGTGAGAGGTTTGTGAAAGTGTCAAATGTATGTATTAATTCTTAAATAAGTCCCAAAAGAGAGGAAAGTAGAACCCAACTGCACAGTTGGTTTTTGCTTCTTTCTAATAAAATAGAGATTTTAGATTAGGGCTGTCAATTAATCGCAGTTAACTCATGCAATTGACTCCAATATTAATTACAATTAATTGCACTGTTAAACAGTAGAATACCAATTGAAATGCATTAAATATTTGTGGATGTTTTTTCTACATTTTGAACTATTTTGATTTCAGTTACAACACAATACAACGTGTACAGTGCTCACTTTATATTATTTTTGGTTACAAATATTTGCATTGTAAAAATGAGTAACAAAAGATGTTAGTTTTCAGTTCACCTCAGACGAGTACTGTAGTGCAATCTCTTTATCATGAAAGTGCGACTTACAAATGTAGATTTTTGTTTGTTTGTTTTTGTTACATAACTGAACTCTAAAACAAAACAATGTAAAACTTTAGAGCCTACAAGTCCACTCAATCCTACTTCTTGTTCAGCCATGCTAAGAGAGAGAATTTTTTTACATTTACGGGAGATACTGCTGCCCACTTCTTATTTTCAATGTCACCTGAAAGTGAGAACAGGCATTCGCATGGCACTTTTGTAGCTGGTGTTGCAAGGTATTTACGTGCCAGATATGCTAAACAGGGGTTCACATGCCCCTTCATGAGCACAAACCAGCCTTGGATTTTTAAGACCCAAAAAACCCAATCTGATTCTCAAAAATCAGAACTTTATTAGAAGAACAAAAAAAGATAAGAGAACAACTCTGTAAAATCAGAATGGAAGATAATCTTACAGGCAGTCAGATTCAAAACATAGAGAATCCCTCTAGGCAAAACCTTAAGTTACAAAAAGACACAAAACAGGAATACACATTTTCTCCAGCACAGCGAATTTACAAGCCAAAACAAAGAAAAGTTAACGCATTTTCTAGCTAGATTACTTACTAACTTTACAGGAGTTGGAGGGCTTGCATCCTTGATCTGTTCCTGGCAAAGGTATCACACAGACAGACAAAAGCCTCCCCCCGCCCTCCAGATTTGAAAGTATCTTGTCCCCTCATTGGTCATTTTGGGTCAGGTGCCAGCGAGGTTACCTGAGCTTCTTAACCCTTTACAGGTGAAAGGATTTTGTCTCTTGCCAGGAGGGATTTTATAGCACTGTATACAGAAGGGTGGTTACCCTTTCTTTTATATTTGACAATGATGATCATTAAAAAAAATAATGCATTAATTAAATCAGTGACTGAACTTCTTGGGAGATAATTGTATGTCTCCTGCTCTGTTTTAGCCACATTCTGCCGTATATTTCATGTTGTAGGAGTCTCGGATGATGACCCAGCACATGTTGTTTGATTTACGAACACTCACTGCAGTTTTGACAAAATGCAAAGAAGGTACCAATATGAGATTTCTAAAAATGGCTATGGCACTCGACCCAAGGCTTAAGAGTCTGAAGTGCCATCCAAAATCTGAGAGGGATGTGGTGTGGAACATGCTTTCAAAACTCTTAAAAGAGCAACACTCAGATGCAGAAACTACAGAACCCAAACCACCAAAAAAGAAAATCAACCTTCTGCTGATGGCATCTGACTCAGATGATGAAAGTGAACATGCATTGGTCCGCTCTGCTTTGGATCATTATCGAGCAGAACCTGTCATCAGCATGGATGCATATCCTCTGGAATGGTGGTTGAAGCATGAAGGGACATACGAATCTTTAGTGCCTCTGGCATGTAAATATCTTGCGATGCTGGTTACAAAAGAGCCATGCAAACGCTTATTCTTGCTTTCAGGTGACATTGTAAACAAGAAGCGAGCAGCATTATCTCCTACAAATGTAACCAAACTTATTTGTCTGAGAGATTGGCTGACATAGGACTAGGTGGACTTGTAGGCTCTAAAGTTTTACATTTTTATTTTTGAATGCAGTTATTTTTTTGTACATTATTCCACATTTGTAAGTTCAATTTTCATGATAGAGATTGTACTAGAGTACTTGTATTAGGTGAATTGAAAATATTATTTCTTTTGTTTTTTATAGTGCAAATAGTTGTAATCAAAAATAAATATAAAGTGAGCACTGTACAGTTTGTATTCTGTATTGTAATTGAAATCAATATATTTGAAAATGTTAGAAAACACCCAAAAATATTTAAATAAATGATATTCTATTGTTTAACAGCGCAGTTAATCGCGATTAATTTTTTTTAATTAAGCCCTAATTTAGACTATAAACTTTCTGATAATGTGTGATGTTTTCTTTTGGTATTGGAAGATGCTGCATGTTTGCTATTGAGTGTCTTCATTTACAGTGAGGTTCACTGAGTTGATTGGTCAGAACTTGTTAGGAAGGAGCTCACTCCAGTTTGGGAGCTCTGACTAATCAGAAGCCTGCTCCAGCTGTAATGAGCTTTCCAGTTTAGGGGTTTAACATCACTCAGAAATATGTTAGTCAGGAATGTGTCATTGCCTAGAAGCTCACTCTGGTTGGAAGTTTGGTGTAGCATGGAAGTTTGCTTCACCCTGGGAGTTCAGCTTAGCTCAGAAATATTTTCTAGCTATAGACGCGTACTCCAGTCCAGAGGGCCTATCCCTCTTTGAGAAATTTAATGTATATTAGTTCAGCCCGGACTAAGACCTAGAGCTTCTAGATTTCAGTTAGGAGTTCCAGGTGAAGCCTTTTTGCCTTAAAAAAGGACCTGGGGGGGGGGGGGGCGCGTTACTTCTAAGGAAGTTAATTGAATTTTTAGCTGAACAAAGTGAGGTACTAGACTCAATTTGATGGTATCTGTCTGTAACATAACTTCTGGATGGCCATTAATCAATTTCCAAATCTAGGAATAGGCAAAACCCTATTGATTTTTGTGAAAAATGCAAAACTGGAATGGAAAAAATGGAGCCCCTGGCATCTGGTTAGAAGACCATCAGCTTCAATCAGGCCTCTTTTATTGTCTGTAGAATAAAGGTGGCATCCACTAATGAATTCCAGCATAACACCCCACCATCTTGGCTCTGCCCATTGTCCTAATAGAGTTTAAAATATTGACACCCTGAATGAAACGTCTCTCAGACATAGAGGGGAGGGGCAAAACAGGAGGAAGGGCCTGAGGGTGGGGGAACAGAGAGCCCCTGGAATGGAGGCAAGGGGTTTGTAGGGAATCCCTGAAATAGAGGGAGGTAGGAGTGTGGCAGACAAAGAGTTTGGGGGAAGTCCCTGCTGTAGGGTAACTTTGACCTACAGAAGTGTGCATACATCTAGTATAGGTTAAACATTTCTTGAAATTCTACTTTCTCTATTTTTGTTAAACTTCCAATTTATTCTCTTTCCCTCCCTTCGCTGCACATGAATTTCACCTATATATCAAATGCTTTGACTATGGACAGTAATATGTAATTAGCTGCTGCACTTATTAACCAAGGAGTAACCATGGTAGGTTGGGGGCCTAAATGATATTGAGAGCTACTCATATTGCTAATGGGCTACAAACTGTATTTAGTTATACTGTAATCAGGACTTAAAGTTAATCTGTCAAGAAGCTTCTCTTGTGCTCTTAAGTTATGAATATGTGTCAAAACAAAAATAAATTGATCTTTAATATATTTCAGTCCTACTGAAACAAAACTTGAGATACAAGTACTTTCTCTCAAGTGTCTAACTTTTAAGCAAAATAGAAAACCAGTCAATTAGAATAAATATTAATATTTAGATAATGTTTAATGTTGATAAAGTAAGATCCATAACATCCTCTGTTACAAACACAAAATTAGAACTTCACAGCAGTGTGAAATCAGAAAATAACTGGCAAGTAGGTTTGTTTCCAGTAGGGTCCTATATGGATCTGTTCTTGGCCCTTTGCTCTTTAACATTTTTATCAGTGACCTATAAGAAAACATAAAATCATCATGGATAATATTTGTATGTGAAATTTGTAACATAACGTTAACTGGGATGACTTTAAGTGAGGAGTTACTGTATCAAGATTGAATGTTTATCTAAAAGATAGGATGTAGGGATTATTTGGGGGAAGGTCTGTGGCTGTGTTATTCAGGAGGTCAGACAAGATGATCACAGTGATCCCTTTTGGCCTTGGAATCTATGAAAATAAATTGTAAAATGTGTTCACCTTTGTCCAGGCAGTGAAAATCCAGACTGACATGGTGTTCGGCAGAAACCAAGACTCTTCTCTGTAATCTGTCAGTCAGCAGCATTCATTTCAAAAACGCTTGTTTTAAACACATTTAAATCTTATTAAATATAAATAGTGATGTGTGGTTCACAAGAGTGTTTATCAGATCAGCTCTCAAGAAAATTTTTCCCAAGTACATAGGTTTCTGTTTTTAGAAAATGTGGGTTGTATGGTGATACTGTACACGTTTCCTTCCTTTCTGTTCCTGCCTGCTGCTTTAGCTAATGAGTTACTCCAGTGGAAGGAAACTTGAGTCGAGGTCTAACCATGTTATCACTACTCTCACTCAAATGTTTTCATCTGTCTTTATTTTAGTCAGCTGCTGTTATGAAATGATTTCAAGATTAAGAAGGCTGCATCTTATGTGTTAAGAATTGTTTTGTAAACCTCCTTTCAGGGATAATTGTCATATAATAGGACTCTGGCTCAGGGCCATTTACAGTAGAGGGAAGAATTAGCTACAACATTACAAACAAATACCGGTATCAGTGGAGCAGAAAAAACAGTAAAGCTTGATTTGCATTTTCCTGAAGCATGGGGAGAGTACTGTGATGGGCAGGCAAGACCTTCAGAAGGAATCCATGAGGTCGAGGTATGCTGGAAAGGGAAAGCACTTCGGTTTCAAAAATAATAATTAGAAGAAAGTGCATGTACCTAATTTAAAAGGTGTCCTCTTGAGTTTAAACATAACAATTGTTAAAAGTAAAGTTTTAGCTCAAATTAATGGCCTAGTGTACAAATATCTAATTCAGTAATTCTGTACAATAGAACTAAATAGGCAAAAGTACAATACTTAGATTGTACAAATAGTAGTGGTGATTAGTCACTTATTCTGTTACTGGCTGAATCAGATCTCAAAAATAAGAACTAAAGTTAAACTCTAAAGACCAACAATAAAAATTTGAGAATATGGATCTAAATCTGCCAGACAGCCAAGGCAAACAAACAGGCTGCAGGCTAACGTGAGTTAATGGAATGGTGTTATACAATATCAGTTGTATAGTGGCATAGTCATGCGTAACACTTGACAAGTAAAGGAAGACACAGTACCTGTCCCTGAGGAGCTCAAGGTGATCTTATTTTCTACACTAGAAAATTAGACTGACCCAGTTATGTCACTCAGAGGTGTGAAAAATCCACACCCTTGAGCAACATGGTTAAGCTAACCTAAATCCGCATATAGATAGTGCTAGGAATTCTTCTGTCGACCCAGCTACCACCTCTTGGGGAGGTGGATTTATTACACTGATGGGAAGGCTTTTCCTGCTGTGCCCCTGCAGCCTTTTAAATGTAGACTTAGTCTCAGTAAATTAAAGCATAAACCAACATTGACAAACTGTGGTAGGGAATGTGAAATATAAAGAAAGATGAAGACAGTGAAGGGTTCAGTTAAATAGGTTTCTTATCTCGCCCACCTTCCAGTCCCCATTCGTATCAGAAGAGGCTGCAACCATCAAGGTGAAATGCTTAGGGCACGGACAAAGGTTTAGTAGTAAGGTTGGAGTGTCATTATTTATAGTATGAGAGGAAGGGCCACTGTCTTTTCACAGTCTGTGCAGAAGGGTGTAATGGAAAAGGGAAGGATGATGTTGATGTTGAATGATGTTGTAATCAAGTTCTGCACAGCTGAAGAAGCAGGGAGTTCAATGACTGGTTTAGTCTGTTCTAATATCACTAGAGGGAAAACTTTTTACTCACTTTATCCAATCCAGCATTATGAAAGCTTAGAAGGTAAGGAGCACTTCACATTTATTAATTGACATTTGAGTCATTCTTTGAGGTGGTGTGACTTGCCACACCTGGCAGCATAGAAGCCTTTTTATCTCTCCTTGACTTACATGGAGCTCAACAGACCTTACAATTATCTTAAAACTAATCACAGAGCTATAGATTAGTGAGTTTTAATGTCTGAAAACCGAAAAGTGTGGTTATTGTCTGTTTTTAGCGACACTTCTCTTACTTGCTTTCCAAATCTTACTTAGAACTATTATAGACTTTTACTGAAGGCTAGTCATAGTGGCATAGATCATGGATGTTCCCTGACTTCCCCCCCGTTCCTCCATTCTTCCGTAACTTTTTTAATTTGACACTTCCCCCATGAATTTCACTATTGGTTCTTCACGATCAGGTTAGACTAAAGTACAGACTTCTCTTCCTGAATGACAGGTTAAGTAGCTGGAAGGATGACTTCGTTCTGTAACTGAGACACTCTTAGCTATTAAAGAGAATCAGTTGATGATCTGTAAAACTTAGTGATTTAGTTCTGATTTGTAACTTTGTCAGACTCTCTTTGGAAATCCAAATTTAAAAGCATGGAAGAAGTAAAATGCATGTAGGTGCTGGGGAGAAAAGACTTTCTAAGAGCAGAAGGTAAAGATTGCCATAAAACTTGGTTGGAATGTTTTATAGAGTATACCCGTGGTCTGTATTTTGTGGGGGAAGGAGGAAGTAGGGGAACTTCATTCTGACACCTCAAGTATTTGGACATGAGTCTGGGAAACATCTTCAATGTGTAGTTCCTAAATTTGGAAGCAGAACAAATGAACAGTGCATCCAAGTTCAAAAGGACTTGAATCACGTAGGTTATTGGGCCACAAAGAGCAAATGTAGTTTAAATTTAAAGTGGGGAATCAGTCTGGGACTAAGATTTATGTAGAATATTAGTTTGTACTACTCTTGGACATCACACACACCACCAAGCTTCTAGAATCGAAGTTTAGTTCTACCCCCTTTTCAGAAAGTAGAATTCAGTTGTGACAGATGTACAAACATTCTTTGCTGGGGCCTGCAATGCTTAAAAAAAGGTGCTGATTCTCCTAAGTGCTTCACCTAAGACTTCTAGTTTTTCTGTGGCATGCTCCTTTCTCTCTTCTGTCTCTTCAAAACTGAAGATTGGTTTCTGTGTAAGGTGATGCAGAAGCAGGAATCGCAAGGCCACCAGTATTCTTCAGTTTGTTCTGATCAGGAGTGACACCAGCTAAGTTTCAAATAGCCTGGTTTGATTACTAATACTAATGTTACTTACTAAATAGCATTTTCTAGATTGTTTCATTTTGTAGGCTTTACTGCTAGAAATGCAGACAGCAGTAATAGCAAGTGACTTCATTTTTAGAAAAGAAAGTTTCAAAAGAAATGGAATTAAATATTTTTCAGAAACTGCTGCAGTAAGGTGCTGAACACTCCAAATAAGAAGAATAGAGGGAGATAATGTACTAAGTTTTCTGAATATTAAATTGGTGGGAGGAGGAAGCTGTTGAGGCAATGTGTTCCTGCGCTTAGGAACAGCAGTTGAGATCAGAGTATATGGTGGAGGAGGAAGCCTTGTTTTGCTTTGGGCTGATCTTCTTAGACCTGAGAGTATGTTAAAACACATATATTGAAGTCCTTGCCTCTTTTGGGGGTGTTCTCATCACCGCTAAAGTTCCGTGTTTTTCACTTTTCCAGGTTGTTGGTAAACAAAGTAAATATCTATGTAAACTTGTGTAGGAAAGGGAAATGATGGTGTGCAGCCCTCCCAAAGAAAATGCAGGGATAACTGAATGTTTCATGCATTTTAAAACCCAACATACAGCTTTGAATACGCTGGACTTCAAAGCAGAAACCTAGGGATTGAACAAATGACTGTGAGTTTACTTCCTGTTTTAAAAACCATCTTAAATTATTGCTTACCTGCAGATGATTTGATGAATGGATGAAGTAGTTCAAATTTCTGATCAGCATGATGCTGTTTAAGCAACTTGTTACTAGGAGCTCTGGAGCTAGCATTTTACAAAGGTCTCTTTGTTCTTAGGTCTGCAGGGATCCCCGGGTTATAGTGGCTTTAGGTAAAACTATGTATTCTGATCAGACAAAATAGGGAATTTTTAATAATTAAGACACAATTTAAGGTACTGTAGCATCGTACTAACTGCATTCTTGTAAGTGAACAGTATAATTCTGTTTTGAGGTGAAGTTGTCTTAAATATAAATACTTCTGTAGCATTTAGGAAAATTGTATCTGTTTTGGATTTTCCCATTGGCTATTGAGTTAGAGTTGCAAAGCAAAAATATAAGTTTAACAACTGTGAGAAGGCATCTGAATATGGCTGTTTAGAGAGCTGTTTTAGATTGCATTTACCGTGTCCACACTCACTGCCAAATTTGGAATGAATACCAGACATTTTCTCCCCCAACAGTCTTAAAGACTAGGTTTTTATTTATCCACAAAACCAGCTAACACCATAGAGTTTTTAATGCCTTCTGGAAACTGTTAATAGCGTCAGGCTATTGCGAGGTCTGTAATTATGTATTGTGCTTCAAATACTAAACCTTTAGATATGAGAGAAGTTTGAGGTAAGCTACTGAATTCTGATTCTGCAGCCCTTTCGATGTAAAAGATGCATTTCATTCTTATGTATAACTTGTATTGCTATAGTGCTCAAAGGCACTAAGAAGGGGATTAATTTTGCTAGATACTGTACTGACATGCAGAAAGACACAGTCCCTGCCCAAGAGTTTACAATCTTAATTCGAAACAAGACTCGAATGAATAATAAACAATAGGGAGTAAAAAGGGAGGAGAATCAGTGCAATAAAATTATGCAGAGGTTAACTTTTGTGTAACTGGGTGGCATAGATTTGAGATTTTTTACTCTGACTGTCCTGCAACCTAGCCTACTTTAATCTGCAAAACTATTTATTGTGATCTGGAATTACAGGTTTTGGTCTTTATACATCTTGTATGTTCTATAGATTGAGATAAAAATGAAGAAGCCAGAGGCTATAAGATGGGAGAAGCTGGAGGGGCAAGGAGATTCTCCTAAGCTAAAACAATACACATCAGGTTTGTTTTTTGACCTCATTTAGCATTTAATGCAAATATACATATTGTCCTATTAACGTTCTTTCCAATTACATTAGAACATCTTATACATATGAAATATTGTAGTAATAGGTTTCAGAGTAGCAGCTGTGTTAGTCTGTATTCACAAAAAGAAAAGGAGTACTAGTGGCACCTTAGAGACTAACACATTTATTTGAGCATAATGCATCAGATGAAGTGAGCTGTAGCTCACAAAAGCTTATGCTCAAATAAATTTGTTAGTCTCTAAGGTGCCACTAGTACTCCTTTTCTTTTTGTAGTAATAGGTTTACCTATATAGTAAATGTAAACATGTAATTCTGATACTCTAATTTCATGAACTTCATGGGTAGTGGGAATGGATTCCGATTGGTAGTAAAGCCCTAAGAATTCAGCTGTTCACTCTGCTCGTGACTTTATCTACCTGAGGGGATTATTCAGGATGTGTGCTTGTCTGGGTTTTCTCTGGGAGCTTATTGTTTTACTGGGCTGCCTAGTTAAATTGTATTCTCCTTTGTTGCATTGAGAGGGGCTTGCATCTTTTGGAGAAAATTTTAGTTTAATAGTGCTCACATACATCAAAAGATTTTCTTGATACTTGGCTTAATTTTCCTTTAATTTCAGCTCATTACTTATACCCCTTGTACCATCTAAAATGACTCTCCGCTTTCATTTTTACATTTATCATTTCTACATGTCTGGTATGCTCTGTGCTCCTCCACTCCCATCATTGCTTAGCCAAGCTACATATTGCACTCATTAATGTTTCCTTATAAATAAGTCTCTATAGCTGCCTAATCCCTGGTGTCATGTTCATCTTCTTCCTTCTGATTTACCTCCATATTTTTGTTATTGAGGCACCCAGACCTGCCACATTCAGTGCAAGCTTAACTTCTCTGTTTATATCATATAGGGCTTTTCAGCATTACTGCGTTCCTGGTTTCTCCCTCCCACGGTATTTTGCTTCAGATAACTTTTCAAGATGATCCTCATTTCTCCCTTTGTTTTCAGCCTTGCTGAGGTTCCTTTTTTGCCTGCCCTCCCTGATGTTTGCAATACCTCCTGATTTTTAGTATGAACTGCAAGATATTTTAATGTGACCAATACTTAGTCTTCCAGAGATCATTAAGGCTGTGATCCAACCAGGGCTTTGGGGTGGAGCCCACGGAGCAGTTCCGGAGCAGTGGAGCTGCAGGTTTTTGCCTGGAGCTGGAGCAGAGCCGGAGCACAGCTCCAAAGCCCTGGATCCGACACCCATTGAATGGAAGAACTCCCAATGACTTCACTGGTCACTGGATCAGGTCCTAAGATCTTGAATAACACCAGCTCTGACACTCACCTTGTGACATATGGATACATTGCCAGTTCATGATTTTTCATGTTCTTCAGCCAATTTTAATCCTTTAATGTGGCTCCTATTCAACCCAGTCAGACTGAATTTTACAAGATAGGATATTGTGCTGTATCAGATGATCCACCAGAAAATCCACCTCCTACAATTTCCTTCATTTGTTAGCTTTAAAATTCTGTCCAAAAAAGCAATCAGGCTTGTCTGACAAGATCGGTACTTACAGATCCATGGTACTTTTTGTTCAATTCTGGTGGGGTTATTTATTTCATGCTCTAAATGTTGCCAAAAATGCCAATTTAACTTACTGCAGATGTTATTTCCAGACTCCAAACACCTATATCCATCATCCTCTCATTATACAAGGAACTGGGATAAATTGGTGGTTGAGATCAAAGAAGAAGAAAAGAATGAAAAATTAGAGGGGGACGCTGCTTTAAATAAACTCTTTCAGCAAATCTATTCAGATGGTACAGATGAAGTGAAACGTGCCATGAACAAGTCCTTTGTAAGACTTCAGTCTATCCTTACATCTTTGTGAATGCTATAAAGTAAATAAATAAAATTAAAAATACCTTGAGGCCAGATTTTGTGGGCCAAGTCATTTGCATATGCAAATGTGGTAATCGGAGGCAAATAAATATTTAAACATCTCTCTGTTTGCATCTGCAATTGTGGTAAAATGCATAAATGCACAAGAACTTATATATATGAGTCTCTAGAATATGGAAACTTAGCCCCTACTGAGTATGAAAAGAAATGATCCAGTGATATTGCTATGATAGCATTTTTATGTACTGGCAATTGGAAGAGTTGCATTTCTCCATATTGTTAATTCTGAGTGGTGAGCTTAGACTTGGAGCACAAAGATTGCGCTCCATCCTTGCTCATTTGTTTGTTTGAGCCTATACTAATGTCAGTGGAAGCAACTTACCCCTTCCTGGTTGGTCATAAGATCTCCAGAGGAGAGAACCTAACTCCTTTCATTTTTCTGTCAATTGCTAATTTTCAGATAGGAGTTTGAGTGCACAAGAATGCATGATTGGACCATTGGAGGCTACTGTGTATTGAAACAGTGTCACTACTTGTTTGCCTTAATCACATCAAAAGTGGACATATGACAACAGAAATTATTGCTTTATTAAATTTTAATGTCAGAAGTCTTGTGTGCAAAATATGCGAAGATTGATACAAAAATCATGTGCACATCCTATGTCTAGATCAAGTCATCTTCGTTTAATGTAATCATAATTGCACATAGTATATAGGGAAGGGTTTCAGAAGGTCTGGAGAATTTCAAGGGAATCTGCATTAGAGTCTGCAGGAAACAATGCACTAGTCGTGCAGAACTTAATCTGCTATAAAAACTGTGGATTATTTTAAATGACTGGCTATAATTAACTTCAGCAGACTAAACAAATGTTTTTCCCTATTGCAGATGGAGTCTGGAGGGACTGTTCTGAGCACCAACTGGTCTGATGTGGGGAAAAGGAAGGTAGATGTAAATCCTCCTGATGACATGGAATGGAAAAAATTCTAATATGTTGATTTGGCATCTTTGTGTTGCCCATATTCACATACTGACCATTGTGTATGGACACAGCATTCTTGGATTTAAGACACTGAATGTTCCCTTGAAGATCGGAATTACCGTCTTTACATCTTGCATGCTTTAGTAATTCCTTTGTCTGCAGGTGTTAAGGTTTAATCAGGAATGGAAGCCTGTTTTTCATCCCTCCTGTCCATGAGGGGTTTTCAGAAACAGATTGAACTAAGTCATAAATACACATTTTCTACTAACTTTATCAGTTCTGTACTTTGGGGGATGTGGAGACCTTTAGTGGTCTGTTTAGGATTATTGCCTTATTTTTAATTCACAGTATTTCTGTTGAATAATTTATTAGCTCTGGCAACTTTGGGTAAACACACTTTTCAACTACAGTGTTAATTGTTTGCTCTCTAACTCTGCTGAAGAATAAAACTGTAAAATATAAATTTTTCCATAAAGAAGTTTGGTTCATTTTATTTTTAAGTCTGAAAACTCAGCTATGGAAGAAAAAACATAATCAAAATTTACATTTGGAGAAGTAATAGCTAAGTCGTACAGATATTGAGAACCAAGTACATAGGAGCAACACTCCTGCTCTGCTAAAAGAAGAATGAGCTCCCTGTTCTCTTCTTGGAGGGAGAGGAATCACCAGAGAAGGAAATTTGAAGTAGAAGTAGCAGGATTGAGGAATTGCTAGGGCTCCCATCCTTCCTACCTTTGGGTGGATCTGCAGCACCTGATGGGTGGAAGGGTGGGGAGGGGAAGAGGATTGCTAGATCTGGAAAAGCTCTATCTGCCTCTTCTGTTGACAGATGTCCTTTGCCAGTCCTCTGTTTCTACTCACGAGGAAAGGGGGTAGAAAAACAAAAATGCACAGATTTGCTTACCATCTCTTTTTGATTGTATTGTTCTTCTAAAATGCAGAACATTGCATTGAGTGTTTCAGTATTTTTAGAGAAGAGCTCCAGCGTCCTTCGCTTTTGGCCTGTACCAATACAGGTCTTCCATCCTGATAAAGTTTTAAAAGGTGATATTTATAGAAATGGGGGTCAGAATCCTCTGGGATGAGTCCCCATCCTATCGCTGCATGCATGCTTTGGTTGGTTGGCTGTGCGCCTTCAAAGGGGTATAAATGTGTTCTCTTATCCCTCTTTTCATGTCTTATTCCATCGCTGTAACTCTGAGACCTGCCTAGTGAGCTGTCCTTCTTTTGATCTGTTAACTATTTGTTGCAAGCACAGTTCACCAAAACAGTAGAAGTTTCATGTAGTCTGGGTGGGAAGGGGAAACTGATCAGAATGGTGGTGGGGAAAAACAAATTTTCTTAATGAAACATATCCGTAAAATAAAGCTTTTATAATGAGTATAATAGAATCTTAGAAGTGTAGGGCTGGAAGGGACTTCAAGAGGTCATCTAGTCTAGCCCCCTGGGCTGAGGCATGACCAAGTAAACCTAGATCATCTCTAACATATTTGTCCAACCTATTCTCAAAAACCTCCAGTGATGGGGATTCCACACTGTCCCTTGGAAGTCTATTCCAAAGCTTAAGTACCCTTATGGTTAGAAAGTGTTCTGTAATATCTAACATAAATCTCCCTTGCTGCTGAGTAAGACCTTTACTACGTGTTCTACAGTTGACCACCCGTGTCTTCATAAACAGCCCTTAACACAGGGGTAGTCAATTATTATTTGTGAAGGTCTAGATTTCTTGGTCAAGATATAGTCAAGGTATAGACTCCGGAGAAACATTTTTCACACCACAATAACAATAGTGATAATTAGTAAGTAAAAAGATTTCACTGTCCATTCAAAAGCATCTGGCAGTCTGGATTTGCCCGTGGTCCACCTATTGACTTACCCCTGTCTTAACCTCTGTTATCAGGTCCCCCCTCCAGTCATCTTTTCTCAAGACTAAACATGCCCAGTTTGTTTAACCTTTCTTCCCTAAGTGAGGTTTTTCTAAACCTTTTGTCATTTTTGTTACTCTTCTCTGGACTCTCCAATTTGTCCATCTTTCTTAAAGTGTTTAGACCCTTTACTCCACAGAATTAGACACAGTACTCCAGCTGAGGCCTTACCAGTGCTGAGAAGAGCAGAACAGTTATCTCCCCATGTGTTACATATGACACTCCAGTAAATACACCCCAGAATGATGATAGCCTTTTTAGTAACTGAATAACATTGTTGAATTACAAACTGAATATGAATCACTATAACGCCCAATCCTTTTCATCATTACTACCACTTAGCCAGTTATTCTGCATTTTGTAGTTGTGCTTTTGATTTTTTTCCCTTCCTACGGTAGTAATTGCACTCCTTATTGAATTGCATCTTGCAGATTTCAGACTAAAATTCCAATTTGTCAAGGTCATTTTGATTTCTAATTCTGACCTTCAAGGGGCTTGCAAACCCCTTCCAGCTTGGTGTCACGTGCAAATTTTGTAAGCACTCATAATTCAGTCATTAATGAAAATATTGAATAGTACTGGCCCTTGTGGGATGCCTCTAGATATGTTCTCCTAGTTTGACAGCAGCCCGTTGATAAGTACTCTTTGAGTACAGTCATTCAAACAGTTGTGCATCCACCTACAGTACACTAATTTGCTTATTAATATAATGCAGGACTGTCAAAAGCCTTACTTAACATATATCACATCTACTGCTTCCCTCCCATCCACTGAGCCAGCGAATGTGCCAAAAATTGAACTATGATACACTATGTAAATGCATGCTTTCTCTGAAGGTTATGGAGAACAGAACTGCTGCTCACCTGCCATTCTAAATTAGTAAGATATCTTCAAGACACCTGCGTGAAAGGAGATGGGCATACAATTAAAAAAAAAAAAGCCAAAGCTGTAAAATTGCACATTTATTTTCTTCTACTTTTGTCTTATGGAGACATGTTTCATCAGTACTTTCCACCATATAAAATTTAGTTCCAAATGAAACTAAGCATCTGGAGGGAAACTTACAAAACCTATGTACGATACACGTACATTGAATTTCCATTATTGGGGCTTGGTCAATCGCTTGCTATAAGGAGTGTTTTATGCTACCACACTGAGAAGATATCAATTTGCTTCTTTATTATTTGACCAGACAATAATGATGCTACTTACAAAATAAGAAAGAAACATGTCCTACTGCTCTTTAGCTCTTGCATGAAGTGCTATTGACAGGCTCTGAAGGTGGATAGGCTTTGATGGTTGACCATTGAATGAGTGAAGAGAACAGAATATCACGTTTCAAAAAATCACTCCATGTCAGTGTTGGAGTATTAAATCTCACATTGTACATAAATTACTGCATTTAACTCAACTCCGGTAATCCGATTACTCAACAAGTAATCAACAACTTGATTACTGGGCAATTACAAATTGTCCTGGGTATTGTCTGCAAAAGTTTGAAAACAGAATAACTATTTTAGTGTTCTGGCTATAGTCTAAATTAAATTCCACTTTTATATAGTAAGAGGGACATAATTTGAAATGACAGATGACAAATCACGACTACTACAGACAAATGGGTAAGAGACATTTCCAAAGGGTCCACCACAGCATTCAAAAGGATCCCTACTTCAAATTTTCCCTTTCTCCCTCAGCCCCTTCAAGAGGAAGACCATGTTCAGGCAAATCAATCGTCTTCAAGTCAGGGCAGTGTAACCTATCCCAAACCAGGAATGATGTCAGGGCTTATGCTCCCTGGATTCACAAGAAATTGGGAGGGCAGGGTGGTGCTGGATTTCAGGACTCTCAATAAGTCAATCCACTCCCACAAGTTAAAAATGGAGACTGCTCAGACCACCATGGTGGCTATCACCCAGGGGGATTTCCTAATGTTCCCCGGAGGAACATCTCCACGTTCCATTCATTCCGGTCCACCGACTATACCCGAGGTTTGCACTTGGCACATGCAGTATGAAGCCTTTTTGGCAGTGCCACTACCCCAAGGCTATTCACAAAGGTCCTGGCAGCAATAGTGACATTCCATTGTTAGAAAGGGATACAGCTGTACCCTTTTCTCAACAACATCCTGATAAGTCTCCTCTCTACGGAAGTCAGTCAGGAACAGGCAATGGAGGGTACCCCCCCCCCCCCCGGCCGCAACCTAAGTTTATACTCAATCAGGAGAAAAGATAGCTCAGCCCTAGACAGACAATAGGACACCTGGGGGGTTGGCTGGAAACCACACTCCACAGGGCTTTCCTTTCCAGAGATAGACAGGCATGAATTCTGCATCAATATGCTTCACAGTCCACGTTCCCATGTGAAGGACTGACTGTGTAGTTAGACGTGTTGGTTTCATGCATATACCTACTCACATGGGCAAAGTTTCATCTTGGGTGTCTGCAGTACTACCTGCTGAGCTTCCCTGCTTGCAATCACAATTCCATCTCTCGCTGTAAGACTTCCCTTCTTTGGATGGCGATGACCTCTAACAAGATTCATGAGCAGTATTCATTTGATATCACTGAGACATACCATGAAGACAGATGCTGGCTTAGAGGGCTGGGAAGCTCACGCAACTTGGCACATAGTAGAATTTCAGTGGTTGCAGATGGAATCTCACTGCTGTATAAACTGTTAGGAACTGCTAGGTGATATGCCTAGCCTAACCCTTCAGGCACTCCTCTCTACCTTTAAACTCCAGATGCATACTTGGATTCACAGAGAACACTACTGCCGTGGCATATGTAGACAAACAAAGGGGCACCAGGTCAAGCTTGTAACAAGCAGAAGCCACAGCTACCTTCAGGTGGGTTGAGAGACATCCTGCCAGTCTGAGCCATGCATGTCAAAGAACAATGCTATGGCAGACTGGCTCAGCAGCAAAATCACAGACTGAGGGAACAGTGTTTCCACCAGAGGGAGTTCAATTGCATAGTCTAGTGTTTTGGGAAATCAACATGCAATCTCTTTGCATCCAGCTCCAATGCCAAAACAAAAAACTTTTATGCCAAAAGGAGAGACCATTGGGTCAGGGGAATCAATGCCTTCTCACAGGTATGGCCCAAGGCTTTGCTATATGCATTTCTTCTTTTCCTATGATAACACCCAGGGCTTTGGAGCGGAGCCCAGAGCTGGAGCATGGAGCAGCTCCGGAGCCGTGAAGCTACAAGTTTTTGCCTGGAGCTGGAGCGAAGCCGGAGCACAGCTCTAAAGCCCTGATAACACCATCCAACCTGTACCGAGACAGGCTACCGTGATTCTGATTGCACCATACTGGCCCAGACATCCCCGATTTTCAGACTTTGTGGAGTTGTCCATGGCACCCCCACTACCACTGTGATGTACTTTATCTCAGGGCTGTCTGTTTCATCATAACCTGGCATCCCTGAACCTGACTACCTTGATTTTGAGGTAAAACCTAGGATACTCGAAGGCTGTGATCTCAACCCTACTGAAGTCCAGAAATTTTTCTAACTATTCTCATTATACAGTATTATGGAGAAGATAAGATTCTTCGTGCACATTAAGAAGATAATGGCAGGATCAACTTCAATCAAATTGGTCCTAGAATTCTTACAAGCAGGTCTATCTCTGGGGCTGCAGTACAACACACTTAGAACACAAGCGGTGGTTCTTTGTATTCAATTCTGGCAGCTGAGGGTTGATCTCCCTTATCCTATCACCCTCACATCAAAAAATTCCTCAGAACTAATCAGACCATCTCCTATTCTTAGGATAACCCCATGGGATCTTTTCTTAGTATAGAATTAGTTTTCAAGTTCACTTTTCAAACCCCGTCCAAAGTGTTTGTGTATTTTGTGACAATTAAAGTTACTTTTCTAGTGGTCAGAATATCCGCATGAAGGGTCTCAGAGTTGGGAGCCCTTTCTGTCGTCCCTCAGAATCATATTTTCCATAATGACAGACCCATCATTCACCCCAAATTCTTTTTTTCCCTGGTCCCAGGAGATTTTGCCCAAATCTAGTCCACCTGAAAGAAAGAGTATGGCACACCTTAGATGTCAGGAGGGCAATTTATATCTATAGTAGAACAAAGACCTACAGAAAAACATCCACTTGATTTGTTCTAATACACCACAGAGGTAAGGGACAGAGAGGGCTTCCATATCGAGATACATTAGGTGGGGAATTTTAGAGGCATATAAAGCAAAGGGGAAAACTCCTCACTTCACCGTGAAAACCTATTCCACAAGAGCAACAGAAAATTCAGGGGGTGGCAGGTCCACTACACCAGATGAACAAATTTGCAGGGCAACAACTTGACGAGAGGTCCCTGCATTCGTTCACAAAGGTCTCTAAGATTGATAGACTTCAGTCAGGCGAGGCAGCCTTTGGACGGTGCGTTCTCTCTTAGCCCACCCAATAATTGATAGTAGCAGGGGAAGGGGAGGAGTACTGCTCCAAAAGTCCCATCACTGCTGAATGTATGGACCCAGGAAAATGAGGAAATGTGCATCAGCTGACATTGTTTAGTTCTGGTAGGGGGTTGGGTCCATAAATTCTTCCCATATTTTTCATTTCCTTCTTATGGGGGTTAATTTTCAAAAGTGTTGTGTATTTTTCCTTCTTTTTAGGGAGAGCTGATGGAAAAACTATCTTGCATTTAATTAGTGCCCCTTGGGATCATCCCAATGTATATGTTTTTTCCCCCCTCAGGTTGGACAGTTATTACTACTTAATGATGGGCAGTTTTATCTGTTAGTGCTTTCTGAAAGAATGTTTTATTCAGATATGACAGTTATTAACTTTAGAAGTGACTCTCTGGAGGGGTTCTCCAGTGGGGAGGAGTTACCTGGAGAGTCAGCCCAGCCAATCAAAAACATTTGACGCTGCCCGCTACAGTGTGGGGACTGAAGAACCCATCACTGCTGAATTTATGTACCCAGGCTGCTACAGTTTTGGGGTGAGGGAGACAGATTCTCATATCCAGCTAATAATGCCGAAACACAGTCTAGTTTCTTTTTGCTACATCTGTGAAGTTTCAATATTGCAACTTTTATAAGATCTAGATTGTTGGAACTTCAGAATAAACATGCTTCTTAAAGAAGAAGTTCTTAGGAACTTGCTCAAGAAGCAAACTCTTAACATTGATATTTTCTCCATTTATTGCCCAGTCTCTAATCTTCCTCTTGTGGGGAAAGTTCTAGAGAAGGTGATTTCCTTTTTTTTTTTTTTTTTTTAAATCCTCACTCAAAACCTATGTGTCTGATTGTCTTGACCCTGGTCAGTCCAGTTAGAGGGCTGGCTATGGTACGGACCCTGTACTGGTTTAACTGATGGATCTGTTGTAGATGAATGGACAAACGTTTGTTCCATGATTCTAGAGGCATTTGGAGGACGGTGATGGGTGTGGTATGCCAATTTTCATTCTAATCTGTAGGACTGTATTCCTCATTTTTCACAAGTGCAGCACCCATTACTTCAATTGAAGATGTAATTAAGGGTAGAACTGGCTTAAACATATGGGAGAGACTTCACCCATCACGGCAATGCCGCAGCTGCTTCAGTTGGACAAAGCTGCTTCAGTTGGACACAGCTGCTGTCTTTATCAGTGCTTGACAACACTATATAATTCAAAGCATATGAGGATTTTTGTTTGTTTGAATCAGCGGCACATCAGTACGCACTAGGGAACTTTTAGTGCACATCAGCAGGGTTCACCCCTTTAGTGCACGGCACGCTGAATAGGTAAATACTTACATTGCACAGAGGTGAAGGGCAGCTCTTAAGAGTGCCTTGTTAATTGAGCTGCCCCATCGTATCCAATGAAGGGACGTCTCAGCTATCATTTATAACTTCTTTCCAAGGAATTGGGTGAGGGAAAAGATTGCCGGAATTTAAAGGAACCATCACCTGGGCTTTTCATCCACAGCAGACGCAGATTTAAAAATTCCCCTGCCTTGTAGAAAATGAGTCTGCCATTATATATGGGACGTTTCGTAACCAGTCCAACCCTCTTCAGAATCCTCAGGCAAGCCGGATGCATTTTGGTGTGATTATAGTGAATAGGAAACCGTCTGTTTGGGGATTCCAGAGTTTTGAAAGCCTTCCCTAGAATGCTGTGGCAGGCTCTGCTTTTTCAGAGTTTTCAGCCCTAATGGGCTGAGCCATCAGTTTGTGAATTCAAGCAGCTGCTGCACCCCACAGGTGTACTCATTATTGCTGCTGCAATGGGAACAACTTCTTTGAGTGACAGTCTCTATGTGAATTCCAGTTGCGGGAGCGCATGCGCGCCATGAGCCGGAACTGTTCATGGTAGTGTCTGTTGACCCACATATATGTCAGAATTAGTACCAATATTACAGCTGCTGTACCAGTGCCAAGCCATTATTTAGAGAAAAGGCTCAAATATTTCTACCACGCCATGAAAAATTGCTGTTAGTAAGTAGGGAGCTCTCCAGTGACCGCTCTATACAATTCATACGTACGGAAGTGAATGTGGTGCAGCTACCATTCCCTGTGACAAGGGCTGGTCAAAAATTTTCCATCAAAACTGTGCTGGATGAAAATTAGCTTTCTGGTTAAACAAATTTTTTTTGCAAAAGTCGTGTTTTCTGTGGACAACTTTTTGTGTTGAAATATTTTGGCCAAAATATTGTTGTTTTTGTCTAAAGATTCAAACTTTTTTGAATGGAAAATGTAGACAAAAATTAAAAGGTTTTGCTTTTATCAGAAATTTCCACAGGGGGGAAAAAAAATCAGGATCAGCTTTGTTTCTGGTTTGTTTGTTTGTTTTTTTTTCCCCACTGCATGCATCCGATGAAGTGAGCTGTAGCTCATGAAAGCTTATGCTCAAATAAATTTGTTACTCTCTAAGGTGCCACAAGTCCTCCTTTTCTTTTTGCAGATACAGACTAATATGGCTGCTACTCTGAAACCTTTGCCTTTTGTACATTTTCAGGATCGACATTTTAGCCATATGCAGAAGAGAAGTCTTGCCTCTGAAAGGAGCTGATACAATCTTCTTGCCAAGTCTGGCAACTGCTATTTCCTGGTTATTCAGAAGCATCCAGGGAGCCAAAAAGACCTTGCGTTGTAATCCTTGGCAACCAACTGAAAGCACCCCCAACCCCTTTAAGCATGGGGTGTTGATAAAATGTTGCTATTTTATTTTGCTTGCTTCCCTGAGTTTTATAAGCTTTATCACAGCCTTATCTAGGTTGCGTCTCAACCAATTTACCCTTCATTCAGGGGCATGCATGGGGGTGGGGGGGAGAAAGCAGGGGCACGGCCTCTCCCAAATATTCATCTAAAAAAATGTATTTCTGTTCCAGCCTTTGACTCAGCCCCGGCTGCTGCTCCACCCCTGGCAGCTGACGGCCGTTCGCTACCCCAGCTGCTGTGCTGGCCCCAGACCCAGCCATGGCCACTGACCCATTCCCCGGCCATTGCTCTAATGTACCCCTCCAAGAGCGGTCATATTTAAATGCCTGTGCATGCCCTACCTTAATCCATAACCCATTCTCTGCTACATACTGGGTAAACTGTCCCATTGCACAAGCAGGATTGGAAGCAATGATACACATTGAACAGAAGCAGTGTAATCGGCATCTTAACAGAAAAAAATGTTCAGGAGTCCAATACTAACATAGCAATTGACTCTAATGACATAGATAAATGAACCCGTAACTCTCAGTCATGTGTACATTAGGAAATAAGGTGTGGGTGGTTTTTGTTTGTTTGGGGGGTTTCTGCAATTTACTAGGGTGTTAGTGTTTGCTAATATGTTGTAAAAACACGTTTTTTCCTACTATCAATCTGGCCTTAGTGACAGTGCACAGAGGCAGTGACATTTGTTAAATTTATGGGGAGACCTGTATTTGGAATTTGGCAAATATTGTGTGGGAATGAACTGAAGTTGGCTTACATGTCTTACCACAGATGTAAGTGAGGTGGTCTTGATGTACCATCAAGTAAAGATCTGACCATCTTATAACAATAGACTTGGCAGCAGGGTGATCTCAGAGGGGTCCTTGGCTTTGGAATTCACTCTTCCACTTAAATCTCCCAGATCCTGGATGTGGTGACCTTCAGGACCCACCATAACGGTCACTGTTCTCCTAGTTTGTCTGGTGACAGGAGATTGTTTAGGGAGGACAATGGAGAAAGGTCTTGTAGGAGGTTTATTATATTTGAATGTCTTCTTAATGTGTATTACATATGGACTGTTTATAACCCTTGTAAATGCATTTAGAGAATCTGGTAGGTGCTGTTAAGAAAAAAGCTAAATAAATTATATCCACTCTTAAAAATTGAGGCAAAAAAGGTAATTTAGGGATTTTTTCTATAAGTCAAGTTGTCCTTTCCCAGTACTTAGTTTCAAGACGTTTCTGGTTTTGTCTGATAAAAACCTCCCTGTAGGCTTTCATTAACTGAAAGTAGAGACAGGAATCTCTAAGATGTTCTCTGCATTAGCCAAGTACGATTTCACTACTTCAGGATTTAATTCACTTTCTTAGCTTAGGGAAAAAAAAAATGCATTGGTGCTTATACACCCTTGACTCATGCAAATATAATGGTTTAGCCTCAGGGTAAAACTTGTAACTGATCAAGCTGTAACTCTCCCATCCAGCTCAATTCTGTGTGTGGCTTGGAGTACAGACAAATGAACCCTCTGTAAGTGTCTTAGGTTGTTTTGTTCCATAAAAATATAGCAACACCACCAACCCCCATTGATTCAGGATAGCAGATTGCTACTTTTGCCCTATATGATACCTTTAAAAAAAAAAAAAAGGCGCCGAAATATCCATTTGTATCTTTCTAAAGTGAGAAAATGGATTATAGATTTTTCCCAGTTTACTTGATTGGCAAGACAATAGGAGGGTATCAGATCCAGACAGCAGCTCTCCAGAATCTGCCTTTATTTGTGCATAAGGAATTGACAGTTGCCTTCCTCCCTAGTAGAAAGTCCACTGATCAGATCAGATACCTCAAACAGGCTCGGTCTTCTAATTTGTATGGGTTTCTCTTTTTTATTGCAACACCAGCTGAATGACAGACACCCCCGCTACACAGCTTATATGTATGGTAGCACCAGTGGGAAGAGCTTTGCAGCAGTGTATAAGGGTATGTCTGCTCTGAATCTGGGAGCGAGCCTCCTAGTCTAGGTCCGCAAACTCATGGTAGCAGAGCTAGCACACTAAAAATAGTTGTGTAGATGTTGCAAATCAGGCTGGAGCTTGGGCTCTGAAGCCCAGTGTACCATATGATCCAGATCACTATGTATCAGTGACCTATTCTCTTCAATATTTACCACTCTCTCTCCCAGTTGGTGTCATCTGCAAATGTTATCAGTGATGATTTTAGGTTTTCTTCCAAGTCATTAATAAAAATGTTAAATATCATAGGGCTAAGAACCAGGACCCCATTAGAAACACACCCCTGATTCCCTGTTTACAATTACATTTTGAGACCATCAGTTAGCCAGCTTTTAATCTATTTAATGTGTGACATGTTAATTGTATATTCTAGTTTGTTAATCAAAATGTCATGCGGTACCAAGTCAAATGCCATACAGAAGTCTAAATATATTATATCAACACTATTACCTTTATCAACCAAACTAGAAATCTCATTTAAAAAAAAAAGATATCAAGTTCTTTTGACAGGATATATTTTCCATAAATCCATGTTGATTGGCATTGATTTTATTGCCTTCTTTTAATTCTTTATTAGTCAAGTCCTGTGTCAGCCACTCCATTTTCTTGCCTGGGATTGATGTCAGACAAGCCTGTAGCTACCTCAGTCATCCTGTTTACCCTTTTAAAATATTGGCACATTAGCTTTCTTCTAGTCTTTTAGAACTTCCCCAGTGTCCTAAGACTTATTAAAAATAAAAACTAATTAGTTCATTGAGCTCCTCAGCCAGCTGTTTTAAAACTCTTGGATGGAAGTTATCTGGACCGGCTGATTTAAAAAATGTCTAACTTTAGTAGCTTCTGTTTAACATCCCCCAGAGATTCAAGTAGAGTGGAGAGTGTTGTCCTATAAAATTACTACATCATGTGTGTTTATTTCCAAATACAGAACAGAAATATGTATTGAACACTTGTCCTTTTCTGCATTATGATTGATGATTCTACCATTTCCATCTCATAATAGGCCAGTACCATTGCTAGGATTCCTTTTGTTCCTAATATACTTTAAAAACTCCTTATTGTCTTTAACTCTGCTGGCCACAGATTTCTCCTTTTTCCCCTTTGCTTTTCTTACCAGTTTTCTACAATTTTCTAGCTTCTTGTTTATATTCATTACTATCAACTTCCCCTTTCTTATATATTATTTTTAGAGTTATCTTCACTTGCCCCCTAAACAAAGTTTTCTTAAAGAATTCCCAATTATTCACAATTCTCTGATTAAATTCGACCTCCCTGCTGATCTGGCTCATAATCATTTTCATCTTTATGAAACTGTCCTTTTAAAGCACCAAGTATATATATCACTGGTCTGGACTGTAACCCATAGGGCTAGCTTGCCTTTACTATATTCACTGCCCTGCCTTCATTGTATTTAGCTGCTTTCATTATATTCAGCCATAATGTGAGAAACCTACAGGCCTGTATTCTGTAAGATATTAGTTGAAGCATAAATTATAAGTATGGTTAAGTAAGGCATAACCTTGGCATAAATTAATGGTTACCTTTAGATTTTGGGAACTAAGGAGAACTTGCTCAATGGTAAGAGTTAGAATATTCCATAAGTGCTACTGCAAGGAACATGGAAATCCATTGAAGCAAGTGACAGATATGATCGTGAGCTGAAATGATAGTTACATGTACCAGTATACTAAACTATAGAAGGACAACTCAACATAGTAGATTGAGGGAATACAAATAAGGAAGAGGGGAAATACTATTACTGAATATACATTAGACATATTATAAAAGTTGTATCCCAGCCTGTGAGCAGTATGAGAGAGAGATGTAGCCCTTGGGAGGTGCCAAAATGGTGGCCACGGTGGTGCTGAGGAAGACAAAACCTTTTTGTGTTTTCCTCCTTCCCCCATCCTTCCTGCTGGTAATAGCTCATCTTAAGTGATCACTCTCCTTACAGTGTGTATGATAAAACCCATTGTTTCATGTTCTCTGTGTGTGTATATAAATCTCCCCACTGTATTTTCCACCGAATGCATCCGATGAAGTGAGCTGTAGCTCACGAAAGCTTATGCTCAAATAAATTTGTTAGTCTCTAAGGTGCCACAAGTACTCCTTTTCTTTTTGCGAATACAGACTAACACGGCTGCTACTCTGAAACCTGTTGTTTTCTTCCTAGTTATCAGTGCCTCAGAAACAGGTAATTCCATTTTTGAGAGTGCTGCTTTCCCTCCCCTTTTGCTCACTCAGTCCTTCATAAATTGATTTTAACCATCAATTTTAACATTCCAGTCATGGGAATCATCCCACCAGGTTTCAGTAATACCAACTAAATCAAATTTATTCTCATAAATGAGCAGTCCCCATTCATATTCCCTAACCCAGCTCGTAACATTGGTCTCGTCATGTCCTTTGGTTCCTTGATTAATTTTGTTCTCAACTGCTTGCTGTTGTGCTGAGTATTCATATCTTCCTTCTTTTTACCCTTCCCTTTTGCTATTAGCTTTACACCCTCCTGACTACTCTAACCAGTCTGTTTCTGAGAAGACTTGCACCGTTCTACTTAGGTGGAGGCCATCCAAACTATATAGCTTGCTCTCCTCATAGAAAGTGGATCAGTGTCCCGCAAAACCACTGACATTATACCACTTACCTACCCAGTGGTAGGTTTTTCACTTTCAAAATCTTCTGTCCTGCTTGTGGGACTGGGGAAGGATTTCAGAGACGATTGTTCCTCAGCACCCTTCTGAGTCCCCTGAAGCCATCTGTAAGATATCCCGCAACGCAGTGTCATTGGTGTTGATATGAACCATCACCAGAGAATCCTTTGCCATTGTCTCCAAAAGCCTATCTAAACTTAGCATGACGTCTTGGATCCAGAAAGGCAGCATACTATTGTGTTGTCTGCCTGTCCCTTGCAGAATGGTCTTTTGATGCTTCTGAGTATTGAATCCCCAACGAGGATCATCTGTCTTCCTTGGATGGCTGGAGAATCCTTTAAGAAAATCAAGTTTGCCAACACATGCTGGGCCAAGTTCTCATCCACAGTTGTTTCCTGTACATCTCTCCATTGCCTTGGAACAGCTGTATCTTGAGGGGTATCTGTGATGGGGTCCCTGGAGTGCAACCTGGACTGTGGGACTGCAGAGCCCTCCAAAACCCACCAGCCTAGTGTATCCCTCACACTGTGATGCTAATGTCAAGCTACAAGCCTCTGACGGGCACTGCACTTACACAGACAGGGACACACCCAACTGAGTTACGTGAATGGTCTGCCAAACACTCATGAACCAACATGAGAGGCTCCAGCCAATTCCCCCAGTTCCCCAGTCTTGCACCTCAGAACTGTACTATCTTGCACTGATCAGAAGCATGACCAGTGTAAATTCATTACTTAGTTTGCCATTTCATAGGAAAGTGGACATGTACCAGCCTTTGTAACCTGAGCAGATTTCTCAACCACTTTAGACAAACTCACTGGTAAGGATAAAATATTAAAATAAGCTTATTAACTACAGAAAGATAGATTTGAAGTGATAGTTACCTTAAGAAAATAAAAAGTAAACACGCTTTCTAAATCCTAAACTTTTAGTCTAAGCAACAGTTGAATCGGACAGCTTTTCTCACATGACAGATGGTACAAGCAGGTTACAGTTCCTCAATACACGTTTCCCCAGTTAAATCTTTTTCCTCCAGACGTTCCTCCAGGTATTGAGATATGGGGGGGGGGGGGGAGACCAAGTGATGATGTCAGTTCCTCTCTTTTTATACCTTCTTCCAGCCGCTAGAAAGATCCTTGTTGTGACATGGGGGTCCCCATTAGTCAAGCAGTCTCCATTGTGTAAGAGTATTCTCCAAGCCGCCTCTGGGATAGTGGATTGTGTGTTGATGAGCCATTAATGAACATTTGGATATTGATGGCTACTCCTTTGTTGTAACTGAAAGGCTGGTTGTGGGTGTTCCTAACCTCACAACATATCTCAATAACACACATAGCAATACTTCATAACTTCACATACAATGATAGTATATACAATCCAACAGGTTATTATTGTTCAACAGATCAAGACTTACAAAATGACTCCTTACAAGTCATACTTTGTACAAAAAAAAAAAAATCAATACTATCACAGTGGTGAATATGGGAGTTCCACGGTGCTGCTTTGAGATACAGAGTGTCACAGTATCTTCTACAGTTTCCATGTTGAGGCCCTAGTGTCAATTGGAAACTTTTAGCTTTGTGGAATTCCTCCCGGTCCTCTTCTCTCTGGTGGTTGCAGCCTGCCCATCCTTGTCTCTCTGAAGCCGTGTAAAACTTCACGGTGACCTTTTGCCTCTAACTGCCAAGTCTCCTGTCTGACTTCCTTTATCTCTCTGATTCCTACCTTTTTTCTTCCTTGAATCTGGGATACTGGTGTTTCCTGAACCTGGTTGTCTAGGAATACCTTTGCTTTTCTAATTTTCAGCAGCATCTCTACTTGCCCCTCCAATCTAACATAAGAACAGCCACAGTAGGTCAGACCAAAAGTCTAGCTAGCCCAGTATCCACTAGCCCACTGTCTTCCGACAGCGGCCAGTGCCAGGTACTTCAGAGGGAATGAACAGAACAGGTAATCATCAAGTGATCCATCCCGTCACCCATTCCCAGCTTCTGGCAAACAGAGGCTACGGACATCATCCCTGCCCAATCTTCTAAGATTCTTCTCCAGCACAGCTACCAACTTGCACTTCATGCACAGTATGTGCCTTCTGCTTTCCTTCCCCTCCGGTGCTCAGTTTGCTGCTTCCCCATCATCTTATATTATTGACCACACATTTGGCGGTAACGGCTCAGTACACTACATTTAAACAAGCACAGAAAACAGAGGAACATTTTTTACACATTTCTTTAATCTGCAATAAAAATTATTTATTTGGGGGGGGCAACCACCTTTCCTTTATGCCTCAGCATACAAGTGCTGTGCTTTTAAAACACACACAATGATCAGGGTTAGATCTTGATTTAAAAGCCAACCTCAAATTTAACATACCTTAAAATTCCATCAAAGAATCTTCAGTTACATCTTTAAAGCAGAATTTGTTTTAAAAAGTTCTATTTTTCCCATACTAAGGCAGGAGAGGGGAGTTAATGTAAAAAGTGATCATTTGAATAGCCAATAAGATATCAAATTTATTCTGCATTCATTCTACCTTCCTCATTTAACATTTTGCTTTTTAGATAGGCTGCTTATTTTTCATGCAATTTTTTTTGTTTGTTTTTTTTTTTGAACCACCAGTATGTCAAATTCTTCTTCTTCTTCTTCTGATCCTGGCAAGCAGTGTTAGAAGCAGGTTAGCTACGTGTCAGAATAGGAGCATTTGCAACCACAACTACCTCAGCCTCCAAATTCAAGGCAAGATTGTGCCCCCCTTCTTCGTGATAGGGAGTACTTTACTCTATGAGTGGTCCCATCAATTTTGATAGGACTGTTCAAGTCCTACCCAGTGTAAGGAAGGCAAAATTTGACCTGTTATTTAAAGGTGAAAATCATAAATCACTACCCATCCTGCAAGTGTCTCAGCTCCCAGTAACTTCAATAGGGAGATGCTAGCACCATGCAGGAGCAAGCCCCATCACTGCCTACTGCCTGCTTAAACACTGAGGGCTAGACAGTGAGTCCTTTATTTCCAGTGGTGAGCAGTTACTCACATGAGTAGTCCTACTGAAGCCAATGGAACTACTTGTGTGAGAAACTGCTCCCAGGGGGGGATAAAGGGCTCACAGCATGGCCCTGAATGTTTAAAGTTTGAGGATGTATACGTATAGTGGCTGTTGTGGGTTCTGATTATACCGTGCCTTGAGGCTATTTGGTCTACAGCTATGTGTAATTATGTTAGTCTTATAGAGCTGACACTTGTTAGACGGTACCAGTGATACAAGATTTTTGACACTAAGGCTACTCTGAAGTGCTGATGCACAAAGCATTTTGATTTCCTCACCAGGCATGTTCCATTCAGCAGCCCCTTTTCCTTGCCATTTGTTTTTGGTTCTGACATAATGTGCATATTCCTCCATCCCCCAGGGCAGCTTTGTGGGAAAGGTATGCTGTAATTGGTCTATAACTGTTCATAATGATCTGGGAACACTGCATGAACAACAACAGGGAGCAACTTCACTTGTGATTTATTTAAGCTACATGGTTGAAAGGTTCTCCCAAGAGCACAAATTTAGCTAGTCACCTAATTGGACGTAAATTTTCACATTTATTTCAGAACAGAGGGCTATGTCATGAGATGCTGAATTTGAATTTATAAGCAAGTGTCTATACTGCTCAACTAAATCATAAGCACAGTTACTATAATCTGTTTTGGGGAGTCTTAAATTCCACATTCAATAGGTTTTAGTGTACAGTTTTCTAGAAGAATACAAATTATGCTCAGCATTTGTAAAGCTAATGAAATATTAAAGGTTTTATTTATTTACATCTAGAATGACTGACCTCATTTTGATACATTAACATACACTTAGTGTTTTAAAAGCTGAGATTGGTAATGCGGCTTTGGCTGTAGTCTTTTATCAGTTTGTCGGGCTCCTGCTTATTTCATCAATGACCTGAATACTCCATCTCACACGACACCCAAGATACGGGCAACCCACCAGCTGCAAGGCATAATAATTCGGCAGGCAGAACGACATCCTTGGTAGTTATAGGGCCATGGGTAATAGCCCATGAGAGGTTCACAAATTCTCTGGCATTGTGTGTAACTTCGTCTACATTCAATACAGCACACGCCTTCGTGGTCCAGCATTGGGTCAAAAGTCATCCCCTCACCTTCAAGTTGCTGAAATGTAAAATACAAAATGAGAGAAGATGAAGTTCCCTGCATTCATATTATCTCCGTAAAAGACAACAGGTCAAATACTGGTCCCATTGAAGTCAATGGCAAAACTCCTGTTGACTTCGAGAGGGCCAGGCTTTCAGTGGCCTGATTCGCCACTGCATTACTCCACATCTACACTGGACTCTCCATTATAAAACTTGAGGAACACAATGGGGAATCAGGCTGTCTGAGTTTCATTATTATTTTACTTTCCCAGCTTTTTGTGAAAGCTCTAATTATGGAGAGTTTAATAACAGTAACGTGTAAGAAATGGAAAAAACCTGAGTTATCCAGTCCATCTGCCTGTAGCTGCAGGACTGTGCCCTACTTTATATTGTCTAATGTTCTATCCCAGGGGTGGGCAAACTTTTTGGCCCAAGGACCACATCGGAGTTGCGAAACTGTATGGCGGGCTGGGTAGGGGAGGGCTGTGCCTCCCCAAACAGTCTGGCCCCACCCCTTATCCGCCTCCTCCCCCTGACTGCCCCCCTCAAAACTCCCAACCCATCCAGCCCACCCTCCTCGTCCCCGACCACCCTCTCCCAGGACCCCTGCCCCAACCACCCCCCTGGGATCCCACCCCCTATCCAACCCCCCACCCCCAGCTCCCTATCCCCTGACTGCCCTGACCCCTATCCACACCCCTGCCAGGCCACCCAGGACCCCACCCCCATCCAACCCCCCTGTCCCGACCGTGCCGCAGGACCCCCTACCCCTTATCCAACCCCCCTGCTCCCTACCCCCTTACCATGCCACTCAGAGCAGCAGGACTGGCAGCCACGCCACCTGGCCAGAGCCAGCCGCACTGCCCGGGGGATGGCGTGGCTGCGGGGGATGGGGGACAGCAGGGGAGGGGCTGGGGGGTAGCCTCTCCAGCTGGGAGCTCAAGGACCAGGTAGGATGGTCTCACAGGCCAGATGTGGCTCGCAGGCTGTAGTTTGCCCACCTCTGTTCCATCCAGTCTAATTTTAAGTAAGTCCCAAGTGATAGACCTTCCACCTCTTTCCCAAGAGGACTGTTCCACAGCCTATTACTGTTGGCTTTCCGGATATTCAGATTAAATTTACCTTGCCTTTAACCACCTCTTTTCCCATTGTGTGATGGATTCTGGACAACTAGCATTGTAGCACCATGACCAGGAAGCAAAGAGTTACCACACAGTGGATGGCAGAGGATATCTAAAGGCAGACTAGCCTCTCAAAATTCTTTGCCTCCTCTCCTGAAAACATGGAGCTTAGTTCTCAGTTCTTTGAATCCAGTTCTTTCTTTCCCTCTAGTGCTTTCTCAGTAGGATTAGAGGAGAAGAACAAGGGCAAATCAAGCAAGAATGCCTCACTCTTGCATTGCTCTTTTCATCCATAGTTCTCAAAGCACTTCACAAAGGGGGTGAAGTAGCATTTTAGTAGAAAGTAGCATTTCCCCCATTTTAGAGACTGAAAAACTGAGGCACAGGGAGGTGGAGTAACTTGCTCAAGGTTGCCCCCCATGCACTGTGCCAAACTTCCCCATCAGGGGGCAGAAGGGGGGGAGCGGGGAATGACAATGGCTCAGCTAAGGCCAAGACTACACATCTATCTGGTAAACCAGTGATGTAGATTCCCAGTGCTTAAAGGAAATTTTGGAGACCATCTTCCAGTGGATCCTACACCAAATGAGCAGATGATACAGGCGATCTTGAGTGACTCTATTTTGTTTCCTTGCCTCCATCTTGTGTTGGGCAAGTACATCAGAGGTACCACTTCACCACCATTAGCTGAAAACTGGAGCTCGTGGCACTAAGAAATTAGCAGTGAAAGCAGTGGTGAAGCAGTTGTTGAGGATGAGATTGGGTACATTAGAAACAATGGTGCTGTGTGGTATGCAGTCTGCAGTACTCTGACAGGAAAATATTAGCAAAAGTAAGCAAAACAACTGTCAATCAAGCCTATCAGCAAAGTATGTAAAGAGTGTCCGAGACACAGACAGCTGAGGAGAAGGTGCGAGGAGTGTAGAGACTGACATGCAGGGGGAGAGAGAGAGAGAAGAAGCAGAGACCAGAGAAAGATGAGACCTGTCAGCTGCAGCAACCTGTGGAAGACTGGCCATCTGAAGTGGGGCATAGCCACTTAGGATCATGTTAACTGTATGCTCCTGTGAGTTGGGATGCTTAGACTGTGGAGTGGGGGATTTGTGCTACTGTGTTAAGGATTTGTGTTTGCACCAATAAAGGCGTGCCTTGTTTCGGAAAGAATACTGCTTGTGACAATCATTTATCGGAAGGCTGTATCAGTGTCCTCCAGTTATTTCCTTAGCCACCCGGGAGACCCATGATGAGAAAAGATTGGTTAACAGGTGAGCTGTTTTGAGAGCCTTTGGTAAATCCAGAAGGGGGCACTAGGTGAGCTACTCTGGGGGGCACCTAAAATCTGTTTTTGGGGTAACATAGGTTCCCACTGGCAGGAAGACTGTCAGAGAGAGCTCTGCAGGGGATCCTACACCAACTGTACTGCTCCCACTCTCCAGAGGGATAATGGCTCTACCTCTCAGGCACCATTGTCTCTATCTCTATGGCTCTTATCCCAGATAGTGCCTCCCCTTCAGTGGTAGGGTTTAGTTCTGATGCTGCTTTTGGGGCCGATGCTGCTTCTACTTAACTGAATTCATAAGAAATAAAGTCAATTTAGTTCTTCTTTGGAGTGATTAGCTTAAGCCTAATTAAGAGATGTCAACTGAGTAGAACACTGTCACGGGATAACGATCTCCTGCTGTTACATAAATGTCAGGACAAAGCTGTGACTTATTTTCAAAGCAGGAGACATTGATCTTGTGACAACATTCTATTAAAATAACTTTATCCCTGCTGTACCAAACAGTCCTGTAAATTGTCTGATGTTGGTGCAGTAGAGTGGAAGTGGCTCGCTGTACAGTTAATTGTTTTGCAGTACTGTGACTGGCTTAGGGAAACGGGACTCTTCACATTTTCATTCTGTTTATCTCTTCATATGAGAGAGAAAATAAGACTCCGTCCTGGACCCATCTTTCCCAAGTTCTTTCACTGCATTATTTTAAAAGGATTCCATTCTGCAGATTGCCAGAAAGGGCTCTGTGAACTGTCTGACAGCCACAGTTTAGCCTGATCCTGATTTCTGAAAAATCAGTGGCAAAATTTCTATTGACTTCAATGACAACAGTACTTGTCCCATTGCAGGTGTGGCTAGTCACAATGCATTTTATCCAAAAAGTTGCATGCACGCTCACTTTCTCTCACACACTCTCTCTCTTACACACACACGCACACTCCTTCATGTTTCATGAAGAAGCTAGTTTTTAACTAGCTGACTCTGCATATTTATTATTTTCTTTTTATCAGTTAAGCATCAGTGTCAACTATCTTCCGGAGGCAGATTAAATTTGCTGTAGTTATGGTAATGCATTATCTGTATCATATGTATCTAGTTTTCTGTATTAAACTAGAGTCTTGCAAAATTATCTTAAATTCACCAGACTAAGCATAGTATCTACTTCTTCACCATACTTTGGGAACTAATAATAACCAAAACTATATTAGTTGCTTCTGGTGAATGGAATTTTTAAATGGCTGCACTATCAAATGAAAGTTTGAATCGACAAATTGGTGTTATAATTATTTTTGAAGTCCATTTGAAATGGATCAATATCTAGAAATGAGTACTTAATAAAGTAACATACCTACCTGAAAAATCAAATGCTCTGAAGGGGATTCTAAGGCAAATATATATGTACTCACATGATATGGATTTTCTGGATTAAAGTTTGAACTAGAATCTTGCACACTGGGACCAGTGGCATTAGACTGGCGTTCTGGTTTTTGAACAGTCTGGGTAGTAGGTGACCTGGTATTTACTATGCCAGGAGTAGCTTCAATTTGGTCCAGATCAAAGTTTGATTGAGCTTGACGTATTTTTCTCTTGATTTCTCGCTTCTTTCTCTGGGTGTCTGCAGAAACAGTCATAGGAGTACATAGGTGTTTTAAAACATGTTCTTCCACTATTTCAATGACGATATTTTGTTACCCATTCACGAAAGTGAGATTGCATAGATGTACTGCAAAGATTAATGGCTTCAAATGGGAGCTACTTGTCTTTCCACCTATTCCATACACAGTCTATATCATTCTGTGTATATGTGTGAGAGATTTGTCTTTTTTTCCCCAAACAAATGGATGGATGGCCCAAAGAACAAGATGGGGGAAGGGCCTCTGGACCCAGTGAGTGGCCAGAAATGATAAAAGAAATGAATAGCTACGCCAGCAGTCAACCAGAGCAACTATCTTCATGTCATTCCTGTGCATTTTTGATAGAAAGAAACATTTGGAAGGAGACAGACTTGTGTCCAGCTCCAAAGGACCTGATTGTAAACATGGTTTAAAATACTCCTGGCCAACTCTGACAATACTCTTTTGATGCATAATGGCCATGTGCAAGGTCACAGGAAACAGTGGAAAATTTTAATAAGCAAATTTGACTCCCATTAGTCATGAAAAAATATTAGCAACTCTCATTCCCAAAATACTCAATGTTGCCACTTATTTCACTTTTCTAGCCTGTATTTTGTATATCAGTATTAAATCTCTGGGTACGGCTACACAGCAGCCGGGAGGTGTAATTCCCAACTTGGATAGACGAACATACGCGAGCTCTGCTCAAGCTAGCATGCTAAAAATAGCCGTGTGGCCACAACATCTTGGGTTAGCCATCTGAGTCCAGGCTTGCCCCATCCCTTGGCTACATATTCATGCAGCTAGCCTGAGCTGCTGTCCATGCTGCAGTGGCCACACTGCCATTTTTAGGCAGCAGCTTGAGCAGAAGTAGTGCACAGATGGCTACCCGAGCTGAGAAGTACAGCTCACAGCTCCTGTGTAGATATACCCTTAGAGCACCAAGGAGGAGCAAACCCTTCTCTGGTCCCTTTCGTCCTCTTCCTCCAACCCCTGGGGAGGAATCCCTTCCTCCTGCTCCCTCCCCTGTACTAAATGAGGACCCTCTTCCTAATCTCCCTGGCAAGTGCCTGAACACCATCCCTTGCCTCCTGTATAGCATCACATTCCCTGCCCACCTCCTCTTATGCTGCTGGCCCTGCCTCGCGAATCTCACAAGGTCTCCCTAGCAAAGTATATGCCCTCAGTCCCCCACAGGCCACCTACAAATCCTAGTAAGTTAGACGGCATAGAGTTTAGGGCCAGAAAGGACCACTAATTCATCTATCCTGATCTCCTGTGTATCACAGGCCACCAACACCACCCACACACTACACCCACCAACCCAAATGAGACCAAAATATTACAGTCCACAGGAGATTAGGCTACAGTGGAACCCCGGTTATCAGATCTCATTGGGATCAGGGTCAGATCGGATAACCAAACATCTGGATAAACCGGAGAATTGGTGGGGTTATAGCTGTCAGCCCCATGTATGGCAGGGCTTGGACTGTTGCCATGCCCAGGGCTGACAGCCCAAACCCCAGTTGTCTGGGGTTGAGAGCCTGAGCTCCACCACAGTCAGCCCTGGGCAGCTGGTGGTTTGGTTAATACAGAGAACCGGATAATGGAGGCTCAGAGAAATGGGGTCCTACTGTATTAGGTGCCACAGATGTAACCAGTGCGCAAGGCCCCCATGATGGGAAATGATTAAGTGAGATATACCCAGATAATCCTGGCAATTGACCAGCACCCACACACAGCGGAGGAAGGTTAAAGCACCCCGCTCCCCACGCAAGGTCATTGCCAATGTGCCCTGGGGGAAAATTCCTTCCCAACTTCACATACGGGTGATTGGTTAGACCCTGAGGATGTGAGCAAGAACCAACCATCAGAGAGAGAATGTGCAGTGCCACCTCAGAGCTCTGCCCAATGTCCCATCTCCATCCCTGGCCATCCCTGAGGTGTTAAACCCTTCAGTCCCCCCCTCCACTGAAGTTTTGTGGGGGGGATTGTTTGAGGGGGAGCCCAGGCTGAGTAACTCCACATGGAGACCTTAGCATTCTCTATGTACTGGGTGGGGGGTTTCAGCACCAGCCTACATGGGAGAAGAGCAATGAGGTCCACAAGTGTGCAGCTCTAGTAGCTAGACACCCTGCTGGTGTACGTTTATTGGGATGGAAGGGGGGGGAAGGGAGGGTAGTGTTTGTTTAAGTGAAAGAAAAATTACCTTTTGGGTATGTTGGTCGAAGCCAGAAAATAGGAAGATCTCCACAAAGCTCTAAAATTTTGGGACTTAGGAAGCTGTTATCCTTTACCGGCTGATCTACGGCCACCCAGATAAGGGAATTTTCATCAAATTTAACTGGCATAATTTCATCTTCCTGTAAGGCAGCATAAAATCCATTGTTAGTTCAATGAACAGGGGTCCTGTGTATTCTGTAGATGCAACTTTCTGATAATAGCCAAATGCCAAACATAGAAGCTTCGCTTGGAACTGATATGAAATGTTGTTCCAAACAGTGCTATTTTGTTTTGGGTACTACATGCACACAGCCAAATCTTGTTCCAATTGAAATCAATGGAAAGACTCCTGGGGTGAAATTTTGTCACCACTGAAATCAATTGCAAAACTACCAGGATTTCACTTCCGTTGTCTTTAATGGGGCTAATAGTCAGCCCATAGGACCGGATTCTAAGCTGGTGTACATTGGTATAGATCCACTGACTTCAGAACGACTATATTGATTTATACCAGCTAAGAATCTGGCCCATAATTTTTTAGGTGTGTTTGCTTGCGTTGTTCTGAATTCATAGAAATGTTAGGGCACTTCCACAATAGATATATTCCTGAGAGTTAGTGAAAGTTTTAGTTTGCATACAGCTACAATTTTAAGTTAATATGATGGGTCTGACTAAAGGTCTTATTCAATAACAGCAATTCAATTGCCCAAAAGCTAGAAGTTAAAGGAGCCTTCATTTTGAAGTGTACTCTGCAGGTTTTGGGTTCATATCTTCAAAGTAATGTAGGAAAATGCCAGTGATTTATTCTTTATAGTTTTTAGTTCAAAGTATTATTTTACATAAAACATGTTAGCTATTTCTTAGCAGCAGTGAAACATCTTCAAAAACTCTTGTTCATCAAGAAAATCAATATGATTTTGAAGTAAAACTTCTGAATTCCCTCCATATAAGTATCTGATATTTGGATTGATAACCCACTAGATCAATTTATTTTGCCAAGTTATTCCTTTAATGTATTTATTGATTTTTGTAGGATGTCTTGAGTCATCTAAATTCACTATCCAGTGAGAGCAGCACATCATTTTTATTCTCCCACTTGGGCTTTTGTCTGCATCTGACATAACTTAACTGGAGCTAACATTTGAAGATAAAAAGAATCCAGTTGTTTATCTTAAATGAAATTACCCCAAATTTGTGGGCAAATGTACTTTAAGTAGCAATAAACTTACTTTAATTTACCATTTTGTGTTCAGCATTGGTCATGATCAAATATGTATTAGACTAGAAACAAGTTAATTACATTTTTTTTTTTTACTATAAATAAATTTAAAAAGACTAACTCAATATTTCGGTTGCACACTTGATCAGAAAAATTAGACAGCAAAGAAAGTTTAATGTTCTAACAGTAGCATTAAGTTGCGTTGGGTTGCCCATCCCATCTATTTGATGCATATATTTTATCACAAAACAGCAAAATTCATATAATACATCTTTAAAAAAGTACACAGAAAGCAGGAACAGAACACTCTACACATCTGTAATGTGACCAAGTTAATATTGAATTGGAACCTTAACTTTGCAAACCTGACATTTTTTCAACAGTGGAAATTTTTACTGGATGAATGTAACGTCCTTTTATTTTTTAATGAAAATAAAAATTGCCTGTGCTTAATTATATTAAATTATTCCAATTAGGCCATGAAGTCCATACATCCTTAAAATAATGAGGGAGGGTAGAGGCGATCTCGGTTCCTATGTCTGGGGGCTGATCCAAAGCCTGCTGAAGTCACTGGAAATATTCCCACTGACTTCAATGGACTTTGGATCTGACTCATGGCACTTTCTTGTTGGTTTTAGAGAGAGTTTTCTCTTTCTTTTTTGAGTAAATGAGTATGTATTACTGCATATTCTAGCTTACAGCATATAGGCAGAGTTGGGACATCCTCATTTTGGAGGTTCTGCAATTTTTGTACACCATGATTTTCTCCTGTCCTGATGAGGAGGCAGGAGTTTTGATGGGGGGATGATTTTTCGTTGAGTCTCTGTTAGACATTTAGTCTCTCTCATGCAACTCATCCCAGCAACAGTAGAAGCAGTGCTCATCAGTGCCTGCCAGAAGCACTCACTCCTCCCTTCCAGGACCCCAAAAGACCTACTAGATCATTTGATATTTGTATTTAAATGACTTTTAAAATCGTTATTTATATAGAGTTAAGTATTTTTTTTAAATTGCTCCCTACCAGATCAAACGAGAGGCTTTCTTTAGTCATGGTATTGACATCAGGGATGTGAGCTTTAGCTTGTGCTTTAATGTAGCATTTCTCTCCTCCAGCAAAACGGATTCCAGTTATGCCCTACAAAATAGACCTTTTGTGGTTACATGCATCGACATGTCACCCAATTGCTTAAAACAAAACAATATAAACTCTGTTCATGTAACATTAAGATATTCACTGAATTGGGGACTTCAGAGTTCCTGTGTTTTTTTTTAAAAAAAAAACAAAAAAAACCCTGACAATAAAACACGTTTTTTGATTTTTTAAAAATAAGAGTCTTCTCTGAAATTGACCCAAATTCTGTTGTATCACTATTTTAGCTGTAAACATTTAAACAATCCAGGTGAAATTTTAATCTTGAGTTCCTAAATGAAGGCACCTAGTTTAGGCACCCAAAGAAGTGGCTAAAGTTTCAGAGGTGCTGAGCATATGCAATTTCTATTGGAGAGGGCCTGTCTAGACTAGGGAAAAAGGAGTTAGCTAACAAGATTTGACACATCACTTAGCACCTAATATTGACGCAGTTTGACGGCCTTAAAATCATGTTAGCCATTTGTATTATAACCTAGTAACTTTTTCCCAGTCTAGACAGACCTCTGCACTTACCTATGACCTGATTTTCATATCTTTAATAGTAAGTGCCACAGATATGGATGTAGGTGCCTAAGTTTAGACATACAACTTTGATTTTTCTAACTATGATGCTTTTTATGCACAGAAGTTCATAATGAAATGATAACCAAGACAGAATTCCAGTGTTGTTGTAATAACTGGTTTCAGAGTAGCAGCCGTGTTAGTCTGTATTCGCAAAAAAGAAAAGGAGTACTTAAATGACACAAAAAGTCCCTGTATTTCAAACATATTGACATTAGAGACCATTCATTGATATATGGTAACTACAGAGTAGCCTTTCTTAAGTCTTCTCCCTCCAATTCAAACGTTACATTTTCTGTGCTGCCATGTGGGTTTGATTCTCCCTACAGGATACAGAGAGCCTACCCTTGTAATTTCAGCAATTGTCTTGTCTATCCACCATTTTGTTCTACTTCGCTTCAGAGGAAATACTTGAACAGATCTTTATGTACAAGCTACAGCATGACAAGAGCCCTTCTGCTAACTACTGATAGATATATACAATGTCACTGGGGTCATTCTTTTCTTCAAAGGCTGAGAAAAAGCAGGCCCCCCAGGATGTAGCTCTGCCACTTTGAGATAGTCAAGATACGTTTCTGTGATACCTTACTGTCACCCAGGATACAGGCTGTTTTCCTAAAATGGTCACCCTGGCCTTGTTCAGTGGTCCTGCTCCAGTGATCAAAACATCACTTAAAACATGGGGACTTTCTTGACCTTAGTGATATACATAACCTAGCCATCTCCATGTCAAAGCTCTGCCTAGCTTAGAACTCTATTGCTCCAAATGTGTAAATAGATTCACATGCCAACTTATCCTAGAGTTCCTAGTGTATATGGCATTTGCAACAGGTACTTTATCTCCTTGGTATTCTTTCCAGCTTATACTTCAAGTTGTTTCCACTCCTTGCAGGGTCAAAACCTAACTGGCTTGGTCCATTTGCTTTCCTGGAGCTTGACTCTTGGCACTCAATAACTGAAGGCAGGTATTTTTTGGCGCTAGTTTTTTCCCCCACCCTCATCAACCTAGATGCACAACATATTGTCACAACCGCTCTGGGGTGGGTTTTTTTGGCTGCACTTACCCAGCAGCTCATATTTGCCATGAGGGTCCAAGGATGGAAGAATTCATGGACTCTCCACTGAGCTGGGACTGCTGTGCAGATGTGAAATAGTGAAGGCAAATGACAAGAGGCTTATCGTCAGCATTTTAATTCAGTTGCCAACAAAGTTGTAAGGTTGATGTTACCACAAGTTTCACAAGGGGCTGAAGAGCAGCTTTCAGATGATGTGGGGGGTTGTGCATCCCACGTGTGTGTGCATGGATCTCCCTGGGCCTGCGCAAAACCAGGGCGGCCCATTTATCTCCGCCTCGTTCATGGAACCAACAGATGGTGAGGGACAGGGCCAGAAAGACCCACATCGCTTCCCTCACCAACCCTACCTGGAAGTAATGGTTTCTTTTGTTCTAGATGTTGCATTTACCTCACTTAGGGCTCAACCTTGCTCCCTTTGAAATCAATGGGAGTTTTGCCATTGACTTCAATAGGTGTAGGACTGGGCCCCTTCTTAGGGTATGTCTGCATTGCAATTAAAAACCCATGGCTGGCCCGTGACAGCTGACATGGGCCCAGGCTAAGGAGCTGTTTAATTGCAGTGTAAATGTTCGGGCACGAGCTGCAGCCTGAGGTCTGGGACCCTCCCACCTCACAGGGCTCCTAGAGCCTGGGCTCCAGCCCAAGCCTGAACGTCTACATCACAATTAAACAGCCCCTCAGCCTAATTCCGAATCAGCTCGTACAGGCCAGCCATGGGTTTTTAATTGCAGTGTAGACATGTCTTTAGAATCCAACACTGGAGAATGTTGTATCTGCAGGATCTGTCAAATGTACTTACTATCTGGAAATCATGAACTTCTATAGCCTCTTCATTTCCACTTCCAGTTTTAAAGGTCTCTAGGTTGTTCCCAGAATCTATTTCCATTGATCCCTCTTGTACTTTTCCATTAATACTCATAGTATAATGGACATTGTAAATCTGTAATTGAATAAAGAACATTAGCATGCATTTTTGTATCTTCCTAGTTTTTAATCAAGAACAAGTGTGGTGCCAATCTGATTGTCATGTTCCTCTTCACGTTACTGGCTTTTATCCATACTTACACTTTTATTACAGAATCCTCAGCAGTCAAGACCATACTAATAAAACAAATGTAGATGGTTTCAGGCAATATCAGTCCTGACAGCTTTACATCCATACGCACTGAGTGTAGAATAATTTGGTTCCAAGGTTACATGGGGTTTAGGAACTGGTTTAAATCATATTGTATGGGAGGATCAGAAGAAGTTGATTTCCCCCAGAGGTCATCCCCACTGTACTCCTTAGTTTGATCTGTTGGGACTCTTGCTTGGAGAAGTTAGATAGTGTGTAGGTACTTAGAAAGAGAGTCTCTTGAATGTAGCAAGCTGCATGTAGCGGTCTCTGAGTGGAGTGAGCATTGTTTAAATATAAATACTTCCATAAGTACCAACAGAAGGAGTTTACTTTTATTCTTAAAAAGTCTGTATATAAACAAAGTTTCAATAAAGTTCACAATATAGTCTAGAAATCAATTTTTTCTGCTTGCAATTCTGTTAGGGAAAAAATTAAGGTGCTAAAGGTAATTGATTGTCTTTTACCAATAGAGACTCAATCCTGTATTATTCATACATCCAAGACTTCCACTGAATTCTTGCATGAGGAATGCAAGACTGGGTCTATATAGATAGTACTTAATTCCGTATCCAAAGTATATAGACTGAGCTGGTGTAAGATGATAACACTTTTTTGTGAGCCCCATTCGTTGCAGTAGAATTCAAGTTTTTTTTTATTTTAAAAAAATCATAAGTCTTATGGTTGCAAAGAAAACCTTCCAAATGTGAATCAACAAAGCGTTGGCTTCCTGAGTCTGAGGGCAGTCTGAAACAATAGCTTAGTGTTGGGTGTTGACTCTGCAGCTTAAGGTTGACATTGTATCTATTTCTGTACCAATCAGAATATACTCTACTCTTTTTTAAAAAAAGATTCAGTTCTTAATTGATGGCATTACTACCTGCTTCCTGAGATGGGAAAAGAGCCTTAGGTAAGGGAAAAGAAACCCACTTACTAATAAGATATTTTTAATGCATCTGTTTGAACAAAAAGCAGAAATACGCTAAAATAATGCAAGTGTTGCGAAACTAAACAGACCAAAAAATGAGACTCGGTCCTATAATTGATCTGCTATCTATTTATCAAAACCATCAGTGCAAACTGGACTATTAACACCCATTCATATTCTCTGGCCTATCTACCCATTCAGGCCCCTCTTAGGCTGCTTCGGGACAGTGTGTCTTCTTACTATGAAGGAAAAGCTTTGTTATCTGGCTTGTTGGGGAAATAGAGAGGTGCCGATAAGTCAAAAATTCCAGTTAACTAAGAGTTATACTTACCAATGGGGGGAGGGGGTTTGGATGTGGGAGGGGGCTCAGGGCTGGTGGCACTGGCTCTGGGAGGGAGTTTGGGTGTGGGAAGGGGCTCGGGGCAGGGGGTTGGGGCACTGGAGCAGTTTTGGGGTGCTGGATCTGGGCAGCACTCACCTCGGGCGGCTCCCCGCAAGCAGCAACATGTTCCTGCTGCTCCTAGGCGGAGGCACGGCCAGGTGCTCTGTGTGCTGCTTCAGCACGCAGGTGCTGCCCATGCAGCCTCTATTGGCCTCGGTTCCCAGCCAATGGGAGCCGTGGAGCCAGCGATCAGGGTGGGGCAGGGCAGGGACAGTGCACAGAGCCCCCTTACCCGTTCCTCCTCCTAGGAGCAGCAGGGACATGTCACCGCTTCCAGGGAGCCACGCGGAGTCAGGTAGGGAGCCTGCCAGCCCCAAGCCAACTGGATACCTGGCAACTCTACTGAAGATTTATATTAGGAGACATCAGAAATACCAGTTTCTAGAGCTTTACGGATGGTAAAGTGCTGAATAACCCAGCTTTTACTGTAACTTTTTTCTTTTCTCTCTGGATTTTGGGTTTGCTATAAATTGTCTTAAAAAAATATTAAATGTCAAGCAGTTGTACCCTACAGGCTAAAAGGTATAATCATATTGAAACACTTTTCCTACAAATTTAGGGACCGATTCTGTACTCCTTACTCAGACAAGGCTCCTATTGAAGTAAATAAGAGTCTTGCCTGAGCATGGAGTGCAGAAAAGGCTCCTTGGTAAATTCAATGAGACTCATTCTCCTTGTTACTGATCATAGAATATCAGAGTTGGAAGGGACCTCAGGAGGTCATCTAGTCCAACCCCCTGCTCAAAGCAGGGCCAATCCCAATTTTTGCCCCAGATCCCTCAATGGCCCCCTCAAGGATTGAACTCATAACCCTGGGTTTAGCAGGCCAATGCTCAAACCATTGAGCTATCCCTCCCCCCCCAAATGATAAGCAAATGAAAATCAAATTCACCACAATCTGGCATTTCATATTTTAAAAATCTTTGAAAACATAAAGGAAAGATAATATTTAGAATTATTCTGATGATCACTATTCCTTGAAAGTTTGCTTCTTTAAACTAACCCCTGAGTTTTCATCTCTGTCCCTTTTGACACAGGATTTTGTCATGTAACCTAAATTGAGAAAATTTCTCTCCACCCAAATATAAATTATCAAGATTTTTAAAATCATTTTGCAACTAATATACTACGAGCTCGTGTGTCCATGTTCAGCACACATTTAAACTACTAGGTACATAGTGAAATAATTTTGGTCCTTAATCAAACCTATGAATAGGCTAAATACCGTCTGGTGCACCGTATATTTAAGTGTCAAAGTATGATCTGCAATCAGCATTTGGATGATGTGGCATTTCTTTCACCACCATTTTGTCCTGATGCTTGGAATGTGCTTATTATGTGAATCTCCTGGGAAAGGATGGGGGAAAACAGTGAATGCTTTGAAGATTTATGAGCAAAAGTAAATGTAGCTTTTGTCTGTGATCCCAAGGATACATTTCATGTTTATTCCTGAAATCAGCTTCCATCATGCTATACCAAACGGACAGGAAAGAATTTTTATACTGAGGTCTGGGGGTATGCTACTTACAGAACTTGGCAACCAATCAAGTAATGTTTCCAGTGTGATTGTGATTCTCATTAAATTCAAGCAGTTAATTTAAAAATTGGCTTAACAGAAAAATGTCTGTTTCCAAAATGTAAATACTTGGGTTCATAATTCTTGTCTTTGTTTCACTCAGATTTAAAAACTTCAGTGCAATACCTTCTTACAAGACTACCACTCTCCTGCTTGGTAAACAGATGAGTTTACTGGTTTCAGAGTAGCAGCCGCGTTAGGCTGTATTCGCAAAAAGAAAAGGAGAACTTGTGGCACCTTAGCGACGAACACGTTTATTTGAGCATCAGCTTTCGTGAGCTACTGCTCACTTCATGGGATGCATTGGCTGTAGCTCACGAAAACTTATAAATTTGTTCGTCTCTAAGGTGCCACAAGTCCTCCTTTTCTAGATGAGTTTACTGTTGGAATGGACACCTCCTGCCCACTTTTGTTTAATTATTGCCTGTCCCACTGAGCAATACTCTAAGTACAGTAAGTTTCAGAGTAGCAGCTGTATTAGGCTGTATTCGGAAAAAGAAAAGGAGGACTTGTGGCACCTTAGAGACGAACAAATTTATTAGAGCATAAGCTTTCGTGAGCTACAGCATCCGATGAAGTGAGCTGTAGCTCACGAAAGCTTATAAATTTGTTGGTCGCTAAGGTGCCACAAGTCCTCCTTTTCTAGATGAGTTTACTGTTGGAATGGACACCTCCTGCCCACTTTTGTTTAATTATTGCCTGTCCCACTGAGCAATACTCCAAGTACAGTAGGTTTCAGAGTAGCAGCCGCGTTAGGCTGTGGTCGCAAAAAGAACAGGAGGGCTTGTGGCACCTTAGCGACCAACACGTTTATTTGAGCAGAAGCTTTCGTGAGCTCCAGCATCCGATGAAGCGAGCTGTAGCCCACGAAAGCTCATGCTCTAATAAATGCGTTGGTCGCTAAGGTGCCACAAGCCCTCCTGTCCTTTTTAAGTAGGTGACCCCGGGTCCGCTACTCCGAGACTGAGCTTTCCGATTGTTGTGTCCCCCCCCCCCCCGGATTTTCTGGGCGCCAACCACTTCGGAGTATTTACCAAGCACTCTGGAGGGGAGGTGGGGGAGGAATGGCTTGTTTAGAACTCGGGTCCCGTTTTGCAGCCAACGGCTCCGGCTCTTAACTCTCCAGCTGAGCGCGGCGCCTCGCCCAGCCGCGGGCGCACGGTCTTGGACCTAGCCACAGACGCGCGAGGCCAGCGTTTCTCAACTCGCCCCGCTAACAGGCACCGACTTGCTGCCTTGCTACACGGCGCCAGGGAGAGCTCAGGGGCCCAGCGCTTGCCCGGTCCCTGAGCGGCACGGGCCGCAGCCGGCTTTCCCCACAGGGTGCCAGCGGGCTGGCGCCGCGCGGGCCGTTGTGCCGCCCCCGGGTGGGGAGCTTTCCACAGCCCGGGGAACCACTCAGCCCCGCCGGCCCCTCAGCCACGCAACCGCCAGGTCCGCTCGCCCGCGCCGGCCACTCACGTGCCGGTCGCTCCCCTTCCAGAAGTAGAAGGCTCCGATGGCTCCGCACAGGAGCAGCAGGGCTCCGGCGATGAGCACCGCGGCCCCGATCTTCAGCAGCCGCCCCGGGCTGGCGGGTTTCTCCGGCACCGCCGTGTAGGCCTGCAGCCAAAGGGGGACAGGGCAGCCCAGGAGCCCGCTCGCCTCAGAGCCCAGCTCTCCCGGCAGCTCAGCCCCGCGCCGGGCCGGCGAGGGACGCCGCAGCCCGCCCCCCTCCCCCGCGCGCGCGCGCGCGCAGCGCCGGCGCTTGGCGGGGCCAGCCCCTGCCGGACCCCCAGCGCGGCCCGCCGCTTTCCCGCCCTCACCGGAGCGGCCACCTGCCCCCGCGCGGCAGCTGGGGCTGAGCGGCGGGACCCTCTCGCGGCCCCGGTACTCACAGGCGGCAGGCTCCGCTCCACGTCCTCCGGCCCCGCCAGGGCGACGGGCACTTTCTCCGCGCTCTCGCCCATGGCTGCCCGCGCACGTCTGGACCCGCGGCTCCCGTGGCCCTCGGCCGGGCGCAGAGGCGTGGAGCCCGCGGCCCCGCCCCCGCCGCAGCGCCAGCCTCGGCACACAATGGTCCCCTTTGAACGCTGCTGCCGCCGCCCCGCGGGGCCGGAGCGACCGGCCTCAACCCGAGCCGGGTTTCAATCACCTCCCGCGCCCCGCCCGCCGGGCGGTAACTCTCCGCCGCTCTTGCCTCCCGCGCGGAGCGGACCCCCGCCGACGCCTGGGTGTGTCGTGCGATGGGGAGCCCAGTGCCCAGCCCATTGGGGGCCCCTACGCAGGAATATGTTAGACCCCCGCCCGCCCCACAACACGTACTAATAATTAACGGGGGGGGGGGGGCGCCCTGGAGCTGCTTGGAGTCCTAAGCAATTGCTTAGTCTGCTTAGGCCTGGCTCTGCCGCCTGCGGGCGCTTGGCGATCCTCCGCGGTGGAGGGTTTCACCCCTTTCGGGGGGGGGGCTCCTTGAGCAGCTGCCCGGAGCCCGAGGTAGGATGACTCTGCCCAGGCGGTGCCTGTCCTCTCAGCTCCTCCATTAGGTGACATGGAAATGGGGAAGAGGAATCAGGGGGGAGAAATGATCAAAGGGAAAGAGGTGGGTGAAAGCGCCTCAAGAGCTTGGGGAGCCCCGTGGGCGAAGGGAAGCTGAGCCCTCTTCCCCTCTCTGGAAGAGGCTGGTTATTGGTAAGGGTAAGATTTTTGTCACCGTTATTTTTAGTAAAAGTCTGGGATAGGTCAAGGGCAACCAACAAAAAGTCATGGAAGCCAGTGACCTGTCCCAGACTTTTACTAAAAAATATATATATATATATATATATATATATATAACTGACAAAATGGGTCTGATGGGGAGATGAGAGCCCAAGCCCTGCTGCGGGAGGGGAGTGTAGGTGGGGGACGGGGTGGTCCAGCACCCACCGACTCTGTGGCTGCCAGCTCTGCAGGTCCCCTGCTGCCTGCGGTGGCTGGGAGCTGCGGGTGCCCCTAACCGTGGCTCAGAGCTTCGGGTGCCCCCGCTGCCCGCATCAGCTGAGAGCTGAGGTCTCTGGAAGTCATGGAATCCGTGACCTCCATGGCATAGTCTCAGTTATTGGTAAATAAGTTACGGAGAATGAGAAGCAGAGTTTGGAAGAAAATGGAAACCGGTGCAGAGATTCAAGCTGTATGTGACATGACCGTGGTCTGCCCCTCCATGGCTGTGGTTTGGATGGAGTGGTGTGGTGTGGGGAGAGAGGAGTTTTTATATCAGTCTGACAGACAATAGGGTTGCAAAGAAAATGCTAATGAGCCAGATCCTCAGATGGTGTAAATCAGTGTAGCTCCATTGACTCCAGAAAATGGTTTGTGCCAGACCAACCTGATCTCTTTCTTTGAGAGAATAGCTGATTTTTTAATCTACCTAGATTTCAGTAAGGCACTGGATATAGTTCCACATGGGAAATTATTAGTTAAATTGGAGAAGATCGGGATTAAAATGAGAATGGAAAGGTGGACAAAGAACTGGTCAAAAGGGAGACTACACCAAGTTATACTGCAAGGTGAACTGTCAGGCTAGAGGGAGGTTACTAGTAGAGTTCCTCAGGGATCAATCTTGGGACCACTTATTTAACGTTTTCATTAATGACATTGGCACAAACAGTGTGAGTGTCCTAAAGTCTTGGCTTCTGAACTTCTACACAGCAATGAAATAGCCCTCAGACCCAGTCCCGTGAGCCCAAGTCAGCTGGCACGGGCCAGCTGCAGGTGTCTAGTTGCTGTGTAGACATACCCCATATCATTTCTCTCTCTCCCCCCCCCCCATTCTGTTGAATCTGGAAAAATAAATAATACATGACAACTTTGATATTACTATCATTAAACACAAGCCCATGGCTAGTGCAAAGTGTCCCTCATAGAGCCAGATACAAACAAAACCAGTTTCAGGAGAAGCCAGATTTAAAAGAGATCACAAATGAGAAACTCTGGAAGCTTCTTCTCAACAGGTCCAGCTTGGGTCCACATGCATCTTCCAACTTGTTTTTTTGACTATATACCACTCTATTATTCTCAGTTTATTTTTATCTCTCCCATCCTTTTCCTTCCTACTCATAGAACATGTATGAACATGCATTCTCCTTTGATTAGTTCTTATCTCTAACCTCCTCAGCAGTGGCGATATTGAACATTACTATTATAATCCCCCTGATCAAGAAGATTCCATTATGTACTGGTCCTTAGACCACCAACAGCACTGTAATATCTGAGCACCTTCCAGTAGTGCATTAAGTGATGTCGCTAAGATCTGTCTTGAGCGGTTCATTCTTTCACGCTATTTCATCCTCTCCCAAGGAGAAAAATAGTGGGTGCAGGATGGGCTTTTATTATGGTATGAACACTGTGCGATGTGTTTATATGAGAAAAGGCAAGGTAAAAAAGAATTCACTTTGCAGTAGGAATGAAAGCTGGTGAGGTCTGTGGTGTCTCTTAGTTCCACAGTTGAAGATGAGCCCCCTCATCTCTCCAGCTCCTATAGAAGCTCCATGACATGCACAATCAACCTCCTGTCAAACAACACTGCAGCATCCTAACCTTCTAAGCTCTTAGCCAATCAAAACATCCAAGGCTAGACCCTTCCATGCCTGTAAGTCCCATTGTAGCCTGCAGTTCTGTATGTAAAAGGACAGCAGGATCTGGCCCCCCACAATTAACCTCTCTTTCTTCTGAATCTTGCTCCATAAATGCACAAATCTTTGTCTTTTCTCATTTCTTCAGAACCCATCACTGCCATGACCAGTAGCTTAAAAAATATCAAGTTGTCCAAAATTAGAATAAACTCAAGAGCTATTGGGCATTATGCCACCATACTGTTAAGAAATGAATCTTAGAGACTAGATCAGAATTTTCCCTTTCCTTAAACACAGGCTGATCCTTGCTGTCAATTTCTGCCATTAACAATCAGATTAAAAACAATATTAAGAAGACTAAACGGTGCTGAAAATAAACATAATCAGAGCTCATTAGATCAAAAGCAAAGTATGATGTATGATTTTAAAACTAGGGCATAGTCTGGCCTTCTCTTGGATGATATACTGTTGCAGGTCAGTTCTGATAATAAGCATAATGATCTTCTTCATTAGCAAGCATTTTGTTACTCCAAAATCTTGTGTACCGATATCTTGGCCAAATGTGAGAATTCCAGCCTTTGATCTTGAACTTTAGACATTAGACTCTAGTTTAAACAGACAGATTTATTTTAAGGACCGTATGTTCATCTCCTGTGTAAAAATGTTTGGGGAATGAGAACTTCACTTGGAAGATCAGTGGTTCCTTCTGAGTGGATTAATTTGTGCCTGATTCCCTGTGGCAGCATGGGACCAGCAGCATTGGGGAAGGAGCAGAGTGTTTGGCCAGAACAACATAGGTAGGCTCTAGATTCAAAGTTACAGACAAGGCAACAGCCCTTAGCAATGATCTATTGCTAGGGGCAGGAATAATCTGCCCAGGGAAATGAAGGATGCTTGATGTCACTACTAGCTCAGAAAGTGAATGTACATAAATGTGCAGGCCACACCTCCTGACCCTGACTGGGAATGCCCTTCTTCAGCTCCAACAATGGAAGGCCTATAGATAGCCCTTTTAAAAGGGATTTTCTTTTTCTGGAGGAACCAGAGTTGGGGAGAAAAACTTGTGGCCAGGACTCTCTCTGTGCCCTCAGGTTTCTTTCCATACTCCAAAATCTCCTTCCCTTGGGAGCGCTGCAAGTTTGCACTCTGCAGGTGTGTGAACCCCCTCCTCCCTAATGGAGCAATGTAATGACAACTCTTGGAGGGGAACATTGCAGAGTTTCTAATTCTCTGCACACATTTTCCTCACATCAAGGAACAATTTGGGGTCTTTTTTTAAAAAAAATAATGTAAGCATCACTGACTCGTTTGGTTGTTTCCTTCAGTCTCCCTCCCACCTCCAGACTCACACACATCAAAATTAGCAACATCTTTCAAGCAGATAAAGGAATATAACAGTAGGTCGCATTGTCTACCATCCCTAGTCAAGCCTTATAACGATGGCTCTGAAATGCTAAGTCTTTTGTGTGTGCGTTTGCATGTGCTCATGCATGGAGCGGTCAAGGGAACACATTTTTTGCCATCTGACTGATTAGGTGACAACAGATAAAACAGGATTTTGCACAGATATAAAAGCAGTACAAATGGCTTACCATTCAGCAACTCCAAACGCTTTCTGTGGAATATAAAGACTAGTGTAACAGGCAGTGTTTGCAGGGCTTAGGACAAAAACGTAACTTGCCTTCGCTGGTGAATCCTTCACTTGAAATAAAGAAGGTAATGACACTGATGTTTGAAAGCAGTCTTCTCTCTAAATCATGTGTGTATGCTCAGCTGGATTAAACCAACTGTCTCAGACTAACAGTTGTAATAATAGTCTTTTATGAGACATTTGATAGCCTAACACCATTATCCCCTGGATTGAAAAGCATTCCAGAATATTTAGAATGTAACAATGAATGCGATGTTGCTCATTTGAAAGTACTTGACTTGTCTCAAGGAAACATATTTTCCTATTTTCTTCAGATCTATAAAAAGTTTAGAGGAAGAAGAAGGGTAACACATGAGAAATGTATGGTGACAAGTGTCCTGCGAGTTGGATGAGATAAATCTTTCAATATTTCTGTTGTAGCTTCATTTACATTACTGCTGATTTTCTAAGTGCCAAATGTATGTTTAAAATCTACATTAGATAATATAAATTTCCAGGAGATAATGACACTGACTGTGTGATTCATCACTCTGTTACCTAGTGGTTTTGTACCAGCATAAATATGGAGTAACTCAATGCTGATGTAGGCCCTATATTTTACCAAAGAAGATAAACAAATTTAATCTTCTCAGGAGCATTGTGATTCTCAGCGACAGTTTTATTACAATAGGCCAGAGTTCCTTATCTGCTCTAGGTGCTTTGCAAATTGGGTAATTCAAGAACCAACCTTCGAATGACTGGTAAGATGCAAAAAGCTATGACCTTAAAATGATTTCCTCAGGTGTTTGAGGGACATAAAATATGCTTCAGGAAGCTTTGTCAATAGCCAAGCAAGCCACGTGTATGAAAATATCCATTTGATGTGGAGCACTGACCACATTTACTGGGGGACTTGTGTTATTTACAAATATTACTTCAAAAATAAACTATTTAGTTTCATTAGGGAAAATATGATTAGTTATAAGAAAATTCTGGCTTGAGCATTTGTCCATGTTTTTATCTTTCCTGTGCCTAGACACGAAGGATTTTAAGGAAAGTTTAAGATTGCTGCATGCAGCAAAACCCGGTGAGAAAGGATACATAAATTGCAATGTCTAGAGATGCAGAGAGTAACTCTCTTTTATTATCTTTCTTTCTTTCTTTCTTTCTTTGAAAAGCAGCATCTCCCTTCCTCCTCTTCTCTATTAAACTCAGTTTCTCCTCTTCACCCCTTTACTAATTCCCATATTAGGTTATCTCTTCCCCTTTGCTGCCCTTCCTTTATTCTACCATCGTTCCCAGTGTTCTCATGCCCCCTTTTGCTCTAATTGTATTCCTTTGTCTCTCTTTCTCTAATTTTCATGTACTATAAGTGTAAAGGTGCAAGTGGAGCATACAATTATAATGCACCTTGCTTGGATCAGGATTATGGTGGTGAAACCTGAGCAAACCTAGCCTGGCTGTCAGATCTCAAGCTATGTTGGCAGGGCTGGCAGTTAGAAAAAAAAACATATTTTTTAACTTATAAGCTGAGAAAATTTGATGTGGAGGGTACTGAGAGATCCACACAATGTTATTGTTACTGTTGCTCTTCTGAGTAGAACTGCTCTCTAAGGTTCAGTCTCTGGAGGTACAATAGGTCCAAATATTCTCCAGCAAAAACTGCAATACATTGTAGTAATAACATTCTAAAGTACTGGCTAAGTAAGAGATGCCTAGATATTGGTTCAGGACAATTAGAAACCTGAAACCTTGTTCTCATCTCATGGGAGAGGATAAGGACATATGGCCCATCAAAGTATGCTCTTCATAAGCCTGAGACACTAAAGATTAATTTGTTTTTCCCCAAGGTTGAATCAGAGCAACCCATATATCATCTTATGTCCCCAAATTTAACTAGTAGCTGTGCCTTCTGTTTTCCTTGAACCAAAGATATAAAATAAAATAACTGATTGACATTGCATGCTTCTATTCCTGCCTTTGATAATGTGCAATGTGTTCTGTTTGCTAGCCATTCTGTGTAAATTGCTGGTAGGCTAGTCTCCTCCTTAACCTCAAACCTTGTTTTTGTTCTTGAGAGGTAGTTATTATCTCAACCAACTTAGTGGTATCAATATGTTCATTTCCTGGAGGCTTCTTATACTTTGAGGAGAACTTTTTAAGTTTCTTTTTTTCTCTGTAGCACTGGCCAAGTCTGGCTATTTTTCTCATTAGAAGGCACCTGTGAATCAATTCTATTCCCCTTTTTGATCTCTGCACTATTCTTCTAATAATTTGATGACCAGACTCAAAACAATATTTCAAACGAGCCATTTGCAATGCCAGAATATCTTTCACAAATGCAGTCTCCTGAAATGTATATTGTACTTGCAATTCCGAACACCAATGAAGTATTTTTTGCCTCTGTGACACACTGTGTCATTGATTTCAGTATATTATCTCTCTTTTCTCCTTCTCTTAGCTCTTTCATACAGCTCCTTAAACCAGGCTCTCGCTGCCATTCCTCCATCCCTTCATCCTTCTTGTCTCTCCTTAAAATACACGGTTTTCCAGAATAACTTCCTTCAGACAGGAATTAAGACACTAGACAATTGAGAAAAAAAGATACCAATCAAAAATCACAGAGATACTGTGTGCTAAACGTCCCAGCTCAGTCCCCAGTTTTTCTCACTTCACATCCCTTCTTTTGTGTTTCTATGGGTCTTGGTTTTCAAAGGTGGCTGTTAAGTTTGTGTGATTACATTTCTAGACAGCTAGGGCCTGGTTTTCAGATGATGCTAGGCACCTACAACTCCAGTTAAAGTCAATGAGAGCTTCAGAACGTCTCGAAATCAGGCCCTAGGCAGTGAAATTAAATCACACAGAATTAGAGGCCATATGTCTGAAAGGACTCCAGCACAGTGCTGATGTCACTTATGTGTCCCTTCTATGCCCAATCCATAGAGGATATTAGTATATGACAGCCCTGCTCCAAAGCCAGGCTCTTTAGCTCAGGCTATATCAACTTATACTTTTTAGGTCTGAAGGTCCCTAGTTCAATCCCTGCAGCATTGGTCAGGATGGCTGCTCTCCAACTAGCACTATATAAATAAGAATTATTATTTATTATCTACATGACTGTATGCCTAAGAGCCATTGTTAGGGACCAGGACCCCACTGTGTCAGGCACTGTACAAAACAGATCAAAAAGATTGTCTCTGCCCCCAAAAAGCTTACAATCTAAGTATCAGACAAAAGACAACAGATGGATCAGAGAGACAGACAAGAAACCATGAGGCAATACTGGTCAGTGTGCTAGGCAGTGGTCTGAGTGCACCAGCCACTATCAAGCTTTTCGTAGGCATCATGGTAAAGGAGAGTTTTAAGGAGGCTAATGAGTTTGTTTTGCAGATGTTTACAGGGAGCTTCTCCAAAGCATGTGGGGTAGCATGGGAGAAAGCACGAAGGTGCCCATTTGAAAATGTAACAAATGGGTGATAGAGGCTGATTGGAGGTGAGCATCAACAGCTCGATAGTGAATGAGAGATGATGGTGAAGTGGGGGAATGACAGGCTGTGATTAATCATTATTCCAAATTGTGTCACTTCTCACTCCAAATCTGTTCTCTGTTTTGCACTTTCAGTTAATCCCTCCAAAATCAGCTTTAACACCCAGCTTTTCCAGACCCCACTCTCTATTACCTGAGAACCTATATCTTATTCTTTATCTCTTAATGGCCAGCTTCTGAGAGGCAAGGGATGAGAGGAGGACAGAGCGATATAATTCTTCTCTGCTATCTCCTTTCTAACTGTAATAACCCAGCAGTTATCAGTGCATTGTCTTGGTCTTGCAAGAAAAAAACATTTAGCTATTGGGTGTTGAATATGGCTCCTTTTCTGTGGAAGCAGGTGGTCCTAGTTAAACAGAACCATACGGTTCCATTGCAGGGGCTGGGAGGAGGTGGGCAGTACAGAGGCCACATGGAGGAATCTGAACCCCTCCAGCTGGGGAACAGCAGGGAGGATTTTTGGGCACAGAGGAGGGGGATAGTGGGGAAAGGGCCAATGATTTCACAAGAATGTGGAATCACTGGCCTAAACTCTTGCAAAGAGGGTGAAAGGAAGGGCCCATGGTGGGATACTACTGCAGCCCATGAGCTAAAGTAGCTGCTGAGCTGGTGCTCCTTTCCCTGGGGAGGATTCCATCACTTCAGCTTCCAGGGAGATCCGCTGCACAGGCCTACCTCCCTGGACTTTTTCCAGGGCTTTTTGATACGTTTGTAGTTCCAGGACATTCTTGGATCATTCAAAGGAGATTGTCAAATACTTTAAGCACTGGTCAAAAAGGCTAACAGTATGTTAGGAACTATAAGGAAAGAAATAGAAAATAGGATAGCAAATATCATAATGCCACTGTATAACTCCATGGTGTGCCCACACTTTGAATACTGTGTCCAATTCTGGTCACCCCATCTCAAAAACGATATAGCGGAACTGGAAAAAGTTCAGGGAAGGACAACAAAGACGATCAAAGGTATGGGACAGTCTCCATACAAGGAGAGACTAAAAAGATTAGGGCTGTTCAGCTTAGAAAAGAGGTGACTAGAGGGGGATATGATAGCGGTCTATACAATCATGAATGGTGTGGAGAAAGTGAATAGAAAAGTGATATTTACCCTTTCCCACAACACAAGAACTGGGGGTCACCTGATGAAACAGGCAGCAGATTTAATACAAACAAAAAGTACTAAACTATGGCACTCATTGCCATGGGATGTTGTGAAGGTCAAAAGTATAACTGGGTTCAAAAAATAACTGGATAAGTTAATTGAGGACAAGTCTATCAATGGCTGTTAGCCAAGATGCTTAGGGATGCAACCCATACTTAGGATGACCCTAAACCTCTGATTGCCAGAAGTCAGGAGTGGAAGACCGGTAAATCACTCCATAATCACTGCTCTGCAGCATGGGGCACAGGTATTTGCTGGTTTGAATGTGAGTAAATGGTGGATTTTCTGTAACTTTAAGTCCATTCATCAAGATTTGAGGACTTCAGTAACTCAGCCAGAAGTTACAGGAGTGGGTGGATGAGGTTCTGTGGCCTGCTATGTGCAGGAGCTCAGACTAAATGATCATGATGGTCCCTTCTGGCCTTAAAGTCTATGACTCTATAATTGCCCTGTTCTGTACACTCCCCCTGAAGCTCTGGTACGAGCCACTGCCGCAGACAGGACACTGGGAAAGCTGGACCATGGTCTGACCTAGTATGGCAGCTCTTACATTCTTATCACATTTTATAAATGCCTTTAGAACTGGCTATTTAGGACCCTGGCACGGTTTGGAAAGGGAGCCAAGGAATGGAAAACACGCTGACATGTGGCCAAACTAACTGCAGCGGGGGAGCAGTGGCTATCCTGCATGGCTTCCCCTTTGCTGGAGTACTGGAAGCTCAAATGAACAAACACCAGGTGGTTGGGCCTCAGTGAGATTTTAGGGGTGCTGTGGCCGGCCAGACAATGGGGGAATTAATTCTGGATTTGACCGTAAAGCACAACAGCCCCCTTCTAGTACACTGTCAGGTAAGACCATTTTTCTGTAGCTGTTCCAGACACTAACTGGAGATGCTGTCTCAAGTGGCTCATGCTCTTCTTTCTAGAGGCTGTCTGAACAGAGACAGTGAAGTTCTATATCTGGGTAGCTTTGGGGGTTGCTTCAGAAAAGAACCTGATAAATCAGTGACCATATTGAGCTCTCTGGATTGGGCCCTATAGGACTGCTCCCCCAGCTTCTTTATGGTCTTTCTTGTAGTCTTACACTGAATATTGCATCTACAGCAGAGACAGCAGTAGCTTAAGGTTGTCGAGTTCCCATTTACAAGAATCCCAGAGAGCTAAATTCAGTCCTGGTGTGAGTGAGCACAACTCCACTCTTTTGGAAGGAACCACACTTGATTACCTCAGGGCTGCATTTGGTCCTTAAATGGACTAAGTGAAACCTACCCTTTGCCTAAAAGCAGAATGAGCCCTTGTGTGAATGAATTGCCCTTTACAAAACCAGCTCCGTTTAATGAAAAGGGCTTTGTTTCCTTCTTTGCATTCCCTTATTTACTCTGAAGGAACCTGGCCCCCAGCTGTGGTAATACTGGTTTGAGAGATTGATGTAACTGGTTTCTTCTTCATCTGATGGTTCTGGGATACAACAGGGTGGCCCCTTTCCTTTATGTAATTCATTATTTAATGTCAGTATGGGGCACAGAAAGTGGAAAGCGCTGAGCAGTAGAAAGAATTTTCACAGCTCCTTCAGATAATGCATTTTAAAGATCAGATTGAGTTTTTCATGTTATATGATTTGTTTAATTATTTAAACCTTGATAAAATATTTTCCTTGAGGGAGGGTAAAGCTACTGCAGAAGGATCCTTACAGCAGAAATAGAGCTCTCTGTTATGTGGCAAGGGACTTAGTTTGCACACAAGCACTGAACACTGATCCTTTTTCATTCCGGGCTGAAAAATCAGGGCAAACACTAAGCTTTCCAGCTCCAAAGGATGCATATGGGACATAGCCCTGCCTGTTTTCTTTCTAATCCCTCCTCAATCCCTCCACTTCCTCTGTAATGCCTAATATTCTCAATGAATAAGTTGTGTGTAATTGGTATGTGCTTGATATGGAGGAGGTTTATTAAAATAGAGAACTTACTCATACCACCTCAGAACCCAACCCAACTAATACTAGACTATGACAAAGCATTAGAGAATGGATTGTAGGGAACAATCCAGTGGTGGCAGGCAGATAAGCTAACATGTCTGTTTCATCTGACTGCCATTGTTCTGTCAATACTATTTTGTGAAGTATTACTAATGGTGTGACTTGCTCATAGGCTCAGGGTCTAACTGATCACCATATGTGGGGTCAGCAAGGAATTTTGCCCACGTCAGATTGGCAGTGAGCTTTGAGTGTTTTCACCTTCCTCTGCAGCAGGTGGTGTGGGGTCACTCGCTTGGACCAGCTGGGTATATCCCATCTAATCAATTCCCTGCCATTGCAGGGGCCTTGGGCACTTGTGTACCTTGGTCCCTCTTGTTCTCTGCCTGTGGCGCACAATAGTTTAGTCTCCTGAAGGCAGTAATACTTTGATCTAATTCTGGTTTCTGGGCTTGGTTTTGGGGGTTGGAGCTGGATGATGTTTAGTGGCTTATAACATACAGAAGGTGAAACTAGGTGATCTGGTGGTCCCTTCTGGCCTTAAATTTGATGACTTCCAGAACAAAAATGTAAAAACAAACAAGACAAATAGCTGTTTGAAATAAGGATTGATCCTGCACTGACTGAAATCAATAACCCATTGACTTCCACAGGTGTAGAATCAGATGCATGCTGAACTGTCTCTGCTTTCTTGAACAGTAAAGGGGCCAGATTCTCAACTGCTGTCAATTGGCTGATGTACACCAGATCAAGATCTGGCCCATGATGTTTAACAAGTTTTTTACTTTGAGGGAAAAAAATCCTGATCTGGAGTCTGGAGTGGGCAGGTGTTGGACCCTTCTTGCCTGATGGCTAGTTCACTTTCTCTGCCAGCAACTCTAGAAGGTGTTAAATAGGAAGCAAGCTGTGCCAGAGAACTAGCTGCCTGTTCACATCTGTTAAGGAGCAACACGTGCTAACCAGGGGCACAGACTACTGACTGTATTTAATAAATATGCCCTAGGTACTGAAAGAGAATGATTACTGTTCTCCAAACAGATGTGTTCTTTAAGCACACATAGCCCTGATGGCTGTCTAACAGGTTGGCCATTATATGGAAGCGGCCTAAGCAGATGGCAAAGGGGCCCCCGGAGAGGTTTAAAAATTACAGTATTAATCAGTTCTGTGACCCTGTGCAATTAACATGGAACCCACTTCTTTACTGCTTTGGTTTGATACAGGGCTGGGCTGATGGACTGCAATGGAGTGAATACATCTCTCCTGCTATCACTGCTGCTGCTGCCACCACCCACCTCCAGGAAAGGACAGAATCTGGGCATTCATCAACACTGAAGCTGCAGATACTGATCAGAAATGAGCTACGACTAGTAAGAGACACTCTCTCCATGTGCCAGGTAAAGAAACTTGGGAATAATCTTAAGCATAAGCAAAGTAGATGGGCACTGGCATGACCCACATCCCATGCCCTTTGCCAAATCATTATCTCTGGCAGGACGACAAAAGGCAAAAGAATTATCTCACTGCCAGACACATCCAGCTCTGGCAGCTGAACCAGATCAGGAGGCAATCCATGGCCTGATCCAAATCCATGGCAGCTTGGGGGCCTCACTCTTGCTTGGGGCCCACAAAATTGTAAGTCTGGCCCTAATGCAACTGCCCTTCTGGGACCTATCCTTGAATCCTGAAGAAAAAGATGCTGTGTAATATTGCAGGGAAATGCTCCACCCAGTGACAAAGTCAGACCCTCTCATGGCAGCAACTTACTGTTAAGAACTGGGGCGTAGGCAGTCTGGCCAATAAAAGGGCTGGGATAAGGGCTCGGGAGTCAAGTTGGAGTAAGTAGCCAGAAGATGAACCAGGATCGGAGCCGGGATTGGTAGCCAATGGTCAGGAGTGGAGCACAGGGGCAGGAGCCAGAGATGAGGCAAGGGTCAGGAATGGAGCAGGAGCAAGACAGAAACCAGGGTTTGGATGCAGATCACAGGTGACCGGCAAGAGCAGGGAAGTGAGGCAGCAAAGTATGCCCCTGAGCTTCTACACCAGGCTCACTTTGAGGGATCTTTTCCCCCAGCTGTTGGTATTCGTGTCATCTTTGCTCCTCATCTCTGCATTGGCCAGGGCAGGACTCAGCTCCGCCTGTGCTGAAATGCCGAGGTACAAGAGTGCCTAAGCTCAGGGTGCTGTGTGGCCTTCTTTGTACAGTTTTATGTGACATTATTTTTACCCTAATATAGCTTTCTCTGACCGCACTTAATTTTATTTTGACATTGAAACGGGGCCCCGCAGAGACTGTCACTGAAATGGCAAAAGCTGAGATTATGACATTGTATCAGAGTTGCTACAGACTCAAAAAAGAAAAATCAACAACAATTTTCATCTATTTACCCACAAAATCTCGACTTCAGGCTCAACTGAGATGCAGCATCTGGTTTCCATGAGGTCGATCCTTCAGCCAGTTTTAAAGCAGAGTTGACTGTGGTACAAAGAGGTCAAGTGCCTGAGGTCTAATACATTGAACAGGAGACTCATTAAGATTTGAACTCAGGATGCTTGTTCCCAAACCTTTGCTCTAATCACTGGACTTTGACATCAGAGGGCTTCATAGGGCTAATGCTGGTGAAAGAAGAATGCAGAGTCAAAAGATTTATCTTGCAACTTTATCAGCAAAATCAAGTGGAGTCAGTGTGCTGACTATTCTGTATAACCAGTAATAGCACCACACTCACATCCCAGGCTTTCCACTAATTTAACTAGAAGGCACAATGACTAAAATATGTTAGGTTCACCTTCCAAAATGGATATGCAAAAGTATAAGGTAAACCTCTTAATTGGAGAACTTTCAGCAAGTTTCTTACCCCAGGGGACTGTCTCTTGGAATTAATGAATTAATGACATCTAGGCTCTGGCACCACCTCATTGCCCTGGGTTCCCACAAGAGATGATTGCAGAAAGCCAAAGAAAAATCCTAAAGCTCTTATAACATGGAAGATGAGGATTTTCTGCTGTCATTGGCAGGGCCTTTGGGAGAAAGCAAGTGGCAGTTTGCATCAGGAGGAAACAATCTCGGCTTCTTTTCACTTGTGGAATCATAGAAATGGAAAAACTAGCAAATAACCTATTAGACCATTGCTCTGCCAGCGTGGGCTTGTCCCCACAACACATCCTCTGGCGCCTCATCCAATCTAGTTTTAAAAGTCCCAAGGGATGATGCTTACTCCACTTCTTTGGTATGACTCTGATAGCTGAATGCAAACATTTCACTCGCATGTGACTTTTTCATGGTATCCTGTTTTTCTTTTCTTAATTTAATCCTATTACTTCTAAATCTATCCCCATGTAGCACTCTAAATAACTCCTCTACATCCTTGGGGCTAGACTGTAGCTTCACATAGCCCTGTGCAAAGGGTGGTGTGGAAGCTGCACTGTGTTTCAGACACACTTCAGCATCACAACTCCTCTCCTCCTCTTTCTTTTTCCCAGATACCTAGGACATATATCAATAGTAAGTTACTATCCCCTTACAGGTTGACTCAACTGCCCTGGCCACCACATAGAGAGTGGAGCCAAGACTTCACCCATTCCCCACTCACTTCTGCACCTCCCAACTTAGTTGCTCCGGGAAGAGAGTAACTGGGCAAGTAGGTTGAGGCCTACAGACCTAAAACTATATTCTGGGTAGCCTGTGTAGAGACATAAAGAAAGAGGTTTTTATTCCTTTTCACAGGTGCATAGTTGGAGTCAGAACTGAGCCCTTGGTTAACTAGTTGTAGTCTGTTATCCTGAACTCACACTCAATTGCTCCGTCGATGGTCTGTTCAGAGTACACTTAAAAATAGCCACTTCCACCATTCCTGACTTTCCTCCTTGCCTTGCCCTTTGTGATTAAAACTTCTTTTGATTTGCTTTTTTCACAACTCATTATTTCCCTGCTAATAGTAGAGAAGCTACACACGGACAGAACTGTAACATGTGAAAGGAGTGACCCAAAAGAAAACTCAAATACATAATAACAAATGATAATGCTTTGACATGAACCTAGTGCCTTTTCATCCATAGATCTCAAAGCTCTTTGTATGGGTATGTAAGTATCATCAGCCTCATTTTACAGATGGGACACCTGAGACACGGGCCACATGTTTAAAAAATGTGGATGCCTCAGTATTTGGGTGTTCAGCTTGAGACATCAAATTGGGCACCCAAGTCACAGGCCACTTTTGAAAATATAGGCCTAGGGTTCTTGAGTTGGGCATCCCAAAATTGGGCACCCAAAATCAGTGGCTACACACTGGACCAGGGACAGAGTGTACCATAGAATGTAGGTCGTTTGACTCCTGAGACTGTGGCTAATCTACCAACTAAACTATCCTAGCTCCCTTGAAATTCACCCACGAGACTTAGTTTTTAAAAAGTCAGTATGAAAATGGCAAACGAATCCTTCTTTTTAAAGGCTGAGTTGGTTTCTTGTCATTTTCTGCACAACTCAAGATATGATAGGAGGTTTTTTTGCATAAATACAGATTGTTTCTTTTCACAACTTTCCTTTCATCAGACTGCTATGAAGACCCGGAGGTTATTAAAAATGTAAAAGAAACTTGCTACCCAATTATGGTCAATCTCTTTTATCAGAGTCTTTGAATATAAACTTCATTTTCAGAAGGATTTTTATGAACTCCGTCAATGTCTCTTACAAATTGGGAGATACCCAAATCTCAGTAGGAATCACCAGAGTGGCTGATTTTTTCCCCAAACTCACAGCACAGAGAGGGGATCTGATCTGTCATAATGACTGAGAACATGTCACAGCAATCTGTTTGCATTCTTCAAGAAATAAAAACATCTTTATTTCCTCGAGCAGTAGCTAATTTAGAGATTTTTTCAAGCTGACATGCAACCTGATTAAAATGACCCCAGGCCACCATTTCTATTTAGACATCTCCACAATCAAAGTCTAGCACTTCTGCAGCCCACTCATCTCCCCAACTCCCTTTTAGGGAAGAAAGAGTTTTGTATTTTATTTTTAAATCTACATATTTGGTATATACTGTACCAGAATGAACTAATGGGATTTTTTTTCCCCACAGTCTCAGCAGATGAAACTTGTATACAGAATGCATCCAATGAAGTGAGCTGTAGCTCACGAAAACTTATGCTAAATCAATTTGTTAGTCTCTAAGGTGCCACAAGTACTCCTTTTCTTTTTGTATTCAGAAGTTTCAGTTTCTTGCCTGCTGGAAAGATATACTGAATATCTACACTAAGGAAACAATAAATGAATAAACCTGAATGTGCTAAGAAATACCTAAGGCCTTTTGTGGCCTAGATAAAGCTGCCTTTTGAGTATCCTAGGAAAAAGACTGTACCCTCAGTTTCTAAACTCAGCTGATATTTTTGTAATGACCGTCTTACCAATTTGAATGAATTTTTGCTGTTCCCAGTTGGCAATTAGTTAAGCAGAGGGATCAGCTTGTTAATCTGCTTAGTTTTTGTAAAAGCAGCTATTTATGAAGCAGAAAGAAACCAAAAATAAATGGAGACTTGCTGGCAGAATATTTGTCAGATCATAAGCAGACCCTGAGTTTAATTCTGCAGTTTGGGTAGATTCAGTAGTTAGTATCTGACTATTTAAGATGTCTGTTTAAAACAAACAAACAAACCCAACAATTTGGTGTGTGATCATTCAACTAAGGTAAAGCCAGGAAAGATTTATTTGGTTCTCCTTTGCTGAGGACTAATTCAGCATGAACCAGTCACTGCATTGATTGGTTTCTAGTTCATTGTCACCTGACTAAATAGATCAACAATTTGCATTTTGATAGTGCTCTTTGCAACATAATTAGATTTCCTAAAGGGCTTTACTTATTAATTTTGATTATTCACCTTTTAATAATGTACTAAACTTGAGTGATTATGCAGACAAATTCAACAGGTTTTATGCAGCACCAAAATACTACAATTATTTACATCAGTGCCAGTCTATTTGTGGCTTTATATTGTAGGAGGGTGAGAGAGTATGAATGAATGATGCTGGTCAAAACCATTATTTTTCCTATAAAAGGAAGGCTGGATTGTTTGCTTCCACTTGTCTGACTATCTCAGTTTAATATTTTATTGGAAAAATAGCATCTCATAGTTGGTTGCTTGATCATTCTTTTTGTGTGTGTGTGTGATTCTGTTGACTGGCTGCATAATATTGCATGATCTATGTTTGTAACACTGAATAAAAATAGAAAATGGGATAGAAAATCAGAAAATGGGATCGTCAGCAAAACAGCACCCCAAATCCTCTTTTGCATTTCTCTCTCTTTCAGCAGGTTTAATTCCATGGTATTTTCACACTGCTCTGATGTCTGATAAATCACACATAAGATCTCTATTGACTTTTAGCAAGATTTCTCACCTCTGTACACCTACCCCTCTCTGCATGGGAAAGCTGATAAATGACACTGTTCTTTCTATTTACACTGCTATGGCTTGAAGTTGATCCAATGGAACGTTACAGTGTAATGTCTAAATCACCCTTTCCTGCAGAAATTTCACGAGAAAGGGGCTCTTGAGGACTCTCTTGCTGACTTTCTCCCATGTAGGGGGTGGAGGAGATTCCTGCTCCCATGGAATAGGACATGGGGCCTGCCCACACCCCTGGTAGATAGTACATGTGAGGTCAGAGCCCCCCGCACATCAACTTTGGTTTCTTGCACTTGCTTCTTCTCCAGCTCCCTGGTAGCTTGGCTCCATTAGACCCCCCTGGCTGAATAGGGAGGCTCAGCAAGTCTCAGACCATGTTATTATAGCTGTGCTAAGGAAGCCATGCTTTGGTTCAGATCTGGGTCCTGTTTTATCCAAACCAACCAAGGTTCTAGTTTGGCCTCTCTCTAGTTGTTACCATTTGATGGTTGTTTGACATCAGTGTGAAAGCAGTCGATGGATTTAATAACCAGGTGTCCAAATCACACACAGAAAAAATAATCACATTTCTCAGCAGTCTCATAGGAAAGACCAAGGACTGAACAGAGACTGAAGTAGCTCTCATATCTCCAGGATTCAAGGCACACTCGCGGGGCAGTGAAAGGAAGCTTACACCTATTCTGTGGGCCTAAAGAAGGGTTCTGATTTCACTACAGGCAGCCTAGCATCTCACACAAATTCAATCAAGGGCAGAAATGTAACAAAATCAAAAGGAACTCAAGTTAATTTTAAAGCTTTGTAATATCATATTTGCTTCTTTCTTACAGCATAACCTATGGTTTCACTTTTCAGCTTTCATGTAGCAGGATTTACAGAAGTATCATGATGCTGCCTCAATTCATTTTTTAAATTATCTTTATTACTATTTTTGTAAATTAAAAATCCACTCACTTCTTTTGTGTCCTGGACCATCCATGTCAAACAGGTCAAAGATTGCAAGAACTACAGCGCCACCTAGTGGCTTCCTTGTCCCGGAAAGGAGGGAGGGGACAGAAAAACTCTTCCATCTGTCCAAAGGCCACATTATTCATCACAGGCAACTCACAGCACTGAGATGTTGCTCTCTTGCCCTTCTTATCTCATTGGGATTTACATCTATCAAATTATCCCTAGGGGAATTTTTGGTGGTTAAAAGGTTTTAAAATAAAGCACACTTATTGCATGAGATCTCCTCAAGAAATTGTCCCCATGGGGAGCAGAAGTAGATGGGTGAAGTAAGAGATCACAGCATAAAAACATGCTTTGGACTCACACACATTATTTGATTAATTTCTGTATAATCTCTTAATAACAATACTGCCTGACAGAGCTTAGTTTAGCGACAGAACTGGCACCTGCTGCAGGCTCCAGAGCAGCCAGTGAAGAAGGAAAATTCCTTTACTATCTCATTTATCACCATTGCTTCCAATCCAATTTGATTCACGCCTAAAGTTTTTGATTGTCTTGGATTAAACATGACCAGAAGAAATAATACTAATGGCTTTCATGGTGCAAAACCCAACTTCTAAGGCATTTCCTATGGAAAGGATTATAATACATTAAATGCTTAAACTAGCCCCGTGCAAGCATTTTTGTCTGGGATCAAAATGTTTGCACTGGCTGTTTAAACATTTAATTTAGTGTAATGAGAAATATCATTGTAAAATAAGCCTATTAATTAAACTTGAGTTTTGCAAATGTGAGTCATCCCATGTGTTCATAGTATAATGAATATAGACAGGTAGAGTCTGTGTGTGACCCCACTCCTTTCTTTCTCATTAAGAAAATGAACATTTACATCTTTAAACCCTGAAGCTATTAGTTATTTTTAATAAAGTGTGTTGCCATTTCAAAGTTAAGCTCTTCCATGATGCAATCAGATATTGCTAGGTCAGGGAAGAATGTTGCTAATTAACTTGCATAGAAGTTCTTTGCCACAGATAATTGATTAAAGTTGTTACATAGATAATCAGTTGTGCAGTTGAATAAAATATAAAAAAATAAAACCTCCAATAAATATCAGGTCATGTGAAGGTAATAAAGTCTAACAAAGCCTTAACCATAGTGGGATCCAGAGCAGAATTTATAAACCTGTTTGAATGTCTAGACTAAACCTGCCTGTTTGCATCAGATGGGAAAGCCAAGGACCAGAAGGAGAAGCAGAGAGGAAAGGCCTCTTGGCTGGGGTGGACCATGCTATGGGGAATGGTCTTTTCTTCCTTCATATTAAGAGGTGGAAGCCCCTTTGCTACTGTTTTTTGTTGTAATTCTCTGTGGGATCCAGCTGTCTCTATCCTTGGTTGAGGCTGTATTGTGGTCCAGTAGACTTTGTGTTGGCCTGTAAATGATGAGACCTTGGTTCTAGTCACAGACCTACTGTAGGATCTTGGGCAAATCAATTCATCTTCCTGTGTCTTAGTGTTCCCCCCATGTAAAGTGAGGCTAACAATATTATCCCAAAATGGTTTGAGATCTATGGATGAAAAGTGCTATGAAAGACCAAGGTGTTATTAATTAATGTGTTTCAATTTAGCATGCTGCCATGCTCTGCATTATGGGGTGTATCAGCTTTCATCTCATCATGCATAACTCAGAAGTCAACAGAAGGTAGCTGGCATCAACCCCAGCAGAATCCTACTTCCCATGTCACCTGGCCCCACATTTTCCCTAGTGATTGGCCTCCCCGATAGATCCGTGGGTTCTGTTGAGGCTGTGTCCTTGCACAATCAAGTCTTAAATCCATAGATCAAATGGATCTGTGCTGCATGTGCCACATCTTGGAGGGATCTTTGGAGTCTCTGGACAATCTCACTGTAGGCCAGTTGGAAAATGCTGACTGCACAGTTGTTCCAGAAGTAGAAATTGAGATGAAACCAGTGGGAGATTCACATGCAAAAAGATTTCAGGACCAGGCCTCTGGACAAGCATCAGTGTTTGTTACTGCTTTTTGATGTTGTCCTTTAGTCAGTTGTCAAGCAAAGCTGCTTTTAAGGTGTGTCAGAGGGTTTTTGGAAGGGTCAGATTGAGGATTCTCTGACTTCCCCAAATGTAACTGACTCATTTTGAACAAAAAGAAAGAAGGATCTTTGTTGCAGGAGAAATGGAGCCTCACTGCCTTTGCTGGCATTCATATGAAGTTGACAACATTTGAGTTATTTTTAGGGGACAGTTCTACAAAATAATATTGGTGGCTGGGGGCCTTTAGGCCATCAGCTGCTGGAAGGGAATTGTGTATATTCTGCTGAATATCAGGCCATTTTTTCTGGGTTTTGCCTCCAGTTTTTTTAACTATAGTATCTAGAGTAGGCAGCAATAATGATTGAGTTACCAATCCCTTTTATCCCATCTTAAAGGAGTCTGCCAGGGAGAGGTAACATACATCAACACAAATAAATTCAAGTCTGCCTAGTGAGCTACATATTGTGTCTTGTTTCTTGCTCTGTTCTCTTCTTCCATTTCCTAATCCCAGTGATTCCTGGTCTTTTCTTGTTGACATCTACCTGTGATGCTCCCCAGGTTTTCAGGCACCTCACCACCTCCTGTTCTGAGCATGAAGAAGTCTTCGCAAAAAGAAAAGGAGTACTTGTGGCACCTTAGAGACTAACAAATTTATTAGAGCATAAGCTTTCGTGAGCTACAGCTCACTTCATCGGATGCATTTAAGTGAGCTGTAGCTCACGAAAGCTTATGCTCTAATAAATTTGTTAGTCTCTAAGGTGCCACAAGTACTCCTTTTCTTTTTGCGAATACAGACTAACACGGCTGCTACTCTGAAACCTGAGGAAGTCTTGTCTGTGCCTGCTGTGGCATGGCTCCCTAAAACCACCAGCCTCTGGCAGCACACGCACTGCATCCAGATCTCTGTAGACCTTGCTTCCTGTGTGCAGTTCAATGAATAGCACACACCAACCCCTGAATGCTTTCTGAATGCTTCCTGTAGTGTCCAGCCCCTTATCGACTCAACACTCACAGAAATAGCAGGCCTGCTGTTCCCAGAGGAATAGTGTTAGGGTGACCAGACAGCAAGTATGAAAAATCGGAACGGGATGGGGGGTAATAGGTGCCTATATAAGAAAAAGCCCCAAAAATTGGGACTGTCCCTATAAAATCGGGACATCTGGTCACCCTAAATAGTGTACACACCAGGTTGTAAGATTCATCTCAGGACTAGCACTTTGCTTAACACCACAGAACTGGGGTATATTTATAGTGACAATGAGAATAAATGAATGATCAAAGACTGGAGATTCAGGAGATAGTGAGTAAGAACATTGGAAACAAATGGTTACATAACATGGTTTCTGGAGTGTAAACTTAACTAGAGGGTGTAACCATGCCTCAGTGGGTCACAACCGAGAATGCCAAATTCAGGACAAACTGCTGAGAAATAGAGCAGATACACCCCAAAACTGGTAGTTAATTCCCCATAGGATATATCAAACCAGCAACAAAAGTAAACTTCTCTCTCATCACACTGGCTAACAAGAAATCAGAAAAGCAATTTCCTTAGCTATTCCAGTCCTTGTATCACCATCAAAACACTAGACTTATAGATGAATGGTTTCTTAAAACCAGTTTCATCAAACAAAAGGTTCTTCTGATCCCAAAGGACCAACCACACACCCAGGTCAATATACCACTCCAATCTTACCCAATAATCATGCTGTTGCCAATATTTAGTATCTAAAATCTAAAAGTTTGTTTATAAAAGTGAAAGAAAGAAAGAAAGAAAGAAAGAAAGAAAGAAAGAAAGAAAGAAAGAAAGAAAGAAAGAAAGAAAGAAAGGTGACAGTTAAAATTGGTTAAAGGAATCAAATACATACAACAATTGCAAAGTACTTGGATCAGGCTTGTAGCAGTGATGGAATCAACTGCTGGCTTAAGTCAAGGCTCTGGTTGCTTCCAAATTATTGGAAGGTCTTCAATCCCTTGGTTAGAATGCTCCCATTAGTATAAGTCCATAGTCCAGAGACTGTAGCAGGAAAGAGGCAAAATGGAGGTGTTTCCAGGGCCTTTTATAGCTTCTGCCATGTGGAGGGAAACCCATTGTTTCAAATGAAGCCCTCAGCACAGCCAGTGGAAAATCAGAGGTGACAAAATGGTGTTTGGAGTCACGTGGGCAAGTCACATGTCCATGCATGATTCCGCTCAGTCAAAGTAGAAGTCATTACCTATACTTCAACCAGCAAGTTCACAGGAAAGTTCATTCAGGGTAGGTGGGTGTCTTCCATTGTAAGTTAAATGTTCTTTTGATTGGCCACTCAATTTGAATAGTCCCTCCAAGATGTGCTGGCTAACTACCTTGTGGGCACTACCCAGGAGCAAACATTTTGAAATACAGGTATAAAGCCAACAGTCATAACTTCAAATACCAAAATGGTACATGCATGCAAATAGCCAAGCCATCATAACCAGCAAATCATACCCTTTCTATTGACACCTTACTTGACACACTTTGTATAAGATTCATTGCAGTTATATAACAGAGTATCAACAACGGTCATATTTTAATCAGATAATGTCACAGTGGGTTAACTCCTGACTAAAGAAAGTCCTCACTCAAAGTCCTCTTCAGTGTTTCCAAAAAAGATTGGCTGAGATCCCATTTTCATACATGCAAATGAGGTATCTGCTTACTTCCTAAGTGCAGGATGAAGGTAGGTCTTCTTTACCTTCTAGATATTCACCCAAAGTTCATTGACTTTGCTCATCTGAAACCCTGCAAGGGGGCTGGGTCTCAAAGCCCAGGGTCCAGCCTGAGTCCGAATGTCTACACTGCTATTTTTAATCCTGGAGCCCAAGCCCTGTGAACCTGAGTCAAATGACCCGGGATCTGAGATTCAATGCCACAGGTTTTTTTATTGCAGGGTGGATGCACCTCAGTGACTTGCTCAAAGTCACATGGAAGAGTCTGTGGCAGAGCCAAAAATAAACTACTGCTTGGTGTTTGCCTCCGCCATGCTGTGGTTTCCTTACTCCTCAGTGTAAATTTTTCCTATTTCTGCAATATATTGGCATGGACATCAGATTGAGAGTTTGCTGCTTTCTAGTGGCCTGGCCTGGTGCTATTCAATATTGTCTTGATGAGTTGGGCACTAGTTTTAGTGAGAAACCTTTGTATGCATTGTCAGTATACTCAATTCAGTGTACTCACTGAGGTTACTAACAGTAACTGAGGCATGATTTTCAAAAATGCTCAGTGTCTCCACTGAAGTGAATGGAAGTTTTACCACTGATTTCAATTGGAGCAGAATTAGATCTATGTAGAGCTCTTTTGAAAATCCCACCCACTGTAAATCATTTCAGCCAGTGGAATTAATGTCCACCGTTTGTCTAAGAGCATTGGACTCTTCCTTGCCCAGCATTGCAGACCTATATTCTAAAATATATCACTTCCTACATATATGCTACTGAGAGATTCCCTTGTAAAGGAGATGGGTTTCCTAAAGAATGTTCCTAAAGACAGTTATTACTCGGAGCTTACTTGTGGAAAAATCCCTATGAGCCCCCTGATCTTGCCATGAATTAATGGTCTGTTTTGAATCTGATTCACAAAGATGCCATTTTACGCACAAATGTTCCTGGGAAATTGTTCACATCATAGGTGGCTGGTGAAGGTATTCATTGCGGGGCTGAACCCACCCCACACTCAGAAGTGGATTAAGGTTTCCTGGGACCCTGGGCCAGAACAAGTGAGGTGCCCCTCCCCACCCCTTCCGCCTGAGGTTCTGCCCCTTTTCTGGGGCCTGCCCCTGTTCCACTCATGGTCTCCCCCCATTCCACCCTCCCTGCAACCTGTTTTGCTCCTTTCTGCCCGCCACACTGCGGCCCCAAGACCTGAGAAGCTCTGTCCCTGCACCACAGCCCTGGGGGTTGCAGCGGGGAGTGAGAGCTCCTCCAGTCTCAGTGCTGCAGCGGGGGTCCAAGTGCTGGGGCTTCTTCTGGGGACGGGGTCTGCTGGGGAGGGGGTTGCCTTGTCCTGCCGCCTTGCAACTTCTGCTGGGGAGGAGGTGTTAATTGGAAAAAACTACAAGAACAGTAGCTTAACCTGGGGAAGCAATATTTATAAAGGACCCCTCCCTGCCGCTTTCCTTCATTGTATCTATTACCAGTGGTGATTCCTTTATCCCAATAATGCAGTGGAAAGGCAGGTAGAGTACAAACAACCAAGTATGTTATTAAACAAACCACCACAAACTATAAAACCACTCAGTAATTAACACCCTAATACTGGCATTAAGCCAGGACCCCAGAACAAATAAGTGGGTACAGAGAAAACCAAATAATCAAGTACATCGCCAACTCCACAGAAACACACTGGGACCGGCAACACCGCAGATCACGGACCACGACTGGAATACAGACAACCACTGGGAAACGATGGCACCAACGACCACGTGGAACACCACTCAAGGTCAGGATCAACAGAGGCAGGAACAGGATGGTAGCAGGGCAGGTCAGTGAAGTCGTCTTCTCCTCTTCTCTCTTGATGATAGTGCAAGCATGGCTGCCCCTGGGGCAGACAGCCCTTGATACTGGGTGCACCGTTCCTCCTGTTGTCGGGTAGATTACCCATATCACTTGACTCTTTCCTGGCACTATTTTCCCCACCTTAGCTCAAAAAGAGCATCAATTAATGAACAAGAACAGGGGACCAAAATGGAGGGAAACAGCAACTGTGAAAACAAAAATGACAAACTGACCTAACAGAGCTGGGGGGCTTCCCCTATCCCTCGACTTCTGCTGGGGATGGGGTCTGGGGCCTCTGGTGAGAAGAGAATTCCCCCGCTCAGCACTGATGCTGCAGAGCAGGATCAGGGCGCAAGGGTTTCCCCTACCCCACCCGCCCGGTGACTGGGGCTCCAGGCTTCTGCCGCTGGTGGCAGATTTTTTCTGGGGGCCCCCGTTTGGCCAGGGTCCCTGGGCACAAGCTCTGTGGACCTTGTAGCTAATCTCCACTGCCTACAGTAACTGCACAACAGGGCTCCTGTCCTGCGGGGCTGGGCCCAGCTTCCCACTCTGGCCCATTGACTCATTGCTCACAGATTTGGAGGAGCCTGCCACAGTGTCACGTGACATGTGGGTCAGCGTGGAGGCCCTTCCCTGCTGCACCCCCCTTTCTGGCCCTGTCCCCCCTCCCCTGGAACACCCCTTCTCTTCCCCCTACCCTCAGGATCCCCTCCTTCCTACAGGACCCACCCTCTCTCCCCCACTCGCTCAGGATCCCTCCCTCCTACAAGACACCCCATCTCCTCCAACCCCATTCCCTCAGGATCCTCCCTCTGCCGGGACCTGCCTTCTCCCCTCCAACATCCTCAGGATCCCCCTTCCCCCAAGATCCTCCTTTCCTCCCCAATCACCTCAGGATCCCTCTTCTCTGGGACCCCCTTCTCCCACCTCAGTTACCTCAGGACCTCCCCTTGCCTCAGGACCCCCACTTTACCTCAATCAGCTCAGGATCCCCCTCCCCGTGAGCGCTTTCTCTCCCCAATCACCTCAGGATTCTCCCCTCCAAATAGGTTCTCTCCCATACAGGCAGGGCCCCTCCTCCCCATGGTGTCCCACCCAATCCCTCCCTGCCTTTTCCTGGCCCTGGTGCTGCCAGACACAGGGCTTTGCCTGCCCAAGTTGGGCATGTTCATTGGTGATAGCGTGGCTTAGAAAATGACAAAAGAGAGATTGAGGAAGGGGGTGGCTGAGTCCCCTCCAACCCTAGCCACATGCCCCCTGTGCTTCACACACCCCTCTCTTGAGTAGTTTTTTATTCCTGTGGGTAGAAATCCAGAGATGACAGCACAGTAAACAAGCCCACCCTTTGCCTTACAAAGAACTTGTAATGTGTACCATCAAATCAGTCCTTCCTCTGGCCATATTTGTGCCTCATCTAATTTAAGGATGGACCATCTCCAGGGTGTTTAAACTCATTGCCTATTCAGTCTTTGTCCTCTCTGATGGGACTGCCACAAAAATGCCAACTCCGCTGCTAGTTTGGGGGAGCTGAACAGCTGTTTGCTAAGAACTAGACTGATCCCACCAACTCATATAGGTCACTGAATAGGCATTGGGACTTTTGGTCACTACTAACTGTGGCCCACGTTGCTATCATGTGTAATGCCATAAATAAGCACTGCTCTTAGTAGACAAATACAAATATAGAAGTGAAAGCCTGTCCCAACTGAAGTCAGTGGCAAAAGTCTCATTGCTTTCCAGGATTTCACCCAGGGTCTGTGATCTGAAGAATTCACATCTTGCAAATGTTTACTCATGTGACTAGTTCTCATGCTAGTAAGCCCACTGAAGTCCATGGCAGAATTTGGTTTCTTTGAGACTCCTAGGTTGAGTAAAAGTTTGCAGGATAGGGGCCTGATGAAGACATAATGTGACAAGTGGTGATTACAAACACTGGGAAAGCAAGGTTGGAGGGCAATCGTTACAAAAATATGGGTATGTCTTGTGGATGATGCATGTGTCAGAGATGTGATATTAGTGGGTTTTGTTCCTTTCATAGCTAACCATATAGAAGGCGGATACAGACATCCAGAGAGGTGCATTTGGGGGGGAGGGCTTCAGGGCTGTTGATAGAACTGAACAACCACAACCAAGACTGCTTATTGTCACATAAGGTCAAGATCCCTGGGAATAACTGAGCCATAGATCCCAGCCTTTCCCCTTGTAACACCTCTCATATCAATGGCAGCCTAGTGTTAATCCCTGCTGTGTGACCCATAACTTCAGCCACTGATACCCTCTCTGTGATCTGTTCTAAGAGAGGTACAACTTTATAAAGAGGACTGAAGTAACTTATGATAACATTTGCATCACAAGTTCCTGTGCGCTGAAAAGGAACATGTTCTGCAGAGCAGCTGGTCCTCTGACTCCAGTTCCTCTTCTGGGTCAATCCCTTAGTCATGTAGAGATGAACTCCCATGTAGAAGTCATATATCAGAGTAAGGTAGTTGTATGGTAGTCATCTTTTCAGTATGTGTAGCATAATATACTACAGTGAAATGGACCAGATGTGAGCTAGTCCATCCCCATCCCCATGGGACATCCAGTCCTCCTTTCTTGAACATAGTGATAGACTTGTTGAGACCAATTCTCTGCTGGCAATACTTTATTGCAGAGAGTGGAGTTATGCCAGTAGAGAATTTGACACACAGAATCAGACTTTTAAGTAACTTATAGGGTTAGCTTGTCTAGGAGTTTATTATAGGGCTATTAGTGCAGCACAAAGCTAATATATGGAGAAAATGTGTAGTCTGTTAACAAAGTTAAGAGCACATATTAGCAAAATATACAGTGAAACTGTATGGAAATATGAGTTAAGGAAGTCATATCAATATAATCTAGTTTCTTTCCTTTAAGGACTCCTAACTATTTTAGGACTGCATTCCAATTTTAACAAAGAGACTAATATTCAATATCCACCAGAATTAATTACACTACATTTAGAATTACTGTTTTGAGCTATGGAAAATTAATCAATAAAATTATTTAGTTCCACCCTGCTTAGTGACCAACATGCTGCCTTAACTTCCACTCTAAATATAATGTAATACAAATTTCAATTCTGTAATTGCTACATAATTATTACTACCAAATTAGAACGCTCACCAATGACACATATCACCCATTCACATAAATTTCCCCAAACGCTACAGAAAAACATGCAGCACACTCACCATTTACAATATAGTCCTGAACCAGTCAATGGAAAGATTCCAATTGACTTCAGTGAGCTGTGGATCAGACCTTCTGCTACTGCACCTCACTGACTTACAGACAGACAATGATGCAAAATCACAGGCAATGTAATTCATGAAACCTATATTATTTCTCAAAACACACGTTTATATGGTCAGCATATAACAGATTGTTTGTTCAGGATGACGGTGGAGAGATGTTCACTGTGGGACTGGAAGGGAACTGGGTGAGGTTGAGAAGGGAAATTGATTACTGAAATTTTGATGAGATATGACTTTTCATTTGCATTCATGGGTCAGAGTCTAGTATCTTTAACTCAAAGGTCATTAAGTTTTCTGTGTGAGACAGTATGAATATAGCCATTAATATTACACTTTTCTCACTGAAGAATTGCAAATAAAACCAACATGCATTGCCTTTTGCAAATGTTCTAGCACAAAATGTTACCGTTTGATGTAAATCGTGTGTACATGTATAACTTAACTCAGAGTATGCAACTGTCCTTTGCAAAAGTTAACACTGGTATTAAAAGCTATTAGATCATTTTTGAACAACTGGCTTAGGAAAAAAAATCTTGTTCTACACCCCTGGTATTTCTTAAATGTCATTCCATTTAAGATTCAAGAATGTCTGTTTGTTTGAGAATGCAAATCATAGGGGTAGCATTGAAAGGGAAATATAACTTTTTTCCAAAGTTCCTTTCTCTTGATTATCACACATGTATATTGGGCCATCTTGCCTTCTTAATCTAGTGTATACATATTAATGTTCTATAACAATGATCCAAGCCTACAAACACACACACTGTACTCAGATGAGTAAACCCAATGATTTCAGTGGAGTTACACACTTGAGTAAAACTACTTTTGTGCATAAGTGTTTGCAGGATCAAATCCTAAACCATTTTCAGGCAAGGGAGACTAAGGGCTAGATCTTCAACTGGTGTAAATCAGAATGGCTTCACTGCTTTCAATGGAACTACCTTGATTTACACCAGCTAAGGATCTGGCTGTAGGCCACTGAGATAGCACAGATTCCACGAACACTAAGTTACTACCAGATTCTACCGTTCTTGATCTTATTGAGTAGCATCTTCATCCATCAGTGGTGCTATTGAAATCATTGGGGCTAAATGTGGAGAAAGGTGCCACTCAACACAAGTAAAGGGTAACCCTGGAAGTATAACAGTAATTCTCATTAAGGTTTAATTCTTTATACAAATGGCTTTTGTTTACCTGTTGAGGGCTGTAACCTTTGAAGGATGAAATCCACAAGCAGACCTCTCAAACACATCACAAAACCTTTATTAGTGTGTTTATTGGTGACACGGATTACAGAAACCAAATGGAATTAAATAACATTTAACTTGAAATTGACCACAGACTCAAGAAATACAGGTCACAGTTGACAAGGCAAACTTCTCAATACACTGGGTTGCTTAGATTATTATTACACTGTGAAGGAGGAATTTCCCTTATTTGATTCTAAATAATTCAGGATATCATTATTTTGTGTCTTTCAGACAATTCCTTTGGCAATAATTTCAATTTGTTTAGCTTTTATTATATAAAAATATAACGAATTTTCCTTATATACAAACATTACATTACACAATATACAGGTTAAAAACACTACAAAAATAGCAGGCCATAGGTGAACTAAAAGCAAAAGAACAGGATAGGGGAAAAGTTAAATACTGCACATTTCATAAAAATTACATTAACTACATACAGTTTTTTGTTTGCAAATACCAAACAGTATCGATGTGATTGGAAATCTTTCCCAACGACTTCATTTTTAAGGCACGTCTTGCATATTTATATGTACAACACTGAATCTGGCCAATAACTTAAGGGCTCTTGAGAGTGACCTAGTAATGTATGTGTATGCGTGTGCTTGGATGGGGAGCATGCAGCATTAAACCTTTTCACTAGTGTCAGTCTGGGGAGCTAGGTATCTAGTCGAGGGGGCTTGGTATAGGGGCACCCCAATCTCCTGAAGTTCTGGAAGCCTCCCAGAGCGAGGAGGGGACAGCAATGTGATTGTCCTGTCAAAGTCTCTGTGTAACACTTTCTCGTAGACACTCTGCAGTCCCACTGTCTTGGGCAGCTGGGCCTGGTAGTAGTTGTCCCTGCTAAGGGGGTCCCTGGGCAAGGAGGTGCTTTTGCAGAAGGTGGACAGCTGAGCTGAAGGATGAGGAGATGAGTGAGGGTTGGATCGGCCACAGGATGGGCTCCAGCAGCGGTCCGAATGGCCCAGGATTTTACATTCAGCAGTACAAGCCCATAATCCTAAAAATATAAACAAAAACCTTAGACCTGTAATCGCTGGAGAAACAGCCACATAATTCTGAGCTCATCAGAGACTTATTGCCCAGATCATCAAAAGCTTAGAACGATCGGAGTGGGGGAGGTGGAGGAACAATACTTCAGGACACTGCTGCAAAGCATACTCTGCAAGCTATCATTATTCCATTTAGCTAGCAAGCCCTAACTCACAATGTATGTCAGCAGGAAGAGCTTTTTGAAAATGAATTTTATAATAGACTGGCTGCTTCTAATTTGCACTATATGCTCGACATGCACGTAGATACTTAAGTTGCATGCTGTGAAAATGCTGGCAGGGCTACTCCTGCAGTGAGTGCTGCCTTGGAAAGATGTAAAAGGTGTGACTGCTATAAAACTGGTCCAGTCAGCTCAATGTACCATAGATAGATAGATAGATAGATAGATAGATAGATCCTTTTATTCCTGGGCCAGTTTTTATTTTCATAGCAGCCAATCTGTGCTGTGAAATGGACCGAACCCTTACCATTCTGCATGTGAGTGATGAGATCCTTCTTCAGGGCATCCCCACTGATGTCAGAGTCACTGTCGTTAAAGTCGCTGTCGCCTTTGCCACTATCTTTGCCACTGAACTTTTCCGCTTCTCGGGCCGATATGGTGTTGAAAGAATGACCCTTCCAGATGGCCACAGGTGGGGTGGATTCTTTGCTATAATTAGGAGCAGGGGCATAGGACTGGAGGGGATTGGAAGGGAGTGTGGGAGAAATAAGCATATGTCAACATCACAACCTTATCAAGATTCCCCTCTTCCAAACCGCCCCATACCTCCTTCCAGTCCCCCAAACGAGTGCAGTGTGACCTTACCTCCCCGTTAGTTGCCCTAAGTCGTTTCTGACCCTCGTAGAGACAGGCATTCACAGTGCTGGTCTCAGAAGAGGAGACCTCTTCTGCAGGTGGAGAAGGGGCTGGGCTGGTGAAAGAAGCTTTGCTGGGAAAGGATCGTGCTTCAAACACATTCCCTCTGGGGCTGCTATCCTCCTGCCTCCCCTTCTCTAGGTGGGAGATGTCAATCTGCTCTGTCAGGGGCCCGTTGTTCTTGATCTCGGTCTCCTTCTTGCGCTTGTTGCAGGTGGTTGCAATGGTGATGATGGCCACCAGCAGCAGGGTGCAGCTCCCAGCTAGGATGATGATGACAATCAGGGGAATGTCCCACTCCAAAGCCTTCCCCGCCCAGGAGCTTGGCTTGGCCACCTCTTGGCTGCTGGAGGGTGCCGTGGCAGTCACCAGGAAGTTGATTGTGGCTGTGGTGACAAGGGGGGGCCTGCCATTGTCAGTCACGGTGAGGATGACTTTGAACACCTGCCCCAGCTCTTTGGATAGGTCCCCCCTGAGCACGATCTCGCCTGTCTTCTTGTTGATGGCGAAGAGCTCTGGCCGCTGCGGCTCCTCCAGGAAGCAGAAGGCGAGCTCCGCATTGACCCCATCGTCCGCGTCTCTGGCTTTGATCTGAGCCACCAGGGAATCGGGGGGTGCCTTGCTGGAGACCCCGATCTCCACGGAGCCGTTGGCGAGCACGGGGTGGGTGATGACTGGGGCGTTGTCATTCTGGTCCACCATCCTCACCTTGATCAGGGCGCTGCTGGACAGCTGAGGGGAGCCCCCATCGCTCGCCTGGATCCTCAGGTCCAGCTGCTTGAGGACCTCATAGTTGAACGTCCTGAGCGCGTAGATGGCCCCGGTGGCCGGATCCACAGAGACGTAGGTGGAGATGGGGGCGCCCAGGACCTGTGTCTCCAGCAGCCTGTACAGGACCTTCCCGTTGCGGCCCAGGTCGGGGTCGCGGGCCAGCACGGTGGCGAGGTAGGCGCCCGGCGGGTTGTTCTCCAGCAGCGCCAGCTCGTAGACGGGCTTGGAGAAGAGCGGCGCGTTGTCGTTCTCGTCGCTCACGCGCACCGTGTACCGCCGGACGGTCTTGAAGGGCGGCGAGCCCAGGTCCTCGGCCACCAGGGTCAGGTTGTACTCGGCCACGCGCTCGCGGTCCAGCGGCGCGGCGGTGACGAGCACGTAGCTGTCGGCGTAGGCGCGCCGCAGCGCGAAGTGCTCGTGCCCGTAGAGGGCGCAGCGCACCTGCCCGTTGGGGCCCGAGTCCCTGTCCGAGGTGCTGACCAGCGCCACGAAGCTGTCGCGCGCCGCCGCCTCGCTGACGTAGGCCACGCCGGCGCCGGCGGGGGCGGGGCCGCCGCTCAGCGGGCTGACGCTGATGCCCGGCGCGTTGTCGTTCACGTCGGCCAGGCGCACGAGGACTTTGCACGTGGCCGCCAGGGGGCTGGCGCCCCGGTCCTGCGCCTGCACGTCCAGCTCGTAGGTCCGCTGCCGCTCGTAATCCACCGGCCCCTCCAGCGTCAGGCGGCCCGAGAGCGGGTCCAGCCGGAAGAGCTGCCGCGCCTCGGCCGGCACCTGGCTGCCGAAGCCGTAGACGATCTCGCCGTTGGGCCCCTCGTCGGCGTCGGCCGCCTCCAGCTCCAGCAGCAGGGAGCCCCGCGGCGCGTCCTCGCCCAGCTCCACCGTGACCGAGCCCTGCGGGAAGGCCGGGCTGTTGTCGTTGGCGTCCAGCACCCGGACGCTCACCGTGGCCGTGCCCGAGCGGGCCGGGCTGCCGCCGTCCTGGGCCACCAGCTCCAGCGTGTAGGCGGCCTGGGTCTCGCGGTCCAGCTCCTGCAGCAGCACCAGCTCGGCGCTTTTCCCGCCGTCCGCCCGCGTCTGCGCCTCGATGCCGAAGTGGCTGTTGCGCGAGAGCTGGAAGCTCTGGATGGAGTTGGAGCCCACGTCCGGGTCCAGGGCGATCTCCAGCGGCAGGCGGGTGCCGGGCGCGGCGCTCTCGGACACCTCGAGCGGGATGTGCGCCTGGGGGAAGCGCGGCGCGTGGTCGTTGATGTCCCGCACCTCCAGCTCCACGTGCACCAGCCGGTACTGCCCCTGCCACAAGCTCACCACGTCGAAAGCCAGGACGCACTGGAGGGACTGGCCGCACAGCCGCTCCCGGTCGATCCCTGCCTCGCCGATGCTCAGCTGCCCGTCCCCCTCCCGCACCCGCACCAGCGAGCTGTTGCTGAACTGCTCCATCAGGCGGAAACTTATCTCTCCGGGCGCTTTCACGTGCATCTCTTCTGCCAAAGTGCCGATGACCGTGCCTGGCGCGTCCTCCTCGTAAGTGCGGTATCTCACCGTCTTGCAGAGGGTGACCGAGAGCAGCCAGCAGAGGTAGACGAGGCGCGGCGGAGAGGAGAGGCTGCGCCCGTCCCTAGCAAGACCCATGTCACCTGCACTGAACTGCTAACCTGGAAGGGGCTGAGGATGCGGAGAAACGGCTTGTCCAGTTGTTCGGGAGTGTGTCGGCCCCTAAAGCAAGAGGAGACGGGAGGGTAACTCTCCTGCTCCCAGGCGCAGATCATGCATGCTCTGCTCTGCAAGGCAAATGAGCCGATTGCTTACAGTTGCCCTAACCCGAGAGATGCCAGCGATGCCGGTGCGCCACGCTCAGTTTATCCAGCTTCTAAACCGGACTGCGTCTCCTGAGGCTCTTTAATAGACGCGGATATGCAAATTTTACGGAGCCAAGCAGCCAATGGCAGGCGCTCTTTTCACACTGCTCTCCTGAAAGCCTCCCAGAAAATCCCTTTAATGTGGAAAAGGCTTAGAGAGGAAAACAAGAAAGGAAAATTAGGGAATCTCTTTTTTGTTTTCTTTAACTCTCTTTTTTTTTTTTTTTTGAAGGCGAGCTGCTAACGAGTTGGCACAGGGCGCGTGGAGTAAAATGCGCGGAGTGTTTTGTTAATTGTACCACTCCAGCACCCTGCTGTTGAACAGGTGCCTTGTCTTGTGCGAATATCTGCTCTTCTGAGCTACTCACTTAAAAACGCAGAGAAATAGCTTGCTGGGGCTGGGTGCGCGCGCGTGAATGTGTATTTATTATGGGTGTCTGCCTGTGATTATCGATTAATAAAGTGCTGCGCAATGCATATATAGCGGGGGTTGATTTTCTTTCCGTTGATTTCTGTATTGACCATCAGAGCAAGCCCCTAAACGAGATTGAAGGATGAACTGAAAATTGATTTTATTCAAATTTGTGCACGTAATTGTGCTTTACTCGCGTGAGATCCTGTGACCAGACCTGTAATTTGCCTTTCAGAAGATATTCTTAGGATGCTTTAGTATGCATGTCACTGACCAAGTGGCTTTCTTAAGCCTTGCGCACTAGCAGGCAAAAAAAAAAAAAAAAAAAAAAAAAAAGTTCCAAATAGGATTTAGCATAAGCCTGTGGAGATTTGGAAAGGTTTCAAAGATCAGACTGTATCAAAGGCTTATGAAGCTCTCGTTAGCTGTAGCAATATAATAGCATGGCAGGCTATCCCATTTGAGGCACCAATGTCTGTATTATTTCACTATGACAAGCTAAAGGGAAAGAAAGTTGAACAGTTTCCACAGAGAAGTTGGGCTAAGTTGAATATAATGAGCAAACGCCACATGTATCCATTATGTCCCTCTATTCATTCCCAATCACTGCCATAACTCTTTGACTAAACGATGATGGGCGCTGAATTACACACAATGCCCAGCTCATATTAAAATACATTTAAGATCTATCCCTCCTGATGCCCTGTTACGCCTATTTAGAGGATTTTCTTTTTGTCCTAATAGGGCCTCTCTGGGAAGCAACACTAGTCTCGTTCTAGAAGAACAAAATAACAGCATGAGGTTGAAACCTGGCACGAACCTTGGGGAACTAAACCATCTGCCTAGAAAAGTATGAAGACGTAGCAGTGAGTCACCAAGTTTTACTAGTCCTGCAGTCCAAGGGAATACTGAGACAGCGCATGCACGTGCATTCATTGGGGTCCCCTCCCCGCTTTATGTTAGGTCTAAGCACTGTGGGGGAATAGCAGGCTAAGAGAATTTGTACCTGATCCCAGATACGGTCCTGGTGAAAGAGACCATTAAAATAAACTCAGTGGGAGAAGAGAGAACATTGTATCAATAGTCCCTCCTGAGGGACCGACCCTTAAATGGATTCCACGTTTTAGGTCACATTCCGAAACAGAAATACACGTTGCAACTGGTACACCATGACTTTGTGTACCGCGATGGTGAAAGAAAAAGACAATATGCACTTTAAATGGAACTGAGTACTGTTTTGATCTGTAAACTTTGCATAAAAGGTATCCGCTCTGTTGAGCGGTTACCGTGCCAGTACGAAAGAGAGGAATCGGGCTGCAAGACTGGGGGGGGGGGGGAGGGAGGGAGGGAAGGCATGCTCGAAGCTTCCTACAATGTGCAAGAAAGAGCCCTTACTCGAGCATATCTATAAATGTAAAGACATCTACAGACACAAGGCTGCATGAGTTAATGCTGCCCAGAAGCGCGCTCTGCCTTCTGGTGCTCTTCCCCTTATTTGTATCCCTTCGCTGTGTATTTCAAGGATGAAAAAGAGCAATTGCCGTAGCAGCTGCGGCGGGCATTGTGTATGGGAAATACAAAGCATCTACCTCAACACCACATTGGTCTCCTGGCATCCTCTCTAGTAGCCTTCCCCTCACGCTGATTGCAACAGTTCTCGCCCTTCGCCCACGTTCCGCACATATCGATCCCCTCCGCCCGTCCGACGAGAATGTCCGATTCTAGTAGCTGGAGTCCTCCCTAATCCCTCTGTCACCAGAGGCTTCCTCCTTGGGGCTGATCATGCCTTAATGGGACCCTGCAGGACAACGAATTTGTCACTGGCCAGTACTTACATGTACAGCTGTATACAGCCCTAGTCGCAACAAGCATCCTATGAGCTTTTAAGGGCTGGTTACTAATGCAGCCAAAGCTGACTGGTATCAGTACTTTACAGTGAATAGATGCATCTGTCCATTTGTTCCAGCTGTGCGCAGGAGCCAGTCCCTGGGCCCGTTCGGACCCCCCCCCCCCGAAGTCAATGGCGAGTCTCCCATTGATTTCAAGGGAAGCTGGATCCACGTGAACAACAAAGGCCCTCTCCTGACATCCAGATCTGATCGCCAAGTTAAATTACCAGTTTGCCTTAATACTACCGACTTCTCAGTGCTCACAGCCTTTGCATAACCTCAACTGAGGACACAAAGGACCTCACTGGAGCAAAAAAGACCAGAGGGAAATTGAACAAAGTTGGCGTATTGTTAAGGGAATTGAAGACAACGGTCCAAACTCTGTTCCCGCTAGTCCGGATTCTGATTTCAATTACACAGCTACCAATCCGGAGTAATTACTGGGCAGCTTCTGATATGTCTGCTGTAAATCCGAAGTCATTTCTTTGAAATCAGTGGGGTTTCGGAGGTGTAAATGAGAGGGTAATTTGGCCCCACATCTAACAATCACAGCGATCCGGGAGTCGGGGTGTGCTTGGCCAATGAATGACATTTGCTTTAGTCTCATATCTGGTCGTAGCTGCAGTAGTCCTAATTCTTCGTGGCACAAACTGCCAAGAAATCTTTACGGCACGGATCATTCAGGCATCTGACTCAAAGCTGTGGCGAACCGTTAGATCTAAAACGAGTGGACGCAGCGCTCGGAAGGGGCTTGCTTGGGCGTGCCAAGCGTCCCAAAGCCCAGCTTCCTAATTACTGCCGGGGAGCTGTGTTAAGAGTAATTACCCCGAGTGGTGTGATGGCACGCGAGTGAAGTGAGCTCGGGTGCCTGCGGATTGCCAGCATTCTCCAGCCTGGCGGGCAGCAGCCAGATTATGGAAATGGGATTTAAAACAGCGCATCAGCGCCTCACTCAAATCCCCACGGAGTGTGTGTGTGTGTGGGGGGGGGGAATTCGCGCAGCGCTGATCTGGTCCAACAAAAGCGCCCCAAATCGCCTTGTTATCATACCAAAAGGCCCTGGCTGTCTCAAAGGAGCCCCTTTCTCTTTATCTTAGCAACTTAGGAGACAACTGTCTCGCGATCATGAGAACAAACATGGCCACAATGGTTGGCATTTTCTCGGAATGCAAATGTGGTGGGCTCAGAAAAGCTGGATTTCTCTGACTCTGCCTAATACCAGCATTGTGAAACTCGCGTGCAGACAGCAAGATTGACATGGCCGTCACGTGATGGATTAGATCTATAGGAAAGTTTTCAAAGAGTTCACAATGAGTGGCTCAGCTTGATCTGATATCTCCCACAGTTTAGAGGGAAAGAGAAGCAGGATATATTCTCATATGTAATAGGATTATCTTTTCCATTTCAAGTTCTATACAGCATGTAATTTATTTTTAATTAGGATTAGCTCTGCCAGGAAAAGAAACTAGACTTTGCTGAGAAGGCAGCACTATTCTAAGAGAAGGAGAGGCGTTCTTATTCTTTGCAAATAAATAAATCAATCAGTCAATAAAACAGGACCATGTTTTGCCTCCCACGCACTTCACAAGAGAAACGGTGGAAAGAAGTGTATTTTAAATGCATAATCAAGAATAAATCAGAAGAGGCTTTGAGAGGCATTATTTTTATGTCTAATACAGAATTCGATCGTTTTTCAGAGAGTTCCAATGGGGTGTTTTGTTGCACTGCCCTTTAGAAGGAGAGCGAGGCAGAATATCCTTTCTTTCTGTATGTCTTTCTGTCTGTTCGTACCAGTTTTCATTTTGGGCAATATACATCAATCACTCTATTATAGAAACCTTCCCAGAAAAAGTACTGTATTGTAGTTTGGAGATAATCCATTCACCAGGTTGTAAAAGAATTATTTGTACAGCTAAAAAGTTAAACATACGGAAACTCTGTTTGAAAAACCCGTCTCTGAAATATTAGTTAAACAGCCCAGATCGGTTGATTGCTTCACGTGGGGACATAAGTTCTTGCAAATTGTTCGTATTGTTACTAATAGAGATTCTCACACCGCATAATTTCTTTGAAGCAGATAACTGGAGGTTTTTCCATAGCTGTGCAAGATATTAATAAAGAAAGATACTGGCTTTCTTGCATAAATTCATTATTTTGGAGTCGCAGAGCACTTTAGAAGCAGGCATTTCTTCATGTCCGATGGCTGGAGCTTTCTGCTTCCAAACCCTCCCCGATCCACTTTTGATACGGAAATCAAGCCTGCTGTCTGTGGTGGTTTCTATGCCAGAACACTTTAGGACCTGGATTCCACCCAGTGCAACCTGAAGACTGGTGTTAGAAATTTCTCCGAAAAAGTGAAAACATTTTATACCATTAATTTCGTGTCATCAACAATCAAGGTGGGTTGATGGCCGGTACATTGCCCGGCGATAGTCTGCGGTTAAATATCTAAAAAGAAAAGGAGTACTTGTGGCACCTTAGAGACTAACAAATTTATTAGAGCATAAGCTTTCGTGAGCTACAGCTCACTTCATCGGATGCTGTGTGTCTAGTTATCGATAGATCTCGTCAAAAAGAAAGCTGACTCGGGCTGGCCGGTGAAACCCTCATTCTCTGTTCACACCGTTACTCTGTTTGTCACAGATCCCTGATCTAGAAACTGCGGAAGAAACTCGGGTCTTAAATAACCCCCCGTTTTTGATCCAGACCCGCTAAATAAACGCTTGTTTGTCGGAGATGAAAAAGGAGAGGACTCCTGGCATAGGCTGAACAAGCCACCCCACCTTACCGGCGCTATGAATAACACAGAAGCGCTGGCCTGAATGTGAAAGTCACAAGCTCCCGCTCTCGGGTTCATCAGCGCTCTACGTCTCCAAGTGGAAGACCCGGTCCCTAGAGCGTGCGCGGGCTTCCTGCTCAGCGGGCGGCTTGGCTCACAGAGCACTATAGAAACTCAGGGGCCTGCCCCCCGAAGGCTCATAGCGCATAGGGGGTGGCGGGGGGGGGGGACGAGGGCGCCCACGCGGGGGCAGGCGGCCGACTGCCTCGGATCACTTACGTGGAGGAGAAACTCCCGTGAGAACCCTGCGTGTACAATTTTAGTTTTCACTGCAGGACGGTGCGCTGGGAAAGAAGGTACATCTCCGTTGGACTCCGGCCCCCACAATCGCTGCAGGGTCCAGGCGGTAACTCTCATTTCCCATAGGGCTCGCTAGAAGCGGATTTGAGTTGATTCTCCCCACGCCTCTTCAACCCTATGATGATCCCAATGGAGGGAAAATGGGTTAGGTTGTCAGAAGGGGATATTGTGAGCCGTGAGTCACCGCCAAAGTCTGTTTGGAGTTAACCAGACCCTGTGGCTTCACTGGGAACACTGTGCCGCCGGTGTGAAGGCAGATTGGGACTCCGTGGGGGTTTAGACCAGGGAGCCTTTCCCTAACTGCAGGCAACACGTAAACAATGCATTGCTGCCATGCCCCGAAAGAATCGGTCTAATTTCTTTAGAGGGGGGCTCAGAGCAGAACCATCTGTGCGAGCTGGCTGAAAGGCGTGGGTAGGGAGCACATTGTTTATATATCCCCGAGCTGCACACGCATCTCCCCAACACAGAATTCAGAAAGCAACCCCAACCCGGATTCCGTGGTCTGGGGAGGACTGGAATGACCCCTCCTTCTGCTGAAATGCTGCTTTCATCTCCATGGGTCCCTCTTTCCTCGGCAGCTTCATGGAGGGTTCTGATCTTCCTCCCGTGATCTCCAAAAACAAACGACTTCCTTACGCTTCGCGGACTAAACAATCGCCCTGTTTAATCATTTCGATCACACCCGAGGATGTGTGGGGTTAACCTGTCAAACCCCACAAGGCTAGGCTGATCAAACCCGATGAAAACAAAGACTGGAACTAATAGGAGGAACGTTTTCGTTGTTCTATCAGTGTTTGCAACTGGAGGACTGTGTACAGTGTTTTGCTTCTGCCTTTAGCCATGTACTCTATAGACGGCAGAGGCTGCAGACCTTCACGTGAATTGCAATTTTGGGTCAGGATTATAAATCACCCGTATTATTCTTTGCTGCATGAAATGTAGACAATGCAAAATGAGTTTATAGTCTGGAATAAATAAATCACATAAACGTCAGCAAGCAGTTTTGATTCCACGAGGAAAGCTTTTTATTGGATTAATTTCTAGCCCCGGTTGGAGTGGTAGTGGCAGCTGGGGCTGTGATTCAAGAGGAGAAAACAAAAGGAGAACAAAACCACATTACAGTGAATGAAATGCTAAACAAAGTACATGCATCGTGCCCTGAAGGGATCACTCCCGCAGGTCCAGAGTGAGGACATTCCAAAGGTGGGCCCCAGCCATGAGTCAGAGCTGCGGGCGGACCTGGGAGCTGACAGAGGGTCTCACAGTTTCCCCGCTCATCTCGGCTCCCCAGTGCGAGGTGGGCGGTGCTAATTGCTAATGAGATTTGACTGGATCCCAGGCAAAAAGCAAAAGTGAGCTTATTAGAAGTCAGCGATGTTTGAGTTTCCCTCCCATCCCACAATCTATCCCTGGCCCTTCACTCATAACATCTCCTCTGAAATCTTGCCACTCACTCTCTCTGTTGACTGTCCTTCTCCGCTCTCACACTTTCCGCTCCCCCTCCAGGGCAGGGAGGCAATCATTTCTCTAAAAAAGAAACAGAGGACTTGTGGCACCTTAGAGACGAACAAATTTACTTGAGCATCAGCTTTCGTGAGCTACAGCTCACTTCATCGGATGCATTGGCTGTAGCTCACGAAAGCTGATGCTCAAATAAATTTGTTCGTCTCTAAAGTGCCACAAGTACTCCTTTTCTTTTTGCGAATACAGACTAACGCGGCTGCTACTCTGAAACCAATCATTTCTGTTTTTCTCTCTCATCTCTAGCCCTCTCCCATGCCTTGCTCACTATTCCCCCTCCTCTCCTCTGCCCCCGTTTATCATCTCCAACTCCTCTCTTTACTGTCCACGTTGTTTTCCACAGAGGAGCATTACTGGACTAGCTGGGATCCCAAGTTTAATTCCCTGCTCTGCTGCAGACTTTTTGTGTGACCCTGGGCAAGTCACTTAGTAGCTCTCTGCCTCAGTTTCCCATCTGTATAATGTGGATAATAGGACGTCCCTACCTCAAAGGAGTGTTGTGAGGTTAAATACATTACAGAATGTCAGGTTTCAGAGTAGCAGCCGTGTTAGTCTGTATTCGCAAAAAGAAAAGGAGTACTTTTGGCACCTTAGAGACTAACAAATTTATTTGAACATAAGCTTTCGTGAGCTACAGCTCACTTCATCGCATGCATTTGGTGGAAAAAACAGAGGAGAGATTTATATACACACACAGAGAACATGAAACAATGGGTTTATCATACACACTGTAAGGAGAGTGATCACTTAAGATAAGCCATCACCAGCAGCGGGGGGGGGGGGGGGGGGGAAGGAGGAAAACCTTTCATGGTGACAAGCAAGGTAGGCTAATTCCAGCAGTTAACAAGAATATCAGAGGAACAGTGGGGGGTGGGAGAAATAACATGGGGAAATAGTTTTACTTTGTGTAATGACTCATCCATTCCCAGTCTCTATTCAAGCCTAAGTTAATTGTATCCAGTTTGCAAATTAATTCCAATTCAGCAGTCTCTCGTTGGAGTCTGTTTTTGAAGCTTTTTTGTTGAAGGATAGCCACTCTTAGGTCTGTAATCGAGTGACCAGAGAGATTGAAGTGTTCTCCAACTGGTTTTTGAATGTTATAATTCTTGACGAATGAATGGACACAAATCAGACGTCAAGAATTATAACATTCAAAAACCAGTTGGAGAACACTTCAATCTCTCTGGTCACTCGATTACAGACCTAAGAGTGGCTATCCTTCAACAAAAAAGCTTCAAAAACAGACTCCAACGAGAGACTGATGAATTGGAATTAATTTGCAAACTGGATACAATTAATTTAGGCTTGAATAGAGACTGGGAATGGATGAGTCATTACACAAAGTAAAACTATTTCCCCATGGTATTTCTCCCCCCACCCCACCCCCCACTGTTCCTCTGATATTCTTGTTAACTGCTGGAATTAGCCTACCTTGCCTGTCACCATGAAAGGTTTTCCTCTTCCCCCCCCCCCGCTGCTGGTGATGGCTTATCTTAAGTGATCACTCTCCTTACAGTGTGTATGATAAAAGCATTGTTTCATGTTCTCTGTGTGTGTGTATATAAATCTCTCCTCTGTTTTTTCCACCAAATGCATCCGATGAAGTGAGCTGTAGCTCACGAAAGCTTATGCTCTAATAAATTTGTTAGTCTCTAAGGTGCCACAAGTACTCCTTTTCTTATTACAGAATGTGAGTACCTTAGATAGATGCCTGCCCCAGTCCCATCAAGTTTGTTGCTGGAAATGACTGGATCAGAGGCACTCTTCAGGGATAAGTGCTTTTAAAGCAGCCTATTCTAAGCTTCTTTGTCTTACTACCTAGGGTTTTGGGGAGCTCACACAATAGGTGGATCAGTCACTCACACCAGTCCCTGATGCAGGAAAACAAATACAAGCCAACTACCAAACATATCAGCTAGGACCTGATACAATAGCTTGTTGGTGAAGGCCCAGCAAGGTCCAGGGAATGTGCCCTGGTGAAATGTCCTGCACTACTTCTCAGCCTGGCTGCTGGGAATGGAGCAGAGGGGGAGTCACTGGGTATTGCACTACAATGATGTTCCTGAAGACTGCTTGGGGGTGTGCTTTATATTTTGCACTGACCCTAGTGTGTTAATGTCTGGTATATTTGGAGTTCCCCCACCAGTTTCTTGGCTTGTGGGATAACATTGCATTCTCTCCTCCTTCTCTGTGGTCTTGTCTACAGCCTCTTCCTCTCTGAAGGAGAGTTTAGAATTTTAGACATATAAACAAGAGAAGAAAAGGACTTCTCAGGTCCAGGCATCTCCTGCCGCTATTTGCTAGTGCATTGCCCTATATACTTATAAACGCTCATTGTAATGGGCCTTCCATCATTTGCCTTGGGAGATTATTCCACAGACTAGTAAATCTCACCAGGATATTCACTACGCACTTTCCCCTTCTTAATTTAATTTAATGTACTGCTAATTATAGTAGCACCTAGCACCACTCTGCCTGCCAGTCTTCGGTGGTTGCAGCCTTCCCGCATTTCTAAGCTCATATACAGTTGGATGTAATCTATTTATTTAAGTGTAATGATAGTGTCTACACACAAATATATTGTGATTAGTCTAATCATAATGTCACTCCACCTCTGTCTCCCCTCAGCCTATCCTAATTTCACACACGCTCTCCCACAGTTAAAGTTGAGTCTGCCATTGCTCCCAGCATGTTAGGTGAGGGGCATCAGTATAAATCCCTAAGATAGAATCCTATGGGCAGCAGAGGCAAGTGCTCAGTCTAATACTTCTAATGAAGAGGAGTCTCTTCCTCCATCTCTTCTTTCCTTCCCCCATACGTTTCTTCTTGCAGAGTGCCTCCAGCTCTGAAGGACTGAGTCCCTACTATATATAGCCTCCCAGACAGCTGTAGAGTGAGAACAGAGTCTGGCTTTGGTCCATGTCATTGCTGCTCAGGAGGCTGTGAGAGCAATGGAACGGACCAGACAGGCTGCTGCTGCACTTGCCAGAGAATGTATGTTATTCCTTACTGATGAGTGGGCAAGAGTTTTTTTCCCCTCTCTAAGCCTTGCTGTTATGGGCTAAACAGAAGATTCTGCATGCACTATAGGGCAGGACTGATGAAGTTCTGAGCACTATCGGAAGTCTAAGACAGGCTGAGTGGCTCAACCCTGAAGATCCCATGCTCAGTTTTCTCAGAATTTCGTCTTGTTGACAGTTGTCTCCTGCATAATAGGGGTGTCTTCCTGCTCCCAAGCAGTGGGATGTCCTAATACTTGTAGCAAGTTCTCTTCATTCTACTTATTGGAAGGTATGTTCCAGCAGCAATTTAACAATGACTAGGCTCCTCCTACGGCCTTGTATTCAGGGAGCCAAGTGCCTACAGTCACAGCATGCCTTCTTTTTGACTATCTTTGTGTAGGAGATGATCACACACACTGGCACCCAGGCTCATCCTGGCCTTCTGGAATCTGGCAATTGCAGACTCTTGCCGGTGAATGCTGAGGCGGGCTGGATGAAGGCAAAATTCATTGACCCCCAAAGTTTGGATTCAAGGATTCCTTGGTGGGGCACCCACATAAAGTGTTGGGGTTCTGCATGGAGACTGTAGAACAGGGAGTAGCATTGACAGAGATCACGGGGTGCCAGAAGCACTTTGATTTGTTGTGGAGGGTAGTTTGATTGAACTGGGTATGGGCCCCATTAAGCTTAATACACCAGGAGTGCTGAGTTCCATTTGGAACTTTCCAAACTAATTCTGGCTGAGGTCCCTGGTTCCCTAGGAAGGTGTAGGAATCCATGGGTTTGTTTGGGGTTGCTGTCCTTCTGATTCTTCACAGGGCCGGGAAGCCTGCATTACTCGCTCTTTATAATCTTTCACTCCTTGCACCGTTTCTGCAGCTTACACCAGAAGGAGTTTGGCACCTGTTCTTCATGGCTCGGGGCAGCCACATCTGCCTCACAAGCTGGGCTTCCTGAGACAGGCGATCAGGGAAACTGGGAGATGACAGTCTTTCTGTTTCAAGTATAAGTAAGGGCCTGATCATACGCATGCCTCTTCCAAGAAACAGCTTGTAGCTTTGGACCCTGAAAGACCAAGGGCTGGTCCCTCCAATTACATCATTAATCTGTTTTTCTTGGCTACCATAGTTCTGCTTTCTCGGTAGCCTCCTCTTGCTTCAAGGTCAGATGAAGTGTGCATCTGAGCCTACAGCATTATAGATCTGATCCAAAGCCCACTGATGTCAACCGAAGTTTTCTCATTGACTTCAATGGACTTTGGATCAGGTCCCCAGTTATTATTGTTGTGAGAGTTTAATTTCTGGCTTGTTTTATACTACAGAACTGGATTGGCTGGGCCCAGGGTCTAATTCCTGCATGGCTAAGGGCTCCCCTGGGTCTGGTAAGAAAGGAGTGTCCTCAGGTTCAGTGAGGCCTCTCTCCTGTTTAACACCTGATTCTGCCTCCCTTTTCCATCCACATGCTGGATTTCCATGTAGAACTGCTCTTACTAATTCAGTATTTAATGTGCAAGGGTTCCATATATGTTGTCCATCTGCTGTTTGATTTTGATGTCCTATATCTAACACTTATGTAGTGTCTTTCTTCCCAAGTGATCACAAAGTGCTTCATAACCTACCTGCATGCAACTCCCTGAAATGGAGGCCGAGTAGGGGAGGCCACAGGCACATGGTTGTGAAAGAAGGGGAAATTTTGGCTAAAAGAGAAAACATCTCTTTTAATAGTCATGCAGGTAGGCAAGGGGTAACATTTTCAAAAGCACCTAAGTGATTAAGGGGACAGGAGGACTTAGATTCCTAAATTATTTAGGTACTTTTGAAAACGTTACCCAAGACCTTTATTTTAAGAGCTCACATACTGTGCTGTGTTTCATGAATTTAGCATAACGTGCTCAGATTGCCATAATGGGCCAAGGAAAGAACTGGCACCCCCTTGTGACTTTTTGACTTGCTATCTCTATCTTGGTCTATCCTTGGTGATCCAGAGACTCTAAACACTCACATATACATTGCTAATCTTTCACATTTGGATTTCACTTGTTCTCAGTTATAATGTGGCAAATGTCCCTATTAGATGTCCCTACAGTAACTCCTCACTTAAAGTCATCCCGGTTAACGTTGTTTCATTGTTACCTTGCTGATCAATTAGGGAACATGCTCGTTTAAAGTTGCGCAATGCTCCCTTATAACGGTTTGGCAGCCGCCTGCTTTGTCCACTGCTTGCAGGAAGAGCAGCCCGGTGGAGCCAGCTGGTGGGGGCTTGGAACCAGGGTGGACCGGCAACCCCCCTACCAGCTCCCTGCTCCCCTAAGTTCCCTGTGCAGCAGCCTCCCAGAAGGCTACCAATTGCCGGCAGTTCAGCTGTCCCTCCTCCCACTGCCATGTGCTGCTCCTGACCTCTGCTTGGGATCTGCTCCCGGGAACCTCCTGCTTGCTGTGCAGGGGAGGGAGGAAGAAGGGGGCTAATGTCAGGGTGTCCCCTGCTCCCCTACTCCTGCCCCCCGCTTACTCCTTCTCCATATAGAGCAGGGTGGGGAAAGGACAGGTCTCAGGACTGAGGGAGCTTGCTGGCTGCAGCTGCTGTCTCAACTTCCTGATCTACTTAAAAAGGCAATGTACTTAGAGTGGGGTTAGCATACTTTAAGGGGCAATGCACATTTCTCTCTCTCTCTCTCACAGAGTGTGTGTCTCTGTCTCTGTCTGCCATGCTGCCCCCCCCCTCCATTCATGCCACCTTGTAGAGTGTGAGGCTACATTAACAATGTGTTAACCCTTGATGGCTCAGCCAAGTGCTATTTCATCATTTAGCAGTCAGGCATTCCCTGGGAAATATCCCACCCTCTGACTTCACCACCTCAACCAAGCTTCACAATCATCATTGCTGTGTACTGGTATTAAATTGTTTGTTTAAAACTTATACTGTGTGTGTATATATATATATATATATATATATATATATATATATATAGTTTTTTGTCCGGTGAAAAAAATTTCCCTGGAACCTAACCCCTCCATTTACATTAATTCTTATGGGGAAATTGGATTCGCTTAACATCATTTCACTTAAAGTCACATTTTTCAGGAACATACCTACAACATTAAGTGAAGAGTTACTGTAAAGCAGGATCCAGGGAAGAAGCTGCCCTCCAACCCATGCATGTGCAGGGACGGGACTTGGAACTAGTAGCATGTGGGTAAGAGCTTGCTATTGTCAGTTTCATAGAGTTTACTGCCAGATGGGACCATTAGACCTTCTAGTCTGTCCTCCTGCATAACACAGGCCATGAAATTCCCCCCAGATACCCCTATGTTGAGACCACAACAACTTCAGTTAAACCAAGCATTTTAGTCCAAAGCAGACTAAATTGTTGCATGCTACAGACAGAGACCAGAACAGACAGAGGCACCACCAGAATCTGCCATATCAGGGAATTGATTAGGAAAGACATGGCCAGATGATCCTAGCTGGTGAACCATGCCCCATGCTGCAGCGGAAACTCAAAGTCAGTGCCAATCAGACCTGGGGAAAAATTATTTCTCAAACCTAGATCTGATGATCAGTTAGACCCTGAACATATGAGCAAGACACACCAGCCAGCTATGGGCGGTGCGTGAACCCACACTTTTGGGAGGCTAACCTGCCATCCCCACCCCTTTTGCCTGCGGTCCCCCCACCAGCAGAGGAGCCCCGAGGGGCCCCCCTGGACACCGGAGGAGCCCTGGTCCACCCACCCCAGCTGCCCCAAGCCACTGACTGGCCCACCCCAGCCAGCCCGAGCTGCTGGCCTGAGCTGCTGGCCTAGCTACTGGCTTGACCCCTGGGCTGGTCCGAGTGCCATCCCAGAGTGCTGGCCTGACTCCTGGGCCAGCCTAAGCCACTCAGGGCAGCCCCAGCTTCTGGCCACTGGTGGGCCTGAGCTCCAGGCCCCCGGCTGGAGCTGAGCCCCTGCTGCCTTAAGGGAGAGGGAAAGGGAAGCGGGGCCTCGGGTGGAACATGGGTGAGGCCACAGCCTGGGTTAGGGAGGCTTGCTCTGGCCTTTAATAGCTGCTGCCCATGCAGCCAGGCATCTATGACAAAGGATTCTCTGTGCCATCTCTGAACACTGATCCACCCCAAGAAAGCAACTAGCTAAAGACACAAAAACTAACAGCACATCAGAAGCAGGATGCCTGCCAAATGATCAGTGGGTCCACTGGATAATTGAGGTCCTAAAGGAGCAATTAAAGAAGACAAGGCCATTGCAGAAAACCTCATACAGGAGCCATTCTTTTTAGGTGACAAATCTGAGGAACAGTCCCATATTGATATGTCAATACAGGAGGTTTTGGAACAAATAGATAAGCTAAACAGTAATAAGTCACCAGGACCAGATGGTATTCACCCAAGAGTTCTGAAGGAACTCAAATATGAAATTGCAGAACTACTAACTGTGCTATGTAACCTATCGTGTAAATCAGCCTCTGTACTAGATCAGTGTTTTTCAAAGTTTGGGTTGCAACCCAATACTGGGTCATAGCATGTAAGGCACTGGGTCACCTTGCTTTGCACCCAAGGACCCTAGCAGCTCTGGTCAGCACCGCTGACCGGGACGTTAAAAGTCCCGTCGGCGGTGCTGCCCAGCTAAGGCAAGCTAGTGCCTATCTGTTCTAACACCGCGCTGCACCCCGGAAGCAGCCAGCAGCAGGTCCGGCTTCTAGGCTGGGGGGCCATAGGACTCTGCCCCCACCCTGAGGAGCACCGACTCCGCACTCCCATTGGCTGGTTCCCGGCCAATGGGAGCTGGGGGGGGTGCCTGTGGGAGAGAGCTGCACAGATCTGCTTGTGCACCTCCACCTAGCAGCCGGACCTGCTGCTAGCTGCTTCTGGGACGCAGCATGGTCTGTGGTGCCAGGACAGGCGGGAAGCCTGCTTCTGCACCCCAGCTGTGCTGCTGACTAGGCGCCACTGGAGGCAAGTCTGCTCCCAACCCCGTGCTCCATCCTCACCCCCCCAGATCTGGAGTCCCTTCCTGTACTCAAAACCCCTCATCCCCAGAGTCTGCACCCCCAGCCCAGAGCCCTGACCCCCTTTCTCACCCCCACACCCCAAACCTCTGCCCCAGCCCATAGTCCCTCCCACACCCCAAATCCCTCATCCCCAATGCCGTTGGGTTGCGGGCATCAACAATTTTCTTCAGCTGGGTCCCCAGAAAAAAAGTTTGAAAACCACTGTACTAAATGACAGGAGGGTAGCTAATGTAATGGCAATTAAAAAAAAAGGGTTCAGTGGTGATCCTGGCAATTACAGGCAGATAAGGTTAACTTCATTATCAGGCAAATTGGTTGAAACTATAGTATAAAACAGAATTTTTAGATACATAGATAAACACAATATGCTGGGGAAGAGTCAACGTGGCTTTTGTAAAGGGAAATCATGTGTCACCAATCTGCTAGAATTCTTTGAGAGTGTTAATAAGCAGGTGGACAAGTGTGAGCTAATGGATATAGTGCACTTGGATTTTCAGAAATCCTTTGACAAGGTCCCTCACCAAAGGCTCTTAAGCAAATTAAACAGTCATGGGATGAGAGGGAAGGTCTCTCATGGATCAATAACTGGTAACAAAATAGTAAACAAAGGGTAAGAATTAATTATCAGTTTTTGTGATGGAGAGAGGTAAATAGCAGGGTCCCCCAGCATGTTCATAAATGATCTGGTAAAGGGGGTGAACAGTGAGGTGGCAAAATTTGCAGATGATACAAAATTACACAAGACAGTTAAGTCCAAAGATGATGGGAAAAAGTTACAAAGAGATCTCACTAAACCAGGTGACTGGGCAACAAAATGGCAGATGAAATTCAATGTTGATAAGTGCAAAGTAATAGACGTTGGAAAACATAATCCCAACCATACACACAAAATAATGGGGTCTAAATGAGCTGTTACCACTCAAGAAAGAGATCTTGGAATCACTGTACACTGTTTCTCTGAAAACATCTGCTCCGTAAGCAGCAGGAGTCAAAAAAGCTAATAGAATATTAGGAATCATAAGGAAAGAGATAAATAATAAAAACAAAAAAACTTCACAATGCCATTATATCAATTTGTGGTATGCCCACACCTTGAATACTGGGTGCTGTTCCGGTTGCTCTGTCTCACAATAGATATATTAGAATCGGAAAAGCTACAGGGAAGGTCAACAAAAATTATTAGAGATATGGAACAGCTTCCATATGAGGAGAACTTAAAAAGATTGGGACAGTTCAGCTTAGAAAAGAGAGGACTAAGGGGAATATGTTAGAAGTCTATAAAACGTGAATGGTGTGGAGAAAGTGAATAGGCAAATGCTATTTACCCTTTCACATAACACAAGAACTATGGGTCACCCAAACCTGGCAGCAGGTTTAAAACAAACAAAATGAAGTACTGCTCCACACAAGGCACAGTCAACCTGTGGAACTTGTTGCCAGGGGATTTTGTGAAGGCCAAAAGTATAACAAGGTTCAAAAAAGAATTAGATAAATTCATGGAGGGTAGGTCCATAAATGGCCACTAGCCAAGATCATCAGGGATGCAGTCTCATGCTCTGGGTATCCCTTAATCTCCAACTGCCAGAACCTGGGACTGGACGACAGGGGATGGATGACTTGAAATTGCCCTGTTCCGTTAATTCCCTCTGAAGCATCTGGCACCGGCCACTGTTAGAAGTCAGGATACTGGACTAGATGGATCATTGGTCTGGCCAATTATAGCAGTTCTTATGATAACTGGTATCCTGTCTCCAATTGTGGCAACTCTCTGATGCTTCAGACGAAGGAAAAAAATGCCCCCCTGATTATGATTATGCATTGGGTGAAACAGTTCCCTCCTGACACTTGCAGGCAACTGGATGAAGCCCTGAAGCATGATATTAGATTGTATCATTACCAAATACAGAGCCACAAGTGTTATGAGCATGTTGGGAAATGAGCAGTGATTGTGGGACACATCTATACAAAAGGCCCAGCATAATATGTTGGGCCATTTTTAGGCTATGTCAATCAGCTTCAAGATAGGTCACCTGTAGGACTGTTTACTTTGCAAATACATAAGAGATCACACCAGTGGGGCTATGCTGTGGCATAGGTATGGGCTTGAAACCACCCACAGGTTTTATGATGATGTGGCCATCAAGTTTGGCAGGAATTGCCTGTTGGTTTTTAGGTTTGGTCAATTGGCTCATTTATTTATTCTAAATGCTTCTAAAAGCTGTGGCCAATTTGACTCCCAACCTGTGTTTCTATCTTTTTTGAGGCCTACGATTCTGTAAATGAAAAGCAGGGAAAGTGAAGTCTTGTATGTTTACATTCACTGGATGGCAAATGTAAAGCTCTCCAGATCACTGGAAAAAACATTAGCCACAATGTCCACCGAATTCCACTTTGAGAAAAATATTATAACATTTTATATGCAATAATAAATGCATGGAATGACTTAGCAGAAGGACCCAAGGTTTAGAGGGAGGCCTCCTCAAGAAACACATTGGCTTTTATGGGAAAGACTGGCATAATATCTGTATTAGCCAATAAATGAGGGCTGATGGCTCAAGTGACTTTCATGTCTGCTTCTGTACTAAGTACTGAATACATGTTGCTGTCTAAACGAATACTTGTCTGCAGCAAGCTGATCTGAAAAGCTACTGTGATGGTAAAGATGCTGCAGGTTGAGGGGTGGAGAATAGTGCTGTCAGATATGGCTCTTAAGAGAAAGGTGATTTATGGGTAAAACCACACAAAAGTTAAAACCAAAAAAAAAAAAAGGATTTGAAGTTTCCTAAACACTTACATTTACAGAGACATTAGCTAGTGTAGCTGCTCCACTATATAGTTTTTTTTCTAGCACCGTCTATCATTAAGATTGCCAGACACTTACCATTATAAGACCTTGTTTTCAATATCTTATAACTTTGTCAAACTTTAACTGTTTGGATTGAAATTGGCCGTGCTGGGTGTCTGCCTCAATCTGAAGTTTTAGAAAGTTCTATCCAAAATAGTTCAGCCATTTCCAAGAACGAGGCTAGGGAAAAAGACATTGTTTTGCCCAGGTTAAAAAACTCTGGTGATCTTTTCTTTGAAAAGCCTTAGAGCCTCAATGCTGTGAAGCAGGGTTTTGAAATTTGCTAGAGAGGAGGTTGCCTTTGGATCATGGATGTGCCTTTTGCCATCTGTGAAAATCCATCCAAATTTGGCCAAGTTAGCGGCCTTTGAAAAAGTACAGTTTGCACATGATCAGTAAAGACAGATTTTAATAACTACACTTCTGGAAGATCCTGTATGCACTGGCCATGCTCCAGCCCAGAGTTGAGCAGGACTTTCCTTGCAATTGTGGCTCTGGGCTACTGCACTCCATGTTTGGTTCAGGCATCTGAACTGAGAGCAGGGAGTTCGTCTCTCCTGTGCTGTCAGTGACCCACCATGCTGGGCCCAGGCAGTGTGAAAACTAAATTCTCTGATTCGAATGCAGAAAGAACAAGTGCCAGACCTGCAAAGGTGGTGGGAAGAATAGACTGGGACAAGGAGCCTGGGAGGGAGGGTGGAAATTGGGACGGGAAGCTGGCGGTGGGGGAAGAGGGAAACTGGGACTGGTTGCTGGGGGAGAGACTGGGACCAGCTGGGCAAGAAGACTGGAACTAGGAGCTGGGGATGGAAATGGAGGAGGCTATGAAGAATCTGGGGTGGGGAGTAGAGAGGATTGGGGCAGGGAGAGGTTGGGGGGGACAGGCCAGAATGGGTCATGCTTGGGGGAATGGGCAGAAGAGACAGTTACCACTAGAGCACACTTTCCTCCAGAGCCCGGAATGGAACCTACTTTCACCATTCCTCTGCTGTCAGCAAATATTTGTGAAACCCACTAGCAAAATAGCCCAGCCCCTTCTAATGCTAGTCCATGTAGAGGATGACAACCCACTACTGCTATCAGTTACTCCATCAACTCAAGTGGCAGAAGTTTGTGCAGTGGATCTAAAGGTTCCAGCCCTGCTAATGAACCATGTAGGTGTCAATATGATGTCACCTGATGGAATTTCTGTTTTTTCAGTTTCCTTTATAAAAACCTAGGAAATTACACACACAAATAAGTTAAAGGGACATTATTAAGGTGGAAAAGTCAAGCACTCAAAATGTAGGAAAGGCCAGAAATAAGATTGCCTGTATTCACTGCGTATACTCTTCTCCAGTGACCTCCTTTCCCTCTCTTTCCTTATAGCCAGAAACCTTCTCCCCCAGGGCTGGCGAGTTATATGGGCCTGTGGTGCCCGTGCTCGAGGAATATTCAGAACCTGGGGGCCCGGTTCCCCCAATGTTCAGGGGCAGGTCTCTCCCTCGGCCCCGACTGCTGCCCCTACGCACCACCCCTGGATTGTCTTCTGGTCCCACTTGCTGCCTCGGGAGATTTAAAAGGGCCCGGGGCCCCCCAGCCACCACCACTGCAGCACAGTGGGGCTAAGGCAGCTTCCTACATGGCCTCACTCCGCGCCACTCCTGGAAGCGGCTGGCAAGGCTCTACGGTCCGGGGGTGTGTGTGTGTGTCTCCACACGCTGCCCCAACCCTGAGCACTGACTCCACAGCTCCCATTGTCCGGGAACTGCGGCCAATGGGAGATGTGGGGGCAGTGCCTGCAGGCAGCGGCACGCAGAGACCCCCTGACTCCCCAGCCTAGGACCCACTGCCAGAGGGGTGTGCGGGTCACTTTTGGGAGCTGCCCCAGATAAGTGCCGCACCCCTCACCCTCTCCCACACCCCAACCCCCTGCCCCAGCCCAGAGCCCAAATCCCACACCCAAACTCCCTCCCAGAGCCTGACCCCTCACCCCTCCCACACCCCAACCCCCTGCCGCAGCCCAGAGCCCGCACCCCAACCCCCTCCCAGAGCCGTAGGCAGGTGTGTGTGTGTGTGGAGGAGAGTGGGGGGATTTGGACCCGTTCTGGGCACCACCAAAAATTATACAAATCTGCTGCCCCCATTCTCCCCTCTTCCGTCAGTGATGACTGAACCTCTGTGCTGGGCTCCATTGTGGTGTTGTGTCAGCAGGGAGGTGTTTGAAAACACCACAGCTCAGAAATCTCTTTCGTCTGCTCTTAAACCCCAGTTAAAAGGGTTACAGCAGCTTCCCTTAACAAACAAACAAAACACTCCCACCCACCTTCTAAAATATTCAAACACTGAAGACTCAAATAGGCCCTGAGGCAAAGCTGAGCTCAGCTTTATAGCAGTCAAGCCAGGGGGCCACCCAAGGCAGCCCAAAGTGATCCTCAGTCACAGATCAGTTAAAATTTGCCTTTGCTGGATGGTCTTAGCGTCAAAGCGTGGGGCTGGTAGCTAGGAGATGTAAGGTCTTTTCCCAGCTCTGTTCCAGATTTCACAAACAGTCCCAGGCAAGATGCATTAATCTCATTCTCTCTCTTTCCCCATAGGTGAAATGGGAATGATGAGAATAGTCACAGGGGATCAAGAGGATTCATGTCTACAGAGTGCTCATGTCCCATAGGTAAAGGGGGCTCTGGCTGTGCAGAGCTTCATTTACTAACAGTGTTTTACAAATATTCATTTTACAACATATTTTCCCAGTTACCAGCTTCTTTCCCAGTTACCAGCTTCTTCTTCCTCCTAGAAACCTCAAGGTCTGACAACAAGAAGGGGGTGGGGAGGAAGGTTCTTCCTACAGGGTTTCCTCCTGAATTGCCCTTTTAGGTGGATGAGGGTAGAAGGAGGAGCATTAGGGTCTCACCTGGTGAGACAGGCCATCAGGCTGGCCTGCAAACCTCACGGACCTCTTGGGATTGCCCATGGATCCCAGGGTCAATTGCAGGCGGACGTCCACTGTAGCTGCATTGTCAGGGCTTCCCTGGTTGCTAATTGCCCTAGCAACGCCTTTTAAAAGAGAATCTCCACCATAGAATGGAGCCATGGGAAATCAAAAGGTGAGACAGCATGGCTCAAGAGGTCGTGTCTATGCCCAGCTCTGCCACGGACAGAGCTTGGGCTGGATGGCAAATGCTATAGAAGCATGAAGTATCGTATCATGTATCATTATTACTATAGCCCTAGTCTCTATTACTTTTCTACCCCAGTCCCCATGGGGACAATAAGAAGACAAAGAGCTCCCTGCCTGCCTGCTTCTTCTCTGGCTCAGTGCTTTTGTTTATCTGCCGTTACCTCCCTGTGTCCTCTGAGGAAGGGGGAAAACTGTCACAGAGGAGGCTGGAGCCTACGTTGTCCACGGGAGGGGTGAGATCAGTATAGAGAGACTCCTCTCTGTGCCTGGATGAAGAGGGTGCAATTGGGCTCCCCTTTCCTCTGCCACCTACACAAATCAATTCAATGAAGTAGACAGCAGAGCCATCAAGAGGTGCATGTGCCTACAGTGAATATCTTATTATTGTAGCTCTTGCCTTATTTCCCCACTCCCCAACATTGTTGTATTATCCTCACTTCTTGTGTTCTGACTGAGATCCAGCTCATGAACTGTTTGGGGCAAGGATGCTGTCTTTCACTTGCTTTGTAATATGTCTGACTCACTTTTGAATGGTGTGAAATAATTTGGAAAACACGATAGATACTCTTACAGGCAAAAGAATAATATTGTACACAGCATTTAATGCAGGGCCTATCAATACCACACATTGTATTGTTTGGGACACTGATAACATAAGGGTAATGGCAGCAGAATGGTTCTCTAACATGGCTATAACACCACTTGGCAAGATCAAATTGTGTATCAACATATTGACAGCCCCACCTTGTTATACAAAGGGCCTCATTCAATAACATTTGTAATGTAAGCAGACCCTTAGCCTGTCCATTTCAATTTCAATGCTTTTATCTTAAAACCCTTTTTATTCATAAACATAGAGGAAATTGCTTATTGCAGAGTGCCATAGGTGTACATGGTACTTTACAAACATATAGGGAGACAGATCACTGCCCTGAAGAGCTTACAATTGAATTCAGACAAATACAAGAAGAAGGAAAAAGGGATTCGGGTTGAAACGTGGATCAAACAAATAAATGCCTGAATACAAATACATCTGAACCTGCATGGAAATATGCTCCTTTTTTATTCAAATGCTCAGCTGTGTCATGTCTATTGCTGAGGTTGACAAATTGTTATTTCCTTAGGTAGAAAATGCTTATATTTTAATGCTTGTTATGCCATGAATTATTAAACCAATTTAACTTTAAAGAGCAACTGAAAGGACAAACTTATGTTTAAGGATTATCTACAGTATCTTAAAAAATCAGGAACGTTGACCAGACTAGTAGAAGCAAAAGACAGATTTTGTTTAGTTCATACAATTTCTGCCAAAAATGATGCTATGATGCTAATGCAATGTACAGTGCATTGAGTGCCGTATTTCCTATGAAATGTGCTGTGTACACAGATAATATGTATGATGAAAAATTATTATATTTAACAACAACATTTTTATAAATTACATTTGTAAGTAATAAATGCAGATCTTATGATCCTTTGCTGGGTCTTTTCTATGGAAAACAACCAAGCATTTGGATTTGCATGTTTGCATTCTTTATGTCAATAAGTATATCCTGCTTATTACATTTTTGCTTGTTTGTTTTTTTTGTATTTTTCTCTAAAAAATAATATAGGAAATAATTTTTAAAAATTAAAGTTGTTCTATTTTAGTGCAGATCAGCTATAAATTATTCCTGTTCATGGGTTGTGTAAAAGTGCAGTACAAGTGTTTCCTATACTATGAGGTGAATGGTCCTTACAGATAATATATAGATTTATACACACCTGCAGCACAAATACAACATCATTGTGTTTTAGAAGGGATCATCGTAAGAGAAATCCTTTAAAAAAACATTGTGCAAAAACTTATTTTCAGTCAGATAACGGATTCCTCAGATTCAAGGTGAATCAAAGGAAAATTATGTCCAGGAGGACAAAGATGTTCAGCCAGTACCACTATAGCATGACCACATGACATACCCAGAGGCAACTACAGGGCTGTTAGTACAGCTGCCTGCAGAGACTGCCAAGGAGCCAGATGATGCTGGAAGAATATCTTTCACAGCTCTGGATCTGGCTATTCTTGGCTTGTTCTCTGTCTATGGGAGCTGGAACTCATTGCTCGGCAGATAAACAAAGAGAATAACAAAGAGGATGAGGAGCAGTTGATAATTTTGATAAATCAGAGCCACACCATTAAGTTAAGTTTATATTAGTACCTCTTTGAAAAACCTCAGCCCTTAAAATGGAATCCAAGATGCAACTCAACATATGGCTCGAGGAACAATTCCATCCTGCCTCCCCACCAAAAATGGAAAAATGTCAAGTCCTGTGTGGAGTTACAACAGTGCAAAAATATGTCCATCCTTTTTGGACACTGATTTTGTACTCTCTATTATTGGGCAGAAGGGGAAGCTTTGATTTTCACATTGGAAATGTACAGGGCCTTTGTGGGTTGGGCCTTATTTTAAAAGATAGAACCAATTCCAGAGGAGACATTCTGTTCTATCAGGTTGAGTAGATTTTAATATTAGTGGTGTGTTTGTTTTGTTTTTTAAAGCTCTCTTCTCTGGGGGAAATAATACAAAGTTTAAAATATTTTATCCTGAGTAGTTTTTCATGGTTTTTAAAGAGAAAATCCAGCATTTAAAGAAGGCTGAGGTTGTCAAGCAACAGTCAGGACATTCATCATTATTACTTATTACTGCGAGTCATCAGTTTGCTTACTGCTGTATAAGTCAAACTACCATTCAGAAGGGAGAAACACTTGGCAACGAGACTCCTGTTTTAGTTACTCGTAAGATGCTGGGATACCTTATTGATGAGCATGGTGTGTATATCCAGATAAACAGGAAGATGTGGATCCTACCCACAAAATTAGATAGCCAGTCTGGTCCAAAGACACTTAGGACCTGGCCTGAAGGCCACTGAAATCAATGAGTAACTTTCCACTGACTTCACTAGGCTCTGAATAAAACCCATAAGGTATTTGATTATCAGAAGATGGAGCTATTCTCAGGCAGGTTCAGATATTTATTTGAACCACCCTTGCTGCCTTGTTTGATTGATTAACATTGCTGCATTTCCTTGGAGAGGTTTGAATGAAGAGAGGGTGGCATGAGAAGGAATGAGTGACTTGGAAGAAGAATGAAAACAACCACATTAGGAGTTAGCTGAGCAGCTGCAGGCAAAGGGAGTAGGAAGAAATAGGGACTGAGATGTAAGCAGGGGCAGAACTTTTAAGGTGAGGACAAGAAGCTCGAGAGGAAGCCAGAGGAGGGATTCAAGGAGGGGAGTGACGTGGCCAGAGCTTAAGATGTAACCCCAGGTTTCCAGAGGTAAAAAGGTATAGGGGATAGGTGCTGAAAACTCTTAACCACACAGATGTCAGATATATGCAGTTCAGAGCCCCAGGTTACATGAAGGGCCAGATTAACCCATCACTGGGCATTAGGCAAACTCATACTTCTGGATCCCTCTCCTGGGCAGCTAAACTAGATGCTCTCATTATATGGATGCATTTATATTGTAGTAACCCTCTCCTGGCCAGCACAGCTGCACTAGTGAACTATTACCCTAAGCACATCCAGCTTCTGCTGCACGGATGTTGTTTAGCTAACCCTCCCCTTTCCGCAGCTCCCATTGGTGGGAAACGGCAAACTGCAGCCACTGGGAGCTGCAGGCGGCCATGCCTGCGGATGGTTGATGCCAGTGGATTATCCTGACGGGCTGCAGGTTGTCCACCACTGATGTAGCAGGTCCTGATGCTGTCTCTGAGTGAGTCCCGTGGGCAGACCAAAGGGGACATGGGCGGCTAGAAGGAGGACAAGGCCAGGCAAGCTCCCGGGGGAAGCTCTGGTGCAGGAGCTTGATCCATGTCAGTGGTGAGGAGGAGCTGCACTAGCCACCCCACTGCCCACACAGGTATGTCTCGGCTGCCCCTGTCATGACGGAGGGGTGGCCAGGCCAAATCTGAGAGAGTGGTATGACCTGGCACACAGGGTTACTGCACTGCTTTGATTGACCCCCCCTCCTCACTCCCAAGGATTTTGGCCCTAGACAAGTGCCTAGCTTGCCTGAGCATTAATCTGTCCCTGGTTACCCTTCCTCCTGATGTCAGCGACGGGTCCCCGTGCAGGCAGGCAGGCAGGGGAAAGATTGTGGTAGCTGAGAGGGCCACTGCAGCCTGAAGAGTGAGCGGAGCTGGCTGCGGCATTGGTATGGCCAGAGCACTCAAGGACTGTACTGTGCAAGTGTATCCTCACTGCAGCGTTTGTCAGCAAGAGCCTATGGATATTACTGCTAGGGCGAGAGAATAGAATTGCCAACTTTCTACTCACACAAAACCGAACACCTTTGCCCCGCCCCCTGCCCTGCCCCTTCTTTGAGGCCCCACCCCTGCCCTACCTCTTCTCCAAGGCCCCACCCCTGCTCACTCCATTCCCCCCTCCTTCTGTCCCTTGCTCTCCCAATCCTCACTCACTAGCTCATTTTCACTGGGCTGGCTCAGGGGGTTTGGGTGCGGGAGTGGGTGAGAGCTCCAGCTGTGGGTGTGGGCTCTGGGATGTGGCCAGGGATGAGGGGTTTGGGGTGCAGGAGGGGGCTCTGGGCTGGGGGGAGGAGACGAGGGGTTCAGAGTATGGGAGGGCAGGAGAGCGAACAGGGCTGGGTCAGGGGATTGGGGCATGGGAGGGAGTCAGGGGTGGAGGCTCTGGGCAGCGCTTACCTCAAGCAACTCCTGGAAGCAGCAGCATGTCCCTCTTCAGGTTTCTATGCGGAGGCGTGGCCAAATGGCTCTGTGCACTGCCCCATCCGCAAGTGCCACCCTGCAGCTCCCACTGGCCACAGTTCCTGGCCAATGGGAGCTGCAGAGCAGGTGCTTGGGGAGGGGGCCGCGTGTGGAGCCCCTAGGTGCCCCTATGCATAGGAGCTGGAGCAGGGACATGCCACTGCTTACAGGAGCCTTGTGGAGCCACGGCAGGCAGGAAGCTTGCCTTAGCCCCACTGCGCTACCAGTAGGACTTTTAACGGCCCGGTCAGCAGCGTTGACTGGAGCCGCCAGGGTCCTTTTTTAACTGGGTGTTCTGGTTGAAAACCAGACACCTGGCAACCCTATGAGAGAAGCCTGCAGTGGCAGGGGAGCCAGACTAGGCAAAGCCCTTAGAAGATAGAGTCATGTGCCTGCTCCTCATCAAGGCTTGAGAAATCTAACCACTTACCCAGGACAAGTCGACATTGCACTGGGGGCAGGGAGGGGGAAAGAGAAGTGAGGGGAATGAGCTTAGTGGGACCAGGGAGCTGGTTTCAGTGGAGGGGAGAGGGAGAAAAGTACTAGTGCCACCACTAGCTGCCCTGGAGGACTGTGGAAGGAAGGTGCAGCCTGCGAGCTGCTTCTTCTTTAAGAGTGGAAGAGCAAAGAACAGAGGGCTCAGGTGCAGGCGGAGAAGCAGGGAGTCAAAGAGCCTTCTGCACTCCAGGAGTGGGGCCGTAACAGGAGCAAGGAGCCCCACAAAGAGACAGGGGATCGGACAGATGGAGTCGGGGAAATGGATTTTGTGGCATTGTCAGTATTTTTCACTGGGGGTAGCAGGGTCAGTGCTCGGGTGAGTAGTTGATGGGGAAACGTTTTAAGACATTGCTTTTCACTCTGCTGTCAGATCACAGAAACAGTGACAGGCTAAGCTGTATCTAGTGAGGAGGGCTCACCCCTGACTATCCCCAAGGCCCCACCCAGTTGCCCACACTCCTGCTGGGAAAGAGGTGAGGGCAAGGGGGAGAGGTGATTTGCTGTTTGGGCTGAGGGGTGGTCAGAGTTTTTTCCTCTCTAGCTGATTTGCCTGCTGGTAGCTTTCTCGGTTTCAGGGGTCCAGCTGCTGTGGCTTGGATGCTGCAGCTGCTGCCCGTGACTGAGGCTGTACTACGGCCCCATGGCCACTGCAGGGATGTTGCTTACTTCCTCTCCTTGCCTCTGGATCCCTTCTTTCCCCCTCCATTCCCACCCTGGTCAATTGCTGCTCCTGCAGCCCCTCTAACAATTATAATTCTAATCAGGGCTTGTAGAAGATGAGCTAGAGCCGAGGAATGTGGGGCCAGAAGGCTGCTCTTTGCCACTCCCCAGTATAAGCTGTTACAAGAGTGAGTATATGGGAAGGAAGCTCCAGATGGAAAGGGTCAGTAGGAGGCCCTAGATTTGCTTGAATGGGCCCTGACTACAGTTGTGTGCCCGCCGGTGGAACTCTTGAGGGAGGATGGTGGTGGAGACGACGGCCCTCCCCCTGGGTGTATCTCGCCTGGAGCACAGCTGGCCTAGCTGGTGCGAGGAGGTGCAGTTTGCCTGCTGGGATGACTAGCCCAAGGACAGACTCTCCTGTCTTGTTAGATTGTGTCATTATTAGCAGCATTAAACATGTGTGTTCATGTATAATGTAGTACATTCCATCCTCAGTTATGCAGGCTTCAGTTATCTGAAATAAGGGCCTGTCTCCTGGTGTCTATTAATTCCTCTGAAAAGTCCCTAGGTTATCCAAATGTATCCATGATGTCTGGATAATTGCGGTTGTACCTTTGTTTATTTTATTTGACCAGTGTGGCAATTTTAAATTATAGGATCGTCTTTCATAAAGATTTACAAATGAGGAAAATAAAAAATCTTCTCTGGGTTCTGTGATTTTGTATGTGTGTGTATTTCAGAATGTTTGTGTGAATCCTGTGCTCATGAAACTTCCACAGCATGGGCTACAGCACATATACACAATAAAGGAGATGCTTAAATAATTCTTTGCTAATTGAACTCAACTCTAGCTTTCTGCTTGGCCTGGGTCTTTCTTGTATAAGCACAAAGCTATGTCTATTATGTGATCTGCATGAAATGCCGTCTGATAGAGCTGATTGAGGAAAAGATCCGAGGTTTGGAGATGCAGGTGGAAAGTCTGGTTGAGTTTAGAAGGGGTTTGAGCAGATGATGGAGCAAAGATATGAGGTATCTGAAGGGAAAAGTTCAGACTTACAGATGGAAGCAGGGCTGGTGAATTTTGAGGGGAGACTGGGTGAGGAAAGTGGTCAGTGGAAGCATGTGACTCAAAGAACCAGGCAGAGGAAAAGACGGGCTAGTGAAGGAGAAATAGAGCTTAGGAACAGGTTTGCAGAGTTGGAAAATGAAGAAGGGGCTCAGCAGGTACTTGTTGAAGGTGGAAGGGTAAGGAAGAAGAGAAGAGAGGCTAGTCCTATAGGAAAAGCGGAAGAGTCAAGGGAGACTACACCAAATATGAGCCCCAGGAGGATACAGGATGGGTTGAAGAGGATTATAAGGGAAAATAGGAATGGAAAGAACTTGCAGCCAGAGGGAACAGGGGAGAGACTGGAGAATAGCACTGTCACCAGGAAAAGGCAGGTCTATGTGATAGGGGACTCTTTATTGAGAAGAATAGACAGGCCTGTAACTAGAGCTGATCCAGAGAATAGAAGGGTGTGCTGTCTTCCGGGTGCTAAGATATGGGATGTAGACCTGAGGTTGAAAAGGATCCTAAAGGGAGCGGGAAAGAATCCCCTAATTATCCTTCATGTGGGAACAAATGACACGGCTAGATTCTCGCTGGAAAGTATTAAGGGAGACTATGCTAAGCTGGGGAAGACGCTTAAGGAAATTGAGGCTCAGGTGATCTTTAGTGGGATCCTTCCTGTTCCTAGAGAAGGGCAACAAAGGTGTGACAAGATTATGACTGTCAACAGATGGCTTAGGCAGTGGTGCTATAAGGAGGGCTTTGGGATGTATGGCCACTGGGAAGCATTCACGGACAGAGGACAGTTCTCTCGGGATGGATTTCATCTGAGTAGGGAAGGAAATAGACTTCTAGGATCAAGGCTGGCACAACTGATAAAGAGAGCTTTAAACTAGGAATTTGGGGGAGATGGTTGGGAGATGTCCAGGTAATCTCCACACCAGATTTTAGCATTGAGAGGGAAGAAGACAAAGTAAGAAAGGCTACAGCCGTGGGTAGGAGAATGTATATAAGGAGCGAGGGCGGTGTGGATACTAGTCTAATAGGTTATATTGGCTGTAGAATGACTGCGCCTAATAGGGTACAAAATGTGAGCAAGGCCAAACAGCAAAAATTAAGATGTTTGTACACCAATGCGAGGAGCCTAGGTAACAAAATGGAGGAACTAGAGCTACTGGTGCCGGAAGTGAAACCAGATATTATAGGGATAACAAAAACATGGTGGAATAGTAGTCATGACTGGACTACAGGTATTGAAGGGTATGTGCTGTTTAGGAAAGACAGAAACAAAGGTAAAGGTGGTGGAGTAGCATTGTATATCAATGATGAGGTAGAATGTAAAGAAAGAAGAAGCGATGCAATGGATAAGACAGAGTCCGTCTGGACAAAAATTACATTGGGGAAGATAACTAGTAAAGCCTCTCCTACGATAGTGCTTGGGGTGTGCTATAGACCTTTGGGATCTAATTTGGATATGGATAGAGCCCTTTTTAATGTTTTTAAAAAAGTAAATACTAATGGAAACTGCATGACCATGGGAGACTTTAACTTCCCAGATATAGACTGGAGGACCAGTGCTGGTAATAATAATAGGGCTCAGATTTTCCTAGATGCGATAGCTGTTGGTTTCCTTCATCAAGTAGTTGCTGAACCGACTAGAGGGGATGCCATTTTAGATTTAATTTTGGTGAGTAGCAAAGACCTCATAGAAGAAATGGTTGTAGGGGATAATCTTGGCTCAAGTGATCATGAGCTAATTCAGTTCAAACTGAATGGAAGGATTAACAAAAATAAATCTGCAGCTAGAGTTTTTGATTTCAAAAGGGCTGACTTTCAAAAATTAAGGAAATTAGTTAGGGAAGTGGATTGGACTGAAGAATTTATGGATCTAAAGGTAGAGGAGACCTGGGCTTACTTTAAATCAAAGCTGCAGAAGCTATCGGAAGTCTGTATCCCAAGAAAGGGGAAAAAATTCATAGGAAGGAGTTGTTGACCAAGCTGGATGAGCAAGCATCTTAGAGAGGTGATTAAGAAGAAGCAGAAAGCATACAGGGAGTGGAAGATGGGAGGGATCAGCAAGGAAAGCTACCTAATTGAGGTCAGAACATGTAGGGATAAAGTGAGACAGGCGAAGAGTCGAGTCGAGTTGGACCTTGCAAAGGGAATTAAAACGAATAGTAAAAGGTTCTATAGCCATATAAATAAGAAGAAAACTAAGAAAGAAGAATTGGGGCCGCTAAACACTGAGGATGGAGTGGAGGTTAAAGATAATCTAGGCATGGCCCAATATCTAAACAAATACTTTGCCTCAGTCTTTAATAAGGCTAAAGAGGATCTTAGGGATAATGGTAGCATGACAAATGGGAATGAGGATATGGAGGTAGATATTACCATATCTGAGGGAGAAGCGAAACTCAAACAGCTTAATGGGACTAAATCGGGGGGCCCAGATAATCTTCATCCAAGAATATTAAAGGAATTGGCACCTGAAATTGCAAGCCCATTAGCAAGAATTTTTAATGAATCTGTAAACTCAGGAGTAGTATCGAATGATTGGAGAATTGCTAATATAGTTCCTATTTTTAAGAAAGGAAAAAAAAGTGATCCAGGTAACTACAGGCCAGTTAGTTTGACATCTGTAGTATGCAAGGTCCTGGAAAAAAATTTGAAGGAGAAATTAGTTAAGGACATTGAAGTCAATGGTAAATGGGACAAAATACAACATGGTTTTACAAAAGGGAGATCGTGCCAAACCAACCTAATCTCCTTTTTTGAAAAAGTAACAGATTTTTTAGATAAAGGAAATGCAGTGGATCTAATTTACCTAGATTTCAGTAAGGCATTTGATACCGTGCCACATGGGGAATTATTACTTAAATTGGAGAAGATGGAGATCAATATGAACATCAAAAGGTGGATAAGGAATTGGTTAAAGGGGAGACTGCAACAGGTCCTACTGAAAGGCGAACTGTCAGGTTGGAGGGAGGTTACCAGTGGAGTTCCTCAGGGATCGGTTTTGGGACCAATCTTATTTAATCTTTTTATTACTGACCTTGGCACAAAAAGTGGGAGTGTGCTAATAAAGTTTGCAGATGATACAAAGCTGGGAGGTATTGCCAATTCGGAGAAGGATCGGGATATTATACAGGAGGATCTGGATGACCTTGTAAACTGGAGTAATAGTAATAGGATGAAATTTAATAGTGAGAAGTGTAAGGTTATGCATTTAGGGATTAATAACAAGAATTTTAGTTATAAATTGGGGACGCATCAATTAGAAGTAATGGAAGAGGAGAAGGACCTTGGAGTATTGGTTGATCATAGGATGACTATGAGCCAATGTGATATGGCTGTGAAAAAAGCTAATGCGGTTTTGGGATGCATCAGGAGAGGCATTTCCAGTAGGGATAAGGAGGTTTTAGTACCGTTATACAAGGCATTGGTGAGACCTCACCTAGAATACTGTGTGCAGTTCTGGTCTCCCATGTTTAAAAAGGATGAATTCAAACTGGAGCAGGTACAGAGAAAGGCTACTAGGATGATCCGAGGAATGGAAACCTTGTCTTATGAAAGGAGACTTAAGGAGCTTGGCTTGTTTAGCCTAACTAAAAGAAGGTTGAGGGGAGATATGATTGCTCTCTATAAATATATCAGAGGGATAAATACAGGAGAGGGAGAGGAATTATTTCAGCTCAGCACCAATGTGGACACAAGAACAAATGGGTATAAATTGGCCTCCAGGAAGTTTAGACTTGAAATTAGACGAAGGTTTCTAACCATCAGAGGAGTGAAGTTTTGGAATAGCCTTCCAAGGGAAGCAGTGGGGGCAAAAGATCTATCTGGCTTTAAGATTCTACTCGATAAGTTTATGGAGGAGATGGTATGATGGGATAATGTGATTTTGGTAATTAATTGATCTTTAAATATTCAGGGTAAATAGGACTAATCCCCTGAGATGGGATATTAGATGGATGGGATCTGAGTTACCCAGGAAAGAATTTTCTGTAGTATCTGGCTGGTGAATCTTGCCCATATGCTCAGGGTTTAGCTGATCGCCATATTTGGGGTCAGGAAGGAATTTTCCTCCAGGGAAGATTGGAAAGGCCCTGGAGGTTTTTTGCTTTCCTCTGTAGCATGCGGCACAGGTCACTTGAGGGAGGCTTCTCTGCTCCTTGAAGTCTTTAAACCACGATTTAAGGACTTCAATAGCTCAGACATAGGTGAGGTTTTTCGTAGGAGTCGGTGGGTGAGATTCTGTGGCCTGCGCTGTGCAGGAGGTCGGACTAGATGATCAGAATGGTCCCTTCTGACCTTAGTATCTATGAATCTATGAATCTGTGGCTGCAGAATTTGCTGGAGATTCTGCCAGACTTGGGCTCCAGAATCTCAAGTTTTCATTTAAAAACAAGTTCCTACCCCTACTGCTTTGAAGATAATAATAATAATAAAAAAAATGTGAACTGAATTTAAACTGGTGAAGTTAGTTCTTCCTGAGTCTGCAAACAGCCTAAAACAATAGTTTGGAAAGTTGTGAACTGCCCCATTCATCCAACAGGTTTACACTGTTAACTAACTAACTGTTTAACTGTTAATTAACTAATGCACTGCTGATCATTTCAGCAGAAACATCCAGTCAGGGGGTTTATTCCATTGTTCCAATCTCTCTCTCTTCTTGGATGCCAAAACCTCTAGTCTTCCCCTGGCAACATTTATAACGCAATTATGCATTATCAATATATAAATATGTGGGACATTGAAAACGCAGGGGCTGGTACAACATAAATGAAATGTAAATATCCATATAAATAACACAGGATGTACTGTATGTTTGCATTTTTGATGCTCACTTAATTCAACAAACCTCCATTTTGTAATAAATATTAAGCTGCCACACATTTTTCAGACTACTGTACCTCAGTGCTTCAGAAGCCAGAGCCTTACCACTGAATTAAAGTCCAGCTTCTTACAGACTTCACAGGTCCTTAAATATGCTAACAAGTGGCAGTTGTATCATATGGATCCTTGGGATTGAGATGAGAGAGCCACTCCATTTATGTCTCTTGTGGCCTGATCGAAGATGTGACCCTGGCTTTCCAAAGGTGAAAAGCTATTGGGTTTCCAGATCCTGAAAACCTTTACTTATGTGACTCCATTGAAGTCAGTTGAGCTATTTTTATGAGTAAAGACCACACACACGAGTAAAGTTTTGCAGGACTGGACCCTGCAACCTTAAGCTACTACATCACTTCGCCTAGCCTCATGTTTCTTTAATTCATTCATTCTACGGTCTGAGGCATTATTGCATTTCCCTAGTGTAGTCAGGCAGTTTTTCCAATAGTGACTGAAAGGCAGCTTGGTCATACCAGGCAGCTTGTGATGGATTGGTTCTTATACCTTATTGTTAGTAAGTTTATTTGCTGAGATGTAAGGCAGGTAAATGAATGGTGAGAAAGTCACTGTGGTGGAAACATTCCTCTCGATTCTGGCTACAGGATGGTTCTTGATTTTTGGGGACCAAAAAAAAAACACCTCTGGAGATTTGTGGCAAAGTGACTCCCCAGCTGGTGCACTACCTTGTGGCTAGGTGTGGGGTTGCAGGTTGCTTTCTCTGTACTCCTGCTGACCAGGTCTGCTGGCGGTGTCCTTTTGCCTTGTGACTTGGCCCTCTGCCTGGGTCATCTTTGACCTCACCCATTTTGGGTTAACCCAGAGTTTTTACCCATTAGTCCTAGGACCTCATACCAGGTCCAGACCCAATAGTCCTTCTGGCCCCTTGTGTTTGGGATCTTCCCACTGAGGCTGCAGGGGAACCCCGGCTCCCCTTTACCGTGGGTTCCAGCAAATGGTTAAGGTCTGTCTGGTCAGACATCTTGCTTCCTCCCTGGGCTACTTCCTACATTGACCTTCTTCTCAGGGGCCTTGTATTCTCAACGGTGCATGTGTCTATGTGTGTGTGTGAGAGTGAGTTCCAGGGTCAAGCCCCAATTCATTCTGTGCTTCCAGACAACTGAAAGTAGCTTGGCTCTCAGTTGTGCTCCTTTGTAGGAGCTGAGGATGAAAGGTCTGTCCACTTTCCCAGACTGGGGCCTTCTGAACTGAGCTTCTTCCTTTTAAAGACTCTGCCTCTAAGAGTGGCATGCCATCCAGGTGCAGTCAGGGCTCTTTAACCCCTTCTTACCTAGTGTGGGGTTTGCACATCTCATCACAAGGTCGTATCTCTTTCGCTTTTAAAAATAAAGGCCTTAGAAAAAGGAGAGCATTTTGTCTGGACATTTTTCCGTTTCTTTTTGGGCCGGGTAAGGCTACGAGATCTTAATAGTAGGGAATGGCAGTGGAAGTCTGGTTACTAGGCTGTTACGAATGCATTAATCCTGCTTATCCTAAGAAAGATTCATCAGGAAAGTGGCATAAAAGGGCAAACCTGAGATGATGCATTACAATGAAATACTGAAAAGATAACTCTGAGCCTTACTATGTGCATAGACTTAGTTGGTGCTGCACGGGAGCAGAACAAAGAATTATTTTACAAACCAAACACAAACACACAAAGCAATGCTTAGACAGGAATATGTTTGTGTGTTTTATAAGTCTGGATTTGTTTTTCAGCCTTTGAATTAATTAGCTATCATGTTGAATTCTAAATCTGATAATTAAGCAAATTAATGCTGCAGTGAAGTTATTAATGAGGCAAAATATGCTAATATGCTTTCGATAAAGAGCTCTTCTGTCTCACCAAGAAACTGGCAAACATCTTTTATTCTGGGCCAGACAGCTTAACTCAAATGATAAAGGGAAAGGTTCACGGCCATATGCTGGTGAACTAATGTTATGAGCCAAGGTTAATATCTAAATTGTAGATATGTGTTAAACATTGCAGCAGTGTTGCAGTAACAATGAAGCTATTAGCATAGCATAGTACTGAGGAAAGTAAAAGATTTTATAATCTTTAGTTTCACTATGGGAGATGATAATGTACAATAATGGATTGATATTTTTATAGTAATATTTTAAATATTCAATCATTTCAAGCAGTGAATGCAATTCAACCTAGATATAATTAACATATGTTTCCCTGTTCAGTATACCACTATGTTTTTTGATTGTTAAGAAATGTTGAGCATAGAAGCATTAAGATAACGACATTGTGGTTTGGCAATGACACATGTATGTAACAATAATAATACTTAATAATTGGTTTTCATAAAGCCTGTCCATTCATTTGGAACACTGTACATAATCATAAAACACACTGAAAATATTACAAAACCAGATTATTCTCTTAAATGTTAACAAAATATCAACTGCCAAGTTAACCACTGGCATAATTTAGTGCTGCTCTAACTCCCACTGCCTGCACTGGCCCCTTAATTACTCCCTTCAACCCCTGCTGAGCCAGCGACTCTATCAATTCTTTCACAGGTTTCCTGATCCTTAAAGAATCCTTGTTGTTTGCGTTATACCTTTAGCTATTTGTTCTTTGAGGTCAGTTTTGGCTTTTCTAATTTCCCTCTTATGTATTGCCTGCTGTAATTTGTGCTCTTGTTTATTGGGTTCGCTAGGGTCAGATTTCAAAACTTTGAAGGATTTCTGTGTGGCTCAAGTAGCCTCTCAAATCTTGCCATGTAGCCATGTTTGTCTACTCCTTTCCTTCCTAATTCCCTTTTTGTTCAGAGGTATGCATGCCTTCTGATACCCTGTTACTGTGGTCTTAAGTATCATCCATGCCACTACCTTTAAGGCCTTTTTGACAAACCTTCTCATTTTACTGAAATTTCCTTTTCTAAAGTTCAGGGTTCTAAAGTTTTGGATGTTGAACCCAAATATATTGTGGTTGTTATTACTTAGTGGCTCAGCCAATGTCACTTCTTGAATTAGCTCCGGTGTGTTACTTAAAAGTAAGTCAGGAATAGCTTCCCTTTTTGTGTGTTCTAGAATTAGCTGTTCCGAGAACCAATCATGTGTTGAGTGTTGAGAAATTATTTCTTTAGGCTTTGTCCACTGGGCTATTTGACCAGTTTATATAGGAATAGGTGAAGTCCCTCATTAGCATAATTTTTTGGATTTGGCTGCCTCTTTGGTCTCTCTCCACGCTGTGTACTCCATTTCCTTTTCTTGATCCAAAAGCTGTTAGTATAGTCCTACTAATATATTTACATTCTTACAGCTTGGGTTTTTTATCCATATACTTTCAACTTTGTGGTTCTCTCCGGTCAGAATTTTTCTCTCACTAGATTCTACAGAATCCTTCAGACACAGTGCTCCTCTCCCACCTCTTCAGTGTTCTCTGTCTTTCCCGTGTAATCTGTAACCAGATATTACAGTTAACACCATTGTGTTTTGTCATTCCACCGAGTTTCCACAATGCTTATTATATCAAGTTTTTCATCCCAGCAATCATTTCAGAGCTCCTTTCTGTCCGAAGCGAAGGAAAACAGAGGGCAGAAGATACTGGAAGTGAACTGGTGGTAGGTGGTGTTGGGTGGAGGATTTGGGTATTGTGGAACATTGGTCCACCTTCTATGTGGAGAGGGGGCTATGTAGTTTGGATGGCCTCCACCTCAGAAGAAGAGGAAACAATCTTCTCAGGGACAGACTGGCTGACATAGTTAGGAGGGTGTTAAACTCATAGTAAAAGGGAAGGGTAAAAAGAAGGAAGAACTGAGCACTTATTTAGCACAAAATTGAGATCCTGAGAACAAAATTAATCAAGGAACAAAGGACACAAAGAAAAGAAATTCTTGAATTGCCTATACACCAATGCTAGGAGCCTAGGTAGCAAAGAAGAAGAACTGGAATTGCTAATTTATGAGAATAAATGAGACCTAGTCAGTATTATGGAAACCTGATGGGATGATTCCCGCTATACAAATGATAAAATCAATGGTTATAACTTATTTAGGAAGGATCAAGTGGGTAAAAGGGATGAGGGAATAGCACTCTATGTCAAATATGGCATTAACTGTTTCGGAGTCACTGACAACTCAGAAGAAAATGATCTTAAATGCTTCTGGATCAATGTTCTAATAGATAAAGCAAAAGATGGGGTATTAGTTGGTGTCTGCTACAGAGCACCAATTCACACTACAATACAGGATGATCATCTCTTTATGCATCTATCTATAACGTGTAGGGAAAAAAACCTGCATGATTATGGGGGAACAGTTTGAGTGACATATGCTGGAAGTTTCAGTCTGCCAGTATGAAAATATCCTTGGAATTATATATACACACACACACACACAAATGTAAGAAAAGGGATATTGCTAGTAATGAATGTAATCAGAAGTTAGGCCTTGTAGAAAATTGATAAGGGAAGCAAAGAGAGAACTCTCTAGCCATCAGAATTAAGGACAATATGAAGGAGTTTTTAAAATATATAGGGAACAAAAATCTTAACACTGATATTGGTCTACTACTAGATGGAAACGGTAGAATCATCAATAATAATGCAGAAAAGGCAGAAGGGTCCAATAAATATTTCTGTTCTATATTTGGGGAAAAACAGACAATACAGTCTAATTGTATAGTGATGATAATACTCTTTCCATTCCAGTAGTATCTCTGGAGGATGTTAAAAAGAAGCTACAAAAGCCAGACTTTTTAAAATCAGTCTGTCCTGATAACTTGCATCCAAGAGTCAAAAGAACTAGCAGAGGTGCTTGCTAGACCATTAATGTTGATTTTCAATAAATCTTTGAGCATTGGAGAAGTTCTGGAAGACTGGAAGAAAACTGATGTTGTGCCAGTTTTTAAAAAGGCGCAATAGGATGACCTGAGCCTGACATGAATCCTGGGCAAGATAATAGAATGGCTGATAGGGGACTTGATTAATGAAGAATAAAAGGAAAGTAATATAATTAATGCCAATCAACATGGGTTTATGGAAAATAGATCCTGTCAAACTAACTTGATATCTTGATATCTTTTTGTTGATTAAGGTAATAGTGCTGATGTAATATATTTAGACTTCTGTATGGCATTTGACTTGGTAACGCATGACATTTTGATTAACAAATTAGAATATAAAATTGAAATGGCACACACATTAACTAGATTAAAAAGCTGGCTGACTAGTGGGTTTCAAAATGTAATTGTGAACAGGGAATTATCATCAAATGGGTGTGTTTCTAGTGGGATCCTCCAGGAACTAGTTCTTAGCCATACAATAGTTAACATTTTTATTAATGATCTGGAAGCAGACATAGACTGCATCCAGAGTGTACTGGAAGTGTGGCCTCCCTGCTCTTCCTGGAGAACTTACACTATAGCCGAATCTCCCTTTCTTAGACCCCCCTTTGTTGAACTAAAACACTAATAAACAAAATTAAGAAACTATAACAAATACAATAACTGACAACAATTCTTCCGGTTTCTTTAGCTCAAATTAACGTGGTTTTGATCAGTTTCTTAGGGCATTTCAGCCATCTTCCCAATCTGCTGTACTGCAAACCCTCATTAGGCAAGTCCTTGTCTGTAACAGACTGTTCAGTCTCATGGTCAATAACAGGGTCAATATGTGACTTGTTTTCACCTTCTCTGTCTGCTCACAATTCGTCTGGCTTGGAAAAGTTGTCAGGTATTTTGAGCAGAGGCTTATGATTCCATTGTAAGATTTTGCCTTCATCTATGATCACTGAGTATGGGTGAGGTGACCCTTCTTTGATCACTGTAGCTTTGACTGGCCAGTGCTCATCCTGCCAAATTCTCACCGAGTCTTTGTTTTTTAATTTTGAAAAAGATCTTGCTCCTTTATTGTAATATTCTGTCTGACTGGACTTCTTTCAGTCTTTCCCTCATTTACATAGATTCCTTGGTCAACTTTTGTTTTTTCCCCATATCTGGTAATGAAGTATTTACACATCTGTTGTAGAAATTCAGCTGGTGACTCTCCATTGCAGCAGTGTGGCTCTATAGTTGAGTACTCTTGCATCTATTGCTTTTTTGAACAAGTTTTTCACATGTACTCCACATTCCACTAATACATTGGCTTGAGGATATCTGGGACTAGATGTCTCAAAGGTGTACTGTAGCAGGACAGTCTGGTTTAGTGGTCAGACAATAGTCTTACAGTGTCTGCCGGCCTAGTCATCCCAGAGGGAGATCCCAGCCAAGTTGTAAGCAGCAGGCTCAATCCCTCCTGAGTGCTTCTGTGCTCCCCTTGGGGTTCTGCTGCTACAGGGCAGTGACAAGGTAGGCAGACCCGGGACCCCCCACTCGACTGAGTCCTGACCCAAAGCCATAGGAGGTTTGTCAAAGTGTCCAGACCAGTTCTTGATCTACCCCAAGTTACACTTTCCCCTGAGTCACTTCTTACCTGACTGGAGCTTTTCTGTTTGGGGTGTGGTCACTGTTTTAGAAGACTCCTCTTGCTCTCTTAATGTCCTGTTCAAAGAAGAACAGCTCAAAAGCTTGAAACAGAAGTTGGTCCAATAAAAAAATATTTCCTCACCCATCCTTGGCTCTGTAATATCCCAGGACCAATAGGACTACCATAACACTGCAACAACTGATGAAATCAGTCTCCTAAAGGTGTTTGTGTGTGGGTTAATCCAGATCCCTGCTGCTGGAGCAGCCTTAACAAAGCGGTAGCCACTCCTAGCACCGCACCTGGCATCAGCCTTGCTTCCTGGTGCAGCCTGCAGCTCTTTCCCTGCTTTTTCTGGGCTACCAGTGTCCTTTTAAGCTATTCCTCCACCGGGAACATGCCTTGGACCCATTGAAGGCTGGGGCCATCCTAGCCCGGTATTGCTCTATTCCTTGCCCAGGTTCAGTGTGGGATCTGTAGACCCTATCATACAGATGTTCTGTCATAGTCCAGAAATTCCCTATTTCTGAACTATGATTTGTCTTTTATTACTGTTCTTGGAATTCCCTAGTGTGCAACTACAGATTTAATGTGTCTAACAACTGTGGTATCTTAGATGTGAGTGCTACTGAGAAATTGGTAAAGTAGTCTATTATAACCAGGTGATCATGTCCTCTCAGCCTAAATGTGTCAATTCTGATTTTGTCCTATGGAATTGTCAGTTGTTTGTGCGGTATTATTAGTTCCTTCTGCTGGAAATCTCAGTACTTCTGATACCTGCTGACGCTTCCAAACCTGCTCATCATTTCTTCAATGTCACTGTTCATCTGTGGCCATTATACAACTTCTCTACTGCTCTGTTTTGATTTCATCATCCCCACGTATGTATTCTTCCAATATTTTCTTTCTCCTCACTGTAGGAACTACAATCTGTGTCCCTTTTACAACTTCTCCTTAGGTCACCCACAACTCATTTTTATTGTGGGAATACACAGTTGGGAAGTGCTAATTTTTCTCCTTATTGCTTCTGTCATTGCTTGCAGCATTTCATCTTGAGTTGATTCTGTCTCCAGTTCATCCCATATGCCTGGAGATTCAGCACAGGATGCTTTTATCATGTTCACATGTTTGTTTACTGCTTGTTCCAGATCATCGGGCTGTGTATTATCAGATGGAGCATATGCTCTTGAGAGTGTGCCTGCCATTACTAAGTGACATACAAGTTGGAAATCTAGGTTCACAGCATATTTCTGTGGTTTCAAAAGTTGTTGTTGTGAACTTGGTGGTGGTTCTCCAAGTCAATTTTTGTGTATTGCAATCAGTAGTTTGCGATCCATTTCTACTTTAAAGCTACGACTAGAGAGAAAGTAACAAAATCTTATGCATCCATGCACCAGACCCAGTGTCTCTTTTTCAATTTGTGAGTACATCTGTGGCTGTCATAACCCTAGAAGAATCAGTTCCATGACACTGTAACAGTACAACTCTTAGCCCTCCTTGTGACGCATCTGTGGAGAATTTGAAGTCTTTCAAAGGGTCAAAAAATTGCAGCATCGGAACCGATGTCAGAATGTGCTTTAAATTGGTGAACTCCCTTTCATGTTCTGCTTCCATGCCCATTCCATGATCTTTTGAGGCGATGCCTTAGGTGAGTTGTGTGAGCTGTATAATTAGGTATAAATTTGCTGACATAATTCAACATAATTCTACCAGCCTTTGAATTCCCTTTTATCTTCAGGTTCAGTATTGCCGGAAGCTTTGATTCATCGGGCAAGATTCCTTTTGAGGTCAGATTCTCTCCCAAATATATTATTTCTGTTTGAAATTGACATTTGGCCTTATTCAGTTTAAGATTATTAGCTATCGCAATTTCCAGTACTCTCCTCAGTTCTTCTGGATGTTCAGTGGTAGCACTGCCCCAAATGATTATGTCATCAATGTACATTTTCACGCCTGCTAGATCCTCTAGCATCTGGCTGATTGTACAGTGATATGCTTCTGGAGCTCGGCATATGCTGAAATGTGGTTTTAGGACACACTATCTGTGTCCTAAATGGTGTGGTGAAAGTGTACATCTTGGAGCTCTCGGTGTCCAAGGGGAGCTGTCAAAATACAGCCGATGCATCTAATTTGCTGACGAATTTGGCTCCTGCCATCTCAGACAACAGTTCATTGTTAGTGTTTACGTTTCACTTTTCAGTACTTTTCAGTTCACTTTTCTGTTTTTGGTCAGTTCCCCTTCATACACAGCCCTCGCGCCCCCCGCCCCCTTCTTTTTTTCTCTACAATGACTAAGGAGTGAACCCAATCTGCTTATTCTTCTAGTCTTTAAAAGACACCATTTGCTGTCAAGTTTTGAAGCTCTTCTTCTAGCCTCTTCCTTTAGGGCCTGTGGAACTTTTCATGTAGCATGTATTACAGGTTCTGCATCTTCTCTCAACCATATCTTGTATATTATTGGGAGGCTACCATCTTCTGCGAATGCATCTTCATATGATGCTATTAATACTTTCATACTGGTTCTATGTTGTTCTTCTGTGGTTCCTTGGTGTACATGTTCTTAGTGAGACCAAGCACCTCACATGTGTGGAGGCCCAAGACTGGCTGCTTGCCAGTGTGTGTACCATCACAAACTCTTGTTTTATCATTTCTGCTTTGTATTTAAGTATCAATGTGCACTCTTCCAACACTGGGATTGTACTTCCACTGTACACTTTCAAAGACACTTTTGACTCTTCCACTTCTATGTCCTCTGTATCCCTCTATTTCAGTTTCTGTTATTACATTTACTTGTGCCCCAGTGTCTGTCTTGTACGTCACACATGTACCATTTGTGCACATTTTAATTAATCTTTTGCATCAGCCTCCTCCATTATTGTATTTAAAAACAGCTCTTCCTCTTCACTTTAGGATCCATTTTTGCACTTAATCGAGGAATTCTCTACACATTTAGCATAATGGTTAGGTTTATTACAGCTTTTACATATTTGCCTGAATGTTGGGCATTTTATATACTGGCATTGTTTCCTGCTTTCCATTTGTCTGTCCTGGCCAATTTAATTTCTATGAACTTTTCTCTTACTGGTTTAACTACATATGCTCTGTGCCTTTCTTTAGGCTTTTTATTTGTGTTTCTGTTTGTTCTGCTGCTTGGGATATGTGAGATATGCTGGAACCTCTAAGTGCCCATAGGCCAGGGACACAGAGGGGGTGCATAGGTAGCACAGGAAGCTCCTGAGTCTTGTATTTACATTCTAACTCACCAAAAGCATGTCATGTGAGGTCTCTGATAACAGTCTGTGCCATTCTGGTCATCAATAGCATTGTGAATTACATGTATATTGTGAAATATATGTAAGGAGTTATGTACATATACTGAAAATAGGTTTATAAGGTCTGTTCAGCATTATGCCATATCCTTCTGCCCACTCTCCACTGGTGTAGGAGACATATCAGTGATCAAGAAGGTGAGGCTGGAGTGCTCCATGTTCCAGTGGTTCCCCAGCTGGCATAAGAACTACTTGACGGATGTCTGCTGAGTGCAGGGGAGGAGGCTGTGGTTGTGGTGCATGTTGGTACCAATGGCATAGTAGGAGGTGTAGGAGAGAAGACCTGGAAGCTAAATATAGACTACTGGGTAGAAGGCTGAGGTTCTCAGGTTCTCTGAAATGCTTCCAGTTCCATGAGCAGGTCCTCACAGGCAGAGGGCATGCTTTTGAGTATATGTTTCAAGAAAGGTAGAGATACCACGTTTCCTCCACACTCTGGATGCCATCTTTAGTTTCTCTGTGACACTTCTTGCTGGGGCAGACACAAAGAAGCCCCGGGCAGGGCACTCACAGGCTGTAGCTACGCAGAACAGTAGAAAGTTTGTTACCTCATTTCTGTACAGAGTTCTGATCACAATAAAGGGTTTCTCTTGACACCCGTCTGCTAGTCAGCAAGATACAACGTGGTACCAGGAGTGGAAGGCACAGCATGCTGGAAGACTTGGTGAGAGAGGTAACATTGCAATAGCTGCTACAGAGCCTGTGCATCTGCGAGTTACTCTCCCACCAGCCCTGAACCTCCGGCGAAAAGCTGAATATGCCTGGAAAAGGTTCAAACAGCAATTTGAGCTGTATAGGAAAGCCACTGGGCAAATAATGTGGCGGATGAGCAAAGATTGCTCTGCTCTTTAGAGTGGCAGGCCCAGAAACCCTAGCCGTATTCAATGTATTCCATACAGATGATGGTACAGAGAGAGAAGAAAGCTCTTCACAAATTATAAAAATGTGTGAGGATCATAGATTCATAGATTCATAGATTCATAGATACTAAGGTCAGAAGGGACCACTCTGATCATCTAGTCCGACCTCCTGCACAGCGCAGGCCACAGAATGTCACCCACCACTCCTATGAAAAACCTCACCCATGTCTGAGCTATTGAAGTCCTCAAATCATGGTTCAAAACTTCAAGGAGCAGAGAAGCCTCCCTCCAGTCAACCATGCCCCATGCTACAGAGGAAGGCAAAAAAACCTCCAGGGCCCCTCCAATCCGCCCTGGAGGAAAACTCCCCCCCGACCCCAAACATGGCAATCAGCCAAACCCTGAGCACATGGGCAAGATTCACCAGCCAGATACCCAGGAAAGAATTTTCTATAGTAAATCAGATCACATCCATCTAATATCCCATCTCAGGGGATTTGGCCTATTTACCCTGAATATTTAAAGATCAATTACTTACCAAAATCCCATTATCCCATCATACCATCTCCTCCATAAACTTATCGAGTAGAATCTTAAAACCAGATAGATCTTTTGCCCCCACTGCTTCCCTTGGAAGGTTATTCCAAAACTTCACTCCTCTGATGGTTAAAAACCTTCATCTGATTTCAAGTCTAAACTTCCTGGTGGCCAGTTTATACCCATTTGTTCTTGTGTCCACATTGGTGCTGAGCTTAAATAATTCCTCTCCCTCTCCTATATTTATCCCTCTGATATATTTATAGAGAGCAATCATATCTCCCCTCAACCTTCTTTTAGTTAGGCTAAACAAGCCAAGCTCCTTAAGTCTCCTTTCATAAGACAAGTTTTCCATTCCTCGGATCATCCTAGTAGCCCTTCTCTGTACCTGCTCCAGTTTGAATTCATCCTTTTTAAACATGGGAGACCAGAACTGCACACAGTATTCTAGATGAGGTCTCACCAGTGCCTTGTATAACGGTACTAAAACCTCCTTATCCCTACTGGAAATGCCTCTCCTGATGCATCCCAAAACCGCATTAGCTTTTTTCACAGCCATATCACATTGGCAGCTCATAATCATCCTATGATCAACCAATACTCCAAGGTCCTTCTCCTCTTCCGTTACTTCTAATTGATGCGTCCCCAACTTATAACTAAAATTCTTGTTATTAATCCCTAAATGCATAACCTTACACTTCTCACTATTAAATTTCATCCTATTACTATTACTCCAGTTTACAAAGTCATCCAGATCCTCCTGTATAATATCCCGATCCTTCTCCGAATTGGCAATACCTCCCAGCTTTGTATCATCTGCAAACTTTATTAGCACACTCCCACTTTTTGTGCCAAGGTCAGTAACAAAAAGATTAAATAAGATTGGTCCCAAAACCGATCCCTGAGGAACTCCACTGGTAACCTCCCTCCAACCTGACAGTTCGCCTTTCAGTAGGACCCGTTGCAGTCTCCCCTTTAACCAATTCCTTATCCACCTTCTGATGTTCATATTGATCCCCATCTTCTCCAATTTAACTAATAATTCCCCATGTGGCACGGTATCAAATGCCTTACTGAAATCTAGGTAAATTAGATCCACTGCATTTCCTTTATCTAAAAAATCTGTTACTTTTTCAAAAAAGGAGATTAGGTTGGTTTGGCACGATCTACCTTTTGTAAAACCATGTTGTATTTTGTCCCATTTACACATCATTGTGTCCCTCGAAAAAATGCTACTCATGAGACTTGTGTGTTCCAGTTGAGAACACAGAATGAAGGGAAAACGCAGAGAAGAGTTTGTCACAGACTTAAAACTAAGAAGTTCAGCTCTGTGAACATGGAATATTAAAAGACTAGCTCATTAAAGACCAGATTGTCCTAAGGTGTAACAATAAAAAAATCCATGAACTGTTATTAAGGGGGATAGATTTGACCTTAGAAAGGGCAATATGTACATCCTGGGACCCCTCCCAGGGATACCCAGGGTGGTGTGACACCTGCTCACCACCCGTCATTAGTGTTAAGCAGTCTTGACTATGTCTGATGTGGATCAGCTCTCTGAAATCACCAGCCTCTGGCAACATAAGCACTACCTTCCAGGCCCCTGCAAGCCTTGCTCCCTCTGTGCATGTTAGTGATAGATACACACCAACCAACAAGCCCGCCAAACATTCCCTGTAGTGTTCAGCCCCACTGAACACTCACAGAATTGCCAGGCTTGCTGTTCCCAAAGGAACTGTACACACCAGCTTGTAAGATTCAGCTAAGGACCACCACTTTGCTTAACACCACAGCACCTAGATATATGTATAGTGAACACAAGGGTGTTTATTATCAGAGAATAGAGATTCAAGTGACAATGAGTAAGAACACTGGAAACAAATGGTTACAGATGAAACAAAATCATTACATGCTTTCTAGAGACTAAACTTAACTAACAGGTTTGCCTCCTGTCTAAAGAAGTTATCTCATCTGAGGTTCGCTCCAGCATTTTCAGCCAAGCCTCGCTGAAATCCTGCTTTCACGAAGCAAACTCGCTGTCTATTTACTTCCTCATTGAAGGGTGGTAGGGTGTCCTCTTTGCTCCCCAAGTACAGTAGAGCAAACAGTTGATGTGCACTTCAAAATAAGTTTCTCCCCACATACATACTCTGTTTTCTTCTTCCTGGTATTTTTCTCCCTTTGAAGTTTTACAGTCCTTCATTAACATTCAGTTAGGACTGCTGAGAGGGGACCTATTGTGAACTATACAATACTGAATTTACATGTAAAGTGACAGCTAGATAAACATTTCTTATCTGACAAAGTTTTTCACCTTTGCTAGTGACCAATCTCTAGACAGTCTACACTGATTCTAGGGAAGTGGACGTTCTGCCATGCTTGAGCAGTGCAAATGGGTTGGCGCTTAGGCCAGCCCTCTATGTAATTTTGAAAATAAAAACAGAAGTTGGTCCAATAAAAGATATTACCTCAGCCACCATCTCTCACATTTAAAATGTGACATTCAGGATCCTCCCAAAACCTACTTTATTCCCAGTTCTGCAGTCCTTTTGAACATAAGTCTGTAATGCGTGTTTTCCTGCGTAATGGAGTCGTGTGATTAACCTTTCCCCCCTGGCAAGTTGTAGCATTATTGTGGAGCAGGCAGTGAGGGATTCAACACTATTACATAACAGCCTGATTATGACACCCTTACTCACACTGAGCAATATCTTAGTCCACATCTAGTCCCAATGGGACTTCTTGTGGGGTAAGAGGCTCTTTAACATGAGCCAGGGTATCTGAGTCTGGCCCTCTGTCATTCTGTAAAGGACAAAACTCTTTTTTTAAAAACAAGAAAGAGTTGTTCCTTTCCATGCCACAGAGCAATGCTATGATACTGTTATCAGGCTCACCTAATCCATTCTCTTTCATTAAGTGGTAGAGAGCTGTAGGTATGTGAAAAGCTGTGCTTAAGAAAGGAGGGGAGAGAGGCACTGGTGCATTGGACAACTAAGAAATAAATCACATTTAAAAGTATACCTATATACATACATATATGCACAACAGGGACGAGTGATATAGTCTCCTAATTAAAAAGGAAACTCCTAGAGATAATTTCAACATAGTTTCAGCACACTCAGATGCCTGGGGCTTTGAGAGGATGGCCAGGTAGATCTGTGAGACACAAGTCATGGGGGCATGTTAGGGAGCTAAAAAAAGCACAGGATGGAAGAATCTGAGACACAGGGCTTGAGGAGTCAAGAAACACAGCCAGAAGGGCAGCAAGACATAGTGGGAATGGCTCACAAAAAGAACAGATGCAAGGAAAATCATCACTGTATCTACACTAATTCTAGTTTTCCCAGTATAGATATACTCTCACTTGTTTGGCAATGACTTATTAGAGCACATCTATAAATCACAGACTAATAAATTTACCTTGATAGAGAACCTTTCACTTGAAAGGGTCCCAGAACTTTATTTTTGACATCATCTAAGTGAGGGATCACTTCCCTCACCCATGAAATGCAGCCACAATTAGGGTGAAATGTGGCAGCTTTTTATCAGCACATCATAACTCTATGTAGCCCACAGTACAGTGTTTTTATACAGCCTCCTCTGTGCTGGAGCCACAAAGGATATGACTATAGTAAGGTTCCCAGCTAGGATGCTTAGCTGTACAAGCTCCTTCTTTTAGCCATGGAGGTTCAGTCCCTAGTGATGACTAAGATGACGTTCATTACAGCTACACAACAGGTTAGGAGAAGAAGTGAAGAATAATCCTACATTTAGTAGAAAGTACCCAGCGAATATTTCTTTATATAGGCGGAATATAATTACCCAAGTTGGAAATTAACCAGGTCACTGGGACTCACAGTCATAACTTGCTTAAAGTACCAAGGGATTTTTGATAACCACAAGTGGTCAGGACTTTGGTTTTACATCTCATCTGAAAGGCATGCTCACCCTCCAACAGATAATTGTCCATGTTAAGAACAAATCCAGCCCTTCCTTCTCCATTCTTGTGGATGCAGCCTGATGAAGAAGAAAACAAGGTGATGGTATAGTGGAGGCTTTGATTCAGGAGGTTATCAAAATATGTAGCCACTGCAACTACAGCGGAGTCCTGGAAGCCCTGATAAGCATTGGATTACAATTAAATGAGATAGCAGCTTGCCATAGCAGTTCAGTTCAAGTATTGCACCCAGTCAGAGTGCACTGCAGCTGTCACCTAATCAGAGGAATACAGCAGGGTTAAATTTAGTCCATTAAGTGGAGCTGAGGTTTGGACTGAAAAAAAACAAACAAACTCAACTACTATTGTCCTATTGGTTAAAATGACTGATGGAGATCTACACTAGTGTCAAACACTGAGGGTATTTCAATCCAAAGGGCAATAGTTTTCACAGTAAAGTAAAACTTTCTGGACACAAAGAAGGGTCCAATGATTTCAAAGGAGTGATACCAGGAATTAACGTAGCCCTATGTATTTTAGTGTATGTTCCATACAAGTTTTTTGCCCTAAATGTGTTGTTGCCTCATGTACTGCTGAGATTACATGTGACCTTCTCAGTCAACAGCAGAACTCCATCAGTAATTCATTAGTCAGTGTTTGTACAAATGTAAAGCTCTGTATAAGTGCTCTTCTTATTATTTATTTTGGGCCTGATCCTGCAAACCCTACTCCCACAGACAGTCCCACGGAAGGCAGCAAGATGACTAATGTGAATGAGGAGTGCACCTGTGAATTTAAATGTGCACAAAAAGCTTTTTGATATTACCAGTAATTGCAGCAACCATTGTTTTATTAAGGTAAGGAAATGTTCTCCTTGATTTTTACAGCTTCTGTCATTCACCTTAATGTAGAAAAATTATTTTTACTCAGACCATTTTTTTGGCACAACTTCTGATATCCCAGAAGTGTTTAAAATATTCAATTTATTTTCAGTTCTGTCTCATTTTTACTTCATTTGTCCACACCACTCCCCTTATTTTCCCCCAGAAAAATATGCCCTCATGTCCTACAACAATCATCCAATACACACTGCATCAGTTACAGCCTACAGCTTTCCTGTAGTGCTTTAAGCCATAACAGTAGATTACAGTAGCATTTTCATAAGCTTTGCTTCCCCATTGTGTGGCTGTCAAATCTAAAAAAGCAGCCAAATAGCAAAGAAATGTGCTTCAAACCAAATGCTGTAATATGGGGGGAGGGGGAGATGGACAGGGTGGAAAGCCACTTTCAATCTGCAGAGTGAATCTGTGGTTGATGGCAGAAATGGTGATTTATCTCCAAATTAGAGGTGCAACTGCTCAGACACTGGTCCGAAAGGAATTGCACTGCAGTGAGGGCAGGGGAAGATGGGAATCATGATCCCATTGAAGTCCAAGTTTTGGCACCATGAACAGAGGGATCAGGATTTGGTCCTGACTGCATACCAGAGCCAGGTTAGACACAAAGGTTCTGCAGTGAGGGCATGCCTTGGCCAAAAAAGGAATTTTTGTATGCCTTCAAACTCCCAGTCACAAGTCCATACCCCTGTTTTATGCCAGTTGGTGTAACAGAGAGGGTGAATCAGGATCTAGTTTCTGAATACTGCTATCTTAGATCTGCCTGAATAGAAGGCTTTGTCAATCACAACAAATATCTCATTTCTAGGATATATCTTCAGTGCAGCTGGGCATGTGCTTCCCAGTCCCGGGAGACAGACAGGCGCCCAGTCTGTTCAAGCTAGTGTGCTAAAAATAGCGGTGTAGCCAGGGTAGCACAGCCAACAGCTTTGGCTAGCTGCCTGAGTATAAATCTGCCCACACCCCCTGGGTACCTAAGAGGGTGGCTAGCCCGAACTGCCACCTGCGCTGCGCTGGCTACACTGCTATTTTTAGCATGCTAGCTTGAGCAACACTAGTGCATGTCTGTGTACAGTGCTGGAACGCACACTCCCTGCTACAGTGTAGGCATATCCTAAGGAGAAACAACGAGTGTGCAACCACTATGACAGAGTGTGTCCCATTAAGGTTATGGAAAAACATTCAGTCTGGCTTTCATATGTCTCATAAAAGCACATGAAAAGGGACCCATGATTCCAAGTTCCCATGCGCCCATGTTTCTCACATGCGCATGCTGGGAAAAATCGTCTGTCTGCATGAAGACATTGAGAAAAACAGAGGAAAAGTGACTAGTGTCAGCTCTTGGTAATGCACATCTTGCCGAGGAATTGTTTGAGAAACGTGGTCTGTGTATCTTCACTGAGTACAGTCGGTGTGAATCATAAAATGACACTTTTCCATCCCAAGCATCAGATACTCCTTTCCCATCTGGAGCACAGTATATTAGTACATTGTTAAACTTATGGCCACTGAAGGCATTGTCAGAGAGTGATGATGGTCTATCCTTGGATCACTATTCTACCTTGTTCTGTAAAGGTTCCTTACTTTGGTGATTAATCCATTAAAAAGTGGTAATCATAATCCTTTGTATTGATGAAGCAGCACAATATGTGTGGACTGCAGATTACTCTGTCCTTTTTTCATGTGGATACATTATAAGAACATAAGAATGGCCATACTGGGTCAGACCAATGGCCCATCTAGCCCAGTAGTCTTTCTTCTGACAGTGGCCAGTGCCAGATGCTTCAGAGGGAGTGAACAGAACAGGGCAATTTTGAGTGACCCACCCCTTGTTATCCAGTCCCATCTTCTGGCAGTCAGAGGTTTAGGGTCATCTGGAGTACGGGTTTGTGACCTTGATCATGTTGGCTAATAGTCATGGATGGATCTATCCACTATGAACTTATCTAATTCTTTTTTGAATATGGTTATACTTTTAGTTATACTTTCACAAAATCCCCTGCCAACAAGTTCCACAGGTGACTGTGCATTGTATGAAGAAGTACTTCCTTTTATTTGTTTTAATCCTGGTGCCTATTAATGTCATTGGGTGACCCCTAGTTCCTGTGTTATGTGAAGAGGTATTATATTGCATGGGTGTTTACATGTTGGTGTTGGTTTTTATGTTGGCACAGTCTGGGTTGCCAGGACCATTGTGTTTGTCTCTCTGCCCATCTCCAGGACCTTCCTGGAGCTATCAGGAGGATTTTCTTTCTGTGTTCCAGCCTGACTGAGGCTTCGACTTGCATTCTGTGTTCTCCTTTTAGATTGTCACCTTTTGGTCATGCAGAATATGAACTGATGGCGCCAATAGGCCACCTGGATATAATAATTAGAGCTGGACAAATAATACAAAAGATGTTTTGCAAGTATTACCTTGATTTTTAAAATCAATTCACTTTGGTCAGACTCATCCCTTTCTTGTTTATTTATTTACATGAATATTTGAGTGGTTGAGTCTAATGCACATGAATACCCAGCAAAAGTGAATGGTAAGTTTGTACAATCCAGTACTCTTGGATATTTTACAGGGGAAGGGGCAGTACTTGACGCAGCAGAGGGATGGGGGGAGGGTGGCGGGAGGAAGGTCTCCAACCTACTCTTTAGAGTCCTAGCACAAGGCACTGAAACAAGCCAGATAAGTATCTGACTTCACTCACAAAACTAGGACCACACACACATCCACACATGCTCACACACAACCATTGTGTTTCGGTGCGAGGAAAGAAAATTAGATTTAAACTTTGCACCGAGGCAATAAATCTTGTAATAGCGTAACTTTTATAGGAATGATGCCTCAGGCAAGGACTATGTGGCCCAGAAAGTAGGAACTTTAATATTTAATGAAATTTCCTAATGCTGCTTAACTGCTACCTCTCCCTGAGAGATTCAAAGTCCCACAGGCCCTCCCCCTGATTATAAGCTTTATCTCTGTCCAATCCCAGGACAGAAATAACTGCATATGATTGATGTGACCAATCACAGCTAACCAACACTGCCCAAAATTAAAACATTTGAAAAAAAAGTGTTGAGTAAAGCGGAATAATGGACCCATCTGAGGAAATTACAATCTGCTTGCGGGAGCAGTAAAATAGACTACATTCTGTGCATAAATTATTTGCTGAAAGTTAGTGACTCATATCTAATAGTATCAGGGTTGTGAGATGTGTGCTTGGTTAGGTAAACATTTCCTGTAGAGCTAGATGGACCTGAATGGGAACCCTAAATCCAACAGTTTGAATTTGGATGCATGATTGGGACTCATTTCTCAGGCAGTGCTACTGTGGAACAACCAAGTGAATGACTTAATGGTACCCTCTGTTTGTGATTGTCACATCACTGGGATTCATACTGTTCTTTTAACATTTTGAAACTGACATTGATACACAGCAAACCTAGGGGAAGGCAGCTGGCTTTGTTGTGTTGAGGCAATTTGTTAGACATAGAAAGTGGTATGTAATTTCCTTGGCAAGTATATAATCCACTTAGATGACCTCTACTCAAGCAGTTCTAGTCAGAGTAGCCAGGTAGAGCTGGGAATATTATTATTATTTAATAAACATTTGAATTGTGGTAGTGCCTAAGGCTACAACCAGGCTGGGCCCCATTGTGCTAGACACTCTACATGCATAATAGAAGGCAGTCCCTGCCCCAGAGGGCGTAAACCAAGAACTAACATGTAAGTATGCCATTCCTGTGGACAGGGAACACCGCACACTGGCTGGATAGAGATTCACCAAGGAATAGGGATCTCCAATTCCCTCTTCCCTCCAACAGATTTTCAATATCCAAGTTTGAGGGTCAAGCAAAAGAGAATTCTAACAAAGGGCAGGTCTACACTTCGAGTGTAAGTGAAAATTCCAGCTCAAGGAGACATATCCACACTAATGGATTGAGTTAGTGCACTAAAAATATAGTTTAGCCATGGCAGTGCGAGCCATGGGAGCGGCAAGCAACACCAGGTATGAGCTTATCTGAGACACTAGGCAAGTACTCCGGTGGTTAGCCCCTCCTGCTGTTTGGGCTGCCGTGTGTACACTGTCTTTTTAGTGGTCTAGCTCAATCAGAGCTCCTCAAGTGTAGATATACTCTAAGAATAGGTGGGGTGGAGAGATCCCCAGAAAACTGTGAATTCTCTGTGTTGAAACTTTCCTATTCTAACTGACAGCTTTGCCTCTGCTCTGCCCATGATGTCAGCCTCTATCACCAACCTGGTAAGGTTTCAAACAAGAACCTTTGTGCTTTCTCCCTCACGCTAGGGAGGTGTTCTCTGTAAACATCTGCAAAGCTACTTCATTATACACTTGTTCACAAATTGGAGAGGGTTCAGAGAAGAGCCACGAGAATGATTAAAGGATTAGAAAACATGCCTTATAGTGATAGATTCAAAGATAGAGTTAGCTTAACAAAGAGATGGTTAAGGGGTTACTTGATTACAGTCTATACATATCTGCCTGGGGAACAAATATTTAATAATGGGTGTTTCAATCTAGCAGAGAGAGGTATAACACATTCCAGGGGCTGGAAGTTGAAGCTAGACAAATTCAGACTGGGAATAAGGAGTACATTTTTAATGGTGAGAGTAAATAACCATTGCAATAACTTACCAAGGGGCATAGCGAATTCTTCATTACTGACAATTATTAAATTGAGATTGGATGTTTGTCTAAAAGATATGATCTAGAAATTATTTTGGATAAGTTTTATGGCGTGTACATACAGGAATTCAGACTAGATAATTATAATGGTCCTTCTGTCCTTGTAATCTATGAATCTATGAATACGAATCTATAAACCTTCAGATACCTCCTCAAACTTCTCCTTTGCAAAAAACTTGATAGTGGTTAGGCTACTGGTGTATTGTGACCACTGCCTATCATGTTGACCAATATTGTCTCACTGTTTCCTTGACTGCCTCTGTTCAGCTGTTTGTATTCATCAGTTGCCTCTTGGCTTAAACTTAGATTGTAAGCTCCTTAGGGCAAGGACCATCTTTTTGTTCTGTGTTTGTACAGCCCCTACCACAGTGGGCTCCTGGTCCATATGTGAGGCTCTTATGTGCTATAGTATTACAAATGCTACTACTACCACCACCACCACTATAACCTTAACCTTGTCTCAAGGCAGGTCTACACTTCGAGTGTAAGTGAAAATTCCAGCTCAAGGAGACATATCCACACTAATGGATTGAGTTAGTGCACTAAAAATATAGTTTAGCCATGGCAGTGCGAGCCATGGGAGCGGCAAGCAACACCAGGTATGAGCTTATCTGAGACACTAGGCAAGTACTCTGGTGGTTAGCCCCTCCTGCTGTTTGGGCTGCCGTGTGTACACTGTCTTTTTAGTGGTCTAGCTCAATCAGAGCTCCTCAAGTGTAGATATACTCTAAGAATAGGTGGGGTGGAGAGATCCCCAGAAAACTGTGAATTCTCTGTGTTGAAACTTTCCTATTCTAACTGACAGCTTTGCCTCTGCTCTGCCCATGATGTCAGCCTCTATCACCAACCTGGTAAGGTTTCAAACAAGAACCTTTGTGCTTTCTCCCTCACGCTAGGGAGGTGTTCTCTGTAAACATCTGCAAAGCTACTTCATTATACACTTGTTCACAAATTGGAGAGGGTTCAGAGAAGAGCCACGAGAATGATTAAAGGATTAGAAAACATGCCTTATAGTGATAGATTCAAAGATAGAGTTAGCTTAACAAAGAGATGGTTAAGGGGTTACTTGATTACAGTCTATACATATCTGCCTGGGGAACAAATATTTAATAATGGGTGTTTCAATCTAGCAGAGAGAGGTATAACACATTCCAGGGGCTGGAAGTTGAAGCTAGACAAATTCAGACTGGGAATAAGGAGTACATTTTTAATGGTGAGAGTAAATAACCATTGCAATAACTTACCAAGGGGCATAGCGAATTCTTCATTACTGACAATTATTAAATTGAGATTGGATGTTTGTCTAAAAGATATGATCTAGAAATTATTTTGGATAAGTTTTATGGCGTGTACATACAGGAATTCAGACTAGATAATTATAATGGTCCTTCTGTCCTTGTAATCTATGAATCTATGAATACGAATCTATAAACCTTCAGATACCTCCTCAAACTTCTCCTTTGCAAAAAACTTGATAGTGGTTAGGCTACTGGTGTATTGTGACCACTGCCTATCATGTTGACCAATATTGTCTCACTGTTTCCTTGACTGCCTCTGTTCAGCTGTTTGTATTCATCAGTTGCCTCTTGGCTTAAACTTAGATTGTAAGCTCCTTAGGGCAAGGACCATCTTTTTGTTCTGTGTTTGTACAGCCCCTACCACAGTGGGCTCCTGGTCCATATGTGAGGCTCTTATGTGCTATAGTATTACAAATGCTACTACTACCACCACCACCACTATAACCTTAACCTTGTCTCAACCAGTTTCCATCTGATCAACCGTTGCTGAGATCAGAGTGCAAAAAGTTCTAACGTTACATGTCCCTTTGGGCCAGACCTTAGTGGAACTAGATGAGTGCACATTGACTAAGAATGCAGCCCCAGTGCAGTGGGCTGAGTCTGGCAATATGCAGTTGTACTAAATATATATGTCTAATACAAGTTCTACAGATGCCTTAGCCTATTTCTATTAATAAAATGAAGACAATCTTGATACAAGTAGACCAGAAACCATATTCTGAAGAGCCTAATATTATATAAATGTGGTTTAGGCTTCAAGATGTTTGGAAAGTGTGTCCAAATAGAGAATGGCAAGATTTTTCTATCCAACATTTTAAAAACAAAATTAACCCTGGGAGATGGAAGCAACTTTCCATCTGAGAGACAAGACAAAATGATTTTTGAGATTTGCCTTAGCCAATGGAATTGACTTGAGGCCATGAACAGAAATTAAAATTTTGTTGAGGCTTGAGGCAAGCTGACAAATCTATATGTCAGTCTCCATGGAGGTTGATCAACATTGTGTTTATTGGAAGATTTTTAAATGATTTTGACTGGAGTCATCGTTTAGAATTTATCTGCTGGAGTGTTCCAAATGGAATGATCAGAACAATGTTTTCAGGATGCATGACATGAAATGAAGGCCTAATGGGATTTCCCATCATAATAAAACCTCATTTCTTTATTTCAGCACTGGAGTGGTAGCCTCAAGTGGCAGAGGCCCTCATAGTTCATAATCCCATCACAAAACCATATAGCAGCCTTTCTGCCAAGTGGTGCCTTACTGCAACTACACACTGTTTGAGGAGTACTTCCTCCTCAGGTAGCTGGTGCTGTCAGATGACATAAGTGCATCAAGTACTACATGTCCTAAAGGTTATCCATGCTGTTGTCTCCTTGCATTGACTATTGACAAGGAGAACCTTTTGGAGTCTGATCCTGCAAACGTTATTAGGTGTAATGCTTTCTATCTACCATGAGTGACTTCCATTTAGTTCAAAGGGACTACTCCAGGCAATAAGCACTAGAATTGTCAAAAAAGCTCAGCTATATTGGAGCCAGATCGTCAGAAGAATTCAGCATGTTGGGTGTTGTGCTCTCTTGAAAATCTGTCCTTTATATGTGTGTTCATATGGGGGCTCATCTCTTTTGACAGTCTGGCCCCATGCTTCGTAGTGTTTGCAGGATTGAACCCTCATTGATAGTCCTTTAGCAGGGGATAGAGTTGAGGATTACAGCTCAGTGGGCAAATAAACTGGGGTGTGGGCAATGGCTGCAATGACGTTACTTAGGAGAAGTGGGTGGGAACTATAGAGGTATTGGAAATCAGAAACAGTGGGCTAGAAGACAGGAGCAGAATACTGTGGTGGAGATGGTGGAGCAAGACTGAATGAGAGGATGCCAGCAGTCTAAGCAATATTTTCTGAACAGCTCCCAGATTCTGAGCCCCTTCAGTTTGCCAGTATCAGTGGACCCTGGGCCACCAGCTATAGAGTTGGTCTATAGTTGTTGAGTGAACTATTGACTCTCTACCATGGCATCTGTATGGTGAGTGTCAAATGCAAATGAGGCAGGTGGTCAAGCAAACCAAAAGAAGTTTATACATGCAAATAGCCATTATGTGCCATAGGTATCCTGTAACTGCTTCAGGAATCTGTGCTGAGCATTCTGGGAAAGATGCAAAAATGCACATAATCTAGAACACTTGCTGTGAGGGTACTCTGTGCACTGCATGTGCACCCAAACCAGAATGCCCAGGGTAGGTATTCTGCACCATTGCAGAATGCACCGCTCTATTCTCACTTGCTAACCTAGTGAGGAGGGCTTTAAACTAGGTTTGCCAGGGGATGGTGACCTAAACCCAGAGGTAAGTGGGGAAGTGGGATACTGGGAGGAAACACAAGGAGTCCCAGTGCCTTAAAACTTAACAAAGGTGCAAAAGGGGAGGCCTCCTAATTCATCCTGAGAAAGTAGGGCAACCAGCTAGTTATCTTACGTGTCTGTACACAAACGCAAGAAGCCTGTGAAACAAGCAGGGAGAACTGGAAGTCCTGGCACAGTTAAGGAACTATGATATGATTGGTGGGGTAACTCACATGACTGGAGCACTGTCATGGATGGGTATAAACTGTTCAGGAAGGACAGACAAGGGAGAAAAGGTGGAGGAGTTGCACTGTCTGTAAGAAAGCAGTATGATTGCTCAGAGCTCCAGTATGAAACTGGAGAAAAGCCTGTTGAGAGTCTTTGGGTTAAGTTTGGAGGTGAGAGCAACAAGGGTAATGTCATGGTGAGGGTCTGCTATAGACTACCGGACCAGGAGGATGAGGTAGACGAGGCTTTCTTCGGACAACTAACAGAAGTTTCCAAGTCACAGACCCTGGTTCTCATGAGGGACTTCAATCACCATGACATCTGCTGGGAGAGCAATACAACAGTGCACAGACAATCCAGGAAGTTTTTGGAGAGTGTTGGGGAAACCTTCCTGGTGTAAGTGCTGGAAGAACTTGGGGCCATGCTTCTCTTGACCTGCTGCTCACAAACAGGGAAGAATTGGTAGGGGAAGTAGAAGTGGGTGGCAACCTGGGCAGCTGTGACCATGAGATGGTCGAGTTCAGGATCCTGACAAAAGGAAGAAAGGAGAGCAGAATACGGACCCTGGACTTCAGAAAAGCAGACTTTGACTCCTCATGGAACTGATGGGCAGGATCCCCTGGGAGGCTAATATAAAGAGTCCAGGAGTGCTGGCTGTATTTTAAAAAAGCCTTATTGAGGGTGCAGGAACAAACTATCCCAATGTGCAGAAAGAATAGCAAATATGGCAAGCGAGCAGCTTGGCTTAACAGAAATCTTTGGTGGGCTTAAACACAAAAAGGAAGTTTACAAAAAGTGGAAACTTGGACAGATGACTAGGGAGGAGTATAAAGATATTGCTCAAGCATGCAGAAGTGTAATCAGGAAGGCCAAAGAACAATTGGAGTTGCAGCTAGCAGGAATATGAAGGATAACAAGAAGGGTTTCTACAGGTATGTTACCAACAAGAAGAAGGTCAGGGAAAGTATGGGACCCTTACTGAATGGGGGAAGGTAACTGTGACAAAGCTCTGTCCTTGCCTCCGTGGGTCCTGTGTTTCCTGGCAGATTTCACTAGCCTCAGAGGCTCGCTCTGACCCTCCACATAACCCTTCTTTCTCTAGAGACAAGGATCACAGTTTACTGAGCCATTTTCATCATAAGCCAGCGAGGGAGGTGAGGAGAAGTTATCCTTCCTTGCACAGTCTCTGTTATCTCGCAGTCTCAGTGATTAATCAGGGGGCAAAGGTGGCAGGGGGGGGGAGCCCAGGCCCACCCTCTACTCCAGGCTCCAGCCCAGGGACCCTAATAGTATCAGCTATGGTAGCTGACCTTTTAGAAACATGACATGTACAATTCCCTGGGCTACTTCCCCCACAGCAGCCCTCACTTCCTCAAGCTCCACTTCACCCTTACCTCAGGGTCTCCTTCCTTGTGCCTGATATGGTGTGTACTACTCAGCCTCTCCAACCACGCAACTTCTTCCCACAGCTCCTGACATGCACACCCACCTGACTGACTGGGAGGCTTTTAATTTCAGCCAGCCCCTGATTGGCTTCAGGTGTCCCAATCAACCTAGCCTTCTCCCTGCCTTCTGGAAAGTTCTTAATTGGCCCCAGGTGTCTTAATTGACCTGGAGCAGCTGCCATTTCACTTATCCTGGTACCAGGGATTTGTTTAGCCTGGAGCTAATATATCTATCTCTCTCTACTCTTCCATAGCCATCTCGCCTTGCCCCGTCACATAACCTAGTGACGGATGATGTGGGAAAAGCTGAAGTACTCAATGCTTTTTTTGCCTCGGTCTTTACAGACAAGGTCAGCTCCCAGACTGCTGCTCAGGACAGCATAGTATGGGGAGGAGATGAGCAGCCCTCATTGGTGAAAGAACAGGATAAGGACTATTTAAAAAAGCTAAACATGCACAATTCCACGGGGCCGTATCTAATGCATCTGAAGGTGCTGAGGGAGTTTACTGATGTGATTGCAGAGCCATTGGCCATTATCTTTGAAAACTCTTGGGGATCGGGGATGGTCCCGGACAATTGGAAAAAGGCAAATATAGTGCCAATCGTTAAAAAGGGAAGAAGGAGAATCTGGGGAACTAAAGACCGGTCAGCCTCACCTCAGTCCCTGGAAAAAACATGGAACAGGTCCTCAAGGAATCCATTTTGAAGCACTTGGAGGAGAGGAAGGTGATCAGGAACAGTCAACATGGATTCACCAAGGGCAAATCATGTCTGACCAACCTGATTGCCTTCTCTGATGAGATAACTGGCTCTGTGGATATGGGGAAAGCGGTGGACATGGTATTTCTTGATTTTAGCAAAGCTTTTGATACTGTCTCCCACAATATTCTTGCCAGCAAGTTGAAAAAGTATGGATTGGATGAATGGACTATAAGGCCGATAGAAAGCTGGCTAGATCATTGGGCTCAACAGCTAGTGATCCATGTCTAGTTGGCAGCTGGTATCAAGCAGAGTGCTGCAGGGGTCTTTCCTGGGGCTGGTTTTGTTCAACATCTTCATTAATCATCTGGATGATAGGATGGATTGTACCCTCAGCAAGTTTGTGGATGACCCTAAGCTGGGGGGAGAGGTAGATACACTGGAGGGTAGGGATAGGGTCCAGAGTGACCTAGACAAATTGGAGGATTGGGCTAAAAGAACTCTGATGAGGTTCAACAAGGACAAGTGCAGAGTCCTGCACTTAGGACAGAAGAATCCCATGCACTGCTACAGGCTGGGGACTGACTGGCTAAGTGGCAGTTCTGCAAAAAAGGACCTGGGGATTACACTGGATGGGAAGCTGGATATGAGTCAACAGCGTGCCCTTGTTGCCAAGAAGGCTAACTGCATGTTGGGCTGCATTAGTTGGAGCATTGCCAGCAGATCGAGGAAAATGATTATTCCCCTCTATTTGACACTGGTGAGGCCACATCTGGAGTATTGTGTCCAGCTTTGGGCCCCCACTACAGAAAGTATGTGGACAAATTGGAGAGAGTCCAGCGGAGAGAAAAGAAAAAGATCAGGGGGCTGTGACATGTGACTTATGAGGAGAGGCTGAGGGAACTGGGATTGTTTAGTCTGCAGAAGAGAAGAGTGAGGAGGGCTTTGATTGCAGCCTTCAACTACCTGAAGGGGGGTTCCAAAGAGGATGAAGCTAGGCTGTTCTCAGTGGTGGCGGATGACAGAACAGGGAGCAATGGTCTCAAGTTACAGTGCGGGAGGTCTAGGTTGGATATTAGGAAAAACTATTTTGCTAGGAGGGTGGTGAAGCACTGGAATGGGTTACCTAGGGAGGTTGTGGAGTCTCCATGCATGGAGGTTTTTAAGGCCTGGCTTGACAGAGCCCTGTCTGGGATGATTTAGTTGGTGTTGGTCCTGCTTTGAGCAGAGGGTTGGACTAGATGTCCTCCTGAGGTCTCTTTCAACCCTAACCTTCTATGATTCTATGGTACAATTTGCAGTGGGGCAATCCTCCAGTGTAGACACAAATCTTTTGACTTCCAAAGGGATTGAGGCTGCTCAACACCAGTCAGGAGGCTCTCCATACCTAGCTCCATCAAGCTTCTATCTAGCTAGTAAACTAGTGCCATAGAATATAATTCATTGACTAAAACCTAGCCATAGGCATAGACCAAAGTGGCCAAAGCTTATTTATATAGGTCCTGATTCAGCAAAGCTCAAAAGCACATGCTTAACTTTATGCACATGTGTAGTCCCATTTAAGTCTGAGATCACTAACACGGCTGCTACTCTTAAACCTTGCTTAAAGTTAAGCATGTGCTTAAATGCTTTGCTGAACTGGGGTCATACAATCTCTATAAAACCACTAAAGATAAGTGATTGAAGAATATTGCTATCATCACAAGATGTGAGTTCTACTCAGAGTGCCCTATTTTTAAGTATAAACTAACTCATGACTGAGAGCTAGTGGCTTCTAACATTTGCATACTTTCATCACTTCAGATTTTTTCAAACAATTTTTTTTCTTCTCTGCATGACACAAGGAATTTTTTGGTCATTTTCAATGAGACCCAAATTACAGTGGAATAAAATGAATTAAGTTACAGTGTATACTTTGCATCAAGGAAAATCTAAACATTATTACATAGAAGATGTGAAATATAGCTTCACACTTCCTCCTGACTTTATCAAATAATGTAGTAACTGTCAGTAAATAGAAGAGTGAAGTGATATTTTAATTTATTCATCGACGCGGTCATTTCCCTGAACTTCATGGACTAGATCTCAGATACTAATGGCAAAGGAAAAAAAAGGGAATAATCTCTTGGGTAATGTTTCATACTGCGTTCTCATGTTCAGAACCTTTTACAGGAGTCTGGGCTAGGGCAGCTTTGGACAGTCTAGCCCTCTTTTGCTGTACAGTATGTGGACCAGATGGTGTTAGATGACACTATAGGATTATTGGCTGAACAGGGTGTTAAAAATTATATAGCTTTCTTCTCTTCCACACGCTGTTCACATTTATATTTTCATACAGGTGCACATGATCAGCCTGGTTATTGTAATCTCTGATCCTCCCCTGCCCACCTCCCTCCATTTCTGCAGTTGCCCCTCTCACTGCCTCTCACTTGGTGTTGTTTTGCCTCTCTCATGTGTTCATATCTTTGCAATTGAAATGGAGACCTGAGGGTCTGAATGTGAAAGGGCTTCCTTCCTGGAGAGCTGGCTATGTGCAAATAGCACTGATTGGGGGTTTGCTCACAGCAGCAGAGAAAAGGCTGTAACTCTTGAAAATTAAAAAAAAAAAAGAAGCCAAACCTGGAGCTCTCTGCAGAGCTGTGCTTGGCATGTTGATGGCTGGCCAGTGTGTGAGCAAAGAGGCTGGGTCTGGGTCTGCATTTAGGGGGTTTTCTTTAGTGCCATCTGCCATCGTGAAAATTAAAGCAGGGAAAGGTCATTGGAATAAACTGATTTGCTAAACAAAATGGTTAACCACTCATGAATAAAACCTACAAAAAAACCTCAACACCCTGAAGGAAGGGGCAAACTTTGTCACCAACTCCCCCTTGCATAGCCCCTTCCCCCAGGCCTGCCGGCCTTGTGCTCCATCCACCCCCTTGCCAGTTCATTTCCATCATTATGTGGGACGGAAAGCCCCCCATGCAGTTGTGTGTGTGGAGGAAGGGGGGTTGCAATCTGTGCCGGGGACATGCCAGCCAGATTCCTAATGACTTTTCAGTGGTAATGTCTGGGGTGGGGGGCTCTTAGGCCTAGCAGCTCCCACAGCAGCAGCCGCTGCAGTAGCAGCAGAGCCACTTTTGTCCCCTTCTTGCTTCAGCAGCACCTCCTCCCCCTCCTTCTTTCTGAGCTCCTGCAGGTCACACACAGGAGCAGCAAGCCGGCCCCTCAGGAGCCGAGGGAGAAGAAACAACCTTACACAGACACACAGCACAAAATCCCACTGCCTCTTTTTCAGCTCTGAGGATAATCAGGATGAGAGGAGAGGCATGGTGCCGAAATATGTCGGGGTGGCAGTGCCTGCCAGCAGCACCATACCACTCACCGGTAGCAGGCCAGAGAAATGAGCGGGGCACTTGAGAGGAAGAGGAGGTGAAGAGGAGGCTTTCTAGCCACATGCACAGCCCTGCATTTTATTTCTCTCTTCAAGGCTAAATTCTCTGCATTCCCTGCTGGGTCTTGAAAATAGAAAGACAGTGATTGGTTTCAGTGTTTGCTTACAGGTCTATGGGACTTGCCCTTGGCGTCATGTTTTCAAGGGCTTGATGGAAGAAAGGCTTCAAAAGTTCTCATAACCGGCTGGAGGGTGTGAGCCCCTTCTTTGAGATGATTGTACAGGGCCCCATAAAATTTGCGGCCAGACCTGAGTAATTTTCCGATGCTCTTGGAGATCCTCCAATGAAAAGTGCTATGGTCTTGGACCTGAAAGTCTTCCCCTGGCAGGGAGTGTGAGGTTTCTGCCTTCCAGTGCAAGAATGATTAGAGGCCCCATGTGGACACAAGGAAGGTAAGCATTAGGCACGGTCCTTCGAACTGAGTGGTAGGAACTATCAATCCCTCTGCATGCCTCACAAGAGTGCAGCATAAAAAGGGGGCAGGGAATGGACATGTCTGAAGAGAGATGGGATTAAGTGTGATCCAGTCTCTTAGCTATGTGCTCCACTCTTTGGCTGCACTTTTGCTGCCAAACAGGATAAGATGAGGGCCACTTAGAAGTGCTCTCATTAAAGTCGGGTCATTTCCTCAGCACTCCTTGTCCAGCTTCTTCAATTACCTTGTTCTTATCCATACAGCACTCTGCAGCTGCACTGTTCAAGATCAAGCCCTAAACAAGTGCAAAATGTTATTGTTAGTCCTGCACAGCATCCTGGGAATGGTGGGCATTGTTGTTAACTCTAAAGAGCTGCTGTTGATTCACGGAAAGCTTTAAAATATATTATGGGAAACAATGCTGCCCTCATGCTGTGGGTCTGGGTCTGCAGTTTGGTGTGAGTAAGGATCTGTTTTGGTTTCCTTCACACATTTTATTTCGACTGCAAAAGGACTTTTGTTGCTGAGGAGTTCCTCTGCTCTTCAGGGTCCATGCTGCAAAGTCTTACTCATAGGAGTAGCCCTGCTCACCCATTCAGTGGGATTACTCACATGTGGGGAAAAACAGGCATATAAGTGTTTTAGCCTGGAGCTCCTGCTGCTACCTTCTGCACTTGAAATTAGACACTATGACAGCATGGTTAGCTGTGTGAAAATGAGAGATTGTGGGCTCAGGAAATGAGACCACTGGGCCCTATCCAGCTACCACTGAAGTAATGGAGTTTTACCATTGATCTCAATGATTGGCCCCATGACTTCTGGTAAGGAATAAGCAGTAGCATCGGCTTCCACCTTCTACAAGTACAAAGCACCAGTTTTCATGCAAATAACCTTAGTAATAAAGAGCAGGATCTATGAATTATAGAAAGTATGTGATATATAAGCAGGATTCTCTCTAAAAAAGGATGCTACTGTACCTCTAGATATGCTTTACAGTGCTTTTCACCCTCCTGACCTTATGCAGGCTGAAGTTCCATTGAAATCAAATGGGAGTTTTTTAGACTTGAAATTAGATGAAGGTTTCTAACCATCAGAGGAGTGAAGTTTTGGAATAGCCTTCCAAGGGAAGAAATGGGGGCAAAAGATCTAGCAGGTTTTAAGATTCTACTCGATAAGTTTATGGAGGAGATGGTATGATGGGATAATGGGATTTTGGTAAGTAATTGATCTTTAAATATTCAGGGTAAAGAGGACTAATCCCCTGAGATGGGATATTAGATGAATGGGATCTGAGTTACTACAGAAAATTCTTTCCTGGGTATCTGGCTGGTGAATCTTGCCCATATGCTCAGGGTTTAGCTGATCGCCATATTTGGGGTCAGGAAGGAATTTTCCTCCAGGGCAGATTGTAGAGGCCCTGGAGGTTTTTTGCCTTCCTCTGTAGCATGGGGCATGGTTGACTGGAGGGAGGCTTCTCTGCTCCTTGAAGTCTTTAAACCATGATTTAAGGACTTCAATAGCTCAGACATAGGTGAGGTTTTTTGTAGGAGTGGGTGGGTGAGATTCTGTGGCCTGCGCTGTGCAGGAGGTCGGACTAGATGATCAGAATGGTCCCTTCTGACCTTAGTATCTATGAATCTATGAGTTTTGCTGTGAGTAAAGACTACAGGATCAGGGTCCATACTTGCACTCACTGGAACAGCTAACATGTAAAGTGCTACCGGAGGTAGAGCTGCTAAAGGAAACTCATGTAGGAATGTTATGTAAGCTCTTTAACATGGCATCTTTTGGGAGCAGTATATTTTAAGAACTGATATAATTTTTCATTTGGGGCCTAATCCAAAGTACATTTAAGTCTCTGGGAAGATTTCCATTCAATGCGCTCTTCTATAATTGTTTGCTGTGCACTCTTTGGTTGTTGTCTTATTTACTTTTAGAATGATTAAAAAGAACAATACTAAGAGAAAATGGAAACCATGGCTGCAAAGACTTAATGGGTGCTGTCTGCTTTAGCAATGTATCACTCAGTTGTTCTAATCAGTGAAAGCAACACATTGTAGATATATTGCAAAAGGACCCCCCCCGACCGTGTTATTGGTCTTATCAAACTTGTGTGGGCGAAAAGGCGTATTCCATGTTTACATTTCATTTTCTTGTGTAAATGAAGCTGGCCTACATTGCTGGTATGCACCCATCTCAAACTTATATTTGACTTTATGAATAGTTTATAGATTTCACACTATGAATTTTGCATAAAATAGTTGCAGAAGAAATATGACTGGACTGCATTTGCTTTTTCATGAAAAGGAGGGTGAGAACCTAATGTTTAATTGATTAATAGTGCTAGGTTGTCCAACATACTTGCTTTCTGAAGTATACAGTATAAAAACAAGAGATTTTAACATTTACCTTCAAAATACCTTCAGGAAAAGAACTGCAGGACAGTTACACTTATTAGAAGTAAACTTCAAACAAATGAGTCAACAAAAAACACTATCTCAGGACTAAATATTATTATTATAATTCACCTTCACCAATTTCTATACAAGGGTGCATAACCTCTTGAAGCTGTTTACATACTAGAGAATCATTTGTGCTGATGAATCATTTTTCCTTTGGAACTAAAAATTGCTCTGAGTTTCTCGGAATATGTTATTTACTTGCTCAGATCACTTATAATCACTAATGTGTGCAACAATTTCAATTCTTGGACTTCCTTGATTATATTTAGGAGTATTAACCCGGAAACATCATTCTTCTTTGGGGAGATGATTGTTTCTGACTTGATCTATTTAGAGTTAGAAAGAATCAAAGAGCCCTACAGGGTTGTGGCAAAGCACTTGAGATAAGTGTTTTTCCCCCCTCTGTATTACTTATTTATTAAAGCTGGTGGAGCATAACTAAAAGGAAGAAAAAAGACCAAAGAAACATAGAATACAATGGCCTTCAGATTTTAATGGGAGATATGGCTGGAAGCTATTTTTAAATTATTAAATAAATCAATTTTATTCTTGCAGGCGCCCCCCCCAGATGTATTTGTCAGCCTTATTATATTTGTCTTTGGTGCTATTCAAAACCACTTACAGAGAAACATGGTTTCTTCTGGCCACAATTCTTCAGTTATTCTAATTAAACATGAAATTTACATTATGGATGCAGCATTTTTATCTTTTTTCTTCTAATTCTATCAATGTTTGGCTTGCAGACCCAAATACATGTAAAAAGATTAGGTCAGTTGTCAGATTGAGGTAGCTAGAGGTAGCCTTATTCCCATTTCAAATGCAAGACCTGTTGGTTATAGACAAGTTCTAAGGTAATCTGTTCACATACAGCCCTAAATTTCAGCTGCTAAAGTCATACACAGTGTGTTAAACAGTATATTTGTGACACAGGCATAGTGGGTAAAAACCTCATCACATGAAGAAACTACAGGATTTTTTAAAGGTTTGGCTCATCATTTAAGTGATGTATCTCCCTCTCTTTCTTTTTCTGTACACACACATGCACTCACACAAAACCCATTTTCTTAAGTTTTCCCATGAGTAATGCAGTGCTAGAATATTGGAACAAAAATTTTAAAAAGCGATTAAAAAACCCCTCCAGCAAAAACCCAGTCTAAAAAAATAAGCTATTAATAAACCGCAGCTTGTAACCAAATCCATTGCTGCACTGAAAATGTAAGAGGAAGGTAGTAAAGTATTTATTTTCCAAAGAATGACTTTACAATCTCTAGCAATTAAAAATTGATGAAGTAGACACATCTATTTTTCCGTAATTTTCAATAGAACTTGGGCCTGTACTTAGTGCATCGAATCATAAAAAGAAATTGGGAGCAATTTTTACAGCTTCCTTTATGGAGGAGTGGGACCAAATTCTGCCAGGGATGACTTTAAAACCATAGTGCAGTGCTTGTTTTCTTTTGACCACTGCCTTAGCTGGAATTTGTGCTTGAGTACAAGGCTGGAAGAGGTCAGTAAATCTATGAAGATGTAGTGATCAGAAGCTATGTGAACTTCACTACGCAAGCACATAGGCCTAGGACTGTAATTGTAAACCTACGTGGTCAAAGGAGCTTTGCCTATGTTTGCAAAGGATCTCCCAATATTCTGCTATCTGTATGAATGTCAATATGTAATGGAGCACAACGGTACTTAAAATAAATTAATACCTCCCTAGAAAAATACCCACACACTGAAGAGTGTTCTTGCAGATGACTTTTGCTCATTGTTTTTGCCAAGATATGTAATTTTTATTAATACACATTAGACTCATAAATAATACACAACTGGAGAAATTCCCAGGCTCAATTAAACAGCTTATTATATCAAAGCTAGAACTATTGCCAAGTGCATAATGGCTGTTGCATTTTACTACCACAGTCACTTTATTATCAGAGCCTCGCTCATTCCTTTGGGCTACTGCGTATCTGTAGACACAGAGAAAAGGGGGGTGATGAGTAGCTGCATTCCCCCCCCAGGATATCCATGGGAGACATTGTGCCTCCGAGACATGCTTTCCTGCTTCATCCTTGCTCCTGGGGACAGTAATTAACTGTTAACCTATGGTGGCAGCGAATTACAGCATGCCCTGGACCATCTCAGCTGTGCTGATCAAGGTGTTTGGGAGCAGAGCCAAAACTCTTTCTATTCTCCACCCCTCTTTGTCCACTCCCTGCCCACCTGTTTTGGGGGCAGATGGCGGGTGCAGTGCCTGCTTATGCCTGTGGGATCAGACCTGAGGACTGAGTAATCCACACAGGGGCAAAAGGATGGATGGGGCTCTTATTCTCCATTATGCCACTGCATGGGCATTTAGTCTAAGTCACAATCTAGCTCTTCATAAAGATCTAGAGTGCTGTAAGTATGGAAAGAGCTATATGGAACCAAATTCTATTCTATTCATATCTCACCCCTCTTATAACTTCTTCTGAAAAATACTTTTGCTAACTGCCCTGGCAGTGGGTGGTAAGGAGACTACTGTAGATCAGGGTCAGAATCAGGAGGTGGGAAGGTAGGGTGACTAGATAGCAAGTGTGAAAAATCAGCGTGGGGGTGGGGAGTAATAGGCATCTATCTACGACAAAGCCCTGAATATCAGGATTGTCCCTATAAAATTGGGACATATGGTTACCCTATGGGAGGAAGCAGTGGTACTTTTCGTAATCTTCACTCAGAGCCCCATCAAATCACGTTTCTGCTGAAACATTCAACAGTGAAATGGCTAAGAATGCTGATATTTAACATTTTCATAAGGCTTCAGCTTTAATATCCCATTGGTTTGAATGGGGTGGATCATCTCTCTTTTAAATCTATAAGACAAGGTCCAATTGTCAGTTAGGTAGGTGAAAAGCCAGACTAACTCAAATGAACTCTGAAGTTGCTTTGTAAGTGAAGCCTTCTCTGAATGAATAAGTTGCACTGGTTTAACTTGGCTTGGTTTTTAATCTATTTAAGTAAATGGGTGCAAATTCCTCTGTGGACACATTTATTTTGATTTAAGAGCAGTTTTTTTTGTTTTAGCTTCAGCTAATTTCTAACCTAATTCCTTAGTTCCAGCACCCCTGGATAAGAAGCACTTTAAGCAAGAGAAGAAACAGCTAGTTTATTCTGGTCATAGTGACTACAAACACTCAGAGGCAGTAGTGGTCATTATGACAGATTTTGCAGAGAAATTATTCATCAACTGGGAACCTATTAATCAATGAATCGTATACACCCTACTCAAAACCAGATCCCTAAAGATATCAATCATACAGTGCCATGCTCTGACACAGGAACATAGCAATGAGGATAAAGATGAGTTCTACAATTGGCTCCAAAGTATGATTGACAGAATACCAAAACATGATTTACTCCTTGTGATGGATGACTTTAACACTAAAGTAGGATGTGACAACTAAAGAATGGAAAGAACAATGGGGAAGCCTGGATAGGGAATCATCAACCAAAACAGTGAGAGATTCATTGAATTGTGCTTGATGTCTAGCCTAGTTCTTACAAACACTCTGTTCCCTCACAAAGACATACACAAAGAATCATGGAATTTGCCAGATGGCAAAATGAAAAACCAGATCAACCACATCTGCATAGGATTGAGATTCAGGTCATCCTTCCAACACACAAGGGCATATTGGCCAGCAGATGTCAGCAGTGACCATAATCTCTGCATTGCTAAACTGAAATTAAAATTGAGAGAGATCAACTTTAAACAGAAACCAGTAAAGAAAAACAACAGTATAGAACTGAAAACAAAATAGTATTGTGAGAAGTTGCAACTTGAACTAAGAAACAGATTTGAGGCACTGCCAGAGGCAGAGGAAGGTGAGACACAGACTGGACCTGAAGAAAAATGGGCAAGGTCTAAAGATAATGCGGTTCAAGCTGCAACAGTCACAGCTGGAAAGCATCATAGACAGAGCAAGAACTGGATGCGAAGTTACACGGTCCTCACTGAGGAAAGAAAAGTACTGAAAGGAAAACTCCTGAATGCTATGACCAACACAATATTGGAAAAAGAAACAGAGGGACGCAAGAATGCAGACAAAGCAGTAGCAAGCAATACAAATGGAAATATGTTGAAGACCTAGCAACTGGAGATGAAGCTGCTGCTATGAGAGGAAACCATGGAGCTGTTTACCCAATGACTAAAACTCTGTATGGAAATTTCAAAATAGGAAACGGGCCAATAAAAAGCAAAGATGGAAAAATGTTTGCAACAGTCTCAGCCCCACTTCTGTACCAGATTTTGATGAAACATCCGAACCCAATCAGCTTGACATTAACATTGGTCCAACTGAGATCATCTTTTCATCAATTTGTATTGATTTTCAAAAGGCATTTGACAGCCTCCTCAGACATATGTAGTGGAATGTTCATCAGTCCTACCAAATCCCAGCTAAAGTTATCAACATCATCAAGGCCAAGTAGAGAGGTATAAAGTGCTCTGTAAAGGTGAACAACCAATGTAGACCAGGGGTGGGCAAACTCTTTGGCCGGAGGGCCCATTGGGCTGTGAAACTGTATGGAGGGACGGGTAGGGAAGGCTGTGCCCCCCAAATAGCCTGGCTCCCACCTGCTATTCACTCCCACCCAGCTAACCTTAGCTAACCTTAGAGCTAACATATAGCTGCGAGAGCTGGAGATCTACTAAAATATTACACAGAAAACTAGACATCTTTGAAAATAAATGCCTATGAAAGATTCCGGGCATTGGTTGGAAAGACTTCATCACCAACTAAGAGATCCAAGAAATCACCAACAAACAGCTTGTTTAGAATCAGAAGGACGCACTGGACATATTTGGAGCAGGTACTCCAGATGCCAACACACAGACTCCCACGTGAAGCTGTCAAGTGGAAACCACATGGTGTGAAGAAATTAGTACCCCCAAGAGAAACCCTGGAGAAGAACTCTTAGCAGAACGGTCCATCTCAGCATCACAGAGCAGACAGAAGCAGCAGCAAATAACAGAAAGGAATGGAAAAGATAGTTTCCATCCTCTGCTCTGACACTGGTGCAGGAAGAATGTAAAGTAAGAAAGGCAAAATTGGAAAGGTTTTACAGTCGGCCACTGTATATGCATTTTATGCATTTTGACTGAGATTTTTCACAGCCATGTAGGCAATCCAATTTTCATTAATTTTAAAGTCACCAGGGGAGATTTTAAAAATCTGAGCTTTTACATGCTACCCAAGAAGAGGGAAAGAGTGATTTTTCCATTGAGGAAACTTTTAGTAAAGTACTATTAACAGATTATAATAATTTTCATAATATCGCACAGAAAGATCAACCTCTTATTAGAGGTACTGTGTATGAATTTCTCTTCTTATTGACCTAACATGAATATCAAAGCAGTTGAAGGTTATAGTTGACTGAGTGGTCAACATTACATTAGGATTAAGATTCTTGAATGCCTGTCTTCCCTTCTCTTTCCCTCCTAGGCTCATAAGGTTGATTGTGTTGCCTTTAGTCATCACAACAGACTTTCATCTAGATTGGATAGGGGAAGGGCCTCCTAGGTTCAAGGACCTCATCTAGAAAATTCCTTCCTTCAGGATGACCTTCATTGTCCTTTTGTAGCTCTCTTCAAGTTTTGGTGAAAGTACTTTCTTTTCACATCAGTTCAGCATTGATGATTTTTGTCCTCTCTTTTCACTACTATTCCTTTCTGGCATTAATTTTTCTTTGCTCTTCTTTTGACAGAGTAGAGTTGGGCAAATCATTTGTAATGAATAATTTATTCAATGGATTTTGCCCTTTTTTCTGTAGGTGAATTATCCTCAAATAGACTGTAGTTTTTATGAATTGCTTTGAATTATTAGATGAATATTCGGTGTGAATTTTAGTCTTTGGATAGCTCAAGAACTGTTTTCTGGCAGTATCACTTCAGGTATTTGATGTAAAGAATATGCTATTTAAGTTGCTTTGACTGTACATAGAGTTTGAAATCCTGGCATTTATAACTCTCAGCACTGCCATATCTGAGCGCCTACTGCCACTTTATATTTATAAGGCCTTTTATCTATAGAACTCAAAGTGCTTTATAATAGGGAGTAGCATTTTATCCCCATTATATGTATGAGTAAATGGAGGCACAGAGAGGGTAAGTGACTAACCCAGGTCAGCAGCAGGTCATTTTAAGAGTTGGTGCTAGAATTCAGGTCTGTTGGCTCCCAGCCCTATGCTTTTGCCATTACATCAGATCTAAGGGTTTTCTGCATGGATCGTGGCATTCAGAAAGCAACAGTTATTACCATTTATATTTTGGTAACACCTACAGACCTCAAACAGCTTTGATCCACATTGTGCTGGGAGCTGTATTGATATATGGTCAGTGACAGTCCATAAGATTTGGAAGACAGAAGCAGTGCAGATACAATAGGTCTAGAGAGAAGGTTTACTGAGAATGTACTGTATGTTACTGTAAGTAAAGAAGTGCCCAGACCAAAACCGGATATCCAGAAAACCTCTTCTTCTGGGAGAAGTTTGGACTGGAATTGAAATGTGACTTAGGTAGCACAGGTCTGTCTGTGGCTTGCTGAAGAAAATATCTCTTGCTTAAAAGTAAACACAAAAAAGAAAAGGAGTACTTGTGGCACGTTAGAGACTAACAAATTTATTTGAGCATAAGCTTTCGTGAGCTACAGCTCACTTCATCTGAAACCTCTTATTCCTCAGAATACCTAACAGTAAACGTTGTGAATCAGACTCATCCCTGTAGTAAGTCCAGTGAGTTACACTTGGGATGAATTTGGCCCAGAATTTTCTAGGGAGCAGAATAACATAATGCAATCATTATTTAATACTTTATTTTCAAAAACAGAATATGTAATTCAATGTATATGTTACAGTAGTTTAGGCTTTTGCCTACATTTCCAAAGCACTTAATGTCTGATAAAATCCCTTCAGAACTCCTTGTGATTAATACATAACTTGAGAAAGAGTTAAGGCTACAGTGTTAGAATCTAAATGAAGCAATAAACTATGCACTTACGGTCCCCACGTTACCCACCACCTAAAGTAGGCTAGAGCTAAAGTAAACAGACTTCCTTGAAATGATTATTAATGCGTGCTGACTAGTGCTCCTGGGGGAACCCCTGTGAAACAATTGAATTTTGGAACATTTTGTTTTGTCAAAAACCTGAAGGCATTTTCCCTGTAGAATTACAACTTCATTTAGGTTTTTTTTTTAAGTTACTTATTCTGTATGTTTAACTAAGTGCCTTTACTGAGCTATTATTACATTTTGTTCATTAAGTATTGCACTGTGTCACATCCTATGGAGGAATCAGAAAACTCTTGCACTATCCTGGAGAATCAAAAATGTAAATAGTGGTGTTATTCCGAAGGGAAGAGCTTTGTTAATTGTGGAGCATTGCATCAGAAATCCTGGAAATTGTATAAAGAAAAGGAGTACTTGTGGCACCTTAGAGACTAACAAATTTATTAGAGCATAAGCTTTCGTAAGCTACAGCTCACTTCATCGGATGCATTTGGTGGAAAAAACAGAGGAGAGATTTATATACACACACACAGAGAACATGAAACAATGGGTTTATCATACACACTGTAAGGAGAGTGATAAGATAAGATAAGATAAGATAAGATAAGGCTGGTGCTGCTGGTGATGGCTTATCTTAAGTGATCACTCTCCTTACAGTGTGTATGATAAACCCATTGTTTCATGTTCTCTCTGTGTGTGTATATAAATCTCTCCTCTGTTTTTTCCACCAAATTCATCCGATGAAGTGAGCTGTAGCTCACGAAAGCTTATGCTCTAATAAATTTGTTAGTCTCTAAGGTGCCACAAGTACTCCTTTTCTTTTTGCAAATACAGACTAACACGGCTGCTACTCTGAAACCTGGAAATTGTATGCCCTCATTGTTTAGTTAGAGAAGGGTGCTTCCTGTGGGATTTAAACCATATGTCATTTGAATTCCAAAATTAGTCTTTTCAGTCAGCTGGGCTCTATCGTCTGCTATTGATCATGGATAATATGCTTTGCAAATTAGGGGTGGCTACAGTGCTTTCATCCATAATAGATGTTGTCATTCATTTACAACAGCCTGAATGTAAAGAACATTTTAAATGGGGGTTAGAATCTCTATAGTCATCATTAATGAATTTTAGAATGCTTTCTGGATTCCATAATCTTGTGAAGATCAGTAGTTATTACAGTATAATATAAATAAATAGAGAAGCCATTAGAAATGGAAAGATTGTGCTGAAACAGTTTACTTCTCTCCTTCTGTAACAGCACATTAGCTATTATCAGTGCAAAACTGACTAAACTGACTAGAAAATATAGTCTGAATGAGAGGGTGTTTGGTGAAAGTGAGGCTATTGCTGAAAGAAGAACCTTTTGTAAGTGAAATTAATTTGAACAAATTTAGCTGCAATAAGAGAATTCCATTTCTATAATGCTATGCTGCATTGGAATAATTATATCCCAGGCATTCACATAATAGTGAAATCACAAAGGGAGAAATGGTGCTAGCTTTGTTATTATTGTTATTTATCATTTATATTGAGGTAGCACTTGGAGACCTCAACCCATTGTGTTAGGCACTGTAGAACATATAATAAATGACAGACCCTGCTCCAAAAAATGTACAGTCTAAATCACAAGGCATACTAGTTGGAAGAGTACAAAAATGTGAGGGAATGGGGGAAGAGAGAATGGAATGACGAGCTTCAGTTGTGTAAAGCCCCACGCACCCAGGATGTCTTAGCATGGATTGGCTGGGTGAACAGCTCAGAGCCATTTGATGGTGGTGAATACAGCAGTCATACATCATTTAATTGTTGAATTGTGTGCAGTCTCTTGGAAAATAGATGTATGTTGTACTCCTGAGTCTTTCAGCAGAAATCTCCAGGACTGGGTGTGATGATGGCAAACCAGGTGCCAGTTTCTGCCCAAGTCCCCAGGCCTCACTTGTATACTGAAAAACACATAGTCTGGACCACCTGTGTGTCAGTATTGTTACAATAGGTATTAGTAAAAATATGTTTAGTGTTTAGAATTTATTGAATGCTTGTAAATTGCTGCCTGCATTAATTTCACTTATAACATCTATATCCCATATAGTAAGATAATATCTGAGCATTTGCATTGTAAACTTCTGTAGCTGTGTAAATCACCAGACAGGTGAGAGACATTAATTAATGTGAAACACTGGCCTGCAACAAAAAGTGTTATGTCCTGCCCCACAGAGAAGGCCCATCAACACGAGACAAACTACTGTGGAACATCAAAGAGGACAAAAGACTTTGTTAATTGCTCCCTATCCCCCATGATCAGGAGACATGCCAGTGAATTCCTCCCATCAGCTGAGCTGGCAGAGAAGGGTGAAAGGGAATAAAAATCCCTGACATGGGGAAAATTATATGCTGCTTGGACTCTTGAGGGCAAGATTGCTAGGCATAAGCAAGGGATCCTCAACTGCTTAGTCTTAAAGGACAGATAGAGCTTCCTTATTATAGAAGCTTCTATTCTCTTTTGAAACTTATGACTGTAACTCATTTGTGTTTCTATGTTTACCTGCTTTAACCTTGTAAATAACACTCTTATTTTCTTCTCCTCATTAATAAATCTTTAGATAGTTTATTATAGGATTGGCTAGAAGTGTTGCCTTTGGTATGAGATCTAAGATGCAATTGAGCTGGGGTAAGTGACTGGTTTTTGCAAGTAGGAGTAACCTGAGTATTGTTAGGTTTCAGAGTAGCAGCCGTGTTAGTCTGTATTCGCAAAAAGAAAAGGAGTACTTGTGGCACCTTAGAGACTAACAAATTTATTTGAGCATAAGCTTTTGTGAGCTACAGCTCACTTCATCAGATGCATTTGGTGGAAAATACAGAGGGGAGATTTATATACACACGCAGAGAACATGAAACAATGGATTTTATCATACACACTGTAAGGAGAGTGATCACTTAAGATGAGCCATCACCAGCAGCAGGGGGGGGAAAGGAGGAAAACCTTTCATGGTGACAAGCAAGGTAGGCTATTTCCAGCAGTTAACAGTTATTGTTGTGATTTTTCCAGCAATTAACAGTTATTGTTGTGATTTTTGGTGTAAGGGACCATCCATCTCAGGGACAAGCTTGCCTAGATGACAGAATAGCTTGCAGTACATAAGGGTACACTGTCTGTGATTCCCTGATTAGGCTGTTATTCCATGATCAGGCTGAGGACTTTACACTTGATGCTTGGTTGGTGACATGTAAGTATAAAGCTCACAGCCAATTTGGGGTTTGTGCTTTGCTTCTTAACAGTCTGCCTTGATACTGGTACTCAAGATCTTGAACCACTGCAGCACAACTTGACATTGGGTGCTGGACAATGTCAGTTTTTAAAAAATAATCTTTGATATTGTGTCCCGGGTGCAATTTCTTACCAACACCAATAATTCAATGATTCTATTAAAAAAAGAGCTGTCCATCAGAAAGAAAATACCCAACCCATTGGATATATGGCCCAATGAAAAGATGACCACTGTTATGTTTTCCCACACACAAAGGGCAAGCCATGTGCTTTTGCATCCAGCTGACCTCAATTTCACATTTAAAACATTATCAAGGAGAGTGTGACTATCAAGCTTTCACGTGAGGGACAACTCATTCTGTAAGATTCTGTATCTCAAATAAAACATAATTCAGCAGTTGCTTCACATCGGCCCTGCAGAAGACAGGGATTTCCTCTATATCTAAAGTTGTATTACACAGAAACACAGAAGCTATGCTCACATTAGGCTCTATTTTCCTTTACATTTCTCACTGGCGGTACCTTCATTAGAGCTCCACCAATGATAGCAATGCCGGGAGAGATAGTGTAGAACAGCTGCTGCATTTTTAACCACTGTTTCACCCAACCCTGCTCAGAGCAGGTCTGGACAACATGGTGGTTAAAGCAGTGTTGGTGCCATGTCTGCACTAAAGCTCTCACTATTGCTTAAACCAGTGGAACTGCAGTAGTGGTAGCAAACATGGGAAATTTGAGGCAGACAAGGCCACAATGACACCAGGGGAGATTTTCAAAGGCTCCAGTGGCAGTTAGGCACCTAGTTCCCACTGAATGCAGGATTTGGGTACTTAACTGGCATTTGCACCTTTGCAGATCTGCCCCACACCTCCTTTCAGTTACATAGCTAGAGCGATGAACTCACACATAAGGAAATAAATGGAATTAGGAATACCCGAAAGGCCAGATGGAGTGGAGCCCATCTAGAGGTGGGAGGAGCATTCTGTGGAGGTGCCTCTCCCTCCTTTCTGTGAAGTTGGAGACCTTTCCACTCCAACTGGCACTTCTTTGCTTCCATCTGCATGGCATGGCAGAGGAGAACATTTAGCTTAAACTTCACTGGACCCAGATCACAATTTCCAGCATCTCCCCACATTACATAATGGATAGCTTATGGTAACACAGGGCAGAAATTAGGCACATTCCTGGCACCCTAGTAACGCACCCACATTAGTGTACTGTTAGGCTGTTCCCAGATCTCTGCAGCGTGGAGACCATGGGAGCGGATGTCCTTCAGATCACTATCTAAACAATTGTGGGGTTGAACCCAGTGGTCCTTACACTCAGGCAGAGTTCTCAGTGGCTTCAGTGTTCAGTGTTCTGAAATCTTCAGGTTTTTTTTGACTGAATAAAGATTTGCAGAATTGGCCCCCAAACATTTATTTTCCCTGACATTCAAAGCCTGGATTCTCCTTCTGTGTAAATCAGGAGTAATTTCACTGACGGCAATGAATTACACCAGTGCAAAAGTGGTGCAAGAGGAAAATTAGGCCCAAAGCTTCCTACTTCCGCTGCTTTCAATGACTAAGAACCTGATCCATCAATTCTTCTGTAACTGTTGTGGCTTCTTCACCTATTCTGTTGCCCCTTCATTATGTCATGTGTCATTTGGACTATAAACTCTTTGGGGCAGGGATTGTATATTTTATATCGGTCTCTATCTTGATCATAATACACATGTTGTCCTTTGTCAGATTACACCGCTGACTTCAAAGGGACTAAAGGGACTACTGCCTTTAATAAAAATTACTCTGTGGAAGTAAGATTTGGAGCTCTTCTTTTGAACCCACTTTGGGCTGGTGGTCAGATGATTGTAGGACCCACAAATATCGAATAGTCACTATTACATTTCATGGCTATTTTCTGTTTTATAATATTTTCTAGCTATTAGTTTCACTGTTTGTAAATGTGGGTTTTAAACATTAATGGGGTGGGGTCTGGGTAGGGACAACCTTCACTACCAGCTAGAGTCCATAGTGTGAGTTCAGTTTCTCTGGGAATGGCACAAGGATAATCAGTACTTTATGAATATTTACTGAAGTGTAAACAGGCACATTACTCACACGCCTTTCTGAATTCTAATTTGCCCAGGAATGCAAATTGGTGCTATTTGAAATAGAGAGCACTGCTCCTAAGATAACTTCTAATTGAAAGATGTTTGTACACTGTGTCTGGTAGTTAGTAAACAGAGCCACAAATTCAGAAGTCCTTCTGCAGAGATCTTGAAAAAAGGATAAACCCTTATTTTCTGGAGTGTGCAGAAATAACCTATTACATGAGAGAGGCATCACTGAGCAGAATTAGTTTTCAGATTACATCAAGGTCTTTTATAATGTGATCTTCTTAAAACCTCAAATCAAGGCCTTTAAAAGTGTTTCTTATACTTCAGCCACAGATATGCAGTAGCTGGATCGATAGATCTACTGGATAGACCCAGGGCTAGAGAGATACTTTGGGAAACACCTTCATCTTTCTTTTAAACTGGCAGATGGTTTCAATCGTCTGTACCACCTGCTGTTGTTTTCAGTGAAGGAGTGCTACCTTTCTGGAGTCATGAAAGCCTCTCAATCAAAGCTAAAATGGCAGGCTGGTGGGGTGAATCAATAAAATCTCTACTTTCAGCTGGAGTGGTCGGATAGTAATTCTTGTGTCAATGCCTGGTTAAACAGTCATACTTCTGCTAAAAGCCTTATAGCACATAATAGATTCATGTGGTGTTGGTCTATTGTACCGTATTTACCCAGTAAAAGGGAGAGAGGTTACTGTTTCACACTAAAACGAACCAGACACTGATGCATTGTGCATCAAAATGTATTCACCCATTTCGATCTGCCTCATTAGAGCAGAGGGGACTTCTTTACTTACCTCTTGTCGAGCAATGTTCAGACATCTGACATGTCCAGTGCAAATCCTAGTTTAAGGATGATTTAAACATCAAATCCCAAATGATTTTATATGCTGGTTTCTGATTTTCCATTACAACAGTTATGCACATGCTTTCTCTTTGTTAAACTGTATAAAGATGCACAAACTAACTGCACTAGGATCTTTTCCTCAAGGGACTTTAGAAAACATGAACAAATGTCTCAGAACATTGCAGGCTGCTTTAGTACAATAGTGGAAAAGTAGCCTGATGCATCTGATTTCAATCCTTCTAAACATTTAATGTTTTAGTTGAAAATGTGCATTAAGCAAAGGTGTGTCATTCAAAATGGATTTGAAATTTCCTGCTTGTTAAATATTAAGGCACAGACCCTGGAATGTGGTGTGGCCACCCTGTGCCACCCTGTGGGAGGATTCAGCTGGTTTATTCAGCTGCAGGCAAATCACCCCAGCACCTCCTATACTACCCTCTCCTGAGTGCTGAGTTTGCACCAGGGAGCTGACTTAATGCACAGGAATGGTGCTGTGTGTGTGAGAAATGTAGCTTGAATCCTTTTTGCAAGCACCCTACTTGTTTGAGCTTCATTATGTATTTCTCAGCCACAGATGAGTGTGGGCTAGTATCTTCAGAGAGGCTCACTGTAAGGGCATAGGACCAGAGCCTACTTCCACTGAGGCCAATGGCAGAACATTCATAGGAAGTTCAGTGAGGGAAGTTTCATTCCACAAATCCTGGTCACTTTATTCATGCAAGACGGCCATGCACTTCAACAGAAGTTTTGCTTGCATAAGGCCAGCAGGATTTTGCTTTAATTATTCAAGATGACTGACCCTTAGTTAAACATATATGCATGCTTGCACACACACATGAAAACAGATTACAGGTGGCAGCCAATGAGTATATCAAATAAAATCCTGGGGTCTCTTTCTAACTCAAGGGGGATGTGCAGGCTTTTTTTATGTGGCAAGACCCACATACTGCATTATCTTACCACCTGGACAGATCAAGAAATGATGGCGTAAAGTATTTCCCATGCGTTGTAATAACATCCACCACGCCCTCAGATCACAGTGAGGTACTACCATGGAAATGTTTCTTCTACCATGTACGTTATTCAGGGATAATCTGCTGAACTTGCTCATATTATACAATCTTAAATATGAACTTGCTCATATTGTACAACCTTAAATATGCCTCTGTGTTGTTAGGTCAGATATGACGCTATGAAAAAAGGGCAGATTGCAGAACACAGAAAACATTGAGGTTTCCCTGCTCCCCCCCTTCCAAGGCACCCCGAAGCAGATGTAGACAAGATTTTAATAGCTACATGAAGAGAAATGCATGACAACCTCCTTAGGAGAACTAAAATAGCCTGTCAGAATATCTCCAAGAGGACAATATATCAATGCCTATTTGTTACAGCACTGCTATCTATGGTAGTTTGCCCTTCTCATAATCTTTCATTCATCTTCTATTGGCCTGCTTTCCAATAATACTTCACCATCACATGCATCCAGTCTCCCTTTCAGCCTCTTCACAATTACTGACATAACTCTTTAAGTACAGAAGAATTGGAGCTTGTAAGTGACAGTAATAAAAAAGCAGTTAGTGGTCCACCCCACTGCTAGCCCTGCTACGGTACATTAGGAGGGGTTTCTTTCTTTTTTTCCATGGTCCTGAGGACCATTTTGTCCCATCCCCACATCTGCAGGAGGTCAAAGCACAGGGAGCCTGGGGATTTCAAACCATCTGCCACAAAAAAGAGGGAAAGGAAGGACCTAAATGGTGCTCTAAAGAGCTATTGAAAGTTATTTATCACTGTAATGGCAAACCAATCATTATTAATTGCCTACCTATTGTCTTTCATGTACTTTGAAAGGCCTGTGGACATTATTAAAATAGATTTAAACCACTGCAGCTGGAGCCCCCCCCCCCCTTTCCTCTTGGATGTTAAAATGGTTTTAAGTGACGCTCTTTAATTTCTTTGATACTGAACCCAGCACACCCATACTGCTGAAAAATTCAACATTCCTCTAAACCATAGTGGTCTGTAAAGGTCACAAGCCAGCTAATATGAAACATGCTCTGGAGCTTGCTGCAGCCGCAGTAACTGCTCTGGGAGCTAGTCCGAATGCGTAGTGAAAGGAACAGGGGAGAGGCTCCTTCAGATTGTTTTCTACTGCATATTTAAAGAGTTGTGTTCCAACTGGCTAGGAAACATCAGTCCCCATTGAAAGGCAAGAAAGAGGCTGTGGATTTCTAGCCCTTTCTGTTCATTTATGTGTGTAAATAGCATTTTTGTTGAGCCCAATATTGCAGCCAGGGGTACAATAATGTATCCTAAATGAAAAGTGCCATTTGGAGGAAATCATCAACAATTCAGACAGCCTAGGAGGCAAGGTTGGGGGAAAAAAAGAAGTGCTCCTAAGGATTTGTATAGTAAAAACCAGTCTGAAGCAAACCTGAAATAATTATAGTGACAGAGTCCAATTCTGCTCCTATGAAGTCAATGGCAAAACTCCCTCTGACTTCAGGAGGCTCAGGATCCAGCCCTATGAGATGATACCCCTAGGGTGTCTGTTATAAATGGTGATCTTCACAGCCGGTCCGAGTTGTATTGTTACATGTGGCATGCCCTGCACTATGGCTGCCAAAGCACGGGGCATCGATGTGGCAGTGATAAAGTTTTCTTTGTTTTAAACATAGGAATCTGTGAAAGGCAGGAATACAGGGGAAGGAGTGAGAGGAGCCTCACTGAGGCTGCCGGAGGAGGGCTGAAGAAACTAATGTCCTAGTGCAACTCAGACTTCCTCTACAACCATGTAAGCTTGACCCTGCTGATCAATGAGGAATGTTTTATCCTCAAGTTCCTGTTCAGTTCAAATGGCTTGCCTGTCACTGCTGAAATACACAGCCAGAGCACTAAAAACCATGCAGAGAAGTTACTTAACACAGATTCATTGAACATGAGCGGCAGCGAACCAGCGGAGCAGCGGGGACAGCAGAGCAGCTCACAGCAGGAGTTTGCCTGGGACTGGTAAGTATCCGAGTGTGTGTGTTTGCTTGCTGAGGAAGTATCCGAGCGTGTGTTTGCTGGGAGGGAGCCTGAGTGAGTGTCTGATTGGCTGCTAGCCTGCAGGGGGCGGGCATTAGGGTGTCTGTGTGTTTGCGTCAGGGAAGCCTGGCTGTTTAAAAATAGCCAGAGCCTCGCGAACCAGCTGAGCGGCAGCTGAGCAGCGGGGACAGCAGAGCAGCTCACAGCAGGAGTTTGCCTGGGAGTTCGCCTGGAGTGAGCCCAGTGAGGCTTACATCTTGCCAACGTCTCTGAGGAAGCTCCGTAGTAGGTAGGTGATATGGAAGGGGGGGATTCAGCTGTTGTGACCTGCACTGGATGTGCCATGTTTGTCTTTCTTCCACAGGACAGAAGCGACTTTGTCTGTACAAAGTGCAAGCTGGTCTCCATATTGGAAGAGAAGATTGAAGGTCTGGAGCAACAGGTAACGACCCTGCGTTGTATACGAGAGACTGAGGATTTTCTGGACCAAACTCAGGATAGCCTTCTAGGGGCACAAAGCTCTAAAGATGTAGAGCAGGTTGCACAGAGGAGCCAAGAGGCCAGTGAAGAAGCTTGGCAACATGTGACCTCCAGAAGAGGTAAGCGGAATGTCCGGGTTCCAGTAACACAGACACAGGTAACTAACCGCTTTCATGTTCTCTCCACAGGTACCATTGCGGAGAGTGGACCAGATGATATGTCTGGGGGGAGAAAGCGGAAGGAGACTCCGCTGGTTGGGAGGCATGAGATGCGATGTCCTGAGGTTGGGGGTTCCACGACCACCACTCCCAAGAGGAGAAGGCGGGTGGTGGTGGTCGGGGACTCTCTCCTCCGGGGGACTGAGTCATCTATCTGCCGCCCTGACCGGGAAAACCGAGAAGTCTGCTGCTTGCCAGGGGCTAAGATTCGTGATGTGACGGAGAGACTGCCGAGACTCATCAAGCCCTCGGATCGCTACCCCTTCCTGCTTCTCCACGTGGGCACCAATGATACTGCCAAGAATGACCTTGAGCGGATCACTGCGGACTACGTGGCTCTGGGAAGAAGGATAAAGGAGTTGGAGGCGCAAGTGGTGTTCTCGTCCATCCTCCCCGTGGAAGGAAAAGGCCTGGGTAGGGACCGTCGAATCGTGGAGGTCAACGAATGGCTACGCAGGTGGTGTCGGAGAGAAGGCTTTGGATTCTTTGACCATGGGATGGTGTTCCATGAAGGAGGAGTGCTGGGCAGAGACGGGCTCCATCTTACGAAGAGAGGGAAGAACATCTTTGCCAGCAGGCTGGCTAACCTAGTGAGGAGGGCTTTAAACTAGGTTCACCGGGGGAAGGAGACCAAAGCCCTGAGGTAAGTGGGAAAGCGGGATACCGGGAGGAAGCACAGGCAGGAAGGTCTGTGAGGGGAGGGCTCCTGCCTCATACTGGGAATGAGGGGCGATCAACAGGTTATCTCAAGTGCTTATATACAAATGCACAAAGCCTTGGAAACAAGCAGGGAGAACTGGAGGTCCTGGTGATGTCAAGGAATTATGACGTGATTGGAATAACAGAGACTTGGTGGGATAACTCACATGACTGGAGTACAGTCATGGATGGTTATAAACTGTTCAGGAAGGACAGGCAGGGCAGAAAAGGTGGGGGAGTAGCACTGTATGTAAGGGAGCAGTATGACTGCTCAGAGCTCCGGTACGAAACTGTGGAAAAACCTGAGTGTCTCTGGATTAAGTTTAGAAGTGTGTGCAACAAGAGTGATGTCATGGTGGGAGTCTGCTATAGACCACCGGACCAGGGGGATGAGGTGGATGAGGCTTTCTTCCGGCAACTCACGGAAGCTACTAGATCGCATGCCCTGATTCTCATGGGTGACTTTAATTTTCCTGATATCTGCTGGGAGAGCAATACAGCGGTGCATAGACAATCCAGGAAGTTTTTGGAAAGCGTAGGGGACAATTTCCTGGTGCAAGTGCTAGGGGAGCCAACTAGGGGGAGCGCTTTTCTTGACCTGCTGCTCACAAACCGGGTAGAATTAGTGGGGGAAGCAAAAGTGGATGGGAATCTGGGAGGCAGTGACCATGAGTTGGTTGAGTTCAGGATCCTGACGCAGGGAAGAAAGGTAAGCAGCAGGATACGGACCCTGGACTTCAGGAAAGCAGACTTTGACTCCCTCAGGGAACAGATGGCCAGGATCCCCTGGGGGACTAACATGAAAGGGAAGGGAGTCCAGGAGAGCTGGCTGTATTTCAAGGAATCCCTGTTGAGGTTACAGGGACAAACCATCCCGATGAGTCGAAAGAATAGTAAATATGGCAGGCGACCAGCTTGGCTTAATGGTGAAATCCTAGCGGATCTTAAACATAAAAAAGAAGCTTACAAGAAGTGGAAGGTTGGACATATGACCAGGGAAGAGTATAAAAATATTGCTCGGGCATGTAGGAAAGATATCAGGAGGGCCAAATCGCACCTGGAGCTGCAGCTAGCAAGAGATGTCAAGAGTAACAAGAAGGGTTTCTTCAGGTATGTTGGCAACAAGAAGAAAGCCAAGGAAAGTGTGGGCCCCTTACTGAATGAGGGAGGCAAGCTAGTGACAGAGGATGTGGAAAAAGCTAATGTACTCAATGCTTTTTTTGCCTCTGTTTTCACTAACAAGGTCAGCTCCCAGACTGCTGTGCTGGGCAACACAAAACGGGGAAGAGATGGCCAGCCCTCTGTACAGATAGAGGTGGTTAGGGACTATTTAGAAAAGCTGGACGTGCACAAGTCCATGGGGCCGGACGAATTGCATCCGAGAGTGCTGAAGGAATTGGCGGCTGTGATTGCAGAGCCCTTGGCCATTATCTTTGAAAACTCGTGGCGAACGGGGGAAGTCCCGGATGACTGGAAAAAGGCTAATGTAGTGCCCATCTTTAAAAAAGGGAAGAAGGAGGATCCTGGGAACTACAGGCCGGTCAGCCTCACCTCAGTCCCTGGAAAAATCATGGAGCAGGTCCTCAAAGAATCAATCCTGAAGCACTTAGAGGAGAGGAAAGTGATCAGGAACAGTCAGCATGGATTCACCAAGGGAAGGTCATGCCTGACTAATCTAATCGCCTTTTATGATGAGATTACTGGTTCTGTGGATGAAGGGAAAGCAGTGGATGTATTGTTTCTTGACTTTAGCAAAGCTTTTGACACGGTCTCCCACAGCATTCTTGTCAGCAAGTTAAGGAAGTATGGGCTGGATGAATGCACTATAAGGTGGGTAGAAAGCTGGCTAGATTGTCGGGCTCAACGGGTAGTGATCAATGGCTCCATGTCTAGTTGGCAGCCGGTGTCAAGTGGAGTGCCCCAGGGGTCGGTCCTGGGGCCCGTTTTGTTCAATATCTTCATAAATGATCTGGAGGATGGTGTGGATTGCACTCTCAGCAAATTTGCGGATGATACTAAACTGGGAGGAGTGGTAGATACGCTGGAGGGGAGGGATAGGATACAGAAGGACCTAGACAAATTGGAAGATTGGGCCAAAAGAAATCTAATGAGGTTCAATAAGGATAAGTGCAGGGTCCTGCACTTAGGATGGAAGAATCCAATGCACCGCTACAGACTAGGGACCGAATGGCTCGGCAGCAGTTCTGCGGAAAAGGACCTAGGGGTGACAGTGGACGAGAAGCTGGATATGAGTCAGCAGTGTGCCCTTGTTGCCAAGAAGGCCAATGGCATTTTGGGATGTATAAGTAGGGGATAGCGAGCAGATCGAGGGACGTGATCGTTCCCCTCTATTCGACACTGGTGAGGCCTCATCTGGAGTACTGTGTCCAGTTTTGGGCCCCACACTACAAGAAGGATGTGGATAAATTGGAAAGAGTACAGCGAAGGGCAACAAAAATGATTAGGGGTCTAGAGCACATGACTTATGAGGAGAGGCTGAGGGAGCTGGGATTGTTTAGTCTGCAGAAGAGAAGAATGAGGGGGGATTTGATAGCTGCTTTCAACTACCTGAAAGGGGGTTTCAAAGAGGATGGCTCTAGACTGTTCTCAATGGTAGCAGATGACAGAACGAGGAGTAATGGTCTCAAGTTGCAATGGGGGAGGTTTAGATTGGATATTAGGAAAAACTTTTTCACTAAGAGGGTGGTGAAACACTGGAATGCGTTACCTAGGGAGGTGGTAGAATCTCCTTCCTTAGAGGTTTTTAAGGTCAGGCTTGACAAAGCCCTGGCTGGGATGATTTAACTGGGACTTGGTCCTGCTTTGAGCAGGGGGTTGGACTAGATGACCTTCTGGGGTCCCTTCCAACCCTGATATTCTATGATTCTATGATTCTATGTGCACAAAAGTCTATTCATATGGCTCTATTGCATTTATGTCTAATTTTTGGTAGGGGTTGAAATGGAGTTTGTTTTGGTGCCGAGCAATTGGTTTGATTTGCTGTTTCAGCACTTGGTGGCTTTATTTCTTAAAAAACTTTAACTAGGTGGTGTATTTTGAATAGTTTGTGCACCTACAGAGCATTAGATAGGCCTTTGCCCTCATTTGAGTGACGTTTCATCAATATATTTTAACACACAACGTTCACAAAGTATTTTGTAAACATTAATTAATCATCACAACGAGGTAGGAAAGAAAGCACTATTATTGCCATTTTATAGACAGAGAAAAGGAACCAGAGATTAAGGGTGTTAGAACAACGATTTGCAGAAGTGTTGAGCAACCACAACTCTCACTGAAGTTAAATCAATAACTTCTATTTTGGTAACCCATTGCTATATGGGGCACTTAACACAGTGATTCTCAAACCTTGCTCAGCTGGGCATGAACTGGCATGCACACCATTAATCAAATGAGATGCACCAGAAGAGATGATCACGCTCTTAGCAAATAGCATTGAGTACATACAAGTAAATGATGAGTAGGAGAATGGCAGATGAATAAGATTGTGACACAAAATGGAGCCTACTGTTTTCAACCAATGCAACTGGATGAAATAGTGTGCACTGTGAATGTGATGGGGGAAAATATACAGCAGTGTCTCAAAAACCCATAGTCAGAATTCTGGCATTCAGGCAATTAGATAAGCTGGACAAAGATCTGGCCCCAGCATTTTTGATCACACACACATATGCTCTAATAAATTTCTTAGTCTCTAAGGTGCCACAAGTACTCCTTTTCTATATGCCACACACAGTTACTTTTGAATGTGTAAAAGAAATTAGAATGAAAAGTCTGATAGATACAGGGTTGGACTTAATCCTGGAGGTTTACTCACATGACATAATCTTTAATTAAAGATTAATCTCTAATTCCTGGAGACTCCAGGCCAGTCCTGGAGGGTTGGCAACTCTAGATAGCTAGCCAGCCAGTAAATCTGGACTTTATGTTTGCCTTTATTCTATTTTAAAATCTTGAATCCACTCAAGTAGCCAAATATCATATCTTTGTTTTTGCAAAAAGAGACAAGAAAAGATCTTAAATGTCTTAAAATTTCCTAGATTTCTCTCTCTCTCATTCTGTCCCCCATGATTTTTTCAGACAATCTTCTTATTTATATAACGTAGGTCATCCAATTAAAGAACAGAAACCACACAAGGTGACTAAAGCTTTGTTTACACTAGCACTTTTGTTGGCAAAACTTTTGTCGGTCAGGGTGTGAAAAAACACGCCCCTGACCGACATAAGTTTCACTGACAAAAGTGTTGGTGTGGACAGCATTATGTCGGCAAGCGAGGTGTTCCTGCCAACATAGCTAACGCTGCTCACTCAGGGTGGTTTAATTATGCCAGCAGGAGAGAGCTCTCCTGCCGGAAAGGGAGGCTACATGGGAGACCTTACAGCGAGACAGCTGCAGCGGTAGAACTGTGCCACTGTAGGGTCTGTACTGTAGACATAACTTTAGGTGACTGCCCACAAATTGGATTCGGAATATTGAATAACCTGAGGCAGTAACAATACAATGCCCCTCTGCATTGAGTAAAAGGGCCAGAGTGGCATGAAGGGGTCCTGGTGAAGGAGCTGGGGAAGGAGTCCCCCAGTGCAGGCATTGAGTGTGGCACAGACTGCCTGCCAAGGTTGTGGGAGCCGGAAGGGATGTCTGGAGGGGGGCTGCCACATGCAGTGCTGGACAGATTCCCAGCTGTGCTGTGTCTCATAGGGCAGTTTAGGGAGTCTGCTATAATGGATACAGGCACTCAGGGCTCTCCAAATTATGCTGAGGGCCTCTGCAGCCTCTAAAACAATCCAGGATTGGGTGGTCAACAAAAGTGTCTTAAAGACCCCATAGTTTCCTCTGTCTCTGGGCCTATTAGAAGCACAGCACAGAATCTGACCCAGTATTATTTTAAAGGCTATATTAATTATTTTTTTTATCATTTCATCCGACGTAACCCATCTTTCCTCAACTAGTTCAGTTGCTGATCTAATATAGGGAACAAGCTGTTCCATTTCTGTTCATTCTTTTGTTCTCGTTGACCTCCTTTCTATAGCTGGCACTTGTTTGTGCACCCATAGTGCTGCTGGAGTTATGAGCCTTCTGAATTCTATTGCATACAAATGTACTAAAACTTTGCAACCTAAAGATTGTAAGCACCAGGATATGGTGGGGTTAATAAGAATATTTGCTGACACTGTGAAAGATACACTGTAACAAAGAAACCTGTTTTCTACAGATACTAATTAGACAGGTACATAATTAAGTATCCTAAATAATGAAATATATACGCTGTACACGGCTAAAAATATCAATCTGTAAATTAGTCATTGAAAGCTCTATTAATAAATAAACTCTCCATGTCAGCTCACAAAGATTTCAGCTCTACTTTGGACCTCAGTAAGTTAATGACAAACATATAAAAGTACAAATGCCTGCTGTTATGGTAGCAGCATTATTCACTTGCAGGCTTCTTGCTTTTCTTTATACATATAGGAAACTGCATCTATGAATGTTAATGGGATCAGTGTGAACTTGGACTTGATCTTGTATTTGTTGGGCTTAGAAATGAAGGATTAGGCCCATGCTCCTTGGCATTCTGGAGTCGAGTATATGACATGGCTTAGGTGGATATAACACTCTTTATTGAACTGAGGTGGGAGGGGTACTCCTCAGTATACATCCTGGGGCAGGAGGGGATTATTCTCAGTGTACAGTTAGGAATATGTATGTATGTTTGCAAAATTCTATTTAAATCCCCTTAGAAAAATGATTGAACTAATATCTTGACAATATTAGCTGAAATATCAAATACTTGTCTTGAAAGGTGGCACTTAAGTAAGATGAACCAATTTTTAGTGGGATAGACTCTAAATTGTCTCATTATAAGGAGTGTGGTCTGGAATACAGACTGGGGGTCATGAGATAAAATTGCAGTCAATCAGACTTTTGCCACTGAGGCCAGGTTTACTCTACACACTTTTGCCAGTATAGCTTTGTTGGTCAGTCATGTGATGAGATGTGATTTGTGGCTGACATAACGGTGCCGGCCAAGTCCTTAGTGTTGATGCAATTATACTTGCAAAACTATGCTTTAGCTTGTATACCTTATTTTGCTTTGAGTGGCTGGAATAAACTATGCTGACATTTTGCTGGTGTAAGCTATGTCCGCATGAGGAGTATTATACAGCATAGTGGTATAGCTATACTAGCAATACCTTCCAAGTGTAAACCTGGCTTGACTTCAGGAGGGGCCAGGATTTCATCCCTGGAGGCTGAGGTCTAATCCCAGCACCACCCTGTTACAGATGTGTTATACGCTCTTGGGTAAGTCACTTTTCTGCTTCATTTTCCTGATTTGTAAACAGGGGATAATAACACCTACCCTCCTAGGGTATTGTGAGGCTTGTCTAATTAATATTTGTACCTACCTTGACGAGGTAAAGTGCCACATAAATGTAAGTAGTAGTATTATGATTTGTTTAGGTTTAAATGACAGAAATGGGCAAATTGATTTGGGAAGAAAAAAGACACCCCTTTCATCCAATGCTTCCTTTGCTCATTTCCAGAGCATAATCCCAACCAATATTCCTGAAGGTTCTGAAATGCTCAGATAACTTCCTTTTTTGTTGTTTTCCATGTGCCTCTGTACTTCTGCATCGTGACCAGTACAGGAAATAGATAGCTGAACGCAAAGATTAAAAAAAAAAAAAAGCTGTTCTCACAGTACTTCCATCCCAACCAAAAGCTAGAAGTGCAGTAAATCTTGTTAGAATTATACCTGATAGGTCACGCACAAGAACTGCTATGAATTATACCTGATAGGTCATGCACAGTTCGAGTCTAGGCTGAGGCACACGAACAAAGTCCACAACTGCAGAGTTCCCAAAGATACTAAGTTTATTATGCTCGAGTGTGGTGCCCCCCTGCTAGTCAGAGGGGGACCCTGAATGCAGGTTATACAGAGATTATATACCTTTAGCAAAGCATGTTACCCTCGTGCATCGGAAACTTTGGCCAATAGACAAACCTTTTTCTCATCTACCACCTATCCCTGCTAAGTGCATCCCCCATGCTAAACTATTAGTTCAGCTGCACACCATGGCCCTGAAGCAATGCATCAGTAACTTTTTTTATCAGGATGGGAGGCCCACATCATAAGGCCAGGAGACAGGGAGTGAGGAACAGACAAAGAACAGAAACCGGGAGTCAAGAAAGGCTGGAGATGGGGGTGGGGAGTGGGTGGGTGGTTCACAGGTATGCAGTATCTAAGGGCATGATGTACTTGCTTTTAAATAATGGTGGGCCCAAAATAAAATGGAGTCACATATGCTAACTTTTCCTTAAAAATCTCATGAGACAGCCTGCTCTTGAAACCTTGAAACTTGCTGATTGCGCACCTTGCTAGTCTATGCAACCACGTACATCCTCTTTCTGTTATCCCAGTTCTTCTATCTCCTTCAAAAGCTTGTTACATCCAGTGTTGCATCTTGTCTTACTTTGGATTGGGGTAGGGACTGCCTCTTCTCTGTTTGTCCAGAACCCTGATCCTGAGCGGGATCTCTGGGGACTATCAGAATACAAATAATAATGCTATTAATGCTCTTGAAAGATTTCCAGTGAAGACTTGAAATGTTTTATATAAATGTAGATAGTGTGGATAAGCTTGGAAAGGCATCCAGATTTTAGATTTGAACTGAACCTCAGCTCCCTAAACCATTTGGAGTTGGCCCATCATTAACATAAATCAGCATGTCCATTTGTTCATCTAGTTAATTAGAAATAAATTAGTTACTAAGGGGTGCAAGTTGAATCCAGCCAAGAATATAAGAAAAGATTCATGTTCTGAATTTTCAGGTGACTGGATAGGCAACCCCATGATGCCTGACTGTGCAAAACTTATTCACCCTGGTGAGCATTTACTCATGTGAGTATCTCCGTTGATTTCATTAACAACACCCTAGTAAGGTAAGTATTATCATCTCTGTGGAATGCATAGCCGCCATACTGTTTAGAAGGGTACTGAGCTGTACCAGATGCATGTTTCTGGGGAAGAATTTGTGGATGTTGCCCAGTATGTAGTTCATGAGCGACTGGTCAGAGTGCTCATGTATTTAGCTGGGAGTGAATTTGCATGCTGCAGGCTGTGAGCAGGCCGGGAGTGGATGTTCTGGCAGCAAAACAGTGTAACAGGCACCGCAGGCTAGAGAATTAAGGGAACACAGCTGTTCAACAGTCCAGATTGTACCCTGGGGGATGTCACAGTCTACAATACAAGCGAGGGTTGTGAGCCCCCAGCTTGTGTACCCATACTTGAGCTAGTTTGATGACATGGCTCTGTCGTGCCTCTGCTGCTACTACCCACTCTACTGCAGCGACATTGCTATTTATACTCATGCTAGCTCAACCGGGGGTTAGTGTGAGTATGTGTGCACAAGCAGGGGACTCACACCCTGAGCTGGTAGTGTAGATGTAGACGAAGGGGTATGGAAGATTAAGCCTGAAGTGGGCAGAAGTTTGTTTAGGTTTGTACTCTTGATTTAGGATTTACTGGGGAGATTTGAGGGGAGAGCCCTGTGCGTCCTGGCCCTGAATGAAGGGCTGTGGAAGAGGCCTGCTGGCAGGCTACAGTAGGAAGAAGTCCAGGGAGGCAGCAGCAAGAAATCTTAAGGAGCAGATTTTGCCTGCTCGTCCATGGGTTGGAACCCATTACAGAGGGCAGGCCTGGGTTCCCCCACCAGCCTCTAGTAATGGGGAGTGAGTCCCTGAGTAGGGTACAGGGATGGAAGAGAGCCCTGGGAGAGGTATGTGATGACCATGGGGTACAGAGTTAGGGCTAGACCTTTTGGAAGGACATTTGAACTTTTAATTGTTGGACTTTGTTACCTCAAAAGGCCTGGGACTAAACATGAACTGGCTGGAGGGCCAAGTCACGAGACAAGGCTGACCACTGGGGCCTGGAGCAACTGTGGACCGGGTGTTAGAGAGGAGACAGCCTGTTATGCCACATGCAGCCACAAAGGAGCATTCCAGCAGAGAGTCTATTCTTCTGTAAGGGGTATGTGCAGGAGCAACTACTCACCAACATAAGGGTTGCACAATTGGGCTCATAATTAAGCATAAAAAGTCAAAGAAACACTCCAGGCACAGCAAGAGCAGCATGTTTATGATGTATGAAGATTAGCAGAGAGAGAAGGTATGACTGTTCAAGTACTTTCACTTAGTTCATTCATCAAAAATCTGGGGCTCAGTTGTGCAAACCTTACTTATTTTGGTGAGCACTCACTCACACAAGTAGTCCTATTGAAGTGAAGACATCCATGTGAATAACTGGGTCCTGTGTGCCCTGTGTGCCTTGTCTATGTCTATTGTCCTTTGTGTGTCTGTTAAGCATTCAATATGTCAACCTTGGGCCCTTGGGCCACATGTGGCCCGTCAGGGTAATCCACTGGTGGGCTTCCAGACAGTTTGTTTACATTTGCATGGCTGCCCGCAGCTCCCTGTGGCCGCAGTTTGCCGTTCCCGGCCAATGGGAACTGCAGGAAGCGGTGGCCAGCACGTCCCTGCAGCTTGCGCCACTTCCCGCAGCTCCCATTGGCCACGAATGGTGAACCACAGTCATTGGGAACTGCGGGCGGCCGTGCAAATGTAAACAAACTGTCTGGTAGCCCACCAATGGATTACCCTGATGGGCCACATGCAGCCCATGGGCCATAAGTTGCTCACCACTGCAATATGTTCTATTATTTACTTTTATTAGGGTTCTAAAGAATTGCATCTTTCCTGCCAAACAAAGAAGAATGCATGCTAGTTGCTGTACTAAACTTTTAATTGAAAAGTAACTATGTTTTTAAAAGATCTGGGGTAATAATTAGGGTCTGATTTTTTTCATGCCTTACTCAGGCAAAATTCCCAGTTGTTCCATTAACTTCAAAGGGAATTTTGCCTGAATCAGTGTGAAGGATCAGTCCCATAATGTTTATGATTCGTTTTAACAAGTTTTTGCAATCATTCTTTGAAACTAAAATGACAGTGAAGTTTGCAGCTCTCTATTGCCTATCTCTGAGCTTTTAGAGCAAAAACATTCCAGGGGAAGTACAAGACAGTGGATGTTTTCTTCATACCATAATCCTCAGAAGCTGGAAAAAGGCACTTTTGCAACAGATGCCTCAGATTTTCACTTCATTTCAACAAGTGAGTCACATAAGACTCAACCATTTCAGTTACGCAAATCAATATGTTACCACACATGAATATGAGGACATTTCAAGGACAGTTTGTTACATGGAGGGGGCAAGTGTGGATGGGAAATGCATACATGGGGTTGGCACTAACCTTAAAGAGCCAGTTGTACATACAGATAGCACAAAACCACTCAGTGGGTGCATGGTTTATATAGGGATAATCAAATCCAGAAGAAATAGGGGTTTATCTTGATAGCCATGAAACTTCATGCAGTGGAATCTTTTTCACACAACCTCATTGCTATAGGTGGAAGTCCACAATACACAGAACTGATATGAGCATATTGTGATGCATGGAAATAGTTCAGGATTTTCCTTCTCCTTTGCTACAGCGTGGCACTGCATTTGAGTTCACTATTGGCCAAAGAGGAATAGGATGCATAATTAATATTTGCTTCTGAAGTGAATACATGAGCCATACGATATGCGTATTACCATTAACATGTTATATTGCAAATGTGAATGCAAAATATTGAATTGTGTTCCAGATACCTGGATGTGTTGTTCAAAACGTCAGGATACATTCAGATGAACAGTAGGCCATAGTGAACCAAGTAGCTCAGTGCTCACTTGTTAACTAAATCAGCAATTTCCTTGTACTGCTACTTCAAGATTTTGTGACTGGTAATCTAGGCCCCTCCTTTATGTAAATGGTGGATCATTACAGACTGCCATGCATAAAATGGTACACACTCTAGCAATACTGGAGCTTGGATGACTCCAGTAGTTCGTTTTGCCTAGGATGTTTCAAAAGCACAAAGAAAAGGAGTACTTGTGGCACCTTAGAGACTAACAAATTTATTAGAGCATAAGCTTTCGTGAGCTACAGCTCACTTCATCGGATGCAGTGAGCTGTAGCTCACGAAAGCTTATGCTCTAATAAATTTGTTAGTCTCTAAGGTGCCACAAGTACTCCTTTTCTTTTTGCGAATACAGACTAACACGGCTGCTACTCTGAAACCTGTGATTATCAAAAGCACAGTGTGTCCTAGCACTGTAGTGGGGGCATTGGTTCAAAATTGACTCAGAAGGATGAGGGCCACCTACTGTATTGCCAGCAACTGCATTTTCATGGTGAGGTTTTCCATCCAAGCACTGACCTGGCTCACCCCATTACCTCAAAAGTGAAAGAAATCTGTGTTTTAACAAACAGCCTTGTTTCTTCTCTCTTTATTTGTAAAGGGAAAAAACCTTTGCTTGAAAGTCTAAGGTTATGTCTACACTATGGACCTTACAGGGGCATAGCTCTACCGCTGCAGCTGTGCGGTCAAGGGGGTGTTTTTTTCACTCTTCGACCGACAAAAGTTTGACCGACAAAAGCGGCAGTGTAGACAAAGCCTTGATGGCACCAGCTGTCCTGGCTGGAAATAAGAAAGACTCAGTTGCAGGTGGGAGCTCTTAGATTTTGTTCAAATCCAATCTGGTCTTTTCTTCGGACACAGCACGACAAATGCACACAAAGGATGAGGGAGAAAAGAATAGCAAAAGATAGGAAAATGCAGCTTCTTTCTCAGATGCTCCAGCTTGGTTTTTGGAAGACCACAGGCATAGGACAGAGCAGATGATCCAGGTGTCCTCTATTGGACCTCAGCTTTACTCTCCTGACTTGGGAAGCATTTGGTGAGGCTGCTTTTATTTCCCTTGGCTGGTCTGATGTTTTCTTTTAGTGAGGCTGAGTGACTTGGAACCACTTTTATGCTGTTGCACCACAGGATTGTAAAATGAGATTGCCATACTCTTATTAGACAGAGGGTAAAAAGAGAGTAGGAAGGAAACAGCAGGAATAAGGTGCAGACAGAAATTGACACACTCGAGTGTCTGGGTGGGTGGGGATAATAGGAGCCTTGGGTCCATATGTTGAAAGTTACAGCCGTGGGGATGGTGATGGGTCTGATTCCCTCTTCTCATTTGGTCAGAACATCTTTAGAGAGCAGGAAAAAGAAGACTTGACATGTGATGGTAAATCCTGGAGTTCCAGCACGCCTGGGAAGGGATTATGATAGGGATGGAGTTGCTAGTCGATGTGGTGAGGACACTGCTGGCCAGAGCTCTCTGCCAGGCTGAACTAATTGCTAAATTGTTGGCTTTTGTTGCTGAAGATTTGTTAGATTACAAGTGCTCACCAGAAATGCCGAAAAGGGGCTGGCAACATTCTCCCATCAAAATTGCCCCATCACAACGAACATCCAATAGTCCGTATGTGGACACTTCCTTCCATTTTAGAAAATTCCAACCGGTTGCTATAACAACCTCACTAGAAGCCTTGAAAAAATGTATTTATCAATGTCTTTACTCCGGACTTAGTTTGCATTGTTTGTTTCTTTCATCCATTTTATACTTTCTTTCAGCAGCACTGTTGCGTGCTATGCTAGTAGGTTACAATCACCTTCCTGTCACCTTTCCCCTAGTTTGGACAAAAAGATTTCCACCAAGGCCGGGGTGCAAAACCACAGTTCCCAATTCGTACACACTGCCTGACTGCCTAAAAGTTAAAGCTTTCTCAGCGAGTTTTAAGTTACATCCTCCTTACCCTGCTCATACAGTCAGAAGGAATGTATGGCACGGTGGCTTGACCCCGGCTTTGTTCCCTTCCCTAGGGGCCCTGTCTGTGTACCACACAGAGAGCCCTGCTATAGTACAGGGATGTGCATATTCTAGTGTGCAGCATACTAGCCAACTTGTTCAATTCACTTTACATATCTTTGCTCCATATGCTGTTTTCCTCCACTGAATGGTGCAAAGTTGAGGGAATGTTCAGATCTGTGGTGCATTTTGAGAGAGCCACATAATTGATGTCTGGCCAGTTACAGAGAAGGCTTAAAGAAAAGGAGTACTTGTGGCACCTTAGAGACTAACAAATTTATTAGACTAATAAATTTGTTAGTCTCTAAGGTGCCACAAGTACTCCTTTTCTTTTTGCGAATACAGACTAACACAGCTGCTACTCTGAAACCTGTCATTATGCAAGAGAAGGCTTAATGAACCACTAACAGAAGCTCAGAGTTTGAAAGCTAGCTGGTGCACTAAATCTGCAGGCTCTGGAAAATCCACTGTGCATTCAAATCCTGAATAAGACACAAACAAAAATGAACATGGGTTGTCTTTCCTCAAACTGTGTTCCATGCGTGTTCATCATGAAACCACCACATAATTTGCCAAGACTAGCAGAACCAGAGGAACTGCCAGACCAGTGGCCCGTCTAGTCTAGCATTCTGCCTTTGGCAGTGGCTGGTACCAGGTGCTCCAGCACAAGGTTCAGGAAACCCCATGCTACCCACTTATGAAACCTGCCCACAGGAGAAATTTCTTCCTAACCCCTGTCTGGCCTAAGCCCTGAAACATAAAGGCTTTTAAAAAAATCCTTTCTAGTATAATTGTCAAACCCTTTTAAAAATCCTACTAAGCTGTTACCCTCAGTGATGCCTTGTAGCAGTGAGTCCCAAGCGTTAGTTATACACTGTGTAAAAAAGTATTTCCTTTTACCAGGTTTAAATTTGTTGCCTTTCATATTCATTGCCTGATCCCTTGTTCTTATGCTATGAGGAAGGATTAATGCCCAGTTTAGATTATTCTAAATCAGTTATTTTGTATACCTTTATAAAGTCGCTTCTTATTCACCTCCCCTCTCAACTAAACCATGCCCATCATTTCATATCTCTTCATTAAAGAGTTTTTCCATGTCCCCAATCATTCTTGTGCCAGGTCACAGAACCTCTTCTATTTTTCATCTATCCTCTTTGAGACAGAGTGACTGGCACTGCATGCAATATTTCAGCTGAGACTGCACCGTTCATTTATGTAATGGCATAATAATTTTTCAGCATCATTCCTTCTGCATGCCAACAGTTTATTTGCTTTTTTGACCATACATTGAGCTGTCTGCAATGTGCCTAGGTCCTTTTTCACAGTTTTATAGGAGAAGCCCAGGATCTGAATGTCTGGGAATTATAGGTCGGATTGAGGTGTCTTGGCACAGTGATTTGGGTAAGCTTACACATCGCTTGCTAGAACTATTCCTGTCTCAGGCCTATGCTATTAGGGCCTAATCCAATGCCTTGATCCAGTTTTGAATGTTCCAAAAAACAAAGCAAATTCAAATAATATGTTAACTTCCCTTTCCAAATACAGTAAACACACTTGTATTATGCAAAAAGAAAAGGAGTACTTGTGGCACCTTAGAGACTAACAAATGGGATGCATCCGATGAAGTGAGCTGTAGCTCACGAAAGCTTATACTCAAATAAATTTGTTAGTCTCTAAGGTGCCACAAGTACTCCTTTTCTTTTTGCGAATACAGACTAACATGGCTGCTACTCTGAAACTTGTATTATGTACATTCTGCCTGCAAATCCAAAACTTAAGGCTCTGATTCCTCCTCTGGTTTTTACTAATGTTCCAAGCAGAGTAAACTGGGACTTTTAAGACTTACTGCAATGGATCCTAACGACACCAGTTAGTTTCCTCTTTGCCCAGAAGAAGTCATTTTTTAATGTAAGACAAGAGAGAACTTTAAGGAAGGGCAAATAGCACCAAAAGGTAGAGGACTGGTTTGCTGCAGGATCCCAGTTGCCAACCATTATTTATTTGCTCATTTCAGGATTTGTCTTTGGGGCTCTCCTCGCACTCTGATGTTAAAAGTCTTGGCAGATGTGAAAAGTAAACACATTTCCCAGCGTTTGTGGCCTCTCTGTAGGGGAGGAAGGTGTGACTGATCTCCGCTTTGCAACCCCTGGATAAAAACAATCAGCATTACCAAGGCACACGGAGAAAAAACAGGCCAGACTGTTAGGAGGTATCTTGGGGGAGCAGGAAAAGAAAGAGAGAGAGAGAGAGAGAGAAGATTTAAAAAGGAAAAAGAGATTATGCAAATAGAGGCTGTGAATAGCATCTTGGCAAGACAGCCCCTCCAGAGATATCTTAGCACCTGCATTCTCCAGCAGGCACCTCCAACTCAATGAGAATTTGGAGCAGCTTTTGAAGAAAAGGGACAGGGGAGAGGAAATCAGACTCAGAAAGTGCTCTCTAATTCCAGCCACGTTAAACTATATACACTGCCAAAAAGCTGGTAATAAAATCTAATTCTTTCCGAGGACATGATGATCACTCATCTGACCGGGAATCAGAGCCTCCTGGGAATGTTTCTTCCTTTGTGGGGCTCCACAAATACTTGACCTTGCAGCACTTCATATTTCATAATGGAACTTCATGCCCCCCATGCTTTTAACATCTTCCTAGATTAAAAAAAGGACATTAATCACCCGAGCCTCAAAGTGATGCTGAAAAGAAGAGGACACAACTCACAGCTTCTAGGAGGCCTAGCTGCACTAGGTGATAAAGTGCATAGAAGGAGGGGCGGGGGGGGGGGTAGGCGGAAGGGAAGGGAACAACCTGCAGGCACCAATGTTCAAACATTGCAGAAATGTATATGGTCTCCTATTGCCTCATTAAAACAGTCAGAGAGATTGTGGAATGTACCCGAGTACCTCACTCTTGCAATTTACCTCTAGAGACAGGAAATCAGCTGCTGTTTAGCGGGGTGCTTGCTTATTATTTATGCATGTTTGTCTTACTTACTGACTAGATAGGTTTCCATATTTTTTGATACAGATTTGTGGAATGAATGATAAACACAAGAAGCAGCCAAGAGATGGCAAAAATAGGTGACATAAACATGTCACTTGATACTTATGTATTTATGTATACACTTTCGGTTTAGTAGTCACTATTGTGCATTAAACCTTTGTATTTATTGTAATGATGGCAAAATGTAGGAATGGAAAAAAATGCACCCGAAGAAGCAATAACATCAAGGAGGAGAGAAATGGCCTCTGGTTTTCGAGTGATTGAGTGTGTGTTTTTAAAGACAACTGCATTGAGTAGTTCAAGATGTTCCAGATGCAAGTGCTTATTAATTTCCTCATTAGCACCTATGTCACAGCAGGACCTTCCCACCTTTGATCACCTATGGGGGTGGGAGTCGGGGTGGAAGGTAGGGATTCCCAGTTACAGCATGACAGTTCTCATCCCTGGGTCTAACCTCCTCACTGGGGCAATATTGGGGCTAGGAGGGAGCAGCAACGTGAGACCCCAGCCCTTGGATTTCCTGCCTCGAGACAGTGGTGGGATGAAGCCTGAGGATGGGGGTGGCCCATAAGGAGAGGGAGTCAAACAGGATCCAGCTACTGCCTGCCCATCCTTGGCCTGCTCTCCCTGCTTGGGAAGGGGTGTGATATGAGGAAGAAGGAAGCGGCGAGCTGGGATCCTGAGGAGTGGAGAAAGGCGATCCTTGCCCCCACGCCTGTCTCCTTTTCCTGGGTGTGGGGGGAAAGGAACAGGGGCCTGTGAGGCCCTTCCCTTTGCTGGGACTGTGAGGCAAGGAGCCAGGCACCCAGCAGCAGCGAGTGAGACAAAGGCAGCCCTTTCTGAAGAGCCCTGTGGAGAAATGCCCGATCCCCAGGGAGAAAGATCCTCTACGCAGCTTCAAGTTGAAAGCAAAGCACCCCCTCCCCATTATATCCCCCTTGGGGATGGGAGTATGGCAGCAGGAGCTGGAGCAGAGAAGGCCTGGTCAGAGGAGACAAACCACTACTCATGATCAGCAGGCACCTGGCCTGGGGTTGCCCACTGGAGTTGGGCAGTTCCCCTCTCGTGATCAGCTAGCACGAGTGCCATGGGAAAGGGCCACTGCCCAAGCTTGGCCACCCTATACACTGTACTGTGAGGCAGCCCGCCCCTGGCCCCTTCTCTGTCCAGCCGCCCTTGATTGGGTAGCCTGGCTCTACCGACCCTGGAGACCTGGGATTATTGCGACCAATGTAAAATGATTCCTGCCAGAGCTTCCCAGGGTGTCTCTGGGGTTTTAGGGAGGGCCAGCCACTGGCTACCATCTCAAGGGTGCACTCTTAGCCTTTCCAGACACTTCTCCGAGGCTCTGGGGTATAAGATTTAACAGTGTAATTCCATCTGTAAAAGACTTTGGATTAATCCCTCCCCCTCTTTTTTTTTTTTTACATGCTTCCAGGAAAAGAAATCAACACCAACCACAAAACTCCTTTATTGTAGGCTGGCTTCCTGCATCAGAGAGGAGTCAGGCCTGTTCTCGGGCAGTTGACAAAGTATTAAACATTAGGCTGATCCCCTAGGATAGTGACAGTGACCCCCAGCTGGCCATGTCTTTGGGGGGACTCAGTTCATTCCTGTACCTAAGGCTCTGTGGGGCCTGTCGAGGGAAGGACCCTTTGTGCAAGCAATGGTGCATTATGAAAGGGCTATTAATGCTGGGGCAGTGATGATCGGTTATTTCTAGATGGTTCACGGCTGATGGTGCGATTAGCTGGTGTAATTGCAATGCCTCAAGAAATGGGGCCATGTGAAACCAGCCTCTTCTTCCAGAGACTGAGGTGAAACTCTGTCGTTCAGTGCAAGCTTTGGCAGCAGTGAACAGCATCCTGAGGGGGTGATGGAAATAGACTAAATCCTCCATTTCCCTGCTAAAGAACACAGGAAGCAAATGCACGTTTCTCTGAGCACATGGTTAGCAAGACTCTTTTTGCTGCAGGTGCAGGGGGAGATCTGAACATTGGCTCCTAAGTATTTATGGTGCTGAAAGGGGGATAAAATGGATGCTAGGTGAAGGGCCAGAAAAGCAATCTATTCGCTGCGGACAATGGGGTTGTTGTTATTTCGATAGTGGTCATTTTATGTTTCTGTGTCTCATTTGTGCAGCTCACCTTGACCTCTCTGGGCCAGATCCTGCAGGTCTCACTCAGGCAAAACTGGCAGTAAAGTCAAGGTACTGAACAAAAACTTCCAGATTCGTCCCTAACACTAACAGCGATGGGATGACTAAAGCATCAGCGTGAGCCCCCAGAAGGATCAGAGAGATGCTGGGTATTCTGAAGGGCACAGCAGACAATGCATTGCATGAATTGGGAGGGAACTAGAATCTAGCACCTAGGAAATGATTGATATGAACCAGAAATGTTTTTCTCCCTCAGTTCTGCAGTTCATCTCTCAGGCTGTCTCTGGCTCTGCTCTGCTTCTGCCCCAGGACTCAGCTGCAGGCGTCTCTTCAGGCTCCATTTCCTCTCACACAGCCTGGGGTTCCCTCACCATCCACACTGCTGTGCTCCCCTAGGGAGCTGAAGGGGCGTGAAGGAGATTTCAGGCTAGGTTAGCGCAAAACTTAGTGTGCGATGACTGATAGGCAAAGGGGCGGGGTGGGGGTGGAGCGAAGGACCACATTTTCAGCTCCAGTTCCTTGCAGGGTTATTGTGAGTTTCATTTGGGTGGTAGGGTGGTCCTGCCACCAATGCGGCTACAAATTGCCATGAATCCTATTCCGATGTAAACCATTGAGGTTTCGGGGGTTTCTCTTTCCGCTAGGTTGATCCAGTGACCTTCAGGAGAATTGTGCAGCAGAGAGAGCGCTGAAGCGAAAATGGGACAAAAGTGGTCAATGCTAATGCTGCTGTTGGGAGATTGTGTGTGTGCAGCTCCCTGGGTTTGTATGTGAGAAGGGGGCAGAGCTGAAATCCTTTACAACTTCAAGACACAGACCCTCTTAAATCATCATTGAAAAGTCATTAGAAATCTGCCGGAGGAGCAGGGCACAGATTGCCAAGGGATGACTCAAACCTCCCTTTGCTTTCGACAATACCTGTAATGAACTGGAAGGGATGGGGTGGAGCTGGGAAACAGATTTCCTGCCATAACTAAAGTGTCCAGTCTGCTTTGCAACAGTTTTACGATGTGTTAGAATTTACATTCCCATGTTGTTAACCATTCTTCAGCTCAGTGAAATGTTTTATCTGTCTGACCTCCACCTTTGCCATATGGTGTTGCAAACTGTTCAGTTTAAGCCCAGGCAAGTAAAAAAGGAGGGTCCAAGAAGCTCATTTCTCTGCTCTCAGTGCTGATGGCTGCCTCCTTGTGTACCTTCCACAGAGACATTTGGAAGCCAATTAAAAAAAAGATCCAAATAGATAACCTAATAGCAGGTCAGAACATGCATCTTTTCCACTGCTTAGCCAATTTGCATATGCTGCTACACAGCTGCCATTTCCTTTTATGGTGTGCAGCAGTACTGATGAAACTCCATTATATGTTAGGGCTAAGAGTATAGAATGTTTTTAATATTGTTCAAAATCTATTTTATATTGTCATTATTGCTTTATCCTAATTCCCCTAACCTTGATAACTTTTCCAGCCAGGATCACTTGAAAAAAGAGGATTAGTAAAGCACTGCTCTAATATTGTAAAATAACCCAGTAATTCCGAATATAAAAGACCCCATTCTGCTCTGTTGAAGATATGCCTTGTTAACTTGCAAATGTCACTAAATCTTTCCTAGTGACCTGGGCCATGGAATTTACCCCAGTTGCTGCTATATGATTTCCCTGAAAGGATAGTTGTGGATCTGGCAGTGGGTGCGGTTTACAGATCTAATCTCTGCCAAATGTGGTTACTGTTTAACCCATGCCAATGTCAATATATGGTGTGTGTTTAAGTATTATTCTATACAACTTCTGCTTTGCTGTTGTTGTCCAATCCAGAGCAGGCTTCCAAATCATTAGAACCCTACCAAATTCATAGTCCATTTTGGTCAATTTCAAAGTCATAGGATTTTAAAAATTGTAAATTTCATGATTTCAGCTATTTAAATCTGAAATTTCACAGTGTTGTAATTGTAGGGGTCCTGACCCAAAAAGGAGCTGTGGGGTAGTCACAAGGTTTGTGTGTGTGTATGCATGCACGCGCGTGGGGGGGGGTTGTGGTACTGCTACCCTTTCTTCTGCATTGCTGCTGGTGGCAGCGCTGCCTTCAGAGTTGGGCAGTTGGAGAGTGGCAGCTGCTGGCTAGGAGCCCACCTCTGAAGGCAGAGCCGCCACTAGCAGCAGCACAGAAGTAAGGATGGCATGGTATGGTATTGCCACCCTTACTTCTGCACTACTGCTGGGGGGTGCTGCCTTCAGAGCTGGGCACCTGGCCAACAGCTGCCGCTTTCCACCACCCAGCTCTGAAGGCGGTGGAGAAGTAAGGGTTGCAATACCGTGACTCCCCCCAATAAGTCCCCTGAAACTCCCTTTTGGGTCAGGACCCCCAATTTGAGAAACAAAAAAGACCAGATTTCATGGGGGAAGACCAGATTTCACAGTCTGTGACACATTTTTCATGGCCATGAATTTGGTAGGGTACTATAATCATTTATTTGCTGGAGATAATGTAGAACAGCATAATGATTGTGATTAGTTTTATATGGCAAAAAGACGAGGCTTGTCGGAAACAGAAGTGTTCATGAAGCCTACATCTGCTCAAAAGATATAATGAGGATGGACTTACAGTTAAAGCACTGGACTGGCCTTCAGGAATCTGCCTTTGATACATGGTTCTGCCACAGATTTCCTATGTAATCATATTAACTTCAATAGGGCTACTTTGGTGCTTAAAGTGCTTAAGTTCCTTGCTGAACTGGGACCTATGTACAGAAGGCAAATGGATGACCAGCTTAAAGTGGCAATTCCACTGAAGTCAATAGGAGTCTTTCAATTCCCTTTAGTGGGCTTTGGATACAGGCCTTAAGGAGATCTGAGAAGACTCAAGAACTCAATGGTATTTTTTGCTCTGAGTTACACGTATGCAATTCCATTTGCTTCAATGGAGGTTGAATGCATGTGTGGGCAGAATTTGAGAAAGGTCACTTGTAATTTACAGTCACTGACCCATACCCCACGCCTTTCAGAAAGCAGAGGGATATATTTGTTTTGTAATAGTTTTGCCCAACCTGGCTATGTTTAAGAGATCTGCCACCTCAAATGGATACTGAAGGTTCACCTCTTTTGGTGCAGTCTGCTCTTCAGACACAAACTTTCCAAATTGACATGGTCTTCTAAAAGCCCTATATGGCTCAATGGTAAGTATACGGAAAACAAAGATGACACAATAGTGAGCAAAATCTGAAACAGTTATGTACATCTGATTAGAACATTAGTTGAAAGTGGGATAAAAAAGCAAAAAAGTCATGTCACTATGTCTGGCATGGGTCACAACTCAGAAGGCCAGTTTCTGGTCAGACTGTTAAAAAACTGGGCAGACTTTCCCACACTGGTGGTATATCCTCTAATACCATGGTGGAAAACCTGCCCCCCATCAGGGTAATCCCCTGGCGAGCCGCAAGACAGTTTGTATACATTGATTGTCTACAAGCATGGCCCCCCGCAGCTCCCAGTGGCTGTGGTTCGCCATTCCTGGCCAATGGGAGCTGAGGAAAGTGGTGGCTAGCACCTCCTGCGGCCCGTGCAGCTTCCCGCAGCTCCCATTGGTCAGGAATGGTGAATTGCAGCCACTGGGAGCTGCGGGGGGAGGGAGGGCCATGCCTGTGGATGATCAATGTAAACAAACTGTCTCGCATCCCGCTGCAGGTTGCCCACCACTGGTCTAATAGATTTAGCCAAACCAGCAACAAAGATGTGCTTGTGGACCATTATACTAGCTTACCGACAAACCACAGACAGTCCCCCTTAGATCAGTGGTTCTCAACCTGCAGCCCAGTCAGCACAGAGCTGTGGCCCATGTGACATCCTCAGAGCCATACAGGTAGTATTGGATGTGACCCACATAATACAATGTGGGCCGCATATGTGACCCACAATGGTAAATAGCTTAAGAACCACTGCCTTAAACACTCCAGCCTATCGTACCACAAACTGGATTTCTATGATGAAAGGTTATTAAAACAAAAACCCACCACACATTAGGTTCTTCCAGCCCCAAAGAGCCAGGCATTTACTGCAGATTAACGGATGCTCAGGATCTCATACCAAAGACAAAGCTGACAGCCAGTTTCTTTGGTAAATGAACTAAAGATTTATTAGCTAAGGGAAAGAAATTAGAGTTATTCAGAGGTTAAAGCAGGTAAAACATGTTAGAGGTGAACTAGAGTTTGTAAGTCCAAAATGATAGCAGGGATGTTAAATCTGCTAGTTTTCTACAAGTCTCTCTGGGTTGCCCAAATAGTTTCTTGGGGACCTCAGTCCTTTTCTTCAAAATTTCCCCTGTTAGAATTCATTCATCCAGAGATGGGGTAGGAAAGAAGCGGCCAGGGGCCTTAGTTCTCCCTTTTTATATATTGAGCCTTCTTGCTGGAAATGTCCTTGATGTGTCATGGGGTCAAGCAGTTCCAGAGCACATGTGCTTTGGCATCGGTTCTTCATATGAATTGCAAATTTGTGCTTGCACCTTCTGCATATGTGCCATTTGAGGGGTCTTCGGAAATGGCAAGGGGAAGCTCACTTACAGTTTCTTTGTTATTCCTAAAGAGCTAACATGTGGGTGCTTCTTAGAGTCACAAGATGTTTGAGTTACAAAAATATAGCAAAATGTCATAACTTCACACAGTGTTGATACATACATTATAACAAGATAACAATACTCAGCAGAACTTTTCCAATGATACCTCACAAGGCATACTTTGTACAAGATTTATCACAATTTTGTAAAAGTGTGACCATATTAGTGTAGACAGTCACCTTCTCCTTTAGACAGCATCACAAGTCAACACATCAGAAGGGGAAGCAAGTCTAAAGGGAAAAACTGTTCAAGAGAACTGGCAGTTTTTCAGAAAGACATTATTAAGGGCACAGGCGCAAACTATCACACTGCATAGGAAAGATAGGAAGTATGGCTTAACTGGGAGATCATCAATGACCTGAAACTGAAAAGAGTCCTACAAGAAGTGGAAACTAGGTCAAGTTACAAAGGATGAATATAAACAAATAACATAAATATGCAGGGACAAAATTAGAAAGGCCAAGGCACAAAAGGAGATTAAAGTAGCTGGAGGCATAAAGGGTAACAAGAATTCTACAAATACCCTTAGAAGCAAGAGGAAGACCAAGGACAGGGCAGTCCTGTTATTCAATGAGGGAGGAGGGCTGGGGGGTGGACAACAGAAAATATGGAAATGGCAGAAGTGCTAAATGACTTTTGTTTCAGTTTTCACCAAAAAGGTTAGCAGCAATTGGATGTCTAACATAGTAAATGCCAGTGAAAATGAGTTAGGGTCAGAGGCTAAGACAGGGAAAGAACAAGTTACAAATTACTTAGACAAGTTAGATGTCTTCAAGTCACCAGGGCCTGATGTAATACATCCTAGAATACTCAAGAAGCTGACTGAGGAGATCTTTGAGCCATCCCCCCAATCTGAAGCAAATACTCACCAGCAACCACACACCACACAACAGAACCACCAACCCAGGAACCTATCCTTGCAACAAAGCCCGTTGCCAACTCTGTCCACATATCTATTCAGGGGACACCATCATAGGGCCTAATCACATCAGCCACACTATCAGAGGCTCGTTCACCTGTGCATCTACCAATGTGATATATGCCATCATGTGCCAGCAATGCCCCTCTGCCATGTACATTGGTCAAACTGGACAGTCTCTACGTAAAAGAATGAATGGACACAAATCAGACGTCAAGAATTATAACATTCAAAAACCAGTTGGAGAACACTTCAATCTCTCTGGTCACTCGATTACAGACCTAAGAGTGGCTATCCTTCAACAAAAAAGCTTCAAAAACAGACTCCAACGAGAGACTGCTGAATTGGAATTAATTTGCAAACTGGATACAATTAACTTACGCTTGAATAGAGACTGGGAATGGATGAGTCATTACACAAAGTAAAACTATTTCCCCATGTTATTTCTCCCCCCCACCCCACCCCCCACTGTTCCTCAGATATTCTTGTTAACTGCTGGAAATAGCCTACCTTGCTTGTCACCATGAAAGGTTTTCCTCCTTCCCCCCCCTGCTGCTGGTGATGGCTTATCTTAAGTGATCACTCTCCTTACAGTGTGTATGATAAACCCATTGTTTCATGTTCTCTGTGTGTGTATATCAGTCTCCCCTCTGTTTTTTCCACCAAATGCATCCGATGAAGTGAGCTGTAGCTCACGAAAGCTTATGCTCTCATAAATTTGTTAGTCTCTAAGGTGCCACAAGTACTCCTTATCTTTGAAAAGTCATGGAAGACAGTTTAACTTCTGTATCTGGAAAGATAATGGAGCAAATAATCAAGCAATCAATTTGCAAACACCTAGAAGATAATAAGGTGATAAGTAACAATCAGCATGGATTTGTCAAGAACAAATCATATCAAACCAACCTAATAGCCTTTTTTGACAGGAGAACAAGCCTTGTGGATGGGGGAGGGGGAGTGATAGATGAAGTATATCTTGACTTTAGTAAGGCTTTTGCATAGGAAAATACAACTTACATTCAGCTACTATAGGGTGGGTGCATAACTGGTTGGAAAACCATTCCCAGAGAGTACTTATAAGTGGTTCACAGTCAAGCTGGAAAGTGGGGTCCCAGAGGGATCAGTTCTGGGTCGGTTCTGTTCAATATCTTCATCAATGATTTAGAGAATGACAGAGAGTACACTTAAAGTTTGTGGAGGATTCCAAGCTGGAAGGGGTTGCAAGTGCTTTGGAGGACAGGATTAAAATTCAAAATGAACTGGACAAACTGGAGAAATGGTCTGAAGCAAATAGGATGAAATTGAATAAGGACAAATGCAAAGTACTCCACTTAGGCAGGAATAATCAGTTGCACACATACAAAATGGGAAATGGCTGCTTAGGAAGGAGTGCTTCAGAAAGATCTGGGGATCATAGTGGATCGTAAGCTAAATACGAGTCAACAGTGTAACACCGTTGCAAAAAAAGCAAACATCATTCTGGGATGTATTAGCAGGAATTTGTAAGTAAGACACAAGTAGTAATTCTTCCACTCTACTCCACGCTGATTAGGCTTCAACTGGAGTATTGTGTCCAGTTCTGGGCATCACATTTCAGGAAAGATGTAGGCAAATTGGAGAAAGTCCAGAGAAGAGCAACAAAAATGGTTAAAGATCTAGAAAACATGACCTATGAGGGAAGATTGAAAAAACTGGGTTTGTTTAGTCTAGAGAAGAGAAGACTGAGGGGGGCCAACAGTTTTCAAGAACATAAAAGATTGTTACAAGGAGGAGGGAGGTAAATGGTTCTCCTTAGCCTCTGAGGATAGGACAAGAAGCAATGGGTTTCAATTGCAGCAAGGGCAGTTTAGGTTGGACATTAGGAAAAACTTTCAAATTGTCAGGGTGGTTAAGCACTGGAATAAATTGCCTAGGGAGGTTGTGGAATCTCCATCATTATATATGTAGTTTAGTTGCTCTTAAAAATCTCCAAAGTGCCCACAAGAATAACCTGCATTTGTGTGAGTGTGTTAATCCTTCATTTGAAAATGCCTCAGCCTAATTTTTAAAATACTTTTGTTCCCGAAGACTCTGAAAGACAAAGTAAGGGGAAAGGTTAGGGATGTGATGTAGCAAGTGTCAAAATGCTTTTTTGCAGTAAAATTTTCAAAAGCACCTCAGAGATTAAGAAATTTAAATCCCATTGAAAGTCAATGGGACTTAGGTGCTTTTGAAAACTGTAACTAGGTCACTAGGATAATGGCAGAAAGGTGTATGGGGCTCTTTCATGTAGAGATGGGCAAAAAACTAACATTTTGCAGCTAAAACCTACTGATTCACTTAGCTATTTTTTCTGACCCCTTTCATTCACTTATTTATAAGAATATTCACAAAAACCAAAAGAATACTAGTGCAAATATTTTGCCACAGTATTTGCATTGGAAGCACTTTCATGGCCATTTTGAGAAAGCTCTTTTTATTATTTGCACTTAGATTTACTGACCAATTCAGAATGTTCATCATAAAAAGGATGTCTCCTGTTTATTAAATGTAGGGCATCCAATGAGGGAACAGAAACAATATCATATGACTCAGGTGACCAATTATAAGTTGTGAAGCATAAATGATACATAGCAAATGGTGAGCATGATCTGTTTGTGAACAAATTACAAAGTAACATTTGTTCGCACCTACTATTTTTTGAACAATTACAAATAAAGAACAAATCTGTAAAAACAACAATCTGCCTATGGATAATTTATAACCAGAAAAAGAACTAAATTCCTCAGATTTTGAAGAACAATGAACAATTTGACCAGCTCTGTGTGAATCAGTCATAACAGACAGACCCTTTTGACTTCTCCTGTACAGCTTTCACATGAATAGGCCCAGATCCTGCAAACATTTAATATGTGGATAATTTAACTCAAGTTACTAGCCTCTGAGGCCTTGGACCCTCTGAAGTCAATGGCAGTTTTGGATTTCAACCACTCACATGGGGACTACTTACATGAATAAACTTATGCACACTGTTAAATGTTTGCAGGAGCTGGACTATAGTTATTTCTATGGCTAGTTCTGGCTCTATACAATTAAAGCTTCTGTTGACTTTGACTAACCTATTAAGATCCCAACTCTAGCATATTTAAATATTTAATTTATTCTCTTGTTTACTAGATGGGTTTTCAGAGTAGCAGCCATGTTAGTCTGTATTCGCAAAAAGAAAAGGAGTACTTGTGGCACCTTAGAGACTAACAAATTTATAAGAGCATAAGCTTTCATGAGCTACAGCTCACTTCATCGGATGTGCATTTCCACCAAATGCATCCGATGAAGTGAGCTGTAGCTCACGAAAGCTTATGCTCTTATAAATTTGTTAGTCTCTAAGGTGCCACAAGTACTCCTTTTCTAGATGGGTTTTGTAACTCAAGAATATTGCTGCCTACCATATTTCTTGGTGTGCTGCTTATTGCATCCGTTGGAAACAAAAAGGTAAAAAACAGTTGCAAACATAGAAAATAATGAATTTTCTGGATAATTTCAGTGGAGTGGATAGAGAGGGATGTGATTTGACTTCAGATCAGAGCCCACAAAAGTGTTTGGCACAGTGCAAAATGAAATGCTTTCCCTTTCTTCTGTGAATTGAAATTAAAAGGAAATATAGAAGCACTTTTGCACTATTTACTTTGCTTCCATCACTGTCCCTTTAGAAGAGGGTAGCAGAATGCAAAGCAAAAAAGAAATCATTTCAAGATTTCTCAGTTTGGAGGCACTCAATAACTGTAGTGTTTTCTCCCTTCTCTTGTGTCTCATTCACCTTCTATTGAAATGCTTCAGGGAGTGCAGTGAAATTAACCCATTCACAGTGTGTCAGCTCGTGATTAGAATTCCTATTCATCCTTATTAGCCATTGATACTAGTTATGGGCCTGATTTTCAGGTCCACTGCATAGTGCACTAGAGAGGAAAAGAGTTTAAGTTGTATAAAATGCTATGCAAAATGGTAAAAAGTCAGCTGAATGAGAGTGTTATGCTTCTTTTGAGAGCAGGGATGAGTACTGTGAGATTCTATCAAACTGTGAGATTCTATCAGTGATCCGCATCCTCCGAGCTCCTCAGAGATGTTTCTCTGCAATGCACAGCACTGCACAGCACTTATCTCAGGAGAGACTAAGTTTGTTGCTCTTTTAAAAACTCAGCACATTACAGCCTATTTACTTAACTGGGGTAAACACCTTCCCTTCAAACCAATCCCTGAGTGCTTTACAGTAACAATAAAGCCAGTTTATTAACAATAGGAATGGGAGGAAGGAATAAAGATAGAAATGGTTACAAACACAAAAAGTATAAATATGCTTTCTAATGGCTAAGACCTAACATAAGCTACTGTCTTTGTTCAAAGGTTGCTTCCTCACCAATCTTCTTTTCCCAGCATTAGCTGGCTAACTTTTAGCCGGAATCCCCACAGAGTTCAAGACAAACTGGTTTTCCTTGTCTCCTCAAGTGAAGGATCATCCAAAGTCTGTGTGTGTGTTCTTATATCTCAAGTCTACCATTGTTTCAAGGTAGAAATTGAACCTCTGGCTTCAGTCTCCTGTGTCCTTTGGGAGAGGGTCAGAGGGGACTGACTCCATCTTGATTAAGGTGTTCACTGGTGTACTCCAATGTGATACTTCCTGCCTCAATTTTATAACGTAAATCATAGAATATCAGGGTTGGAAGGGACCTCAGGAGGTCAACTAGTCCAACCCCCTGCTCAAAGCAGGACCAATCCCCAACTAAATCATCCCAGCCAGGGCTTTGTCAAGCCTGACCTTAAAAAATTCTAAGGCAGGAGATTCCATCTCCCTAGGTAACACATTCCAGTGTTAACACCCTACTAGTGAAAAAGTTTTTCCTAATATCCAACCTAAACTTCACCCACTGCAACTTGAGACCATTACTCCTTGTTCTGTCATCTGCTACCACTGATAACAGTCTAGATCCATCCTCTTTGGAACTCCTTTTCAGGTAGCTAAAAGAAAAGGAGTACTTGTGGCACCTTAGAGACTAACAAATTTATTAGAGCATAACACCTGTGACACCTGGGGCACAATGCTGGAGGAGCAGGCACCTAGTGAGTTCCCCATCTTCTCAGGGGCGGTGGGGCTTAGGCTTTGGAGTTCAGCCCTGGAGTAGAGGGGTGACAGGCTCTGGCCATGGGGCTTCAGGCTCCAGTCCCGGACTCCAGCTGCATGGCAACAGGACCCAGGCTCCAGGGCTTCAGGCTCTAGCCCCCCAGATGCCTCCCCTGCCCCCTCATCCAATGCTTAATTTGTCCCCAGGCTTGGCAGGGCTGAGTAAGTCTGCTTTGAAAAGTGATATTTGTATGTTTGTGTCATAAATATAAAGGGAAGGGTAAACACCTTTAAATCCCTCCTGGCCAGAGAAAAAATCCTTTCACCTGTAAAGGGTTAAGAAGCTAAGACAACCTCACTGGCAACTGACCAAAATGACCAATGAGGAGACAAGATACTTTCAAAGCTGGAGGGGGGGAAACAAAGGGTTCTCTCTGTCTGTGTTGTCTTTTGCCGGGACCAGAGCAGGAATGCAGGCCAGAACTCCTGTAAAGGGTTAATAAGCAATCTAGTTAGATATGCGTTAGATTCTGTTTTGTTTAAATGGCTGATAAAATAAGTTGTGCTGAATGGAATGTATATTCCTGTTTGTGTCTTTTTGTAACTTAAGGTTTTGCCTAGAGGGATTTTCTATGTTTTGAATCTGATTACCCTGTAAGGTATTTACCATCCTGATTTTACAGAGATGATTCTTTTACTTTCCTTTAATTAAAATTCTTCTTTTAAGACCCTGATTGCTTTTTCATTGTTCTTAAGACCCAAGGGTTTGGGTCTGTGTTCACCTATGCAAATTGGTGAGGATTTTTATCAAGCCTTTCCCAGGAAAGGGGGTGTAGGGCTTGGGGTGATTTTGGGGGGAAAGACGTTTCCAAGTGGGCTCTTTCCCTGTTATTTTTGTTAGACGCTTGGTGGTGGCAGCAATAAGGTCGAGGGACAAAAGGTAAAATGGTTTGTACCTTGGGGAAGTTTTAACCTAAGCTGGTAAAAATAAGCTTAGGGGTTTTTCATGCAGGTCCCCACATCTGTACCCTAGAATTCAGAGTGGGGAAGGAACCTTGACATGTTGGCAGAGTGGTGGGATTAACTTGAAATCATTTTGAGATCAATTTGAAATTTTTTGAACCAGAAGCAGATTTTAAAAAAGGACATTTTTTCCCCTTTGGGCTGCTGGAAAGCAGGTTTTAAAATGAAAGCAGTTAGAGTTGTTTTTTTTTCTCTGCTTGGGGGCCAGAGCAGAGACAAAGGGAATTGTCTTTTGTGAGCTGGAGTTTAATCTACCTAAAGGCAGGGTAGTTAACCTCCTGCAGGGAAATTCACAAGTCTTCACAGACCTGAAGAGGTGTTTTTTTTTTGTTTTTTTTTTAACCTAAGAGCAACTAGAGGGGTTTTCTGTCTATTTGCCTGGAGACAAAGGTGTTAGCCTACAGAAAAATCCTTTAAAAAAAAAAAACCTGACAATCACTATCAGAGAACATAGGTATCCAGTTACAACACAACCTATTTTTTTTTTGACAAGCCAAGTTTTTTTGTTTTTGTTTTATTTCTAACTCTCAGGTGTAAAGTTAGTTAAAAACAGAGAGGCAAACATGACAGAGCCCAAGGCAGAAACAGCCAGAGAGGCTGCCCACAGGAGAGAACTGGAGACAGCGAAAGAGGCAGGAAAAAACCAAGAGGCTGCTCACAGGAGAGCTATAGAGGTAAAGGAAAAAGAAATGGAGGCAAAGGAAAAAGAGAGGAAGCATGAACTGGAGTTGGAGAAGGTAAGGGCTGAGCGGAATCTACTAGATAACCCTAACCATCCTTCCCCAACAATCCACAAATGGGAGCGACTATGTCCACAGTCTGATGAATCCAGTGATATTGTTGAATATTTTCTCACCTTTGAGAGACTGCACTCTCCATAAAATTCCTGAAGCTCACAAGATAACCACATTGGTCACAAAATTAACTGGAAGAGCTCTGGACATATTCAATAAGATGCCTATTGATGAGGCTTCTGACTATAATAAGTTCAAGGAATTGATTTTAAAGCAATTTCAAATTACATCTGAAATGTACAGAGTAAAATTTTGAACCCTTAAGACAGGGTCTGGACTAAGTAATGTGGCTTATCTAAACCAGATGAAGGATCTGTTAGATAAATGGGTCCAAGGAAGGTGTGTCACTAGCTTTGACAGAATGTGTGATTTGATAGCTCAGGAGCAATTCCTAAATATGTCCCAGGAGGAAATAAAACAGTGTTTATGGAATAAGGAAATGGACTCAGCAGAAAGTCTTGCTTCTTATGCTGATCGATATGAGCAGTCCCAGACCGCCAGAGAGGCGGGGCAAGCTGGAACAAAATGGGTGGAGGGAGGAGAGAGGAACAACCCTGGTTGCAGTTGGAGCGGATACCCTCAGACCACATGCTACTACCGGGGGCAGCCCAAGGCCCCAACTACACACCAAACAATACTCCAGACACCTTATCGTCCTGCCACACTGTTCTCCAGCAACTCACCTCGCCCCAGTGACCTGTCAGCTGGACGATGTTTTAAATGTAACGAGCCGGGGCACGTGAAGGCCAACTGCCCCAAGAACTCCAACAGATTACAGTTCTTTGCACCAGAATCACACCAGAGGTCCTCAGGCCCAGATACCTCCCAGATACCCTGAGAGCGGAGGGAAACTGTGAGTGTGGGCGGGAAGAAGGTCACCGCATGGAGGGACACTGGAGCGCAAGTGTTAGTTATCCATGCTTCCTTAGTGGACCCCAATTTAATCGACCCAGAGATCCAAGTGACAATTCAACCCTTCAAGTCCAACTCTTTCAATTTGCCTAAAGCCAAGTTGCCTGTCCAGTACAAGTGCTGGACAGGAACGTGGACTTTTGCAGTATATGATGATTATCCCATCCCCATGCTGTTGGGGGAAAAGTTGGCCAATCATGTGAGGCTAGCCAAGAGGGTGGGAATGGTCACCCGCAGACAGGCTAAGCAAGCATCAAGCCTAGCTCTGTTCTGGAAACTTCTACCAGGACCCCGGTCAAAGGTGATGGACCTGGACCCCATGCCAACGTCTGCAACAGCAGTAGTGGATCCAGTCCCAGAGACCCAGACAGAGCCAATCCCAGAACCGGAATCGGCAGAACAACCAGCACCAGACCCATTGCCAGCACTGAATCCAGTACTTGCAACCCCAACACCAGAGGGCCCCACCGAACCTGAACCGGCAGCAGCCGATAACTCTACAGAAGAGGCTCAGCCGGAGCCTGAAACCCAACATAGTGCACCAACGGAGAGCGGTTCACAGTCAACGGAAACAGCCCCATCCCCTACATTGCTTCCAGAGGGACCAAACCTAGGTCCACAATCCAATGAGGAACTGATGTCTCCAGCATCAAGGGAACAGTTCCAGACCAAACAGGAAGCAGATGAACGCCTCCAGAGAGCTTGGATGGCAGCACGGAGCAACCCACCGCCTCTCAGCTCTTCTAATCAATCCATAGAATTAAAGGTTTGTTAGTTTACAGCCCAGGGAGGAGATGACGCTGAGTGGCCTGAAGGTATCTACTACAAAGGGAAAAGTGCTGGTGGCGTGGAAGAGGTGAACCTCTCCATGACCCTTGGGCTTATACAGTGATAGCAGACCAAGGAGCTGTGCACTAGATATGTGCCGATGTTCTCAGTCACCCCAGGATTGACTGAACGGGCATACCACTCCATTGACACAGGGTATGCTCACCCAATTAAAGTCCAACCTTACTGGGTGTCTCCTCAAGCTAAAACTGCTATAGAACGGGAGATCCAGGATATGCTACAGATGAGTGTAATCCACCCCTCTGGCAGTGCATGGGCATCTCCAGTGGTTCTAGTTCCTAAACCAGATGGGGAGATAGGTTTTTGCATGGACTACCGTAAACTAAATGCTGTTACTTGCCCAGACAACTATCCAATGCCACGCACAGATGAACTATTAGAGAAACTGGGACAGGCCCAGTTCATCTCTACCTTGGACTTAATCAAGGGGTACTGGCAGGTACCGCTAGATGAATCCGCCAAGGAAAGGTCAGCCTTCACCACACTGTATGAATTTAATGTACTCCCTTTTGGGCTGCGGAATGCACCCGCAACCATCCAAAGACTTGTAGATGGTCTCCTAGCAGGATTAGGAGAATATGCAGTCGACTACCTTGATGATGTGGCCATATTTTCGGATTCCTGGGCAGAACACCTGGAACATCTACAAAAAGTCTTCGAGTGCATAAGAGAGGCAGGACTAACTGTTAAGGCTAAGAAGTGTCAAATAGGCCTAAACAGAGTGACTTACCTTGGACATCAGGTGGGTCAAGGAACTATCCACCCCCTACAGGCCAAAGTGGATGCTATCCAAAAGTGGCCTGGCCCAAAGTTAAAGAAACAGGTCCAATCCTTCTTAGGTTTGGCCGGATATTACAGGTGATTTGTACCACAATACAGCCAAATCGCCGCCCCACTGACAGACCTAACCAAAAAGAAACAGCCAAATGCCGTTCAGTGGACTGAAGAGTGTCAGAAGGCCTTTAACCGGCTTAAAGCAACTCTCATGTCTGACCCTGTGCTAAGAGCCCCAGACTTTGACAAACCGTTCCTAGTAACCACAGATATGTCCAAGCATGGTGTGGGAGCAGTTTTAATGCAGGAAGGACTGGATCAAGAATTCCATCCTTTAGTGTTTCTCAGAAAGAAGCTGTCTGAGAGGGAAAGCAACTGGTCAGTCAGTGGGGGGATTTTTGGGGGAAAGATGTTTCCAAGTGGGCTCTTTCCCTGTTATTTTTGTTAAACGCTTGGTGGTGGCAGCAATAAAGTCCAGGGGCAAAAGGTAAAATAGTTTGTACCTTGGGGAAGTTTTTACCAGCGTGGGTTAAAATAAGCTTAGGGGGTTTTCCATGCAGGGCCCCACATCTGTACCCTAGAGTTCAGAATGGGGAAGGAACCTTGACAGTTCATAAATATCACTTTTCACAACAGGCTTATTAGCTAGCAATAAATAAATTAAAATGATTTGGATGTGTATATGTGAATATTTATTTGTTTTTCCTAAAGCTAATTAAGTGTTTTAGGAAAAAGTGTGAGAGCCACCACCAGCAAGAGTTGGTGGCTGTACTCTGAGGCCACCAAAAAATTTGTCCTGAGAACCCCTGTCCTAAGCTGTCTCATTCTGTTCAGTAACACTTTGCATACAGTGCAACAAAGGTCACTGTCACTGGTGGTAGGATGGCCACACACTGATGCACCTACTATTTCAGAGCAGTATCAGCGGTGTGGCTGACCCCTGCAGCCAGAGATTAGGTTGGTAGCCATTAAGGGTGAACCCCCACCAGCATAAAGTTACTGCACTGCTGCTTCTAATTATCCTGGGAGCTGCCATCAGTTGATTTGGCAGTGCTGACACTTGCCTTCACTCTTCTCAGGCCATACAGACTTGCACTTAAACATACCCAAGGCAGCCTTCATATATAGTGTAAGAAGCATAGTTTGGAGGAAATAGTCAGCAGCAAGGAGCATTACTCTCTTTCAATGTGTTCTTATGGGTTTCTTTTCCTTTGCGGATATTTTTTTGGCTAAGGGGACTATCTGGCCTCATAAATGCACACCTTCTCATGAGGAAAGCAAGAGCCAAAGCTTCTCTGTTTGTGTGTTGATGTCAAACATACATACATTTGGCCAGCCTGCAATTTGGAGTCCCATTGTTAGGTCCTGGCTCCCACCTTGGATATAAAGTCCTCCCTTAACATTCAATTTCACAAACCAATGCTCACATAAAAAACAGTCAAATAATAAATCTGAAGTCTAAACCCCATATTTACTAAGGCTGTGATCCTACAAAACCCATTTAAGCACAAGTAGTCCAATTGACTTAATAGGATCACACATGAAAATAAAGCTAAGCATGTATGCCTGTTTGCAGGGATCAGGTCCTAAAACAGTAAATATTTTCTGAAAGTCAGAAGTCCTTTGAAATGCTCTTACTTCTTATTTTCTGCAATTCTTATGAGTTTAATCAATCACCATGCTCTTTTAAAATTAAAGAGTCCAAAATATTCTGCTTGTACTCTAGGGTGGAGGAAAATAAATTCAAGCAGTGAATTTGTTCCTTGTGATCTGAATTTGGAAGAAGTAGAGTCAAATTATGCACACATATTTATGCAGAATAAATCAGTCTATTAAAACCAGCAATATTTATACAGTGATTATTTGTGGATGCATGTAACATTGTAATGTCCTGATAATAGAAACTATTTGTTTTAGAAACAGACCAGAGGTTGCTAATTTCCGAATAATAGGAAATGGTTTGCTTGCTAGGTTTTCTTTTTTTAGTACTTCTACTGCATATAGAGTGGAAATATACAAAGGATGAGAGGAAAAAGCAGTGTGAAAAGTTCAGGATCTCCAACAGCTATGGTGACCCCTACTGTACAATTGCGAGAGCAGATTCTATAGCAAAATGAAAAGGACTGTGTTCTTTAGGTTATCAGTGATTGATTAACTAGCTAGATTTCTCTCACTGTGCAGGAGTCAGAAATGTTTAAAAATGAATGTATGTGTGGGCAAACAAGCATGCATGCTGAAAAGCAGGGCCTTTATTATTTTCCTATGATTATACTGTCTGAACACATATTTGAAAAAAATATATTTGCAATGATTAATTTAGGAGATCTAGTGGACATTCTTCTACCAGTTTATGTCTTCCTTCTTCTATTTCACTCCATGGCCAGGGCATATGAGACATGATGGTGAAGGGGTGATTATTATTATTAATCCTGTACGGTATGTGTATGGCACTTTCTACACAAAGCCAACCAGGTTCCAACCCTAGATGCACTGAGAGTTGAAAGTTATCACCTCACAGGACTTCATAAGCTAGGACAGTAAGCAAAAGCTTGGTGAGATGGGATGGGCAGATGAGGGCTAGCAGTAGAGAGCATGAGCTATGCTTGTTACATATGCATCTGGTAAATTGCTCTTAGAGGTTTTGTTAAAATTAGTTTAATGTATTAAAATGCTGTGACAGTGTCTAAGATGAAGAGCAAAGTGGGCCCCTTTTACCAATGGAATTTGATTATGGAGACGAAAGGATTAGCCTTGGTCTTACCTAGCTCTTGCAGGAGTCGGGTATGGGACAGGCAGACATCCCTGCAGGCTAACAAGACTGAAGAAGAGCTTTTTTTCTGGGACTCTTTGCCATCTTATACTCCCCTAGAACAGGGCATAAGGAAGAAATGTGTTTCCTCTAGTATTTGATGCAATTAAGTTACATAATCAGTAGGTCACATCTATGGAAAAGCCCTATGGAATTTAATAGATGAACCCACCTATGTAATTTACTAGAGAATGATAGCCATTTTATAGGTCTTTTAAACCATCCCATCAAATTTGATAGCAATGATATAATTCTTGATTAAATTCTATATGATGCTTAAAATCCCAAAGCAAAGGGTATCATGTTTTCTTAAATCCTGTAGGCTTTTAGAATAATGTCTATAGATACTCCTAAAACTTTATAGGCTCTTGGTTTTATCCCCCTATAGAAGTTTTTGATATGGGAGAGCTAGATAGGTGTGGGGAAAAAAAGGAGGAGGTATCTACAGGTCCACAGCTCCTGGACTGCAGCAAGGAAGGGAACGGAGAACCTACCCCAGCAGCAAGCAGGCTTGCATTTACTTAGCTTACATTAGGCTAAACAAAGGGAAAATAGCTAAACAGCCAAGGGAAACTATCAAGAGTTAAAGAACAGTCAAAAGACACATTTTAATAATTGGAGGAGTATTTGTCGCATCCGATGAAGTGAGCTGTAGCCCATGAAAGCTTATGCTCAAATAAATTTATTAGTCTCTAAGGTGCCACAAGTCCTCCTTTTCTTTTTGCGGATATAGACTAACATGGCTGCTACTCTGAAACCTGTCATTTAAATAATTGAAGAGGATGAGAGCCAACTAGAAGAGAACTCACCACAGACATGCCTCTCATGGCTGGGCATGGAGTAGCTGCACTCTCCCTCTAGAGCCTCCTGCTGAGAGCTGCTCAGTCCTGCAGTGATCTGCCTTTTCTCATGTCTCAGCCCCCTGGCCAGGTCCCATTTTAATCCCACACCCTCCAGGGTAAGAGCCAGTGTCAAATACCCTTACAAAAGGCCTTTGGCCCCAACTCTGGTCCCCACATGCTTCTCTGAGGGGCTCTCAGTCATCCTTATCCCCTTCTCAGGGGCTGTCAAGGTTTCTTCCCCACTCTGAACTCTAGGGTACAGATGTGGGGACCTGCATGAAAAACCCCCTAAACTTATTTTTACCAGCTTAGGTTAAAACTTCGCCAAGGTACAAACTATTTTACCTTTTGCCTCTGGACTTTATTGCTGCCACCACCAAGTGTATAACAAATATATAACAGGGAAAGAGCCCGCTTGGAAACATCTTTCCCCCCAAAATCCCCCCAAACCCTACACCCCCTTTCCTGGGGAAGGCTTGATAAAAATCCTCACCAATTTGCATAGGTGAACACAGACCCAAACCCTTGGATCTTAAGAACAATGAAAAAGCAATCAGGTTCTTAAAAGAAGAATTTTAATTGAAGAAAAAGTAAAAGAATCACCTCTATAAAATCAGGATGGTAAATACCTTACAGGGTAATCAGATTCAAAACATAGAGAATCCCTCTAAGCAAAGCCTTAAGTTACAAAAAGACACAAAAACAGGAATATACATTCCATTCAGCACAACTTATTTTATCAGCCATTTAAACAAAACAGAATCTAACTAGATTGCTTATTAGCCCTTTACAGGAGTTCTGACCTGCATTCTTGCTCTGTTCCCGGTAAAAGAAAAAAAAAAAAACACACAGACTGAGGTAACCCTTTGTTTCTCCCCCCCTCCAGTTTTGAAAGTATCTTGTCTCCTCATTGGTCAGGTGCCAGTGAGGTTATCCTAGCTTCTTAACCCTTTACAGGTGAAAGGGTTTTTCCTCTGGCCAGAAGGGATTTAAAGGTGTTTACCCTTCCCTTTATATTTATGACAGGGGCCTTCTGCCATCTTCCTCAGGGGCTAGTAGGGGAACCCAGGCCCTACCACTACACAGTCCAGGGACCCTATAACTGGCACCCAATGTCTGATTTGTCAGACTCCTTGCTGCTCCTTCCCCAGATTTCTTTCTACCATAACATCTTTTTCAGGCCTTCTTCCTACAACCTCTCTAGTCCACCTTCTTTCAGGGATAGGACTTGAAGGGATCTCTCCTGGAAATCCCCCCCCAACAAAATCCCAAATTAAAAGTACAATCAAACCCACTGCTGCCCTCCTCAGAACTGACCTTTCACCCCTCTCTGTCTCTCAGTTGAACCCTTTCCCACAACTCTCTCTCTTTGGAAGTCCAGAGCCTGCTCTGTCACCTGGGTTCATCATCAGAGCTTGTTCCATCTTGGTGGCTGCACTCAGTGTGCTGTGTCTCTCCTGGCATCCTGCCAGACTTAGTTACTCAGGAGAGGATCCCAGGGCTAACTATCCCCAGGGCTTCCTCTTTGACCCTGGTAGGCTCTCAACTCTTTAACACCAAAACAAAGACTGCAGCATTCTTTCCATCTCTCCCTGCAGCCACTTTCAAATCTGAGCTTCCTTTCTTTATAGTCCATCCGTCGTGTCGTCGTTCCCCCCCACTTCCCCAACTGGGCTTCATCTTTCATTAAGCCTCACCCACCCTCCAGGTGCAGTCAGTTAGGTTAATTGGCCTCTCAGGCCCACATTAACCCTTTCCTAGTGAGGCTGAGATATAAACCTCATCATGGCCCATAAGTGAGGGTTACAAATTGTACATGAGAAAAAGAAAAGAAATTAAAAATATCTTATCATGTGATATCGTCTCTTTCTCTCCCACCTTAAAGAAAAGGAGTACTTGTGGCACCTTAGAGACTAACAAATTTATTAGAGCATAAGCTTTCGTGAGCTACAGCTCAATGCATCTGATGAAGTGAGCTGTAGCTCACGAAAGCTTATGCTCTAATAAATTTGTTAGTCTCTAAGGTGCCACAAGTATTCCTTTTCTTTTTGCGAATACAGACTAACACGGCTGCTACTCTGAAATCTTACCTTAGTAACTGCCCTTTGCCTTGTTGTCTCTTGAGACTGTAAACTCTTTGGGGGGAAAGCATCTGTCATCTTACATATCTGAAGTGCTTTGCACACTTCTGAGTGACTAACAATCATTCTTCAATGTGTCCTAGATGGGACCAAATGAGAGGGAAATAAAAATTTGTCTGGGTTTTAGCCAAACAGACACTTAGAAATTGCCTTCCATGGCAAAGTATTTGCACCAGGGAGACTCTTCAAGTGCCTGATCATTTTCCTGGCCCTCCCTCTGGGAAAATCATGTCATTGTGTCAGCTCCTTTGGCTTCCTAAGCAATGTAAAGAGCAGACACAGCCTAATAACAATCCAGCCCCAGGAGTGAAGCAATTTGCAATCTCTCCCCCTTCTTGCCAGTAATATAATAATATACCTTGGAAACACTGTCAGGATAATCTGAAAACAGCAATGCTGTTGGATCTGATAATGCACACAGCTTATCTGTGCTCTTGGAATGAGTATTCATCACATTTTCACATCTAGCTGATGCACTGCTAGACTGATGTGCACTGAAATGGGGTCCCTGTGTATACACTGTATAGCTTGTGTATTATCTAATGTATTTTTTTGCAAAGAGCTCCTTTGTGTTATAAGTCTTGTCACTAGTGCAGCCCAGCTTGGATTTGCTGGAAATGTATGTGGTCTGGCAACATCTCTTACTGAGTGGTTGAGTCCCTAAAAGCTTTGTTTCAAATGATGAAATGAAAACAAAGGAGACATAATTAGCTGGTGTGTAATAATAGAAATGCTTTACCCAGCTACTACAGAAGTCATTTAATGAAGGATAATCTAGATGGAAGCCTGCACACAACAGCTGTAAAATATTTAAGTCTTTTAATGAGAGAAGAGATATCCAGAGGAGGGTTTGCTAAAATGATTAAGAGAAATGCCTTTCATAACTGTTTTATGTGGAAAAAGAAAAGGAGTACTTGTGGCACCTTAGAGACTAACAAATTTATTTGAGCATAAGCTTTCATGAGCTACAGCTCACTTCATCAGATGCATTCAGTGGAAAATACAGTGGGGAGATTTATATACACACACAGAAAACATGAAACAATGGGTTTTATCATACACACTGTAAGGAGAGTGATCACTTAAGATGAGCTATTACCAGCAGGAGTGGGTAGGTAGGAGGAAAACCTTTTATGGTGATAATAAAGGTGGTTAGCATGAACGTCTGAGGAACAGTAGGGGGTGGGGTGGGGGGGAGAAATAACATGGGGAAATAGTTTTACTTTGTGTAATGATCCATCCACTCCCAGTCTCTATTCAAGCCTAAGTTAATTGTATCCAGTTTGCAAATTAATTCCAATTCAGCAGTCTCTCATTGGAGTCTGTTTTTGAAGTTTTTTTGTTGAAGGATAGCCACTCTCAGGTCTGTAATCGAGTGATCGGAGAGATTGAAGTGTTCTCTGACTGGTTTTTGAATGTTATAATTCTTGACATCTGATTTGTGTCCATTTATTCTTTTATGTAGAGACTGTCCAGTTTGACCAATGTACATGGCAGAGGGGCATTGCTGGCACATGATGGCATATATCACATTGGTAGATGCGCAGGTGAATGAGAGCCTCTGATAGTGTGGCTGATGTGATTAGGCCCTATGATGATGTCCGTTGAATAGATATGTGGACAGAGTTGGCAACGGGCTTTGTTGCAAGGATAGGTTCCTAGGTTAGTGGTTCTGTTGTGTGGTGTGTGGTTGCTGGTAAGTATTTGCTTGAGGTCGGGGGGCTGTCTGTAAGCAAGGACTGGCCTGTCTCCCAAGGTCTCTGAGAGTGATGGGTCGTCCTTCAGGATAGGTTGTAGATCCTTGATGATGCGTTGGAGAGGTTTTAGTTGGGGGCTGAAGGTGATGGCTAGTGGTGTTCTGTTATTTTCTTTGTTGGGCCTGTCCTGTAGTAGGTGACTTCTGGGTACTCTTCTGGCTCTGTCAATCTGTTTCTTCACTTCAGCAGGTGTGTATTGTAATTGTAAGAATGCATGATAGAGATCTTGTAGGTGTTTGTCTCTGTCTGAGGGGTTGGAGCAAATGCGGTTATATCGTAGAGCTTGGCTGTAGACAATGGATCGTGTGATGTGATCTGGATGAAAGCTAGAGGCATGTAGGTAGGAATAGCGGTCAGTAGGTTTCCGATATAGGTTGGTGTTTATGTGACCATCGCTTATTAGCACCGTAGTGTCCAGGAAGTGGATCTCTTGTGTGGACTGGTCCAGGCTGAGGTTGATGGTGGGATGGAAATTGTTGAAATCCTGGTGGAATTCCTCAAGGGCTTCTTTTCCATGGGTCTAGATGATGAAGATGTCATCAGTGTAGCACAAGTAGAGTAGGGGCATCAGGGGACGAGAGCTGAGGAAGAGTTGTTCTAAGTCAGCCATAAAAATGGGACTCTGTGATGAGCTTGCCCCAGCCCTGCAGGACAAGGACACGAGAATGAGAGCTGTCCTGTCATTGGAGAAGCGCGTGGCAATTGCACTGTGGAAGCTGGCTACTCCAGACTGCTACTGATCGATTGCTAACCAGTTTGGAGTAGCAAAGTCGACCGTTGGACTCGTGTTGATGGAAGTGTGCAGAGCCATTTACTGCATCCTGCTTCAAAAGACAGTGGGCAAAATGCGTGGATGGCTTTGCACAAATGGGCTTCCCTAACTGCGGAGGGGTGACAGATGGCATGTAGGTTCCAATTCTGGCACCAGACTACCTAGCCACCGAGTACATTAATTGCAAGGGGTATTTCTCGATGGTTCTCCAGGCATTTGTGGATCACCATGGGTAAATAAACCGGCCCGGCCCACCAGGGGCTTTCCCTGAACAAGTGGAGGAATAAGTTTGGGAACCACTGCTCTATGGGAAGCTGGACCTGGCCGATGACAATATTCCTATGCTTATAGCCGTGTGTTGTATGCTCTATAATATTTGTGATGGGAAGGGTGCCTGGAGGCTGAGTTTGAACAGCTGGAGACCAGGGCTATTAGAGGGGCACAGTGAGGGGCCATAAGAATCAGGGATGCGTTGAGGCAGCAATTTGAAGCTGAAAGCCACTAATATTTGTTGTTATGCTCAGGATTGCAGTGCTTGTAATCCTAGGAGGTGATTGTGCACATGATGCAAGAAGGGGGCTTAACATAATTGTATGTTGATTTGCAGTGCTCTTTTTGATTTCACTTAATAGAATAAAGATTGCTTTCAAACCAACACAATTCTTTTATTAAAAGACAACAACCGGAGGGGAGAGTCAAACGAATAAATACATCAGCAGGGAAGGAGAACGAGGAAGGGAAGGTCCAAGGAGGAAGAGGGGTCCTAGGATGGCTAAATATTTGTGTATGTCCAGCGATCATACCCAACCTTCTCCTTTGGAGTACAAAGCAGTGGGTGCTGTACTTCAGCAAGGCCAAACTGCAGACAGATGGGTTTTGAGAGCAGTGGGTAGTGGGAGTCTGCAGTACTGGACTATGATGGGGCAGGAGTGGAAAGCAGTGGGTACAGCTGGAGCCTGGAGGTTGATAAGAGAGTGTTGGTGGTGTCTGGGGAACACATGGGAAAGAGTTTTGCGACAGCGGCTACAGACTAGGGTGGGCGTGGAGCTGCTCAGTTTGCAGTGCTAGTAGTGCCTGGAGTTTGTTTGCTTGGTACTCCATAATGTTTAAGAGCCTCTCTATGGCTTCTTTCTGGTGTGCTGCATCCTCCTTTTGGTCCCTCTTCTCACCTTCACTCCTTCAATTCCTGTTTTTCGGCCGCAGAGTGCATCATAACCTCACGCAGAAAGTCCCCAGTCCTTCTTGGCTGCTTTCTAATTCTGTGCAACCATTCTGCTGCCAATAAAAAAGAGGGAGGCTGGCCTCCCAAGGTCATCTTTGTGAAGTTTAAATGCAATGTTTTACAGAAGCAGTATTGTCTGTAACACAGACAACACTGATTCAGTGCTTTAAAACTCAGCTGGTATTCACACATCTGTCACTAACTGGCTGATCCCAGGCAAGCGCACATGAGCCACAAGACCCCCAAAATGGTGAGTAGCTGCAGAGGCAGGGTAAATCACTCCTCCCAGACCCTGCTGTACACTGGGCATGTGGCTCTTCGGGAAAGCCAGCACTGTAGGGGGGGCCTGCTAATAATTCCTGTTCCCACACTTTCCACAGGATGTGATCATAATGGAAGATATCTCACTTCTGAGGGTGAGCAGGGAATCAAGGGAGGGTCTTCTCCAAGTCTGCGGCTTCTGCCATGGCCTCTATGCAGCTCGCCTGTGTGCAGCAATAGTCCCTGCCTCCCCCACATATGTTCCCCTTTCATAAGCTTTCTGTAGACACCTTACTTGACATACGTTGTACAAGATTTGCTGCAATTATATAACAGTGGTAGCACCAATGCTCTACATGTCATATTTTAATTAGATAACGTCACACCATTTAAGTGGAAGAACATGTTTATTGTTTCAAGGATAGTTAGAGTGGCAACTTTGAGGAATTTTGGATTTGGGGAATTTTGGAAACTGGAAATTTGCAGCTGGTCCCTAGCATGAGCATAGGGCCAACCAAAATCACAGAACCCACTGAATTTTGGGAAATTTGGATCTGGGTCTGAACTTTCAGATGTGGACTCATCTCTGCACAGAACGTTCATATAACATTTGGTATAACTATATAAAACTGGGGATTTTGGTCCAGAAAAGCATAATGTTTAGACTGAAAGTAAGGTTCATAATTTCCAGTACAGTCAAGAAGATATTTAAGAGCAGCACAGCCATATACCTTACCATAGTGACAATAGGTGTAGCTGATTTTTTTTTCTTTTTAACATGTAAAAAATATTTGTGGATAATTTGTGTCTATAAAAGCAAAGGTCTGATAAAATAGTCTAGAACGGAGACAGGAATAGTAAAGGCAGGCTCTGTATAGGTTTCTCCAGACTCATCTGCCAATACATCTCAATCTTGATATTGCAACACCTGTATTATGAAAAGTTTGAATGTATTCCAAAGAATCAAAGAAAACCCCTCACTGTCTTCAAAGGGAGCAGGTTTGGTTTCCAAGAGTGAAATCCTGGCCCCATTTAACAAAACGAGTGCTTTACAATTGATTTCAATGGGACCAGGATTTCACCTGAGGTCTGTATCTTCTGAGTAGAGATTACCAATTGTGTCCAAGTGTGTGATGGTTTTATGTCCCGAACATATTCCCGTTTGGGAATAGGGTGAAGATTCATTTCAGTCCAGAATATTATTATCATTACACTTGTGACCTAACGGACTTTGGACAGAGCTCTCTAGATCACTCCTCCCGGGCCGGTTTGTTTACCTGATGTGTCCGCAGGTTCGGCCGATTGCGGCTCCCAGTGCCCGCGGTTCGCCAGATGCCACTTCCAGCAGCTCTCATTGGCGGCAGGTAAACAAACCGGCTTGGCCCGCCAGGGGCTTTCCCTGCACAAGTGGCAGAACAAGTTTGGGAACCACTGCTCTAGATGAAAATACTAGTGAACCACCTTGTCGTAGTTTATAAAAGGAAGTATTTTATGCCAGTGATGAATGCAAAGTAAGTACAGAAGCAAAGATGTAAACATACTTCTCTATTGTCCATGAAGCAATTGTTGAAAAAAAAGCAATTTTCAGAAAATGTCACATGCCATTAACCAGATTCTGCTCTCAAATAGTCTGGTGCTGTTCCCATAGACTTAAATGGGAGACGAACTGATGTAACTGAGAGCAAAATTGGCCCTATGTTTTCTTAAGCACATTAGTTTCCTGGTCCAGCACCAGCTGAATCGTGGTCAGATCTGATAAATTAAACCAGCAGAAGATCTGACCTTCGGTGCTTTGCTATTGACATCAGTGGGAGCAAGATCATGCCACAATTATCAATTACTGGTTTTAGAATCAATGTATTTGTCCAATGGTGGTATATTTTGTAGTGTCTTTTATTTTTAAATAATCTTAACTAAGAAAGCAAAAATCAACATGACAAAGATGACATTCCTGTTACCTCTACAACCTAACTGAATTCCAAAATAATAACAGCATCAACCAAAAGAAAACACCGATTCCTACCTCCAAAAGAAAACTCAAACAAAACAAAGACATGGTATAAGACTGGATGAGCCACATACATTGTAATATGTAGTTGGAATCACTTATCATACTGCCCATTAGCTATAAGAAGCAACATACAAATGGTTGTTGGAATTATTCTTATTTTTATTCTACATTATCCACATAAAACTGTAAGTACTGGGAGTGATCCTAAAACACTGTAGTAGATTTCTGATATGACAACCTGACTCCTGGTCCTAACAAGTACGAAAATGAATGAAGCTTGACCCTCTACAAGATCAAATGACCTTTGAGTGTAAGGGGGTTAAAAAGACCAGATGCTCAGAACTGACTTCATTGTAGTTTCAAAGTACTTAGAGCTCAAAACTGAAAGAATAAGCTTTGACTTTTCTTATTTGAAGTTGCAGGTCACTGAGGTTACATGCTCTAACTATGCAAGGGCCATATGAATGTAAAATATGAAGACCTCTTCTCTTTCATTCTACTGCTTGATGGTGGAATCCCCCATTGTTGCCATAAATTTGCAATTTTGTTTTCAAAAGGCTGAAAAGGCAAGAATAGCTAAATATAAAACACTGATTTCAAAAATGCAGTTTCAAGCCCACAGATATAAGAACCACTGGCATTGTATCTACCTGATGTTAGATGGCACTCAATATCAATTTGGGTAGTGAACTTGACACTCAACAGATTTAAGCATAAAATATAAGTATGCCTTTCATTCTGTTTCCCTGTCAACCACTGAAATAAGTTCAGAAAGGGTGTTCACTCTTAGAGGTGGTCAAAAATATTCCCTGTTTTCACATCCACACAATTAGAGCAGTTTGTCAACATTTGTAAGACTTTCAACACAATTTCATGTGATTTTTGTTGTTGTTGATTGTGTTAAGATGACAGGAAAAATATCACTGCAATTTTTTTTATTTCCCTTTTCCAATTTTGAGATGGGCTGTTGTTTGATTGGTTTGGTCACATAGAAGTGGTTCTTGTCACATAATCCACAAGGGATTGATTCTGATTCACTAATTGGCAGAGCCAGCTCAAGATGGTTAGTAGAAGCTATCTTGAATAATATTTCCACAGGATGTGGATGTGTTTTGTGTGCTTTCTCTGAGACAGTCCAAAAAGTAGGTGTTAGTACTAGCACGAGAGAGTGACTCTGGTTGTTATTTGACAATGGTGCAAAGGTGGGGGAAGGCTGCTTATGATTCCTCACCAAATACCATCTAGAGTTTGAAGGGTCAGTGGTCCTAACCGATGATGCCCCGAATACACTGGAAAAGGAGAACAGGCTATCTACCAAAGATGCCTGAGAGAGAAAACAGGTCACTGATCCTTCCTAGCAAGAAGACAACACAAAGTTGGTGTTGACATCTCATGATGAGTGGTTGTCAGGGAAAAATTGGCGTAATTCGTTAAATTTTGTTGATGAGGAGATGTTGTGCAGCCAGAATAGAATACAGCTCCTCTCCCAGAACTGTTCTGTCATACAGCTTGTTGAAAGGAATTGAACTGTATAAAAACGGAGGGATGTTTGACATGGAGGGGTCCTCCACTGGTTCAGATATTTTAGATAAGCATCTAATCTCTGAACCTTCTGAGGTTCCATTATAAGTTGATTTGTGTGTTGTACTGCTGTGAGGAATCTGCTTCACAGATGTTTACATGTAGTTTTACTATGGAGAGGTGAGCTTACTGTGTGATCTTATATGTAGATCTGCTGTATTAATGCTGGTGTTTGTGGCTTTATTTTATTGCCCCTATCGTTAAAGTGTACAGATCATAAGAATGAGAGATGCCTTTCAAATGTTGTGGGAGTTTATCTGCTGCTAAATCTGTGGCTCAGTAACCTCTTAGTGCCAATTAATTAGGGGTACCAAGGGGATGCATAAGAGTTACAGGGATTTTCTGGGTGTGGTATGTACATTTTAGTTCACCAAAGAGTGTTGTGTGAAGTCTCAAATAAACGTTGGTGTCACATTGGCCATCAATATCATTACAAATGCATGTACAGATGTTGTGTAAGGAGTTATGTCTATACACTGAAAGTTATATTCTTAAGGTCTGTATTTAGGGACTGGGTGAAAAACAGGTTTTCTGTCAGACAAGAAATGTTTATATAGCTGGATGTTTACATGTAAATTAAGTATTGTATGATTCACAGTGGGTCTTCTCTCACCAGTCTGAACTGAATACTAATGAAGGATTGTGAAAACTTTAAAGAGAGAAAAGTACCAGGAGAAAGTAAATTGTGGGTTTGGGGGCACATGAAAGGTTTGCTCTAGTCTATTTGGGTAACAAAGAAGACACCCTGTCATCCTTCACCTCGGAAGTAAATGGACAGCAAGTTTGTTTCATGAAAGAGGGGTCTGAGCCAGGCTTGGCTGAAAATACTGAAGAGAATTTTGGGTGAAATAAGCTTCCTTAGACAAGAGGTTAACCTCTTCGTTGAGTTTAGTCTCTAGAAAGCATGTTATGATTTTGTTGTACATGTAAACATTTGTTTTCAATATTCTTACTCAAAATCTATAAAACTGTGTCTCTATTTACACTTTAACTATATTGAAGGGTATATCTACACTGCAATAAAAAACCCTCAGAACGGAGTCTCAGAGCCCATGTTGGAGTCTTGTTGGGTTTCAGAATCTGGGCTTCAGCCGAACTCCAAACATTGACACTACAATTTTATAGCCCCAGCCAACCTGGGTCAGCTGCGACCATGTTGTGAGTCTTTTATTGTAGTATAGATGTATTCTAAATACTATGGTGGTCCTGAGCTGAATCTTACAAGCTGATGTGTACTGTTCCTTTTGGAAAGGCAGGCCTGGTAATGCTGTGAGTGTTCAGTGGATAAGGGGCTGGGCAGTACCGGGAATGCTTGGAGGAGTTGGGGGTTGGTGTATGCCTATCTCTAATCTGCGAGAGCAAGACCTGTGAAAGTCTAGAAGGTAATGTTCATGTTGCCAGAGACTGGTGCTTTGAGGGAGCTGATCCACAGCAGTCCCAGACAAGACTTCCTCATGCTAAGGGCAGGTAGTGGGGAGATGCCTGACAAACCTGGGTACCCTTGGGGAACATCACAATACCATAACAACCACCATTATGGCTGTCACCTCAAATGCACCTCTCTTACCCTGGCTTTCCCAAACTCCAGTTGAAGTCATATATCTTCTTGATTGACCTCCCTTTTTTGGGAGCCTGCTACGTACTCATGGACTGAAGAGGCAGGAAGGGAAGAAGACCAGTTGTAGGGCTCTGGGAGGGTGAGATAGCATGGAGATGCCCATATCAGCTGCCTCCACATCACGTGAACTCCAGCCAGCTTCATCTCCACTTTCGGAACATCATCTAGATCCTGACGGTCTAGAGTTGATCCAGTACCCATAGACTCAGCTCATCTAGGACCTGTTCAAGTACCTAGTCACATTTAGTGAGAGCAGCCTCAATGCAACACAAGTTGGCTCCCCTCTGGGCCATTGTTGCTCCCACATAGGGTACATCTACACTACAATAAAACACCCACAGCTGACCCGTGTCAGCTGACTCAGGCTGATGGGGCAGCATAGACATTCAAGCTGGAGCCTGAGCCATGGAACCTCTTGAGGGGAAAGGTCACAGAGCTTGGGCTCCAGCCCAATCCTGATTGTCTACGTTGGAATTTTATAGCCCCATACCCGGAGCCCTGGGAGCCGGAGTCAGCGGACACAGGCCAGCTGTGTTTCAGAGTAGCAGCCATGTTAGTCTGCATTCGCAAAAAGAAAAGGGGGACTTGTGGCACCTTAGAGACTAACAAATTTATTTGAGCATAAGCTTTTGTGAGCTACAGCTCACTTCATCGAATGCATTCAGCTGTGGGTGTTTTATTGCAGTGAAGACATATTGTCAAGGTTGCCCCCCCCACTCTGATCTCTAGGGTACAGATTTGTGGACCTGCATGAAAGACCCCCTAAGCTTATTCTTACCAGCTTAGGTTAAAAACTTCCCCAGGGTACAAACTTTGCCTTGTCCTTGAACCCTATGCTGCCACCACCAAGCTATTTAAACAAAGAACAGGGAAAGAGCCCAGTTGGAGACATCTTCCCCCAAAATATCCCCCCAAGCCCTACACCCCCTTTCCTGGGAAAGGCTTGATAAAAATCCTCATCAATTTACACAGGTGAACACAGACCCAAACCCTTGGATCTTAAGAACAATGAAAAAACAATCAGGTTCTTAAAAGAAGAATTTTAATTAAAGAAAAGGTAAAAGAATCACCTCTGTAAAATCAGGATGGTAAATATCTTACAGGGTAATCAGATTCAAAACATAGAGAATCCCTCTAAGCAAACCCTTAAGTTACAAAAAGACACAAAAACAGGAATATACATTCCATTCAGCACAGCTATTTTACCAGCCATTTAAACAAAAGGAAATCTAACGCATTTCTATTTAGACTACTTACTAACTTTTTACAGGAGTTCTGAGTTGCATTCCTGATCTGTTCCCGACAAAAGCATCACACAGACAAACATCGCCTGCCCCCTCCAGCTTTGAAAGTATCTTGTCTCCTCATTGGTCATTTTGGTCAGGTGCCAGCGAGGTTATCTTAGTTTCTTAACCCTTTACAGGTGAAAAGGTTTTGCCTCTGGCCAGGAGGGATTTTATAGTTCTGTATACAGATAGGTGGTTACCCTTCCCTTTATATATATGACACATACCCTTAGTGGAAAGATCTGGTAGCTGCTCCACTCATTGCCAGCATCTTGGAGCTTCATCTTTGCCATCTGCCTTGGCCAGATGGGAGTGCTTGGGGACACAGGACTTAACAAAGACCCACATGGCACTATTGGAGGTAGCCTGATTCATCACAGTTACTCTAGTTTCATGCTAGTGTAATACCATTGAAATCCATTTTTAAAACTTGCACAGTTACTTTCTATTGTTTAAATGGAAGCTACATTTGTGGGGTTAAAGTACTTACCAGATGCTGCCATCAGTACTGCATTCCTGGGAAGCTTGTTTTAAACACAGGTCGGTATTATTGCTTCCACGCTGCTGTTGCATTCACCCTAGGCACAAAGAGAATGGTGTCTCTGTAATATTTAATGATGCCTTTTTTCTTGGAGGACACAGATGAATGTTTTATTGGATGTTGGTGTCCATCTTCTTCTTTGCAAAATGTGCTGTTATTACCAGCTATTTCTCAAAGGCACCTACCTTAACCTTTGCAGCATCTCACTAAACTTGATCAATAGCTTTCCATTAGTACTATTAGATCCTGAGGGAGAAGAATGGATTACACGTGTCAAGTGGGATGCCAGATACAGAAGGTGGCACAGCAGGGAACGCAACTGGTCATTTACTATTTACTACAGAACGTTAAAGGAGAGGGATTCAAAATGAATTTACGAATTGCTAAACAATATTTATTAAGTTGCAGTGACTTACTTTCTCAGGGGCTCTCTCCTGCTTCGCTGAATTCAGTGGAAGTTTTGTTGGTGACTTCAGTCGGAGTAGGAAAAAGGCGTTTGTAAAATGGGGGTGCCTCATGTTAGGTGTCTAAATTGATATTTAGGCACTTAAATCAATGGCTGGGCAGCAGAGCTTCCTTTGAAGTCGATTGGTGTTATAGTGTGATCAGTACCTTTGAATGTCAAGCCACTGATTGCACTATCTATCTAACTTTAAGCACTTTAAACCATAAAATTTTGGCCAGTGTATTCATATCTGATTATAGGGCCACAAGGGTTATCTTCCTTCCTTTCAGAGGGTAAAAGAGAAAAAAATCTGTTTAGAAAGATCTCCATTGGAGAAACACAAAGAGCAACTCAGTACGAGTAACCTGTGTTTTAACACCTGTTCTAGTCTTTAATGTATTTAGGATGTAAAGAACTGCCAGAGAAAAAGAAGAAAAGAAGGAAGACTATTTTCCAGACTTGATGCAGGTTGCTAGACACTAACTATTGGAAGTATATAATGATATACAAAAAAGGATAATACATTTTTTTAGGATTGAGGTCAGAAGAAAATGTTCAAAAGCCACTGCTGATTTGGTTTCCGAATCTGGGTAAGCTGTTTGGCAGCAAACACAGCTGGGCCGTGAAATCTCATTTGCCCTAGTGGTGATGGAGAAAAGGACAAAGATTTAGAAAGACATAAATCTGACCCCACATACCAATGGATTCCATTTTACAAGGCCAGCAGTTAATCCAGCAATAGATTGAATTCATTTTCCCCGGTACCCACTGATAGCCAGCTGGGTTCCTGAGTGCTATATATTTTTAACATCCCTTTTACTGAAGTCAAGGTCCTCCTATCTTTGTTCTATGGTGATATAGGCTATCATTCAACTTTTTCAATTCTCTTTCTTTTCTTTTTTAAAGTAGAGCCTTTTTCTTTCTTGCCTTATATTCTAGAAAGCACCATAACTTTTTTCTTACCTTTAAAGCACCATGCACACCAATAGAACTATGTAAATAATAAATTATAATACGGTTTATCATCTACATTGCTGCTGCTTAGAAACCTTCTCTCTTGTTTTTCTACCACAAATCTATCCAAGCCTCCCTCATGATACTTTTAGACCAACATTTTCAAAGCTGGATGCCTAAAGTTAGACATCTAAATCTATATTTAGGAATGAAATTAAATTACCTGAGAGGTTCTAGTCACTTATTTTGGTGCATAAATAGGGATTTAAGTGCTTCTGGAGATGCTCAAAATTGAAAATGTGAACAATTTTTTTCTGTGCACAACTTGGCCACCACGTTGCCTGGGGGATGGAATTACCAATGAATTGTGATGATAACATTAAATTGACCAGTTTATTCTGCTTACATGATGGGGTGTGATTATTTCATGCACAAGCTATGCGATGGAGTCTGATTTATACAGAAAAATGTACATGTTTTTCCCATTTCACATCAACACAATGGTCAGGTTCTGAGAACATGCAATCTAGAGACATTTAGATCTTTTAAGAAACAAAACCCAGTTTGGGGTTCTTTTGCAGTTGTTTTTTAAAAACTGAAAACTACACATTACATTGCTGTTTATTGTAAAACATGCTTCTCAGAAAACATTAAGAACGTATGCTGACATTAGAGCTGTACCGTGCTTCTTTGAAACATGGGTATGGTACTTTAAGGACCTGATACATCAATGCACTTAAGCAAATGGGGCTTAAGCTCATGCTCAATGTAAAGCATGTGTTTGAATGCTTTGCTGAATACAGGCATAATAGCCAGATTCTGTTATACCTAACCCATCTGAATAGAACCTTACTTTGGCTTCAGTAGGTTGACCTGCAGAATAAAGGGCATTGAATTTAAGTAAGAGTGGCAGAATCTAGACTTAAAAATGGTATCGGGTCTGTTCCAGCATGTATTTGTACACAGAACTCCAACTGAGATCAATGAGAGTTCCACACAAAGAACGGGAGGTGGAGTACCACTTGACACTGAGGATCCACTGGTAAGATTTCAGTATCTTAAAAGGACTGGTTTTAAAGGCCAATGGTGGAAAGACTCCCATGAACTTCAGTTGGAGTGGGATCACACCCTAGATCTACATATACATGGAATTTGTACTGAAAGTGTCCTTCAGGATTACAGTTGACCAGAAGAATCAGCCTCATGCAACACCACATGTGATTGTGTCAACAGAAGAAGGTGAATCTGGGGGGAAATTTCTGACTATAAGTTAATGCTGATTTTAGCTGGATAAAACATGCTCTCTTCAACATCAGCAGCTGTGTAGTCACTAGGGAGCTGTCTGGTTACATGTGTTTTATCACATCTGTCAGCTTAACTAAATCAGAGATCCAAATGAACAATGTAGCACACAGGAACATTATGTGGATTTATGACAGTTGAAATACATAGTGCCTGGCAGACTTGGGGTCCATGAAGCAATGAACAACATGATTTTAATCTGTAGTAGATATAATCTTGCTCCATTGTTCTTCAAGTTGTGTACAGAAAAACTGTACCCATGTACAGCTGAGTGAATAATTTATATTTTTTGGTTTGGCGGCCGAACCAGAAAGTCTGAAAAAAATAAAATAAAATCCAAACCCAACGTGGTTTGTTTTGAATCAAAACTGAATTATTTTGGCTTTTCTTGCCCAAACAAAAAATAGAAAAAAATTTTTTTGGGTCAAATGAAGCCATTTGAATGTCATTTGGATACAAAAAATTGTTTTGAAGTGAAATGTTGAAATAAAATATTGACTAGAAATGACATTTTGAAACAAGACTGTTCATCTGGAAATGAAGTGTTGAAATGGTTCATTTAGAAAATGTCAGAATGAAACATTTCAAATAAAAAAAATAGGATTTTTTTTATTTGACCAAAACTATTTGCCAAATTCAACCTGAATTTGTGAATAATTTTATTAAATACAAAACTGCATTTTTTTGGCAAATTTTCTATTCAGTTAAAATTTTTGCCCAGCTCTGTACCCATGGTCTTCAGACAAATCTTTCAAAATTTCAGAAAGAGAAAAAAGGAATTGAAGAGAAATATATATACATAAAATAACTATATTGACCTTTTAAAGCCATATTTCTGAGATGAGCAAAACAGATACAGTAATTCTTTTAATTAGTTGATAACAACAGGCATGAGCAAACACAACAGAAGGGAAGCTGTTTCTATCAACTATATGATAGAGTAAAACATTTGGTGTCAAGTGTATCATGGAAATGGAAGCCATATCATACAGAATCCTTTTTTATTTGTGGTATGACACCCAGGTTGTGCTGTGCGGCAACGTGAAGTGTTATGATGGCACAGTCTTGGTGATTTACTAGCTTTCATGATAACTGACATGAATGTCATATGGATGCCACAAGATACAAAATGGACCTGATCCTACAAGTGCACCTTATGTGGAACTGCTACTCCTGGGGGAATTCTGCACCACTGTGCATATGCAGAATATATGCCCCCATAGATTTCTTTGCTTCCCCATAGAAAAATGATTTTCTGACAGGGAAGCAAAGGGAAGCCACAAAAGTGGTCATGCGACCCCTCCCAAGCAGTACATTTCGGGTGTCCAGGGCATCTAGTAGAGAGGTAAATTACCATGGGGCAGGGGTCAGGACTGGGGAATACCCTGCTTGTGGCTCCTGCGCTGGGCTCAGCTGCTAGTCCTTGCTGGGCTGGGGACAACAGAACTTCCTCTTCCCCTGCACGGCAACCGGGGCCGTGTCAGACCCACCCCCAGATTTCTCCCCCTGGCTGTAGAAAGCTCTGTAAACTCCCCGCCCTCGCGCTTCCTGTACCCATTGATGCTCAGCTGCAGGAGAGGAGGGATCCCTGTATAGTGAGCTGCTTCCCCATGTGCCCAACCCCGTGCATCCAGACCCCCTCATACCCAGACCCCCCCTCCGAGTCTCACCCGCCCCTGCACCCAGAACCTCCCGATGAGCCCCACTACCCCGTACTTAGACCACCCTGACAAGCCACCCGCACCTGGATCCCCACCCTACTGAGCCCCAACCAGCTGCACATGGATCCCCATCCCACTGAGACCCACTATCCCAGCATCTGGAGCCTCCCCACTGAGCCCCCCACATTCATACCCTCCCGCTGAGCTCCAACCATCTTCACCTGCTCCCCCCTGCAGAATCCCATTACTGTTGCACCCAGAACTCCCCAACAAGCCCCTGTGCATCCAGATGTTCCTTTCACCCGGATCCCACACTGAGTCGCCCGCATCCAGATTGCCCCACACAGAACCCTTTCAACCCACACCTGGATCCTCCCACACTAAGCCCCTTCACACTTGGATCCTACCTTGCTGAGCCTGCCTGCCCACACCTGGTACACCTGGCATGGAGGGGCAGGGCCCTAGGATGTTTTTGGGGCAGGCCTGGTCCTTGCGTTGTGTCAGGATTGTGTGCAGCCTCACCGCTGAGTCTGTGTCCCGGGGGGTGGGAGGATGGGGAGCTACACAGTGATTTTTGAAATAGTGTGCACAGGATTTTTAATATTTTGGTGCAGAATTCCCTCAGGAGTAAACTGCCACTAAAATCATTGGGTCTGGCTGAACTCACAATTCAACTGGGTTTAGTCCCCAGTGGAACTCAGAACATCATTAGGACTGCTCCAATTTGTACCAGGAATCACTGGAACACGGCAGAATTCCAGCTATTCCCCTTCCCAAAACATGTATCTGAATACACGCCTTACATTATGTGGCTCAGGAGGTAGTGGCATAGAGCAAGGTAGATTACCTCTACAGTTTGGATCACTCCCCACCCCAGGCCACAAGAACCATCACCTGTTCACTTAGGACAACTTAATACCTCAGTTGTGTCTCCTTTACAACTCTGAAGCAGCACAAAGGGGCTAGAGTGGGGGCCATGGTCAGGCTCCTAGTGTTTATAAATGACAGGTCTTGTTAGGCTGCTGTCAGAAGTTAGGTTGGTGAGCTATATAATTCACTGTTTGGAATCATCCTAATTATCTGATGTTGAAAAGACTGAATAAGCACTCAATTGCTTTTAGGAAAAAAAGTCTGTGCAAGTCTGTGACAACCTGAGGTATACAACATCATGATGTCCACAGTATTTTGCTGCCACAGGCTTTTCCATTACATATTTTTGGCCCATATATGTGATATGTGACAAATTTGCTAAATTCTGTCAGGCATGATCCATCATGGAACAATCTTTCACATTTTCATTCAGGAATCTAGTCTTTCAGCATAAACACAAATGCACTTTAGCAAATGCTATTCTCTCTTAGGAAGATGACCAATCTACCCTCTGGTAAGAAAATTGCTAGACAGCCCAGTCACTTAAATCTAAATAAACAAGTTTAAAAACAAGTTAGTGTGTTGGAATTAAAGTTTAAATCTAGTACACAGATACTGGGGGGAGGGATAGCTCAGTGGTTTGAGCATTGGACAGTTAAACCCACAGTTGTGAGTTCAATCTTTGAGGGGGCCATTTAGGGATCTGGGGCAAAAATTGGGATTGGCCCTGCTTTGAGCAGGGGGTTGGACTAGATGACCTCCTGAGATCCCTTCCAACCCTGATATTCTATGATTGTGATGATGAGCACATTGAATGGCTAGACAGATATCTAATTATTAGATGAAAAATGATCATGCGTTTCTGAAATGCAGCTGTGTGATCACCTTCTTTTGATTCCTAACTAGAGGTACAAACTGAGATCTGTATTTATGAAAGGTTTCAGAGTAGCAGCCATGTTAGTCTGTATTCGCAAAAAGAAAAGGAGTACCCGTGGCACCTTAGAGACTAACAAATTTATTAGAGCATAAGCTTTCGTGAGCTACAGCTCACTTCATCGGATGCATTTGGTGGAAAAAGCTTTTTCCACCAAATGCATCCGATGAAGTGAGCTGTAGCTCACGAAAGCTTATGCTCTAATAAATTTGTTAGTCTCTAAGGTGCCACGGGTACTCCTTTTCTTTTTGTATTTATGAAAGGGTCAAAGCTGATAGAAGATCTGATGCTCTTATAGAGCTTAGACCAATGCAGTGAGAGACTTTGGGGAAAAAGGGCATGCAGAGACTGAGGTCACGTCCACACTAGCACTTACGTTGGCAAAACTTTTGTTGCTCAGGGATGTGAAAAAAACACCTCTGTGAGTGACATAAGTTTTGTTGGCACAAGCGCTCATGTGCAGAGTGCTATGTCGCTGGGAGACGCTTTCCCGCTTGTTGAGCTGGTTTAATTACGTTGAATGGAGAGCTCTCTCACATCGGCATAATGCACCTACACGAATGCTCTTACAGTGGCACCGGTATAGCTGTAAGCTTGTAAGTAAAGACATGGCCTGAGCAATAGTGTGCAGAAATCCACTGACGTGTTTAGTTTAAGAGTACTAGTCTTCCAGCATCTGGTCCTGAAATTGCACAAAGTTTGATTACAGAAAAAGCAACACACTGTATAGAGTTGGCACTAGAGCAAATACCTGCTAAATGTATAAACCTTTTAAAAGATTACAGTCTGGGTACAACTGCATTTGTTAGTTACTAGGATGAATAGAGGGACATGTAAATAGACACTGAGTAGAACATTGCTGCCTTAGGACAGCACTATTTGAATTTCTAAAAATGACTTATTGTGTTCCATGTTGTAGATAGATTCTCACTTACACCAAATTTACACTAGTTTAATTCCATTGACCTACTTGGAATTACTCTGATATAGACTGGTATAAGTGAGAGGAGACTCTGGTCTGGCAAGGTACTAAATGAAAGTGTCAAACAAAGGGCTCATCCCCTTTGTTAGCTGACCCAGGACCCAATCTTTCTCCCATTGAAGTCAAAACTCATGACTCAAAACTTGCATTGTCTTTTAACGGGAACAGGAACAAGCCCTAAGCTTTCATTATGATTTCTATAACATAATATGTTAGAGAGGGGACTTTATTATTTGAAGAGAGAATTAAAAAGAAATATTAGATAGGCCGGGAAGGGAGAGATCATATTTGACTAGAATGGCAATGCACCAATATTAAAAGTACCAATAAAGCTTAATAAAATGAGTAGAACAATGCATAATTATTATAAATGAATGTGTAGAATCAATCTCTGCAATGGTTTTATTCATTTCTTTGTAAGAAAACTGGATGAAACTGATTGTTCCTATCTAGTGAATTTGTTTGGGAACAAGTTTTGTTTTAATGTAAATACTACTTCTCATTAATTCAGTGACTTCTTAACAACAGCATAAACCACAACAAGTGCAATTGGTGTCATTTTCAGAAGTATGATCAGGCTGAAACCAGACTGACAGGAAATTCGATAGCAAGAATTAACATCCACTGCTTACGGGAAATGAATTCATGTTCCATTAAAACAGTGTCTGCAGAGGTGTTTTAACCAAACAGGATTATTTCTTAATGATGTGGAGACACAAATGGGCTCCTGTGCCAAGTTCATAATTGGCATTCTTCAATATTAAATATATAGAACGGTGTTTATATAAGAATAAGATTGTGATGTAACAGACAAGAAAAAAATAGGTTCTGCAGGTAGGATTCATGGCAAAACACACATTTATTGAGCTGTTAGTTGAGATTTTGCACAAAACCAGGTAAGAAAGCCCATGCAGAGTTATTAGCAAAAGGCACACATGACAATTCAAGAACTTCTATGTTCATGTTTTCTTCCTGTATACCTTTTTTTTGGCTATTTGCTGTGGTTGGGTGAAAAGCACAGTCCATACCCAATTATTCATCTTAAATCAATTTTAAATACTTATTGAGACATTTTTAAGGACAAGATATCACCATCTTAATCAAGCATAAAGCAAATAGAGCAGGATAGGATCATGATCAGTTCCCAAGTCACTGGGAACAGGCAGCGGTGCTGGAACAATTTTTATTGTGGGGGCGCTGAGACCATTGAACCGAACTGTAATCCCTGTATATAATGGAAACCACTTCAAGTCAGGGAGTGCTGCAGCACCTCCTGCACCCTTAGTTCTAGCACCTACGGGCACATGTAGGCTGCGCCTGTAATTATTAGATCCATACTGGTTTGGTTGTATAGATCTTGTATTGCTCTCCCTAGGATTTGTAGCTAGCCCTCTTTTATACACTTATATAACCTGTACATCTTGCATACACCATCCTTGCTCTTGCCTGTGTTACCTAACTGATCACTCATCACTCTTATCCCTATTTAGTATATTCCTTGCTATATACAGCCTATATTTTTCACAGAATGCTTTTTTCCTGAATGGGTGTGTGACGGGGTGTATCAGCTCTACACTGGGCCAATGGGGGCTGAGCAATCACTGTGGGCGAAGGAGACCACGCTCTCTCACCCCTGCTGCATATGCTCCAGGTGGAGGAGACAGATAAAAGGATGCAGCCCAGCTCAGTTAGGGCTGGCAGAGGAGGAGGAAGGATGTGTGCTGCAGTCTTCTTCAGAGAAACTGTTGACTCTCCAGGCTGTAGGGACGGTGGGTCCAAACTGTGTTGTGGACGACCAGCTGACCATGGAGACTGACTGGGATCCTGAACCGCTGCCAGCCGAGAAGATGCCCGAGATGGACTCTTTGGTATGAAGTGACCAAGGGGATTATTAGGAGCCAATGTCTGGACCCTTGATAGGGAGTTTACTGGCTCCATAGGGCCCTGGGTCGGAAACTGGTGAAGTAGGGTGAGCCTGGGTTCTTCTACCTTCCCACCCCTTCATTTGCCTCTAGGCGTGGCTACCAGGGATTTCAGCTATAGAGTGATTGTTTGCTCTGCCCTGCCCAGAGGGTCAGAGCCCCTTAACTGCTATTGTCTGCTCCAGCCAGGAGGATGAGGGGCTATAGACTGAGTGTTTTCTCTGCCCTGCTCCAGGGGCTACAAACTGCTTGGTGCCTCTGCCCCATTGGAGTTCTGGGTCCCCTGATTGTGATTGCTTGACTCAGCAGGGAATCTTGACAACCATGCTACGGGGTGTATCAACCCCGCACTGGGTAAACAAGAGCGACTCCACTCTACACGGTTGAGACCCTGTGACAGGGTCAGACTTTCTTAGCATGCCTTTTCAGTCTTCCCCGCACTCATATTGTTATCTCCATGTCTTTCTTCTTTGGCCTAGGTGTTTTCCAGTTTTTCTCTATTTTCTCTGTCTTTGTGGCCTTATTCATTTGAACTGTCACCCCAACTCACTTGTTTTTCCATACTTTTATCTATACATTGCTGGCTACTCACACAGTTTCTGTTTACCCGGTTTCTTATCTGGGATTCCAATACTTTGATTTTCTTAACACTTTGTTGGCAACTTCTTACCTGTATTCAGTCTGGTTTTCTAGAGATGGCTCAGTAAATGACCACATGTTTTTAAGTACCTTTCCATGCTGTTATTATATTAGACAAGCATATAGATTTGTCAGGGTTTTGCCCAGAAGCAATGTGGCTAAGAGGCTAAGACTTTGTTCTGTCATACTGGTGACCTGGGTTTTATTTATAGTATAGTTCATCCTTAAATAATAAGTCAGAATGCATTTATATCCTATGTCTGGTGATTTTTACTTTTTATCCTCTTTAATATAACAGTAAATGTAAGAGATTTAAAAAGCTCAATCTCTTTTATTTATAAAAGAAAAGGCTAAGAGATGACCTGATCATAGTCTATAAGTACTTACCTAGGGCGAAGATTTCTGATAGTAGAGGGCTGTTTAATCTAGCAGACAAAGGTATAGCAAGGTCCAACAGCAGGAAGCTAGACAAATTCAAACTGCAAATAAGGTGCATATTTTTTATCAGTGAGGTTAAGTAACTAATGGAGTAATTTCCTGGGGAAGGGGTGGATTTGAAGTATTTCAAAAATCAAGTTTAGATGTCTTTTGAAAAGATATGCTTAGTTCAACCAGAAACTACTGGACTTGACACAAGGAGTACTGGGTGAAATTCTATGGCCTGTGCTCTGTAGGAGATCTTAATGTTCCATTCTGGCCTTAAAAGCTATAAATCTAGCATCTGAGCATCAGGCAGTGTAAACCGTTTCTAAATGCATAATTCCTGGCATTGAGGACCTAGCTACCAAAAAGAACACTAGCAACCACAGAATGTAACATATAATATACTTAACATTGCTAAGCTGTTTAACCAAATACAAACAAAATGTAATAAAATTAATTGCAGTACATAATATGAAGGCGAGAGGAAAATTGTGTTGGTAGAGAAATGTGTACTATATATGGGAGTTGTGTAAAGTCCTATAACCAATTCATTAGGGGATATTAAAAAGGGAAAATAGCCTAACCTTATTAGCAATGAATATTTAGCTAAGTGGTATTGTCCTTAGTGTATAACAAAAACAGTGGTAAACTGGAAAAGTGTTAAATTGTGTAGATGGATCCTCTTTTGGTACCATTCATAATCTGGGGTCAGTGGCACTTTAGCCTAATCAAGGCAAATTATTCAAAACAATCTTGCTCAGTGTTTGGTTCCACATATACCAATATTTGATCCTGACACAACAATATTTAACAAGTTAGCTAATGCCATTCAATAGATTATCTGCAAGACATCATCTACAAGAACCAGGTGGATCTACCTCAGCTACTGGTGTATCATGCAGCAATACAAATCTAAAGAGCTCTGCATTTGGTTTGTTGTGCCGGAAACATTTCTAATATTATAACTTCAGTGGCCACAATGATTAGTTCCAGTACAATATGACAGAGAAGCTTGCTGCTCCTGTCTCCTGCCTTATGAAGCTTACCACATGGCGACAGCCAGCAGTAAGGGTAATCTATAATATGAGTGGACAGTACTGTAAAGAACTAATTACAAGAAATTTACATGTGGAGATCTAATTTGTAATGTCACTACTCCAATTTTCTGTTTTCCTCCTCATGTACGTAGCATTGTAGGATACACTATAATTAATAAAAAGAAAAGGAGTACTTGTGGCACCTTAGAGACTAACAAATTTATTAGAGCATAAGCTTTCATGAGCTACTGCTCACTTCCTATCCCAGTGTTTCTACATGAATCTATTGTCCAAAGGGAGTCCCAATGTCAGGGTGAAGTTGAAACTTACTTACCAGGTTTTAACATACATATTAATCCACTTATTTTAAATTTAAAAACATTACTAGATGGGAAAGATACACATTTGTCAAATTAGCAATGACTCGCAGAAGACAAAACTAGACTTGAATGAACTGATCCATGATGGGGAACTTTAAATACAGATTTCCCATACCTGGATAGAAGCTGCATTTAAAGCTTTGCTTGTGTTAAAAGGTGCATTAATTTTAGCTGTGTTAATTATGTAGCGCTGCTCATGCAGTTTGGTAAAACACTTTAAATTACATATAAAGGTCCTGTCACTGGGGCCACTGCTGCTCCCCAGCTTCAAGTATTCGCTGCCATGCTCAGTCTCAGTCAAGGAGATTTATTTTTTTTATGACAAACGTTAAAGAAACAGAATGCAGTCTTTAGTTAATACCTGGCCCCCAGACTTCAGGGCCACTCTTCCCAGGAGTCTCTGGTACACCAGGTCCTAGTAGCTTCTTTGCCTATGCCAGCTCTGCTCCACTCTTGGAGTTGCAGTCATGGGGTTGCTTCTTTGAGCCTCTGGCCCCCTTGCTCCTAGGACCACCACAGGAATTAGCTCCACTCCAGTGTGGCCGTTGCTGTCCAGGGTTCAGCCTATCTCAGTTCTTCCTCTTCAGCTGCCTACTAGCTGTCCTTTATAGGCCCAGGTGTAGCCTAGCCCTGTTTAATTGGCTGGATTAGGTTCACCTCACCTGCTCCAGTCCACGGGAGCTGGGCTCAGTCTATTCACAGAGACCAGTTCCCTGTGACAGGCCCTCACCACTGCTCCATATATTAGTCTGGCAAAAGTGTCACTTTAGTATAATAATTATTAAGGTGACAAGGTAGGGATGTTGACTAATATATATTAATAATATGTATTATCTGCACCATATTTATATTAGTATGCATTAAGCACAAATATTATAGCACAACATATAGCCTATATTGGCCTATGACTTTTATATAACCCAACTCACTTATGCTAAGAAGCCCATAACCCCTTGCATTCACTGAAGAAAGTTTTGGCCTGAGCAAAAAGGGAAGCTGTCAAGGTCTGGACAGATGAACGCTTTACCACAGAAATAGAAAGGGAGTTAATCTCACAGGCCTGTATGAGAATGTCCCCAAGGAAGAGAAAAAGATATATAATTGTTCTACCCTACTACAAACCTAGGAGGTGCCTTCATGCCCTTTGGCACCTGAAATGCATATGTTCAGATCAAGGAGATAACGTGTACTCCAAGGTACCAGAAAAACAAGGTAGAAAGCTGGCTGGTTAAATCTAGTTTCAGATGATGCACTCAGTACCTTTTACTTGTAAACAGGTAGGGTATAAAGTTATGGTTTTTAAGGAGTACACCTTCTGTGTAAGGTGAAGGTAACAATGCTGCATAATATGGCTTCCCAGAGATTGGTATCATATAAAACCTTTTTTCCCCGTACTATATTATTGCATTATAACAAGAAATCTGATGGACTGTACACTCAGTATAAGAATATGAAAAATATACTCGAGACCAAATAACCAAAGTGTATCCAAGTAATTGACTATACAATTATCAACAATCAGCATATTAGAAAACTGGCTTCTGTTTCTCAGCTCTGCAAGGCTGACCGTGTATAATGCTTCAGATATTTCTTCTCTTGTAAAATTTAAACTTATAACTTGGCTAAATCTGACTTGATCATCTTGGAGACGGCATAAGATACCGGTCTGACCCCAGGACTCTGCCTCTACCACATTTCAAGTTACTCCTCCAACCTACTGAGCTACAGAGTCTAAAATCTGCTAGAAAAAAATTAACAATGGAAAAACTACCTATTTTCCCCTAATCTTATTCTCAAAAATGGTTGTTTTGTTTTTGCTGAATCTTTAAAAAAATGAAATTAACCTGAGCAAGAAAAATTTCATTCCAGATGGTTAAAGTTTGGCAAAATTACAAGCAATTGAAAACAAGGCCTCTGTAATGGGAAGTGCTAGGTAGCCTTATCAGTGTCTCCTATATCATAGGGTTAAATTCCTCCTTGGTGTAACTTCACTGAAATTAAGGTTGAATTGGGTTCATAAGATCTGGAGACTATAGAATTGGGCTCATAATGAACTGTAACCATAACATTTCCTTGGGGAGCTAGTGAAAATTCAGGTTGTAATGTGGGTACTATTCTAAGAGAAGTTTCTTTTCTCAAGAGCTTCCTGCGGCTGCTGGACCACTCTGTTTTTTACTTGGTAGCTGAATAGTTTTGTTTTTTTTAAAAGGGTGGGGGATTTCTTCATTTAGCTTAAATAGTGGGGGGATGGAAAGAAGGGAGGCAGGGGGCAAGGGGCTGGGAGCTTTCTTTTCACCAATTTCTTCTATGACCTCTTCTGCAATGACTGAAACTGAGGATGAAGTCAATGAGATTGCTCATGTGAGTAGCTGTTCATTTGTTCTAGTCTATTCTGGTTCTTAGACAGCCCTCCTCACTGTAGTATTGGAATGATTTCTGGTAGTGCATTAAGTGATGTGATTAATGTCTGTCACATGTGGTTCATTCTTTTTCCCTGTACTCTCCAGAGGGAAATTGTGGGGAGGGAGGGGTTTTAAATGTCTTCTTTTAACAAAATGATTTAGTATGTTATACATACACTGTACTATGTGTTTATATTGGAAAGGCTGAAGGAATGCATTTTGCATTTGGAGTAGAAGGTAGTCAAGTCTGTGATGGTTCCTGTGAGAGTTTGTTTTACATTCTCTGACTGCCTCTAAGAACTGCCTGTTTCCTGCACAGATGAGCTTTAACCTTGTTGTAGAAAAATGGAAGTAAGGGATTCACAATCTGATCCTTTGATCTTTGTGGTATGTAGGGATGTTGTGAAATGTCTGTTTGGTATATTCATTTCTGAGTTATAGAGTATTGGGTTTAGTTCCATGCATATCACTGGGTCACATCCCTTGCCCAGCTGAGCTGTTTCAATTTTCTTTTTCTTGTGGTAACTTGTTGAAGACGGTCTGTAAGATGACCTATTTCCCTTCATGCCAACTTCAAGAAGAGGGAATGCATAGCTTGGGAAGAGAATACCACTGGCAAGAGGTCACTAATGCTTCTTGTGCCAATGAACTCATTGTACATTAGGTTGCCTACCCAATGCATACTGGAGAAGAGCCTTTTTCTAGCCATAAGGTCAGAACTTGTGTGGCTGCTGTTACAACTGCTTCTCTAGATTCAGGTTCTGGATCATCAAGATAGCCTTGTGGATGGTGCTCAAAGCAAGTGGAAGTACTGAGAACCATGGAACTGAGGTGAAACATTAGGGTGAACATTAGGGTGAAACTTGTACCACTCCACAAGGGACAGCAAGATGATAAAGGTAGCAATTTGATGGAGTATATGAAATGATACAAGCAGCCTGGAGGCTTTAGTGTGATCAAGGTAGGTATTTACATTCACAAGTGATAAGCACACCTGTAAGGGTAACAGGTCTTTCTCAGGCATCATCATCATAATAATCACCACCATTATTATTATCTTACACTTTAAACTGTTTGTATTGCAACTCCCTTGTGAGATAAGTCATGTCCCCATTTTACAAATGTGGAAAAGGAAGCACAGAGATGCTAATGGTGTTATCCAAAGCCATGCAGTAAGTCAGTGGAAGAGACAGAAAATGAAACTAGGAATCCTGACAGCCTGAACTCAGCACTATACCACACTACTAAACAAACTGTGGCTAATATATGTAGATGGCCATTAGCTTATGCTCACTGTTTCCTAATTGTTCCCTGACTACTATCCAAGTAGATTTATCTCTATAACGTAATACCCCTAATTCCTTGTTAATGCCATCCTTTTCAAGATGGTTTGTGTACCATATCCATTATGCACCTTACCCACTAGTGCGCCATCTGCCTTTGCTATGTCCCAAGTTATTGATGAACAGTTTATTCTTCCTTCTTTAAAGGCATTTTCATTTTTGCTTCTCACCTCCTTATCCACTTGCCTAGTCCCGCATGCTGTATGTAGCATATTCCTATTACACATTTATTTGTTTTCTAGCAATGGAGAGTCCTTTTTATTCTCATGTTGTCAGAGACTGTCTTGTCTTCTGCCTTTCTTTGTCCTTCTGGACAAAGGGATTTCGCTCCCTGCTTTCACTCCTGCTTCTTTTAACTAGCTATTTCTTTTTCTTAAGTGTCCTCTCAGTTGGAATTAATTTGCACACTCCTAGCATGTTTTGTTATAGCCAGTGACATTATTGTCATTGTTCCATGCATGCACTTACAGTTCCTCTCCTAATGCTCTTCATACATTTTAATGCCTCCTAACAAAGTGTACCAGTTATCTTCCATGCTGTCTTTCCTGAGCTTCATATAGCTCTCCTGCCTAGTGTCTTCATCTCTCTGTGGGTCATCTGTTTTCCCTTGGCTTTGACACTGTTAACAGATCAAGGCTGGTTCCAATGGATGGATCCAATGCTCTCCAGTTTGCTTAATTTTAACAGATAGCAAGTTATTTTGCTAAGTGCTTGAATCACTTCTCTTTGCTCTGCCCCGATGCATGTGTATCAACCCCTCTCTTTCCTCTTATGTTTTCTATGCATCCATCCTTTACAGCTGCCTCTTTCCCGATAATTAGAGCCCTACCAAATTCAGAGTCATGAAAAATGAGTCATGGACCATGAAATCTGGTCTCCCCCGTGAAATCTGGTCTTTGTCACTTTTACCCTATACTATACAGATTTCACAAGGGAAACCGGTGTTTCTCAAACTGGGGGTCCCCACCCAAAAAGGTGTCCCAAGCTTATTGTAGGAGTGGTCTCGGTATTGCCACTCTTACTTCAGTGCTGCCTTCAGAGCTGGGCAGCCAGAGAGCGGTGGCTGCTTGCTGGGCATCCAGCTCTGAAGGCAGCACCTCACCAGCAGCAGCACTGAAGTAACAGTGGCAATACCATACCATGCCACCCTTACTTCCAGCCTTCAGAGCAGGTTGGCTGGAGAGTGGTGGCCGCTGGCCAATGGCCCAGCTCTGAAGGCAACAGCTCAGAAGTTAGGATAGCAGTACCATACCTTGCCATCCTTATTTCTGCACTGCTACTGGCAGTGGTGCTGCCTTCAGACCTGGGCTCCTGGCCTGCAGCCGCCATTTTCCAGCTGCCCAACTCTGAAGGCAGTGCCGCCGCCAGCAGCAGTATAGAAGTAAGGGCGGAAATACCATGACCTCCCCTACAATAACCTTGCAACCTCCTCTGCCACAATCCTCTTTTGGGTCAAGACCCCAACAGTTACAACATCATATCCAAAATGAAATTTATAGTTTTTAAATCCTATGACTATGAAATTGACCAAAATGGACTCTGATTTTGGTAGGGCCCTACCTATGATGATCATTAGTGTAGACACCCTGGACCAATTTTTCCTTTTGGTCATGGCAGTTCAATCCATTACATTGTTGGGGTTACATTGTTAAGGCTGAGAAGAGAGTGCCCTCTTTACAAATACAATGGTGTCCTCTGTGCTCAGTTTCAGCTCATTCTGCCTGCATTAGGCCCCTTCTATTGTAAAAACTCCATGCTTCCCACAGTCTCTGGAATCTAAATCCTTCTTTGCTGGACCAGTTATTTTTTTGGGCACTAAAATTTCTGCTCTCTCTCATCCTGGGCCTGCCAACATTATGGTGACAAAGGAATTGAGCAAAAGCATTTGCTTAATTTTTTTTTTCCTCTGAAATGTTCTTTTTCAAAAGATTGGCTTAATGGTAATTGACACCGCAGTGCATTTCACAAGCATTTAAATCACTTGGTGGGGGAAAAAGAGAAGTAACTAAGTAGAGACAATGTGGGTGGGGTAATATGTTTTATTGGACCAATTTCTGTTGGTGAAAGAGAGAACCTTTCGAGCTTACACAAAGGGAAAGTATTTAGTGTCAGTTGGTGTGCATGTGTGAGTGTGTTCTCTCCGTCTGCCGTCCCAGCTCTGAGCAGAAAGCTGGTTCAGCAGACCTCAATAGTACAACCCAGAAAGCCCACCAACTCGGTGGCGAAGGAACTTGTCTAGGTTTATTCCTGATGAATGGTTCTACTCCTCTGGCTCTGTGGTTATAGGTATGCTAACACGCATGCCTGTGACAATGGACTTGGCTCACTCAGCAGCGGGATTTTCTGCTGCCCCCTAAGCTGGGCGAAGTTGCCCCTCCTATGATTTCTCTTTTATCCATTGATACAAACAAGTTACGTATATCACTCCTGACATGTTTAGTTACCATCCCTAGAGCTTCTACCCGATGGTTTGAACAAATAGCTCCATCCATCATCCTGTCCTCCTATCCTTGTCTTACTCAGGGTCGCTATGGTCCTGTACCATCTCCCAGGATTGTGTTTATGCCAGAACTCTATGTTGGGGTGTAGCTATACTGACCTTCTGGCCATAGGCACTGACTCTGTGGAGACTCCGTCTCCCCTCTGCCCCCAGCATCTCCTGCAGACCGGTGGGCACCACCGATGAGCACCTTCCCCTCCCTCCCCGTCCCTCCCACCTGCCACAGCTGTTTTGTGGTCTGTAGGAGGCTCTGGGGAAGGGTGAGGATGAGCGAGGATGTAGCGCATTTGTGGGAGGGGGCAAAAAGGGGTGGGGTGTATGTGGCCTTGGGGGAAGGGGTGGAGTGGGGGTGGGGCCTGGGGTAGAGCCAGAGGTCGAGTAGCCCTGGTACACTGGAAAGTTGGCACCTGTGCTTCTGGCATTTGTTTACATGAATACCTAATACCGACTAAAAGAGCAGGAGTACTTGTGGCACCTTAGTGATTAACAAATTTATTAGGGCATAAGCTTTCATGGGCTACAGCCCACTTCATCAGATGCATAGAATGGAACATATAGCAAGAAGACATATATACATACAGACTTGCTGTGTTTTAGCAATGCCAGCCATGCTTTTGCCAAGTTCATGTACTGGACAGTGAACTTGTAAGCAAGCTTCTACTTTATGACAGGGCCTGACTGTTGCTCATAGCCTGGCTTTTGCTGACTTTGGTTCAGGCCTCAGGCCTTGCACCAGGGCCAGTGCTCCAGGCTCTCTCTCTGTACTAGAGTACTCAGAGAATAACTAAATAACCAAGTAAGCAGATAACCTAGCAAAACAATGTGCCTCCTGCAATACATGTTGTGAAATACTGTAATAACTATGGTGTGAATTCTTGACTAATGTCTTACTGAGGATATCCTGCCTGCTGGAAATTTCTTATTTTGCAATACATGGATCCTTGCTATATGCAAATTCTATAAGAAAAGAAGCTGACCCAATTAGCTTCAAAAGAAACATTTTGCAATCATGTTGGATAAGGAAATGTCCTTGCCAAAACCTTGATATAATTTTTAGTCAATATGACTTAGGAATAATGTTTGCTAATTCTTTTTTTGGCTTTGGGTCAAAAATACATATTTTGGGGGGGCGTATTTCACAAGCTTTAGACAAGCTTTGTTAAATACGCAATATACAGTGTACTGGACAAAATGCATTGGATGGTTGAATTTATAAGTTTCTGGGGCTTCTCTCTTCTGCAGGCAAAACAGCAGAACCTCTTTTACATTAGGCTTGCAAAATGTTAAGTACAATGCAATGTATTCTCTCGCTGAACTATTCTGTCAGGTTACAACAATTAAATATTACATCCTGGTTTGGGATATGTATTTTAAAAAAAAGTCAAGTCATAAACCTGAGCTGCAGCTGGACTGTGAACACTTCACAAACAATTTGGAAATCTCAGATCAAATAGATTACATGTGTCATTTGACATTGTCTAGCAGGTACAGCCAAGGCTTAGGAATTATGGGACTACATTCTCAGGTCTTAAATTCTCACACAGTATTTCCTGGAGCCTCGGGGCTTCTGCCGAGGCATGCTGGGGCTCAGGGTGTCTGCCTCGCAGGCAGGGGTGAAAGTAAAATGCAGCTCTTACGAGTACAGGGCCACTATGGCCCTCCCCAGAAGGGGTGGGTGGGTGTCAGTGTCCCCCAGCCAGTCCATCTGCTCTCCCTGGCCCGTGCCTCCAGGGGCTCCAGCAGCGTTTTAAAGGGCCCGGGGCTCTGGCCGCCGCTGTCACGGTAGCAACAGCGGTAGCCGGAGCCCCAGGTCCCTTTAAATCACTGTCCCAGGGCAGCTACTTCTTTCCCCACCCCCCCACTGTTGGTGGCAGGGGGGGGGGGGAAATGGGCAGCGACATTAAAGCACTTTAACCTGTGGAACTCCATGCCAGAGGGTGTTGTGAAAGCCAAGACCATAACAGGATTAAAAAAAAAAGAACTAGATAAATTCATGGAGGATAGGTTCATCAATGGCTATTAGCCAGGTTGGGCAGGAATGGTGTCCCTAGCCTCTGTTTGCCAGAAGCTGGGAATAAGCAACAAGGGATGAATCACTTGATGATTATCTGTTCTGTTCATTCCCTCTGGGACACCTGGTACTGGTCACTGTTGGAAGACAGGATACTGGGCTAAATGGACCTTTGGTCTGACCCAGTAGGGCCGTTCTTATGTTCCCTCAGCAAATTGTTCCAGTGCTTAATCACTCTGACAGTTAGGAAGTTTTTCCTAATGTCCAACCTAAACTGCCCTTGCTGCAATTGAAACCCATTGCTTCTTGTCCTATCCTCAGAGGCTAAGGAGAACCATTTACCTCCCTCCTCCTTGTAACAATCTTTTATGTTCTTGAAAACTGTTATCATGTCTCCTCTCAGTCTTCTCTTCTCCACACTAAACAAACCCAATTTTTAAAATCTTCCCTTATAGGTCATGTTTTCTAGACCTTTAATCATTTTTGCTGCTCTTCTGTGGACTTTCTCCAATTTGTCCACATTTTTCTGAAATATGGCACCCAGAATTGGACACAATAATCCAGTTGAGGCTAATCAGCACGGAGTAGAGTAGAAGAATTACTTCTCCTGTCTTGCTTACAATACTCCTGCTAATACATCCCAAAATGATATTTGCTTTTTTTTTTTTTTTTGCAACAGTATTACACTGACTCATATTTAGCTTGTGATCCACTATGACCCTCAGATCCCTTTCCGCAGTACTCCTTCCTAGGCAGACATTTCCCATTTTGTATGTGTGCAACTGATTGTTCCTTGCTAAGTGGAATACTTTGCATTTGTCCTTATTAAATTTCATCCTATTTACTTCAGACCATTTCTCCAGTTTGTCCAGATCATTTTTAATTTTAATCCTATCCTCCAAAGGACTTGCAACCCCTCCCAGCTTAGTATCATCCACAAACATTATAAGTGTATTCTCTATGCCATTATCTAAATCAGGGATTGGCAACCTTTGGCACGTGGCCCGTCAGGAAAATAAGCTGGCAGGCCAGGATGGTTTGTTTACCTGCAACGTCTGCAGGTTTGGCCGATTGCAGCTCCCACTGGCCGTGGTTCGCCGTTTCAGGCCAATGGGGGCTGTAGGAAGTGGTAGCCAGCACATCCCTGGGCCCGCACCACTTCCCGCAGCCCCCATTGACCTGGAACAGCGAACCCCGGACAGTGGAAGCTGCAATCGGCCAAACCTGCGGACTCTGCAGGTAAACAAACTGTCCTGGCCTGCCAGCTGATTTCCCTGACGGGCCATGTGCTAAAGGTTACCGATCACTGATCTAAATCATTGATGAAGATATTGAACAGAACCAGACCCAGAACTGATCCCCATGGGACCCCACTCATTATGTCCTTCTAGCATGACTGTGAACCCACTAGGTACTCTCTGGGAACAATTTTCCAACCAGTTATGCACCCACCATATAGTAGCTCCATCTAGGTTGTATTTTCCTAGTTTGTTTATGAGAAGATCATGCAAGACAGTATCAAAAACCTTACTAAAGTCAAGATATACCACATCTACCACTTCTCCCCTATTCACAAGGCTTGTTACCCTGTCAAAGAAAGCTGTCACGTGGTATGACATGATTTGTTTATAGATTCATAGATACTAAGGTCAGAAGGGACCATTCTGATCATCTAGTCTGACCTCCTGCACAGCGCAGGCCACAGAATCTCACCCACCCTCTCCTACGAAAAACCTCACCTATGTCTGAGCTATTGAAGTCCTCAAATCATGGTTTAAAGACTTCAAGGAGCAGAGAAGCCTCCCTCAAGTCACCCATGCCCCATGCTACAGAGGAAGGCGAAAAACCTCCAGGGCCTCTCCAATCTGCCCTGGAGGAAAATTCCTTCCCGACCCCAAATATGGCAATCAGCTAAACCCTGAGCATATGGGCAAGATTCACCAGCCAGATACTATAGAAAATTCTTTCCTGGGTAACTCAGATCCCATCCATCTAATATCCCATCTCAGGGGATTAGGCCTATTTACCCTGAATATTTAAAGATCAATTACTTACCAAAATCACATTATCCCATCATACCATCTCCTCCATAAACTTATCAAGTAGAATCTTAAAACCAGATAGATCTTTTGCCCCCACTGCTTCCCTTGGAAGGCTATTCCAAAACTTCACTCCTCTGATGGTTAGAAACCTTTGTCTAATTTCAAGTCTAAACTTCCTGGTGGCCAGTTTATACCCATTTGTTCTTGTGTCCACATTGGTGCTGAGGTTAAATAATTCCTTTCCCTCTCCTGTATTTATCCCTCTGATATATTTATAGAGAGCAATCATATCTCCCCTCAACCTTCTTTTAGTTAGGCTAAACAAGCCAAGCTCCTTAAGTCTTCTTTCATAAGACAAGTTTTCCATTCCTCGGATCATCCTAGTAGCCCTTCTCTGTATCTGCTCCAGTTTGAATTCATCCTTTTTAAACATGGGAGACCAGAACTGCACACAATATTCTAGGTGAGGTCTCACCAGTGCCTTGTATAATGGTACTAAAACCTCCTTATCCCTACTGGAAATGCCTCTCCTTGTTCTTGACAAATCCATGCTGACTGTTGCTTAACACCTCATTATCTTCTAGGTGTTTGCAAATTGATTTCTTAATTATTTGCTGCATTATCTTTCCGAGTACAGAAGTTAACCTGACTGGTCTGTAATTTCCCAGGTTGTCCTTATTTCCCTTTTTATAGATAGGCACTATATTTGCCCTTTTCCAGTCTTCCATGACTTTTCAAAGATAATTGCTAATGACCTAGAGATCTCCTCAGTCAGCTCCTTGAGTATTCTAGGATGCATTTAATCAGGCCCTGGTGATCTGAAGATATCTAACTTGTCTAAGTGATTTTTGACTTGTTCTTTCCTTATTTTAGCCTGTGATCCTACCTCATTCTCACTGGCATTCACTATGTTAGACATCCAATCGCCACCAACCTTCTTGGTGAAAACCAAAACAAAGAATTCATTAAGTCCCTCTACTATTTCCACATTTTCTGTTATTGTCTTTCCCCCCCTCATTGAGTAATGGCCCTGTTCTGTCCTAGATCTTCCTCTTGCTTCTAATGTATTTGTAGAATGTTTTCTTGTTACCGTTTATGTCCCTAGCTAGTTTGATCTCATTTTGTGACTTGGCTTTTCTAATTTTATCCCTACATACTTGTGTTATTTGTTTATATTTATCCTTTGTAATTTGACCGAGTTTCCTCTTTTTGTAGGATTCTTTGAGTTTTAGGTTTCAGAATAGCAGCCGTGTTAATCTGTATTCGCAAAAAGAAAAGGAGTACTTGTGGCACCTTAGAGACTAACAAATTTATTTGAGCATAAGCTTTCATGAGCTACAGCTCACTTTATCGGATGCATTTGGTGGAAAATACAGTGGGGAAATTTATATACACACACAGAGAACATGAAACAATGGGTTTTATCATACACACTGTAAGGAGAGTGATCACTTAAGATGAGCCATCACCGGGGGGAGGGGTAAGGAGGAAAACCTTTCATGGTGACAAGCAAGGTGAGCCATTTCCAGCAGTTAACAAGAATATCTGAGGAACAGTGGAGGGTGAGGTGGGGTGGGGTGGGAGAAATAACATGGGGAAATAGTTTTAGTTTGTGTAATGACTCATCCACTCCCAATCTCTATTCAAGCCTAAGTTAATTTTATCCAGTTTGCAAATGAATAGGGCCTAATCACATCAGCCACACTATCAGAGGCTCGTTTACCTGCTCATATACCAATGTGATATATGCCATCATGTGCCAGCAATGCCCCTCTGCCATGTACATTGGTCAAACTGGACAGTCTCTATGTAAAAGAATAAATGGACACAAATCAGACGTCAAGAATTATAACATTCAAAAACCAGTCGGAGAACACTTCAATCTCTCCGGTCACTTGATTACAGACCTGAGAGTGGCTTTCAACAAAGAAACTTCAAAAACAGACTCCAATGAGAGAGTGCTGAATTGGAATTAATTTGCCTTTACCTTAAGCCGGGAAATTTTAGGGGTCCACCAATAACACTTAATTGGCAGGAGTGGCTAGATAGGGAAGGGGGTTGGAATTGCGACTTTAATGAATACCTTCCCACAGCTCTCGAGAGGGTCTGGCAGAAGGATGTTACATGCCATTGATGGGTTGGGTCTGTCACTGCCTTTGTGACTCACCAGTGTGACTTTGTGACTCACTCAAATTCTAGATGCCAGGTGAAGCTTTGGGAACATTACTTATCCTTACACAGAAAGATTAAGATTTTACGTATTCATAATAATGAAGTATAATGAATCCAGTTGGCACAGGTCATCTTTCCTTTAACTGATCCTTCTCAATGTGTTTTCCACCCCTTTCCTCCTTCTCTCTCATCTTCCCTTTGTCAGACCTCTCCAGGCCTGCTACAGGAAAGCTTGTACTAATATTAAGCATGAGCTTAAGCCCATTTAAGTCACTCTGCTTTTAATTATTTTGTTTCCTTGAGCTCATACTTTGAGACTTCTTCTGCTAGGCTGTCAATTTTAAACTCAGGGCTGCTTGGTAGTTTGTGGCACTTGTATTTGTGGCTCTTATAGGAGCTTTGGTCTTCTTTTTGGTAACTACAGTGTGTATCACAGCCTTCTGGTCCAAGGGAAGCTGGCAACAAAACTGTTTATTGTAATTTATTTAATTTAAGTGGGGTTATATATATGAGCTGCAATGTCTTGCACCTTCAAATAAAAATATGCTTTCTTGTCAGGGTTTTCCTCCACCTGCTGGGGGCAGGAGGGGTAGTGGAACCGGAGGTGGTGGTGGGAGGGGGCAGGCTGGTGTCCCTGCAATGGAAACATTATGGGGGCTCTGCCCCCCGGTAAACTTACATGTCTGTGGGGGGAGAGGGACAGAGGTGAGAGCAGGATGCAGAGTGGCTGGAGTGGCTGCCGTGGGGCCAGGCAGCAGGAACCCAGAGGGGCTGGAACAGGCCCAGGAGCAGGTGGGAACATCTGAATCCCTCCTTTCCAACCTGGAGCTGTCTGCCTCTCCTTTCCCTCTGATGAGTCTCAGCACCGCTCCTCACTCTCCCTCCTGTCCCTTTTCCCTGTCCCATTGACAGGGAGCTTCTGCCTCCCCTAGATGCCAGATTCCCTTGGGGACATTCCACAGTCTAAAAAGGGTGCGCGCAAAAGTTCATACTCACTAGGAGCCTGATTCAAGGTCTGCTGAAGTCAACGAGAGTGTTTGGATGAGGGTTTGGATCAGGCCATAGGTCAATATTCACTTAAGTGAGGATTCTCCTTAGTGTTGGTGTGGGGGATGGTGCATAGACAGCATGATTTTCCCACCCTTCCCCCAGCCCTGCTCCTTTATGCCTACCCCTGAAAAGAGCATAGATCCATTTACCTGTGGAGGGACTACCACGGAGGTTGGAAGAAGGGACACTACTAGGCCACAGAGAAAGCACTACACCGTTCTGCTCTTCTCAGCAAGAGATCCAAGTTTTCATCCCTTCCACCCACAAACAGATGGGACAATAGGGACCATAATTTTCTCAATTAAAACAGAATCCCGCATATTAAGCAGAATGTTTGGAACACCTTGGGTGGCCTGTTTGTGATTAGAAATGAACCAGAGAAGCAAATATTTTAGTTACCTTGTCCTCCCAATTCCCATGCTGCCAGTTTGTTTCTGTTCCAACTGCTGTCACTCGTCGGATGTTTAGACTGCATAATATTTTGCATACTAAGTTAAACCAACAGTGTGGCTCTAAATTTGCTCTATTGCAAATTTATACAAAATAAATCTGTGTGCTTATTCAAAGTCAACAATAGAAGATAAACATAGAAATCTGACAGACTGAGAACTATATGTCCCAAGAATTGATGAGAAACAATTTGTGCTGTCCACAGAATATAGCATGTCTTGGGACTATCTACACAACACCTCTGCCCTAGTGGAAAGTTCAGTCAAGTGGTGATAGGGCCAAATCCAAAGCTCCTTTATATCAGTGGGAGTCTTTCCATTAACTTCAGTGGGCCTAGGATCATACCTATGAAGCAGAGGCTGGAACTTTGGAAACTTGGATTCTGTTCCTGACTTTGTCACACTGGCTTCCTCTCTGAGTCTATGCTACAGCAGAAAAAGGTTTGTTGATATAGCTATACAGGTCTAGTTATACTAAACCCTTCTAGTGTACATTCAGCATCTACCAGCAAAAATGTGCTTTTGCTGGTGTAGCTTATACCAGTTCCCCAAACAAAATAAGGACTTATGCTGATACAAAAGGACTTTTATGCACCTACACTAGGACTTTTACCAGTATAGATGTATTGTAAAAATATATCACACCCCTAATCAACATTATTATACCTGCAAAAGTTTCTAGTGTAGATCTGATCTAAGTCTTAGTTGTCCCCTCTGTAAATTGGTATATTAATCCACTGCTGAAAAGCTCTTTACATTCTTCAGAAGGAAGATGTGGTAGACGTGAAGTGCTCTTATTACTCAGAGAAATTGGAATAACCTCATATCTGGAGGGACATAAAGTTTCTAACTTGTTTTGTAAGACAGGAAATAGGTGGGTAGAATATTATGTTCCGATATGGGGCCTCTTTGCACTGCTCCACCAGCACAAACAGGCGAGAAACCTGATAGAACTGGCCAGATGGGATTTCTCCTGTGTAAGGGAAATCCCCAAAGAGCCTACTACTGCCATAGTGGCTTCCTCCAGCCTGTGCCACCTCTGCCTCACCTGCATGCTGGGGGAGCTCATGTGGAACACAGCTCTGCGGCGCTCAGGCGTTGCATATCCTCTGCGTAAGGTCTCAGAATCCTCCCCCTCCCTCATTTTCTTACACTTAAAGAAGCAGTACTCAGAAAACAGAACCCAAGCTGCATTCTCCACAATAAGTATGTATTGTTTAAAATTACAACTGCAGACACTAATTAAAGGTAGGGGAACTGACCTGAACTCCCACCCAAACTCACACCTAGCCTTCCTGCCAGTTTAGAAATGTTTGGATAGCCATTTTCATCCTTGCTTACCTCTACGCCTGGCTCCAGTGAGCACTGGAAGCGGAAGTGCCTAAATGCCATGAGACCAGCTCATTGATTGCTGGAATGTCATGAAATATCCTGGCAAACCATGTAGATCTTTGTGCTCCCACGCAAAGGGCCATTCTACAGTGTGCTGTTCCCTGATCTCCGCTGCTTCAGGAGCCATGGTACCAAAGCTGTAGGATGGGCATTAACGTGGACTGTCTTAGCATTATCTTGCAGGTTTGCTGGGGCTGTTCTTTAACTCATTCCCCTCCCCGCTCCAATGGTTGGTCTTTAGCCCAAATTTGTGGAGCTCCATGTGTGCTATGCTTATGTTAAAGGGCATCCAGGGGCTTAGAGGAAGGGAGGGATGTTCCTTTGACATTGTATGTGAAATGACCTAACTTGAGGTGCTTTCACCCCATCTGAGTTTAGAAGCAGGGTTAGGAAGATGATGTGGCCCTGGTTGTCTATGTACTCCTGATAGGATTTACAATAAAAATATGGATAAGTCCAGTAAAAGGAAGCAGCTATTCACCCCCTTCCCCAAAAACCACCAAGAAAACATTTTAATCATTGCAGTCCTATCAAATTAATTGTTCTGTCCATTGTGTACTTATTCCTTTGTGGCTGTCAGAGAACAAAGATTAGATAGTGGGAATGAGGAAAGGCTTTGTGGTACAAAAGGGCAGGGTGGTTAATTTTTGACAGCGGGCAATGAAAAAGTTATGTTTGTATAATAGTAGTTCAGTCACTTTCTGTGCTGAGATTTACTCACCTTTATAAGAAGTATCAATAAATATTACCCAAGTTCCTCTTTCTAAGCACAAAACTCCTGCTGGGGGAATTCCCAGAGCACACTATAAAAGGGCTCTGTCTGTCCTTTCTCCATCATACCTGTTTGCTGAGAAGATGAAGTGTGCAAACTTGGCTGTGCTGCTAGTCTTTCTAGAAAATGCCATTGCACTGATTGCAACTACCACCACCATCACCACACTCCAGAATGTGGTAAGATGCGTATTATGATTTTCACAGGCTCTAATGTATTCTTTTTTCCTCTCACTATTCAAGTTGCTAGGAACGTCTTTTAAAATTATTTGAGGCAAGTTTTCCGATCTCCACTTGTTCTGTGGGCTCTCTGCAGGTAGCAAGTGTAAAATACTGCCTTTAACAAATATGCTGGGATTTAATTATAAATCTGAAAACAGATTACACTGTTTTAAAAAGCCAAAATTCTGCCTTCAGTTAGGCGAATGCAACTCCCATTGAGAATCTGAATAGAGTTTAAATGCAAAATGCAGGTCGTATTTAATTAAACATGGTTTGTACTTGAGACAAGCTCAATCCAAAACCACACATGCAAACACCCCTCAGGCTTTTGGAATGTTGAAGATCTGGATCTAGATCTCCGTGTCTCAGGTTCATTTGTCCAGCACTTTGAAAACATAATGCACTATACAAGTTCTAGGTGATACTATTAATGCAGTCTATTGGTCTAGTAGGCCTTGAAAGTGCTGTGGACTCATGTAGGGAACTCAGCATGTAAGGGGAGGGACTGTTTTTCACTGCAGCATGAATAAGAAGTGGCAATTCCTGGCAGTAAGAATCAAGGCTGAAGTGTAAATACATAATGATAAGCTGAGGATGGGGGAATTTAGTATGTCAGAGATTTCTCCTCATTATGCTCACTCTTGGGTAAACCATAATTTGTGCAGACATTTGTAAAATTTATGATGCTCCTTGTAACTCTGCTGTTAATCACTATCAGCCCCCCCTGTACAACACTATCAGGGGGCCAGACAAATGGTTGGGCATGTTATCTTTTTGACAAGCTGGCACAAAAAACCCCTGTTTTCTCTGAATCAGTTTAAACAAGTAGCCCTTTTCCTGCCATCTTCCAGTTCCTCAGCTGTCCAGCTGGCTGTTTTAGGGGCTCCTTAGGAGTGGGACTGTCTGACTGGCTTGGGGAATGAGGGAGTAGGTGATAGGGATGCAGCAGCATGAGGAGTTGAACCGGTTCTTGGATGAAGTAGTGGGAGGCCTTCAGGGGAAGCTGGCTAAAACTGGGACTCCAGAGCTCTGTCAGAATGGAGTTCTGCTTAAGCGTGGCTTTGAAGTTGTGCAACTGGGGATGACACCTGCCACGCGGAGCTCCTGCAGGAATGGCACATTGCTCTTGTATGGCTGGCTAACAGCTGCCTCCTTGTGCAAGCCCCTTCCTGCCCCACACTCTTCTAGTTTAATCACATCATTTGATGCATAGTTTATCAAATGGTTTTGCAAGCATTGGAGTTTGCCACGGTTCCCATTTGGTGGAGCTCAGCTGCGTATGGTGGTCTGCTGCATCGCTGCGGTATAGTATTTTGTGCAGTACATAGGCCCTTGATGACTGTAGATTCCCAAGGATGCATGTTAAGGTTCAAGAATGACATCCAATCTTGCCAGTGCTACGGAGGGGTAGGACCTGACACCTTATTTCATAAGATGGCAGTGAGAGGGTATATATTACTTTAGCATAAATAATGCACATTGTTTTGGACAGACTCAGCATTCACGGCCTTTCATTGATCACATGAAGCTTTTTTCAGAGGAAGGACTCCCTGAAACAGCACTGTACCAGAAGAAACATTAACTGTCTCAGCAGTCAGTCAGAAATCCCAATCAACGTTAGAGCTCCTGGAAATGGCTCCCTTAACAAAATCAAAGTGTTTCAGAATGCTGAGGAATGCGGAATGCTGATTGTCTGTCAGGAGAGAGGGGTCATGATTTAAATAGGGATGGGACACATAGTGTGTTGCATTGTAACAGGTGTTTTTGTTTCCTTTCCAGAATACATCTCTTCCTACCTTGGTGGAATACCTGACTGAACCTCAGGCCACACTCAACAAACCTCAGTTTATGCCAGAGGTACACCATTGTTTACTGTGCTTGGAAAGCTATAGTAAACATCATCATTAAGATAAGAGAGATGTGTGGTCTAGTATATTAAACGCAGGACTGGAAATCAGGTTGTTTAGAGGTCTAATCCTGGCTGTCACAGGACTCTGTGTCCTCTGTGCCAAATTGCTTAGGCTGAAACTTGAGCTCAGGATTTTCAAAATTAGTTTCCTAAATTTAGGTTCCTAAATTCATATATTGTTGCTGTAACTGGGCACAGACTCACCGGCAGCGCCTCCTGCTGGCCGTCTCAGGGCATTAGCATTCAAGCCTCTGGAGCGTCCTCTTCAGGCTGGTGTCTCACCTTGCTGCTGGCTCCCGTGTCCCTCCCAGGACCCCGGTGCCCCTTTCACTGTGTGCTGCCCCCTGGCAGTACCCCACAGTTCTAGGTCTCCCCCTCCCAGGGGAACCCCCCCCACCCACTATCCCTACCTTGCCTCAGTCGTAGGCTCCTGCCAGTCACCAGCTAGCCCCCACGCCCTGGGGCAGACTGCAGTATAAGCCACTGGCAAGGTTGGGTTTGGACCTGCTGCCTCTGCCTACCTGTGGCTGCCCCTGCAACCCCTGTACCTAATAGGCCTTCCCAGACCTGCAGCCTGGGGCTTTCCTAGGCCAGAGCTCCCAGGCTCCCCAGCCCTGCTCCAAACTAGGTCCTCTATTCAGGTCTCTGCAGCCAGGTCCGTCTCTCTCAGAGTTAGAGAGAGAGAGTGCTCTTCTGCTCCTGGCCCGCTGGGTCTGTTTGGGGCATGGCACCCAGCTGCGGCTACTCTGCCAATCAACCCAGCTCTTCCCCTGCCCCAGCCCTCTTCCAGGGCTATCTTAAACCCCTCTGGGCCCGAGCGGGGTGTCCACCCTGCTACATCACCCAAATAAATAACCTGGTTTTCAGAAATGCTCAGCACCCAGCAGCTCTCATTTACTTTATTAAGCTACAAATATTTGGACCAGGCTGAATAATATTTCTTTTAGACTCAGATACCTTTATGTAATACATGATTTAATTTTACAAACAGAACTTTTGCAGTCAAGTCCTTGCTGCAGGCTAGGACAGTTTGCTTTCTGTTAAATACTAAATGAAGCTTATTTAGTTTTTAAAAACATACACATCAACCAACCAACCAAAAAGAGCCAAACTTCAGCATATTTTTATGTAGGACTTGGAAAGATGTTATGACCAAATTAATAATTCTATTGACATTGCACTGTGATCAAAGGACTCAGGGACCCAGGAAGATCTTAATAAATAATAATAATATAATACTGCTTACGGTTTCTTCAATATAATGAATCCAGCATACAATAATGTCAATGGAAGAAATGAAACAATTCTGTCAACATCATATTAAGTCTGAGGAAGCTATGAACTTGATGTGATGTTAATGTGCAAAGGCCTTGAAATCTGCAACCATTGTTCATGCTGAATAGTTCAGCTGAAACCTGCCCTTCTAAATTCCTGCTAAATGTCATCAACCTTTAATTCTTAGTTCTTACAGGAGTTCAATGAGTCAACCTATGATGCCATTTATTTTTTTTGGAGGAAGGATAGTCTTATGGTTAAGGCAGTAGCCCGGGGCTCAGGGAATTTGGGATGGTCCAGTGGTTGGGGCTTTGGAGAGCTGGATTCAGATCGCTGCTCTGCCACAGACTTCTTGTGTGATCTCGGGCAAGTCATTAACTTCTCTGTGCTTCAGTTCCCCATCTGTACAATGGGGAAAATAGCACTTCCCTTCCTCACAGAGGTGTTGTAAGACAAATACATTAAAGATTCTGAGGTGCTCAGATAGTAGGGCAATGGGTGCCATAAAAAACAGAATTCTTGCCCCTGCCACAAATTTCATGTGTAATCTTGGCCAAGTTACTTAAACTTTCTGGGTCAAATGCTGGATCCCATTGAAGTCAATGGCAAAATTCCCATTGCCTTCAACGGGGCTCCTCATCGGTGAAACCGGAATAACAATATTTCTTCCTCCCACCCTTTAGCTATCTTGTCTATTTAGACTTTAGCCTCTTTAAGGCAGGGCCTGTCTTTTAGTATGTATATGTACATCTTCTAGCATAATGAGGCCTAACCTCAGAGGGGGTAACTAGGCACTCCTACAGTACAAATAATTTTTAAAAAGTAGTTGAATCCATCCATTGACGTTTGGTGGGTTTTTGATAGTTTAAATCCACTTTTAAGAGTTATTTAATTTATTAAATAAACATAGATAAAGGGCAGTTTGAAATCTGTATCAGGGATAAAATAATGCCCCCTCCCTACAGGCTAGCACAGATGGGGGCCTTATCAAAGGTAAGTACAATAACCGTATTTGACTGTTAATTGGATGTTTTTCTCTCTGCTCCTTTTTTCACCATTCCTGCTGAGCAGAATGCAAATCCAGTAATGTGAGGAGTCTGAGGGTGACAATTCCAAAAGCACCTAAGGGAGTTAGGAGCCCAAGGCCCATTTTTAATAATGACCTAGGCCCAGATTTTTAAAAGCTATTTAAGCATTGCTGCACTCAGTGTTGCAATGGCTAACCAATTTAGGTGTCTCAATTTCATTTTTAAAAGGGATTAAGGAGCCCAAATTTAGGGATTGTGTTAATCAATAAAGGAAGCACTGAATGTGGAACAGAAGCCTGTTTATCTCACTTTATTGGAAGTGGACAAATTTAGCCATGGTACAAAACTACTCATAAAAGCGATATTCAACAGCCAATATTTTATTATTTTTTAACTCTAACTGCCCCAATTAAAAAACTTGTTTATACCTCTCTGCACTGATGGAGCAGTGATAAATGTCCCTTACTCCACTCAGTATCCTGCAGTAGCCGGCATAGCAGCTCTCATGTGAATGTGGTTGAGTATACAACCTGTTTATCAGAGCTAGCTGAAAAATATCAAATGAATCATATTCCCAATGGGGAAAATAGGGTTTAGTCAAAAACATTTTTTGCCAGTGTTAAAATGGTTATAATAGAATTTAACTACCTCTATAGAGGTGAGGTGAAGCTTAATGAATTAATATAGGAAAATACTTTGAGTTTATTGGAAGAAAGATGTAATGAATAATTGCTTTCAGGGTCAGTATTATTATTATTATTATTAATTATTACAGCTCAACTTTTCCCTGCCTGGGGACTGTTGTCAGTCCTTTGCTGTTGTTTCCTAATAGCATATTGACTATTTTTTATTTGCTTTCTGAAACAAACTTGTTCTTACAGCCATTTGCCAATGTATCCGGCTCTTTGAATGAAAATGGAGTGTGCCAGTGCTCAGTGTACCTGCCAGACACCACGTTTCCTGTGCAGAAGGTCGAGATGCTGGAAATCACAGCCCAAGTGCTTTCTGAGAAATTTGAAATAGAACTTACTAAAGTAAGGATTTTTGGTTTTTCTTTTTAAAAAAATCTAGCAGTCCTATTGTTAGTGAATGTGAAATTGTCCAGCAGTCAGAACTTTGCAGGGCCTGCCTTCCAAGCAACGGCAGCGAGGGGCTTGTAAAAATTGCAAGGAAAAGGGTGACTAAACATAAAATGTTCAATATTGTAGCATGCAAGCAGGGCCTTATAATAACATGAGTTTCAAATATCCTCAGGCCTCATTCCTCGGCCTATATAAGCAGTCCCTAGGGAGGTGCGGGACCTGGGGCGGAAGTGATGGATTCATCTCTTCCAGGACCGACTGCACTGGCCAATCGCACTGGCCTGTGGGGCCCCCAAAGCACGGGGCCAGGAGCGGTCACCCCAATTTGCCCTACCCAAGGGATGGCTCTACCTATAGGCACATGGTGTTCTTGGAGGGATGGAGGAAGGGCTATGCTACTCTTTATTAACCATGGAACAATCTTGTTGGCTTGTAATTGCTATATACAGTCACAGAGGAAGCCATGATTCCTGCTCCCTCCTGTATTATTACTTGTATGTAACCAGCTTATGGGAGGGAATGAGAGAAAAGAGAGCAAATGTCAGCTTAGCCCAGGGTGAAGCATGGGCAAAAATCCACCCCCTGACCTCCTCCATTCCCTTAACAGTTGAAAAAAAGTCAGTTATTTTCTCTGTCAACATCTGATGCTTAGCAATGACTACTGAATTATGCATTCTAGTTAAAGAGTTAAAAACTCCTTATTCTTACACTACTTTGCTTGTTTGTTACAAGGATTCAGATCTCATTTTTCTTGCAAAAGTCAGGCAAAACTAGGGGACTACCGTGGTTTCTTGAGAGAAGGAGAACCTGCATTTGATTTTTGCTGGTAGATGAATATTCAGGGTTTAAATTAGGTGTCTATGAGAAAGTGTTTGACTTTTCCAGGAGCCAGACATCTTAAAAAATAAAGTGTCCTCGAATTAATCAGTAGAAAAGGCACAGCAGTAAATTACAAATTCTAACCATAAATATTCATAACTCTCTTCTAGTATAATCAAGAATAGATAAGAAATTATGTATAAAAACACAACAATGGGGGGCATAATCCTATAGAAAGTCTTTTCAGTTAAAATAATTTGCTTTGAAATAACTAGCGCAAACGATGACATACATTCAGTTGTCAGTGGAGATATGAAGGGCAATTTGACAAATCTCAATGCCTCTCAGCACAAGAGTTACCTGATAACTTTAGGAGGAATATGGAACTTGAAATAATGATTCATGAAAACACTAGGTATTTAAAGTGCTCCCATTGTGGTCAGTGGCAAAATTTCAGTTGCTTGCAACAGGACAGGATCAGGTCTATAATTCTCATCCTGAAACTTGGACTAATTTTGCAAGGCCAATCTCCTGTTGAAGTGAAACTCTGCATTGGGAGTTTTGCCTGAGTAAGGACCAAGTATGGATGGCAGGAATTGGCTGATTTTTTGAAACCCTGTAGCCATTCTCTATTTAAAAAATGGCTGGACTCTAGTGACCTCAGCTGATGTTGTTTTCTCAAAGTCAATGGAGCTCTGGCAGTGTATACCAGTTCAGGAGTTGGCCCTCACTGTTCAACTCTAGTGGTAGATACCAAAAAAAATCTTGACCTAGTCTGAGTTTCACTGCACTTTATCATGTTGCGTCTGATCAGCCAAACAGTGTTACAATGCATCAAGTTAGATATAGTGTGATAGATCCTCCAATGTGATCCAGGCAAAGAGATATCAGGTCAGAAATGAAAACAAACAAACTGTATTTTCGTTTAACTGTGGGGGTATTACAATTTCATAGTTAATTATTATGTTGCTTGACTATAGAACTAAAAAGATACCAGGCGTTGACCTGTTCATCTCTGAATTCAAGTAAAACTGAAAGATCTGGAGAGGGGCAGAAGATGCTTGAATCTATGTGCATATTTGTACTTGTCTTATGTAAACATATTTCTCAGGCTCTCTTTGAAATGAGTTTTTCACCTTTCTAATTGTAAAGATACTCGTCAGTGTGTAACCCAATGTACTGCTTGTTTCCTGAAAATACTTATGGACAAAATGAAACAATAAAACCAAAAGATCTCCCAACTCATCCTAGTGATAGAGGGGTCTGAACCAAAACTCTGGGTTCCAAGCACCCCCAAACTATGCGGATGTTCAGATCCACATCCAATTTTGCAACCCAGACTCATCTTTACACATTATGGAGTGGAAGTGACCACTGAACTACTGTGAAAGTTGAAACAACTAGGCAAATCATAAACACTTGGATTTGGGTTTTGAATCTGAGAACCATTTTACAAAGAGGGTTGGAATAACAAACAGATCCTCAACTAATTTAAATGAATGAAGCACCATGGAAGTTAGTTTACAACTTGCTAATTTACACCAGCTGAGGATGTGACCCAAATGCCATAACTACATTTCACCATCCCATTGTGGTTGGGTTCAATCTTGCCTTACTTGCTTAGTCAAAACTCCATTTGAAGCTAATGGGAGTTTTTCCAGAGTAAGACTTGCAGGATCCAGCCCTTTAAGAGGTGCTATACATGCATTAGAAGTCTTAGATATACAACCTGATTGAATCCCTAAGCTTTTGTCTGATTATAGGCTGCTAATTCAACAAGCAAAGGGGGCCCTTTTATAAAATCAGCAGGCAGTGAATTTCACAGACAAAGAGATACTCTGATATTCCAAAGCAGTAAAAAACTGTAGCCTGAAAATGTTGGACTAATTTTCTCATCTGTAATTTGAAACTTTGCTAGCATAATTATCAAGATGAAAAAATTAACCTGTTAGACTAATGCGGGAATCAGCTTTTGTTCGCAACAGTGAAGAGGAGTAAGGCTCTCTTTGTGCACCTCATTAAAAGGGAAGAATAGCAACGTTAACCCCATGGGAGAATGTGCCTTTCAGTGCTTTGACCACAATGCCCAGAACATGCTTGGGCAATAAAAACAGGAAGAGCAAACACACCTGCCCAACAGAGATGAAAACTACATTCAAAACAGATTATTCTGTTGGAAATATTCCTCTTGATCTCAGCTGGGTTATATGACATGCGGGTGGCATGCTCACAATGTGATCATGGAGATCAGACTTGCCTGTGGCCAATGCACTTGCATGTGAATTGCTTGCTCATGTCATTTCTATCCCCCTTTCCCTCCCTCTCCATCCTTTTTCATTTTATGTCTTCCTTCTGCTTCCTCATTCCTCCGCTCCCACCCTCCACCTGCATGCTGGAGAAGTGTCTGCTTGCATGCTGAGTAACCTGTGTTGATAAATACCAGTTTTGGGTAACTGACACAATAAATTAACATGACAGATTTTCTCCCTGCCCTTTTCAGGCCCTTAGTGTGACAATGCTTGCAAAGCAGGAAAAACTAGATAGGAATAATTCTTACACATGCCTAAAATAGATGAATTTTATATTTCTTTAAGGGTGAAATTCACCCCCTGCGGAGGTTCACCACAAGGCCTATGCACTGCTCAAACCCCACTGCAAAGCTCTGTGATGAATGCGAGATGCATGCGAGGTGAATACTGATCTGTACCCCAAAATGTGGTTCATGTACTAGATGTCTGAGATGGTGTGTTGGCCTGTTAGAAAGGAGCAGATGGTTTCAACACAATCCCCCACAGGTAGATACAGTCACAAGCTATTAAGGCAAAATGGGTCTAACTACCAAGCAATAGAGCAGCCATCATGGAAGGCATTCTCCTAGATGGCCCAGCTGGGCAACTGGGAAAAAACAGTCTGAAGCAGAAAGAAGACTGGGCTGTGTAACACACTCCAAATAGGGCTTACGTATTGCCTCTGTCTTGTGCTGGGCCTCTCCATTTTGCCAAAATTGAAAAAAACAGATCAATACATCTGAGAAAACCAAAACTCCTGGGCTCAGGCCTGAAGCTCTTACTTATGAGAGTAGCCCTTACTTAGGCTGGTAGTCCACTGACTTCAGTGGATTGCAGATTTGGCATATTTTGGACAACTAGCTTTTCTTTTAAAGCATTTGTTTTCTTTGAGTATTTTAATATTATTAGCATCGGGATAGATACCCACATTTCTGAACGTTTGTGCCTGTGGTATAGGTAATTGCACATATCAGTATGTGTTTTCTCCACATGGTTGCCACTTTGTGCTCATCAGTTTGCGAATGCAAATGCATTTTTGTGCATGCGGTGGGTTCATGTGCAAATTTTACAGGCACAGTTTAGACACCAACTTTTAAACATCTTCCCCACAGAGCTTACTGGGGAAATCTTCCAGCTCTCACTGGATTTTTGTGAGTAGCAAGGTAGTCAAAATCCATCTAAATCCTCTATTCAAACAACATGGATCTTGCTCTATGGACTGGTCCATGTTAGGGTGGAGGTAGGGAAATTTAGACATACCTATGGTGAACGTCCAGTCAGTTAGCTCCATTATGGAGATAAATTTAAACAGACACTATTTGTTTTGATTGCCAAGTACAATACCTTTAATCATTCCTAAACTTGAATTTACACAGGACTAAAACTATGAGAGCAGATCCTCAGTGAGTGTAAATCAGGGACTTGGTGTAACCAGAAGATATTCAAAGACCTGAAACTCAAAAAAGAGTCGTACAAAAGTGGAAACTAGGTGAAATTACAGAGGATGAATATTAAAAAAACCCAACAGTAGCATGAAGGGACAAAATTAGAAAGACCAAGGCAAAAAACCCCAAGATTAATCTAGCCTGAGACATAAAGAGTAACAAGAAAACATTTTACCAATATTTGAGAAGCAAGAAGATGACCAAGGACAGGAGAGGCCCATTACTCAATGAGGAGGGAAAGACAATAAAAGAAAACACAGCAATATCTGAAGTGTTAATTGCCTTTTTTGTTAATATTTTCACCAAAAAAATTAGCAGCGATTGGATGACTAATATAGTGAACATCAGTGCAAATGGGGTAGGATCTGAGGCTAAAATAAGGAAACAACAAGTTAAGAATTACTTAGACAAGTTAAATGTCTTCAAGCTGGCAGGGCCTGATGAAATACATCATAGAATACTTCAGGAAAATATTGAAAATATTGCTGAGCTATTAGCAATGATCTTTGAGAACTCATGGAGGATGGGAGAGATCCCAGAGGCCTGGAAAAGGGCAAATATAGTACCTATCTATAAAAAGGGCATAAGGAAAGGCCAGGGAATTATAGACCAGTCATCTTAACTTTGGTTTCCGGAAAGATAATGGAGCAAATAATTAAACAATTTGCAAGCACCTAGAAAAAGTGAAAAGTAGCAGTCAATCTGAATTTGTGAAGAAAAAATTATTTCAACCGAATATCCTTCTTTGACAAGGCAACAACCCTTGTGCATAATGTGGACACAGCAGATGTGATATATCTTGATTTTAGTAAGGATTTTGATACTCTTTCACATGACTTACTTGTAAGAAAGCTAGAGAAATATAGCCTAGATGAACCTACTATAAGGTTGGTAGGAAACAACTGGTAGGAAAATTGTATACAGAGAGTATTTATCAATAGTTCACATTTGAGCTGGAAGGGCATATTGAATGGGGTCCTGTAGGAATCTTTTATGGGTCTGGTTTTATTCAATATCTTCATAAATGATTTAGATAATGGCATAGAGAGTACACTTTTAAAATTTGTTGACAATACCAAGATGGGAGGGATTGCAAATGCTTTGGAGGACAGGATTAGAATTCAAAATGATCTTGATAAACTGGAGAAATGGTCTGAAATAAATAGGATGAAATTCAATAAAGACATATGCAAAGTACTACCTTTAGGAAGGAATAATCAATTGCACAAATACAAAATGGATATGACTGCATAGGAACACGTACTGCAGAAAAGGATCTAGGGGTTATGTGGCATCGCAAATGAAATATCAGTGAACAATGTAATATTGTTGCAAAAAAACTGAACATCATGCTGGGATGTATTAGCAGAAGTGTTGTAAGTAAGATATGAGAAGTAATTCTTCCATTCTACTCAGCACTGATAAGGCCTCAGCTGGAGTATGGTATCCAGTTCTGGGCACGACACTGAAAAGATGTGGACAAATTGAAGGAAGTCCAGAGGAGAGTAACAAAAATGATTAAAGGTCTAGAAAACATGACCTATGAAGAAAGATTGAAAAGATTGGGTTTGTTTAGTCAGGAGAGGAGTAGACTGAGGGGGGAGGTGAAAACGGTTTTCAGGTACCTAAAAGGTTGTTAGTAGTTAAGGAGAACAATTTTTCACTGAGGGATGTACTGGCCACCGCTTCCAGCAGCTCCGATTGGCCTGGAGCAGTGAACCACGGCCACTGGGAGCCGCGATCAGCCGAACATGTGGACACGGTAGGTAAACAAACTGGCCCGGCCCACCAGGGGCTTTCCCTGCACAAGCGGCGGAACAAGTTTGGGAACCACTGCTGTAGACAATATCACCAGGACAGTAGAACAGGAAAGCTCTAGTCTTAATGAAAAACTGTACACGTCACATTTTTAAAAGTCCATTTCGGAGCTGTCCTCTTGATTAAAATAGATCTGAAAAAAATTGTGACTGGTGCAAAACACTCTTACTTCATGTTAAGATAATGCAAAAGTTGCCAAATTGATTTTTAATCCAACAAATTAATTTTAAGTCTTAGAATATGCATGAGCAATTTCAGTCCAGAAGGTAATATTTAGGGAAGTGATAAGCACCTGAAAATTAGAGCTTATAATGGAAATGCCTTCTGAGTCCATAACTTCAGAGTTGACACAATAATATAATTCTATTTATTCCTGTTGAGAGATACTTCTTACCTTTTGGAATGCCATTAAGGAAAAATGGATACAGTTTTAAATCATATGGGAAGAATCATAGAAATCAGGGTTGGAAGAGACCTCAGGAGGTCATCTAATCCAACCCCCTGCTCAGAGCAGGACCAATCCCCAATTTTTTTTATTTTTTATTGCCCCAGATCCCTAAATGGCCCCCTCAAGGATTGAACTCACAATCCTGGGTTTAGCGGGCCAGTGCCCAAACCACTGAGCTATTCCCTCCCCCCTGAGCAAGATTATATCTTTTCCAAGATGTTCCATTTGTATGGAACTCAAATTTTTCAGAGAATGCTTCAAATCCACATAATGTTCTTGACATTCTTCACAATGTTTGCACCGTGACCTTTACATTAGTAGATACATGTGCAAAAGTATATTTCTCCAGCCATCTGTTTAGTGGTTCCACATCTGAAGAGGCTGCTGGGCAACAGTTATTCTACCTAAAGGCTAAAACAACTATTTCATCTCAACTGGCCTTCATTTAAATCAGTTTCAGGATGGATGGGTTGGATTTGTAATAGTGCACTCTGCTAAAATATCCCTTTCTTCAGGGGACTCAATAAGTTCTAATGCAGAAAAGATTGGATACTATGGCCTGACCAGTGGCCACTGAAGTCAACAGAAAGTCATCTTGGAGAAATTGCTGGATCTTTCGTTACCTTTTTCAGCCCCCGAGAGTACATCTGTACAGCAAGTGGCAGGCCGCAGCAGTGAATCTCTGAGCCCAAGTCAACAGACTCAGGTTTGCACTACGTGCTAAAAATAGCTGTATAGGTGTTGTGCTCAGGCTGGAGTGCAGGCTCTGAGGCCTAGGGAGGGGTTTATTTTTAGCACTGCTATTTTTAGCATGGCAGTGAGAGCCCACGTCTGTCGACAGGCTCAGAGACTCGCAGCCACAGCCTATGCAGACATACCTCAAAATTTTTCATGTATATCACTTATTAGAAATAATCACTGCAGATTCCCTGGTAGACTGTGGCCCCTGAAATTCTATATAATCCTGGATAAAGTTAGCTCCTAGTGGGAACATTAGTGAGTGTAAGCGGGTGGCTTGCCCTGTACAGGCCAGAGGGCCTGCGGCTCAGGGCCGGATTAACTTTTTTTGGGCCTGGTGACAAACATATTTATGGACCCCTTAGGGACAGTGGAGCATGGCGTGGGGAGGTTGGGCCCCAGAGCGAGGGGCTGGCCAGGGGCAATGGGGCATGGCATGGCGGGGGTGGCCCCACTCCGCCCAGCCCAGTGCAAGGGCACAGTTTACAAACCGGCAGTTGCCAGATGCACAATGGCTTGTCTGGCCCTGTGCTGCCAGCATGCCACTTCCCTTTGGGGGTGGACCTGGGCTGTGCCCCACCGCTCCCTGCCCAACACCCCCCTACGCCCTATGCCTAACGTCCCCTGGACCTGCTAAGCCATTTGTGGTGCCCCTCCACATATCCCACACCACCAATGCACAGTGCCCTGCACACCACCACAACTGTCCAGCACCCCCCCAGCCCGACCACAACTGTTCAGCACCCAAACAAAACCCACACTCCTTACCACCCTAACACACACAGATCTCCCCCACCTGCCACTGCCCAGCGCCTTTCCCCACAGGCCTATCACCACAACTACACAGCACCCCAAAGAACCTCCATTGCTCAGCACCCCAACACACACAGACCTCCTCCACCACCCAGAGCCCCCCACAGACCTCCCCATTGCTTAGCAACCCAAAACACATAAACTTCCCCCACTGCTCAGCACCCCCGCCCCCTCACAGCCCAGCAGCCCTCCACTGGCCCCCCAGAGATCCACTCCCCTCATGCCCTGCCCCCCGGCTGAACTCACTGCTGCTGGGAGGTGACTGTGTCTGCTGGGCTGAGCCAGCAGCATGGCTGGAGCTGGTCCCATTCCCGGGGCAGGGAATTGCTCTGGCCCCTTGGGAGCAGCATGATCACCCAGGCAAGACCTGCCCCTGCCACGGACAGACTCTCAGGACCCTCTTGCCTGGAGGGGCCCAGCCAAGCCCCCAACACTGCCTCTTCCCCCCTACACTGGCCGAGAGTGGCCAGAGCCAGAGCTGCACTGGGGTCTGGCCAGGGGGCAGAGAGGAGCCAGTGGGTTGGTGGGGCCTCAGGGCACAGTGCAAATGGAGAAAGCCAGGCTGGGGCTCCTTCTGAGTGTGGGTCCAGCACCTTGGCACCATTGTAAACCTGGTGTTGCTGGGGCAGCCAACCCCGATTACTGAAAGAGGCACACCTGATAGGGATCAGGAGATTCCCCTATAAAAAGTAGCTGGAAGCTGAAATGGGGAAAACTCAGGGAGAGTAAAGACTGCTGGGAGTGAGGAGGCTCCAGCAGAGTTCTGGGATTTGTGACTATTGTTTGTCTATACCACTGGTACACAACCTTATTACACAGGAGTGCCACATAAACCTTATGTGGGCCAAACAGATTCTACATATTTTAATAAGATTTAAAGTCACATGTATTGATTTATATTTGAAGTTTAGCTTGTGTTGTATTTCTTTAGATAGGTTGTTTCTATGTACAGTATTGTCTATTTACACACTTGTGTAAACTAAAATGATGTAAACGTGATGACCAAATGCTAATGAATCGGCCATTAGTATATTGTGTTGAAGCAGGCTGCAGGCTTTATGAAATTCTCTGCTGGGCTGTGTACAGCCCACAGGCCATAGGTTGGGCATTCCTGATCTACACTGTCCAGCAGTTTGGACCACAGGGGTGTGAATAGCAATGTGCACCAAGATGCTGCACTGTAATTCACTTGTGCGGATGCTGCGGGTGCAACCCATAAGTTTCCTAGTTTGCCTTCATAGAATCCTCTTCAAACAGGACTATATTAATGGGAAGAAGCAACCTTTTAGTTCACACCCCAGGCATCCATACAGGGAAGTTACAGAGCAGCACTTTGATGTGCCCTGCAGTCTGAACCACAGGTCAGTATAGATGTAGCCTAAGATTCCAGCTAGGAAGTGCTGGCAGTAGCCTGCTAAGGCAGGGGAGACCCTGAGAGAGCAGGGGAAAGACAGCCAACGCTCTCCAAGCAGGGAGGCTTGGGAGCAGGAAGAGAAACGTTTGCTTGTTGGACTTTAATTTGGGACTCTGAGATTTATTTTGAGTTTGTTTTGTGAATCAACCTAGGTCCCAACAATGGGTATTTTGACCCCAGAAAAAGAGTATGGTGTCTGCATAAGGGGTACTGGAGGGGGAAAGACGCAGGTGCTGCAGGGTGACCTCTGGTCAAGAGGGGTTGCTCACAGTGTGGTTGCTCTTGTTACAGTGAGGAATAAAAAAGTGAAGATTATGAATGAAATTGTGCCCTCAGTAATGCATAGGTGTAAATGAAGGCACAATTTGACAAATTTATATATAAATACATGTAATAAAGATGTCAAACATGCCTGTTATATTTGCTAAACTGAACTTGAAAATGTGCTTGGTTTTTTTTAGGTTAGCCAATATACCAAAGTAGTTGAAATATATGAACAGAAAATCCGAAACCTCACCATCAAGGTGGAACATATGGAGTCAACCAGTGTTTCTTACACTGAGCTGGACTTTCAGTTACTGAAACTGGAAATCAATGAAATGGAAAGACTGGTCACTCAGCTGAAATCCACACTTGTTGGAAGCAATGTGATTGTTGAACAACTATACGTTGAGGTAGAGTATGAGGGTTATTCTGCCATTCAGAAACATTCAGTTCTGTGTTGCACCAGTGACATTTGGAATGTCTCTACTATTGTCAGTGGAGTTACTCTGGATTTAAATCAGTGTAAATTAAAGCAAATCTTGGCCTTAAGCATGTTTCTTCATATATGACAGAAAATGGCAATTTTTATCATTTGTGTGACTGAAAGCTAAAGTTCTTGGATGCTGCTATATTATAGAATATCAGGGTTGGAAGGGACCTCAGGAGGTCATTTAGTCCAACCCCCTGCTCAAAGCAGGACCAATCCCCAATTTTTGACCTGGATCCCTAAATGGCACCCTCAAGGATTGAACTCACAACCCTGTGTTTAGCAGGCTAATGCTCAAGCCACTGAGCTATCCCTCCCCCATTTATTTATTAAATAAATATGCTGTCTAAATTATTATAAAAATATTAATTTATGGGCACCAATGCCTGAAAGCTTCTGTGCTCTACAAATATAATTTAAAAATTTAACTTATTAGGGTAGTAACCCAATCAATATAAAATCAAGAACTGGAAAAGACTCACACCTTCCCAATATTCAATAAATCAAATTTTCAAAGTTATCACTCACTCACCTGGAGTGAATAATTGCTTTTGATGGTAAATAAAATATCATTAGTTTCTTCACTGTCCTCTTCAACATTAAATGAGTGTGTGAGTAGATTATTTTATCTGGGCAGGTAAAATTTCAAGACACATTTGCAAGGTTGAAATCATTTATAGTTAACAGTTAATAATCAGTAAGCCTTATTGGACATTTTTGGGTGATCTTTAGCATTATGGAATATGATTGAGTGCTAAAATCACAAACCTTTTCTTGTGGTTACACACATCCACATGATGTTTATGCTAAACCTGATGTTTATGCTAAAACATATTTTTGGGAACATTTCCTAAAACTTGTTCTGCAGCACCTTTTGTGAAATGATAAATCCAGCCTAAAATGTTTGTGAAATAAAGTTGACTGTAATTTAAAGTCATGCTGAACTTTTATTTCTCCAGATTAGGAATTTGACTCTCATGGTAAATGATCTGGAATCACTGGACAAAAACAATATCCTTGCAATCCGTCGAGAAATTGTGACTCTGCAGAATCGATTGAAGGAATGTGAAAAAGATAGAAATCAAACCACTCCACCCCCGTATTTCCCACCAGGTAAGCATTTCATGTATAGATCACATGAGAAGGGATGGGAGAAGTAGGAAGAAGACTGAGTTAAATGAAATGACAATAAAGCACAGGTCCTGGAAAATTTGCCAGATATGTTCTAACCTTTCAGCAACAGGCTGGTATGAAAGATGAAAGCAGGAAACAAACACTTTCACATACTCTTATACTGTTTTTCAAGTGGAAAAAGTTGGAAAACAGTACAAATGTAATGTTTTCCCCTTCTTCCAAACTCTCTTTTTGTGGTAAAATATAAGAACGGCCATATTGGGTCAGACCAAAGGTCCATCTAGCCCAGTATCCCGTCTTCCAACCGTGGCCAGTGCAAAGTGTCCCAGAGGGAATGAACAGAACAGGTAATCATCAAGTGATCCCTCCACTATCGCCCATTCCCAGCTTCTGGCAACCAGAGGCTAGGGACACCATCCCTGCCCATCCTGGCTAATAGCCATTGATGGACCTATCCTCCATGAATTTATCTAGTTCTTTTTTGAACCCTGTTATAGTCTTGGCCTTCACAACACCCTCTGGCAAGGAGTTCCACAGATTGACTGTTCATTGTGTGACAAATACTTCCTTTTGTTTGTTTGACACCTGCTGCCTATTAATTTCATTTGGTGACCCTAGTTCTTGTGTTATGAGAAGAAATAAATAGCACTTCCTTATTTACTTTCTCAACACCAGTCATGATTTTATAGACCTTTATCATATCTCTCCTTAGTTGTCTTTTTTCCAAGCTGAAAAGTCCCAGTCTTATTAAACTCTCATCATATGGCAGACTCTCCGTACCCCTAATAATTTTTGTTGCTCTTTTCTGAACCTTTTCCAATTCCAGTATATCTTTTTTTTTTGAGATGGGGTGACCACATCTGCACACAGTATTCAAGATGTGGGTATACCATAGATTTATATAGAGACAATATGATATTTTCTATCTTATTATCTATCCCTTTCCTAATGATTGCCAACATTCTATTCATTTTTTTGACTGCCGCTGCACACTGAGTGGATGTTTTCAGAGAACTATCCACAATCACTCCAAGATCTCTTTCTTGAGTGGTAACAGCTAATTTAGACCCCATCATTTTATATGTATAGTTGGGTTTATGTTTTAAATGTGCATTACTTTGCATTTATGAACATTGAATTTCATCTGCCATTTTGTTGTACAGTTAACCAGTTTTGAGAGAGAGTTTTTTTCTGACTAGCTCTGATCATGGATAACTTCTGTGAAAGTGATCTGTGTTTTGTCAATATCACTCTACTGCTGCTTGGGAAATTTGAGAAGTAGCTGATGCACTGGGGGAGTTTGTATGCAGACTCAAGAAGACAACATTGCGTAGTTTACATTTTTCATTATTATGCAGAAATTTATTTTGAGCCATAAAGGCTAGAATCTTAGGGTGAAATCCTAGTCCCATTGAACTCAGTGGGAGTTTTGCCATTGTCTTCAATGGAGCCAGGATTTCACTCAGTTTTTTTTTAAAGAAAGTTTAAATTCTCTAGCAATTGATAGCTTTCCTTAAGGGAAAGCTTCCCAGTCACTAATGAGTAGGCAAGAGGATTTTTCAAGCAGCGTTACTCCCTTGTATGCATTTTTATGACTTCTTTTTGCCAAATTATTCTAAAGCAGAAGATATTAAAATGTTCATAATACAATTGGGGAAGAAGACTGTTTTTTCACCTGTACCTAACAATTTGCTAGCAAATCAGAGGTGAACCAGACGAATAATGAAAAGTTTGGAGAAGCCTTTGAACAAAGCAGAGCACTTTCCACTGTACAGTGCACGTATATTACCTGCCAGCACTTGTCTCCTATCATCTTCAGGTCAGTTATTTCAAGCTTCCCATTAGCAGGAGAGAAGAACTGGTGGAAGTAAATGTTTTCCCTCTGTGGCCTCTTCAGGGTTTGCCAGCATTGCAGGCAGCAAGTGCAGTTTGTCTCTGATAGGAAAAATGAACAGCACCTTCTCCGTTAGGTCAGATGATGCGGGAGATGGGGAGGGAAATACACTCTAAAGTCCTTTGCTAATCCTTAGGAAAGGCTTACCAATTGTTCAGTGAAAAGTGTAGGGTTTAAAAAGCATTTGAAGGGCATTCCATTGATTTATTGAGGGTGATGGTGTGTAGAGAGAGGCTGCATCTTTCTTCTCAAGCCTGAGAACAAGTCTTTCTTAGGCCACGTCTACACTACCCGCCAGATCGGCGGGTAGTGATACATCTATCGGGGATCGATTTATCGTGTCTAGTGTAGACACGATAAATCGATCCCCGATTGCTCTGCCGTCGACTCCGGAATTCCATCCCGGAGAGAGGCAGAAGCTGAGTCGACGGGGGGCGGCAGCCGTCGATCCCGAGCCTCGAGGACGTGAAGTAAGTGATTCTAAGTCGATCTAAGATATGTCGACTTCAGCTACGCTATTCTCGTAGCTGAAGTTGTGTATCTTAGCTCAATCCCCCCCCCACAGTGTAGACCAGGCCTTACAGTGGAAAAGTGCTAAAACCTTTAACCATAGTGCTGTGTTCAGCAGGTGTATGTAAGAGGAGGAGGGGCTTATTTCAGGGTTGGTGGATCTCTTTCTGGTTGACTTGAATGTGACATGCCTGCAGGGCACCGCAGCTTTCTTAGCACCGGGAATGGCATGGAAGGCCAGATCCTCAGCTGGCATAAGTTGCCATAGCTCCATTGATTGTAGTTGGACTATGACAGTTTATACCAGTTAGGGACCTAGCTGATGACTTTTTTGATGGGTTCTGGGTGCAATTCCCCCATTAGCACAGAGTCTTCAGAAGGCCCCTACTGCAGTGGAACCTCAGTGGTTCTCTTGTTTGAGGGGATGTGTGAAGCTGTGGAGAGACCATAGGGAGTGACTCTACATGTCTTGTGCATGGTAGAAGTAAGTTGCCATCAACTTCAAATAGCTCAAAACAAGGATTGCTGGGAGTTTGGGAGCAGAGAGTGATTGTGATTTCTGGGTGTGCCATAAGGTAGATCAAATGATAGTAAACCATGCTGAAGGGGAGTATATCAGTGCCATGGTTCCTACTTCTGCCCAAGACTGGAATAGCAACTGTGGAGAGCCTGGGAATTTGCCTGTCTGTTAGGAAGTGGAGCTGTAAATATCTAGATAGAGACAAAGATTCAGATCCCTAACCTGCTGTATAATTGACCACACAAAGCCTGCTTAGCCTGACATTGTTTGCATCGTGGGGAGGAAGGGGAACAGATGAATAACACTCTCTTTGCAGTGGGTGCAATCTTTCATTTCATGTCATATTGTTCAAAACTTTCTACAGCGATTGCACACAGTATAGTCCAGGGGTGGGTAAACTATGGCCTGTGGGCCGGATATGGCCCCTCAGGGCTTTGGATCCGGCCCACAGGATTGTCCCCCGTGGTGCCGCAGAAGTGGCTGTCACCACGTTCCTGGGGCCCCGGGGGTGGGGGGGGGAGAGGGCTGTGTGCATTGCCCTTGCCTCCAGGCACTGCCCCCCGCAGCTCCCATTGGCCGGGAACGGGGAACTGTGGCCAATGGGAGCTTTGGGGGGGTACCTGGAGGCACAGCAAGGGCAGTGCGCGGAGCCCTGTGACCCCCACTCCAGGGGCCGCGCAGGGACGTGGTGACAGCCGCTTCCCAGAGCGGTGTGGCGTGGGGCCAGGGCAGGCATGCAGGGAGCCTGCCCTGGTCCCGGTGTGCGCTGCTGCCACCCCGGAGCCGCTTTAGGTAAGCGGCACCGGGGCAGAGTCTGAACCCCTCCTGCAACCCGCCCCCCAACTCCCTGCCCTAAGCCCCCGCCTGCATCTTGCACCCCTCCTGCACCCCAACTCTCTTCCATGAGCCCCCTGCTGCACCCTGCATCCCAACCCCCTGCCCTGAGCCCCCTGCCACACCCCGCACCTCTCCTGCACCCAACCCCCTTCCCTGAGCCTCCTCATACACTCTGCACCCCTCCTCTGGCCCAATCCCTTGCCCTGAGCCCGTTCCTGCACACCACACCCCCTCCCACACCTCGCACTCCCTCCTGCATCCGAACCCCCTGCCCTGAGCCCCCTGCCACACCCCGCACCTCTCCTGCACCCAACCCCCTTCCCTGAGCCTCCTCATACACTCTGCACCCCTCCTCTGCCCCAATCCCTTGCCCTGAGCCCGTTCCTGCACACTGCACCCCCTCGCACACCTCACACTCCCTCCCACATCCCAACCCCCTGCCCGGGCCCTGCATACAATTTCCCCACCCAGATGTGGCCCTCGGCCCAAAAAGTTTGCCCACCCCATTTCCTTAACAGAGAGAATGTGAGAGGGAGAGGTTGTTGTTTGGGAACAGGGGGCAAATACGTGACTTTGTTGGATTTCCTGGATGGGTCCCTTTGGAGGATGCGGATGGTTGCTCACACTAGACTGTCAAAACTCCCTAACATGCCTTTAAGCAGTTACACACAGATTTCCAGACATTTCCTCCACAGCCTTGATTCCTGTCAAACAACTTCCTCTGCTTTTGGCTCATACTATATTTATAATATTTGTATTACACTGACTCTTTGTCCCTGTTTTCAGATCTGTTCCCCCCCCCCTTCATATTTTGGTTGGGTAAAGCGGACTTGGGAGAGCCTGAAAAAATCCCTAACTTGTCTAAGGCGGATTTAATTAAAGTTACTCGTTCCTGCAGTACTTTGGAACAAAGCCCCTCAAACACTGCATGCCAAGGTGCTGCTCACTGACACGCTGTGTAGAGAGAGCAGGCCTATTCTCAAGGAACCTGTCAGAAGGAAAGTACAGTTCTCCATCTAGCCTGCTCTCTGACTGCAGTTTTCTAGTGCATGGCCCAGTCCACGATGGGATTCAGTAAATGTGCTGATAATAAAAACTCATTACTTTTACCATGCCTGCAGCAGTTTCCAGCACCTCTGTCACTATTTACTGCCCCAAATCGGCAGAAACGTATCCAACCTTTTCCCATCCCTTTGACAAACTAAGGACTTGTCTACACTGGCACTTTACAGCGCTGGAACTTTCTCACTCAGGGGTGTGAAAAAACATCCCCTTGAGAGCTGCAAGTTTCAGCGCTGCAAAGTGCCAGTGTAGACAGTGCACCAGTGCTGGGAGCCGCGCTTCCAGCCCTGGTAGCTATTCCCCGTGTGGAGGTGGATTTTTAGAGCTCTCCCAGAGCTGGTGCCGCAACTACACAAGCCACGTTAAAGGGCTGCCGCAGCAGCCCTTTAACATTGCCAGTGAAGACGTGCCCTGAATGACTATCTCTCTTTTATGTTGATTTCAACTGATTGCATCAGGGCAGGAGTACAGAGATAAATGTTCAGTGAGGGCTCAGCAACAGGCTCATTGTCACACTGGACTAAAATGATCTGGTAGTCAGCAGAGAGTCATGAGCCAAATGAGACACTAACAGGCAAATGAAAAGGCAAAGCAGGTTCCCCTCCCCCCCCACTCCATTGTGCCTTCATGGACTAATACATCAGACTGCAGGTTATTTGCAAACAGCTCTCACCAGGGTGGGGACATGGAATCAGCCTCCGTGGAAACTCTGGCATCTCGGTATGAGGGTTACACTGATTTCATGCACCCCCCATCTAAATAAGGCTGGGATGTAGGAAAATAAATGCCTATAATCTGGTTGTCTTTTGGGGTAATGTAGGGGCATCAGTTATCACTTGAAATGTTAATGCTTTAGTTATGGATATCTTTAATTTAGAGCTGGACATTTCCATGGTGTTTTTACAAACACAGGTCCACTCCAGCAATCTGATCCAGGTGGGTGGATCTCTGTGCCCCGATATCAACGGGAATCAATGTGGGTGTAAGTGTCTGCCTGCATGGGCCAGATCAGAGGAGTAGGACTAAAATGTAATATGTTCCCTTCCCCAGGGAGCTTACTATTTCTGGGTTGGATGGTGTCCCAGCCCTTTGGAAGAGGTGGCGCGTTGCCGGGCTGCCCCAGGAGCAACACAGGAAGGATTGTGGTTCAAGGAGCCACATTTTCCCTTTCTGCCTTGTTCTTCAAGGGGCACAGGCAATGTTCTCTCTAATTTTTTCTATCCATGTGTGGAATGAATTTTGTTATGTGCACCAATATCGAGGTAATGTGTGGATGTGTGCCACCAGTAGAAACAAAAAACCTACATATAATAATATTTTTAAAAAGTTACCATATTACTCCATTGCATAATCACAGGTTTCAGAGTAGCAGCCGTGTTAGTCTGTATTCGCAAAAAGAAAAGGAGTACTTGTGGCACCTTAGAGACTAACAAATTTATTAGAGCATAAGCTTTCGTGAGCTACAGCATCCGATGAAGTGAGCTGTAGCTCACGAAAGCTTATGCTCTAATAAATTTGTTAGTCTCTAAGGTGCCACAAGTACTCCTTTTCTTTTTGCATATTACTCCAGACATTTTAGAACTCACTACTCAAAGAATTAAATGTAAGTGTAAGAGAGGAATAAAAATTATGAAATGCACAGATCAGTAAAAAAACTCAAATAACAGCACTTTGAAAGAATAAAATTACAGAGACTATACGTGCATTGTAGGAAGTATTAAGAAGAAACAACAACAACAACAACACCACAAGTATGTATTGGGAGGTGAGTGTGAGAGAGAGAGACACCCACACTGTGTTTTCTTAGCTCCCTCTACCTTATTTCCCCACATGAACATGCAGCCCACCTCTGAAAAAGAGACAAGACACGGCTTTAGCCCTGGGACTTCAATGATTAGAGGCCTAACACAGTAAAAAAGGAGTTAAAAATGCTAAAGTCTGAATAATTCATATGGATTATTTCAACTGCTGCCCAATATTTACAAAATGACATGACACTTTGTTTCTTTTGTGTATCTTTTTCCATAAGATCCAGACAGGAAGGCAGGTTAAGATTAAATAAACAACAAGTTCCTCTAAACCTGTGCAGAAGACAGATAACTCACCCTGACTACCACAGAGTTGGTTTTTTAAAGTGTTTCTGGGAGAATTTTCAAAAATCAAATATCCACTATATGGAACCTCACACAATTTCTCATGTCATTAAACTGAACATGCTTCTAACCTTATTTTAATAATTCATGCATGGTTTCATAAATAAGAAACAAACAAGTGTTCAGCAGAAAGATCTCTTTAAGGGAAGAAATAATAATTTATTACTTCTTTTGGAAGAAAAGGTCTCTCTGCTGAACACGTTTCTTTTTTATTTATGAAACTGCATATGAATTATTAAAATAAAGCTGGATTGGGTTCAGTTTAATAACATGAAAACTTATTTGAGGTTGCATATATAGGAGTTTAGTAGTACCTCAGTACCAGCAATATTATTTGGAACAAATCACAGGTTTATAGAGGCACTTAATAACCATTTAAAAATAAGATTGCTGTGAGTTAAGTTCAGTAATAGATTCAATATGTCAACAGTTAAGAACAAACCATAATGCCGGAGGTAGCGATACACAATAGAGATATAAGGCAAATGGCTCAAATTGATTTATGGCATTGGCAGGCTGCAAGCCACTGTGCATCATCATCCACATTATCTTTCTTGCATTGCATTAGCTGAGGTATGAGCACCTCCAAACATCAGTATGTATGCCAAGTACTGAGGCCATGTTATTAGCCATGCTAATTGCCATTTGCAGAGCTACAGCCTGCCTGGCTATATGTGCCTGCATTGTGTGCTATATCTGGAAATGAGGTCTCCGGTCTCAGCCGTCAATTCCAGTCAGTAAAGCACTTAAGCATGTGTTTAACTGCTTTGCCGAATCTGAGCCTAGAATGCTGATTTGCTGTAATTGGAGCATTATTTGGTAGTGTTTTTCAACAAAGGAGCAAAACCCTGGGCTACACCATCTTCTAGCAGTGTGTCCTCAGAGCAGAAGATTGATCAGGGGGAAGTTACAGTGGCACAGAATGGCTGTAATCTCTAGCCAACCATGCCCCACAAATGGCTGGTGCTGACCAATCATGACCCAGGTGGCCAGGGGAGGCAGCAATTCAGCATAGCCTCTCTGCAGCTTCCATCAGCCGGGCTCCACAGAAGCCCCAGGAAGAAATGAAATCTGCTTCTCACCCCCAGCAGTGAGGGCAGTGAGTGAATTCCTGATCCCCACATGCTTTGGCACCAGGGGTCAGGCTGGGGTAGGGAGGTGTGGGAAAAGATGTACAACAGAAGAAAGGAGACAGTGGAGCTTAGGAAAGGTGGAGAGACAAAAGCAAGTGAGACATGGTGAGTTTCACTGAAAAAACATATTTCATAGACTGCCACAAATGTTACAATTACAGTTAAATGCACATTAAAATTGGATTCTGCAGATGTTACCAATAGTTAAACTGAAAGGCCACAAAGATACAGTCCTGCCTCTATGGCGGTGCATCTTTCTAGCTAGATGCCAATAAATCATCCCTGCCAGGGATGACTTTGATCCCTCTATTTCTGAACAAGAAATATTTTGCATTTGCAAGTGTAACGCCGACAGACCCCGGTCATTGGTGGACAGGATCAAACCTGGGACCTCTGGAGCTTAGTGCATGAACCTCTACAGCATGTGCTAAAAGCCAATGCGCTGTTAGCTCAGGCTGTAGAGCAGACTAATTATATTTCTCTCTCTAAGTGGTCTCAGTGCCACTAGATGGGACAGAACACCACACCCAGAAGGTGTATAGGTTACATACTTCCCCTAGCTGAGGAAGCATGTCCCAAGCTTCAGAGTCTTTCCAGTTGAAATCCTGGACAAGCCCCAACTTGTAACGTGGACAGCCCCAGTCATTGGGAGGTAGGATTGAACCGGGGATCTCTGGAGCTTAGTGCATGAGCCTCTACCGTATGATATAAAAGCAGCTGCTTGTTAGCTAAGGTTGTAGAGCAGACTCATTTAACTCTCTCTCTAAGTGGTCTCGGGTGCCACTAGATGAGATGGAACACCACACCCAGGAGGTGTGTGGGTTACACAAGCACCAGTTTTCTCCAAGTGGCAGGTGTGTTCCAATCATTTCCCAGGGAGAGCATCTTCAGACTGACCACAAGGGGTTCTCCCTCCTCTGCACATTGCTTTGTATATTGTGGACTGTTCAGAAGATGTTTCTGGCCAAAGGAACCTGCTCGTCTGGGCCTGTCAGTGTTCCCTATTTTGCTCCACAGGTGCTCTTCAACCCTCCTTAAGGGGGACCAGCTTTAGGTATGAGAGCATAGTTCTGTCTTTGTGTTATCTCTGTTCTTAGTACTAATAAGGGGGTGATGGTGTTATTTGCGCTGTGGCCTCTTCTCTATTAGGAATAGATTAAGGCCAGCAACTCTTTTCATACAGGCTTGCAAACAGCCATCAAATGATATTCACTGAAAAGAAAAAATATAAGTGACTTGTGTCAAAAACACCCCCTCCACCAGAGCATGTGCAGCCTCTGCCCTGATCTAGGTGTTTATGATGTCATTAGCTGTTGCCGTGAATTGATCAATTAATAGAAACATGAAACTCAGGTCTTGGCAGGTAAAATTTCCTTCACCTCTAAGGAAGGAAGCATTATCTAGCGGTGAAAGCACCCGCATTAGGAAATGTTTGTTCTATTCCTGGCATTGCCACTCACTTGCTGTGTGACCTTGTATAGGTCACTTAGCATCTGTGTCTCAGATGACCATATTTTTAAAGGAAAAAGAAACCTGGCACATGTACATGCTGACATCTTTTAGGGCTGCAAAGAGTCAGACAAAAGGATACTTTTATTTTAAAGTGTGCTGGTGTCACCACTGCCAGCTTCTGACACAGAGAGACATGCATATTTTGGAGTGGAGGATTTTTTCAGTTTTTAAATCAGCTTCTGTACCGAATGACTGGAGGATAGCTAATGTGACGCAATTTTAAAAAAAGGGCTCCCTGGCAATTACAGACCAGTAAGCCTGACTTCAGCACCAGGCAAACTGGTTGAAACTATAGTAAAGAACAATTGTCAGACACATAGATTAACATAATTTGTTGGGGAATAGTCAACATGGTTTTTGTAAAGGGAAAACACGCCTAACCAATCTACGAGAATTCTTTGAGGGGGTCAACAAGCATGTGGACAAGGGGGATCCAGTGGATATAGTATATTTAGATTTTCAGAAAGCCCTTGACAAGGTCTCTCCTCAAAGCCTCTTGAGCAAAGTAAGCAGTCATGGGATAAGAGGGAAGGTTCTCTCATGTATTCGTAACTGGTTAAAAGATAGGAAACAAGGGGTAGGAATAAATGGTCAGTTTTCAGAATGGGGAAAGGAAAATTGTGGTGTCTCCCAGGGGTCTGTACTGGGACCAGTCCTATTCAACATATTCATAAATGAGCTGGTAAAAAGGGTAAACAGTGCGGTGGCAAAATTTGCAGATGATACAAAACTACTCAAGATAGTTAAGTCCCAGGCAGACTGAGAAGAACTACAGAAGGATCTCTCAAAACTGGATGGTTGGGCAACGAAATGGCAGATGAAATTCAATGTTGATAAATGCAAAGTAATACACATTGGAAAACATAAACCCAACTATACATATAAAATGATGGGGTCTAAATTAGCTGTTACCACTCAAGAAAGAGATCTTGGAGTTATTGTGGAGAGTTCTCTGAAAACAACCACTCAATGTGAAGCGGCAGTCAAAAAAGCGAACAGAATGCTGACAATCATTAAGAAAAGTATAGATAATAAGACAGAAAATATCATATTGCCTCTATATACACCCATGGTACGCCCACATTTTGAATACTGCATGCAGATGTGGTCACCCCATCTCAAAAAAGGTATATTGGAATTGGAAAAGGTTCAGAAAAGAGCAACAAAAATGATTAGGGGTATGGAGTGTCTGCCATATGAGGAGAGATTAATAAGATGGGGACTTTTCAGCCTGGAAACAAGATGACTAAGGGGGAATATAATAGAGAACTATAAAATCATGACTGGTGTGGAGAAAGTAAATAAGGAAGTGTTATTTACACCTTCTCATAACACAAGAACTAGGGGTCACCAAATGAAATTAATAGGCAGCAGGTGTCAAACAAACAAAAGGAAGTATTTGTCACACAATGAACAGTCAATCTGTGGAACTCCTTGCCAGAGGGTGTTGTGAAGGCCAAGACTATAACAGGGTTCAAAAAAGAACTAGATAAATTCATGGCTGTTAGCCAGGATGGGCAGGGATGGTGTCCATAGCCTCTGTTTGCCAGAAGCTGGGAATGGGCGATAGCGGAGGGATCACTTGATGATTACCTGTTCTGTTCATTCCCTCTGGGGCACCTGGCATTGGTCACTGTCAGAAGACAGGTACTGGTCTAGATGGACTTTTGGTCTGACCCAATATGGCTGTTCTTATGTTCTCATGTTCCAATAATGTCATGTTCTGCGTTCATTGTGAAACATTGAACAAAGTGTCACCAACAGTCGCTTTGAGCAAAGGAATAGCTTTGATATCATTCATTCAAGTTCTCTTCATTCCAGACATTGTTCATTTCACTGGGCTGTTTGTTCTCGGTAAATAGTGCAAATTCTACTCAGCATAGCAATACATCTTGAACAAGCATTGTGTAGCTATAAAAAACCCAAACATTTTGGCTGATGAAATGAAAAACACAGGCTATTTCAATCATCCTGAAGCTCCTGGGTCATTGTAAAAAACACCAGGACTGTCCTGTTTAAACTAGGATGTAAGGTCACTTCATAGTTACCTCACATGTAAACTGGGGATATTTAATACCATCTCACAGAGCTGTTGTAAGGCTATGCTCATTAATGTTTGAATTGCTTTGAGAGCCTCAGATGGAAGGCACTGTGATGTATTGTTTTTAAGTGGTGATTTTGACAGCAGCAAGCTAATCTGAAATGAGCCTCTAGAACTAGTGCTGCTATTTCTCCCTTCAACTTCTAAAATTCGTTGTTGTACAGGGAGACAAGATGTTCCATTTTCTTGTTTCCCATATTCCCAGAACTATGCTCCACTACAGGAGCAAAGGACCTGAAATGCTTCTGAAATTGTATTTTCTCTGTGATTTCCCAGCCCATTGGGTTGGAAAGCATAGAATAGGTGGAAACAGAAAACTGATCACTTATCTGAAACAGAAGCTGATCACTTATTTACTGCAAGTGAGTACTGACTGAAAACAGAGGTCCCTATAATTTGTTGCTGGATTGTTGGCTATTTTTTCAGTATGACCCCCATCTAGTGGTATTTGACCTCTGTATCTCAGTCAGACTGGAACAGCTACAGTAATGACATCCATGTGCTGTTTACATGGTGCAAAGCAAATCTTTGACAAAGATATGTATGTATTTCTATTCTTGCAACAAAGCTGGTTCTTATAAAGCACACACTGTAATCTTCTTCCCTAATCATGCCATTTGAAAAGCCTGTATTTTCTTTTTGCTTACAGGTAGCTGTGGTCATGGTGGAATTGTGAATATCAGCCAACCCTATATTGTACAGCTGAACTGGAGAGGATTTTCCTTCAAATATGGTGCCTGGGGTAGGGATTACTCTCTTCAGACCCCAGAGAAGGACCTATACTGGGTTGCACCTTTGAACACAGATGGGAGACTCTTGGAATATTACAGACTTCATAATTCCTATGATGATTTGCTGCTATTCAAAAATGCTCGAGAGAAAAGAATTGTATATGGGGAAGGCAGTGGCACTGCAGTTTACAATAATTTCATGTACTATAATATATATAATTCAAGAGATATGGGCAAGCTTGATTTAAACACAAACACATTAACTGTGAGGAAAACTCTGCCCAATGCTGCTTATGGTAACCGTTTCTCTTATGCTGGTGTTGGGTGGCAAGATATGGACTTTGCTGTGGATGAAAGTGGATTATGGGTAATTTATTCAACTGAAGAAAGCACAGGTAACATTGTGATTAGCAAACTCAATGAGACCACACTTGATGTGCTCCATACTTGGAAAACAAGGCAGTACAAGCCATCTGTTTCCAACGCTTTCATCATATGTGGTGTTCTATATGCCACACGACCTGTCAACACTAAGAAAGAAGAAATATTTTACATGTATGACACCAACACCAAACAGGAAGGTAAAATTAACATAATTATGGACAAAATGTTAGAAACAGTTCAGAGTATCAACTATAACCCCTCAGACCATATCTTGTATGTCTACAATAATGGCTACCTTGTTAAATACAATCTGATTTTTCAACCTGTATTACACTGATATGAATAAACATAACAGCTAGAGATCATAGAAATTCCCATTTTGTATCCCTGTGGAAAATGTTAAAGTTAGATTAGAATTTAATCCTACCAAGAACAGCTACTGGGCTATTTATTACCATGAGCTTTCCCATTGAAGGGATTACTTACACTATAACCTCTATGCCTGGTAATAAATAATTGCAAGACTGGGTTCTTAGCTTTTTAACTGGTGTTTAGATCCAATGGTGACAGGTCCACTAGAAATGCCTCTGATATAAAGATAAATAGATGACTTACTGATGGACAGAACATGCATAGCAATTGGCTTACACACTCATGTGCATTAGGAGGAATGTCTGTATTTGAATAAAACATGGAAACTGAACTGCTGTTTGTCATCATTGCTCAAAGTATGAAGGCCATAAATACATTAAACACTGGTCTCAAATAATTACTAAAAGATTAAAATTAGAGGAGAATTGAGACTTGATCTTTAAAGAGCAGACCATAGGTTAAGATGAAGCTATGGAAATGGTTGCCATGGAACCCATCAATATATTTTAGATGGCAGGGTTCTAATGCACTACTTTCCTAAAGATGCACTCCAGGGAATAAAAACCGTACCCATTTTTGGATGGTTGCATTTTCTTAGCACTGAGTCCTGGGAGCCTGAGCCATAGCCCGCTGAAAGCAACAGAAAGAGTTCCATTGACTTGAATAGTCTCTGGCAGTTCCTTGATGTAGGCCATATGCTGCAGTAGAACAGAAACTATGCCATCCTGCATACTTCCATTTAGCCATTTGGCATTCTGCAATTTACTGTGACCTCCATTAGCATTTTTCAAAAACACTCTGAAAACAAGGAGCCAAAATTCATTTCCAGTATAACTCCATTGGCTTCAATTATTTTACTTTGGGGGGTGAATCTGGCACATGATCTGTCAGTTACAGAATACTGAAGTTAGGACAAAATCAGTCATATGATCTTTATTTTTAAAATGCCACAACATATTTTTTAAATCAATATCTGTACTGTAATCATGTCAGAAATACTGACATGTACAATTATGAAAATGCAGTGAATGTTTGCTGGTTTTATTTTATTAATCCTATTTTTGTTTTCTTATAATCTGGATCAGTAGATGGGAGTGATTAATTTTTGTTTAATAAAGTGTTCTAAAAAATCCAAACCCTATAAGTCATTGTGCAACAGCTGGGAAACTTTTGGGATGCAGCAAAAAGCCAGCTTGACCAAACAATATTGGAAACAGAGATCATCATACTCCTTTGGTCTTAGAGTGCTTAAATACTCCTGGAACAACACAAAGGTGTGAATCAGTATGTCAGTAACTAGATGAGGGACTTTATTTCCACCTGTTGAAATATGTTCATCAGTTAGATTAACATTCTCCACCAAACTGAGATGTTACTTGAGAGGTCTGAGGCTGATGACCCATCTTTAAGTCAGGTGCTGCTATTTACCAGGTATCTGCATCTGTTTCCCGAAAACGTATGAAATAAATTTGAAAGCCAGCCATCACCGGCACAGTAATCTGATCCATGAGCATGGGCCTATAAGGAATTCACAATAGACCAACTGAGGGTTTGTTTAAAAATAAAAAAGCTAATAGAGAACAGAATATTTCTTGCTTCACATTTTTTGGGGTGGCGAACCAATAATTCCCAAGGGTTGCCCTATTCACAGGCATAAAAGGTAGCTCTATATGGCATAAAGAAAAGGAGTACTTGTGGCACCTTAGAGACTAACAAATTTATTTGAGCATAAGCTTTCGTGAGCTACAGCTCACTTCATTGGATGCATTCGATGAAGTGAGCTGTAGCTCACGAAAGCTTATGCTCAAATAAATTTGTTACTATCTAAGGTGCCACAAGTACTCCTTTTCTTTTTGCAAATACAGACTAACATGGCTGCTACTCTGAAACCCGTCTATATGGCATCATATTTTAAGGAGCAATTTGGGGCTAGATCCACAAAGAGGACTTAGGTTCAGTGTTGCAAAACCTAACTTTAGGTCCCCCGCCCCTTACTGGAATCTTCAGCCCTGATTCAGGTACAGAGGCTCCCCATAAATGTATGCGGAAATTTAGGCACCTGAGATTGAATGAGATTCACAGAAGCTGAGTGGGATGCTGCTTAAGCTAGCCAGTAGCAAATGCTGAGTAGAGGGTTGGCCTCAAGTCCACTTAATGCTACTTGGGATTCACAGCTGTGAACCCTCTCCTAGAATTAGGTGTTTAACCCAGGTCAGCCCTGTGTGAAGGGGGGAAATTGGAGGTCGTGATGCCCTTTTTATACACAGTATTTAAAGCATTCAGCTTGGATGTGGGAGATCAGGGTTCAAATCCCCATTCTTCTTGTGTCAGAGCAAGCACTTGAACCCAGGTCTTTCACTGCCCAAGTGAATATGCTAAGTACTGGGCTACAGGGAACTCTGAAGTGGGTCAGGGGAGGGGCTTTCTCAATCTCACCTGTTGAAGCTGCTTCACTTTGTATGAAATTGTTAAATAGTCAGTGGGCCAAAGAGTAGTCAGAATGACTCTATAGCAGAGGGATTACAGTATCTAGTTTATAGACCCAAATTCTAGTCCTGCACCAATGACAGTTTAAACCTGGAACATTACTCAATTCTAAGGTGTTACAGTATCTTATTATTGTCACTGTGAGAAATCTTGTGATTAGCAACAAACTTGCTAGTAGCCAGCAGGGCCAAACCCGTCAACTTTCTTTTGTAGGAGGTTCCTATTTACCAAATAGACTGTGCAATGTCAGCTCATTCTGTATCTAATATCAGAAAGACTAAAGCAAAGGGCAAGTCTAGCTGATTCTGTGCATTTCCCACTTGCAATTTTTGAGTGTCACATCAGCTGGACAGCTCCATGCCTTTCTGTACTGTCCAAAGAGAGACCTCTTCAGCCATGTAGGTGCCTAGTGTGGGGTAGGTCCCAAATAGCCTCATATTGTAAATGCGTTTCTGATGTGGTACTCTCCAACTTACAAAGAGGAGTACAGTGTCGCCAGTCCCTGCACGGGCTTGCCAAATTGAACAGCAATGCAACGGGAAAGCAAGCGCCTTCCATTGAAGAAAATGACAAAACTTCCTTTTTCTTCAATGGGAGCAAGACTACAATGAACCGAAACCGGAACATAAATTCACAAATTGGAGATCCATTCCTGATCTGATTCCTCTTCACAGTCTTGCATCTTGGCTTGTCTCTCTGTCATCTCCTTGTGGATATTTTGCTATCTATTTCATTGTAACTCGGTTAAAATTGAGCTCCTTTTATTCCTCTCAAGATCTCCATTGCATTCTCAGTCACCACTGACAATACTACTATCCTTCCTGTCACTCAGACTCATTGTGAGAATCATCTTTGACTCTTCACCCTCTCTAGAGCCATGCATCCAAGCTGTATCCAAGCCTTATCACTTCTTCCTCCCTAGCACTTCCACTCTTGGGCCTATTCCCTCAGTCTACATGACTAAAACTTTCCCTGGTGCTTATCTGCATCCTCTCTGACCTTCCTGGCATCCACCTCATTCTCCTATCTAGGCAAAATGATGTTGCAAAGTTACCTTTTTGACCTGTCACAGTGACAATGTCAGTCCCCTTCTCGAGTCCAATAGAACATGTCATATAGAAGCTCTTTGTTCCTCCTTTATGGTCTTTCACAACCTAACCCTTCCCCACTTGTCTACTCTTTTATCAAACCCTACCTTTTCTGCTTTGCCAATGCTGTTAGCCCCTATCCATTAGTTCATCTGTCATCCAAGCACTTTCCCATTTTCTTCCACTCTGACTCTTATTCATGTCCACTCCCCCTAAACTAATCCATAAATCCATTACACTGTCCTCCAAATAGCTCCTTAAGACCGACTTCTTCCAGATGCCTATGGTTAGTTGCCATCTGATTACAGCTAAGCAGATGTTTCCAGTAGGAACTTCTAATATTTATCGTATTTAAAACAATTAAAGACGTGAACCAACTCAGGACCATCTATTTGTGCATATAGCTGACCTCTGCAAACTCATGATCTTGTTACTTTTACCCTTACTGTTTATCCCTCATTCTTTTCAATTGTTGTGACAATTACTTGTTGCGTCTTAGCTTACATTTTGTTATATGTTTTTCTAGGGAGGAACTGCCTTTTTGCTCTGCGTTAGAACAGCATCAAACACCAATTGTGGCCTCTAGGTACTTCTAGGATACAAACAATAAATAATAGCATGCCTGGAATTTTTTGTGCATCTGTGTTTTTGTCTGAAATTCCATGTGTGCGGCTATGTGGATTGAATTTAAATTGGCTTTGAAAAGTAGGCAAACAATATGCTTCCAGACAACTGTGTAAACATTGTGTTGGAAACAGTGTTTCAACAGTTATGTGCACATAATGACATTTAAATTTCATGAATTCATCCCTAAATTTATAAGGTGTAAGAGATGGGGATCTCTTTCTCCTGTAGATATTACATTGTTTTTTGTGATTGAATATTATTGCACCTGAAAGTTAGAGACTAACAACACTAGTCTGAGGCAATCACAGAGCACAAAGCCAATGGGTAGTCTTTTGCACACTGCACTATTGGTGGGACTCCGCCATAAAAACAACATTTAGCCTGTCTCTTGAGAATAGATTGAAAAATAATGACTTGCTGTTTCTGCTGAAGATTCTTGAGGAATTCTGTTCCTATTTGTTCTTAGTCCGTTTTCAAACTCTAACAAACAGTTCTAGTGTTCATTACTTAACACTCTTTAGTTAAGTATTTGCCAGTGTAATGCCCTTGGAGTTCAGGGAACGTGTCTCCTTTAAAACCTTGTTCTGGGGCAGAAGTGCATGTTGTTTCAGGCCTGGGGAGTGGGAGAACGACTGGGCAGGAGAGGACCGAGCAGGCCCTCATGTAATGAAGTAGCAGAGAACGAGCCCAGAGTCTGGGAGGGACAAAGCGACTGACTGGGCCACCCCAGGACTGGAGCTAGAAGGAGCACAGTGCTAGGGAGGAATCACCCAAGAAGGACAAACCAGAGCCTGATCCAGAGCTCTGTGGGGCTGTGAGTACTGGGGCTTGTGACCTTGCATTGGGAATAAAGAGGGAGGCTGTAGCTTGTTAAGTGGGGAGGTTGTTGCTCTGTGTGGCTTTGTAGAGAGTGGCAGAAGAGGGCACCGGAGGGGTTTGCTGGGGAAAGTTTACTGGTGCCGAAGGCTCACTTACAGGAGTATCAAGACTCACTGCCAGACTGGAACTTTTCCCAGGACTCCTGAAGTCTGAGTGTAGATGCATTGCTCAGTGTCTGCCCCTCTCAGTCTGTGGTACCACTGGGGCCTTGTGTTGGATATAACCCTGCTCCCTTATCTCCCCCCCCTGTTGTTTTTCTCCATTCATCCCTCTGTGATGAAGTATTTTCCTTTCCTATATTCCTTGTACTATTCTAGTGCATATGTGTTTACTCCAGGGGATGTGAAACAAGTACTCCTGGGTTGGAAGGGAGTTTCTCTGCTGAATTACTGCACTTGCCTTTTCTTGGCCAGAGCTCCCTGCAAAGCAAACTCCTTCTTGGCCACAAGGGCATTAAAATTACACTAGCAAGTTAAAATCATTTCCTCCATTATACGCTCTTTTGGCTTTATCTCCACCTTCAGTTTTTGGTTCCGATTGAGCTAGCCTTGTCATTGTACTGGTAATGACTTACATCCTTACATGGCCCACGATATTGAGGTTTATCTCCAGAAAGATCCTAAAGAACCATATAAGCCACATTTGTGTATGTACATGTAACTCATGGTGAATGTGTGTTACAGGTCCCCTGCTGTAGCTGATCTGCTCTATCCACTAATCCATCTTTCCAAGAAGTAAGGATTTGTTCACACAAGGAAGCTACATCACTTTAACTACACTGGTACAGTTAAAGTGGTACAACTGGTAGTAAGGGATCAGTTATACTAGTATCATCATCATGTTCCTATTGCGCCTTTGGCGATTAGGGCAGTGAGGAAGCTCCTCCACTCCTGTCTGTTTCTGGCAAGTCTTTCAATGGTTCCCCAGCTGTGCCCCAGGTTTTTCAGCTCAGCTTCCACTGTTCTTCGCCATGTTGTTTTCAGGCAGCCTCGTTTTCACTTGCCTTCAGGTGTCCGTCTTACTGCTACTCTGGTGATGGAATCAGTTTCCATCAGAAGCACATGGCGGATCCGTCTCCAATGCCTCCTGGCAATGAAGGTGCTCAGATTCTCTTGGCTGCATGGTATCAATAGGTCTTGGTTTGAGATTGTTCTGGGCCAAAAGAGACAGAGGATTTTTCTGAGGCAGTTTGGACATGTCATACTTCCTCATTCCCCAGCATTCTCCACTATAAAGTAGTGTTGAAAATATGCAGCTCTGATAAATCTTGAATTTGGTTTTGGTGTTGTATTTTGATGATTTCCAGACTGTATTTAAGCTCCTGAAGCTGTTCCTGGCTTTATTGATTTTGTTCCAGATGTTCTGGATTGTTCCACCATCTTGGCTGATAGTGCTGTCCAAAAATGTGAATGTTTCTACGTTGGTGAGAACATAATCCTTTATCTGTACTTGTGATGGTGAGGCAATATTAAGGGTCATGATATCTGTCTGATTGCCGTTGATTTACAGTCCAATTTACTGGCTGAATGTGTTGAGTCAAGTTGTTTTTTCTTGTATATGGTGTTAGGTATGTGAAAGGAGAGCGACATCATCTGCAAAGTCCAGGTCTTCAAGGGATGAGAAGAGTGTCCATTTAATGCCTCTTGGCTGGTCTTCTGTTGTACGCCGCATTACCCCGTCAATGGCAATGTTGAAGAGGATTGCAGACATGACACACCCTGATGTACTCCTGTTTTGACTTCAAAAACTGAGCTCACTGTGATCAACACTGCATGTAAAGTTGAAATAGAAGCTTTTGATGATGTTGATTATACAGAAAGGAATTCCATATGCCCACTGCCTGCCATAGGCTGGTCCTGTGAATGCTATCAAAAGCCTTCTCAAAGTCTGAAATTTATGTAGAGTTGCCGTTGCCATTCTAAGGACTGTTCTGTTCTGTTTTGTAGAGTTAAGATCTGGTCTGTGCATCCATGCCCTTTCCGAAAAACAGCTTGCTCTTTTCTGAGAATGCTATCATCTGCCTCTGATATATGCTGGACTATGATCTTACACAATACTTTGCTTGGCACAGATAAAAGTGCCAATTATTACAATCACAGAGTTCCTTTCTCTGGTATCTTCACTATAACCCCATTGGTCCACTCATCGGGCACTTTTTCCCTTTTCCAGACTGATGTAAATAGAGGGGCCCAGTATAGATGCTGCTAATTTAGGATTTACCGTGAACAATTCTGCATTCATAGAATCATAGAATCATAGAATCATAGAATATCAGGGTTGGAAGGGACCCCAGAAGGTCATCTAGTCCAACCCCCTGCTCAAAGCAGGACCAAGTCCCAGTTAAATCATCCCAGCCAGGGCTTTGTCAAGCCTGACCTTAAAAACCTCTAAGGAAGGAGATTCTACCACCTCCCTAGGTAACGCATTCCAGTGTTTCACCACCCTCTTAGTGAAAAAGTTTTTCCTAATATCCAATCTAAACCTCCCCCATTGCAACTTGAGACCATTACTCCTCGTTCTGTCATCTGCTAAGTTATCCTTGCCAGGAGCTTTCCCATTTTTTAAGGATTTGATGGCTTGAATAATCTCTTTCTTAGCTGGGGTGTCTGTGTTGATATCAAGATCTTCTTCTGCCTCCTGGATGTTTGCTTCCTCTTTAGGTGGCTCCCTGTTCAGCAATTCTTTGAAATGCTCTGTCTGGTGCATTTCTTGTTCTTTTTCGGTTGTTAGGAGGTGTCCTTGTTTGTTCCTGAGAGTGTTTGTTGGTGTCTGCCGTTGACCACTGATAAGCCGCGTCATTTTGTAGACGGTTCCTTGTTCACAATGAACAGCTGCATCCTCTGCTTGTGTTGCCAGATTAGCAACATAATGCCATTCGTCCACTCTCACAAACTGTTTGATCTCCCGGTGTGCCTTGCTATACTGCTCGTCACAGGCGCCAACTTTTGTTGGCGCTGGTGGGTGCTCGTGACCCTCCCACCCCCGGCCCCGCCCAACTCCGTCCTCTCCTTCCCCGATTGGATCCCTCCCCAAATCCCTGCTCCGGGCCTGCCTCTCCCCTGAGTGCACTGCATTCCTCTTCCTCCCCCCTCCCAGCGCTTGCCGCACGAAGCAGCTGTTTCGCAGCACAAGCGCTGGGAGTGAAAGGGGAGAAGCAGGCCGTGGCGGCGCTCTCAGGGGAGGAGGCGGAGGTGGAGCGGAGGCGAGCTGGGGCAGGGGGCGTGGGGCGGGGAGCTGCCGGTGGGTGCTCTGATTTTTCCCCGTGAGTGCTCCAGCCCCGGACCACTCACGGTGTCTGCGTCAATGCTGCTTGTGGTATCTGTCCTTTAGCTTCTGGGATTTTAAAAACTTTTTTCTTCAGGGCTCATCTGGTTTCTGTGGCATTCCATGTGCTGGATGTAATCCACTCCTTCCTTCTCTTTTGTCTGTAGCCTAGACAGGCTTCACTGCTATGTTTATAAAGCTGGAAATTAATATTTAATCTCACTGAGGAGCTGGGAATCTCCTCTCACCAAGGGGCTATAACATTTGTTACTTTGTCCCACTTTTTGTTGATCTCCTCATCTGCATTCCCCTCCTCTTCATCAAGGTCTGCAAGTGCTTGAAACCTGTTCTTTAACTGCAGAACGAAGGCTCCTCTATTTCAAGGGACTTTAGCTTGTCAATATCATAACGTCTATGTCCCTTGTTTGGTGGACCCACACATCTCAGTTTTAGCTTGATGGAGGCTGTCACAAGGTGGTGGTCGCTGCCAACATCTGCACCCCTTTTCACTTTCACATCTATCAGTGAGCGTCACCATTTGCCATTGATCAAGATATGGTCAATCTGGTTCTCATCTCTGCTATTTGGAGAACACGATGTCAGCTTGTGAATTTCACAATGTTCAAATAGGATTCCGCCGATGACTAGGTCATTCATATTACAGAAATCAACAAGCCTCTCTCCGTTTTCATTCATGGTGCCACACCCATGTTTTCCCATTGCTCTGTCGTTGTTTGTGTTGTCCTTACCGACCTTGTAGGTCTCCCATGACAATAGTTAGTTCGTGGGATGGTACTTTCTCTAACTCCACCTGTAGTGTCAGGTAGAATTTGTCCTTTACTTCTTCATCACCGTCATTTGTCGGAGCATAGCACTGAATCAGGGTGATGCTATTATGTTTCCCTTTCAGTCTGGCTCTCATAAATCTGCTGCTGATGGATTTCCATTCAAGCAGGGAATGCTCCACTCCCTTCTTCAAAAGGAGGGCAACACCCTCATGGTGTTGTCCATCACCCCATCCAGAAAACAGCAAAGTTTCTCCCGAGGCTGCTGTTAATCTTCCTGATCCCTTCCATCTGCTCTCGTATAAGGGTCCTTTATACTGTTAGAACTATTCTCGGACAGGAAGAACAGCAACTATACTGGTATCAGCATGCAGCATAGGTGTAGCCATATAGGTCCCAGGATATTAAAGAGACAAGGTGTGTGAGACAATATATTTTATTGGACCAACTTCTGATGGTGAGAGAGTACCTTTCCCAGACCTGAAGAAGAGCTCCCTGTAGCTCAAAAGCATCTCTCTCTCACCCACAGAAGTTGGTTCAGTAAAAGGGATTATCTCATCCACCTTGTCTTTCTAATATCCTAGTATAAGTCATCTCTATACCACTAAGAAAAGGAGTACTTGTGGCACCTTAGAGACTAACAAATTTATTTGAGCATAAGCTTTCGTGAGCTACAGCTCACTTCATTGGAGTAGGGCTTCTACTGGTATAACTATTGTAGTTAAAAAAAAAAGTCACACCTATTTGAAATAGTAATCCTGGTTAAAAAAAAATAAAGTGTAAATCAGGCCTAAGTCTAATGATGTTCAAAACTGCTGAACAACTTCAAAGAGCCATCTTTTTAAAAAATAAAATAAAGATCAGTGAAAAAATAAAGTTCTCTCTTCCTCTACACTCTCTAAAATGTGGAATTTCCCCTCCGAATGACATTGAGGCAGGGTTCAGGATAGGAAATATGCAGTCTTGCACCAGTGAGAGGAGTAATATCCAGTAGTTTGTAAACCATCAGGGCTGGGAATTAATATTTAATCTCTCTGAGGAACTGGGAATCTCCTCTTTCCAAGGGGTTCTAACACTTGTTCAGTGCCTATCCAGGTTTTGAGATATCAGACTTGAAAAAAAGATCACATTATGATTGATTGAAAAGAGAGAGTGTGTAGCAAGAAGTCCCTCTCCTCCCCTCTGGAGTACAGACAGTAAGCAAGCTGTTTGTCATGCACAGGGCTGCAAATTGAATGAGTAAGAATGAATAGGCAACCATTCTTAGGAACTCTATGGGGAACAGCTACAGCCGTTGGCCTGGTTTCTCTGGACTAGCTGAGTTGTGCTTGGCTCAGGTCCAGCATGTGGAGGAATCAAAGGTGACTTGCAGCCACCATCCCAGTAATGAGGCTGGAGGGTGCTGGCCTTGGCGAAAGTCAGGGCAGCTTTAAGTCTCTTTTATCTTATGCTGGCTGCTAATGGCACCCAGGAGTCATTCCAGAAGCTGGGAATCAGCTGGATGTGGCAATATCCTGACCTCATGCCTTTCCTCCTGCCCCATCTCCTGTGCTAGGATTTGAGCTGGGATACCGCTTCTTGGTGCAGCCTAGAGCGGTGCAAAGCAGCCAGAAGTCAATGGAAAACTGGGCCCACCATTTGGTTCTTAGGGACCAATCCTGCTCCTACAGAACTGATTGACAAAACTTCCATTGACCTTAAGCCATAATCGTATTCATGGTTTTCATGAAGCAAACAGTGAAGGAGTTTGAGAGGGAAATGTGATAGAGGTCCAGATTTAAAGGAGAAAGTGAACTATTCGTGTGCTATTTGCAAGCACAAGTGTCAGAACTGAGGTTTTTTTACCCTACTGAATTTGCAAATAGGTGGGAAAAGGGGAGTGGAAGCTTACTGGTAATCCATATAATTATCTATCTAATCTATTAACTTTTTTAAAAGAACCAAACTGAGGGACACCAAAAATTTATTCATGCAGAAAAAATGTTAAAAGATGAGGGATTAGTCTTTCCCTTAGTATAAATAACTTTTTATAATCTAATAGACGTAAGAGGACACTAGATTTGTGTGGAATGTAGGTGACTCTGGGAATAAAATGCATGCAGTCCCTTGAAATGAGAGGCATTTTGGAATCTTAAGTCATAGTTTTGGTGCTTTGGTTCTCAGCTCATTTTAAGTCCATAGGTATGTCTTCAGGAGAATTCCAATTTCCAGTTAATCAGAGTAGTGCCTTGCTTCTGATTTGGAATCAGGGCTGATTGATCAAAATAAGAATCATGAAAAAAAAATGAGCCAATCATTGTGCAAGAGCATATCAGTCTACAGCAGTGTTAAAGACTGAGATTTAAGACTCAAGTCTCCCTATGAATGTTGAAAATGCATATTTAAGCAGCACAGATTGTTACCATCCACATTCTGAACAGAACCCAGAGCCTTAAACTGTTCTATTTATTGTATACATATGGAAATACTGTTTACAGCAGAAAAGTAGAGGTGCAAATCCTTTTTATGCATGGTGTGGGACATTTAATACATTCAATAGTAAGGCAATTTTATAGATTTTGAATGGAAGCATTGTTTGCTTATTCTTCTTATTGTGACAATCCCCCTGGAAGATATAGCAGAGTTAAAGGCTCAGACTTTTTGGAACTCAATAAAAATCTTGAATGATACAATTGCACGCTGATTTAAAAAAAGAAAAGGAGTACTTGTGGCACCTTAGAGACTAACAAATTTCTGATTCTCCCCTATGGCAACAGTCTACAGAGCAGGTAGACTATTCCATCATCACAGGATACCAGAGCTCAAGCTCCAGCCCAAAATCTCTATACAACAATTTTTCAGCCCCACAAGGTCAAATCAGTTGACCCAGGCCAGCCTGGGCTTTTTAATACCCGGGGAGATATATCAGAAGGAGATGGGAAACAGTGAATCTACTACTGTCTTTCTCTTCTTTCTTCCTCTCTAATAGGATGGAACAAAGTGACATGGAGAGATTTGGAGACATGCCCAAGGGCAGACAGGAGACAGCCAGTCACTCTAAGACCCAGGAATCAATCCCAGGAATTACTTCAAACATTTATTTTAGTTCTGATCTCTTTGAACGAATGTTCATTCAGATTCAATAATAATCGCCACAGTGTACAAACCTAGAAAGACAGAGTGCCACTTTGTGTTGATTTTTAATTTTATTCAGTGTTAAATCATTACATTTCCATCTGGAGAGATCAGTAGCATAATTTGGTTTTCAAGCAGATACAGTCCCCAATCAGCATTGGAACTATGTTATGATTCACAAGCAGTTCATGAATATTTTCTTTGCATCTCTGAGACAGTCATCCAAAGGATAAGTGATGAGTTTTCCATGTTTCTCACAGTTAGCAAGGTGGCAGGTGAAGTGGAAGGGAGTTTGGATCCGTGGATTATGTGATTGAAGGGAGGCAGTTGAAGATTGGTATTGTTATGAGCTGGGTGAAACGTTGTTATGGGGTGAGTCAAGAGATTGAAGGTGAGTTCACACCCATCAATTAACATAAATGTAAGCAAAAACACCACCTAAGACAAAAGAGGTGTATGAATCTACCCAGGAGCTTTTGGCTGAGTACTGTTTTTTGGTAGGTGTGCATGGGAAAAGAGATCTCATAGAAACTGAGGTCAGATAAGAACATTTGGAGAGAGAAAGGCAGTCTGAAGGAGCAGCTAAATGTATGTGGCTGACCCTGGAAGAAACCAGGGAAGAGCTTTTGGGTTGGAGTGCAGGCTGAAAAGAGTGCTCTTGACGCTGTGATCCAAAAAAGTCGTTTCCTATTATCTGATTCCTTCTGCATTTGCGGGATGCTGAACTTTGTACATTCTTTGTAAATAAAATTGTATCAAAGAAATATTTGACTACCACCAATTTCTGTTCCCCACAGGGTCCCAAACTGACTAGCTGCTCAGGTTGAAAAGGAGCAACAATATTTACAGTATGGAGGAGAAGGTTTGTGGCCTCCATTACTGTAGAAGAGGTACAATGACACAGAAGTATGGTGGTTAGATTTCAAGGGATCGCTGGTGGGTAAATAAGGAGGATAGGGCAGAGTTTAGGATGTTTGTGGAATCTGAATCTGCAAGTTGGGCAATTCTAATTTAAGAGAAAATAGGCTTGTGAGACTTCAATTTTTTAAATATAATTTTGATGGATATCAATGTTTATTTTAAAGCATTTTTAAAGATTTTTTATTAAGTTAAATTTTCACAGTCGTGGGAGATTATAGGGGTGTCAGACAACGGGAGGGAGGTGAGGTCAGATTATTTAATGACCATAGATGTTGAAAATCAAAAAGTTAGCTTTATACTATTAAAACAAATTGTCATCACCACATGTCAACATAGGCAAAATAAATATCCTTAAATCAAACTCCAATAAGTTCTCAAGCAGCGTTTTTCTTACTTATCGGTAAATTTTGATTATTGTGGATGGAAATACTTTTTCATCGGTTTGTGTGTGTATGGTGAAATTGATTTTTATCAACTGTTACAGATAAACTAAATTCTTCCATGCCTATCTATCGATGCCACACTTTAGCACATTTTTCCTAATTAAATGATACGTTTACAGCTATAAAAACCTTGAGTATTTTTGTTCTGAAATTTTGCATATCTAAAGTCACATATTCTTATTCTACACAGCAAAAAAATAATAATTTTTTAAAACTGAACAGTGCATTGAATAGACTTTGGGGGCTAAATCTCTAAAGCATTCCAAGGATTTAATCTTGTAGGTATCTTGGTGAGAGAACGCTAACAGTCTGTGATAGGATCAGAGCAAATGCATCAACACAGATCGTGCTGGGAAACGTACCTGGTACGTGGTACAAACACAGATTTGGTTTATCAGGTATGTCACAGTGTTGTCCGTGAAATTCTGACACTTCAAAGAGCACAGTCTCTGCACAGAAATTGCAGATGAAACCAGCAACAAAGAGGTTAATGTGCTGAGAACTGGAAAGCAGACTATAGCTAAATCGAGCAAATATTGCCATTTTGTACCTGACTCTTCCACAATCCATCATTCATTTGCAGCTATATTGTGCTATCAATCCATGTGCATTCCATGGGGTTTCAGCCGCACAACTCCCATTAACTTTAATAGGAGTCAGGAGAATAAAGTGCTGAGCTAAGCACTTTGAAAATGTACCCTTTAATTCTTAAAAATATATTACTCTGCTTTGTGCAATGGGGAATCTGCAGGGAATAGAGATGAATGCTTCCTAATGTCAGTGTGCTTTGTGCTTAATGTTTACAGTGTGGTTCATAGGCTGCTTTATATTACAATGGACAATAGATTTCATTACTCAAATGACCAAATGTGTGACTTTAGAATCTATCGACAAGAAGCACACAAAAATCTCTCAGTGAGATAACAATTATGTGCGTGTGTGTAGGTTATGCAGGAAAGACAGTCATTTAGGAAAATTCACTGCTGCTGCCTCTTTTATAAAAGCCAGTTGCCAGGATACGGTCAAGATCAACAATGAAACTGTAGCTCTGGCAGTTCTGGTGTTAAATGAACCTCCCACCCCACCCCAACAGCAACCAAATGAGACTCAGAGCCAAATATTTAACCCTAGGCCAGAGAACTAGTGTTTAATTTGGGCCAGAGTTTGCCAGGGCTGAGCCCCGGCACCCTTAGGCTTGGCAGTTCATAGCCCCAGCACCTCTGGGCTTGCTGCATCAGTTATGCATGTAAAAAATATTGCTTGAGCGCCAGCACCTTTTTCCATTACAAATTAAGCACTGCAGAGGACCATGTGCAAGGAGTGCAAATGCATCCAGGCCCACATCTTCTCGTGAACGATTATAGTAAATGTGTGCGCGGATCAGAAGATTGCACATAACAGCTGCTGAGGTACCTCAAAGCCAGAGCCTACAAGATGCTGAGTCATCATCTCTCATTAACTTCCCTGAATGGGAGTTGTGGGTGCTCGGCACCTCACAGGGGCTGCTCGGCACCTCACAGGGTTGGGTTCTAACTACCCAGTTGTCTACTTTGCTTCCTAGTTTCTATGCACAATTGCAATGATTCTGACAAAAATTAGCCATTCGGTACATATGGATCTACATTCAAAGTCATTTCTTGAACACACGTCAACTTCGATCTTTGATGCGCCCTGTAAAGTGCGCATAAAAAACAGAGGAGATTTTCTGTGGGAACTTAAACAAATACAATAGTCATAAATGCTTCTGAAAGAGGGATGCAAACTATCCTTTTAGTTTTATACGCAGCCATATTTCTTGTTCAGCAAGACAGTTTTTGCACAGATCTCAAGTTTTGCTGCTCTAGGAATGTGAAAAAGGGGACAGAGTTTTAACTGCATTGAGATCAGTAGGCATGATCAGCACTCAAGACTATTCTCCTTACCCCGATAAACAGTAGTTCTTCACAATGATTTCTGAAGTGTACCATGTTCCCATTTACTTAGATGCGCAGTGCATAGAGTGGGAACCATTGAAAAGTCTTGTCCTGCATTATCTAAGGGATTCCGAAGGAAATTGAGGAAATCTACATTACAATACATTCTTCCGGAGCGGAGGGATCTCACAAAGCATAGCCTGCACAACAGAGGCAGCTGTTCGGGGTAATATACATTATATTTGGGTTATTCCTTCCCAAATATGGTGCACCCCTCAAGGGCCTCCACAGTCATAGCAGGGGGATTGTTCAGCCCAGATGAGGGAGATGCAATGGTGGGCGGAAGTCTCCAAATCCAACAACATGAATATATTTATCGATTTTCAAAATGAAAAATTAACAATTACCCTCTCTCATTGCCAGCAAAAAACTAATCTCAGTCAGATCTAATGTTGGGTTCCCAGGGATTCGCTGCCAGGCCCAGATCAAGGTGAACTGGTAGATCCTCCTGTTCCCCTACAAACTACAAGCTCATCCCTAAAGGTATTCCTTGCAGGTCAAGGTTAAAAATGCATTGCTGGGGGATTATGGAGGAAGCTTGCACTGCTATTGATTATAACCTTCATGTCCTGTGTATGAATAGAAGGGGACAGGTTTCCCTGCTGTCAAACTGGCATCTTTTCCAAGCATTAAACTAAACTGAACCTGAAAGCAGAGCGCATAATTGTTTCCAGTCCCTGCACAGATTTGTGGGGCACAAGGGTCTTTCTCTTTGTATCCCTGGGCGTGGGCTAGGCATAATCATAGTCCTTCATCAGCCTGAGGGTAAATGTTACTCAAACCTAGTGCCACTAGACTCCCTAGAGGAGTCAAGAAAGGGCAAGGTAAAGTGCAGTTAGTCCTTCCCATGTAAAAAGCATGCATTTCACCAGTACAGCTGATGTGCTCTCCCTCTGCCCCAGTGCTGTTATGCTTGCCTGAGTTGCCCCAACACAGCATTGGCCAACAGAACCCAGTCACAGGATCATGCCATCAGCATCTTTTTCTAACACTAAGTTCACTTAGGGCCTGAACCATTTCCATTGACTTCCCCGGGTGTGGGGAATATAAAATAGGACATGAAGTCCATTAAAATAGTATTTTTATTTTAGCTGAGCAAATAATTTGCTGTGAATAATTTGTAGATTTTCACCCTTTTTTCCCCTATTTGTGAAATTATTGCATTTATTTGTTGGTAGTCCTTCATATGTTTTTCGCCTAAGACTAGTTTGCTATGAATATTTAAGCTTCACACTTTGCACTGTGTTGGTTCATTACGAGTTACAAATATTATAATTAGATATACCTGACCCTTGCTAGAACACGTGTCTATATAGAGCGAATTCACATATAACGCGGTTACGGCCATGGATCCCAAATTTTATTACTTTAATGGGAATTCATTTTAACACGGTCCCCGTGTTAACGCGGTACCTCTCATGGATCCCAAATCCTGTATTCTAGCGAGGGTCTGGTGTATTATTGTGCATTCACTTTCAGTGACTATTTCAGCCTTCAGGTTTAAAATCCGCTTTTCACAAGTATGCATGCTACAGAAGACTGATCACCCAAGTACTCCCTGAAAGCAAACACAAGAAGGGTTGTGAATATTGGTGAATAGAATTTTCAATTGAAAATACATAGTTGTGGAACATTTTTTCCTACTCTTTGTTTTAGTTTTTAAGAAAAAATGTATTGAAAACAAGAAGTAACTTAGCCCTGGTCTACACTACAAGTTTAGGTCGAATTTAGCAGTGTTAGATCGATTTAATTCTGCACCCGTCCACACGACGAAGCCATTTTTGTCGACTTAAAGGGCTCTTAAAATCGATTTCTGTACTCCTCTCCGATGAGGGGATTAGCGCTAAAATCGACACTGACAGGTCGAATTAGGGGTAGTATGGATGCAATTCGATGGTATTGGCCTCCAGGAGCTATCCCAAAGTACTCCATTGTGACCTCTCTGGACAGCACTTTCAACTCAGATGCACTAGCCAGGTACACAGGAACTTTTTAATTTCATTTCCTGTTTGGCCAGCATGGCGAGATCATCAGCAAAGGTGACCATGCAGTCCCAGAATCACAAAAAAGCTCCAGCATGGACCAAATGGGAGGTACTGGATCTCATCGCTGTATGGGGAGATGAATCCATGCTATCAGAACTCCGTTCCAAAAGACGAAATGCCAATATATTTGCCAAAATCTCCAAGGGCATGATGGACAGAGGCTACAACAGGGACCCGCAGCAGTGCCATGTGAAAATTAAGGAGCTTAGGCAAGCCTACCAAAAAAACAAAGAGGCAAACGGCCACTCTGGATCAGAGCCCCAGACACGCTGCTTCTATGATGAGCTGCATGCCATTCTAGGGAGCGTCCCTACTACTACCCCACCCCTGTGTGTGGACACTTGCAAGGGAGAGTCTCACGCAACAGACATGAGGATTTTGGTCACGAGGAAGATGAGGAGGATGAGGATAGCATGCAGCAGGCAAATGGAGAAACCATTCTCCTGACAGCCAGGAACTGTTTATCACCCTGGAGCCAATACCCTCCCAATCCTACCAAGGTGGGCTCCCGAACCATGAAGCCAGAGAAGACACCTCTGGTGAGTGTATCTTTGTAAATATTATACATGATTTAAAAGCAAGCATGTTTAATGATTAATTTGCCCTGAAGACTTGGGATGCATTCGCGGCCAGTACAGCCCCCCTTTTAAATGGCCAACCCAATGGGTGCTTGGTATGGGAAAGGGGGACGTTGCTGTTTGAAACCATTACCACATGTTATGAAGGTTGAAGAAGCCAAAAGACTGTGGCTTACCATGGCTGCCTGCAAGCCGAATTCTGTTGCCCGGCCCTGCATATGTGATCTCTCACACCAAACCGGCAGGCCCTCAATATAAGAGGCAAAATGTGACCTTGTAATGAAAGCACATGTGCTATGTAATGTTAACAACTTGGTTCACCATGGAAGAGTCTACCCATTGTTCTCTAAAATGTGTCTTTTTAAATACTACTCTCCCTTTTTTTCCTCCTGCAGCTGCAAATGTTTCAACGCTCCCCCTATCATCTCCATCCCAGAAGCTAGCGCAGATAAGAAGGCGAAAAAAACCGCACTTGCGACTAAATGTTCTCTGAGCTCATGCAGTCCTCCTGCACTGAAAGAGCTCAGCAGAATGCGTGAAGGCAAACAATGGCAGAGTCCAGGAAAGCAGAAAATGAACGCGAGGACAGGAGGGATGAGCAAGATGAGAAGTGGCGGGAGTAAGATGAGAGGAAGCGGCCATGGAATGAGAGAAGGCAGGATACAATGCTGAGGCTACTGGGGGATCAAACTGATATGCTCTGGCATCTGGTGGAGCTGCAGGAAAGGCAGCCGAAGCAGAGACTGCCACTGCAGCCCCTGTGTAACCGCTTGCCCTCCTGCCCAAGTTCCATAGCCTCCTCACCCAGAGGCCCAAGAATGTTGGGGGCGGGGCCTCCGGGCACCCAACCACTCCACCCCAGAGGACTGCCCAAGCAACAGAAGGCTAGCATTCAATAAGTTTTGAAGTGCACTGTGGCCTTGTCCTTCCCTCCTCCCCTCATCCAACACCCCACCCGGTGCTTCCCTCCTCCCCCACCTCTCCTGGGCTACCTTGGCAGTTATTCCCTTATTTGTGTGATGAATTAATAAAGAATGCATGATTTTGAAACAACACTGACTTTATTGCCTCTGCAAGCGGTGGTCGAATGTGGGAGGGCGGTTGGCTTACAGGGAAGTTGCATGAACCAAGGGGGCGGGTTTTCATCAAGGAGAAACAAACAGAACTGTCACACCGTAGCCTGGCCAGTCATGAAACTGGTTTTCAAAGCTTCTCTGATGCGCAGCACGCCCCTGCAGTGCTCTTCTAATCGCCCTGGTGTCTGGTTGTGTGTAATCAGAGTCCAGGCGTTTTACCTTAACCTCCCACCCCACCATAAACGTCTCCCCCTTACTCTCACAGATATTGTGGAGCGCACAGCAAGCAGTAATAACAGTGGGAATATTGGTTTCGCTGAGGTCTAACCGAGTCAGTAAACTGTGCCAGCATGCTTTTAAACGTCCAAATGCACATTCTACCACCTTTCTGCACTTGCTCAGCCTATAGTTGAACAGATCCTGACTCCTGTCCAGGGTGCCTGTGTATGGCTTCATGAGCCAGGGCATTAAGGGGTAGGCTGGGTCCCCAAGGATAATTATAGGCATTTCAACATCGCCAACGGTTATTTTGTGGTCTGGAAAGTAAGTCCCTTCCTGCAGCTGTTCAAACAGACCAGAGCTCCTGAAGATGCGAGCATCATGTACCTTTCCCGGCCATCCCACACTGATGTTGGTGAAACATCCCTTGTGATCCACCAGTGCTTGCAGCACCATTGAAAAGTACCCCTTGCAGTTTATGTACTGGCTGCCTTGGTGGTCCGGTCCCAAGATAGGGATATGCATTCCGTCTATTGTCCCACCACACTGCAGCAAAGCCATCCACTATGACCTGCACATCTCCCAGAGTCACTACCCTTGATAGCAGCAGTTCAGTGATTGCATTGGCTACTTGGATCACAGCAGCCCCCACAGTAGATTTGCTGACTCCAAATTGATTCCCAACTGACCGGTAACTGTCTGGCGTTGCAAGCTTCCAGAGGGCTATTGCCACTCACTTCTGAACTGTGAGGGCTGCTCTCATCCTAGCATTCTTGCACTTCAGGGCAGGGGAAAGCAAGTCACAAAGTTCCATGAAAGTGCCCTTACTCATGCGAAAGTTTTGCAGCCGCTGGGAATCATCCCAGACCTGCAACACTGTGCGGTCCCACAGGTCTGTGCTTGTTTTCTGGGCCCAGAATCTGTGTTCCACGGCATGAGCCTGCCCCATTGCCACCAGGATGTCCAAATTGCCAGGGCCTGTGCTTTGAGAGAAGTCTGTGTCCATGTCCTCATTACTCTCGTCACCGCACTGCCATCATCTCCTCACCTGCTTTTGCGAGTTCCGGTTCTGCACATATTGCAGGATAATGTGCGAGGTGTTTACAATGCTCATAACTGCTGTGGTGATCTGAGTGGGCTCCATGCTTGCCGTGGTATGGCGTCTGCAGGAGAACAGAGTTGCAGCGGACGAGTGGTGGCTAAAAATGGATGCCACGAGAATAGATATTTATAGAGAACGACGAGAGGACCTGAGAGGTGGATTCATGAGAGCAGGAGAGCAGAGCTGCAGCGGAAGCGGTGGAGGATGACATTTAGCACTGCACACATTTCCCAAGAAAGAACACACATACCCGGGAGCCCATGACAGACAACATGGAGAAATTTGCAATTGAGACAATAGCAGCAGAGCAGAGTTGCAGCGGAAGCAGTGTATGACAACAGTTAGCAGCACCCAGGAGGACCAGAACAGATCCCCCGAGCTGCAGGAGAGCAGAGTTGCAGCGGAAGCGGTGGATGATGATGGTTAGCAGACCTATTGCATCGTCTGCTGCCAGCAGCACCCAGGATACAACAGCGGTGGTGTTGGTGAGCTGAGCTGAGCTGGCTGCACTCTTGTCGTGGTATGGTGTCTGCACGGAAAAAAGGTGCAAAACGATTGTCTGCCGTTGCTTTCACGGAGGGAGGAGCAACTGACGACATGTACCGAAAACCACCCGCGACAATGTTTTTTCCCCATCAGGCATTGGGAGCTTAACCCAGAATTCCAGTGGGTGGTGGAGACTGTGGGATAGCTACCCACATTGCACCACTCCGTAAGTTGATGCTAGCCAGGGTAGTGAAGATGCACTCTGCCGACTTAATGCGCTTAATGTAGACATACACAATCGACTGCATAAGATCAATTTCTAAAAATCGACTTCTACAATATTGACCTAATTTCATATGTAGACATACCTTAAAAGCTGTCTTAGCATACACTGATGCTATCCCATTGATCAATGCTAGAAATGGAAAGATATCAATATGAATATGTAAATAAGAATGCATTTTCATATCTGTAATTGATTCTTCCATGACATTTTCCCCCACATCACATTCTGGCACTCATTTAGGGATTCTTGGTCTGGAGGTTGTCACCAGGTTTACAGGGTACAGGCCAACTGTTGTACAACCATGGGATATTGTCAGGATGTAGGAGGCAAGTTGAATTTAAATAAAAAGTTGCCATTGACATGTACAATATTTCTCCATCTTTGTCAGAACTTCTGCAAGGAAAGTGAATTGTAGTTAAAGCGCAGGACTTGGAAAGAAGGCACCAAGATTTTATTAAATTTTCAGTATGACTTTTGGTAAGTTATTTTTGGGCCTCTGTTTCCCCATCTATTGAGTGGGGACAATAGTGCAGGGGTGATACAAGTGTAGATGTGGATACACCTACATCTTGAATAGTGTGTGCAGATTGGGTCATCCCATCTCAAAAAGTTATATTGTAATTGGAAAAGGTATAGAGAAGGGCAACAAAAATGATTAGGGGTATGGAGCAGCTTCTGTATGAGGAGCAATTAAAAAGACTGGGACTTTTCGGCTTGGAAAAGTTACAACTAAGGGGGGACATGATGGAGGTCTATAAAAATCGTGACTGGTGTGGAGAAAGTGAATAAGGAAATGTTATTTATTCCTTCACATAACACAAGAACCAGGGGTAACCCAATGAAATGAATAGACAGCAAGTTTAATACAAACAAGAGGAAGTATTTCTTCACACAATGCAGAGTCAACCTGTGGAACTCCTTGCCAGCAGATGTTGTGAAGGCCAAAACTATAACTGCATTAAAAAAAGAACTAGATAAGTTCTTGGAGGATAGGTCCATCAATGGCTATTAGTCAGGCTGGCAGGAATGCTACACCATGCTCTGAGTGTCCCTAGCCTCTGTTTGCCAGAAGCTGGGAGTGGACAACAGGGGATGGATGACTTGATTGTCTGTGTTATTCATTCCTTCTGAAGAACTTGGCATTGGCCACTGACAGAAAACAGGTTTCAGAGTAGCAGCCGTGTTAGTCTGTATTCGCAAAAAGAAAAGGAGTACTTGTGGCACCTTAGAGACTAACAAATTTATTAGAGCATAAGCTTTCGTGAGCTACAGCTCACTTCATCGGATGCATTTGGTGGAAAAAACAGAGGAGAGATTTATATACACACACACAGAGAACATGAAACAATGGGTTTATCATACACACTGTAAGAAGAAAAGGAGTACCCGTGGCACCTTAGAGACTAACAAATTTATCAGAGCATAAGCTTTCGTGAGCTACAGCTCACTGCCAGCAATACCCCTCTGCCATGTACATTGGCGAAACTGGACAGTCTCTACGTAAAAGAATGAATGGACACAAATCAGACGTCAAGAATTATAACATTCAAAAACCAGTTGGAGAACACTTCAATCTCTCTGGTCACTCGATCACAGACCTAAGAGTGGCTATACTTCAACAAAAAAGCTTCAAAAACAGACTCCAACGAGAGACTGCTGAATTGGAATTAATTTGCAAACTGGATACAATTAACTTAGGCTTGAATAGAGACTGGGAATGGATGAGTCATTACACAAAGTAAAACTATTTCCCCATGGTATTTCTCCCTCCCACCCCACCCCCCACTGTTCCTCTGATATTCTTGTTAACTGCTGGAATTAGCCTACCTTGCTTGTCACCATGAAAGGTTTTCCTCCTTTCCCCCCCCTGCTGCTGGTGATGGCTTATCTTAAGTGATCACTCTCCTTACAGTGTGTATGATAAACCCATTGTTTCATGTTCTCTGTGTGTGTGTGTGTATATAAATCTCTCCTCTGTTTTTTCCACCAAATGCATCCGATGAAGTGAGCTGTAGCTCACGAAAGCTTATGCTCTAATAAATTTGTTAGTCTCTAAGGTGCCACAAGTAACTCCTTTTCTTTTTGACAGAAAACAGGATACTGGGCTAGATGGACCATTGGTATGACCCAGTATGGCCGTTCTTACTTTCTAAATTCACTAATAATTGCAAATTGTGCAATTGTGTTGAGATCTGCAGATGGAAGGCAGGCACAATAGAAGTGCAAATAAATCATCATTACTGTATCATTATTCATTCATGATAGTTTCGCCATTCACTACAAACCACAGTCTGTGGAGCTCAGAGTTGATACAATAGACTGGAAAATAAGTTTGTTTTCAAAAATAAAAATGTGCATTAAGGAAGAGGGAGGAAAGAGATAAGGAATTGTACTGTAGCATCCCTAGTATTAAATAAGGGCATTGTGTATACTTATTTGTTATTGTGGCTTGTAATATTAGTGGTGATTCTCTGAAGGAGAACAAGAGGTGGAGAAGAGAATAAGAAGGAATCATTGTGTACTGTTGTGTGGAATGAATAGATCTAGAGACTGGGATATAGAACTTTCATAAATGCCATCACTTTGAATGTGAATGCTAGGGGTGATCCCTCCAGGTCACAGCTAAGTCACATCATGGGGTGGAGTGTCCCTTTTGCTGTTCCTGCCCATGCGGTATAATTTCTGTGGCTAAGCAGAGGACTTAAGTTTCCAGGTCTTGCACTCTGGCACTTTTTGTAAGTTGTAAATTCCCTTTAAAAGTAGAGAGGATGCAGAGCCAAAAACCCCAGATCTGGACACTCCTCAACTCTGGGGGAGGAACGTGCATGGCATTGAACCTGGACCTGTAATTTTGCAGCTGCCTTTATAACAGGCCAAAACAAAACCCCAGAGATGAACCCCCCTCAACCTCTGATGCTGAAAACTTGGATTCACATCTGAATTTGGTGTTTTGAGCCATCTCTGCTTAAAACACAAACATATAGAGGCCAACCCTCATCTGCAGTAAGCTGTAATAGCTCCCTTGAAGTCAGTGGAGTCATGACAATTGGATCTGTCCCGTGTTTTGTGCTGCTTCCTGTAGCAAACGAATGCTACAGGGAAGAAGCCATGGAAAAAAGAAAGACAATGTGGAGGGGTGAAGTGGGGGAAAGAATTAAATTAATAGCAAAAGGAAGCCTTAGAGCCTATCTCAAGGCTTTAGACAAAACACTACCATACTTGTGAGCCTTCTGCACCCTCTGTGCGGTTGAAAAAGGCAGGGGAAAGAAATGGCATCATGTTAGCTACAAAAATACAGTACTTAATTATATTCAATAGTCAGTCGAGTTTTGCTTGGAGTCGGTGTTCCTTTTGACACTCAGAGTTCTAGCCCTCACTAAAAAGCAGTCCCTGTAACAAAAGAGATTGCTAAGAAAATTTAAAACAGACTCCTAACAATGGAGGTTTCAGTGCTACTGCACAAGTGTTGGGAAAGCATGTCTTGGGACTTCCATAGGGCTTCTCTGAATACATTTGAAAAGCAATTAAGGCTGGCAAATAGCTACTAAAGTTTTGCATCACCAGTCCTGAGAGTGCCTTGGTAATGGTGTGACTTATTTAATTCAATGTAGGCTTGAAAAGGGACCTCTAGGGCTCAAAAATGCTGTTGTGTAGACCACTCATGTGCCTCAAGGGGATTGTCACAACATCTCCATGGCAATTGATCTAGTGAGCTGAGAGACTTTCAGGGAGCTGCCACATTATAAAGACTGCATGATATGTACTGGCAGTGTGTGACACACACACACAGAGTGAGTGAGGCTGCCCTCTAGTGGAATCAGACCTACTGAGATATCTGAACTAGTGGAAAGAAAAGGAGTACTTGTGGCACCTTAGAGACTAACAAATTTATTAGAGCATAAGCTTTCGTGAGCTACAGCTCACTTCATCGGATGCATCCGATGAAGTGAGCTGTAGCTCACGAAAGCTTATGCTCTAATAAATTTGTTAGTCTCTAAGGTGCCACAAGTACTCCTTTTCTTTTTGCGAATACAGACTAACTCGGCTGCTACTCTGAAACCTGAACTAGTGGAGGTGTTTTAATAGTGAAGTGCCGTGTAGATTTATTCCTATGCTTGAAGTGGATACATTTGCAGAAATCAGGTCTGTGAATTATTTGTCAGTAGAAAAAAATGGCTAAATGGATCAGATAAAACATTCAGTGAATAATTTGACTATTTGATACTGACTATTTAAGCCATCAGCATAAGCTCGATGTAGACAAAACAGAGCTCTTAATATTTTCCCCTAGCCCCTGCCTTCTTTCTCATTAACTATGAATGACACAATAGGGCCTTTCCTCTCAGTCACACCGCTAAAACTCTCATCTAGGCCCTCATCATTGCATAGCTTGAGCACTGCAACCTGCTCCTTTCTGGCCTTGACAAATGCCATCTAGTGCCATTATATCCATTCAAAATGCTGTTGCAAAGATTTTTATTTAGCTTGCTTCTTTGACATGATCGCATCCCTCCATTGGCTCTCCCTTCTCCATCACAAACACAAACAAGCTATTTGTCTTCACTCTTTTAAGACCTATCCTGACTCTCCTCTAACAAATTAGAAGAGGTTAACTCTCTCCTTTGCCAGTGATGCTAGCCTTCATTGTCCATGTGTCACATTTTTTTGCAACGTGCTTTCCCACCTTCTCCAGTGCCACGCCTGATGCATGGAAAGTGCCTCTCAAATATCTGCCAAGCTGTCCCATTGTCTACTTTCAAATCTCTCCTTAAATCTCTCCTCTCATGTGATGTCTACAAGACACTTGACAACTGTTAGGCAGCTGGTGTGCTGTGATCCCTGCGGATCATGCTGATCAGAGCCTTCTCATTATTACTTTTTGCTTCCCAAATTGACCTGTTGTCTCTCATCTTATAGTTAGACTGAAAACTCCTTAGGGCAGGGACGCTTTATGTTATGTATATGGTGCCTAGCACAATGGGGCTATGGTTTGTATAGGCTACCACAATACAAATAATTATAATAATTAAAAACCAATTTCAGTCTCAGGTTCCATAGGCCTTCTTGTAGAATTAGCCTCTGCATTCAGTCTCCTCTTTCTAGAGACTAGCTATTTTTTTGGCCCTGAAGTTGGCAAACCTTCCAGAGCTGTCCGTGGGCATGCCTTGGATACTGAGTGCGATGGGGCAAACCTCAGCAGAGGCCACAGCTGGGCATGAACTAATTGGAGAGGTGTTTGGAGTCAGCCAGCACTGTTCCACTGAATGTTTTTTTTTTGGTTGTGCTGGATGTCTTTTTGGATGGCTGAGAAGTGACTTTATCTTATGGCAGGCAGTGAGATTACCCTACATCACAGCATTGACTTAAGTGCCCTTATCCCTCCCATTTATACCTCACTTACCTTCCTTTTGGCCACTAATTTGTGGCTATGAAAGCTATTTAGCCTATTTTACATCACCACAAGTTTGTGGGGCTTCTCTGTTCACATTTTCCATCCAGTTACACCACTTGAGGGTGTAAGTTGCACCAGCCTAACTGGTTAAGATACCTTTTCTCATCTTTCTCCACTGTGACTCACTTTTAAACTTCCCTTCTCTAGTCTGTAGGACCATTCAGTTCTGTATTCATTTGGTGTTTTTAGATTTGTTTAATCTCCGCTGTCATATCCAAAGCACTTTCAGAACCAGCAGAACTTTCCTCCTTTTAGCAGCTGACACAGAGCTTTCCCCAGTGCATCAGGAATCACTATTATATCCAGTGGATTTTTACAGTTAATTTCTTTTCATATTTCAGATTCTAATATAATCTGAAAATCCCAGTGACTCTTAAAGGCTTTCTGGAGGTCCATTATCTCACTATCTTTTGTGCTGTATATGGGGACTACAGCCACCAGTACTGCTGAGAGAACATTTATAGGCTTTCCAATTCCCACTACTGCCTTAAAGAATGAAAAGTGTGTAGGCATGTGTATGTGTGGATTTTTTTGTTACACTTCCAACCAATATCTCCCTCTAAAGGAACCAAGACACTATAAAAAATGAAAATCTTATACGAGAAGTGCTCAATTGCCAATAATGAACATAGAGTACAAAAGAAATTAATAAATCCTATGCAGGAGAGACCATTAAGAGGAATTTGACATTTATTGAACAACAGGTGGTGATTAAAAGCATAAAACCGAAGTTGGTTTACTTAAAAAAAGGGCAGTTTTATTTAAAAAAGTCTAACATTTCAATTAAAACACCTCTGGACATCAGTTAAATCATGTGAAGATCAACCTCATAAGGGCTTCTATCTGCATTTTAATCAATAATGCAGTTAAAAATCAGCCATCTAAAAGCCCCAGTTTTTAGCTTGACAATTTGCCTAAGAGATTATCCAAAGCTTGAAGGAATCTTCCCCTACCAGGCAGAGCTCAGTTTGTAAACACTGAACAAGGAGAACTGTCATTTATATTAAACAAGGAGAACTGATTGCTCTTCCCTTTTCCCCCTCCTCACCCTATTCTCCTAATCTAGCCTGGTTTTCAGGGGGTCAAATCGTGATGTACTTCTCTGCAGCATGGAGCCTGAACTGGGATTGTCCGATTGTGCTAGAAACTGTACAAACGCATAGTGAGAAACAGTCCCGGTCCTGAAGAGCTTACCTTCTAAATAGATAAGACAGGTAAAAGTTGGGAAAGGAAACAAGGCACAGAAATGTTAAGTGACTTGCCCCAGATCACGGGCAGAACTTGGAATAGAATCAAATTTTTCATATTGATTCCCAGTCCAAGGCTCTAGGCCAGGGGTCGTCAACCTTTGGCACCCGGCCAGTCAGGGTAAAGCCACTGACGGGCTGGGCGGTTTGTTTATCTGGAGCGTCCGCAGGCACAGAACACCGCAGTGCCCACTGGCCGCAGTTCACTGTTCCCAGCCAATGGGAAATGTGGGAAGCAGTGGCTAGCATGTCCCTCGGCCCGCGCCGCTTCCTGCAGCTCCCATTGGCTGGGAACAGCGAACAGCGGCTAGTGGGAGCTGCGGGGTTCCGTGCCTGCAGACGCTCCAGATAAACAAACTGGCCTGGCCCACCAGCGGCTTTACCTTGACGGGCCGGGTGCCAAAGGTTGCCGACCCCTGCTCTAGGCACTGGGCCACACTGCCTTTCATTTGCATTCTTTTCTGGGTTCTTACATGGTCTCCAGCTCTCTGAGGGTAACACACCTGGGTCAGTAACACACCTGGGTTCAGTGGCTGTGGAGGCAAAACGGAATCCTGGAGGAGGCCACGTGGCCAGTCAGCCAAATGCATGCTTTCATGCCTTCTCTAATATAAATAGCATCTAAGGCACTGGGGAGTGACATCAGGCAAAGCAGTATGGGTTGGGCATGACAAGTGACAGCAGTGCCCCAGAGCTGGCAGTCTGAGACAGAAATATCAGCCAAGTCAGACAGGCCCATTAGGATAAGCCCCTTTCATGCCAATGACAATAATAGCTCCTTGTTACTGTACCAGCCGGTTACAAATGTATCCACATATAATTCTAATAAGCCCAGTGTCGAGTTTTGCCTCATCCCTTCCCCACAATCCTTTGTGCTGAACAACTATCATGTATTTTGGAAAAAAACAAAACACAATGAGGATCCTGAGGAAGACCTCTAGGAGCTACAGAATAATGATACAGGATAAGTCTGCTTACTTAACTGTGTTTTATTTTCTGCTTCCCCAGTCCCTATCTCATGGCCCAATCATAATCTGTCAGCCATCAGCTATTTAGCATATCCTCCATGCACACCCATTAGATACTTGGCTCAATCATGGTTTGCCTTTACTCTTCCTTTTCTCTCATACTAACACCTCTCCTCTGCATTAGCATCTCCTTTCTTCTCCTCTGTCCCTTTCACTTTCCCCACCTCCTGTATTTTGTCCTTGCTTCTACCTTCCCCTCGTATTGCACTCACCTTAGTCAACAAATTTTGAATTAGTAATCACAGGCATTTGCACTGAAAACATGATTAAATAGGTTTCAGAGTAGCAGCTGTGTTAGTCTGTATTCACAAAAAGAAAAGGAGTACTTGTGGCACTTTAGAGACTAACAAATTTATTTGAGCATCAGCTTTCGTGAGCTACAGCTCACTTTATCGGATGCATTCCAATGAAGTTCAATGAATGCATTCGATGAAGTGAGCTGTAGCTCACGAAAGCTTATGCTCAAATAAATTTGTGCCACAAGTACTCCTTTTCTTTTCATGATTAAATAGTTATATTCACTCAATTAGTGAGCAGAAACATGCAGTGACACCCTGTAGAAGGTCACTGCAGCTCCTGTTATGGTAGCAACTATGGAAACTCATGTATATAAAGGTGCTGGTCGCTGCTGACATTTTAACCACTGGGCTGTCTAGACCTGTGTGAGGAGGGTTGGTCAACATGGTGCTGGCTGCCTGGAGTGCTGGTGTTCCTACTATTGCTACTATCAGTGGAATTGTATTTACGGTAGAGTCAGAAATTTCTGGCAAAGGAGCCTAAGATAGGCCCAGCCAGTCTGCAGACAAAACTTGAATTCTGAATACGTGAAGCAAACAGCTTCTGACCAGGATATAGATGAAGCATTATTCTCTAAAGTTATGCAGTGAATAACTCAGAATAATGAATGCAAGAGAAAAATCACAATCTGCTCACAATGCTTGCAAACAGAGGGGAGGAAAATCAATTATTCATGCAGTTTTCACCCCGCTCTAAGAAAGAACAATGACATGCTCTTTGCTGGCTTTCTATACTCAACTCTGGCCTCCCACAAATAATCATAAAATACGAAATGAGAAGATTGCACTGGGCAATGAATTTGCTCATTATATTTTGCAAAAGGGTGAAAAAAATCTACAAAAAAAATGTTCAAAACTGGGTAACATATTAAAGCTGGTAACGAGATGGAAAAACAATTCTGAGGTGGTGGTGCACTATGTGAGATGTAGTATCAGAGGGGTAGCCGTGTTAGTCTGGATCTGTAAAAGTGGCAGAGAGTCCTGTGGCACCTTATAGACTAACAGACATATTGGATCATAAGCTTTGGTGGGCAAATACCCACTTTGTTGGTATGCATGTAGTGGAAATTTCTAGAGGCAGGTATAAATATGCAAGCAAGAATCAGGCTAGGGATAACGAGGTTAGTTCAATCAGGGAGGATGAGGCCCTTTTCTAGCAGTTGAGGTGTGAATACCAAGGGAGGAGAAACTGCTCTTGTAATTGGCTAGCCATTCACAGGCTTTGTTTAATCCTCAGCTGATGGTGTCAAATTTTCAAATGAACTGAAGCTCAGCAGTTTCTCTTTGAAGTCTGGTCCTGAAGTTTTTTTGCTGCAGGATGGCTACTTTTAAATCTGCAATTGTGTGTCCAGGGAGGATGAAGTGTTCTCTTATAGGTTTTTGTATATTGCCATGCCTAATATCTGATTTGTGTGCATTTATCCTTTTATGTCGGGACTGTCCAGTTTGGCCGATGTACATAGCAGAGAGGCATTGCTGGCACTTGATGGAGTTGATTACATTGGTGGATGTGCAGATGAATGAACCGGTGATGGTGTGGCTAATCTGGTTAGGTCCTGTGATGGTGTCGCTGGTGTAGATATGTGGGCAGAGTTGGCATTGAGGTTTGTTGCATGGATTGGTTCCTGAGTTAGAGTGACTATGGTGCGGTGTGTCGTTGCTGGTGAGAATATGTTTCAGGTTGGCAGGTTGTCTGTGGGCAAGGACTGGCCTGCCTCCCAAGGTCTGTGAAAGTGCAAGATCGTTGTCCAGGATGGGTTGTAGATCACTGATGATGCATTGGAGACGTTTTAGCTGAGGACTGTATGTGATGGCCAGTGGAGTTCTGTTGGTTTCTTTCTTGGGTTTGCCTTGCAGCAGGAGGCTTCTGATACACCTCTGGCTCTGTTGATCTGTTTCTTTATTTTCTCGTGTGGGTATCGTAGTTTTGAGAATGCTTGGTGAAGATCTTGTAGGTGTTGGTCTCTGTCTGAGGAGGTGGAGCAAATGTGGTTGTACCTCAGCGCTTGGCTGTGCAGGGTTGCTCAAAACTTGGGTTGCAGGCCGAGGAGATGGGTGAGCAGGAGGACCCGATGGTGGACATTTTGAGCCCCGAAGGCCCATCCAGAATGTGTGACCCTGCACAGGGGTAGACAATGGATTGTGTGGTGTGTACGGGATGGAATCTGGAGGCATGAAGGTAGGCATAGCGGTTGGTGGGTTTTCGGTAGAGGGTGCTGTTAATGTGACCGTCACTTATTTGCACCATGAGAGATGTAGTTTGATCAGGGAACCCAGCCCACAAAAGGAAATAGAAGCATGAAGCATTTAAACTACAATTCCCATGGAGGTACCAGGGCAGCATTTTGAAATCAAAATAGTTCATTTTTTGCCAGAATATTTCAGATTTTGATTTTTCCTCAAAAAGTTGCAGTATTGCATAGGAACTCACAAATAAAACAAGCTACTGACCCATTTTCTGACTGACTCTCTAAATACAGTTTACCACATGAGTTCAAAAAGAAGGCGGTAGAGATCTGGTTGTTAAGATCATTCTTTGATAGCATCATGAAACTTTATATGTGGTTAGCATGACATTGTTCTAAATGTAGGCATGAAAAATTGCACAAAAACTGAGGGCACCCTAGCTAGTTAATGAAGCTGCATTTACAATTTACACCACTTGAGGATCTGGCCCTGAAAGTGCAAGGAGAAGATAATGAGCAGCTGGGCAGGACAATAGAGAAGAGCATAATGAGAGAGATGAAGGGGCTGTACCGGGGGAGCAAAAGTGTTGGTGCAGGGAGAGTTTTGAAGAGCCTTGAAAATGAGGATGGGGAGTTTGAAATGGATGCAGAAGGCAAGGGAGAGCCAGTGAAGGGAGTCAAGGGGGAGAGGCAAGTTACATGGCTAGAGTGGCAGGAGAAGAAAGGAATCTGAATACTTTATGTTCTATGATATTCCATAGGTTTTTCTAGTCCAAATTTCAGCCAAGGAAGGTCAGTATTTTAACCCAGTTTGGCTACCAAACATAAGCAAATGGAAACATTTCTTTTCATTGTTACTTGCCTGCACTTGGGGTCCCAGTAATACCACTACTGACTCAGCTACCACCAATGCTATCACAGATTTTCTATCGTTTCCTATTGGAACCAGAGAAAACCTTATTCACCAGTATAGGTTTGCAAAAGTTAACATTCTTGTACTGCTACAAAAGGAGAGAGACACATAGACACAGACATGCAGAGAGGAAGAAAGCAAGCATTTTCTTTCTGCTTATGCCAGCAGGATGGAATAACAATAATAAGCAGTAACAAACTATTAAAGTACCACAAATTAGTATCTGATTGGCTTTTAAAAAACACATTAATCAGTTAATTCATTAAGAGTATTTGTTGAGGTTTAAGACATATGAGACAAAAATACCTCATTTGCAAGTAATTAATACAGAATTACTTAAGCAATACAATTTCACATGCAAACACAATACTTGTATTTGAATTACTTTTAATCCACTTGAAAAAGATGCTTAGACATTTAATCATCAGATAAATTAGATGTGTTTTGGTAATTACCTATCAATCAATATTCCAGTTCAACATCCACATTGCTCTAGTAAAGAGCATGCTGTGTAGACAAGAGTTTATTTAGCATTAAACAGTCTTTCCTATTTAATTTTCTTTGTGCAGATAGTTCTCAGGGAGGTTTTACATTTAGCCAGTTTAGATATTCAATACTTCAAGGGAGAATTACTATTTTTGCCTCCCTACTCCTGAAAGCAAATCCCCCATGAGGCTTGATTTTGTATTCCTATGGGGGCAAAACCTCTCTTGACTTCAATGGGAGTCTGGTCTGTGTCAAAATTTCAGGAATGAGCATGTATGTACTGTAATAAAATTTCCACTATGTCACCTTTGGATTTACATTCTGATTTCAGTTATTTTACACCTGTATATATCTATTGATGTAGTGGATCCACGTCCCTGCCTGAGGAATTTACAGTCTAAGGGACTGCTCCAGAAAGATTCGGAGGTCAATGTGCATTAAGAGGACTCAATACCTCTCAGGGTTGGCCCTTCAATTAGATCAATAAAAGAAGAGCCAGATATCATGATATGGTGTGTGGGGAGAATGGGAAAAAGTGAAATGACAAGAAGGGGGAAAAATGAATGAGGAGTGTTAATTTTTCATAGAGCGATTAGCACTGCATTTTAATATTTTTTAAATAAAACCCGCTCATTTAAAAAAAAAAAGGTTAAGTGAAAGAAAGATTCATGTATATCAACATTAGGCATACCAACCTCACCCTTAGCAGGAGCCTTGAAGCTGGGACATTGACTGCTGGCCACAAAAGACCATGAAGAGGGAGAATGCAGATGCCCCAGTGTATCCAAGCAACCTCCTTTCAAATGATAGCAGTGTGTTAGGTCTGCACTAACAACTGGATGCATGGGTTTTCTCTACTATTAGCAGTTATGTCTTGGGGTGTCTACTGTCACGTGGGGACTACAGAAGGAACGGCAGTTGTACATTGAGTCAGTACATAGGACCTAATGGGGCAAAAGGTTCCCTACCTTACCCTCCCCATGCATTTGGATCCAGGGATCCAGATCTGATCCTCTATATTAAAAATGGTCAAACCCATTTCTTTTTAGTGTCCAAAAAGGAATTCAGTTTGAAGCTGACTATATCCACCAGTTTTAAGACAGAATCTGAGGTGAAAAGCACTGAAAAAATAGGGGTTAACAATGGAATGTGGACACCACCTTATTTCCAGCACTTTCAGCAGCTCTGTTACAATAAAAAGAGTAAGGTTCAATAAAGCGCAAGACAGAAACAGGGAATAATATTAGATGTGACATATTAGCCATAAGGCTTTTTCTAGAGCACAGTAGAAAAAATTAGGACAAGGGTATGGTAGTGTGTTTCTACCCACATTGTGAGAAAGGCCTTCTAACCACAGCATTCCCTCTAAGCTTATTTTCTATTTCTAGCATGTGTTTTATGAACTTTTATTTTTGTTTTGCAGGCTAGATACATAGCACCAACCTTAATGTCAAATTAGATAATGAACAGCAATATTCATTTTAAAGAAAAATAATTCAAATAACTGTCATGTTGCATTAGAGCTTTTGCTGCTAGCAAAAGCTTTAATTAAGTCTGCAGAATGGTTTCTGCTCCAACCCTCTGTTTGTAGATTCTCATAACTTCCTGAGCAATTTTCTGTTATGGCTGCATCTGTATATGCTCAGAAATAATCCTATGTATGGTGCAAAGAGAAACATTTTGTGAGGTTTTCACAAAGTTAGACCATTTTAAGAGAAAGGCAGAAGCCTTTATTCCTGAGGTGGTCAGATTTCATTTAGACAACCTCTAATTACTATTGCATGCTAGTGTATGTGTAACAGTCAGAAATATATGAAATGACATTACCAAGATAAACAGGAAGAGGAAATACTATGATGAACCAGATCCTGGCCCCTTGATATGGCCCCTTTGTGCTGCCATAAAGCTGCCCTGGTTGGTAGCTGATGATTCCCTGGGTGGCGCAGAGCCAAGTTAACTGGTTTGCCCCAGGGAAAGGACGTGGCTGGCTCATTGCTAGAACATAGCAGTCTCCATTCGGAGTACTGCTACTAGCTATTCTAAATAATGCTGAGGGCTGAATTGACAATCTCAGCAACCAGGGACGTGCAGAGGTGGTTGAGCCACCTTTGCCTCTGTGCCTTGGGTTCTGAGTTAAGCAAAACACAGCTAGACCTGAGGAGTGGACCTAACACATGCAAGCAAAATGATATGAAATTAATGTTATTGCAGGGACCATTGGAGTGGCAGACAAATTATCATCACAAATGTTTGAAGGGAAATCAATATATTTAGCCCAACTCCACTTTAATTTATATCTGTATGAACCTGTAGCAGCATCACTGACTTCACAGAAGTTACACTTTAAACAAATGCAGCTGAGGGCCTGATCCAGCACTTGTTGAAGTCAGTTGAAAGATTCCCATTGACTCCAATGAGAACTGGATCAGGTCCGGAGAGCAGAATTTGGCCACGAGGGGATGATTCTCCAATGTCTCACATCTTATGCAAAGTGAGTGCAAATGGATGCAAAATGTTACCAAATCAGGGTATTCCACCCCCTTAGATACATTTTACATCCCCTTTGCACAAGTGTAAAATTACAACCCAAGGTAGAAGGCAGTGGAAAATCAAGCCCATGCTCTTTTTTTATTCAAGTGTCTAGATCTGGTTCTCTTCTCACTTATAAGTCCTGATTTATACCTATGTAAACGAGGGGGAAAATCAGGTCATCTTTCTCTGTTACTGAATTAGGTCTTGACTCTGAAACCAGCTATGCTGGTGTAAATAGGAGCTACTTCTGGAGTAAGGTACTATTCCACCAGAGTGGAGCGACCCAAATGGACCTTTAATCTTTCTGGGCCTCAGTTGTCCACCTGTAAACTAGAGAGAATATTATTTAATTTATCCCACTCTTTGTCTGTCTTGTCTACATTGTTTGCAAGAAATTGCCAGCCAAGGAATTGCCATACTGGATCTGATCTGAGGTCCATCTAGTTCTGGATCTGTCTCTGACAGTGGCACCACCACGTACTTTAGAGGAAGGTGTAAAAACCTTGTAGCAGGTAGATGGGGGATAATCTGCCCCCACATTAAGTCTATCCTGATCTCTAATGGAAATTGGCATAAGTTATGAACCACGAGTTTAATATTCCTTCCAACATTTTATATGATAACACTGGATATTCTTGATATCCAGATATCAATGTTTAATTCCTTTTTGAATCTTGCTAAATTCTTGGCCTCAATAACTTTGTGACAAGGAGTTCCGCAGTTCAATTATGTGTTATGTGAAAAACTGTTTCCTTTTATTAGTTGTGGATTTTCCACCTTTTAATTTAATTGAATGTCCCTTTGTTCTTGTGTTGAGAGACAGAATAGGAGTTTCTCATTGACTCTAAAAATAATGACTGATCTAGAGCAGGTAAGACAGGAAATGGTTTCCTCATCCCAAAAATCTTGATCTTTCTTGCCGCCCTTCTGTGAACGCTGAACCTCTTCTAATTGTGCAATAACCTTTTTGAGATGGGGTGAGATGTTCAGCACACAGGAGACAGAAAATGGGAATTTGTGAGGGGGAGAAGGAGATCCCACTGCTGAATGAACAAGGTGCGAGTACTAATCTTGGGGTTATTTCAGTTAAAAGGTCAGTTGGGATTGTGTGTCTGGGGACTATTTGAGACTTTGTTCAGCCTCACACAGCCTTGTGATCACCCTTCCACTGAGTGATTAATGAGGGGGTAGGGCTGACTTAAGCGAGAGGGCCTTAAAAGCCAGAGGCTAAGTGACCAAGAGGAGCTAGTGAACAGATAATTTTGAGAGGGAGTTGATGGGAGGGAGATGCAATATAATTGCTATGGTTAGGAAGGGCCGCATCACCAGACCAATGATGCTCCTGTCTCCTCCACCTGCGCCTGTAACCAGCCAGACAGCCTAACCATGGATGCCTCTGCAAATCCAAACTAGGATCTGGGTAGAGACTGTGGCCTGCAATTCCCACTCTCAGAAAGCCAGGCTGGGGGGACCATCCAGTGTGAAAGGTGCCTGCTGGTGGAATCTCTCAGGAAGCAGGTGGGAGAGCTACAGGAGGAGGTGGCTAGGCTGAGGAGTATCCATGCCCATGAGAAATTCCTCGGGAGTATTCATATGGAGACGTCCAAGACTGAGGAAGCTATCCAGCTACAGAGGACTGCTGTCACACCACCTGGGGAGGAGGATATGGCTCTCTCACAGTGAGGACACTGGCTGCTGATTACTTCTGGCAGCACTCTATCCCACTCCCAATCCACGCACCACGGTGATGCAAAAACCGATATGTTGCTCTGGCAATGAGTGATGAGGAATCACTCCCAAAAGGTGGAGAAGGAGAAACCATGTACCCCAAAGGCTTGGAGGATTGCAGCCACCACTCCCAGGAGAAAACGTAGAGTAGTGGTGGTTGGTGACTCTCTTCTGAGAGGGACGGAGGCACTCATCTGTCACCCTGACATGGCATCCCAGGAAGTATGCTGCCTGCAAGGGGCCCATATCTTAGATGTTACGGAGGAATTGTCGAGGATCATCCAGCCCTCTAACTACTAGCCCATGCTAGTCATCAATGTGGGCACTAATGATACTGCAAGGTATGACCCTCAGCAGATCAGAAGTGACTACAGGGCTCTGGGAGTAAGGGTAAAGGAGTTGGGAGCACAGGTGGTATTCTCTTTAATCCTTCCAGTCAGGGGTAGGGGCCCAGGCAGAGACAGATGCATCCTGGAGGTGAATGGCTGGCTGCGAAGATGATGTCACCAGGATGGCTTTGGATTCCTTGACCACAGGATGCTGTTCCAGGAAGAAGGACTATGAAGCAGAGATGGGGTCCACTTATCAAGGAAGAGTATATCTGGACACAGACTGGCTAACCTAGTAAGAAGGTTCGAAGGGGGCAAGTGACCAAAGCCCACAGGTAAGTCAAGAACATGGAGACCTGGGAGAAGAGTCAGAATTTGGGGGGAGCATGGGATGTTGTAGCAGGGATAAAGGAGAGACAAGACAGAACTGGGGGGTGGGGAAATCAAATCAGTATCTTAGATGTCTGTATACTAATGCAAAAAAGTATGGGGAATAAGCAGAAAGAACTCAAAATGCTAGTAAATAAACAAAACTATGACATAGTTGGCATCACAGAGACTTGGTGGGATAATACGCATGACTGGAATATTGGTATAGAAGCGTACAGCTTGCTCATGAAGGACAGGCAGGGAAAAAAGGGAGATGTTGCCTTTTATATTAAAAATGTACACACTTGGACTGAGGTTGAGATGGAAATAGGAGACAGACTTCTTGAAAGTCTCTGGGTAAGGATAAAAGGGGTAATAAACAAGGGTAATGTCATTGTAGGGGTCTACTACAGACCACCCCACCAGGAAGAAGAGGCTTTTTTTAAACCACTAACAAAATCATCCAAAGCACAGGACGTGGTGGTGATGGGGGACTTCAACTACCCAGACATCTGTTGGGAAAATAACACAGCAGGTCACAGATTATCCATCAAGTTCTTGGAATGTATTGGAGACAATTTTTTATTTCAGAAGGTGGAGAAAACTACTAGGGGAGAGGCTGTTCTAGATTTAATTTTGACACATAGGAAGGAACTGGTTGAGAATTTGAAAGTAGAAGGCAGCTTGGGAGAAAGTGATCATGAAATGGTGGAGCTCATGATTCTAAGGAATGGTAGGAGGGAGAACAGCAAAATAAAGGCAATGGATTTCAAAAAGGCAGACTTTAGCAAACTCAGGGAGTTGGTAGGTAATATCCCATGGGAAGCAAGTCTAAGGGGAAAAACAATTAAAGACAGTTGGCTGTTTTTCAAAGAGACATTATTGAGGGCACAAGAGCAAACAATCCCAATGCATAGAAAAGATAGGAAGTATGGCAATAGACCACCCTGGCTTAACCAGGAGATCTTCAATGATCTAAAAATCAAAAGAGTTCTACAAAAAACGTGGAAAGTAGGTCAAATTACAAAGGATGACTATAAACAACACAAGTATATAGGGACAAAATAGAAAGGCCAACACACAAAACGAGATCAAACTAGCTAGAGACATAAGTGGTAACAAGAAAACATTCTACAAATACATTAGAAGCTAGAGGAAGACCAAGGTCAGGACCATTACTCAATGAGAGGGGGAAAACAATAACAGAAAATGTGGAAATGACAGAGGTGCTTAATGACTTCTTTGTTTTGGTTTTCACCAAGGGTTGGTGGTGATTGGATGTCTAACATAGTGAATGCCAGTGAAAAAGAGGTAGGATCAGAAGAGGCTAAAATAGGGAAAGAACAAGTTAAAATTACTTAGACAAATTAGATGTCTTCAAGTCACCAGGGCCTGATGAAATGCATCCTAGAAAACTCAAGAAGCTGACTGAGGAGATATCTGAGCCATTAGCAATTATCTTTGAAAAGTCATGGAAGACGGGAGTGATTCCAGAAGACTAGAAAAGGGCAATATAGTGCCAGTCTATAAAAAGGGAAATAAGGACAACCTGGGGAATTACAGATCAGTCAGCTTAACTTCTGTACTTGGAAAGATAATAGAGCAAATAATTAAGCAATCAATTTTCAAACATCTAGAACAGAAGTTCTCAAACTTCATTGCACCACGACCCCCTTCTGACAACAAAAATGGTCAGATATCGAAGCCTGAGCCCACCTGAGCCTGCCTCTCGGGGGAGGGGGTGATCTAAAGCCAAAGCCTGAGTCCCACTGCCCCAGGGGGAAGGGGCAAAACTGAAGCCTAAAGGCTTCAGCCCCAGACAGTGGGGCTTGGGCTTCAGCCCCTGGCCCCAACTAGTCTACACCAGACCTGGTGACCCCATTAAAATGGGGCCTCGATCCACAGTTTGAGAACCACTGATCTAGAAGATAATAAGGTGATAAGTAACAGTCAGCATGGATTTGTCAAAACAAATCATGTCAAACCAACCTGATAGCTTTCTTTGACAGGGTAACAAGCCTTGTGGATGCGGGGGAAGTGGTAGACACGGTCTATCTTGACTTTAGTAAAGCTTTTGATACTGTCTCACATGATCCTCTCCTAAACAAACCAGGGGAATGCAGCCTAGATGGAGTTACTATAAGATGGGTGCATAACCATGGCCACTGGGAGCTGCGAGTGGCCGTACCTGTGGACGCTCAGGTAAACAAAGTGAACAAGCCACAAACCAAGTTTGGGAATCCCTGGTATAGATTATAATCAAGTCACCCCTTAGACTCAAAAATCTCAATCTATTTGATTAACAAAGAGAAGGTTGTCACTATAAGGGAGGTTTTCAAATCCTTTACTCATTCTTGTGGCTCTTCTCTGAACCCGCTCCAATTTATCAACATCCTTCTTGAATTATGGGCACCAGAACTGGACACAGCATTCCAGCAATGGTCACACCAATGACCAATACAGAGATAAAATAACCTCTTTGCTCTTACTCAAGATGCCTCTGTTTATGCAGGATCACATTAGGTCTTTTGGCCACCTTGATAAAAGTGTTAAATAGAGCAGGGCCAGGAATTGATCCACATGGAACCCCACTGGAAACACACCCCCTTCGTGACTATTCTGTTTTCAGTTACATTTTGAGACCTATCAATTAGCCAGTTTTTAATCCATTTAATGTGAGCTATGTTAATTTTATATCATTATAGTTTTTTTAATCAAAATGTTGTGTGGTACCAAGTCAAATGTCTTAGAGAAGTCTAAGAATATTAGGTCAACCACTTAATTACCTTTATCAACCACGCAATCTCATGAAAAGAAAGTTAGCTTGACAGGATCTATTTCCCATAATCCCATGCTGGTTTGCATTAATTGTATTACCCTCCTCTAATTCTCTATTAATTGAATCCCATATGATTCACTCCATTATATTCCCCAGGATCAATGTTAGGCGGACAGGCCTATAATTACCCAGGTCATCCCGTTTACCCTTTTAAAAAATGGATACATTAACATTCTTCCAGTCTTATGAAAATTCCTCTGTGCTTCAAGATTTATTGGAAGAAAAATCAGCATTAACAGTCTAGTGAGCTCATCAGCCAGCTCTTCTAAAACTCTTGAGTGCAAGTTATCTGGACCAGCTTTTTCTACCCACTGAGGCAAGAAAAAGCCATTTGGGGTCTGTTTGCCAGAGCGGAGATAGATTAATAGCAAGAATTGCAGCAGATTTGCAGAATGAACTGACTGCAAGGCCTAAGTCAATTTGATATTTTGGTTTTTGGCCCCATTCCAGCACTCACTGATATCACTGGAGTCCTTGCCTTGACATCACTGGGAAAAGGACTAGACTGTTAGTGAGAGTTCTGCTTCAGCAAATGTCTATTGTTAGACGGGTGCTATGATTCAATCCTGTTTTCTAGGCTTAAAAGTTAGATTCTATATTAAATGCAAGAGGTATATGGATGGAGATGTAATCAAGGCTTCTAACATGGCAATATAGATGCTTAAAAAGCCACAGCAGAAAAACCAATGACCCAGACCAGGAGCATATAAGATTTTCATTTGTCTTCATCACTGTGAGAGGAAATTCTCTCTACCTTGATAAATGTTAACGGTTGTTTCTGCTGCTTCTTTATTGGTGCTGGTGAGCTAAGTGTAGATACACAGGAGCAAGTGGAAGATTAGGATGTTTAGTATGTCAGGATAGCAAGATTATTTCATCAAAGTGGAAAAATTGTCAGTCCAATACCGCCTTAAGATAAACATGTTACAATGCTTTTGTAGTTAGAAAAGTCTAAGAATCTTCCACAAAAGACCTTTCTTCTTGATAAATTTCCCCCAAAGAAGGCCCTATAGACATTTAAGTCCTTGGTGTCATGACTGCAAATCTGGTTACAATATCAAAGGTACAAGAATAAATTGAACAGCCCATGGGTACTGGATTGTTGAAATAATACTATCAACCTCATAAAACAGAAATTGAGAATCTATCTAAAAAGCAGATTCGTTGTTTCATGCCCAAAAGGCACTTCTTTCTTACAGTTAAATTAACTTGATATTGTGATTTACTGAAGAATAAGTTAGTACATAGAGTATGGGGTCTATACACATTGATGGAAGCCATTCATAGGTGAGATGAATAGTAAATGAAGCAAACACCTTAGAGAAATGGCTTAAATTTGAACTGGATTGTCTGGACTGAAAATAATTAATCATTTTAAATGAACTCCTATTTATTATTTAGATTCTGGTAGCATCCAAAGTTTGATAGGCACTTTGCAGGCACAGAGGAAGACACTGTTCCTATCCCTCACAAATTACAGTTTTAAAAAGATGACAGTTGACACAAGGGGACATACAAGCAAAGAGATCAGAGGAATGAGAGGCAAACTTGTTACATAGACAGGGGCAGCCGAATAGGTGGTGTGTAGTGAAGTGAAATGAGGGCAGTTTTAAGTTCCCTTTACACAGCTGTAGAGCACAAAGGCAACTGTAACAGGGCTGGGGATCTGGCTCAGAAACAAAAGATTTCAGTGGGGATATGAACTACACTGTTCATCGCCATGTTATGTTAATTCTGAAGCCTAATGGTGACACTTAAAGCATCAACTTTGTTAATGTTTCACTGCTAATCATTTTAGCAGAAACATCCAGCATTCTGGAATGTGGGTAGTATGTGGATTCTGGGAGGAACTGAGTAGAATACTACCATCTCTCCCAGTCTCCCCTCCAAATACTCTTTACCATAAGTTCAATGTGTTTAAACAATTCTAAAAATCAACCAGCAGGCAAATTTCCAAGAATGTGTATGACAAAATATGGTTTCAAGTATTCAGGGAACTTAGTAAATAAATAATGTTGCATATGCTTTCACCTAAACCTTTAGGGAGGACATAAAGGCAGAGAGGGGGAGGAGTTCTAACAGCCTTGACTGACATATCATTTTTACTTCCTCTCAGCTACACAGGAAAAAAAGGTGACAAAGGAAAGTAATAAAATGAAGGATCAGTGTTCCAAAGAGTTTCCAAACCGTATACACTCAAAATTTATACTTGTCCATTTGCATGTATAAGACCCACATTTGCACATGCAAATCAAAGTATTATTACAGATAGGCCTGAACTGCAAAGTTCAGATCCAAACATTTCCAATATTTGAGGGTACTTGATTCCATGGTTTTGGTTTATCCTCCCAATGTATTTTCTCAGCTGAAAAATAAAAAAAATAATTCAGTAGCTGTTGATTTTTGGATCCAGAAAAAACACTTTCCCAGAGTTTGTGGTGTCAGGATGTAGTGTTTCCACACAAAGATGGACTACAAGCCGCCAGGAACAGTATCCCCGATAATGTCACGGCAAACCTGGTGGCTGAACTTTGTGACTTTGTCCTCACCCATAACTATTTCACATTTGGGAACAATGTATGCCTTCAAATCAGCGGCACTGCCATGGGTACCTGCATGGCCCCACAGTATGCCAACATTTTTATGGCTGACTTAGAACAACACTCTCATCCCCTAATGCCCCTATTCTACTTGCACTACATTGACAACATCTTCATCATCTGGACCTATGGAAAAGAAGCCCTTGAGGAATTCCACCATGATTTCAACAATTTCCATCCCATCATCAACCTCAGCCTGGACCAGTCCACACAAGAGATCCACTTCCTGGACACTACGGTACTAATAAGTGATGGTCACATAAACATCACCCTATACCGGAAACCTACTGACTGCTATGCCTACCTACATGCCTCCAGCTTTCATCCAGACCACACCACACGATCCATTGTCTACAGCCAAGCTCTACGATACAACCACATTTGCTCCAACCCCTCAGACAGAGACAAACACCTACAAGATCTCTATTCTTACATTCTTACATTCTTACAACTACAATACCCACCTGCTGAAGTGAAGAAACAGATTGACAGAGCCAGAAGAGTACCCAGAAGTTACTTACTACAGGACTGGCCCAACAAAGAAAATAACAGAACGTCACTAGCCATCACCTTCAGCCCCCAACTAAAACCTCTCCAATGTATCATTAAGGATCTACAACCTATCCTGAAGCCCCCAACTAAAATCTCTCCAATGCATCATCAAGGATCTACAACCTATCCTGAAGGATGACCCATCACTCTCACAGATCTTTGGAGACAGGCCTGTCCTTGCTTACAGACAGCCCCCCAACTTAAAGCAAATACTCACCAGCAACCACACACCACATAACAGAACCACTAACCCATGAACCTATCCTTGCAAAAAAGCCCTTTGCCGACTCTGTCCACATATCTATTCAGGGGACACCATCATAGGGCCTAATCACATCAGCCATACTATCAGACGCTTTTCACCTGCACATCTATGAAAGTGATATATGCCATCATGTGCCAGCAATGGCCCTCTGCCATGTACATTGGCCAAACTGGACAGTCTCTACATAAAAGAATAAATGGACACAGATCAGACATCAAGAATTATAACGTTCAAAAACCAGTTGGAGAACACTTCAATCTCTTTGGTCACTCGATTACAGACCTAAAAGTGGCAATTCTTCAACAAAAAAAACTTCAAAAACAGACTCCAACGAGAGACTGCTGAATTGGAATTAATTTGCAAACTGGATACAATTAACTTAGCTTGAATAAAGACTGGGAATGGATGAGTCATTACACAAAGTAAAACTATTTCCCCATGTTTATTCCCCCCCCACCCCGCTGTTCCTCAGATGTTCTTGTTAACTGCTAGAAATGGCCCACCTTGATTATCACTACAAAAGGTTCCCCCCTCACTCTCCTGTTGGTAATAGCTCACCTTAAGTGATCACTCTCGTTACAGTGTGTATGGTAACACCCATTGTTTCATGTTCTCTGTGTATATAAATCTTCCCACTGTATTTTCCACTGCATGCATCCGATGAAGTCAGCTGTAGCTCAGGAAAGCTTATGCTCAAATAAATTTGTTAGTCTCTAAGGTGCCACAAGTCCTACTTTTCTTTTTGCGAATACAGACTAACAGGGCTGCTACTCTGAAATCTGTCATTAGTTATGATTATAGCTCTAGTTCTCAGCTACACAGTTCTCATACTTGTCTGTACAAATATATGTTTTGCACATGGTTAAAATGGATGTGTGTATGCAAATATTGCCCCCACATATTTTGGAGGCTGTCACAGGTAACTTACCAGAAAGCACATCCCCTCACAGCTGGGTGCAGAATCTCCTTCTCATTTTCCCTCACCAGACAGCTGTTTGGCCCTGCCATGGTTGGCCTCCTCTCACAACTGCAGCAACGTCATTTATAATCTCATGTTTTATTGGATAATAAAGAGCCCTACAGGCCAAGAATCCAGTGACTGTTTTGAGCCATATGCCTCAGTCCGGGTTCTTTACTCCTTGCTTCCTCTTCCTCAGAGGAGAATTTCTTATCACCTTCTCTGGGGGTGGCAGGGGAATCCAGATCTGCACTTCCTTCTGGGTTCCAGTCCAGAGACCCTGTGTTTAAGCAGTTAGAAACTGCTCCTTACAATTCCTTGCTGCTTTGTTAGAATGCTTCCTACATCTGTCTGACCACGGGCACCTTTGCTAGGACAAAACCCTCATGTCCCCCTCTGTGGAAGTCATAGAATCATAGAATCATAGAATATCAGGGTTGGAAGGGACCCCAGAAGGTCATCTAGTCCAACCCCCTGCTCAAAGCAGGACCAAGTCCCAGTTAAATCATCCTAGCCAGGGCTTTGTCAAGCCTGACCTTAAAAACCTCTAAGGAAGGAGATTCTACCACCTCCCTAGGTAACGCATTCCAGTGTTTCACCACCCTCTTAGTGAAAAAGTTTTTCCTAATATCCAATCTAAACCTCCCCCATTGCAACTTGAGACCATTACTCCTCGTTCTGTCATCTGCTACCATTGAGAACAGTCTAGAGCCATCCTCTTTGAAACCCCCTTTCAGGTAGTTGAAAGCAGCTATCAAATCCTCCCTCATTCTTCTCTTCTGCAGACTAAACAATCCCAGCTCCCTCAGCCTCTCCTCATAAGTCATGTGCTCTAGACCCCTAATCATTTTTGTTGCCCTTCGCTGTACTCTTTCCAATTTATCCACATCCTTCTTGTAGTGTGGGGCCCAAAACTGGACACAGTACTCCAGATGAGGCCTCACCAGTGTCGAATAGAGGGGAACGATCACGTCCCTCGATCTGCTCGCTATGCCCCTACTTATACATCCCAAAATGCCATTGGCCTTCTTGGCAACAAGGGCACACTGCTGACTCATATCCAGCTTCTCGTCCACTGTCACCCCTAGGTCCTTTTCCGCAGAACTGCTGCCGAGCCATTCGGTCCCTAGTCTGTAGCGGTGCATTGGATTCTTCCATCCTAAGTGCAGGACCCTGCACTTATCCTTATTGAACCTCATTAGTTTCTTTTGGCCCAATCTTCCAATTTGTCTAGGTCCTTCTGTATCCTATCCCTCCCCTCCAGCGTATCTACCACTCCTCCCAGTTTAGTATCATCCGCAAATTTGCTGAGAGTGCAATCCACACCATCCTCCAGATCATTTATGAAGATATTGAACAAAACGGGCCCCAGGACCGACCCCTGGGGCACTCCACTTGACGTCCAACTCCTTGTGTGGCTTCCTACCAATCTACTCCTTGAGGAACCACCTCTTAGTAATTCTCTCTGAAAGCCACCCACTCTATCTGATCTGCAGCCTTCTTACCCCAGCTATCAATGTCCCAGCAATTAGCCACAGCTGAGATAGCATGTCTATCTGTTAACCCCTTAGTGGCTGTGGTTAGGATGGGGTCTATGCCCCCATCACAGAGGCCTTTTGAAAAAGTTGGTGTCGAGAAACTTGAATCAGCTGAAGGAATCCGTGCTCTGTGATTTTAGACATTGTGTTGAATGACAATAAAGGATAAAAAATGTTCAGAATCCATTTTGGAGTGAAGGAATTATAGCTAATAAATGACTGGCTGGCTACAGACAGTTTAGCCATCATTGGGAAATGTGTTTTGGGGATTGATTGTACTTGATCTTTTTAACAGGTTTTGATCTGTGGTCTCCTCCAAGCTGTAGGCAAAAGGGAGCCATAGAGCTGCAATCTGTGGGCACATGATGGTAGCAAGCTAGGAGTTGCTTCTTGGCACACAATAACTATGTCAAGATGTGTAAGCCTGAGCCTGTTATAACCCTATATCAGTATTGCTAACCCCAAGAGATCAAAAATCATGAGTCAACCCCTTTAAAATCATGAGACAACTCCCCAAATCAAGATTTTTTTTGTTTTAAAAAAGATTTTACTGTATTTTTTGGCCTAGCTTTGGAATTTTGACCTCCCCTTGCCCATCTCCATGACCTCTGTGTGACAATTAGTGTGCCAATATTCCCAAATTCATAGTGTAAGATGTTTCTGGTTCCCCATGTAGGAGCTTCCACTGACGGCCTGGAGGAGCTTCTAGCCTCTCCCCCAAACCCAGCATTCTAATCCCTGAGTTCTGTGTCCCTTCCCATCCTCACACCGATTAATTATGCACCCATGCCTGGCCCCCACCTCTGCCTTTCCTTCTTAGCCCCCATGTCTGCCTGTCCCCCCAGCCTCTTCTCTGCTTCTCCTGAAGCTTCCATGGTTCTTCATCCCCCTCTCAGCTGAGGTGGGAGGCAGGGGGAAAGCAGCTGCAGTGGAGCTGTTCTCTGTCTCTCCAGGTCTTGAGGGGAGGGGCAGCTCTAGAGGTTCTTCATTTCCTTCTTCCCCTTCCAGAACTGCTGTTGATGGGACAGGGAGGGGAGGAACAGCGGCCAGACTGACCCTTTGTTCACTGGAGGGGTGGGGACAGGAGGGAGCAAAGCTGCCCTGGGCTGCTGGGCTCTATCTGCTTCCTCTCTGCCGCTCCCTTCCTGTGAGTATGGTGTCAGCTGCTCCCTCTCCCCTACCTACAATCTCCTCCCTGTGCCTGAGAGAAGGAGCTGGGAGGGAGTGGGGAAGGCAACCACTCAGAGGAGATATTTCCCCAGGGACTGAAATTTGCCAGATGACTGGAGCTCCTCATCATTGCCAGACTGGTTCAGCAGAAACTCAAAATAATGGGACCCTGTCTTGTTAAGAAAGCCACTGAGCAGGTTTCCTGTATATGCTAATACACACTGACAACAATCACGGATGCTGAGTGCACTGCTAACCAGCATCTAGGATTAGGATGCAAACATAAAAGCCAGATTCTCATCTTGCGTAAATCAGCATTGACTGCAGTCATCTGAGGATTTGGCATACAAGCCTGTTATTACTTTATAACAGAGCTCAGCCTGTGACTGTTATTACATTATAATTCAGAGCAGGCATGCCAGCGTTATTATGTTCTATTAGAGGTTCCTGCATCACTGGAATGTCAGAGTATTGAATCTGCATTATTTGAATCTAAGGGCCAGGAACACAGCTGGGGTAAATCATCATTGGTCAGTTGAAACCAATGACTTTATCATCATTTGAATTAGTTAAAAATCTGTTCCTATGTACATCTATGCATTTGCATGTGGAGAAGAATCTTTAAGGAAGTAATGAAACTCATATAGGAAGCCATTCCCCCCTTTCATGATCATGTTTAGTTTGATACCATGACGATCAAGCCTGTGAAATAGTGGGAATGAGTTTGACCTGCCAGATAGAAAACACAAATTAGTCAATTATATCTTTAATGTAATTAAACCTCGAACTATGTGCTGCAAGTTTTCAAAAAAAGCTCTGCAACTATTTACACATTCTTTTGTATTGTGAATCTTTGTGTAAAAGAGTAAATCTGCTTAATTAGAAAGAAAATAATGATTAGATTTAAGATAAACTAGAAGATATTTTCTCAGCTGAAAGATAAAAAAATAATTCAGTAGCCGTTGATTTTTGAGTATAGAAGTCCATGAATATGGATGGCACAACATACGGGATAATATAATAACGGAAAGAAGGAATTAAAAAAAATCGTGCTTTAATTATAGCTGACCAAGTGCATTATATTTTCCAGCTTATTTTTGTTGTTTGCATAAAGTATCCTTAAAAGACAACTTAGATGTTTAACTCTATCCAGATAAGAACAGCCATATTGGGTCAGACCAAAGGTCCATCTAGCCCAGTATCCTGTCTTCCAACAATGGCCAATGCCAGGTGCTTCAGAGGGAATGAACAGAACAGGTAACCATCAAGTGAGCCATCCCCTGTTGCCCATTCCCAGGTTCTGGCAAACAGAGGCTAGGGACATCATCTCTGCCCATTGTGGCTAATAGCCATTGATGGATCCATCCTTCATGAATTTATCTAGTTCTTTTTTGAACCCTGTTATAGTCTTGGCCTTCACAACACCCCCTGGCAAGGAGTTCCACAGGTTGGCTGTGCACTGTGTGAAGAAATGCTTCCTTTTGTTTGTTTTAAACCTGCTGCCTATTAATTTCATTGGGTGATCCCTAGTTCTTGTGTTATAAGAAGGAGTAAATAACAATTCCTTATTTACTTTCTCCATACCAGTCATGATTTTATAGACCTCTATCATATCCCTCCTTAGTCATCTCTTTTCCAAGCTGCAAAAGTCCCAGTCTGGATTGCCTGGAAATCTCATCTCATATGGAATGTATTCCATACCCCTAATAATTTTGTTGCCCCTTTCTGTACCCCTTCCAATTCCAAAATATCTTTTTTGCGATGTGGTGATCAGATCTGCATGCAGTATTCAAGATGTGGGCATACCATGGATTTATATAGAGCAGTGGTTCTCAAACTGTGGGTCACCACCCCATTTTAGTGGGGTCGCCAGGGCTGTCATAGACTAGCTGGGGCCAGGGGCTGAAGCTGAAGCCCCACCGAGCTCAGGTTATAGGCCCCCTACCTGGGGCTGAAGCCTTCAGGCTTCGGCTTTGGCCTCCCCACCTGGAGCAGCAGGGCTCAGGCTTTGGTCCCCCTTCCTGGGGTCATGTAGCAATTTTTGTTGTCACAAGAGGGTTGTGGTGCAATGAAGTTTGAGAACCCCTGATATAGAGGCAATATGATATAGATCCTATGTTACATTCTCTGTCCTTTACAAAACAGAACATATCCTACTGGGAATATCATACTTAATACAGAAAATATTTCAGTAACAATATAATCTTACAATGAAAGGGAAGGATCAGCTAGAATGTTGCTGTGGGGTGGTTTGAAAACTTTCATTTTTTTCAGCAATACCACAATTTTACCTCATCAGAAAAAGTAAATCAAAATTTTAAGGGATGTTATTTTCTGTATTGAGAGACTGCAGACATTGGGAGAATGGTTGTTGTAGCTAAGGTGCAAAAACTTGTCTTAAGTATTTAGATCTGGTGAAAAGTATCAATTTGATAGCTAAGCGGGGAGAAGAATTTTCTTTATCTTCAAGACAAATACAGCCTGGGTAGCTTCAGTACAAGATCTTCAACATCACCCTGTCCTCTGCTTTCAGACCGCTTTATCTTATTTTGTTATTATTATGGCCTGGAGGGAACCAGTTTTATAGAACTGTTCAGTCTCTCAATCAAATCGGTTGTTAGCTTCTCTGCTGAGATTCCCAAGAAGTGTGTCAATTGTGATAAGAATTTTGTGATGCGATACCTAACCACTAAGAACTGTACTCAGACAACCAGCTCATTTTACATAGACCTATGAGCAACTATCAAAAGTTAATTGTAATGCTTATTAAAAACTTAAATTACCAGCTTTGTTTAGATGGAAGGCTCAAAGCTTTTATTAACTATATGAACTCTTAGTGTGAATCTACTCAGTGTCTTGGAAATTATCTAGTTCCCATTGGACATGCTCAGAAGCTTAATTCCAGACCAGCAGTACATCTCTTTATTTGCATAAGTAAAGAGGTGAGGCTACTGGTTCTGGAAGTACTGAATTAGTGATATTACAGTGAGAGAACAATTTTGCTGTTATCAGAGAGCTGGCAACTTTTTCCATGAAATCAATGTGGTTCCTAGAGTGGCTGTGTTTCTTAGAACTATGTTCAATAATACGCCTCCAGAGATGTTTCAATGTTTTTATGGAATTTGCTTATGGCACAATAACAAATTGTGTTCTCTGGATGCAAAGAATGCTACCCAATTTTCAGACTGGTAGCATAGATAGGGTTTAAAATTGCTTTAGAGAAAAGAGGGTAAGAGAAACACTGATTTTCAGTCAGGTTTCAAATGGACATTTTTTTGTGGGTACAATTTTGCTTCTGTAGAAAACTGCAGGCACATTTTTATGTGCATGGTTAATTGTAGGGACAATATTGTTAACATTTAAATAATTGCTTTGTGAGTACAAACAGGTAGTTAGGGAGGCAACTGTCATTGTTTTAAATTACATGCAACACCAGAGCCAATTTCTAAAATGTGCGCTCTGAGATCTGCCTGATTTACCTTATCATAAGTGATTACAACATTTTCATAGCTGATTAAATAGTAGTTGGGAAAATTCCCAGTTGAGGGTATTTAAGGAGACCCCTTGGTTCTTTCACACCTCACCTTTTAATTCTCCAGTGCATTCTGCTGCTATATGTCATATTATAGACTTAATCTCTTCAGAGCAAGGGCTAATTTGGGTATCTCATAAAGCATTGGTAGAGCTATCCAAATGATAAACATTAAATAAAAATAATTAATGATTTAACCTACTCCAGATTAGCTGTGTTTTCTACTCTAGAAAATTATTATTTAAAAATGGTAGCTTCTTACTCAGTAGATCTGTTCCAAGTGTATGTTCAGGGTCATATATGCTGCTTTTCTGAAAAAAGTACTGGTCAGCTCTGCAGAACCAACCTAGCTCTGGAAGATTGACTAGAATTCTCTTCCTCCACTTGCATCATCAACAGAATCATTGACTAAAATCCATTTTCAAGACCACCTATGCAATCCTATTGTCTTCAGATTATGCCCTCATTTACATATGTGTACCCCAGAGAAAGTAATAGGCTTGCACAGGTGTTGCTGAGGACAATAAGGATGCATGGATGTAACTGAAAACAACTTATGGGCTGCAGAATAGATATTACTAGTGATGATAAAAGAGCCAGAAAGAGCACAGCTTGACTTAAAGATCCCAATCTGAGTTTTCAGGACTGGCAGTTACTGTAGGAAAAAACATCTTTACACTTGTAAACTCAGCACACTTTGCATGGAAATCAAAGAGACACAATAAATGTCAAACCCCACATGCCATTTTTTCAAAGCCACTTTTGGAGTAGGTTTCAGAGTAGCAGCCGTGTTAGTCTGTATTCGCAAAAAGAAAAGGAGTACTTGTGGCACCTTAGAGACTAACAAATTTATTAGAGCATAAGCTTACGTGAGCTACAGCTCACTTTTGGAGTAGAAACACACCGGAAGGCTCAGCGCCTTGCTTTTCCTCATGCAAATTGCCATTGCAGGCAAGTATTTTGCCCTGTGGTAAATGTTCATGTTCAGAGCACATTTTCCTCAATTAGCATTTTTTCAACGCTGTAGCAATCACTTTCTATTAAAATATTTTAATTTATGCAGAAATGATGTGGTTACATTTACAAATTCCTTTTATAAGGCACATCCTGTAATTTGATGCTAATAATTTTCTGTCAGTAGTGGTTATGATGGGCTAGAAACTATTCCCCAAATAAGAGTAGTTTGCATGATTATTTCTCACAGTATGGCGTTTTCTTCTTTCATACATTTCTCATATTATAATGGCTGCCTTGTTTATAAATTTTACCTCATTTAACAGCATTTCTTAAGCACAGGACTCTAGGTTCTGATTCCAAAAAGCTTTTATACACTTGTAACGGTCCTTTTGTTGTTCTATCATATAAACTGCCCTAATACCAGCGACAGAATCAGATGGACAGACAATATAGTCTCTCTGCTCATTTTGTCATTCTTCAGGGTTGAGAATGACAAACATATGAGAAGGGTAACATAATGCTGAGTTACACACCTCACCCTATCAGATCCATTTTTACCAGAATGTCATTTTTTCAGCTGAACATTTCCTTGAATGGACAGCACAGGTATTAAACATATCTCTGTATATAGGCCAATGTTGTTTCTGATTAATTTTTCAGCAATTGATTGTAATTAGCTATTGCAGAGTAGTGAAAACATTTCTACTTTTATGAGGGACTCAGCACACTGACAATCAGATGTGTAGCTTTTTGCATCTAGATTGTTAGTGTAAATACAGCTCAGGTTGGTAGTGACCGACAGTTGCTACCATCTACTGGCTGTTCGGAGCTCTGTGTGAAATAAGTGGGTGGTTTCAGTCCCTTTCCTAGTGTTCACATCTCTAGACCACAGAAAGAAACTGGCAATATGAGTCTTGTCTATACTGGCAAATGACATCGTGGGTAACATTTTCTGAAGCACTTTCAGTGGGACTCAGGCTCCTAAGACATTTAAGTACTTCTGAAAATTTTGCTCTGCATTATCTAACATTACGTTGAAAGCTTAGTTTAGACAAGGACTGTCATGATTAAAATCATGCTGACTGGTCATATTTGAACCACACCCGGGGATGTGATTTTAAACACGACAGTCTTTGTTCACCTTAAATGCAAATCATGTTTAACAACATATTTCTTAACATGTGTTAGTTATGTATTACCACACAATGTGGTTTCCTAGTGTAGAAAAGCCCAGAGGTGCTAGAGATTAACTGAATTTGGAGACTGAGCATACATCTACACTGCAAAACAAGACCTGGAGCAGCAAGTCTTAGAGCTCGTGCAACGGGGCTCAAAATAGTAGTGTAGACCTTCAGCATCTGGTTGGAACTTGGACTCTGAAAACCGGTGAGTGGGGAGGGTCTTGGAGCCTGGGCTCCAGCCTGAGCCAGTACATCTGCACTGCTATTTGTAGTCCTGTAGCACCAGTGGCGGATTAGCCACTGGGCCATCGGGGCCCATGCCCAAAGCCCCAGCCAGTTGGGAGGCCCCGGAAAAATGGGCCCCGCCCTGCTCCACCCACCTGGTGTTCCTGCCCCCACTTGCTGTGGCCCAGGGGCCCCCCCAAAATCCTAATCTGCTCCTGCGTAGCACAAGCCCTGTGAGCCCGAGTCAGTTGACCTGGGCTCTGAGACTAGTTGTAGTGGGGTTTGTTTTGCAGTGTAGATGTACCTTTCACCCGTGAAAGTGATTCCTCCAGGTTAGGCTTGAAGGATGCCAGATTTGGGGGGGGAGGGAGGGGTTAAAGGAAGATTGCTTCCTGCTGCCCATGTTGTCCTTCTGTGAATAAACCAGAGGATAATCTCCGTCTCCGGAGCTATCAGCCTGGCACCTTTCATGAGCACTATATTCGCTTTAAAAATAACATATACAGTACCACTAACTAGCTTACATGAAGTTAGTTACTTGTGTTTCAGTGTCTGTGGCAGGCTCAATCCATTTTAATCGACATGTCAGTTCCTTTTGCTATAGCTCATTTGAGCGGCCTTAAGCTACCTGGCTATATACACATGCAGGGGTGGAATAAAATTACAGATTTCAGAGAGTTTTGTGTACAGCAATAATAGGGAAAGCCACGTGTGAGCTAACACAGCATCATGTTAATTCCCTCATGGACTCTGACCAATCCTGGCTGTTGAGAGCTGCAAACTTTTCCTGAAGCAAGAACTCCAGATAGTCAGTCACACTATGGGGAAGAGTGTATTTTCCAGGCCCCCTGCATCGCTGACTCGCCCACTCCACTCACGAAGGTGCTGTTCAGTCTGCTGCATACGTTGCAGCAGCTTGGAATAACATCTCCCCCTGCCAATAGCTCAGCACAAGAAGTGCTATGTCTTCCATTTTGCAGCCAGGGTGCTATACAAACCTGCACCCTTCCCCTGTCCATATGGCAATTAGTTATGAAATTTTTATGAAGCAGAGTAAAGTTTTAAATTTCAAACTTACCATTGCCTCCGCACTTCTGTAACTACGTGAGGACTGAAGCATCTCCCTCGCAGTACGTGTAGGTTCACTTTATGTCCTTGAGATTCCACAGTTATTAATTCTGTGCTTCTTCAGAAAGCTACTTTAAACAATAACCCTCTGTTTCTTGTCCAGTTACAGGACCCTCAAGCTATACTGCCTGCTGCTCTTCAAGAACTCCATCCGTGGCCCAGCATACCCTCATGGACTGTTCCAAAAGGAAGCGTTTCTGTGACGAAGTTATTGACGATGTTCTTGAGAGGGCAGATCAGCAGGTCCAGTACCAGAAGAAGAGGGATGAAAGACTGGTACAATGGCATGCTAACATCCAGGCGAAGAGGCTAAGGCTCACTGACCAGGTGCAGAAGAGTGTTTCAGTGAGGGAGATGGCACTTGCAAAGCTGTTCCTGGAACAGGAACGGCAGTTAAGGAAGGAGGACAGAGTTCAACAGAGAGAACTGTTCCTCAACTGCAAGGGCACCGGCCCCTGCTACCTCTCCCATACTAAGGTACGATGCGCAAGCAACATACTCTCAGCCCAGCAGTAACTTGGACAACTCCATGTTGGGGAAGCCCAGGCATTCAGGACTCATGCGTAGCTGGGCAGGGCAACTAAACACGTTGCAGCCTTCCTTCTTCCACTCCTCTCCTGTGAAAACCTCTACCCTCCAAAAGCAGTCACATTTAAATTCCTGTGCACTCCCCTGATTGGCAGGCTGTGTTGGCAATTCAAAACTTACTGAAACATGCAGGGTGGGCAGTAGAGTTTTCCTACTAGGGCTAGAGTGGGGACATTTGGGAGGTGAGGACGCTAGGGACTCTGGGATATGATTACTTTGACTCAGGTCTGTGCACTGCAGGGTGGATGCCAGAGCCCTAGGTTTGAGCACAGATCAGAAATTCTTAACCTAGGGTTAAAATGCAATGCAGATGCTCAAGTCCCACTAACCCCAGGCTTACATTGCAGTGTAGACATACACTCAAAGTATCACAGCTAAATATAGTTGCAACAAATCTTGTACGAAGTATGTCATGCAAGGTGTCAATGGAAAAGTTATGATTGCTAAGTATGATTATCCTGTTTATATGCATATAACATTTTTGTATCTAAAATGATGAATATTGACTATGTACCTGTATTTCCAATGTGTTTGCTCCTGTGGTAACATCCACCACATAGTTTACATCCTGTCTAGCCATCACATTGTGAATGGACCATTCACGTTGATGGTCCATTAACACAACGGGCCATACAAGAAGCTTATTCCCACCTGATGGGCCTTCCTGAGGCTGTTTTAGCCAGAATAAAGGTAATAGCTCCTGCTATGACTCACCAAAGCATGCAAGGGCTATGAGTTGCTCATGTGACTCTGGACTCCATCTTGTGCCTGTAATTTTCCACAAACAAAGGCTATGTCTACACTATGGACCTTACAGTGTAGGTCTCCTGTGTAGCTGCTCTTTGCTGGCAGGAGAGAGCTCTCCTGCCGGCATAATTAAACCATCCCCAATGAGCGGTGATAGCTATGTCAGCAGGGGAAAGCCTCTCCTGCTGACATTGCACTGTCCACACCAGCACCTTTGTCAATGAAATTTATGTTAGTCGGGATGTGTTTCTGACCGATAAAAGTTTTGCTGACAAAAGTGCTAGTATAGACAAAGTCTAAGACTAAGGACTGGTCTACACTACAGGGTGGGGGGCGGGGGGGAGACTGATCTAAGTTATGCAACTTCTGCTATGTGAATAATGTAGCTGAAGTCGATGTACTTAAATCTACTTACCACGGTGTCTTCACTGCAGTGTGTCAATGGGAGACGCTCTCCCATAGATTCTCCTTGCACTTCTCATTGAGGTAGAGTATTGGCGTCGACGAGAGAGCAATTGGCGGTCTATTTATCACGTCTATACTAGACATGATAAATCGACCCCCCTGGATCAATCGCTGCCCGTCAATCGGACCTGTAGTGTAGACAAGCCATGAGAGCTTTCCCTCTACATGGGAGAAAGTATAAAAGGCCCTGGAAGCATCTCCATTTCATCTCTTTCCTGCTCGGATCTCTGTACTATGGCCTTACACTAATAGGAGCATTTCAATCAATGGACTGAGGACCTTCCAATCTTTTGGAAGTTACCAGAGACTGGAAGCCAGCAGTTTATTCCATCACTGCTACAAACCTGATCCAAGAACAATGCATGTATGTATTTGTGTTCCTTGACCATTTTTAACTCTCTCCTCTTTCTTTTCTCTTATAAATAAACCTTTAGATATTAGATACTAAAGGCTTGATAACAGCATGATTATTGGGTAAGATCTGAGTTATATATTGACCTGGCTATGGGGTGATCTCTTGGGATTAGAAGAACCCTTTGTTTGATGAAACTGGTTTTAAGAACCACTCATCACTAAGTCAAGTGTCTGGGTGGTGAAACAAGGGCTGGGATACCTAAGGACACTGTTTCCCAAACTTGGGACGCCACTTGTTCAAGGAAAGCCCCTGGCGGGCCCAGCCGGTTTGTTTACCTGCTGCATCCACAAGTTCAGCCGATTGTGGCTCCCACTGGCCACGGTTCGCTGTGCCCGGCCAACGGGGGCTGCGGGAAGCGGTGCAGGCTGAGGGACATACTGGCCACAACAGGTAAACAAACCGGCCCGGCCCGCCAGGGGCTTTCCCTGAACAAGAGGCATCCCAAGTTTGGGAACCACTGCCTAAGGATATTGCATTTCTGCCTTCTTGTTAACCAGTGTGGTGAGACACAAGTTTACTTTTGATACTGGCTTGATATATCTTATGGAAGAATAACCACCAGTTTGAGGTATGTCTGCCCCATTTATCAACAGTTTGTCTTGAGTCTGGTATTCTCGGCTGTGACCCACTGGTGCACAGTGACTGCTTTGCATTGGGATAGTTTGTTATTGTGCCTTAAATATTGTCTCTTTGAGAAACTGCTAGCTCTCCTAAATTCCTTGTCTCCTTAGATTTTCTTCCCACGTGACCTTATTTATTAGTTCTCTGAGTTTGTTAAAGTCTGTTGTGTACTAGGGAGGACTAATTCCCTCCACTGTAAGAATTACTGGATGAAATTCTATGGCCTGTGTTATGCAAGAAGTCAGACAAGATGTTTTTAATACTTCCATCTGGCCTGAAACTCTATAAAAACTAGATAAGCCCTGAAATCTACCCCATGTAATCTACTGATATGAATCATAGAATCATAGAATATAAGTGTTGGAAGGGACATCAGGAGGTCATCTAGTCCAACCCCCTGCTCAAAGCAGGACCAATCCCCAAATAAATCATCCCAGCCAGGGCTTTGTCAAGCCTGACCTTAAAAACCTCTAAGGAAGGAGATTCCACCATCTACCTAGGTAACCCATTCCAGTGCTTCATCACCCTCCTAGTGAAAAAGTTTTTCCTAATATCCAACCTAAACCTCTCCCACTGCAACTTGAGACCATTACTCCTTGTTCTGTCATCTGCTACCACTGAGAACAGTCTAGATTCATCCTCTTTGGAACCCGCTTTCAGGTAGTTGAAAGCAGCTATCAAATCCCCCCTCATTCTTCTCTTCTGCAGACTAAACAATCCCAGTCCCCTCAGCCTCTCCTCATAAGTCATGTGTTCCAGTCCCCTAATCATTTTTGTTGCCCTCCGCTGGACTCTTGCCAATTTTTCCACATCCTTCTTGTAGTGTGGGTCCCAAAACTGGACACAGTACTCCAGATGAGGCCTCACCAATGCCAAATAGAGGGGAATGATCACATCCCTTGATCTGCTGGCAATGCTCCTACTTATACAGCCCAAAATGCCATTAGCCTTCTTGGCAACAAGGGCACACTGTTGACTCATATCCAGCTTCTCGTCCACTGTAACCCCTAAGTCCTTTTTTGCAGAACTGCTGCCTAGCCACTTGGTCCCTAATCTGTAATGGTGCATGGGATTCTTCCATTCTAACTGCAGGACTCTGCACTTGTCCTTAGTGAACCTCATCAGATTTCTTTTGACCCAATCCTCTAATTTGTCTAGGTCCCTCTGTATCCTATTCCTACCCTCCAGTGTATCTACCACTCCTCCCAGTTTAGTGTCATCTGCAAACTTGCTGAGGGTGCAATCCATGTCATCCTCCAGATCATTAATGAAGATATTGAACAAAATGACCCCAGGACCAACCCCAGGGGCGCTCCGCTTGATACCGGCTACCAACTAGACATGGAGCCATTGATCACTACCCATTGAGCCTGACGATCTAGCCAGCTTTCTATCCACCTTATAATCCATTCATCCAGCCTATATTTCTTTAACTTGGTGGCAAGAATACTGTGGGAGACCATATCAAAAGCTTTGCTAAAGTCAAGGAATAACATGTCCACTGCTTTCCCCTCATCCATAGAGACTGCTATTTCATCATAGAAGGCAATTAGGTTAGTCAGGCATGACTTGCCCTTGGTGAACCCATGCTGACTGTTCCTGATCACTTTCCTCTCCTCTAAGTGCTTCAGAATTGATTCCTTGAGGACCTACTTTAGCACTTTTGTCAGCAAAACTTTTGTCAGTCAGGGGTGTGAAAAAAACAACCCCCTGACTTACATAAGGTTCTCCAGCAAAAGTGCTGGTGTGGACAGTGCTATGTGGGCAGGAGAGGCTCCCTCGCTGACATAGCTAATGCCGCTTCTTGGGGGTGGTTTAATTATGCTGGCAGGAGAGAGTGGCTACACAGGAGACCTTATAGTGGCACAGCTGTAGCAGTAAGGTTAATAGTGTAGGCACAGCCGTAGTAAGAAAAGGCAGACACTACTTCTTCAGTAGATGGGAATCATTATCTCCAGCTGCATCCCTCAGCCCACCAATATTTTCTCTGTCTTAATAAGCACTGAGCTTCCATTAGCTCGCCCTCGTTTAAACATTGCTGTTGCCCAGACATTGGAAAGACTGAGTGACTGCACTATCCAACAGATGCAGTATGAGACGTAGATGGGAGTGGCATCAGATTTTATGGCACTGCATACCAAATTAGTCAGGCCGGAGTGAGTGGGATGGCCTTTAGCTGGGCCTACTTCTTCCTGAAGAGAGCCTAAAATCCCTCTCTCTGGCCTCACACTTGTGGAGCCCTACAGGGTTCCATTGTGTCACACTTGTCTTCAATACATATGGCAGGCCACTAGAGGAGACCGAGAAATACTATGGGCTTCACTACCACCATTATGTAGAAGCTACTTTGCTCTACATCTCCACTTGTCAAACTCAATTTCTGCAGTTTCCCAGTCCCTGGCTGAGTATGGATGTGGATGAGAATGAACTAGTGACACTTAACCCAGAAAAACTGGAAATGATGCTGGTTGGTATGGAGGAGGATCAGGACAGATGGGTAGTGACTTTGCTTGAACCAACTGTTTGGGAGCATTTGCCCACCCTCTGTTGAAATTGTCTTCAGTCAAAGGGCCATGCTCAATTTGTCACTGCATGTCAATTTCCAGACATTGGTGGTGGTTCCTAGTACCTTTTAAAATCTGTTTCAACAGAGGACTGGAGCATCTCCCATTTGATTAGGAGCTTGTCACAGTTATTCATGTCTTTGTCACTTCCAGACAAGATTACTACAACAGTTCTGCTTTAAAGGGATTTGGAAATGTCTGCTAATGCAGAGGACAGCAGTTCCCTTCCTATTTGGGGTGGCCACTAGACGAACATTAAAGCATTGCTCTGTGTTCTGCACTGGATTCTGACTTGCTTCAGGGTGCAATTCAAGGTGTTAATTATGACCCTAAAAGCCCAAGATGGAGAATTTGTTGGAAAAGGATATTTTTCCCATGAAGAATTCTGTTGAAATTGAAACAGCCATTGAAACTGGATTATTTTTATTTAAAACTGAAAGTTTTTAGTTTACATTGTTTTGATGAACTCCTAATTTTTGACAGATTTTTTTTCCTCAAAAATTTCCATTCACTTAAAAAGCCTTTTTCCACTGCCCCCTTTCTCCCCCCACTTTGATAGTAAATTTTCAACCAACTTTGCCTGGATTGAATAAGACCTCTGAGACTGCCTTCTTTTATGTGTCCTACTGCAGTAGTTAAGACATGCTGGGTGATGGATACTGGAGTTACATTATCTGGAGCTAGTGGAAGGGTATCCTCTGTGGAACTTACTGGCCCTGGTGATCTGACACAGCTTTCCAGGGTACGGAGTAAGGGATATTTGTTTACAGATTCTTTCATTAAACCTAATACTCTGGCAGATCTACCTATATTCTTTGAAAATGGTTATTGCAAACAGGATGATGACTTTGTTTGTTTTCCTTGTTCAGCTATCACAGCCATGTGGACATTAAATTAAAATATGTAAATAAATGGACTGTATCACACTATATTTGGTCACCACAAAATTCTGCCTTTATTTCTATCCCCCCACAAGACAACAATGGTAATTCACAGCTCCTGAGTCAAAACATTGATTAATTTCTCAGAAAACATTTTCCATTTTGAAAGTGTAAAAAATTAATATGAGCTAAATCTCACTCGAGGTTTATAATACCTGACACTTTTTTAAAACTGGGACATATCTGGATGTTTTCATGGGTTGCCAAGATAAAAATGACTAAGTTACAAATGCTGAAAATGCTGCACATTAGATACTCTTGTCTTGGCTTATAATTGCCTTAAAGGTAAAAAAAGGGCCTAATTCTAATAACTCCCCTAGCATATCTCATCTCCATTCCCATTCCCCATGGGAAGATAACATGATGTGGCATCATCAAAGAGGCATGCGTTGAGAGAGGGGAGAGCTAATCCTTAAATAGTTGTGCCCTGCATCTCAAATAAGGAATGAAAAACTTGTGAAAGCACTTCTAGAAGTCTTACATATAATATATCCCTTAACCTGTTAATTACTATAATTGTTGCACTAAGGCAAAGTGCCTCCAAAGTAACCCATGCTGGATGGCCCTAGATCAGAAACAATTTATTAATATCCCAGAGTTGTGCCATCCAGAGATAGTGATTGAACATTGACAAACCTACACTACTCCTGTCAAATGAATGAAACTGTTGTTTCATTTTAAGCCAGGATGCCTCACTAGAGGCATCTAGAGAGTATTGTACTAGGGAATTTGAAAAGGTGGTTCCTGATTGTGATGGAATCTGAAAGAGATACAAGAATAATAATACTGAGTACTTTCTTTCATATCCAGAGTGTTTGACCAACAGAAATGGACCTGATTCCTCTTTGCCCTGAACCTTCAGTGGTCCTTTACATCAGTGCAAAGTGTTGCCCATTCAAAACACTATAATTTCATGCTCACTGTGCACTGGTGCAAAGGATTTACACAAAGTGTAGGGTACTGAGGAACTGGGTGCAAGGAACCCATCCAAAACTGCCTAGATAGGCTATTATTATTGCCCCTATTATATAAATGGGGCAAGAGAGAGATAAGTGATATTCCAGGGATCAGCAATCTTTGGCACGCTGGCCATCAGGGAAATTCGCTGGTGGGATGGGACAATTTGTTTACCTGCAGCATCTGCAGGTTCAGCCGATCGCAGCTCCCGCTGGCTGCGGTTCACTGCTCCAGACCAACGGGGGCTGCGGGAAGCAGCAGCCAGCACATCCCTTGGCCCACGCCACTTCCCACAGCCCCCATTGGCCTGGAATGGTGAACCACAGCCAGTGGGAGCTGTGATTGGCCGAACCTGCGGACGCTGCACGTAAACAAACCATCCTGGTCTGTCAGCAGATTTCCCTGATGGGCTGCCTGCCAAAGGTTGCTGATCCCTGTGATATTTACTCAAATGCACAGAGCAAGTTATTGGCAGACCCAGGGCTAGGGCTCACAAGCTCCTGACATCTAAGCCTCTGCCCACGCTAATACAATGCAGCTTTCTTTCATTTCATGGTATGTACTTTCAAAGCACCTCAGTGACTTAAAAGCACAAGTTCCACTGAAAGCATTCACTTGTCATCCCAACTCAGACTCAGATCCTCAAAGGTTTTTCGGGGCCTAACTCTCATTGAAATCAGTGGGACTTAGGACTTCTTAGTCTTCAAGAATTCAAGATCTGGAAAACATGCTTTATAGTGAGAGACTAAAAAAATGTGATCTATTTAGTTTATCCAAGAGCAGGCTAAAAGATGACTTGATCACAGTCTACAAGTACCTACACGGAGTAGAGATTTCTAATAGTAGATGGATCTTTACTCTAGCACAGAGTAAAACATTTGCTCCTTATTTCTACTTCAAATTTGTCTGTCTTCAGTTTCCAACCACTGAATCTTGTTATGCCTTTTTCTGATAGAGCAGTGGTTCCCAAACTTGGTTCGTGGCTTGTTCAGGGTAAGCCCCTGGCAGGCCATGAGATGCTTTGTTTACCTGAGTGTCCGCAGGTATGGCTGCTTGCAGCTACCAGTGGCTGTGGTTCGCTGTTCCTGGCCAATGGGAGCTGCTTGCTGCAACTCCCATTGGCTGGGAATGGTGAACTGCGGCCACTGGGAGCTGTGAGTGGCTGTACCTGCGGACTTCAGGTAAACAAAGCGTCTCACGGCCCTCCAGGGGCTTACCCTGAACAAGCCACGAACCAAGTTTGGGAACCACTGCTCAATCAGAAAAAGGCATAACAAGATTCAGTGGTTGGAAACTGAAGACAGACAAATTTGAAGTAGAAATAAGGAGCAAATGTTTTAACAGTGAGGATAATTAATCATTGGAACAACTTACCTAGCGAACTGGTAGATTCTTTGTTGCTTGATGTGTTTAGTGAAAACTTATTAAAATATATTCTGTAGCTCAAAGAGAAGTTAAGGCTTGATGCAGAAATTATTGGTGAGTTTCTTTTGCCTACATTATTCAGGAAGTCAGCTAGATGATCATAATGGTCCTGTAATGAGGGGGCATGGCCTCCCTCTCAGATTGATGGAGAGGAACCACTTTCCTTCGCCGGTGAGTAGAGCCAGGCAAGCCAAGACCCCCACACCAGAAGAACGGGGCGGGACAGGAATTTTAAAAGGCGGGCCCTATAGCTCAGTTGTGTGAGAGTCAGGCAAAGAAGCAGACATCTTTTGACTGCTGCTGAGCTCTGTGCCAGAGACTGAGCTCTACCGGTCAAGGACCCAGAGGCAGTGCTGGGACTGCCAACTTACCAGTACCCGGAGGAACAACTGGGACTGCTGTTGGCCGTGTACCCCAGGGAGACAAAGAACCCCAGGAGATGGAGGTACACTCAGAAGGGGTAGTAGGAAGTACCGCAGGGACACTAGGAAATAGTCTGGTTTGGTTGCCAGAGTCTAGGTTAGCGTATTTCGGTGGGATCCCCACTGACCCAGTGGTGGAACTCTCCACCATTGTCAGGGTCCTGGGCTTGGACCCGAAGAAGTAGGGTGGGCCGGGGTCCCCCTGCCCCCCTGCTACTTCACCTTTTGGGACTGGTGGGCTACTCACCTGAGACCAGCAGGCCTACTCCCTGAGCCCTTAGGCTGCTTACTGCTCTGCTCTGCACAGAGGGCCAGTGCCCTTAGACTTCTAATTCCCCTGTTGAGCATTGCGCTTGTAGGTACACATAGTGAGGGGCCGTGGCCTCCCTCTGAGACTGATGGGGAGGGATGACCATGGACCGCTACACTTGCTGGAGAATGTGGGCAGTGCCCCCACCCCTGAGAAAAGGGGTTTTGCTGTGCTATCAACCTGCCACTGGCTCAAACTGCCAGAATGGAGATAGACAAGCTGATGAAGTGGTGGGCAGAGAGCCAGCAGCAGCATCAGGTAGCCCAGCTCCAATAGCAACAACAGCTGGTGCAGCAATTAGGAGCCCAGCAGGAGCAGCTGATCTGGAAGCCTGGGGCCCAACAGCAAGAATAGCAGTGGCAGTGCTTCCAGCAGCTTCCAGCCCTGCTGCCCAACCCTGCTGGATCCATTTCAGGAGGAGCGATGACCCTGGCTGTGCCCATGTGGCTCATGAAGATGGGGGCCCAAGGATGACTGGGAAGCCTTCTTGATGACTTTTGAATGGATTGCCTCAGTGGCCAGGTTGTCCCCTGCCCAGTGGGCCACTCTTTTGGCCTCATATCTGATGGGGACAGCCCAGGCAATCTACTGAAGGCTGCCAGATGATGAGACATGAGACTATAGGTGAATAAAGGTGACCATATTCGATCCCTTGGATACTACCCCTGTGACCCTTCAATGGCAATTCTGGGGGAAGACATTCACATCATGGACCTGACCCCGGGTTGTGGCTCAGGAACTTAAGGATACCTGCTGGGGTGATGGAGGTGGTTTCAACCTGAGTGGCATTCTGCAACTGACATAGCTGAGAAGTTCGTTATCGAGCAGTTTATCCACATACTTCTGCCCCGAGGGAGGGCCTGGGCTCTCTGGTATTGGCCCACCAACCAGAAGTGGCTGGAACGGCCCTATGGCCCGCGTGTGTGTGTGGGTGTTGCTGCGCACTGCCACCGGCCTGAGTGCCAACTCCGCAGCTCCCATTGGCTGGGGACTGTGGCCAATGGGAGCTTCAGGGGCGGTGCCTGCGGGCAGCAGTGTGCGGAAACCCCCTGGCCCCCCCCAGAAGCCACTGCCAGAGGGATGTGCGGGTCACTTTTGGGAGCCGCCTGAAGTAAGCGCAGCACCCCTCCCCTCTCCTGCACCCCAACCCCCTGCCCCAGCCTAGAGCCCACACCCCACACCCAAACTCCCTCCCAGAACCTTAGGCAGGTGTGTGTGGGGAGGGGAGGGAGGTGGGCTGGACTGGGACCCGTTCTGGGCACCACCAAAAATTATACAAACCTGATGCTCCTGTCCTTGCTTGGTATGGGGTGATACTCGGAAGGAACAGAACTGGAAGTTTCCTGGCCACCTGGAAGCAGGGGTTGCTGGCCAGGGAAATGGCTTGAGAGCCAGAAAGGGCTGGTACTTTTTTCTTTGGTTTCCTGAAGCCCTAGGACTCTGCTTTTGGTTTGCTATGGAAACATACTGACTTGTTTGAACTACCTTAATTTTCTCTGCAAGGGGTCTGACGCCTTGAACAGCACAGCCAGGGGGCAGTGCTCTGGCCTCTGAGACAAAAGCAATGCTCACCCTTTTCCTCACGAGGATGCTAGAGAGGCACAGCCGACTACATTGGTTTATTAAGTCAAGGCTGAGATGTGGAATGGTTGGGGAGCTTGTATTGCTACTGCCAGTTTGTACATATTCTGGGGAGGGGAATAAACCAAAAATACCATAAGAGAATAAGTGTCTGCTTTCACATTCTGTAAGGATTACAGACATGGGGGACTTAAAAAAAGGAGAGACTATATGAAGGCATTTGGCAATTGGCTTTCCTAATTTTAAAAAAGCAAAGATACCTTAATGAAGAGGCAAGACATGAAGCTTTCTAAAAATAAATAATTCATTTTTACTTGAATAAGAAACAAATAATATAGTCTAACATAGTGAACGTCAGTGAAAATGAGGTTGGATCTGAGGCTGAAATAGGAAAAGAATAAGTTAAAAATTACTTAGACAAGTTAGATGTCTTCAAGTCAGCAGGGCCTGATGAAATACATCCGTGAATACTCAAGGAGCTGACTGAGGAGATATCTCAGCCATTAGCAATTATCTTTGAAAGCTCATGGAAGACAGGAGAGATTCCAGAGGACTGGGAGAGGGCAAATATAGTGCCAATCTATTTACAAGGAAATAAGAAGAACCTGGGGAATTATAGACCAGTCATCTTCTCTTCAGTACTCAGAGACATAGTGGAGCAAATAATCAAGCAATCAGTTTGCAAAACCTAGAAGATAAAAAGATGATAAGTAACAGTCAACATGGATTTGTCAAGAACAAATCATGTCAACCAACCTAATAGTTTTCTTTGACAGGTTAACAAGCCTTGTGAATAGGGGGGGAAATGGTAGATGTGATATATCTTGACTTTAAGTAGGGTTTTTTATATGTCTGCATGACCTTATCATAAACAAACATAGGAAAATATAGGCTAGGTGGAGCTACTATAAGGTGAGTGCATAATTTGTTGGAAAACCATTCCCAGAGAGGAGTTGTCCTTGGTTCAAAATCAAGCTGAAAGGGCATATTGAGTGGGGGTCCAGCAGGGATCAGTTCTGGTTCCCGTTCTGTTCAATGTCTTCATCAATGATTTAGATAATGGCATAGAGAATACACTTATAATGTTTGAAGATGGTATCAAACTGGGAGGGGTTGCAATCACTTTGTAGGATAGGATTAACATTCAAAATGATCTGGACAAACTGGAGAAATGATCTGAAGTAAATAGGATAAAATTCAATAATGACCAATGCAAAGTACTCCACTTAGGAAGGAATAATCAGCTGCACACATACAAAATGGGAAATGACTGCCTAGGAAGGAGTACTGTGGAAAGAAATCTGGGGGTTAAAGTGGATCACAAGGTAAATATGAGTGAACAGAGTAACATTGTTGCAGAAAAAGAGAACATCATTCTGGGATGTGTTAGCAGGAGGGTTGTAAGCAAGATACCCAAAGTAATTCTTCCACTCTACTCAGCGCCGATAAGGCCTCCGCTGTAGTATTGTGTCCAATTCTTGGCACCACATTTCAGGAATGATGTGGACAAATTGGAGAAAGTCCAGAGGAGAGCAACAAAAATGATGAAAGGTCTAGAAAACATGACGTATGAGGAAAGATTGAAAAAAAATTGGGTTTGGTTTGGAGAGAAGATTGAGAGGGGACATGATAACAGTTTTCAAGTACTTAAAGGTAGTTACAATGAGGAGGGTGAAAAATTATTCTACTTAACCTCTGAGGCTAGGATAAGAAGCAAAGGGCTTAAATTGCAGCAAGGGAGGCTTAGGTTGGACATTTAGAAAAACTTCCTAACTGACAGGTTAGATAAGCACTGAAACAAATTACCTAGGGAGGTTGCGGAATCTCTGTCATTGGAGGTTTTTAAGAACTGGTTAGACAAACACATGTCAGAAATGATCTAGTTATTACTTAGTCCTGCCTTGAGTAGGGGACTGGACTAGATGACCTCATGAGGGCCCTTCTAGTCCTACCTTTCTATGAGTCTATGAAATTAGAAAAGGTGCAGATAATCTCCCCTGACTGTGAAAACTGGCATCTACACTTCCCATGGTCAAGAAAGAGTTTCAAAATTAATGGCAGGTACCTTCAACTAGAGCTAATCTAGCAAGGAACAATGTGCATTCTAAATGCTACTGCCATTCAGTCCAACTTAAAAACTGGTTAGACAAGGAATTGACTGACAATAGATGGTGACTGGGGGAGGAGGAAGTTAAATTACAAAGCAAATGGCAACTGCTTGAAATTTTGAAATGATAGGTAGCCCCTGGATTAAAAACTGTCTGCCAAGGAGGGGTGTGGACAATGATACAGAGGTGCCTGGGCAGCCAGGAGAGGAAGGATGGTCCAATGGTTTGGGCTAAGACATGGGAGTAGAGCTGGCTGAAACTTGTGATTTCTGGTTCTTGAGAAATTTTGGCTTTTGAAATTTGGTTTTGTTTCCCTAAAAGCACTGGGACCGAACACATGGCAGGGCTGCCTGACAGCTGGAACCCTGCCTGAGATTTGGTGAAAGTTCAGCAAACCTGACTCACTTTTGTGAGAAGAGTCAGGTTTGACAAACTGGCATTTTACAAGAAAACTCTCTTTTTTGTCATCAAATTTCTGATCAGTCCTACTTGGGAGGCAAAGGTTCAATTTCCTGCTCTGCCACAGACTTCTTGTGTGACCTTGGGCAAGCCACTTAGCCACTCTGTACATCAGTTCCTTATGTGTAATGTAAGGATAATAATATTTGCCCACCTCAAAGGTGGGCTGTGAGGATAAATACATTAAAGTTTGTGAAGCATTCAGCTAGCTGCCTCAGGCTGAATTGTTTTGGAAAATTTCAGCCAAAACCGCTCAGCCATTTCCAGGAAAATTTAGGTTGTTTTCTTAATATTAAAAAATCTGTTAACCTGTTCTTTGAGCAGATCTAGCATCCCCAGGCTTTGTAGCAGCAATTTGAAATTTGTCAGGAGCGTGGCCTTTGTGCTAGGGATATGCTTTCTTCTATTGCTGTGAAAATCCACCCACGTTTGGGCAATCCACCCAAGCCTTTGAAAAATCACAGAATCAGAATAAAGACTTGATGATCTTAACAGCTAAAATCTCCAAAGATTTTGTCACTGAGCATGCTTGAGCTTCTTCTAGCTCCTAGAAGCCAGTTCTCCATGGCAATTGCCTTACCCAGGAGACCTTCATTTCTCTCCTTGCAATCCCATGCCTCATTCACTATACACCTTCCAACTTCTGCAACAAATGAGGCAGGGAACCTACAAAGAACGATTCACCCTCAGAGCAAGTTCATTCTGTGCACTGAATGACATAGGGGTCCTGTTGGAAAAATAGTACGTGATCATGTAATTAAAGACTATAGCATAATGCATACGCATAAGGGGGCAGATTAACATTGCACAGGCAACTTTAAGTCCGCCATTTCCTAACTTGTGAGTATTTGATGCTGGAACATGATTATTTGAATAATTTTATATACAGCAAATCTGAGAGAACATCGGCACTGGAGAAACCCTCAAAAACATGCTTCCTTTGCTTTTCCACCGTGGTACAAAAATCGTAATTGTCTATGAGTGAAGGGAGAGTGGTTTCTCTAGCTCAGGGATTGGCAACCTTTGGCACGCAGCCCATCAGGGAAATCCGCTGGTGGGCTGGGATGGTTTGTTTACCTGCAGCGTCCACAGGTTTGGCCTATCGCAGCTCCCACTGGCCGCGGTTTGCCGCTCCAGGCCAAAGGGGGCTGCAGGATGTGGCAGCCAGCACATCCCTCAGCCCATGCTGCTTTCCACAGCCCCCATTGGCCTGGAGTAGAGAATCACAGCCTGTGGGAGCTGCGATCAGCTGAACCTGCGGATGCTGCAGGTAAACAAACCGTCCCGGCCCGCCAGCAGATTTCCCTGATGGGCCATGTGCCAAAGGTTGACGATCCCTGCTCCAGCTGAATGAGGATCCTAACTACGTATTATTAACCACTGTTGACCAGTCCAAGGGTTTGTCTACATAGTATAGCAACATGTGGGCTCTGCTGGTGAGCACTAAAAGTTTCCTAGTGCATTTTAATGTAGTTCCACCCCCCCTCTCTTTAGGCTTCAGAGCCTGAGCTCCCGTCCCAGCTGCAACTTCAAAGCACTTTGTATAGACCTATTTTTAGAGCACTAGCCTGAGCTCCACAAGCCCAAGGCTGTCCAACTGGGCGGGGAGGCTTACTGCTGTGCGCTGTGTAGATGTACCCTTAGTACATGATATGCTAGCAGGCACTAGAATTTACACCCCTCTGGTGGGGTCTAATGCACCGTGTTTCATGTTCCCTTTTTGCAAAACATTTCTGTTCATTTTCATTGCATATACTTCTCATTTCATAACTTCCAGAGTCCTAACCTTAGAATGACATAACACATTTTATGGGTAGGAGAATTATTCAAAAACTCATCTGGCTGAAGCGGCTGGGTTGCAGGGTGGTGATGGTTTCAAATATGCAATAATAATTATAGATGGCTGAATAATTAATCAATTGAAAATAAGGCATTTGACAAGTTTTGCCTCTTCTTCTGCTGGTGAATTTTCCATGAAAAGATTGCAGTGTTTTTAAAATGTATTCATTATTCAAAATCATTCATCAAGAAATTCATTCATTATTCAAAATCATTCAGCAAGAGTCAGATTCTTTCATGCTTACTCATATTGAAGTGTGTCCGACTGTCTACGGAGTAAGCTATTGCCCTGTGCATGTAAGGATGGTAAAACCTGGTCCCAATTAATTTATTCAAATAATTCTTCATCTGTAACTTGCTCATCAGGAGTTCTTTGTGAGTATTTGTTATTCAACTATGTGAACTGTTTTGATTGACTTTATAATTAACATGCATGTATCCATTCCATGACTGCATTTACATAACTATTTGAACTGGGTTTCCAGTACCAGTATCACACAAACTGGTTTTCTGTGAATAGTTTCCAATATTCACATAACATTCATTGTTTCTGCATTTTTTCGGGGGAGGGGGAAGACACCAGGAAAGGTTCACTAAAGTAAGCAGAGAAAACAAACACAATAGAGACAGGTTTCAGAGTAGCAGCCGTGTTAGTCTGTATTCGCAAAAAGAAAAGGAGTACTTGTGGCACCTTAGAGACTAAGAAAATTATTAGAGCATAAGCTTTCGTGAGCTACAGCTGTAGATGAAGTGAGCTGTAGCTCACGAAAGCTTATGCTCTAATAAATTTGTTAGTCTCTAAGGTGCCACAATAGAGACACAAACACAATTGAAGTGAACTCATTTAACAATCCACAAGATCATGTCTCAGTTTTCTTTGCAGTATTTGCCCAGCACCAATAATTAATGAGTGAGGAAAGGATTCCATTTAGTGAAACATATGAGAACAGTCAGACAAAAAAACACCCACAAAATGCTACTAAATTCTGTCATTCTTTGACATGGAAGAGGTAAAAGAGATATAAAAATTGTCTTGCAGATAGCTAAAGCAAATGTTATGCTTTATAAAATGCCTTTTATATTGATTTGTTGAAAGCCAAGGAGTCAGCATGGCATAATAATTCTTATGGTTTTCGATATACATTTTTTACCCATTTTAGGAAAAGTACTTCTGAATGCAACCTTTTGATTGAATCAGGGCACTCAGTTTCATATAATTAAGAACCTTTGCTGTTCTGTGAGTATTTTTTGAGGCTTGTACATAAATAAGAACAATGGTAGGTAGAGTGGGATGTTTTTATCTTCACTGATTCACATCTAAAAAGACTTTGAAAGAACAAAGAGCTGAAAACATAAAGTGTAAATGCATGTTCTCAATAGCGTGCATGGAAGAAATCCACAGACATGAGTTAATTTCAGTAGCCTGAGCTGAGGGTTTGGATTGTCCACATTTTTTCATGGCCTTCCTTCTGGAGAAATGCTCACTTCTTCATTGGGCTGTTTTGAAAGGAAACATTTGACTGTGGGCTGTGAGAAAGGCAGGTCAGCCTTTCTCCTGGGTCCCTGACTTAGCCGTAGCTGAAATGCAGTTGTGAATTTTGTGAGTTAGGGTTTTAAAGAAATGATGCAGATGAAAACATGTAGAGGTTTATATCAATCTGTGTGAAAAATAACATGGACGGGGGCGGAAATTTTCCCATTTAAATGTGGAAAATAAAAGGGCAGAAGAAGCGCTTTGTTCCCAGGCCCACCAAAGCAGGTGACTGCAGGTAGTGGTGGGGCATACAGCAGGGGCATGAAATGGGTGGAGCCTTATCTCATCTGCCCTGTGCACCAGAATAGCTGCACTGAGGATAGTGCTGGCTACACCTTTACAGAACTGAAGTGGGTTCCTTTGGCTAGGATGTCTCCCCAGCCCCAGCAGGTTCTATGTCTTTAAAAGGTATAACGTTTCCAGGCACTTCCTCTGAGGTAGTGCATCTACTGCTACCTCCCCAACATTGCTCAGTTTTAGGGTAGGACCTTCCCAAATTCATGGTCCATTTTGGTCAATTTCTTGGTCATAAGATTTTAAAAATAGTAAATTTCATTATTTCAGCTATTAAAATCTGAAATTTCATGGTGTAGTAATTTTAAGGGTCCTGACCCATGAAGGAATTGTGGGGAGGTTGCAAAGTTATTGTAAGGTGGGTTGCAGTACTGCTACCCTTACTTCTGCGCTGCTGGTGACAGCAGCGCTTCCTTCAGAGCTGGGCAGCTGGAGAGGGGTGGATGCTGGCTGGGAGCCCATCTCTGAAAGCAGAGCTGCCACCAGCAGCAGCACAGAAGAAAGGATGGCATGGTATGGTATTGCCACCCATACTTCTGCGCTGCTGCCTGCAGAGCTGGGCCCTCAGTCAGTAGCCACCATTATCTGGCCACCCAGCTCTGAAGGCAGCAGTGCAGAAGTAAGGATGGCATGGTATGGTATTGCCAATCTTACTTCTGCATTACTGCTGTCAGGGCGCTGCCTTGAGAGCTGGGTGCCTGGCTAACAGCCGGCACTCTCCAGCTGCCCAGATCTGAAGATAGCGCAAAAGTAAGAGTGGCAATACTGTAACCTCCCTAAAATAGCCTTGTGACCTCTGTGCATCTCCCTTTTGGGTCAGGCCCCTCAATTTGAGAAATGCTGGTCTACCCTTTGAAATCTATATAGTATAGAGTAAAAGCACACAAAAGACCAGCTTTCATGGAGGAGGAGGAGGAGACCAGATTTCACGGTCCATGATGCGTTTTTCATGGTCATGAATTTGGTGGGGCCCTCTTTATGGGCCATAATTATGCCTTTATAGAGGGAAACTATTGCTACACATACAAATAAAGCAATTAGCATTAACATATAAAGGCTAAAGATATACTTGGCACAGCTGAGGTGTGTGTTGGAAGAGCAGGAGAAGTGACCGTTAGCCAACTTTGCATTCTTCCCAATCCTGAGTCTGGCTGGTCCCTGAGGATGCTTTAAGTTAGACCTGGCTGCCCATGGCCCCAAAGAACTATTCGAACTGGGAGTAGGTATGTCCTGGCCATGCGCTTTCCTCCAGAAATGCCCAATATGTTGGGACCTAGAGATGCGTGGTCTAGAGAGGACCTAGAGCCTCTTCACTGACACCTGGGGATTCTATTTATACAAGCAGAATCATCAGGTAGCTGGCTGCACTGGCTTTCCACTTCCTTTATGACACTGGAATGGCATAAAACATCCAGAGAGGATCCAAGAATTGGGCTCATTGCCTGAAGCTCTTTCTCTATTCACAGCCGCTCTGTCTCTGTCACTATATTCATGAGCAGGAACATGGGAGTGCATTACAACTCCTATACATTACCAGGCTTAGAGGGGATTTGTAATGCTTTCATGTTTCCATTTGGTAGCTATGTACTTAAACATCTAGTAGCAAATATGTAGAGTGTGTTTATGGGCTATGGAATGGAGAAGGAAAATTTTTTAATGCAGTGTCCAAAATGGAAATGGAAATTGTCTTTTTATTCAGAAGACAGATAGAAGCAGAAGAAGTGCAGGTTTCCCCACAATGCTCACAGCCCTGAACAAGGAAGAACTCCTCTGAGATAATGCTGCGCTCTTATATAGCATTTTTATCACTAGATCTCAAAGTGCTTTACAAAAGAGGTCAGTATCATTATTCCCATTTTTCAGATGGAGGAAACTAAGGCACAGGGAGGTAAGAGTAGGAAAGTTATATCATCTCTGAATTTGGCAATGGTGCGACCACTGCTGGAATACTGTGTCCAGTTCTGGTGCCGACAGTTCTACAAGGATATTGATAAATTGGTAGAGTTGTGAGAAGAGTGATGAGAATGATTAAGAGACTGGAAAGCATGCCTTTAGAGTGATGGACTCAAGGAGCTCAATCTATTTAACTTAAAAAAGAGAAGGTTAAGGAGCGAATTGATCTTAGTTTATAAGTGCTACATTGGGAACAAATATTTAATAATGGGCTTTTCCGTCTAGAATAGGAAGGTGTAACAAGGTCCAATGGCTGGAAGTAGAAGCTAGACAAATTCAGACTAGAAATAAGGTGTACATTTTTAACAGTGAGGGTAATTAATCATTGGAACAATTTAGCGGGGTGGTAGTGGATTACTGGCAATTTTAAAATCAAGATTGGATGTTTTTTCTAAAAAAAATTTACTTTAGTTAAAACAGGAATGTTTTGAGGAAGTTCTATGATCTGTATTATGCAGGAGGTCAGACTAGATAATTATACTGGTCCATTCTGGCTTTGGAATCTATGAAGTGTCTTTCTTAAGGTCACTCAACAGCAGAACCAGGAATAGAATCCAGGTCTCATGAGTTCTAGATCATAATGAGATGAAGAGTTAGCGTCTTTCCATGTCCATTCAAGCTCTGGCATGTATACTAAAACTGAGCATAAGGATGCCAATTAGACCAACTTTGCTGGTTTCAATTCACATGGGCCCCCAGCTGCTAGGAAGTAGGCTGAAATAATCAAATAGTTATTGGGGATTCATCTAAGGGCAATGGTGTCTATCTGCCATCAGCATATGCTGGATTTGAACTGATAACCTTACACCAAGAATACCTGAGCCATTTGCTTTTCCCGGAACAGGGTTTTGCATTGTTTCTACCCCTAGGTTATATCCTTTTGCCTCTGCCATTATAAAAATAGCCACAGTTTCTAATGTTGCTCAGTGGTTATCCAACTTGAAGGGACATGGAGTCTCTGGTTGCCCATATCTCTCCCTTTGCAGTTTGAGGCATGAATTGGAACCTAGTCTAGGAAGGGAGACTGGTGACTTTTTAAAAACAAGAACACCTGTGTTTAATTTTTCATATATAAAAGAATCGAATGTTTACTCAAGAGGGAATTTGGGGCCTTTTGTGTGTTTTTTGTTTTATGATTTTTTTTTCTTTTAGATAAAGGGAAGCCACACTGCTGTTCTTAGGCAAAGTAGTTTTATGAGGAAACTCTCTCAGGAATGAAGAGCTATTCCCCAATGCTTAAGCATTATTTTTTATAATTATGGATATTTTTTCCTCCAAAAATATTTTTTAAGAAGCTGATATTTCAAAGGCTTTCAGTTCTGTGTGTCATTATCAAATAATCTTTTTTGTACTTGGCTGTTTATTATTGGATTGCAACAACGATAAAGCTCTAGGGGTTTTGTCTCCTTTGGTATGTTAATTAGCCATTTTCCCTTTGATCTTTTTCTTACTGAAAAAAGTGAAAAGCTATCTCGGTAGGGAATCTTACTGATGTACATTCATCCTCTCATATCCATAATCTCAGGATCAGAGTGAGACAACAATTTCACTGCTGAATGAGGTTGCTATAGGCTTTAGTTATAATGTACTCTGCTTCTAAATAATCCCACCACCATTTATATTCGGAATATTGACGAGGAAACCTCTGAGAACAAAAAATGCAAAAATAATTAATTTTAAACTGAAAACTACCTTCATTAACTTAACTTTCTCTTCACGTTTAAAACTCATGCATATGCCGTAAGCCTCTTTCTTTTTCCCGTTGACTTGATGTATTTTCAGTAGTCACGGTAATGAAATATAGGATGGATGCCTAGGAAATAGGATGACTATCAAAAGAACCTATTGAACACTGGATTGCAGAATAGCCTTCCAACGAAAGTGGTGAAAGTTGTATTGCTTGGGACATTTGAAGGAGACTGGGCATACGTATACAGGGCTGTCACACTGAGGAGACAATGTGTTCGAGGTTTTCAATTTCTCAACATCTATAGCAAAATCCTTCATGTTTCAGTGAGATATTTTACAAACGGCAGTAAAAATATGCCATTGAGGGAGTTGGAACAGATCTACTGTATGGAACAATCCTGCAGTGGCAAGGGGATAGATGAGCTGCTAGATATTTTCCATATACAGTTTCTCTGAGCATGACCATACATTCCCATAGGAAAATATGTGGGAGTAGAGAATTTACTAGAAAATCTCACTGCAGAGATTCCTAGCTAGTTTCCTGCAGCCATTTGTGTTAGTTACCAATCATCCTTGTGCTTGTGAAGGGATAGGCTAAAGAATGGGTTAGAAGCCTGGCTTCTTGGCTATGTGGAGCTCAAAGATCCATTGGGAATTCTGTCCTTCTTTAGTAGATGTAATAGTAGTGTGTACTTCTAAGGCTCCTGTATTATGTATTCGGCTCAGACCTTTTACACAGGAAATAGCAGTGTGAAATCTGAGTAAGTGAAGTGCAAAAGTGCCAGCAGTGTGGGTCTTTTTATTGATCTCTCCCCAACATTGGCATTTGGGCATTGTTAGCCACAGACATCACATCACCCATTTCCCCTGTCATATTGCGTTTTGGACAAGGTTAAGGGGCCCAGAGAGGCATGTAAGATTACAGCAGATCAGTGCTTTATTACGAAATGACACAGAAGAATCAGCTGTACTTCTGCTGCAGTGAGACTTACCTTGTTAACTCTAAATGCCTACAAGCATATCTTGCACAGGAACATCCTTTCTGGTGTCCTTATGACTTCATTCTTTAACACAGTTTTTCTCCACCTGCGGGGGTTGTGAAAGGCAAGTGGTGTGTGTGTGTGTGTGTGACACACAACAGCACTGAAAAATATATTACAATCTAAAGAAAATAAAATCTTGCTCTCCTGCTTTGCACACACCCTTACTCTTCAAGGCAGGGGCATGTACAAGGAGGGGGCAAGCAGGGGCATGCCCCCCCCAATAAATGGTGGGAGCGGAAACTTCTCTGGCCCAAGGGCTGAAGAGGGGAGAGTGGCTTCTACAGCCCCAGGCCACAGTTGGAGCTGACAGCTCCTCCAGCCCCACGGCTGGGACAGGGAGGGAGTGCTCCTCCGGCCCCGGATCTGCTCTGGTTGGGCTGGAGGAGCTCTCTACCTCTCTCCACCATGGCCGTGAGGCTGGGGGCACTCATTCTCCCTGCGTCAGCACTGAGGCTGGAGGAGCCCTGTGAACCCTCTGCAGCCAACTAATTGTGGATACACATGTTTAAATGGCTCCCCAGCATATGGATTTTCATTGAAATGATGAGTGTACTGCTGTTTATTTCTATGCATATGATGTATGCGTGTGTGTTGCTATTGTTTGATGTGTGTAATATGTGTGTGTTTAATGTGCCCCTCCAAGAGCAGTCACATTTAAATTCCTGCACCCGTCCCTGATTAAATCACATATTCTTTGTCAACCTCCTGAAACACACACAGGAATTAAATTCAGGCTGATCATTCTTATCATTGATACATTTTTTACTCTGACTTTAAGAGCAAATGTAATGTAAGGGGTCATGAAAAATGTTGATATTGAATAGGGGTTGCCAACCTGAGAGGGTTGAGAAACACTGATATAAATCAAAATCTGATTCTAAACAAGGCTAATTGTCAAAATGCACACTAAGTTAATGTTAAATGTTAACTTTAACCAACTCACAAATAATACCTGAATCTCTGAGCTTGCTGGCAGCATTATACTTCCTATCTAGCCATCTCTATTAACACACTGGGTTTCTTTATTTTCTGGCTCTTTATTTACTTCTTTGCTTTAACTTTAGTCTTAACTCTCCCATTTGTCTTTGTTGACTTTAGACTGGCTATTTTCTTTTTTCTTCTCTTTGTCTCAATACTTGACCTTTTCCCCCCTTTTCCTTTCTTTTGGCTGCTTGTCTTTTGACATCTTTCAGCATTCTCTAGCCCAGGGTTTCCCTGAGGAGCTGATTCCTTGACAATCCTCTTCTGCATCACCATGTCCATAATAAGATTTATCAATGTAACCACGAACACTCTCATTACAATCTTGATCATGGACCATCTGAAACTTGAATCTTTGGGATGGAAGCTCATTTTTCCTGATTTCTGCAGTAGCTCTGTAAGGAATGGAACTTTTCAAACCCCTGAGTGGTACCAGACACTCTGCATGTTTTTTGAGTGGGGGCTTTACCTGCCCTCGCAGCCCTTTCCAGAGTACTTAATAGCCCACTCTCCTTCACCTCAGACCGTTCTGTAGTACAATGGGAATTTGAGAAACCTGAGATTTTTCCAAGAGCTGGTCGTAGACTCCACTCACCTGGTTTCTCTCTCCCATTTGGGAAAAAAAAGATGGCAAGAATTATGCTTTCAATGAACTCCAGCAATGGACTCAAGAGCTGTCTCTTCTTTTCCACCTGTCCTGGCCAGATCCCTCTTTCTTCTCCTTTAGTCTACTGAGTAATTAGCATCTATGTCTACACTACCGACCTTACAGCAGCACAACTGTACCTCTGCAGCTGCACCGCTGTAATGTCTCCTGTGTAGCTGCTCTGTGCTGAGGGGAGAGAGCTCTCCCATTGGCATACGAGGGGTGGTAGCTATGTTGGTAGGACAGTGTCTTTTACTGACATAGTGCTGTCCACACTGTTGCTTTTGTCGGTGAAACTTATGTCAGACAGGGGGGTGTAGACAGAGCCTAAAATACTTATATGCCTTGCTTTACCTCACATACCATGTATGTACCCTCAAAATAATGCTGTGAGGTAAAGTTGTACAATTCTCCCATTTTGCAGGTGGGAACCTGAGACACGGGGGGGTTAAATGACTTGCTAGTAGAGGAGGGAATTGAAGCCAGATTTCCTAAGAGAAATCATGTGAAATAATATTTCAGGTTAGCAGGGATTTTTACAATCAGATCTGTGAAAACATTGGGGAACTTGGGGGTCCTGGGAATTTTGCAGAAAATAATATTTTAAGCTCCAAAAGCCGCACCAAATGAACTGGTGATAATGTTTGTTTTGATAAATTTCACACTTAAAAGTTCACCATCCCTCTCTCAACCCCTCAGTTCATGGATGACTTCCCCCTGTACACTGCTGTCCATGTCCTCTTCCACATGGACAGCCTGGATCACTCCCAAGAGATGCTGCCGCTGGCTTCCACCGTACCCCAGAGGTTGCCTCCTGCCTATTATGACTAAATAGGTCTATCCTCCTCTGCTGAACCTCTGCAGAGCCTCAGCTTGTGGAAAGACTTCTGTGTTCCTGGTGGGAAAGTAGACAATATCCTTTTGGCTTTGTTCCTCTCCCCTTGATGGTTTAGGGCCACTGATCTGGATTTTCTCCTCCTTACTTCCCATCAACATTATGCAGTGAAGGGATGATAGGATATGATTGTTTTATTTTGCTGGATGGCAATGGTGGCCTTGAATTGGGATGGCTACTTGCTTTAGACTTAGTATAGAGGGAAGGTTGGTAGTGTCACACCAGGCACTTCACGCCAAACTCACCAAGAACAAGGCAGCAGCCATAGATCACAATCTGGAAATCTATAAATAGGAAGAAAATAGTGTCATAGAAAGCTTGGCCCATTAAAATGAATGGATGCATGGCAGCCTGCAGGATAGTTCTTGATCCTAGGGATTTATTTAAACATTTCCCACTTTTCTTGTCCTAACAACAATGGTACTTAGATTCCAGCTCTCACCTGTCAGCCGGTGACTGGTCCAGAGACACAGCAGCAGCTCACAGGTGTTCTCCTAAGGGCAGCAGCAGGCTCTTTCCAACTATTTGTTGGTGGTTTAAATCTGTCAAATTTGAAACACAAATGTGCTGAAGTTGCAAGCAATGGCCAGAGCATGTCTGTCAGAGAGAGCTGATAAGGCTGAGAGGAGAGCAGCTGGGCGTGGCTGTAGTGCCATGCAGACAACCATTTCCGGTCCTATGTCACTGCTTCAACCTATTGACTCACCGGGGATGGGTGGTGTGACATTTTCACTGCTTTAAGCTGAGGGTGCAGAAAGCACCTTCATGAAAACACCCTGCGGCCTAAAGTGGACACCGATCCTCTCCCCATTTGCTTCACTCACCCAAATGCTCCTCCATTTGCTCAGAAGCAAAGAGGCAGGAGGAGACCAAATGCTGTATAAGCTGCAGGATGCTACTAATGACAATGACTGCCTAGGATCAATGTGGCAAACATCATGGCTCAGTCCAAATGGATGTGTTTGTGTTTATTCTTACTTCACAGAAACAAACTGGCTTGATGATATCTGATTCAAAACATCAGGGTTCTGTGCTGACATATGGTAGCATTAAGCAGAGAGGTGAACATCAGCAGCGCAGTTTGAATCTCAAGCCGCACCCAAACTTTCCCAAAGTCCCAGTTCAGGAGGATTTGGATCCAGGGGTTCAGGTTCATTCATAACTGGAACGATATATTTAATATCCTTTCTAGATCTAAAATTTGTAGCTTTGCTATTGGTAATGCCCTAATATTCACAAGTGACACAAAAATATCCCCTCCCTCCGCCACCAAGAAAAAAATCAGGAGAGGATAGTGGACTGTTCTACCTTGTAATTAGCTGAGATGCGCTGGTTATATTTTACAGATCTGATGAAGAACTCTGTGTAGATCAAAAGTTTGTCTTGTCCACCAATAAAAGATATTACCATATATATATATATATATATATATATATATATACACACACACACAAAATAGGGTATGAGCACAGAATATACACACTGTATTTACCTTACAACCCCCCCGCCCCTTTGTTAAAAGCACATTAAGGTTTCAAAGTCAAGCACTCAAAAATTAGGAAATGCCAGAATTAATGTTGCCTTAATTTGGACCCTTTGTGCATACACATTGTACCTCATTCAGTGCACAGGATGGATGGTACTCACTTAATGAACATTTATTGAATATTTAATTTCTTCTTATTGTTCTATGTGTGGCACAATATTGCATATACTGCACACTTTTCACATCCTGCTGTGAAGACAGGATTCTTAATTTCCCTATGGGCTTTTCTATGGTGCTTATGACTATAGGAAATTATTGAAAAATATGCATATAGAGACCTATAAGGTTGAGAAGGCACACCAGCTGGAGAGGACTGCAGTAGCACCACCAGGGGAGGAGGAAATGGGGGGAGGCCCCTTCACAGGTAGGAAGCTGGCTGCTGGTTGCTTCTGGGGTCCCCCACTGCTTCCGACCCACCATCTATAGAGATAAAAAACTGGTGTTGCCTTAATAATAAGGGATGAGGAAATTCCCTGTAGGCTTGTGTGGCCGCCCCTCACTGTCAATCTCCAAGGGTGGCCACACCTCTTCGCTGTCATGCATCTGGAACAAAAGTCTGTACAGGGGGAAATTAGCTGTCTCTAGGGCTCAAACCCTCAGGCAGGGTAGAGCAGTGAACAGTTCAGGATCCCAGGTCCTTAGGTAGGGCGGGGCACCAAGCAGTCTAGAACTCCAACCCTCAAGCAGGGTAGAGCAGGTAAGCCCAACTTTCAAGCAGGAGTGCACCCAACACAGTCTAGGGGGCTCCAACAAAGGGTGAGCACCACAACACAGTCTAGGGGGGTCCGGCATAGGGTGAGCCCCAGCAAGCGCAGATCTCTTAACCTAAGGGGGGGGAAGAGTACTGCCACCCCAATGGAGGGGCAACTCCACCACATCCCAGCCCAGTGGTCTGCCACTGAGGAATCCACCCGCAACACGCTGACTCCAACACGTTCCAGTGGCATCACAGCCTGATGGTATTCTAGTTCCCCTGGGCTGCTTCCTATACTCCCCTTCAGGTGGCGTTATCCAAGGGTCATTCTCTGTCTCCCTAGGGTACACTGCAAGCAGCAGTCCCAGCAACTCTTAGGCACCCGGCATGTCTGCCTGTAGAGGCTGCTTGGGGCCCTCCACAGATCAGCAGAAGGCTTCTGCACCACAGCAGGGAGAATACATCTGGCAGCTCCTCTCCAATCAAGCCACAGGGCCCACCTTTTATACTTCCTGTTCCTGTCCCACCCTTCTGCTTCCAGCATGGAGAGCGTGGCCTTCCAGGTTCCACCCACAAGGGGGTGTCTGTCAATCTCTGAGGATGGCCACACCTCTTTGCTACACTCCCCCAAAGAGGAAGGAGAAGCCATGCAAACCCCAGGCTGGGAGGATCACAGCCACCACTCCCTAGAGGAAATGAAGGGTGGTGGTGGTCAGTGACTCCCTTCTAAGGGGGATGGAGTCATCCATCTGCCTGATATGGCCTGACATCCCAGGAGGTGTGCTGCCTGCCATGGGCCCAGATCTGAGACATAATGGAAGTAATGCCAAGAATCATCTGGACCTCTGACTACTACCCCACGCTGCATTCATGGGGACACTAATGATCCTGAAGGGTATGACCCTGAGCAAATCAGAAGTGACTACAGGGCTCTGGGAATGAGGGTGAGAGAGTTAGGAGAGCAGGTGGGGTTTGCATCGATCCTTCCAGTTAAGGGTAGAGACAGACATCCTAGAGGTGAACATTTGGCTGTGTAGATGGGGTCACCAGGAAGGCTTTGGCTTCCTCAACCAGGGGTTGCTGTACCAAGAAGATGGATTGCTCAGCAGAGATGGACTCCGCCTATCAAAGAAGGGAAAGAGTATCTTTGGATACAGACTGGCTGTCAGAAACCATGATGGGGAGGGCCAGGCCTAGCAGTCAGAGCCATGGCGATCAGAGCTGGAATCAGGAGTGCAAAACAGCATTTGAGCAAGGCTGGAGCGAGAGCAAGACTGGATCAGGACTAGGAACAGGACTGGAGCAACGGCAAGGGCAAGCTAGGGCTTGGGGAGTTGGTTGCCACAATCAGGCAGGGGAGAGTTCCAAGCCCTGGAATGCCATTGAACAGATTGAGCTGCTGTTCCTCTTGTGAGGCTCTGCCCTGAGAGTCAGAAGTCCAGTTCCTTGTGAATTGGCTGGAGCCTAGGACATGAATGACTCATCAGTGCATGTGGCTTAATCAGCCTCTAGTTCAGGGATGACTCATTACCTGCGCTGGCTAACCTAGTGAAGCAGACTTTAAATGAGGGGCAGCAGACAAAAGTCCACAAGTAAGTCCAGAACGTGGAGACTTGGGTGAAGGGTCAGAAGCTGTGGGAACCACGTACAATCATAGCGGGAAGAAAGGAGAGACGAGGGAAAATCTAATGAACATCTTAGATGTCTGTATTCTAATGCAAGACGTATGGAGAATAAACAGGAAGAACTAGAAATACTAGTAAATAATCACAATTGCAACATAACTGGCATCACAGGTGGGATAATACATATGACTAGAATATTGGTATAGAAGGGTACAGTTTATTCAGGAAGGATAAGCAGAGATAAAGGGGAGGAGGTGTTGCCTTGTATATCAAGGCACCATGGACCGCACTTCACTCTCACCCACAGGCGCCCCCGCAGCATCCCCCCCCAGTTCCCATTGGCCAGTTCTCAGTCAATGGGAAAGCGGAGCCGGTACTCGGGGTGGGGCAGCACACAGAGCCCCATGGCCCCCCCACATAGAAGCAGGATGCACTGCTGGCCACTTCTGGGGCACAGCGCAGTGTCGGAACAGGTAGGCACTAGCCTGCCTTAGGTGGGCAGCACTGCCGACGGGACTTTTAATGTCCCGGTCAGCAGTGCTGACCAGAGCTGCTAGGGTCCCTGGGTGCAGAGCAAGGTGACCCAGTGCCTTACATGCCGTGACCCAGTACTGGGTCACGACCCGAACTTTGAAAAACAATGCTCTAAGCTGGGTCTGGGAGTCAAGAGACCTAGGATCTAGGCCTAGCTCTGTTGCTGTATGGTCCTAGCCAAGTCACTATAGATATATCTACAATGCGCACTAAGCCTGAATCTGTAAGACCTGGGCTTGTAGACTTGGTGTTTCCAAGCCCTCCTTTGAGAGTCCACAGTGCATTGTAAACCTGGGTTTACAATAGCTGGACCCACATCTCACAGCCACGCTAATGCATCCACACTGCACCATGCAGACTCTCTGACTCAGGTCTGTGGCTTGATCTGAGTCCACACTGCAAAACTGACAGGGCTAGGACCTAAATCACAGTGGGACTTGGGCTCTGATCCACGCCACTAGCAGGAGCCTAAAACTTGGGTCCTGCATACTTGCTGATCTGAGTCAGGCTTATTTTGTGTGGACAGAAGCGGGACCTGGGCTCAAACCGAGTCAGAACTGGGGCTTTTTGTGCAGTGCAGACATACCCTTAGTATTCTCAGTGCCTCACCACCCTAGCTTCAAAATGGGGATGATAGTACTTTCCTGGTTTTGGAAAATGCTTTAAAATTTGTTACCATACTGATTCTGTGTTAGGGTCACCTTATACTAATTTTACACTAAAATACACCTCTACCCCGATAGAATGCTGTCCTTGGGAACCAAAAAATCTTACCGCGTTATAGCTGAAACCGCATTACATCGAACTTGCTTTGATCCACTGGAGCGCGCAGCCCCGCCCTCCCCCAGAGCACTGCTTTACCGCGTTATATCTGAATTCGCATTATATCAAGGTAGAGGTGTAATTCTGTTGTGCCTGTGTGCAAGAAGAAATCAGGACCACAAAGAAAGGCAGACGACGGAAATGGTATGAAGAAAATATGAGGCATAATATGAGCCAACTAAAATACCTGTAGACAAATGCAAGAACAAGGGAAACACAGGAGAGGAATTAAAACTAGTATAAATTGAGGGTGATTACGATCTTGCAAAGATGTGGCAGGATATCAGTTGTAAGTAGAATGGCAGGCTTTTCTGCATGCATGTGGTAATTGAGGCTGGGATTTACAAAGGACCCGTAGGGAATTAGGTACCCAAAGATGTCTAATTTCTTTAGGCTCATTTTGAAAATCCCAGCCTATGTGCCTAGGTGAGCACAGTTCAAATACATAGCTGATTTGTGCATGCATGTTGGGTGTTGGCATATATAAATTAGGCACACACAAGTGTACGGCTACAATTGTGTCGCTAATTTGGAAAATTAGTTTCTTAGTGATTAAGGTGAAACCAGAGACAGTATAAAAATTCACTATTGAGGCAGAAGGCTGGGACACTGTAATTAAGGCCTAATAAAGGGCAGCTCTCTGAAAAAAAGTTTCTTGCATTGTTTAGTAACCAGTCTAGACGCAGAATGAGCCTGCAGGTAGACAATATTTTCTATCAGGAAGATGTGGAAGCTCACTGGGTCCAACAGTATACAGTGGCAGACTATCCTAGTGGGTCTCAGAGACAGAGCAAGAGCATTTTAATTAGCCTCTAGCTATATGGGGTGATGACTGGACCAGGACAGGGTTCCAGTTACTGTACCTCCAATATCTACGCCAAAGGGGGTGATCAGATCTAGACAGTGTCCCGCTGAGTTGCATAGATCTGCGGACTGTTCAGAAGGGCATGGTTGCCCTCCTGGGTAGAAAGTCTACAGCAATATTAACAGCACGTATCTAATCTACGCAAGTTTACCATGCCTAAAACTAATCTTTCAAGACAAATTAATTACATATGTCATTATTTATTTACCCAAAATGAATATAAAGGGAAATAAAAATAAAAAGAGAGATGTGCTTCTATGTTAGGAATAAAGCCAAGTTGTGAAAATGTTCTTCTAATTCTCTTGTATCAGTTTTCAAAAAAGTTATGTCTAGTTAGTGATTATTTACATTTTTAAAATAATGAAAATTAAAACAGTAAGTAATGAGGTGGTGGGAGTATTACATGTTCCTCCTCTTATTCCTTGGATGGAAATCAGAGGCTTCAAGTGCTAGTGTAAAAGATAAAAGGCTTGTTGTATTGGCAACTTTACAGTGGTTTTTCAAGCCTGTCAGATAATCCTGCTGTGGCATCAGTTGTTCTTCTGGATGCCATATTCTTCTCTGATTTGATTAGGAAGATTCTATCATTATTAAAATTATTTTCCCTTCCTAAATTAAATTGACAGTAAGAATCTGCAGATCATTGTCTTTAAGTGAAAGAATCCATCTATTATTTATTAACATCCTCCAGCCCTGTCATTGCTACACCTCTTACAGAGAAACTCAACACTCTACCCCCGGCAATAAAAATAAAATACATAAAAATTCTACCTTGTATTGAATTAAAGATTTGGAAATGCAAAGCTCTACCTTGATGTTGGGAGCAAGGGGTGGTGGGGGGTGGTGGTGGTGGTGGTGATATGTTTGTGTTACTGCAGTCAAGAAACAGAACCAATTCTTTTCAAAGTAATTGGCTTCCTACTGTCTTAAGTTCTGAGGAAATTTTGACATGTTTGTGTTTAGCTGTGTACTCATGCTGTATTCATGCATAATAACACACTGTCCATATTGGACAGATGGACTTCCTCAATCAAAAGTGAAATATGCAATGTCTCTCCAGCAAGCCAAATACCAAGCTAAGTGTGGGTGTGTTGCGCAATATATAGCCTCTGTGTGTCTGTGCCTCTAAGCTATTTCCTTTGGGAATAGGGCTGTAAAATCTCTATGTGGCTAAGTGAAGGAGAAGTAAACAGAATACTGAAAGAGTTCAGCCACAAAGTTTACAATAGAGAGTGCTGAAATCCTCACTTGGAAGAGTTTGGAAAGGAGGCATGCCCTCAAAGCAACTCTAATTCTTTATCTTAGTCTAGGGGTTCAGAAATAGATTTCCCACACCATCTGGCAGGAAAAAAATAACAGGCAGAAACTGTGGAGAGGAAACAAATCATTGACCAAAGGTTTTTCACTCAAGCATCATTGAATAGCTATCAGCCTCCTTCCCATCCTAGAGTGCTCAGATTACCCAGTGAACCTCTTCATCAAAGTACAAAATTCAAGGATGCATGTATATGTGCAGGAGGGTGAGAGTTAGGCTTTAAAATAAAGCCATCTATGGCTATAGTTGAAAAAGCACTCTGGTTAGTTACAGTAAAACAGCATGTGACAAACAATACACAAGAATAGCTGGAGTTTTGCATTAAATCACAAGGCAATTATAATCAAAGAGAGCCTGGATAAATGTGATATGAAATCCTGACATTCCCGTGGGATAACATAGCCCTGCAGGTCTCTTCTGACTCATGAGTTTGCATCACATTGAAAGAGGAAAATAGGACACATTAGCTGATAAAATGTAGATAAAGAAGTAATAAACCCCTCGCTATTAATGGTTGACTGTACAATCTAACTTCCTTCTCTTTCTCCTTTGCCATAAATGCATTTCTAATATTTGGAGGGACAAATTCTTCCCTCCTTTACACCCGAAGTCAATAGAGTTTTGAAATGTAGTTGAAGGCTGAATTTGGATGGAAAAGCATGGCTTTCTTGTGCTTATCTATCAGTCAAAGCACAGTGTCTGTGCTTGGCAAGTGATAGGTAATAATAACAACAACTCATAATAATCTGTCTTTGCAACAGGTTTTTTTGCACATGATTATTGGATTTTCTTCTGTGTGGCTAAAGACAAAGATTGCAATCAAAATAAAATATGGCAATAAATATTCTAGGGAAATGAAAGAAATACAAAGGTGATTAAAAATGATCCTTCTATTTTGAAGACAAACTGTCTAAATATCAGAACAGCTGACAAATATCAGAATATTAAGGGCATGGCTGTTTGTCATGTCTACACTGTTTTCTTCATTGTTTTTGCTGCAGTTCCTCGTCTTGTATTGCTTCTAAGTTCTGTCAAATATTAATTGTTGTTTAAACGGCACACGACTCATTTAGAGATTGATCCAACAATCATTGAATTCAATGGGAAGTTTCCTATTGTCTCCAGTGGGCCTTGGATCAGGCCCTAATTTAATGATTTGGTGTGTGTATATGTCTCTCTCTCTCTATATATATAGTTAGTGTATATTTCTTTAAGCATATGAGTAAGCTATAGTTTCATGGGTGGCGGATATCACAGGCCAGAAGAGGCCCCGCCCATGCTCCGCTCCCAGGCTCCCTCCTGCTTCCCACCTGCGCTCTTCCTTCATGGCTGGGCTAGAGCTGGGGCTAGGGCTGGGGGGTCCAGTCTGCGGGCCAGGATTCCAAGTGGCTTTGGCCATGCTTCCTGCCTGTCTGGAGCTCCGGGGCTGGGATTGCTGGGGGCCGGGCAGCTCACCCACTTGGTGCTATGCAGTGGCTGTAGTGGTGGAGTTCTGGGCTCTAGTGGGGCAGGGCCTTGGGTGTAAAGTTCGGGGATGGGGGCTAGCCTCCCTGTGCCAGCAGTTCATGCGCTGCCCATGAGGTTTTCCTTTTACATTGTTAAGTACATTGTTAGGTGCTCAGGAAAGTTGCCAGATTGGCAACACTGAAAATTCAGGCACAGGACTCTTGGCATGTGCAAATTTCCCCTCAGTGCCTGGCCAATTTCCTGTACCTTCACAGAGGGCCCACCTGTAAAGGTGAGAGGGTATTTCAGTCTCCGGGTGCAGGGAAATGTTGCACTCTCACCAGAAACTACCAGCAAAGGTGCCAGATGCAGCTGAGAGCTGTGTGGGCACTTACTACTAGCCTATTTCCTAAAGGCCACACAACAGTTTTAGTTCCAAAATTCAGGTCACTACTATTAACCTGGTCTAGATTCCAATTAGTGACCTATGGTAGAGGTGAAAGACTGCATATCTCATTACCAACTCCCTGAGTTCTTCAGTTTCCCAAAGCAATTTTATTTTGCTCCAAGCCTGCTCTTCCAAACTACTGATTTTATATTTTAGCTGAGCACAAGCAGGATTTTAGTCATTAAGTGTAAGCACAGCATTTATTTTATTGTGTAAAAATCAACTCACCCAATACTCAGGACAAAGCCTGGAGAGTTGAAATTTAAGCACAGTACTCTTTGCGGGTTTAATAATAAAAAAATAATAATAGAAGATAGAATCCACCCCATTACGCTCCCGTGGGTAATCTGCAGAACAATTCCTTTATGGCAGCTATTCCAGCTTGGCCACCATATGAACTCTCCATCTGTACCTCCCCTCCTACACTGTTAGAGGCTATGATGATCTTAGGGCCTTGTATTTCCCTCAAGTCCATGCTATGAAATGATTTATGTCAATATTATCCAAATTCAGCAGAACAGAACACCTCAGCCTCAGGAAATCTTTGAAACATCTGAGCTTACTGATCGTCTGATGATTCTGAAAAGTCACGGAGGACTGAGGAGGTAGTATAATGTACTAAACCTCAAAAAGAAGAGACAGCTGATTTTGGCAATTGCTGCTGGGGGAGTCTAATTGCTGTCCTTGGTAAATAATGAACCAACACTCTGAGAAATATCACTAAATATTAGATGATAATGCAATCTGTTTGTAAACAATAAGTTTTGCAAGACAAACTTGATTTTTCAAAACATGTAATTACAAAATTAGGGCCAGATTCTGAAATCTGATCTACTTGGGTGGATTCCTGAGTTCATATGTAGCCCAGTGTTACATGCAAGTAAAATGGTCCACTTGGGCTAATCAGGTTGTAGGATCAGGGCCTCACTGAAGCAAACATTTATGATTGGATACACTATCTCACAAAAATCTTATTTTCAGTATGACTTCCAATTGGCTTGGCTGTGAACAATCTTGTGGATTGTAGATGAATGCTAACAAAGAAAGGGATGGATGGAAATACATTGAACTGCGGGACGTGTACACAGGGATGCCACATAGTAAGGTGTTATATCCAATCTTACTTAACATCTTCATTAAGGTCCTGGGAGACTGGGTAAACAACATGTCAGCACAATTCACAGATGGTACTAAACTGGGAAGCATTGCAAAGATGAGAGTGGACAGAAAAAATAAAAAATTGACCCAGAAAGGTTAAAAATATGGGCAGGAAACTAAAAATAAATAAATAAGATATGTGATCTTTGAAAAATGAAAAGTGCAAGCTGATACATCTGTGGAAAAGAATTAAAACACAGATCAATGGGGAGAAGAAATGGAGAGATGCTGAGCAGCAAAGCTGTAATGCAATTTGGGTTGCATGTGAAGAAACATCAGGACATGAAAATAATAATAGTCTCTATATAGCTCTGGTTGCCACAGCACCTTTAATATTGTGCTCAGTCCTTAAATAACTTCAGCAGGGACAGGATTTCACCTCTCATTTCTAGAAACATTGAAAAAATAGAGGGAATTCAAAGAAGAACAAAGGATTAAAGTGGTGAAAGGATTGATTTATGGGGAAAGTTTACTATGGGGATGCAAAATAACAGTATACAACTAATTCAAGGATGCAAACACCAAGAAAGAGAGAAAAATTATTTAGAGAGGTATAAGGAAAAATGGGATAATTAGGAAAGGGAAAATGCAGATAATACTTTCTGACAATGAGATCTATTAGATTATGGAACAGCCTCCCTCGGGAAGTAATAGAAACCTCGTCACTTGACATATTTTACATTTTCATGGGATAAAGCAATAACAACAGTAATTTTCAATTCATTTGTATTATATACTACTTCTTTAGATAGAGGTCTTCTTTAAAGGGGCCACGTCTCTTCCCTTGCTCCCTAGCTTAATATTTATATTTGGTCAAATTATTTGTTGCAAGTCAATTATGAGATTCATTATCCCTTTTTTCCTGTTTTTGAGTCATACTCAAAGCCAATCTTGATTTGTATGAATGATTTGTATTTGTTACACATAAGTATTCTCCAAATAGTTTCTGAGAAAAAATTACAACCTACACTTGTCCCTGAACTGTTTACTTTGACTATTTATTACTCATAATGTGGGGAATGGGGGATGGGTGGTCAGGCCTAATCATTAGAGTCAGGAGCCTGGAACCAGCGCTGGGGTCAGAGTCAGGTGCTGAGCCAAAGGTCACAGCTGGAGACAAAATCAGGAGTCAAGCCAGGGTTAGGGTGTAGGAGCAGGGACCTGAAGTAAGGGAGGGAAGTGGGAACTGGGAACAGAGGGGGTCTGGGATAAAGAAGGTAGACACAGGCTGAGGGCCAGGAGCCAGGAACAGGCAGGGCTTGGGACACTGGCAAGTAGGCAGGGCCCATAGTGGCAGCCAGCCAGAGATTCAGTTAGCTACTCAGACAACTTTCTGTGCCACTTTTTGGTTTAAATAGCATGTCCCAGCCAATTGGTGGGGCTGGATATCTCCCCCAATTAGGAGCTTCATAGGCAGGGACCTTTGTGAGCTAGATCTTCATTAGCCCCTCTTCTGCAGTGATGGGTGGTGACCATGGTCTGAGTCCTGCCTGGGAACCTCGTGGGCCAGGTGTGATACCTGCAGTCCCTCACACATAATTTGTGATTGGTCATTCACATGCTGTTGAAATGATTGACACTTTTAAATGGGAGAACAATAAGAACACAATGATTAAATGAATGGCAAATAATTAATAGTGAGTAACAAAATGACAATAGGATGAAGTTCAGAATGCACAAACATTTTCAAAAATAAACCAGCAGCCATCCAAATACTTACAATCAACCAATAAACTAATTCTGTGAATAAATGCACATCAAACTTGCTATGTTTATTCATGCAAGTATATGCAAATCCCCTTTTGTATTATCCTCCCAACTCTACTTACCTCATACCTTTCCAGAGTGCTTTAGCTGCACTCATAAGAAATTTTAGGACAGCATGAAAGTCGACTGTCCTGCCATTTTGTGTCTATGCTGTTTATTTACTCTCTCTGGCTAAGTGATTTTATTAGAACTGAATTTTCCCCTGTTGCCTTTCTGTGTCTTTTTGCAGTTCTGTCCTCCAGTGTTTGCTAATCTTCCAGTTTTGATCATGGTTGGATTTACACCAAAGAAACACTCGACAAAGAAAGACACAAAGCAGCTGTGCAGGGTGCAGATACATACTTGTTATTCTGAGTTTAGTTGATCAAAATACCCCCTGGAGCCCTCAAAAGAGTCCTGCGCTGGGCTACAAGTAGCAGGAAGTGTCACTGCTTAAAGACTAACTGATGCTTCACCATTGTGACAGAAGCAGCTCCAAGGGCTGCAGTTGGAGGACCACTGCACTAGAAAGTACACTGTAGAAGTAAGCTTGCATTGGCAGTGAGATGGACTAGATCACCTCCTATGTCTTTTATCAGCTCTAATATCTATAATTTCATGAAGGATCAATAAGTAAAGGACTTATCCCATGGCATTTACGTTAAAGACAATACTCTGCTGTTAAAAGCTCTGGACCCTTTCAAATTAATAGGGCGTGGGTGGGGAAAATTAGGTGGAGTTTGATGAAATAACAGCATTTACACACATAAAATTGTTTTTGGTCAGTAATGCTATGTAAAATGTATGGTTACCATTATTAAAAAAAGTAGTTGTACAAAAAAATAAAGAACCACCGGGAAGGTAGTGGAGTAGAGGAAGCTGGGGAAGAAACAGACAAAGCCAGTAGGAGAAGACACCCTTCTTCCCCCCTCCCTCCACAGATCAGACACATTGGGAACGGGGTCCTAGGAGCATTTAAGAGCAAGTGAGCCAGACCCTCTCCTGGAAAATCATTATAGCTCCACTGATGTCAGTGTGCTCAAAAGTGTTGTCTGGCATTTATATATATATCTATATCTATAGATATATATATAATGGGTAACTTAAAAACACAATAGAAAGGTGATATTACTAGGAGCTTTGCCTGCTTAAAGAATGCAAGATTTGATTATTTGGTAAATGAAGGACACTCTCCCTCTCTCTGATATGTCAGACATCTGCCACCTGGGGAAGCAGTGTGGTCCAGTGAACAAGCACTAACTCAGGAGTCAGAAATGATGGATTCCATGACCAGCTTTGACACTGACCCGCTGTGTGACTGGGCAAAACGTTTCACCTCCCTATACTTCAGTTTCCCCATCTAGAGATAGGGGATAATGGGACCTATCTACTTTTGTAAAGCCCTTTATGATCTACAGATAAAAATGCTATGTGAGAGTAGGTATCGTTATTAAGTAAGCAAAATGCCTCAGATCCAATGGGAGTTTTGCCAGTGCAAGGACTTCCTGATCTAAACTTTTGTTAACAACAATGAACAAAATTGTATTTAAATTATAAGACTGACTTTTTTCTTATATCACTACAGCATTCTCTGTATAAATACAGAGAATCTGTTTCTCAATATGTACTTTGGGGGGAAAAGGCTTAAAAGATTAGAAATAAGCTGAGGTGATGTAATTCAATAAATTCCTCTTATGTATTCAGGCTAGATACCAATTAGTTCTGATTCTTCCTTAATTTCCACCAGGTTAAAGAAAAATTGGCTTTGAATTTGATAAAGATGATTTGCTTCTACACTGCTGTGCTTTAATAATTCTCAACTATATTTTAACCTGCCACCAAGGTACTGGATACATGGCTTGTTTAGCTCTGTGTGATTCTGAATGATCTTTTCAAAATATACTTTATTAAAGAGATGAGTATTTTTGCTGATATCTTTGTAACAAACAAAACCCTCTGGTTCTAATCACAATAGAATTTAATAGCCAATGGTCTAATAATAATTTGCAAGAACACGACATTAAGACATATCTCATTTGTATGTTTTGGCTCACATGATTAACATGAAGTGAGCTGTAGCTTATGCTCTAATAAATTTGTTAGTCTCTAAGGTGCCACAAGTGCTCCTTTTCTTTTTGCCAATACAGACTAACACGGCTGCTACTCTGAAACCCATGATTAACTTTGGTTCTGTTTTCAAGGAATGATTATAAAACTAAACTAAACTAAACTAAAATAATCCCTGCCCTTCAGATTCATTTTTCAAACAAATATATCTGTTTCTTCTTAATGGCTTCAGTTCCTGGTGTTTAAATCTTGAAGCTATTGTACTTGATAACATGCTCTCATTAAACCTCCAGAATGTGCATGCATTTGAGAAATGCAAATTGTTTCCAGCCTTTATAGGAATCTGCAGGAAGGTTAAAACCATGCAGAAATTGTTTATTGCACAGGGAAAACAAATTTGAAGGAGCAAAACTTTTCAAGGTCTTGTAAAAATTTATGTTCCCATTAGAACAAACCTTATCACCACTTGCTGCATTACATTTGGGGAGTTTGAAGCAGCTTCCCCGTGGTTTCATTTGTTTGGGAAACATGCTAATGGTAGTTTCATGATTAGTGTTTGTGATTATGGAGTGTATAGAATGAGATCTGGAATAGACTTTAGAGGGCAACGAAATTCTAAATTGTATAGCCAAATAATTCACAACAGTGTTATTACTCTTGTAACTTTCTCGGAGTGGTCGTTGGAACAGGAAGGAGAGGGAAGCAGTTTGATGATCTTGGAGGTTTAAGCCTTGTCTACAGTGGCATTTCAACCACGGGTGGAGCAGCTGGACTCGTACTTGGGCAAAACCCTGGCGTAGGACCAATTTAAAATGGTGTGCCACATTTGCAGCTTACCCCACTTTGAAATTGGGGCTAAACTGTATCCCTGCAAGTTGTACTGAATCAATGTGAGCTCTATATGGGAGGGATGAGATTCTGCGTTCTCTCCTAGAGCACCAGGTTTTGAGAGGGGGTCTTTTTAGAGAGTAGTCTGCGGCTGTCTTGCTCAGTTCCTCCGCTGGTGGAAAACCTTCTCCCGCCAGATCCGACCCCGCCAGATCCGGGGCTTTAAGAGCAGATTTGCATGCAAGTACAAGGCTGGAGTCAGAATAGTAGCCTAAGGAATTTGCATCAGTGCAGCTACTCCACTTTGGGCTGAAATCTCAGTACAGAAAAGGGTGCACAGCCAGATTCTGATGCCCATACTCACCTTGAGTAGCAATTTACACTCTGAGTAGACGCGAAGAAATGAGACGACTCGGGGAGCAAACTGCTACTCACTGTGATTTAGGATGTTAGAATCCAGCTCTTATTTATTATATGATGTCAAGTTGAAGATAACCACGTGGGCGTTGCAGTTCTATTAGAGCATATTTGGCCGCTCCAAGTTTAGGCATCGTTGCCATTTAAACTACCCCTTCCGTCTCCTTATTTTGTTTTCTCTTGCAAAGTTTTAAATCCTGTTTAACGGATTTGATTCCCCAACAATCTGGCGAAAATTAGTGTATCATGGGCTTTTGTTTCAGGAACAAATGTGAACTTTCGAGGCAGAAGGGTTTTGTTTTGACTTTTTTCCCCCCAAAGCACCATCATGTGGTTTTACTAAACTGAACAAGAGGAACAAATTGCTGCTTTCCTCGCCTGCATTCACTCACACTTTGCCCTGTCTGTAGCACTGTTTTTGCTTTATTTTGATTTTTTTTTAAGCTCCTGCAGAGGTCCCCATTCGAGACTGACCTTTTGTCAGGGTGTGCTGGCACACTTGAAAGCAAGCAAGTTTCCCACAAAACTTTTGATGTGAAGATCCATTTTTTTTAACCTAACCAAGCCTAACAGAATGTAACGTGTTTCAGCAGCTCAGGGTTGTAAACACAGCATGCTAAAGCCAGATGCCAAAAAGGGATACACATCATACAGTTTCTCTGTTAGCTCGCTCTTCACTCAACGGGTGCAGCGTTGATCTTGCCTCAGAAAATGTCTCTTTCTTTCAATTCCAAATGTCTTTAGTTAATACAGAATGCTTTGTTTTTAATACGATTGTTTATTATAGCAGTAGTCATATGTAATAAAATCCCAACAGAAAGCAACATAGCACTCTCCCTTCCTTAGGTCAAGCATGCACTGATCATTTATTTACACATTATGGAGGACTAGTGTGATTATAAAATCGGTCGAGTAGCAGCTAACAAAAATAATATGTACTTCGGCTTGATATACTAAATGTATGAAAAATAAGGCCCAGATGTCATATTTATGTCATAATAATCAAAAGCACACCTGGAAAATGAAACAATAGTACCTGGATCAATCGTGGGTTAGTAGAATTTAATTTTCTATAAGATGTAAGAAAAATATTGAACATTCAGATCATCAGCTGATGAGAGATGCATGGTATGGAACTTACAGTAGAAAACGAATATTAATTATTCCTATAAAAAGAGTGTTCCAAAAGAATGTTGACAATATTGAGCTGATCTGAAACATACCAGCGGAAAACCCCCAAAGTAACCCCTCCCCCATATACATACACAAAACCAAGCAACCACACAAACGAATTCTAAAAATAAGGCAGAAAGCCTTCCCGGTGTGACTTGGTTTCAGTTATTTATCTGAAATTTCTATTTTTGGACTCCATTGATCTGTTTAGCACAGCTGATAAGTTATGTCTTTTCTAAGTGTGCATGGAAGAAGAATCATTTCTCGAGGAGCAGGGCAACACTTATGTACAGCGATGCTGACATACATCAGAAAACCATACACTTTTTCATCACCACTTTGTCAGCATGGTTAGAACTGTCAACAAGGTGACACTGGCACAGTCAGGGAACTTGACACCAAACGATTTGTTGCCACCCGGCATTGGGGTAGATGGTTTCATCCCCTTTGAATCTCCTACTTTTCAAACCACTCGCAGCTTCCTCCGTGCAAGGACTTTAAACAGAAATATTCTCATTGAAATATTTTTATGGCGTGCGCACGCTCATACACTCACACCTTAATCATAAACCATACACCCAAAACATCAGTGGAAACCTCCCTCGCTTCTTTCTTCCACCATCTAAGGAGACAGTATCGGTACTAAGAGTTGGTGGGCTTCCTGCCTGGTCTCTTGAAGGATTAAACCCAGGAGTTTCTCACTGATCAGCCCTGATGAATATTAAGCAAGGTGGAAGAAAAAGGACAGTGTTAATTCATACTCTTTAACTCATAAAAATATCGTAAGGACTAATTATGTTGCCTACATGCATACACCACAAGTAACTGCTAATGTGGGAATTCCTGTCATTATCATTCTTCCTCCTGCCACACCACCCCGCTTTACTTCTACAGATATATGCATTTGGTTTTTTAATATAGTGTTTGTATAAGAACATTCTTAAATGTATTACAGGGGAAAGTGCTCTGCTTTTGTCCATCTGGAGAGCAAGTTAGTGGGAAAACTTTAGTCGCCAAGTTTGCTAGAGAACAGAGCAATGTGTTTGCCCATGTGTAATTGACAGATTGTTCATTTCTCAGGGGAATGTCCCGCGGAGTCTATGCCGGGGACACTATGACACTGGTGTCCCTAGGGATCAGAGGATTGGTCAGGGAAGATGCTGATTTGCATATCCTTATCTAGATAATCTCTGAGGAAGGGGGCAGAGAGCAAAAAGGCAAGCTGTAGCCTGGGGCACGCAGAGCTACTTAAAGACTCCTGTCATCAATTACACAGGGGAGAGGTTTTGATTGCTGGGATGTGTTTAAAGGGGGGACAGTGATCAGTCCGGGCATTCAGGAGAGAGGGCTTTTGGTCTGTTTCTAATCTGGCATCTTTACAGCTTCCACAACACAAAGTGCCAGTGGCTTTTTTGAGGGCTGCGTGGTAGGATCTCAGGGGTTATGTCTCCTGGTCTCATATTGTCCAGAGCGGGACTAAGCTCTGTGCTGCTGTGTCTCCTGGTCGCAGGGTGCCTGGGTGAGATGATCAGGTACCACACGGACGAGGAAGACGCCCCCGGTACAGTCTTTGGGGTGCTGTGGGACGATTTGCAGTCCAGCTCTGGGGACAGACCCCTCGGCAGTTTCCGCCTGATGGAGCAGTTCAGCAACAGCTCGCTGGTGCGGGTGCGGGAGGGGGACGGGCAGCTGAGCATCGGCGAGGCAGGGATCGACCGGGAGCGGCTGTGCGGCCAGTCCCTCCAGTGCGTCCTGGCTTTCGACGTGGTGAGCTTGTGGCAGGGGCAGTACCGGCTGGTGCACGTGGAGCTGGAGGTGCGGGACATCAACGACCACGCGCCGCGCTTCCCCCAGGCGCACATCCCGCTCGAGGTGTCCGAGAGCGCCGCGCCCGGCACCCGCCTGCCGCTGGAGATCGCCCTGGACCCGGACGTGGGCTCCAACTCCATCCAGAGCTTCCAGCTCTCGCGCAACAGCCACTTCGGCATCGAGGCGCAGACGCGGGCGGACGGCGGGAAAAGCGCCGAGCTGGTGCTGCTGCAGGAGCTGGACCGCGAGACCCAGGCCGCCTACACGCTGGAGCTGGTGGCCCAGGACGGCGGCAGCCCGGCCCGCTCGGGCACGGCCACGGTGAGCGTCCGGGTGCTGGACGCCAACGACAACAGCCCGGCCTTCCCGCAGGGCTCGGTCACGGTGGAGCTGGGCGAGGACGCGCCGCGGGGCTCCCTGCTGCTGGAGCTGGAGGCGGCCGACGCCGACGAGGGGCCCAACGGCGAGATCGTCTACGGCTTCGGCAGCCAGGTGCCGGCCGAGGCGCGGCAGCTCTTCCGGCTGGACCCGCTCTCGGGCCGCCTGACGCTGGAGGGGCCGGTGGATTACGAGCGGCAGCGGACCTACGAGCTGGACGTGCAGGCGCAGGACCGGGGCGCCAGCCCCCTGGCGGCCACGTGCAAAGTCCTCGTGCGCCTGGCCGACGTGAACGACAACGCGCCGGGCATCAGCGTCAGCCCGCTGAGCGGCGGCCCCGCCCCCGCCGGCGCCGGCGTGGCCTACGTCAGCGAGGCGGCGGCGCGCGACAGCTTCGTGGCGCTGGTCAGCACCTCGGACAGGGACTCGGGCCCCAACGGGCAGGTGCGCTGCGCCCTCTACGGGCACGAGCACTTCGCGCTGCGGCGCGCCTACGCCGACAGCTACGTGCTCGTCACCGCCGCGCCGCTGGACCGCGAGCGCGTGGCCGAGTACAACCTGACCCTGGTGGCCGAGGACCTGGGCTCGCCGCCCTTCAAGACCGTCCGGCGGTACACGGTGCGCGTGAGCGACGAGAACGACAACGCGCCGCTCTTCTCCAAGCCCGTCTACGAGCTGGCGCTGCTGGAGAACAACCCGCCGGGCGCCTACCTCGCCACCGTGCTGGCCCGCGACCCCGACCTGGGCCGCAACGGGAAGGTCCTGTACAGGCTGCTGGAGACACAGAGCCCGGGCGGCGGCCCCCGCTCCGCTCTGATCGCCGTGGATCCCCACAGCGGGGCCGTCCACGCCCGGCAGCCGCTGGACCGCGAGGAGCTGCCGCTGGCGGAGGTGGAGCTCGAAGCCTGCGACGGCGGCGCCCCCCCGCGGTGCCGGCGGGCCCGCCTCAGGGTCCGGGTGGTGGATCAGAACGACAACGCCCCGCTCCTCACCTCCCCGCCGCTGGCCAACGGCTCCGCCGAGCTGCTGCTGCCCCTCAGCGCCCCCGCCGGGTACCTGATCGCCCGCTTCGCCGCCAGCGACGCGGACCAGGGCGCCAACTCCGAGCTCTCCTACTCCCTCCGCGGCGGCGCCCACCCGCTGGTGGCCCTGAACCGGGACACCGGCGAGCTGGCCCTGCGGAGGAGGCTGCGCGGAGGGGCCTCGGAAGCGGCCTTCTCGCTGGTCGTCGCTGTCCACGACCGCGGCAGGCCGTCGCTGTCCTGCGCGGCCGCCGTTCGGCTCATTCCCACGGACACGCTCCCCTCTAGCGCGGAGATCGTGGTCGTGCAGCCCTCGGCCGAGGAGCTGCCCCGGCAGCCCCGCCTCGACCTCTCCGTGGTCCTCATGGCTGGGCTGGCCGGAGGCTGCGGCTTGCTGCTGGTCGCTATCGTCGCCGTGGCCTCCACCCGCAGGGGGAGCAAGAGTCACTTCCAGCGCGGGCCCGAGGAGCAGGGCGGAGGCAAGGAAGCCAGGCTGCTGAAGGGCTCAGGCTCCCAGGCGGGGAGCTCCTGCCAGCTCCCTCTTACCACCCAGTCCGAGAACCCCAGTGACACTTCCCAGGCCGAGGACAGCAGCAGAGAGTCCTCCGGTCATTCTGCCCAAGGGAGGAAAGCCAGGAGCAGAGGCTCCCAGGTAAGCGCACCTGCTTCCCTTTCCGCGGCTCTGCAATTAATCCGTCCTCCCAACTCCCAGGAATCTTTACTAAGCGCTTGACATGACATCCCATGAGGTCACCTACCCAGTTCAGCTTGATTCATATCTGGCCATGTTGGTCATAAAAGAACTAGGTCGGTTGGCTTGTAGACATAGCGGTCACAGGATTGGGAGTCTGAAGATCTGGATCTGATTTCTGACTCTGCCACTGGGTTACGGCCTGGGTTTCACCTCTCCCTATCTCAGTTTCTCCGTCTGCAGAATAGGAATAAGTGTATGTACCCACTTTTGTAAAATGCTCTGAGATCTAGAGATGAAAAGGGTTCTATCACAGCTGAATGTTATTATAGAGATGTACATGTGTTTTTGTTGATATATATTGGCTATGGTTTATTTTGTTTGTTGTAAATTATTATTATTTCTATTTATTTGATATGTTAGAATCATATTATCCATCCACTTGATGTAAACCTTGTGCTTAAATTACTGTTGGGTCATTTTTATATTGAGAGATGCAAAACTATTAACATAGCTATTTCTTCCTTTTGTCAGGGTCAGGTGCTTGTTCCTTTTCATTCCCCATCTCTTTGGCAGGAGCAAGAATCTCCTTCGAGTTTAAGGTAAAGTAGTGGTTTTCCTACATTTAATATTTTTGGACATTTACAGAATTTCACATCCAGGCAGAGTGTGGAAAAGACAATACACTAATGGTTTCCTTTTGCTTTCAGCTCTCATTCAACTCCTGATCAGTTTAGTGTGAAAGACAGTGGGAAAGGAGATAGCGAGTTTAATGATAGTGATTCTGATATCAGTGGGGAGGGGTTAAAGAAGCCACCTTCACAGACAGCTGAAAAGCAAGTTGGTAAGTATAAATTTAACTTCAAACTCTTCAGGGCAACACGTATAAAAAGATAGTAAGTTTTTTTTGGGCAGAGATCATGGGCCTGAATCACCACTGCATTACCGCAGTGGTGAATCAGTGGAGTTACACAGGCAAGCAACTGGAATGCCCAGTGAAGAATCAGGTCTTCTAGCCTTAATTTGCTAAAATGTGACTATGATTTGTGGGTCTTCAATTTTTAGGTGCCTAGCTTAGCATACTTTAAAGGAGTCTGATTTTCAGAAAGTGCTGATTCCACACTTTACGGTGTCTCAAGCTGAGCATCCCAAAACTCAGATACCCAAAATCATTTGTCACTTTTGAAATTTTAGGCCTCTGTCTTTCTGTTTTTTTTTCTGTAGAGTGTCTACCACACGTTTGGGCATTTAGCAAATAAAATATATTTCAGTTACATTGCTTATTGTCAAATCCCTTGTGTATCACACTGGTTTTGCCATTAGTAAAGCCCTGATCTTGGAAACACTTGAATTCAAATTGGGTTAAAAAAAAACAAGGAGTCCTTGTGGCACCTGAGAGACTAACAAATTTATTTGGGCATAAGCTTTTGTGGGCTAGAACCCACTTCATCAGATACATGGAGTGGAAAATACAGTAGCAGGTATAAATACCCAGCACATGAAAAGATGGGAGTTGCCTTACCAAGTGGGAGGTCTGTCTAACGAGCCAATTCAATTAACAGTAGGATAACAAGGGAGGAAAAATCACTATTGTAGTGATAATGAGAGTGGCCCATTTCAAACAGTTGACAAGAAGGTGTGAGTAACAGTAGGGGGAAGTGTTTCTTTGTAGGATCCAAGCCTAATTTTAGGACATGATGTTGCTCCCATTGACATGCATGGAAATCTGCCCCTTAACCAAGCACAAAAATGTTGATACGTTTTTCTTGATATATAAAACTCTTTTTGTAGAAATAAACACATCTAATTGCATAATGCTGGTGAAAGTAATGGGAATTTGATATTTCTCTTCTGGCAGAACATATTAGATCACTGTATTCCAGAAAAATAATTTATTGTTAAAACATTACTTCTCTTCCAGGTACTGCAGCCTGTACAGATGGATGGACTTACAAGGACAAAGAAAGATACTGTAGATTTTATGTCCAACAGTCCCAAACAAGCAAAACCATCCCATTACATTATAAACATGATTATATGATTGCATATTCTACAACACCAATTTATCAGCCCATCCTTCAGCTTGGGAAGCCCAGTTTTCTTCCACAACAGCCAAAGCTGAAAGAGTGTTATCAAGTTAATAATCCTAAAACTGAAAAACTGCAAAGTGTATATGAAAGAGTTCTAAGTGGTGGGCCAGAAATGCCACCAACCACTGTGTCGAGACAGTATAAAGGACTAAATCACCCTCCACAGAACACTTTACTCCCGAACGCCTCTGAAGTAGCAACGTCATTCTGACATAGCAATGTAAAGATATCCAAAACTGTCATAGGAATGGACTAAATGTGTTTGTGTTTATGTGTAAATGTTATCAGCTGAGATGTGTAAATGAAATCCCACCCAAAAATCAAATATAACTTTAAATTATGGCAAAAGCAATCAATGTCTAGACAAATCATCCTTCTAAATTTGTCCTTTATATTTACCAAAGAGTCAAAATTAAAAAAAATCATATTAAAGGACATAGTTACTGCAGCTAAAGAAGGATGGGGGAAAGCAAAGATTTATGTTTTATATTGAAACAATTAATGTAAATAAAAAGCGTAGATCTAGATATACATTTAAAAGCTAAATGAGTGTCTGTGTCTGTCTGTTCTGTTTCTTATGAAATACTTATTTCCTGATTTATCAGATAATTCACCTGTTCTATTTGTGTTAGCTGTCAAATAATAAATGCAAATTTAGGCTGCAATCCTGTAACTGAAAAGAGGCAAGCAGACCCCTTGTGTCCCTGAGGGAGGATAGAAGCCTTAGGGTATGTCCACAGTACAATTAAAAACCCACAGCTGGCCTATGCCAGCTGACTTGGGCTCATGGGGCTCAGGCTAGTGAGCAATTTAATGGCGGTGTAGACATTTGGGCTTGGATTGGAGTCCGGGCTCTGGGACCCTGCGAGGGGGTAGGATCCCAGTGCTCAGGCTCCAGCTTGAGCCCAAATGTCTGCACCACAGTTAAACTGCCCTTTAGCCCAAGCCCATGAGCCCAAGTCAGCTGGAATGGACCAGCTGCAGGTGTCTAATTGCAGTGCAGACACTCTTAGAGACAAGTGTGAGTAAAGGCTATAGTAGTGGGCTCTTAATAAATAATCAGGAATAATATCTATGTTGAAGGACTGAGTAGTTCAGGGTAATGAAGAGCCATTCTAATCTGGTTGGGGATACTGATGTTCAAAAAATCACATTCTCATTGGCTGGCTGGGCCTTTTGGATGATGCCACAGCTGTATCTCAATCCCCGTTGGGCATAATTCGTACCGCATCACTGATTCACACATAATAATTCCCTACACATATTATGTGTGTGTGTGTGTGTGTAAGAGAGAGAGTAACACTGACGTGGAGGACAAAGATAATAAGGCTTGGTTGGCCAGTAGGTTCTATCACATTATCAGTGTTAAATGAGATCTTCTGCGAGTATGGGGATGAAGGGAGGCAGTTGGAGAGGGGGAGAGAAGAAAGATTTGAAGAGGAAAGTTGCACCTAAAACAGATTGCTTTCTCACAAAAGGCCAAAGGGCCATTTCAGCAGCTGTTTATTACCTTTCAGACATGGTCAGCTCAATTTCTAGTGAAAAGCAAAATCCCAGTGCTGTTCAGTAAAAATTTTTATTAAAGAGAATGAGTTAAATTTGGCTTTGGGGCCACAAACTGTTGTTGATAGGGCAGTTTGGCTTCTGGAGAAAATGGAGAGGGGGCAAAGGGTTCCTAATAGCACAGGGAATCTTAAAAATAGAGAAAATAGTATTTATAACTTTTCTGTCATTTCTCATATTATTTACTAAGAACTACTTTCATAATTCATAAATTACATCTTAAAAAGTGAAAATAAAAATTCTGAAATGCAAAATGAATGAGCCATATTCTGGCAGCAATCAGCTACTCCAGGGTGTGTGTCAGGAGGCTGTTTTGCTTTGGCGGTTCTTGGCTGACTTACAGCATTCACTCCTGTGACCAAATTGCGCACCCATAGCCTACTAGATTGTAGTCTATAAGAAGCCCACAATTTTATATCTTATTGCTATATTCACCTCTAACTCATTCTAATCTTTCTCAGTAGAAATGAGTGTTGAACCACAATCATGAATCCAAATTCTGGATCTGAACTTCTTATTTCTGGAATGGGGCAATACAAAAATCATGGGTGAAAACACACACTCCCAAATTTGAGAGTTTGCAATCCATGCTAGAATCAAAACTTTCCAAAATTTCACAGTGTTCACCTGTGGTGGTTACATTGAGATCACACAGAGCTACATTTGAACTTCATACTTGGCTATACAGAGACCCACACTTGACTAGTGTGGTTTACCCTAGCTAGATACCACCACACTGGCTGCCTGTGGTGTTGGTTCAGGGTAAATGTAGTTACATGGCCTTTCTTGTTACATACCCACAGCCTGTCCTCTGCACAGCCTTCTGCACCAGCCATTATGAGGTCAGCATGGGACCCCTTTCAGGGTTAAGTAGTGTGCAAAGCTTTGCATCATGGGAGAATTTCACTCTTCTATAGGAGCCCAGGAATGTACTTAGCAACGCAGCCACTCAGTTGATGATATATTTTCCTTTTGTACATCCTCCATTTTACATTTCTGCTCTAATTCCAATGACCTAGTCTGGAAATCAGAATATTGATCTCTTATTACAATAATTCCTGCTCCCAACCAATGAGCCCATGTCTACCATTGTGATTGATCTGGCGGGTAGGGAGGTGCCTCTAGTACATCTCTCGGTTTCCAGATAGCCGTACAAGAAAACAAAAAAGGGACATGAATGAAAAGGCACTGAAATGATGTGTACAAAATCAAGGGGCTGATTCCACCTCCAAATAAATTCTAGCTACCTCTGCTTACCCAAAAGTCTCATACAAACTCTTACAAGACCATTTTCAGAGCTAGGAATATGGAGTACTAGCTAGGCTGAGAAAGAAAATGTTAGTTCATCTACAAAACCAGGCCTGAGGTTGCAGCCCCCACTCAACCCCTCAACTCTGTGTGGGTCTCAGAAATGGGCCCACAGTTATAAAAAGTAACTTTAAGAACAAAAACAAACAAAAAAATCCCCCTAATTTCAGACTTTCACCTCCTAGGAGGATTGACCATTATAATAGCCGCCAGATCTATCCATCTGTAACAGGGCATTTGGCAATCCCCCAGCCCTGCTATCCTGGGTCACTATAAAAACCAGTTAGACTCCCTTCTTTTAGTGTCTACTCTGAGTAATGTATTCAAGGTGCCTCCACCAACATCTGTATAGTACAATACAACAATTCAAATACATATGACCCTATTGCTTTCAGACACTGGGAGGGAAAGGATTCTCTTTCAGTCTAGCTACAGCTAGCCCTATCCCCCTAACACTTCCTTCTTGCCTTTTATCAAGATAGTCAGTTGATGGGCCAGTTAGTTCCTTAAATCACCCAGCCTCCCCATCTGATTGACTAATGCCTCCCTATTTACTCAATCAGCCAGCACTGGGGAAGATAATTGATGCCACAGTGACTAGAGTGCTCAGCAATCTGTTAGGCTTTAGCACCCTGTCACATCCTCATAATAGATTCCCTACTTCCTTACACATTGTGTAGTCAATTGCACCTGTCAAAGTTTGTTCACTGAGGGAATGAAAAGATACTATTCTGACTTGGCATTGTTTTGCACCTGCTTTCCTTTCCTTTTGCACATCTATAAATGACAACATAAGGTGCAAGGCAATGCAGACACAGGCCCCTTCCTGCCCAGCATGTCCTGGCTACCTTAACTATGGTATCTGCATGCAGTTGTATGAGGGAGTAGCTTTTGCCTTTCAGGACACATGGCCAGATCTGGTTGTTTACTGGAGGCAACTGCTGGAATTTAGCATTGAAAACCAAATGGATCATAATGCTAACAAGTGCAGATACATTGAATTATATTAATTGTATCAAATATATCCTAATTATATGACACGTATAATGCATGCAATACACTATCTGCTCAATGCCATGCGTTAGGGAGCTGTGCTGGGATATATCAGATAGGTGCCCGCTACAGCAGTGAATGGAGAAAATGTGAAGACTGCAGTACCAAGCTGGTTAGTGGGGACATACTGAAGGGTGCATGCAATACACTATCTGCTCAATGCCATGCGTTAGGGAGCTGTGCTGGGATATATGAGATAGGTGCCCGCTACAGCAGTGAATGGAGAAAATGTGAAGACTACAGTACCAAGCTGGTTAGTGGGGACATACTGAAGGGTGGTTAGTAGGAACTCTGCATTTTTTCAGGTGCAAATGGTTGCGATACTTATCTGTACCATTTGCCCTGGAAATCAGTAGGAGTTCTGCCATTGACTGCAGTGGGGTTAGGATTTCACCCTTTCTATATTTACTGATATGTTTGTATTTTAAGGCCTTCAGTGGTACTCCCCAAATATGTCTTCTTTTGATAGATGAGTGTAAATTTCTGGAATGAAAATATAAGCTACCCAACTGTAGGAATTCTGAAAGAAACAACAAATGGTGGGCACATCAATTTTCTAGTTGCATATCAAACAAGACAGCATTTTTGATTGGAAATAAGTAAGTGGCTAATGTGCTAAGCTAATGTTATGAGTACTGCATTACATCTAGCAAAGTTCAGCTTTGGAAAAATCCAAGGCTGCAGTTCTTTTTCCGTACGTTTTATTTATTCAAACAAACACAATAGGAATGAAGTTAAGGGGAGTTCACCTACATATTTACAGTATAACCTCTACAAGAGACTGCCCTTATTAAAGGTTTCAGAGTAGCAGCCGTGTTAGTCTGTATTCGCAAAAAGAAAAGGAGTACTTGTGGCACCTTAGAGACTAACAAATTTATTAGAGCATAAGCTTTCGTGAGCATCCGATGAAGTGAGCTGTAGCTCACGAAAGCTTATGCTCTAATAAATTTGTTAGTCTCTAAGGTGCCACAAGTACTCCTTTTCTTTTTGCCCTTATTAAAGAACCTCATGTCTTCAGAGATAGCTCCAAAGGATTCCCAAAAGTGTGAATTATAAATGTGCTCCAACTTTCCATTAAGCAATTGATTATTCTCAGTCCTTTAAGTGATGTCTCAAGATGGGTTTCATTGTATTGTAATTAGCCAAGGAGGAAGCAAATCACTTTAAAACTTAGTCCATGCCTGTAGTTGCTATTTTGTGATATGCATGAAAATTAATTGCAGTTTAAATTTACTGAACACAAAGTGAAGCTGGTGAGTCACAATTTGCAGTTCATTGAATAAATGTCAGTTATTGATTTTTGTGGTTGAAGACTAGAGAGGTAATGGGATGTTTGCTCTCATTAGAGGTGGTGTAGCACAAGATACCATAAAATGTAATTAGGGGAACATCAATCATTTAAAATATGCAACAAAGATTAAATATATTGCCATGCACAGAGGAATGAAAGAACTCATTAACAATATAGTCTAATGTGACAGCATGAGAGGGCTTGATTTTCAAAAAAGGAATCTTTCAGTGTATTGAAGATCATAACAGGCTGTTCTTCATGTTTTAATTGAGGTTCAAATCTAATTTTACTTCTGTTGTTAGAAAAGATGAACATTTATGTACGTGGATTTATAAAAATTAGTGTTTGTTAACTGTTGATTAGCAGAACTTTTTGCTATGGCGCACTTAAGATCATGCAAATACCTTTTGAACTGTGTATTCAGCTCATCTTTGCCATGTTGCTGTAGTGCAAATATTGGATGGCAGCTTAGTCCAATATGTTTTCGTGTTCCTTCTGATATCTGACTTGCAGAGAGAGACAGACTGTGAATCAAGACAGAGTGAGAAACCGAGAGGTAGGGATACATCAAGGCTTTGGCTGGCTGTGAGCACACTTCCTTTCCGTCTGCTGGTAAAAAACAGGGGACAGCTAAGATCCTAAGTTTCTTTTTATTCTTTCTCTTCAATTTTGTGTGCAATGTGAGTTACAGTTTTGGTGGGAGTGGTTCTTGCTCCTCTTTAAAGTACTATTCCAGTCAATGGGCTATTAGAAAAGCTCAAGACTTGGAGGTCTATAGAAAAGGCTAATTTTAGCTCTTTGTGTAGCGAGAGGATCCTGTTCTTGTGAACTATGAGAATTGTGGCCCTCTGATCGCTTCTTCCCTGCCCGCAGAGTCCCTCAAAGGGTCTGTCTTAGGTTGTATTCCTTTATTTATGCTGTCAGGCTGAAGCAACAACTGGGAACTAAAGTCTCCTAGGAGGAGAAACTCTATCAAACGGCTTTATTAATTCTTCCCCTCTTTAAAACTTATAATTGTAAAAGTCACTCACTCAAGGGACCTTTGGATTTTATACACAATACAGTTTTAAAAGCAAGGGTCTGGGAGACAGGCCATTCTTGTGCTGGGTGCTGAATGAAAGACAAAGGTCTGCCATAAAGAGATTCTTTTCTCCTTTCAGTAATTATCAGATAGTCCAATCCTTACCTTACTGTTTTGCTTAAATGTAGCAAAATTATACAAGCATTCCACCTTGTGTTATAAGCTTTTTTTTTTCTTAGATATTCTTGCTTTCTTTACCCTGGTAAGACCAAAAAAAAAAAAAAAAAGGGCAGAAACTCTTCTAGAGCTCATATGTGCTATTTTAAGTCTGGGCTCAGAAAGATTTTCTCTTTTCTTTGTTAGTTTCACTCAGATAAACCCAGAGAATCTGTATATATATAAATCTAGAAATATTGGCAGCTTTCAAGCTTTTTTTTCATTCTGAGCCTGACATGGAAATTGTATGGCATTAGGAAGCTTTTAAAAGTTATTCTAGAGAGGACTTTGCACCTAATATTTGAGTCTCTGGCAAATCATTTGCTGGATCCCCACATTATAATCTCCAGACTACTTAGGATTGCAAATAATAGAAATGTTTTTTCTTTCCTCTGAATTGCAGCTTGTGCTCCCCAGGCCTCTGGCCCCCATGGCTTTTCTTGCTTAGAGAGCTTTCTTTACCTATATAGTGATCAAAAAGACCAATGATCTGTGGATACAGAGGGACCAAACTCTGTGGATCATTGTCACCTCAATATAAAAAAATAATGTAAACTCCATCCTGCTCATTGGCCCAGTATGAGGTTGTTCAAGGTAGGGGAAGCCTGCCTTGTGACTTTTTACACAACTTTGGGAAACTGGGCCTGAGACTCCTTTGTGCAGACCAGACCCGCTCAGACAAACCACCAGGAACAAGGGTTTATTCTGTAAAGAACATAGAACAGGATTATAGTGCAGCAGCCGCCTCTCTGCTGGCCTGCTACCTGCTCCCAGCTCAGTCAGTGCTGAGACCTCCTGCTGGGGGGAAGAGGCAGAGGGTACTTCCTGGCAGGAAGTTCTCCCTAGATGCTGCAGTTTGTAGTCCAGTAGAACTTGTAGTTCCCAGGGCTGCTGTACACTGGATCTTGGGCTACAATAGCATCCCTTCCTGTGCATGTTTCAGAGTAGCAGCCGTGTTAGTCTGTATTCGCAAAAAGAAAAGGAGTACTTGTGGCACCTTAGAGACTAACAAATTTATTAGAGCATAAGCTTTCGTGAGCTGGTTTTATAGATGGCCATTTTAGCTAGAGCCAGGAGGAGGTTGACCAGGAGATCCCGTGACCACAGATAGGGAGTGCATAAATAAGAAGGTGAGGGGAAAAGTGCAACCAAAAGCGTAATAAAATATTGGTGAGGAACCGGAATAGAGGCTGCAGCCTGGCACACTCCAGGTATACATGTGCCAGGGTATCCCTCACGCCGCAAAAGGGGCAAGTGTCTGGGATTGAGGTGAACCGCGCCAAGTATACGCCCGTGCTCACGGCTCCGTGAAGGAGCCGCCAGCTGACATCCCTGGCGGGTCTCGGGACTAAGGTGGAATATAGGCTGGCCCACCGGGGCTCCTCACCCTCCAAAGGTGGCAGGAGGTCCCGCCATTTTGTATTGGGGTGGGACATGAGGGTGAGGGCGTGAAGGGTGTGGAGCACGAGCATGTATAGATGTTTTCTTGGCGCGGTTTGAAAGCAGACCGGCTGCATCTCGTGCAACCGGCTTACAGTGAAGGGGTGAGGGGGTTAGTTGGGTCCACGGGACAGGAGTCCAATAAAAGGTCCGGCGGGCCTGGGGTAGGGGGTGGGCGGGGCATGCCCTTGTGCAGGACTCGGTTGAGATAAACCCAAGCAGTGGGCAGCAAAGCGGCCTTCACCTTCTGAAGTATGCGCCGGGGAGTACAAGGTCTGGAGAGCCCCATGCGCTGAGCGAGCATCTGGGGATCCAGCCAGTCTCCCCGGTCATAGTCCAGGAGGTCTCCGACTCCTGTGACCTCTGCCAGGACCAACCTCTGGTGCACCGAGCGGGACTCCACCACCTACACACGGAGCTGGGGGTTGTGTAGCAGGGGCTCTGTGAGGAGATTTGCCCCCTCGGTGGCCGCCACGGACCTGGTCATTGTAAAGAGTTTCCAGGTCCGGAGGAGGTCCTGGTAGAAGACCAGCAGCCCGGAGAGGTCTCGCGGAAGACTTCTCAGATGGAGATAAAGGAGCTACCGGTCGTATCGGAGCCCTTGGAAGCGGCGCAGGAAGGCGTGCGTCAGTTTGCTCCACTCCGGACTACCTGCACCATAAAGGAGCCTCTGCAGGGCTTGGAGGTGGAAGACATGGACCTGAGTGAGCAGACACTTCAGGCCCTGCCCTCCCTCCTCCAGGGGTAGATGGAGAACCCCTACAGGGACCCAGTGTCCTGACCAAAAGAACTCCAGAATCGATGTCCGGAGGTTGGCCAGGAAACCCGAGGCCGGGACCTCAAAGGGAGAGGCACCGGAGTAGTCCTGTCCATTTCTGGAGCTGCTCTGTCACCCCACCCTCTAAATTCTGCCAGTTCTCCGGTGGAGAGGGATGCGTGGCAGAAAGGTAAATGCCGAGATAGAGCAGAGGACCCGTGCTCCACCGGATGGCCTGAAGCGCGGGTGGGAGGGCGCTCGCCTGCCGTCAGTCCCCTACCACCAAGCCAGAACTCTTGACCCAGTTGACCCGCGCGGAGGAGGCTGCTGAATAGATGTCCTGGCAAGCCTCCACCTGCGCCAAGTCGCCCGGGTCCTGGACCATGAGAAGCACGTCATCAGCGTATGCCAACAGGACCAGCCACAGCTCTGGCTCCCACAGCACCAACCCTGTCAACCTCCTTCAGAGGAGACAGAGGAAGGGCTCGATCGCCAGAGCGTACAGCTGGCCTGAGAGGGGGCACCCCTGCCGTACTCCTGGCCCGAAGCTGACCGGTTCAGTCAGGGTCCAGTTGAACATGACCAAACACTCTGAGTGTTCCAGGAGAGGACTGGATGCTTCTGGGCAGATGTTTTTGGGGAAATTTGGTATTGAGAGTGTGGGATCACCCTGCAAGTAGTAACCAAGGCTGGTGGGTACCAGGGTGAGGTTGTTGTGCTGTAGGCAGGCTGCTGGGGTCAGAATGCTGAGCAAGGGGCTACCCAGGAGACTGCATGCTTGGCTGCTGACTGTTGGTATCCAGGCTGTGATTCATGGCAGCAGATCATTTTAAGGCACTCCAGCTAACAAGGCAGGTATGAACAACCTGTATGTGACAATAGGCAGATTGAATTCAGGCATTTCCTAGCTTTTGAGTGTGTGACTTTGTACCCTTAATAATGTTCTTATAATGTCATTTTTGTGTGTAATTTCCTCGTTTAAAAACAGACATTGGAACCTTTAGATCCACCTCACAGTCTAATGGAGTGATGCAGGGGTGGCCAACCTGAGCCTTAGAAGGAGCCAGTATTTACCAATGTACATTGACAAAGAGCCACAGTAATAGGTCAGCGGCCCCCACATCAGATCCCCTACCCGGCTCCCAGCGCCTCCCACCCACCAGCAGTCCCACCGATCAGCGCCTCTCTCTCCCTCCCCACACCTCCCGATCAGCTGTTTTGTGGCATGCAGGAGGCTCTGGGAGAGTGGGGGGGGGAGGAGAGAGGGCGCTGCAGACTCAGGTGAGGGGGCGGGAAGGGGTGGAGTGGGGACAGGGCCTGTGGAAGAGCCAGGCGTTGAGCAGTGAACAACCCCGGCACATTGGTGAGTTAGCATCTATAGCTCCAGCCCTGGAGTGGGTACTTATACAAGGAGCCACATATTGACTTCTGAAGAGCCACATGTGGCTCTGGAGTCACAGATTGGCCACCCCTGGAGTAATGCATAGCAGTAGTAGATTGTCCGCCTTCATGTAGATCAGCACCAGAGAGGGATGGGACACTTTGTTAGTGTGTTTCACAAATATTTGCTGGCAGCAGAGGAAGGGTGAGATTCAGGGAGCTTGGTTGCATTCCACACTCTGGAGGAGAGCCTGCTCTAGGGGACACAGACCTTTGTTTCTGTTTCCCTGCCAAGCTTGACCTCTTCTGGCCCATTCCCTCAAATGTGTCCATGCCCTAATCCTGTCTCTCCCCACCCTACCTGGCTTCTAATAATTTCCTCTACTTATGTTTCCTTCCCAGTCCCAATGTCTTTTCCCAACAAATCTGAGTCTCATCCCTCTGGACTCTTTGTCCCAGTCCAATCCCAGTCTCCTAACCCAGCCATTCCCTGTCTTATCCACTCCCAGCTTCTTGTCTCCAGTCTCCTTGCTTAGTCAGTCCCAGGTTCCCCGCTCCTGGCTCCATCTGATCTGTCTCTTTCCCTCGCACTGGTTTCCAGTCACCCCCACCCACATACCACATACCCACTGGCTCCCAGACCCAATCTCTCTCCTTGGAGTCCTCATCTAATCTCAGTGTTCCCCTTACTCTTTATCCAAGTCCCTTTTCCTAGCCAGTTCCAGTTCTGCCCCTGAATGCCAACAACGTGTCAGGTCTGTCTCCTGCTCCTTTCCTCCTCTCTACTGTTTCTCAGTCCCAGTGGCCTTACCCAACCAATCCCACTCTCCCCCCATTCCAACATCTGTGTCTGTTTCCCTCTCCCCTCACCATCCACCAGCTCTGCTTTCTGCCTGCTCTTCCTCAGGCTCTTGTCCGAATCTGCTCCCTTCCCCTCCCCAATGCATGTCCAGCTCTTGTTCCCTCTACCTTTGAAGGCAGCTTTCTCTTTCACATTTCCAGGGCCCAGAAGTGGAAGAGGGTCACTGAGAGCACAGGAGAGACCAGCTCCCTGCTCTTAGTTCAGGAGTCCAGACCTGACTCTGGTCCAGCCTACATCAGTCCAGGGCTGCAATTGAAGGGAAAGTCCTACTCAGCCCTAGGCTGAGGCATGCCCAGTGTGGATGGAATCTTTGAGGAATTTAGCTGGTCAAATCTAAGACTCTCTATTGAGCATCTGCACACTAATATTTGAAAGGTTTCAAACTTGATCAAATGTGGGCAGATTTTCACAGGAATAGTAAAAGGCACATCCCTGCCAGAAAGACCACCCCTCTGCCAGATTTCAAGTCTCTGCTCTGAAGTACAAGAATGTTAGAGCTTTTCAAAGAAAAGTTTGCCAGAATTTTTTACCATGGGAAAAATATATATATATAAAATATATTTTTCTCTAACCTCGTGGGAAATGTCTGAACTATTTTGGCTGAAATTTTCCAGAATAATTCAGCCTGAAGCAGGCACTCAGCATGGAACATTTCAACTCAAATTGTTAAATTTTGACAAAGTTATAAGCAACTGTAAACAGGACTATATAATGGAAAGTGTCAGGTAATCTTAATTATAGGGAATGCTCCCAGCACTGCCTATAATTTACCTATAATATTTCTATATGCATGTATAACATAAACCTGCATGGTGCTGGTCAGTTAAAAAGGGGATGAGAAATTGTATACACTGATTGGCTGATAAAATTTCTGAGCTGAGGAAGTAATGAATTGATGCAGTAATTGAACAAGTTCTGAGTGTTGCAATTTTAGCTGAAAACTTACAAGCCTTATCTGCTTAACTATACACATTAAAATAACATTTCATAATTCCAGGAAGACACTAGAGTGTCGGAATTAATCCATGTCAAATTGTGTCGAAAGCACCAGGCAGAATATGTACATTTATATAAAGGATTCACATGCATGCCCAAGTGAAGCAACTCAGAAGTTCAAAGCTAGCCTTGTAAGAACCTCTGTTGCTCTCCTTTTAATCTTCATTTTAGAAATGTAGGAATATTTAAAAAAAACCCATTTAGCTAAATAAAGAAAAATAGACAATGTAAGAAAAATGTCATGAGCCAGCCAGCCAGCCTTGGCAGTAAGCCATCACACTACATAGGTGAAAGTGAGAGTTTGAGGGCCATTGAACACTGAATTTCCTAATGTATCAAAATTACAGAGACAACTGTGCTAAATAGCTGCCTTCTGGTACAATGTGAAAACCTAAAGTGCATTTATTAGCCCTCTCAATCATTCGTTTGGATCCTGTGGTAAGGTGGTCAAGTGGTTACATACTGAGCTGCAGTAGAATGCACATAAGCACACTGGTTGAAGGATTTGAAAGAGATTTATATACACACACACACACTATAGGTTGGTTCTGTAATTTTTAATGTCTGCCTTTATATCTAGAATGTTTAAAAAGGGTATCTAAAGATTCTATTCATATGTTAATAAGTACACAAAGAAGCCATGAAAAGACTAGGGGTTGGTCTAGACTGGGAACTTATATCATTATAGCTACATCTCTCAGGGGGGTGAAAAACCCATATCCCTGAGAGATAAAGCTATGCTGACCTAACCCCCAGTGTAGACAACACTAGGTCAACAGAAGAATTCTTCCATCGACCTAGCTACTACTCCGACAGGAGAACCACTCGTCCCCCGTCTGCATAGGTAGTGTCTACATTGAAGCACTACAGTGGCACAACTGCAGTGCTGTAGGTGTACTGCTGTAGCAATTTAAGTGTAGACATAGCCTAGGAGAAAACAAATTTATCTACTGAATCAAAGATAGAAGGCTACCATTGAATTAAACAATCTCCCACTCTAAAATCAAAACAATGAGCAGGTGAAAAGTGATTGGCATGGGTGTGATAATTTAACAGTTTACATTTCTACAAGATCTTGACGATGATAATGATCTTAACCCTCAAATGCATTTGTGTATTTCATGTATATGTTGTTATGCTGGAAGGTGATAATGACTGCCAGCAAATGTCTTTGAGCAATTACAGACCTAATTCAAGATGATGGGCAGGCTAGACACCCTTCATCACTCTGGCTAAATGGAAGAAGCAATTAAACTCCTTTATGGAGTAAGACTGCTGAAATAATAGAAGCCACTGCCCAGGGCATTGGGCCACATAGGAAGGCCTGAGCAAGCACTAATAAAGGGAGAATTAGAGGGATTTTCCTGGAGACTGATTGCAAATGCAGAGGCTGAGGCATTACTAGGTTGCAGCTATGTTTGCCTGTGTGAGTTCCAGAGTCAGAAAGCCAGAGAAGCACTCATGGACTCAGGAAGCAGAGCTCTGTGGGGCACAGGACTGGCTGGAAAGGCAGCCTTGGACTTTTTAGCAAGGAAAAGTGCCTCCTGTTATTTGTCCCTACTGTGCTCAGGGAAACAAGATTTTGTGTACATCCTTTGTAGACAAACAGGATTTTATCAAAGAACTACTGGCTATCATCAATCTCTCCTCATAATGGAAACGGCTCAGTGAGACACCCGAATACTGGCTATCCGCATTAGCCAATGAGGCAACAATATAACAGCTAGAACCCATCCATCTTGTCTAATATTTTTTGTATCTGCTGTACAAATATGTAAGATTTTAGTAATTGGATTCCTATATTTGTTTCTTAAAAATATAATGTCTCTCTGTTCGAGCCAGGCTGTTTGCCAACGGTCCTGCCTCCCTTTGCATAGCAATGAATCATAGTTTTGTTTAGAACTGTTGAGCCTGACAGAAGAATGACTGACTCATAACACTGAGCCAGACTCACTTGCAAGAGTGGGTGCTGCCTTCAATGGAGCTGGGCCTGACTACACAAGGATTATGTGAGAAAGACAACTGAACCTAAAACCATGGTTTTTAAAAGACTATTTTTACTTTGGCAGAGCTAAAGTCTAACCTTTCATGCAGACTTTGTGTTTAAAACTCTTGTTCAAAGTTGAACTGCTTTCAGTGGCTAGGACCAAAATATAACAAGGGAAGCATCTGTCTATAAAGCATAGCAGTTGCTTAATCTTAGGATAAGGACTTAGGGTTGTGCTATGTTTTAGGTGATTTTAGTTCCAATTTTTTGCTAGATCCGAACTTTTTTTTCCAAATTATTTTGGGTTTTTGAGTTGGAACTTTTTGTAGGATTGTTGAGATAATGTGTGTTCATTGACCCATGACTGAGAAGACCGCTCATATCTCCTTAGGGGAGGCTAGTTATTTGCATAAAGGTACTTCATCAAACACTGTTGGGTAATACTAGTGGCTTGAGAAAGGGAGTGTTCCTTTTTGACTCGCCAAGATGAGGAACCAACAGAGCCAGCCATCATCTTTAGAACCATCTTCACAGGAAAACCATTGCCTTTTTCTGATTCCAGTGGACATGGAGAACAACTGATCATTGTCCTCATTATAACAGCTGTTAACATATTTGAAGTCTCATCAGGTGCCCCTTGTCTTAAGACTCAACATAACCATTTCTTAACCTTTCCTCCTTGGTCAGGATTTCTACATTTTATATAATTTTTGTTGCTTTCCTCTGGTTCCTGCTTTCTCTCCAATTTGTCCTCATCTTTCCTTAAGTGTGGAGCCCAGAATTGGACACAATACTCAAGCTAAATCCTCAAGTAGAGTGGGACAACTACCTCCTGTATCTCACATACAACACTCCTGTTAATAAAACTGAGCCCTGGTCTACACTAGGAGTTGAGGTCAAATTTAGCAGTGTTAAATCGATTTAACCCTGCACCTGTCCACACAACGAAGCCCTTTTTCGACTTGAAGGGCTCTTAAATCGATTTCTTTACTCCACCCCCGACAAGGGGATTAGCGCTGAAATCGGCCTTGCAGGGTCGAATTTGGGATAGTGTGGATGCAATTCGACGGTAATGGCCTCCGGGAACTATCCCAGAGTGCTCCATTATGACTGCTCTGGACAGCACTCTTAACTCAGATGCAGTGATCAGGTAGACAGGAAAAGGCGCGCGATCTTTTGAATCTCATTTCCTTTTTGGACAGCATTGCAAGCTGCAGGTGAGTGTAGAGCTCATCAGCAGAGGTGACCATGTAGAGCACATCAGCAGAGGTGACCATGATGGAGTCCCAGAATTGCAAAAGAGCTCCAGCATGGACAGAACAAGAGGTACAGGATCTGATCGCTGGATCAGTATGGAGAGAGGAATCCGTGCTATCAGAACTCCGTTCCAGTTTTCGAAATGCAAAAACATTTGTCAAAATCTCCCAGGGCATGAAGGACAGAGGCCATAACAGGGACCTGAAGCAGTGCCGCGTGAAACTTAAGGAGCTGAGGCAAGCCTACCAGAAAACCAGAGAGGCAAACGGCCGCTCTGGGTCAGAGCCCCAAACTTGCTGCTTCTATGATGATCTGCATGCCATTTTAGGGGGTTCAGCCACCAGTATCCCAACCGTGTGCTTTGACTCCATCAATGGAGAGGGAAGCAACATGGAAGCAGGTTTTGGGGATGAGGAAGATGACGATGATAGGTTGTAGATAGCTCACAGCAAACAAGCGGAGAAACCGGTTTTCCTGACAGCCAGGAACTGTTTCTCACCCTGGACCTGGAGCCAGTTCCCCCTGAACCCACCCAAGGCTGCCTCCCAGACCTGACAGGTGGAGAAGGGACCTCTGGTGAGTGTATCTTTGTAAATATTATACATGGTTTAAAAGCAAGCATGTTTAATGATTAATTTGCCCTGGCATTCGCGGCCAGTACAGCTACTGGAAAAGTCTGTTAACGTGTCTGGGGATGGAGCTGAAATCCTCCAGGGACATCTCCATAAAGCTCTCCTGGATGTACTCCCAAAGCCTTTGCAAAAGGTTTCTGGGGAGGACAGCCTTATTCAGTCCACCATGATAGGACACTTTACCACGCCAGGCCAGTAGCACATAGTCGGGAATCATTGCAGAACAAAGCATTCCAGCGTATGTTTGCTGGCGTTCAAACAACATCCATTCTTTGTCTCTCTGTGTTATCCTCAGGAGAGTGATGTCATCATGGTCACCTAGGGTGCTTTTCTTAAGGGGACATTCAGAGGTGCCCGTTCCTGCTGAGCTGTTTGCCTGTGGCTGAACAGAAATGTTCCCTGCTGTTAGCCACGCAGTGGGGTGAGGGACAAGGGACTAGCCACGCGGTGGGGGGAGGCAAAATGCGACCTTGAAACGCAAGCACATGTGCTATGTATGTAATGTTAATAGCAAGGTTTACCGTGAAAGAGTGTACCCATTGTTCTATAAAATGTGTCTTTTTAAATACCACTGTCCCTTTTTTTTTCTCCACCAGCTGCATGTGTTTCAAGGATCACAGGATCTTCTCCTTTCCAGAGGCTAGCCAAGATTAGAAGGTGGGAAAAAAATGCACTTGCGATGAAATGTTCTCTGACCTCATGCTGTCCTCCCATTGACAGAGCACAGATGAATGCATGGAGGCAGACAATGTTGGAGTACAGTAAAGAACAAAATGAACGCAAAGAGAGTAAGTGGTGGCTGAAGAGAGTAAGTGGTGGGCTGAAGATGGTAGGTGGTGGCAGCGTGATGAGAGGAGGCAGGATTCAATGCTGAGGCTGCTGGAGGATCAAACTAATATGCTCCAACATATGGTTGAACTGCAGGAAAGGCAGCTGGAGCACAGACCACCGCTACAGCCCCTGGATAACCAACCACCCTCCTCCACAAGTTCCATAGCCTCCTCACCCAGACACCCAAGAACGCCGTGGGGGGCCTCCAGCCACCCAGCCACTCCAACCCAGAGGATTGCCCAAGCAACAGAAGGCTGGCATTCAATAAGTTTTAAAGTTTTTAAAGTGCTGTGTGGCCTTGTCCTTTCCTCTTCCACCACCCCACCCGGTGCTTCCCTCCTCCACCCCTCCTGGGCTACCTTGGCAGTTATCCCCCTATTTGTATGATGAATTAATAAAGAATGCATGAATGTGAAGCAACAATGACTTTATTGCCTCTGCAAGCGGTGATCGATGGGGGGGAGGGTGGTTAGCTTACAGGGAAGTAGAGTGAACCAAGTCGCGGGGGGGGGGGGGGTTTCATCAAGGAGAAACAAACAGAACTTTCACACCGTAGCCTGGCCAGTCATGAAACTGATCTTCAAAGCTTCTGTGATGCGCACCATGCCCTGCTGTTCTCTTCTAATCGCCCTGGTGTCTGGCTGCTCGTAACCAGCAGCCAGGAGATTTGCCTTAACCTCCCACCCCACCATAAAAGTCTCCCCCTTGCTCTCACAGATATTGTGGAGTGCACAGCAAGCAGTAATAACAATGGGAATATTGGTTTCGCTGAGGTCTAAGTGAGTCAGTACACTGCACTAGCGTGCTTTTAAACATCCAAATGCACATTTTACCATTATTCTGCACTTGCTCAGCCTGTAGTTGAACAGCTCCTGACTACTGTCCAGGCTGCCTGTGTATGGCTTCATAAGCCATGGCATTAAGGGGTAGGCTGGGTCCCCAAGGATAATTCTAGGCATTTCAACATCCCCAATGGTTATTTTCTGGTTTGGGAAGAAAGTCCCTTCCTGCAGCTTTTGAAACAGACCAGAGTTCCTGAAGATGTGAGCGTCTGTCCACCTGCAGCTCGAGTGCCTATTTTTCCTTTCCCTAGCCTGGTGTTGCAGGGATGGAAAGGGGAAGGGGTGGGAGAAGAGAGTAGATTGATCCATGTTTCACAGAAGGTGAGGCAGGAGGAGGGAGTGGAGCTGCTCTCCCTTTTCCCTCTCCTTACTCCCCTATTTAACACTCCCCTAGCTCCCAAAGGTGTGTGAGGGAGAGCTTCGCCGGCCCACTTCCTGGATCCCAATAGGGCAGTTGGCCTTGATTAACTGTTCTTCCACAGGAGGTGGGGAAATGGGAAGGCCACTAATCAGAAGAGGTTTTAGCAGATCTGAAATTCATATGATAGGTGCTGCTTCTCCTGTTATTGTAAGACTGGTGCCACCAGGGGCCAAAAGTGCATAACTTACAATGAGATAGTGAGACTTGGTAACACTGGGATCTAGCTGGTCAACAGAAACAGTAAAAATGTCTGATGTTCCTGGGTTGTGATGGGGTGTTTACCCCACATTTTCCTAGAAGCGGTTAATGTGGAATGAGAAGAGAGCTAATTAACCCAATAGGTCACAGCGGAGGAGAACCAGCTGGCTAAGTAATCCTCTGACTGAGTGAGGGAGCTCAGCTGAGCAGGAGTGAGCTAGGCTGGATTTATAAAGGCAAGACATAGCCAGCTGGCTGTTGGGAAATAGGCAGCAGTTACTCCCTGGGAGGAGGGAGTTGTGATGCTGGTAAACCCAGGCAAGGGGGGGGGGGAAGATAAGGAAAGGGCTCAGAAAAAAGCAGTAAGGGCCAGGAGGGAACAGACCTTTGCTGCTGACTAGAGAGTCCCCAAGCCAGGCCCAGAGCAGGGTGGACCCAGGTTCCCCTGCCAGCCACGGGGGAAGTGGCACCAGCTGGGCTGTGAATGGGGAAGAGGCTGAGCCCATTTGCAAGAAGGGCCCTTGATACCCCAGCAGGGGGAAACACGTATAGTGACCTGGCTTGAGGGCTGAGTCATGAAGAGGCAGTAGGGACTGCTCATGGAGTGAGAGAGGGGCTGAAGACCCAGCTAGAGAGTTGGTGTGCAATCGGGGTGGCAACCCCATGAAGCTAATCACCAGAATGGCCAAGAGGAGGTGTCATCCTAGTAGTGAGTTGAGTGCCCTGTCACATGGGCACAGACCTTAGTAGCAGCTTCAGTGCAGGGTTTTGACACTGAGGACTGTAAAACCTTCCTCCCCAGACAATTCCACAGGACGACTGGTGAAGGCCATTGTGGACATGGAGCTATCCAGACGATGTATGGGGCTCTGGACACTTCTGGGACTACAGATTCTAACTCAGGTTAATGATTACCAGTTGTCACTGAGTGAGCTGGCTCTTTCAAAGAGTTGGGCTCATCCCCGCCTGTGCCTATTTATCTGCTTCCCACGGGATGAATTTGGGCTTTGGCACAGTGGCTGGGACAGGTGATCAAGCATCACATGATGGCAGCATGGGGGCTGTCCTTCTTAGAAGAAGAAGAAGTCTGGGGGTTAGTGAAGGAGAGTGCTGAGTGGATACAGGTGAAAAGAAAGGCTTTCCTGAACCTGGATGAAGGTCGAAAAGGCCATAAGGATGCTGGCAAGTGAACCAGCTGAGTAGATACCGAGGCAGACTGGATAGCTAAATCACAAAGAAGCACAGGAATTGACCTATCTGAGAGCAGGAAACTGATGCATGGCACACAAAGACTTGAGGGAGGGTAAGGTAATTGTATCACCTCAAACAACTTGGCTAACATGTTTGTAAATACTAGCTTGCACACTCCACAAACACATATGGTTTATTCCCTAGCTGAGCCGTAGGGTAAACCACACAGATGCTTGTTTCCTGGAGCATACTTTTGTGGAGTGTCCAGACTAATATTCATAAATGCTTGAGTTAATTGATTGCTAACTAGTTTGAGTAAAAAAAAACAAACAAACCCTCTAGTCAAGATATAACTTTACAGTATTTAGGGTGTTTTCACCTGAGATGTTTTTCTACTGAAGAGAGTTCCCCTCTTGTACTTAAAAATCAGAAGTAGCTCTTGGTCTGTTCAGTTGGTTGAACAAGAGGCTGAGATGGAACACAAAATGTAGTGAGGTGAAGAGCTCTGGCTCAGCACAAGCAGTGCCCGGTTTACAATGGCGCCAGTGGCTCCATGGACCTTGGCCCATGCCCAGAAGGGGCCCTGGACTGCTCCACTTGCACTGTGTCTGAGACCACCGCTGGCTCCCCCTGTCCACCACTTGCTCCTCTTGGCCTGCCCGCCCACTGGCCAAGGGCTCCACTCTGCCCCCTGGCCAGACCCCAGTGCACCTCCGGCTCTGGTCAGTCTCTGCTTCCTACCACCTGTGGGGCCCCACCATCTCCCTGGAGCTCAGCCTCCTGGTTCTGGTGCAGAAGCCTGGCCAGTCTCTGCCAGATGGGGGAGGGGGCCATGGGAGAGGGCTTGGCTGGGCCCATTCAGGCAAGTAGGTCCTGAGGGAGCTGGCTGGAGTAGGCCCTGGCCTGGCTGATTGCACCACTCCTGAGGGGCCAGAGTGATTCCTGGCCCTGGGACCAGCCCTGGTTGCGCTGCTGGCTCAGCCCGGCAGACACAGTTGCCTCCCAGAGGACTGGTGAGTGCAGCTGGGAGGCAAGGCATGGGGGAGTGGATCTCTGGAGGGCCTACTGGGCTGTGAGGTGGTGGGGAAGATGTATGTGTTGGGGCACTAGGGAGTGGGGGTTCTGTGGGGGGTGCTGGGCAGTTGTGGTGGGTCTGTGGGCAGGGAGTGTTGGGCATTTGTGGGAGAGGCCTGGAGGGGCACTGGGTAGGATGGGTCCCGGGGGCTCTGGACATAGGGAGTCAGGGGATGTTGGGGGCGGGGGCTGTGTGGCATGACATGGACCTGCCCCCAAGGGGAAGGGACCTGCTGGCAGCACAGGCCTCGGTGGGTCACTGTGTGTCTGGCAACTGTGGTTTGTAAATAGTGCCCTTGCACTGGGCTGGGTGGAGCAGGGCTGCCCCTACCATGCCACACCCCATTGCCCCTGGCTGGCCACCCACTCTGGGGACTGAGATCCCCGCACCATGCTCCATTGCCGCCATGGGGGCCCACAAATATGTTTGGTGCCAGGCTCACAAAAGGTTAATCTGGCCCTGAGCACAAGCACCTCCTTAATGTAGTACATTCATGAAATTTAAGTAAATAATGTAAAGCATGTTTTTTCTCTCATTGCCCATTTTAAAGGAATCCGGGGGGGGGGGGGGGCTTTTGTTTGTCTTGTGTTTGCAGTAGCTATTCCAAAATTGCAAACTTACATTGGTGGGTAAGCATTGTTTTTCCCCATTTTATGCATGGGATAATTGAGCCTCAGCAAAGTATGGTGATTGTACCAAGACTAATCAGAAATAAAGTCCAGTTTCCCTGGATTCCCATGTCCCTTAGGCCACAGCAGCAACCATCTAGACAAAAAAATGTTCCCATATTTGGGAGGTAGCACAGAAGTAAATTAAAAAGTAATAAATATTCATTATTGTACAGGCAAGAATGAAAATGTATAACTGATGTGTCTCAACCCCTTTGAAAATGACCAGGCGTAGTGTCTTCACTTAAAGCACATTTAAGCTGCTTTTCGAGGGCTGTTTTTCATGTGCACAATTATTTAGATTTTTGTTAAAAATAACTGGGAAACTTACAAACATGTCAGCTCGTGTTGGCACATGTGAGAGTAGATGTAAAATAGTATTTCCCCAAATCATGAGAAATTCAAATAGTGAAGAGAAAAATCAGGCATCTGATGCTTAAATATACAGTGTTGTCATCATTGCATTATATTAAAATAATTTTTCTCCAGGAACTAGCACAGTCTTTCTCCCTTTCAATCTGTCACTTCTCAGGAGTTTGTGACTTCAGTTAACTGCACTAGTTGCTTTCTAGCTATGGTAGTCTTGCAGCAAGGAGGACACTTAAATAGAGGCTTCTCATGCACAGTGGGGGACTCATTAACTTCTGAATGGACGCTGCAAACAAAATATGATTAAGTTTCCTAGGGACTCCGCACAACCTGAATGTTGAAGTAGAGTTATCTCAAATAAATGATTCTCAATCATGTTTTTAAGACAACTGTCAGGCTTCTGGCAGAATAAACCTTGTTTGCTTATGGATTATGATCATTTAATTAGCTGATCAGTGTCTTATTGCTGCCTCAAGTCATAATACTTTTAATGATGTCCAAACCATATGGCTATTAAAGCCATACTGTGTAATAGCAGTGCAATGGAAAGTGGATTGAATAAAATGGAGATTGAAGGGAGGTAACATGTCAGTGGCAAAGTACGTCCCTGAATCTCAGAATGATAAAGTTCAGCTCATTCTAAAGGCTGCGCCTTCTTTTCAATTTCTGCCTCCATGAAAGAGTCTGCTGGAAGCCAATGGCAGTAAATCGTCGCTTTCCTTGGGATCTCAGGACATATTACCTCTACTCTGACCCTTCATATATCTATTCCCCCTATCTACTGGGTGTCTCCACCTCTCAAGCAATGTACAATTTCTTGGACTTAAGAGAATACCCATGAAGTGGAATATTTACCCAACAGTGGGAAACTGGTCCCTGCCTAGGCATGAATCTATTTGCTATAACTGTGATTTGGAGAGGAGAGAGAGCCACCAGAAGGGCAATCTCTTTCCTTATCCAAAAACTTCTTCAATTTTGCCAAGGTCATGAGCATAAGACTGTTTGTCCTGTCTCTTAAAGTCTGCGCAGTGGCAAGACAGAAGTGAAGGAGCCTGCTGTGATGGGATGTATAAATCCCACACTGGTGACAAAGGGGTTAAAGAGCTGCTGTGGGCAAGGTTGGCCTCACCCCACTGGCCCTGTGTGACAGTCTACACTATTATGGTAACTGCTTTTACAGAAATATGATAAATCTTGTGCAAAGTATGCCTTGTGAGGTATCATTGGAAAAGTTCTAATCTGAGCATTGCTATCCTGCTAAAATGTGTGCATCATCATTGTATATGAAGTTATGAATTTTTGCCATATGTTTGTTGCTGAAACATGTGAGTCTGGGGAATGCTCAGAGACCAGCCCCTCAGAGGGGCCGTGAACAAAGGACAGTGAACAAAAGCCTTACATGTCAAGCCTCACGTACACAAAAGGTGTGAGCAAAAGATTTTCAATTCACCTGAGAGACAGTACAAATTTTAGGTGCACCACAGATGGAGTGTCTGCACCCCAGCGGGGTGAGGGGGTGGGGGAGGAGGAGAAGGGGCTAATCCTGAATGCAAGGAGGAGAGTTTAAATAAGGGACAATGACATCACCACTTTACCTCTCCTCTACCATTTACACTGAAGGCAACAAGAGTGTTTGGAAGACAAAGAAACATTTGAACTGGTGGGAGTGGTCCTAGCTTTCCAATTAGCACAGACTGCTGTAGACGTTTGGGTAAGAGGAACCTTATTGCTTCAAATTTGACATAGCCTGATAAAGTTTAAGAAATAGCTTGCGGTTTTTTGTCTTTTTGTAACCAATTCTGACCTACGACTAATCACTTATAATTACTTGAAACCTATCTTTCTGTAGTTTAATAAACTTATTTTAATGTGTTATCTAAGACAGTGCGTTTTTAAATAGCATAAGAATGGCCATACTGGGTCAGACCAAAGGTCCACCTAACCCAGTATCCTGTCTTCCAATAGTGGCCAATGCCTGGTGCCCTAGAGGGAATGAACAGAACAGGTAATCATCAAGTGATCCATTCTCTGTTGCTCATTCTGGCAAACAGAGGTAAGGGGCACCATCCTTGCCCATCCTGGCTAATAGCCATTGATGGACCTATCCTCCATGAATTTATCTAATTCTTTTTTGAACCCTGTGATAGTCTTGGCCTTCACAACATCCTCTGGCAAAGAGTTCCACAGGTTGTGCATTGTGTGAAGAAATACTTCCTTTTGTTTATTTTTAAATGTGCTGCCTATTAATTTCATTTGGTGACCCCCCCCAGTTCTTATATTATGAGGAGTAAATAACGCTTCCTTATTATCTTTCTCCATATCAGTCATGATTTTATCTTATCATATATTGACTGAAGTTTGGTGAATCTACTCAGATTACAAAGGCTGGGGCATATTCAGATCCTTTGATGGTATGATGAACTAATTAGTGACCTTACTCTGATCAAGGGAGTCTTGAACAGTGTAAGACACACATTTCTGGGGTGCAAGGCTGTGGTCGGGGGAATTTGTGGGTGTCTTCCTGTATACAGTTGATGAGTGGCTGTGAAAGCCTTCATGTAACTTTGGGTGTGCCTTCACATGGCTGTGTGAGAGCAAAACCTGAAAGGGCTGCTTGTCACTAGCAGAGCAGTATAACAGCTACCCTGAGCTAGAGAGCTACGGGGGTGCTGCAATTCCAGAATCGAGGTTGTACGCCAGGGCATGTCACATCCTGTAATTCTTGTCTTGGGTGAATTAAGGATTTAAAGAGCAGGAAGTTCCAGTCAGATGCTGGGCAGCTCTGGGGGAGAGCTAGCAGATGCTCTATAGTTCCCAAAAGAGACTCCTAGAGGGCTTCAGAGAAGCTGCCCTCAGGAAGGTCATACTGATCTTACTGGCCAGCTGGGACAGGTTTGGCAAGCCCCATGGCAAGCTGCCAAGCTCTTGGTGCTGCTATCCTCAACCTGTCCCAGGGTTAGGGATTCAGGGAACTATACTAAAGGAGTAGGGGAGTGGGAGTCAGGAGCCCCATCCTCTTCAAATAGCAGTAGACTATTTGGCTCTGAGACTCCTGTTTATACAGCTGGGGGAGCCCTACAAGTTTTGCAGAACCCAAGCAGTAGGTGGGGTAGTACCTATTTCAAGATGTGATGAGGCACAGGAGCAACCATGAAGATCTCTGGGAGTGTTCTTCTGCTCAGAGCCTGGGTGGACAGAAGGGACTTGCAGGTGGAGAAGGTCTGAAGGAGGAAACTTGCTGGGAAATTGATGGTCTTTTTTAGTTGAATGAGAGAGATAAGAGTCCAACTTTTCCTAGTCTGCATCCTCATCCATCAACAGATGTTCCTACCCCTTCTAAAATAATATTATCTCAGTTCCCTGAACCTGATTCCCTATGCTGGTGAATCCCACATCCTCCTCTTTACACTGACATCAATGGACTTTGCATCAGGCTCCAAGTCTTCATATGTAAAATCAGGACCATAAATTATGAAATGACAACAGCAGATGCATCATCATCCTCTTCAGATGTGGAGGAAAGGATCTGTGTTACACAAGCACCAATGCACAACAATATTGCTAGTTTAAAACTTTTTAATGTTTTTTTTTTAATGTCATTTTTCTTAGAAAATTCTGGTTTCACAGACCTCCACTCATCTTTTTTTAAATGAAAACATCAATCAACCAGCTGGATGGAATTAAAAAATGTTGAAATTTCAACAACAGTATCAAATTTCCAGAAATGAGTCATATTTTTTACTCTTTTTTTAACCAGCTCTCCATAAACACATGTTCCTGCTGCTAGTAAAAAAACATTGTTCTATACCGCAAGGCTTATAAATAAAGTTGCAGAACTCAGAGACCAGCAGCAGTGTCAATGTTATCATGTCTGCAGAGGATCACAGCTCCATTCTTCCCAGAGCTGATCCCCTCCTTAGTAAAAGGATTAATGTGGCTTGGTTTGTTAAACTAAGCTAATATGCTACCCTTCCTACAGCAGCCTGCAGGGCTCAGTGAACCCATCAATTGTATACCTGCAACCACCACTGACCTCAGCTGCTAGGATTATTGGCTCCCTGGTGTTCAAGAGAATATGTAGCAATTTCCCACCACCTAAGAAATACTGTAAAACATGTTTAAAAAGTGTCCTAATCCTGTTTGCTGAACTCCTTCTTCCTCAATAAACTGCTCCCACCCTCAGTGAGACAATCAAAGCACCAGGGAGTTGGTTAAACTTTCCACCTGTTCTGACAGTTACAGTGAGCTGTAGCTCACGAAAGCTTATGCTCAAATAAATTTGTTAGTCTCTAAGGTGCCACAAGTACTCCTTTTCTATTTACTGGAGACTTTCTTTTAGTACCAGCTGTCTCTGGTTTTGGAAAAGATGGCTCTGAGTTCTACTCTTGATGCCACCAGAAAGTTCTAGGTCACTATGCAACATAATGACAGCTGTGAAGTTCCTAAGTGGCCACAGATCTGTTATAATACAGTGAATGATGGACCTAATACATGATCTCCCTCTAAGTTGCAGAATCCTATGTTGATCAGTGGCCCTTGTACCACTTTACAGAAACTTGCAATAAAAAAATCTCAGCAAATTGTTGTTTCCCATTTTCCACTTTCACATATATTAGGGCACTGTCTTTTCCTTGTCCCAGGCATGACCAGTCATTCCAGAGAGCAGCAGTCAAAACCAACAGTAACAGCCTCAAGTTTGGGAGCTTACTTTAACTGAGTTTGAAACTCTTTTGAACACTTTGCTGCAGGTCTAGTTTCTCAAGCTACTAAAGTTAAAATAAAATTGAAATGAGTGGAGAAATGACATGGATGAAAACATGTTTGTGTGTGTGTGTGTGTGTGTGTGTGTGCACACGTGTGCACATGTGTGTGAACTTGTGATGTTTCCTACATGTATAAAAGAAGTATATGGATAGAGTTGGAGGCTATCAAAAATATTTGAATGACTAGATCACTATTATTCCAGAAAATTCTAACTGGTAAATAAAGAAGTTTCTGTCATTAAAACACAAGCAAGAAGACTGCTAAAGAGGCAGCAAGTTGAAGGATAAATCTATCTATCTATCTATCCATCCCTTTACTGTGAGAAGCAATGATGAATCAATTCTTTTACTTTCCCTGTTATGTCTGATGGCTCAGAATTATTTGACAGCACTCCAGTTGTATGATAAACTGGAACATGGGTTACATCATCCTGCCAATGACCCACTTCCCATAACTTGTTACATGACTGCAGTGTTAATCCATAACTAATTATTGTATCAGTTTTATACTTTTTTTTTTTCAAAACATACCCATCTATGTAGAAGATTGCAATGAGTGCCTAGTGAACATGGTCTCAATGAGATACTATTACTTCTGTCATATAGAGACAACTATATAATGATCTGTATAATATAGACTGAAGAAAATGTTAGCCTGCATATTTAAAGCCATTATATACATTTCCACCTCATTAAAGAAAATCACTGGAGCTATGTAGCATGCTTAGGCTGGCGATGAGATGGCAGAGTATATAGATTTCACAATCTAATTTTCTAGTATTAAAGAGCTGTAGATGAACAAAACCAATAGAATTGTCCTTGCTGGCTAAAACGTTACAAAAGAAAACTCATTCAAAATACTTGAGTACCAGTCATTTTGATGTGCTAAAGATGTGTTTTCATGAATGCGTTATGCTAGGCTTTAATAGAAGTATGGATCAAAATGTAGCAGAGTGATTCCAAGAAGAAGGTTACAGTGCTTTTCAAATAAGGGCATGCTGCATAAGTTTCCAAAGTAACTAAAAATATACAGTGTTCATAAAAAAAATTGGGTTTATTCTAAAATGTAGAGATGGGAGTGAACAGAAGGCTCCAATTCAAATGTTATGTCTTTATAATAGCATGAAACTCAAACCCAAGATCCAAACATTCCTTGCTTATAAAGGGCACACTTTTGCCACTCGAACATTAAGAAACAATTTACCTCCCACAAGCAGTCTCACTGGAATTAGTGGGATTACTTGTGGAGTAAAGTATTACTCAAACTGAGTAAGTGGGGATAGCATCTGGTCCCAAATAAATACTGCAGGTGAGATCCCCACTGCTGCTCCCACCCCTGTGTGCCAGGTAAAAGAACTGGAGCAGTGTAAAGGGACCCCAAAAGCCTGATATGTTGCCAGGAGTAGGATCCCCCCGACACAGACACTATGGAAATCAGTCTTATAAGCCCTGGTATCCAGATCCACTATGAACGGTACTGCAGAAATTCCAAGCAGTGCTATAGTCCATAAGGTAACCCAAAGGGGTTGCCATAATTTAGGTAGGCTTCTAGAGCTCCCTAAATTATGCTGGGGGCTTCTTCAGTCTCAGGAACAGATCAGGATCAGTAGGACACAAAGATGGCTGAAAGCTACTGTGTCTTCCCCTTTCCCTGCGAGTCCGTGTTATGTGTCATAGGGTGTGTTTATATAAAAAAAGATGTGTTCTCAACTCAGGTTAGCTCATCTGCTCTAGCTCATTTGAATTAAAACAGCAACCATGGTGACTTGGCTTTTCATTCGGATTAGCATCTTGAGTTCAACACCATGCTCACCTTTATGCTTTAGTTTAACTCAAGCTACTAACCATAGTTAAAAACTGACTTGTTGTGTCTTCACTGCTATTTTACCTCAGGTTAGCTAATCCATATTAAGAATGCACCTTCTTTTGCAGTGTAGGAGATACCCATACCCACAGACTGTCATCCTAAAGTATTATAGACACCTTACAGGCTCTGCTTGCACTGAGATTTGGACATAAATGAGGGAGTACATGTCTTTTTTACAGTGTATCACAAAATTTACAGCATACATTTGTTGAGCACAGTATGAATTATCTGAGTTATTCTGTTAATTGAGTAAGAAGCGTCTTAGATGGCCTGCAGGTTTTTTTGTGTGAATCTAACACTTCCCTAGCAAAGAAATGGCTGGAGGCAGAAACTTAAAAACGGACTGACTTGTAGATTCTTGTAAAATCTGAGACCTACTGAATTTTTAAAGTTTAGTATTGTGTATATTATTGCTTTAGGATCAGTATTTCTCAGAAATGTTTTTATCTAAGTTGCAGTGTCCTTTATGGAATATTTTTCAGAGTAGCAGTCGTGTTGGTCTGTATTCGCAAAAAGAAAAGGAGTACTTGTGGCACCTTAGAGACTAACAAATTTATTTGAGTATAAGCTTTTGTGAGCTACAGCTCACTTCATCGGATGCATTCAGTGGAAAATACAGTGGGGAGATTTATATACATTGAGAACATGAAACAGTGGGTGTTACCATACACACTGTAATGAGAGTGATCACTTAAGGTGAACTATTACCTTCAGGAAAGCGGGGGTTGGGGGGCAAAACCTTTTGTAGTGATAATCAAGGTGGGCCATTTCCAGCAGTTGACAAGAACGTCTGAGGAACAGTGGAGGGTGGGGGGAATAAACAAGGTTTTACTTTGTTTAATGAAATAGTTGAAATAGTTTTACTTTGTGTAATGACCCATCCACTCCCAGTCTCTATTCAAGCCTAGGTTAATTGTATCCAGTTTGCAAATTAATTCCAATTCAGTAGTCTCTCATTGGAGTCTGTTTCTGAAGTTTTTTTGTTTAAGAATTGCCACTTTTAGGTCTGTAATTGAGTGACCAAAGAGATTGAAGTGTTCTCCAACTGGTTTTTGAATGTTATAATTCTTGACATCTGATTTGTGTCCATTTATTCTTTTATGTAGAGACTGTCCAGTTTGACCAATGTACATGGCAGAGGGGCATTGCTGGCACATGATGGTATATATCACATTGGTAGATGTGCAAGTGAACAAGCCTTGATAGTGTGGCTGATGTGATTAGGCCCTGTGATGGTGTCCCCTGAATAGATATGTGGACACAGTTGGCAATGGGCTTTGTTGCAAGGATAGGTTCCTGGGTTAGTGGTTTTGTTGTGTAGTGTGTGGTTGCTGGTGAATATTTACTTCAGGTTGGGGGGCTGTCTATAAGCAAGGACTGGCCTGTCTCCCAAGATCTGTGAGAGTGATGGGTCGTCCTTCAGGATAGGTTGTAGATCCTTGATGATGCATTTGAGAGGTTTTAGTTGGGGGCTGAAGGTGATGGCTAGTGGCGTTCTGTTATTTTCTTTGTTGGGCCTGTCCTGTAGTAGGTGACTTCTGGGTACTCTTCTGGCTCTGTCAATCTGTTTCTTCACTTCAGCAGGTGGGTATTGTAGTTGTAAGAATGCTTGATAGAGATCTTGTATGTGTTTGTCTCTGTCTGAGGGGTTGGAGCAAATGCGGTTGTATTATAGAGCTTGGCTGTAGACAATGGATCGTGTGGTCTGGATGAAAGCTGGAGGCATGTAAGTAGGAATAGCGGTCAATAGGTTTCCGGTATAGGGTGGAATTTATGTGACCATCGCTTATTAGCACCGTAGTGTCCAGGAAGTGGATCTCTTGTGTGGACTGGTCCAGGCTGAGGTTGATGGTGGGATGGAAATTGTTGAGATCATGGTGGAATTCCTCAAGGGCTTCTTTTCCATGGGTCCAGATGATGAAGATGTCATCAATATAGTGCAAGTAGAGTAGGAGCATTAGAGGACGAGAGCTGAGGAAGTGTTGTTCTAAGTCAGCCATAAAAATGTTGGCATACTGTGGGGCCATGCGGGTACCCATAGCAGTGCCGCTGATTTGAAGGTATACATTGTCCCCAAAGGTGAAATAGTTATGGGTGAGGACAAAGTCACAAAGTTTAGCCACCAGGTTTGCCGTGACATTATCGGGGATACTGTTCCTGATGGCTTGTAGTCCATCTTTGTGTGGAATGTTGGTGTAGAGGGCTTCTACATCCATAGTGGCCAGGATGGTGTTTTCAGGAAGATCAGCAATGGATTGTAGTTTCCTCAGGAAGTCAGTAGTATCTCAAAGATAGCGGGGAGTGCAGGTAGTGTAGGGCCTGAGGAGGGAGTCTACATAGCCAGACAATCCTGCTGTCAGGGTGCCAATGCCTGAGATGATGGGGCATCCAGGATTTCCAGGTTTATGGATCTTGGGTAGCAGATAGAATACCCCAGGGGTGTGTCTGTGCGGATTTGTTCTTATGCTTTTTCAGGGAGTTTCTTGAACAAATGGTGTAGTTTCTTTTGGTAACCCTCAGAGGGATCAGAGGGTAATGGCTTGTAGAAAGTGGTGTTGGAGAGCTGCCTAGCAACCTCTTGTTCATATTCCAACCTATTCATGATGATGACAGCACCTCCTTTGTCAGCCTTTTTGATTATGATGTCAGAGTTGTTTCTGAGGCTGTGGATGGCATTGTGTTCTGCACGGCTGAGGTTATGGGGCAAGTGATGCTGCTTTTCCACAATTTCAGCTCGTGCATGTCGGCGGAAGCACTCTTTGTAGAAGTCCAGTCTGTTGTTTCGACCTTCAAGAGGAGCCCACTCAGAATCCTTCTTTTTGTAGTCTTGGTAGGAAGGTCTCTGTGGTATGTTAGTATGTTGTTCAGAGGTGTGTTGGAAATATTCCTTGAGTCGGAGATGTCGAAAATAGGATTTTAGGTCACCACAGTACTGTATCATGTTTGTGGAGGTGGAGAGGCAAAAGGAGAGGCCCCGAGATAGGACAGATTCTTCTGCTGGGCTAAGAGTATAGTTGGATAGATTAACAATATTGCTGGGTGGGTTAAGGGAACCACTGCTGTGGCTTCTTGTGGCATGTAGTAGTTTAGATAGTTTAGTGTCCTTTTTCTTTTGTAGAGAAGCAAAGTGTGTGTTCTAAATGGCTTGTCTAGTTTTTGTAAAGTCTAGCCATGGTATTTCTCCCTCCCACCCCACCCCCCACTGTTCCTCTGATATTCTTGTTAACTGCTGGAATTAGCCTACCTTGCTTGTCACCATGAAAGGTTTTCCTCCTTTTCCGCCCCCTGCTGCTGGTGATGGCTTATCTTAAGTGATCACTCTCCTTTACAGTGTGTATGATAAACCCATTGTTTCATGTTCTCTGTGTGTGTGTGTGTATATAAATCTCTCCTCTGCTTTTTCCACCAAATGCATCCGATGAAGTGAGCTGTAGCTCACGAAAGCTTATGCTCTAATAAATTTGTTAGTCTCTAAGGTGCCACGGGTACTCCTTTTCTTTTTGCGAATACAGACTAACACGGCTGCTACTCTGAAACCTAGCCTTGAGGAAGTTTGTGTGGAAGGTTATTTTTTTATGAGAGTATCCAGTTTTGAGAGCTCATTTTTAATCTTTCCTTGTTTGCTGTAGAGGATGTTGATCAGGTGGTTCTGCAGTTGCTTTGAGAACATGTGGCACAAGCTGTCAGCATAGTCTGTGTGGTATGTAGTTTGTAATGGATTTTTTACCTTCAGTCCTTTTGTATGTTGTCCATCTGTTTGCATTTGGAAAGGAAGATGTCTGTCTGTATCGAAAGCATATGCTCAAATAAATTTGTTAGTCTCTAAGGTGCCACAAGTACTCCTTTTTTATGAAATAGTATTTGCATTTGATTAGTTTGATGTAAAATGAGTGTGAGAACAAATACTTTTGACATCTTAAGTTTTTGGTGTGTGAGTGGAACGGAAATAAACAATGTTATGCAAATGAATACTATATAAGATAGCTGTGTCTTAATGGAAGACAATGAATTCCATCACATATAATGTGTTATGCACGCGCTGACATCCTGGCTTTCTTGCAAATGAGTCAATTGTATTTTCTGTAAGTTTCTTAATTTTTTTGCGTCGGCTCTCAGTGAATAAATGGAGGCTCAAAGCTAGTCCATTCAACTAGTACCTGGTATGTCAATAGATTTTCAGATAAGGAAGACTGGAAAAAGAGTATCTCCCTATAGCTCTAGACCAGTGGTTTTCAACCTTTTATTCATTTATGGTCCCCTAAAAAATTTCAAGTGAACTAGAGTGGTAACAGATATAGCCAGATTTGCTTGCCAATACCTCCTCCCATTGATGATACCAGAGATACTGCGTGAAATCCTGGTTCTGCTGAAGTCAATGGGAATTTTGTCATGTTTGAACCTTCATTTGAAATTTTTTTAGGGATCCACAAATGGAACATTGATTTCAATAGGGTCAGGATTTCACCCGTGATGCCTATCTGATCAAGGTATGACCGTATGTTATCTGCCAGTTGGCACCAAGGGGCCTCTGGCTCACACAAGATCATCATAGTTATATCTGTTAAAACGCAGGCACTGCTATCATAAAACTACAGGCAAGTTCCAACTCTGTTACTGAGCAAAGCATCCATAAGTGGAAGGAACACTAAAAGTCTATAATATTACTATATTGGCTCTGTTGGTGGTGTGGTCACTTGACAATATGGGCCACTGAAAACTTTAGGTCAACACACTTCCAAATTAGTGCTGACTTTTGCAAAGAGCCTGTCAAATTGACCCTCATTTTAACTTTAGTTGCAGTTGCTTAGTTTCATAATTTTGTTAGGTTAGCTGAGGTTGTAGAAAGTTCAGTGCCAACCATTTTTGTTTCACACAAAGTTGCTTTGAGAATGTTGTGTAAGATGAGAAACTCCAAATTCTGAAGGAGACTATGTATATCTTCTGTTGTGTTCCAACCTTTCATGACTTTCAGAATATTGAAAATATATGGATAAAGTTGATGGAAAATAATGACAGCATCATGTTGATCAATCCATTTAATGTCACTAAATAAGTAGAGCTATTTACTTGCAATGCCATCAGAAATTATATTCTAGACATGATACTCCAGACAGGTAACTCTCTAGGTGGAGTTATCAATGAAGGGATTATTTTTGCAGATGTACCCCAATAGTTATGAATTGCCCTACATTGCTAGGTTAGATTTATTTGTTATAGTGGACACACAGTGCATCTTGGTACTTACAGCAAGTGAGTGCCTAAGATGCAGAAAGACATCAACTCATGCACCCTTAGGTAGGCATATTTCACAGCTCAATCAATGTTTTGCTGGTATGCCTGTCCAGTCATATAATGGATTTCTGTGCCCTTTAGGAAGTGCTCTGTTATACCATTATTGCATAAATACTTTAAGTAAATGGTCACTTGTTCCTTTTTGGCATTGCCGATTGTTTCATGTGCAAACATTCATTAATTTTGAACTGTTGATACAGTTCATAAGCACATCTATTATTTCTTGACTGGTACATTCAATCAACTGATCTTTGAATAGTTTTGCTGGTGTGCTGCACATTTTTGAGACCATATTTTAGACTATTCTTCTACTTCTTGTCACCAGGGTCAACAAATGCATGAAAAATCTCAAGCATGTGTCTATCATTCTGAGCTAAGTCATGTTCTAAGACAGGGCCACTAATGAGGTGAATGAGGGGAGTCCATACTTCCCACACAGCTATTGTTTCAGGCTGTCTGCAACAGACTCAGCACAGCATCTGTTTCAATAAGGATCAAGTTTGGAAGGTTTCCTTTGCTATGGTCGGGACTAGAAAATTAATTTTTTTTAATATACAGTTCAATTCTGCAGATGCTAATAAACTTCATGGGAGCAGAGGCAACAGACTCCCAATCTCTCTCCCCACTGCATATTAAGGTGCTAAGTCTTGTGTCAGAATTGTTCATGTAACAGTAGCATGTGATTTCCTCAATTTTTAATGGTTGTGTTTTTTAGTGATGGGATTAATGATATGTCTTGCTTTGAATTACAGTGAGCCATCTTAACTATAAGCTAATGAAGTTTTTTGTAGTATCATTGACTTTGCTCTGTAAACTCTCAGGAAGGTCACTGGGTTATATGATTCCTGAAAAAACCTGAGATACCTTTACTGTACCTACCTTCATATGAAACCCTCATGGCCTTCTTATATTTTGATAACATTTCTTTCCAATCACACACAAATTGCAGAATAAAGTCCATTTCTTTATATATCTCAAATTAACAAGTGCATGGAAGTCACTTCTTAAAATTTAATTCTGCGGGCCAAAGCTTGCAATTAAGTTCAGAAGAAATTTCAGCTGTGTATGATCAGATCCAATATAAATTTGTTTGCCCTTAAAAACACTATAGGGCAGATTTTTAAAGGTATTTAGGAGCCTAAAGATGCAGCTAGTTGTCTAGTAGGATTTCCAAAGCTGGGTCTCAGTGTGAGTTAGGTGTTTAGGTGCTTTTGAAAATCCCATTAGGTGCCTATCAGCATTTTAGGTGCCTAAATACCTTTAAAAATCTGCTCCTAGGGGTCTAATTCTCATCTACAATCAATGTAGAGGAGCTTTACCCACTTTAAAACACCTTTACACTGCCAGGGTGTACAGGGACCATAGTGTACATGAGAATCAGACTCTGAAGGAGTTGGCTTCACGTTGTGTCCTCATCTGAAGACAGCCTGAACAAAGGGCAGTTGTGGTTTGATAACTTTGTTGATGTACACCAGAATCAGTCACTCCATAAGCTTGTATGTGACACAAAAGAGAGAAATGAGTCAGTCACTGTTAGGATCTTCCAGTACTTTTCCTGGTTTTGGAATGGCTGTGACCTTTGGCCTGCACCAGATTTTTGGGATGCAGTTGTCCTGGAAACATGGTTGAGGAACCGAAGCAGCCAGCTTTTGGGAATAGGTGAAGTAGGAACTCTATATGCATATAATCCAGACTTGCAGTCTTTCTTGTTTTCATAATCATATAATCATAGAATATCAGGGTTGGAAGGGACTTCAGGAGATCATCTAGTCCAACCCCCTGCTCAAAGCAGGACCAATCCCCAACTAAATCATCCCAGCCAGGGCTTTGTCAAGTCTGACCTTAAAAACTTCAAAGGAAGGAGATTCCATCAACTCCCTAGGTAACACATTCCAGTGCTTCACCACACTCCCAGTGAAAAAGTTTTTCCTAATATCCAACCTAAATCTCCCCCACTGCAACTTGAGACCATTACTCCTTGTTCTGTCATCTGCTACCACTGAGAACAGTCTAGATCCATCCTCTTTGGACCTCCCTTTCAGGTAGTTGAAAGCAACTATCAAATCCACCCTCATTCTTCTCTTCCACAGACTAAACAATCCCAGTTCCCTCAGCCTCTCCTCATAAGTCATGTGTTCCAGTCCCCTAATCATTTTTGTTGCCCTCCGCTGGACTTTTCCAATTTTTCACATTCTTGTAATATGGGGACAAAAACTGGACACAGTACTCCAGATGAGGCCTCACCAATGTTGGATAGAGGGGAATGATCACGTCCCTTGATCTGCTGGCAATGCCCCTACTTATACAGCCCAAAATGCCATTGGCCTTCTTGGCAACAAGGGCACACTGTTGACTCATATCCAGCTTCTTGTCCACTGTAACCCCTAGGTCCTTTTCTGCAGAACTGCTGCCTAGCCATTCGGTCCCTAATCTGTAACGGTGCATGGGATTCTTCTGTCCTAAGTGCAGGACTCTGCACTTGTCTTTGTTGAACCTCATCAGATTTCTTTCAATCCTCTAATCTGTCTAGGTCCCTCTGTATCCTATCCCTACCCTCCAGTGTATCTACCACTCCTCTCAGTTTAGTGTCATCTGCAAACTTGCTGAGGGTGCAATCCATGCCATCCTCCAGATCATTTATGAAGATATTGAACAAAACCGGCCCTAGGACTGACCCTTGGGGCACTCCGCTTGATACTGGCTGCCAACTAGACATGGAGCCATTGATCACCACCCATTGAGTCCAGCGATCTAGCCAGCTTTCTATCCACCTTATAGTTCATTCATCCAGCCCATACTTCTTTAACTTGCTGGCAAGAATTCTGTGGGAGACCGTGTCAAAAGATTTGCTAAAGTCAAGGAATAACATGTCCACTGCTTTCCCCTCATCCACAGAGCTAGTTATCTCATCATAGAAGGCAATTGGATTAATCAGGCATGGCTTTCCCTTGGTGAATCCATGCTGACTGTTCCTGATCACTTTCCTCTCCTGTAAGTGCTTCAGAATTGATTCCTTGAGGACATGCTCCATGATTTTTCCATGGACTGAGGTGAGGCTGACTGGCCTGCAGTTCCCCAATACTCCTTCTTCCCCTTTTTAAAGATGGACACTACATTAGCCTTTTTCCAGTCATCCAGGACCTCCTCCAATCACCATGAGTTTTCAAAGATAATGGCCAATGGCTCTGCAATCACATCCACCAACTCCTTTAGCACTCTCGGATGCAGCGCATCCAGCCCCATGGACTTGTGCTCGTATTAAGTATTATGGCCTAGTACAGCTTTTTTTCTAAAAAAGGAGCCATTGAGTTTGAATCCACACTAGAAGCCTACCATTTCTCTGTAATCTCAGTTTTGACCATATGGTTGAAAGAATTACCCAAGTTCTGTGTATGGCCATTAGCCACTGGATGGGATGTAATAGAATTTGCAGTGACTGGAAATTCTTTTTTTGCTGAAGCTGGAGTCTCCAGGAAGTCTTTTCACAGTTTGCCAGGCTTTCTGGCTTGAATGACTAAAGTCTATCTTTTGAGACTCTCTCCATTGGTTGCGCTTGGTTTGATCTCACAGTTGAAGGAGGTCCTTGCTCTTATTAATGGCTTTGTTTATGTTATCAGCAGATTTGAATTCCTGGCACAGCGTAATTGCCTCTGATGACCAGCCAGGGATATACTATCAGCAATAGCCTCTAGGGACAGATTTCTTAGCAGCAGCCTGAAATGATCTTCAGAAAATTTGGTAGGAGTTGTTTATATTGGCTGTACATGTCAAGTCCAACTCAGACAGTTTGCTGAGAGATGTCTCTGGTTCTGGTTGAAAGACATCCCACTGAGCTTTCAGAAAATTCCACCTGGCCTTCTGTAAGCTGTTTGTTATTGATATCTGCAGGCCTGTGGTGTCAAAGACAGCTGATGTTGAGACTTTGGAAAAAACATCTGCTCTATGAATACTGGTGGCAGTTGCCCGTAAGATGAAAAGGTAATGTAGGGTGAAGAGCCAGTTGCTCATCTACTACTGTGAAAACTTGGGATTTGCTTTGGGTTGTAGAGGAGCCTTAGATCAGCAACTGATGCCTGCTCCATTAGACTTTACTGCATTGTGCTCAAGGCATCCCCAGATGACATGGTGGGAACTGAAGTTGCCACAGCAGATAGAAGCATATGAAAAGGTGGACAGAAGAGGGGTTGGCCAGTTATCTGATGGAGATTTGTGGACGTTAATCAGTATAAACATATTCACCTTTATTGCCTGCCAGTCTGTGATGTCATTTGGACCAGATGTTGATAGAGTGACTGTGGACATCCCCTGTTGACCATAAGGTGCAATCCCATACTGCTTGTGGTGGTGATAGCCTCAACAGTGTAGCCTAGAGCTGAGAGCTGCAAGTCAGTGGTGGAGTGCATCTCCTGAACCAAGACTATGTGTTCTTCACAGCTTGTTACTAGGTGGAAAAGGCCCTGAAAGGGGCTCTGTCGAGGAGCATGCATGCCCTGTCCCCTTTTGAGATGGGGCAAAAGTTGCTATAACCCTATGGCTAAATCTACACAACCACTGTGGGTCTCGGGGTAGTGTGGCCTAATAGCAAAGTCAGTATATCCACCCCTCTGTCAGGGCAGGGTGGCCTAACAGTCAGAGTCAATAGAGTCACACTTTCTGCCAGGGCTGTGAGTCAATAAGATTGGTGAAGTAGGCCGCTGCCCTGGGGTCATCAGCAGCCAGGGTAGGGGCACCCGGGCTCTCCCTCTCCATTGGTTCTCAACCCAGGGCCCTGACGGTGGCAGGATTGCCCGCCACCAGCTCGCTGGGGATGCTGCTGAAACATGCCAAGCATGTGTGCCCCATCACAGGCCCCTTTGGCAGATGGCCCTTTTGGGCTGATAGACTTATTGAATGTGAGCCTGTGTTCTGCACTTTTTCTGCTTCCATTTTCCTTTTTTATGCTACTCATAGGGGATGCCATGAGAAAGCAATATTCATGTCCCCTCAAGTCATTCATCTCACCTCAGACATCAATTAGACTCCCGTGGCTGGCCCATGCCAGCTGATGTGGGCTCATGGGGCTCTGGCTAAGGAGCTGTTTCATTGCAGTTTAGACATCCAGGCTCAGGCTGGTGACTAGGCTTTAGGACCCTGCAAGGTGGGAGGGTCCCAGAGCTTGGGCTGCAGCACAAGCCTGAAAGTCTACACAGCAATGAAACAGCCCCGCAGTCCATGGGCCAGCTGTGGGTTTTTATTTGCAGTGTAGATGTACCAAAGTTACCTTCAAGAAGGGCAAGAAAATTAGTGCTGTTTGGGTGGATCTGGCAGCTGGATATGATACTGTCTGGCATGTGGGGCTGATGACCAAGTTGTGGCAGGTTATTCTCTGAAACTCACCGTGTGGTTCATCATGGAAACAAAAATGAATTGAAGCTTCATCCTGCAAGCTATAGACAAAGTCAGCCAGCATCAGCATCTCCATAATGGACTCTTGCAAGGATCCATTCCAACTCTTCTTCTCTTCAACATATATACTTATGACCCTCCAACAAATAAGGCTGCTAAGTATGTATATGCAGATGATATCTGTCTCATTGATGTGGGTAAAATTCTATGCAACACTGAAGGATGACTCAGCTAGGACATGACTGCTCTGGCCACTTACCTTCATCAGTGGTGACTTGCATTATATGAGTCTAAGATGGTGGCCACAACCTTCCATCTGAACAGCTGCCTGGCCAATCAACCCTTACAATCTGTGTTCAGGATTGTCCATTCCCTTTCCAGACAGTTGACACTTATTTAGGAGTCAAACTAAATTGCCATCTAACATACGGGTCCCATGTAGAACACTTTCAGAAAAAGATCACTTCTTGCACTGCCTTGATCCGGAAGCTAGCAGGAACCTCCCTGGGAAGCAGAGGCAAATGTTTTACGAACCTCAGTCCTAGTGCTGGTACTCACGCCCCTGGAACATTGTACAGCAGTTTGCAGCAGAAGTGGGCATATGCACCTTGTTGATTCAGAGTTGAATACAGTTGAGTGGCTGCCTTACCCACACATTAACATCTAATTGTACGTGTTTGTTGCTCCCTCAAAACTTCAACAAGGTGCCATTACCCTTCAAACTGCATGGAGAGCAGTGATGGATGAAAACAACCTGCGGCACACAAGGCTGACTGTGGTTTCAATGGATGAAAATAAGCAACACACACTTCCTATCAGAAGATCTGCCTGCCTCCAGAAGAAAACACCTACTTCTGCATTTTCTGCTGATTTGCCATGATGACTGTGACATCTTTTTGTGGTGGCCATTTGTGCAGTTATGTCCAGTTGCTGGCCCAGGGTCAATCTTGGATGAACATTGGCATCTCAGGGCCGACAGCTATGTCCTCTCAGAGTGGCAGCAACTCTGGAATAGAGATATAGGCATGCTATTGAATTTCAGAAGCCCTAACTTACATTCACTTGTTTTGCTATGTGGGATGTAGATCTTGGACTAGGTTCAACAGACTGTTGACTGGAACAGCCAGAACAGCTGCCACAATGCAGAAATTTGGCTTGGCCCAATCCACGTAGACAGTCAAACATGTGATAGAGATGTGCACAATTAGAAGATTGAAGGGTGGACTGCAATACCTTGCTACCCTCAGTGATGCAGCAATTAGATGGCTGAACAATCTAGATACTGACTTGTGACGCATACCAAAGAGGAAGTCTCTGCATGTTCACTTAAAGAAAAGGAGTACTTGTGGCACCTTAGAGACTAACAAATTTATTAGAGCATAAGCTTTCGTGAGCTACAGCTCACTTCATCGGATGAATGTAGCTCACGAAAGCTTATGCTCTAATAAATTTGTTAGTCTCTAAGGTGCCACAAGTACTCCTTTTCTTTTTGCGAATACAGACTAACACGGCTGCTATTCTGAAACCTGTCATGTTCACTTAGTTTTACTGGAAAGATTTTTCTATTTGCAAACTGTATTTATCAATTTCTAGATTAAATATGGAATCCTGTAAAGTCATATATAATGGATATAATATTATTTTAATTATTGTAACACAGTAATGCAGAGATCCTTTCATAGGTATTTGTCTTCATGAATGAATATGGTATAAAATATAGCAAACGATTTGAGTCTTTTTTAAAAAAGCAGCCAATTAAAATGGGCAGTATTTTGCAGGTATTCAAGAAGATTGGACAAGAAGGGAACGGGGTGAGACAAAAGAAGAAAGAACAGAATAGACTAAACTAAGTGAAAAGGAGAAAAGTAGAGATGAGGAACCAGTCTCATATAATCTTAGATTATATCTTTAATAAATGAACATGAAAATTTATATGACTCATCAGAGCATAGCTGCCCAGATATGCATAGAGTTGCAGGATTCTAGGTCTGCTGAATCCATTCCAAAATGGACAAATATCTCACCAAGCAGGCAGCAGCAAAAGTTATTTTGATAAATATTTGAATGCGATTTTCTACTGCATGGCTAGTCTAGGAAATAGTCACTAGATGGCAGTGAGTCTGCATATCTGGACTATAAACTAGATCTTGTAAAGGAAAATCTGCACAATTTCTTCCATAAAAATTGGTACCAGAAGGTGGCATATTTGGGCTATGAAAAAACAAAATCTTTAAGGTTCAGTGTAGCCGCCTGCAAAATTATTGTCCTTTCTCCTTCTGGAGCATTATATGTTAAAAAATTGAAAAAAATAAGATTATGGTCTGAATAAAAAGGGACTGCTATGATTTTAAAATATGGAACACAAATATTTTAAATAATCAAAAGTGTACTAGAAAGTGAGAGCCTATTAAAGCCATCAATAAACGGGAATAAAAGAATAATTGATCAGTTTAGGAATACAATTACTCATAGACTCATATACTTAAGGTCAGAAGGGACCATTGTGATCATCTAGTCTAACCTCAAGTTACAGAGAATTCACCATTTACACTAGTTACTCTGGGGAGAATTCTGCACCAAAAAATTAAAAATTCTGTGCACAATATTTTAAAATTCGGCAAATTTTATTTCTCAATATAACACAATATAATCACATCAGTTTCAGTTATTTGTTGTCATTTATTTCAAAATGCCTGGCAGCAAGTATGTCTGTAACAATACAGACAACAAAAAAGATTCAGGAAAATTTTTTGGCAAATAGATTCCTTACTAGGCATATTAATACAGAACTCTGAGTAATAATTCATTTAAATTACAATACCGAGCTGTATTTCCCACACCCCTCAGAAGCAGTGCAAAGGTTTGGGGGAGTCATGGGTAATGTATGAGCTGAGGGAGAGAGAAATAAATTGCTGGGAAGGAGCCTGGGTGCGAACTTGGAGGGTTGTTGGGTTTGGGTGGGAAAAGTATGGAACAGGTTTATTTGGGGGGTGGGGAGGGATTGTTAGGGAGCTTCCCCCATGCAGACCCTGGCTGACCCTTAGCCTCTTCTATTCAGTTAGGCACATCTGCCCCTGTCCCCATGTGTTCCTGCACCCCCATGTGTCCTTGCACCCCCCCAGTCCACATGTGTCCCTCCACCCCACTCATACACCCACTCCTCCATCTCCATGTGGCCCTGCATCCCCTCCCCCAGTCCCTATGTGACTTTGTACCCCCTCCCACTGTCCCCATGTATCTCCGTGCCCCCACTCAGCCACCCCCTGTACCTATGTGGCTGTGTACCTCCTCCCCCTGTTCCCAGGTATCTCTGTGCCACTGCCCAGCCACCCACTGTCCCCATTTGTCCCTGTACCCCCTCCCCCTGTCTCCATGAGTCTCCCTGCCCCCACTCAGCCACCCTGTGTCCTTCTGCATCCCCTCCCCCATCACCATGTGGCCCTGCACCTCCCTTCCCCTGTGCCTCCACTCACATTCAGCCCCTGCCCTAGTCTGTCCTCCTCCATCAGCCCTTATAAGACCTGTCTGAGCCCCCCCCAGCACCCTACATGGTCTGTCTTCTCAGAGCCACTGTCTCCTGACCTGGCTTGACAGGCACTGTGAAGAAGGCAGATTCCCTGGCCTGACAGGCACTGCAAAAAAGACAGGTTCTTTCTCTTCCCTAGCTGGCCAGGAGCTGCTGATTTGTTCTATGGCCTCAGCCCCCTCTAGTGGTCAAAAGGCAGAACTGCAGAAGTTATTTTCCACTGGGAGCTGCTGCTGTTCTTGTGCCCAGAGTCCTCTGGTGGGCAAAAGACGGAACTGCAGCAACATTTCAGCAGCTTTTTTCTGTGCAAAAAATTAAAAATATGCATGGCTCATTATTTATACCTGCTCAGTAATCAGAATTCCCCCAGGGGTAAGCCTAGTTTAAACCTGCAAGTGACTCATGTTCCATACTGCAGAGGAAGGCAAAAACAAAACAAAACAAAAATCGCCAGGGTCTCTGCCAAACAGACCCAGGGGGAAATTCCTTCCTGATCTCAAATATGGTGATCAGTTAGACTCTGAGCATGTGGGCAAGACCAACCTGGCAAATACCTGGGAAAGAATTCTCTGTAATAACTCAGAGCTCTCCTCATCTAGTGTCCCATCTCTGTCCATTGGGAATTTTTGCTACTGGCAGTCGCAGATGGGCCACATGCTGTTGTAGGCAGTCCCATCATACTGCCTGCACCATCAACTTATCAAGCTCAGTCTTGAAGCCAGTTGGTTTTCCCCTTCCCCACCGCTGCTCCCCTTGGAAGGCTGTTCCAGAACTTCAATCCTCTGATGGTCAGAAACCTTTGCCTAATTTTGAGCCTAAACTTGTTGATGGCCAGTTTATAGACATTTGTTCTTGTGTCTATATTGGCGCTTAAATAAATCCTCTCCCTCCCTTGTATTTATCCCTCTGAAGTATTTACATAGAGAAATCATATCTCCTCTCAGCCTTCTTTTGGTTAGGCTAAACAAGCCAAGCCCTTTGCTTCTCCTTTCATAAGGTAGGTTTTCCATTCCTTGCAGCTTTGTGCTGCACCTGTTCCAGTTTGAATTCATCTTTCTTAAACATGGGAGATCAGAACTGCACACAGTATTCCAGATGAGGTCTCACCAATGCCTTGTATAATGTTACCAACACTTCCCTGTCTATACTGGATATACATTGCTTGATACACCCTAGGACTGCATTAGCCTTTTTCATTGCCACATCACATTGATGGCTCATAGTCATCCTGTGATCAACTAATACACCCTAGTCTTTCTCCTCCTCTGTCACTTCCAACCAATAAGTCCCCAGCTTATAGTTTGTTAGGTCCTAAATGCATGACTTTGCACTATTAATTTTCATCCAATTTCTATTACTGTAGTTTACAAGGTCATCCAGATGTTACTGTATGTATTCTGATCCTCCTCTGTATTGGTAATACCTCCCAACTTTGTGTCATCCAGAGCTTTTATAAGCACACTCTCACTTTTTTCTCAGAACAATATTTAGTCTGAGGGTTTCAAGGAAACTCTAAACAGTTTTAATATACATGAATAATAAAAAGGTAATAAGATAATAAGAGTGTCTTGGTCTACCAACTCCATAATGATAATACTTTTCACTTCTGTAGTGCATTAACTCTGAGGTTCTCAAAGCACTTTACAAACAATGTTACACTTCATCTCATAACCTCCCTGTGAGGTATTATTACCTTCATTTTACAGATAGGAAAACTGAGGCACAGAGCTTGCAGCTTCTTTACATTGATTTCAGTTGCAGCTGTGGGTGCTCAGTACCTCAGAAAAATGGAGACTAGGGTTGTAATCCTAGCTCCACATAAATCAATGTGAGTTTTGTCACTGATTTCAAAGGAGTAAGGATTTCACTCTTGGTGTCTTTAGGAAATTAAAACTTTGGACCTAAGGCCCAGATGCATAGAGTTATGTAGGTGTCTAACTAGCAGATTTGGGCTCCAAATCCCAATTTTTAGGTGCCCATGTGATCCACAAAACTGCTTTTCTGCCGCCTAACCCCTGTAATTACCTAAACTCACTCCGTGCCCAAGTTTTTGCAGTAAAAGTTCCCTAGCTGCCTAAATTTCTGCCTCTGGGCACGTGCACTATTGCCTCACTCTAGACATCCAGACTTAGGATCCATACCTCTCTCCTTGGTTTAGGCAGCTTCCTGCTTAGTTGGCTGGCTTTTGAGAATCCCATTCTCAGGTGCTGATTTCTCCCCCACTCATTGTAGAGGAAGCTTAGGTGTTTAACTCAGGCTTTGTGAGTTGCAGTGTGTTCCAGCAATTTTCTAGATGCCTAAAAGGTATGTGTTTTGGTGCTGAGCGTCACAATGCCTAAGTCCCTTTGAGGATGTGGGTCTAAGTGACTTGCACAGTGTCACTCAATTTAGGGGCCAAATTCTGCTCTTAGTTATATCCTGTGCAAGCCAGCAAAGTCAACAGAGACTTGAGTGATGTTTTCAGTTCAGTTGCAATGCTGTAACTGAGAGTAGAACAGTACAGCATATGTATTTGGTCTTGTGTCAGACACCCTCTATCGGCCCCCATAAGGAGGTGTGTGTAGAGGGGATAACGGCAGGAACATGCACCATGCATAATATGCCTATGCATTTTGCCTGTGCGGGATAAATGCAATTAGTTATACCTGCTATGCTAATCCCGTAAATCCCAGCCCACCCAGTCCAATTCACTGACACAGTATAGTATACATTTCCTTGACTTTTCAGGTAAATGTTCCAGTACTAAATTCTGGAGGTGTAGCCTGTGTTTTGTTCTGTACATCACTGCCACAGGCAGTCAGAGTGGGATAGCTCAGCTGTCTTTGCACATACTGCCTTTTAGCAGACTCCGGTCCTGTTCTCGAGTTAGTCCTATCAATTCATTAATGTGATTAATTTAATGTGTGTACAGATACAGTACACATGCTATTGATACTAGGGCACTAGATAATCTCTTCCATTTCTGTGACTAGAGGAAATCCAGATCTAGTAGATCTGTCCCCATGGGTAGTGCCAGCTCTGCAGCATTGTGCCCTGTTCCTCCACTGGAGCTGCATGTGGTCAAGTCTCCCCAGCATTTGGTGGAAGGTGGTGATGGAACCAGCTCTTCTTCAGGGCCATTCTCGTTGAGCCTGCAGATTTTCAATCAGAAGTCCAGTTTTGAGTTAATCTTGCTTGAAGCAGCATTAACTCCCACTAGCCCCTCCTTGGCTTCTGTGAGGGACTCAGCAAAAGACATCTCATGGCTCACGAAGAAGTTATGATGCTAGCAAGGAAGGGGAGCCAGAAGAGTGGTGGCTGAGGGTGGTTAGGCAAATCTCTCTTCATCTACTCTGCAGAACTCCTTTTCCTTCCCTGTTGATTCTCAGAGGGTAGAAAACAATGGTACATATGCTCTCCCATGCCACAAATTCACCCACCTGAGTGGAATGATTAATTGGAAATTCTACAAGATTGGCATCCTGGAGTTTTCTGATCCCTTTCTTCTCCTTGGAGAGGGATCAACTATGCACTGACTAGTTTGGTTGGGTTCATATGAGGTAAGACCTAGACTTGTGAAAAATAAAAGGGAAAAAAATATCTGGAGCTATTCACCCTATGAACATTATAAGTGCTGCCTGCTTTATTGATGGAGTTTTTAAAACCCTTGGTCTGTGGATTTTACACTCTGATGGCTTCACCAGTGAAGCTTTTAAGTTATTTGAACCAATCAGTTTGCAATTTTACACATACATTGCATTTATCTTCCCTGTGGTTTTAATCTGACCTGTGTCCATGAGGGTAGCAGTGATTCATTGGAACAAGTTTTGCATGTCCATGCGTTGTTCAGTGAGTACCACTTACCGGGGGAAGAGAACGGGTATACATAGATATAGGAAAGACAACGAAGGGTAGATACCCGGAGAAGGAGCTACATGAGTTAAAAGGGAAAGCTGTTGATCGGCTGCTTGGTCCTACCTCTGACTGCACACGTTCAGAATGGAGTTGTGAAGACTCCCTCAGCACAAACAGCTGAGGCTTAAAGATTCACTGAGTCTGAAACTTTCATCAAAGTGAGGTATGGGGCAGGCTGGGCTGGATTCTCCTCTCACCTACTCTAGTGTTATACCAGTCTAACTCCATTGACTTCAGTAAAGTAACTCCAGCGCACAAGAGAGAAGAATGGAGTCCAGATATTGTTTTCTCTGAATAGATAGCCACAAACATTTGGAAACTGCCCTTAATGGTACATTTTGATTCTGAGATAGGTTTGCTGAAATAAGGCATATAGTTTAACTTGCACAATATTTTTCTTGTGTTTTGGTAAGGGTGAGACTACTCCCTTTGACCAGAGCCATCTAGTCCCCTTAAAACACCTGGATTCCCTAGAGGAAATGTGCATGTTATTTCCAGTCTTTTGTATTATACACCCAGCAATTTGGCATCATCATGGTAGCTTTTGTGGCCCTTGCATCAGTCAATGTTTGAAATGATGCAAACATTAACAGCTGGACTTCTGAAACAAACTGAAGTTGATTTTTAGCAGATGATACAGAGGCAGCCGAGAGAGCTGAGCGCAGCCAGTCCACGTTCAAGGGGCAGATTCATCCCGGCACTGGTACAGAGCAAAGGGGAGGCAACTTGTATCTCCCCTATGCAGGGGCTATCGAGCCATCTTGACCCCCCTTCCCTGTGCAGCCCAAGTTGGACTCCTGCTTCAGTAGCCCATATGGACCATTGCAAGTGCACAGAATCACTGGAGGTAGGTTCATCCTGGTCATGCTTCCTCCTGGCCCTAATCCTGTTCATCTGGCCTGCCCCCAGCTTGCCCCAGAACACCCTACTCTGCACTTTTGGGCTTCTGAAAAGGTGTCCTAGAGCTGGTGGAGGGTAGTCACATATGCTGTGTGTCCTCTTTGTAGCAGCCTTGCTCGTGCAAAAGGACTGTAAGACAATGATGAAGGGGGTCCTTCTGCCTCCCTCCACAAACTTCCATCACAAGTAGAACAAACCTATCTCTTTAGGTCCCCTATATTGTTACAATGGCCCCAATCAAAGACGCTAACAGGAATTGAATTTGGGCTCAGTTTAATTCTTTGACAAACCTGGAATTCTCTCTAAATTTTTCAGCTGTAAGAAATCATTTTTTTAAACATCAAAAAGCAACTGTCTAAATCAAAGACTAATTGGCTGCCAAATTACAGGTTTATACAACTCACTCTTTGCTGCTTGTTTACCAGAGCAAAAAAGCACCAGAAAAATTATTCTTGTTTTCTGTTAATAATAAAACATCTGATGTCAATCCATTTATATCAAAAACTCCTATTCCCTGGAGAGAGAACTGTCCACCATAAGGAGATTTTTTACATATAGTTTGAGACCAATCATGCCTAGCTCTTATATAGGGTTTTCCATCAGTAGATCACAAAGCACTTAACAAAGGAGGATCTCATCATTATCTTCATTGTACAGATGGGGAAACTGAGGCACAGAGCAGTGATGCAATTTACCCAAGATCATCCAGCAGGGCAGTGACAGAGCTGGGAATATAACCCAGGTCTCCTGAGTCACAGTTCAGTGCTCTCCCCACTAGGTTACACTCCAACAAGGGGTTTAACAGTGGAAACTCTGACTCAACCTTACCTGTATTGCTGTGACCAGGGGGTTGAAAAAATTCCACAGTCTTCTGTTACATGGATTGTTTTTTTTCTTTTCTTAACAGCCCACAAAATTCTTAAAAGGTGTTACTGGAAGCTCCTTAAATCAAAACACTGCAACTTCATAATGGGGGCAGGAGCTTTGTTGTACATGTCTGCACTGTGGCTCCTGTCCTGCCCCTACTAACATTAATGAGAGCAACAAATGACTTCACTGGGGACACTATCTGGCCCCATATAAGTATTTGCACCGTGAATTGACTAATTATCCCAAACTATGAGGAAGCACGCACTGAGTTCATTGGTAACCTGAGATGGATTATTTAGGCCCAATCTCTTCTTGGTTGTTCCAAAATCTCAGTCTGGAATTTGGAGAGGATATCCCCAGGATGTAACAAGGTTCAGATCACATTCTCTTTTCTCTCTCTGTGACCATCTCTTGTCCTGCCTCAAGCCCTCTTCTTGAAATCCTCTCAAATGTAGCATATACAGAAGATGACCATGATACAGCAATCTTGTTCTCTGTGTGACCCTGCAAAGATGCAACACTTCCCCTCAATGTCTCACAGGAGATTTATCTTGCTCTTTTGTTGCAATCTCAGTATATGAATTCACACTTAAAATGAAGAATAAGCATTTCAGGCAAACCACAGTTAAGCAACGGGAGCTTCCAGAAACGTATTAACCTAGACCTGCAGTTCCAATCCTTTTCTTCTTCCCTAATGGTGCCCAGTGACCATTAGAGAGACAAGGTGCCAATATATTTTACTGGACCAACTTCTGAAATATATCGTATGGCATGCCGATAACTGATAGGCAGAGGGATTCAAATATAATTCTAAGATTTTTCCTTAGCATATTGCATCTTTGCTGTGTCAAAAATAAATTGCAGAATAAAAAGATGAAGGATGATTCCACCATTTTGTATCCTCACTTCTTAAAATAAAGGAGTAGTTTTAAAATGCATAAAAATGTTCTGCAATGATAAATTACACATTTATAACCCTATTTAGCCAAGTATTTTACCTTTGTAATTTTAAAACTGTCATTTTGACAAAAAAATATAGATGAGCAAGTTGGCCTTTCACATTTAATGTTTTCTTTCCTTTTTGCAATTCACCAAGTTCAGCTTTGATTAAAGAAGTGGTATAAATGGAATGCATAATGGTCAGTACTTGAAGAATACATTACTCTGATGCTGGAGGATAAGTTTTTTTTGTGAATAGATTTGATTTTTTCACCTTAGAAACTTCTTGAGCATGAGCCCCACTGGCTTCATCGCATCAAGTATGCATCAGGCCCTCAATGCCTTATGTACAAAGATAAAGATACTTGATTTAAAGGGGAAGATACAAAAGTCACAGTCTATTTTTTTTCCAGAGCTACAGCAGATGAATCATCCTATGCAACTTCACTGTAACTCGGAGAGGATATGCAGCTTCTGGAAAAGTGTCCCATCCTGATGTTGAGCACCTTGTGGGAGGCTCTGTGTACCCTCAACATGAATGGGAGTTGAGGGCACTCAGGACCACTCAACACCTTGCAGGACTGGGTCCTGCAGGAGGCCAAAGATCATTGAGGATAGAAATGAAAATAATCCATTGCCTAGTGCATCACATGTCAAGGTGATGCAAAATGTTTACAATGCATTTTCTTTTAGTGTTTGAACTCACCTAGGTTTTCGTCCTGATTTGTAACAATGTCAGTCTACAAAAAGTGCTTTCAAAAAACCTAGAGAAATACATTTAAATACATCAAATAATGTTGTTATACAAATTCAATTTACCGTCACAGTGTCTTAGTTGGTAGATGTATTACAACCTCAGACTTGAGATGTTAAATTATACAATGGAATGATGGCCTAACAGTTTATCCTAACATTGTACCTTTCATTCCCAAGGATCTAAAAGCAAATAAATCACTTCAGTGATCACTGAAATTCAGCCACCTCTGCAGTGGAATGTGACAACTATTTAACAGCATACAGCAACACTGCACAACTGTTTAAGGACCTGGTTCTGCATTGGATTCCTCTAACCCAGGCCTCTGTGGTTGGGTTTAGTTCTTCTGAATTCAGCAGGACCTCACAGGGGTCTGCACTAGCAGATCTCAGAGCCTGTGATAGGAAATTAAGAAGACCATGTAAAAGTCAAACACAAGGGGAATTTAGGGGTGTAGAATTATCCAGATTGAAAATGGGTCTGAACACCAAGCTTTGCACTCCCACTTGGAAGACCCAGTTTCAGGAACTGAGATAGTTACACATGCAAACATTTATTCTCTTTAATTTTTTCTTTGAATTTTAGTTTTGTGGCAGACTTCCCTAAAGTGTTTGTTAGAGCCATTAGAAAATTGTACAGACAACTCATTTTAGGGAAGAGATTGGAGATCTCTGTCACTCAATTTGTCAGCAGAGGTTCTTAAACAGACAACTCAGCTAGGTAAGTGAAATCCTTTCCTAATTATCCCTTTTAGAATTAGGCCAGTGAAAATATTTAATCTTAAATATGACTTTTCCAGACGGAATGTGACGTCATCACTGTATCTTTTCTTTCTTCATTGCCACTAACCCTACTTAATGGTGGTTTGATTAGCTGGCTGGTGGATCAAATTCTCTCTGTCCCTATCAGCCCTTAAAAGGCCAGCATGATAAATGGAATTCAAATCTCAAAGCTTCACTTGCATCACAAAATGTCAAACCTACAGCTTTGTCTGGGTTCAGTGTTTCTCAGAATGCATTCCCTTCCTGGTATATATCTCTCTATGTATGTGTGTGTATGTGGGGTTTTTTAAAAGGTCATCATTTAATGTTGTTTTGCATTGTATGTACAGAAATTGTGGACATTTTTACTGTTATATACAGTGCATATGTATTTATAATACAAATATAATAATCTTCCATTCCTGGATACTGTACCCATAGAAAGTCCAATCCTTTGTCTTCCTTGGTATCCAGAAATTTGCAGATCAGAGATTTGAGGTTAAGGAGGGCAAAAACAATCACATCTTTTTAATCTCTAGATCCCAATCCTGCAGTTCTCACTAAGGTAAAACTCCCACTGAAATTGGAGGGAGTTTTGCCTGACTGGGGAGTGCAGGGTAAGGCCCTAAAGGAATTCTCAGCAATTTTTTTTTAAAATTACCACTTACCCCTTTTAATCATGATGAACTCACTTCATTACCTTTTTCATGCCACCTTGTGGCAAAATTGCATTTTAGGCTGAATGTACACTATCGTAGACACTGGAGTGCCATCACATCTCTCATAGTGACGTTTTTATTACTTTATGTCTTATGCACCTGTGGCTTTTTGGTGACACACTTGGCTTCTAATTGTACTAAGCTCATTCTGGTGAAAGGATCATGAGCATTTTCAAGCAGTTCATAATGAGGAAGTCATTGCTTTTCATAGTGTTAACAAGATTACCATCGTGTGTTCATGAATACTTAAACACATTCAATAAAAACGATGGGATGTGAAGAGGGTGAGCTATTGCATCTCAGAGATTGTTAATTAAGGTTTTAAATTATCCGTGTCCTTTGAATTCATGGGTGGGGGCAGGGGATACAACAATAGAACACTGTTTCTCAAACTGGCAACAGTCAGAAAACAAACATTTGTTTTAAAGGATCACTACCATATTCTGGCAAGCTTTAAAAGGTAGGATATTAGTCTAAACTCTCATTTGATGGTCAGAAACCTTTTATGTGTTTCTTGCTTTGTGCAGCTGATTAGCTAGACATCAGAGTTTAAAGGGCACCTTCATTAAGTGTTAATGGGTCTGAGTGAGAAAATCCAGATCCTGGTGTCACATTCAGTTAAAGTTCCAGGGTTTTGCTTCAGGCCCACCTCCATTTATTTATTTTTATAATCATCCTTCTATTGCCTAATTCACATTTGTTATTTGTTCTATAGAGTCTGATGCTGCATCATTGTGGACAATGGGAATTTTGCTACTACTTCGGTGAGCATACAATCATGTCCTCATAGCCATAAATGTGTGTAGCATTGTACAAAAGGTATAAAGACAATGGGTTTACAGACTCAGGGCTAGTCTACACTGGCATGTAGACCATGGCAGTGCTTTAACATGGCTTGTGTGATTGTGGCTCTAAAACAACCACCTCCACGAGGGGCGTAGCTTCCAGCGCTGGTGCACTGTCTACACTGGTGCTTTACGGTGCTGAAACTTCCTGCACTCAGGGGTCTGTTGCAGGAGCGAGAAAGTTTCAGCGCTGTAAATTTCCAGTGTAGACAAGCCCTAAGTGTGTGATGAGTGAGATGTTCAGCACCTCACAGGACTAGACCCTAAGGTTTAGGTTACTCTATAGAATTTGACTGTGTTTGTGAACAATTGAGTTAGGTGCACTGTTCCCTTTAAGCTATGCACGCGCACACAAATCCTAAACCCCATGCACACGGCAAAACACCGCGTGCACAAAAATTTGCACAGAAGCACAACAATTTGCACAGAAGAAATTTTTTGCGCACATGGCCTGTCAAAAATTAAAGGGAATATTGGTTAGGTGACATGAAGATGAGCACAAGTGAGCAGTCAATATAGATAAGGCCAAAGTATCTGGTCATCTGACTAAACCCTGCTCAGAACAGCTATGATGAGCTGAACAGGAGTGGACAACACATCAGTGTGCAGGGAGGAAGAGGATGAAGATAACAGGGTTGCATGATCAATTGGAAGGTTAATAAGCATGTCGAGTTTTTGAGGGTTTTTTGGTTCTATTTTTTATTACGTAAGAATACAATTCTTAAGTCTCCTGAATAAATGGGTTTTAAGAAGGGAGTGGAAGGAGGTTAAGTTGGTGGCATGGAGGATGGGTTCAGGGAGAGAGTTCCAAGAATAGGGGCAACAGCAAAAAAGGCACAGAGGCAGGACTGGTAAAAATGTCACAAAGAGGGCATCCAGATGAACAACTTGAACTGTGAAGAAAGCATGCTGAGACAGCAGGAGGGAAAGGACCAAGAGGTCAGGAGCTAAGTTGTAAGGGACTGGGGTGTAGGCAGTCTTGCCTAGCAGTAACAGCTGGGCTGAGGTCTGCTCACCAGAGACGGGAGTCACTGGGCCAGGGTTAGAGGAATTGCAAGGCCAAGTTCCATAAACAAGGATGAGAGTCAGGCTGGAGTCACAGATCAGGAGACAAGGCAAAGTCCAGCATAGTAGCAGATCAAGAACAGTATGCGATTGCCCAGACAACTTTCTGGGGCAACTCCTGGGGTTAAGTGGGCGAACTTGGCCAATCAGAGGGCTACAGGGTACTGCCACTCTGAGTCTCACGGGTGGTACTTCCTGTGGTGCTTATTCTCCAAAGTGCTTCCTGGCTACATCTCTGTAGGGCCTTCTGATGGCACTGTGGGAACATCAGCCACCCCAAGCTTTTCAAACCTGGGTTCTAGTCCCCAAGTCCTTACAGCAGACATCAAAGAGGAGTATGAGATATCTGACCTTTATGTCAAAGACAATATGGGGTGAGTGAAGGGATTCTGAGGTTGCAGGCTTTTGCAACAGAGTTTTCAATGGATTGGCAATGAGGTGAGGTGAGTCAGTGTCAGGATTTACCCCTGATTTACTCCAATAAACAGGAGAGGAAAAATCCAGCTTATATTATCTACACATAATCAGATAGGACCTTTGCATCCTGACACACCTCTAAAGCCCTTTCCATTTTCACAGCACATTGCAAACATTATAGCTGTCTTGTCAAATCAGAGGTGTAGAGAAAGAAAATGCAAAAAAGTATGTGGTAATTTAGTGAGATTTCAATACATTATTATTATGTGTATTTTTGTACACAATTTTCTACAATGTGGTAGAGGCAATAAACCTTTTTGTTACTGCACCAGTGTTAAGTTTCATTATTTTATAATATATCATGTTTTCAGGGTGTGCTCTTTAGGTGAAAAGGGCCATACTGAACAAAAACTGAGAGTGAAAGAGAGACTTGGCCAAACTCTGTTTTCTGTTAAACTTATGTTACTCCAAGGACCTCAGAGGGAACTCAGTGAGAACAAAGTTTGGTCCCCTATGATAAAAATCAGATGGGTACTTTTGGGAAGCTGATGCAGCATAACAAATGTTTAACATGACTCTACTGTTGGTATTCTAAAAGGATAGGATGGCTTGGAACATCCTGATTACTCACCTATATTAACCACTGCAGTTTGGATAAAAAATAATTCTGCAGCATATGTTCAGAAGTGGTTTCCAGGCCTGGGTGTCTACACTTATGCTGCTAACTTTTTGCACATTTACTTTGTAGAATTTAAGTATTAGTATGCATAAATCTTGGAGATGGGTGCATGAACTGTATTGGAACAAGCACATTTAGGGCATCTCATGTAATTGCTGTGTATCTACAGTCTCTGTACTAGAATACAACCGAATCCCTACAATAGATAGATAACAGAGTGGGTAGATAAATTAGTTTTCATATAGGTAGTTATATGACAATATTAGCAGCGTGCCTCCCTACAAAAAAATAAGAACAAACAGCAAAACAATCTCTCTCTCTCACTCCCTCCTTACTTTTTCCATTGTCCGGCCACATAGTAAGAAAGGCAGGTGGCAAGGGATGTGGTTTAATTGGGCTGCAATCTTATTTCATGTAAAACATCTGGGAGTACCTGGCAATAGATTGTGCAGTGCAAGTCATGATGATTTCCTTAATCATTTCCCATAATCCCCACTCTGGTCCCATTGCTGGGACCTCATCACCCTATGAGGTAAAAGGGGGATATAAAAGGAGGGGGGCTGGCTCCCTGCTATATGAGATGTAGGAGTCTCAACCTACCCCCCTTCCTCAGTTCTCTTAAGGGATATTTTCCGTCAAATCCATTCCAATCCATTTTATCTGATAACCATATCCGTTCCATACTGAGTAGCTGCACTGGATATCTGCCACAAGAAGGTGCCAGCAATTATGCTTGGCTGCCTCCCTCCTACCCCCGCCAGGTTCCCAGATGTTCACTGATTCCTTCCTTTGTCACTGAGGTGAACAATAATTGCATCTGGTATCTGCTTCTAGGCTGCCAAAGAGCTTACAAGGGGCATCACCTGGTCCCATAGCATGTCCTGCCTTCCATGCCAGTTTGGGATTGCTTGAACATGTAGACCCAGTTGTGATCCTCCAGACAGTCCAGAAGCCTGCTTGTGTGCCCAGTATACAATACCGTGTCTACAGATCCACACCACTGCTTGATTGGCCCATCTGCATGATTCTGAAATGGGAATCACCAGAAAATGAATTCTGATTCTCTTCCTGGAGTCTCATGTATGTTCTGTGTGCGTTTGAATGTCATCATCCAATTGCCTGAAGTTCTGTGACCCACAGCTTTCGTTGAACCGCAGCCATTGTAGGCCCAATCCAGAATGAGTGGGAACAAACTTCTTGCACTGCTAGCCTCATCTCTGTAAGCCCCTTTTTGAAAACTGTAACAAACTGGCATGCTGTGCGGGGCCTTCCAACACTATGAGTAAAGAGGGACCCCTCTCCACTGAGTATCACTGAAAGTTCTTAATGACCCCAAGAGGCAAGTGCTGGCCTCACCTCCTTCCTGCAGCATTATGTGCCCCACAATCTGTTTTTGAGATCCACAGAGTCAAGATAACTGATTGCTCCTCTCATTGTAAATCCCTCCACTCTAAAGTCCTTCCCAAAGTTTCCAGATAAGAACAATCAACAAAACAAAACTCACAGTCACTCCTTACTTTTTCCACACTCAAGTAACTCAATCACCTGCTTTGGATACATAGGTGCTGACTTGAGTATCTAGATTGGGCACCTTAACTTCAGCAGCTAATTTTGAACATAGGGCTCCCCACCTTTCATATTTTCACTGGCAATGAAGGAAAAACAGCCTAACCATACAATATCATTGAATAGCCAGTCCAAAAAGCACATCACTCAACTCTAGACCCCAAGATCTATAGGGAAACAATCAGTTGCAGTATGTCTGTCTCTGCCCCTCACCACTGTCTCCACCACAGGTTTATTTTCAAATGTTGGGGGCTGCTGGTCAAGTGGCCATGCATGTGGTCTCCAAGGCCCCAATCCACGAATATACTTAACTTTAAGCAATGCTTAAGTTTAATTGACTTCAATGAGACTTCATCTGAAGTGAATGGGACTTAAGCATGTGTTGCAAGATAAATACTTGCTTAAGTGCTGTCCTGAACGGGTCGCAAAATATTGACATTGGCAATCACAGGAGCAAGAGTCAAAAAATGTCACAGTCTTAGGCCATGACTACACTTACAAGCCTACAGCAGCACAATTGTAGTGATTTAGCTATGCCACTGTAAAAGCGCTCATGTAGCTGCGTTATGTTGATGAGAGAGAGCTCTACTGTTGACATAAAACCAGCTCAACGAGCGGTGGTAGCTGTGTTGGCAGGAGAAAATCTCCCACCAACATAGCGCTGTGAACACCAGTGCTTATGCTGGAAAAACTTTTATCGCTCATGGGGGTAATTTTTCACACCCCTGAGCGACAAAAATGTTGCCGACATAAATGCTAATGTAGACATGGCCTTAGTCACCACAGAATGATGTTGGCCAATACTTAGACTAAAAGAAATGGCTTGTCACATTTTGAGATGCTAGAATGCTTTGATTCTACCTGTTTTTCTTTCAGGAGTACTATGAAACATCATAGTAGAAATCTTTGCAATTAATGTAACTGAGTTTTACAACATAAGACTTTGACAAATTAATACAGACTCTATTATAGAAAAGCTTTGTATATAATGTGTCCTAAAGATGAAAATACACTTTTAATCAGTAACTCTGTGAACAAAATTCTTTCATGTTGTTATTACATTATGTTTATTTTATCTTTGTGCTTTTGCTTTTTTTTCCAATTGCATCCACCTTTTTTACATTGCAGTGAACCGTTAGTATCGCAATCAAAATGAACACATATTTTTCATTAAACACAGTCTAGACCTTCTATGTCCTATCCAAATCCCTTTGAAATCCCCAGAAGTAGCAATCTGATTTGCCTCATATTCAAAGCTTCCTTCCTGAGAGAACAGTCAAAATATGTATGATTGCTTTAAACTTTAGATGAGGTAAATGCAATGCTCAATAACTTCATCAAATAAAGTCTGAATTTTATGGTGCAAATGCCAGTCTTCACAGCTCAGTGAGCTTTATAAAATGGTACACAGCTTGCCTATATCAAATTTGTACAAAAGAATTGATTTTTTTAATGTTGGAATAAGGCCATTTCGGTTTTGTTGCATGCTTTCCGGAAATAATAATGCTATATTAAAAGATAAATGATAAACAGATTACAGGTTTTAAGTATTATTCAGAATGCTAACACTAACATAACAGACTTTCTGCTGTAAACCTAAATAGCAAGTGTCAACCTGATTATTAAAGTTCTTCTTCCTAGCAGTCATGTGGATCTAGGGCCATTTTTGTCCGGCTGACAGAAGCATTATGTTTTAGACTCTAACCTTCTGTAGCTCTGGGTTTTTTTTGTTTTGTTTTTTTGTTTTTGTCCACTTCCTTGAGTTTCTGGTGTTATTGGTAGGACAGCTGTGAGAGCCAGACAGTGCTTTCTGTGCATAGTAAGAATTAGCAATTGTGATAGCAGAAGAATATACCACAAAAGCAGATATGTTTAGACCATTATCACAGCACAAGTAGTGGTTATTTAATGAATTATTTGGAGTCCTGACTAGTACAATTAATTCCCTTCAGATTTTTCGCTCCATGTTTTCTGTGTCTATTTATATGCAGTTTTTTTTCCGTTTCTGATTTGTTTGTCTTTATCTGTAGTAAGAAGATGAAAGGGCTGCCTTTAACTCATGCAAGCAGCATTTCTTTTAAAACCATCTAAAACGGAAAATGTGCCTGATGTGTGGGTTAAGAAAAATGTGATGCCAGATTCTCAGCTGGTGTAAAGGAATATAACTTCATAGAAGTTAATGGATCTATTCTGACTTACATGAGCTGAGGTTCTGGCCCATAAGGTCCATAACAAAGTATTGAATGATCAAAGAGTTCTTTTGCTCCTTCCTACAGATGGTTTACATTTCATTCTAATTGGTGTATTCCTTCATGCCAGTGTCATGTGGTGTTAACACTTTTAAAGAAAATGTACCCCTTGATCTCACAGGCAAAACTCTTATTGACAGCCATGGGAATCTTACTTATGTGAGGTTTGTAGCAGTAGAATACAGAGAAGGATCGGCTTGCCTAGCAGAAGGAAAATAATCAGCAGTAATAAATCTGTGTCTGAGCACTAATACAATATGGCATAATGTCAGCATTCTGGTGAGGTCAAGCCAAGAAGGGGTACAATTCTCCATGACAACACAGTGCAAGAAGAAGCTTAGTGGCAGTGAAACAAGGAAAGGCCACATAATAAGCAAGCAAAGTCTAGCTCCAGGAAGCAGTAGGCAGCACCATTTCGGACATAAGAAACTGTACAGAGGCTTGGAAATTGAGCATGGTGATTTAATATTGATTAGTGTGATGAGAAATGCTACTGGGGACAGAGAGGAAAAAGGCTGGTGGCATAGAAAAGCCTATAAATAGAGGGTTCACCTCCCATTTACTTTGCTGGAAATGAAGTGTTAATCCATTGATTTAAATGGACTAAACCTGGTGTGAGTGAGTGGATAATCAGCATGTTATAAAGAGACGTGTGAAGTGAATGAGATCAGACAAATAAGAACAACTGAACAAGGATGACTGAGGAATCCATTTTACTGATCTCCCTGCTAAATGATTTAGGTTGGGATTTTCAAAGGAGTCAGGCTGCCCAATACTACTGGAAGGTTAACTCCCTCAGGCTGCTCTGAAAAGCCCAGTCTTGGTGTATAGACAGTACAATAGAAATGTAATCTGTCTATTTTAGATATTACTTCAGTTTCTGTAACCTTGATATCTAAGGGCTACCCGCCAAGTAATTGGAGATAACCTGCTCAGAGAGGTAACCCAAATGTGAATTCATGCCACTAGTAGATGCCAGATGTCAGAAAAGAGGTAGATAAATATAGGGAAGTTAGAACAATGGCTTCATTAAAAAGGTTGTATTCGGACAGGGTTAGAAATAAATTGTAGATTCAACCTGCTGCTAGCTTTTTTGGGAGCAAGGGCCTAAATACTGAAACCTTCTGCATACAATTGACGCTGCCTGTAAAATATAATATGTGACAGAGAATTATGTAAATAGTTGTTTTTGGATGAACACACAGCAAGAAAATAATACTAATTAAGAAAAGATAAGAAAGATAAAAAAGGAGAAAAGACTAGAGCAAGGAAAAACTAACTAATAATGTGAAACCAGTAGGAAATTTGGCCTATTGCAGAATATTGAAGAGGTGAAGATGGCACAGCATATTGTAGTGTCTAACATATCCTGTGTATCAACATTTTGATTTCATATTCATTTGATAACTAATGCAGTGAGAGGCACATATGATCCCCTCTGACATTGGTTGTAACAGTGAAATAGACTAGAATAGAACAACAGTGCCTGGAATGTCAGTTGCCACACATACTAACAATTATACAATTAAAAAAACCAGTCAGAAAAATGTACAAATGAATCTGAAACCCTACTGACCCATGGGCTAGACTTAAAAAAAAAAAGTTAAAGTCCATTTGCATACATTGTAAAATGAGAATTGTACATGCAAATTCACATACTGTGTACAGAGTAGAAGTAAGGCATTTTCAAACCATGTGCAAAAGGGATGGATGAACCTCAAATGAGTCAGAGTTTGGGTTCCATACTGATATGGATGAGAAAGCTCAGATGATTATCTGAAGTCCATCCAAGCCACCAGAAAGAATCACCCCACCAGAAACATGCAACCTGTTCTTTGCTGTGCATACACAATGCTCCCACACCAAACTCCATACAACCCCAATAAGCTCTTCAATAAGGCCTACCTCTGCCTATCCTGGGAGGCCTGGCAGCTCAGTTTAGAAACAGCAGCAAGTTATTTGATAACAGACAAGGTAATTCTTTTCAAAATAGATTTAATTGTCAAACTATCTTTATAAAATATGAGAATAAAAACCTTTAGGTGTGATTAGAGGTAGACTGAAATTTTGGTACTTGTGTTTAATCCAAAGCAGATCTGCAATCTTAATTTCATAATGTGTGTTGGTAATGGGAATAGGAATATCTAAATGATATGTTCTCTTCTGCAAGGTAATGAGGTTCATTAATTGTTGCTCTTGGTTTTTATTATGACTAACAATCTGATTAAATGAGCAATCAAATATAGTACATATGACTATTATTTATTGCTGTCTGCTCTTTTGGCTTTAGCCAGATATCATTAGAAGGTATTTGGCTGAATACTGTCAAATGCTATTTGATATTTGGTACACCCCTAATTAATAAACTCCTCTAGTATATTGTGAAGCCTGAAAAATGATCCCTTACATCTCTTCAGAGATAAGGTCACCTCTTCCTCAAAACACAATTATGTATCTAGTTTTCTCTGAATCCAGATCTGCTACTTGTGTTCTTTCAGCTCCTGTACTTATTTAATTTCTGCTGTCTATTTGCCTACAATGGAATTGTTAGAATGAAGAAGGCTCCAAGAGCTGCTCTGATTAATAGGCTCAAAGCCTTCTGTGGTGCATTGCTGCTGTGGCAAAAAAGTGTGTGGAAATAAACAAGCTGAGTAGCTTTACTCATTTGAGTTTGAATGGGACCTACATAGGCAAGTGGCATTTGTTCTTCACATACCTTACAAATGATAGCCTGCTTTGGGATATACAACATAACATGTCAGTTAACTAAAGATCCAGGATGGTTAAAGGCTTCCAAAGAAGACAAAAGATTAAAAAGCAAAAACAATAATCAGACGATGTTCGGTTGTTGCCTGTTCCCATTTTTGACACAGTCTTTGTTACAAGTATAAAAAAAATGTTCTGTCAGATTCTGTTTATGTTACAATTTCCCCCGCCCCCCCCAAAAATGAAATATCAACATTTTCATGCTTTATACACTACATGAAATATAGTATTTTGCTGGAATCCTTTGACCTTTTCAAAAACCTGTATTCTGATTGTCTGGCCTGTCTGCTATTTCCCTCCAGGTTAGACAAGGAAAGCTGCAGTTTGTGGAGAAACTGAATGCCCAATGGCACTGCATAGTTATATGACAGATATTTGGAAACAGATTAGATTAGGTATAGGATGTAGGAATGATGTAGTGATTAGCCCTGCACAATATACCGGATCAGACTGATTGACCCAAGTGATCATTTCTAACTATGATGTGGTATGACATGCTTTATTAAATACGCCTCCAGGTCCTCAGAAAGTTCCTGTTTAACCAAAAGCAAACTCCGCTAAGGCCCCCAGAAATGAGAACCAAATCTGCCTCGTGTCCCAGGCCCTCTTGTCTTTCTCCCGATATCTCTGTCATTAATAACAACACAATTCCCTCCAATATCTAGGTGCACAACTAACGCTAGCTGAAAAACAGGGATTCCAATTCAAACAATTCCAATTCCTATAACAAATGTAGAGGTCATGAAAATCATTTTAGTTCTGCATCAAAATAAAAGAAGACTTTTTGATAGTTTTTGCACAAAAATAGCCAATAGCCAGGGCACTCAGCTGGGATGGGTTGTTCCCATTTCAAGTCCTTGCTTTGAATCACTGGGCTATAGAGTCAGTCTTTCTCTCAATCTTTCCAGCTAGACTGTTCCATTTTGTATATATAATTAAATACTCCTTGGACCAGAGAGAGAGAGAGACTCTATAACTTGCCTGGTTCAGAGCAGGCACGTGAACTGGAGTCTTTCACATCCCAGCCTAGTGCCCTAACAAACAAGCTATTTGATATTCTGGATCACTTTTCCTCTCAGAAATTCCATACTGAGAAATAGTTTTGGTTACCTGGAATTTTGCAACAAAAATATTTTTTGTTGGTTGAAAAACTCTTGAATAGTTCTACTCACAGCTTGTGTGTCATTTTTGAGTTTCTCTGCCAGTCGTCCCCATGTTAAGGCCTTTGTCAATTCCTATCACTTCTTCTATGGCTCTAAAATTTGACCCTTCCCCTCAAGCACAACTGTTAAACCCTGGTACATCCCTAAGTTATCTCTCACCTTCAATAGTGCAAAATTTTAACCCGTGTCTTTCCAGTCTTCCTACATTTATTTCAATCTATTCCAAATGCCACAATTAAATAATTTTCCTATCTCACCACTACAACTGTATTGTTCCCCTGCTCTAATCTTTCCACTGGCTGCCTTTCTTTTTCTGTATCAGATTCAAGCTTCTCTTCATCTTCTCTCTTGACTCCAGGCTTTTTCTCACACAATTCTCTAGACTAAAGTGATGCCTCTTTTCCCATGTGGCCAGTCTCCTCCTACAAATCTCTCCTTGAAATTAGCTGCTTTTGCCTTGCCCTCTGAGGGCTCTGTATGTTTCATATTTCATGCACCATTTGGATTGGACTGGATCCAAAACCTCTTGGAGTAAATGGAAAAACTTTTTTTGACCATAGCATTTTGACCATGAGCTTCAGGGACAGGGGCCATGCTTGGTAGGGCGCACCTGTCCATAGCACATTGCGTAGACAACAACAACAATGCTATAATTGAGTGTGTTGGAAATGCAAATAATAGGATTATTTTTCAAGTGCCTGCAAGTTATTGAAGATAACAAAATACTTGTGACAGCTCTAGATTGCTCACCTCCAGATATAATGTAGCTTCAAGATCTCTGATTTTAATGACAGCACCCTAGACACAGCCTATTATGGATGACTTAGCTATAGTGTGTGGTTTAATTCACCAGCACACAATTTTGGAATAATAATTTCCTGCCTAGTAATTATCACATCTGACATTCACTTAAACCTTTCTTGTACTGTAAAGAAAATAACTTTGATTTAGATAGTTATACTGTAATTCAACGTTTGGTTCTTCATTACTTAGGGACTTTCAGCTGTATAATGTGCCTTGTCACTTAATTCACTGCCCCACCTCCACCCCAAATCACAGGAAAGCTATCAATACAAATGACAGTCTCTCTTAGTATTTCAGTTAGAGAAAGATACAAGATTTTCCAAGATAACATGCTGTCTCCTACAGAAAATCTATTTTTATGATAGTAATAGATTTGCACAAAGAAGATGCCTGACCTTAGAGACTTGATAACAAAAAGTTGTACAATGATATCAGATCTTTTTGTAGCTTTGATTACATCAAATATTCTCCTCATATTTTTTTTCCCCGAGAAATGGGTCTGCATACAGAACATTCAATTCTGGATGGACTGGAGCTTCTCCAAAGTTCAATGTTATGTTCCAGTTCAGGCCCATCTAAGTCTTCTTTTTCTAATTTATGTTTTTTTAAACAAATTATTTGAAGCTTTGAGACCTGATTATGCAACTAGAACTGTATGGATAGACTCTTGCATCCATGCACCGCCCCTATGAGCAAAGCAACTGATGTAAAGTAAGGAGGCAAGTCGCAATAGATATCATCTTCCGCTATACACCTGTTTGGAAAATTAGCTTCATGAACAGGGAAAGATTCGGTGTAGAACTCCTTTCATGTCCTCCTACTCCTGGCATCAAGAAATGGAGATGGAGTCCTACTACTGAAATGTCTCCAAGATTTTCTCTTATTTGGGCTCTTTGGTGACTCTCTCTCTGTCTCTCTCCTTCTCTTTCTCTCTGTATAGATTAAACTGGCCCAATGTCTGTAACAGATGCTGGTAACAAATAGTTTGTATTCTGTGTTGAATTACATTAATTTCAAGCTATAGATTTTTATTCTGTTCACCAGATCTGTATGCAAACTTGAACCCTGATCTTGGAATCAACCCTTTGTGGGCACAGGGTTTTGGTTACATGGAGCTGATTCCAGGAACAAATTACTTGAGGCTGTGACTTAATGGAAGAACTAAGTCCTAAAACTCTTTGTTTTACTTAATATTTTGAATATCTTCTTCTTTGATTCCTGCCCATCTGCTTAACAGCGACAGTGGGGTTGAGTGAAGTCTGTCCACCCCTATTGATCATGTACAAGTGTCACGGCTTCATTCATCTTTAAACCTTTTTCTTGTACGTATTCTTCACTCTTTCTTTCCAATTCTTTATCCAGTCTTTGTCTTCCTCTTTTTCTAGTTCCTTTCAGTCTGGTATGTCTTGCCTTGTATGGTATCCTTTTGGGTCTACTCCATCACTGTCATTTTTATTGAATCTTCTGAAACAGCATTGGTTCTTGCCCTAACCATTTTCCTATCTCTTTCTTTTTATTGTATGCATTCTTGAAACTCTCAGTATTCCCTTCATTTCTTGCCATGCTTTGGAATATATTTTTCCAATATTTTCCAGGGGCATAATTTTCAAGTCCTTACTTTTTCAAAACTTCCAATAACTTTCATGAGAATTTTTCCTGAGTAACAACTGAACCAAGGACTTTGGGAGTTGATCCACAATTTTTGTTTAAATATTGGATTAAAATTACTTTAAGGTTTAATTTTGACTTAATGAAATATCACTTTGTTGTTTTTTTTTAATTTAAACTTCACTTTCTGAGAAACACTTTGGCAGCAAAGGTCTGATTACAGGTAAGGTCCAGCTCAGTCTGGAAGGATGAGATAATAGAGAAAAAAAATCCCCTCCAGAAGCTACTCTGGCTGTTCAATTTCCATTCTGTCCAGAGGAGCTATAAAACTAGAGAAAGGTGAATAATAGATTTGAGAGCCATCAGAAATATAAATTATAGCCAGACATTTCCTATCAGCATCCCATGCAGTTAATGATAAACAGTCAATGAGATGTACGCACTTCTAGCATTTTTATAATGAATCTATTGCTTCCATGACTGTTTACTGTCAAACATTATGCTTAAGAATTTATAACTTTTGATACCATTTTAACAGATGGTCTAAACATGTTACGATCTTTTTTCTGCATTTCATGAGCATCTTTTCACTTTCACCTCTGGCTTACCAAATGAAGCTTAAATGTCCATGCAAACACACACACACACACACACACATGCAGGTGCACACGCACTTTGCAAATGAATCATTTAAGGGGCTACATATCAATCATTTGAAACCATATGATATCCCAAAAGAACCGGGGCTGTCAGGAAGAACAAGGGGAACTAAAAGAAGAATTGATACAAATCTGATTGTTTTAATTGTGCAACTGCTTAAAAACTGATGGCTACTGTGCTTTCTGCTTCACCTTATTACTAATCTTTGTACTAGTATTTTGTACTGTTTGGTTCCCTACTACTTATATCCTAGCAATCTTCCGGAGTGGCAGACTGCCAGTCTGGGGGCCTGATTCTTCACTGCCTTGCACTATTTTCATTTGGTAGTATTTTACATTCACATTGTACAGGTGTAAATGACCTCACTGGGTGCAAGGGACTTAGTCTCCATTACCAGAAAGGCAGGTTATACCTTTGCCCTTTGGGGATATACTTGGATATCAGCCTTTTCACCTACAGACTTGGTCTCTGATAGTTTATATAGAAAACATTTAAGTTAAATTTTTGCTGCTCTTTGCACCAGGTTTAAGATCAGGGAGGCCATAAGTATACCTCAAACAAAGGAAATGTATAAGCTTCAGTCAAATAAGCAGTTTTATTTCTAATACAAAGAGTCTGATTCTCTCTTCTTTTATACCAGCTTATTGCTGATTTAACCCTACTGATTTCCATTGATTTTATTGGCTGCCAGGGTCAGCAGGGCCATTAATGGGACACTCTCCTCTTCTTACACTGCCTGCCAGCTGATCAACATTCTCTTAGCCTCAGACCCTCCTTTAGTGGGTGTGATTGCAGCTCAGACCGGCATACCTGATCTAGTTTTAATTTAGTGAGCTCAGGTATGGGAACAGTGAAATTGCAGCATCATGAGCTTCAGTACTGGCCAGCTCCACAAGCAGTTCCAGGGTTCCAGGTGGGTTTGCACAACCCATGCTGAAGCATGCGCAGCTGCAGCTGCATTGCTCCGGGGTCTAAGCTAAGTTGATTCAAGATGGCTTGGGTATGTTGGCTTGAGCTGCAATCATATCCTGTGATTGCAGTATGGACGTACTCTTAGAAGGAGCTGTGCTTTGCATCAAGCCCTTGCACCTGACTTTTCTCCCATCCTGCCTCCTCATTTTCGTTCCCTTTGGCACAGCAGATGAGGCTCCCCCCTGGTAGCAAAGCAGCTCAGAAAAGAATAGATGGCATATTCAAGTCATGTCCATAGATGAATTGCTTATTGTAAGATAAATAACACTGAACATCAAAATGTACCAAGAAGATGGTACATTTTGTTTATTTTAGTACTTTATAATTTGAATATGAATTCCTTCATTTGGAACAGTATCAGATGCTTTTCTCAGATGTCTAATCAAGGTATTTTTATCTACAGTCTCACTTCTATCAGACATCTGAGCAGCTGATAATAAGCTTGGTGATATTTCCTTAAATCCATTCTCATATTAAATAAAAAGTTCTCTCTTCTTTATAATAAAATAGTGGGCAATCTGGTAACATCTCCATTAATTGATTCAGAGTGCAAATAAATTCATTAGATAGACAATACAGGAATTGACACTTAACTTCTTAAGAAATCCAGGAGCCATAAAGGAGTTGATAATTGATATCTAACCTCCTTACTACCTAATCAAGTTGTAAGTAAATCTCATAGATAGCTATAGATATTGACATGTAACTTGGCTAAGCTAAGATGGAGTGAGATGGGAACGTGAAAGGAGTTTTCAGCCGAGATGGAGACAAAATAGAAGAATAGACAAGCAATGTTGCACAGGTGGGAATGATTAGATTTACAGGCATACTAGATGTAGGAGGAGAAACAACAATCAGGGCTGGCAATATAGGCATCCCTGTTTAATATCTAATCAGATTTTCAAATGTTATAATGTATTGTAGACAGGACATGAGGGAGCTTAGAGGAATGATCAACTAATAAGGAATTGAGAGCAAATTAGGGCAGAGAGTCTCTTGGGATCAAGGTGTTTGAAAAAGCTATAAAATAGGCTAATTTTCCAAGCAATGCAGCAGTTTAATTTGTGTGCAAGCCAACAAAAGGTGGGTGTAGGGAAGATCAGGAATAAGGTACTGGAAGGGGGAGATTCCAGTGATGAAGCCACAGGTCTGGCCAATAGAGAGGTTAGATTGGCTAAAGCTATGGGATGCATGCTGAATTGGAAAAAGAGTCACAAGGGATTACACATATAATTCCCCACAAGTTATGAACAGAACTGACCCCACTACAGGACTGTCTAAAGGGATTTTTTTCCTAATTCACACATGGGGTAACTACAGCTGATTTCTGTAATTTCTCCTTTCGCTATTCTCTTGAAGCAAATTATTTTAAGTCATCCTTCAGCTGAGACTCTGAACAGTTAATAACAAATTGACAATTCCAGGAGACAATTAATTGTTAGACATAGTGATGGCATGTTGGAATTTCTAAAAATGGTAATTTATGCTATTAGCTGAGTTGTCTTGATGACCTTCACTATACCAGTATTTTACTCATTCTTTCGTATTCTTGTACTTCATACATACCAGAGAATAATTCATATCCTTGGTAACCTTTGCAGATGATTTCCCCAGAGGTTTTTCTTCATCAATACCAGAGAAAACTAAACCGTTGTCATCATCCTCTAAAAAGTAATTAGCCATGAATAATTGCTCCTTTCTGACATCTTTCTGACTTTGCATGTAATTGATTTTTTTAAAGGAGATCTATTAATTGTGGAAGCATCTGACTGCTTTCCCACTTTTATTCTTCCATTCCTTATTCTCTGTTTTGGTTATAAGTGCTCTGGATTACATTTTGCTTGTCTTGTTTAACGTTGCTTGCACATTTCCCCAGTTTATGATACTTTGAATGCCAGACTGGTATAATAGATTTTTCTATACAACTTTATTAGATTCAATTTTGGAATACTCTTGTGTAGTGAATTATTTTCATAGAAACCTTATGCCACATTTACAGGAGGCTTTTTATGTAATTGGCTTAGTAGGGCTCTGTAATGTGCATCTTCCAAGCAGGGTCCATCAAATGACTATTCAATAGACTATATCAATTCTTTCCAGGTGCAATTGAACATGAGCCCTGGATATGGCATGTTCCCAAGAAGGTATAAAAAAGAGGAAAAGGCAAATATTCAGAGAGGGGGAGGGATAGTTCTGTGATTTGAGCATTGGCCTGCTAAACCCAGGCTTGTGAGTTCAATCCTTGAGGAGGCCATTTAGGGATCTGGGGCAAAAATTGGGGATTGGTCCTGCTCTGAGCAGGGGGTTGGACTAGATGCCCTTTGGAGGTGTTTTTCCAACCCTGATATTCTATTAAATGAGTCGATACGTACTACCAACTTATGCTCATTCATAAGCACTAATTAGAATATATTTTCTTAAATTTTCCTCCCCTATCCAGGAAACCCTATTTAGAAGGATGAAATATTGTGGAAATATTTCTTCAATGTAATATAAACAGACATGCTTTTCTTTAACAGAAGAGGACCTTTTAAGCATACAAATATATAGAAGCAGATCCTCAGCTCCACTGACTTCAATGGAGCTATGTTGATCTATAAGAACTGAGCAGGCAGTCAACATAGAGTTTTGTTTTCCACGTGTTCATTGTGACACTGTTGTGTTCCCAACAAGAAAAATCCCACCCTCTTCCTATACTGGCCTGTTTGGAACCAGCATAGATCCTTCTGCGTCACATTCTTGTACAACTTTTGCACTCATGGCCTCCTCGAAGAGTCTGCAGTGTTGCCTGAGTGTTGGTGCAGAGAGCTTTGCCCCACCTCTAATTGTTTGTTTTTTAAAACTTTCTTTCTTTCTTTCTTTCTTTCTTTCTTTCTTTCTTTTGAAATGTATGAAAAGAGTTTGGTATCTTGGCTGTTTTTGAGCCATCATTTTATTACCTAGCCTTCCTTATTTATTAATGTATCTCCTTTCTCCATAGTACATCTTTCCCCCTGAATATATTTGTAAAAGCCCTTCTTATTTCCTTGAAATCCTTGGTTAGTATTTACTCCTGCTTTTTTTGTTGCTCTTACCTCCCTGCCCCACCTAATTATCGGACTTACTGGCTGTGTGTATTCATGTTTGTGCTTTTCCATCTCTAGTATACTATATTTTAAATCTTAGATTATTGATTGATCCCTTTTTTGCTTGTTCCTTGCATTCATCTTTTTTCATTGTAAGTCTACTGGGCCTTAATTATATTGAATTTGGGGAATTCCTAGCTTTTACTATGGTAATACCGATAGATTTTAATACCTTTTCCTGTTGCACCTATTCCTGTAGCAACCTGATCCTGCAATCCTTCTGCATGAAAAGCTCCCTTAGCTTCCTTAGAAGTTCTACTCACAGGCTTGAACTCTTGGTTTAAATTCTCCAAAATGTACTCTTCTGAAATCGAAAATCTTTGCACTGCTGTATTCCAGGAACTCATTCTTTACTCTGTCAAATTCTAGTATCCTGTAGTCACTGATTCCCAGCTTCTCAGTTTCTTCCTTCTTCCTTCCAGAAGGCAGGATCACTGATTCAGAATAGCTTGTCCTCTGCCACTGCTATCCACCTGCTAGATCTTAACATTGTCTCTAGGTAATTTAGTAATCCCTGGTTATGTATGTTCGGCTCTATTTGTTTCTAATTATATAGTTCCTATATTCCATTTAGTATCCTCGGAATGGTGGTCCAGGTATATTTCATTCTTTCTCTTCCTCAGTCTCGGTGGTCTGGAGCAGATGTCCATGGTCATTTCTCCTCCCTTTTTCATCCTTTCTATCTGAAGTGGGGCAGCTTCCCCACTCCTGGAGAACAGGGATTGAAAGCAGCCAAGCTAGGCTGATTGGGGAAGAAGCCACAGCTGTGGACAGCTCAATCAGGGCCCAGCTGGCCCATATAAGAGGGCTAGGGGCCAAGAGCTGGAGGAGTCTTTCTCCAGCCCTGGAGCGAGAAGGGCTAGCTGCCTGAGAGGAAGGTACCTGAACTGGACCAGTGCTGGGGAATTGGGCAAGGGAGCTGGGGAGCTCCAGCCTGGTAAACCCCCGGCTGCAGCCTTGATGAAGGCCTATGATAAGATACTGGGGCTGCAGAGGGGCAGCCTGAGGATAGGCAAAGGCAGCAGGTCCTACCTCCTTGCCAGTAATGAGTGGCATTACAGACTGCAGTCTGCCCCAGGGAGTGGGGGCTAGATGATGACTGGCAGTAGCCACTGAGGCAAGGTAGGGGTGGGGATTCCCCTGGGAGGGGAGACCCAGAATGTGGGGGTACTGCTGGAGCTGACCACCAAGGTAAAGGTCACTGGGGTCTAGGAGGCACATGGGGCCAGTGGCAGACAAGACAACGGCCTGGAGAGGGTGCTCTGTATGCTGGAAAAGCGCTAATTCCCAGGTGACCAGCAGGAGGTGCTATGCCAGTGAGTCTTGACTTTGCTACCTATCCCTAACTAAGTTTTTCACTACCGCAATCTTCACTGCTGAATCACAACTTGTTGAGATAGTAAAATGTTTTGACATACAGCACCACCCCTTTGCCTTGTCTTCCCTTTCTATCTCCCCTAGTGCTTAGATACTCTGGTGATGGTGCTATGAAGAACAATAACCTAGATTGCATCCTTCTACAGTGATATTCTATTTATGGTAGTCATCCCACTAAGTTTCAGTTATGCCTACTAGCTCTTAATCAGTATAATTTATTTATTATTATAGTTAGTATTACAGTAATGCCTAGTAGCCCCAGCTGAGATCAGTTCCCCATTGTGCTCGGAACTATAGACATATAGTATACACATATAGTAAGAGATGGTTCCAGGCCAGTAGAGCATACTAGTTAAATATTTTTCATTCTTTTTTTCTTTATCCTTATAAAATATACTGGACAATATACTGTACTAATAATGGACTCAAATACTGCAGCAGCACTATTACATTGATTCCTATTCCTCTGGTATTGTTCATTTCACAATATGTAAAGAAACAGATTGTTAGGTTTCTTCAGATTGCATGATTCCCCTCATACCACCATGAACTCCATGACCCTCTTTATTAGTATTTCTGATCCCTCTGTGAGCCAATATTATAAAATCCTTCCATAAATCTGGCTGCATGCACAGTTCATCTTATACAGAGAACATGTAGGGCAACTTAAAAAAATCCCAAATTCTCTGCTTGTGTCCAAGAAAAGCTAACTCTCTGGAGGAAAAAGACTCTCACAAGAATAGGAAATTGAAAGGAAAATCCCCTATTGACTGTTGGATACCGAAAACTTCATAGGAGTGTCACTGGGATTGTTTAACCTCAGATGCTTCTCTGCTGCTTTAGATATAATCTTGTATTTTGCATTTTGTATCTGAGTGCACCTAATTATTTCTACAAAAATATAACATAAATGTGCATATAAATGATAGATTAGGGATGAGGATACACTAGCAAGTTATTCTGTATAGTTCAGCTACCTTTTTTCCATTCTATTAGTTTAAGTTTGATGTGATTTAATGTCTTTAAACGTCTTCCTGAATTGCTTGCATTATTCCTTATTTGCTCTTTGCAAAGCCTCCACATCTGAAAAGTTATTTACTGTGGCACTTGCACTTGCTAAAACTTAATAGGAAAAATCCTTGTAAGCGGCACCATGGTATCTGTCACAGTTGCAGGCAATAATTTTGTTTCCAAAAGCTGTCTGATACTCTTTTTGAGAAAAGATGCCCTGGCAGCCCTGCTGACATGGAAATTCCATGTGCTGTATTCAAATGGACAGAGAGGAAGTGTGAAGGACCAAATGTAATGCTGGAGCTAGTTGTAACTCCTGAGATTTTATTGGTTCTGCCTCAAATTAATTTGGCTCCAAATTCTTCTGCAAGGCATTTCAAGATTTAATGATGTAGTTTCACTGCATCTGGATGTAGTGCTGACTCTTCTATGTCACTTCAGGACAGTGTTGCTAACCCTTGTGATTTTTGTTGGGAGTCTTATGATATTTGGTGGTTTTTCTTAAGGTCCCAGTTCTGAAGGCATATGATCAGGTGAGAATCTTTCATTACATAAAAGGAATAAGTTTCCTGCCCACATGGTTAGGGAGAAATGCTTGCAAATATGACCTGAGTGCACCCTATAGGTAAATCAGAAGGCAAACACAACACCAACATTTAGGAGGTTTTTAAATGTCTCATGATCTCTAAGCCAACCTCACTAATTTACTGGGGACTAACTCCTGATTTTTTTACTGTTTGGGGCTGGCCCTTTGTGTTCTGAGTTTTCTGGGCTTCTGGCTCAGCTGCCTCAAACCAATTTGTCAAGTTCTGTGGGAGCTTGAGCCTCAGGGTCAATTGCTCTCCCATTGTTTATAACAACCCTCAAGGGTTTGCTGAGGGGGTGTCTTATCTTGAATCATTCCTTTGCCTTTCTGTTAGTTTCCTAACTGCCTTGTTGATATTATCAATATAGCTATACAATGAATATCCCACTAAGTGAATCACAATGCACTATTCATAAATTATTATAGAGTGGACCCAGTCCCCCCCCCAGTTTGTTTAATCATTAAAAATATTGCTTTTATGTTAACAAATATCTGTTTCATTTTCCATTGTACGGTGCATGAACACAGCTATTTTCAGTTAGACTATCTTTCATAAATTAGGCAAAATATTGGAATATTTTACATATGAATGCAAGTTTCCTATGCACATTACAAAGAAACACAAATTTTGCACTGCTCCAAAATTCATGAATTTTCATCCGAAATTGTGAAATACTTTGAGGGTGTGTGTGTGGAGTGGGGAAGAGATATTGCAGCAAGATTTTTTTCATACAGAGAAGTTGGTGGTTTAACAGAGATGTAATGTGTGGCAATGTCATGGGTGGGGTAAAAAAGCAGATATGAGAGGAAAGCGGGGCCCTATTGAAGTCAGTTGGAGTTTTGTCATTGATGTTAATGAGGCCAGGATTTGACTTGGAGTTTGTAGACACCAAAAGCATTATAAGCACAGACAGAAGAATTCAGACATGCTTTATTTTAGAAATTGTAATCTGGCCCTTCATGTGTACTCAGTGTGCGCACAAACCCACTGCGAATCCTAGCTGACTTGCTTTTTGCCACCCAAATGAGAATCAAAGTTGTGGAACTGAATTTTCTCCAGGCCAGTAGCAGATCAGTCATTATTACTATTATTTTTATTTGTATAAGTACTGACATCATGCTTGATGCTGAATAAGAGTCAAATCAAAGATAGTTCCTTTTCCAAAAGGATTCACAATCTAAAACAAACTATCTGTGATTTGGCTCTTGTGTATATATAAAAATTGAATTTTTTGATGAAAATATTTCATTCAGAACATTTGGGTTTTTTGATTGTTGGAATTTTCTGAATTTCAATTTTCAACACAATATTTTGTTTAAAAAAAAAGATTTCACAATTTTGGGGGGTTTTGACCAGTCCTATTCATGACATCCACTCTCTCCTCACTGTAGTGCTGTATTGAATTTGAACTGATGACTAAGAGGCACTTACATACTACAATTATAGGGTTATTCGATGGGAGGCTCTGTATAGTGTGAGTCATCCAGTCCCTATACAAGTACTGCTATTCCGGTAGCATTTGTGGACATTCACTGATCTGCAGTTCCCTATTTAGAGAGGAAGTACAAAAGACAAAGCACATACACAGGTTTATACAGTTATTGTAAGTGGCAAGAGTGTGGAGTAAGAATCTACAAATGGCAAAGAAAGAGAGAGAGTTTCTGATTCTGACAAGTTACTACAAAGTTAACCTCCCCCCCATCACTGGTGTTTATATAACTATTTTCAAAGATGGCATTTTGAGCTTTATGTTGCATTACTCAATGATGTGTTTTAGCTGAGAAACAACAGAAGTCAAGTTCGGCTCAATTCAAACACACACAAAATATTTTACCATCTTTTGTTTTATCTCCCCTTTCACAGACAGCATAAGAGAAATATGTTCCAAATGACAGCATCTCTGACAACGTGTGCTTTTTGTTCTTCCTTTTGTTCTTCTCTCTCTGAAAAGCCACGTGGCAAAGATTGCTGGAGCACATTCCTTTCATAAATATGAACTACATACTGTACACCTCCTAAAGGAGGTAGCGGGAGCCTTTAGACTCTGTCCTAGTAAGGGGGCTCTGCCCCTGGAGCACTCTGGGGAAGGAATTGTGATGGCCAGGCACCATTCTTCCATGGCTTCTCCCTTGCTTCAGGGCAGGCAATGAATTAACGAAGCCCTTGAAAGGGTGCAGTTTACTTCCCACCTTGTATCCAGCCAACTACTCTAACCAGTGAGTATAGGGCAGGGTGCAACCAAGTCTCTTCCTACTGCCTGTCCCTCTCAGCTCATTGAAGCATAGGCCCTGCTCTGCTGCAGAACCAAACCCAAGACCCCAGGCTGCTCAATCAGGGGATGAATCACTGTTCAGCTGAGTAAGACAACAGTGCACCCTAGCCCCCAAGTAGGAAAGCCAAACAGGATAGGTCACACCTAGGCACCAACACCTGGCTCTCCAGCTTAGCCTCCGTGCAGGGCACTTATTGGAGATGTTTGCACTGCGGCAGGGAACATGCTTCCCAGCTTGGATAGACAGACACAGGCTAGCTTTGGTTGCGTGATTGTGCTAAAAATAGCAGTGTAGCTGGGACGGCACTGGCAGCAGCTTGGGATAGCCATCTAAATATGTACCAAAGGGGTCTGGGCTGTGCTACCCCCGGCTATGCTGCTATTACTTGAGTTAGCACATCTCTCTACCCACTCTGGGAAGCATACAGTGTAGATATACCTAGACAGACAATAAGAGACAGACTGGAGCCCTCAGTGATGCTCTTAAAGAGGAGGGAGTGTACTTGAAAGCTCTTTTTCTATAACAAAATTGTGACTGCACCCCATATTCTTCAGTGACATTATTATGATGATTATGACATAATTATGATGTATTTTATGCAAAATAAGTCATGTGAGATGTCATTGGAAAAGTTATGATTTGCTGAATATGATTATCCTATTTGTATGCATGTATCATTTTGTATCTGAAGTTATGAATATTGACTATGTATCTGTATTTCAAATGTAGTCACACCTGGGTAATGCCCACTAGACAAGATGCTTTCAGTCTAGATAGTGGGTGGGGAAGGGCCTATTCAGGGCAATGGGCCATTAGGAAAAAACAGTAGGCCTTTGGAGAAGCATATCTCCCACCTGGCAAACCCTCCTGAAAATGCTACAGACAGCCTCCAAGTAATGGCTGCTATAACTCAAGAAGGACATGTGATGAGACCAGATGTCTCTGGACTCCATCTTAGGGTGTCAGTATTTTTCCACAGACTGATCTGGGAACCAAGCTTTGGGAACAAAGGGTTCCTGCCATATTCAAAAGTTATATAAGGCAGGGTGTGACATCATCTGGTGGTCTTCACTCCCCCCACCCAAGAAGACTCCTCAAAACACTTAAGGAACAAAGGCTGAGCTGGGGAAAGTGTTGGACTCAGGCTAAATGGATTTCTAGCCTGTGAATGAAATACCTGGGGATTGCAAGCTATAAAGCAAGCGCAGCTTGCCCCTTAAGAATCTGAAGCCTGTTTGCATCATCTCTTAGGGCAGTGGTTCTCAAACTTTTGTAGTGGTGACCCCTTTTAGACAGCAAGCCTCTGAGTGTGACCCTCTCCCTCCAATAAATTAAAACCTTTTTTTTAATATTTAACACTATTATAAATGCTGGAAGCAAAGCGGGGTTTGGGAGTGGATTCTGACAGCTTGCAACCCCACATGTAATAACCTTGTGACCCCCAGTTTGAGAACCCCTGTCTTTGGATATGAAAAGCAAATTCTTATCCTATCTATTTAGTATGTCAAGCTTAGTTTGCATTTTTTGTTTATTTGCTAGGTAATCTGATTTGAAATGTTTGCTATCACTCGTAAAAAAGGCTGCGAGTTTGTCATGGAAGTCATGGATTCCGTGACTTTCCATGACTTTTGCAGTGGCCGGTGCGCCTGGCCCTGGGGCAGCTCAGGCATCCCCTGTGCCAGTCGCACCAGCTGCTGCTAGGGCAGTCTCGGGCCACTGTGTCCCCTCCCCCAGCAGCAGAGTTTGAGTGTGGGAGCGGGCAATGGGTTGGGCATGGGACAGGGTGAGGTGGGCTCTGGATGATGCTTACCTGAGGGACTCCCTGGAAGTGATGACATCCCCCTTGCTCAGCTCCTAGGCAGAGGCATAGCCAGGCAGCTCTACGCACTGCCTCCATCTGCAGGCGCTGCCCCCGCAGCTCCCATTGGCTGCAGTTCCCAGCCAATGGGAGTTGTGAAGCCAGCACTCTGGGCAGAGGCAGCACACCGAGCTGCCTGGCAACGCCTCTGCCTAGGAGATGAGCGAGCAGGATGTCACCACTTTCCAGGAGCCTCCTCACCCCATCCCGTGCCCCAACCCCCTGCCTCAGCCAAACTCTGCTGCTGCTGTGGGGAGGCACAGAGCAAGGTAGGGAGCCTTCCAGCCCTGCCAACCCCCCACCCCTAGCACCAGCAGGGGTCCCGGGCCATGCACCAGTGGGGGTCCTGGGCTGCGTGCTGCTGCCTTACCCCCCCAGCACCTGGACTGCCCTCCCCCAGCACCCGCGGTGCCCCCAAGCAGCTCCCCCCAAGTTTTAGTCAGGACATGTCATGGGCTGTGAATTTTTGTATACTGTCCATGACTTTTACTAAAAATACCCATGACTAAATACCTCTGTGTAAGATAATGCTGTTGTAGTGCACAGAGATCTGAGATTTTGAAAGTGTGACAGGTGCTCTGAAAATATAGCCCAATGTTTAACTGCATGCTTCCTGAGCATCTGAATTGTAAGTGTTTTGAACTAAAACACACTGTTTTCAACCTGAACTTCCTATTTCTTGACTTAGATCAGCGAGCACTTACATGGGTAACTACTGTGAACAAAGATAAGCATGTTCCTGAATGTTTGTTTATAGGCTTTTCTATGGTTGTCATCTCTGTAGTAGCTGAGCGTCTCACCAAGAGTCATGAATTGTCCTCACAAAACCTCAGTGAGATAGGGAAGTGTTACTACCCCCATTTTACCTCTGAGGAAACCAAGGTACAGAAGTTAAGTGAGTAAGGTCACTTTCAATTTTTTTTAAATAGCTATGCATTTGAATAGTGTTATTTAAAATTAATTGAGATGCATGGTATTTACATGCTTAACTGTGCCTCAAAAAGTTTTGCTAGGTATATAAAGTAAGCAGTGCTCATAAGCATGGGTAATCATCTATAGCCAGGAAAGTCTATTAGAGAACAGTTCCAAAGTTTGTTATGGGTGTATTTGTGAGAGAGAAATGATGGTATTTATTCTAAGTGCAGCTGTAGCTTTTTTTCTCTTCTTTATATCTGGCCCACCAACTGTACCGGCAGAACAGAGAGGTTTCCAAAGGCTGCTGAAGCCGGTATGCAAAGCAGCAAAGATAATAAAGAAGCAACAAAGAGATGCACACAGTATATTTTCAGAGCAAGGTCATTGTTCATTAATATTGCTATAGAAAGCTTGACTCCACACAGTTTTCTTCAAGTTCAAGTTATCAAACTGCATAATACTCAGTCATTGTCTGCATATAGAGTAGCGTGAGTAGACTTTTGGCTGATAAAATTGGGATTAGCTTGCGAGGCTGTATGCTCAGCTTGGTGGCATTTCTCTGTTTGGAAGTAACACAATAACTTTGGAACGCTGTCTCTGATCCATGCCAAAATTCCAAGGCGTGTTCTAGGCATGAATGGGCAGAACCTATTGATGAAGGGAGAAGGGCAGAATGGGGGCCCTGGCAGGGCAGCAGGGAGAGTGGGGGACATACAGAGTGCCTGGCATGAAGGAAGGGGTAGGGGAGAGTTGCATGGGGATGGGAGGGCAGCACCGAGGGAGTTTGTGGGGAGCAAATGGAGGGATGCACTCAGCCTGAAGAAGCAACAAAATGTGTGGCCCCCTTGTTTAGTAAACTGCAAATTTATGCTTCAAGGACCAAATTCTGACCCTGTATGTGCCCGCCCACCTTCTAATTTAGCCCTAATTGTCACACATGCTTAGTATGGATGGGAGATTCTGCTGTCCAGCATTACCAGTCAGAAGTCTCCAACCTTAGCCATCCTGAATTGAGGTGGTCCACATAAACCCTGTCACGATTTAGTGAGTCTAAATCTCTGAGCCTTCATTTCCATGATGGGCAGGACCTTCTGAGTACCCAGAGCTCCCGTGGAGATGTGATGCAGGGTGTGAGGGAGCAGCACTTACAGAGTATTAGGGAACTGCAGCCTTCAGTGTCAAAGAATGGATACAGTGAAATGGCATGGTCCAATGGACATGCGTTAGCAAAAACTGGTCAAGTGCCAATTCTGCAGCCCTTTACTTAAACAGGCAGTTCATCTGAAGTAGAACTTCTCATGTGAGAAAGGGCTGAAGCATCAAGCTTCATATGACTCAAACATCAGGATATTCATTTATTTTCTAAATTAAGGCCATATGGACTAGATCATTCGCAGCACCTAGTCATAACTGTAGTGCCTGTAGGATCCTGAGTGCAGGGCTAGATCCCCCTAGAGCTTCCTGGGGTGCAAAATGCCTCAAAGCGGCAGGGAGGGGATGGGAGATGCACTCTAGTTCAATGTTTGCAAGAGCTCTGTTATAATAAACTCTGTTCCCTGAGCTGAAATTTTACATGGTTTTAGCCAACGAGATAAACTAAACAGAGTAGTTTAAAAATAGTCAATATGGACATTGTAAATGCCAGGAAGGCCAAAGGAAGATTTTGTGCATTCTCAGTATTTCCATCCTAATTCAAATACCGCTTCAAGTTGAAAGCAAAACATGCTGCAGTCCATTCATCTATAATGGAGATAAGCCTTTGGATCTTTATGAAATATACAAATAGATACATGTAAAATAAAAAAGCAACACTTTGCACTTCTGCCTTTCCACGGAAAGCTCTCAAAGCACTGTACCAACATTAAAGAACTAAGTGTCACAGCACCCCTGCCAAAGGGATATCTGTCATTAACCCTATTTTACAGGGGAGGAAACTGAGCCACAGAGAGATTCCTGTGACTTGAGCCAAGTCACACAGGAAGTCCCTGTCACCTCTTGGAATGCAACCCATGCTTCGGCTTGTGCTTCCACTGTGAGGCCATCCTTATGTCCTCTTACAGCCATACTGACATTTAAAATCAACAACTACTGTGTATCAAAAGTAAGTATCTTTTTTTTAAAAAAAATAAATTTAGTGTGCATAATCATGAGTAAATTCTCACTTGGATGCCTGCACCTCACTCCCAACTAGTTTCTTCATAAGTATAGGAGGTGTGGGAGGTGCTATGTAGCAAAGTACCTAAGAGGGTAGGCTTTTGTTTTTTTTAACGAGGGTTGCATTTATAAATGTAGGCACTGTGTCTCAAGTGCCATAGGGTTGTTTCTGTCCTATCAACTGCTCACACTGCAATAGGCTGCTCGGGTTGTCCAGCGCATTCTATTCCCCTTTATACTTCCTTCTGGCACAAGACATTTAATTGCTTCTATGATTTGGTCAGTTCACCTACTGCCTTACTGTTAATAATCCCAGTGTCATATAATTTAGAATATTGGGCCAAATTAAGCAAGGGCAATATCAGCCAATAGAGTTCCACCTGCTTACCCCAGGTCTGAATATCTGGCTCAAAGAATTTGACCAGTCACTAGCTAGGGGAAATAATCAGAAGGACATGCAGCAGCTGCATAAAGGCCATGGGAAATGAAATAGTTCCCATGAGGAAACCTGACATGCTAAATTTGATTAGAATGCAGTAGTCTGTTACATCTTGTGATAGAGTGAATTATGAAGAAGCCACAGGTGTGAATGACATGAGCTATGAAAATGTGATTATGAGTGGTGAAATGACAATTCTGTGTCAATAACACAGTCCACGCAAAGTGCATGTGTTAAGAATTTCAAGCTGGTTAGCAACTAAAGCAGTCATGAGGATTTCTGGACTGATAGGCTGTTTCATAATTCACAGGTTAAAAAAATAGTAGCACTAAGTACTTTTGTGGTATTTTTTCAAAATGCTTCATACATTAATTCCCCTGTTAGGTAGGTAGTAGGTAAGAGCCTAACGTGCTATTGGCTTTGGATAGTAATTCTATGCTGGATAGTACTTCCATGCTCTAATAATAAGAATACAGCAGTAGGGATATATTACCGACCCACCTGACCAGGATGATGATAGTGACTGTGAAATGCTCAGGAAGATTAGAGAGGCTATTGAAATAAAAAACTCAATAATAATGGGGGATTTCAACTATCCCCATATTGATTGGGTACCTGTCACCTCAGGATGGGATGCAGAGATATAGTTTCTTGACATCTTAAATGACTGCTTCTTGGAGCAGCTAGTCCTGGAACCCATGAGAGGAAAGGAATTCTTGATTTAGTCCTAAGTGGAGCACAGGATCTGGTCCAAGAGGTGAATAAAGCTGGACTGCTTGGTAATAGTGACCATAATATAATTAAATTTGACATCCCTGTGGTGGGGAAAACACCACAGCAGTCCAACAATGTAGCATTTAATTTCAGAAAGGGGGAACTACACAAAAATGAGGAAGTTAAACAGAAATTAAAGGGCAAAAAGTGAAATCCCTTCAAGCTGCATGGAAACTTTTTAAAAACACCACAATAGAGGTTCAACTTAAATGTAAACCAAATTAAAAAACATAGAGAATGAAAAAAGTGCCATGGTGGCTAAACATCAAAGTAAAAGAAGCAGTGAGAGACAAAAAGGCATCCTTTAAAAGGTGGAAGTTAAATCCTAGTGAGGAAAATAGAAAAGAGCATAAACTCTGGCAAATGAAGTGTAAAAATATAATTAGGAAGGTCAAAAACAGAATTTTAAGAACAGGTAGCCAAAGATTAAAAAAGTAATAGCAATTTTTTTAAAGAACATCAGAAGCAGGAAGCTTTCTAAACAGCCAGTGGGGACATTGGATGATCAAGATGCTAAAGGAGCACTGGGGGATGATAAGGCCATTGCGGAGAAACTAAATGAATTCTTTGCATCGGTCTTCATGACAGAAGATGTGAGGGAGATTCCCAAACCTGAGCCATTCTTTTTAGGTGACAAATCTGAGGAACTGTCCCAGATTGATGCGTCATTAGAGGAAGTTTTGGAACAAATTGATAAACCAAACAGCAATAAGTCACCAGGTTCAGATGGCATTCACCAAAGAGTTCTGAAAGACCTCAAATATGAAATTGCAGAGCTACTAACTGTAGTTTGTAACTTATCATTTAAATCAGTTTCTGTACCAAATGGCTGGAGGATAGCTAATATGACGCCAATTTTTAAAAAGGGCTCCAGAGGTGATCCTGGCAATTACATGCCAGTAAGCCTGACCTCAGTACCGGGCAAACTGACTGAAACTATAGTAAAGAAAATTGTCAGACATATAGATGAACATAATTTGTTGTGGAAGAGTCAACATGGTTTTTGTAAAGGAAAATCATGCCTCACCAATCTACTAGAATTCTTTGAGGGGGCCAAGAAGCATGTGGACAAGGGGGATTCAGTGTATATAGTGTACTTAGATTTTCAGAAAGCCTTTGACAAGGTCCCTCACCAAAGGCTCTTAAGCAAAGTAAGCTGTCATGGGATAAAAAGGAAGGTGCTCTCATGGATTGGTAACTAGTTAAAGATAAGAAACAAAGGGTAGGAATAAATGGTCCACTTTCAGAATGTAGAGATGTAAACAATGGTATCCCCCAGGGGTCTACTGGGCCAAGTCCTATTCAACATATTCATAAATGGTTTGGAAAAAGGGCTAAACAGTGAGGTGGCAAAATTGGCAGATGATACAAAACTACTCAAGATAGTTAAGTCCCAGGCAGACTGCGAAGAGCTACAAAAGGATCTCACAAAACTGGGTGACTGGGCAACAAAATGGCAGATGAAATTCAGTGTTGATAAATACAAAGTAATGCACATTGGAAAACATAATCCCAACTATACATATAAAATGATGGTGTCTAAATTAGCTGTTACGACTCAAGAAAGAGATCTTGGAGTCATTGTGGATAGTTCTCTGAAAACATCCACTCAATGTGCAGTGGCAGTCAAAAAAGGATGGAATGTTGGGAATCATTGATGTAAGCAGAGTCTGAATGAATGCTTCCCTGATGGCTAACTGGGAGGGGTAGAGATTTGGGTGTGTTTATGTAAATATAGTTTGCTCCTGCTCTGCTTACATATTCAGCAAAAAGTGATAGACTTTGGCTGGTGTTGAGTACAAATCACCCACGCTCAGTTGAAAGAACCTCGTTAAGGTAGGGGTTTGAATGTCAGCGCCCTGTGAAAGTATGGTGGTGGTGGTGGTGATGGGGATGTGCACAGGTATTCTCAGCCAGGAGGCTGCACACCCTCAAGGGTCTTCCTCACTGTTCAAAGAATAGAGCTAAATAGCCTTCATTAGGGGACTCTTTGTTATGTTAAATGCCCAATTAGAGCTGAAATAAGTTGTGGTAGGACTGTGTTTCTGCTCTGCCTTCTAAGAGCTAACCAATTGCTGAGCGCTGAAATCACTTGAGATGGGGTAGTGTTTCTGCCCAGCCTGCAAAGAGCTGAAAATTTCTAAGAGACTGATGTACAGAGGTTACAGCAGAAAGGCAGCAAAAGGCAACTGATAATCAGCTGGTGAATGAGTGGCTGGTGCAGTGGAGAGGCATGGTGAGCAGGTGGCCGGCGTGAGCAGCCAGCAGCATGGCTGGCAGAGAGGGGTGGCGAGCAAGTGCCTGAACAGTGGAGTGAGTAAGGTACCTCTTTACCCCACCCACGGAGTGGGGCGAGGTGAACTCTGCAGATGCACCTCTGAACTCTGGGTCTGCACTGACCAAGGATAGCAACTGTGAGGGGTGCAGGGAGAGGCTGGGCATGTGAAAAACTTTTGGTTTGCTGGACTTAAGAATCTGAAGGGAAAAGGGCACTGCCTAACCTACTTGGGGAGGGTGGGTCTTTTACTCATGGGTTATGTTTACGAACCCTGCTTGCAGTGTTTTCGCAAATTAAAGCTGACTTACTTCCCTCCTTTAATTAAGTTTATTTTCTACACTGAGACTCTGTGCTTGTGAGTGGGGAAGTATTGCCTCTCAGAGATGCCCATGTGTGGTGTGTATATTTCCCAGGTTACTGGGTGGGGCTTGAGCTGGTTCTGTGTTCTATCATTGGAAAGGAACCCCTGGATATTGAACCCAGCCCTGGTTGCTGCTGGCTCCACCTGTCAGAAGGGTTACATTAAGAAAGGGATAGCTAATAAGAGAGAATATCATATTGACTCTATAAATCCATGATATGCCCACATCTTGAATACTGAGTGCAGATGTGGTCACCGCATCTCAAAAAAGATATACTGGAATTGGAAAAGGTTCAGAAAAGGGCAACAAAAATGATTAGGGGTATGGAACAGCTTCTGTATGAGGAGAGATTAATAAGACTGGGACTTTTGAGCTTGGAAAAGAGACAAGTAAGGAGGCATATGATAGAGGTTTGTAAAATCATGATTGGTGTGAAGAAAGCAAATACGGAAGTGTTGTTTACTCCTTCTCATAACACACAAACTACGGGTCACCAAATGAAATTAATAGGCATCCGATTGAAAATAAACAAAAGGAAGTATTTTTTCACACAACGCATAGTCAACCTGTGCAACTCCTTGCCAGAGGATGTTGTGAAGGCCAAGACTATGGGTATGTCTACACCAGCAGAGTTATATTGCTGGCTGCTACATTGCCACTCAGAGCACTGAAGAGAAACCACTGTTGTGTGTTCACACTGTCAGCTTCCTGTGCAATAGTGTGTTCACATTTGCAGCACTTGCATCGGTATTCAGAACAGTGCACTCTGGGCAGCTATCCCACAGAGCATCTCTTCCTCTTCTGCCGCTAAGCATTGTGGGAAAGTGAAGGGGGCTGCGGGGCATCCTGGATCCTGTCCCAATGCCCCGTGATGCATTGCTTCGCATCACAGCAATCCCTGTGCTTCCATCCACATTTGGTGGCATCTTTCAATGGTTTGTGTACTGGGTGCTCTGCCTCTTCGGTCTGCAGAAATGGATCCCACACTGTTGACCAATATGCTGCTCGTTCTCACTAGCACATCAAGAGTGGCAGTGGAGTTATTCCTTAAACTATAAAGGCAAGAGGAGTTTGACATTGATCTTTCCACATGTAGTAGCTACGACACGAGATTGCTTTGGCATTTATGGAGGTGCTGATCACAGTGGAACGCTGCTTTTGGTCTCGGGGAAACAAGCACTGAGTGGTGGGATCCCATCGTCATGCACGTCTGGGATGACAAGCAGCAGCTGCAGAACTTTTGGATGAGGAAAGCCACATTCATGGGACTGTGTGATGAGCTCGCTCCTGCCCTGAGGCGCAAGGACAAAGGAATGAGAGCTACCCTGTTGGAGAAGCCCGTGGTGATTACACTGTGGAAGCTGGCTACTCCAGACTGCTACTGATCGGTTGCTAACCAGTTCGGAGTGGGAAAGTTGACCATTGGACTCGTGTTGATGGAAGCGTGCAAGGCCATTAATCACATCCTACTCTGAAAGACCATGACTCTGGGCAATGTGTGTGACATTGTGGATGGCTTTGCAAAAATGGGCTTCCCTAGCTACGGAAGGGTGATAGAGGGCACACACATTCCAATTCTGGCACCAGACCATCTAGCCACCGAGTACATTAATCAGAAGGGGTATTTCTCTATCGTTTTCCAGGCGCTTGTGGATCACCATGGAAATTTCATGGACACTAACACAGGCATGTGCCATTCAACTTTCCAGACCAATATCTTTTGGAACACTGGCCTGTTCAGGAAGCTGCAAGCAGGGACTTTCTTCCCGGACCAGAAGATCACTGTAGGGGAAGTTGAAAGGCCCATATGATCCTGGGATACTCTGCCTACCCCTTAATGTTGTGGCTTATGAAGCCATACCTGTGGAACTTTGACAGCAGCAAGGAGCAGTTCAACAACAGGCTGAGAAAGTGCAGAATGACTGAGTGTGCTTTTGGCTCTTTAAAGGCCTGCTGGTGCTGCCTATATGGGAGGCTGGACCTGGCCGATGACAATATTCCTATGCTTACAGCCGCGTGCTGTATGCTCAATAATATTTGTGAAGGGAAGGGTGAAAGCTTCACTCAGGGTTGGACTGCAGAGGGTCAGTGCCTGGAGGCTGAATTTGAACAGCCAGAGACCAGGGCTATTAGAGGGGTGCAGGGCGGGGCCATAAGGATCAGGGATGCCTTGAGGCAGCAATTTGAAGTTGAAAGCCACTAATTGTTGCTATGCTCGGGAGTGCAGAGCTTGTAATGCTAGGACGTGATTGTGATTGGTGCAGATGATGCACTGTGAAGGTTTAAGAAAATTGACTGTTGCTTTGCAGGGCTCTGTTTGCTTTCAATTAAAGGAATAAAGATTGATTTCAAAAATCAAAACAATTCTTTTATTAATAAACAACAACCTGAGGAGAAAGACAAACAAAAAACCACATCAGAATTATAGGGGATGAGGGAAGAGAGGGTCCCAGGAGGAGGTGGGGTGCCAAGAAGGTTAAAGATTTGTGTAAGTCCAGGTATCATATGCAACCTTGTCCTTTGGAGTACAGTGCAGTGGGTACTGTTCTTCATCAGAGCTAAACTGCAGAGGGATGGGTACTGGGAGTCCACAGGGCTGGACTGTGGTGGGGCAGGAGTGGAATGTAGCAGGTACAGACTGGAGCCAGGAAGTTGATAAGAGTGTGTTGGCGGAGTCTGGGGGGCACGTGGGAAAGAGTTTTGATGCGGCTGCAGGGGAGGATGGGCGCAGAGCTGCTCAGTTTGCAGTGCTAGTAGTGCCTGGAGCGTGTCCACTTGGCACTCCATAATGTTTAAGAGCCACTCCATGGCTTCATTCTGGTGTTCAGCGTTCTCCTTTCGGTCCCTCTTCTTGCTGTCCCACTCCTTCAATTCTTGTTTTTCAGCCACAGAGTGCATCATGACATCACACACAAAGTCCTCTTTAGTTTTTCATGGCTGCTTTCTAATTCTGCGCAGCCATTCAGCCAGTGATAACAAAGAGGGAGGCTGGGTTCCCAAGCTCATATCTGTGAAGCCAAAATGAAACATTTTACAGAAGCAGTATGTTTGCAACACAGACTACTGATTCAGTGATTTAAAATACAGCCACTATTCACAAATCTTACATTAACTGGCAGACCCCAGGCAAGCACACATGAACCACAAGACCCCCAAAATGGTGAGTAACCTCAAGGGCAGGGGAAATCAGTGTTCCAGGACCATACTGTACACTGGGCATGTGGCTCTTGGGGAGAGCCAGCACTGGGCAGGGGGGTGGGGAAGGGGCTTTTAACCATTATGGAAGATATCCCACTGCTGAGGGTGAGCAGGGAATCAAGGGAGGGTCTTCTCCAAGACTGCAGCTTCTGCCCTGGCCCTTATGCAGCTCACCTGTGTTCAGCAATGGGTCCCCCCTACAGCCCCAGTGATGGAAGAGTGGTGTGGGAAAGTTATTGTTAATGGGACAAGAAACAAAGCAGCTCTGCCAAAGAACCTGTGGCAGCAGATTGCCCAGTATCTGCATGAGAGTTTCATGGAGATCTGAGGCAGATTCCCATGAAGTGAGGGAGTCAATCAACACCCAGTTCCGCCACTCAGACTAGACATGTGGTGGTATGTGCATCATAGAGACACAAGCCTGCTTTCTGCATCCCTCCTGCCCCCAACAACTCGCTTCAACGATTCCCAAAATCAAAGCCACTTACTAGGGGCCTCCTCTCCTGCTTGTGCTTCGCCAAGCTCCAACAGCTGTGACTGGCTAGCCTCATCTGGGGTAGAGAAGAGCTCCTGGCTGCATGCATCTCTGACCTATGAGTCGTTCTCTGACTCTGGGTCCCCCTCCCTCTCCACATCCTCGGCCAAGATTTCCTCCTCCTGGGTCAGTCCACTCCTGCCTGGCACATGAGCCACCGAAGTATCCACAGTGGCCTTTGCAGTGGGGTCGCCACAGAGTATCGTGTCCAGCTCTTTGTAGAACTGGCAGCTCATGGGTGCAGCACCAAAGCAGTGGTTTGCCCCCGTGCCTTGTGGTAGGTGTTTCGCAGCTCCTTCACTTTGACCCTACATGGCAGTGTGTCCCGGTCATGGCCCCTTTCTATCATGCATTGTGAAATCTGTCCACAGTTATCATAATTCCTATAGCTGGAGCGCAGCTGGGACTGTACTGCCTCCTCTCCCTAAATGCTGATGAGGTCTCGCAGCTCGGCATTGCTCGAAGTGGGGGATCACCTGGTGCGTGGATGCATTGAGACCACTGCATGCGTCACAGAGCAAACAGGAAGGGGACTTTCAAAATTCCAAAGGAATGTACGGGGTGGGGATGATGGACGGTCACCTGAGGGCAGGGCAGTAGAGTTCAAGTCGATGACCAGAGAGGTGAGAACAGGCATTGTGGGACACCTCCCTGAGGCCAATTGCAGTGCTGTAATCAACCAGAGTGTCTACACTGGCACCGCAGCACAGAGAGCTCTACACCTCTTGTCGGGGTGAGTTTTTTACAATACTGCAATTGTGCAGTTTCTGCGCACTAAGTGGCTTGGCAGCATGTACACCTAGGCAGTTACATGGCAGAAAGCTGCTTTACTGTGCAGAAACTTGCCAGTGTAGACAAGGTCTATAAGAGGGTTCCAAAAAGAGCTAGATAAGTTTATTGAGGATAGGTCCATTACTGGCTATTAGCCAGGATGGACAGGGATGGTGTCCCTAGCTCTGTTTCCCAGAAGCTGGGAATGGGCAACGGGATGGATCACTTGGTGATTACCTGTTCTATTCACTCCCTCTGGAGCACCTGGCATTGGCCACTGTCAGAAGACAGGATACTAGGCTAGATGGAAATTTGGTCTGACCCAGTAGGGCTGTTCTTATGTTCTTTCTACAAACAACTTATAACAAGAGTAGGTAGATATTATTAGCCCCATTTACAGATGGGGAAAAGGGGAACACAGAGCAGTTAAAAGACCATAACAAAGCACATATCAAAGATGAGAGTGGAATTTAGGAGCCCCTACTAGGTAACCCAGCATTTGAAATGTCAGTTGCAGTTACAGTGCCAGTATATGTCTAATGCTTCACATTTTATATAACCAGTGGGGTACAGAAACTATGAAACATTTGATATTAGATGATATATACAACTGGACACAATTTATCTCCATACTCTAGTCCTTCAGTTGCTCTCTGCCCTCCTTATTCTAACCTGAATGAAATCATGGGACTTCTGGTGATGCTTCCTGATGATTCAGTTCATGCCCTTATGCTTGACATGACACATCCTGAATCCAGTACAGTAACAACTACCCTTAGTTCAGAGATAGGGGAATAAGTGGCAAATGGGCCTCATATCCAGCGCATTTTTGAAGTTTCTTTCTTCTCTTTTCTTTTTTTAAAATTATTTTTAGGAGGAAAATTAAATTGCCCAAGACCTATATCAGTATTAGAGTCTTCACTTAGCAGATCTGCAAAAACAGAATATAACAGTAGGTTTGCTGGGTGATTGATTGTCAAAATGAGAGGTAGGTTAGCATTTCCGTCCCCTGCCAATGCATGATTGCTCTCTTCGGTATATTTGATGCTTTTCCTTGCCTAGTAGCTACCAGTGTGTCCTGTGGTGGGATCTCTGAAGAAGTTGAGGCTTTGGCTCTTGTATAACTGTTTCAGCAAATCCACATTGTAAATAAAAACTCCAATTACCAAAAAAAAAAAAAAAATTGAACTGCTCAAGCAATGGGGCTACTGCTGCCTCTCTAGGGAGAAGATTCCATTCGTACTGGGACAGATTCTCCTCTTCATTTCCATGAGTGGAAGGGAGCCCAAACAGTTGGAACACAAGTGGGAGTGTAGAGAGGAATAGAGTGGGTTCTGCAGCATGCTTCCTGGATTCTGCCCTGCCTGTCTCACAGAGGTCTGTGAGGTCAAGCCTCTGTGGTTATTAGGAAGAGGCAGGGGCTGGAGCTGGAATGCAGCTGGGCCCAGATCCTCAAAAGGTATTTAGGTATATGAAATCAATTGGAGTAAGGTGCCTAAATACCTCTGAGGATCTCAGCCTTGATCCCTGCAGCATGTCCATCTTATGACCCTGCAGCGCTGCAGTTGGATATCTGAACTGGAGTTAATGGTGCTTCAAACAGCATTAAAACACTTAACTACTCTCTGTAGCTGTAAGGGGAAGTCAGCCAATGGCAGTATGATTTCTGCTGGAGCCCTACTATGGGCAGGGGTGGGGAGAGAGAGGGGAAGAAGCACAGATGTCCTTGGGCAATCTGCTGGTTTAAGGGGCTTGCCCATTTTCATAATGACAGGGCAGGGGCAGACGCTGGAGTAATGAAGAGGTAACTCTGTCTCCTGAAACTCATAGGGTTTCCTTCCCTAGATGCAAAAAACTGCATAGGAGAGAACATGACCCATGATGGTGAAATTCTTTTCCTCATATGCAATCTTAATTTTTCCTTGCTCATTTTCCATTCACTTCTCTTATTTAAACAGCCAGGGGCGATGGACAAGGATGAAGGGGTGGGTCCCACATAAGTAAAAATCAGGGAGTATTTTGGAAGCTTTGTAAATGGAGGATGTGTGTTTACATATCAGAAATTCATGCTTCCTCTAACTCTAATATAAATGTTAATGAAGAGATTAATTTTAAAGGGAGTTTAAGGCTCCTCATTCCACAGACACACACATCCAAATCAGACTGCAGTGAATGGGAGCTACATCTGCCTGTCTGGGAGATGTTTGGGACTCTGATTTCTGTTACAGTGGGTAGGACTGCATGGGGATAGCTGTTCGCTTCAACACTTAATCACTGCTTAAGTAAAACAATATAGTCCATGTTTCTGTCTCCAACAACAAGCCATTTTTCAAAGACATTGAATTGGTTCACTCATTCTTTTCTTCCTTTTCTTGTATCCTCCAGTTATTTTTTATTTTCCTTCCGTCTTCTTGTTGTCTTCTGTGTCCTCTATTTTTCATTATAGTTGCTGTAGCATTCTGATTCTGAACACCACTCTAATAATTGTACCAGCTACATTGTGCTATTAGAATTTGCCCTCTGTCTCCTCATCTGTTTCAGTAATTGACCTCTTTATTTGTCAGTTTAACATTTTCATTCCTTGCTCATTGTCATTACTCCACCGATTCAACCTCACTAATGTTTAACGCTATAACCATTATATGGAGAGAAAAGCTGCGAACAATTTGGAACTCTAAGTTCATCCAAAAATGCATTAAAGCAATTATCTCCCCCCCCCCCCCCCAAGGGTTGTTTTTCCAAGCTAATCAGCAAATACGCCAGAATGAACTGCTATGTATTGTGATTTAATTGATGGTTCTTTCCCCAATGAATCAGAAGTGAACTGTTGAGAATGTAAGGTGGGAAACTGAATCACAAGTCCACCCAATTTAGGCTTAATCAATTTTCACGTTTATTTATACAATTTCAGACAGAATCATTGTCACTTATAATGTCTGAACATATATTTATGTGAAATGATAAACAGATAAGATGGAATTGGTAGAGCGGCCCAAATTACCACATTCTGGAGCACTGGGAAATTCTCCTATACTTCGTGATGGTCATCCCTGCCTCTGAACCCTGATCTGCTCCTTCAGTCCTTTTCCTTCAATTTGTGGTCCATTGTTTCTCTAATTTGGGGCCTTGTTCACTTGGATCCTCACTACACATTTCTTTACCTTTCTCCAATCGGCTTCAAGCACGGTAAGCATTTTTTATGGTACCTTTACAATACATAAGCACAAGCTTCCATTTATTCAATTTTTGCTGTTTAAACAATTTCTCTGTCATGTTCCATGTCATGCTGTTCCTGACTTTTCCCAGTAAAAAAGGACTTCTTGTCACCAGTTTGTGCATTTGTTTACCACAAAACTTCCAGCAACTTTGTCTTGTCAGCAATAACATCATCTTTAGCAAATCAGCAAACCTATATGAAAAGGGAAGAATTGGCAAAACCATACTCATGCTAGCAAGGCTGTGGGCCAAGTGTTACCATATCCAAATTCATTTACTAGTCATAATTCTAAATTATTAAATGATAACTAACAGAACTCTTAATCTTGCCATTCAGCAAGTCGTCATGTTTATCTTTCAATCTGATAAGTTAGTATATCATTACAGTATGTAATACTACCCCTTACTCTATTTGGGGGGAGGGGATTGTAGAACACATTATGACCCTTCAATGTCAACATTTCTTTACCATCTGCAAACATGGGTTTTTCGGGGGGACTTTTCTCACTCAAGGTCCAAAGCCTTATATTTCTGAATACTTTGTTAGTAATCTTCCGTGTTACAATTTTGAAGTGATGGGTTTTAAGGCTTTGATATTTAGTTGGTTTTAGTGGTACCCCAACAGAACCAATGATCCAAAATGATATAAAAGAGAATGTTCTACTGGATCTTCCATCTTTGGGTTAGAGACTAATACCATGACCACAGCTGATCATGAAAGAGCCTGGCAGTTTACACAGAAATAGTGGTACTAACTTTGGTATCCCGACCAAATTCCTTTAGAAGTACATGTAACCTGCTCCCCCCTTCAGTTTTAATTAGATGTTATACTTTTGCTTTCCGCCTAAATTGTTGTATGCTATTAAAGAACTGCTGTGTTCCAATTCAGAGGCAGCTGCATTCTAGAGATGAATGGAATGATTCCTACAGATACATGGCCTGTCCTGCTCTCAAATCACTGGGAGTTTCCTGTGGGTACCTAAGATGGACCTGAGTCTATGATTTGTAAAATGCTTGGGAATCCCAGGTACTACATACTTGTAAGATGATATTTAAAAAAAAAATCTGAAAAGGTAATTTCTTCTTTTATTCCCTTAGAGCAGGCATCATCCCTATTTGTTCTGCTCGAAGCATAAGGCTTTCCATGTGGCAGCCCAGTGCCTGTAAGCTCCCCTTGGCTCTTCATAGGGCTGTGCTGACATGACTTCCCTGGCCAGTACTATATCTGCCCTCAAAACCCTTTTTATATGGATTTAGTAATTAAGAGATGTTTCCTCTCAGAAGTTCATACAGCCACTTATTTAATGGGTATCATTTAAAAATGTGTACTTCACAGCTTATAACCCATATAATAAAAACATTTGTATAGAAGCTAGAAATAGTGTTCACAATTCATTAACTTTTTTCAGTATACATTTGACTTTTTCACTATGCAATTTTCTCGGTTATGATTACTGTTCCTGAAGCCAGTCTTTCAAGCACTCTGCACACAGAACTCCAGGTGAAGTTAACAGGAGGTCTGTATGCAGAACTCTTCCAGGTTCAAGCCCTGTCTTGAAAACTAGCTATCCTACTCTGCATGGAAACCCTGCAGATTCTGTAATATCACAAAAGTCTTACTGTGGGTTGCTTTCTGCCTGAAAACAAGATCAAAGACAACATGCTGCAGGTTTTGTTTTTGTTTGCTGTCTAGTTGCTGTCACCTCATTCTGTTCTGACTTTCCATATATTGTATCTTGAACATTATCTCTCAGAGCACTCCACAATTTGTCTCTGTGTGTGGTAGATGATACCTTCAAGTACTTTTCCCTATCAGTATATCATACTCAGCTCAGCTAACCAAGACAGATCACAGTTCTTCATTCATTACAACTGTCTTTTTCCCCAAAAAACTTCATTTATGAAAAAAGTATATTCCATACTTCCTCAAGGATAAAGTCAATTTTTTTTCTAATTGATATATTTGTGATCACTTGCTACAGTAAACTTTTTCCCTGTACATAAAATATAATTTTGTCTTCATGGGTATTATCAAAATTGCCTTGAATTGCCTGTAATATGGATGAGAAACTTTGTCTGTTTTGAAAGTAACTAAAAATCTGTTTTGTTTTATGAATCAAACAATAAATGCTTCACTGAAACTGTTCAGGAAATTTTAATTATTTCCAAAAAGTTCCAACATGACAGCTCTTAGACAATGTCAATTTTTTAATCCACAGGCAAAACATGCTAAGCAGATAAGTGCAATAAAAACTATGTTGAGCTGAGAAACCTCTCTGAACACCAAATTCCACTAGAATTATACCCTCAGTTCCATACAACTCCAGTAACATAATTGAATCTTTTCAGCCAAATAGCATAAGCAGATGTTTTTCAAAAGAGCTACCCTTGCTTCCTCCATGTCTGAATTTAGACCATTGTCTTCAATTCTGCATTGAAGTAGCTGAGGGAAGAATTTAGCGCAAGATTAATTTATTTTTAAAGTATTGATGGAGTTGCAGCTGCTTACAGCAAGGCTGAATTTGCTTCTTTCAGAGAGAATCATTCTGACCAAAGACCAGGTTGAGAAGCCAGGTCAGATAATAAAAATATTCAATCAAAAGTACCATATTGAATCTACTCTCATCTTAAAGCAACTTACAATTTGCGCTTTTACTTATATTTTTAATACATGGTATTTATTTACCTCTAGCACAGATGACTAATAGAGCAATAATAGGTAGAGAAATCTTTATTCTGATTAGAAAAGAACACGTTCATGAAATATCCTAAAGAAGACTTTTATTAAAATTACAATGTGGGCCAAATTCTGCTTAAGATTACATTTGGACATTCTGGGGTCAATATGTTGCACAGAGGTAACAGAGAGCACAATTTCTCCCCAAGCATCTTAATTTTTCACTGATAAAAACAATGAAACTAGGAATTAATATTGACACTGCCTTTTTAAAACGCCTCTGTGCTTAGGCCCTGAGAGTCAGGGTTAGAACCCTATGAGGGGGAGCAGAGGTATTCTGCTGATTCAGCTTGGTAACTAGATCAGATGGGTCTCAAAAGTGCTCTCTCAGCAACTCTCCATTGCTTTACATTTGTTCAAAGATGTGGAATGCCAGTACTAGTGTGACTGGATGAGTTTGATTTAACAGTACTGTATACTCACTTTGATCAAATGTGAGTGACTACATGAGGTGCACAGCAGTGAAGAATCAGGTCCTGAGTATCCATCTCCCTAAGTGAATAACTTGCCTTGGAGAAAACTGGGACTAAAGTTGATGCTGAACTGTTTGCAAGTGGAATCCTGTCTCAGGGATTTGTTGCTGAATTTAAGCCTTTTACGCAACAGAACAAAAGTAGACCCCAAGAGAAGGGTGAATTTGAAAAAGAATCCAGATAACAAGTCAATGATGTACGGGGATGAAGCAGGTGGGTGTGTTAGTTTACGCACTGTGGTAAACCCAGGACAAACAGCTACAAAAGGGGGATAGTAATTAGTCCCAGGGGATTAAAAGGCCTCCTCCCTATCCACTGAGGAGAGAGAACCACAGGGCAATAAGGTTCAGCTGGAACAGGGGTTGCTAGGGAACCAATTAGGTTCAGCTGACTCCAACTACTTGGGACCTTTTAAAACCCTTCCCTGGGTGGTAGGTGAGGGAGTGAGAGGAGCAGGTTGCTGGTAGGCTGTTTGCAGCAAGACACCAGACCCTCTCAGTAGGGAGGCTGCCCTTGATCCCCAGAAGGGAAGGGAAAACAAGCACAAGGGACTGACTGAGGAGAGGAGTAGCAGGACCCTGTGCCACCTATAAGGATTTGCCTTGCCCCAAACCTGGGTCTCTAAGGCTAAAAAGGACTGAGCCTACTGAAGTGAACAAGATATTTTTCCACAGCACACATTACTAAGAAATGCTAGGGTATGCCAGCTCTGTGCCCGATAAGGATTCCCCTCTGTTGGGCAAATCTTTGGCTGTCTATGTAGGGCAATTTTCTGCCTGCTTTGTGCTGCATCAGCTTCTTTAAGCCACTGTAATGCTCCCCAAACACTTGAGCTATGGGAGTCTGCTCAGAACCCTGTTATAGAGAACCCTATGCTCTGTCTGGCTGCAATGGCCTCCTGTGGCCTGTCAGTCACCCAGAACATAGCAGTCAAACCTCCTCTTGCCCCTCCCTATCCTCCCAAGATATCTCTGTGCTGTGATGGTGTGTGGCATAGAGCCTATGGCAGAAGCTATGCCACACAGGGAACTCTTTCATACAGGGAGTGTTCTCTGGAGGCCATTTCTGACCTCTTTATGCTGCTGCAGTGATATAGGGGTGGAGGCACAAAGGGGAATTGGACTCCTGCGTTCCTGCTATTGTATTTGTTGAAAGGAGCAGCTGGATTAAGACACCTCCTTCTCTTTTGAACTCGTCTTATCCTGACTGAAATCACCCAGACTGTACTACGCTGGATATCTGAGAACTTCAGAATAGATGTGCTATTTCATTCTTTTATTTTGTTATAATGCATGCGACCTTCAATTGCTTTCACATACTTTGTACTCTGTCAAGAAAATACTGTGTTGTATGGCTTAGCTGTGATTGCAATAAAAAACCAACACAAAGACTGTTTAGGACAAAAGGAGCAGAGCTGACAATAACACCCAGAAGTGTTAGATGTAAATCTGACTGCACAAAGTTCAGTTAATGTCATTGCCAAAACCCATAAGTATGTTCTCTATACAATTAAGTTAGAATAAACCTAAATAGAGTTAGCGAGCCCCACCGTGGGTCTATATCCCTAGTTATGTGTGTGAAGTGAATAGTCACCTATTATGCAGGTACAGACATTTATCAGATGCATAAGACTTCTCCAGATGTGGCAATGGGCCAGGATCTCAGCTGGTGTAAATGCTGACTTGCATCTGCTGAGGATCTGGGCCATTGTCTGTGCACAGTTCTGTTGGGAATTTAGGAATTGGTCACACCTCCATTCTTTACCCGTGTGTGAATTTGTTTGACTGTTTCCAGTTTAAAATAAACATGGGGGAAAATAAATAATTTTCTTTAGTTTAGTTATAAGAGTTTGTTTCCTCATATTTATCTGTTCTGCCATCTCCATCTTGTTTTCATTCAGATTAGGTTTAATCCTGCATACTGCTGCTATGATTAGCTGGGTGTAAATGGGGATTTCATCCTTCATTGAGGGAGGCCGGGGAGCAAGGGTCTCCTGATTAGCAGTAGGAGTAAGGACCAAGGCAGGAATGCAGAACTGAATACCTTGTTTGCATGCTGTGGATCATGCCACAGCTCATGACTTGAAAACATGCTCATTCTCCGCTGACATCCCACCAATGTGGTTGCATTTTAAAAAATGTTTTTTTCTTATTTGTTTCTTTTCAAATTTCCCAGTTTTTCTATTAAAAATGGACTATTTATATATTTTGTATTTCACACATCAGAAGCTGAAAAATGCTTGGGTTCTGTTCTTTCATTGAAAATAATGGAAAAATTCTATATAAGTTAAACATACGATTCTTTCACAAGAAATATCTGAAACTCTAGTGAGCAGGGAGCTCACTACTGAGTAGAGAGACTTATTTTGATACAGGTGACGCTGCCCAGAACTTAACCTTACCTTTGCCCTTGCGTGTTCTTGAGGACAACTTAATTGCCCTCTGCTGTGCACTGTGCGTGGATTTTCAGAATTGCGGCCTTTGTGTGCGACACTTCATGTGGAACATTTGGCAGACTCTTATCAAGCCGTCCTTTTTGTCTGCACAAATAGACAGTCAAAGGAGCTGGCCCTTGTCTGATCCGTTTCTTGCATTTATAAAAGCAGAGATGCAGAAAGGTTTTAATCATGTTGTGGGTTTAATACTGGCAGAGAAGGATGCATTAAAATGACACACTCTCTGCAATAGTTATATAGGGAGGTTAGGGGTCTTGTGCTCACTATTCCCGTCAATTTCATTTCTGCTTATTTCCCTGCACAAAGCCCACATAATTTACAGTGCAAGGGATAATTTTACCCAATATGGAATGCATGAGATTGAGCAACAATATAGTAAAAAGCAGCAATCATTCAAAAAATAAGTGTTTAACAATAAGAAGGTATCGAAATACGTTTTCCAGATATAACTCTGCAGCTGGAAATGAATATTTATTCCTAAAATGTTATGTTAAACCATTCTTCCTTAATATGTATTTATATATTTCTTTCACAAGAAGCCTGCCTTCAAAAGCAGCAGGAACTGACACCCTGCCATGCAACAAACGTGATGCCTCGTCAGATGCTTGGAAGGAATTTATACTAGACTTTGTGATGTGTCTAACAAATAGCAGGCATTCTACTGAGGAAGGCATCAGCATTTCAAGATGTAGAGGTAAATTTGTTCAGTGCTTTAGGAGTTCGAAAGAGTCACAAATGATTTCTTTTAAAAATGTAGACTCATAGTCTAATGTTTCTGTTGTATCCCTCTAGCTAACAAATGATTTGTTTATAACCTTTCTAAATGGAGGCCCATATAGCTCAGATTAAATCTGACACATGTAAGTTTTATTTATAAAAGTAAGTAACGCAATTATGAGCATTTTTTTTCGCATAACTCTATTAACACTAAAGGATTCCAATGATAAATACCTTCTTAGAAACAGCCAACAGGCTTACAGCTCAAAGAGCGAATACATGAATATTTGCTCCCAGTCTCATTCCATGCCCAAATGTCCAGCCTCATACTATGCCTCCCCAGCTCTGCTCCATGCGGATAGAGCTAGAGCCATGCACAAAAGTCCCATCCATCCAATCCCACAACATCAAATGCACAACTTTAACTCTTACCATATAGTTTTTGCTTTAATAAACTACAACACTGACATTACCAATACAAACCTCTCCATCTCTGAAACACGTTGTCTTCAATCTTTCATCTAGTTTTTTACAATTATCTTTTTACACATTTGCTATAAGCAAACAGTCTAATTTCTATTAAAACAGAGCTCATTATTTGCTTCCTGTTCAAAATATTTTCTATCTCTTGTATAGAATTTGAAATAGATATTTTCCAGAAATTGGAGTACTTCAAGGTTGGAGTTGAGGTTGTGCTTTTGAGAAACAAGATGTATGGATGGTTGATAGGTGTCGACTTTTATTAGAAAGGAAAACAATTGTGGTGTAGGATGAGAACATGGATATATACCTCTGTGTGAAACTGTGAAGACAAGAACTGTGTGGATGCTTTGGATGAGAACATTTCCTTACATAGGGATTTCCTAGGTTTTTGAGTGTGTTAATGGGAAAGTAATTGTGCAACCTTAAGTGTAAGTCAGAAAAGTTCCCAGTTGGGATAAAACATTATAAATATAAAACCCTCTTTAGCTGGAAAAATATTAAGAACACATTGCACAAGCACTCTGTATTAGGCCTGGTCAAACATTATTTATCAAATATTGTAATTTATTCCTGGAGTTGTGCAATTTGTTGTTGACTAATTTGTTTGACAATATATTCTTTGCAGCATTTAGCAGGCTTTGGTCTACATACCCCACTGACTTCCAGTTTGATTCTGGTGTTCTTCATCTTTAAGGCCTTGATGTCTTAGGATCCAAATACACCCAAGACAACAGTACTTTTCTGTTGCCCAGGGGAAAGGTTGCAAGAACCAGATCTAAAGATCCAGGTCAAGGACAAAACCCCAGCCTAACAATTTTCAGAGCACACTGTGAAACTAGCCATTTTGCAAAAGCCTTCCTGCAGTGCTGGTGACAAGGAGCCTAATACCAACCTGTCCTTGCTGAGATTTTTGACTAGATAATCTCTAATGTAGCAAAAGCGGCCATGCTAAAGTCCATACTACCAAAGATCCCAGATGTAGATCCTGTCTACATTAGAGAAATTTGCATCCATATAACTCTGTCAATGCAGTAACACTGGTGCCTCTTACCCTTAATGTGGATGGGCTGCACTGACATAAAGTTGGGTTTACAAGACAACCTAATCAAATAAATTACTTTGATGCACCCACTTTCCTATGGTGCAGCCTTCTTGATGACTGCAGTTAGTGAGCCTTGATGTAGTTACACCAATGTAAATCTTTCTAATGCAAACAAGCTGTAAAAACAACTTGTTTGAATACTTGATTGAACTGGGGAAAAAAAAAAGTGATAGAGAACCTGCAAGCAATATGTAAAATTGTAGAGGCTCAATATATAGTGTTCACTGGATCAACATCAGCTGGTTTTGACTGCTATTTTCTGGTGGTGCTATGGACTTCAGACCCGGTGCTGTTCAAAAGTTAGCTGTTAGTTGAAAAAGGACTTGGGTGGATCTATCCCATTGTGGTGTTAATTTTCTGTGAAAAACTAGAAAGAATACTGGAAGAATGGGCCTGAATTCAAGGCAGTTCAGCTGTTTGATTCAGAACAAAGGACTTGTCTACACTTGTAACACTGCCACTGTGGTGCTTAGTGAAGACACAACCTATGCTGATGGGAGAACTTCTCCTGTTGGTGTAGGTACTCCTCCTCCCCAAGAGGTGATAGCTATGTCAACAGGAGAAGCCCTCCTGTCTATATAGTGCTGTCTACACCAGGGGTTAGGTCGGTATATCTACGTTGGTCAGGGTCACCCCCTGAGTGACATAGTTATACCGACATAAGTTGATAGTTTAGACCAAGCCCAAGTTATTTCCTTGGATAAACAGAAGGAGAAATATGTGGAATGACATCCTGGACTGTCCAAAGTTTTCAAACGTGACCAGTGCTGTGAATGATGATGTGCAAATACTAGGTTGCAGTAAAGGATGATGCAAATGATCAGAACTGAGGGTGGCGCAGAATTGCCCAAAGCTTCCTTACTCACTAGAATGGTGGTCTGGTTAGCAGTGAGCACTGCTCATGCTAAAGAGGTATTCTCTGTGTTTGCAGACTTTCTATGGACAGATTATAGGAAAAGTGTCAGAGAACCTGACACAAAGCTATTATGGATGCTCTAACACAACAAAGATTTTTAACATCAAAAGAAAATACTAAAAGGATTTTTATACTTGACAGTTCATTTCATTGTATCCTCTTTTTATAGTTAATTATTAAATAGAAAGCTATCATTGTGCATAGTTTTTGATGCTTTCCCTTCAATTAAGCTGTATTGGAGAAGTTAAACATTTCCCAACAAAAATGCTCTTACAAATTTAAAACATTTTTCCCTGAAAATTTTGTATTGGTCTCACTCTTTAACAATCCACTTTCCCCTCAACAAATTAAGCTTTGAATGTTTGCACAATTCTGCACTAACTGCAAGAGGTGATCTGCTCCAACAAGTTGTCTGTGTGGTGTGTTTTTTTTGTTTTTGTTTTTAATTGATAAGATTTGGTTTTTAAAGCTTTTCTGGGGGAGGGATGCAGGGAAGGGATTAGAGAAAGCATCCCTGCTATATTTACTACAGCTATTTTTTTCTTTTTTAAAAAAACCCTAGTTTCTCTTGTAAACAGTTAATCTCTGAAGTTTTTCAAACACTTTTTCAGCTTAATATTTTCCAGGAAAATTGAGTAGTGAAGAAGGTGAAATTTTTTTACACACCCATCTGGGTGGGTATTAGTTGAATCTATATTTATTATTTTATTCTGAAATCTGTATTAACTTCTTATTTAGCCAAATTTCCCATTGAAGTCAATGGGAGACTTGCCTGGGCAAGAAGTTGGCAAAAATTGAATAAGACCTTCAGGATCTGGCATGTTAATAATTGTAATTTAGCACTTCTATCCTGCTTTCCAGCTTCAAAGTGCTCCATGAACATTAACCAGCCTAATTAATTTCATTTAGAGATGTTCTTACTGCATCTCATCCTCTGCTGAACATTGTGTTACGCTTACTACTGTATTGTAATTCAAAGGCTGTTATGGTAAAGATTTGACAAGAGCAGAGAATCCCTTGTGAAAATCTGCAATTGTGCTAATTACATCAGAGGCGGGATGTCAAGATTATTCCTGGAAGCAATCCTAGTACCTCTGAACATACTGTAGGTCTACCAAGTCTACTCAGTGGAAGTGTTATACTTATAAGAAGCACACAGGATCTTTTTCAGGGGAAATGGCAACACGCCACTTTTGTTGAAGATACAACAATTAGCATATGCATTCAATCACACCACACGCTGTCCCACCAGTTGATGTTACCAGTCCAGAGTCCGGATCAACCTAGTGGCCATCTAGATTCCTCATGATAGGGAGGAGCTGGGTTCCATCAGTTGCGACACGATGCTCTGGGGAAGCCTGGGCAGGATGAACCCAAAATTTCATGGCAAGGCACCCTGTTTACATAGTAATTAACCTTCATTGGGATCAATAAGTTTTGCACCATTATGTTATAATCAACTGTTTGAGTGCTTGTTTTCTTAAATTGTCCTTCTCATTCTTTATCACGGTTATCTTGTCCCCATTGATAGGTGCCTGTCTCATCTTTAGAGTCGTCAATCTGCCCCCCTCTGATGCTCCAATAGGGGTGTGTTGCAGCCTCTTGGTGCCCTTGCCTCTGTTTCTGTTTCCTCCCTTGTACATCTGGTTCAGCAATAGCCTTCACGCTTTTCTCTTTACACACACATTCCTCATTTACACACAGAACAGAATTAATTTACACAGAACATTTTGAACAGGAACATCAAGTTGCAATGCAAAAGAAAAACAATCATGGAATTCTTTAATTATTTTAAAATGCTAAGCCTTCAACAAAATAGTGACCTTAAAACATCTGTTACTGCCTTGAAATCAGCCCAGACACAGATTCCAGCAGATGCATCTTTACCAAATGGCCTATTAGGCCATTCCTTTCTGCTATTCAAAAAGAGTGGCTGGCTGGATATGATCAAATCATACACCAATTCATTTAATACATGCTACATTATCTGATTATTCTTTATCCTTCATTCTAAATCATACAAAATACAAACATAAAATCCTACTACTATAGAAGGGCAGGATTTGGCTACACACCATTGTTCCTGGTAGTTTTCAACAATGTGGAACACAGATTTTATAAAATTGCCAGGGAAAGTAGAAGCCATGTTAACATTCATCTACTAGTTCTAAAAACTCACATGAAGGAACAAAGCTGACTTTGAACTTGCATGGCAATTATACCACAACATCACTCATTGCCAGCTTGTCACAGGTATTGCTCATTCTTCACAGAAGAATGAAATGTGATTTTGAGATGATGAGGGAGGAGTCTGTTTCATAATCTACTTACCCCAAGAGACATTTATTCATCTGTTATATTATATATTTAGGTGTGTTTTTTAAACTGGTACCACCAGAGACACTGACATTGAGGAGCATCAATAGCTCGGGCACTGTAGGAGACAAGTTAAAAATGCAGGCATAGCCAAAGCACTCGCAGCTCCTGGCAGGTGGACATTTGCATGCGGAAACTGGCATTTGTGTGTGGAACTTAGTGGTGCAATTAGTATATCTGGGGATGAAAAGTCTGGATTTTGCAGGTGCATTTGGTGTGTATGCCTTCAGCAATGCACCCTTTTATGTGTAGCTTTGGAAACTTTGACATTATTAAAGAAGGATGGGTGATTGTCATGGGGGCTGGTCCTCTGAGGGGTCAGGCATCCAGCCTCCTGGTGACAGGCTCTGCTAAGGGGAATGAGCTAACCCAGATCCACTTGTGGATAACTGGATAAGTAGCTGGGTGGTAGTGAATTAATTAAGGAACATGTGGGCCTTATGAGGACTCAGGCAGGAGGTCAGAATCTAGAGAGAAAAGTCTCTGTAGGAGAGAGACTGTAATGCATTTCCGGCAGGGAGACCTGGGAAATACCGTGAGTTAGTAGGGTAGAGAGAGCAGAGCTTCAGGCAGTGAAAAAGTTCAGGAACTTGCAGCAGAAGGAGGTTTGTTTACATACAATGTTTGGTGGTTGATTAAATAAACTAGACCACTGAAGGGGCATTGTTCACTGTATACAAGCCTCACTGAATTTCCCACTAGGAGAAAATGAGGCACAGTTCCACACCAGCTTACCAGGAGGCACTCTAAGTGTGAGTGCCTTCCGTTACCGTGATAACATAGCAAGGGTGGGAAAGTGGGCTCAGACTGTAGTAGCTGTGGGAACCCCAGAAATGAGTGGGGATGCTTAATGAGCTAATTCTCTCTTTTTCATTCAGGCGCCCATGGAAACTTGCCCATGTATTCCACTGAGAATTGTGAGTAACATCCATTGTTCCCTCTAATTTTTTCCATCCATGTGCTGAATGAATTTTGTTATGTGCACCAATATCAAGGTAATGTACGGATGTGTGCCACCGGTAGAAACAAAAACCCTAGATATAACATATTTTTAAAAACTTCCCATAGGGATAATTACTCCAGCCAGGGCAGATCAGTCATTTTAGATCTCGCTACTCAAAGCATTACATTTAAGTATAAGAGAAAAATAAAAATTATGAAGTGCAAAGACCAGTCAAAAACTTGGATAACGGCACTTTGAAAGAATAAAATTACAGAAAGTATATGTGCATTGCAGGAAGTATTAAGTAACAAAAACAACAAAAATACAAGTATGTATTGGGAGGTGAGTGTGAAAGACTGTATGAGAGACAGACACATTGTGTGTGTGTGTGTGTGTGTGTGTGTGTGTGTGTGTGAGAGAGACATGTGCTGCCCCTTTAAGTAGACCAGCACTCACCAGTCTGAAGCCTGCTTGTTCAGACACAGCAGCAGCTACCAGCAAGCTCCTCCACCCCCAGCTCTGTGGAGATGAAATACAGGGGAGGGGAGAAGGGGGACTCCCTGACATCAGCATCTCCCCCTTCCCCCATGCTGCACAGCAAACAGGAGGCTCCCAGGAGCAGCTGCCCAGGGACTCCAAGGCAGAGGGCAGGGGCAGTGCGGCAGTGGAGGGAAGGGCACCTGAAGTGCATGGCACTTGATAGACTGCTGCGTGGCCGCACGGCCACACAGCTTAGAGGGAACTTAATTAAACACTGATAAAAATGCTATTGATTTCAGTGATGTTGCACTGATATATAATTAGAGTAACACCATAGAGAATCAGTCCCTAGGCATTTTTCTTTGTACCCAGGATACCAGATATTTAGTAGCCTATAGGTTTAATTCATAGATGGTCCTTCATCTGTCTCTATTTTTCTTTTGAAGAAGTAGTAAGGGAGTTTTCTAGGATCCCCAGAGGAAAAAAATGCTGCTGAATTTAACAGACAAATCTTCCTGTAGTAAGAAACTATCCCTGCTATGGATGGCTCAAAATAAGGAATAACTTATTTCATTTTATTATTTCCTTAATCATTATTCAGTTATACTGACTTTTTGAATAATTCCTACAGAAGTCTATTCTATTTCTATAGAACCCGATTAATTTAATCTGTGAAGTCCAGAGAATTTCCCTCTTTACTTGTTCATCCCCATTAAAGCCCCAGACTAACAGTGACCATTCTGGTCACGGAATTTTAGACAATCCTTTCTGGAGCCAGTCAATGCTCTCTTCGCTTCTGATTTAAACAACACAATGGATGTTCCTTCTCCTTTTATATTAATGATTCTCAGTCTGTAGGTTGTGACTAAAATGCTGGTGTGGATCTGCATTTATATAAACATTGGTATATCAGCTCTTCTCAGTCTACTCCAAAGAGGGGGCTGTACAGTACAACTGCTGTAAAAGTGCTGGCAACCTCATATGGAGAGTTTAAAGGGGGCTTTGAATAAAAATGTGTAGGTCTTCCATATACAAGCTAGTTAACAAACAGTATCTAATACAGGGGTTGCCAAATTTACTGACCCTCTGAGCCTCATACAAAATCTTCAGAAGTTCAAGAGGTGGGGTGCGCCTTCGGGGCTCAGGGCTTCAGCCCCGCAGGAGATGCCTGCCAAGGCTTGGGCTTCAGCTCCACTCCTGCTGAAGCCCTAAGTCCCAAGAACCTCTGCACCACTGGGCAGAAGCCCTACCCCACTACCCTGCTGCAAGGCAGAGGTCCTGAGACACCCTGTCCCACCCAACGCTGGTCTGGTAGATGAAGAATGGGGTGGGGGGGCCATGAGCCACACTTTTAACAGCAAAAGAGCCACATGAGCCACAGTTTGGCCACCCTGATCTAATCAATGCACATTGGAGGGGATAAAAGCCCAACTATACATACCAAATGATAGGGGCTAAATTAATGATGACATCTTGGAGTCATTGTGGATAGTTCTCTGAAAACATCTTCCCACTATGCAGTGGCAGTCAGAAAAGTTAACAGCATGATAAGAACCATTAAGAAAGGTGGTAAGACTTTGAAAATATCATGATGCCCCTACGTAAATCCATAGTTTGGCCCCCAATCTCAACAAAGATATAATAGAATTGAAAAAAGTACAGAGAAGGGCTACACAAATGATTAGGGGTGTGGAACAACTTCCATATGAGGAGAGATTAAAAAGACTGGGAGTGATCTGCTGTGACTAAAAGGTCTATAAAATCATGAATGGTGTGGACAAAGTGAAGAAGTGTTATTAACCCCTTCAAATAATACAAGAACCAGGGATTACCCAGTGAAATTAATATGTAGGAGGCTTAAAACAAATTTAAGGAAGTACTTCTTCATACAATATACAGAAAAACTATGGAACTCATTGCCAGCGGATGTTGTGAAGGCCAAAAGTGTAAATGGGTTAAAAAAGGTTACCTAAGTTCATAGAGGATAGGTCCATCAATGGCTATTAGCCAAGATGTTCAGAGACGCAACCTCGGGCTGTGAGTGTCCCTAATCTCTGACTGCCAGAAGCTGGAACTAGATGCCAGGGGAGGGATCACTCAATAATTGCCCTGTCCTGTTCACTCCCCTGAGGCATCTGGCACTGGCCACAGTCAGAAGAAAGGATGCAGGGCTAGATGGACCATTGATCTGACCCAGTATAACTGTTCTTATGTTCTTATCCTCACAGCCTTCTGAGCCAGGTAACTATCCACATTTTCATCTGTGGTAACAGAGGTTAAAGGCTAGAGCCACAAATGGTTTTAAAAATCTAATTGCCACTGTAGGCTCCTAAATCCAAAATTTAGATCCTCAAACCCTCCGCTCAGATGCGGCCTAACCTTCTAGGCATCTAAATTCCCTAGGTTCTTATTTTTCTGCAGGTAAAGTCTCCAAGGAGCCTACATTTCCTTTGGTGGATGTACGCACAGCCCCTTAAGTTCTAAACCTTGTGCCTAAGCCCCAGTGGAATTCTCAAAATAAGTGTTCCCCCTTCTGTCTCACCTGATCTGACAGGAGTTCTCAAGGCTGTCTTAGATCATGCCTACCAGACTGGGGCCTGCACAAAACCCAGCTGAGGAGAAGATGGTGGTGGTGTCCCTACTCTGTTTCTCCTGTGAAACTTTTGCATTTTATATGAAATATTTAAATTTTCATTTTGGCCAGAGAAAGAAAGAGAAATTGACTCAATAGGCCAGGAGTTAAGGTGCTCACCTGGGATATAGGAGACCAATTTCAAATCCCTACTCCAATGAATATTTAAGTACAAAGAAGAACAGCTTCAATAAATTTGTTAGTCTCTAAGATGCCACAAGTACCCCTTTTCTTTTTGCAAATACAGACTAACACGGCTGCTACTCTGAAACCTGTCAATAGGAGAGAGTGAGAGAGACCCTGATACAGAATGCCCTGTGGTTAGGGGACTCCCATGGGAAACCTGAATTCATGTCTCCTCTTTGAATCAGGCAGAGTAGAGAGATATTCCTACATCCCAAGTATGTTTACTAATCACTGGGCTACTGGGCATATTTGACTGAGATGCCTAACTCTAGGAAAGGGTTCACAGCCATGAATCCAGAGTGGTTGGAGGTGCCTCCCTCCAGCCCAGACTTTGGCACCAAACTTACTTTTAGGGGCAGGGCTTAGACCCCAGAACTCCTCTCTGCATTTTCTACAGGCTAGCTTAGATGGTCCCCTTCTCAGCTTGCTGGCTATTGTGAATCCCATTCTTAGGCACCTAATTGTTCCCAGGCATTGTATAAGTAACCTGGGTGCCTAAATTGAGGGCTGTGGATTGCAGTGGATGGCAGAGTGCCTACAGTTAGGTGTTGCAATGCTGAGACAAAGTCCCTTTGTGGATCTAGTCCTAATTGACTTGCCCAAAGTTACAGAGGAAGTCAACATAGGACTAGAACTCGGGGCTGAGATCTGAAATCCAGAAGGTTCAGCACAAATGGAGTTGGGAACGAAGATGTCTACAAGCCACCATTACATCCTTGGGATCCTGGGACACTCTGGATGTTAGTGCTCTGGTGAAAATTAGAGCAGCCTAATTAGCAGTTAGGGGTAGCAGTGACAGTTCAGAGCAGTCTAAAATACCTATAACGCTGTGGGTCTGCCCTCTAGCAGTCCCCTCTTTACTGTGCCCCCTATCATGCTTCTTGCACAGGGGCTGGTGGAAAGTGGAGGCCAACATAGGACCATCTACAGAAGTCCATCAAATTGCTTGTGCCAGGGAAATTCTCCCCTCCTTGAGGGCTGTTTATGAACCCTATATGACACTATCGTGGGGTCAGAATCCCTCATGGGAGTCATCAGTCCAGGGTTGCTACCACCTCTCTTCCTCTTCCCTAGTGGGCTGGCATTTTAATGTTTTGTACTGACTCCTCTCTGATATAATGATTTAGTACAGTGGTTCTCAAACTTTTTTTTTTATGGACCACTTGAAAATCGTGGAGGGTCTTGGCAGACCACTTAATGATCTTTCCAAATGTTGTTTGTACCATTAGCTAACTATTTTAAAGTGCTTTGGATAAAAGCACTATATAAAAAAACCTTTAATATAATTAAATTTTTTTGTTCTACAAATTAAAAGCACACAACTCATATTTTAATATCGGTAGTCTTACCTTTCTAATGTGATGGATGTGCCCTCTCTCCCTTTTCTTAGCAGCCCCCAGGCTGGGGCTGGGAAGGAGGGGGAGTCTCTCCCCCACCACAGCAGCCACAGAGCTGAGGCTGGGAAGGAGGGCCATCTCTCCCTGGCAACCGCAGCCCTAGAGCTGGGGAAAGTAGCCCTATACTTCCCAAATCCCCCCCACCCCTTCTTCTCACCCCACTGCCCCTCCCATCTACCCCGAATTCCCCCTTACATGTGCATCTTCTCCAGAGTCCAGGAGCCTGCACACCTCCACTAATTAGGTGGGTGGCCCTTCATTCTCTTGTGTGCAGCCGCTGGTGCACACTTTAGAGGGAACTATCCATGGACCACCTGAATAGTGCTCACGGACCACTAGTAGTCTGTAGACCACAGTTTGAGAACCTCTGATTTAGTATATAGAAAATGTAGGGGAAAATTATTGTAAAATTAAAAAAAAGGTGTTTACTGGACTTGTCATAAGTCATTCTCTTAAGTTGTTATGGAGTATTAACAAGAGATATGATATCACCATATATAGTTCATATACTTTTTTAACGGTGTAAGATGTGTTATAATTATTTTATAGCTGTTTAACTGGTTAGACTTGATGATTAACTGCTCATGGTAAGGAGGTGTGCTGTTATATGACTAACTGGAATAGACAAAGTAGCTTCAATTTAAGCTGTTAATTATCCACAAAACTAATCAGGTGGCAAACATACAGCTTTTCCCCCACTCACCCACAGGAAGCAAACATTAAGGCAAAACTGTTTCACAGTTTCTGGACTTGTTTATTGCTTTGCATCTCCAGGCATATGGATTAGATTCCTGCAATGCACTCTATTTAGGGGCTATATTTTAAATCCATTCAGAAGCTGGAGCTGGTGCAGAATGTTGCAGTTAAAAGGTGTTACTTTGCCTTGAGCATAATAAATTGGTGGTTCATAATCTGCACTGCCAGCCTGTTTGTTTCAGGGTGGTAGTTACAGTGTTGGTTCTGACCTAGAAAGCCCTGAGGGCCAGATTTTCAAAAGTATTTAGGTGTCCAAAGATAAAAACAATGAGTTAGGCATCCTAGGCATTTTTGAAAATCCCACTAGGGCCCAGATCCTCAAAGGTATTTAGGCACTTAGTTCCAGATCCTCAAAAGGGACTTACTTAGGTGTTGCAATGTAACTTTTAAGGGTCTAGAAAAATCAGAGGAACAACACTGTGATCCACAAAGCCTGAGTTAGGCCTGTAGGCTCCTTATACAGTGAATGGGGAGAGATTGGTGCTTTAGAATTCCATATGCAAAAGCCAGCATGCTAGGTGGGGAGTCGCCTGAGCTACTGAGAGGCGCTGGCAAGAAGGCTGCCCCTTTCCTGGAGTTCAGCACCTATCTCTGCTAACAATCCATGAGCTGGAGAGAGAAAATTTCGGCTGCCAAAGTCGTGTGTGGGGCTGATCCAATGGGTGTACTCACATGCCTCTTAACTCCACAAAATGCGGAGGGAGGGAGGAGGACTTTCCTCATAACTTTTAGCCCGGTGGTTAGGGTACTCACCTGGGATGTGGCAAATCCTTGTATAAATCCCTTCCTCAGGCAGAGGGGGGACTAAATACCTTTAAAAATCTAGGCTTAGGCACTTAAGCACCTTTATGGATGCTGCCCCTAATTCCCATTGAAAATCCAGCCCTAAATGGCATGGAACCTGCCTATGTGAAGGGCCACCTGTCTTCCAGTGTTGTTCTGCTGCACTTGCACTTGATCTGGAATTCCCTTGATAGATAAGCAAGATAAGCGTGGGCTGGCCTGACATTCTCTGGGAGAGTTCCTTAACTGTAGCACTCACTCCTTACTCTCCCTCTGGTTCAAAATTGTCAGGATTGAGCACCAAATGGATAAGCAACTTCCAAGTGGATTAATGAGCTCAGCTGAATTGTGATAGGACCGCCTTATTGGGCTGAAGAGAGCTAGCAGGCCTGCTTTTAAACTGAGCAGCCATAGCAGGTCACTGGCTGCTCAAAAGGTGGCCTGCAGCTATGATCACTGTTCTAGTCTTGTTCTTGCTCTGTTCTAGTCATTCCTGGCTACAGCTCTGACCCTTGGCTCTGACTCCTGTCTTTGGTTCTGACCCTAGGCCCCCAGCTCTAGTGCCTGGCTCTAGGTCATCTAGTCCAACCCCCTGCTCAAAGCAGGACCAACCTCAACTAAATCATCCCAGCCAGGGCTTTGTCAAGCTGGGCTTAAAAACCTCTAAGGATGGCGATTTCACCACCTCCCTAAGTAATCCATTCCAGTGCTTGCTGGTGCCTGGGCCCTTGACAAAAATAACCTGATATTGTTGACCTCCGGGGCATGCTGTAGGGCTATTTGGGGGAGAGGGGCTTTTATAGAGAATAGGATCTTTCCCCTCACTCTTTCTTTTGCTGTAAGATCTAAGTGGTGGCTGCTGTCTAGGGGGGAGGTCACTCTTGGTTTTGACTTTATGCTTAATTGTGATTTTAAATAATCATGAAGGTTGCCTAGCATTTAGAATAGACATCTATTTTGGTCTGCTGTTATCAATCTAAATAAGTAAATAACAGCAGGTAAGTGAAAAATTGGGGACAACATACTCTTAGGATAAAAACCTATCCTCAGACACTCAGCTCTATGCCACTATGTTCTGTAACTGACAGAAGGCTCACGCCCTTCAATCTAATGTTCTTTCTGCGACAGGCTGTTCTTTTTGCTTAGATCTTGGTGTTGTTGTTTTTTTGTTTTCTTTCTTTTTTTAAAGAGCAAGTTTTGTCCTGAATTTCCCATATGAAACCCTATAAAAAGTCACTGGGGAAAATCAGGACAGAATTTTGACCAAATGCTTTAAAAATGAAGGGCAGAAAACACTGATACTGTTCTTCAGGAAAAACAAGGTGGGTGAGGCAATATCTTTTATTGGACCAACTTTTGTTGGTAAGTGAGAAATTTTCAAGCTCTTCTTCAGCTCTGTGTAAGCTCAGAAGCTTGTCTACCTCTGAACAAAAGTCGGACCAATAAAAGATATTACCTCACCCACCCTGTCTCTAATAGTCTGGGACCAACATAGCTCCAAGAACGCTGCATTCTTCAGGGAAAAAAACACATTGGGTTACATTCAACCACGGTGTAACTCATTAACTTCCTAAGCATTACATGTGGAATAACTTTGACACCTTTCTCTTTTAATCGATCGAAGAGTTGCATCCATGATTAAAGGAGGGGGGAGCTCTCACCATACCAACCATGGAGACATGGGTATTGCAGGGGAGTACTGCTTATCCAAGCCAGGGAGAGGAGGTGGGAGCTCCGTCCTGCTTTTAGCAGAGGAAAAGGAGATGAGCTGTCACCTCACACCCTTTTCATTAGCCGCTAGGTTACATTGTTGAATACCTTGGATTGAAAAGTAACATTCTTGCCTGTGAACAAACAGATGAGACTTTAGAATTTGAAGGTAATTAGGAATTAGATGTATCCATGTGAATAAACTCTGTCATTAGCTTCTCCCTTTCCTGTGTCTTAATCCCAGAAACATCCATACAGGTTAAATCCCCCTGCACGATGGCAGGTGTCCATCAGCAGAGCCTACACTAGGATGGGACATGGGCCGGCTTTGGGGACAGGGTGCATACCCTCTGCACAATGTGAAACCACATTGGTGGGGCTCTAGGGTGAGTTTTATGGGCACTGGAGGCACAATCCTTTATACCACACTGGAATGATCTTGGGAAAGCTCTGTGAGGGGGCATCCTTATGGAGTTATCCATCTGCTACCTGCTCACTGGCACCCCCCACTCGCCCCCAAGCCACCTCTTGGGTCTAAGTCATTACTTTAGCAGGATGTGATTTCTATATGGCTGTAAAATCTGCCAGTTACAGCTATCCAAGTGAATAATTAATATTGTTTACAGTAAGTTATTCAAAAATATCATGAAGTAAAGGAGTTAATTTGTTTTGGCACAAAAGGTTTTAGAAGCCTTTTTTATTATTCTTCTTATTATTATTTTCATAGATCTGGTTTCTAGAAATCTCTGAGAAACCAATATACTTAGAATTATTTCTGCACTGATTCTGTGCCTTCAGACACCACCAATATTTTTATTGTAATCAGAAACCACTGGGTCTTTAAAAATATGTTTCCCTCCTGAGTTGTCTTTGTTCTGCAATCTGTATTTATTGCAGAACATTTGGTTTATTAAGGGACAATTTTTGTTGTTGTTGTATAATATTTTTGAGACGATACAGTAGCCGGAACTAACATTTAGCTGTTTTTAAATCTTCTTAATATTTCTGTCAAACCTTTATTTGCTTTCCTGAGATGCACATTGAAGCCCCTGGGTGGTTTTGTAACATGCAAGAAAGCAGACATCCACTTATTTCTTGTTCTTTAGCTACAGTCCTTCTACAGAAATTCTCCTGTACTAAATATATAAATTGTACTTGTCTTTTATGATACATTCAAAGACTGTAGTGACAGTGCAGATACAGGAAAATCAAAAAGAAAAGGAGTACTTGTGGCACCTTAGAGACTAACAAATTTATTAGAGCATAAGCTTTCGTGAGGTACAGCTCACTTTTTGCGAATACAGACTAACACGGCTGCTACTCTGAAACCAGGAAAATCAAAGTCAACAAAACACAAGGCCAGATCCTGCAGTCACATTAGTGTAAATCTGAATAGCTCCATTGGCTTTAATGAGAAGATTCCAGATTTAGATCATGCTTCTGCACTGTACTCAATGCAGGGGCGACTCCTGTACTCAAGAAGAGCCCAGTTAAAATCAGTGAGGCTCTAGACAGCTATGGAAGTCTGCTCATGTGAAGTTCAGTGCAGAATAGGTGAGCTAAGAAAGGTGTAACTAGAAGAAGAATTCAGCCTAAAGACTCAAATTGCTGATGATTTTAGAAGAATCTTTTCACATGTTCCTGTCATCTGTGAACAATGAACCTAGTTCTGTTCTTTGTAACACTGGTGTAAATCTAATGTAACTCAAGTGAAGTCAGTGGGACTCTGCAAAATGGTGGAGAGACAAGGTCAAGAGTAGAAGATGGCAGCATTTTGTGGGTTTTGCAGCCCACACAAGGAGTTACACAGAAATGTGATAAAATGGTAAATGTCCATTTGTGTGGCACGTAATGTTCTACACCAGGCCCTGAACAGAGCAGAAGAAATGGAATGTCAACATCATGACCAGAATAGTAGTATCTAACTCTCAGGCAGTGTTGATGAGATTATACAAATCTTCCACAAGCATTCACTTAGAATACAGGGTTTAGCACTGTTACCTTGTCATAAAATTGGATGTCTGAATATAAAATACAGAGCGGAGCAATATAGCTGATCCTGGGACTAAAAGGTGAAAACCAGAGCAGGTGAAAAATTGGAATCCATCTAGGCACAAAGCTGATAGTTAAGAGGGAATTTATTGAAGCTTATAAAATCTTCAACTGCACACATAATGCCACTGTAGCTTATGATTTCCCTTAATGTAAACTAAAGAGTGACAAATTCGGAACAGATGGTGAGAAACACATTTTCCATACAGAGTATCATAAGTGGATGTTCAATGGTCTTCCTGTGGATGAGTTGTCAGAAACCATTTCTAGGGGACTACAACATTCTAGTCTCCTATCCACTCATAAAAGTTACAGATGGAAAGTTGTGGGCTAGGAAAATTTGCTCTTGTTTCTGAGAGGTGGAGGCCTGCCTCAGTTTCTTAAATCATTTGAAATAATTCAGTAATGCCATCTGGAGAGAAGATCATTCTAAAAGTACTTCATCACTGAGTTGTTTGTGCAACTTTGAAGGCTGAGGTATTTCAAGTCTCTCAATCAAGTTGATGGGAAGTGCACTATAGTGGATCCAGTACTAAGTGCAGACTTTTAAAGTCCATTCTTTTTGTTCTTTCTTCAATTCAGGTTTTTGTTTACACATCTGTAACTTATCCTACAATGTGTCTGGAATTCCTCTCTCACTATTCCCTACAACTTCCTTCATACGTGCAGAGCGGTGGTTGTATTGGTCTATTGAATTTCTAACATGGAATTCTCCAAGCCTTGGAATGCTATCTCTGAACTACCTATCCAGCCATCAGTCTTTCTCCTCATTTAAAATCCTTCCTTAAGACCCACTTCTACTGTGCATTCAGCACAGAGTTCTACTTAAAAATCAATTATTTTATGGCCTTTGATCACAAAGGGACAAATCTTGAGCTCATTTACATTGAAATCACTCCAGATTTACAGCAGAAATGAGGCCAATTAATGTGTAACTGCCATAAAGGTTAATGATCTAACTCTGCTTTCAGTTATGCCACAGTCATTCCATAATGATTCTGAGGGCATTACTTTGGATTTGTAAAGGTTTGGGTGAGTAGAATCCTACATTTCAGAAGTTGGTGTTATATATTTTTTAATAAATAAGAGGCAGAAGGAAGGCATTCTACAGTCATTTGGTTTGCAGTAATGGCACATCACTGTTTCTGGATCATTTTTTCTAAAGAGTTGGAAATATGAAGAATATGCTGATGCTTTTATTAATCTGAAAAATAAACATAAACATTTATTTATTGCATTACTGCTGTGCTCCAAATATGCCATGTGCTGTACACTCATGTAAAAGGAAACAGCTCCTGCCCCAAAGAGCTTACAATCTATGAAGGCAAGCAACAGACAAAGAGTGGGAAGAGGGATAAAAATGTACAATCATTAAAAATATATATCAACTCTCCTTTTACGTAACCATTTTTAAATGGGTAATTTCTTTTTCTTATTTGTATTACAGTAGTACCTAGGACTCCAGTCATAGACCAAAGTCCCATTGCGCTTGGCACTGTAGAAACAGAACACAGACAGTCCCTGCTGCAAAGAGCTTACAGTCCAAATAGAAGACAAGAGACAGCAGATATAACAGACAAGGGGAGCCCAAGGTAACAATGAGACAAAATTGCTAAGCATGAAAAACAGCAGTCTCCACACACCATCTGCATAACCATTCCTGTCTGCATTATGGAAGCAAGTGATCTTGAGGATGTATTTGAAGGATGAGAAAGCAATAGAATTATGGGCCATGCACTAGCATGAAAAAGCTGAAAATGCCTTATTCTTCTCTATAGCAGTTGTCCACTGTTTTTCCCTTAATGCTATCTCCATTTACTTCCATGATATAATCCTCTTTCTAGTCCCACTCTCTGTATTTATTAGCTAGATAATCCATCTTTACCATACTGCCAGTGCCATAATTACAAATTCTGTAGGTTCTCAAACTGACTATAAAGCAAAACTCTTTTAAGAACCTCAGGATGGTGACTGGTTGCATAAAGCAGATTATTCCTGTCCAGGGTTTCCAGAAAATGGTTGTATTCTACTTATTACCTGCCCTGGAAATGAAAACATCAAGATAGTTTATCTCTGAAATGCTACACTTTACAGTATATGAGACGAAAAACTTAATAGCATCATGAATTTCATATAAAATAACAATACATTTATCCAAGAGAGCTTTCTCCCTATTCCACATCATGAAAACATAGTCAATAAACCTATACACCATTGCCCCAGATAAACTTATTAAAATCCTTGATTGACTGAACTAATCTTTTTTCAATGTAGCCTAGAAATAAGTAAGCATGGCATAGGAAGGTACCAAATAGGGAACCATGTCTATGTGCCCCTTCTGAAGAGATAAGCCAGTTGGTCTTTTATAGCTATTGACCAACTTTGGCTGTCATTTATATCTGTGCAATTGCATGGACTACTGGGGAAGAATTACATGATGTATTATTTCAATCAACAAAAGTCTCCCCTAGAGATCATCGTAAGAACCAATGGTTAGATTCCATCCATACCTTTAATTTTATATATATAATTTTATATGTGTGTGTGTGTGTGTGTGTGTGTGTGACCTGAACACTTCTGTACTTATGCTGGGGTAAATAAGGAATAACTATATTGAAGTCAATGGATTTACATGGAGTTAAAACACATGTGAGTAAGAGAGAAAATTGGTCCATAGATTTTTTTTTTTTTAACATGCTAAATGTAACTAATGAAGTCTCGTGGTTTATGCTCTATGGCTTATTCATGATCTTTATTTTTAAATGCTGGTTCAGAGTGTCCTTGGCTACACTGGGGTTGCACAGAGTAAAATAGAGCAGAAAATGACCCATTTGCTTTAACATACTAATTTAGTTTATCCAAAAATTATCCATTAGCATTGTCATAATGCCCTCCTTCAAGTCCCTCTGACAGTTCATGTCTTCAGGCAACCCTTGTATCTCTAACCATGCCCCTTTGACTTCACACTTCATCTCACTAACTCAGCTCATATTGTAATGTAAGCAAAATTTAGAACAACATCCAATACTTCCCATACAACAAAAATAAAGGGTGAAATCCTGACCTGTTGCAGTCAATAGCCAAACTCCAGTTGACTTCACTGGGGCCAGGATTTTGCCCAGAGACCTCAAAACAAACTGAATTCCTACTTTTATTTTGCATCCCTTCTGCACTCTGCCTGCTTAGAGTGTAAGCTTTTTCAGGTAAGGATCTTGCTTGTTATCATACAATCATAGAATATCAGGGTTGGAAAGGACCTCAGGAGGTCATCTAGTCCAACCCCCTGCTCAAAGCAGGACCAATTCCCAACTAAATCATCCAAGCCAGGGCTATGTCAAGCCTGACCTTAAAAACTTCAAAGGAAGGAGATTCCACCACCTCCCTAGGTAATGCATTCCAGTGTTTCACCACTCTCCTAGTGAAAAAGTTTTTCCTAATATCCAACCTAAGCCTCCCCCACTGCAACTTGAGACAATTACTCCTTGTTGTGCCTGTGTTTTAGTGAATCTTTTGGAAAGATTTTGGCACCCAGACTTCAATTGCATGGGCCTGATTGTGATGTCACCCTCCTATTCCTCCGGTATACATATTGCTACATTTTTCTAGAGGTAAGGAGAGTGTAGAGAAACATGTTTTTATTTGTGTCACATTACTATTATGAAGCCAATTATTTTGGCTCAATCTGTAAAGGTTTAGCACATGCTTAACTTTATTCATTGCAGGTAGTGCCACAGACACGTGTGTAAGTCCTTTCAGAATTGGAGCCTAAAATATGCTCTCAAACTTACAGGGCTGTCCCTGGGGGGCTATATGGCCCGAGACAAATCAGCCTCCCCACTAGTTTCTTCTCTGTCCACCTGGCGTGCCCAGCTGCCACTTGCCTCCTCAGCCCCCTCCCCCACCCACTGCTCTCCTCCTTGCTGGCTGCCTGCTGCTCGCCTCCCCGCTAGTCTCTTCGCCGTCTGTCCAGTGCGCCCCTCCCCCGTCCTCCCGACCACCGCTCTCCTCCTCACTGTCGGCCCGCCTGCCGCTCACCCATTCGCCTCCTCACCCCGCTCGCCCACCCGCCTCACCTCCCCACCTGCCTCCTCACTGGAATATCGGGACAAATGGCTTCCCGATAGTACGTCAGTGGGGACGTGGGACAAACATCAGGACAGTCCCAATTTTTATCGAAGCCTGGGGCCCAAGGTGGTTGCCCCGATTCACTGTACCCAAGGGATGGCTCTGCAAACTTCTTATAGTGAGAGTGGACTTTGGCCTGTGGTTTTTTGGTTTTGTTATTCCTGATAAGGACAATGCTGAAGTATGCAGCATTGTTGTAGCTGTGCTAGTCCCTGGATACCAGAGAGACAAGGTGGATGAGGTAATATCTTTTATTGGACCAACTTCTGTTGGTGAGAGAGACAAGTTTTACACTCTGTAAGCTTGAAAGTTTGTGTCTCTTACCTATAGAAGTTGGTCCAATAAAAGATATTACCTCATCCACCTTGTCTCTCTACTTCTGCAATAGGAAACTTCTGTTAATTATGTTTTAGTTCCTGAAATGATTTACTTGTAACATCATTCTTGGATAAGATGGGGGCTTGGGTCAATAAGGGTATGTCTACACATCCAGTGTTAGTGAGCCTCCAAGCCGGAGTTGATGGACTCGGGTTTGCGCTACTTCATTAAAAATAGCTATGTAGACCGTGTTCTAAAGTTGCAGTGCAGGTTCCAATCCAAGCTACAGCACCTACACAACTATTTTTTTCACAGTAGTGCAAGCCTGAGTCTGTTGACTTGGGTTCGGAAGGGCGCTGCCCAAGCTGTGTAGATATACCTTTAGAGTTTTCAGAAATATCAGAATCATAGCAGATACTAAAAAACCACAGAAATATTAGTTTACGTTTTTTTCTTTTTAAAAGATTTAGTGTTAGTAGCCCCTAATTGCTGACTCTAGCTATGCTCTGTGGTTGGTGTGTAGAATATATTTGAAATGAAGTTGAGCAATGAAAGAAAACTGGCAAAGCTAACACAAAGAACGCTCTCTTATATTTCACATATTTAGGGAAATGTTTGTCTAAATTAATTTGTCTTCAACAAATTTTTCAAATTTTTCAATGAAATTAAGTTGCCTTTCACACTCAGCTGATGACTTTATACTCTGAATTTCTTCTAAGAGAATCTCAACATTCTAGAGCATCCTTGAAAATATCAGTCCCTCGGGTTTCCCAAGCTACAAGGTTACGCAGCATACCAGTTTGTTTTGAAATGTTAGTTTTATAGTTATTTTATTACACTTATGACAGTTTGTGAGGGGTTATAGTATTCACTTTACGAGAAGAATAGCTTCCTGCCTCCAGCAGATACTGTCAATAGACACCGCATGAAAAAAGACAGTGAACATCACTGTAGTGTCTCCAGAAATGATGATGGAGAGCTGACTTACCACTGTGAGGGTATTTTAGTGAATAGTCACAGGTTCTGGTGAGTGGTTTATAATGTACTCTGCAAAATCAGTCCATTAAAAAAATCCACTACAGTATTGTATGCTACTGAAGGGAGGGCGGGGAGGGGGGACATTGAAATACTACTCAATTATATAATCTAAAAATGGAGGGAGATTCTAAATGTGTGCCCATGTTTTAGTAAACCTTTTGGAAAGATTTTGGCACCCAGATTTCAATTGGATGGCAGATTGTGATCTCACCCTCATTTTCCTTTGCTGTAACACCAATATAAGTGAGAGGAAGAATATAGGCTTGTGTGTGTTGGTCAGAGGTACCCAGGAACCTGACAATAATTTTTGAAAATAATGGGCCAAACTGCAATTTAGGAAAAGAAAAACCAACAAAACCTATGCTGGTACAATGCCTCTTCAAGTGGCCCAATGTTCAGACAGACTCTTCAGATATACCATAGTAAACATGATTGTTGTTTGAAGAAAAAGTGGGAGGTGTGTCAATTGTCTCAGGAAATTTTTTTAAGGGTGCAGGCATTGTCAAAACAGTACTGTAAAACTCTAGTGACTTGAATTTCAAGCACTATCCTGTGTTGTATGCAGTGTTATTGTATCCGTGTTGGTCCCAGAATATTAGAGAGACCAGATATTACCTCACCCACCATATCTCTCTCTAAGCACTATCCAGGTCTGTTAGCTGAAATATGGGACCCGCAAGATAAAGGAATGTTGCAGGAACAATACTTTTTATGCAGTAAGTTCTTGTCCTTGCAAAGAAATGGCCTTGAGAGTCTGGCGGTGGGGCTGAGTAAAAAATCCTAGCCTGAGGAATAATGTTGAGTTACGTTTTGATGTTCGCCAGTTGGTTTCTGTGACCAAAAGATAAAGTTCTACCTGGAAAAAGGGATTTGACTGGCAGACCCCAATGTTTTTGTGCTATACCAGCTGTCACACCCAATCCTGCTAAATTTGACTCACACAATGTGTAAATTGTGTGTCTGTGGACTAGTTGCATGAGGTAAGAGCAACCAGGATTAAATGCTTTACAATATTTTGCTCTTGTTACATTGCTGAATTCTGAGTGATGGAGAAGTGCAAGAAATAATGGCATAAAGTAATTACTGCTTAAGTGCAACCATCATTTGAAAGCATACACTGCTGTAGTTATGGCAGAAGACTCAGCTGTCTCACGTTGTCCTTAGATGACAGAAAAATGGAAAGGATTTAACACAAAAGGATTGAGTCGTTGACCCAGCTTGATCCCTGTTTCAAAGGCAAATCTGAAAGCATTCTTCAGCGGGCTTCCCACATTGATCGCGACAAGGAAGCTCCCATGAATGACACTGCCCCACCCATGTCATTGTCCGCTCTTACTTTTCCTTTCCGCCATTCCCCTTCTGCTCTGCTTCTAGATACAAGCCAGTAATTAGTAATTTAGTCATCTAAAATAGATACTCAAAATCTGTACAAGTTCCTCAAGAAATATATACATTGTAATGGGACTGTGTCTTTCTTTAAACTTTATTAGATTTTTACAGAGTAAATACAAAGAAGAGAAGTAGAAAAAAATGTGTATACACCCCCACACGTTCCTTGCAAAATTGAAATGAAATCATACCCCTCCACAAACAGTCCAAACACTCTCCATTTATGATTCTTGTGGGAGTGATGCTGATTTTATCATGAAAGAAAAGAAGAATAAAGGTACAATATTGTACTCAGTCAAAAACATACTTGTCTTAAGCATGGCTGAGTGAGTACAATTTTACATGGTGATTTTACATATAGGAAATTTAGGATAATTGTGGAGTATTATAAAAGTTTTAATGGCATGGATTGGGAATATTACTCACAGAGCCACAAGTGAAAAACATAAGTCAACTTACATGAATGCCGATAAAACTTTTATACCACATCATGCCTTTGTGTATTATGTATAACCCACTTACATTACAGAAAAACAAAGGCCTGGGAGTTTTTTTGGGGGTGGTGGTGAGGGATATGTAGTATTCTCCAAGTAGAATATTGTATGCTACAATAATAAATGTAAAGCTATGTGCCTTAGTTACCAGAAGTTCCATTTTACAGGGCTGAGAGAGAGAAATTAAAACTAAAAAATGTAAAACGCCTCCTGAAAATGAACTATAGAACTGGTCAAAAATTTTCATCTGTGGGAAATGTTTGTCTTCAACATATTTTTTTTTTCCAATTTTTTGTTTTTTTTCAATGAAAATCCAAAGTTGTTTGTAGAAACATTTCTGTGAAAATGAAAATTGTCTTTATGGTCAACATTTTTCATGGGGAAAATAAATCCTTGACTCACTTAGCCAAAGAGCTCTGTTTATTACACAAAAATGGTACAAATTAAAGTTCTTTATCTTGGGCCCTTCCAGGCCTTGAAGTGCATGTTCCATTTGGGAAGCTGAGAATCCCTTCTTCTCAGAGGTATACAGCTTTGTTTCTAGCCCTGAAGATCTGCAGGATTTGAAAGCTGTGAGATTTCTATGCATTTCATTTCATTTGGTTTATTATTGACATGAGAAATTAAGGAATTTATTTCAGTCATTATTAAAATATTGCTATTAATTTATCCCTGATCAGCTAGAACTTGCTAGCCTGTCTATGTATTTAAAATGCCATTGTATCTTATTCTTATCTTGTAGGCATGCAATTTAACGTATGTACAATGCTTTGAAGATGTACATTGATATATACATATTATGAGTGCCAAATTAAGACTTACACAGGTGAAGCCATGGGACTGCAGATAGGAGCACCAATACACAGGTAGCAGTACTTGCAGATATTATTCCTGCAGAAGCCAGGAGCAGGGATAATACCTCCAGAGTTACTGAGAGGACCCTGAAAAACATAGCCAGCCATTTAAATAGTGCCTGGTTTTTATCATAACCCAGAGCTGAAGAATCATAATCTTGACACTGTTCTGTGTGCTGGTTCTCCATAAGTAATATGGAATGGAATATTTTCATGTTGACATTAGCATGCAAGTATGTAGGTTCTACTAAGGCTGTAGAAGCTTGAGTCATCCTAGGAAGGGAGAAGAAATACACCACTGGGGGCATTACACCTCAAAATTTAGGCCCCTTTGCTTACACACATGAATAACTTCATGCACATAAATTCACTGAATCCACTACATTTATATGAGTAAAGTTAAGCACATCTGTATTTGCCAGCTCAGGGCCTTATTAGGTCATTAAGAAGCTGGATTGAATCATAGCTGTTCAATAACGAAATGCCAAATAAAGCAGGGCCAAATTCTGCCTTTACATGTGTCAGTCTAAACTAGAATATGGCCCTTAATTATAATCAGTAGAATTTTGCTGATACCACCAAACAAACAGAAATTTAGATCGATGACCTCAACTCTGATGCTTTCTTAGATTATGCAAATCCGCTGCCAGTTAAGAGAAATACATTATACAGATTTGGGATCCATTACTCGGCCAGGTCTCCTTGTATTTTACTGACAACTTTTGGCATTGGCATTAGAAATTACTCCCAAACTTCTATTAATTTCCCCCACATTTCATGTTTATATAAGGGAAGAAAGACTCTGGACACAATTCACATCAACTCATCATTTTTAATCGTACTCTTATATCCAGTTTTACAGTATATTTGAAAAATTGGTTCCATTCAATTTCTATATATTTAAAACATATTTCCACTTTAACAACCCATTCTAGATGTCAGATGCCAATTCTTATTCTCAAAAAGAAAAGGAGTACTTGTGGCACCTTAGAGACTAACAGATTTATTAGAGCATAAGCTTTCGTGAGCTACAGCTCACTTCATCGGATGCATAACACGGCTGCTACTCTGAAACAATTCTTATTCTGTAAGTGAAATCTGTATCCAATGCCTGGATTTGTTCTATGATTTTGGCCTTCATGCAGTGGCAGCCAGACCTTAATATGGAATACATTTGGTTCAAAAGCAGCCCAGCTGATCCAAAAAGATACCACACTCTGGCTGAGCAGTAGGGGCAGCACTAAGCTTATCTCAGCTGGAGATCATTCTTTGCAGATTTGATACTTGTCTTAATTCTTGTTACCTGGTATGGGAACATCCTTCTCATATGTTTTTTTTTTATCTTGCATTTAGGGGAAAAAAAATCAATAGTGCTTAGTAAATCAACACATTTATCCTTCTGACTGACATGTTCACTTCTGACTTGCTTCATCTGGCACGTTTATATTATTCACAACAGGATCTCTGTTTTAAACTGGATGAATGCTACTGTTCATTCAGAACAGATGCACTTTAAATGACGGCCTCTGAATCATTGCCTTCTATACATCAAGCACTTCAGTACAAAGTTGGCTGTCAGTTGACACAGTTACATCTGTTACTGTACAAAGGACTAGTATCCTCCAGTACCAATAATACCTTCCTAATTTTTTTTAATAAGAACAGGTTTAAGAATTTTATTAAGATGTTAAAATAAACAGAAAACGGTACAGAGTTTAAGTATAGATACTATATCTGTTGCCAGACTACTCTGTTTTTGCTTTTTGTTCCAGATTTGAGGTACTGTGGACCCAATGCGATGGTATTAGCCTCCGAGAGCTATCCCAGAATGCTCCATTGTGGCCGCTCTGCACAACACTTTCAACTCAGATGCGCTAGCCAGGTAGTCAGTAAAAGCCCCGGGAACTTTTGAATTTCATTTCCTCTTTGGCCAGTGTGGCAACCTGATTAGCACAGGTGCCCATGCAGAACTCGCCAGCGCAGGTGACCATGCAGTCCCAGATGCGCAAACAAGCTCTAGCATGGACCGAGCGGGAGGTACTTGGGGAGAAGAATCTGTTCAGGCAGAACTCCGTTCCAAAAAAAAGGATCGCAAACATATTTGCAAAAATCTCCTGGGGCATGATGGACAAAGGTTACTCCAGGGATACACAGCAATGCCATGCGAAAATCAAGAAGCTCAGGCAAGCCTACCAAAAGACTAGAGAGGCAAACGGGCGCTCCGAGTCACAGCCCCATATATGCCACTTCCACGATGAGCTGCATGCAATTCTGGGGGGAGGGGAACGCCACCACTACCCCCACCACTGTCCATAGACACGTGCTGGGGAGACTCTCACGGAGCGGAGAGGATGAGTTTTTGGAGGAGGAAGTGGAGAAGGAGGAGGACAGTGCACAGGCAGCAGGCATTGAATCCGTTCTCCCCGGCAGCCAGGAACTGTTCATCACCCTGGAGACAATACCCTCCACCCCCTTCCAAGGTGGGCTCCGGGATCATGACGCCGGAGAAGGCACTTCTGGTGAGTGTACCTTTGTAAATATGATACAGGGTTTAAAAGAAAGTGTGTTTACTGATTCATTTGCCCTGAAGACTTGGGATGCATTCACGTCCAGTACAGCTACAGGAAAAGTCTGTTCACATTTGGCTTAAAGGGTCAGAACCCCACGGTGGGGGTAGAGGGAAACCCATCCATGCTGGCCTGTTGGTGTTTGGCCTAAAGGGTGCGGGGTGGTGTGTGTGTGTGTGTGTGTGTGTGTGTGTGTGTGTGTGAAGCAATCATCCCAGAGAGACCACAGGCCCTCCTTTTAAATGGCCAACCCACCAGGCATTGCTTGGTATGGGAAAGAAGGGCGCTGCAGTTTGAAAGTATTGTAAGTAATGTGGAAGAAGCAGAACCCTGCATGCCTGTAGGGCTTACCATGGCTGTCTGCAAGCTCAATGCTGTTGGGCCAAAATGGCAGGCACTCAGTATAAAAGGCAAAATGCGACCTGGTACAGAAATAACATGTGCTAGGTACTATGAATTGCTTGTTTCATTGAGAAACAGTCTCTCCTTTGTTCTCTAAAATGTATCTTTTAAACTTCTACCCTCCCTTTTTCTCCTCTCGCAGGTGCAAATGTTTCAACGCACCCCCTATCAACTCCGTCCCAGAGGCTGGCCCAGATTAGAAGGCGGAAAAAAAGCACTCGGGATGACATGTTTGCAGAGCTTATGCAGTCCTCCTGCACTGATAGGGCACAGCTGAATGCATGGAGGAAACAGTGACAGAGTCCTGGAAAGCGTTCAATGACCACGATGAGAGGAGGGAGGATGCCATGCTCAAGTTGATGGGGAAGCAAACTGACATGCTCCACTGTCTGGTGGATCTTATGAGGGAAAGGCAGCAAGAGTACAGACAGCCGCTGCAGCCCCTGTATAATGACCCTCCCTCCTCCCCAAGTTCAATAGCCTCATCATCCAGACATCCAAGAACACAGGGCAGGAGGGAGGCTCCGGGACCCACCCACTCCACCCCAGAGGATTGTCCAAGCAGCAGAAGGTTGGCATATCCTAAATTTTGATTTGTAGTGTGGCCTTGTCCTTCCCTCCTCCCCCCTGCCTGACCCCACTCGGGCTACCTTGTGATTTATCTCCCTGTGTTTTTAATCAACTAATAATGAATGCACGGTTTTGAAATAATAGTGACTTTATTTCTTCTGCAAGCTGTGATCGAAGGGGAGGAGGGTGGTTGGCTTACAGGTAATTAGAGTCAAGAAAGGGGGCGGGTAACATCAAGAAGAAACAAACACAACTGTCGCACCGTAGCCTGGCCAGTGATGAAACTGGTTTCAAAGCTTCTCTGATGTGCAGCACACTCTGCTGTGCTTTTCTAATCGCACTGGCATCTGGCTGCACGAAATTGGCCACCAGGCAATTTGCCTTGACCTTCCATCCCACCATAAATGTCTCCCCCTTACTCTCACAGATATTATGGAGCACACAGCGAGCAGCAATTACACTTTGAATATTGGTTTTGCTGAGATCTAACCTAGTCAGGAAAGCCAGCATGCTTTTAAACTGCCAAATGCACGCTCTACAACCATTCTGCACTTGCTCAGCCTATAGTTGAACTGCTCCTTACTACTGTCCAGGCTGCCTGTGTATGGTTTCATGTGTCATGGCATTAACGGGTAGGCTGGGTCCCTGAGGATATCTATAGACATTTCTACATCCCCAACAGTAATTTTCTGGTCTGGGAAGTAAGTCCCTTCCTGCAGCTGTTCAAACAGACCAGAATTCCTGAAGATGCGAGCGTCATGCACCTTTCCCGGCCATCCCACGTTGATGTCGGTGAAATGTCCCTTGTGATCCACTAGTGCTTGCAGCACCATCAAGAAGTATTCCTTGCGGTTTATGTACTGGCCGCCCTGGTGGTCCGGTCCCAAGATAGGGATATACGTTCTGTCTATAGCCCCACCACAGATAGGGAACCCCATCGCAGCAAAGCCATCCACAATGGCCTGCACATTTCCCAGAGTCACTACCCTTGATAGCAGCTTGTCAATGATTTGCGTTGGCTACTTGGATCACAGCTACCCCCACTGTAGATTTGCCCACTCCAAATTGATTCGCGACTGACCGGTAGCTGTCAGGCATTGCAAGCTTCCAGAGGGCTGTCGCCACTCGCTTCTCAACTATGAGGGCTGCTCTCATTTTGGTATCTTTGCACTTCAGGGCAGGGGACAGCGAGTCAAAGTTCCATGAAAGTGGCCTTACACATGCGAAAGATTCGCAGCTGCTGGGAATCATCCCATACCTGCAACGCTATGTGGTCCCACAGTCTGTGCTTGTTTCCCGGGCCCATAATCGGCATTCCATGGCATGAACCTGGCTCAATGCCACCACGATGTCCCAATCACCACATGCCGTGCTTCTAGGAACGTCTGTGTCCCTGTCCTCATCACTATTGTGATGTCGTTGCTTTCTTGCCTGGTTTTGCAGGTTCTGCACATAGTGCTGGATAACGCACAAGGTATTTATAATGGTCACAACCGCAGCGGTGAGCTGAATGGGCTCCATGCTTGCCGTGCTATGGCACCTGCATGGGTAATCCAGGAAAAAAGGTGCGAAACGAAAGAAAGCAGGAGAGCAGAGTTGCAGCAGAAGCTGAGGTGTATAGTTTACGGTGGCTTTCAGGCCTTCTGTATGAGTTGCAGGACAGCAGAGTTTTGCAGACCTACTACATCGTCTGCTGCAGGAAAGCAGAGTGGCAGTGGAAGCGGTGGTGTACGGTTGACGGTGGCAGAAAAAAGGCATGAAATGATTGTCTGCCGTAGCTTGCATGGAGGGAGGGGCGACTGACGACATGCACCCAGAAACATGTCGGAGACTGTGGGAACTGTGGGATAGCTTCCAACAGTGCACTACTCCAAGAGTCGATGCTAGCCTCGGTACTGTGGATGCACTCCGTGAATTTCATGTGCTTAGTGGGGACACACACGATTGATTATCTAAAATCTCTTCTGAAAAATTGACATATAAATTCGATATAATTTTGTACTGTAGACGTACTCTTAGACTGGAACACTATATATCTCTATACATTTCCCTTGCTGATAAAAAGTGCACAGATAATGATCTTTTTTCATAAAGGTCTGAAAAGCTCTGGAACAGGCAGGCTCCCAGTTTTTACTTTCATTCTAATTACCCTAAGAAAATAATGTATAGACTTTAGCTCCCTCCCATCCAAGAGATGTTTAATTTCCCAAATTCAGTCTTTATAATTTATAGGCTCCTAGGCCAGAAGGGACCATTGTGATCAGCTAATCTAACCTCCTGTATAACACAGGCCATAGAACTTCCCCAAAATAATTCCTAGAGCACATCTTTTAGACAAACATCCAATCTTGATTTAAAAATTGTCAGTGATGGAGAATCCACCACAGCCTTTGGTAAGTTGTCCCAATGGTTAATTACTCTCACTGTCAAAAATGTACACCTTATTTCAAACCTGAATTTTTCTAGCTTCAGCTTACAGCTATTAAACAGTGTTCTGCCTTTCTGTGCTAGAGTAAAGAGCCCATTATGGTTGTCAGGGTTCCTTCCCCACTCTGAACTCTAGGGTACAGATGTGGGGACCCGAATGAAAGACCCCCTAAGCTTATTTTTACCAGCTTAGGTTAAAAAATTCCTCAAAGCACAAATCCTTCCTTGTCCTTGGATGGGTACTGCTGCCACCACCAAGTGAGTTAGACAAAGATTCAGGAAAAGGACCACTTGGAGTTCCTGTTTCCCTAAAAATCCCCCACGTCCCTTCACCCCCTTTCCTGGGGAGGCTTGAGAATAATATACCAACCAAATAGGTAAACCAAATTCTTAAATAACAGAACTTTATTATAAAGAAAAAAAATGTAAAAGAACCTGTGTAAAATCAGGATGGAAGGTAACTTTACAGGGTAATCAGATTCAAAACACAGAGGATTCCCCTCTAGGCAAAACTTTAAAGTTACAAACAACAGGAATAAACCTCCCTCTTACCACAGGGAAAATTCACAAGCTAAAACAAAAGATAATCTAATGCCTTTCCTTGCTTTACTTACAATTTTTGTAATCCTAGATCTTATTTCAGGCAGGGTTTTAAGAGATGGTTTTTCCTACCCCTGGTCCCTCTCTGGCTCCGAGAGAACCCACACAAAGAGACAAAGTAAAAACCTTCCCCCACAGATTTGAAAGTATCTTCTCCCCTTATTGGTCCTTTTGGTCAGGTGCCAAACAGGTTACTTGAGCTTCTTAACCCTTTACAGGTAAAAGAGGGATTTTATGCTACCCTTAGCTTAATGTTTATGACAATGGTATATTTGTTCCCCAAGTAGGTACTTATAAACAGTGATCAATTCGCCCCATAACCTTCTCTTTGTTAAGCAGAATAAATTGAGCTTCTTGAGTCTATCACTATAATGCATGTTTTCTAATCTTTTAATCATTCTTGTGACTCTTTTCTGAACCCTTTCCAATTTCTCAACATCCTTCTTGAATTGTGGATACCAGAACTAGACACAGAATTCCAGCCATGGTTTCACCAATGCCAAAGACAGAAGTAAAATAACCTTTTTACTCATACTCGAGAATCCCGTTTATCCATCCCAGGATTGCATTAGCCCTTTTGGCCCCATTATCACACTGGGAGTTCATGGTTAGCTGGTTATTCATCACAACCAGAAATATTTTTTCAGAGTCACTGCTTTCTGGAATAGACTTTCCCATCCTGAAAGTATGGCCCATATTCTTTGTTCATAGATGCCCTAACACAGAGGGGAGGACCATGGAAAGGGATAAGCTGGTCACATGGTGGGCTGAGAGCCAGCAGCAGTAGCAGGCCACACAGCTCCAGCAACAACAACAACTGCTGCAGTAGCTAGGGACTAAGTAACAACAACTCATTCTGGAGTTGGGGACCCAATAACAGGAGCAACAGTGGCAGTATGCTCAGGTGTGATACTGGCACCGGCTCCGAGTCTGCTGCTCACCAAGATGGCGTTGGGGGATGACACCGAAGCGTTCCTGATTACTTTTGAATGTGTCGCCTCTGTGGCCAGGTAGGACCCGGTGCAATGGGCCACTCTCTTGGCTCCCTACTTGACAGGGGCCACCCAAGCGGTCTACCGTACCCTCCTAGATGAAGGGGCCTGGGACTACCGGATGGTGAAGACCGCCATTCTGGATGCACTGGATATTACCCCTGAGACATTTTGATGGTGTTTTTTTGGGAAAACGTACTCACCAGGAATGAGTGGTTACACAGGAACTCAAAGACACCTGTTGGTGCTGGTTACAGCTGGACTGATGCTCCACTGCCGAAGTCGCGGAGCAGATAGTGCTCAAGAAGTTCCTGCACATTCTCCCATCCCAAGGTCGAATGTGAGTGATGAGGCATCACCCTACCAACTTGAATGCCGCTGTGCAGTTGATGGAGGACTTCATGGCAACAGAGAACTCAGTGACCCCTGGAGTGACCCCAGTGGTTCAAAGTTCTGGCCATGTCATGCGACCATCGAGCCCCTGATAGACTCTACCCAGCGAGGAGGGCCAGAAACACAAGTCTCTTCCAGGATCCACCCCAAGAACCTCTCAGGCCCCAGTGCCACAAGGAGGCCCAATAAGGCCCCATTGAAGTAGGACCCTGTTATGCCTGCGGCCAATTCGGGCATTTCCAGAGACAGTGCCCCAAGATGGACTGTTCCTATGGTCAGGTATGCAGTGACTTCTATTCTTCCTTATTTACCACTACCCCCAATATTTGTGTCATCTGCAAACTTTATCAGTGATGATTTTATGTTTTCTTCCAGGTCCTTGATAGAAATAGTAAATAGCATAGGTACAAGAAATGATCCCTGTGGGACCACACTAGAAACACACTGACTTGATGTTGATTCTCTGTCTATAATTACATTTTGAGACTTATCGGCTGATTTTTAATCCATTTAATGTGTGCCATATTAATTGTATAACGTTCTATTTTTTTTAATCAAAATGTTGCAGTACCAAGTCAAATGCCTTACAGAAGTCTAAGTATATTATATCAACACTACTTGTAGTGTCATAAAAAGAGATATTTGTAATCTCATAAAAAAGATATCCAGTTAGTTTGACAGGATCTGTTTTCCACAAAACTATGTTGATTTTTATTAATTACATTACTCTCCTCTAATTATTAATTGAGACTCAAATCAGCTGTTCCATTATCTTGCCTGGGATTGATGTCAGAATGATAGGCCTATTATTATTTGGGTTATCCTATTTACCATTTTTAAATATTTTCCAGTCTTGCAAGTTGCAAGTCTTATTGAAAATCAACATTAATGGTCCAGCAAGCTCCTCAGCCTGTTCTTTTAAAACTCTTGGATGCAAGTTATCTGGACCTGTTGATTTAAAAATGTCTAACTTTAGTAGCTGTATGTAGTGTCCTCCTGAGATACTAGTGGAAGAGAATCATCGTAATGCATCCGATGAAGTGAGCTGTAGCTCACGAAAGCTTATGCTCTAATAAATTTGTTAGTCTCTAAGGTGCCACAAGTACTCCTTTTCTTTTTGCGAATACAGACTAACACGGCTGCTACTCTGAAACCTATCATAAGGTATGACTATATCATCTGTTTTTCTCCCAGTACAGAATAGAAATAATTATTGAACATTTCTGCCTTTCCTGCATTGTTATTCATAATTCTACCATTTCCATCTAGTAATGGACCAATATCATTTTAGGATTTTTTTTGTTCCTAATATACTTTTAAAAGTCCTTCTTATTGTCCTCAACTCTGTTGGCCAGAAATTTTTCCTTGTGTCTCTTTGCTTCACTTATACATTTTCTATAGTTCCTAGCTTAGGATTTATATTCATTACTATCAACTTCCCTGTTCTTCCTTAGTTTTATATATATATATAAAACATTTTGTATAGCTGCCTTCACTTCCTGTGTAAACCAGGTCAGTTTTTTATCCAGTACAGCCTTCTTTTTTGACTGTGGCCTTTTGGGCATATAGTAAAGTTCTTAAAAAATTCCCAATTTTTCTTCACATTTTTATGATTAAATTTTCTCCCAGATGATTTGACTTTCAGTTGTCTTCAGCTTTGTGCCACTGGCCTGTTTAAAGAACTAAGTGTATATATATTACTGGCTTGGACTTGTTTGCACAAAATGTGATCAAGTCATGATCACTTGTACCTAACCTACCAGTAATTTTTAACTCTTTGATCAATTCTTCTTTATCTGTCAAGAGAAGGTCTAATATAAAATTCCCCCTCTTGGATGCAATGCTTTTTGAGTTAGCAAATTGTCACCTATAAAATCTGGAGATTCTGAGGATGTTTTAGTACTGACAGAATGAGATCTCCAGCACACGTCACTCAGATTGAAATCCCCCATGATCACACAGCTTTTCCCCCCCCCCTACACTTTATAGTTAGGTGCTTAAGGAGCTGTTTATCCTGTTCCCCACTGTGCTTTGGTGGTCTATAGCATACGAACGAAATACCCCATCTTGGGCTTTATCTGTTATGACAGTGTTTCCCAAACTTGGGATGCCTCTTGTTCAGAGAAAGCCCCTGGTGGGCCCGGCTGGTTGGTTTACCTGCTGCATCTGCAGGTTCTGCCGATCGCGGCTCCCACTGGCTGTGGTTTGCTGTGCCCGGCCAATGGGGGGCTGCAGGAAGTGGCGCCCAGTACGTCCCTCAGCCCCCGCCGCTTCCCGCAGCCCCCATTCGCTGGGCACAGCAAACCGCGGCCGTGGGAGCCGCGATCGGCCGAACCTGCGGACGCGGCAGCTAAACAAACTGGCCGGGCCTGCCAGGGGTTTTCCCTGAACAAGAGGTGTCCCAAGTTTGGGAAACACTGTGTTAGGACATTGATCCAGAAGCATTCAAGATAATTTTCTTCTGAGTTATTAGTGATTTGGAAACAGGTAATGCCATTTTTACATAGAATACCACTCCCTCTCCCTCTTTGCCCTCTCAATCCTTCCTAACTAGTTTTTAACCATTGCTTTTAGCATTCCAGTCACGCGAATCATCCCATCAGGTTTCAGTAGTACCAGCTAGATTGATAATAATGACAAACACATGTTGAAGAAACATCCTGAAAGCAGTCTATACCCATCAAGGAAATGTGCACACAGGTAAAATCTATCCTAATCACAATACTCGTTTTTCCAAAGCAACAGAACAACAAAATATTTCTCGAATTGCAGTTAATGATGACAGCCAGGAGAGTGAGTTTGTGGAAAAGCCCACTTCTAGAATCATATATTTCTTTTTATTGCTGCTTCAGTATATCTTGTGTAGATGAGTCTATATACATAATCTCACTTTCCAAAAAGGTTTAAGTGAAAATAAGGAGATGCAAGACATGTTCATATATGCAAAAAGTATAGGTTTTTCTAAAAGAAATGAATGTCATAGTCATGTCATATCAATATCATGTCATATTCATGTCAAATCAATGTAGCGAGGAGGCGTGACTCCCTCAGAGGTGGAAGCGGAGGGAATGCCACAAGCCACTTGGTGGGCAGAGCCAGGGAGGACACACCCCGAATGCTGGAAGCAGAAGGGTGGGACAGGAAGTGGAAGTATAAAAGGCCAGCCCAACAGTTCAGTTGGGAGGGAGCTGCTGAAGGAAACAGGTGCTTCTTCCCTGCTGCTGGAATGGGATGTCAAGGAGAATTGCGGCTACCCCAGGGACTAGCCCCAGCTTCTAGAGAGCACTGCAATGCCCGATGCTGAGGAGCTGCTACCGCTACCCTTGGCAGTGTATCCCAGGAAGACTGAGGATGATTCCTGGATGCAGGTACACCCTGTGGGGAGAGTAGGAAGCAGCACAGGGGAACTGGGCAACAGTCTGGTTGGGAGCTGGCCGGAAACAAGGTTAGCGTGTTGTGGGTGGATCCCTGCTGACCCAGTGGCAGACCACTCTGCTGCTGCTAGGGCATTGAGCTAGGATGTGGTGGAGTTGGGAGGGCCCACCTCCCTCCTGCTACACCACCCCTGAGGTGGCAGTACTCCCCTTCCTTAGGCCAGGAGGCCTGTGCTCCTTGGGCATCCCTACCTGAGCCCCATATTCTGTGGCTAGCGCTCACCCCTGCTGGAGCCCTGCTTAAAGGCGGGGTGAATAAACTGCTACAGCTCTGCCCGATGGCAAGCCAGAGCCTGGACTGTCTGCTGCCCTGCCCTGCTTAACAGCTGGCCAAATAGACTGCTATTGCTCTGCCGGGTTGCAGGCCAGAGCCCAGACTGTTTAGGGCCCTGCCCAGCTTGAAGACTGGGGCCCCCTGAGAACCGCTAAGTCCCCCCTTTTTTTCTTTGCTTGGAAAAGACTCTAACAGACCAAACTGTAAGGAGGCATGGCCTCCCTCAGAGGTGGAAGCAGAGTGACGGCCATGCCTGTTTACAGTCTGCTATTACAAAACTCTGCATTGCTGTTACTTGTAGGCTAAAATTTGTCTCTGGTGGTTCAGAGCATTCAGATATTCAATGTTGCATTTGTAGAAATAAAAACCAAAAGCATGTATATGATATAAAGGTAATTCATTGATATACCCGCCCCCCCCCATTCATCATAGATAGTACAATAACTGATGATTACCAATTTTAAATTTATTGGGGCAATTTCACCTCTGATATAACTAAATTGACTTCTGTCTCCACTGTGTATTACTCATAGGTAGTCAAATAAGTCTGAACAAAGACCTAGTAAATTTACTATAGGGAAAACTCTTACATTAGCAATGTGATGGACTATTATTTATTAGTTATTTAAGTGCTGCTAATGTGATAAATATGACCTACTAGGTCTTTTTTCTTACTTTCATGGCTATGACAAGAGAAACAAGTTACATGGCATTTTAGATTTTCAATAATAACTAATAATAATAAAAATCTCAAAGAATGGGCAAATGGAAGTGTTTCCAGTAGATACCACTAAGGCTGCTTAATGAGTTGCTTTGCCCCCATACTAGCAGCAAAAATCCACTGCAATGAATTGGTTTTGCTTTTAGTAAAGAGGCAATGTAAAGTCACTGAAGTCAGACTAGTGCTGATAATGTCACCCAGAGTGTTGGCATTATATCTAATAATAATTATTATAATTTAATCTTCAGTGCCATTAGTGAAAGAATCAGCTGATATGTTTCACATATATCTGCTGTCTAAAGAGGATTGAGGATTGGCAAAACAGGATTTCATTCTCTGGAAGGAAATGTGCTTAAGTGGACACAGAGTCTTCTGCACATGTAAACCTGTCCTCTTTTGCCTCCTCCCTTCCGATCTGTTCCTGTCCTGTCTTCACACATATGACTTCTCATTCCAGTCTCCTTGCCCAGCCAGCTACTGTCCCCCGGGACTCCTCATCTGATCTTAGTCTTCCACTCACCCATTGGCTTCCAGTCCCAATCTCCTTGCCCAAATAATCCCAGTCTTCCCCTGGGTGCCCAGTCCCAGTCTCCTTGCCAGGTCAGTCACATTTTAGTAAGATAGGCTATAAAAGACTTACAACATTGCTAACTGGGTGCTAGTAATGGAGATGACTTGATCTGTTATGTGGGGTTTCTAATGGTGGGAAAAGAGGACAAAGGAAGCCTACAAAAGGAAGTCCCAAAAACCTACAAAAAGCTCAGTCAGAATATGACTTTTAGCTCTCCTCAGATAAAATCCTGGTTTCACTGATGTCTGTGGGAGCTTTGCCATTCACTTTAGTGGATCCTTTAGAGGGCTGAGTGCAATGCAGGGCAGCTAGTGAAATTAATAATGGTCTGTGTCCCAGAAATGGCAGGTCAAGCTGGTTGGAAGAGTGGTCATGTCTGCATCTGCTAGAGTTTTGCTGGAAGCATAAAGGAGGGCATATTACTCCTTTTAAAAGGCCCAAGGCTTATAACAGACTAGCATAGTTCCTCAGTTTATCTATATTCCCCTCTCTACAAGTAAACTAAACAAATGACATTCACTTATTTTCCATGCACTGGACATATGAGTTTTTCATTGCATTGCAATTCACATCATTTAAGACTTCATCGACTGTCTAATGTGAACTCTATTTTCTGCATGTTCTTATTCTTTACACATCTGATGAGGGGCAGCATTTTTCAAGCTTTTCCTCATCATTGTTCTCCTTCCAAGTATTGCTATTCTTCTTCAAAAGGACTAAAGGTAAAATAAAAGTAGTGTGGGGGAGTGGGGAACCAGCAACCTGAAAAGAATATTTCTGGTAATATGTTACCAGTGTGCTGTAAACCAGGCCTAATGAAATACTTTAAATATGACAAAAAGAAAAGCAGTACTTGTGGCACCTTAGAGACTAACAAATTTATTAGAGCATGTATCCGATGAAGTGAGCTGTAGCTCATGAAAGCTTATGCTCTAATAAATTTGTTAGTCTCTAAGGTGCCACAAGTACTGCTTTTCTTTTTGCGAATACAGACTAACACGGCTGCTACTCTGAAACCTTTAAATATGACAGTGCAAAAATTATTGGAAACTGTCTTTTTTTTTTTTATTTAAACAAGCACTCCACTTTCAGCATAGATGGAGCCTGGGTAACAAAAGCATTTTGCTCCAAGTAACAGCAGAGTTCTCTGAGGTTATTCTTTCAATCCAGGATCAAAATGACAAGCTCAAAAGAGCTTATTAAAGACAGAGTTGGAGCAGATAGAGTGGTAGTGGCACAGCTGTTTCAGGTGAAAAGGCAAGATTTGTCAGAGGTTCCTCAGAAGGTGTATAATAAACTATTTGGGAGCTATCCCCATAGTGCCCAGCTACCTAACTCAGATCTATTGCAGCAGTTCAAGGATGAAATGCAGTGTGACCTGACCTGATTAAACCTTGACAGTGCCCTTGTATGAACAATGTACATCTAAGCGCTGCCCTCATTCACAAGAATGCTTGAGTGCTGTTAATATCTTGGACTGTGTTTACAAAGTCATTCAGACAGCATGATGTTGGACAGTGGCAGGAACAGTCTATTCCAATCTATGGCACAAAAAGACTGTCACACAGGAGGAGAAAGATTACATTTAGTTGCAGTGTAGCAGCAAAAGTGGACTATTAACTTCTAATGGAACCCTTTTTTCTTCTGAAAAGCTAGAGAGAGATGGCATTAAATTGCTCCTGCCAGAGAAAGAGTGAGCGGGGCAGATTGGCTAGGTCTCAGGTCAGGATGTTATGCTACCTATGCAGGCCTCCTTCTAGATCAGGCAAATGCCATCCTCCTGCCTATGGACCGCATAATGCAAGTACTGTAGAGGCTTCTCTCATGCAGGCAAACACCTATTTTAAATCCTGGATGCTAGTGAATAGTGGTAATGGAAGGAGGTTGGGAGAGGGCAGGAACTATAGCTACTGCAACTGAATGGTGGTGAGGCTATGGCACTGGCGTTGGGACTTGGAGATCAGACATTTTACTTTCTGCTCCTCAGTTTGGAACTACGGCATGTGGTAAATTAGACAGCCCCAAAACTACAAGTTATAGACTTTCTGTGCTGAAGTGTTAATTTGTTTTTAAAAAAAGTGTAATAAATTATGCAAAAAGACTATCTTTTAAACTCATCTAAAACATTTTACAATAAAGAAGTCCCTGTACTCTCTGTGGGGGGGGAGGAGGTAGGAGGGAGGTATGCAAAGTGGAGTGGTGAGTAGAGTGGGAAGCCTCTCTAACCAGACCCCTGAAAGAGAAATATTTCTGAGGAATGCTTCTTTAGACAAAACTCCTGGTAACACTCTCTCCCTGATCTCCCAAGATGAGGCTTAGCAAAGGAAATCAAAACCCAAACAGCCCAACAGTGAACTGACCCCTACTACTACTTCACCCAAATTAGGCCTAACAAGATCCATTATAAAACTGGATGCAGCTGCTGTTTTAGTTCCTTGGGCTCATAGGTGGCAGCTTTGCTACCAGGATCAGTGTTTAGAAAAAGTTGACTGTTGGTGAAAGCTTTTACACTGGTCTACCAAAGTTTCTCTATCCTAGCAAAAAAGTCACAAAAGAGAGGACTTTAAAGTGTGAGTGTTACTGATTTGTATTTAATTGGTTAATGTTTGCTGATTTTGGATGTTAATAATGTCAAACTTCAACAGTTTGATAAAAAGAAAAGTTAGTATTTGCCCTTCAAATGGCTTCCTCTTCCATTTCTTATTTGGTACATAGCATTGGCTGAAGCTTTAACCCTTGAGACAGAGGTCACTAAATGGTCAAATCAGAAACATCCTAAATGTTGTGTTACAGGGGTGAGCAAACTCAAAGGTTCAAGGCTTAGTTCAGTGGTGCCTGAATCTGTTACAGGGATACATAAGTGATGACAACACTGTGAGATGAATGATGACAACACTGTGAGATGTCCACTTGCTTGTCCAGGAAAGCCTGCTTTCCAGGTAGTAGGAGAAGGCCTGCCACAGGGGTAAACTCCTGGGATTCTCCTTTATTCTATTTTTCTGGCGGACAGGATTGCAAAGCACAGGTCATCCAAGGGTGGATTGGAGTCTCCTGAACTGGAACTCATGATGATGATCTGCTTTAGTTTGACTTTTCTTGCAATGCCAATATGCAACAATTACTGAAAAGCATTTTAACAAATTTTTGGAGTTTGCTTATATTGGCAATGGCCTCTTTATTTTTGTTCTTGTATAAGGGCCTTTGGTGTTTAAACATAGACTCTTATTCACTCATCTGAACCTAATTAAGTCCAAGGAGACTGTCTGCTCCAGGGGAAGTCATTATACAAATTGGAGCAATCCAAGGGGGCCTGGGTATTTAATCTAGGGCTGTAGCAAATTATTTCCTATTTTTGGTAATATTTACTACCTGGAGATTAGGGCCTGATTGTGCTAAGTGATGTACATAAATGGAGTCAGTCTCTGCCCCAAAGAACTTACAATCCAAATGGATGAGATGAGAAGAAAGTACTATTGTTTCCATTTTAAGGTTAAATGACTTGTCCAATGACTTGTTCAAATGACTTGTCCAAGGAAGTCTCTAGGAACTGAATCCAGATCTTCTGAGTCCAGGACCATAGTTCCTCACTAGTAGTAAGAAGATATACCTCTGATCTTACTTGTAAATTCACTGCTGCTCCTCTGCTAGATTCCAGATAAAAGGCAAACCTTAATGAAGCCAATATTTCAGTCTGATTCAGCTGTTTGGGGTTGGGAGAGAGAGGTTTTTGGATTAATTAACACTTCTTACCTCTGACACTTTCTGGTATATCTAGGCACTGTTTCAACCCTATCTGGAATAGCTGCTATGCTATTACCATCATTAAAGTTCAGGTGACAGCTTTCCATTCATGGAAATATTTGGTAATGGATTTCCATAATGTTGTATTGCTCAAAAAGGGTGGCCGCGCAGTGGGGTGGGGAATTCTACAAGTGCATTTGGGATGGGGAGAGGAAGCTTGTGAGAGCTTCATCCCAGCTAGTGCAACAACTGGCTAAGATTTCACTCTGCCACAGCCTGGAGTAATCTCTATACCTTGAGATTTTTGTGACTGACCAGGATGGTGTGATTTCTTCCACCTGCCATGGGGTTCCCCAGGTATAACCAAGGGAAGAATTTGTGCTGTAACATATTTATTACTGGTAATGATGCTGGAAAGAATACAGCTTGGCTTTCTGATCCCAGGTTGAATTAGCAGACTGGCAATCAATAAAAAATCCCCATCTTAATTTATGTCTAAAATGAGCAAATTTCCTCTCAAGTGTCTGAGGGACAATTAACATGGAACCCCCTGCATCTTGATGCAATTTTTATAGTCCCTTTTAGAGCAATACCACACTTTAACCCCAAACTGATATAAAAGTGCATGCCAAATTACACACGCTGTCTGAATATGGAAGTTGTACTCTAAGTGTTGGATGTAAGCTTGACTGGCTTTGAATTAACAGTTAAAGTTGTATTCATTAATCTGAACAGGGAAGAGCGGGCAGACTGTCACAACATACCTCAGTTCAGTAGTCATGTGGAGCAGGTGAGAGAACATTAGCCATTTACAAAGTGCAGCAGTTGATCTCCATCAGTCCCTATCACCCAATGAGGGAGGAAAAAAATCAACCAGCTGCAATATCCAAAAAAGATTTATGATTTATCTAAAATTCCACAGTCCCAATGAGCAAGATAAAACCACAATTACACAGAATGATTAAACTTAAAGCTTTTAAATGCTTTACCACCTCAAGTCCTGCTTAGGACACAGTTCGTAAATGTATTATAATTTATGGTCCGTTTGCTATACGTACAGCTGCTGGAAAAATATTTCCTTTGGGAAATAAGCATGAAATTTGTTACTTTTGAACAAAATATTCGGCATGGGAAAAACAATTCAGATAAAACACAAAATGACCTGAAACCAGAGATGGGACAAAGTCGGAGGCCAATTTTCCCAAAGCTGAGAGAAGTTATAGAGATTATTTGGGTCCAGAATTTTGGTTTGGGCCCTCATAATCACTCATCTGAAATCTATGCCAAATTGAGCCAAAACTTTTTTGAGATTAAACAAATTGTTGTTATTAAGGTATCTGAATATTTTATCATATGGGTCATTCTTTGGGTTCTCTCCCACTCATGTAAACATGTATATGGTGGTATTGTTGCATGTGTACCACAAGCATTTAAGGCCTTGATGTCTGTCTCTCTCCCAGTTGCTTAATGTAAACATTGAAAAGACTGGGGACTTTGAGAACTTCACAGATGAGAAAATCTGTGTATTAAAGTGAATTTTTCAGTAAAAATTCTCTGGGGTAGCTCTCGGAGGGAGCAAATTAGCAAATCCTACCATTAATTCTCTGAAGTGAACCAGCAACATCTCATGAAAGATGGTGTTACATATGGAGAGGTCTAATAGAATGAGTATGGATGTTTGCCTCGTCTATGTCTAACAGAAGACTGCTGAGCAGCACAACCAACACTACTTCTCTGACATAGAATCATAGAATCATAGAATATCAGGGTTGGAAGGGACCCCAGAAGGTCATCTAGTCCAACCCCCTGCTCAAAGCAGGACCAAGTCCCAGTTAAATCATCCCAGCTAGGGCTTTGTCAAGCCTGACCTTAAAAACCTCTAAGGAAGGAGATTCTACCACCTCCCTAGGTAACGCATTCCAGTGTTTCACCACCCTCTTAGTGAAAAAGTTTTTCCTAATATCCAATCTAAACCTCCCCCATTGCAACTTGAGACCATTACTCCTCGTTCTGTCATCTGCTACCATTGAGAACAGTCTAGAGCCATCCTCTTTGAAACCCCCTTTCAGGTAGTTGAAAGCAGCTATCAAATCCCCCCTCATTCTTCTCTTCTGCAGACTAAACAATCCCAGCTCCCTCAGCCTCTCCTCATAAGTCATGTGCTCTAGACCCCTAATCATTTTCATTGCCCTTCGTTGTACTCTTTCCAATTTATCCACATCCTTCCTGTAGTGTGGGGCCCAAAACTGGACACAGTACTCCAGATGAGGCCTCACCAGTGTCGAATAGAGGGGAACGATCACGTCCCTCGATCTGCTCGCTATGCCCCTACTTATACAACCCAAAATGCCATTGGCCTTCTTGGCAACAAGGGCACACTGCTGACTCATATCCAGCTTCTCGTCCACTGTCACCCCTAGGTCCTTTTCCGCAGAACTGCTGCCGAGCCATTCGGTCCCTAGTCTGTAGCGGTGCATTGGATTCTTCCATCCTAAGTGCAGGACCCTGCATTTATCCTTATTGAACCTCATTAGATTTCTTTTGGCCCAATCCTCCAATTTGTCTAGGTCCTTCTGTATCCTATCCCTCCCCTCCAGCGTATCTACCACTCCTCCCAGTTTAGTATCATCCGCAAATTTGCTGAGAGTGCAATCCACACCATCCTCCAGATCATTTATGAAGATATTGAACAAAACGGGCCCCAGGACCGACCCCTGGGGCACTCCACTTGACACCGGCTGCCAACTAGACATGGAGCCATTGATCACTACCCGTTGAGCCCGACAATCTAGCCAGCTTTCTACCCACCTTATAGTGCATTCATCCAGCCCATACTTCCTTAACTTGCTGACAAGAATGCTGTGGGAGACCGTGTCAAAAGCTTTGCTAAAGTCAAGAAACAATACATCCACTGCTTTCCCTTCATCCACAGAACCAGTAATCTCATCATAAAAGGCGATTAGATTAGTCAGGCATGACCTTCCCTTGGTGAATCCATGCTGACTGTTCCTGATCACTTTCCTCTCCTCTAAGTGCTTCAGGATTGATTCTTTGAGGACCTGCTCCATGATTTTTCCAGGGACTGAGGTGAGGCTGACCGGCCTGTAGTTCCCAGGATCCTCCTTCTTCCCTTTTTTAAAGATGGGCACTACATTAGCCTTTTTCCAGTCATCCGGGACTTCCCCCGTTCGCCACGAGTTTTCAAAGATAATGGCCAAGGGCTCTGCAATCACAGCCGCCAATTCCTTCAGCACTCTCGGATGCAATTCGTCCGGCCCCATGGACTTGTGCACGTCCAGCTTTTCTAAATAGTCCCTAACCACCTCTATCTCTACAGAGGGCTGGCCATCTCTTCCCCATTTTGTGTTGCCCAGCACAGCAGTCTGGGAGCTGACCTTGTTAGTGAAAACAGAGGCAAAAAAAGCATTGAGTACATTAGCTTTTTCCACATCCTCTGTCACTAGCTTGCCTCCCTCATTCAGTAAGGGGCCCACACTTTCCTTGGCTTTCTTCTTGTTGCCAACATACCTGAAGAAACCCTTCTTGTTACTCTTGACATCTCTTGCTAGCTGCAGCTCCAGGTGCGATTTGGCCCTCCTGATATCTTTCCTACATGCCCGAGCAATATTTTTATACTCTTCCCTGGTCATATGTCCAAGCTTCCACTTCTTGTAAGCTTCTTTTTTATGTTTAAGATCCGCTAGGATTTCACCATTAAGCCAAGCTGGTCGCCTGCCATATTTACTATTCTTTCGACTCATCGGGATGGTTTGTCCCTGTAACCTCAACAGGGATTCCTTGAAATACAGCCAGCTCTCCTGGACTCCCTTCCCTTTCATGTTAGTCCCCCAGGGGATCCTGGCCATCTGTTCCCTGAGGGAGTCAAAGTCTGCTTTCCTGAAGTCCAGGGTCCGTATCCTGCTGCTTACCTTTCTTCCCTGCGTCAGGATCCTGAACTCAACCAACTCATGGTCACTGCCTCCCAGATTCCCATCCACTTTTGCTTCCCCCACTAATTCTACCCGGTTTGTGAGCAGCAGGTCAAGAAAAGCGCTCCCCCTAGTTGGCTCCCCTAGCACTTGCACCAGGAAATTGTCCCCTACGCTTTCCAAAAACTTCCTGGATTGTCTATGCACCGCTGTATTGCTCTCCCAGCAGATATCAGGAAAATTAAAGTCACCCATGAGAATCAGGGCATGCGATCTAGTAGCTCCCGTGAGTTGCCGGAAGAAAGCCTCATCCACCTCATCCCCCTGGTCCGGTGGTCTATAGCAGACTCCCACCATGACATCACTCTTGTTGCACACACTTCTAAACTTAATCCAGAGACACTCAGGTTTTTCCACAGTTTCGTACCGGAGCTCTGAGCAGTCATACTGCTCCCTTACATACAGTGCTACTCCCCCACCTTTTCTGCCCTGCCTGTCCTTCCTGAACAGTTTATAACCATCCATGACTGTACTCCAGTCATGTGAGTTATCCCACCAAGTCTCTGTTATTCCAATCACGTCATAATTCCTTGACATCACCAGGACCTCCAGTTCTCCCTGCTTGTTTCCAAGGCTTTGTGCATTTGTATATAAGCACTTGAGATAACCTGTTGATCGTCCCTCATTCCCAGTATGAGGCAGGAGCCCTCCCCTCACAGACCTTCCTGCCTGTGCTTCCTCCCGGTATCCCGCTTTCCCACTTACCTCAGGGCTTTGGTCTCCTTCCCCCGGTGAACCTAGTTTAAAGCCCTCCTCACTAGGTTAGCCAGCCTGCTGGCAAAGATGTTCTTCCCTCTCTTCGTAAGATGGAGCCCGTCTCTGCCCAGCACTCCTCCTTCATGGAACACCATCCCATGGTCAAAGAATCCAAAGCCTTCTCTCCGACACCACCTGCGTAGCCATTCGTTGACCTCCACGATTCGACGGTCCCTACCCAGGCCTTTTCCTTCCACGGGGAGGATGGACGAGAACACCACTTGCGCCTCCAACTCCTTTATCCTTCTTCCCAGAGCCACATAGTCCGCAGTGATCCGCTCAAGGTCATTCTTGGCAGTATCATTGGTGCCCACGTGGAGAAGCAGGAAGGGGTAGCGATCCGAGGGCTTGATGAGTCTCGGCAGTCTCTCCGTCACATCACGAATCTTAGCCCCTGGCAAGCAGCAGACTTCTCGGTTTTCCCGGTCAGGGCGGCAGATAGATGACTCAGTCCCCCGGAGGAGAGAGTCCCCGACCACCACCACCCGCCTTCTCCTCTTGGGAGTGGTGGTCGTGGAACCTCCAACCTCAGGACATCGCATCTCATGCCTCCCAACCAGCGGAGTCTCCTTCCGCTTTCTCCCCCCAGACATATCATCTGGTCCACTCTCCGCATTGGTACCTGTGGAGAGAACATGAAAGCGGTTAGTTACCTGTGTCTGTGTTACTGGAACCCGGACATTCCGCTTACCTCTTCTGGAGGTCACATGTTGCCAAGCTTCTTCACTGGCCTCTTGGCTCCTCTGTGCAACCTGCTCTACATCTTTAGAGCTTTGTGCCCCTATCATATCCTTGTTTGTGTTCACCTGAAAAGGATAGGATATGGGCAGAAGTTATGTGCAATGTGAGACAGCAATATACTGAGTAACTAGCAAAAAACTGAGAAAGGAGCAATATCACACTTGGCAGCAGTTTGATGGGATCAGTTATGTTGAGGCTCTACTTCAGTACTAGCCTATTGTGTTCTTATGCTTCCTCTTCCAGGAAGTCATTGTCAATCTGTTAGCAAACAGTTCAGGTCTTGATTGTCTTCCTTCTGCCAGAGACTGAATGGCACTTGAGGGCTTAGATTTCCTTTAGTTTTGGATTCATTGATTCTAAGGCCAGAATAGACCATTTTGACCATCTAGTGTGACCTCTGCTATAACACAAGCCATAGAACTTCCCCCAAAATAATTCCTAGAGCATCTCTTTTAAAAAAAAAAATCCAACTTGATTTGAAAATTGTCAGTGATAGAGACTCCACTGTGACCCTTGGCAAATTGTTCCAGTGATTAATTACACTCCCAGTTAAACAAATTCAGAGTAGAAATAAAGTGTTTTTATCTTAACACTGGATCATGTTATGCTAGACTGAAGTGCCCATTATTAAATATCTGCTCCCCATGTCAGTACTTGCAGACAGTGATCAAGTCACCCTTTAGCCTTCTCTTTGTTAAACTAAAATTAACCCTGATTGGGACTGGAGGTGAAATGTACAAGGAGGGCAGGCTGTTTTTGTGGTGTTCCCCCTCCCCAATCTAACTGGAATAAAGGAGCTCTGAAACTCTCAAAAGAATCTGTGCTTTCAAGATTTTTCCACACGAGATTTGGATACATCTAAGAGCAGCTTCCTTATTTCTGGAAGTTTTTCTGAATATAGAAAGCATAGAATATTTTTATGTTAAACCATCAAAATTACCTACTTTTGGGCTTTATTAAAATCTCTGCACATATGGACTGTGACCCATCTGCATATAAAATGGAGTACACCTCCCTACACAAAGCATGAATAATCTAACTCTGAGCAGAGAACTCCATGGAGTTTGTTAGGGTGGGGGATAGAATTCACTTCCTCATTGATAGGCAAATGCAGGTTGGCTGTGGCCACTATTCTAGCCCATAGGCTGGAATAATGGCTAATGCCCTTTCATTCCTCCTACATTGGGTCAAAGTCACTGATCCATGTAGTTAGAAGATCCTGTGGTCCTTCCCCAGGCCTGTACTCAAATTCCCACTCAAAGCTGGCCTATTTGGAGCTGATGTGGAACTCCCTTTCATGGTGCACAGGAAATACAGACATGCTTTATACAACCACTCCACCTTCATCCCTCCTTAAGCTCCATAGTGGGATTTAAGTAGTGCAAAGACCCTTGTTTGTACCTTCCACTCTGGGGTGAATTTAATCCACAAGACATTAGCAGTTGCATTGAATCATCCATACTGTGTTATGTATCCTGAGGTTTCATCATCATCCTCACTCCCATAACTGCATTGGTCATTGGGGCACTATTATTGATGAGCAATCAACAAATTTTCTCCACCCCTGACGACTGTGTGTCAGTGCTTGAGTCTCTGCAAAGTCCATTCCTGTCCACTCTTTTATGTTGTGAGTCCATCTCTTCTTCTGTCTACCTCTTCTTCTTTGCCCCTATACTGTCCCTTGGAGGAGGATCTTGGATAGGCCAGATGATTTTGGTACATGGCCGTACCACTTCAGCTTGCATTTTTTCACCGTTGTCAGGAGGTCTTCATATGATCCAGAGCATTGGGTGATGTTGCGACCTCTTCATTAATGACGTGGTCAAAGTAGGAGATGCCCAAGATTTTCTTCTCTACTACCTGTATTTTCCATTCAAGTTCTGCCGTAAGGGTCCATGTCTCACACACTCAGAGAAAAATGTAGATGACCAGTGTGTACAGCAGTTTCAGTTTGGATTCCAGGGAGAGATTCTTTTTCCTCCAAATTGGCTTTAGCTTTGCCACTGTTGCTGTTTGCACAGTTCTCGCAGAATTTCTGCCTTTGATTCTTCTTCAGTGATTGCCCCCAAATACTTGTCCATCTCTTGTCCACTGACAGTGATATGTGAGCTGATTCTGTCACATTTTTGTCATCAGCTTGGTTTTCACTGCACTGATTTTCATACCTTATTTTGTAGAAGTTTCATCCAATCATTTCACAAGGTTGGCAAGTTCATCTTCGCTACCTGCCTGGCCGTCAATGTCATCAGTGAACCAAAGATTTGAGATTGTTTGCCTCCCCAGTGCTGACTGTACATATGTGATCTTCTAGGGCACTAGTCATTATGTGTGCCAAGCAGATGTTGAATAGCGTGAGAAAAAGAAGGCAGTCTTGCCGGACTCCAACAGTGGTGCAAAACCACTCTCCTATTGTGCCATTGACAAAAACTGCACTGCTGGCCTTGGCATACAGTGGTTTAATGGTAAGAATAAGCTTACAACCAACATGGTACTACTTCATGGTTGCCCAGAGAGCTTCATGCCATACTCTGTCAAAAGCCTTGTTGAAGTCAACAAAGACTTGGTAGATGTCCTGCTGGTGTTGCAAGTACTTCTCCCATAGAACACTAAGATTGAAAATCTGTTCTGTGGTACTTCTTCCAGCATGAAAGCCAGCCTGTTCTTCAGCAATGATATTCTCCACTTGTGGCTTCAATTTGTTCAATATGACTTTCAACATCACTTTGCTGGGATGGCTAATTAAGCTTATGGTCTGGTAATTTTGACACAATTGCAGGTTGCCTTTCTTTGGCAGAGTGAAGATTAGTGACTGTGTCCATGTGGAGAGCCACAGGTCTACCAGATCTTGTTGCAGATCCTGAGGTTTACATGACAAAAAAGGCTAATTTTAAAAATGCATATGTTGGATCTACCAGGTTTAGTGCTCAATCAGTATAACATTTTTCTTTAAAATTAGTGACTTGCCTTGAAAAGAAAAGGAGTACTTGTGGCACCTTAGAGACTAACAAATTTATTAGAGCATAAGCTTTCGTGAGCTACAGCTCACTTCATCGGAATGCATCCGATGAAGTGAGCTGTAGCTCACGAAAGCTTATGCTCTAATAAATTTGTTAGTCTCTAAGGTGCCACAAGTACTCCTTTTCTTTTTGAGAATACAGACTAACACGGCTGCTACTCTGAAACTTGCCTTGAAAAGACTCATAAGCAGGCTAAATTGGCAATTGACACAATGTTGTTTATGCTGAATCTACAAATTGTTTCTATATTTTGTTTAAATTCTTCATTTAATGTAATTTTGTTCCAAGGCCAACTAAAGTTTTGCACTTACAAGTTTTGTGCATTCTGCTGATTTTATTTAGTCCATGACAACCACTTTTCTGTTCAGCCTGTTACCTGTGTTACTGTGTTGGGTAATGTTTAAAATGTGGTTATAAAAGCTGTCTTGAGTAGGATATGTAAATATTAGGGCTGGATGGAAAACATGAATTCTGTTTTGTGAAAAATTTAGGTTTTGATATTTTTCATTCCACTTCAGAAAAAAAAACTAGACTGTTTTCTGAAATCTTTAATGGGGCAAGAGATCCCAACCTGATCCAGAATAGCCAATAGCTTGATGGTTAGGGTACTCAGCAGGAATATGGAAAACACACACATTCTGACTGAGTCAGCAGAGAGTTGAACTTGGGTCTTGCTAGGCTATTGGCTGGTCTGGGATGGATCTCCCCTTTCACCCCCACCAGAAATTCCATCTTGGATCTGAAAACTTCCAACAATTTTCATCAAAACCAATATTTGATTTTTTTTTTTTCAACTAGTCAGTATTTTTTGTTTTACATCTATGTTTATCAGATGTAAAAACATTTTAGGAGAAAATTCCCAACACTCTCTAGTAAATATATTTCTACTATGAATACAAATGTGGTGAGCATTCTGGGAGATACAATATGAAAACGGACTGGTACCCTTGCCAATCTTGTGAAATATACTTATCTCTACGCATGTATTTTGGTTTCTCATTCCTGAGCTTTGAGGATACATATTTGGGTCATCTATGAATTTCTAATATGAAGGAAAAAAGAAAGCAGCATATGTGCTCATTCATTTTAAAAGTAAAGGTGATGAGTCTGTTACTTAAGTCAAACCTTAGGTACTTGGTTGTACGTCTTGGTTGCCCCTTTTGTTAAAGTAGATTAATATAATGATGTAGTAAATATACTTACTTGGACTTCAGATGTATTCCTTGGGCATAATGAGTGAGTAAAGCATTTAGCTGTGCCTTTTGTATTCCTGTCAGCCAGCTGGAGTCTAGTACAAGGGACAGGAATGCTTATACAAAGACAGATGTGCATTTATATTGGATATTTTATTTAGAAAAATGGGAAATGTTAGTGGTATTAGTCAAATGCTTGCATCTAGTTGCTTGAAGATTTTAGAGTTCAAAAAGAAAATACATTGATGTAATTTTTTTTTCTTCACTTTCCAAAATGAATGGAGAGAGGATGAAGGATTCATGTTGTCCCTGCATATATCCCCAATTTCCTTTTACTCTGAGTATTGACTGAAACCATAACCCCATCACATAAGGAAAACTTCTGTAGGAATAGGGCACATCACCACACCAGGAACTTGTAGGACATCTGGTAAATCAACTGCATTATCACAAACATCATGGCCAAGAATCTGTGCTTTAGCAACAGTGTGTTTATTTTCCAAACCTTCCAGCTGAGAGAGCTGCTCAGAGCAGTCCCGCCAAACACCAGATGGTTGGTTGATAAGCCAGTATTTTCTATATACACAGAAGCCTTTTCTTCTAGCATTAGCCATCCTTCTGCACAGAGAACAAATATTTTATTATAGACAGAATCTTCTCTTGCCCTACATTCTGCTGATGAAAGATATATACTATACAAATGCACATATTACTCTATGGAAAATAGAGATATGGAGAAAAGTTTTCTCATTCATTTTTCTAGTCCTAGATTTCACCTAAATCCAAGCCTAAGTGACAGACTGCCTCCATTTCATGCTGAATGATGCTAAAATATTTTAAGGTGAACTACCACATACTACATTTAGTTCATTTAAAAGATAAAATGTATATGATATAAAATTAATCACTTTAGAATGCTGTGGCGTCAAACCCAGCATAAAGCTGCTCTAACAAGATGGTAAACATACAATTACCATAGGCCAAATCCTGAAGCCCTTATTCAGGCACAGCTCTTGATGACATCAATGAAAGCTAAATATGGACTTCAGATATGGCTCCAGAATAGAAAATCAGATTGTAAAGTAGTCCATGCATAGAATCCTAGTGCCTTGCAAACTAACTTTGTCCTCTTGTATGGACAAAAGGGAAAAGCCCTTATATTAGGCAACCTTAATTTTGACACTTAGCTTTTGAGTGCCTGACTTCAGAACCTTAACATTTGTTTTATGTAGATTTTTATGTAATTAAAACTGATCATTCTTGACTGAGCTTGCCATGTTTGCCCTATTCTTCTCCATTTACTTTCTTAGGTCTTGATCCTGCAAACCCTTACACACATACTTTAGCATAAAGAAAAGGAGTACTTGTGGCACCTTAGAGACTAACAAATTTATTAGAGCATAAGCTTTCGTGAGCTACAGCTCACTTCATCAGATGCATGTGACTAGTGCTGTTAAAGCCAACAGGACTACTCATGTGGTTAAATACATGTGCACATTTTTGCACATGGTTTGAGTCTTAAACTTGAAGGCTGGGATTTTCCAAGGGGTCTGACTTTCAGTGGGAGTTGGATGTCTAAGAACTTTAGGCCCCTTTGAGGCAGGAGATTGCCTTTGTTTCATGTGTTGTACAGTGCTGAGCATATGGTTGCTTACTAGAAGCTGAGATGTCAAGTAGTTACCCAATGTTAGCAAGCTTTGGTCCCTACAAAGTATAAGAACAAAAGCTGGATAACAGAGGTGACATGGAGTGTCCATTTGCCGTGCCCAGATAGTGTAGGTTAAACTCTGGTCCCAACAAAGTGAGTGGATGTTTTGCTGAATGTCAGTGAAGAGAAATTAGTGTAATTGTGGTGATCTGTTACTGAGCTGTACTCAAGAGATTGCTTTTTATTTTACTTGCATTTTTCAATATTCCTGTAAATCATGCAAACGGGCTAATGTATTTGAAAGAGGATTCAATGGAACTAGTTAATTTTGATCTTTTTTTAGATTTAATATACTTTTCTGTCAAGTGAAATATAACTTTCCCAAAATATAGACTTGCCTACATCTAGCACAAGGTAAACAATCTGTGCTAAAAGCACAAAAGACTTATTTTCCCTTTATTCTTAGCTCAGGGAAACAGTCCACTGACAGCAGCCTTTTGTCTGGGAGAGATTTGGGCATGTTTCACCTTAAACCAGTGCAGGAAAAGAGGGGCATATTAAAGAAGTTTTAACAACCAGCAGCAGTTGCATTCATGTGGCAGTATTTTTGCCCTCTAACATATAGACACAACTTATAACTGCAACATGGCTAAATGCTGGCTTGTAATCCTTTAAGAGTAACTTCTACTAGAGACATCAATCATTAAAAATGTTGGTAAAGAAATGCACATACGGCAAAAATACAAACCAATAAAAAAACCCAAAACAAACCATGACCCACAATCTACACAGCAAGAAACAAACAATTCCCCTCCTCCCCGCCCCAGCAACAACCTCTGAGACTTCACTTTGACATAGCTGAGTCATATGGAGCACTGATTCTGGAGGACTCATCCATCAATCTGCTAAAAGGCCAAGACTGGAAGTGTGCGTGAGTTGCAGTGTATAAATTGCATATCGGAGTGAAATTATCTGGGTGACAGTGTACTTGTTTTTAGCATTCTGCTGGACCAGGCTAAGAACTAAATATCAGACTTCAAGAGATTATGCAGGTGAAGAGTAATGAATATCAAATGTAAAATTGTCACATCTTCACATGTGACAGTTGGAATCTGATTGAAGTTGAGATAATGGGGCTGACGTTTAATAAATAAGGAATTCCTCCCAGCAACATCTGGTGTAAGTGAGAATTATTTATATTAACATGCCCAGAGGCAGCTTTAACTCGTAGAACAGATTTGTGTGTGTGTGGCTTCTGCCAGTCATTTGCAAGAGGAAAATATGTTTACATAATTCCTTTGGCTAGTTCCACTCTCAAAACAAAACAAATCCTCTTCTGTTTTCTGGAATCTCCCTCCTCCACACACGACATGATTTCCTTGCCATTTCTATTGCCTTGCACATTGTGCAGTCATTTTCATGTGTCACAGTAAATTTGGTAACCTTTTACACTTTGTGCAGGTTTAAATGGTTACGCAATTGAAAGGCAGTGGTAAATCAGGGCCATAATATCCAAAGTACCTGCAATGAGCTGAAGTTTAAAAAAGCAGAATATTTTTGTCCACATTTCTGACAAATGTGGATAAATCATATAAATATTTTAAGGAAAGTAAAAATTCAAATGACATTCTGTGGTAGCAAGGAGAGAAAGTTTTACATTTTTAAATGCTTGCTTTAATTTAAGGTACTCAGATACACCAACTCAGATCTTGAGCAAAGTCATCCAGCACTTCATTTTCAGTTAATCAAGCCATGTGTTCTAATAATCAGTGGTCTCTGAAAATGGCCTCAATTATCTTGCTATTCCCAGTAACCAGACCATTGTAAGGGACCAAACTGCATCCACGGTTTTTGTTCCTAGAATAATTGCTACCTTTGACTTCGTCCTAAAACCTTCCTCACTCCCAGCCTTTCTCCTTCATTGCTCTTATCTCTTAACTTATATCAGGTCCTTAACACCAAACTCATTTCTCTCAACTTCTCTTCTGCTTTATAATACTGATGAGCACATCCTCCTCCTTAACATACTTCCCTCCATAGAGTTTTGATTGTCCATTCTTGGTTCTCCTCTCACCTCCTTAGCAGATCTTTCAGTGTTTCATTCCATAGACCTTCCTTAACTCTTCCAGTATTCATAGGATCCATTCCTAGATCCCTCTTTTCTCTCTTTACACTCTGGGTGAGATCTGTAATGGAATGCTAAAACTGCATGATGTTCAGCCACTAGGTGATGCAGTGTGTAACCTGCTTGCCTTATGTGGTAAAAGGGCAATAGCCAGCAGCATATTAAAGTATCTCATAGAAAGTACATCTCTTGTATCTCTTTCTATAGCCAGTCCAAATCCAGTACAGAAGCCTGTGTTGAGTGCTGAAGGTTGGAATGTCGTTGCCTCGGTAATGTTGTTCAGGATGCTCCAGTGTTTTTTGTCCTTACCACTCCAGTGTTATCAGTACTAGCAGATAGTGCAGCCTCCTAATTCAGCAGACCTCAATGTTACTCATAAATAAAGACTGCAGGCATGGTTCGGTGACAAAGGCACATAGCCAGATTATTGCCCTCAAGGCCCCATATTAGCATTCCATAGGAGCTACAGGTACACAAACACATGAATGCCGAGTGGCAAGGAACACCTCAGTCAGAAGTGGGAATTTTTGTTGTCCCCTCAGCCGCACAAAGGGTTAAGGCCAGGTACCCCAAAATATATAGACAGAGACAAACAACTGGGATAAACAACTTATGTACTACCTTACCTGTTTCATGACATCTGTTTGGAACCTCCTGTTGTTCCTGATATCTTGGACAAAACATCCCTATTCATTATTTTGTCAAACACATCCAAATCTAATACAAGCTTAGATTATCTGTTCTATCTGGAATATATTTAGGTAAATACCTAATGCCTAGTACACTAGCAGCAACTTTACCAAGTTCATGTACTGGCCAGTGAACTTGTAAGCATCTGCTTTAATATATGGCCTGACTTTGGTTCGCAGCCCCTAGTCAGGCCTCACCAGATCTTGCACTAGGCCGAATGCTCTACTCTCTCTCTCCTATAGCCTGACCTGCTAGTAGCAGCCCTGCAAGCTACTCTATAAGAGGAATACAGGACAAGGTGTCAGAAGTAAAGGCAGCCTAACTGGTGCCAGATGAGAACAGAAATATCAGTAATACAAACAAGGGTTGAAAACAGAAGGAAAAACAAAACAAAAACCAACAAAAAATGCAGAAGTTCATTAATGAGCCACTCTTCAATGCCTCAGAACTTCAGCTTTGACAGATCTTCAGAATGGACAGACCGGAAGCAGCATTTTGCAAGATTTTGCATTGGTACTAAACAGTTTAAGGAAACTGGAGAAATTCAGGTATCATCATTAATGTATTCTATGGGGAAAACAGGCAGAAGATATCTTCAACTCCTTTTCCTTTACTGACCATATACACAAAGATGACTATGAAAGGGTTCTGGCTATGGTTGATATATACTTCAGAGAAATGTGGTTTATGAAAGGGTGTGTTTTCACTAGAGAATTCAAGAACCAGGGGAATCTGTTGAATCTGTTATGAGATTTGCATGCCTTGGCAGAAAGTTGATCTGAGGACTCTAAAACATGACATAAGAGATAAGTCACTCACAGCAGCTAAAATTAAAACAGACTTAACCCTACACACAGCTATCCAAATAACAAAACAGATTTGAGCTAAGGAAGCAACACAAGCAACTTGCCAACCCTGAACCAGCTTAGAAGTAGTACAGAGATACAGCGTGGTAATATAAATTATAAATATAAATATAAATATATAAATAAAGCCCAGAGATTGAGGGACAAATTCCAGGATAATTACAAAACCTTTCAGACTAAATGCACAAAACATGGAAAAATACATAGCTCCAAAATGTGTGTCCAGTCAAAGGAGTAAGATGTAGAAAATACACAAAATATATCAGGGGGTAGCCGTGTTAGTCTGGATCTGTAAAAGCAGCAAAGAGTCCTGTGGCACCTTATAGACTAACAGATGTATTGGAGCATAAGCTTTCGTGGGTGAATACCCACTTCGTCGGATGCATGTAGGGGAAATTTTCAGAGGCAGGTATAAATATGCAAGCAAGAATCAGGCTAGGGATAATGAGGTTAATTCAATCAGGGAAGATGAGGCCCTCTTCTAGCAGTTGAGGTGTGAACACCAAGGGAGGAGAAACTGCTTTTGTAGTTGTCTAGCCATTCACAGTCTTTGTTTAATCCTGAGCTGATGGTGTCAAAATTGCAAATGAACGGAAGCTCAGCAGTTTCTCTTTGAAGTCTGGTCCTGAAGTGTGTTTGTGTTTTTTTTTTTTTTTTTTTTTGCTGCAGGATGATTACCTTTAAATCTGCAAAAATCACAGTCTTTAAATTACAAAATATAGATATTTTCCAGCTGTTTGCTGCACTAAGGCAGTTAAGGAGCTGATTACTCTAAAGAATAAGAGCATAAGAATGGTCAAACCCAGTATGGCCAATGGTCCATCTGGCCCAATATCTAGTCTTCAGTGCCAGATGCTTCAGAAGGAATGAACAGAACAATTTCAAGTGATCCATCCACTTTCACCAGTCCCAGCTTCTGGCAGTTGGAGGTTTAGGGACACCCAGGACATGGGGTTGCATCCCTGTCCATCTTGGCTAATAGCCATTGAGGGACCTATCCTCCATGAACTTACCTAATTCTTTTTTTTTTTTAATCTGTTTATACTTTTGGCCTTCACAACATCCCCTGGCAACCAGTTCCATAGGCTGACTGTGTTGTATGAAGTATGTCTTTGTTTTAAACCTACTAACCCTTATTGACTTTGTCCCCACCATTCACAGTTTTTTATAGACCTCTATCATATGTCCCTTATTTGTCTCTTTTCCAAGCTGAACACTCTGCCTTATTTACATCTCTTCTCTTATAGAAACTGTTCTATTCTAATAATTTGTGTTACCCTTCTCTGCATATTTTCCATTTCTAACATCTTTTTGAGATGGGGCAACCAGAACAGTTTGCAGCATTCAAGGTGTGGTTGTACCACAGATTTATATAGTGGCATTATGATGTATTCTGATTTATTATATATATCTTTCCTAGTAGTTCCAAATATTCTGTTAGCTTTTTTGACTGTTGTCACAGAGAGCGGGTGTTTTCAGAGAACTCCAAAATCTATCTTGAATAGTAACAGCTAATTTAGACACCATCATTTTGTAGTACAGTTGGGATTTTTTTCCCCCCAAGAGAGATTGTTTCTGGAATCATCATGTGTGATGATAAAACCTGCCTGGAGAGTGAAACTGAATATTTATGGAAAAACTGACTTCAAAATTGATTCAGAAGCTGATGTCAGTCATCTCAGAAGGGATTTACAGTCATCTTCAATTCCTCCCACAGCTGAAATCCCTGACGCAGCCCTGACTAGTTCTGAAGGTATGCTGAACTGCATGGGTCAGTTCATCACAGAAACAATTTACAATCTGAATGCAAAGTTTTTGCCTTTGTATGTGTTCAAAAGCCAACAACTCTTTCAGCCACAGCATGGCAGCCATGACAGGCCTAGTGAGAGGTGGAAGAACTCGACAGAATATTTAGTGCTATTGGACTTTTTTTTTAAAGCAGATCCAGTACAAATAACCTTAAGAGACAGTACTGAACCATATGGCGTAAATATAGCTTGCGGGATTTGTATCCCATTGCTTCATAAAGTGCAAAATAAGTTAAAGAAAATAGAACATATTAGCATAATTGAGGAAAATCTTTGAGCCAACAGCATGGCGTGTCTCACGGTACCAGTTATAAAGAAAATGGAAAAGTATGAATGTGTGGATTGGATTCTTTTACACTGATAATAGACCATTTGTAACACTCATCAACAGAAAAGACCTGGATCAAGCACAGCTGAGCTGGCAACATCTTTTGATAAGGTTAATATTATTTAACCCAATTGCTAAATATGTTAATGGAAAAGTATGGTGGTAGCAAACACTTTGTCACAGAGCCCAGCATTGCACTTGACTACCCATGGGCTTGAACATGACATAAAGGCGTACATAGATGCTGTGGATACGTTCAGACTAGTGTCAGAAAAGAGACTACACTAGCTACAAAAAGCAATCCTGTCAGACATATCTTCAAGAAGTTCTAAGTTGCATTAGGGCTGATTTGGCTCAAGGTATCTACAGGACAGTAATGAAGTGACAAACTATTTTGCAGTATGTGGACAATTAAGTGAGTAAAATGGACTCATGATTAAAGGCTAAATCAAGCCATAAAGACTGAACATTAATTCTGAATACAGTGAGAGGAGAAATCCTAAACCTCATCCATGAAGGACATCAGGGACTAATTAAATACCATGAACGGGCCAACCCAACCTGTCAGGATGGTGGCCAGGCATCAGCAAGGACATAAAGAATAAAATATCTGCATGTGAACATTGCAGAACTGACAGACCAACTCATCGCAAAACACCTTTAACAACTCTTCTACAGAACTTTGGAAGAGACTAGCTGCAGATTTATGTGAATTCAGAGGATATGATTACCTGGTTGTACTGGACTTTCCCTCTATGCCCCAGGTATATAGAAATAATATACTTCAAAGACCTAATATGTTGCAGTGTTGTTGAGAAACTGAAGTGCACTTTTGTGCATTTTGGTACTCCAGAACAACTAATGACAGACAACAGACCTCAATTCATTATTGTGGAATTTAAATCATTCCAAACAAAATATGATTTTGATCATATTACTAGCTGTCCTCATTACCCACAAGTAAAAGGAAAGGGTCAGAGCTCTCCAGACAGCCAAGAAAATCTTACAGGAGGAAGATCCACTCCTTTCTTTTCTAAGCTGCAGATCAACACTGATAACACTTTTGGATATAGAACAGCACAGCTCCTGTTGGGAAAACCACTCAAACAACTTTTCCAACTTTGGACAAGTTGTTCTGAGTGATCTCCAAAGTGACTACACATGAAGAATAGCCAAATCAGATAAAAGAGCTTATGAACACTTTTTATAACAGATCTCACTCAGTTGGAGAACTGCCAGACCTAGAACCTGGTGACAGTGTTTTTTTGTCAAATCAGTTGGGGAAAAAAAATGAACTCCAGCTGTCTTAAAGAGAATTCATCACCCAGATCGTATGTGATTGATGCTAACAGTGGAGAGTTCAGTAGAAGTCATCGACATCTTTATTTTATTTCTCTGGCCATGTCTACACTACCGATAGATCAGCGCTGCTGCAATCGATATAGTGGTTGTCAATTTAGCAGGTGTATTGAAGACCTGCTAAATCAACAGCAGCAGGCTCTCCAGTCAACTCTGGTACTCCACCAGAATGAGAAGATAAGGTAAGTCGATGGGAGAGCATCTCCCGTCAACGCAGCAGTGTAGACACCATGGTAAGTCATAACTGAAGTAGCATAACTTAGGTTGACTTACCGCTGTAGTGCAGAAAAGACCTCAGAAAGAACAGTCAATGGAGAAAGGTCTATTGATGGCAGATGAAGAATAAGAAGAGACTCTGATTCCAAACAAACACTTGTTGTAACTGTTTGGACAGCTATTTGATCAAGTTGTCACTCATTCTGGTCAACTAATTAATTCAGAGACACTTAACAAGCTGATACATACTGAACTTTAATGATAGCATGATGGGGTAAATATCATAAATGGTAGGAAAGTAAACTGGGAGATGGAATGGAATGCTAACACTTCATGAGTGATCTCTTCCACCAGCTAATTCTGCATCATGCCCTGTTCCTCCAGCAACTCCTTCTTCTGTACATCTCACATCAAATGAAGCTTAACCTGTCTAAAACTGAATTCCTGATCTTCCTTCTGAAACCATGTCTACTGGTTTCATTCTCTGATATCCTCCTTGGCATTCAGGCCTGTAAGCTAGTAGGCATCTTGGAATCCTCCCTCTCCTTTGCCTAGCACATCCAGGCACATCTTTTCCATGTCCAAACCTTGTCAATGCTTATGTAACATTTCTAAGATCCCTTTCTTTCTGATCAGACATCCAAAACCCTCATCCCATCCTTAATTATATATCTCCCTGTCTGTTATCAAGAACATCTTCATGACTTATTCCATGATATCTTTAGACATGGACTGCTTTCCATGGACTGACCCATTAGCCTATCCCCCTCTCATTCAGATCTCTCTCCCAAGAGAAATCAACAAGCTAATGATGGCTAGTTTGAGGGAAATGTCGTCTTCTAGTTCTCTCCCTCCAGCCTTCTTATGTAACTGGTCTTTGTACCAAGAGCTGTACAATCATATTCAATGGGGTCTGATTGAGACTTCTGGGCTTTACTGAAATATCAATATTTAATAATTGATTTGTTCATCAGTCCCCTCTGAAGTTTATTATATTGCCTGTCTGTTTGACCTTAACTTGATCATAAAGCAAAGAAAATCTATAGTCATAAGGTTAACAATCAGGAAAATTCAGGGCCAGCTCCAGGCACCAGCTTTCCAAGCAGGTGCTTGGGATAGCATTCCTAATGAGGCAGCAGTCCATGTCTCACGGTGGCAATTCAGCAGTAGCTCTGCCATGGCGGCTTTTGGGCTGCAGCTCTGCCGCCCCTTTGCGGCAGCAATTCGGCGGCAACTGCTTGGGGCGGCAAAATTGGTAGAGCCGCCCCTGGGAACATTCAGAGCTAACTAAAGATTTTAAGAAGCACGTGGCTGTAATTAAAGGATAGATCCCTCCAAATATGGCTACTGATAGCCTGTTACCTTTTTTTGCCTCCTAGCAGACAATATTCATTTAGAGTATGCTCATGGAAGTTGCTGAGCATCCTCCTCTTTCTTTAATATAAAAAAATATCTTTTTAACATTTTCACAAATACATTTTCAATGGACAGTCTGCATCTAGAAATAATATCTAGTACTTCCAACCTTCAAAGCATTTTATAGACTCTTACTAAAGCATATTAAGAATATAAATAGGGACATGATTCATTGCTGCCTTGCATAGTCATTTGTACCTGTGCAAAGTGTGTGAAAAAGGGTACCAAATCAGACTTCTGAATTCACATGTGGCTCTGCCTCCATGTCCTGTGGATAGTTTTACTTACTAGCTTTTGCAATGATGATTTATAAAAGTTACAATGACTTCTGTATCCAAGGAACTCTGACGCTCCAAACTGTGGATCTTGCAGTTCAGTAATAACAAAACAGCAGACATTCAAGTAAGCTAAACTGACTGAGCTTTGGTGTTTTAGGTTTCTATAAACTTTCAGTGAAATTAGGTGGTGACCATGGGGAATGGTGATTTAATGTGTTCTAGCATGTTCAAAAACACTGACTGAAAAGGCATCTTATTCATATCTCAGTTAGTTCCAATGATAGCATTCTCCAAGCCAGCTCTTTTCCTTAACTTTGGGGAAGTTTGGATCCAGATCCAGACCTGAATTTCACAACTCCTGCCTATTTCTATAATGGACCAAACTAGTAGACTGAGTATTAATGTCAACCATATAGCTAGTGGTGAAAGAGCTCTCTACTTCCTCTCTTTGTGAAAAAGGAAAAGTTCTTCTATAAATAGCTTCAGTGGCATAGACTGCCTACCCAGATTTCCTCTGGTGACATTTGGGAAATCACCATAACAATACATGAACTTGGATTTTGGAGGCAGTGAGCTCCCAGAGAGGCATGTGCTCATTTTCAAGCAGCAGGATTCTCTCTCTGCTCAAGGGTCCTAAATGCTTTTGGCTCCTGATCCATGGGGACATTGCTAGAGACTCTGCAGAGGATAGCAGCAGAGCTGAATGGATTCTGGGGAGGCTCCAGCTTAAGGATTCAGCTTTAAGGTGGTCAGCTGGTGGCACTCCAGGCAAGCAGGTAGATCTTTTGGGCCTGGAGACTTGGACTACTGCTGCTCACTTATCCAAATCATGAGTGGTGTTTGGTGGATGGGTGAGGTGTTGCAGCCAGTGGACTATCTGTAGGATGTTTTTCAGTGGTGGGTGGGAATGTGATTACATGAACTGCTACCAAATGTATTGGTTATTTTGCATATATGTTCTGTGCTGTCTCTCAAGCTTGACTGTGTTCCCTTTCCCCTAATAACAATTCCCTTGTTTGTACACAGTCTTGGAGTGCTTGTGAATGGGGCCTAGGGCACTTAGGGAAGGTGAGTTTAGTTTTTCCCAAGTTTCTCAGTAGGGGCTTCAGCTAATTTTATTTGTTGGAAGGAACCACAGATACATTGTATGTGGTCCTTTTCAATCACCTGCCAGAAGGGTTCCATTAACACACCATAGTTTGGAGGAACAATTGATTTCAATAGGCGTGAGACACATAATCTGCTTAGATGCTTTTAAAAAAAATCCCACTTGGCACCTATCTGCATCTTTAAACACCTAAATAACATTGTAAAATCTGGCCTTGAGGCATTTAGGAGGCTAAGTCTAATTGATACTCAATGGAACTTGGGTTCCTAAATTCCTAAATCCATTCTGAAAATGGAACCTATGCTTCTAAGTCACTTTGCTACTTTTGAAACTTTCCCCCTTTCTCCATTACTGAAGAAGTTAACTTGTGTTAGACCTTCTACTATCGATATAAGCAGCAGATACTGACAGTCCAGTGCATATCTGACCTGAGGTAGGAAAGTAATGGAAGAATTTTAAGAGTGGGAACTAGGAAAACTAAGTTGAATGTTTGCATTTTCGTAAATAGTTGTTTACAATTTTAAAGGGTGGGTCTAGAAGCAGAGATGAGTGGTGACTTCTTGTAAAATGCTATGATTTCATTGAGGGTCTGATCCAATTCCCATTAGAATTAATATGTGGAGGAGGGGAAAAGGGTTGCCCATTAGCTTCAGCAGTAGCAGGATTGGAGTTCTTATTCTGAGAGCCAGCCATGATCTGGTGCATGATCATAACTTCACAGGAGAGTAAGTGGAAAATGTCACAGCCCTACTAACTTATGAGGCCTTCCAGATGGGGGAGGGAGATCAGGATCCATTTTGGCTGATTCTGTAAGCAAGTATGTGTGGAGGAAGTGCTAGGCAATGGACTGTGCATGGAAATTTGACTCAGTCACTTCAATGCACTTGCCAGCACTGCTGAGCTGAAGTGAGAGGGGAAAGATGCTGCAAATGGTAAGAGTCTGCAAATCATAGCCACCTGAAGCAATGGGGGAGCAGAGGAACCTCACTGGGGTCTTCAGTCTCCCTGTGGCTTCAAAGTTGGTAGCACAATTGTTTCCCTTTCATAGGGCTGTCTCTAAAGGCATAATCTAACCATAGGTAAAGCAATTCAGCCTGTTACTGAGTTGTAAGGAGTCCCATTAACGCAGAAGGCTTACCAATTCCTCTAACTAATGCCTTTTCTTGTAAATAGCTTCACACATTGCTGAACAAAATGTGAATAACCTCAAATATAGTTATGTTTGAGATAATTCTAAATAACTGCCTTATTTATATGTGTATAGATTGGCATCATGGCAGGATCTCTTACAATAAAATACAGCATAACTATTTACTAATGATACTTTGACTTGAAATTACTGCCAAGATGTTTAAATTGGTATCCATCTATTTTTAGCTGCAAAGACTGCAAACAGTTCACAAAATAAGTCCCAGCTGCAATAACAAGAAAAACTGACTTCAACCAAATGCTCGCAATGGGTGAATTTCCACCTACTCATCGCAAATAGAATGAGATCATAAACAGTGGGAGGCTGGCCTGTCTCTAATTTTAATTGTTTTATTTTGCAAGTTTCAGCCTGATTAGATTGAGGATGGTAGACAGGTATAATTTAATTTTAGCACTAGACTCCCAACAGGATGGCTTACAAAGAATGACAAGATTGGTAAGAATAGACTGTTTTTAGTAAATCTGATGCATGTTAAAATCTTGTTACTCAATTTATCTACAGAAACTTCTGCTTGTAGTTCAGAGCCTGAAATCTCTGAAAATATGTTGCAGTGAAATTCACCATGTAATGTTACATCACTGTTCAGCATACTGATATCCCTCATGAGTTTTTTATGAAGTGATCCAATGAAATCTACCTTGGTAGATTTCATGGGTAAGTTTATTTTCCTGGCAACATTCTCTCAGTGGATTATTGTTATATTTTACAGTTTAGTAAATAGGAGTAAAGTAGCCATTTCAAAATTAAGATTAAAATAGTTTCCATCATAAATCTGATTAAAATATATAAACAAAGGAGTACTTGCTTGAAAACTGCTAGATTTGACGCTAAAGTGGATTTTTTTTTAAATCAAATTTTACAAGTTTGACTAGGTGTTCCTGAGTTGCATTCCCCTAAAACTAGAAGTGTCTATTAAAGTTAAACTTAAAACCAATTAAACAAGTTTATTTGAAAACCGCTTGTTACAATTAGCAAATTCTTCTCTTCCTCTTTTGCTGGTTCCCTGTTTGAGAATGGCAAGTGGGAGAAAGCTAAGGAGTTGTCTGCACCGTGAGGCAATGCACATCAGAGGGATGTAAAGGTAGAGTGCTCTAAAGGTGTGCTCTGACTGTTCTCTGTGGTCCCTTGTCACATGCTCTAGAGTCTAAAAATACCTAGTGCATGTTGACATAGTGCTGTTTCAAATGGGACTATGTCAGTATGCACAATAAGGAGTACTTGTGGCACCTTAGACGCTAACAAATTTATTAGTCTCTAAGGTGCCACAAGTACTCCTTTTCTTTTTGCGAATACAGACTAACACGGCTGCTACTCTGAAACCTGTCAGTATGCACAATGTACCTTTTTCAAGCGCACCAGCAGAGTCAACACAGAATAGTTGGAATGCAACCTTTTAGAGTGCTTTACATCCCAGTGGTGTGTATTGCTGCACCATGTAGACAAGCCCTAAATTAATCTGTCCCTCATAGTTGAGGGTAGAATGCTCTCATCTCTCCCACCAGTCTACCTGGTAGCCTCAATAACCTTCCCTTCTGTGAACCTCCTAAGTGCTCACTTCTTGCAGACTTCAGGAAATCATCAGAAGATGCAGAAGAATTGGGGGGGTGGGAGGGGAGGGAAGAAAGCATGGACCGTGGAAAGCAGAGAAGGGCATGGGGCATCAGACCTGGGTGTGTTGTAGAAGGATTCTAGCACAGGCAGGGGCATGGACAAATTACCAAGGAGGCAGGTGGTGAGGAGGAGCATAATGGGACAAGAGAGACTGGAGAAGGTCAAGTTGAACAGTTTTGTCTGAGGATTATTTAAGGGAATTTTCAGGGTCTTGCCCACCTTTCTTCAAGCCTTGGGATGCTTGCTAAAGGGCCACTTGTTTTACAGTCTCATGTAAGAGAAGCTATAACGCTTCAGAGTAGGGGCAGTATCCTGCATAATGAATCTCTGCCTGTGGACTTGAAACACTAGCACATTACAAATACAATTTTTTTTTAAAAGGAAGCCAAGCTTAAATGTGGTAGGTAGGTATTTTGAATCTTTCCCCTAGTTTCAATATACTGTCTTTATCATGCTTATAGCAGAATAAAACTGTACTGTGACTCATATACAGTGACATATTTTGATTTCCCCCCACTTTTGAGAGGGTGACATCTATAAAACAACATATGGCTGATCTCACCATAGCATCAGTCTGTTGCAGAACACATTTAAATGCAACACTTCTGCTAAATGGCGTTGGCAACAATGAGGACCAGCTTCAGTATCTAGGGTTCCTCTTAACAATTCAAAACAGAACCAGCTTGAGTCCCCACCCAGTAATATGGGAAAATTACACATCACCCCTGGGCGCCTCTAAGAGGCAATACTTCCCTACCTCCAAGCACTGAGCCTTGTATAGCAAAGAAAGCTTTTAATAACAAGGGAGAAGGAACTCAGCATTATTTTGGGAAAACACCACAACCATATTCAAAAGCATATGACTGCATGCAGCGTATGTTGGGCAGTGTCCTTTAACTCAGTTTCTCACCTTACGGTGTGAAATTGACGACAACAAATTTAACACACCCTTCCCCTCTCCCTCTGTTATACTCCACTCATAGTTGCTGTCCGTGGTCAATGAAGACCCAGAGTTCAGAGGTGCAGCCGTGTGAATTCATCTTCCATCATGGAGACGATGCCCAACAAGCAATGCCTCTACTGCTGGGCCACTACTTCAGTGGGCTGACATGAGCCAGGGGTCACTCTGCTATCATTGGCTGCTGCTGTTGGCTACCGTGCTGTCATCACCGTGCCAACATTGGCTGCTGCTGGCACTACTGTCCCACTCTGCTGCCCCCATCTCACTGCTGCAATATCACATTCTGAGGTTCCACCACTTAACCCAGCTCTCAGAGGGTAATGGGGAACCTCACTGCTAGTGCAGGCTGTGCAATCTCTTTCATTGTAGCTCTATCCCTGACCAAATTTAAGGCTCAGCACCTGGTTATCAGTGATTTCAGTTCCAGGGGTCACTAAACAAAACAAGGACTCCCCATTGAGTCTAATCAGCTCTGTCTTTAAACAGTGGGGCGGAGAGGATTCAGTGGTGTCTAGGACTCCTTACACAGAGCCCACATAGAAACACCTGTCTCCACCCTCACTCTCAGTGGGATTTAGCATCCCTACCCCCTGCTTAATGAGTGAGTTTCAATTTACGGGGAATTCCCTCAGTCAAGACAGGCTAAGCAGAGTTCTGCTGCCCTTTACTCATACAATAAGGATAACAACATTTCATTACCTCTGCCCTCAATACTAAAGCTATTTGTAACCCAGCCCACCAAAATTGATCAATTTGGCAAAGCAGCTGAATACCTAGGCAGAGTAGGTGTGTTTATGCAAATATGGTCTGTTCCTGAAGTATTTTTCCCCAGCTCATCACTAGATGTCAGGGAAGAGCTCATTCAGACTCTGTTTACATAAATATTAATTAATTATTCTTACTTATGCCCAACCACCTGTCAATTCCATACTATAAAGTAACTGAGGACATAATTATTCATACCAGGGCAACTTGCCTGAATGTAGTGGAAAACTGGAGCAGAAGACAGCAACATTCTACCCCTGACCTATTGTACAGAGACAAGATGCTACATATACTGCATATGCAATGCCCACCATCTTGGCTAACCTCAAGGACCTTCAGAGTGAAAAGCATGCATGTCTACAGCTTGAGCTAAAGAGCTAATCTCTCAAACTGAGAGCTGTAACAGACCCGTATTCTGTGAGTGAGCATGGGGAGTGGGAGAGGGAGGGACACAACACACACTGACCAGGATAATGATTACATATGTACATAAATAACCAATTCCACAATAAGCAAAAACTGTTTTAGTTTATACCTTCATAAACTAACTACCTGTTGGTTGGTTTTCCTGTCCTTCTGTCCCCTTCGGATTGTAAATTGTATCAAGTTACTGATCGACTTACTTTGCCCCACTGTTATCTTCTATCCTCCATCTCCTCTTGCACTACTTGGTCTTGAACTGTTTCAGAGCAGCAGGCATGTTAGTCTGTATTCGCAAAAAGAAAATGAGTATTTGTGGCACCTAACAAATTTATTTGAGCATAAGCTTTTGTGAGCTACAGCGTAGCTCACAAAAGCTTATGCTCAAATAAATTTGTTAGTCTCTAAGGTGCCACAAGTACTCCTTTTCTTTTTGGTCTTGAACATATCACTGGAGCTCCTGAAGATACCCTTGTAGCTACATCACTGAAGAGCAGATAGAGAGATTTGCATTTCCACAAACTCCCGATATGGATTTCCACAGGAAAGCTGCACTCTTTCCTCCTGAGATATTTCTATATTAAACTACCAAAGATCATGCTGAAGTTTGAATAAATGCAAATACAGGAAAGGTACAGATGAGGCTGACAATGCACTAATAATACCTTTTGGAGAAATAAGGTACAGCATTATAAATTAAAGAGAGATTCAGCCTTGACCTTGAAACTCTATTTTTTCCCCTTACTCTATAACAGTAACAGAGAAATAGACGCTCCAAGAAAAAAGATTTTCAATGCTGAAAAAAGGCCAGCAGCAGACGGAGGCCTGTAGGAGAGAGAAGCCTGCTAGGAGAAGTGGATGTTCAGAAGTGATAGCTAGATAAACGGAGAGGATGAAATTCAGAGATGATGTGTAAAGTGATGTAATTTAGATTCCCTTACACTCAGACTCCTTTAAGCCTTTTTATACCACTCAGTCAGTACATAAGGGAGCAGCTAATGGCATAACTTCCATACCTAGAAACTGCAAAATGTAATTTAAAGTAGGATGGGTGCTACTTTGCTATACCATCTTATAGCCCTTAGATATGTAAGCAAGTCTAAGCTAGTGTAAGGTGGTCTACTTTACATCGCTTTTTCAAAGCTACATAGATTCTTAGACTTTAAGGCCAGCAGGAACCATTATGATGATCTAGCTTGACCTCCTGCATAACACAGGTCATACAATTTCACCAAGTAGTTGCTGCATCAAGCCCATAACTTCTGGCTATGTGCCAAATTTAAATTTGGTCCAGAGTTTACATGAGAGAAGGGAACAGTAGCAGAAAGAGGGAAATGGTTTGGCAGTGGGAGAGATTAGGGTGAACTGAGAAAGCCTTGGAAGCTGAGAGAGTGGGGGCTCTGAACAGTAAAAACAACAACAGAGGGTACCTTGGGAGACTGCATGAATTCTCCAGGAAAGTAATATAATCACAAATGATAATTTTCCTGCACTATGTTAGGTTGGGATGTTTTGGTATCAAAGTTCAGCTAATATAGAAGACCAGGGCTGGACCAATGATTTAAGTGTGGGCCCTTTTGGGAAACCTCCTTTTAGCTGGCTTAGGAATAGCGATGACAAATGACGAGAAGCTGCATGCAATCCTTTTTGGTTGAAATAGCAGGTTAACCTGAAGCAGGTGATCTTTCAAGAGAAAGGGAACAAGGAAGACAACTGGGGGATTAATCGTCAGCTTCATCTACCAGGTCAGACTCTTGACTGTACTTCTCTAGGCTTATTTTGTTCTGGCTTGAACTTTGTGACTGGCAACCTTAACACATCACTACTTTAAAAAAAAAAAAGTTTAAAACCTTCCTGAAGGGAGAGAGTGTCTGTGCTGCAGCATCCACACTTAATGAGGCCACTGGTGACATTTTGAAACAGGTAACAGGTTGATTCTGAGGAGGTGGGTGATGGTGGGAAGCAGAGCACACCTAATGCATCACCTAATGCATTACTGATTAATTCCAACAGATGCCCTTTTCCATGGAGATACCTGCTGGGTCTAGGGTATCCTAATAACAGCAACAGTAGGTCAAACAAAAGTAATTAGTGGAATATTCACCCTTACAGTTGTTCTTGGACAGGTTTCCACCTCTTTGATTTTATACATAGAATCATAGAATCATAGAATATCAGGGTTGGAAGGGACCCCAGAAGGTCATCTAGTCCAACCCCCTGCTCAAAGCAGGACCAAGTCCCAGTTAAATCATCCCAGCCAGGGCTTTGTCAAGCCTGACCTTAAAAACCTCTAAGGAAGGAGATTCTACCACCTCCCTAGGTAACGCATTCCAGTGTTTCACCACCCTCTTAGTGAAAAAGTTTTCCTAATATCCAATCTAAACCTCCCCCATTGCAACTTGAGACCATTACTCCTCGTTCTGTCATCTGCTACCATTGAGAACAGTCTAGAGCCATCCTCTTTGAAACCCCCTTTCAGGTAGTTGAAAGCAGCTATCAAATCCCCCCTCATTCTTCTCTTCTGCAGACTAAACAATCCCAGCTCCCTCAGCCTCTCCTCATAAGTCATGTGCTCTAGACCCCTAATCATTTTCGTTGCCCTTCGTTGTACTCTTTCCAATTTATCCACATCCTTCCTGTAGTGTGGGGCCCAAAACTGGACACAGTACTCCAGATGAGGCCTCACCAGTGTCGAATAGAGGGGAACGATCACGTCCCTCGATCTGCTCGCTATGCCCCTACTTATACATCCCAAAATGCCATTGGCCTTCTTGGCAACAAGGGCACACTGCTGACTCATATCCAGCTTCTCGTCCACTGTCACCCCTAGGTCCTTTTCCGCAGAACTGCTGCCGAGCCATTCGGTCCCTAGTCTGTAGCGGTGCATTGGATTCTTCCATCCTAAGTGCAGGACCCTGCACTTATCCTTATTGAACCTCATTAGATTTCTTTTGGCCCAATCCTCCAATTTGTCTAGGTCCTTCTGTATCCTATCCCTCCCCTCCAGCGTATCTACCACTCCTCCCAGTTTAGTATCATCCGCAAATTTGCTGAGAGTGCAATCCACACCATCCTCCAGATCATTTATGAAGATATTGAACAAAACGGGCCCCAGGACCGACCCCTGGGGCACTCCACTTGACACCGGCTGCCAACTAGACATGGAGCCATTGATCACTACCCGTTGAGCCCGACAATCTAGCCAGCTTTCTACCCACCTTATAGTGCATTCATCCAGCCCATACTTCCTTAACTTGCTGACAAGAATGCTGTGGGAGACCGTGTCAAAAGCTTTGCTAAAGTCAAGAAACAATACATCCACTGCTTTCCCTTCATCCACAGAACCAGTAATCTCATCATAAAAGGCGATTAGATTAGTCAGGCATGACCTTCCCTTGGTGAATCCATGCTGACTGTTCCTGATCACTTTCCTCTCCTCTAAGTGCTTCAGGATTGATTCTTTGAGGACCTGCTCCATGATTTTTCCAGGGACTGAGGTGAGGCTGACTGGCCTGTAGTTCCCAGGATCCTCCTTCTTCCCTTTTTTAAAGATGGGCACTACATTAGCCTTTTTCCAGTCATCCGGGACTTCCCCCGTTCGCCACGAGTTTTCAAAGATAATGGCCAAGGGCTCTGCAATCACAGCCGCCAATTCCTTCAGCACTCTCGGATGCAATTCGTCCGGCCCCATGGACTTGTGCACGTCCAGCTTTTCTAAATAGTCCCTAACCACCTCTATCTCTACAGAGGGCTGGCCATCTCTTCCCCATTTTGTGTTGCCCAGCACAGCAGTCTGGGAGCTGACCTTGTTAGTGAAAACAGAGGCAAAAAAAGCATTGAGTACATTAGCTTTTTCCACATCCTCTGTCACTAGCTTGCCTCCCTCATTCAGTAAGGGGCCCACACTTTCCTTGGCTTTCTTCTTGTTGCCAACATACCTGAAGAAACCCTTCTTGTTACTCTTGACATCTCTTGCTAGCTGCAGCTCCAGGTGCGATTTGGCCCTCCTGATATCTTTCCTACATGCCCGAGCAATATTTTTATACTCTTCCCTGGTCATATGTCCAACCTTCCACTTCTTGTAAGCTTCTTTTTTATGTTTAAGATCCGCTAGGATTTCACCATTAAGCCAAGCTGGTCGCCTGCCATATTTACTATTCTTTCGACTCATCGGGATGGTTTGTCCCTGTAACCTCAACAGGGATTCCTTGAAATACAGCCAGCTCTCCTGGACTCCCTTCCCTTTCATGTTAGTCCCCCAGGGGATCCTGGCCATCTGTTCCCTGAGGGAGTCAAAGTCTGCTTTCCTGAAGTCCAGGGTCCGTATCCTGCTGCTTACCTTTCTTCCCTGCGTCAGGATCCTGAACTCAACCAACTCATGGTCACTGCCTCCCAGATTCCCATCCACTTTTGCTTCCCCCACTAATTCTACCCGGTTTGTGAGCAGCAGGTCAAGAAAAGCGCTCCCCCTAGTTGGCTCCCCTAGCACTTGCACCAGGAAATTGTCCCCTACGCTTTCCAAAAACTTCCTGGATTGTCTATGCACCGCTGTATTGCTCTCCCAGCAGATATCAGGAAAATTAAAGTCACCCATGAGAATCAGGGCATGCGATCTAGTAGCTTCCGTGAGTTGCCGGAAGAAAGCCTCATCCACCTCATCCCCCTGGTCCGGTGGTCTATAGCAGACTCCCACCATGACATCACTCTTGTTGCACACACTTCTAAACTTAATCCAGAGACACTCAGGTTTTTCCACAGTTTCGTACCGGAGCTCTGAGCAGTCATACTGCTCCCTTACATACAGTGCTACTCCCCCACCTTTTCTGCCCTGCCTGTCCTTCCTGAACAGTTTATAACCATCCATGACTGTACTCCAGTCATGTGAGTTATCCCACCAAGTCTTTGTTATTCCAATCACGTCATAATTCCTTGACATCACCAGGACCTCCAGTTCTCCCTGCTTGTTTCCAAGGCTTTGTGCATTTGTATATAAGCACTTGAGATAACCTGTTGATCGCCCCTCATTCCCAGTATGAGGCAGGAGCCCTCCCCTCTCAGACATTCCTGCCTGTGCTTCCTCCCGGTATCCCGCTTTCCCACTTACCTCAGGGCTTTGGTCTCCTTCCCCCGGTGAACCTAGTTTAAAGCCCTCCTCACTAGGTTAGCCAGCCTGCTGGCAAAGATGTTCTTCCCTCTCTTCGTAAGATGGAGCCCGTCTCTGCCCAGCACTCCTCCTTCATGGAACACCATCCCATGGTCAAAGAATCCAAAGCCTTCTCTCCGACACCACCTGCGTAGCCATTCGTTGACATCACTTATAAGAATGTTCAGAATGAAAAGTATGTAAAGTATAGCATTATGGGGCTGGTTCTGCAGCACTGCATTATTTTTTCTTTTAGTTCTATATACTGTATTTTATTCACAAAGACAGTTTCTTGACTATAAATGACCTACACTTATTTCATCTAGGATAAAAGGTATTAGACTTTCAAAAGAGCATTTGATTTAAAGTGTGAGTGTGTGTGTGTGTGTGTGTGTGTGTGTGTGTGTGTGTGTGTTCATTCTGCTGTATGAGCTTGTTATAAAGTCAGCTGAACAACTTGCAAATGTGAAGCATCTTGGTTTCCTACTTTTCAAACTCAGCAGGCTGTCTAATTTTGAATCTTCTTTTTCTATTTGTGGTGGCCTACAAAGGAAAATGGCTGCATTAGTATTTTCCTATCCTTCTGCCCCATTGTTACAGAAGTTTCATTCCGTCCCAGAAATGCAACAATATTTTACCTTTGAATATAAGAGAGGTGTGCTTTAGTGGTGTGAATATAAGGAAAAGTGCCTTGAACTCCTGACTCGGAGAGAAATCAAATTAAAAAAAAAATCACCCCTTTGACTTGGAAGTAGTGCTGAGGTAGGCCCAGCAGCAGCTCCTGGAGGCATTTTGCCTGATTTTGGCACAAAGGGACAAGCTGTGCTCTCATTCAAACCACTGCAAGTTGTGCATAACTCCAGCAAGTGGACTGTCCTTGTGCCTGAGAACAGAATTTAGCCTCATGTTTCTTGGGATGCTGCTTCTGCTATACCCTTTGAAATGGTACAGCATGTGTTCTCCCCAAACACATTTGATCTTATTCCATCCTGTTAGACACTTTTCCTGCTGTCCCCCTCCTCATTTCTCATTCTTCAGCATCCATATTCCACTGGCCTACATTCACATATACCCACTCACTGAATAATTTACACCACCACTGATATTGCCTTGGAACTTGAGCCAGTGGTTCAGTTTCTTAGCTGTGGCTGAGGAGCACAGAAAAGAAGGAAGTAAGCCACCCATGCACTCCCTTGATCTGTAGCTGTCTGAATGCCCTGGGCTAGGTTAGAGCAACCTTAGGCAGATGGTCTGAACTAACTTGCAGCAGATGCCAGCAGCCCCAAGGGCAGCCAAACATTGCCAAAGCATATGGCAACTATGGCCACTATCCAGCCATGCCCCTACACTAGTAGCCATTTGAGCTTTTTGCCAATGGAAGATCCACTTCGATTAGTGTGATCCTTCCACAAAGTGCCTACAGTGCAGTTCAGGATCTGGCTCAATGTGTTATAGCTTCAGCATTCACGGTTGTTACAATGTTTTAGAATTAGCAGTTGTAACACAGGACTGTCAGAAGTATGGGAGAACACTGTACTTGGGTGCTGCGTGTAATACATGGACTTGTTTGTAAATGTGAAAGTTGTAAAGGCTGACAAACAAGCTCATTTAAGCTCATTAGGCTTCAGTTACTTGCAAATCTAATCACTAATAAATACAGAATATGTGATGGTGTGGTGTGCTATGAGAAAATATAAGCCTGAGCTTAGATCACTAAGATATGGACATACTGGTTTGGGTAAAACATGACCCAACTTGAGGCTTCTGCCCAAAATAAATTGGAAAATATTTAGATATGTTCTTCAGTATTTCTCTACATCCTGGTTCCAACTGGGACCTCACCTAGAAGTGAGAAAAGACCACAGGTAAGATTCTGCTGCCCTTACTCACCTAGAACAGTATCACCAATTCAGTGAGAATACTTACCCTTATCGCTTATTACATGGCATCAGAATCTGGCTCCATGAGAACTTCCATTCCACCCTAAGTGGAGTCAGGGTGCCTATTTTTTCATGAGATTTCAAGCCTAATTTTACAAACCTAAAAGGTCTGATTCATTCACACAAGATTCAGCTAAGCCTCTAGTACTGTCTGTTTAGCTGAATCTCTGAGATTAACAACAACTAACGTCACTATACTTATGGTGGGTGGGGAAAATCTTTGTTCATATTTCTTTGTTCATACATATTCCACTATTTTTAGTGTATAGATTTATATAGGTAACAGAAATGTTGCAAAGATCCTATTAAAAATGGTTCTATCTTCCCATTTCCTTGATATTTACCTTTTTTTGACACCTTATGCGGAAACTAGAATAGCTGTAGTTTGCACCTGAAGTTTGACATACTGTATATCTGAACACAAATCAACTTGAAAATAATGTGATTGGAAGAAGTTAAACCCAAAATGATGAAAAAATTAATGCAACTGACAAATCTACAGTTGGAGGTCATTTCGAGTCAGCAGCTCTTTCATTATTCCCTTGGCTCTTCCTCAAGTGCATTCCCAATCAGCAGCAGTGACTGTATGATGGGTTTCAGCAGTGATTGCTTTTTTTGAGGTTACCCTGGCAAACATCAGCGCAACAATGACTTCCTTTTAGGCTGCTGAACATGACATTTTTTGTATTGTGGTAGAGCATAGAAGCCTCATTCTTGATTGGGCCTTGTTGAGCTAGACATTGTACAAATGCTTACTAAGTCATGGCCTATTAAGGTTTCTCCCAGCGACATAGCTTCCATATCTTTGGGGAGGTGGAATACCTATGCCAATGGGACCCCCAGGAGGATTGCAAGGGACAATAGGAATTGAGAGGACTTGCAGCCAGAGAGAACAGGGGATAGACTGGAGAATCGCACAATCACCGGGAAAAGGCAGGTCTACATGATTGGGGACTCCTTATTGAGAAGAAAAGACAGGCCTGTAACAAGAGCTGATCCAGAGAACAGAAAGATGTGCTGTCTGCCGGGTGCAAAGATACAGGATGTGGACCTGAGGCTGAAGAGGATCCTAACGGGAGTGGGAAAGAATCCACTGATTGTCCTTCATGTGGGCACAAATGATGCAGCTAGATTCTCACTGAAACGTATCAAGGGAGACTATGCCAGGCTGGGGAAGACGTTTAAGGAAATCAAGGCTCAGGTGATCTTCAGTGGGATTCTGCCTTCCTAAAGAAGGGCAACAAAGGTGTGACAAGATTGATGCTCAACGGATGGCTCAGGCAGTGGTGCTATAAGGAGGGCTTTGGGACGCATGGCCCCTGGGAAGTTCTTTTGGGATGGACTTCACCTGAGTAATGAGGGGAAATAGACTTCTAGGATGGAGGATGGCACAACTGCTCAAGAGAGATTTTAAACTAGGAATCTGGGGGAGATGATTGGGAGATGTCCAGGTAATCTCCATGCCAGATTTTAACATTGAGAGGGAAGAAAACAAAATAAGAAAGGATACAGCCGTGGGTAGGAGAATGAACATAAAGAGGAAGGATAGTGTACATACAAGTCTAATAGGTGATACTGGCAGTAGAATGACTGTGCCTAATAGGGTAAAGAATGTGAGCGAGGCCAAACAGCAAAAATTAAGATGTTTGTACACTAATGTGAGGAGCCTAGGGAACAAAATGGAGGAACTAGAGCTACTGGTGCAGGAAGTGAAACCAGATATTATAGGGATAACAGAAACATGGTGGAATATTAGTCATGACTGGACTACAGGTATCAAAGGGTATGTGCTGTTTAGGAAAGACTGAAATAAAGGCAAAGGTGTTGGAGTAGCATTGCATATCAGTGATGAGGTAGACTGTAAAGAAATAAGAAGTGATGGAATGGATAAGACTGAGTCTGTCTGGGCAAAAATGACACTGGGGAAGAAAGCTACTAGAGCCTCTCCTGGGGTAGTGCTTGGGGTGTGCTATAGACCGTAGGGATCCGATCTGGATACGGATCAAGACCTCATTAATGTTTTTAATGAAGTAAATACTAATGGAAATTGTGTGATCATGGGAGACTTTAACTTCCCAGATGTAGACTGGAGGACAAGTGCTAGTAATAACAATAGGGCTCAGATTTTCCTGGATGTGATAGCTGATGGATTCCTTCACCAAGGAGATGCTGAACCCACAAGAAGGGATGCCATTTTAGACTTGGTTTTGGTGAGTAGTGAGGACCTTGTATAAGAAATGGCTGTAGGGGACAACCTTGGTTTGAGTGGTCATGAGCTAATTCAGTTCAAACTAAATGGAAGGATAAACAAAAATAGATCTGGGACTAGGGCTTTTGATTTCAAAAGAGCTAACTTTAAAAAATTAAGAAAATTGGTTAGGGTAGTGGATTGGACTGAAGAACTTGTGGATTTAAAGGTGGAGGAAGCCTGGAATTACTTCAAGTCAAAGTTGCAGAAATTATCAGAAGTCTGCGTCCCAAGAAAGGAGAAAAAAGTCACAGGCAGGAGTTGTAGACCAAGCTGGATGAGCAAGCATCTTAGAGAGGTGATTAAGAAAAAGCAGAAAGCCTACAAGGAGTGGAAGATGGGAGGGATTAGCAAGGAAAGCTACCTAATTGAGGTCAGAACATGTAGGGATAAAATCCTTGAGGGGGCCATTTAGGGATCTGGGGCAGAAATTGGGGATTGGTCCTGCTTTGAGCAGGGGGTTGGACTAGATGACCTCCTGAGGTCCCTTCCATCCCTGATAGTCTATGATTCTATGAAAGAAAAACCCATGTAGAGTTGGACCTTGCAAAGGGAATTAAAACCAATAGTAAAAGGTTCTATAGCCATATAAATAAGAAGAAAACAAAGAAAGAAGAAGTAGGACTGCTAAACACTGAAGATGGAGTGGAGGTTAAGAATAATCTAGGCATGGTCCAATATCTAAACAAATACATTGCCTAAGTATTTAATGAGGAGCTTAGGGATAATGGTAGGACGACAAATGGGAAGGAGGTAGCTATTACCACATCCAAGGTAGAAGCCAAACTTGAATAGTTTAATGGGATTTGTCAAGGTTCCTTCCCCACTCTGAACTCTAGGGTACAGATGTGGGGACCTGCATGAAAGACCCCCTAAGCTTATTCTTACCAGCTTAGGTTAAAAACTTCCCCAAGGTACAAACTTTGCCTTGTCCCCGAACCCTATGCTGCCGCCACCAAGCGTGTTAAACAAAGAACAGGTAAAGAGCCCACTTGGTGACGTCTCCCCCCCCCCCCCGCAAAATATCCCCCCAAGCCCTACACTTCCTTTCCTGGGGAAGACTTGATAAAAATCCTCACCAATTTGCATAGGTGAACACAGACCCAAATAGGTGAACAGACCTTGGATGTTAAGAACAATGAAAAAGCAATCAGGGTCTTAAAAGAAGAATTTTAATTAAAGAAAAAGTAAAAGAATCACATCTGTAAATCAGGATGATAAATACCTTACAGGGTAATCAGATTTAAAACATAGAGAATCCCTCTAGGCAAAACCATAAGTTTCCAAAACAGGAATATACATTCCATTCAGCACAGCTATTTTACCAGCCATTAAACAAAAGGAAATCTAACGCATTTCTAGCTAGATTACTTACTAATTTAAGAAGTTCTGCGCTGCATTCCTGATCTGTTCCCGGCAAAAGCATCACACAGACAGACAGACCCTTTGTTTCTCTGCCCCCCTGCTCAAGCTCTGAAAGTATCTTGTCTCCTCATTGGTCATTTTGGTCAGGTGCCAGCGAAGTTATCTTAGCTTCTTAACCCTTTACAGGTGAAAGGGTTTTTCCTTTGGCCAGGAGGGATTTTATAGTTCTGTATAAAGAAAGGTGGTTACCTTTCCCTTACTAAATCGGGGGCCCCAAATAATCTTCATCCAAGAATATTAAAGAAACTGGCACATGAAATTGCAAGCTCATTAGGAAATTTTTTTTAATAAATCTGTAAACTCAGGAGTTGTACCATATGACTGGAGAATTGCTACAAAAGTTCCTATTTTTAAGAAAGGGGGAAAAAAAGTGATCCGGGTAACTATAGGCCTGTTAGTTTGACATCTGTAGTTTGTAAGCTCTTGGAAAAAATTTTGAAGGAGAAAGTAATTAAGGACATTGAGGTCAATGGTAATTGGGACAAAATACAACATGGTTTTAAAAAGGTAGATTGTTTCAAACCAACCTGATCTCCTTTGAGAAGGTAACAGATATTTTAGACAAACGAAATGCAGTGGATCTAATATACCTTGATTTCCATAAGGCATTTGATATGGTTCCACATGGGAAATTATTAGCTAAATTGGAAAAGATGGGGATCAATATGAAAATTGAAAGGTGGATAAGGAACTGGTTAAAGGGGAGACTACAAGGGCTCACACTGAAAGGTGAACTGTCAGGCTGGAAGGAGGTTACTAGTGGAGTTCCTCAGGGATCTGTTTTGGGACCAATCTTATTTAATCTTTTTATTACTGACCTTGGCACAAAAAGTGGGAGAGTGCTAATAAAGTTTGCAGATGACACAAGGCTGGGAGGTATTGCCAATACAGAGAAGGACTGGGATATCTTACAGGAAGATCTGGATGACCTTGTAAACTGGAGTAATAGTAATAGGATGAAATTTAATAGTTAAAAGTGCAAGGTCATGCATTTAGGGATTAATAACAATAATTTTTGTTATAAACTGGGAACGCATCACTTGGAAGTAACAGAGGAGGAGAAGGACCTCAGAGTATTGGTTGATTACAGGATGACTATGAGCCGCCAATGTGATGTGGCCGTGAAAAAAGCTAATGTGGTCTTGGGATGCATCAGGCGAGGTATTTCCAGTAGAGATAAGGAGGTGTTAGTACTGTTATACAAGGCACTGGTGAGACCTCATCTGGAATATTGTGTACAGTGCTGGTCTCCCATGTTTAAGAAAAATGAATTCAAACTGGAACAGGTACAGAGAAGGGCTACTAGGATGGTTCGAGGAATGGAAAACCTGTCGTATGAAAGGAGACTCAAAGAGCTTGGCTTGTTTAGCCTAACCAAAATAAGGCTGAGAGGAGATATGCTTTCTCTCTATAAATATATCAGAGGTATAAATACTGGAGAGGGAGAAGAATTATTTAAGATCAGTACCAATGTGGACACAAGAACAAATGGATATAAACTGACCATCAGGAAGTTTAGACTTGAAATTAGAGAGAGGTTTCTAACCATCAGAGGAGTGAAGTTCTGGAACAGCCTTCCAAGGGAAGCAGTGGGGGCAAAAGACATATCTGGCTTCAAGACTAAGCTTGGTAAGTTTATGAAAGGGATGATATGATGGGATAGCCTAATTCTGGCATTAATTGATCTTCAACTATTAGCGGTAGATATGCCCAATGGCCTGTGATGGGATATTAGATGGGGTGAGATCTGATTTACTACAAAGAATTCTTTCCTGGGTGTCTAGCTGGTGAGACTTGCCCACATGTTCAGGGTTTAGCTGATCGCCATATTTGGGGTTGGGAAGGAATTTTCCTCCAGGGCAGATTGGCAGAGGCCCTGGGTTTTTTTTCTCCTTCCTCTGCAGTGTGGAGCACGGGTCATTTGCTGGAGGATTCTCTGCACCTCGAAGTCTTTAAACCACAATTTGAGGACTTCAGTAGCTCAGACATAGATTAGAGGTTTGTTACAGGAGTGGGTGGGTGAGATTCTGTGGCCTGCGTTGTGCAGGAGGTCAGACTAGACAATCATAATGGTCCCTTCTGACCTTAAAGTATATGATTCTTTGATTCTACACTAAGAGCTACAGCAGTACAGCTGCACTGGTGCAGCTGAGCCGCTGAGAAGCTGTAAGTATAGACAAATCCAAAGAGCCATTCCCTTCTGTGAAGAGCTTGCAATCACAGAATCATACGGTTAGAAGGGACTGCAAGGGCATAAAGCAAAAAACCCTCCCCACCCCCCAAAACCCTGTGGCAGTAAGTCTCAGAGCCTGGCTCAACTGACTTGGGCTCACAGGACTTGCACAATGGGGCTAAAACTAGCAATGTAGACATTTGCATTTGGGCGGGAGTCTGGGGTTCTGAGAGCCTGAACCTGGAATCCAGCCCAAATGCAAACATCTACACCGCTAGTTTTAGCCCTGTAGTGCAAGCCCAAATCAGTTGACCTGGGCTCTGAGACTTGCTGTCATAGTTGTTTTTTGCTGTGAACTTCTCAAGCACTGTAACAGCCTTACAGTGTAGTCACAGACTGTCCTCTTGGGCACTGTGGCCTGTCTTGCCACCCAAGCAAGCCTGCCTTTATGATAAATTGTCCCTAACATAATGAATCACAACAATATTCAGGTTACTCCCAGTCCCAAAGGACCAGTGAGTTAACCCAGGTCAACTGCACCTCAGATCTCAAATCAAGACAGTGCTTGTAGCCAATCCTATAATGAACTAACTAAAGATTTATTTGCTAGGAAAAAGAAATGAGAGAGTTATTTACAAGGTTAAAGCAGGTAAACATCCACACAAATGTCTTAAATTCCCAAAAGTTATAGAAGCTGCTGTAATGTAATGCTCTAAGTCCTTTAGGGCTAACCCAAGCTAAACAGCTAGGGATCCCTTGCTTATGCTTACAAGTCTTACCCTCTCCCTGAAGTCCAAGCAGCACAGGGGGTAACAATTTCTTCTTGACAGGGATTTTTATTCCATTCCCCCAGCGTTCAAGCTGTGATGGGACAAGCGTTTGTAATCAACAGTCTTTTGTTCCACAGTGGTTTGTCTGGTGTCTATAGGCCTTCTTTTTTTGGGCAGGAAATGACACCTCTTGTGGTAAACTAGTTTTTCACAATAGGTCATGATTCTCTTCTGACTGTAGGAGTTTCTGGTTTCATAGCAAACACTTTTATAATTACAAAGAAAAACACTTAAAGATTACTTTATAACATGGGATACAGGTTCTGTAAGTGAGATTAAGGCATGCAGCAACTCACAAGCATTTCATGAAGTCCAAACACTAAACACATCTCTATAAATCGAATACCTATTTTAACAATACTAACACAAAGGTGAGCCAGACTGGTTTCCAGCTATGCATTTGTCCAGTGTTCAGTGAAGCCTAGGGGCCTAGGCATGAGCTGGCACCTGTTCTGCCAGCGTCACACTGCTAACAAGGTAGGGGGTTCTTTAGGGAAGTGTTTGATCTGAGCCTAGCAGCAGTCAGTAGACAGCTAGTCTGGAAAAAGTCAGCTTAAAGCAAGGTGAGGGCAAGTTATACTCAGTGGTGTGCTGGAGCCGGTTCGCATGAACCGGTTGTTAAATTTTGAAGCAGTTTTAGAACTGGTTGTTAACCCGCTTCCCTGCAGGGGGCGCTGAGGCTTTGATGGGCTCCGGCCGGGAAGTGATGTAATTCCTCCTCCGGCCACCGGGGGCACTGCACTGCGGGAGCCATGTGGGCTGCTGCCTGGCCCTGGGATGCTGCTGCTCCCCTGGCCCTGGGGCTCCTGATGCTGCCTGGTGGGTCCCCGGCTGCTCTGCTGGGCCTGGGCTGTGTCCTGCTGCTCTCCCCGTGAGTACCCAGCACCCTACCTCCAGCCACCCCCGCCGCACCCCCTGCCTGAGCCAGCCTGTGCCTCCAACCACCTCCGCACACCCTGCCCACAGCCAGCCCCTGCCGCACCCCCTGCGCTGCCTCCAGCCAGCCCCTGCCTCCAACCACCCCCGCACACCCTGCCCGCAGCCAGCCCCTGCCTCCAGCCACCCCCTGCCGCACCCTCTGCGCTGCCTGCAGCCACCCCCTGCCGCACCCCCTGCCTGCAGCCAGCCCCTGCCGTGTCCCCTGCCCTGTCTCCAGCCACCCCCTGCCCTGCCCGCAGCCAGCCCCTGTCTCCAGCCACCCCCTGCGCTGCCTCCAGCCAGCCCCTGCCTCCAACCACCCCCGCACACCCTGCCCGCAGCCAGCCCCTGCCTCCAGCCACCCCCTGCCGCACCCTCTGCGCTGCCTGCAGCCACCCCCTGCCGCACCCCCTGCCTGCAGCCAGCCCCTGCCGTGTCCCCTGCCCTGTCTCCAGCCACCCCCTGCCCTGCCCGCAGCCAGCCCCTGTCTCCAGCCACCCCCTGCGCTGCCTCCAGCCAGCCCCTGCCTCCAACCACCCCCGCACACCCTGCCCGCAGCCAGCCCCTGCCTCCAGCCACCCCCTGCCGCACCCTCTGCGCTGCCTGCAGCCACCCCCTGCCGCACCCCCTGCCTGCAGCCAGCCCCTGCCGTGTCCCCTGCCCTGTCTCCAGCCACCCCCTGCCCTGCCCGCAGCCAGCCCCTGTCTCCAGCCACCCCCTGCTCTGCTTCCAGCCAGCCCCTGTCTCCTGCCACCCCTGCACCCCCCGCCCGCAACCAGTCCCTGTCTCCAGCCACTCCCGCACTCCCTGCCCGCTGCCAGCCCATACCGCACACACCCCCTGCCCTGCCCGCAGCCAGCTCCTGTCTCCAGCCACGCCCGCACCCCCTGCCAGCAGCCAGCCCCTGCCACACCCCTTGCCTGTAGCCAGCCCGTCTCCAGCCAGCCCTGCACCCACCACCCTGCCTGCAGCCAGCCCCTACCTCCAGTCAGCCCCTGCCCTGTCTCCAGCCAGCCCCATACCCCCTTGCCTCAGTCAACCCTGCAACCTCCTGTCTCCAGCCAGCTCTGCAGCCAGCCCTGCACCCCTTGCCTCCAGCTAGCCCTGCCCCACGCCCCTGTCTGCAGCTGGCCCCACGTCCACTGGTGCCCTACAGTTCCCAGGGCAGTAACCCTGCACACCTGCTTCAATGAGGGGGGCAGGGAGCAGCTGGGACCCACACATGTGCATACCCTAGGGTGACCAGACAGCAAGTGTGAAAAATCAGGACGGGGGTGAGGGGTAATAGGAGCCTATATAAGAGAGACCTATAAAATCGGGACATCTGGTCACCCTAGCACACCCCCAAGGAGTGCCGGGGACCCACACATGTGAAACGGAGCTCATTTCTAGTTCAGACCCACCTTTTTAAAAAAGAACTTTAGGCAGGGTTAATATACATCCATATTTTCCTGGACAGGTCAGGCTTTTTTGGTTCTTAAATCACCGTCCAGGAAGAAATTTTACATTTAAAAATTCCTCTTGGGAAAATACAGACGTATGGTAACCCTACTGGAACAAAAAATACATACTGGGGCACATCCCTTAAATCAGAACTTTTTATAGGGAACCGGTTGTTAAGATTTTGGCAGCTCATCACTGGTTATACTGCTCTGCTTTAGGGAGTAGCCTGTTTTCTCTCTCTCTCTCTCTCTCTCTCTCTCTCTGGTGTTGGGTTCTTGTGTGGATGTTCTGAATTCTAGGAAATTAAGTAGTGTTACTTTGCAATCTTTCACAAAGAGTATTTATTCTAAGTTCTCTATGTGTATGCTATGGATATAACAAGGACCTTGCTGAATAAGGACCTAAAGCAAGATGGAGAGTTGGTTAGTTTTCTATACAGTTCTATACAAATGGGAGCACTTCTTAACAAAGGTACTACCAATAAAAAGCTGAGAAAATTTTATTATAATTAAGCCTAACTTTCCAATACATTTAATAATGTATTGATGCTACGTATTTCTTACCACAGTCCTTTAGCTAAGAAGAATCTAGTAACATTAAACACACAAAGGAAGACTAACTAATATCCCTTCTTTAGAAATAACACATTCACCATTTGTTGTGTTTAACATCTCCTCAATTAGCACACTCACTAAAGAACACTTTTGAACAAATTGATGAACTTTTTGCTTCTTGGTAAAGATCAATTTATAATGGGAAATTAGTATGTAGATCTACTATATGTCACCAAATTATAGGGCTGGGTGAATAGATCTAATAAAAATCATTCTCAGCCTTCTCAGTAATGGATCTTACTCTGATGACCTTGAACAATGGCATTCACTGCAATGCAGCTCTTATTCCTTTATATGCCTAGTAAAAATTAATTTCAACAGCAATGAGAATACTATGTTGATTCTTCTGCTATAAGAGGTGAGCTAGAGTTACTAGTTCTCTGAGTGAAAGGAATGCCAGATTTCATATTTATCACGTGCCCTAGGAGCAACAAGCACTATGAACCATGGAAATGTAGTCATCAAAGAGTGAGAAAGACATGCTGTGAAGAATCCTGGGGATTTTAAAACCATATCAGGTTCAGAACAAAGTTTCTTTGGTTTTGTTTTAATATAAAGAGAATCTGAGTTAGGGTGTCTGTCAATCTAAAATGAAAACAACGCGGAGTCCGGTGGCACCTTAAAGACTAATAGATTTATTTGGGCATAAGCTTTCATGGCTAACCTCCCCCCGCCCTGCACTTCTTCAGATGCATCTGAAGAAGTGGGGGTTTTTTTACCCATGAAAGCTTAGACCTGAATAATCTTTAAGATGCCACCAGACTCCGTGTTGTTTTTGTAGATACATATTAACACTGCTACCCCTCTGAGTCTAAAATGGTGATTTTTTTCCAGCCATTTCCATACTCCTTGTTACAACAGAAAATATTTTTTGATCACTCCTGAAATACTCCATAAAGGAAGAGGGTGATTGTGGCCTCCTCTGTACCTCTTTGACCACTACTTCACTTGCAGAAGGTGGTGCAATTCACAGAACCAGCCCCATTTTTCTTAGTGGAGGTACATCTCAATAGTGGGTTAAAGAAAATTCCTACATTTTCATATATGGCTAGTAAAAAATGATAGTGCTGGGTGAACAGATTTAATAAGATCATTCTCAACCCACTCACAAATGATGGATTTTAGGGTACTGTGGCTTATTTGGGGATACACCACAGAGCAGCCCAGAAAAGGGTGTAGAATTTTAAAAAATGGTTTCAAACTGAGTTTTAGGATAAAGAGGAGACCTCAGACTTAAGCCTTGCTTTGAAGGCAATAGATCAGGAAACAATTCTTTTCTTTATTGAATAATTGTTTGTTTAGCATTGGAATGTGTTTGGTGCTATACAATACAAGAAATTTTTCCTGTTTAGAAAGGATTACAACCAAAAGGTAGACATACAGAAAATGGGACATTCTGGGAATCCTAGGGATAGGGATAACAGTTGTGTTGTTTTGTTTGTTTTTTTAATTATTACCACACTGTGGATTTTCAAGAGGGTCTTGAATGGAGGAAAGGTGGAGGCATGGTAAACTGGGGAGTCTGGGGTAACCAGTAGTTCTGTGCATATTGGGAACTTGGAAACATTTATATTGTGTGACATGTTCACACTACAAGCCCAAGTGATGAAGATTAGACAATGCATGGTGAATATCAAGCAAAACAGAATTTAGTTCACTATGAAACTAGCTGGATAATGAAAATGAAGCTTTTTCAATTTTAGTCCACAATTAGCTCTTTACAAAAATCAATGTCTTATTTAATGTTAAGCAAAGTACATTAATATCAAGCACCGGCGTGGTAATGTATTATTATCAGACCCAAGGCCAGAACGTCAGTGGAACTCTGCATGGGTGCAAAGATCTACTACTAGCTAAGTGAGATCGCCTTTATTTTAAGTGATAGAAACCTCTCTTTGTATCCAAAGGTCCAGGTTCACATCTGGGTTTCTTATGTGTGTGCTGTTTGTTACATGTAGATTTGTTACAGATTCATTCTGTGTTACTGATTTTAAACTTCTATGAACTTTAGTTGCTTGGGATAAGCTTTGGCTAGTAGAGGGAAGGGAGTATAATGCAATGTACCGGTTTAATGTAAATGATCATGTTGCCCTGGAATGGCTGCCCAGACATGGAGATGATAAGGGACTTACTACAAACCCACAGAAATCTCCTTTAGTTCAAGAGGTGTGTATTCTAGTCATTAATTATGCATTTTGTGAGTGTGTGTGTGTGTGTGTGATTTGTCTAAAATTTTTCTTTATTGTGTCTTTCATTCCAAAGCATGTTTGCAAATGCAGGGAACAATACAGGATTACAATTCATTCCTGTCAATGGCTTGTTCCTCCATGAAGCCCAGCCTGGTCATGTCCCTCTGCATGATGTCCCACCATCTAGTTGCTGGTTGGCCTTTAGAGCAGACTGACCTTGGTTGTAGACCCTAATTGCCTACTCTTCTTCTAACTTCTTCACTTGTCTTAACACCTGCTATCTTTCAAAAAACCCTCATCTCTACTGCCTCCATCCTTCTGATGTCTATTTCATTTAATGTGGGTACTTCCAAACCATAAAATAATTTTAGAAGAATAATACACTGGTTTGATACATTCTTTTGGTACCAAATGTCATGATTTTCAGTCCATAATATTGTCTGTTTCTGTGCAAAAACTTGTGGCTAAGGCATGTGTCCTTTTTAATCTCATCCTTAATGGAACAGCCAGTCCTGCTCAAGCTTTCTAGACATAAGATTCTACTTGTCCTATGACTTCAGCCTGCTGCATTTCAACACTTTATCTATTGTCCCTTTTTCCAAGATGCAACCATGTTGCCATCTTGCTATTAGTCGTAAGTCCAAGTTGGCTACATCAATCTTCCAAAGTAGCAAAGAGTATCATTGTTTAATTCAAATGTCTGCAAATTGTACTATGTCATCAGCATAAACTAAGGAACTTAACTCTAGATCATCCAGTGTCAGGCCTTCCAACTAATTTAACATTCTTAATGTCCATTTTAAGAACACGATGAAAAGAGATGGTGATTCTATGCCCCCTGTCTTATGCCAAATTTTGACTTGAATGAGATATTTAATTTTCCACCAATTCTTACAGTATTGCAGGAGTCTTCATACGTAGCTATTATAATTACAGTTAACTTATCTGGAACTCCATATGATTTTCCGTAATGCTTCCCTTCAAACCTAATCAAATACCTTTGAAAAGTCAATGAAAACAGCAAACTTCTTTAATCCCTCTTCTCACTTTTCTTCATCACTGGTTGGAACATGAATATCTGATCAGTGCAACTTCAGCCTGGTCTGAACAATTATTACAACTATTGACTTTAGCAAGTCATTTTGGTACCTTCTCTTACTCCCTTACTTCCCTTACTCTAATACCTTTGTATTTTCCCCCCTAATCTTTGATGGCAGTTGTCCCACAGCTTTTAGCAGCTCAGCTGCTCTTGTCTATTCTGCATCTTTCATGATTAACTGCTTCACTGCTCTTTCTATTTCTTCTCCTAATGGTGGTTCAGTGCTTATATCCATTCTGCCTTGCAAGCTGCCTACTCACCTAACATGCCTAGAATACTTGCATCCAGAGGAAATGCAGGGTTCAGTCCTTTGTCAAAGTGCCCCTTCCATATTTACATAAGCAATTTGGCATTTGTTGTCTGTTCACTGGTAGCCATTTTTACCATTTGCATTGCTGGCCTAATTGTGTTTCCATAAATCTTAAGCTTTTTGTACATTGTTTTTTTTTATGCCTCCTCTAGTAGTTGAGCCTCATCTTTCCCAAAACTTTTTCTTGTCCAATCTTTGCAATTTCTTCACTGCTTTGAATAATGCTTTCACTTCTTCTGCTTTCCCAGAAGTCTTGGCTTGTTTACACGTTTCCTACAATATTCTTGTTTTGTTGCTTGTCCAACTTTTCCTTGTTTGCTTACACCTTCCAAAAACAGCCTTGCCTGCATTTTTTGTAGTGCTTCCTTAAATATTTCCCATCTGGTCTGTAGCGGGATTTCTTCATGATCACTAATTAGTGGCCTAAAATGCCCCACATCTTGTGTGCCTCCCTCACAGAGCTGCCTTTTAACCTATCAAAACCAAGACCTGGGTTACAATCTATATACATCAATTTGCTTTGCCATACTGTTTCTGTACTGCAACAAGTGAAAAGAAAAGGAGGACTTGTGGCACCTTAGACTAACAAATTTGTTAGCCTCTAAGGTGCCACAAGGCCTCCCTTTTCTTTTTGCGGATACAGACTAACACGGCTGCTACTCTGAAACCTGTCATTATGTATAACAAGTGAGTTTCAGATGTAATGTTTTGTTAGGCCAATCCACCCTATCCAACTCTTGGGAATGCTGTGTCACAGCCTGTTTGCCTGCTAGGAACTTGTATCAGCAATTCCACCCTAGTCTGCTCGCCTTCCAAGGTGAACGAGCTTGGACTTCTTGGTTTTGAAATAAGAGTTTTCCTTCCCCCAGACAGGTTTGCCTGAAACAACTAAGTGAGCTTTGTCTGTCCCAGTTTGAAATCAATGTTCCTTTCTCATAGATCATGAAATCTTATTTCATAATATTTGGTGCATCCCTTTTGGGTTCCCCCAAAGTAGCTACCCCTATCCACCACCTGAGAGATGTGTCTCTAACCATTATATCCTAGTGCAAGATCCTATGGCCATACCAGACTGAGTGCATCAGATCTGATCTCTATTGCCTGCAGCACAATTATTTTTTGCAGCTCCATGATACTTATAACACTTAAATAATATCCTTTTTTAACCTTTCTTACACCACAAGTCACAGAGAAGTATAGACAAGGTTTCTGATTTCTTAGCCAGCTGATGATGACATTTAAGGTGAATGAAATGGACCATGCTGTTAAAGGTAAATGGCCTCAGTAACATGCTGTCAAATAATCTCTCTCAATTGCAAAGGATTTACCACTGGCTAATTCATTTCTAGTGTGCATAGGGATAAATAGTGATCTATACAACATTCTCTTGCTTTTTCAAATTTATCTGATTCAGATTCCACTGATGAGACAAGAGAACTTCAATAGGTTATTCCATTTTCAGCAACTTATCTTGAGTTTTTATCCATTTTTTTAAAAAACGTTTTCCTTTTTCAGTTCTTGTTGCAGGGCATGCGGGTGCTAGGGAGAGAGGCAGGCTGTTTATGTGAAATTTCCCAATGTTTTGTTTTAATCCCTTTCATGGTTGCAGATATAGTATTTGTGACTCTTTCTGTAGCTACAGTGGCTTGGTTCAGAGTTTTCATGGAGCTGACTCAGTGACATAGTTCCTACTCTAAATTGTTTCGTTTGGTAGTACACCACAAAATTAATCTATTTGCTTTTTCACCACATCATTTAGCAGTGTGTGAATCCACATAAAGAATCATAATGCAAAGCTTTATAAAAGTTGGCTAGAGCTAACATGTCTGTTTATGTTGTTTGGGAATAAGGAAAAAAATGTAGGAATAACAGGTCTGGCTGGAACTTGTGTTTTTACTCATTCAGTGCTGCCAGAATGCGCTGTGTTGAGCCAGCAGTTCAGCTAGAATAGCCAATCAAATTAAAAGAATCCTAAGGCTTTGTCGTGAATGTCTTTGTGTTCCAATACCTGTGCTTCTATAGAAACCAGATATCTTGGGCATGTCTTTGTGTTGCAGTGGCTTGAAGTGACATTGCACACCAAGCATTTTTAATACATCGAAAGGATTTAGGTAACAGGTTGTCTGATGAGGATTTCAATGGCAGCAAATCAGGTTTAACTGACATTTGCATTTTTTGTGTTTTTAAAACCTCTCTTTGGGACACTGGATTAGTATTGGGGAAGAGAAGGCTGAGGAAACTTTTAATAATAATACATTGATTCAAATCCAACTTGAGCTGGGGTAAAATAAAACAAAATTCATTATTTGGCGGGCTATATGAAATGAGTAGTGTTGATCATTGTCCAATTCTTAGAGTATGTCTTCACTGTGAACTTTAATCTAGGTAGTATGGGTAACAATAGCAGCACAGACATGGTTGCATGGGCTTTGGCACAATCTAGTCATCTCAGTACAAGCCAGCTAGGGACCCTGGGTATGTAGTCATGTTACTAGCTTGTGCTGCCACATCTTCACCACTATTATTACCAGTGTTAGCTAAAGTAAAGCTAGTACCATTATTTCTACCCATGCGAGTACCATTATACCTTCACTTGCAGTAAAGATATACTCTTAGTAGACAGGTGCCCTCATCACGGAACCCACCACTGCCACAATAGGCACTAGTTGAATTCCTAGTTGGCATTCTCAGCAGAAAGGTCAGAGAATGTATAGTTATGGAGATGTTGCTATCTTACACTGTGTACCCTGAGCAGTTACAGATGGAGAAAATTGTGGGTTTTAGATTGAGAGGAAATCTCTAAGTTTGTGAAGCTTTGAATTCTGTTTGGCTCTGGCAAAATGTTACCTATGATCTCTGTCAAGGTTCCTTCCCCACTCTGAACTCTAGGATACAGATGTGGGGACCTGCATGAAAACCCCCCAAAGCTTATTCTTAGCAGCTTGGTTAAAACTTCCCCAAGGCACAGATTTCTTTCTTGCCTTGGAAACCAGCTTTGGTTAAAAACCTGGTACGCTGCCACCACCAAGCGATTGAAACAAAGAACAGGGAAAGAGCCCACTTGGAGACGTCTTCCCCCAAAATATCCCCCCAAGCCCTACATCCCCTTTCCTGGGGAAGGCTTGATAATAATATCCTCACCAGTTGGCACAGGTGAACACAAACCCAAACCCTTGGATCTTAAAAACAATGAAAAATCAATCAGGTTCTCAAAAGAAGAATTTTATTAAAAGAAAAAGATAAAAGAATCACCTCTGTAAAATCAGGATGGTAAACACCTTACAGGGTAATCAGATTCAAAACATAGAGAATCCCTCTAGGCAAAACCTTAAGTTACAAAAAGACACAAAAACAGGAATACACATTCCCTCCAGCACAGTGAATTTTACAAGGAAAAAAAAAAGAAGAAAATCTAATGCATTTTCTAGGTAGATTACTTACTAACTTTACAAGAGTTGGAAGGCTTGCATCCTTAATCTGTTCCTGGCAAAGGTATCACACAGATAGACAAAACCCTTTGTCCCCACCTCCAGCATTGAAAGTATCTTGTCTCCTCATTGGTCATTTTGGGTCAGGTGACAGCGAGGTTACCATTAGCTTCTTAACCCTTTACAGGTGAAAGGATTTTGCCTCTGGCCAGGAGGAATTTTATAGCACTGTATACAGAAAGGTGGTTACCCTTCCCTTTATATTTATGAAAATCTCTCATTCACTTCTGCGCTGTCAGTGCCTTCTTCTGATGTTAAAATTTCAGACCTTTTCATGCTTTCTCCCATGCTGCCCCATCTGCTTGGGAGGTGCTCCCCATAAATATTCGCAATATTCATTATCCACCTTCAAATCCCTCCTTTTCTCTGGTGCTTACAACAAACTTAAGTTAGGCTGCTGGTGTGCAATGCCTATCATTCTGACAATGTTGTCTCATGGTTTTCTTGTACTCCCCTGTTTATCTATATCCATCTGTTGCCGCTTATCTTATACTTAGTCCCTGACCCAAGGCACTTACAATCTGTCTTTTTCTTCTGTGTTTGTACAGAACCTAGCACAATGGGGCCTTTGTCCTAAGAGCTATGGTAATACAAACAATAAATAATAATGATGATGATCTTGCTAAACTTACTTTTTAAAAAATGTGTTCTTTTCCCAAAAGAAGTGAAATAATTATTTTCAAATAATAAACCTTTAAAACTGATGCTGATAGATCAGGTGCCAGCTCATGCCAAAGCCCAAGGCCAAGTCACTCGTGTATTAGTATAGATCAAAGTGATTGATTGTTAATGTATAAGAGTGTATTTTGTGTTCATGAAAATGAATGGGACGTTACTTGCATAGTTTTAATTTATCTGTATCTTGTTATAATGTAGTAGCATACATCTACATGGTGTGTTAGGGTGACCAGATGTCCCGATTTTATGGGGACTGTCCCGATTTTTGGGTCTTTTTCCTATATAGGCTCCTATTAACCCCCCACCTCCTGTCCCGATTTTTCACACTTGCTGTCTGGTCACCCTATGGTGTATACTCTTGTAACTAAATAACCCATCAAAGGAAAAAGAAACCTCGTAGAATGCAAATGAAGAACTCTAACAGAAAAGAGCTAATTTCAAAGCAAGTAGTCATTGTGTATGATGATCGGAGGTCAAAGAGTCACATTCCTCACTCTGGGTCATCAAAGGAAAAGCCCATGTCAGTAGTGACACTGTCAGCTTGTTTTCTCTGAGAAGAAGCTATAGGTATGGATTCGGCAAAAGATCCTTCATCTCTGAACTATTTGGATTCTTACAGGGAAGAGTACTAGATGCAAAGCGAAGGTCCTCAGAGATAATCTGAATACCCTGAAAAGACTTTTGGGAAACTGACAATTTAGTACATCACTGCTACTATTTAGAATTACCAACTATGACTCACCTGTACATATTTTATCTGCATTAACCTCTCAGTAGTAGTCATTTCCTTTTCTTAGCTAATAACCTTTTAGTTACTTTACTATACATAGAATTGGCTACCAGTATTGTCTTTGATGTAAGGTTTAGAGTATCAATTGATCTGTGATTGCTCTCTTGGAACGGGGAGCAACCTGATGTGATTTTAGGTATAAGTAACCTTTCATCACAAAGTCCAGTTTGTCTGGGTGGTAAGATAGACTGGAGTGCCTAAAGGGATTGTCTGTGACTCCATAGTAAGACTGCATGTGACATACTATATCTTGGGAGAGAATCTTGTAACCCCCATATTCCTCATCTGTATATAATTGAGATATTACATATAAAGCATGCCTTGTAAGGTATCCAGGGAAAGGTTATGATTTGCTGAAAGTCATTTCTCTATCCATATATGTATATCATTGCACATGAACTTATGAGAATTATGTTGCATGGTTGTCATTAAAACATACTGTAAATTGGGAAATCAGCCAGATATTAGCTCCCCAGAGGCAATAGCAAGGAAAATGAGGGAGGCAAGCTAGTGACAGAGGATGTGGAAAAAGCTAATGTACTCAATGCTTTTTTTGCTTCTGTTTTCACTAACAAGGTCAGCTCCCAGACTGCTGTGCTGGGCAACACAAAATGGGGAAGAGATGGCCAGCCCTCTGTAGAGATAGAGGTGGTTAGGGACTATTTAGAAAAGCTGGACGTGCACAAGTCCATGGGGCCGGACGAATTGCATCCGAGAGTGCTGAAGGAATTGGCGGCTGTGATTGCAGAGCCCTTGGCCATTATCTTTGAAAACTCGTGGCGAACGGGGGAAGTCCCGGATGACTGGAAAAAGGCTAATGTAGTGCCCATCTTTAAAAAAGGGAAGAAGGAGGATCCTGGGAACTACAGGCCAGTCAGCCTCACCTCAGTCCCTGGAAAAATCATGGAGCAGGTCCTCAAAGAATCAATCCTGAAGCACTTAGAGGAGAGGAAAGTGATCAGGAACAGTCAGCATGGATTCACCAAGGGAAGGTCATGCCTGACTAATCTAATCGCCTTTTATGATGAGATTACTGGTTCTGTGGATGAAGGGAAAGCAGTGGATGTATTGTTTCTTGACTTTAGCAAAGCTTTTGACACGGTCTCCCACAGCATTCTTGTCAGCAAGTTAAGGAAGTATGGGCTGGATGAATGCACTATAAGGTGGGTAGAAAGCTGGCTAGATTGTCGGGCTCAACGGGTAGTGATCAATGGCTCCATGTCTAGTTGGCAGCCGGTGTCAAGTGGAGTGCCCCAGGGGTCGGTCCTGGGGCCCGTTTTGTTCAATATCTTCATAAATGATCTGGAGGATGGTGTGGATTGCACTCTCAGCAAATTTGCGGATGATACTAAACTGGGAGGAGTGGTAGATACGCTGGAGGGGAGGGATAGGATACAGAAGGACCTAGACAAATTGGAGGATTGGGCCAAAAGAAATCTAATGAGGTTCAATAAGGATAAGTGCAGGGTCCTGCACTTAGGATGGAAGAATCCAATGCACCGCTACAGACTAGGGACCGAATGGCTCGGCAGCAGTTCTGCGGAAAAGGACCTAGGGGTGACAGTGGACGAGAAGCTGGATATGAGTCAGCAGTGTGCCCTTGTTGCCAAGAAGGCCAATGGCATTTTGGGATGTATAAGTAGGGGCATAGCGAGCAGATCGAGGGACGTGATCGTTCCCCTCTATTCGACACTGGTGAGGCCTCATCTGGAGTACTGTGTCCAGTTTTGGGCCCCACACTACAGGAAGGATGTGGATAAATTGGAAAGAGTACAACGAAGGGCAACGAAAATGATTAGGGGTCTAGAGCACATGACTTATGAGGAGAGGCTGAGGGAGCTGGGATTGTTTAGTCTGCAGAAGAGAAGAATGAGGGGGGATTTGATAGCTGCTTTCAACTACCTGAAAGGGGGTTTCAAAGAGGATGGCTCTAGACTGTTCTCAATGGTAGCAGATGACAGAACGAGGAGTAATGGTCTCAAGTTGCAATGGGGGAGGTTTAGATTGGATATTAGGAAAAACTTTTTCACTAAGAGGGTGGTGAAACACTGGAATGCGTTACCTAGGGAGGTGGTAGAATCTCCTTCCTTAGAGGTTTTTAAGGTCAGGCTTGACAAAGCCCTGGCTGGGATGATTTAACTGGGACTTGGTCCTGCTTTGAGCAGGGGGTTGGACTAGATGACCTTCTGGGGTCCCTTCCAACCCTGATATTCTATGATTCTATGATTCTATGAAAGTAACCAATGCCCAGGTGGGGTGTCAAATAACCCATCAACAGCCATTGTCCAGCAAGGGAGCTACAATTCAATGACTCACCTGCATAAGGCCACACCAGGAGAATTGCTTAATATTGACTGGAGACTCAGCAATGTCTCCCAGACATGCCTGGGCTTGTAGTCTATAAGCACGTGGACTGAGGGTATAAAACTGAACACAGGGGGCCCAGGCTTGGCCTTTCTCCTTCACCCACCTATGTTGCAAGCAACAAGGACACTCTGAAGATTCCAACTGAGGGGACTGGCCTGGATTTCAGGGGTGAAATCTGTGTACTATGAACTGCAATATCCAATGGGGTGAGAAAAACTGCTTAATCTAGATGTTTCCCAGTTCTAATAGGGTTGAGAGTTTAGACTGTCTTATGTTTTCTTTTGGTAACTAATTCTGACTTTTTGCCTATAATTTAGTATCACTTAATCTATTTTTTGTAGTCAATAGATTTGTTTTACTGTTTATCTTTACCAGCGAGTTTGTATGAAGTGTGTGGCAAATCTGCTCAGGTTTTGCAAAGGCTGGTGTATATCCACTTTCCATTGATGAAGTGGTGAACCAATTAATAAATTTGCATTGCTCGTCTTGAGCAGTGCAAGACAATCTATTCCTGAGGAACAGTGCTGGGAGCTGGGGGGATTTGGCTGGTGCCTTTCTCTGTGTGATTCATGAGTGGGTCTGGGAGTATCCATGCAATCTAGCTGGGTGGAGGAGCTCCACTTGCATTTGTGTTGAGTGATAACAGTGCCTGGAGGGATTTGCTGTTGGTTACTAGCAAGGCATTGTGAGAGAGAGTCCAGCCTGGAGAGAGTCCCATGGTCCAGGCTGCACCCCAGGGATCCCATCACACTGTATAGTGATCCAGGAATTCAAATTTGTCACTGGCTTGGTGAAATTGAATGACAGAATACACTACCAATTTGGGATGTCTGTCCTATTTTCTGACAGTCTGCCCTGAGGTCGGCACTTGCGGTAGTGAGCCACTCCAGGCAGTGTGACAAAAAACATTTTAACTCACTGTAGAAAAATAAATTACAAAGCAAAACATAGGACAAAGCAGTTAGAAATATATTTAAAAACTATCTTTGGGGGAAAAATGGCTTAAATCAAAGGTTCGTGTGACTTAGCAGTTTCATAAACCCTAAAACAGCATTCAAAGAGGTTGTGCATAATCCCAGTCTAATTATGTTAATTCATTCCCGCTTTGCAGTCACATCATGTTGGGGGAAATAATACAGGGGAGGGGTGATTTCACATCTAAGTTAATACTATTGTTTACTTGGAGACAGTTTTCTGCATGGTTGCGTTTTTAAGATAGTGTTCAGTAAGGCTGGTCAGCAGCATGTCTGGTCACAAGGTTCTCACTTCAACACAAAGAGCTAGAAACGAATCACAGGACCCAGTTCTCCTCCCACACCAGAGTAACTCAGGCAAAATCTATTAAAGTTAAGGGAGTCAGATCTGTGCAAGGCCCCAAATCCAGGAAAACACTTATAATAGACGCTTAACTTTTAATCATGTGACTAGTCCCACTGACTTCAATGGCACTCTCACATGTGCTTTGCTGCATCAAGGGCAACTGGCAGGAGAAACAAGTTCTTGGTTTCTGAGGAATCAGAAACCATTATTCAGGGAAAGTCCTGCATCACTATACTTCCCCTCCCCCCCAAAAAGAGCCTTGCTAAAATGTGTGCTTCATCATTTTAGTTGACTTTGACTGTTAGGATATAAAAAGTTGATGATCACAGTATTGCCTATGCCAAGCATCCAAAATTTATGAGTCAGGCACCTAAAATCATGAAATGACAATAAATAAATACAAAACTAGGATTATTTTTATTTGCCTTCTGATTTGTAAATCTTTTGGCTACACTTGGGTCATATTTTTCATGATTTTCTCCATAAACACCAGGGATAGAACTTATCTACTGATGCTATAAAATAAAGCTGAGATTCTCACAAATTTTCCTTGACTCCAGGAGGTGGGACTTCCGGAAGCACACCTATTATGATGTGATACAAAAAATCATGAGAATTAGCTACTGTATGGCATACACATTGAGATTTGGAAGACTCAGGGAAATTTGAATTTTTGAATTAATTTGTGTTGCAAAACTTCTTTTGCTTTTTTTTTTTTTAAACAAAAATTACTGACATTGATCAGAAGTATTTCAATGCAAGTTGAAAGTTTGGTGTGTTTGACCTAGAACAATTTTTGTACATTTTGGTTTGCCGCAAAAATTTTGGAAAGTTTAGTTTTTGGTTTAACCCAGAATAAGCCCCTCTCCTCACAGAATTGCCAGCAAACTGAAAAAAAAAATCACACAGCTCTACTCAGAGGTAAGCATTAAAAGGTCTTTAAGATAACTCTTGATTCAATATAAAGTATATTAGTTTTGAAAAAGCAGTAAGAACCTTGTTTAGAACACTATACATAAATAGAAATCTTAAACCAATGGAGAAAATTTCAGCCCCACAAAATTGGTGGTCTCTGTTTTATATGGAAAAGATGGTGTTAGTTCTGAAATCCTTTATAGCTCTCTTTTATGGATTGTAAAGCACCTTGAGAGATTGTATGAAAAGTGCAACATTAGATTATTTTGTATTTGTAAATAGATTTGCGTAGCTAAACCCTTGTCTGAGTTCAGACTATACTCCTTAGGGCATACATCTGCTGCCAGCAGGAATGAGTAATTTTAGAACTAGAAGCATACAGTTTCTCCCTAGGGTCTGAAAGAGAAATATAAGATGTTTTAAAAAATCCTTTACATTTGCATCCAGAAAAAAAATTCCAGTGCTCAAAGTTTGTGTGATTTTGTTCATTAATTGCATAACTAATATTTGGGGAAAACACAAGAGATGGAATGTAACCGTGCAATCCATCAGGCAGCACTGTGAATAATTTTGACAATATAGAACACGGAAAATATATTGCATATAAAATCCCAAAATAAACCTGAAGAAAATCAATATATATGTCTATATTCTTCAGCGGTGCAAGCCCCACAGCATATTACAAGGAAAATAAAAAGTATATGGCTGTGGAATTGCAATGGACAAGAAGTTTTATAAATGTATCCCTATATGTCATAAAACACATTTGGGCTGTCAAACAATTTATGGATAATAAACTTCAGGGAACAACTACTGTGTACTTTGGACACTCAGAGCCAACTGTAAGGTAGCATCTAACCAAATACCTAGGCTGGCCTTACTATCCAAAATAACTGTTTATAGACTAGCTATATTTTTATTCAAATGCTTTTTAAGAACACTGGCAAACCATGCTAATTTGGAATTGATTGCCAGAGTGACAAAATAATTGAAAATAATTTAAGTCGTATTTTATGACTATGGGGCAGATCATCTGCTAATGTGAATTGCCATAGCTCTGTTGAAGTCACCATCATTAGGATAAAGGACACCACCCTAGCGAAAAGCATAGAGAATTCTAAGACTGACCACATATAAAAGCATTAGACAGTGGAGTGAAGCAAAGTGGCCTCCTTCCAAGCTTGACTGGGAGGGACAGGGGATGTTGTAAAGGCTGAAAGTATAACGGGGTTCAAAAAACATTTTTTTTGACACCTCAATCTAGGACAGTTCCTCAGATTCGTCACCTAAAAAGCATGATGCTGGTGTGGGAATCTCCCTCACATCATATGCAGTGAAGACTGATGCAAAGAATTCCTTTAACTTTTCTGCAATAGCCTTGTCTTCCTTGATTTTTTTTTTCCTGTGGCACCTTGATCATTCAGTGGTCCACCTGATTTGTTTTTGCAGGCTTCCTCTTCTGATTTACTTTAAAAAAATTGCTGTTTGTTTTTGTGTCTCTTGCTGGTTTTTCAGATTCTTTTTGGGCTGTTTAATTATACTTTTACACTCAGCTTGCCAGAGTTTAAATTCCTTTGTTTTCCTCAGTAAGATTTGTCTTACAATTTTTACGTTTACTGTTTTTTTAATTTGGGGTACACATTTAGTTTGAGGTTTTAATTTAGTTACCCTTCTCATTTTTGTATAGTTCCCCTTTTAAAGTTAAAGTTACTATCGTGGGTTTCTTTGGTATTTCCCCCGTACAAGGATGCTAAATTTAATTGTATTATGGTCGCTATTACCAAGTAGTTCAGCTGTATTCACGTTTTGGATCAGATTCTGTGCACTACTTAGGACTAAATCAAGAATTTCCTTTCCTCTTATGGGTTCCAGAACTAGTTGCTCCAAGAAGCAGTCATCAATGGTGTATAGAAACTTCCCATCTTGAGTTGACATGCTCCTAGTCAAGGTGGGGATAGTTGAAATCCCCCATTATTCTTATATTTGTTTGTTTTTTAACTTCTCTAATCTTCTTCCCTGAGCATTTCACAATCATCATCCTGGTCAGGTGATGGGTAGTATATTCCTACTGCTATACTCCTATTATTCAAGCATGAAATGTCTATCCACAGAGATTTTATGGTACAATTTGATTCATTTTAAGATCTTTTACTATATTTGATTTTGCTTTCTTGCACATATAGTGCTACTCTCTCACCAGCATGACCTATTCTGTCATTCCTGTATATTTTGTATCCTTGTATTAATGTCCCATTGATTATCATTATTCCAGAAAGTTTCTGTGATGCTTATTATATCAATAGCCTCACTTAATTACAGGCACTCAAGCTCACCCATCTTCATATTTAGACTTCTTGCATTTGCGTATATGCACTTGTAAAATCTGTCACTTTCTAGCTGTCTGCCATCATGTGATCTAATTGAATGGGGTTCTTTTTCATTTGACTTCTTCTCTTCTGTTCCTATTTTTACTTGATCAACTTTTATTCTCTCCTCTTCATGAAGATATAGAGTATCCCCTTTAATAAATCCTCCACAAAGGGATGTGTCTGACTGAAATGTGTGCTCCTCTGAATATGTTTGCTTTCCCCCAGATCTTAGTTTGTAAACTCCACTACGACCTTTTTAATTTTACATGCAGCAATCTGGTTTTGTTTTGGTTTATGTGGAGCCCATCCTTTGTGTATAGGCTCCACCTTTCCCAAGAAGTTCTCCAGTTCCTAATAAACCTAACTCCCTCCTCCTATCACCGTCATCTCATCAATGCATTGAGACTCTGCAGTTCTGCCTGTGTAACTGGCCTTGTGTATGGAACTGGCAGCATTTCAGAAAATCCTACTACGGAGGTCGTGGACTTTAATTTCTTAGCTTTCAGCCTAAATTTGGTCTCCAGGAACTATCACCTACCTTTCCCTATATCATTGGTACTGACACATGCCATGACTACCAGCTCTTCCACAACACTACACATAAGTCTATCCAGGTGTCTCAAGAAGTCTGCAACCTTCGCACTCAGCAGGCACATGGTTCTCCTGATCATCACAAATCCAAGTATCAATATTCCTAATAATTGAATTCCCTGTTAGTATTACCTGTCTCTTCCTAATAATGGGGGTTCCCTCCCCCAGAGGGATATCCTCAGTGTGAGAGAGAATACCATGACATCATCTGGAAGTAGGATCCCAAGTATGGGATTGTTTCTCTCTGCCCCAGCTAGATGTTCTCCTTCCCTAAGACTTTCATCCTCCTCAACAGTATAGGAGCTGTCAGACTGGGAGTGGGATGGCTTTGCTGTGTCTCAGAGAGTCTCATCTATGTACCTCTGTCTCCCTTAGCTCTTCTAGTTCAGACACTCTGGTCTCAAGAGTCCATACTCAGTCTCTAAGGGCGATGTATTGCTTGCACTGAATGCGCACATAATCCACCTGCCCACAAGGAAGGTAATCATACATGCTACATTTAATGCAATAAACTGGCTAGCCTCCACTCTGCTGCTGGACTTTTCTTGAATTTGCATATGTGAATAATATTACAATCTAAGGCTCCACTTTAGACACATAAGTAATCTGGATCTGGAGCAGCATATGGACAAAGGAAACAGAAAAAAACACACACAAGGAGAATTAGGAGAAGTTAAGTATCTTTCCTGTTAGTTATATGATGCTGCTCTCACTTTTTCCATTTGTAGAGTTTTGTATTTATAATGTCTAATAAAGTAAGAGTATTCTTCCATTTATTTATTTATTTATTTATATATATATATAATATATAAAATAAAATTCACACATTGTGCATATTTGCTTGAAGAGGGAATTCCCAATCTATCCCTGAAAAACTACTGAGGCACTGTCCTAAACCAAAACTACATAAAAGAATCAAAAGAGTACATGCATAACATCAGGGTTTAAAAGTACAAGGCAAGCTTAATGGTAGGTCCGCAGTATCCAAAGAAAGGAGACCAAAATTACTTCCTGTGACAGGAGTTCAGTACTTTAGCTAAAGAAGCAGGTACATTTATTTTGTATTAAAAGAGAATTAAATCTTAATTGGTGAGCTAGAGCTTATCATGATATTTCTATTGTAGCTTAACTTGTGCTCACTGAGGCAAACTTGGATTAGGTAAGTAGTGCGTCCATTTTAAATGGCACCCTCCCACCCCCAGTGCTATTGCTGCTGCCTACACTGTAGGTGATTCCATTAGGCGCTCAAGAGACTGGCTGCTGGATTTCTTTTTTTCTTTTTCTTTTCTTTTCTCTCTTGGAGGTATGGAGGAGGGGAATCAGACACAATAAACTAGAAAAATCCATTCTGTCAAATTGCATGCCCTGCTGCTTCATCACCATTATTATACTGAGGTTTTACATTAAAGTACCCTGGATTTTAAATTGAAAGTCAAATATAATTTGCCACAAGAAGCACAAAGTAAGTGACTAGAAAAGCTGATAGCTAGGCACAGCATGACAAATTGGTATCTATCTAATAATGAGCCTAACAAGGTTATGGATCACTATGATGCTCTCTCTGTGTTATGTAAGTAGAAGTGGACTACATTGGGGAAAAATGCAATATACTTTAAATCAGCCCATTCATTTTGAGAGCTAATGCCAGACAGGTACAATGAAACTTTCTTTGAGAAGAGGTCATATTTTAGTACCTACACTTTAGGATACATTGTGGATGAACAATGGGTTGGTTTAGGCTCTGTGGGAAGAAAGACAACACCTTAATAAATTATAAAATGGTCACTTTAATGTGATTTTATTTTTTGTAAGGGTAACTTTCAGATCAAACTGATTGGATGTCTAGACTCTTATTTACAAAAGAGGGACAGGAGCTGCCATGTTTCTATACCACAAAAATACTGTTTCCAGACGAGATTATTGATGGAATGACATTAAAATGATAGAAATATTCAGAAAAATCCTCAGATGCTGTAAATCAGTATATTGCAGTGTTGTTGTCATGCTGATCCCAGGATATTAGAGAGACAAGGTGGGTGAAGTAATACCTTTTATGGGACCAACTTCTGTTGGTCGCATAAAAGACAAGCTTTTTAGATGGTCTCTTTCCCCAGCAGAAGTTAGAATAAAAGATACTGTATTACATCACCTACCTTGTAAATCAGTCTAGTCCAACTGAAGGCAATGGAGTTTTGCTAATTTATACTAGCTGAGAATCTGGCCCATTGATTGGATGGTGCTAGATATCATTTCAAGAAGTCAATTAATGGTGTAACCTCTGGGGTAGCCCTTGGGCAGCTAGAAGAACTTTGCTGTCCCAGATCCAGACTCAGCTGAGATCATTTATTAAGGGCAGCTCTTCAGGGACACTTCACATGTCTGCATTATGATATATTATCATCACTGCACACATTTATGAAACATTTTTTCTCACAGAAACTGCCTCACATCTGATCTGTCTCAGCAGCATGGAAGATTGAAAACCATTTATAACAAGAATTAATCAGCCCCGAAACTGACTGAAGGCAATCCAAGTTAATCTAATACCTAGAACAGTTCTGCTAATTGGGATTTTGCAAATGGTTATGGGGGAGGACAATATATTCTTAATCTCCATCACAGCTACAGCCTAGGATTTCAAAATTTCCATCTAGCATAGTTGATCAAATGTGATGCTCCTTCTCCATCACCAATGCTCCAGTTTTTTCACTTCATGCTTCATCTATTGCAAGCCATTAGGAAGCAACAGTCGGGAGAGGGGTAACTTCAACCATACTCATTGGTTTCTAGATAACCAGTAATTGTGATGTCCCTTACATGATCAACATTCTGATCCAAAGGCAGGACAGGACTGTCACAGTTCAGGGAAACCTCACCTGTTCTTCCCTCTCTGTGGTCCAGCAAGGGCACCCACTCTGAGCCTTCCAGCTCCCAGCCATTACCTCTCTTTGGCAGAGGCCCACATCTCTCTCCCTCCCTACTGGTATTTTTTCCCCAGGCTGCAGTTTCCCGCCTACACTGTGATACCCCCAGAGAGTCAAACTGCCTCAGCAGGCCAGCATCTGCTCTTTACTTTCTCTTTCAAAGGCTATGAACAGCTGTAAGTATCAGCAGTTATAAGCTGCCGCACTTCACATTTATAAGCAATCACATTTATTTTTAAGGTGAAAACAATACAGAGAAAACATTAAGAAAAACACCAAAAATGAACCTACAAACATGCTAATAAGGTTGCCAGAGATCACCACCCCAACTCCAACAAGAGCTCTGGTCAGCCCTTCAGACCGCACTAAGGAGTTTTTCTGTAGTTTACAAGTTCAGAAAAAGTACACCTTAAGTAGGTTGCCATTCCCTTTATATGGCTTGATCTCTTAAGCTTCAGATTCTAGGAACAGGTAATCAGCAGAGAAGGCTCCCTTCCTCAGGGCCTAGATTCAAAGACTGGGTGTTTGCATTATTTCCCAGGAAATTCATTTCACGTATTGTCCCAAAAGACCATTGTTGTTTGGCCATATTGTTTGATATAATCCTTTGATCATCCAGGCTCACAACAGCACATAACCTTAATACAGTAAGATTCTCCCAAAGATGATTCAGGATTGTTGGAAGTGGTCCACGCTTTGAAGCTCGTGGATCCTGTTAGTGGATACTTCAGCCTGGAGGGGATGATGATCAAACTGTGATATGAATCTAATATTAAAATCCATGCCAAATGTCTGATTCAATGGATTTCTCTCTGTATGAGTAGACAACCATGGTTTAAATTCACATTGTTTCTGACTATCAGTGGCCATGAAATCCTCAGCAAATTAATGAGTGTCATTGTCTCTGGACTAGTTTCAGAGTAGCAGCCGTGTTAGTCTGTATTCGCAAAAAGAAAAGGAGTACTTGTGGCACCTTAGAGACTAACAAATTTATTAGAGCATAAGCTTTCGTGAGCTACAGCTCACTTCATCGGATGCATTTGGTGGAAAAAACAGGAGAGATTTATATACACACACACAGAGAACATGAAACAATGGGTTTATCATACACACTGTAAGGAGAGTGATCACTTAAGATAAGCCATCACCAGCAGCAGGGGGGGGGGAAAGGAGGAAAACCTTTCATGGTGACAAGCAAGGTAGGCTAATTCCAGCAGTTAACAAGAATATCAGAGGAACAGTGGGGGGTGGGGTGGGAGGGAGAAATACCATGGGGAAATAGTTTTACTTTGTGTAATGACTCATCCATTCCCAGTCTCTATTCAAGCCTAAGTTAATTGTCTCTGGACTAGACAACTGTTTTTGCTAACTCCAACATCAGGCCTAACATCAAAAGCTAACTTTGCCTCGGTAAGAAAACTTTGAGGGAAACAGAATAGCCTGTACACCACCACAATTCCTGCATTTGTCTTGCATACTAAGTGGATGTCCTAATTAATATATCCCTTGCAATGGGGCATTTTCTATATGAGAAGTCAGATGCACAAATGAAGATGCTAATTAAGTTAAAAGGTACAGTATATAAAACTGTAGTTCCACTCTCCTAATGTATAGAGCAGAGACATGGCCACCAACTAGAAAAGAAGTCCGTATACTCTCCACCATGCGCATGAAGGGGCTGAGATGGTCAAATGGTTGAACACTCCATGACTGGAAACAAAAATATGGTTGTAAGGGGCCTAATGCAGGTTGCTCCTATTGAAGACAAATTGAGGGAGGCTAGGCTTTGTTGGTATGGGCATATCCAGTAGAGAAAGGTACTATATTGATAGGATGGCTCTTGCAATGATCTCAGATGAAAGATGACCAAGGGGAAGACCAAAGAGACTGTACACGGACCTTATATCAGTAGATCTTAGAGAGACCAATTTGCATGAGAACATGGCATATGATCATGAGTTTTGGAAGAAGACTGTAAAAGTCACTGATCCTGAATAAAGAAAGTGACGAAGAAGTGATCAGATACACCAAGCCCAGCCAATCCCTTCCTCAACTGTCCCTAGGCTCATTCTATACTGAGTAGCCAGCATGAAAGAGCTGCACTAACACATGGCCAATAGTCTTCTCACTGTGTGGCGTGCAAGATCAGGCATCTCATCCAGAATCAAACCATAGATGATGCAGATTTCATGCATGGCCAACTTTTATTTATTTTTCACTATGAATTGCTCACTATTCATTGCTATCCTGTCATTTTGGTAGAAATGGGATAGTGGACATTGCCAAAGTAATGCACAGTAAAGTCCTGGCCTATGGACCAGTCTCTTCCCATGCTGGGAAACCAATGTGAGCATGTTATACATACCACTCTGGGCTCAATCCACATAATGTGAGAATCTTAGTCCCAACTACAGAACTTGGTTACTTAGCATATTCTGTAGAGACACCTTTGCAGTGCTGGAGATCCCCTGTTTAAAACCCTGGTATATCAGCTAAAATGGCATCATAACAGTGCTAAGGGAAGTAATAAAATGGCTGGCTCTGGAATTAGTCATCCTGGCCTGCCAGACTTAGTGAGAATAACAACAATCTGTGGTATATTTAACTTTTACAATTTTGTTTCCTGTGCACTGAACCTTTAAATTTCTAGGAGTCTGCTGATAGCTGGAAGCAGCTGTCATGTGGATTGAAGATTAACTGAAAGATTATAAACAAAGAATATGGATGTATTGAGTTGCAGGGAGATGACGAGTGGGTTACATCAGTGATTTGTGTTAAATCCAGTGTTATTTAACTTCTACATTCTTGATTTGGGAGAAAGGAGTATAAATATCTCATTAGTGAAATTCACAGATGACATAATTTGGGAAGAGTTATGAACACCATTGTTGGCAGAAAAATAATATTAGATCACAGAAAGCTGGGGACGGGAATAAGATGTGGCTCAAGTCTTGGAAAATACAAGGTAATACCTCTGGTATAATCTGAAAAACAAAAACATTCAGCGACTATCTGGAAAGCGGAAATGATAAAATACAGTTGTGGCAGATAATGGGCAGAGAATGTAGTGTGAAAAGGCAGTGATGGGGACTAGTGAAACTATGGGTGCAGAAGCAGAGTTATTAAAATTACATCATGGAATTGTATTGTACAGTGCTAGAAAATGCGAGTGTGACCAATTTAACAGTGAATATGAAAATACACCTGCTATATATGGCTCTGATTCCTAGAACATTGCTTTCAGTTGTGGGAAATGAATTATAAACAAAACTAAAGAAAGCTCAAATTACAGCAAGAAAAATGATCAGGTACAGCAATTGACTTATGAGGAAAGATTAAAAGGACTACATACTGTGGGCTGAATTCTCTCATACACTAAGACCCCTTTACATTGACGGTGTAAAGAGGTCTTGATGTAAATAAGAATCTGGCACTACATATATGGTTAAGCAATAACTAAAGTTTTACTTGCAGGTAGTCTACAAATAATTGAAGAGAGTGCATATCAAGAAGGGAGAAGAATTTAGTATGATGCACAAAAGTATATCTGGAAGCAATGTAATAAAGCTGAGAAGAAGAAATTTTAAAGTGACTAGAAGCACCATTGCTTGGCGCATTACAAAATGTACTGTAAGGGACCAGTTTTCAGAGTAGCAGCCGTGTTAGTCTGTATTCGCAAAAAGAAAAGGAGTACTTGTGGCACCTTAGAGACTAACAAATTTATTAGAGCATAAGCTTTCGTGAGCTACACGGTGTGTGTATATAAATCTCTCCTCTGTTTTTTCCACCAAATGCATCCGATGAAGTGAGCTGTAGCTCACGAAAGCTTATGCTCTAATAAATTTGTTAGTCTCTAAGGTGCCACAAGTACTCCTTTTCTTTTTGTAAGGGACCAGTACTGCATGGGTATACCCAATATCTTCTTCCAGCCTTTCATTTCTGTGACTGAATTCAACAAACTTAATTAATTTTACTTCTTTATAGGGGTGTGCACAAGGCGGGGCAAGCAGGAGCACGGGCCCCTCAATAATCGGTGTCAGTTGTACAGAACAGAACTCTTCTGGCTCTGGGGCTGGGGTGGAGAGAGAGAGCTCTTCTGACCTCATGACTGCAATGGGGACACAGATTGTGGCCCTCCAAAGGCAGTGAAATTTAAAATCCTGTGCATGCCCCTGGTTCTTTAAATGAAAAGGGCAGGATGGTAGACAAAAATAATGTGGACAATACTAGCTCTCATATGCAGCATTGTTGCCACTACTGATGGTACTTCAAAAGCCAAGTTCTAGAAATATAACAGAATTATTACCTTCTAAATATGAAGGACACTAAACCAGCACTCTGTTCTGATAGATCCTCCCTCAAATGCTTCCAAAATTAAGGATAGATGCCTTTTCTTATGCACAAAGCACGGATGGCAAATACAGTTCAGCTGTGAAGCATGTAGCCAGTACACAACATTTATACTTTATGGAAACATTCCTAGTAGAATACCTTTCACTTCTGCAACTGAATTCAACAAACTGACTACAAACAGGAGACGGTAAACAAACAGGATACAAATCTCTGCAGGCTACAGTGAGGAACATCGAACACGGTTGGGATATATACATATCAATATACATTGTGGTTCATATATCCATGTAATATGTTATAGGTCATTCAGACAAGGCCTCAATAACCTATAACAGATTACATGGATATATGAATCACAGTGTGTGTGTGTGTGTGTATATATATCCCAACATTACTCCCCTCTTGATACATGATTAATGCCATTAATTATTGTATCACTTTATAATTTTGCAAGCAATTTAATTTTATATATTACTGGCTCCAAAACTTTTTTGTTGCTTTTTTATTTGGCAATATAAACATAGCATAATAAAGGTTAACAAAATTATTAATGAAAATAATATGACAATAGGATGTAGCATTAAATTTAGAAGAGCTGTGACACTGGGAGATCATTTTTTAAAAACATTATACCAATGAGAAATTGCCATTTTAAAAAAATTAGTATTTGACCATTCTGGATTAAAATGTTTGTTTTTTTTTTAGCTGAGCAGAGTTAGATAACTTTTTTGCATATCGCCTTAATTTTTTGATTTTATTTTTTTATTCTTTTTAATAATTTTTTTAATTAAAGGACCAGTCCACATTTTTTTGTTTTTTAAACCATTTTTTTTAAATAGAGGACCTTGGTAAATAATTTTATTAATAATGACCTTTATTACATTACATTTACATGACTTAATTGGGCCTTTTTTATTAAACTTTTCAAAATTACATGTTTTTTAGTGGTTACCACACAAATACACCCATTGCCTAAATTAAACAGTTGTGCCATTAGAGGCTAAATATTGCATGGTACTTTGTCCATCTGAATGGTTTAAATGGCATGTTTTTAGGGACCAAGTTAGTTGTGGTCACACCCATTTACTTTGTTTCCACTTTTTACAATGTTTTGTTAATTTTACTAATTTATATGTTTTTTTAAATTAAGTGTGTTTCACTTATATTTATTTGCCATAACTTTTTATTAATAATTTTTGGCAACACCCAGGCCATTGCTGCTTTTTTTGCTTTTCTGCATTGTGTAACAGCATTTTACCTTTTTACTTTTCCCTCAGAGTGGCTTGATTTTAATTATCAGAGGGGAAGCCGTGTTACTGTGTATCCACAAAAACAACGAGGAGTCTGGTGACACCTTAAAGACTAACCGATTTATTTGGGCATAAGCTTTCGTGGGTAAAAAATCCACTTCTTCAGATGCCCTTTTTAAAATTTTAATTAAACTTTATATTTTTTTTTATTTTGCAATTTATTGATTTTTATATATGAGGATTTTTGAACCACTTAAAAGGCCATTGCCCATTACTTTACAGATTAACCATTTTTTAAATGTATTATATTTTATAAATTTGCATTTGTACACATTGTATTGCTAATACAGTTTTATTGTTAATCTCAGACACATCAAATAGATTTACATTTAGAGACTTTTTAAGGCTTGGGCTTGTTTTAATTAGAGTTTTACACTTTTTATTTTTTGTTTTGATAATGCACCAACATTTTGTGTTACATGTGTTTGTATAGTCCCTAAAATCTTACCCAAAGCTGACATTTTTTGGTAATGTTTTAATATTAAATGAGTTTAAAACTTTAGCTACAGCACCAATACTACCTACAATATATTTTTTATACCTTTTTTATTTTGTATAGTTTTGTTTTTTTTATTGTTGCTGCCACACTTGTAATAGAGGCAAGTCATATGGCATACATTCTGGATGTTGTGCACTTATGTTTACTTGTGCTTTTTTTAACCAGATTATTTGATTTACAATAGGTGGGGCTTTGATTACTTTCCCCCTCCTATATGGGTGCTCATTTGCCATGATTTTTTGTGCAATTTTGTTTACTGGTATTTGATTGATAAACATAAAAAACTGACCATATTTTTGAAAATCTCTTCCCCCGTTAATTTTTTTAAAGCAACTTAATTTTATTTTGTGGAAGGATTTGCCATTACACCATGTTTTTATAATTTAAGAGCCATTGACTTATTTTATTTTACATGAGTATTAGCCAATTTTTGTTTATTAGTTACATTTAGGGTGACTACAATAAATTTTAAACTTTAAAAGTACAATTTAGAGTACTTATATTTAGATTGTTTTTATTATAACTAAATTTAAACATTAGGTGACTATAATGGACCCTCGCTCTTCCGTGCGGAGGGAGGCCCCTCGTTCAGGTTGCTTCCGGGTTTGCCACACCATCCTGAGCTCATGATGGGAGGTCCCAAGGCCTAGGCCATCTCTTGGTCTGGCTTGCCTGGTCAAGGCACGGAGCCTCAGAAGGATCTAGGGCCCTTGTCTCTGCCCTGAGGTAGCGCAAGGCCCCACAGGCCCTCTAGTTCCCAGCACCAAACAGTCACGGTCAGGCTTTAGTCTGGGCTTGGGGAGGCTTAAGCTGCCAGCAATTAAACAGCCTACTGGGGGCTGGCTTTGGCCTGGGCCACCCACAAGGCAATTGCAGTCTATGGAGCTGGTGCAGGCCTAGGCTTGTGGAAACTCAGGCTACCCGCAATTAAACACAGTCTCAGAGGCTGGGTCTAGCCTGGGCAGGGGTCTGGCAGCTAGCAAACGGCTGGCCAGGGCCCGGGCTTGTAAAGGCTCCAGCTGCCAGCGAATTGGCAGTCTCAGGGGCTGGCTTTAGTCTGGGTGGGGCTCAGGCTGCTAGCAATGTAACAGTCTACAGGTGGGCTGGCATCTTGGACTTGAGGAGGCTCAATCTGCCAGCAAACAGTCTCATGGCTTATTTTAGCCTGGGCACGGGTTGGGCCACCCGCAATGCACCAGTCTAGAAGGGAGCTGGTAAGGGTGGCTTCTTCCCCAGAGCAGTGTGCGGTGTAGGGCGTCCGCCGCCCCAGGGTGTGGTGGCAGGGAGACGCAGGCCCATCCTACTCCACCGTGTCCCAGCCCAGGGCCCTGGCAGGGGCAGGATTGGCTGCCTCACGTTGGCAGGGATCCAACCGCAACACGCAGACTGAGCCACACCTGGCTCCATAGTGGGCTGCTCCGGGGCTGCCCCTGGGCCACTTCCTGCCTCCCCAGGGTTTGGTAACTCTCACTTCCAGGGTTCCTCAGGGTACACCACGGCTGGCAGTCTAGGCCATTCCTAATCAGGGTCTCCCACTGTTGCGACTAGGAGACAGTCGGGTCTAGGTTCCCCTCTCAGGTATGGAAGTATGGCAGGAGTGTCCTTCTCCTTCCAGATCCCATCCTGATTGAGCTGCAGGGCCTTCCTCTTATACTTCCAGCCCTGCCCCAGCACTTCCAGCGAGGGGGCGCAACAGGCTAGGCTCTGCCCACCAAGGGGTGTGTAGTGGACCCTCACTCTCCCGTGCAGAGGGAGACCACTTGGCCTCACTACAGTGACCTTCCCTGCTTAGTATGTACAAATACCTTTATTGCTTTTTTAAGATTTTTGGCTTTAGATATTTTTATAAAAAGAAAAGGAGTACTTGTGGCACCTTAGAGACTAACAAATTTATTAGAGCATAAGCTTTCGTGAGCTACAGCTCACTTCATCGGATGCATCCGATGAAGTGAGCTGTAGCTCACGAAACCTTATGCTCTAATAAATTTGTTAGTCTCTAAGGTGCCACAAGTACTCCTTTTCTTTTTGCGAATACAGACTAACACGGCTGCTACTGTGAAACCAGATATTTTTATGTTACATTTTTGCCATTTTTTACCATATTTTAAATTTTACCTTAGAAAGTTTTTTTTTTTACGTTTGATTTTGGTTTTTTTTATTTTGTTTTACGAATAGTTGAATGTATTTTTTTTATGCCTACCTTTTTTAGAGCTGTTTTTATATGTATATTTATGTACCCCTACATTTTTTAAAAATATTAAAAAAAATATAAAAGCCAAAAAACATATTTTTCCTCTTTTAATTATGAGGATTTTTAATATTGAATGTCCGATGCTTCTGGCCATATTATTTTAAATACTTACAATGACCTTTTTTATTTTTGCTTGAGCTCTGATGTTGTTATTATTGTTTTTTAAATATAATACACACAACACAATTTTTTTTTTACTGATCACAAAATGAAAAGCAAAGCAAGCATAAGAAATAAGCCAATGACAAAAATTGTAGCACCGTATTTACTCTTTAAATTTAAGGTTCTTACTGGATAATTTTTCATGCAATTGAGCATTTATTTTTCTTGGTAAGATAATCTGAAAGAAAAAAGAAAGGAACATTTATTTAATTTTTAGGCCATAACTTTAATTGTGATGTGTGGATCCACTTTCCCTTTTTTGTTTTTGTTTTGTTTTTGTTGTTGTTGTTTTGTTAATTTGCACTACAGTAGGTGAAATTTTATTTATGATGGAAAATGGTTTAACCCATTTAGATTTAGGACATGATGTTTTGATATTAATTTTAAATACATTACTTTATTTTGATTTTTTTATAATTTACTGTTCTGAGCCACATGAGAATTTACATAGTTTTTTGCTTTTTTCATGGCATTAGTTAATTTAAATTTTATTTTTTTAAGTTTTATTGGTAACTTTTTTACCCGTTGGGTAATTGATACCTTTTTTGGGGAGTGGGGTTAACAATAAAGAGCTTTACAATTTTACAATAAATGTGGTTTTCGCCGGCTCCCCACATCTTATGATTCTATAATCAAAAGTAAACTCAACTGGCCATCGGAACCATTGTGACCTTTGGACTCTGGTTTAGTATGTTTGGGGTATGAATGTGGAGTGAGTACGGTTTGTTTTATAATCAATAAAAAGAATTTAAAGTGTTATATACCAACACTGTATCTGGTATCTGCCTGCTCCTCATCCCATAGAAAAACCTCTATTGTAGGTCTAACGTGGTGGAAAATGCAGGTTTACAAATGGTAGTTCATACCAAGTGTGGTGGTCTGAATGACACGTGCTTGACATGAATACGTGTGTTGCAAGTTGGCAACCAAAGCAAGATCTTAAGGTCAAGAATTATAAGAACTATTGTGCAAAACCAATCTTGTTGTGTTCCAAGAAAAATACGGAAAATCAGCAGAAAGAGAAACAACACCAACTGAACTGATATAAAATTGTATAAAAATTGAAGGAAATGGCATGCCTTGAATCATGGTGGCCTGCCCAAGATTGTCTCTTTGGAATTGTGTGGGTAGAAGGTCTAGTAAACAAAGGCAAAAAAAGTATGATGTGATGAAATAAATTATAAATGGTTGCCTATGATTTCTGAAAATTTAAGTCGTTTATTGATCCAGAGACCCGGGTAAATATAAATGTGTTTTTTCCCAGCTCCCCGCATCTTATAATCTTATGATCAAAAGGAATCTTGGCTGGCCATTGGAACCATTCTGACCTTTGGACTCTGGTATAGTATGTTCGAGGTGTAACTGTGGATTGAGTAAGGTTTGTTTTGTAATCAATAAAGAGCATTTAGAGTATTGTATACCAATACTGTGTCCGGTATCTGCCTGCTCTCCATCCTATAGGAAGACCTCTATTGCAGATCTAACATCACAGGGAAAACCTACAAAACTGCAGGAGCCTGCCAGGTTACCCAAATGAAGTCAGTAAAAAGATAACTGACCAAACGAGAGAACCAAGGGTAAACATGGTGCTCAGTGGTTTGAGCATTGGCCTGCTAAACCCAGGGTTGTGAGTTCCATCCTTGATGGGGCCATTTAGGGATCTGGGGCAAACATTGGGGATTAGTCCTGCTTAGAAGGGGGTAGGACTAGATAACCTTCTGAGGTCTCTTCCAACCCTGATATTCTATGATTCTAACCTCTAAATACTGCAACTATGTGCAAGGAGAATATGAAAAACTAGGAATAGTTTAAACAGAATAATCCTGTCAGGAGATTTTGCATGTTTAATCCAAATCCTCACATAGAAGGCCTAACCCAATCACAAGATTCTGAGGCAGAAAGGGCAATTGCAATCTGTGGATGTATAATCAGGAGTAGTGAGTCAGAGTTGGGAGTACTGTATCCAGCTCTGTTGTCAACATTTAAAAAAATAATGTTGACAAGTTGAAGAGTGTGTAGACAGCAGCCACCAAAATGATTTGAGGGCTGTAGAAACAGTTACAGTGAGAAACTTGGAACTTTATTTGTTTAGGCTAGCAAAAAGAAGATTAAGGGGTCTTGGTTGTATAACTACTTTTATGGAGAGAAAAAGCATGATATAGAAGACTCTTTGGTCTAGCAGAGAAAGCCATAACAAGAACCAATGCCTGGAAGCTAAAGCAAGACAAATTTAAATTAAGGCACAAATCTTTAAAGTCAAACTACCAAGAAAAGTGGGGAATTTTCCATCTTCATCTTCATAGAAAGACTAGACGCCTTTTGGGAAGATACGGTTCAGTCAGTTCAGTCATGACTGGGTGAAATTCTATGGTCAGTTATATAGGAGGTCAGACTAGATGATTTAGTAGTCGCTTCTGGCCTTAAAAAAATCTATGAAAGGAGATAGTTCTGTGTTTGATTTATAATTAACTATTATCTGAGCAATAATGAGCATCAGTAAAAACTCAACATCTGCTATACTGCAATTTATTGCGGTACTGATCTGTTTCCTATTCTACGTGTAGGGATATACCACAGTTACTACATGGCCTGGGAAAGCGAATGCTGAGTTTTCAGTTGTACCTACTGTACTACATATAAAAGCAATTTAATGAAAATACATGTATACATATTATTACATTAAAACAATTAGGAACACCTTCAGTGAGCAAAGATATTTCAGCTTAGGAACTAGTGGTGCAATATTTTAGACAAGAGAAGATGCAATAATGTGTCTGTTGCTAGGTTGTTACCATTGGTGGATGAGATGCAGCTGGTTAAATATGACTGACAGACAAAAGAGTGCTGTACTTGTTCTGTAAATAACCATTTTGTGAAACATAACTTTTGAAGACTGGTCTTATTCAAATATACAGCCCCATGCCATTATGTTGTGGAATTGTATTGCATTTCTGCAGAGTGACCTGATATGCAGGAAATGGAGCTCCATAATTCAATTCAATTTAATAATAAAATAAAATAATTTTCTAGCACTTTGGTTTAATCGTACCGATAGAAAATGGAAAGCTGATTCTCTCAGTGGACATGGATCATACCGATAGAATTTGATGTTAATAGAGTTGCACCTGCTGACAGCATGACTGAGGTTTTGTCCTTTTAACTTTAACAAGCAGATCTTTACCCAATGATTTCAATTGAGCGACATCAATTTATAGCAGTAGATCTGGTCCTAAGTATTTTAGTTGGCAGAAGTACTTCCTATCACGTGAAAAATCTGAAAGTCACCATTTTGAACATGGAAGACAGGTCTACAATAAACATGGTATTATAACAATGTTTTTACATTTCTACTTTTCTCATCTGAATTATTTTTGTAGAAAGTTATTCTCGACTGCCTTGCACATGTGTAGTCATATACACCAGTGCACAATGAGTACAAAGTGGAGAGAAAATGCTGCCAGATCAGCATGTTAGCATTTTACACTGACTTTGTGCAGGTTCAAATAGTTTAAATAGAAGCAAGTGGAGAATCATAGGAACATAGGAATTTGCATACTGTATGAGACCCATGTTCTATTTAGTTCAGAATCCTCTTTCCAACAATGGTCAGCTCCAGATATTTCAGAGGAAGATTCATGAAAACTTGCAATAGGCAGATATGTGGTAATCTGCCCAGCATGAAGGTCTCCTCCTGATCACTAAGAGTTAGAGATTGCCTAATACTTTGAAGCATGAGATGAGATATCCCTTCCAAAATGTGTTTGCATTCACTGTAATATTATGTAACTTATTGTGTCCCTTAGCCTGACTTCTCAGATGAGGTGGAGGCCTGGTGGTAGGAGAAGCCTACAAGGGATGTGGTTGTACATCTCTGATTTAAGGGCCAGTTCAACACAGACTGGCTATGCTACCCTTCAGGGGCCATCTGTCAGCTGAGGATTGCACAATGGGGACTGCAGGGGTTGGCATACATACCATCTATGCTAGCTCTGGGGTGTAGGAAGATGGTGCTGAAAGCTTGTAGAATAGCTCTGCCTGGGTGGTGCAAAGGGGCAGGATGACAACAGAGATTGTGTCTCCTTGTGTTTCTGTTGACTATGATTATTCTTGCTTTATGTGTAATGTTTAAGGTTTCTCTGATACATTTTTTAAAAAACAAAAAACCAGTAGTAATGGGTGAACCACAAAATCGTTGAAGTTTTGAATATTATTTGAAGGAAGATGGTATGGGCCAAAAAATGGGTCAATTCTTATTTTATCTCAACATCTTTGCTATAGATATATTAGTTACAGCCTGGCTATACTAAAGTAAATTGAAGCATTGCTTGTTCACACATCCTGTTGAAAGGCCTTAATGTCAGTTTGTCTTTCTCCCTGTTGAGTTTTGAAATGTTACATGACCATGATACTGTTTGTCCGAAATAGAGCTTGGCAAATAGTAGGAAAATTATTCAAACATTTTTGAATATTCTGAATTGCTTTTTCAATTAAACCATGTTCAAACCTCATTTTAGTTTGCTCATCCATGAACATTTGGCTGACAGGTTTCGATTTTCAGGTTTGTTTGGGAGTGGCTGTTCTTCTTCCAAGTACCCATATTCCCACACCAACAAGGGTAGCGGCATGTGAATATAGGTATTTACTACCTATGCCAGAAATTTTCCTTCTCTATTTGTATAGACTGTCATCCATCCATAGGGTGGGAAAAGTACCATCTGGCTGAGGTGACCAATCACACATCATGAATAATAAATAATGAGTGTTGAATAATCAAAGGCATAATCAAAAATCTCACAAACAGCTAATAGATTTTAATGTTTGCATAAACTGAACAATTATAAAAAATAAATGCATTAATAAAAATGATGATGTTTGTGGATAATCTGCACAGAAAAAAGGGCTAAATTTGTCAGATAAAATGTTTGCCTAGCTCTAGTGTGAAATGACATATTGAACTCAATTCCACACTGAATAATTTCTTTGCAAGAAAGAGAGATTTGCAAGTAGTAAAATATCCCTCAGTGATCACATAGGTCAAAAGTTGTGACATTTTTGTGTGAGATGTTGTTTTCAGTTCACTCCCACTGCAGATTGACAGGGCACAAAGTACCTGATTTACCTGGATGACAAAATAATGAAAGCTCCATATTTGACACCATCGAAACAATGACCACAAACCCCTCTATCACTATTAGAGAAACAGTCTCTTTAACATTTTAAAAGATCTCAGCAATTCATACCCCTCCTACAATGCTCAACTCCTAGTGACATCTGTCTATCACTCCCCACTTTGTTACACCAAACTTGTCTCATTTTCTATTTGTTCATGTCTTTGAACTATCTGTAAAGGTGCGAGTAAAGAAGTACTGTGTCAAAACGTATAAAGATGCATAAAGTACCTTGGGAGGAATGCAGTCTGGTTGTCTCTACACTCTAGTCCTATCAAATCTCTTCAGGGTAGGAGATTCTAGTGTCTCTTTTTTATTTTAATGTGTCTTTCTTACCACCTCCTCCCTTTAATTTTAGCAAATATAATAGTCATGGGCATTGTATTTTATTTTTACCATCTGTCTTCCATTTTTATTAAATAGTTATGGCTTATTGTTAATTGACATTGCAGATTGTCCCTATTAAGTTTGTACTGCAATAATGCATCTGGATGTAACTGGGGGAAAGATTGCTGCCCAGCTGTTTTCACTATATATAATCCTAGAGCCTTAACATTACACCTGTTCTGCAGAGGCTTTGTGTTCTCCACACTGATTTCTGTTGAACACTGAGGTTTTGTTTAAAAAGCCAAACCAAACAAAAACCTCCCTCAGGACAAGTAGAGTGTCGAGGCTCCAGGACCATAATCTCAAATGATTCATTTGAAAGAATAAAAATCTCTTGCTGTTCTGAAAAGGGCAAGATCCAAAACCTTCCACTGACTTCAGTAGGCTTTGAATCAGGCTATCTCTGAATACAAAAGCATCTAATGATACAAAGGAGCCCCAATAATGTTAAAAAACAAGAGTGTTAGCAGGTCTCTAGTGAGGCTGTACTCCTGTATGTTTTATTTAATAGTCCAGTGTGCTAACTCTAGTCACATCACATATGTGGCAGTGTAAGCTTTAGGGGCCAGTGAACACTATAAACTTTCCCAGTGTATCATAGTTATAGCTACACCTATGCTAACTAACTTTCTGCTGAGCCCCTGTGAGAATTCAGTGTTCAGTAGCCCTCAAAATTTCTCATTCTTTCCCTGTGGTTTAGCAGTTTCACATTGGACTGCAATATAAAACATTTAAGGTCAGTGGTTCAATACCTCTTAAAGGACCTTTTTTAATGGTGCCTGAAAGGCACACTTGTGCCTCTTTACTTATCAGTGTCTATTTCTTTGTTTCTGTATTTCTGTTTTGCACAGTTAAGGGGGACAATAGGTAGTAAAGATATTGCTGATATACAGTACTTACAACAAGCACACAGAAGCCATGAACAAGCAGGCAAACACTTAAATGCATCCGATGAAGTGAGCTGTAGCTCACGAAAGCTTATGCTCTAATAAATTTGTTAGTCTCTAAGGTGCCACAAGTACTCCTTTTCTTTTTGCGAATACAGACTAACATGGCTGCTACTCTGAAATAGAAAAAGCTTGATCCTGAAAGCTACTGAGCTCCCCTGGGAGGTGCTGGGAGCCCTCCTCTCCAACTGAGGTCAGTGGAAGTTGAAGGCACCCAACTGGAATGCTGCTTCTTGCAGGATTGAGCCATGAGAGCTAGATTTTCTAAAAAGCCCAAGTCCCGTTTAGGCACCAAAAGAAGTGGCCAGATTTTCAGAAGAAAGCAGCACATTGGATGACTATAAATATTACAAAAGCAGCTTCTGGGTGTTGAACATTTTTGAAAATCTGGCCTTTATACCCATGCTTAAACAGGTGCTGAGTGCTTGGAAATCTGGCTCTGATCTCTTTGGGGGAAAAAAAAACCCTGGCCCTAAGTGCACTACCTATGAGGCATGGATCTTCACCACTAAGGTGTATGGAAAAAGATGTCACTATGAAACTGTAGAAAAAGGCCTGCACGGGGATGTGGGAGAGAGTAGGTTCCATTCTGAGCTCTGCCATAGACCTGCTATATGTAATCTTGGGCAAGCTGTTTCACCTCTGTTTTCCCTTACACTTTGTTTTGCTTGTCTATTTACATTAAGTTTTTAGAACAGGTACAGTCTCTTACTATGCATTTGCACAGTGCCTCACACAAGGGGCCCTGATCTTATTTGGTCTCACTATGCATTTTGCATCTAGCATTTTATTACAAGATCTAAGAGGCATAAGCATAATCGAAGGAAAATTAACATGGGAAAGTGGGGGGAAAAAGGAATAAACAGGGTCACCCTTGGTAGAACTGAGCACTTGCTACCTCTCAGAGCATGCCAAAATCACTTACAGTGGCTGCTGAAATTCTACACTTAGAGTAAATAAACCCCACACTAGAACTGGGTTTGAAGTATAAATAGCAAACTATTTATCCAACACACTTAGCCCTTTCTTCTCTTCACAAATTACCTGTGAACAAACATGGATTTTAACAAATGTATTCATTATTCAAAATTGTTTGATTAATGTTTTATATGAACATACTTTGGCATATGGGATTCTGTGACCTATTAACTTTCTTCACCATTAGTGATGTGTGGCTAGTCAGGTAAGTCACTTTATCTTGTTTTTGTTGCTTATTTAGAAGGCTGAAACTTTATATGGGGCAGGGGGAAGTACACACTTCTGGTGAGAATATTCACATGCAAATACCTTGCTAACATGTATGTTCATAAGAAGAATAGCCATTTTCCCAGGCATTGATGCAAATGACTCATTTCCAAATGCTCATGGATAAGAAAGTAAAAAGGGGCATCAAGATGTCTTAAGAAAAATCCCATGTAGGTGTGATACATTTATTTCATCACTTTTTTCCTACTATTTACCCATCTCTACCCAAAACCATGTCACTTTAATAACATTTTTGCACAGCCCTAACATTTTTATGAAGATACGTGCATGGTAGAATGAAGTAGGAATAAAGCAAAAAAGGGTGAAATAAGAGTTCAGGATTTTGTATTCTGTAGTCAGGGTAGAAATGATCACACAGAACATAAAAAAAGAATTGGATATGAAAAATAAGATGTTTTTCTAAACTCTTACAAATACAAAGTTATAGCAAAAGCTACAGGACTAAATTAATCTGGTCTTGAAAAGTAATTCAGCATTTATATTGCTAACTGAAAGATATCCCTTAAGAACTGTGGGGAAAACAGCAGGTTACTAAGTTACGGTGCTTTTTTCATTTCTGCAATGAGTCACTTGAGTCATCTTCAGTTACAAAACTACAGTCATAAAAAGAATAACATGTTTAAGACCACTAGCTTCTGGAATCCACTGATCCATGCAATTGCTGTCACACTGGAGAAGGCAAAGTTTGACTTTGACATTAGTTTCTTGTCCTTCCATATTGCAAATGACATATTGTCTTTCTTTATTCATTTTACTCACAGGATCTTGGCATTTGGAAGAAATAGAAGAATTCTTATTTGGCTGATATTCATTGACCAGTGTCAAAAGCCCTTTTGTCAATTTAGGGAATTGCACCAACATGCTTTTTTTTTTTTTTAGGTTTATTGACATTGCATTCACAGCAATATCATTTGAGGAGTCAGTTCAGCAATTCCTGTGCCTGAACAAAAATGGAATACAATGGAAAGCATGGGTGCCAGGTTAGTTGTTCAGTGAGGGAAGAATGGGCTTGTGGCTAAGAATGACACTAGGCCTCTGAAGGCTGGGTTAAATTCCCAGCTCCTCCAATGAATTTCATTTTGGCAAATCATTTGAGATCTCTAGGCCAGATTGTAAGCCACTTATATGCATGGTGAGCAGCTGCTCACAGGAGCAGTCCTGAAGGTTAAAGGCTTGTGCCTGTAACTGCTTGTCAGTTTGTGATTCACATGCTGGCATTCATTGCCTCCATTCCCACTCTATAAAATGAGGATACTACTTCCCTACCACAGAGGGGAGCTGTGAAGACACACACTACGATTTTCATAAGAGCCTAATCATAATTAGGTTTGAAACTCCCTTAGGCTCTTCTGAAGATCCCAGACAAATTCACAAGGGTTTGCAAGATGCTCAGATACTATAGTGACAGGAGATCATATGAAGAAAAGGAGTACTTGTGGCTCCTTAGAGACTAAAAAATTTATTTGAGCATAAGCTTTCGTGAGCTGTAGCTCACTTCATCAGATGCATTCAGTGTAGATTAGATGAGATGGGGAACGTATTTATTATTTAATGCTCTACACTCTTGAAGAGTTTTAATTTCCCCACGCTGCCTGTGATGGATTTTTGCTGTTTCATCTTTCTGTTGCTACCAATTCCACCAGTCACAGGCCCTAAACAACAAAGAAACAGCTTGGTTTGCAAAAACTTTCCAGACTCTCTGGGGAAGATCAGAAACTTGCAGCATATTTTAAACTGTTGTTCGATTTCCTGAGGGGAGAGAACTGTCTCTAGGCACAAATTAGTGCTACCAGTGGAAGATAGGGTTCAGCTGTTTATATACTAATATGCAGCAATTATGATAAAACAAAACTCATTCCAAAATTCTGCTGTAACTATGGTAACTGCATTCAATGTATTCCATTAAAAATATAAAAAGCTACTCCAGCAGGAGTGAGTAAATATTATCTATTATTGATTTATGAATGTTCCAACTTGTGAAAAGTGGTTAATATATTTTTGTCATGAAACACATTTGTTAAACCTTCCTTTGTATTGATAGTTATTGTCTGTTTAAATAGTGTCTGCCAGATATCATTATTTTTTACATCTATTTTGAATCACTATCTGCCTTCATTATAAAGACTCTGTTTTATACAAGGTCTTGGGGGCATTTCTTTGATTAACTCTGTTGTTTTGTTAAATTTCTAATTGGGGTCACTTCCAGTTGTATTCAACTTAAATATAACAAATAAGCCTCCAGCCCAAATGTGATTTTGTATTTTTTCTTTTCAATAATAATAATATTTTTAAAAAGTATTTGGCTTTTTAAATGTATGATGGACAGACAAGCTATACAGAGATTATCACTAGCTTCTCCAAATTACTTGTATATGAAACATAAAATACTGCAAACTAAACTAAAAACCTTTTGAAATTTTGCTTAAAGTAATGTTTTGGCAGGACAAAGATGTGAAAAATAGGTGCTGGTTAATGCATGTTGACTGCCTTTTAGAACTGTTCAGTATATTTTATTGCCTTATTATATATTGAGCAATGATATTGCACTCAGAGTAACAAACAAAGAGAAAGACATGGTCCTTATCATTGTAAAGACCTTACAGATGAAGCACACTAATCTTGTTCTCTTGTGTGAGTTCATAATGATTTCTTCCAGGTATGCTCCTATGCATTGTTTCTTCCAGGTATGCTCCTATGCTACCCATCCTGCATTATGACTGTGGAGAAACAGAGAACTTAAGTCTCCAGAGCTATGGATCCACCATGTTCCACAAGCATAAATGCACACATGAAGATCTTCCCTCACAATACATGCAGTGGAGCAGTTAACTTTTTCTTCCACAAGGCAGTTTCAGGTACACCTAACAACATTTCTAATAGTTTAAGACAATGGCATCTCAGAAGTGCTGTAGGAAGAAAGAAACATTATAAGATAAAATGTTTTCCACGTTGTATTCATAACCCAAGTGGTTCATCTGGTTGCTTGGTCTTGTAGTATGAACTTATTCTCTGTGATATAAAGTGCTGATATGGATTACTGGGCTGTTGTTCTGACTAAAAAGTGCTGTCATTCATCTTTTTTTGCTGTGGCTATGGGCCATTATTTCCAATAGCTGTAGCTGTCACTTCCAGTCCTGTGACCCATCAGGAAATCTCACAGGAGATTGAAAGAGTTTTCACAATGGCCTGCCAAAGCTGTAATTTACAGGGTAGCAGAAGGGGCAACTGCCTACTGGTCTTAGACTTATCACTCATTCCCTGCAAAGCTTAAACAAGCACAAGTAGGCATGCTGTTCAGCTGTCCACTTGCAACAGCAGTGTTAGCTCAACAGATCCTAAGACTGTATATTTTCCCTCCACTAGCTGTCTGCCAACATTGTTATTAATGTGACCCAGAAGACTTTGCTCTTGTCAGTGCTCACAGTCTTCTGAAAAGTATCAGCACCACTGCAGGCATTCAGGAACCATTTATAGTCTCAGGAGGTCTGGAGATACAAACAAGTTACAAAGACTCAGCTGGGGAAACGAATACAGTTCTGTTTGAATAAAGGAGGGATTAAATATCTGGCCGGGAGGGTGGATATGTGAGGGAGAGGGTAGCAGCATCTTGTTGTGAAAGGCTCATTTTTCCATGTGTTGGCTCATTGTTATAAGCTCTTTATATTTGTCTGATGTTTCCTCCTGTTGTCTGTATTTTCAAATAAAATACAATTTCTCATCTCTTCCTCCCTCCCATCCCCCTGCCAAATATATATATAAAATCCAGGAGGCAAATCTACTGCAGAACTTCTATTAAGTTGTTTACATTATTGGAAATATTTTTCTTCTTAAATGAGGAAAGACTTCACATCTTTACATGACCCTCATGTCCTGTGTGCAGTGTTGTTTGATACCCTGTATCATCAACAACTACAACCCATACTTGATGGGGACCCCATCCCGAAAGAAATCTTTCCTGAACCCCCTCTCCTGGCCTTCAATCAACCTTCCAACCTATCCAAGCTTATTATCAGAAGCAAGCTCCGCACAGAGCAAGGACACGCCAACTTAAATTGGCACCAGACCCTGTCAGAGCAACAGATGAAAAACCTGTAGACATAGCTCCACTGCTGCAGTGATCGACACCCCCCACAACACACCTTTCATGATCCATGGGTCCTACACATGTCTGTCACAACATTGGCTTACCTCATCCAGTGCACTAAATGATGCAACAACAACTATGGGAGTGAAACTAGACAATCACTATGCTCTCAAATGAACTCTCACACGAAAAAAATAAGAGAAAAACACCACGTCACCTGCGGGTGAACACTTTTCACAAAGCCATCATTTTATATCTGACTTATCAGTCCTCATCCTTAAAGGAAGCCGGCGCAACACTTTCAAAAGACGAGCCTGGAGCTTAAATTCATAACTTTGCTAGGCAATAAAAATAATGGACTGAATAGAGACACTGGATTTATGGCTTAATACAACAATCTGTAACTCACTAATAACCCCTTCAGCTGTTCCTTCCACTTCTTTTCCTTCCTAAGACTGGAGGGGTGTTAACAGGCCACTTCACCTCGAGTCGTTCTTTGAAATATGTGTTAACTACTTATGCCAAACAATTTGTTCCATCTTGTATTTGGTTCGGACACTCTGAGTAATTTTCCCAGACCTGAAGAAGAGTTCTGTATAAGCTTGAAATCTCAGATGTATTTGTTGTTCAAATTACTTGCTGAATAAGTACAGTGAATAATTATTTCTAAATTCTATTCTAAATTTCAGCTGTCATTAACTGAGACATGGTTCACCTGATATGTTTCTCTTATTTTACTGGATGAGTATAACTCCTAAAATCAGGTTTCTAGTGCAAAAATCAAAATATGCTTTCCATGAGTATTTGCTAATATTTGCTTAAAATTCTGTTTTGGTGATTGTACCTACCAGTACATTCATTGACTAGACTATCTGCAGAGAGCAAGCACAAAAGGAATGTGACTATAGATCAAGTACATTTGATTAAAAATTTGAATTTTTTGCAGAATAATCTTCCAGGTCTAGTGCTACTTATTATGGTCCTGATTCACAAGGACATTTTGTTTAATCATATTCCCTCATTCATTCTCCCAAACTATGCCCACCTTCAACGAGAGCCTAGAGGGAATCAGATTTTCTGTTTTCACAGAGCATTGCAATTTTGCATTTCTTTCCCTTTTTCAAAATGGAATAGGAAAAAAAACAAATAAAATTTTTAAAAAGCTGACCAAATCATTTAGGTACAATTAAAATACTTCTTGTTCTGATTTCAACTTTTAAAAGTACTATTATATAATATATGAAATGAAAAGTCATTTTTTAAATGGAAAATCAAAAGTGTTCTGTTCAGTAAAGGTAGGAACATTCCATTTTGACCTTATCAGAATGTTTGGCTCGGTTTCTTTTTATAAATGAAATGTCATCAAAATAAACATGTTTTGCTTTCACTGAATTGGCATTTTCCTGTGGAAAAATGTTGAATCAGAAATTTTCTGACCTACTCAACTTGAACCCCCTCTGATAGAGGATGATAATGTATATCGGTAATAATTTGTCTTCTCCTCATTGATGGTTGTGTTTCACTAGCATTTTCATTTAACAAACACTGTTTCTAGCTGCTTTGTTTCTATGCACACAAAAACTATTATATTTTAGAACCTCCCCACAAAGTCTAACCTGTAGACATGTAATGCCATGAAAATGATCAATATCCTTGAGAGGGAAGCTGAGTTAGAAGCAGATCCTTCCAGTGTCTCAGCAGCTTATTGTTTACCAAACCATATCTTGCCATTCAACAACTGCTGAACTTCTTACCTGTGAAACAATGTTCTGTTTCTGTCATGAAAGTGAAGGAGCCATAACTCAAAAAGCCCCAGGCATGAGCGAGTTGCCAAGGTCTTTCACATAAGTGAAAGAAATATAATTATCACTCTTCATAGAACAGACAAAATTTATTTGGGGGGAAGTAAGGAAGGCTTGAATTTCTGTGTGAAGGATGTAACACAAATCAGCTTTGGCAGATGTCTATGATTAAGCCTTGATGGATATTTATTATTAATAAGGATGGTAAAGTAACTCCTATACATTAGGAATCAACCCAAACTGTCATTTCACACCTAAGGACAACCTTAAATGGAACTTTGTTTTAAGTTTGAAAAAGTTTGGTTAACTTTTTTATTAATGATCTGGATAAAAGGACGAAGTACGACACATTAGAGAGCTCAGCTCCACAGACACCTATGTTCTTGGAATCAGGTAATCCATGTCTCATATTGGCTGTCTTTGGTGGTCAGATGCTTCCACCCTAGAATTCACAGGCCAGGACCTTATCTTGTGTAAATTGCTGTAATTCAGTTGATGTCAGTTGACTGTACATGCAGTATAAGAAATTCCCATGATGTTAATGGAAATTACTAGATTGAAGTTAATCAGAGCTACGTATAAATTCCATGTAAGGAGAAACAAGTTGTAGATCAGTAATATGCCAACATCACATTCCTCTTTGGACATGTGTACCTAAGATCTGCCATCCCTGTCATAGTAGAAATAAAAACCATGGAGCATTTATTTTAATTATTGTCCAACCCAATTATGTTATGAAAAAAGGAAAATAAAATGTTACTTAGTAGTAGTTTTTAAAAAGTGATTCCCAAGTAGGATTGAAAACCTTTTAAGATAAAAATGTGACTTAAACATTTATAAATATGAACAAAATTTAAAGAATGGAAATTCAACTAATGTGCATTCTGCTGAATGCTGCTTTAGGGTCACTAGAAGCAAAAGGGTTTCTCTCAGTGAGTCTCAGTGCCCAAATTAGGTGGGAATAAAAAGCTTTTTTTCCTGCCACACAAATCCCTCAACTTAATGTGATCATGTGCACCGACTTTCCCCTCACATGTCCTCCTCCTATCCACCTAGCAGTGAGGAGCAAAACAAGCACATACACCTCACTGTATCAGGCACTAGGCAGTTTCCTCCTTGCCCTACTACAATGACTTTTGTTTTGCTTCTGCATTCAGATAGGCTTGATAGAATAAACTGCTTTGAGAAAACAATGCTTGAGAGCATTGTAGATAATGATTATCTAGGTGGGAAATAAAAGTGATCCACTGCAGGTGGATAGAGATGTGAAATTTGAGGAGATATGCAAAAGTGAATGTGTTCATTTCTGAACCTTCTGCAGACTGCCACCCTCCCCCACATATCCACCAGAATGAGGAGCAGACACAGAGGCTCTGTGGAGCCTGCTTTCCATCCACACATAGGTAAGGGAGATGAGCATACCAGTGGAAGGGATTAAGGAGATGCTTTACTTTACTTCCTCAGGCAAGTGTAGAGGATAGGTCACAATATGGCCCTTAGATTGTAAGGTCTGCAGAGAAGGAAACGTCTCATAGACTTTAAGGTCACAAGGGACCATCATGATCATCTAGTCTGACCTCCTGTCCATTGCAGGCCACAGAACCTCACCCACCCTCTACAGTGCCACTTTACAGTGCTGAAACTTGCAGCACTCGGGGTGAGGGTGTTTTTGCAGAGCTGTAAAGTGGCAGTATAGACAAGGTCTTTTATGTATGGTACCTAGCAAAATGGGTCTTGGAGCTCAGTTGGTGCCTCTGAGTATTATTATAATAATTACCCATTCATCCTGTGGCATGGAAACAAAACATAAGGAGCTAGCAGTTAATGAACCAAGTCATTTGCATAACGTCACAACCAAGCCCACTATCATACTGTACAGCCACCCATTCTGGTGTAAATGGACCCAATGGCTGAGTCCCCCAAGCTTCTAAGCCCACTGCATCTGGGTAGAATCAAGTCACTTTTTCTACCTCTGGATCTGTAGGGAATGATCTTCTTGTCTGAGTTTTGCCTTGGAATATGGGACCTTATCCTGGACAAATAATTAGTTTTTTCAATTTAGCCAGTTCTGAAAAATCAGAAAAAAAAAATTGCTTTGGGTTGAACTTGAATTTCGGTGTCTAACCCTGAGTGCCCTAACCACTGGGCTACAGTCATTTTCAATTTTTTTTTCTGTTCCCTTGTGAACCTATACTGAATTATTCCCCCTCTCTTCTTCCATTGAAACTATTTATGATTTTGGGTCAAATTTCCAAATAGGTCGGGGTTGGCCAAAACTGCATTTTTCTGTGAATAAACTATTTGTCTGAAAATGTTTGCCCTACTCTACCCTCAGTCAGCTGCTCCACACCCTGCAACTAGTTCCTCAGACCTCCTGAGCCCCTCCCTCCATTTTTTACACCTGCTCCCTGAGAATCCCATATAGGCCGATGTTATTCTGGGCTTCTAGTTTATTCCCTTTGGGGACAATGTGGTAAAGAAGTAAGGGACACAGGCTTAGCAAAGGAATTTCTTAACTGCTGTCACTTTAGTCTTAAAAATCGAGAAAGTTAGATATTTGCAAAATAACATGTCCTGGAAGACAATCTCCCCTGTTCTGAACTCACTTCTTTTCTGAGAGTCCAAGCTCAGTCAGCAGTTCAGGCTACGCAGACTCCCTCCCCTCTTCTCCCCTTCTCATCCTGCTTCCACAAGGTGATGGTTGCCATCATCCTGCTCAGAGAAGAACTCCTCTTAAATACTGTCTCTCCCTTTTGTTATGTGCCCAGTATGAGAAGCTGAAGATCTACCAGCCTTGCTGGTGCCTGTTGTTACATGGGGTTGGGCCAGCAGTTCAGACAATCTAAGTTGATGTCTCCAGATTGCTCTGAGCTGACTTCTTAGGGATGGTTCATCAATGAGATGTCAAGCACCTTTCTTAGCTTGTGTGGTTATCTGGAATGCAATTCAACAAGCTTGCTTTGGGCAAGGTTAGACATGTGTTTGACAGATAAAACAGAATGGTGGTCTGTTGTATTAATATAGATGGAATACATAGGTCCACGGAGTTACAGGTGTTAACATGACCCAGTCGCTGTCCAACCTTAAGCTGTGATAAACAAGGTTTGGGGCCTAGTATACAGAGACCTCTGCTGGCTTATTACTATGGCCATTATTAAAAAAAAAATTATTCCTTTACTGAAGATACAGAAAAGAGGGAAAACAGTTCTAGCCTTTTGAAATATAAAGTATTAAGGAAGGCTTTCATTTTAACAACATAGCTTGTTTTCTTTTTTCCTCTAGTGGAGAGGGTTTTTGAAGGAACCCCCTATTTGACAGTCTTTTAGATCAGTGGTTCTCAAAGCCGGTCCACCGCTTGTTCAGGGAAAGCCCATGGCGGGCTGGGCCAGTTTGTTTACCTGCTGCATCCGCAGGTTCGGCCAATCGCGGCTCCCACTGGCCACAGTTTGCCACTCCAGGCCAATGGGGGCTGCAGGAAGGGCAGCCAGTATGTTCCTCAGCCTGCACTGCTTCCTGCAGCTCCCATTGGCCTGGAGCGGCGAACTGTGGCCAGTGGGAGCTGCGATCGGCTGAACCTGCGGATGCGACAGGTAAACAAACCGTCCCAGCCCGCCTCGGGCTTTCCCTGAACAAGTGGCGGACCGGCTTTGAGAACCACTGGTTTAGGGCATTGCTTTCACTTGCCTTTCTAGTCACAGTCTTACAGCAGTATTGCCAAACATGCAGTCTTGGCCAGTTAAGCCAGACTCTTATTAGACAGAAGGAAGAAGGAGAGAGATTAGAAATAGAAGAATAAGGTAGGGAAGGAAAAGTATACATGGGGAGAGAAAGGAAAACAAAGTCTCACACCCCAGCTGGTGGTTGGGATTCAGTTGGAGCTCCTGGAAATGGCAATGTCATCTGGATGCATCTGTTAATTGTGCCTTTACCCATTTTTGCCTCCTACATCAGGTTACCTCTGAGTCCCCCTCTTTTTTTAAAGACCCCAAAAGGGAGCGATGGGTGAAACAGGCCATCGTCTCATTATTTTCAGGCCTAATTTCCAATAAAACAAATTTTAATTCACTGATTTCCACTTCTCTTGTTTACCAGGCATGGTCTTAACACAAACCTTGAATTTTATCAGTAGACCTTTTAGTTTGGACTCATTCAATCTTCGACTTCCTTTTGCACCTTTTCCCATCAGCATTTATTGTTATAAGTTCACATTCTATGAACTTTCACTCACTTTTCACAGCTGAGCCTCATCATTAAGATAAGTTTGGAAGCCCAATCATTACAACAGGTTCTAAGAAGAAGCAGAGGTTACAATATAAAATGGATGTCACAATTTGATATAGAAATATCCCATAGCTTTAAAACAAACCCTATCAAATCCCCACATCACACTTTAGTAGACTTTCTGGTAGGTACCATTTAAATATGTCCCGCTGATATGAGATGTAGGTGGAGCATGCATTTAATTAACAAACCATCTGTTCACAGCTTCAAATTCACTGCCAGGGCCAAGCTAAGGAAAACAGGGAAGGAAGAATACAATAAACATTAGTTTTATGATTAGAAAAACAGGATGCTGTTCATGTAAATTCCTCATCTGGCAAAGCAAATAAGAAAACAGTTTTTAGACTGAAGTGTAATCTGAATACAACCCACTAAAATAATAAATTGGAGACAGAATTTAATTATTGCTTTTTTTCTGCATGAGGTGCTCCTTGTCCCCTTTGCAAACTTGCTAGCACTTATTTTCAATTCTTCTCTTACCCTTAATCTGTTGACATTATTTACATACCGAACTGTGATATGTTTACCATACAATTAGAATAGATCTGTATTGTAATTAAATATCAGTTCAGGATCACAGCTTCAAGCTATTTTTCAGCACTGATAGTGATCAATAGAAGCAGATGTTGAACAAAGAAGACAAATAGATTTTCTGGGAAGTCAAGTTTTTTTTTTTTTAAATAAATTTCTTCTCTTAGACCTTTTCTTACACTGAATGAAAAGGTTATATTTCCTGCATCCTTTTAGTAAATCAATGACATGCATTTAGAAAGTTGAAATCTGATACTAATTGCCACATCATTTTACTTAATTGACACCCTTACTTTTTTCTCTGTAACTCACTATGACAGCTATGCTCATGTGAGATGTGGTGGCTGATTGTCCCTAGAACAAAACTCTCAGTGGTTGGGGCAGGGCACTGTAAGTGAAAAGTGGGTGGTGGAAGAATTTACTGTTGCCAGAGATCAGAATGAACCCATGTTTTGCCACTGTTCAGGCACAATAGATAACTAAATAAACCTTTCCTTATTGCTGGGACATCCTCCAGCATATTATTCCTACTGATAAATATCAAGAATGATCCACTTTAAGTCTAAATAAAGGAGAGATCAAGTGTTTAGGCAGGTATAATGTTGTTTTTAACTATATAAATAGTGCTTGGATATTTCAGAAATGGAGATTTCTATCTAATCTATGAATTTTTAAACTATTATTTGCTATTTCACTAATACAAAAGTCTTTCATTTCTATTAAATTCTGTAAAAGTTAACAGATACATGAGAAACGTATTAACCAACATATTAACCCACAGAGACTTTCCTACCAACACTACAAAAAGAAGGATTAGAATCATAGAATCATAGAATATCAGGGTTGGAAGGGACCCCAGAAGGTCATCTAGTCCAACCCCCTGCTCAAAGCAGGACCAAGTCCCAGTTAAATCATCCTAGCCAGGGCTTTGTCAAGCCTGACCTTAAAAACCTCTAAGGAAGGAGATTCTACCACCTCCCTAGGTAACGCATTCCAGTGTTTCACCACCCTCTTAGTGAAAAAGTTTTTCCTAATATCCAATCTAAACCTCCCCCATTGCAACTTGAGACCATTACTCCTCGTTCTGTCATCTGCTACCATTGAGAACAGTCTAGAGCCATCCTCTTTGAAACCCCCTTTCAGGTAGTTGAAAGCAGCTGTCAAATCCCCCCTCATTCTTCTCTTCTGCAGACTAAACAATCCCAGCTCCCTCAGCCTCTCCTCGTAAGTCATGTGCTCTAGACCCCTAATCATTTTTGTTGCCCTTCGCTGTACTCTTTCCAATTTATCCACATCCTTCTTGTAGTGTGGGGCCCAAAACTGGACACAGTACTCCAGATGAGGCCTCACCAGTGTCGAATAGAGGGGAACGATCACGTCCCTCGATCTGCTCGCTATGCCCCTACTTATACATCCCAAAATGCCATTGGCCTTCTTGGCAACAAGGGCACACTGCTGACTCATATCCAGCTTCTCGTCCACTGTCACCCCTAGGTCCTTTTCCGCAGAACTGCTGCCGAGCCATTCGGTCCCTAGTCTGTAGCGGTGCATTGGATTCTTCCATCCTAAGTGCAGGACCCTGCACTTATCCTTATTGAACCTCATTAGATTTCTTTTGGCCCAATCCTCCAATTTGTCTAGGTCCTTCTGTATCCTATCCCTCCCCTCCAGCGTATCTACCACTCCTCCCAGTTTAGTATCATCCGCAAATTTGCTGAGAGTGCAATCCACACCATCCTCCAGATCATTTATGAAGATATTGAACAAAACGGGCCCCAGGACCGACCCCTGGGGCACTCCACTTGACACCGGCTGCCAACTAGACATGGAGCCATTGATCACTACCCGTTGAGCCCGACAATCTAGCCAGCTTTCTACCCACCTTATAGTGCATTCATCCGGCCCATACTTCCTTAACTTGCTGACAAGAATGCTGTGGGAGACCGTGTCAAAAGCTTTGCTAAAGTCAAGAAACAATACATCCACTGCTTTCCCTTCATCCACAGAACCAGTAATCTCATCATAAAAGGCGATTAGATTAGTCAGGCATGACCTTCCCTTGGTGAATCCATGCTGACTGTTCCTGATCACTTTCCTCTCCTCTAAGTGCTTCAGGATTGATTCTTTGAGGACCTGCTCCATGATTTTTCCAGGGACTGAGGTGAGGCTGACTGGCCTGTAATTCCCAGGATCCTCCTTCTTCCCTTTTTTAAAGATGGGCACTACATTAGCCTTTTTCCAGTCATCCGGGACTTCCCCCGTTCGCCACGAGTTTTCAAAGATAATGGCCAAGGGCTCTGCAATCACAGCCGCCAATTCCTTCAGCACTCTCGGATGCAATTCGTCCGGCCCCATGGACTTGTGCACGTCCAGCTTTTCTAAATAGTCCCTAACCACCTCTATCTCTACAGAGGGCTGGCCATCTCTTCCCCATTTTGTGATGCCCAGCACAGCAGTCTGGGAGCTGACCTTGTTAGTGAAAACAGAGGCAAAAAAAGCATTGAGTACATTAGCTTTTTCCACATCCTCTGTCACTAGCTTGCCTCCCTCATTCAGTAAGGGGCCCACACTTTCCTTGGCTTTCTTCTTGTTGCCAACATACCTGAAGAAACCCTTCTTGTTACTCTTGACATCTCTTGCTAGCTGCAGCTCCAGGTGCGATTTGGCCCTCCTGATATCTTTCCTACATGCCCGAGCAATATTTTTATACTCTTCCCTGGTCATATGTCCAAGCTTCCACTTCTTGTAAGCTTCTTTTTTATGTTTAAGATCCGCTAGGATTTCACCATTAAGCCAAGCTGGTCGCCTGCCATATTTACTATTCTTTCGACTCATCGGGATGGTTTGTCCCTGTAACCTCAACAGGGATTCCTTGAAATACAGCCAGCTCTCCTGGACTCCCTTCCCTTTCATGTTAGTCCCCCAGGGGATCCTGGCCATCTGTTCCCTGAGGGAGTCAAAGTCTGCTTTCCTGAAGTCCAGGGTCCGTATCCTGCTGCTTACCTTTCTTCCCTGCGTCAGGATCCTGAACTCAACCAACTCATGGTCACTGCCTCCCAGATTCCCATCCACTTTTGCTTCCCCCACTAATTCTACCCGGTTTGTGAGCAGCAGGTCAAGAAAAGCGCTCCCCCTAGTTGGCTCCCCTAGCACTTGCACCAGGAAATTGTCCCCTACGCTTTCCAAAAACTTCCTGGATTCTGGGTGGACTCCTCCTGAAGGTCAAAACAGCAGATTGGACTTCTACATAGAGTGCTTCCGCCGACGTGCACGGGCTGAAATTGTGGAAAAGCAGCATCACTTGCCCCATAACTTCAGCCGTGCAGAACACAATGCCATCCACAGCCTCAGAAACAACTCTGGCATCATAATCAAAAAGGCTGACAAAGGAGGTGCTATCGTCATCATGAATAGATCGGAATATGAACAAGAGGCTACTAGGCAGCTCTCCAACACCACTTTCTAAAAGCCATTACCCTCTGATCCCACTGAGAGTTACCAAAAGAAACTACAGCATTTGTTCAAGAAACTCCCTGAAGAAGCACAAGAACAAATCCACACAAACACACCCCTAGAACCCTGACCTGGGGTTTTCTATCTGCTACCCAAGATCCATAAACCTGGAAATCCTAGATGCCCCATCATCTCAGGCATTGGCACCCTGACAGCAGGATTGTCTGGCTATGTAGACTCCCTCCTCAGGCCTACGTTACCAGCATTCCCAGCTATCTTTGAGACATTACTGACTTCCTGAGGAAACCACAATCCATTGGTGATCTTCCTAAAAACACCATCCTAGCCACTATGGATGTAGAAGCCCTCTATACCAACATTCCACACAAAGATGGACTACAAGCCGTCAGGAACAGTATCCCCGATAATGTCACGGCTAACCTGGTGGCTGAACTTTGTGACTTTGTCCTCACCCATAACTATTTCACATTTGGGGACAATGTATACCTTCAAATCAGTGGCACTGCGATGGGTACCCGCATGGCCCCACAGTATGCCAACATTTTTATGGCTGACTTAGAACAACGCTTCCTCAGCTCTCGTCCCCTAATGCCCCTACTCTACTTGCGCTACATTGATGACATCTTCATCATCTGGACCCATGGAAAAGAAGCCCTTGAGGAATTCCACCAGGATTTCAACAATTTCCACCCCACCATCAACGTCAGCCTGGACCAGTCCACACAAGAGATCCACTTCCTGGACACTACAGTGCTAATACGCGATGGTCACATAAACACCACCCTATATCAGAAACCTACTGATTGCTATTCCTACCTACATGCCTCTAGCTTTCATCCAGATCATACCACACGATCCATTGTCTACAGCCAAGCTCTATGATATAACCGCATTTGCTCCAACCCCTCAGACAGAGACAAACACCTACAAGATCTCTATCATGCATTCTTACAACTACAATACCTACTTGCTGAAGTGAAGAAACAGATTGACAGAGCCAGAAGAGTACCCAGAAGTCACCTACTCCAGGACAGGCCCAACAAAGAAAATAACAGAACGCCCCTAGCCATCACCTTCAGCCCCCAAGTAAAACCTCTCCAACGCATCATCAAGGATCTACAACCTATCCTGAAGGACGACCCATCGCTCTCTCAGATCTTGGGAGACAGGCCAGTCCTTGCTTACAGACAGCCCCCCAACCTGAAGCAAATACTCACCAGCAACCACACACCACACAACAGAACCACTAACCCAGGAACCTATCCTTGCAACAAAGCCCGTTGCCAACTGTGTCCACATATCTATTCAGGGGACACCATCATAGGGCCTAATCACATCAGCCACACTATCAGAGTCTCGTTCACCTGCGCATCTACCAATGTGATATATGCCATCATGTGCCAGCAATGCCCCTCTGCCACGTACATTGGTCAAACTGAATAGTCTCTATGTAAAAGAATAAATGGACACAAATCAGACATCAAGAATTATAACATTTAAAAACCAGCTGGAGAACACTTCAATCTCTCTGGTCACTCGATTACAGATCTGAGGTTGGCTTCAAAAACAGACTCCAACGAGAGACTGCTGAATTGGAATTAATTTGCAAACTGGATACAATTAACTTAGGCTTGAATAGAGACTGGTAATGGATGAGTCATTACACAAAGTAAAACTATTTCCCCATGTTATTTCTCCCCCCCACCCCCCCCACTGTTCCTCAGATGTTCTTGTTAACTGCTGGAAATGCCCTACCTTGCTTGTCACCATGAAGGGTTTTCCTCCCCCCCGCCCCCCCGCTGCTGGTGATGGCTCATCTTAAGTGATCACTCTCCTTACAGTGTGTATGATAAAACCCATTGTTTCATGTTCTTTGTGTGTGTATATAAATTTCCCCACTGTATTTTCCACCAAATGCATCCGATGAAGTGAATTGTAGCTCACGAAAGCTTATGCTCAAATAAATTTGTTAGTCTCTAAGGTGCCACAAGTACTATTTTTCTTTTTATGAGAAATAGTGAATATGTAATATTCACAATAGTATCAACATTTCATTGCTCCACTGCTGTGCAGTCTGTGAGATTTCCACCATTTTGGGCCAAAAAAATTAACAAAAACATGGCAAAGGCTGTCAACCTTGAACTTTGAAACTTCAGCCGTAAACAAATGCAGAGCTTAATAGTGCTCCCCTATTTAATTAACTCTAGTGTGTTTTCCTTCACATCTACATGTATCGTGTGCCAAAATCTGTTCCTATTTACCCTACTGCAGTATTTACTTTCACATCCACAAGAGCTGAATACGTGTGTGTGTACGTATTCTACGTACGTACGTACGTAGAAGGAATTCTCATTATCCAATACAGTTCTATCATTACCAAGTGGCATAAGAAGTGAGAGAAAACAAAAGAGAAAAAATGAAATGAAAATAAATCCTGATGAAGTAGATGAAGAAGCAGAATAAACTATTAAAGAAATGCTAAAGCTTTGTGCCAGGCTTTCAGAATCTTGTCCTACTATTTCAAGGAGTATCGCATCCCATAGAAAATGTACTAAATGTAGTGTATTAAATCATCTTGTGATTTGACTAAAGTCACTGACACCATGTAATTGTAAGTTCATGCCCCATCTTAGCTGCAAAGAGTTTGATGAAATTCTTGTATTGCACATTTAATTGCCTCTGTGAATAAGTTCTATTGTGTGTCAAACTGTGTCTCCTCCCCATATAAAATATGCCATTCTTGTGTGAATATTTGTGTGTCTGAATTTAAAGTTCGCTATCCATGAGTACCCAAGCATGAAAGCTTATCATTTGCTTTTTGCATGAATCTGTACTCCTAAAAATCAAAACTTGCATGACTGCAATAAACAAAGGCTAAAATAAATTCATTTTGAACTTTGAGCAAACCCTTTATGCAGTGTTTGCCCATCTAAAATAACAAGAGAATCTAATGTGTCCCTCCATGCTTTCAATCCCTAAACACCCCCAAAAAGATAAAACAACTCTCAAATCTTATTCTAGGAGTCTGCACATGGTAAAACTGACTCAAAAGAAAAGTTTAAGTAAAATATTATAGCAGAATTTCACTTTATAAGTGTCTGTGAAGAAGATCAAATCTTTCATATTGTATTTGTAAATTATTAAACTAGACTTTGGTTCATAATGATAAACTTAAATTGAACTTTCACAGTTAGAGGCATTCTGTTTATAAAAGCCTTGAATGAAATGTCATCAAATGCTAACACTTCCAAATTCGAATAATACTAACTTTACTGAACAACATGTGACTGATTAGAATCAGAATTTTATCTAGTCATAAACGCATTTTTGAATTAAACTTCTATAGGTTGGAAAAGTACTAGAATTTGACTTCATGCTGGCTATGTAGTTTGTAAACATATTGGGCAGATCCTAAATGGGTGTAAATTATTGCAAGTTGATTGTATTTGGTGGCGCTATCCCTATTTACAAAAGCTGGCAATCTGGCCCACAGTTTGTAAATTAGGGCACAATTTGGCATCAAGGACTTAGTGAGAGGACTCACACTAGGACTTATGCACCATGTAAATTCTGCATTAATGGAATTTCCTCTGGGTTTACAACAGAGTAATTCAGAGCAAAATTTGGCCGAAGAGCTTAAGTAGTCTTTGGGACATTTTTCAGGTGTCTGTCTTGGAGTATATTTCACCATAGAGAATTCCAGAAAAATATTAGCCAGGCTCATTTCTTTCCTTTTTAAAATGTCCTAATTTTTTAAAACACTAGGAACTGCCCCTGATGTTTCTATATGTTCTTACAGAAAACCCCTAGGCCTCTGCACGCTGACCTACATTTAATTATTTTTCCTCCTCCCTTTCCCTAATGCCCCTCAGCTTCCCTGCTTTTGTCTAGCTGTCTGTGAGCTCAGTGGCACAACAAACATGGAATTTTGTACCTGATTTGAAGAGTCTTATTGGTCTATTTGGTATCACCTAAGGACACTAAGAGCAGGTCTACGCTACGGGGCTCAGTGGACCTAAGTTATGTAACTCCAGCTACATGAATAACTTAGGTCATAGCTTAGGTCAACCTTTCGCGGTGTCTACACCATGCTGGGTCAATGGGAGGAACTCTCCCATCGACTTACCTTATGCTTCTCATTCCGGAGGAGTACCAGAGTCGACAGGAGAGCGATCAGCAGTTGATTTAGTGGGTCTTCACTAGACCCAATAAATTGACCCCTGATGGATCAATAGCCATGTGTCAATCCCCCAGTAAGTGGAGACAAGCCCTGAGACTGCATTTAAAGTTCAGTTAGGGAACTCTTTCCAATGCAGAGTTGTCAGTTTTTAGCCAATCCGTTCATGGTGGCTGGCATGGCTGGATGCCAATCCCATAGTCTAACCATTAGGCACACTTCCCCCTAATGGAGCTATGACTGTGTCTGGTGGGGGTCACAGCTAAGAATGCCAAATTCAGGGAAGACTGCAAGAAACCGGGCAGGCACACCACAAAACTGGTGATTATTCTAACTTTAGTGTTCACCAAGCCAGTAACAAAAGGTAGCTCTTGGATGGCCACATTAGTTAACAAGAAGTAAAAACCACAATCCCCTTAGGTAATCCAGCACCTATAACCACCCACATATCTGGTCTTTATGATGAGAGATTACTGAAAACCAGATTAATTATACATAAGGTTCTTCTAATTCCAAAGGATTGTTGATATATATAGTAGTATATGTTGTAATATGTTATAGGCCAAGTATAAATGCTGTATGCTTGACATGAGTATGTGAGTTGCGTGTTGGCAACTGAAGCAAGGAGTTAAGGTTATGAGCGGTTAAGAATTGTCTGTGCAAAACAAACTTTGTCCTATCCAAAAGAGGAAATGGAATGTCTTGGATTATGGCAGCCTTACCAGAACTGCTCTCCAGGAGTCAGATTCTGACCCAGAGCCATGAAAAAGAAGAGGTGTGTAATGTGGGGTTTCCCCACGCCTTGTGATCAGACTGAATTGCGACTGGCCATTGGGATTTCCTTCTGATCTTCAGACTCTGGTGCAGTATGAAAGGAGTGTGAATGTGGTATGAGTGGGGTTTATATTGTAATCAATACAAATACTTAGAGTATTATATACCAACCACTGTGTCCTGTATCTGCCTGCTCCCCCATCCCATAGGGAGGCCTCTATCAGAGCCCAACAGGATTCAATACATACACACACACATACACACTTTAGATCTTACTCAAATAGCATGCTTGTAACCAATCCTTTAGTAACTAAAAACTAAAAGCTGATTAATATAAAAAGAAAAGTAGTAAGTTATTAAATGGTTAAAAGAATTACACACGTTATGAGTGATTTCAGAGTCTATAGATCAGGTTCATAGCAGTGATGGAAGTCTGTAATTTTAAGTGAGCTGTAGCTCACGAAAGCTTATGCTCAAATAAATTTGTTAGTCTCTAAGGTGCCACAAGTACTTCTTTAAGTTTGTAATAAGGCTCTTTGGTTTACCCAGTAGATTGTGGATCACCAGTCCATAGTTCTAAGCTCTCCTTTGTTAGAAATCATGTCCAGAGAAGTGGGGCAGGAATGAAGACAAATAAGTGATATCAGTGTTTCCTTTTATACTTTCAGCCCAACTGCATGGGAAGATGGAGTCTTAGACCACATGTCCTTACATGCTTTGTTGAATCAAGAGGCAGCCATTGCCTCAGTGTGCTCTGAAATGTCTCCAGGAGAGGCTTACTGGGGGGAGCTGATTGTCCTTACTGGGCCATCAAGCAGGCTGGTTAGCCTTGATGCAAATCTGTCTTGGGACATCACCCAAGAAAACAACAGATTTGAGATACAAACACATAGCAAATATTCGTAACACCATATAAAAGATGATACATGGATTTAAACAGGATACTAATACTTAGCAGTCTATAACTTTTCCATTTATACCTTACATGACATACAAAATTGCAAAAATCATGTACAAGGTAAGAGCGGTGACTATATTAGTGTAACTAGTTATCTTCTTTTTTAATACAGCATCACAGGAGCCATTAACATCACCAAATCATCTTTTCAGACTATGTTCTTAACTCTGCATCCACACAGGTCTGCACAATAATGTTAGCTATAAGTTAAAAAAAAAAAGTATTTCCCTGTTACAAAGGAAGATGTAGATAGATGGGACCAGTGCAAAGCTTTGAGTGAAATCTTTCCTACAGGTGATGACAAATCCTACTAATTCATTAGTAATACCATTTTCTAGGGTTTCCTGTACCTAATTTAGATCACCTGTCCCATTGGCTAGTGACAGTTCATAGGTAGTGCTGTCCTTATGGGTCCCACTCTTGTAAATTTTGGCTCATCTGAATGACATGTGAATGTTCCCATCAGCAACAACACTTCAGGCATGTTAAGGTTTGAAAGATCAGGCCCCACAGTGGCTTATACTCTGAGTAGCAGCTGAAGTAGAAAAATCAGTCTAAGTGGCTTTCTTTTGAAAGGATGAATTTATTTAAACATCTAAAAGTGCCAAATTCCATCAAGAACAAAGATATCTTTGTGGGTGAGTGTGAATCAGCTCCTAAATTACTCACAGAGAAACAGGTTGGCAATGGCATATAGAGGAAAGCAGGTGTAATGTTAACATTAAAATACTTCAGTTCCCAGTCCCACCCACCATGTTGCTGGCAAAAAATAGCAGGACTGATTCTTTTAAAACATATAAGTGAACAACGTAAAGAAACTGAAAAATAAGTAAGCAGAGCCTTACACATGCGGAAAGGCAGGGAAAGAATGGGAGGGGGTGAGGCTCCCAAATTTTTTTTTTATGGTAACAGTGAAGCTTTCAGGCCATATAAAGTATGGCAATGTGCTAATGAAAATAGATCTTAGGCAGATGGAGGAAAAAGCTGGAGATTTTTCAGATTCATGAAAATACAAAAATGTTTCTTATCGCCCACATGTGCAAACTGGTTCAAAGTAAAAAGAAACAAAGAGAAGGGAGAACAAAGCACTACAAACGTATTTGGAATAAGCTAGCACAGTGAATATCCTGAAGTTTTCTTCTCCTTTGCTACTGTGAAAAAGCTACATTGCAACAAAGATCTGAATTTCTTGTGTTGCAGTCAGCTGCAGAAAAAGAAATTGAATCCAGGTTTCCTGAGTGACAATCCCCTTCTCTAAGCACTAGACACACTTTTCCCTTATGGAACAGTTACATTACAGGCATGTATGAAGTGGTCTGATACTGTGATGAAGAGACTAATAGACTGATATTACCGCTGGTAATGTAATGATAATTTGGCACACAACAGCTCACACTACAGGAAGTGATAGTTGACAGCAGTACTTTTTATTCAATCATACAAAAGTTACAGTTACATCAACTTAGCTTTTTTAAAAAGCTGTGTCTTATTATAAGCAGGAATTTTTTGTGTAGGAGAGTTTTAGGATGGAGGGGAAGGAGGTGGGGTTGTGATGGTAACAGTAGAACAAATTGGTCAACTGATATTTGCAAGTAGTTTTTTTTTCCAGCACCTTGTTGCTATCAAATGTCAATAAATTATTGTGAATATTGTTTTTCATTATTTAGCCAGCTCCAATGGAGAGCTAAAAATAAAATCCTGGGCAACATAGGAAGCTAAAAGAAGGCAAGGCTGTTGTGACATTAAGGCGTAGACAGGTAAATGTAAAAAAGTAAGGCTGGTAGACCATTTTCTGTCAAAATTTTCCTTTTTTGATGGAAAATTGGTTTTTAACTGAAAACATTTTTGCAAAAAGTTTGTCTTCTGTGGCAAACCAAATGCCTCAAACCCAAAATATTTTTTCTGAAAACACAAACATTTTGAGCTGGCTATGCTGCCTCCGTGCTTCATGGGAGTTGTAGTTTGATGCCTCATGTCCACATTTTTCTGTATGGGTTGGGGTTGCCATCCAGGCTACATCTCCCATGATTACTTTCCCTCTGAAAAACCAAAAGAGAAGATAATTATTTTTAAAAGATTTGGGTATCAGGATTAGGATCACAAGAGACAGTGCTGGCTTGGCAACTTGCATGGGCAATTTATTAGCACTAAAGCTGGCAAATTAAATTGTTGGACCATATTTTAGGTATGGTTTGTTCACAAACAGTTCATAGGAAGTCTTTAGTTAACTGACTCTTTGCAAAGAGAAAATAACGGACAACACCAAATAGGTTGAATCTAAACCCTGTTCCTAGTTCACAGAATTGTCTGCCAACAGGTTTTTACCCTACTGGGCCAGCTCTCCATATTAACTACTTTTTGAGGTCCAGCCCAACATCACTATCAAGTTTGATGATAGTGAGAGGTTTCAAGGAAGCAAAGCAAAATATCTCCTATCCACTGGGGACATTTGCCAGGGGCCGCAGAGCCCCAGAGAGATAACTATATTCCCACAGCAGTGCTGGTCAACAGGGTTCATGTGTAACCTCTTAATGTAATAAAAACTGCCTACGTCTAATGGACACCCCAAGGGAAGTTAGGTGATGTGGCCATTGCTTGCCCTCTTCAAGGATTAATCTTCTCAAGGGAACCCCATAGTGCAGGAAGATATAAATTACATATCATTGTATATGTCTGGGTGAATCAGAGATTTTTTCAGCTTAGGCCACTGGGGGAACTTTCTGCACATTATTTACCTACTAAACTGCTTTACGATAGACCTGGAGGTAATAAAAGTCTGATATCACGACTCATGGGTTTCCCACCTTCTTGAATGACTTACAGCTATGTGAATATTGACCTTGTCTGCTACTAAAGAGAAATCAATCAGAGGCATGGTCACTGTTTATCATCATGTCATTTTGTATGTCATTTTATTACTTTTATTACTATTTACAGAACCTAGGATTGTCTGCTCAAAGCCTTTCCCCCCCTCAGTATTGCAAGTGACTAATAATGAAAATTGCCATTCTATTTGAAAATGCAGTGACTTTAATTAATCAAAGTGAACTGTAGGAGGATATACTCTATATCAATTAAAGGTCTGATTTGGCAACATGTACTCTCAATGAATGTCTCTTACTTAAGTGAGAAGTCCCACTCAAGTTAACTAATTGTATTACTCTGAATAAATGTTGCTAGTCAGTGTGGATAAGGGTTGCAGAATTCGATTCTATGTAAGCTATATAGAAAGATGACACTGAGGAGAACACTAAATTAAAACAATAATAAGGCTATTGACATATATTTTGATTACAGAGAGTGACAGTAAAATTCTCCACTTGTTAGTTTTGCTTAACTTTTTATATGCCTGTTTTGTAATGATAAGGAGGTGGAACTTGAAAATGCCTAGTGATACCAGGCTGTAAGCTTTGCTTCCTTCTCTGTCCCTTAGTGGTAGTGAGATACTCTTTAATAGCCAGTGATCGAAGCTGCTAAGTGAACTTTCCTCCTAATCACTGTGTCCTGTAAAGCAGATTGGGGGATGCTTTTTCAGAGCCACTTCTCACTGCACGATTCTTTTAGAGCTGCTAGTGCTCTGGACTGACAAATGACTTTGCCAATTGTATATTTTTGAAAGGCAAACCTGATTTGAAATGTATACAAGTATACATTTCAGGATGGAATTAAGAGTACAAGTCCCATGATTGTTAGGATATTTGGATTTCAGGCACTATACATTAGAGTTTTCAAAAATCAGCTCCCAAATTGAGTCATTGAGTTCTTCAAATATTTTTCAGGTGCTGATTAACAAAGCAATGCAAACCCTTTACAACTTTGTGCCCTTTCATTTTATTAAATGCCTGACATTTCAAAGCATTAGCTGATGGCATATGAGGAGTCTTACTACGTGTGCTGTGTGATGGAACAGGATGCAAAACCTAAAAAGAAATATGGACTGAAATATTGCCCTTAATTTGGACAGCCACCGTTTAATGTAATTTTTCTGAAGAAAGTTACTCACAGAAGTAAAGTGTTCCAAGATGATATGTTATTATAGGACTTTGGCACAGTCCTACATTAACTCTATTCCATCCAATTAGTACAGCTCTGGCACCTGGAGGGCTTTAAGATTTCCTAAAATGTTACCTCTTCATTAGCTGCTTCAGAAAAAGTGTTTACTTATTAAAGTAGCTCTTTTCCCAAATGTATAGCCTCCAAGCAGCTAAAGTGTAGCACTTACGTGCTTATCCACACAGGCACAGAACCTTTGAAAGCAGTTCTTGGCTGCTAGGAAGTATCTGCAGATCTCTGGGGCCCTGTGTTCAACTGACTTCAAGTATTAGCTGCTTTCTACCTTCACAGACTTTAAGACATCAGCTGAGGGTGGCTCTATGGAGGATTCTTAGGCAGACCAACCAAAGGGACTTTGACAGCAGGAATTAGATAACTTACCAAGTTCATAAAGGCCCCTGTGTTATTCATGGAGATAAACCATCCATCACAACCTCATCACAAGAGGAGAGGGTGGGACTACAGAAGACTGACCCACTGATGCTACCTCGTATGAGAGAAACTATATCTAACAACACTGCTGATCCAGGAGAATCACATGGAAGGGGCTGACAACCCTCTACAGTTTTCTTTGCCTTCACTGGTAGTGGCGATTTAGATCTAGGCTGACATGGTGTTCTGTCTGTAACATCCCCTCTCACTGATGATGCTGCAAAGACAGGAGGTAGAGGCCCATGTGACCAATGCCCCATTTTAATTGGAGTAGTCCAGAGAGATTGAAAAGGCTTAAAAGAAGACCCCTTTCAGCTTCAAGAGCCCCACAGAACTCAGCGTGGCTGCAGTCAGAAGTGAGGCTCCCTTGGATCCAATGCTGGCACCAGATTGTCCCAGATATGAGACTTCCACAACATCAGTAGTTTTACCTACACTGAGGGTCTGAAAGTTCAGGAGAAAACTTGTTTGGAATCAACTTCATGAATATGATAGGAGAATGGTCTGCTCTAAGTACTGAGGATGGCATCAGTCCTTTGACATCTCCTTCAACAGAGCCCTTAGGGAACAAGAGCAGGACCTGAAAGGTATCCAGAGCAGAGGACCATCTGCCCACCCTGATTCCAAGGAGGCCTTTCCCATTTGGTGATCCTCAGATCTACTTTTCCCTTTTACCTACGAGGAGATCTGCAAGAGAGGTCATAAATAGACTTAAAGTACCAGGTACTCAAAGGTCACATCTTTGCAGCTAAACAAACATTATATAGTTGCTAACTGTTTCCTGGTTAGAGTAAGTGAGGGTTTTTTGTTTAACTCAAACTATTCTGACAGGTTTCAGAGTAGCAGCCGTGTTAGTCTGTATTCGCAAAAAGAAAAGGAGTACTTGTGGCACCTTAGAGACTACCAAATTTATTATAGCATAAGCTTTCGTGAGAAGTGAGCTGTAGCTCACGAAAGCTTATGCTCTAATAAATTTGGTAGTCTCTAAGGTGCCACAAGTACTCCTTTTCTTTTTTCAAACTATTCTGTTATATTTAGCACAAGGATTACTTGCTTGAGATGGTCAATTGCTACTTTGTCAATTGTTTCTTAAATATTATATTTCCTACTTTTCTTCAGTAGATTTCTCATACATTATAGTTGTATTCTCATACAATCATAGTTTCCATTATAGTTTTCCAAGGCATCTAGCATTCTTTTGAAGTCATCTCTGCAAAAGCCAGAAATTTTTTTAGTACACTAGTATTGTCTCATGAGTATTTCAAATCAAATGTTTCAGAGTAGCAGCCGTGTTAGTCTGTATTCGCAAAAAGAAAAGGAGTACTTGTGGCACCTTAGAGACTAACAAATTTATTAGAGCATAAGCTTTCGTGAGCTACAGCTCACTTCATCGGATGCATTTGGTGGAAAAAACAGAGGAGAGATTTATATACACACACAGAGAACATGAAACAATGGGTTTATCATACACACTGTAAGGAGAGTGATCACTTAAGATAAGCCATCACCAGCAGCAGGGGGGGGGGGGAAAGGAGGAAAACCTTTCATGGTGACAAGCAAGGTAGGCTAATTCCAGCAGTTAACAAGAATATCAGAGGAACAGTGGGGGGTGGGGTGGGAGGGAGAAATACCATGGGGAAAGAGTTTTACTTTGTGTAATGACTCATCCATTCCCAGTCTCTATTCAAGCCTAAGTTAATTGTATCCAGTTTGCAAATTAATCATCTGGACCCATGGAAAAGAAGCTCTTGAGGAATTCCACCATGATTTCAACAATTTCCATCCCACCATCAACCTCAGCCTGGACCAGTCCACACAAGAGATCCACTTCCTGGACACTACGGTGCTAATAAGCGATGGTCACATAAACACCACCCTGTATCGGAAACCTATGACCGCTATTCCTACCTACATGCCTCTAGCTTTCATCCAGATCATACCACTCGATCTATTGTCTACAGCCAAGCGCTACGATATAACCGCATTTGCTCCAACCCCTCAGACAGAGACAAACACCTACAAGATCTCTATCATGCATTCCTACAACTACAATACCCACCTGCTGAAGTGAAGAAACAGATTGACAGAGCCAGAAGAATACCCAGAAGTCATCAGTACAGGACAGGCCCAACAAAGAAAACAACAGAACGCCACTAGCCATCACCTTCAGCCCCCAACTAAAACCTCTCCAACGCATCATCAAGGATCTACAACCTATCCTGAAGGACGAGCCATCACTATCACAGATCTTGGGAGACAGACCAGTCCTTGCTTACAGACAGCCCCCCAATCTGAAGCAAATACTCACCAGCAATCACACACCACACAACAGAACCACTAACCCAGGAACCTATCCTTGCAACAAAGCCCGTTGCCAACTCTGTCCACATATCTATTCAGGGGATACCATCATAGGGCCTAATCACATCAGCCACACTATCAGAGTCTCGTTCACCTGCGCATCTACCAATGTGATATATGCCATCATGTGCCAGCAATGCCCCTCTGCCATGTACATTGGCCAAACTGGACAGTCTCTATGTAAAAGAATGAATGGACACAAATCAGACGTCAAGAATTATAACATTCAAAAACCAGTTGGAGAACACTTCAATCTCTCTGGTCACTCGATCACAGACCTAAGAGTGGCTATACTTCAACAAAAAAGCTTCAAAAACAGACTCCAACGAGAGACTGCTGAATTGGAATTAATTTCCAAACTGGATACAATTAACTAGGCTTGAATAGAGACTGGGAATGGATGAGTCATTACACAAAGTAAAACTATTTCCCCATGGTATTTCTCCCTCCCACCCCACCCCCCACTGTTCCTCTGATATTCTTGTTAACTGCTGGAATTAGCCTACCTTGCTTGTCACCATGGAAGGTTTTCCTCCTTTCCCCCCCCCTGCTGCTGGTGATGGCTTATCTTAAGTGATCACTCTCCTTATAGTGTGTATGATAAACCCATTGTTTCATGTTCTCTGTGTGTGTATATAAATCTCTCCTCTGTTTTTTCCACCAAATGCATCCGATGAAGTGAGCTGTAGCTCACGAAAGCTTATGCTCTAATAAATTTGTTAGTCTCTAAGGTGCCACAAGTACTCCTTTTCAAATCAAATGATAAGTTGATCTGAGATGCTCCCCATCTTAAAACTGATTTATCATACTTGGCTCATTTCTATGGAATGGGTCCAGAATAGCCTATGATCATAAAGCCTGTTCAACAAGCTATTGAAAAGAAAACAAGCCTGCACTAAGAACATGTAACTTTAAGAACGTGTTCGTCTTTATAATTGCATTCCTGTTATCCTAATCAATATCTGAGTAATTAAAATGCCTCATGATCAATGTTCTTACTTTGTTCGTAAGTATTTCTTATCTCTAAAAATATGCCATGATCTACCTTCTTCAACCTCTTTAAAGGCTTGTTGCCAAAATTCACTTGACTAACTTATTTAGCTATAATTTATATCTAAACAGTTTCTATTGTGTCAGCTAAAATTACATAGTTTTTCCTTCCACACTGCATATTATTCCTTCCCATATATTCATTCTTTTTACAGCTGGACAGTGTTATGTCCATTTTAGAAACTCTCTATATTAACGTATTTAAGGGTTGGAATCTGATAGCCTTTCTCTGACTTAGTGTAATGCAGTAAGCAATGTAAAAGTAATATTTAGCCTGATCAAGGATATCAAAATTTGACCCAAAATGCTTTGAGGATTTTATGCCATGTTTGTGTTATTCTCCTTATCATCCCTACCAAAAAAAACACCAAACAACGCCCCCCCCCTTCATTTATTAAGTGCTGTTAATATTTCTCTGTTTGGCATTTTGGAGAAAAAGCCCTTGAGTGAAATCCTTACATCCAGTCTGAGACCAGTTCTCTTGCCAAAAGGGCCAGAATGGTGTATAATTCCTGGAGCCATCTGCGGGAAGATTGCAAGAACTATGGAAGACAGTTGCAGGCTGCCTTCCCTTATGCCTGCTTCTCTCCCATAAATCCTGGTGTAGGGAGTATGCTGGAAGCGGGGCTGCAACATGCAGTGCTGAAGAGATTCTGGACATCATGGAGAAGCTGGAGGCTGCTTCAGCACTGGGCAAAGTCCAGAACTTCTAGAGGCACAGCAGAGATTGTATATCTATACTGCACGCCCCATTTGGTGGCATGTAGAGTATGTACACTACACTGCTATTTATACCTGAGCTAAAGTGTGTAGATGGTGAGGCACTGCTTAGGTGAGTAAAGACACTCTGGAACTCCATGGATATGTACACTATAGGCCAGGGGTGGGCAAACTTTTTGGCCCAAGAGCCACATCTGGGAAAATAAAAATTAGGGCTAGGGTGTGGGCTCCAGGGTGGGGCCAGAAATGAGGAGTTCAGGGTGTGGGATGGGGCTCCAGGCTGGGGTGGGGGAGTGGGGTGTGTGTGGGGAGTGAGGGCTCTAGGGTGGGGCTTGGGTTGAGAAGTTTGGGGTGACGGAGGGTGTTCTGGGCTGGGACCGAGGGATGAGGACGGGAAGGGGATCAGGGCTTGGGCAGGGGTACAGGAAGGGCTGATGGTGCGGGCTCTGGGGTGGGGCTGGGAATGAGAGGTTTGGGGCACAGGAGGCTGGGATTGAGGGATTTGGAGGGCGGGAGAGGGATTAGGGTTTGGACTTCGGGTTGGGAGAGGCTCAGGGTCCCAGCGTCGCTTACCTCAAATGGCTCCTGGAAGCAGCAGCAGATCCCTTCTCCTGCTCCATCTGCAGGTACTGCTCCTGTGGCTCCCATTTGAGCATCGGTGGGGGCCACTGGAGCATGGCCATTGGAGCCAGAGCGGGGTCATGCTGCAGCTTCTTGGAGTCGCATAGTGCGGTCCCTGACCCTGCTTCCCAGCTGGAGCACTGGAGTGGGGCAAGCCCCAGATCCTGCTCCCCAGTAGAAACTCATGGGCTGGCTTAAAATGGCTCCAGCTCATGGGCTGTAGTTTGCTTACCCCTGCTATAGGCTGTCTACTTGCTCAAGTAGTGCTTCCCTGTCTACCCTGCTCTTTTTAGCAGTGTAGTGTCCTGCTACCTGCCCATTTTTCCCATCAACAGTGAAAGGCTCTGGCTGGGGGGAAGGGCTCTGGCAGTCGAGAAGTAATGGGGAAAAGACTCTGCCAGCTCCCCACTACAGGAGCCTTTCCCCAATGGAGGGAACTGCTCAATGCTTTCCCCACTGTGACAAACTGTACCTCAGAATGGCACCTGATAACCTTCATTGTCATCATTCATATATGGCATGCTTTGTATGAAATACCACAACCATATAAGGTATCATATCAAAAGTCATTATCTGCTGAAACCCATTGTTCTGTCCAAATGTGTATATTGTTAGTATACAAAGTTATGAGATTTTGCTGTATGGTTGTTACCAATGTATGTTACAAGTTGCAGAGTTATTACGGCCAGGTGGATGTTGATGGCCCATTAATCAAATGTATGACTCAACTATGCAACCACCACATAGTGGGAACTGCTTGATCACTGTGACTCAGCAAAGCCCACCAGGACATGCCTGGGCTAGTGTCTGCCAGGCACATGGGTTAAGGATATAAAATAAGGAACAGTTGCAGCATGTCTTGGCCTTTGTCCTCCCACACCTATGCTGGAAACTACTGGAATGCTGAGACGATGAAGATCTGAAGACACTGGTCCAGGCTTCAGGGGAAAGTCACAAGAACGGCCATACTGGCTAGATGGACCTTTGGTCTGACCCAAGTATCCTGTCTTCCAACAGTGCCCAATGCCAGGTGACCTAGAGGGATGAACAGAACAGGTAATCATCAAGGGATCCATCCCCTGTCACCCATTTCCAGCTTTTGGCAAACAGAGGCTAGGGACACCATCCCTGTCCATCCTGGCTAATACCCATTGATGGACCAATCCTCCATGAACTTATCTAGTTCTTTTTTAAGCCCTGTTATAGTCTTGGCCTTCACAACATCCTCTGGCAAGGAGTTCCACAGGTTGACTATGCGTTGTATAAAAAAAATATTTCCTTTTGTTATAAACCTGCTGCCTAGTAATTTTGTTTGGTGACCCTTAGTTCTTGTGTTATGAGAAGTAGTAAATTACATTTCCTTATTCACTTTCTCCACACCAGTCATGATTTTATAGACCTCAATCATATCCCCCCTTAGTCATCTCTTTTCCAAGATAAAAAGTCCCAGTCTTATTAATCTCTCCTCATACGGAATCTATTCTATACACCTAATCATTTTTGTTGCCCCTTTCTGAACATTTTCCAATTCCAGTATATCTTTTGGAGATGGGGGCAACCATAACTGCACTCAGTATTCAAGATATTGGCGTACCATGGATTTATATAGAAGCAATGTGGTATTTTCTGTTTTATTATCTATCCCTTTCTTAATGATTCCCAACATTGTTTTCTTTTTTGACTGCTACCGCTTGTTGAGTGGATATTTATAGAGAACTAGCCACAATGACTATGTAAAAGAATAAATGGACACAAATCAGATGTCAAGAATTATAACATTCAAAAACCAGTTGGAGAACACTTCAATCTCTTTGGTCACTCGCTTACAGATCTAAAAGTGGCAATTCTTCAACAAAAAACCTTCAAAAACAGACTCCAATGAGAGACTGCTGAATTGGAATTAATTTGCAAACTGGATACAATTAACTTAGGCTTGAATAAAGACTGAGTGGATGGTCATGACACAAAGTAAAACTATTTCCTCATGTTTATTCTCCCCCATTGCTGTTCCTCACACATTCTTGTCAACTGCTGGAAATGGCCCACCTTGATTATCACTACAAAAGGATTTCCCCCCACCCCCTTCTCCTGCTGGTAATAGCTCACCTTAAGTGATCACTCTCTTGTTACAGTATGTATGGTAACACCCATTGTTTCATGTTCTCTGTGGATATAGATCTCCCCACTGTATTCTCCACTGAATGCATTGGATGAAGTGAGCTGCAGCTCATGAAAGCTTATGCTCAAATAAATTTGTTAGTCTCCAAGGTGCCACAAGTCCTCCTTTTCTTTTTTCTTGAGTGGTAACAGCTAATTTAGACACCATCATTTTATATGTATAGTTGGAATTATGTTTTCCAATGTGCATTACTTTATATTTATCAAAATTGAATTTCAGTTGCCATTTTGTTGCCCAGTCACCCAGTTTTGAGAGATCCTTTTGTAGCTCTTCGCAGTCTGCATGGGACTTATCTTGAGTAGTTTTGTATCATTTGCAGATTTTGCCATCTCACTGTTTACCCCTTTTTCCAGATCATTTATGATTATGTTGAATAGGACTGGGCCCAGTACAGATCCCTGGGGGACCCCACTATTTTCCTCTCCCCATTCTGAAAACTGACCATTTATTCTTATTCTTTGTTTCCTGTCTTTTAAGCAGTTACCAATCTATGAGAGGACTTCCCTGTTATCCCATGACAGCTTACTTTACTTAACAGCCTTTGGTGAGTGACCTTGTCAAAGCTTTCTGAAAAAATCTAAGTACACTGTATCCACAGGATCCCCCTTGTCCACATGCTTGTTGACCCCCTCAAAGAATTCTAGTAGATTTCCCTTTACAAAAACCATGTTGATTCTTTCCCCCAACAAATTATGTTAATCTATGTGTCTGACAATTTTGTTCTTTACTATAGTTTCAACCAGTTTGCCTGGTACTGAAGTCAGGGGTCACCTCTAGAGCCCTTTTTAAAAATTGGCATCACATTAGCTATCCTCCAGTCCTTTGGTACAGAAGCTGCTTTAAATGATAGGTTACAGATAACAGTTTTTAGTTCCGCAATTTCACATTTGAGAACAATTTCACATTTGAGTTCATTCAGAACTCTTGGGTGAATACCATCTGGTCCTGGTGACTTATTACTGTTTGGTTTATCAATTTGTTCTAAAACATCCTCTAATGACACCTCAATCTGGGACAGTTCCTCAGATTTGTCACCCAAAAAGAAAGAATGGCTCAGGTTTGGAAATCTACCTCACATCTTCAGCTGTGAAGACTGATGCAAATAATTCATTTAGTTTCTCTGCAGTGGCCTTATCCTTGAGTGCTCCTGTAGCATCTCAATCATCCAGTGGCCCCACTGGTTGTTTAGGTGGTTTCCTGCTTCTGATTTACTTAGACATATTTTTGCTATTACTTTTTGAGCCTTTGGCTAGCTGTTATTCAGATTCTTTTTTGGCCTTCCTAATTATATTTTTACATTTCATTTGCCAGAGTTTATGCTCCCTTCTATTTTCCTCACTAGGATTTAACTTCCACTTTTTAAAAGGATGCCTTTTTGCCTCTTACTTTTACTTTGTTGTTTAGCCACAGTGGCACTTTTTTTGTTCTCTTATTATGTTTTTAATTTTGGGTATACATTTAACTTGAGCCTCTATTGTGGTGTCTTTAAAAAGTTTCCATGCAGCTTGCAGGGATTTCACTTTTTGCTCTGTACCTTTTAATTTCTATTTAACTAACCTCCTCATTTGTGTGTAATTCCCTTTTCTGAAATTAAATGCTACAATGTTTTCCCCACCACAGGGATGTTATATTTTATGGTCACTATTACCAAGTGGTCCAGTTATATTCACTGCTTGGACCAGATGCTGTGCTCTTCTTAGGACTAAATCAAGAATTGATGGGTTCCAGGACTATCTGCTCCAAGAAGCAGTCATTTAAGGGGTCAAGAAACTTTCTTTCTGCATCCTGTCCTGAGGTGCCATGTACCCAGCCAATGTGGGGATAGTTGAAATCCCCCATTATTATTATTATGGAGTTTTTTATTTTAATAGCCTCTCTAATCTCCCTGAGCATTTCACAGTTGCTATCACCATCCTGGTCCGGTGGTTGGTAATGTATCCCTACTGCAATATTCATATTATTAGGGCATGGAATTACTATCCAGAGATTCTATGGTACAGTTTTAGTTCATTTAAGATTTTTACTTCATTTTATTCTAGGCTTTTTCATATATAGTGCCACTCCCGCACCAGCATGACCTATTCTGTTCTTCAAATATATTTTGTACCCTAGTATTACTGTGTCCCATCAATTATCCTCAATCCAGCAAGTTCCTGTGATGCCTATTCTATCAATATCCTCATTTAATACAAATGTAGATTTGTCATTTGTACATAAGCATTTTAAAAACTTTTCACTTTTTAGTCATCTGTTATTACATGATATAATTGAATGGGACTTTTTTTCATTTGACTGTTGCTCATCAGATCCTACCTGTATTTTATCATCTTCCAGCCTCTCCTCCTTACTAGGACATAGAGAATCTCCATTAATAGATACTCCCCTAAGGGATATCGCTGTCCGAACCACGTGCTCCTCAGTACCTGGGGTCTTTCTCCCAGCCTTAGTTTAAAAACTACTCTTAAATGTTAACTGCCAGCAATCTGGTTCCATTTTGGTTTAGGTGGAGCCCATTCTTCCTGTATAGGCTCCCCCCTTTCCCAAAAGTTTCTCCAGTTCCTTAAAAAAAAAAAATCTAACCTCCTCCTCCCTACACCATTGTCTCATCCATGCATTGAGACCCTTCAGTCTGTGTATTAAGGATTGTAATATCCACTGGGGGTGATAAAATTACTTGATCTAAACACTGCCTAGTGTAATAAGGTTTAAGATTAAGATTGTGAGCTTATTTTTATTTTCTTTGATAACCATCTCTAATCTTTTTGTAGTTAGTAAGCCTATTGTCAAGGTTCCTGCCACACTCTGAACTCTAGGGTACAGATGTGGGGACCTGCATGAAAGCCTCCTAACCTTACTTTTACCAGCTTAGGTTAAAATTTCCCCAAGGTACAAGCTATTTTACCCTTTGCACTTGGACTTCCACTGCCACCACCAAACGTCCGGGTTTATTTTTTGAGAGAGTTGTTTGGAAAGGTCTTTCCCCCCCAAAATCCTCACCAAAACCTTGCACCCCACTGCCTGAGGAAGGCTTGATAAAAATCCTCACCAATTTGCATAGGTGACCACAGACCCAAACCCTTGGATCTTAAGAACAATGAAAAAAGCATTCAATTTCTTACAAAAAGAATTTTAATATAAGAAAAGGTAAAAAGAATCACCTCTGTAAAATCAGGATGGTAAATACCTAACAGGGTAATTAGATTCAAAACATAGAGAATCCCTCTAGGCAAAACCTTAAGTTACAAGAAAGACCCAAAGACAAGAATATTCATTCTCTTCAGCACAGTCTAATTTCTCAGCCATTTAAAGAAATCATAATCTAACACATATCTAGCGAGATTACTTACTAAATTCTAAGACTCCATTCCTGTTCTGTCCCCGGCAAAAGCATCACACAGACAGACCCTTTGTGTTTCCCTCCTTCCAGCTTTGGAAGTATCTTGTCTCCTCATTGTAGTCAGGTGCCAGCGAGGTTATCCTAGCTTCTTAACCCTTTACAGGTGAAAGGATTTTTCCTCTGGCTAGGAGGGATTTTAAAGGTGTTTACCCTTCCCTTTATATTTATGACACGCCTCCCAAAAATCACAGCTAGGGTAAAACACTGGCTGGGATTTCTTCCTGGAGCTCTAGGAAAAAAACAGAGTTAATAAGACACATGCACCTCTAAATATACAAATACAAATATACAAATACATAAAGACTAACAATATTTTCCACATCTCAAGGACGATTTTAACCAGTTGATTCTGGGAAACTTTCATGGGAGAGTGTCTGTAGAGATGCTGTACCCAAGGCAGGCCCTTTCAAAGTTTTCTAAGAAGTCCTCAGTATCATCTCCTGCCTTGTAGGTGGGGAACTTTCTGGGATGGGAAATGGTACCTGGAGAAGGATTGCTAGGGTTTGTTGGTATATTCTGCTGAGCCTTTGCCTTCTCCATCTCCATCTCCAGTGCATGCTTCCTCTTTTTCCTTCTCCTCCAGTTCTTTGTCCTTTGCCTCCATTTCTCTTCTGTGGGCAGCTTCTCGAGCTTTTTCTGCTTCTTTTACTGCCTCCAGTTTGGCTAACTCCAATTTGTGTAGTGTCTTTGTTTCTGTGATCTTTACCTCTCTGTTTTTAACTAACTTTACACCTGAGGTTTAAAAATAAAACAAACAAAACTTGGATTGTAAAATTTTGCTGTGTTGTAATAGGATATCTATATTCTCTGATAATGATTGTCAGCTTACAGAAAAATCCAACCGCCCGCCCCCCCAAAAACTAACACCTTTGGCTCCAGGCAAATAGGCAGAAAACCCCTCCAGTTGCATTAAGGTTAAAAAAAAACCAAAAAAACCCAAAAAATACACTTCAGGTCTGTGAAGACCGGTGAATTTCCCTGCAGAGGGTTAACTATCCTGCTTTTAGGTAGAGAAAACTCAAGCTCACAAAAGACAATTCCCTTTTGTCTCTGCTCTGGCCCCAAAGCAGAGAGATGGACTCCAACTACTTCCAGTTGGAAACCTGCTTTCCAGCAGCCCAAAGGAAAAAAATAATGTCCTTTTCAAATCTGTGCTTCTCGTTCAAAAAAAAAAAAATCTCAAAATGATTTCAAGTTGATCCCACTGCTCTGCCACCATGTCAAGGTTCCTTCCCCACTCTGAACTCTAGGTACAGATGTGGGGACCTGCATGAAAACCTCCTAAGCTTACTTTTACCAGCTTAGGTTAAAAATTCCCCAAGGTACAAACTATTTTACCCTTTGCCCTTGGACTTCCACTGCCACCACCAAACGTCCGAGTTTATTTTTTGAGAAAGAGTTGTTTGGAAATGTCTTTCCCACCAAAATCTTGCACCCCCCTGCCTGGGGAAGGCTTGATAAAAATCCTCACCAATTTGCATAGGTGACCACAGACCCAAACCCTTGGATCTTAAGAACAATGAAAAAAGCATTCAATTTCTTACAAAAAGAATTTTAATATAAGAAAAAGTAAAAAGAATCATCTCTGTAAAATCAGGATGGTAAATACCTTACAGGGTAATTAGATTCAAAATATAGAGAGTCCCTCTAGGCAAAACCTTAAGTTACAAGAAAGACCCAAAGACAAGAATATTCATTCTATTCAGCATAGTCTAATTTCTCAGCCATTTAAAGAAATCATACTCTAATGCATATTTAGCTAGATTACTTACTAAGTTCTAAGACTCCATTCCTGTTCTGTCCCCAGCAAAAGCATTACACAGACAGACCCTTTGTTTCTCCCTCCCTCCAGCTTTGAAAGTATCTTGTCTCCTCATTGATCATTGTGGTCAGGTGCCAGCGAGGTTATCCTAGCTTCTTAACCCTTTACAGGTGAAAGGATTTTTCCTCTGGCCAGGAGGGATTTTAAAGGTGTTTACCCTTCCCTTTATATTTATGACACCTGTTTTGTATTTTATCTAAAATAGTGTGTTTTGTTTGAAGTGCTTGGGAAACCTGAGCTCAGGTACCAAAACTGGTGTATGTCTTCTCCTCATTAAGGGAGGGGCAGACCGGGTTATAAATTTACACTGGTCAGGCTTTTGACCTGGGCAGGATGATATAGCTCTGTGGTGCAAGGCTGGGGAGCTGGAGAGAGTTGTCCAGAGTCTCTCTATTGTTAGTTCATGAGTAGCTGAGAGAAGCATTCATGTAACTCAGCTGGGTGTGTCCCTGCTTGTGGATGTTTGTGTAAGTGCAATACCTGCCATAGGATTGCAGCTTGTCACAGCAACCCAGTTTGAGAGGGAGACCAGGTTAGAGGGACAGAGGGCTTTGCAGTACCCCAGTGCTAGGTTGCTCCTCCAGGGACCTCATCACACTCATAGCAGTTAAAGACTCTGGCAGTGGGGAAAGGCTCTGGGAGCTCCCTGCTGCCAGAGCCTTTCATGCCATAGTGTAGGTGTAACCTGCTTTTCACTGCAGTGTGTAACTATGTGTACCCTACAAACTGTCACGAGGTGTGCAGTGTAGACATAACGAGAATCTCACTCTCTGTTTCCACAAACATTCGTGTGTTTGATTTTTGCACTTTGCCTTCTTTGGGCCTATAACATCAAATAATGCCTTATATCCCCACCTTAGTTTCCATTTTCTGACCCACTCTTCATGTATTCTGTTGCCTTTCTTATATATCTACACAACATACACAACAGATATAACAGGTGCCTCTCAGTTTCCTGGCCTAACTACTATACACCCTTTTAGTAATATATTTAGCTTTTGTAGACTTATTTCTTCCTTTAATCTCAGCTCATCTGAGAGAAAAGACTATCTAGTGCACCATTGAGGCCTCTATTACCAATACTTCTCTATCATTAATTATTATTATTATTTATTATTATGTTCTGCAGCTCTCTCACTCTCTTTCCGTAAATTATACAGTCCCATCCTCTGACTCAACCTCAGTGACATTCAATGCCTGATATCTCTTGGAGATTGTTACTTCACACATTTCTTTAGTAGACATACACCACTTCTTATCTGGTCATTTCCCCTTATGTCATTTTATTTCTTTTCCACTGTGCCTCCAAAGGACTCATTTTGCAACTCAGACACAGCTTGTTCTCCTTTCCTGGTGTCACTGCTTCCTTTGTGTTTGACACTAACCGTGTGTCACCTATTAACCTGTCATATTCATTGATCTTCCTAAGAATCTACCTGTCTATCTAATTCTGCTGTCTGATCTTCCAGTGCCACAACTAACTGACCACACACACACACACACACACACACACACACACACACACACACACACACACACACACACACACACACACACACACACACACACACACACACACACACACACACACACACACACACACACACAGTGTTTTCGATTCTTCTCAGCCTAATAGCCAGGAACATTTTACAGTCAATACATTCCATTATATATATTTTTAACTCCACTGCTACTTCCAAAAATGCAACTTTTCACAGATAATTTTGATTTAACCTCTGAAAGGGAGACAATAAAGGCAACCAAATGCTAAGATTCAGGAAACTTTTGGGGAAGGCTTGAAACTTTTACACCGGTATTTCATCTTCTATTTAAAAGAAAACATAAGAGAATAAGGAATGGTCTTTTACGTATTAAAGACTTGATGCTATAAATATTGATGATGTATCTTTACCATTCTCTTGTCCTCAGAGAAAATGGAGATGCTGGTCTCTTGAGTTTGAGAGAGTAAGATATTTTATACATTTTTATATGAAAATTAACAATGTGTAATCCAACCCACACTAATTACAATATTGAATGTAAGCAGGTGGTATAACTTCTGCTATTTCTCTCCCATCCCCCAACCTCTTTTTTCATATGCTTTTTTGGCTTTCACTTTTTATCTTCAGCAACAAAGCTGGCTGGTGGCACGTTTTCTCTTCTGTGTTCAGACGTGGTATATTTATATAGAGAATGCCCTACATCTGTAAGTGTAAATGTCATGGAACAGGTCCTATGTCCTAAGACTATCCTAATCTATAGTTAAACTTTGTTAGCCTTCTTTCAGAGGCAGGCGAGAAATGTGTTTAGGGTGTGGAGGGGAATAGCATGACAGAGAAGGGGATTTATGGTGGGTTATCTAAAATTGCTGCTCTTGTATTTTAAGTTATGTTTAAGAGATCTTGGAATATGTGAATAGGCCCCCTTTATAGCATTTCTATAAACTGAAAAAAAAGTGAAGCTGATGAAGAATAGATCTATTCAACAAATAGAATTCTATGTATATGAAAACAAAACAGACCCATTCTCTAAATACAGCAAAGCCCTTTAAAAACAAACACATTAAAATACTTTTAGTACAACAAGGTAATCCATTAATTAGCTGCTGTTTTAAAGGCAAATCTGTTTTCCCTAAGCCTGCAGAATTTCTGAAGCCTATTGAAAAGCAAAACAGCTAGACACAAAGGTACTAAACTTTTTGTTTTGTTTTGTGTTTTAAAAAAGTGTGCCCATCATATCAAGATTAATTAGGTTTAGTTTCCATTGTCTTAGTGACCTTCAGGATCTTGTGGGCTAGACCTAAAAGGTAAACAAAAACATTTATCTGCATACTATATTGTAGGATAGACAACCTATCAGGCTTTAAGTCCTTGTCAGTTACTGAGCTCTCACAGAGATCGGCATAACTCTTCCTTCCTTTCTAACCTAAAACATCTTTCTTAGTGTCCTCATCTACCCTTGCTTCATAAAGTCCTTCAGCTACTAGTTGGCAGATTAAGTAAACTAGTGGACATTAACTGTTTTTAGCCTCATCTGTGAAGTGCACCTCTTATTCCCTTTGTTTTTAAAAAATACAAACAGTGTCTCTCTACTTGGGCAGCCCAGCTACTGATTTTTTAAGACTGAAGTTTGTTTGTAATGGATATTAATATACTTTCTTAACAGATAAGACTCTGTAGAAGCAGTTTTGAATTTCTCCAAGTCTACAGATTTATGTGTGGGTATGCTTGGGGAAAGGGAGGGGAATGAAATGGGGTTGAGGGACAGTGTTAAAGTGTTGGAGTTCTAAGAAAAACAGATTATTATTATTGTTGTTGTTACAGTCATGTTCAGGGCACCAATCAGGAATCATGGTCTCTTTATATAAACACAGACATCCACAAGGCCCTTTTTCTCCAGAGTTTGCAATCTAAGGCTCTATGCAATATGTTGAACATGGAAGACCCCTTGTGTCCTGACCCAAAAGGACAAAAACAGATAGAGGACAACATATAAGCAGAATGGTCAAGGTGATAACAGGCTCATGCTTAGGTCCAATAATTTTCTATGTATTTATTTTCACTTTTCAATGTAATAATTGTCCTTCTCTCTATTTTATGTTAGCCATTGTCCATTTCATTTTTCCTTTCTTTCATTCCTTTCCTCTTTTCTTGTTGGAAATATTCTCCCTCATACTTACACTCCCCTCAAATTCATCTCTTGTGGGGAAATGTTCCATGAGTTTGTTTCAAATGAGACAGAGTGCTAGCGGGTTTGGAGTTAATCTTTGACACTTAATAAGCAATCGAAAATGTGGTATAAGCAGATTTCATTGAGAACTATGCAATGCTTGCTGCTGGGCTCAATTTAGTCTGTATATCTGTTGTGTTTTATTTAGTCCTAAACTATTGAGGACACTTTAAAACAAAGCCCCAAGTTTTCTTGCATTAAATATTACAGTTCATGAACTATATTTAGGAGTTTATTTTTTCCTTTTTTATGCATGTACCTGGGAGAAAATTCCTTCCTGACCTATGTGGCAATAAGCCTGCACTCTGAAGCACGACATTTGATTACATGGTCTTAGGTTGCAGAACGCAAATCTTATTAATGGTCATAAAATGATCCAACCCATTTAAAAATCAGACACAGTATTTGACTTGATGACCTTCTGCAGTCATGAAATCTACATTCCAATTGAAATGATGAGTCTGGATTATCCGATAGTTTCAGTGCAAGTGTCACCGTTCTTCCACTGAGGTGGAAAAGAATCTTAATGAGTTGTTATATAGTCAAAATAAATATATTAAAGAGTTCACTGTTGTCTAATTATTGCATAACATGGGCCATACAAATACAAGTTTAGGATAACCCTTGCAGTGCCTAGTGAATATTATCCCATTAAATGATTTGCGAGCCCAGTAGTAGCACTCGTGTTCTGTATTGTAGAATCTGCCTAAAACCATTCTGAGAAGCAATATATATGTAGCTAGGCCTGCCCATTTGTGTGTATTTAGTAAATCTGGGGCCCAGCTGTGCCCCTGAGATATTTTCATATTTATTTTGTTGTGTGAAGAGCCAAAGATAATACTTTATCTGAAAGCAACCAATTGACCATTGTGTTTTACTGTACAGGTGTGGGATGGGAGAGACATGAGTAGGCAGGGCCAGATCAGTACCCTTTGAAATTAATAATAAACTCCCACTAATTTCAGAGGGTAGTAGATTATACCTATGGAGAGGAGGCAGAATGCCTGGCTTCTCCCTGACAATGATAGGGCCCTCATTGTAGGATGAGATCTACCCACTAAATTAGTGCTATGGGCTCACCCATCAGGATGCCCTGATAGGGCCCATCACTGCAGCAAATTATTTTACCTACATTAGCTGACCAGGCCATGGGTGGTCAGGCCTACTGATGGAAACAAGAGTTCAGCCTACTGGTTAGAGCTGGATCCAGAGTGGGTAAAGTCCAGGAGATGAGCCAAGGGTCTATACCAGTGGAAGAGAACCCATATGCTAGGGCCAGGGGTAAACTGGTGTCATAAGCCAGAGGTAGAGCCATGGATCAGTGCTGGGGAGATAGAAGCGAAATGCCAGAATTGGAGGGTCAACCAGAGTTGTAACTCAGAGGCAGAGCCAGGGACCAAAGATGGAAGTCTGAAGCTGGGACTGGAACAAGAGCAAGTACAATTGTGAGCTACATACTAAGTAGCCACTGATCTGCTTTGTGGGCCAGACTTATAAGCAGGGCTGCTAAGGCAGTAGCCAGTCAGGGTCTGTGGCCACTCTGAGTTCTGAGGCAGTGCAGCTGGGGCTCATGGGTTGCCTAGCAGTGCACTTAGTCAGGGAGCAGACCAGCAGTTGGTCGGGCCATGACAGCATCCCACCTTCTTTCAGGGTCACCTCCCAGGAGACTTTGGACTGGATTTCTCAAGATAGACTTGGTGGAAGACACACGGGTGGATATGTTCCATGGGTTTCCGTGAACACTCCTGTTGGCCATATCCCTCCTACTCAGTCAGATATTGGATCAGGTGGGAGTCCATAATCTGCTGGACCACATATTGCTTGATCATGCACAATTATTGTCAGTGAGGAGTACTGCAATGTGCAAAGGGATTCTCTAAAGGTTTCAGGAGGGAAGACATAGAACATGGTGTAGACCTTGAGAGATTTTGGCAGATACAATAGAAAGGCTACCAGGTTAAGTTGTTCCCAAATATCTGTGGTCTAGCTTTGCAGATGGATGGGTAGATCACAGGTTTTGGGCAGACAGACAAACATTAGTTTGATCTCAATTGTACTGAGGTCTTGGAACAAATTTTGAAAGTGAAAGTAGTTAAGGACAGAAGTGAATGCTAACTGGGATAAAATACAACATGGTTTTACAAAAGGTAGATCATGCCAGACCAAGCTGATCTCCTTCTTTGAGAAAATAAACTGATTATTTTAGACAAAGGAAATGCGGTAGATTTAGTCTACCTGGATTTCAGTAAGGCATTTGATATAGTTTCACATGGGAAATTATTAGTTAAATTGGAGAAGATGGGAATTGAAAGGTGGATAACAAACTGGTTAAAGGGGAGACTACAGTGGGTCATACTGAAAGGTGACTGTCAGCCTGGAGGGACGTTACTAGTGGAGTTCTTCAGAGATTGGTTTTGGGATCAATTTCATTAGACATTTTTATTACTGATCTTGGCAAAAAATTGAGTGGTGCACTAATAAAATTTGTGGATGACACAAAGTTGGGAGGGATAGCCAGTACAGAGAAAGACTGAACTATCATACAAGATCTGGATGACCTTGTAAAGTGAAGTAATAGAAATAGGATGAAATTTAATAGTGCAAAGTCATACATTTAGGAACTAACAACAAGAATTTTTGCTATAAGCTGGGGACTTATCAGTGGGAAGCAACAGGAGGAGGAGAAAAACCTGGGTGCATTGGTTGATGACAGGATGACTATGAGATATCAATGTGATGCAGCCATGAAAAAGGCTAATGGTGTCATAGAATGCATAAGGCGAGGTATTTCCAGAAGAGATAGGGCAGTGTTAGTGCCATTATATAAGGCACTCGTGAGCCCTGGAATACTGTCTGCAATTCTGGTCTTTCATGTTTAAGAACATGAATTCAAACTGAAACAGGTGAAGAGAAGGACTACTAGGATGATCAGAGGAATGGAAAAATCTACCTTATGAGAGGAGACTCAAAGAGCTTGGCTTGATAAGCCTAACCAAAAGAAGGGGAGATGGAGGGGAGTAGTAGCCAAATTCTTCATGGGGAATGAGTGCCATCCATCCATCCTTGTGATAATTTGGGAAGCAGTATAGGTAATGATCCAGGACCTGATTGACTCTTTCTGCCTAATTGTTGGTACTAGATAATAAGCAATTGAGGTGCAAGATTCAATGCTCAGGAAGGGCAGGATTTCCCGCCAAAAGTGAGCAATGAACTGGTCAGATACTATGCTTGTGGACAATCCATGAAGGTGAAAGACATTGTCTTTGAATAGACTGGCTGTTTCCTAGGTGTGGAGACCATGACACAGTATAAAATGGGCTATCAGGTGATTGACTTCCACTAGAATTGCGGTGTATCCCTGAGAGGATGGTAGCTCCATGATGAAATCCATCAACATGAAGGACTAAGGATAATGCACTATTACAGGCTGGGGACTGACTGGCTAAGCAGCAGTTCTGCAGAAAAGGACCTGGGGATTACAATGGATGAGAAGCTGGATGAGTCAGCAGTGTGCCCTTGTTACCAAGAAGGCTAACAGCATATTGGGCTGCATTACTAGGAGCATTGCCAGCAGATCGAGGGAAGTGCTTCTTCTCTATTCAGCACTGGTGAGGCCACATCTGGAGTATTGTGTCCAGTTTTGGTCCCCCCCTCCCCCACTACAGAAAGGATATGGATAAATTGGAGAGAGTCCAGCGGAGGGCAATGAAAATGTTGAGGGGGCTGGAGCACATGACTTATGAGGAGAAGCTGAGGGAACTGGTCTTGTTTAGTCTGCAGTAGAGATGAGTAAGGGGGGGATTTAATAGCAGCCTTCAACTACCTGAAGGGGGGGTCCAAAGAGGATGGAGCTCAGCTGTTCTGTGGTGGCAGATGACAGAACAAGGAGCAATGGTCTCAAGTTGCAGTGGGGGAGGTCTAGTTTGGATATTAGCAAAAACTATTTCACTAGGAGAGTGGTGAAGCACTGGAATGGGTTACTTAAGGTGGTGGTGGAATCTCCATCCTCAGAGATTTTTAAGGCCTGGATTGACAAACCCCTGGCTGGGATATTTTAGTTGGTGTTGGTCCTGCTTTGATCAGGGGATTGGACTAGATGACCTCCTGAGGTCTCTTCCTAATCTTCTATGATTCTATGCTGTGTTCATCAAATGTAGGAACTGCAATTGCAGTCAGAAGTGCATCAAAGATGGATCGTTTCACTGTTGCTTCCATCCCAATAGAGGCACGTGAAAAATCAATGGTTTCTGGAGTTGGAAAAGAATCTGCCGAACTCACACCCATTTATTGGGGTTGGGCTTAGCATTTCATGATCCTGAAGCTGGTGTGAACTTTTCAGGGCATCTTAAGGCCAATACAGACAGACAATAGCTTTACTATTTCTAACAATGATTTGCTTTCTCAGTAACTTCAAGGGATTCAATAGTTCCCTATACAACAAGTTAAGAATTTAAAAAAAACCCAACACACTTGCAGAATTGCAGCAAATGACAAGTCATTTTTTCCTCTTTACTCTCACGTTGATAGAGTTTGTCAGGCACCTCTATTTGAGATAGTTTAACAGGATAGCAGAGCTCGTCTACTAAGTCATTAGCAAGGGGGCTTAGAAACCTTTATCAAGCTGGCTGAATTTCTGCTGACCCACTGTTAACAAGGCCCTGCTTGTTAGCATCTTATATAGCCCAGGTGGAGTTAAGTATGGTTTTGCTGGGATGGGGAGTGAGTGTTTGGAAGAAAGCCCTCAGGACAAACCTGCTCAGGGACATTTAGACAATGGTTTATTTTGCTTTATTATTTTTTGGGTTGCCAAGTTCCAGGAAGGGAGGCAGTAACTGCCGCCGGCTCAGGGACTGTGCGCTCTAACTCAGGGTAAGAACTCAGCCCAGTCACTGGTAGTTATGATCAGGCTCTGTATGTTCTCTGGCTAAGTGATTTGCTGTGAATCCTTCCTTTACCATTGAATTGTGCTCCAGAATTTAAGCTATTTTAAAAAAAAAAGATTCCAGTCCTTGTGGTTATGAAGATGATCTTCTAAATTAGAAATGAATCCAGTGATATCTGCTGAGGGCCAGAAACAACAGCTCTGAGTGGTGTGGTCTGCATCATTTATCTCCTGTTAGCAACATCAATAAATTTCAAAGTTATGTGTCAACACTAACTATTTAATAGCTGGATGCCTTTGATAAAACAATCAGCTAAGGTGCTTTTCCCACAAACCTAAATTGCCCTTTACACCTCTTCTAATGCCAACCGTCCCAACTCTGCCCTATCCAATGGGCAAAACCACAAGGTACATACAATGTGTTATGGTTATATGCTTGCAGTACAAAATTTGGCACCTTAATGAAAGTTAGAAGTCTAGGGGCAGCATAAAAGTCAGTTTATTACTAAAATAAATAACAGTAGGAATTCTGTGCTGATTTCGGCTCATTTTCAAATTGAATAAAATAATTCAATTTTTTAAAAAATAATCTGAAACTGCTGCAGAATTTTTAGTCTGTTACGCTGGTCTGCTCCAGTAAGAACTAGATTCTGAAAAACTTAGGTCAAGCTTTCAGAAAAGCTGAGAAGACACATATATCCTTTCCCATTATTGCTCTCTCTCTCCCTCATCTCTATAAAAGGAATGTGAAACTATCAATTTCTTTTTCTCCTAGATTACTGCAGGGCCCATGCCTAAAAGGGGGCTATATACCAGCTTCAGGGATGTAGTTTTATACTTTCCCTAATTGCAAGCAAAACTGTTGACTCTCTAATTTCATGTTAGGTATGAAAATGGTCCTATATAATGGTTCTTTTGATATACACATCTGCTAAAACTTTCTAATTTGCAAGGATTAAGTGTTGTAGGTTCTTGTACTGTGAAGTGAATTGCTCAGACACCAATTAACATTTCATTGCTAAGACTAGTCGATTTGTAATTTGCAGCTGTGGCCAAATTTGTGCATTTGAACTTTAAAGCCTTAGTTTGCATGGTCTATAGCACAGCAGAAAATGACAAACAGCTAAATCCTCGGTAAATAAAATAGGCTAGAAAGTACTAGCCTGTTGTTGAACTAATTTGATCCTCTTTCCTTCTTGTTGTGAGCCTTGCTCACCTGCTGTTGTTTATAAATACCTAAAAAGTACTGGTTTCAGAGTAGCAGCCGTGTTAGTCTGTATTCGGAAAAAGAAAAGGAGTACTTGTGGCACCTTAGAAACTTACAAATTTATTTGAGCATAAGCTTTCATGAGCTACAGCTCACTTCATCGGATGCATTTGGTGGAAAATACAGTGGGGAGATTTATATACATAGAGAACATGAAACATTGGGTGTTACCATACACACTGTAACCAGAGTGATCTCTTAAGTTGAGCTATTACCAGCAGGAGAGTGGGGGGGGGCCTTTGTAGTGATAATCAAGGTGGGCCATTTCCAGCAGCTGACAAGAACGTCTGAGGAACATGGGGGGGGGGGAATAACATGGGGAAATAGTTTTACTTTGTGTAATGACCCATCCATTCCCAGTCTCTATTCAAGCCTAAGTTAATTGTATCCAGTTTGCAAATTAATTCCAATTTGGCAGTCTCTCGTTGGAGTCTGCTTTTGATGTTTTTTGTTGAAGTATTGCCGCTTTTAGGTCTGTAATCAAGTGACCAGAGAGATTGAAGTGTTCTCCAGCTGGTTTTTGAATGTTATAATTCTTGATGTCTGATTTGTGTCCATTTATTCTTTTACATAGAGACTATTCAGTTTGACCAATGTACGTGGCAGAGGGGCATTGCTGGCACATGATGGCATATATCACATTGATAGATGTGCAGGTGAACGAGCCTCTGCTAGTGTGGCTGATGTGATTAGGCCCTATGATGGTGTCCCCTGAATAGATATGTGGACACAGTTGGCAACGGGTTTTGTTGCAAGGATAGGTTCCTGGTTAGTGATTCTGTTGTGTTGTATGTGGTTGCTGGTGAGTATTTGCTTCAGGTTGGGGGGCTGTCTGTAAGCAAGGACTGGCCTGTCTCCCAAGATCTGAGAGAGCAATGGGTCATCTTTCAGGATAGGTTGTAGATCCTTGATGATGCATTGGAGAGGTTTTAGTTGGGGGCTGAAGGTGATGGCGAGTGGCGTTCTGTTATTTTCTTTGTTGGGCCTGTCCTGTAGTAGGTGACTTCTGGGTACTCTTCTGGCTCTGTCAATCTGTTTTTTCACTTCAGCAGGTGGGTATTGTAGTTGTAAGAACACTAGATAGAGATCTTGTAGGTGTTTGTCTCTGTCTGAGGGGTTGGAGCAAATGTGGTTGTATTGTAGAGCTTGGCTGTAGACAATGGATGGTGTGGTGTGGTCTGGATGAAAGCTGGAGGCATGTGGGTAGGAATAGTGGTCAGTAGGTTTCCGGTATAAGGTGGTGTTTATGTGACCATCGCTTCCTGAAAATACCATCCTGGCCACTATGGATGTAGATGCCCTCTACAGCAACATTCCACACAGGGATGGACTACAAGCCATCAGGAACAGTATCCCTGATAATGTCATGGCAAACCTGGTGGCTGAACTTTGTGACTTTGTCCTCACCCATAACTATTTTACATTTGGGGACAATGTATACCTTCAAATCAGCGGCATTGCTATGGGTACCCGCATGGCCCCACAGTATGACAACATTTTTATGGCTGACTTAGAACACCGCTTCCTACTTACCCCTACTCTACTTGCACTACATTGATGACATCTTCATCATCTGGACCCATGGAAAAGGAGCCCTTGAGGAATTCCACCATGATTTCAACAATTTCCATCCCACCATCAACCTCAGCCTGGACCAGTCTACACAAGAGATCCACTTCCTGGACACTAAGGTGCTAATAAGCAATGGTCACATAAACACCACCCTATACTGGAAACCTACTGACCGCTATTCCCAGACAGCATTTGGGGTTTAGAAAGCTGCAAAAATAGCATGAAGATGTCTGTACTGTTCTATAGGAGATACCTTTGTGGTAAAGAGGAAGGTCAGGTTTGTGTGGAGCGACAAACCATTCTGGGAGATCAGTGATGGAGCATTCCAGCACTGTTGCGCTTCTATTCTCAACTATGGCAACTCATTTCAGCGAGTTGTACACACATGATCAGCAGCATTATACCAAGGATGGCCAGTCTCCATTCACGTTCCTGAATTCTGACCCATGTGAAGAGTGTGCCACCACCGCTTTTTGGTTGCTGCTTGTATAACTGCTGAGCATGTATGGGTGTCTTAGTAGTTGTATCTCTCTGTGGCAGTGCTAGTACCTCATCAGCTCCTTAGGTCACGGGGGTGGAGGCAGCACAGCCTTTCTACACTCAAGTCCATGATCTGAACCCTTCTGTAGTTTTGCACAAGTTGGCAAAATGGCCTGAGTCTACCTAATTCCCCTCCACTAGTGGCGTAGCATGGCCTAGCATCCGGGGTCCATACAATGCACCCCTAGGGCAGTGCAGCCCAATGGCCAGAGTCCACCTAATTCCTCTCCCCTAATGGGGTAATGTAGCATAGCAGCCAGATTACATATAACTAACTGTGTGGGGCCAGCTCCTCTCAAAGAAGGGTGGCCCAGGCTCATCCACTCCAGCAGTTCCCAACCCAGGGCCATGTTAGTGGCAAGTTCTCCTCACCAGTGGTCCGGCAGGGATCCTCCCAACACACACCAGCCTGAATGGTCTCAGCACCGTTCCCCTTTAAGAACTCCCTAGGTCACTTCCTGCCATATTCTCAGGATTCAGCCAGGTCCGCGGCATCCTCGGCTTCCCCGCTGCAGCGCAGCTGGGAATGTCTGGCCTCTGCATCTCAGGGTGCAAGCCTCTCTTCTGCTGGAGAGAGCAGCAAGTTTCCTTCCCCTCCAGCAGTCCACCCCAATTGAGCAGCTCTTCAGGCTTTTAAACCTGACTTCCAGGTGGAGCATGCCTGGCAGAGCCTCAAGGTGTGGCTTCCTCTGCTAAGAGGGAAGGATTAACCCCCGCTGTACCAGTGCGGGCCCAATTCTCCCAGTCACAATCTCCCATCCAGAGACCTCACCATGCTACATGAGAGCTTGTAGAAGAAAGCCTAAAGTATCCATCCGTCCATCTATCTATCTCCACCACAATAGTAACTATGAATTGCAATATGTATCTACAGTCACATTGGCTCAGTATTCTCTTTATCATTTCTTTGTTCTTTTGATTTATACTTAATCCTGCCTCAGCATGAGGAACTGGACTAGATGGCTTCTTGATATCCTCTTCAGCCCTACATTTCTATGATTGTATGATTAAAAAGATGTTGTTCCAACTAATGGGCATCAATTCTGTACTCTGGGCACTCTGATAACAATTAAAACTAAAGTCTCAAATCATTATTCCATATAACAAATAAGACTGCATTCCATCAAGATAAATAAATAATCTCCCAATAAATAACCCCAAATACACCATGAGGAGGGAAGAGTGAACTCCTGAGTCGAGGGGTTTCGAAGGGGCATGCCCTATCTGCAACTTCTTCCCTTTCATGGCTAGAAAGCTCCAGCTTGTGAATCTCCTCTGAATGCAAGCATGGCAGTCTGATCAGAGGAGAGATTTCATCTCTTGGATAACTAGGCCTCAGACTGTTTTGGGTTTTAAAGGGTAAAGCCAACACTTTGAATGCATCATACCTAGAAATCCTAAACCTAAATTCTATAAAACTTGGATAGTCAGATCATTGGCTTGAGTAATGTGTAAAATAAATCTGGATTAACAGAATACCCAGGGCCTGATTCATCCCTGGCTATCTTGGAGTCTTGTCATGGAGTGAAGTTTCACCCAGTGGACTTTTTTGGAAACTGTAAGGGTTGTCACAGCTCATTAATTAATTGTAAATGTATGTTCATTTTATTCCAGGAACAAGGGAGTCTTTAGCACCACAGACAGAGATCTTCAACCTTTTGCACACAAGTCCACTAATTACCTTTCTCAGGTTAAATGGATGCCTTATGAACACACTGGCCTACCAACAGGGATATCAAACTTAGTTAGCCCTCCCACAAAACTTGCACAGTCAGGCCATGTGGCAAGTAGACCGACCAAGTCTGATGAATGGGATTACTCCTGAAGAATCTCATATAATTTTCTTAGAAGAAGACAGAATAAGGCTCTTCATAAGTCTAGGGTTCCAGGGCAGGGGTTTAAAAATTAATTTAGCACTCATGAAATGTGCCAAATTGACAGTTTTCTATCTAGCCAAATAACAGGTACCTCATGAATGGTGGCAATGCAAGATTCCGTGCTCCACTGTGACTCAGTCATGTGTTGAGAAAAAACAAAGGGAAGAGTACATGCCTACATCAACATAATTGTTCCTCCTCTTTCTTTCTCTGGCATTTCTCAAAGTGCAGGCCACCAGGTTTCCTATTTCTGTATGTAGTTGTCCTCCTCCACCTTTAGCATGAATATCAGGCTTGCTAAGCATTATTGCTCATTCCTTTGAATTCACCTGTTTGACATTCAAGTTCTCAGTGGCTTGGAGTATGTATCTGGGTGTTAACTTTTCTTAAAATGCTGATATTTGGCTGGTTTGGTCAAAAGAAAAGTCTTAATGACAGTACAAAATATTTTCAGCACTTGCTTTTATAAGAGAAAATAAATGCCCCTCCTTCTCCTGCAGTGTGTCACCACCATTTATGTTGGTTCTCAACCTTGACTTATTTCTGGCAATTGAGGAACAAGAAGTGATGAAAAAGAAGGGATGCCACTTCCTTTGGAATAATTGGGAGATAGAGAAAAGGTACTAGAACTGGATGGAGAAAGGCTTTTTCCTCATTCTACATCAGGGTAGAGAAAAAAAATAGTGAGAGATCACCTCCAAACAGCCAATAGACTGCTTTTTATTGTACTCCTGCCTGTTTCAGACCAGGGGTTTGAACCTGAGTGTGTGGCATCTTCAATGAGTGCCATAATCATTAGTCTATTGGCTATTTTGATGTGGGACTCTCTCTTACTGGGTTTGACCAGAAAGTCTATCCTGTACATGAGAAACATTTCCCAAGGAAAGTTTTATTGAAACTGGTACCCTCCTGTGAAAAATTTTGACAAATTGGCATTTTCTATCAAAAAACTGGCTAGTAAAAAAAATTCCTGACTAGCTCTAGAAGGCATCCATTAAAAGGGGTGAAGGACTTGCTAAAGAAATGGATGGTAGCAGAATCCCCATATCTGTCCAATGGAAGATACCAAGGTGGCACACAAACCAACTATAGCTTCAGAGTATGGGATGCACTTAAGGGAGGGGTGTGTGTGTGTGTGTGTGTATACACACACACTTTGTCATATTAGAAAATGAAGACCATAAACTGATTTGTCTCATGGCTCTATACTAGTTAAAAAAATTAGATGCATTAGATGCAAAAAATTAGAATTGAATTAGATGCATAGAAACAACATAGAAGAATAGCTGCAGCATCCAAAAATTATAACTCAAGACTTCAATCTGCTAATTACATCTGAATACATGAAATAGCATTTCAAGGAATGTTGCCTACAACCTCTGCCCAAAAAGAATACTTATCCGAGTAGTAATTCTATATAAACTCTATTAGAAAAATAATAGTGTTTACTGAAAAGTAAAGTGACAGGAATAGACATTAGGAAGAGGAAAGGCAGATCTTAAATGTGTGAATGCAGTCTACCTATGTACAGAAGCATTTCAAGACAGTAGGTGTTTTTTGAATGCTATGATCAGGGACCTGGAAATATTTTAGTATGTCCATGAACTACATTAATAAAAAAGCAGGATGTTTACCTTAAAGGTGATGGACTGTAATACTATCACTCTCCCAGTTCTCTTGGTTTATTCTCTGTTCTATTTTAAACTAGGACATCTTCTATTGTATAGCTGGGCATAAAGAGGAGGAAGTGTTTCATCCGTTTATGTGACAGTCCAAGAGGTATAGATAAAGAATTGAGTAAGTAACAGATGGTTTGTCTTACGATGAACAAGTATTAGATTCCAGTATCATACAGTCAAGTTTTACTATCCCATCCCTTTATTTAGGCTTCATTCTATAGCACCAGCCTTTCAAATCCCATTCAGCCTTAACTTCAAGGGTAACTGCTTTCTTTATCAGCAGAAAGAACAAACTTAAGTGTCACACATGTTTGGAAATTCACAGTAAATCTCATAATGAATTTTAACCCCCAAGTGGGATATATCTGAACTCACAACCATAAAAGCAAGATATGGCTTACTAATGTGTGAAGCCCATGTGGAGATATCAATATTTTTTCTTCTTATCTTTCTTGCACTATCCCAAATTCTTTCATATAATAGCTTTCTGACCCAGAATTTTCAGGTACAGCTTCTGAATGCATTAGGAGGGTTAATTCTTTGAAGCTGTCAGTATTCTTTAGTGATGAAAGGTATTGAAAAAAGGCTATTACTTGCTTCAATGCATGGGTAGCACCAAAACACTCAAAGATTCAACTTTCTTTTAGCATTGTAAATCTGTTTTTGTGGTTAAATTGAAATGGAACAAGACAGTGTGTTGTGTTTTACAGTTAAGATAATATGCTGGTGTGATCCTATGTCCTGCTGATGCATTAAACTTGGGAATTTCACCTAAACATGAATCACTTCATTCTTGACTTAAAAAATAAAATAAGAAAAAGCATATACACGATGTTCAACTCGCAATAAAAGCTGATAGGAAAGTGGAAGGACAGATTAAGTCTTGTAAAAGAGTAGGTGCTGCTTGTGAGGTGCTGGATATATGCTATAATGACACATGGAAGAGGCAAACATGAGGGGTTAAAGGAAAGTGGAGAGAGAGAGAGAAAGAAAGACTGTTCCATAGCAATAAAGAAAAAAAATAGGTTCTCCAGAACCCATCATGTTCTATTACATCATTCTATTACTTGTTAATTAATAGTATAGGTTGAATTTAGATCTATAATACCAGTGATCCATAGACTACATGACAGGTTTCAGAGTAGCAGTCGTGTTAGTCTGTATTCGCAAAAAGAAAAGGAGTACTTGTGGCTCCTTAGAGACTAACAAATTTGTTAGTCTCTAAGTTGCCACAAGTACTCCTTTTCTTTTATAGACTACGTGAGTGTCTCATTCGTTGACATTTTTCCCATAAGGAAAACTGTCTGCTATTATTGGAGAATTTTTTGGAAAGTAAAACCTTTCCTTGGCAATACATGTCTCTCCTTGAGTTTGTCTTCTGCTCATAAGAATAAACTGATATGCTGAATCTCCGGGGCTACTCTAGCTTATAGAGAATAGTTTATGTGATGCCAGCCTTGAATGCCCTTTTGTCTGCTTCTGTCACAAATATCTTCCCCACTTCATTCCATGTTACTGCATATTCATGAAATGCCCTCCCTGAGAAAATCTTCAAGACCCACTTCTTTGTTGCCTGCAAGAAACCAGTCCTTTTCAGAATCACTGCTTCTCAGAATAGAGTCCCCCATCCTCATACTGCCTCATACTAAGAAAGCAGGACAAACAGCAAGTTATCTCAAGTGCCTATACACAAATGCAATAAGCCTGGGAAATAAGCAGGGGGAACTGGAAGTCCTGGTACAGTCAAGGAATTATGGTGTGATTGGAATAACAGAGACTTGGTGGGATAACTTGCATGACTGGAGTATTGTCATGGATGGATATAAACTGTTCAGGAAGGACAGGCAGGGCAGAAAAGGTGGGGGAGTTGCATTGTATGTAAGGTTTCAGAGTAGCAGCCGTGTTAGTCTGTATTTGCAAAAAAGAAAAGGAGTACTTGTGGCATCTTAGAGACTAACAAATTTATTTGAGCATAAGCTTTTGTGAGCTATAGCTCACTTCATCGGATGCATTCAGTGGAAAATACAGACTTGATTAGCAGCATCTTCCGAGCAGGACACTCATTTTGACAGGATTGTTTAATGTTTGTAATTGACAGAGAAGGCAGGAAAATAAAAAAACCAAAACCTCAGAGATGTTCCAATAAGCCTCTTTTACAGACTAGCCTCCTTTTGACTGCTCAGAGCTCTGGTATGAAACTGCAGAAAAACCTGAGAGTCTCTGGATTAAGTTTAGAAGTGTGAGCAACACGTGTGATGTCGTGGTGGGAGTCTGCTATATATCATCGGACCAGGGGGATGAGGTGGACGAGGCTTTCTTCTTGCAACTCACAGAAGTTAGTAGATTGCAGGCCTGGTTCTCATGGGAGACTTCAATCACCCTGATATCTGCTGGGAGAGCAATATAGCAGTGCACAGACAATCCAGGAAGTTTTTGGAAAGGGTAGGGGACAATTTCCTGGTGCAAGTGCTGGAGGAACCAACTAGGGGCAGCGCTCTTTTTTACTCACAAACTGGGAAGAATTAGTAGGGGAAGCAAAAGTGGATGGGAACCTGGGAGGCAGTGACCATGAGATGGTCAAGTTCAGGATCCTGGCATATGGAAGAAAGGAGAGTAGCAGAATACAGACCCTGGACTTCAGAAAAGCAGACTTTGACAACCGCAGGGAACTGATGGGCAGGATCCCCTGGGAGAATAACATGAGGGGGAAAGGAGTCCAGGAGTGCTGGCTGTATTTTAAAGAATCCTTATTGAGGTTACAGGGACAAACCATCCCGATATGTAGAAAGAATAGTAAATATGGCAGGCGACCAGCTTACAAAAAAAAAAGCTTACAAGAAGTGGAAGATTGGACAAATGACCAGGGAAGAGTATTAAAATATTGCTCGGCCATGCAGAAGTGAAATCAGGAAGGCCAAATCACACCTGGAGTTGCAGCTAGCAAGAGATGTTAAGAGTAACAAGAAAGGTTTCCTCAGGTATATTAGCAACAAGAAGAAAGTCAAGGAAAGTGTGGACCCCTTACTGAATGAGGGAGGCAATCTAGTGACAGAGGATGTGGAAAAAGCTAATGTACTCAATGCTTTTTTGCCTCTGTCTTCACAAACAAGGTCAGCACCCAGACTACTGCACTGGGCAGCACAGTATGGGGAGGAGGTGACCAGCCCTCTGTGGAGAAAGAAGTGGTTCAGGACTATTTAGAAAAGCTGGACGAGCACAAGTCCAAGAGACCAGATGCGCTGCATCCGAGAATGCTAAAGGAGTTGGCAGATGTGATTGCAGAACCACTGGCCATTATCTTTGAAAACTCATGGCGATCGGGGGACCAGTCCCAGACGACTGGAAAAAGGCTAATGTAGTGCCCATCTTTAAAAAAGGGAAGAAGGAGGATTGGGGAACTACAGGCCAGTCAGCCTCACCTCAGTCCCTGGAAAAATCATGGAGCAGGATCTCAAGGAATCAACTCTGAAGCACTTAGAGGAAAGGAAAGTGATCAGGAACAGTCAGCATGGATTCACCATGGGCAAGTCATGCCTGACTAATTTAATTGCCTTCTATGACAAGATAACTAGCTCTGTGGATGATGGGAAAGCATTGGACGTGTTGTTCCTTGACTTTAACAAAGCTTTTGACACGGTCTCCCATAGTATTCTTGCCAGCAAGTTAAAGAAGTATGGGCTGGATGAATGGACTATAAGGTGGATAGAAAGTTGGCTAGATTGTCAGGCTCAACGGGTAGTGATCAATGGCTCCATGTCTAGTTGGCAGCCGGTATCAAGTGGAGTGCCCCAATGGTTGGTCCTGGGGCTGGTTTTGTTCAATATCTTCATTAATGATCTGGAGGATGGTGTGGATTGCACCCTCAGCAAGTTTGCAGATGACACTAAACTGGGAGGAGAGATAGATATGCTGGAGGGTAGGGATAGGATACAGAGGGACCTAGACAAATTAGAGGATTGGGCCAAAAGAAATCTGATGAGGTTCAACAAGGACAAGTGCAGAGTCCTGCACTTAGGACGGAAGAATCCCATGCACCGCTACAGACTAGGGACCGAATGGCTAGGCAGCAGTTCTTCAGAAAAGGACCTAGGCTTTACAGTGGACGAGAAGCTGGATATGAGTCAACAGTGTGCCCTTGTTGCCAAGAAGGCCAATGGCATTTTGGGATGTATAAGTAGGGGCATTGCCAACAGATTGAGGGACATGATCGTTCCCCTCTATTCAACATTGCTGAGGCCTCATCTGGAGTACTGTGTCCAGTTTTGGGCCCCACACTATAAAAAGGATGTGGAAAAATTGTAAAACGTCCAGCGGAGGGCAACAAAAATGATTAGGGGACTGGAACACATGACTTATGAGGAGAGGCTGTGGGAACTGGGATTTATTTAGTCTACAGAAGAGAAGAATGGGGGGGGGGATTTGATAGCTGCTTTCAACTACCTGAAAGGGGGTTCCAAAGAGAATGGATCTAGACTGTTCTCAGTGGTAGCAGATGACAGAACAAGGAGTAATGGTCTCAAGTTGCAGTGGGGGAGGTTTAGGTTGGATATTAGGGAAAACTTTTTCACTAGGAGAGTGGTGAAACACTGGACTGCATTACCTAAGGAGATGGTGGAATCTCCTTCCTTAGAAGATTTTAAGGTCAGGCTTGACAAAGCCCTGACTGGGATGATTTATTTGGGGATTGGTCCTGCTTTGAGCAGGGGGTTGGACTAGATGACTTCTTGAGGTCCCTTCTAACCCTGATATTCTATGGTTCTATGATCCTGCAAGTACAGACCACATTCTTTGTTCCTATAGATCAGTGGTTCCCAAACTTGTTCCACTGCTTGTGCAGGGAAAACCTCTGGCGGGCCGGGTCGGTTTATTTACCTGCCGTGTCCGCAGGTTTGGCCGATCACGGGTCCCAGTGGCTGCAGTTCGCTGCTCCAGGCCAATGGGAGCTGCTGGAAGTGGCGGCCAGTTTGTCCCTTGGCCCATGCCGCTTCCAGCAGCTCCCATTGGCCTGGAGCTGCGAACCGCGGCCACTCGGAGCTGCAATTGGCCGAACCTGCGGACGCGTCAGGTAAACATATCGGCCTGTCCCGTCAGGGGCTTTCCCTGCACAAGTGGCGGAACAAGTTTGGGAACTACTGCTATGGATGTGTATGGTCTTACATTTGGCTGTATTGACACATATATTGTAAACTGCATGCATACAAACCACGTGATCCAGATTGCTCTGTCAGTGACCTGTCCTTTTCATTACCACTTCCCCTATCTTGATCATCTGAAAATTGTATCAGGAGAGATTTAATATTTTCTTCAAGACATTGATTAAAATAGCACAGGGCCAAGAGCTGTTTGTGTGGGATTCCATAGAAACACACCTGCTCAGTGATGGTTCCCTGTTTACAATTACATTTTGAGAGCTATCAGTTAGCTAGTTTCAATGTATGCCATGTTAATTTTATATCATTCTAGTTTTTTAATGAAAATGTCATGCAGTAGCAAGTCAAATGCCTTACAGAAGTATATTACATCAACTTTCTTACCTTTAGCTTACCTTTATCAACTAAACTTGTAATAATAAAAAAAAATAAGTTTGGCAGGATCTATTTTCCATAAGCTCTTGTTGATTGCTGTTAATTATGTTAACCTTCTTTTATTCTTTAGTAATAGAGCCATTACATTATTAATCAGCCATTACATTATTTTGCCCGTGATTGATATCAGGCAGACAGCCTATAACTAGTTGCGTAATCTGTTTATCCTTTGAAAATATTGTCAGAACATTAGCTTTTTCTTCAGTCCTCTGGAATTTCTCCAGTGTCCCAAGATTTATTAAAATTCAGCACTAATAGGCCAGAGGCAAATCTTTTAAAACACTTGGATGTAAGTTCAACACTTCTGCCTTTTCTTCATCAACAACTGTACCAGTTCCCTCTAGGAAAGGACCAGTGCCTTTTTTTGTTGATATACTTTAAAAACCTCCTTCTTATTGTCTTTTTTCTTGAATCTTTTTGCTTGTCTTATCCATTTTGTACATTTCCTAGCTTCTGATTGATATTAATTGCTATCAATTTCCCCTTTTTACTATTTGTTATATATTTTATTTTGTATAGATGCCTTTACTTCCTCTCTTAACTAGGCTGTTTTTCCCCCTAATCAGTGTAGCCTTCTTTCTTAATTGTGTGTTTTGGGGTAGTTAGTAAAATTGTCTGAAAGATTTCCCAATAATCATTCAAAATTTTCTGTTTAAATTCTTTCTCTCAACTGATTTGGCTCATAATTATTTTTAGCTTTGTGAAATTGATTACAAATGTAATCAAGTTAATGATCACTTTCATCTAAGTAACCACTAACTTTTACTGCTGTGATCAATTCCTCTTTATCTGACCAGGTGAGGTCTAATATAGAATTCCTGTGTTGGATGCAACCCTTTTTGAGTTAAGAAATTGTCATCTAGAGTGTTTAGAAATTCCAAGGACTGTTTTAGTACTGTCAGCATCAGACCTCCAGCATGTGTCATGCAAATTGAAGTCCCTCATGATAACATATTTCCCCCCTACCATTATACATAGGTGCTTAAGTCAGAAAGTTCATTAAGGTGATTTGCAGATAACAACTAGTACCCCATCTTGTACTTTATTTATTAGGACATTGATCCATAAGCATTCAAGATAATTTGCTTCTGAATTATCCTTGACTTGGAAACAGGTAATGACATTTTTTATGTACAGTGCCACCCTCCCCGCCCCTTTTGCCTGCTCAATCCTTCCCAAATGGGCTATAACAAGTTATTTTATCATTCCAGTCATACAAATCTCCCACCAGGTTTCACTAATACCAGCTAGGTTGAATTTATGTTTGTAAGTGAGCAGTTTCAATTCCTCTTGTTTATTAATCAGGCTTATAACATTGGTCTACAGTGAATTAAAGAATTTCTTGTTTTCAAATCTCTTGGTGCCTTGATTAATTTTGTCCTTAGCATCTTGATTTTGGGATAAGTAAATGCTCAATTGTTCCCTTTTTCACCACTCCCCTATTGTTGTTGTTTGTTTAATGCTGTCCTGACTACTCTAGCCACCCTTTCCCTTGAAAGATTGGTGCCTATTCTACTGAGATAGAGGCCGTCCAAACTATACTCCCTTCTCTCCTGACAAAAGGTGGCTCAAAGTTCACAAAACCAAAACCCCATACTTTATACCACTTACTGCAAGCTGGCTAGATAGCAAAGACAGACAGAAGATCCCAGGACATGAAGGAGTCCAAGATCACTTGAACATTCAGCTCCTTCAGTACTCTCTGAAGTCATCTGTAGTCTGTGAAGTTTCATGTGAAGCAGTGTCGTTGGTACTCATATGCATCATGAACAGTAGAGCCTTGCCCACTAGGTTTGAATAGGATTTCCTGAAGACTAGGGTTGAGTAGAATTCTTTTTCTTTTGTTGTATATTGCTTAATTTATTCTGTGGGGGGGAATTGACATTGTATGAGAAAAAGGAACTATATATAAAACACTTTGGGGAGGGCTTGTAGAAACCCTTGTATTTAGATTGCCTAATACTTTCCATTAAAAAATTGTTTTGCAACCTATTCTTTGAGAAGCTCCCACTCCTCCATTTTTTGTAGCAAACTTTTGATATTCAGTAGGAGGAAAACCTTTGGGCTGTTCAAGAGCCTTTTCTTTCTCCCATGAATTTTTTTTATGCAGTTGAAAACTTACTTATTGTTAATGCTGTCAATGCCTTCATCACTCACTGTTGTCTTCTTTAGAGGAAAAAGAAGTTAAGAGATAGTTATGTGGTTGGGACACAGGACTGGTAGTCAGAAGACCTTGAATCTGCCACAGGCCTTCTCCGTAACATCAGGCTAGTCATTTGGGAAGGTTGAAGAGTTATATCTGGTCCTGAGTAAGAGGCAGAGTATAGCTACACTCTTCCATGAGCAAACCAGAGAATGAATTGTGACTAGCAAATCACAATTCATTCCTTGGTTCTTCTCTATTTGTTCCAGTGGGAAGTAATCTGTGCAGCCATCAACCAGGATGAGATTATTTCCTCTATCCCACCAGCTCAGCTATGTTGGCTGGCATATTGGGCATAGAGTCAAAGCTTTTCCCATTTCCTGTTCACCCCCTTGCCCCCAATACCTGCATTGGAGGGGCACTCCTTTTCCCCTCCTTCCACAGCACTGCAAGTAGCCCATAGAGGAAATAATGGGGCAACTTATGTCCCTCCCTTAGCCATAACTTTGGGTAAATGACTATCTTGCCCTTAGGATCTAACTTTGCCCCCAGAATTCTGTGCCTGTCATCACTGAGGCCCTTTGAAAATGTGATTCTTAGTTTCTCTGTGCCTCAGTTACTCTGCTTGTAAAACCAAGTTGACATCCATTTAATAAGAATATTGTGAGGCTAAATTCATTAGTGTTTGTAAAGTGCTTTGAAAGCCTCAGATATTAAGTGCTCTGTGAAGGTAAAGCATTTATTGTACATTACTTTGCTTGTTTTACATAAATTATTAAGAGCCTCTGAGCTTTAAGGTAAAAAGAAACCTGCTACTCTTTACTTTAAACTTTTCAGAAAAAAAATTCTGCTTAAACCCCATCAAACCACTGTTAGCTTTTTCTGTATTTCCATTCCTGTTATGGCTGATTAGTTAAGAAGCAGAAGGCAACACTGCAATGTAAAATATCCATTTGTCTGCTAGTGTCAGGTTGTCCTCACATGATGTGCTAATGAAAAGCATATGAAGCATTAGCATCAGGTGTTCCAGATCTGGCAGTCCCAAGACAGGCGTTAAGAGGCCTTGAATGAGTCAGTGTCAGGCTAAAGTTTAACCTAATATCAACCCGTTCGGGTACCCCATCAAATGTAAGAGAAATGAAAGATTTTAAAAGCTATATTAATCCTGGTGACTCTGCACTGTGGAAAAGCTCAACGTTATTTGGCACAGGTTTTATTGTTCTCATGATAACTGGCAAAACTTGAAGTATTCAATGTTCCTTAAAATTTTACTTTCTTCCTGTTTAGTATGAAGGTCTTGTGCTAGTACTCTTGTAATATTCAGCGTAAAAATGCATCTGCTATTGGCTGTTATGTTCTACTCTCTGAGTTCCCTTGTTTTCCTCTGCGTGTTTTCTAGTTTCCACAGTCATGAGAAGCAGAAAAAAGTATTTAGGAAACGAGTTTCAACCTAAGAATAGCCCAAATAAAAAATCTAGTGGATTTTCTGCTACCAATATAAACACATTAAAGCATGTAACAAAGGAGGCAGGGGTATGATATTGGAGTTGAATATAATGCATGTTTTAGCTTCTACGTTCCTGTGCACTTGTTATCTATATTTTTTTGTTTCTATTTGGGATGGATGTTTTGCTTTGTATTTCCCTTGAAGCTGCTAAGACTCAGGAGTAACACTGTTGTTTTAGAAATCTCTGATCCTATGTTTGCAAGAAAAATTGCCTCAGATAGCTGGCTTCTCATGGCAGAGGTGGCTTCAAAGTGCCTCTTGGCTGAATATGACTGGTTCAGGTTTAACTTAAAGTCAAGTGACAGTTACAAGATCTGGAGCTTCTACCATGTTCTGAATTCCTTTGTTTCAAATTCACTTCACACACACTTAGTTCACGCAAATTGTGCAACCAACAGGGCACCAGACTGGGAGTCAGGGGACTTAGGTTCTAGCTCTGACTATTACAAACTTACGGGAACTTAGCCAAGTCCCTTACTTACTTCTATATGGCTGTTTCTCTAGTTGTGAAAGGGTGCTAATGATATCCACATTTGTAAAATGCTTTGAGTGCTATCGCTGAAAAGTGTATGGAAGTATTAGGTATTTTTATCTATCTGACCTGCATAGTAATAAAATACTAGTCACAGCGCATATAATATAAAAATATAGTTGGTTGTTTCCCCTTGGCAGCTAGCCAATATTTGGAGCTTTGTCAGGCTGTTTCTATTAGGAGACAAACTGAATATGTGACTCAGGTATTTCTTTGTAAATAAATAAGATTGCACCAAAGAATGCACACAGAGTATGTCTACACGGCAATGTAAGCCTAGGGTTAGTGGAATTCAAGTCAGCAGATCTTGGATTAAAGAGTCCAGGACTTGAGTATTTACACAGATTGTCAACTCTAGGTTAAGAATTTTATAACCTGGGCCTTCTTCCACGCTTCAGTATACAGACCTGAATCCAATCAACCATATACCACACTTCGTAACACCCTTTTAAAATGTGGCTGCTCTAGCTCTTTATTTGTGGCAGAGTGTGGGAAAACTTGGCTGTCCTTCAAACTTGACTGTCCACAGGACCAAAAAAATGTCACTCCATAGGATTGTGGGATACTCTTGGTGGACTCTCAGAGTATAAGTCCAGTGGAGCTGCATTTATGCTGCAAAGCAACAGCACTTGAGCCCTGAGTCCTAGCTTGACTCAGGCTCAGACCCTCTACCCCGCTGGGGTCCTGAGAACCTGGGAGTCCCGGGTTAGTGTGATTTGTGCGGAAAGGGGATTAGGCTTGATCTTGAGTTTGAAATCTGGGCTTACATTGCAGTGTAGACATACCCACAAAGTCCTGTTTCCCTGAACAACATAGGAACAAACAGAAGCTATTTTCTTTGCTCAGAAATCCTGCTTTTCCAGTCAGTCAGTTCTGTGCTCCAAGGAACTCTGTCTCTGCTGCTCCCTCTCATGACTGCATCTCTCACCATCTGCTGACACTACACTCACTGTCTCTTACTTTTTTTGTTGCTTGTTGATTCAGACACCCACACAGATACACAAAGCTCCAAGCAATCTAAGCTCCATCCCCTGCATTTTCATTCTTTCCTCAGAGAAAACCCTCTTATTCTCCCTGAGTTCACTTCCCATGAGACCCAGTGCCTTGGGCAGTGGCTTCTGTTATTTCAGCTATCTTATTCCGCAAAGGAGCTAATTTATTTCTTCCATTTAGCTTGAATGAAGGATAGCTAGCACTCCCATCAGCTTTAATGAGGTCATTATTGCCCACAGATCAAAGAAACACTTGATGGCAGCCATTAACACCTTCTCACATAACAATATGATAACTCATTCATGATTTTAGGTGCTTTGAAAATGAAAAACACCGTATAATGTGGCATAGGACCTGAGCTGTATATGCTCCATTGATTTCAATTAATTAATTGATTACTCTTTTATAATATTTTTGGGACATTCTATTCTTCCATGATACTGCTAGATTGGTGGTTCACTGTGTCTGTGTGTCTCTGTGTGTGTTGCTTTAAAGAACTTCAAAATAATTATTTTATTTTATTAAAGAATTATTCTTCAGCCCCCTTGAAGAACCCCACAGCATCAATGAAGAGGCTCCTACAACATCTTGGGGAGAGGGGTGCATAGCAGCAGAAAAGGGCATGCCATGAAGCCATCAGTTTTGCTGCCCTTCAGTAGATGAAATGGGTGGGATCATAGAGCCCTTTACATTTAAACATATGCAAGAAAAGGAGACATTAGAGAAAGTTTCTAGGATAGTCAATGTGCAGCCCACAAAATTTTACAATGTGGTCAATGTCCACAGGTTCAATATAAACCCATATTATGGGGCCCAGTATATACCACAATAATAACTAGAGAATATTTGACCAAAGATTCCAATCATGAGTGCCTAAATGTAGCCCCCCTAAATAAAAGTGACCTGATTGTCAAAGGTGCTGATCAGCTACAGTTTGCATTGAAGTAAGTTCAGATAAGTGAGGCTGCATTTCTATAGATGCCTAAATGTGTATTTTGCTGCCTAAATTTCAGTCCCCATATTTTGAAATTTTGAACAGAGCTTGTATATTATGTGTGGCCACACTTTATGATGACCAATTGTTATTGAAAATAAGTTGTCTGTATGTAACTACCGATTTATTCTAGAGGCCTGATCCAAAGTCCATGGAAGTTATGGAAAGAAATTCTCCAATTGTCTTCACTGATCATACTCTAGAAAAAATTATGTGTATCCATCACACACAAGTCCCCTGCTCATTTTAAATACAAATCCCAAACATATACAAGTAAGTTTCATTCGTGCTTGAAAAAATACAGCCCTTTGTAGAAATACATTTAAAAATATTAGGGTACTCAAATAGTGTGTGCATAGGTGCTATGAACAGTCTGTGAACATGAAACACCAAAGAGGAAAATAATTCCTTGTTACTTAGTCAAAAGAGAATCTAGTCATGCCAGGAAAGTGAACCTGGCTGTTTGGAAGAATCTAAACACTATACAGAGTGAAAGTTTAAAGAATACCAATTAAGATTAAGTCTTTGCTTCAACAGTAAGAGCTGACAGGGAGCAAGTTTCCTAAATGGGGAGTGAACTGTTTTTTTACAGAATGGTTTTGTGAAGGATAGAAGGGCATGCACAGTCACCAATCGAAAGATTTCTCTGCTGGATTCTAGATATACTTGTGTAAAGTCCTCTTAAAGCCTCCTGTTAGTAGTGGCATGACAACAATAGCTTTGGCTAAAGTAAAAGGAGTGGGAATTGAATCTTAGGGAACTAAATATATGTTATCTTTCCCACTGAGACTCTGTTGTAAGTGAAAATGGTTCCAGGAGACTTCTTTTACTACATTAGATGGAAGGAATTAATTAGAATGCTTTGCTCAGGGATGGCTATCGGAAGAACAAATACATCCCTTAAGACTAAGATGTGAAGCCACCTTTTTCCTTTGTGTATATTACTGGTAACATGTTTTTTAGTCTTCCATAGTCATAGTTGGATATTTCACAAGCCAAAATCTGCAACCTTTACTCACATTGAGTTGTTGTACTCACACGATTAGTCCCATTGATGTAAATGGGACTACTGAATGTCACTCACCATGAGTAAGGATTGCAGAGTTAGGCTTCAGGGGTATGAGCTAGGATGTTAGGTTGTATTAAGAGACTAACAAGGACATAACAAGTCACTGGCTATAAATATCTCTGCCACATCTTGAACACTGCATTTTGTTTTGGTGACCTCGACTTTAAAAAGATGTGTTGAAAAAAAAAATTCATAAATGAGGAAAACTGGTTGGAGTTGTGTTAAGTCGGAGGTTGAAGATCTAAAAGTTGGGAAAGAAAAATAACTGGCGAGCATATGACAGAGGTTTATAAAATAATGCAGAGATTCTCTTGTGAGCCACCTGCAGTCCTGTTCACAGCCTTTCCCATTCACAATCCTAAAACAGCTTGTGGCAACTACAGAAATTGCTTACAAGTAATTTTTTTTTACAAATGGAAAAGTAGTGTTTGGAAGTCTTAATGCATCTTGCCAATTTATGTTAGTTTTAGTGGCCTTTTAATGCAGGTTAGCAGGTGAGAAATAAGGAGGAAGAGCCAGCACCATATGATCAGTGGTCCACAGACCAAAGTTTGAGAACCTCTGGTATAGTAAATGTCAGTCTAGCACTTCTATTTATCCTCCCCCATCATACAAAATCAAGGATAGCTCCTTAGCATAGGAGCCAGTCATCCTGGAGCATAGTTGGCAGGATGAATCATGTGTGGTTTTTAACTTTCTTTCAGAATTAGGCCACTGTTGGGATGCAGGGTATCTGACTAGATGGAGTATTGACAGTTGGTTCTGTATGAAATGTTCTAAGAAAATTGTCAACAAGCTGCTGATTTCCGTCTTACTAGAATACTAGAATACATTTCAGGAGCACACATTTCCAAGCTGACATTTACTTTAAACTCCCAAAGGTGAAAAGTTTCAGACAACAGAAGATGACTTCTCTAATGTCAGGAATAATTCATTAGCTAGCACTATGACATTCACTGATGAATCTCGGGAATTCAGCACTCCCTTCTTAGTAAGACCCCTGTTGCCTACTTTCTCTTAGAGCTTTGAAAACATTGTTCATGTGTGCAGGGTAATGAGTTATAGGAGTGATTGCATATTAGAATTTCTTTCCTGTGAGCTTCTCATATTACTTTGTGATGTCTGAGGATGCAAAATATAAAAAGTTATTAGGCTAGAATAGATTCACCAATCCTGGCACAGGGCATTCTAGCTCGCCAGAGGGGTTTCATCAGGAAGAAGGACATATGGTAGTACTGTCCGTCCTTATTTTTTTTTCCTCTTGGACAATCAGTTTTGTTACAGCTGGGGCTCTAGTGAAGGCTACTTTGAAGTTGTATTGAATAGTGTATCCCATAGCTGCCCTGGGCATGCTTTCTCCTTGGCTAGCATTACCACCTTCTTGGCCCATTAGGAATATCTGCAGTGTGGCAAAGACTGTGCTTTCCAGTCTGAGTAAACAGGGCACATGCTAGCTGTGCTGGAGCTAGTGCCAGAACAATAGCAGTGTGGACATTGTGGCATGGATATTGGCATGAGCCATCCAACCATCTATGAACGCATAGGGTCCAGCAGGATTGCACTCAGGTGCTAGCTTGTGCTGTCATCTGTGCTGCAACATCTACACGGCTATTTTTAGTGCACTAGCTTGAGCGGAGCTAGCCCATGTCTGTTTACCTGAGCTGGGGGACATGCTTCCAGCAGCAGTGTAGACATATTCTTAGAGGTCCCAAGAAAAAGTGAGGTTGTATTCTCTTTCCCTAGATTCAATGTCCCTCACAGAGGTCTTTACCAGGATCTTTGGTTTTTAGAAGCTGGCATAGAAACTGAGTTGCATCTTATCCATTAATTGTAATTACTTGATGACTTTCCTTTTCATCTGCATTCTATTCTACGCTATTATTAGGCTGGTGGTACAGACATTTGTACCCATGAAAAAGGTGGTTTTAAGTAAGAGCTCCTGTCATAAATATAAAGGGAAGGGTAAACACCTTTAAAATCCCTCCTGGCCAGAGGAAAAATCTTTTCACCTGTAAAGGGTTAAGAAGCTAGGATAACCTCGCTGGCACCTGACCACAATGATCAATGAGGAGACAAGATACTTTCAAAGCTGGAGGGAGGGAGAAACAAAGGGTCTGTCTGTGTGATGCTTTTGCTAGGGACAGAACAGGAATGGAGTCTTAGAACTTAGTAAGTAATCTAGCTAGATATGTGTTAGATTATGATTTCTTTAAATGGCTGAGAAATTAGACTGTGCTGAATAGAATGAATATTCTTGTCTTTGGGTCGGTCTTGTAACTTAAGGTTTTGCCTAAAGGGATTCTCTATGTTTTGAATCTAATTACCCTGTAAAGTATTTACCATCCTGATTTTACAGAGGTGATTCTTTTTACCTTTTCTTATATAAAAATTCTTTTTGTAAGAAATTGAATGCTTTTTTCATTGTTCTTAAGATCCAAGGGTTTGGGTCTGTGGTCACCTATGCAAATTGGTGAGGATTTTTATCAAGCCTTCCCCAGGCAGGGGGGTACAAGATTTTGGTGAGGATTTTGGTGGGAAAGACGTTTTCAAACAACTCTGTCTCAAAAAATAAACCCGGACGTTTTGTGGTGGCAGTGGAAGTCCAAGTGCAAAGGGTAAAATAGTTTGTACCTTGGGGAAGTTTTAACCTAAGCTGGTAAAAGTAAGGTTAGGAGGTTTTCATGCAGGTCCCCACATCTGTACCTTAGAGTTCAGAGTGGGGAAGGAACCTTTACGGCTCCTAAATTGAACAAATTAATAAAATAATCAGTTATTAATGTTGTTTTATACAGGGTCATATAGCACATTCATCATTGTGGTATCTAAACGCCTTCCAGTAGAGCATTAAGTAATGTCACTAACATATGTCACAAGTAGTTTGTTCTCTCCTCTCCGCAGTGGGAAAACAGTATGAAGTGAAGCATTTTTTAAAATTATTATTATTACGCATGTTGCTATATGTTTGCCAGAGAAAGCAGGTCAAACAAATGTGCCTAAGTTCTTGTGGGAGTTTATTCCACAAGCTTGGGTCAGCCCTGATTCTCAGTCTAGTGGTCTGTCCATTAGGCTACATTGTCTCCTTAATTGGGAGCAAGGAAAGTTATTCTACTTTCAGGTTCTTGAATGAAATGTGTGTTTGCTTAGATGGCAAACTATGTTCTGGATACAATGCAGTCAAAAAGTGTCCTTCCTTTGGGGAGATAGACAAATGTTGGAAGAATGAGGATTTGTGGGCTACTTAGTAAGAAAATATGTAATGGTTACAACTCCAATATCATTGGATGGAGTTGGTTAAATACCATAAAAATAGTGTTTGTGAAAGTTTGCTCATTGTCTGAATGTCTGATTGCACCAAGATTATCCCCCATTTTCATCATTATTGATGAGTGTTCATGTGAATGGGTTTTTATGCTCATGAATGTTTGGAAAATGCAGAAGCTAAGTGGGTGGGGGCATGTGGGGTCACATGCCCTCCCAAATTTGCTGCTTGGTTGATATCGAGCATGCTCCCATGGACTTAACATGCTCAGTAACACTTAACACTCAGTAACATGGGCAGAACCCATCTGCCCTTAACTCTGCCCCCTCCCTCCCCCCACTATCGGCAGGCATGTGTCTTCTCTGGGAAAAGGTCTGTTTTGCAGCTGTCTGTCTTTACATATGAATGAGAATATTTGTGTATGAACAAGGGTGTTTGTTTTACATTTACTATTTGTTAACTGCTGCTGGTCATTTGTTGTTTCTTATTCTATTGTTTATAAGGTTTCTCTCAATCCGGGAGAAAATCATATCCTTTCTCACACTCACAAGGAATAGAGAACTGTCAATCTGTAGACCGTATTAAGTGAAATTTACTTGCATAAACCTTTTGTTGTGTAAGTATGAAAAGCAAATATATTCAAAGTCTCTTCTTTTATTGACAGGCAAAAATAATTTATTTGCAGTGAATAATTTGATGACTAGGGCACTTGGTGAAGAGATTGTTATGTCACTTATTTTGCTGGAGGTATATTAGGTAGAGGGAGGGCAGATGGGTTCTGAAAGAACATGGATGGATGATGAGATGAGAAACCACCCCTTTGAAAAGTGCTCTGCTAGACCACTAAGAAAAGGCAAAAAGCCTTTATAGTAAATCAACAAGTTGTAATAAAAGTTACTCCTCTATGCATACAGTTAAATCTATTTCTGTTCCAAAATAATAAAAGAAACACAAGATTTCCAAGAAAAATCACAGCCTAATAACATTGCTGTGGGCTGGGTGAAGTGGCATTGAAATTAGGGCTGTAACCACTGCTTTTCCTTTAAAATAGCTGTAAAAAGCCATTAGGCTCTTTTATGAAATAATAGTGGTCTTCACCTCCAAACAAAGATACATGTCACTGCCCCTAAAAACGGATTTTTAAATCTGCTCAGGAATTAGAACTATGTGTCGGAGAATTTTTTTGCTGGTTGTATGATAGGTGGGCAGGCATATGAGAGAAAGAACAAAAGCAACTAGAAAGCTAAGATGACAATAAAAGAAGTGCTGGTAATTAGGCCCCGAAAGAAAGCAAAGAGAGTGAACTTTCTGAGCAGAGAGTGCTGCCTAGAAAGGCAGGCATGGAAATTGCTGTGTTTATGAAAACAGGACTTTATATATAATCTTTATAAATAAATAAGATTGCATCAAAGAAAATACCTGGCTGTATCATCAATTTCTCCTCCTAGTGGAAACAACCCACAGAGGCACAAACATAGGCTATCTGCTCAAGTTATAAAGGGGTAACAATATCTTAAATACTCTTTCTTTGCAGTCTGTTGAATAACTCTGAAGAAAGAGATTCTAAAATGGATTCCTTCCTACTCTTACATCTACACTTAGATAGCAACTAATCTGTTCTGTTTCTTTTCCAAAATGATGCATGATATAGGCTACTGAGAATGTGTTCAAAATAAGAAGATTTTAGCAAGTCAACACATGTAATTAATTTGTTCAGAAAGAATATGATGGCCATTAATAATATGGATTTGAGGCTTCCCTTGGGGAATTGTGAGTTATTTGTTAATTCACTCAGCTAATAAGTATGTGGAGAAAAGGCAGATTAAAGAAATGAATAGTCTTTTGGTTGTTTTTTTTTCCTGGAACATTTAGTTTTATAGCAGAAGTCTGTGAAATGGCATTTGTGCCAGCTAAGGGGAAAAATTGCGGCATGTTCCTAATAATTTAAAGCATGTATCATGAATGAAGATAAAAGAGAATAAAGTATTTAAAGCTTAATGATACAGCAGTAGCAATTGCCCTGTGATAATGAACACAGTAGATTATCAGGCAAAGCTTAATGCATGCCTTGTTTACAAGAAGCTTTTTATAAACCAATACTGGCTGAGCCATCTTCCAAAATTAGCACAAATGTGAAAATGAACTGATGATTTAATTAAAATATTCAAGATAAATAAGAAATAGTCTGATAGCAGAGTTTTCTGACAAAAGTTCATCCAGAAATTAGGTAAAGGAGTACAGTACATCTCCAATTTGATGAACAATATTATAAATCAGTGCCTTTGGGACTGATCATGACTCTCTTATAGAGAGAGTCAAGAACCCTCTTTATTCCTCCATACCAGTTACCTGGACACATAGGAATAAGAGGAGCTATGTGTTTGCCTCTTCTCCCCTCTCCCCATCCCAGACAGGTGGGCAAGGAGAAGGCAGGGAATATGCATAGGTGCGCGGATGGGGGGGAGGGGAGGGAGGGGGAAATTGCACAGGGGTCTGGGTGATTTAAAAGCATCTGGGGGTCCCTGGCTGCCATTGGCGGCAGTGCAGTGGGGCTACGGCAGGCTTCCTGCCCACCCTGGCTCCGCACCGCTCCCAGAGATGGCTGGCACATCCCTGCAGCTCATGGGGAGGGGGTCTCTGTCCTCTGCCTCCACCCCGAACACCAACTCTGCAGCACCCATTGGCTGGGAACTGCAGCCAATTGGAGCTGTGGGGGCGGTGCCTGAAGGCAGCAGCATGCAGAGATCTCATGGGGCCCCCCACCTAGGATCCACTGCCAAAGGGGGCTGCTGGTCACTTTTGGGAGTGGCCCGAGGTAAGTGCCAACCCTCTGACCCCCCTCCTACACCCCAATTCCCTGCCCCAGCCTAGAGACCACATCCCCTTTTCCACACCCAAACTCCCTCCCAGAGCCCAAACCCCAACCCCCTGGTGTAAGTGAGTGAGGGTAGGGGAGAGTGAGCAATGGATGGAGGGGAGGATGGAGGGAGCAGCGGGCAGGGCCTCAGTAGGGGTGGGACAGCGGCATGGTCTTGGGGAAGGGGTGGGACAGAGGACGGGCAAGGGTCTTTGGGTTTGTGCAATTAGATAATTGGCAACCCTACCAGATGGGCACGTGGAAGCACTGGCCATGCCGGAAGAGTGTGCCCAGCAGTACAGCTGGCAGCTCACTGGGCACCAGCCAGGGCAGGCACAGCACTGCCCAAATGACAGGTGGACGCGTTCTTGCAGGCGCGGCTTGTGCGTGCATGTCGGCCCATTGGTTGTTTTGCCCTGTGGCCCGGAATTGCTGTCTGCAGTCCTGAATATATGGAACCTTAGCTCCATCTTCTTACATGCTGACTCAGCCCAGCTGAACCAGTGTTGGGAGTGTGCTGATTTGCTGCTAGTACAAAGCAGCAGAAAATTACTACCCCAGCCTCCACCCTTGGATCAAGGAAGTGACAGGTAGGGGAGGAATTACCACTCACAGGTGTTTCCATGAATTGCAGTGTGTCCCAGGGCTGCTTCTGAGGTGTTATAACTTAGGCACCCACTTTGCTTGGGGCTGTGTTTAAAGTCAACCTCTAACTGATGGTGTTTTGTAATTGTTGAATTCCAGCCTACCCACATTAACATTTAGTTATAAAAGTAGTTACAGAATTCACAAGATTGCTGAAAATATCTCAGAACTCTGGTGTGGAGGAAAACCGCTTTTTAAAACTTCTTTCCTTTGATACTAACTACTGCCTTTATTAGCATATGTTGACATCTGCTGCTATGATCAGACTTTGGTTACAATTACAAGCAAATTTTAGTTCTTCAGAGTGATATTAGTTGAGTGAGAAAATAATATAATTAACTTGATGATTTGTGCAGGAATTAAAAGTATTTTGTTTAGAGGTAAGGGCCAGAGGGTACTGTCTGAACAAACGTACAGCTAAGGCTCTCATGAGGAACCTCCTTTTGCAGGTGACATAGTTCTAAACATCTATTGATGTCCTGTTGTCCAAAAAGTGTAAATTTTATTTTTATGGTCATATATGTGACTTGAGTAATGGAAAAAATGATTTAACAATAAACACGTCAGCACTTGGAATTTACTGTGAGATATAAAAATCAGGCAGCACAGCTGACTTGGACTGTTGCGAGGATGTAAAATAAAAAGACTAAGCATTGAGGAAAAAAGACATGACTTCCATTAAAAAAATCTGTTTATCTTTAATTAAATGAAATTTGGGGCAGATCCTCATCTGGTATAAATCAATGTGGCTCTATAGAAGTAAATGGAGCAATACTGATTTACATCAGTTGAGGATCTAACGCAGAAACTAAACCATGAACACTGCAAAATACGTGTGTGTGTGTGTGTGTGTGTGTGTGTAGTTATAAGATAGTTGTCTCTTGCTGTGTTGTTTCTGTTAGGCGGAGAAATAGATGATAGTTGTATTTCTTTGATGCAATCCTATTTACAAAGACTGTACACAAAGGCCTGTTTTCCTGAATATGGTAGGAATCAAAGAGGAGGCAGTTTCCTTGTTTAGAAATGTAAACCTGCTTCTAGTCAGCACTCTGCCCCAAAGGAGCTTTCTCTTGGCTGCTTCCTGAGGCCACACTCACCAGGGCTTCTTTGACTGTCCATTGTCTTTCTGTTTGGTTTCCTTTGGGCTTTCTGCATCTGAGACAGACAGACAAACACACGTATACCTACTACGTTTGTAATCAGTCCCTCAGCTCAAATAGTTGAGTTTGTTAGTGACTAGTCTCATGGGTGGTGGCTTCCATTGTTTCAGCTTTCTTACTTCATAAAGGAGTCTACTTGCTTCTTACCTTTATCCCTAAGAGAAGGGTGACTATCCTACCAATCATCTTCAATGATGTCTGTGATTATATCAAAAACTTGCCTCCTGGTACCTGCAACCATAAGGAACAGATGCAAAGAGGAGAAAAAAGAAATACTGATGAATTACTTCCAAATGATAAATTGTTTTCAGAAAGGATGATAACTTTATTTCTACCACATCCCCTTTGTTATTCCCTGACCCCCTCCCCACGGTGTCTGTGTGTCTGTTTGGGATCTGGAGTGGATTATTTGGTTCATTTAAAAACATTCTGATTGGAGGGAAAAATCCTTCTTGAAATATATATATATATATATATATATATATATATATATATATATATATATATATATATCATACAAACCAAATTATAAACTGTATACAGGAGATTAGAAGAGCATGGAAAACATTATTTGTGTTGGATAAAGGTTTGTGATAATTCCAAATATTCCATGTTAGAAAATGATCTGGCTAGAGAGAATCAATGAAGAGTGAATTTTTAATGGAGAGAGTACGACTCTTGTGAAATATTCTGAGCTGTTATTGCTAAGCTCAATTGGACAGCAGAAGCCTGTTTTGCCCTTCTGAATGTGGGCCTCCTGTGAAGAGTCAAAAGTGGATACAGACTGATTAGAATGACTCTATCCACCTCCACACAGCATTATTCCCTCTTAGCAATGACACATCCCTTTAACCACAGGAGGCTGAGCTACACCAGATGGCTGTTTCAACATCATCAGCTCAGAGCTTTCATTGAACAAATATGGCTCATTTCCTGATTTACTTTCTGGCTTATGTATTCTTTTGACTCTCTTTGGAAGGCATGATGCCCACTTAGAAGTTGGTCAGTTTTCTGAAATATTTCATAACCTAACTCCAGCAAAAATCATGAGTTATTTATCTTATGTTCACCCACAAAGAACATCAGTATGTAAAACTAAAATTTGCTTGTAATTGTGACCAAAATTGGATCGTAATATAATATAGGCAGCCTGCTGATGCACCTTTCAAGTGACATTTGTTCGGCCTGAGTCCTCCGAGTTTATGCCAATGCTATCATAGTTATAGTTATACATATCTATGTGCCAGGAGAAGAATGTTTAAATTGAGCAGGAAATGTAGAGATGGGCACGGGTGATGGAGTATAGATTATATAGACAATATTTGCTTGATATTCTTTTGAAACCCATGAAAACTATTCAGCAGTATAGCTGGAGTCAGAAACAAATATGGAAACCTCAGTTTTTCAGGAAACCTCATTTCTGTCTAATGGACACCCCAATACGAAGTGAATATTGCAAAATATTTACAGAAAGTTAATTTCAAATTGTAAAATTGTAGATTATAAACTCTTTATGGTGAGGGTTGTCTCTTACTATGTGTTTGTACAGGGCATAGTTCAATAGGACCCTGACGTAATTGGAGCCTCTTGGTACTATTATAGTAAAAAAGTTAATAATTACATGGCAGTAGTGGACACAACAATGTAAGGAGCTTAGTGTAGTGTTAAAGCATCAATACAGCAGATGACATAGGATTCATCCCTGCTTGGAATGCCATTTTTCAGCTTTCTCTGTCTGTGTGTGCACGTCTGGAGCCTGTATTTAAGTAAATGTTTGTAAGTTTTACTTATACTACAAATTCACCTTTTTATATTGCATATTGTGGAAAATTAAAAATGAGTGAAGTAAACAAGAATAATAGAAAATGAAACCTTCTGAACCCCTTGCCTTCACAGGGAACCTAGTTGATAATTGGAAAAGCGTATTAAGAGCCATTTCAAATCTACATGCCATCGTGCATGACGGAGTTGGAACATAGACTGAAGAAACGAAAGGCAGGTAAAAATAAGCATCTATATCTAACAACAAAAAGTATATTTTACCTTTCAAAAGATGCAGTGACAGGCAGGTGCATCATAAGAAACATCTGATGGGGGAAAAATGCCTAATTCAATGAGGAATCTCTTTTTTTCTTGTAGGGAAAATACTCAATTTTCAGTGAGATTTCTCTAAAGGTTACACATGCATTTGTAATATTGAGGCAAAATGGACAGAACCTTTAAAGTTTTAAAGATGGGTTTGGAGGGCTAGTCCATACAAAAGACACCAAATTAAAGTTGCTCAGCTTGTAAAACACTCATCGCATGGAGTGCTCTTAGTATGGAGAGAGCAGCTTCAACACAATTTAGACCACATTGAAAGACTAAAGTCAATTTACCAGGTACATAAGCATGCATGATAATGGTCCCTAAATCTGTACCAACAAGGTGAGGATATTCTTGGATATACAAAATAAGGATATGAAACTAAAATTTCCTTTGAAGACTATAAAAAGTGATGCAGAGAAGACCACATTTAGATGCTGCAGTTTAACAGCATAAATTTAATGTAACTGATCTGGAAGGGACATCGATTTGACCGCAGCTTTATACCATTGACTATAAGGTTCTGTTGCCCTGACCCTGTGTGAAATAAACTAGATCTCAGCTGAACGGCTCCATATTTTTTATTGTGTGTGATTTTGCATTACTTGTGTGGTTTTTTTTTTATTATTTTTGCGGTGCCAACATTGTTCAGGAAGCTGTGCAGACAGGAATTAAAACAAGGACTCTGCTCTATGTACCCAGTTTCCAGAAACTGTTGCTGGATTATTGACATCTGCCCCATAGGCTTTCCTGTAGAGGATTCTGGAAGGTTCTAATCCGTCTTCCCTCTTGTTAGAATGTTTATGATGCTGTTGGGGAAAGAGTGAGACTATATCCAGGGTGACCATATTTCCCTATGCTGAATACAGGATACCTGGTAAAATTACTTGTATTCAAGCGAGTTCAACAGCAATCAATCAGAACTACGCAGTACAAACCTTCAAATTAACATCAAGTTGACTGAGCTCCCAATAAAAAGAAATACTGCATAGTTGGATTCTTTTGATTTACCTTCTTATCTTTAAGGCTTTAGGGTTCACACAGGGAGGGGTGACATGAACCTCCCACCTCTCCCCACCCCACGCTCCTGCAAACCTCTCTCACACAGGGGGGTGACCCACCCAACCAGTCAGGCAGCGGCACAGACAGCTGCAGCGGCACAGGAGCTAGCAAACAGAGCTCTAAACAGGGGAGTTTGAGTGGGAGTTTGCAAGGGGAGTTTGGCTTGTGGTGCTTGTTTGGGCTTTGCTTTTGCTGGGGGGGTGTTCTTTTTGGTGTGGCTTGTGTTTCCCAGATTAACAGGATTTAGGTGGGAAGGAGATGACAGATACAGAGGAAGCTGTGGGAGTGACTCCTGCAGTGAAAGACACATTGAAGATGACTGGATGTGGAAGCTGTGGTATGTACATGATCCTGGAGGGGGGAACGGGTAAGAGTTTTGTCTGCATGAAATGCCGTCTGATAGAGCTGATGGAGGAAAAGATCCGAGGTTTGGAGATGCAGGTGGAAAGTCTGGTTGAGTTTAGGAAGGGGTTTGAGCAGATGATGGAGCAAAGATATGAGGTATCTGAAGGGAAAAGCTCAGACTCACGGATGGAAGCAGGGCTGGGGAATTTTGAGGAGAGACTGGATGAGGAAAGTGGTCAGTGGAAACATGTGACTCAAAGAACCAGGCAGAGAAAAAGACGGGCTAGTGAAGGAGAAATAGAGCTTAGGAACAGGTTTGCAGAGTTGGAAAATGAAGAAGGGGCTCAGCAGGTACTTGTTGAAGGTGGAAGGGTAAGGAAGAAGAGAAGAGAGGCTAGTCCTATAGAAAAAGGGGAAGAGTCAAGGGAGACTACACCAAATATGAGCCCCAGGAGGATACAGGATGGGTTGAAGAGAATTGTAAGGGAAAATAGGAATGGAAAGAACTTGCAGCCAGAGGGAACAGGGGAGAGACTGGAGAATAGCACTGTCACCAGGAAAAGGCAGGTCTATGTGATCGGGGACTCTTTATTGAGAAGAATAGACAGGCCTGTAACTAGAGCTGATCCTGAGAATAGAAGGGTGTGCTGTCTTCCGGGTGCTAAGATAAGGGATGTAGACCTGAGGTTGAAAAGGATCCTCAAGGGAGCGGGAAAGAATCCCCTAATTATCCTTCATGTGGGAACAAATGATACAGCCAGATTCTCGCTGGAAAGTATCAAGGGAGACTATGCTAGGCTGGGGAAGACGCTTAAGGAAATTGAGGCTCAGGTGATCTTTAGCGGGATCCTTCCTGTTCCTAGAGAAGGGCAACAAAGGTGTGACAAGATTATGACTGTCAACAGATGGCTTAGGCAGTGGTGCTATAAGGAGGGCTTTGGGATGTATGGCCACTGGGAGGTATTCACGGACAGAGGTCAGTTCTCTCGGGATGGACTTCATCTGAGTAGGGAAGGAAATAGACTTCTAGGATGGAGGCTGGCACAACTGATAAAGAGAGCTTTAAACTAGGAATTGGGGGGAGATGGATGGGAGATGTCCGGAAAATCTCCACGCCAGATTTTAGCATTGAGAGTGAAGAAGATGAAGTAAGAAAGGATACAGCCATGGGTAGGAGAATGTATATAAGGAGTGAGGGCGGTGTGGATACTAGTCTAATAGGTTATAATGGCTGTAGAATGACTGTGCCTAATAGGGTACAAAATGTGAGCGAGGCCAAACAGCAAAAATTAAGATGTTTGTACACCAATGCGAGGAGTCTAGGTAACAAAATGGAGGAACTAGAGCTACTGGTGCAGGAAGTGAAACCAGATATTATAGGGATAACAGAAACATGGTGGAATAGTAGTCATGACTGGACTACAGGTATTGAAGGGTATGTGCTGTTTAGGAAAGACAGAAACAAAGGTAAAGGGGGTGGAGTAGCATTGTATATCAACGATGAGTTAGAATGTAAAGAAATAAGAAGCGATGCAATGGATAAGACAGAGTCTGTCTGGGCAAAAATTACATTGGGGAAGAAAACTAGTAAAGCCTCTCCTACGATAGTGCTTGGGGTGTGCTATAGACCTCCGGGATCTAATGTGGTTATGGATAGAGCCCTTTTTGATGTCTTTAATAAAGTAAATACTAATGGAAACTGCGTGATCATGGGAGACTTTAACTTCCCAGATATAGACTGGAGGACCAGTGCTAGTAATAATAATAATAGGGCTCAGATTTTCCTAGATGCGATAGCTGATGGATTCCTTCAACAAGTAGTTGCTGAACCAACTAGAGGGGATGCCATTTTAGATTTAATTTTGGTGAGTAGCGAGGACCTCATAGAAGAAATGGTTGTAGGGGACAATCTTGGCTCAAGTGATCATGAGCTAATTCAGTTCAAACTAAATGGAAGGATTAACAAAAATAAATCTGCAACTAGGGTTTTTGATTTCAAAAGGGCTGACTTTCAAAAATTAAGGCAATTAGTTAGGGAAGTGGATTGGACTGAAGAACTTATGGATCTAAAGGCAGTTGAGGCCTAGGATTACTTTAAATCAAAACTGCAGAAGCTATCGGAAGCCTGTATCCCAAGAAAGGGGAAAAAATTCATAGGAAGGAGTTGTAGACCAAGCTGGATGAGCAAGCATCTTAGAGAGGTGATTATGAAGAAGCAGAAAGCATACAGGGAGTGGAAGATGGGAGGGATCAGCAAGGAAAGCTACCTAATTGAGGTCAGAAGATGTAGGGATAAAGTCAGAGAGGCTAAAAGTCGAGTAGAGTTGGACCTTGCAAAGGGAATTAAAACCAATAGTAAAAGGTTCTATAGCCATATAAATAAGAAGAAAACTAAGAAGGAAGAAGTGGGGCCGCTTAACACTGAGGATGGAGTGGAGGTTAAAGATAATCTAGGCATGGCCCAATATCTAAACAAATACTTTGCCTCAGTCTTTAATAAGGCTAAAGAGGATCTTGGGGATAATGGTAGCATGACAAATGGGAAGGAGGATATAGAGGTAGATATTACCATATCAGAGGTAGAAGCGAAACTGAAACAGCTTAATGGGACAAAATCGGGGGGCCCAGATAATCTTCATCCAAGAATATTAAAGGAATTGGCACCTGAAATTGCAAGCCCATTAGCAAGAATTTTTAATGAATCTGTAAACTCAGGAATGGTACCGAATGATTGGAGAATTGCTAATATAGTTCCTATTTTTAAGAAAGGAAAAAAAAGTGATCCAGGTAACTACAGGCCAGTTAGTTTGACATCTGTAGTATGCAAGGTCCTGGAAAAAATTTTGAAGGAGAAATTAGTTAAGGACATTGAAGTCAATGGTAAATGGGACAAAATACAACATGGTTTTACAAAAGGTAGATCGTGCCAAACCAACCTAATCTCCTTTTTTGAAAAAGTAACAGATTTTTTAGATAAAGGAAATGCAGTGGATCTAATTTACCTAGATTTCAGTAAGGCATTCGATACCGTGCCACATGGGGAATTATTAGTTAAATTGGAGAAGATGGGGATCAATATGAACATCAGAAGGTGGATAAGGAATTGGTTAAAGGGGAGACTGCAACAGGTCCTACTGAAAGGTGAACTGTCAGGTTGGAGGGAGGTTACCAGTGGAGTTCCTCAGGGATCGGTTTTGGGACCAATCTTATTTAATCTTTTTGTTACTGACCTTGGCACAAAAAGTGGGAGTGTGCTAATAAAGTTTGCAGATGATACAAAGCTGGGAGGTATTGCCAATTCGGAGAAGGATCGGGATATTATACAGGAGGATCTGGATGACCTTGTAAACTGGAGTAATAGTAATAGGATGAAATTTAATAGTGAGAAGTGTAAGGTTATGCATTTAGGGATTAATAACAAGAATTTTAGTTATAAGTTGGGGACGCATCAATTAGAAGTAACGGAAGAGGAGAAGGACCTTGGAGTATTGGTTGATCATAGGATGACTATGAGCTGCCAATGTGATATGGCTGTGAAAAAAGCTAATGCGGTTTTGGGATGCATCAGGAGAGGCATTTCCAGTAGGGATAAGGAGGTTTTAGTACCATTATACAAGGCACTGGTGAGACCTCACCTAGAACACTGTGTGCAGTTCTGGTCTCCCATGTTTAAAAAGGATGAATTCAAACTGGAGCAGGTACAGAGAAGGGCTACTAGGATGATCCGAGGAATGGAAAACTTGTCTTATGAAAGGAGACTTAAGGAGCTTGGCTTGTTTAGCCTAACTAAAAGAAGGTTGAGGGGAGATATGATTGCTCTCTATAAATATATCAGAGGGATAAATATAGGAGAGGGAGAGGAATTATTTAAGCTCAGCACCAATGTGGACACAAGAACAAATGGGTATAAACTGGCCACCAGGAAGTTTAGACTTGAAATCAGACGAAGGTTTTTAACCATCAGAGGAGTGAAGTTTTGGAATAACCTTCCAAGGGAAGCAGTGGGGGCAAAAGATCTATCTGGTTTTAAGATTCTACTCGATAAGTTTATGGAGGAGATGGTATGATGGGATAATGGGATTTTGGTAAGTAATTGATCTTTAAATATTCAGGGTAAATAGGCCAAATCCCCTGAGATGGGATATTAGATGGATGGGATCTGATTTACTATAGAAAATTCTTTCCTGGGTATCTGGCTGGTGAATCTTGCCCATGTGCTCAGGGTTTGGCTGATTGCCATATTTGGGGTCGGGAGGAAGTTTTCCTCCAGGGCAGATTGGAGAGGCCCTGGAGGTTTTTTTGCCTTCCTCTGTAGCATGGGGCATGGTTGACTGGAGGGAGGCTTCTCTGCTCCTTGAAGTTTTGAACCATGATTTGAGGACTTCAATAGCTCAGACATGGGTGAGGTTTTTCATAGGAGTGGTGGGTGACATTCTGTGGCCTGCGCTGTGCAGGAGGTCGGACTAGATGATCAGAGTGGTCCCTTCTGACCTTAGTATCTATGAATCTAAACCCTACCTGTGGCACACTCTGCTCCCCAGGCCTGGCGGGGCCCCTGGGACAGACCCACCGCTCCCAGTAGCTGATGCCACATCTTCCTGAGGCAACACGTGGGGTGCATGCAGGGTCACATGCCTCCCACCTAGATTACTGCCAGGGGTCACACCAGAATGTGGCCTGCAGCAGCCTTTCGTCACTGTGCTGGAGGGAAGGGATGGGAGCTGCTTCCAGCTGCAGGGAGGAGGGATGACCTTGTCTGACTCTTTGCAGAGCTCATCTTCCCCCACGCCCCTGTGACTGCAAGCAGATTGTCCTTTCCTGACTGCATAATGTCAAAAGGCTGCTAACCCCTCCAGGCTGCAGCTGGTCACTGACATAACCCAACTGCCTCCTGTCCCCCTGGCTACAGCGTGGGCAGGAAGGGGTTAAGCTCTAAGGATGCCTTGTGCACCAGGGCCCAGGGACTTCAGAGACTTAAGCAAACTCGGCCAGAGATGTGGCTCAGCAGGGGAGGGTGCCTAGGGGACAGAGCAGCCCTATGCTCCCTGGGGGCAGGACCCAGATGGGTGGGGAAAGAGGGTGCTAAGCCCCTGCCCAGGGGTCTGCTGTGAACCCTGCAGCGTCGGCACATGAACAGGTTGGAAATCACTTCCTGCCACTCCAGAGCTTAGCTGAGGGGCGGAGAGGCTTCCTCCTCCCAGTACTGTGCACTTTGGCAGTTGCAGGGCTTGTTCTCCTCCTGGCCTGCACCCTGGGCCTGAGGGTCTTGGGCTTTTCCCAGATGCCTGCCCAGCCAGAGGCAGTGGGGGAAGGAAGGAGCCTGCCAGCCAGGCTGTTGGTGAGCTGCACTCTTACCAGGGCCTGGTTCTCCACCCAGTGCTGGGAGTGGGATGCGCCCTGCTGCGGGGGATATGAAGGAGCAGCAGGGATGGGGTGAGTGGGACAAAGGGGCAAAGCCGGGAGAGCGAAGTGAGAGGGGGAGCACATAAAGGGCTGATAGGTGGGCAGCAGAGGTGACATGTAAATGGCTGCTGCATGACACTTGCCCGCACTCATCAGCCATCACCTGCTGGAAATGGGACGGGGTGGGTCCCTGCTGGCCAAGAGCCAGCACGCAGCATGGGCTATGGTGCTGGACCAGCAGGGGGAGCAGCTGTCCCCATGCACTGCATCTTCACCCCGCCACCAGCGTTACACACCTACCCTCATCATTGGCCACTGGAAACCCCCTCCATATTCAACTCTGGTGGGTGGGCAGGTGGTGAGCAGGAATCTGGCCAGCAGCAGGACCCACCAGTACTGATGTGGGGAAGACAGAAAATAAAGGACAATTTGCCCATTTTTAAGAAAGTTGGGACACATGTAGGAGAGCTTAAATATGGGACTGTCCCTTTAAAACGGGATGTCTGGTCACCCTAACTATGTCGATATTGGTATGGGGAAGGCATGTATCTCCACGTGTCTTTTTCACTGAACCAAAATGTCGTGGGGAAAAAATGGAGTAAGAATCTCAGAATTTGGACCTCAGCTGTGTTTTTCACTGAAAATAATCACTCCATTATAAAAAAAATTTATTTTGTTCAAATCCAAACTTGATGAGATACATGAAGAAACTGAGATGCAATAATAGAATTGTTAAAATGAAAATGGTAGAATATTAGAACTAGAGGTGAGAGAACAAATTTGGATCAAATTAAGACAAGTATTCACGAATTACTGGACAAGAAGAGTCTCTTTCACCTCTCCCTTCCCCTGCCTCTAGTATTTTTCATTGTTGTCTGCCTTCACACTTCCTGGTTCAATTCAGGACTGAAAATGGAAGAGCCAGAACACAGAGGGACACTTCTAATGGTATTTCCATCCCGATCAAAACAAGAAACACTAGAAAACCGAGAGACTATTGTCATGATAGTCTTACCTCCATTTTGCAGACCCAGAACATTAATTATGATACTTTGTGACCAAATTTTGGCAGCTTGTCCAAAATGAAACCAGAGGAGGAGGTGTTTTTGCAAAACCTTATTGATTTGGATTTTGGATTTGGAAAACACAAACCAGCAGTGGTTTGGATCTAGATTTCATTTTTCTTGAGCTACCAAACTTTGGGGAGGGTAAGAAGAAAGGTTTGAATTTTGTCCCCTCCCATAATTGCTTAAATTTTGGAAAATCTCAAGAATCAGATGTATGTTTTTTTTCACATGGAAACCAAATCCATGGATAATTCAGAACCATATTTTAATTAATCTAAAACATACAAGTTCTATGGTTTCGTATACCAAAGATGGGCCAAAACCAATACCTGGTAAATTAAAGGTAAGGCACAAAATTCATGCTTGGTGCAAATCCATTGAGTTTAGTCATTTTATGCCATGAATCTGGCACATTATATGTAAAATTCTTTTGGGCCCTTCCTTGAACATATTAATCAGATATAGCTTCTTACCTGTGAAATAATTATGTTCATTTCACTCAGATGACCCATCAACAACCAATTAGAGCTATGTATTTTTCCTAATCTTTTCCAATGACTTAGAAGAAGTTGTTAGATCCATAATCTGTGAAATCTAAGTAAGCTGTGCAGTATTTTAGGCAACCCAGGAAACTACAATAGATACAGTAGTCAGGTGCACAAGCCCACTACTTTCTTTAAAGTAAGAATATAAGAGTGCACTCTAGAGAAGGGTGGAAATCCTCAAATATCTAAAGACGCTGCATCTCATATTACTATTTCTTTTGGTCAAAGTTTCAGAATCTTAAGTGCAGAAATTGGGTAACCTTTACATTGAAGTTATACTGACTCTGACACTACTCTAGAGAATCAAAGGAAGTAGCAACACAAGATAACATGAAGAGACTTTTCTCAGAAAGAGATAAATAACAAAATATAAAGACTTTGGCATGACTGATACCATTGTTATCACTCAAACTGCACTTACAAAAAGAAATACAGACTAACACGGCTGCTACTCTGAAACCTGCGCTTACAAAGAAAATGACCAGGGGAAGCCAACATTTAATGTGGAATTAAACCTGCATGACGCTGAGATAGATGGCAGAAGGATCTAGAGGAAGAATGAACTTCTCACACAGTCTTCCGGAGCCTTACTTGATGTGCTTGTGAGGAGTTTCTGATTTGCAGGCTACCTGTTGCTTACAACCTGTTTGATTAGACTATTTCCCTTCATTATTCACTGTTTGTGGCATGTGATTGGTCACCTAATTTGTAAGACATAGTTTCTGCTCTCTGCTTGTATATGCAACACTTTTAAAACATCAGAATAACAAATAATGAATTACGGATAACAAATATTCTTGTACATTTGTCACTCCCTTTGTAAGTAGGAAAATATGGGTATTCATATGAAGAACAGACATTTCCCAAATTATCACACAGAATATCATTATCAATAATAATATTCACAAATAAGGAATGGCAAGGAAACACAAACATGGATGAACCAGAGAGTGAACAGATGTTCGTAAACATTGTTTTGCAACTTTCAACCACAAAAATACACCAGTAAAATTATTATTGGAACCTTTTGAATTTTCTGAATTATGTGAAGCTGAAGTCAGGCCTTCTCCATTTCAGGATGCAGAGTGATTAGGGTGATATTCTGTGGCCACTATACTGTGATCCTAATGTACGGCTCTCTTTAGGGAAGGAAGGGAGGATCTATGGACCAGCAGATCTGCCAGCTCTACTGTTGCCCAGCTTTGCTATGCCTGGGTCTTGTATATTACTGTACATGGGTATTGTATATTACTGTACATGACGCCAAGCTATATATTGTGCAGATGTAACCCACACGTCTGCTGGGTGTGGTGTTCTGTCCCATGTAGTGGCACGGAGACAACTTAGAGAGATTAATGAGTCTGCTTTACAGCCTTAGCTAAGAGCCACATGCATTTAGCTCCAGGTGTCTCAGGTTTGATCCTGCCTCCCGATGACCTGGGCCTGTCGGTGTTACACAGGCCTCCCACAAAAGCTAGTCCTCTACTGCACACCTAGAAATGCGTTAGTTCAACTGGCAAGGGACTCTTCACAGCACCAGCATTGCCTTTTAATGAAGTGTCATTGGAGTAACCTTTAATATGGTGATTTCTGGAAAACAACTTTATGAAAAATAATAGTATAAAAACAAAGGGAGAGTGTTGAAGAGATTTCCAGTTTTTTTTAAAAAAGTTAGTATTTGTAAGAGGTTTGTTTACAGAAAATATTGTGGGAATATTACAAATGTAGGGTTGCGCTCACACTTTTAGATATAATCCATTTTCAGGCACAACGCAGCTCTATTCTGCCAGCTACTCACAAGCAATTTAAAAACATCTTGTTTCACATAACCTATCTGACATTCTGTTCTATTCTGGTTCTTATACCATGCCCATCACAATGGTATGCAGGTGATATCTACTCTGACCTGTCACATTGCTGGTATCATTCTTCACCTCTGAGACCCCAGTTTTCAGAATATATGCCCTGACTCAACAAGTTACTTAATCATGTTTCTAATTTTAAGCAGTAGTTCTACTGAAGCAAAAGGATGACTCATATGCATTAAATTAGCAAGGTACTTAAGACCATAACTGAATCTGGGACTATTTTTGTCGATTGCATTCCTTCCCAGTAACCAGCATTGAATCACATGTCATGGCGTCACATGACATATAACCCAGAGTAACTCTTAGCAAGCATTAAAAATGGGGAAAAAATTCTTTCTTTATATAAGTCTGGGGGTTGATTAAGAGACCTATCAGGTATGTCAATTTGATCAGAATACAAAATTAAACATAGGTTGCATGGTACATTAGTGTGTCTGTCAATGACTATGGCTTTGGCCAGGCAATTCAACAGAGCAAAAAATATTTTAAATGATATTTTGAATAGCTTCTTCCAATCATTAAACACAGTTATCATATCCATATTTTCTAAATGTAAAACACTGAAGTCCTCAAATGTCTTCTGTTCACATTGGTATTTTATTGATGATCCATCTGAGCTTCATTTCCTAACTGAAAAACTTTGTCAGTGATATATTGGCATAAATTGACTATTTGGCTGGGTAGTTATCAATCCTGTAATTATTCATGGCATGCCAGGAATAATTTAACTAATTATTACAATATGTCTTACTTTGCCATGCCTCTGTGTGTCAAAATGCCCTTTGCGTGTATCAGAAAAACTCAAATTCCAAATTAAACGGAAGATATAGGAATTGATTATTAACTCACAAAATAATGGAAAATTACATTATTTGCCTGTTCTGCATAGAAATTTTACTGGTCTGAACTCATTTTTAACAAACATTAAGTCTAGCAAGGGAATGCATTAGCTTATTTTTGTTTTGGCTTGTGATTTTCTCTGTGCTGAGAGGAAGGTGTATTCCTGGTTTTCTTTTTGTAACTTTAAAGTTTGCCCAGAGGGAAATCCTCTGTGTTTTTGAATCTGATTGCCCTGTAAGATTATCTTCCATTCTAATTTGACAGAGGTGCTTCTTTTACCTTTTTTCTTTATAATAAAGTTCTGTTTCTTTTAGAATCTGATTGGGGTTTTTTTAGTGTCCTACCAATGTGATACATGCCATCATGTGCCAACTATGCCCCTCTGCCATGTACATTGGCCAAACCAGTCAATCTCTACGCAAAAGAATAAATGGACACAAATCAGACATCAAGAATTATAATATTCAAAAACCTGTCAGAGAAAACTTCAATTTCACTCAATTTCAGACCTAAAAGTTGCAATTCTCCAACAAAAAAACTTCAAAAACAGACTCCAACAAGAAACTGCAGAATTGGAATTAATTTGCAAACTGGACACCACTAAATTAGGCTTGAATAAAGGTTGGGAGCGGATGGGTCATTACACAAAGTACAAACTATTTCCCCATGCTAATTTTTCCCCCTACTGTTACTCACACCTTCTTGTCAACTGTTTGAAATGGGCCATCCTGATTATCTCTACAAAAGTTTTTTTTCTCCTGCTGATAATAGCCCACCTTAATTGATTGGTCTCATTACAGTTGGTATGGCAACGCCCATTTTTTCATGTTCTTTGTGTATATATATCTTCCTACTTATTTTCCACGGCATGCATCCAATGAAGTGGGTTTTAGCCCATGGAAGCTTATGCCCAAATAAATTTTTTGCTGATACCGAGTAACACGGCTACCACTCTGAAACCAAACCGCCAAGAGGCAGTAGCTAGGTTGACAGACGAATTCTATGCTGCTCAGTGGCTGGATTTTTCATACCCCTGACTGACGTAGTGATGCCAATGGAATTTTGTAGTGTAGTCTAGGCCTAAGCCTAACACAGTGCTGTCATAGTATCTATCTATAAAGTTGGTCTTGAAAGGTCTTAAATGAAGCCAGGATCATGCTGGTCATTGAATCATTGTGAAATGTATGTACTGATAATTTTTTTTATTATGTCTATATACTGAAACTATGTCCTTTGTTTGTATCAAAGTGTTACTCCCCAGCAGAGGTGAGAAATTGGTTTCCTGTCAGACCAGAGATGTTAATCCATCTGTCTGTGGAAATGAAAAATGAGTATTGTGTCATTCACAGTCACCAGTCTGAGCTAAATGCAGGAAGCAGAGAACATTAGGGGTAAAAGAGGTTTGGTTGGGGGTACACTCCAAAGGTTTATTTGGACTATAACTGGGGGACAGGGACAACACCCTGTCATCCTGCACCTGAGAAAGTAATTGATTATATTAATGAAAACAGGATTCCAACCTGTCCTGGACGGAAATGCAGCAAGGAAGCTTTAGGTGTAAAATTGTTTTAGACAAGGATTTGAGTCTGCTAAAGTTAAATTTGGACTCTAATAAGCATGTTGTACTTTTTGTTTTATATGTAATCATTTCTGTTTCTGTGCTCCTTTCTCAGTAGCTCTTTAATCTTAGTCTTTGATAATAAATTTATGATTGTTTCACTATAACTATATCTCTGTGCTTTGTTATAAAGTACCTGATCCTGAGTTGTACCAGTGGAGCTGTGTGTATACTGTTCCCTTGTGAATGGTGAGCTAGGTAGTTACTGTGAGGGGACAGGGACTGGGCACCACAGGGGGATGCTTCAGAGGATCTCAGGGACTGGGATACATGAAGTGATAACTTGTAAGGCAAAGTAAGAACTGGCAGAGCCCTGAAGATTGTTTGGATGGCTCACAGACTGGGGCTGCACAGACTGGGGTTCTCTCTCACTGAGGCAGGAGGTGGGGGTAACAGGGTGACTCACAATCCTGGGCACTATGAGAAAGCATCACATAGCTACTGAAACTACTGAAAAAAAATCCTGCTATTGTGATGGCTGCTGTCTTTGCTGATACTGGGGAATTGAAGCATGGAACTCCAGAACTAAAAGTGTGAGTCCTTACAGCTCAGATGGAGGGCCATATTTTGTAGCAAGGCATGTTACAGACCCATTTGTTGTGTGGATCAGGCACACAGGAGGACATGTAACACATACTGACTAGTTGCTTGCATTATAAAAAAATATAAAATTTCATTAAAAAATACAGTGTGAATCTGTAAGTCATTTACCTTCTTGTGCATTTCCTACTTTTTCTTTATGAAAATCAATTGAAATAATAATAATAATAATTAATAATGAAAAAATCTGCCAAGTTACCAAACCATTTGAAACTCTTGTATATATAACTAGGGGTGAATAAATTTAGAAAGGTTTGCAGTCCAGATTCACTTTGGATACACAGCCAAAAGTTCAGATGTTTATCTGTGGTTTATCTGAACTATTTGAATCCTTTGAATTTGTAAAATTGGGCAGAACAGACAGGAACAAGCTTTCTGATGAGAATTCTTGGGCGTCCGCTGGTGGTTCCAGCTGGAAGTACTTTGGAACTGCCTTTCTCAGGGCACTGTGGTATTTCTCATCCTGAACAGAAACTAAAAGTGGTGGTGGAGAGGGACAAACAAATCCTAAACACTATCCAAACTTTTCACAATGTCAAAAAAGGTTAGGTTCAAATCTAAAAATAGGGGAAGCTTCAGGGATTCTCTTTCTGCAATCTATATATCTATCTCATTTAGGTATTTATAAATCACCATTCACCCTTCTACCTAGGCAGTATGAATGTCATTCTTATTTTATCTGAACCTGGTTTCCCACCCCTAGTTAAAAGTGAATAATGAATAATAATTCTTTTTTTTAATAATCTTGGCTTATGTTTGTTTTAGTTCTATATGTATCAATAATTATTAAACATGATGTGATCTGCACACTATAATATTCTGGCAAGAAGAAACTGTTCAGATAACACATACTACATACTATGTGATGGAGGATAGCAAACACTGGCTCCATCTAACTTAGAAAGCAAGTAGACATTCTTGGGAACACTGAAAAGTCAAGCTGGCTGGAAACTGGAATTTCTATTCAATGGAAAATTTTAAAAAAACCAAGTAAAATAATATATAAAAGTAATCAAAATCAGAATAGAAAGCTGACATTTTGAAATTTCCCACAGTCAAAATTGCATACAATTTTAATTTGGGACCCATTGAATTGTTTTCTTTTGACAATCTTGGAACATTATAATATAATATAATATAAAATACTAAATAAATATATTCTGTATACTACAATTAGTATAATATACATGTAGTAAAAGCAATATAATATAAAAGTCTAGATGAAATGAACTGAAATTAAAGAAAAAACTAGGGCTGTCAAGTGATTTAAAAATAATCACGATTAATTGCATGATTAATCGCACTGTTAAACAGCAATAGAATACAATTTATTTAAATATTTTTGGATGTTTTCTACATTTTCAAATATTGATTTCAATTACAACAGAATGAAAAGTGTGAAGTGCTCACTTTATATTTATTTACAAATATTTGCACTGTAAAAAAACAAAAGAAATAGTATATTTCAATTCATCTAATACAAGTACTGTAGTGCAATCTCTTTATAATGAAAGTTGAACTTAAAAATTTAGAATTATGTACAAAAATAACTGCATTCAAAAATAAAACAATGTAATACTTTAGAACCTACAAGTCCACTCAGTTCTACTTTATCTGAGAGAAACAAAGTTGGTTACAATTTGCTGCCCATGTCTTGTTTACAATGCCACCTCAAAGTGAGAACAGGCTTTTGCATGGCACTGTTGTAGCTGACATCACAAGATATTTATGTGCCAGATGCACTAAAGATTCATGTGTCCCTTAATGCTTCAACCACAATTCCAGAAGACAATGCATCCATGCTGATGATGGATTCTGCTCAATAACAATCCAAAGCAGAGTGGACCAATGCAAGTTCATTTTTATCATCTGAGTCAGATTCCATCAGCAGAAGGCTGATTTTATTTTTTGGTGGTTCGGGTTCTGTAGTTTCTGCTTTAGAGTGTTGCTTTTTTAAGACTTCTGAAAGCATGCTCTACACCTCATCCCTCTCAGATTTTGGAAGGCACTTCAGATTCTTAAACCTTGGATTGAGTGCTGTATCTATCCTTCGAAATCTCACATTGGTACCTTCTTTGCATTTTGTCAAATCTTCTGTGAAAGTGTTCTTAAAACGAACATCATCCAAGACTGCTATAACATGAAATATATAGCAGAATGCAGGTAAAACAGAACAGGAGACATACAATTCTCCCCCAAGGAATTCAGTCATAAATTTAATGAATGCATTATTTTTTTAACGAGCAACATCAGCATAGAAGCATGTCTTCTGGAGTGGTGTCTGAAGCATATGAATGTTTAGCATATCTGGCAGGTAAATACCTTGCAATGCCATCTACAAAAGGGCCATTCAAATGCCTGTTCTCACTTTCAGGTGACATTGTAAATAAGAAGCAGTCAGCAGTATCTCCCATAAATGTAAACAAACTTGTTTGTCTTAGCAATTGGCTGAACAAGAAGTAGGACTGAGTGGGCTTGTAGACTCTAAGGACTTGGCTACACTTGCGAGTTACAGAGCAATAAAGGAGCCTTGCGAGCATTAGCTCACTACCTGTCCACACTGGCAAGGCATGTAGAGCATTCTGACTCCACGGCTACAGCACTGCTGGTACTCCACCTCGGCCAGTGGAATAATGTTTGCTGCACCCCCGTTGGAGCGCCGTGGCACCAGTGTGAATGAGGTGTTACATTACTGCACTCTGATCAGCCTCCAGAAATGTCCCATAATCCCCTTAAGTCAAGTGGCCACTCTTGTCATTGGTTTTGAATCGCTGCAGGAATGCGGATATGCCCTTTGAAAGCTCCGTTTCTGACAGCAGGCTGCTTATCTGCTCCAAGACAAAGTAAGCCATTAGTGTGGAATGCTATGTGTGAGAGAGGCCCGGGATTTGCTGCTGTCTGAACTTACAAGACAGAATGCTGACATGCTCTCAGCCCCCCCAAAACCCACTCTCTCTGCCCCCACATGATGCACTCCCCGTCACACTCCATCCCACCACCCCATTTGAAAAGCACGTTGCAGTCACTTGCATGCTGGGATAGCTGCCCACAATGCACTGCTCCCAGCGCTGCTGCAAGTGCTGCAAATGTGGCCATGCCAGTGTGCTTGAAGCTGTCATTGTGGACAGATTGCACCGCTTTCCCTACTGTGCTCTCCAAAGGCTGGTTTAACTCAAAGCGCTCTACATCTGCAAGTGTAGCCTAAAGTTTTACATTGTTTTGTTTTGGAGTGCAGTTATGTAACAAAGAAATATCTACATTTGTAAGTTATACTTTCACTATAAAAACAACGAGGAGTCCTTGTGGCACCTTAGAGACTAACAAATGTATTTGGGCATAAGTTTTTGTGGGCTAGAACCTACTTTATCAGATGCATGGAGTGGAAATTACAGTAGGCAGTATAAATATACAGCACATGAAAAGATGGGAGTTACCTTACCAAGTGGTGGTGGGGGTCAGTGCTAATGAGCCAATTCAGTTAGGGTGGATGTGACCCATTCCCAACAGTTGACAAGAAAGGGTGAATATCAACAGAGGGAAAATTACTTTTTGTAGTGCTAACGAGGCCAATTCAGTCAAGGTGGATGTGCCTATTCCCAACAGTTGACAAGAAGATGTGAGTATCAACAGAGGGAAATTATTTCTGTGGAGTGACCCAGCCACCCTGAGTCTTTATTCAGGCCCAACTGACTAGTTAACTGCAATTAATTGACAGCCCTAGTAAAAACCAAATGTTTTTACCATGTTGAAACAAAATATTTAGACACTGAAGCAAAATTTGTTTTGACTTTCTCTTGTTGAAAATGTTGTCAAAAGAGACACATTTTCACAAATGTTTAGATGTCAATTAAAGAATAGTTGCCATCAGGAAACTTTTCTGTTGAATTCTTTTGACTGGAGCTACTGGAAAGCTCTTGATGACAGAGTGATAGGCAGTGCTTAATTTGTGCTGGGACTGGCCACGGCTGAACCCCGGCACCTGTGGGCTAGCCAGTTCATAGCCCCGTCCTGGCACCTCTGGGCTTGCCAGCTCATAGCCCCGCCCTGGCACCTCTGGGCTTGCAAGCTCATAGCCCCGCCCTGGCACCTCTGGGCTTGTGGTGTCAGGAAAGTTTAAAGAAAAATTTTGGGAGCCCAAGCAGCTGACTGCTTGAGCCCTGGCACCTCTTTCATTAGAAATTAAGCACTGGTGTTTATGCCAATTATGCCAAAGAAAAGTAATCTTGGCACTTTTTTCTGTAACCATTTACTTTATTAGCCATGTTTCTACTATGAAAAATGCTCTACTGTGGAAGTAATTTGAAAAAGTAGAAGACAGCACAGCAGACTCCTATATTCAGGTTGATCCTCTTGACATTAATATTGCTGGATCAGGCCCTTAGTGTGAAGATGGAATGGACACACAGTATATATTAACTGTTAAAATTTCCATTGTAGCCTATCCTGCTGCCAACCGTAACCAGTTCAATTAATTGCTTAGACAGTTATAAAAAATAAGAGGATACATCTATTTGCATATAGATTGTAAATCTGCCAAAGTGAAAAACTTCAAAGAATAAGAACAGCAATTTCTATCTTGCGTATTGCAGGAGGTTCTCATGTTTAAAATACTGGCCTGGGAGGCCACTGTTCTATATAACCTTGGGCGAAACGTTTTAGGACTACATTTTCATATAAATGTGTGCAACTCTGCATGCAAGGTTACTGGAATTGCACAAGTAGATTTCTCAACATTTTAGGCCTTTTCTTTTCCGCTGCTCATTTAAAATAGGGATAATACTACTTACCTTGCTTTAGAGTAATTATTATACTGTTGTCATGATTGATTCACTATATTTTTGTACAGTGCTTTTAAAATCGTGTTGTATAAGGGTTATGCATAATTATTATCATCAAGGGCAGGTAATTCCCGTTAATCTGTCTAGCTGAGTATTTATGCTATCCTCATTACCATCTAATGGGAATGAATTAATTGGAGTAATGTGCATATACTGAGTGGAGACTGGTCTATTCTGGACCAGATTTTGACTTCTTTGTGCCTGGATTGATACTTGGGAGACCTGGGTTCCGGTCCTGGCTCTGCATCTGTCCTGTTGAGTGACCTTGAGCAAGTCACTTTTCCTCTCTGTGACTCAGTATCCACAACTGTAAGATGGAGATAAGGATACTAATCTCTTTTGTAAAATGCATTGAGATCTACTGATGAAAATTGGTACATAAGAGTTTGGTATTATTATTATTATTTATTATTACTAGAATTCTGGGATGGAAACAGGAGATTCCCATAACTGGTGGATCTGCAGGAACATATTCAAGTTCACCAACCCCTGTCCATCTAGCTAATGTTGTTGAGCAATGGGGCTCTTGAGGGAGAGGCCTTGTCATTGGAGCAAGTCATCCTTTCCAGTGACCACTGTAGGGTGGGAAGCCCTGCCTTTCCCATTTAGTCCCCTTGCTGGTTTCATGCCAGGCATCAACTACAGTATGTGCTCTACTCTAAGGACTTGATCTAACTCCCAGTGATGTTAATGGGAATCTTTCCAATAACTCCAGTGGGAGTTGGAGCAGGCTCTAAATACTTTTCCTCTTTCATGTTCCTACAGATACACTTGATGCACTGGATGCTGCTTTATTCCAGCTGTTAGATACAAGAAGTGAGGGTCATGCAGTTGTATTGTAGCCAATATATTTGCAGTACTCCATGTGTGGATCAAATTTGGGGATATAACCCCTCTTACCTTTTTTTCTCAGGCCACTCCTCTTCTCTTCTGTTCATCCCAAGGCTGGCCGAGAACTAGCAGACCTGCCATTGGTCCCCTCCTGCTGTACATTAGTAGATGACCCCAGTACTGGATGTGTGCTCATCTTTATGTTGATCCCATTTGTGCCTCTAAAAGATGTGGAAAGGGGGTAAACATTGGCTCTCTATATACATATATGATCATGAGGTTAAGTTCTACTATCCTTACGCTTAGTATCCATTTATTCTGCCAATAGTCCCACTGAAGTCAGTGGGACTGCTTGCTGAATAAGCTAGTATTTAATGTGAGTAAGGGAGGGAGAATCTTGCCCTTTAGCTTACTTAAACAATAAAGTTTAAGTATCAAAGGACACTTGCAGTTTGTGTATTGTTAGAAACAGCTAAGCTGTTCGTAGCAATTGTACTGCCTTTATCTTACTAACACTATAAATGTTCCTATATTTTTTGTCCCTATAAACCTTCAGGCACTAACTGTATTTGTGACTAACTATAATCCAAAACTTGCTTTCAATCATGGGTAGCCCAAGAGCCCTGGACAATACTAAGCTTGTTTGAAATCCTACAAAATTGTTTTTATATTTTCTGTATTGGAAGCAAGTTGTATGTTAGAGAGCCATTTTGGGGCAAATCCTTTGTCTCTAATACCTGGCAGCCTACTATTTTGAATGATTTTTTGTATATAATAGTTCAACAGCTTTGTTGAACTTGATGATTATTATTATTGTTATTTATTATTTATATTGCTGTATTACCTACGGGTCCTAGCTTCATTGTGCTAGCCACTGTACAAAAGCCATATGTTTTGTACAATTCAGTGAGTAGTGGCAATCTTCTTTTTTTTCCTGTGCTATCCACTACACAGTTATTGAGGATTATTCAAAATGATTAGAAGATACACAATGATCACATACAATAAGCTTTTTAATAATCCCAAATCAATAATTCTATCTGTTCAGTGGTTGTCTCTGTAGCTTCATTTTGTTTTTAATTTGATTGGGCTATATTTTCAAAATGAAATGTAGAGTTTTTCCATGATATTTTTACTGAATGGTGTATGAAATAGGATCTACTGTGTTTCATAACAGGTTTTTATGCTTGCCAAAATAGATTATACAATGCCTAATGGTAAACAGAGATAGTTTGGGTCTGTCTTGAAGACAGAGTACTATGAAATTGGGTCCATCATTGTCATTTTTCTCAGCAATTCCTCTCATCTGTCACAACACAGTAGTTATGAAAAATGAAACCATAAATTTAATTTAGAGGGCAATTTGCAGCTAATCTTTAGAGTAATTCCAGTGTGAATAATGCAGCAATTTGGATGCATGGTCAGTCAATTCAGTCCCTGATTTATTAGGATTTAAGGAAATTTTCTTTCATTAATGATAATTACCCAACAAAAGAAAATAATTTCTCAAACATTATCTACCTTTACATCTGTGGTCTCAGTTTTGAGAGAGGCTGCAATGTTGGTTAAACTTATTATTATGAATGGGGGGAACTTTTTACAAAAGATATATGAGGTATTTAAATTCTGAACTGTATCTCTTTACAGCACATGTGTGAACTGATCAGTACTGGTTTATGGCCACTTTTATATGACTCCCATTAGAGCTAACATTTTGAATATCTCAGCAAAAGGACACTGGGATTTGCCATTGGTTTTCCACACTTCTTACACCTTGAAGATTGCATTAAAATCTGGCTTAAGCAAGAGTGACATTTTTTGTTCCTGTCTAAAAGTCAGATTTATTATCTGAACATTTTCCTAATTATTAAATCCCCACTTTCTTTGATATATTATGTGCATATATTTGTATATAGATTTCCTTCAGTTATAAAGATGCATACACATCAGTGTCTAAGTGCCCAATGTACCAGCTTTAAGCCATCTCCTTCACCGTCCTCAGTGTAGGCTGCCTGTGGGAGCACTCCACTTGAAGCAGCTTGTTTGGTGGCCATTTTAGCCTCAGGATCAAGGAAACTGAAAGGTGGCATGGTACAGCTGAGGAATTAGCCCACAGATAATATTTAAACCTATAGTCTCTTGTTCTTTTCTTCTATAGATTCATGTCTCTTCCAAAGAGATCTTAACTTTAATTTAATTTGATTATTTTTTCCTGAAATTCCTACTTATGCAAGATCTTCAGGGTCTTCTATGTTTGTGTAGTGCCTCTATAATTCTGGTTCAGGTCTTTGGATGCTAACCTAATACAAAGATTCATTATTAATAATAATAGTTATGCATCCTGATTACTTATTTTTCCATGAATCAGGGACAGCACCTTTGGCCCTAATGATAAAAATATACTTGGAGCCTGGCATCATTAAAATAAGAAATAAACAAGAGATGAATGATGTTCTCGAGGTTGAGCCATTATGTGACATTATGTAAGAATGTGATGCCACATGACTTGGAAAGGTACAATTTGAAAAGGAAAATATAATACCTGCTATGTTATGAAATGTTTTGTGCATTTGAAATTTAGGTGTTTTTAAAGGAGTGCTCCTTTAGGTTTGATTCTGTTACATTACATCTTTATTTGGCATGTTGTGTTTTGCATCTGGCAGAAGGTATTTAAATATAATTATGATTAAAAAGAAAGAAAAACAATTAGCATTTTTTCATATATTTCCTTGTAATAGATAGTAGCAGTTGTAAAATGGACCTGTAAAACTGTGACCCTGGAAATGGTTTATGATTGCTGGGGAAAATGTCTGTGTTTGGCTTTTGTGAACATGCCAGCTTTTTGTACTTGTGAACACAGCTTGAGCTGGCTTCATGAGGAAATTCACGCACCTGGTAACAGATCTTAAATCATGCTTAGTCTAACAAGACTAGAGGGACCTATAACCTGCATATTTTAAATGTTTAATTTTATGTTTCATGGGATAAGTTTCTTGTTACTATTTTCTTTCAAGACTTAAAAATGGGTTCCAGGAATGTACTTTCATACTCAAATTAAAAACATTCACAGATGCCATTAGTGTTATAATCTTCTGCTATTTCTCAGCTGCACCCAGCAAAAGGTCAGGCCCATTAACAATCTTCCATGTGAGGCTGTTAGAGTACACTATTTTTGACAAGTACTGCAGTATTATGGCTTTAAAACGTCACAATTGAAAGGCTCTGTGTAGCCTTTTCAATTTTGCAGTAATATTATGATAACTTTAAATTGCATCACCACTTCTACCCCAATTATGAAAAGCATCTTGATGAAACAACATTTAATTTATTATTAATCCTTCTCAATACTTTCCACTTAATTTTGTATAATTTAAGTATGAATGTGTCATATTCATTTTTTGCTTTTCATCGTAATACTTCAAATCTTTTTACAAACACACTACAGTCAAGCTGATGTGCAGTCACTGATGTGCAACCATATCTGGGTTGGAATATAAGCTGTTATTTTCACCATCCTCACAATATGCCTTAGTTTTCAAGAATTGTGACTTCACTTTCTGTCATTAGTGGTTTCTGCTGTATCATGGAAATTTGTTCATGAAGAGATAGTCCTAGTCCATGTTACGTCTGAAAATAAACACTTTAAAAGTGACATATACTTGGCCAGCAGCCAGTTAAGGACCCCATGATTGTTGTTATCCTGCAAAACATCTCAGGTACTGATTCTTCAAACATTTATATGCTTCTTAATTTTATGCACGTGAATAGTCCCAGCTGCTCCCGCTCTGTATACCAATTAACAAGGCCTAATGGTAGAAAATGCCTCTAGAAGCCCCAGGTCCAACAGGGGGGAGGATTCCCCCAGCACAGGAGCTGAGGGAGACATCCTTCAGAGAGCCACTTCACAAACCCTGGCATAAGGAGGCATGCTAAGCGTGGGCTGAGAAGTTGAAGGTGGTCTGTCTATAGTGTTACATGCTGTGGGAATTCTGTACAGAGCGGTTGCCTGTAGGCAGCTAGGGTCAGGCTGGTGTAACTTAGGCCCTCTAATTTGTGCTGGGGTCTCATCAGTCTCTGGACCCAGAATTGGGAAGATGCAATGGTGGCTTCTCCTCCTGGGCTGTAACTTCTGCACTGTGTGAGCCGAATGGAATTATTCATGTGCTTAAATTTAAACACATGTATAAGCACTTGCAGGATTGGCACCATAGGCTGTAAACTCTTTAGGGCACAGTCTGTGTCTTCCTTAGGGGTGTGTGGACAATGGCTACCACACTGTGGACTCTACCACAAAACAAACAAATAATAAGTAAAGAATGGTTGGTGGAATAGAATTCAGATCCTCTTGCTCCAAAAGCCACTTAGCTTAAAGATAAGCAGTACTTGTGGCACCTTAGAGACTAACAAATTTATTAGAGCATAAGCTTTCGTGAGCTACAGCTCACTTCATCGGATGCATCCGATGAAGTGAGCTGTAGCTCACGAAAGCTTATGCTCTAATAAATTTGTTAGTCTCTAAGGTGCCACAAGTACTGCTTTTCTTTTTGCGAATACAGACTAACATGGCTGCTACTCTGAAACCTTAGGTTAAAGATGTGTGTCTGCTGCCTGTTGGCAGTATAGGGTCTGTGTCACATAGTTAAGCAGTTCTTGCCCTCTGCTAGAGAGAAGTGCAACCCCCTGCTCCCCAGTCCATTATTACAGTCTAAATAAATGCACAGTCAGATTTGTGACCTGTACCGATGTGTACATCCTACTACCCCCATTTAACTTTGAAATGATCAGACTGCCAACAAATGATGCATTAACAGTCTGAGTCATTTCATTCTCTTCTCTTCACTCAATGAATGTTAACAAGGTAAAATTTGTAACGTGCATTTAAAGAATTTTTTTAAATCATTTTTTTTAAAACACACTCCCCTTGTGTGTGTTACTGCTCAGTTCTTCATTCTGAGATTGTATTTCTTTTTCTCACACCAACCCAAGAATAAGCAATTTTTTGTAGCAATGGCCAGGAGATAAAAGTGCATGCTCTCTGAAAATGTCATCATTCTGTTTCCATCCACATAGAGCAAATTATGTATTTTTGTTTTAATTTAAGGAAATGAGCAATAAGAAAGAACAAAAGTGAAGTCTCCACTGTGAAATGTGAAGTGACTAGAACCCTGTATGAGACTCCGGCAATGTGTGTTTGTTTGTGTGTGTGTGTGCGTGCTCTGTAACAGGCCACAGCAACTCTGAGAAATAAATTGCTTCTTAACCCAGGGAAAGTTCTGAGAAATATAAACATGCAAAGCAAAGAAAACTAGTCATCACAATTTCACAGCTGCATACACCACAGTTGCCATTTCTTTAGATTAACTAGCTGTTGTGGTCAGTTTGATGGTAATTCACTTCTATAACCCTACAGTTCTTCCACAATATGTCTGGGCTCCAACTAAGCAGTGATTGTGAGACCTGAGGTAGAGTAACTTTTGCATCAATCTCCAGACTGCCAGTATATTATGCTACTGCTATGCCATAGATCTAGCCCAAGGCCTTTCTTTCAGTGCATATGTTCCGAAAGGAAATAAATGGGAACAAATGTATGACCCCGCATTTTGTCATTTTGCTTTCTCCCACTACCCTAGGCCACATATCAAGCTAATGGTTCTAGCTGAGGTTCTCTTAAACAAACAAATAAACAAAGAGTCACTGAAGAATGATATGAAATGTTTCCTTCAATTCCCTGCCAGCCTTGTAAGATCTGGACCAAATTTGGCACCCTAACTTGGGTGTGCTGCACATTAGTATATTGTGACGCTGCTAGAGTAGCCTCATATTGCTTTAGATAAATGCAGCTGCAATCACAAGAACTCCTTCACACATTTATCAGGAGGTTTCAAATCTTCATTAGTTAGGGGATAAATAAATCTGTGAAATTAATCAATTAATACTTGTGGTTTTGGCTTGTATTCATTCTGTCAGCTATTCTAACTATGACTTGAGGGGTGAAGTTTAATTGAAATTTGTTTACAAAAAATATGAGATTTTCATAGACACAGTAGGTTGGAGATGGATTCTAGGTGTGCATGAAATTACATGCAGAATTCAATTAGGGATAGTAATGTAGGCATGGCATTCTCTGCTGAGTCCCCTTAAGTGTAGAATAACTTTACATGGAATATTCTTTCAGAACACTGAAAAAAGGCTGGTTTCTTTGGACTTAGCATGGTCATCAAAAGACTGACTTTAAGGTACTGGAACAAGTATTTCTATCATTGCCCAGTTTATGCTAAACAAATACTTGTAAATACAATAAGTAGAACTGGTCAGGACTTAGAATTTCTGTTTCTGTTAAGCCTTTAGGTAAGAGAGACAAGGTAGGTGAGGTCATATATTTTATTGGACCAACTTCTGCTGGTGAAAGGGACAAGCTTTTCAGCTTCACAGCACTCTTCTTCAGATCAGGAGAGGATAACCAGAAAACTAAGCTAAACAGTAGTTGGGACAGTTTATTAAGCATAAGCATAAGGGGTTCACACATACAGTAAGAGACCACTTAAAATGAAGTGGGCAATTGAGGGTTATATTGTTAAGCATAAGGTAAGAGAGACATGCATGTAGAGCTGTGGTGGGCAGCCTGTGGCCTGTGGGCCACACACAGCCCATCAGGATAATCAGCTGGTGGGCCGCCAGAGAGTTTGTTTACATTTGCACGGCTGCCCACAGCTCCCAGTGGCCGTGGTTTGCCTTTCCCTGCCATTGGGAGCTGCGGGCAGCTGTGCAAATGTAAACAAACTCTCTGGTGGTCCTCCCAGCAGATTACCCTGACAGGCCACGTGCGACCTCTGGGCTATTGTAGAGCATTGCTATTTTTAAAATCCTTTTCCTCGTACGCTGTGCTGTGTTCCTTTTGTTCAGATTAAACAATTCTTTGGTTTAAGAAGATTGTATTTACCACTGGTGACAAGCTCCCAAAGCAAAGAAACTTAGGTACAGCGTCCCATCAGATGTGCTTGGTAAGCATGGATAATACACTGGGTGTTGTAGCTTCGGGCCTGGTCTAAGAGTGGGAGAATTATGGGATTCCACCCCAGAAAAGGTAAGGGCTTGGGGCCTAACATCTGTGGGGGTGCACTCAGAGAGACCAGAGTGGGGGTGAAATGTTCAGCTAGCCTTGTAACCATAGGATACATGCAAAGGGGTATACAGGTCCAGCACTAGCAAGGAGGGGATTAATGAGGGTCTCTGGACCCAGTTGGCCCCATTCCATTACCCTTGCAGCAGATGTCAGTTGAGGAGAGAGGAGTTAGAAGCTCAGTTTTGGTCAACCAGGAAGCAGAGCAGAGTTCCATTTCTCTTTGGTGCGAGAAATCTGGTTTCAGACAAGAGGCTGAGCCAGCTTGCTGTCTGGATGAGTTTCCCAGTGGATATAGGGTTAACAACTTTCTATTTGCAGAAAACCAAATACCCTTGCCCCGCCCCTGTCCTGAGGCTATGCCTCCCGCCCTATCCCTTCTCCAAGACCCCGCTCCCACTCACTCCATCTCTCTGTCGCCTGCACTCCCCTAGCCTCTCTCACATGCTCATTTTCACCAGGCTGTGGCAGGGGGTTGGAGTGTGGGAGGTGGTGAGGGCTCCGGCTGGGGGTGTGGTCTCTGATGGCTGGGGATTAGGGGTTTGAGTGCAGGAGGGGGCTCCAGGCTGAGGCCAAGAGGTTCAGAGTGCAGGAGGGTGGTCAGGGCTGGGGCAGAGGGTTGGGGTGTGGGAGGAGGTTTGGGGTATTGGCTCCAGGTGGTGCTCAGCTCAGGCGGCTCCCAGAAACGGCGACATCTCCCTCTGGCTCCTAGGTAGAGGCACAGCCATGCGGCTCAGCATGCAGCCCCTGCCTGCAGGCATCGCTCCTACCGATCCCATTAGCCAAAGTTCCCAGCCAATGGGAGCTGCAGAGCTGGTGCTCATAATGGGGTCAGTGTCTGGAGCTCCAGTGGCTGCCCCTTCACCTAGGAGCCAGAGGGAGATGCTGGCAGCTTCCCGGGACCCATGTGGAGCAGGGCAGGCACCCCTTAGGTCTCCTTTAGGCCAACCAGACTTTAATGGCCCAGTCAGCAGTGCTGACTGGAACAGCCAGAATCCCTTTTGACTGGGTGTTCTGGTCAAAAACCAGACTTCTGGCAAGCCTAAGATGAGCAGGCCCAGGGACACTAACCAAAGAAGTGGGTGCTTGAATACAGACCATGAATAGAAGGGTGTGGTACTGCCAAAGACATATCAAACAATCATGTTTTAAGTACCTAGCATTCTTTTAATTTTTGGACTCCAGTACCTTGGAAGGGGTGGGACTCAGTTGTTCCTTAACCAGATTGCTAAATCACTCCTGTGCTACACCCCATGAGACGTGACAACCAATCAGCTGAGACTCCATGACAGAGTGAATAGTATCCTATTGGTCCGCTAGGCAATACCACAGATGTGGGCCCTCTCACAGTGCTATGTAAATTATTCTTAATAATAATAGATATTACCATTAGAAAATCCATCTCATAGTACTGGTAAAAGTAATTGGTCTGAGGTTCATTGACCATTTTTCCAGTGCCACTTTTAATTACCCTGCCTGCCTTTCCCTTTTTAAAAAAAAAAAAAAAAGTGACTATTTACTTTTCACCATGATCACATTGGTAGGAATAGGACCAGACTGAGGATTTAAAGGAGGGTTAGTGAGATTATTCTTTATGATACACCCCAAATTTAGCTGACATTCCCCATCCCTAGTAATTGGTTTACACTGATTTTCAAGACTATCTTGGAAAAGAATGGGGGCAAGAAACCACCTCTTTTTAAATAGGAAAGCTGACATTGTCTTTTACGTTTCTAACTCCCCCTACTCAGGGGAACCCAAGGACATAAGCTTCCTGGGACCGAAGACTGGCTCTTCTTTCTTTTGGCACTCTAATTCTGACAGCAGATCACACTTTAGAATTCAATTTGTGGCCCACATGGGAGACCTAAGATGAAATCCTGTCTCCATTGAAGTCAATGGCAAAACTCCATTGACTTCAAGAAAGCCAAGATTTCACCCCTAAAGTTCAAAGGCAGGGGCCATAATTTTTCCTTTGCTAGCTTTAATTTTGGACCCTATTTTATACTGACAGGGTTAATATTATGGATGGTTTTCAATTCCTTCTTCAAGGCTCACTTCCTCAGTGACCACAAGTGATCTAACAAACAACACAAAAGAAAACTCCAAGTTATTCCCTCTGGGCTTTCAATTATGTCCTGAATTTCTGTCTTTTAGATCTTAGGCCTGGGACTGTCTTCCTTTTGTGTCCTTCCAGTTATGAGAACATTGTTAGGGCTTACTAAATAGGCAATAAGGATAACTAGCAGTCGTACAATATGTTAACTAGTTGTGGTTTGCCCTCCTTGTTTTCCCTTTTATTTTATTTTTGGTGTGTTGCAAAATATCAGTGAGGAATAAATCAAACAATGAAAAGAGTTAGCTACAGTGGCAACAAGTGATGTCCTTCCTGCTTGTGTGAAGGGCAATGAAAGTTGCAGGGAGAATGACTTCAATTCTGTCAGGGAAGATAAGGGTTGTGTGCAGTGTTGTGTATCCAAAGCTGGGTGAAGAAAACAATATCTGAATAGAGTTTTAACAAATGTGTCAGGACCAGAGATGGAGGAGATCCTGTCTTCATCGCATTTTGCTGTTCTTAACCTAAAGAAAGGCCTTTGAAATATGTATGTGTGTGTTGCGGGGGAAGACTGGTTTTCAGGCGAATGCACTTAATATGTGGGTGTGACGCTTGGGAGGAGGAGCTTTTGCTAATAATGCGATGAGAGTATAGAATTAGTACAGGGCAATTATAACAATGTCCCACCTACTGGGATGACTGCAGTGACTTGTACAGTTATTGGAATACGTATTCTTCTGAATACATTTTTGACAAGTCAGTGGATCAGAATTGCTGGAAATGTTCTCAGTGACATATAACACTCACCTTGAAACTCAGATGATGTTTATTATAAGGTTTTTTTAAGGTTCCTGGGCCTTTAGAATGAACTTGACCTGAATGAAGGCTTTGCAGTGAAATTGTGAGAAAATGTGCAGCCTCCATGCGAAACATGATGAAACGAGCGCTCAATTCTCCAGAACGCAATTCTGATAAGAACACAAGGACGGCCATACTGGGTCAGACCAAAGGTCCATCCAGACCAGCATCCTTACTGCAGACAGTGGCCAATGCCAGGTGCCCCAGGGGGAGTGAACAAAACAGGTAAGGATCGAGTGATCTCTCTCCTGCCATCCATCTCCACCCTCTGACAAACAGAGGCTAGGGACACCATTCCTTACCTATCCTGGCTAATAGCCATTAATGGACTTAACCTCCATGAATGTATCTAGTTCTCTTTTAAACCCTGTTATAGTCCTCGCTTTCACAACCTCCTCAGGCAAAGAGTTCCACTGGTTGACTGTGTGCTGAGTGAAGAAGAACTTCCTTTTATTTGTTTTAAACCTGCCACCCATTAATTTTATTTGGTGGCCCCTAGTTCTTATATTATGGGAAAAAGTAAATAACTTTTTCTTATTCACTTTCTCCACACCACTCATGATTTTATATACCTCTGTCATATCCCTGCTTAGTCTCCTCTTTTCCAAGCTGAAAAGTCCTAGCCTCTCTAATCTCTCCTCATATGGGACCCGTTCCAAACCCCTAATCATTTTAGTTGCCCTTTTCTGAACCTTTTCTAATACCAGTATATCTTTTTTGAGATGGGGGGACCACATCTGTAGGCAATATTCAAGATGTGGGCGTACCATGGATTTATATAAGGGCAATAAGATATTCTTCATCTTATTCTCTATCCCTATTTAAATGATTCCTAACATCCTGTTTGCTTTTTTGACTGCCGTTGCACGCTTTGTGGACATCTTCAGAGAACTATCCATGATGGCTCCAAGATCTTTCTCCTGATTAGCTGTAGCTAAATTAGCCCCCATCATATTGTATGTATAGGTGAGGTTATTTTTTCCAATATGCATTACTTTACATTTATCCACACTGAATTTCATTTCCCATTTTGTTGCCCAATCACTTAGTTTTGTGAGATCTTTTGAAGTTCTTCACAGTCTACTTTGGTCTTAACTATCTTGAGCAGTTTAGTATTGTCTGCAAACTTTGCCACCTCACTGTTTACCCCCTTTTCCAGATCATATATGAATACGTTGAATAGGATTGGTTCTAGGACTAACCCTTGGGGAACACCATTAGTTACCCCTCTCCATTCTGAAAATTTACCATTTATTCCTTTCCTTTCTTCCCTGTCTTTTAATCAGTTCTCAATCCATGAAAGGATCTTTCTTCTTGTCCCATGACAACTTATTTTACGTAAGAGCCTTTGGTGAGGGACCTTGTCAAAGGTGTTCTGGAAATCTAAGTACACTGTGTCCACTGGATCCCCCTTGTCCACATTTGTTGACCCCCTCTAAGATCTCTAATAGATTAGTAAGACATGATCTCCCTTTATAGAAACCATGTTGACTTTTGTGCAACAATTTATGTTCTTCTATGTGTCTGACAATTTTATTCTTTACTCTTGTTTCAACTAATTTGCCCGGTACTGGCATTAGACTTACTGGTCTGTAATTGCCAGGATCACCTCTAGAGTCCTTCTTAAATATTGGCATTACATGAGCTATCTTCCAGCCATTGGGTACAGAAGCTGATTTAAAGAACAGGTTACAAACCATAGTTAATAGTTCCGCAATTTCACATTTGAGTTCTTTCAGAACTCTTGGGTGAATGCCATCTGGTCCGGTGACTTGTTACTGTTAAGTTTCTCAGTTAATTCCAAAACCTCCTCTACTGACACTTCAATCTGTGAAAAATTCCTCAGATTTGTCACATACAAAAGATAGCTCAGGTTTGGGAATCTCCCTGATATCCTCAGCTGTGAAGACTGAGGCAAAGAATTCATTTAATTTCTCTACAATGACTTTATCATCTTAAAGTGCTTCTTTTGCATCTTGATCATCCAAGGACCCCACTGGTTGTTTAGCAGGCTTCCTGCTTCTGATGTACTTAAAAAACATTTTGTTATTACCTTTTGAGTTTTGGGTTAGCTGTTCTTCAAACTCCTTTTTGGCTTTTCTTATTACATTTTTACATTTAATTTGACAGTGTTTATGCTCCTTTCTATTTACCTCACTAGGATTTTACTTCCACTTTTTAAAAGATGCCTTTTTATCTCTCACTGCTTCTCTTACAAAAAGAAAAGGAGTACTTGTGGCACCTTAGAGACTAACAAATTTATTTGAGCATAAGCTTTCGTGAGCTGCAGCTCACTTCATCGGATGCATTTGGTGGAAAATACGGTGGGGAGATTTATATACACACACAGAGAACATGAAACAATGGGTTTTATCATACACACTGTAAGGAGTGTGATCACTTAAGATGAGCTATTACCAGCAGGAAGGAGGGGGGGAAGGAGGAAAACCTTTTGTAGTGATAATCAAGTTGGGCCATTTCCAGCAATTAACAAGAACATCTGAGGAACAGTGGGGGGTGGAGTGGGGAGAAATAACATGGGGAAATAGAAAAGGAGTAAGGAGTACTTGTGGCACCTTAGAGACTAACAAATTTATTAGAGCATAAGCTTTCGTGAGCTACAGCTCACTTCATCGGATGCATTTGGTGGAAAAAACAGAGGAGAGATTTATATACACGCACACAGAGAACATGAAACAATGGGTTTATCATACACACTGTAAGGAGAGTGATCACTTAAGATAAGCCATCACCAACAGCAGGGGGGGGAAAGGAGGAAAACCTTTCATGGTGACAAGCAGGTAGGCTAATTCCAGCAGTTAACAAGAATATCAGAGGAACAGTGGGGGGTGGGGTGGGAGGGAGAAATACCATGGGGAAATAGTTTTACTTTGTGTAATGACTCATCCATTCCCAGTCTCTATTCAAGCCTAAGTTAATTGTATCCAGTTTGCAAATTAATTCCAATTCAGCAGTCTCTCCTTGGAGTCTGTTTTTGAAGCTTTTTTGTTGAAGTATAGCCACTCTTAGGTCTGTGATCGAGTGACCAGAGAGATTGAAGTGTTCTCCAACTGGTTTTTGAATGTTATAATTCTTGACGTCTGATTTGTGTCCATTCATTCTTTTACGTAGAGACTGTCCAGTTTGGCCAATGTACATGGCAGAGGGGCATTGCTGGCACATGATGGCATATATCACATTGGTAGATGCGCAGGTGAACGAGCCTCTGATAGTGTGGCTGATGTGATTAGGCCCTATGATGGTATCCCCTGAATAGATATGTGGACAGAGTTGGCAACGGGCTTTGTTGCAAGGATAGGTTCCTGGGTTAGTGGTTCTGTTGTGTGGTGTGTGGTTGCTGGTGAGTATTTGCTTCAGATTGGGGGGCTGTCTGTAAGCAAGGACTGGTCTGTCTCCCAAGATCTGAGAGAGCGATGGCTCGTCCTTCAGGATAGGTTGTAGATCCTTGATGATGCATTGGAGAGGTTTTAGTTGGGGGCAGTGTGTATGATAAATCCATTGTTTCATGTTCTCTGTGTGTGTGTATATAAATCTCTCCTCTGTTTTTTCCACCAAATGCATCCGATGAAGTGAGCTGTAGCTCACGAAAGCTTATGCTCTAATAAATTTGTTAGTCTCTAAGGTGCCACAAGTACTCCTTACTCCTTTTCTTTTTGCGAATACAGACTAACACGGCTGCTACTCTGAAACCTGTGATGATGGGGAAATAGTTTTACTTTATGTAATGACTCATCCACTCCCAGTCTCTATTCAAGCCTAGAGAATTAAACTAAAGCTAGAGAATTCCTGCTCCCCCTTCCCCTCACAAATGTAAAACTTTTGATACTTTTTTGGGAAACCAGAACAAGATTCTGATACTTCTGCCAGTCCAGGGCAAGGCAGCTGCTTTCCCATCCTGCTGTTGGCAGGTCCTGAGTTTCGTTAGGGGGTTCTTGGTAGTGGGTCAGTGTGGAGGGTGTCAGGGATGCTGCAGCTGGAACCAGGAAGGGAAGCATGGAGGATGAAACTAGGGCACAGCCAAAACCAGGGAATGTCAAGAGGGGATGCAGGGGCAGGGCACAGGTAAGGGAGAAGAGGAGAAATGGGAGGACTCTGTTGGGAGTCATTCCCTGCCCCCCGGCTCCCCAGCTCCTTCACAGCTCCTATCTTTCTCACAGATCTGCTTTCTCTTGGGGCCTCTCACTACCCTGCATTCCAACACTTCTTTTTTTAGGACTCAAGCACTGGGTGAAACTTCCCAATTATGGGAGAAGTTTTCAGTCAGGCATCTAACTCCTAGCAGGCTAAGGCCATTTGTGCCTTTGAAAAACTCCTCTTTTGAGTTTGGAATTGAAATACTGAGTTTCTGTGAAGCAAAGACCAAAATCTGTTTTTTGTGGGTGAGTTCACATGGCAGCATGGCATTGTCTTGTGGGGGTCAATACTGAAGAAAGTGGAATCGCTCTTGCTACATTAGCCTTCGTGCTGACTATCCCTATCTTGGTTGTGCCCCTAATGCACAGCTGTAGTCTCATAGGCATAGAGGAGCATAAACTCCCAGGCCAAGGAAGAACATGGATAAAGAATTGTAGTGCAGATTTTAAAATAGAAAACCAACGTGCAGCCATGGAACAAATATTTACATTAGAAAGTCAATGATCCTCTTTATTTATACAGGTGAAAATAAGATTCTCTTCATGGTAGAAGAATTTCCTGTTCTTTGCAACTAAAAGGTGTGACGTCCTTGCCTTATAAGAATAATGGTTTTTTCGGTTTGTTTTTGGTCATGCTTTCCCCCGTCATTTGCATTTGTAGAGTGATTCCTCCTTCCAGGAGCTCAAATTGATTCATTTGACTAGTCTTCCAAATTTTCAAGTCTGTTCTCTTGTTCCTTGACATATTTTTTTTATCTTTGTATTGAAGAATATCTTAGCACCAGTCAACCCATGGGGGTTTACTAAGAGTTTCCCAAAAGGAACTGGCATTTTGTATGTTTGTGTGTTTGGGTATTTTATATTTTGTGTGAAACCAGATAATATTGGCTTGGCACACTGCTGCTATATTTAATCACTGAGCCTTGTTTAAAGTTTTCAAAGTGGATTCTTCCCACAGAAACAGACATGAATTGTGGGGTCCTCCTGGAGAAAACTCTGCTGGAAAGAGGAAAATTATGGTGGTAGAAAGTTGGCTGCAACCTGCTCTGTGCTTAAGAAGTCCATAAAAGTCTAAAGGTAGGGTCACCATATTCTGTCTTTCATATGTATCCAATATTTGTGCTAAAAATAGTCTTGGGCTTTCATATCAACCAGGTTATATACCTACCAGTGCTTTTTCCCCCTTTCCTAAACATCAGGATTCCTCTGTAGATGTTAAACTCCACACACTGGATGTAAATAGGGCTGTGTCACTTCCTCATTTTCATAACTGGCCTAGACTTTCACAGCTTTTGGTAATAAGACCAAGAGTCCAGCTCTTTCCTCTCAAAGACTTTCTAAATGGGTTACAGACTACATTAATATTGCCTGCTTTCTGAACAAAGTTCCCGTTCCCTATCAAGTTAGAGCTCATTCCACTATGGCCCATTTGTTGCCCATGGCTCACTGAAAGAGGGGTCCCGATTCCTGAAATTTGAAGAGCAATTGCCTGGAATTCAGTTAATATCTTTACCAGTCACTATTTTATTGCTGCATCTTCTAGATCAAATGGACACTTTGGCAGAGGTTTTCTCCACTCATTATTTATATAGTGACTCCAGTCATCTACTTCCTTAGGGGGTAACTGCTAGCACTCACATCAAAGGGATCTGTGTGGCCAAATGCTTTAAGAAGAAAGAGAAGCTCTCTTAACTTAAAGTAAATAGAGTTCTTCAAGATGCCTTTGTCTACACTGATCCCACCACTCACCCTCCTTCACCACTGATGTGAAGTCCTTGTGTAACGCTGACAGACCCCGGTCATCAGCAGGTGGGATCAAACCTGGGGTCTCTGGAGCTTAGTGCATGAGCCTCTACTGCATAGCTAAAAGTCAACTGGCTCTTAGCTAAGGCTGTAGAGCAGACTCATTTAACTCTCTCTCTCTCTCTCCCTCTCTCTCTTTTTAAGTGGTCTCGGTGCCACTAGGTAGGACACAACACCACACCCAGAAGGTGTGTGGATTACACTTGCCTAGATTTCTATGTTAGTAAATGAATTGAATGGAGTTGAGGCTGCTCCACTCTCCTTTGCTGTAGGGGGTACAAGCCCCAACTGACACTCCTGGCTAAAAGATTCTGGACTTGCATGCATGAGGAGCATGCACACCTACCGTGGGATCCATGTGAAAAAAAGCATCTTGAACTGTAGTTACTATAAAGTAGGTACCCTCTCTTTCTGATAGAAAAATGGGACTGTCAAAGTTTTTCTAATCAGCTCTAGTAATGAGGTTGTCTGTTAAACAGTTGCTATAAAGGTTATGACTGCTGAACTGAATAATTTTGCTTCCTCCATGATTCAGAGTTTGAGAGTCACAGTTACATTTTTCAGAGTAGCAGCCGTGTTAGTCTGTATTCGCAAAAAGAAAAGGAGTACCGGTGCGAAAGCTTATGCTCTAATAAATTTGTTAGTCTCTAAGGTGCCACCGGTACTCCTTTTCTTTTTACAGTTACATTTGTTTACTTTCTTTTTTTTGTGGCTACAGTGTAACCAATCCAAGGGAAAGTACAGGACAGCTCTTCACATTCTATTGACATGCAGTTTATGTTTTCTTATGTGCACATCTGCAAGCTTTTCAAAACTAAGGGAATGGAATATTATCTATTCGACTGAAGGATTCTGGGAATTGCTCTCCACTCTCACAAGGGAAAGGGTTTATCTTTCAAAACATGGATGGGCTTCAGCTTTTATATAATTAACTTGTTTAATAGAAGAAGAAAAAAAAATCCCTGCCTAAGCATAAGAAATTGGCTGTCTTAAGGTCAGTTCATTTAAAAAAGAAATCCCTGCTTGGTCCCTACTATATATCACCAAGGGAGGAAGATATTATTATAAGGAAAAGTAGAGATTGCTTTAATTTATTATAATAAATTGGTGGAATAATTTTTACAAATACTACCATAATTTGAGAATCCCTTTAACAAAATAATAGCTGTAAGTTACTGATTCAGCAAGATTTGTTGCACATTTTGTAAGTTTACCTTTTGAGATAATGCATGATGTTACTAGATAAAGTATTATATTTTCCAGTACCTCCCAGAATGTATAGTAATGTACATTTGGGGTTGGCTGAAATAAAGGATATTCACTCCAAGTAATCCTCCATCTGATTTAGATCTTCATACAAGGCCACCATGTTATGCTGTCAGGCATGGGGGGGGGGAGGAGGATAGGAAGTTGCGGGGCACAAGGGGTAGTGAGTTTACTTGCCTGAGCTTTCTTTTCCAGTCCCACTCACAGTCTGCTCCTCAAGAACTCAGAGTACTGAAATATTGGAACATTCCTGCAGGATGGAATAAACAGCATAGGACTAAACTTGGAGACCATAACTTAAGTATTGCAGGATGTGGCTCACCACTCACTATGATTATTACTCCTGGGCAGTAGCTTTGGATTCATGTCTGGAAGAAATTCAAGGTGCTGGTTTTGATCTATAATACCTTTCATGATTTAGTCTCAAGGGCCCACACCTACAGAGGAATCAATGGAAACTAGGAGTGGAAACACCTTTGTGGATCTAGGCCCAAGATATCTTCCAGGTCACCACTCTTTTCTTGCTTTCACTTGGCAGTAGAGACTAGACAGATTGCTCAGGTTAACAGTGTGCCTGGGGTTGAAGCTTTGGAATTTTCTGTAAAGTTCCTTCAATGCTGGAAACACTCCCCTTCCTTGTATAATAGTTTGTTAGACTTTCAGAGTACATTATAGAGTTGGTCTATTTATCCAGGATTTTTCAGAGGTAATGGTGGGAGAGGACCTATGCTAGGAAAGGTTCAGCTGGTATAGGTTGGTGAATGTATCAGTGTAGATGTGTCAACTTTTTATAATATTTTTTGTGAAATACCCTTTAAATATTTGAATTCTCTGTGCAGTTAGAGTGTGGGAGAAGCACACTGTATAAATAGAAATAATAAAATTAGAAAGTGTTTGCAAAGCACTTCGAAGATGTCAAGTTCTGAAAAAAAATGCTGATTATATATGAGAGAGAGAGAGAGAGAGAGAGAGAGAGGTTTGACAAGCATTTGAAGTGCTTCTCTAAACTGTACCCCAGTACTTTCTGATATATTTATGTCCAGGAATCATTCAACATATGCTCCAGAAAACTTCACTAAAATTAGAAATGGAAGGATATTAAAGATTAAAAGTAAAAGCCGACTGAACAGATATATAAAAAGAAAGGAAAGCAACCTTAAGTCAACACATGACGCTGATCTTGGAAATGAATCCATGTGGTTTAACTGGGGATCCTAATGGTACCGAGGTCTACTGGGGTGCTTTACCTTGCAGGATTGGGTCATTATTTTTAATTTTTTAGATCTAAAGTGTAAGGCCCAAAAAGTTGATAAGATTTTTTTTTTTGGCTAGGCTGGGGCATACAAGGTCAGGAAGGTGATGAGACAGTTTGTTTTACACTAAATTGATTCCAAGGCAACTCTACATTGTGATAAAATCATAAAGAAAAAGGGGGAAAAAGGAAAATCAGTAATAAACAGTCATCTGTGTAAAGTGTCCTATTATGTGATTTAAGATTATAGGAAGACAATAATCTTGGAGTACAAAATGTACCATTTTTGCTTTATTGCTCAGAAACCCCAACTTTATCTATTCTGGCATTCTAAAAAAGTCACTTCTTTAATGAACAAGAAGCCCTGCTAGTATTATATTATCTCTGCTGTTTCCATAGAGTTACATGCCAAACTATAATAACAGGTTTCAGAGTAGCAGCCGTGATAGTCTGTATTCACAAAAAAGAAAAGGAGTACTTGTGGCACCTTAGAGACTAACAAATTTATTTGAGCATAAGCTTTCGTGAGCTACAGCTCACTTCATCAGGTGCATTCGGTGGAAAGTGGGGAGAACAACACAGTGTGTGTATATAAATCTCTGCACTATATTTTCCACCGAATGCATCCGATGAAGTGAGCTGTAGCTCACGAAAGCTTATGCTCAAATAAATTTGTTAGTCTCTAAGATGCCACAAGTACTCCTTTTCTTTTATGCCAAGCTATTTTATTCATCAAAGAATGTGATAGAGCACTATTTAAAATTTTGGGACTTCACTTTATTAAAGCTAATATTCTGTGAGGTTGTTGGGAGAATGAGAAGCCAATTGTTTCAGTTGCTTTAAAGTAACAGTAGTGTTCATGTTAATCTCTTTCTTTTCCTTTCTTACCGCAAGCCTATGTCAACCAAGGGTAGCCCATTAATGTAGTTAATCATAACAGTTTTTCTTAGTAGAATCAAGGAGGCAGGGCTGCAATGCACACAGAATGTCAGAACAGATAGAGAGCTTTCTTCTACCTTTCTCATATAAAACTCATAACTGTGCTTTAATAGCATTGACTTCAATTAATTTTTAGATCTTTCGAGTATTGTTGGGGGAGTACAAGAAGCCCCATTTTGTTCCCCTGCCCAACGGTGGGGGACAGTTACAGCCCCTGTACTCTCAGGTCACAGAGTGCATTCCCTCTATGCACCTTGTGGGATGCAAGACCCATTTAAAGGGCTATGGGAGCAGTGGTGAATAGGCAGAAGAATGGTCTCATCCCCTCAGGTACCAGACAACTTCTCTGGCTTGCAAGACTAGAGGAGTATGGTGTACCTGTTGAAGAGCTAGCAGAGCATGCACTTTCTGTGCATGCCAGGGAGCTACATGAGGGGTGGTCTTCCTTGGAGTGAGGGGGCTCCAATCCACAGCCTTAATGGTACAACTGAGACCTACGATAACATTTAAAAAGTGCCTAGGTGATTTAGGAGCCTAAATCCCACTGACTTTCAATGAGACTTTGGTTCCCAAGTGGCTAAGGGTATGTCTACACTGCAATAAAAAACCTGCAACTGGCCCATGTCAGCTGACTCAGGCTTGTGGGGCTCAGGCTAAGGGACTGTTTAATTGCTGTGTAGATGTTCGTGCTTGGGCTGAAGCCTGAGCTCTTGGACCATTCCCCTTCATGGAGCCCCAGAGCTTGGGCTCTAGCTTCAGCTAAATGTCTACACCACAATCAAACAACCCCTTAGACCAGTGGTTCTCAAACTGGGGGTTGTGACCTCTCAGGAGGTCACAAGGTTATTACATGGGGGGGGAGGAGGTCATGAGCAGTCAGCCTCCACCCCAAACTCCACTTTGCCTCCAGCATTTATAATAGCACTACATATAAAAAAAAGTTTTTAATTTGGAGGGGGGGGCGCACTCAGAGGCTTGCTGTGGGAAGGGGTCACCAATACAAAAGTTTCAGAACCACTGCCTTAGACCAAGTCCATGAGCCCGAATCAGTTGTTGCCGGCCAGCTACAGGTGTTTAATTTCAGTGTATACATACCCTAAATCACTTTTGAAAATTTTACTCCTAATCTTGGTTCTTGCAAAGTTGTAGTTGGCGATTTTAATTTATTCAAAAGATAAGTCAGCATAAATTGCTGTGTGCTACCTGTGCAAAACTGCCTTGGTCCTGAGAACCAAGAACGGTGCTAATAAAGTATTTTATAGTGTACATTTTGGACTGAAAATATAATCTGAATTTTCTGTTATGGTTGTCAATCTACTTTTTATCTATAGAAAAAAATATGGCTGCAGTTATTGCCATTACTGTTTTCCTCTTTCAATAATACAATGATTGCTTAAAGCTGAGTGAAAACTGAAACCAGTTACTTCAGTTATTCAGTTTATTTTTAATTTATTCTCACATTCCCTTTTGTGTGTTTAAATAAACACAGACATTTGTATGATTGAAGGATAGGGAAGCAAAATTACATGCACAAGTATTTGCCAAAATTGAAATTCATAAATAGTTATATTCATGACGAAAGAATCTTTGCGATAATTGAATCAGGGACTAAAACCAATGTCATGTGATTTATCTGTCCAATCACAACAGCTTCAGTAGGAAATACTGAGTATCAAGTACTCTCCAAGAACTGTTTAGGATCAATCCATAGAGTTAAAATATTCATTAAAAATATCAGAATTTTGATTAACAAATAAACTGGGGAAATAGATTTGCTAACAGATATTAAGCAAGCAGAAAATGAGGCTCCATTCTTGGGATGAATTATTCATTGTGGATTATTTGCTCAATTCTAATAATTATAGCAGGAAATAATTAATTAACATTACAGCAAACACTGTAATTTTTATAATAAAAAGATTGATCGTGGAAATGAGCACCAAAAAGAGATTTCCCAAATGGAAAAGAGTAGGATATGGTCAAAAAGAATGTCAGATTAAAACCCCATCCTGCAAAATACACACACGAATAACTTCACACATGTGTGTGTGATCCCATTGAGTGTGATAGACCCTAGGGAGATCTTTATTGTTTTCTGGTTCCCTTTCATCTTTATTCTGTCTCTCTACCTATATAACATTTCTATTTATAAAAACTGCTCCCATGTGACACACTACTCACATCTGTTCGAAGGACTGTGTTCTAACTGACTAAAGCATAGATGTAGGGTAGCTAGATAATTCAAGGTCTGATCATTTTACTATTAAGCTAGAAAGCAGTGAGGGCCAGAACAAATGTGAAAGTGAGCCAGAAACTGTAAAAATGTCTTCATATCCTAGTGAGACGATAGGTCAGGCTGTGAATGGACTCGGTGTCTACCCACATTTGTTCTGGCCCTCAGTGCTTTCTAGATGGAGTTCTGAAGGAACATCTTTATTGACCCTTGAGAAGAAATAGGGGGAAAACAATTACAGAAAGAGTGTACACTCCTTAGCAAAACCACTTTCCTGATAAACTTTTTAAAAGGCTAAACAGATAGCATTTAAAAATCAAACATCTATCCTTATTGAGAAATCTATAGTACTTAATAGACAGATATTATTTCTATAGAATTAGTAAATCAACATATAGAATTCTATAGCAGGAATATTAGATTCTATAGATTGGTTTAAATATTCTATATAAAATGTACAGGTAAATTAGGAAGAGTCTTTTTTTTCATTCAAAATATTTTGTCAACCAAAAATAGCATTAATTTTGAAAATGCAATAGGAGCTTTGGTGATGACATTTTTCAGATTTTCATAAATGAGAAAGTTACAAATATTTTGTTTGTTTGTTTTGTTTTTTGTTTTCAGTTTTGGCCACCCCGACCTCCCCCATCCCAGTTACACAAAGAAGGAGATATCTGAGCCATTAGCAATTATCTTTGAAAAGTCATGGAAGATGGGAGACATTCCAGAAAACTGGAAAAGGGCAAATATAGTGCCCATCTATAAAAAGGGAAATAAGGACAACCTGGGAATTACAGACCAGTCAGCTTAATTTCTATACCTGGAAAGGTAATGGAGCAAAAAATTAAGCAATCAATTTGCAAACACGTAGAAAATAAAAAGGTGATAAATAACAGTCATCATGGATTTGTCAAAAACAAATCATGTCAAACCAACCTGATAGCTTTCTTTGACAGGGTAACAAGCCTAGTGGATGGGGGGAAGCAGTAGATGTGGTATATCTTGACTTTAGTAAGGCTTTTGATACTATCTCACATGACCTTCTCATAAATAAACTAGGGAAATACAGCCTAGATGGAGCTACTATAAGGTGGGTGCATAACTTGTTGGAAAATCATTCCCAGAGAGTAGCTATTAGTGGTTCACAGTCATGCTGGAAGGGCATAATGTGTGGTGTCCCACAGGGATCAGTTCTGGGTTGGATTCTGTTTAATATCTTCATCAATGATTTAGATAATGGCATAGAGAGTACACTTATAAAATTTGCAGACAATACCAAGCTGGGAGGGGTTGCAAGTGTTTTGGAGAATAGGATTAAAATTCAAAATGATCTGGACAAACTGGAGAGATGATCTGAAGTAAATAGAATGAAATTCAATAAGGACAAATGCAAAGTACTCCACTTAGGAAGGAACAATCAGTTACACACATACAAAAGGGAAATGACTGCCTAGGAAGTACTGCGGAAAGGGATCTGGGGGTCATAGTGGATCACAAGCTAAATATGAGTCAACAATATAACACTGTTGCAAAAAAAGCAAACATCATTCTGGGATGTATTAGCAGGGGTATTGTAAGCAAGACATGAGAAGTATTTCTTCCACTCTACTCTGTGCTGATTAGGCCTCAACTGGAATATTGTGTCCAGTTCTGAACTCCACATTTCAGGAAAGTTGTGGACAAATTGGAGAAACACCAGAGAAGAGCAACAAAAATGATTAAAAGTCTAGAAAACATTACCTATGAGGAAAGACTGAAAAAATTGGGTTTGTTTAGTCTTGAGAAGAGAAGACTGAGATGGGACATGATAACAGTTTTCAAGTACAGAAAAGGTTGTTAGAAGGAGGAGGAGGAAAAATTGTTCTTCTTAACCTCTGAGGATAGAACAAGAAGCAATGAGCTTAAATTGCAGCCAGGGTGGTTTAGGTTAGACATTAGGAAAAGCTTCCTAACTGTCAGAGTGGTTAAACACTGGAATAAATTGTGTAGGGAGGTTGTGGAATCTCCATCATTGTGGATTTTTAAGAGCAGGTTGGACAAACACCCGTCAAGGATGGATAGATAATACTTAGTCCTGCCTCGAGTGCAGGAGACTGGACTAGATGACCTCTTGAGGTACCTTCCAGATCTATGATTCTATGATTCTAAGGGTGGGAGTGGGGACTTTTCATTAAAATCCCCCAAAATGTTTCAAGAAAAATGTCAATGAAAAGATTTCAGAGTAGCAGCCGTGTTAGTCTGTATTCACAAAAAGAAAAGGAGTACCCGTGGCACCTTAGAGACTAACAAATTTATTAGAGCATAAGCTTTTGTGAGCTACAGCTCACTTCATCGGATGCATTTGGTGGAAAAAGCAGAGAAGAGATTTATATACACACACACACACACACACACAGAGAACATGAAACAATGGGTTTATCATACACACTGTAAGGAGATTTCAGAGTAGCAGCCGTGTTAGTCTGTATTCGCAAAAAGAAAAGGAGTACTTGTGGCACCTTAGAGACTAACAAATTTATTAGAGCATAAGCTTTCGTGAGCTACAGCTCACTTCATCGGATGCATTTGGTGGAAAAAGCAGAGGAGAGATTTATATACACACACACAGAGAACATGAAACAATGGGTTTATCATACACACTGTAAGGAGAGTGATCACTTAAGATAAGCCATCACCAACAGCAGGGGGGGGAAGGAGGAAAACCTTTCATGGTGACAAGCAGGTAGGCTAATTCCAGCAGTTAACAAGAATATCAGAGGAACAGTGGGGGGTGGGGTGGGAGGGAGAAATACCATGGGGAAATAGTTTTACTTTGTGTAATGACTCATCCATTCCCAGTCTCTATTCAAGCCTAAGTTAATTGTATCCAGTTTGCAAATTAATTCCAATTCAGCAGTCTCTCGTTGGAGTCTGTTTTGAAGCTTTTTGTTGAAGTATAGCCACTCTTAGGTCTGTGATCGAGTGACCAGAGAGATTGAAGTGTTCTCCAACTGGTTTTTGAATGTTATAATTCTTGACGTCTGATTTGTGTCCATTCATTCTTTTACGTAGAGACTGTCCAGTTTGGCCAATGTACATGGCAGAGGGGCATTGCTGGCACATGATGGCATATATCACATTGGTAGATGCACAGGTGAACGAGCCTCTGATGGTGTGGCTGATGTGATTAGGCCCTATGATGGTATCCCCTGAATAGATATGTGGACAGAGTTGGCAACGGGCTTGTTGCAAGGATAGGTTCCTGGGTTAGTGGTTCTGTTGTGTGGTGTGTGGTTGCTGGTGAGTATTTGCTTCAGATTGGGGGGCTGTCTGTAAGCAAGGACTGGTCTGTCTCCCAAGATCTGAGAGAGCGATGGCTCGTCCTTCAGGATAGGTTGTAGATCCTTGATGATGCGTTGGAGGGGTTTTAGTTGGGGGCTGAAGGTGATGGCTAGTGGCGTTCTGTTGTTTTCTTTGTTGGGCCTGTCCTGTAGTAGGTGACTTCTGGGTACTCTTCTGGCTCTGTCAATCTGTTTCTTCACTTCAGCAGGTGGGTACTGTAGTTGTAGGAATGCATGATAGAGATCTTGTAGGTGTTTGTCTCTGTCTGAGGGGTTGGAGCAAATGCGGTTATATCGTAGCGCTTGGCTGTAGACAATGGATCGAGTGGTATGATCTGGATGAAAGCTAGAGGCATGTAGGTAGGAAACTGGACAGTCTCTACGTAAAAGAATGAATGGACACAAATCAGACGTCAAGAATTATAACATTCAAAAACCAGTTGGAGAACACTTCAATCTCTCTGGTCACTCGATCACAGACCTAAGAGTGGCTATACTTCAACAAAAAAGCTTCAAAAACAGACTCCAACGAGAGACTGCTGAATTGGAATTAATTTGCAAACTGGATACAATTAACTTAGGCTTGAATAGAGACTGGGAATGGATGAGTCATTACACAAAGTAAAACTATTTCCCCATGGTATTTCTCCCTCCCACCCCACCCCCCACTGTTCCTCTGATATTCTTGTTAACTGCTGGAATTAGCCTACCTGCTTGTCACCATGAAAGGTTTTCCTCCTTCCCCCCCCTGCTGTTGGTGATGGCTTATCTTAAGTGATCACTCTCCTTACAGTGTGTATGATAAACCCATTGTTTCATGTTCTCTGTGTGTGTATATAAATCTCTCCTCTGCTTTTTCCACCAAATGCATCCGATGAAGTGAGCTGTAGCTCACGAAAGCTTATGCTCTAATAAATTTGTTAGTCTCTAAGGTGCCACAAGTACTCCTTTTCTTTTTACTGTAAGGAGAGTGATCACTTAAGATAAGCCATCACCAGCAGCAGGGGGGGAGAAAGGAGGAAAACCTTTCATGGTGACAAGCAAGGTAGGCTAATTCCAGCAGTTAACAAGAATATCAGAGGAACAGTGGGGGGTGGGGTGGGAGGGAGAAATACCATGGGGAAATAGTTTTACTTTGTGTAATGACTCATCCATTCCCAGTCTCTATTCAAGCCTAAGTTAATTGTATCCAGTTTGCAAATTAATTCCAATTCAGCAGTCTCTCGTTGGAGTCTGTTTTTAAACTTTTTTGTTGAAGTATAGCCACTCTTAGGTCTGTGATCGAGTGACCAGAGAGATTGAAGTGTTCTCCAACTGGTTTTTGAATGTTATAATTCTTGACGTCTGATTTGTGTCCATTCATTCTTTTACGTAGAGACTGTCCAGTTTGGACAATGTACATGGCAGAGGGGCATTGCTGGCACATGATGGCATATTTCACATTGGTAGATGCGCAGGTGAACGAGCCTCTGATAGTGTGGCTGATGTGATTAGGCCCTATGATGGTATCCCCTGAATAGATATGTGGACAGAGTTGGCAACGGGCTTTGTTGCAAGGATAGGATCCTGGGTTAGTGGTTCTGTTGTGTGGTGTGTGGTTGCTGGTGAGTATTTGCTTCAGATTGGGGGGCTGTCTGTAAGCAAGGACTGGTCTGTCTCCCAAGATCTGTGAGAGTGATGGGTCGTCCTTCAGGATAGGTTGTAGATCCTTGATGATGCGTTGGAGAGGTTTTAGTTGGGGGCTGAAGGTGATGGCTAGTGGCGTTCTGTTGTTTTCTTTGTTGGGCCTGTCCTGTAGTAGGTGACTTCTGGGTACTCTTCTGGCTCTGTCAATCTGTTTCTTCACTTCAGCAGGTGGGTATTGTAGTTGTAGGAATGCATGATAGAGATCTTGTAGGTGTTTGTCTCTGTCTGAGGGGTTGGAGCAAATGCGGTTATATCGTAGCGCTTGGCTGTAGACAATGGATCGAGTGGTATGATCTGGATGAAAGCTAGAGGCATATAGGTAGGAATAGCGGTCAGTAGGTTTCTGATATAGGGTGGTGTTTATGTGACCATCGCTTATTAGCACCGTAGTGTCCAGGAAGTGGATCTCTTGTGTGGACTGGTCCAGGCTGAGGTTGATGGTGGGATGGAAATTGTTGAAATCATGGTGGAATTCCTCAAGAGCTTCTTTTCCATGGGTCCAGATGATGAAGATGTCATCAATGTAGCGCAAGTAGAGTAGGGGCATTAGGGGACGAGAGCTGAGGAAGCGTTGTTCTAAGTCAGCCATAAAAATGTTGGCATACTGTGGGGCCATGCGGGTACCCATCGCAGTGCCACTGATTTGAAGGTATACATTGTCCCCAAATGTGAAATTTCCCCATGGTATTTCTCCCTCCCACCCCACCCCCCACTGTTCCTCTGATATTCTTGTTAACTGCTGGAATTAGCCTACCTGCTTGTCACCATGAAAGGTTTTCCTCTTTCCCCCCCCCGCTGTTGGTGATGGCTTATCTTAAGTGATCACTCTCCTTACAGTGTGTATGATAAACCCATTGTTTCATGTTCTCTGTGTGTGTGTGTATATAAATCTCTCCTCTGTTTTTTCCACCAAATGCATCCGATGAAGTGAGCTGTAGCTCACGAAAGCTTATGCTCTAATAAATTTGTTAGTCTCTAAGGTGCCACAAGTACTCCTTTTCTTTTTTCAATCTCTCTGGTCACTCGATCACAGACCTAAGAGTGGCTATACTTCAACAAAAAAGCTTCAAAAACAGACTGCAAGGAGAGACTGCTGAATTGGAATTAATTTGCAAACTGGATACAATTAACTTAGGCTTGAATAGAGACTGGGAATGGATGAGTCATTACACAAAGTAAAACTATTTACCCATGAAGAAAAGGAGTACTTGTGGCACCTTAGAGACTAACAAATTTATTAGAGCATAAGCTTTCGTGAGCTACAGCTCACTTCATCGGATGCATTCCTGCATCCGATGAAGTGAGCTGTAGCTCACGAAAGCTTATGCTCTAATAAATTTGTTAGTCTCTAAGGTGCCACGGGTACTCCTTTTCTTTTTGTCAATGAAAAGAAAATCCCATTGGCTTCTCTCAATTTTTTTACCAGAATAATAAGCATTTTCCGCCTAGCTCTAATGTAATTCACTAATAATTTCAAAAGGTTGCCTAAAACTATTGTACAAAAAACCTATTTCTTTCGTGTCTATCAAATTTGTAGGACTTTTCTAAATGGAAGAGGTAAGTTTAATTTATTGGTTCATTTAACTAGCTGAATTACTAAGTGATAATATGCCAGTAATCTCATAACTGTAGTTAACGTAGCAAAAGAGAGTTTCTTCCCCAAAGATTTTATAATATACATTGATGCAAGAAGATACTGTAATGAAAAAGTGGAGGGAATATAGAAGGAATAATCATGGTTATGCAGCATGGCTCCATGCATGGTTTGCATTTTTTAAAAGGTATAAATAAATAAACAAGAGATACTAAGTATGTCAGTATCCCTGCTGGCTACCTGCCTAACCATGAGCCTGAATGCTTATTAATACAGCCACAGTTCAAATAGATGCAAACAGATGCAACAGGTTCTTGAAATCAGAGTTCAAACAATCAAAGGCAAAAGAGATTCCTGGAAACTCTTTTCCTTTCATCCTAGGGAGCATTTGGCCCCGGGGTCTGTCTAAACGTAGACTAGTTCTCTCTTTATATTTCCTGGTTTCTCCCCCTCCCGGATCATTTAGCCTCACCTCAGTTTAATTACATTTTTCCGCGGCAAAGCTCCTTAGCAATATCTGCAGTAAGGCAGACATCTGTTGAAGACACTGTTCTTATGGTTTTGGCTTTTTTCCTTACCCTAGTCCATATGCCTCATGAGAGTATTCTACGTTGGGGAGCAGCTGTAATCTAGTCCATTAAGCATGTGAACGGGAGTGAATTCTGAGGAACTCTGCTGCTTGAAGTCTTTAAACCATGATTTGAGGACTTCAATAAGCTCAGACATAGGTGAGAGGTTTATCACAGGAGTGGGTGGGTGAGATTCTGTGGCCTGCATTGTGCAGGAGGTCAGACTAGATGATCATAATGGTCCCTTCTGACCTTAATATCTATGTATCTATGTATTAGTTCTGACAGTCACAGACAAGTAACTTTAGACAAGTTCCTTTAACCCTCTGGGTCTCATCTACCATATATGTTAAATGCCAGCTCCTGGGGGCTCGCTCATTTAGGGGCCATCCACATTTCTCCTTCAGCTAACCATACCTCATTAATCACAGATATGTACCCCCATTGGATTAGATGGTTAGAGCTGCTGTACAGGATGGGAGGAAGCTGTCTTGCCTACGCATAGTACACGCACCACTGCCTGTGTGTTGATTTTTTAAAAAAATTTCTTCCATCTTTTTGTCTTACTGCAAACCTGCATATCCAGTGACAACACTTAGATCTATGATAGGGAGTGAGACAGAGAATTCTTTCCTGGATATCTGGCTGGTGAATCTTGCCCATATGCTCAGGGTTCAGCTGATCACCATATTTGGGATCGGGAAGGAATTTTCCTCCAGGGAAGATTGGAAGAAGCTCTGGAGGTTTTCCATCTTCCTCTGTAGCATGGGGCACGGGTCACTTGCTGGAGGATTCTCTGCTCCTTGAAGTCTTTAAACCACGATTTGAGGACTTCAATAGCTTAGACATAGGTGAGAGGTTTATTGCAGGAGTAGTTGGGTGAGATTCTGTGGCCTGAATTGTGCAGGAGGTCAGACTAGATGATCATAACGGTCCCTTCTGACTTTAATATCTATGAATCTATGAATCTATCTCCCAAGTTATAACAATTCTATTGTATTACATTTAAGATGGCAGTGTTTCAATAATGTTCTTAAGTAATAGTCAATACATTAACTTGGGAGCTTTACAAAGTGACCCTATTCTCCTACTATTGGCCTCTCAAGTGGTTTCTTTAAATCTATGGTTAAGCAGGATAATTTTCAGTCAGAAATCTACACTGTTCCCATTATAGGCTGTTGTTTATACAGCACTCAAAAATGTGATAGGTGAACAGGTACTGCTCTGAAGAGCTTACAAAATTTTTTTTAATGTGAGAATAGAAGAGAGAGTAACAAGCAATTGGGGAATCAATCAATTAATTTTATTATTACGTGGATCAGAGCTCAAAACTGAGCAAAATTACATTTAAATGTCTAAGATTCCTTTTTTACTTTAATGGCAACAGGATCAAGCCTTAATTATAATGATGTCCTCTTCCAGAAGCAACTGTAATAATTTCATATTCAGATTCTATAAAACCTTCTGTTTATGAATAGAGATTTTTCTTTTTACATCTGTTCTTGTAACCTTTATATGTCAGCTTCATTGGTGTGTCTGGTGGTGAAAATTTGAGTTTCACTTTAAATAAATTTTTTCATGTCTGAGTAATAATGCAAGAAGTTTGAGTCCCCATGTTGTGATTGAAATGTTGCACTAGGAGTTGTGTTTTGCAGCTCAGACTTTCAGAAAGCTCTGTCTAAAATGCCAGTGGAAATATAATTCTCTTAATTGTCAATGGCTATTTAATTCTTCAATTAAAATATCAGCTCTCCCTTTTACACTTCTGGGTTTTGCTTCCATTCCTTATTGCAGTGGGTCTATTTGATGTAGGTTATTGGAACACTAACTTTTCTCCAGACTGTTATATACAGGGGATTTTTTGTCATCTAGGCCATGTGCTCAGCTGCTTTGATTGATTTTCACTCTTTTTATTACCTGCAAAATACTAGGAAATTTTGAAAGTAATAGCAACCATTGTTAAAGAGTATAGAAAATAAAAGATACTTCGACTGTCTTAGGGCTGCTTCTATCTTCCATCACTTATCTGTAGTAGCACATAAGCTTTGTCTATGGGCTGGAGGAAACAAAACAAAACATCACTTTTTTTTCAACTCAGAATTTTTCTGTCCTCTTAAATCTAGACTTCAAAGGCTGCATACATTGCATGAACTAACAAGAAAAATGAATTAAGCTCCAAGAACCTGGTTTATTCTAAGCATTGCATTTATTCTTGCTGTTAGGATTCAAATTAACTGTTATGGAAAAATGTATGTTCTTATGTATACATTATAAGGATAAGCCATTTTGGCAGTTCAAGTGCCCAGATGCCTAAACTAGAAGCTATGGTAAACCATGGAGTACAATAATAATAAAATTTAGTTCTTATACAGTACTTTTCCTGTATAGTGGTCAAAGTGCTTCTACAGGTGGGGAAACTGAGGCACCAAGCGGGGAAAGTGAGTTGCCTAAGATCACCCAGCAGGCCAGTGGCAGAGTGAGGACGAGAACCCACATCTCCTCAGTCTCATTCTAGTGCACTAGCCACTAAGAACCTCTTCCTCCTCTTTGGGTGGTGTTTAGCTGGCTCCTTGAGGCAGGAATCTTGTCTTATTCAAATGTGAAAGCATGTACATTTACAGTGTTCTATAAACAATGTTCACTTTAATATACAGTCCTTACTTGGGCAAGTTCCAATTGCTTTCAGTAAGGAACGTAGGATTGGGCCCAATATGGGCAACATGGGTGAATTAATATTGTTATGTGATCCTTAATGTACAGATATCCTGACAAGGATTTTTTTAAAATTCACAATCTGAACATTTTTCAGAGTAACAGCCGTGTTAGTCTGTATCCGCAAAAAGAAAAGGAGTACTTGTGGCACCTTAGAGACTAACAAATTTATTAGTCTCTAAGGTGCCACAAGTACTCCTTTTCTTTTAATCTGAACATTGTGATGTTAGTTTTCAGAATTTGGGCCAGATCCTCTGATGCAGGGTGGCTGCTTTACACCACATCAACAGTGTAACTGACTCTGGGAGGATTAGTACTCTGTTCAAGGGTGATCCTTGTAACAGATATGGTAAAAGGGGTCTTCTACCACTCACCTGCTCTGCTTCTGACATAGGAGGCAAACAGGGCCATGGCTGGGGAAAAGGCGTAGTAGCTGGTGTGCTCTTAGTTAAACAGGTCCTTGACCTCCTTTTTGGCCCCATGTGGCATTGTAGAATGGTGTAATTAAGAGTGGCCAGGAGGCTGCTCTGACCCAAATCAGGGGACTGCTTTGCAGTGGACCTTTTGCACACCACCTCCTTTACCTGTGCAGTTTGGTCGCACATGCAGACCTGGCCCTTTGTTTCCAACAAAGGCAATTATTTCAGCCTTAACCTGTAGACTGAAATTTACTGAAGCTGGTTTGATCCCATTACTTTGTTTGGGAATGATTTCCTATCAGAAAGGCCAGCCCAGTTTGTAGTGGAAAACCATAGCAAGTTAGTATATATTTCATGTTTATGTGCATCATTTTATAGGCATGTGAGTGAATGATGTGAGTGGAATGTTTTGAGTGCTTCAGTGATTGGGTCTGACTGTTGAATAAAATCAGGAGGGAATTGAAATAGCCATAGAATTCCTTAACCAGCAGCTCACATAACTTATGTTGGTTGCATAACTGAAAGCTGTTCTGGAGCATCTTTAAATGATGCATAGATTTTGTTTTCTTATTTTACATTTTTTTAAAAGAAAAAAGTTAGTTGGCAATTTCACATGGTTCACATCACCATTAGGAGACATGAACCAATATTCTTATCAGAGAAATCACCTTGCTAGCAAATTCTCTCACCTCTAAAAATTATTTCCAATACTTCCAAAGAGAGAGACTGTTAGTGATATTCTCTCTTTAAGATAGGAGTAAAGAAGGGAATAAAGAAAGCCAGGTTAGAGCCAGTATTAGAAATTGTAAACTAGAACTGTGCACGTCCTCCGGGGCTTGGTTTGTGAAGGGATTTATCAAACTGAATTGTGGTTTGGTTCACGAGGTCTGACAAAGAATCCCACTTTTCATTCTATTCCACCTATGCTGCTCCATTAACAGGAATTTGCACTGTTATGCAGCAGATGGTGGGAGGCAGAAAATAGAGTGAAGAAATTCAACATAATGATTTTATTTGCTCAGTACATTTAAGCTTTTAAAAAATCACCAAATTAAGACAACATCATTAGTTAACAACATACTGTATTTGTTTATCCTGCTAGTCTGACGAACTGGCATCATTAAAATATTACTTGTGGGTTATGTTTAATTACAGTATTTTTAAGACAGAGGTATACGTTTTAATTGTCTCCCTTTTAAAACAGAAGTCAAAGTTTAACAAGTTGATATTTACGAGAGAGAGAGATTTTAATTTATAGTAGGAGCCTTCCATAAACTGAAATATTTTTCCTAGCTGCTGCCTGGGAACCACTAGGTGGCACAACCCACTTACATTTGTTCACTGCCGTTTTTGTGAGAACCTAATCTAGCTGGGAGTTGCTTAGTCCTGCTGCAATCAAAGCTGATATAATGTATAAACAAGCATAAGTGACGGATATTCACAATTATTATGAGGGCACAACAAAACCTTCAAGTACCAAGCATGATTTCTGACATCCACTGGCCAGCTGAGGCAGATGTTTTTCTGATGTACAAGAGAGAGAAATTATTCCTGTAAATGGCTGAGAGCAGCAAATGGAAGCATGAAGACAGTGTTCGAGTGATCTTGCACCATTGTCCTAGTATATTACATCATATGGTGAGACTGGCAATGCAGTGTTCAGTTGCTGGCTTGCCCTGCAATGATACTTCTCTCTCTCCGTCCCTTAGAGCTATTATATGTGTTACTGCCCTGAAACTCATATGGAGGAAAGAAATGGTACGAGGAAATTCAAATAGTAATTATATGTGCAAACTATGTTTTGCCCTGCAGTATTGTCAACGCCAGATTTCAAAAATCAAGAGTCAGGTTCACCGAAAATCATATGATTGGCTTTAAAATAAGGAGATGATGTAAAAAGAATAGATTTTTATTTGCTTTCTTCTTTTTGAGCCTTTATAGTGCAGTGGGGTCACATTTTGAAGCTTTCTCCACAGTCACAAGGGCTAGAAACTTCCTTTTTCTTTAAAAATGGAGGCAGAAACCATCACTTATCCACTTGACTCCAGGAGCTGGGGCTTTAAGGAAAACAATACCTATCATGAGACTTATGACCAAATCATGAGAATTGGCAACACTGGACCTAATACAACATTTGCAGTTCGATTGGGGTGTTGGGAAGCCTGGCTGTTTGAAAATAGCCAGAGCCTCGCGAACCAGCTGAGCGGCAGCGAACCAGCGGAGCAGCGGGGACAGCAGAGCAGCTCACAGCAGGAGTTTGCCTGGGACTGGTAAGTATCCGAGTGTGTGTGTTTGCTTGCTGAGGAAGTATCCGAGCGTGTGTTTGCTGGGAGGGAGCCTGAGTGAGTGTCTGATTGGCTGCTAGCCTGCAGGGGGCGGGCATTAGGGTGTCTGTGTGTTTGCGTCAGGGAAGCCTGGCTGTTTAAAAATAGCCAGAGCCTCGCGAACCAGCTGAGCAGCGGGGACAGCAGAGCAGCTCACAGCAGGAGTTTGCCTGGGAGTTCGCCTGGAGTGAGCCCAGTGAGGCTTACATCTTGCCAACGTCTCTGAGGAAGCTCATAGTAGGTAGGTGATATGGAAGGGGGGGGTTCAGCTGTTGTGACCTGCACTGGATGTGCCATGTTTGTCTTTCTTCCACAGGACAGAAGCGACTTTGTCTGTACAAAGTGCAAGCTGGTCTCCATATTGGAAGAGAAGATTGAAGGTCTGGAGCAACAGGTAACGACCCTGCGTTGTATACGAGAGACTGAGGATTTTCTGGACCAAACTCAGGATAGCCTTCTAGGGGCACAAAGCTCTAAAGATATAGAGCAGGTTGCACAGAGGAGCCAAGAGGCCAGTGAAGAAGCTTGGCAACATGTGACCTCCAGAAGAGGTAAGCGGAATGTCCGGGTTCCAGTAACACAGACACAGGTAACTAACCGCTTTCATGTTCTCTCCACAGGTACCAATGCGGAGAGTGGACCAGATGATATGTCTGGGGGGAGAAAGCAGAAGGAGACCCCGCTGGTTGGGAGGCATGAGATGCGATGTCCTGAGGTTGGGGGTTCCACGACCACCACTCCCAAGAGGAGAAGGCGGGTGGTGGTGGTCGGGGACTCTCTCCTCCGGGGGACTGAGTCATCTATCTGCCGCCCTGACCGGGAAAACCGAGAAGTCTGCTGCTTGCCAGGGGCTAAGATTCGTGATGTGACGGAGAGACTGCCGAGACTCATCAAGCCCTCGGATCGCTACCCCTTCCTGCTTCTCCACGTGGGCACCAATGACACTGCCAAGAATGACCTTGAGCGGATCACTGCGGACTACGTGGCTCTGGGAAGAAGGATAAAGGAGTTGGAGGCGCAAGTGGTGTTCTCGTCCATCCTCCCCGTGGAAGGAAAAGGCCTGGGTAGGGACCGTCGAATCGTGGAGGTCAACGAATGGCTACGCAGGTGGTGTCGGAGAGAAGGCTTTGGATTCTTTGACCATGGGATGGTGTTCCATGAAGGAGGAGTGCTGGGCAGAGACGGGCTCCATCTTACGAAGAGAGGGAAGAACATCTTTGCCAGCAGGCTGGCTAACCTAGTGAGGAGGGCTTTAAACTAGGTTCACCGGGGGAAGGAGACCAAAGCCCTGAGGTAAGTGGGAAAGCGGGATACCGGGAGGAAGCACAGGCAGGAATGTCTGAGAGGGGAGGGCTCCTGCCTCATACTGGGAATGAGGGGCGATCAACAGGTTATCTCAAGTGCTTATATACAAATGCACAAAGCCTTGGAAACAAGCAGGGAGAACTGGAGGTCCTGGTGATGTCAAGGAATTATGACGTGATTGGAATAACAGAGACTTGGTGGGATAACTCACATGACTGGAGTACAGTCATGGATGGTTATAAACTGTTCAGGAAGGACAGGCAGGGCAGAAAAGGTGGGGGAGTAGCACTGTATGTAAGGGAGCAGTATGACTGCTCAGAGCTCCGGTATGAAACTGTGGAAAAACCTGAGTGTCTCTGGATTAAGTTTAGAAGTGTGTGCAACAAGAGTGATGTCATGGTGGGAGTCTGCTATAGACCACCGGACCAGGGGGATGAGGTGGATGAGGCTTTCTTCCGGCAACTCACGGAAGCTACTAGATCGCATGCCCTGATTCTCATGGGTGACTTTAATTTTCCTGATATCTGCTGGGAGAGCAATACAGCGGTGCATAGACAATCCAGGAAGTTTTTGGAAAGCGTAGGGGACAATTTCCTGGTGCAAGTGCTAGGGGAGCCAACTAGGGGGAGCGCTTTTCTTGACCTGCTGCTCACAAACCGGGTAGAATTAGTGGGGGAAGCAAAAGTGGATGAGAATCTGGGAGGCAGTGACCATGAGTTGGTTGAGTTCAGGATCCTGACGCAGGGAAGAAAGGTAAGCAGCAGGATACGGACCTTGGACTTCAGGAAAGCAGACTTTGACTCCCTCAGGGAACAGATGGCCAGGATCCCCTGGGGGACTAACATGAAAGGGAAGGGAGTCCAGGAGAGCTGGCTGTATTTCAAGGAATCCCTGTTGAGGTTACAGGGACAAACCATCCCGATGAGTCGAAAGAATAGTAAATATGGCAGGCGACCAGCTTGGCTTAATGGTGAAATCCTAGCGGATCTTAAACATAAAAAAGAAGCTTACAAGAAGTGGAAGGTTGGACATATGACCAGGGAAGAGTATAAAAATATTGCTCGGGCATGTAGGAAAGATATCAGGAGGGCCAAATCGCACCTGGAGCTGCAGCTAGCAAGAGATGTCAAGAGTAACAAGAAGGGTTTCTTCAGGTATGTTGGCAACAAGAAGAAAGCCAAGGAAAGTGTGGGCCCCTTACTGAATGAGGGAGGCAAGCTAGTGACAGAGGATGTGGAAAAAGCTAATGTACTCAATGCTTTTTTTGCCTCTGTTTTCACTAACAAGGTCAGCTCCCAGACTGCTGTGCTGGGCAACACAAAATGGGGAAGAGATGGCCAGCCCTCTGTAGAGATAGAGGTGGTTAGGGACTATTTAGAAAAGCTGGACGTGCACAAGTCCATGGGGCCGGACGAATTGCATCCGAGAGTGCTGAAGGAATTGGCGGCTGTGATTGCAGAGCCCTTGGCCATTATCTTTGAAAACTCGTGGCGAACGGGGGAAGTCCCGGATGACTGGAAAAAGGCTAATGTAGTGCCCATCTTTAAAAAAGGGAAGAAGGAGGATCCTGGGAACTACAGGCCGGTCAGCCTCACCTCAGTCCCTGGAAAAATCATGGAGCAGGTCCTCAAAGAATCAATCCTGAAGCACTTAGAGGAGAGGAAAGTGATCAGGAACAGTCAGCATGGATTCACCAAGGGAAGGTCATGCCTGACTAATCTAATCGCCTTTTATGATGAGATTACTGGTTCTGTGGATGAAGGGAAAGCAGTGGATGTATTGTTTCTTGACTTTAGCAAAGCTTTTGACACGGTCTCCCACAGCATTCTTGTCAGCAAGTTAAGGAAGTATGGGCTGGATGAATGCACTATAAGGTGGGTAGAAAGCTGGCTAGATTGTCGGGCTCAACGGGTAGTGATCAATGGCTCCATGTCTAGTTGGCAGCCGGTGTCAAGTGGAGTGCCCCAGGGGTCGGTCCTGGGGCCCGTTTTGTTCAATATCTTCATAAATGATCTGGAGGATGGTGTGGATTGCACTCTCAGCAAATTTGCGGATGATACTAAACTGGGAGGAGTGGTAGATACGCTGGAGGGGAGGGATAGGATACAGAAGGACCTAGACAAATTGGAGGATTGGGCCAAAAGAAATCTAATGAGGTTCAATAAGGATAAGTGCAGGGTCCTGCACTTAGGATGGAAGAATCCAATGCACCGCTACAGACTAGGGACCGAATGGCTCGGCAGCAGTTCTGCGGAAAAGGACCTAGGGGTGACAGTGGACGAGAAGCTGGATATGAGTCAGCAGTGTGCCCTTGTTGCCAAGAAGGCCAATGGCATTTTGGGATGTATAAGTAGGGGCATAGCGAGCAGATCGAGGGACGTGATCGTTCCCCTCTATTCGACACTGGTGAGGCCTCATCTGGAGTACTGTGTCCAGTTTTGGGCCCCACACTACAGGAAGGATGTGGATAAATTGGAAAGAGTACAGCGAAGGGCAACGAAAATGATTAGGGGTCTAGAGCACATGACTTATGAGGAGAGGCTGAGGGAGCTGGGATTGTTTAGTCTGCAGAAGAGAAGAATGAGGGGGGATTTGATAGCTGCTTTCAACTACCTGAAAGGGGGTTTCAAAGAGGATGGCTCTAGACTGTTCTCAATGGTAGCAGATGACAGAACGAGGAGTAATGGTCTCAAGTTGCAATGGGGGAGGTTTAGATTGGATATTAGGAAAAACTTTTTCACTAAGAGGGTGGTGAAACACTGGAATGCGTTACCTAGGGAGGTGGTAGAATCTCCTTCCTTAGAGGTTTTTAAGGTCAGGCTTGACAAAGCCCTGGCTGGGATGATTTAACTGGGACTTGGTCCTGCTTTGAGCAGGGGGTTGGACTAGATGACCTTCTGGGGTCCCTTCCAACCCTGATATTCTATGATTCTATGATACTGGGGTCTGCACCGTTAAGTACTGAGCTTTATAGACACTCTGGGCAGGGCGGCCTGGAGCTCTTGTTATACACGGGCACAGTCATTTGAAACCACACACAGAATAAAGCAGAGCTTTTGCAAGCATCTTAAGTGCTTAGTGATCACTGAACACTTCCAGTGTTACAGATTATATACACTGATTTGTTCAGCTGGCTGAAGGTCTATAGGGAAGGGAGTGTTTGAGTGTTGTGTACTGCCAAGTGTGCTCTTGTACTCAAACAGAGTACAGCATTACATAGTGGAGTCTAATTTAAGAACATTTCAGTGATGTGCTGCCAATGTGTTAATGAGGGGCTCCCATACCATTATTATACCCTGTGGCCTATAATAAAACCCACTTTCTAGGGAAACATATGCAGAAAGGAGGGGCTGGTGAATTTAGTCATTTGTTTCTGATTTACATAAAAATGTTCACACCACGTACATACCTGCCAATTTCAGGAGGGTTTGTATTTGGCACATCTCAGCTGTGCCTTTGCTGCTAGTACAGATGGTTTTGTGGCTATTTTCATTCCTGCTAGTTGGATGAGAGTTGGCGTGAATATGCCATGAGCAGGGGAATCCCACCCCTCCCTTGTAGTGTAGACAGAGCCTAAGAGGCACCGGGGCTGGAGCCAGCCTTGAGGAGCTGTGGTACAGGAGAGAATCACCGTGTCTGTGCCTTTGTAGAAGATGTTCGTATGATGTATAGTACAGCACAGTAACAAACTTGTGTTATTTCTCATGGGTAGGTTTGAAAACTTCATCAGGGAGTTTGGGAGGGTCCTATGCAAGCAATTTTTTTAAAAAAAAGATCTGACAAATGGTGCAACCTGGTATGTTCTAACGTCACAAAGATACCCCTGAAAAGTCTCCACCTAAGTAACCACATAAACTTCTTCACCCTCTAGCCTCCCATGGTATCCTCTCCTTCTCCTCCTGTTGTTCTCTTAATTTAAATTGTAAACATCTGGGGGTGGGAAATTAATGTGTTAAATATTGCACCATGCACATGTATGGCAACATGCCAGAGATAAATAATAATATCCTCTCTAGCAGGCATAGTTCAGCAGCATTCTGAGTGGGTGTGAGTGCCATCAGAGGCAGGAAAGTCATCCCAAACCTTCCTACAGTGTGGTGGCAAAATTAGCTAGGGGCTAATAGGAGTCCTCAAGAGCCCCACAGTGCACCACTGTGTTTAGCACGTTATATCTGGCTTATGCTCCCTACTGTATGTGCAAACTTTAAAAAGTAAGACCTGTGAAACGGTATGATCATAACCTTAGTTTTAACCCACTTTTGGGAGATACGCAGTGAAATCAGAACTATATAGAGGTTTTGTAATTATCAAATGGGATTGTTTTACAATGATTGAAACCAAACAGAGCAAAACCAAGGAAAAGAACACTCTGGGCCAAAGTCATCCCTGTTTTACCCTATTTATTTAAATGGAGCGACACCACAGGTTTGTATTCCATTTCCTTTAAGCTATCTTCTCAGAAAACTTCATTTGTATGACAGAATTGAATTTATAATGATACTATATTCACAGAAAGGTTGCATTTTAGCATGGATAGCTTTTCAAGCTATTTTCACAGAATAACTTGCTGTACAGTAATTAATGACATAACTCTTGGGACAGCCACACATTTATTTTGTTCCTATGAGTACTCTGTTCTCACCAGCTCACTTTACTTGATCCTGACAAACCACCCTAGATATTGCAAATGGGTCAGGCATAGTTCATTTAGGAATTATCAAGTTTGGGTTTATCCCCAGTGAATTCAGTGCAAACCATAAATCACTGTGGTGAAGTACAGTGACTCCTGGGGGCATGCCAATTGCAAGCCCTTTCTAATGATTTTAAAATCTCCAAAAAAAATCTCTTAAATATTGACACAGCTCAGTCCACAGCAGGGAACATTTGTGGTTCAACAGCTATAAATCCTAGAACAGTTGAATAATCTTACATTACGCCAAGTCTGCAGTGAAATCAACATCTACTGTACATTTTCCAACAGTATTATCTTATTTAATAGCTCTAATGTTATCTATCATTTCTGTTCCTCCTTCCCCCAAAATCTCACAGGAACAAGATGTGCATCTCAGCAGGCTACAATCAAGCCAGACCATTCATAAACCACATATCAAAAATTAGTTCTATATGCACCAGGCTGAGGTGAAGATTATGATCTTAGCTTGGCTAGGAAGAGCAGATGCCAGTTTCACACAATCATGACCTTGGATACCCTAGATGTCAGCAAATTTCCACCTCACGAATTGTCTTCCAGAGAGATCTTGCTTCAAATATGATTTTGGAGCAACACAAAAGCACCATATACTGGCAGCCATCAGCTAACACGTGAAGCAGTTCACTTTACATAGTACCGATAATTATAATATAAGAGAATCCATGGGGAAGCAGTAGATGTAATATATCTTGATTTTAGAAGGCTTTTGGCACAGTCCCAAATGACATTCTCATAAGCAAACTAGGGAAATGTAATTTATGAAATTACTTTAAGGTGGGGGCACAACTGACTGAAAGATCATAGTTAAAGACTAGTTATCAGTGGTTCACTTTCAATTGGAAGGGCATATCCAGTGGAGTCCCATAAGGGTCAGTCCTGGGTCCATACTCTTTAATATTTTCCTTAGTGAGTCGAATAATGGAATGGAAAGTGTGCTTATAAAATGTATGAATGACACAAAACTGGGAAGTGTGGCAAGCACTTTGGAGAACAGGATTAGAATTCAAAACAACCTTGACAAATTGGAAAATTGGTCTGAAATCAGCAAGATAAAATTCAATAATGCCAAGTACAAAGTACTATATTTAGGAAGGAAAAATCAAATGCACAACTATAAAATGGGGAATAACTAGATAGGAGGCAGTACTTCTGAAGAGGGTTACTGGAGATAACAAAGTGAATATGAGTTAACAATGTGATGTAGTTTCTGAAAAGGCTAATATGATTCTGGGGTGGAAGACATGGGATATATTTGTTCTGATCTACTCAGCACTGATAAGGCCTTAGCTGGAATACTGTGTCCAGTTCTGGGTGCCACATTTTAGGAGAGATGTGAACAAATTAGAGGAAAGCAACAAGAATAATAGAAGATTTAGAGAACCTGACTTATGAGGAAAAGTTTAAAAAATTGGGCATGTTTAGGCTTGAGGAAAAAAAGATCTGGGGGCAGGGGGGGAGGCTGATAAGTATTCAAATAAGTTAAGGACTGATTGTTGTTCTCCATGTCTACTTGAGCTAGGACAAGAAACAGTTGATTTAATCTGCAGCAAAGGAAATTTAAGCTAAATATTATGCCAAATTTTCTAACTATAAAGGTAGTTAAGTTCTGGAACAGCCTTTCAAATCATCAGAGGTTTTTAACAACAGGTTAGACATATCCCTGTCAGAGAAGGTCCAGGTTTACTTGGTCCTGCCTCAGTGCAAGGGACTGGAGTTGATGATCTCTTGAGATCCCATCCAGCCCACATTTTTATGATTCTATATTATGTTGGGGGGAATCATGGAGGATCAATATCCCAGGCCTGCTATGGTTCAGATTCATTCTAAAGCACTCAGCTATTATGGTGATGGGGGAGGTAAAATCTACTGATAGATATGGAAGACACTACTTTTCCATTATGAGTAATAGTAATGCTGCATTTGGTTGCAAGAAATATTAATGAAATTACATCCAGAGTGAAAGCAAAGACCCCCCCCCATTATAAATGATTCTGAACTATTTCAGACATCTGTCTAAGCAAATTAACTGTAAATCTTCATGATCTTTACTAAAGGAGACCTCTTATGGTCTGAATACAAATTTGCCATTACATGCAATGACCCTTATCTTCTTTTAACATGTACTCCTTCAGAGAGTAAAGTAATGGGGTAATGGCACCATCAAGCTCTTCTTCATTCTGATGATAAAGATTCTGTATTGGAATAGAATCATAGAACTGGAAGGGACCTCGAGAGGTCATCTAGTCCAGTCCCCTGCACTCGTGGCAGGACTAAGAATTATCTAGACCAGGGATCAGCAACCTTTGGCACACAGCCCACCAGGGTAAGCCCTGGTGGGTTAGGCTGGTTTGTTTACCTGCCGCATCTGCAGGTTCGGCCAATTACGGTTCCCACTGACTGCAGTTCGCCGTCCCAGGTTAATGGGGGCTGTGGGAAGTGGTGGCCAGCACATCCCTTAGCATGTGCCACTTCCTACAGCCCCATTGGCTTAGAGCGGCGAACCGTGGTCAGTGGGAGCCATGATCTGTTGAACCTGTGGACGCAGCAGGTAAACAAACCAGCCTAACCCACCGGGACTTACCCTGGCGGGTGCATGCCAAGAGTTGCCGATCCCTGATCTAGACCATTCCTGACAGGTGTTTGTCTAACCTGCTCTTAAAAATCTCCAATGATGAACATTCCACAACCTCCTTAAGAAATTTATTCCAGTGCTTAGCCATCCTGACAGGAAGTATTTCCTAATGTCCAACCTAAACCTCCTTTGCTGCAATTTAAGCCCATTGCTTCTTGGCCTGTCCTCAGGGGTTAAGAAAAACAATTTTTCTTCCTCCTCCTTGCAACAGCCTTTTACATACTTGGAAACTGTTATCATGTCCCCTTTCAGTCTTCTCGATTCCAAACTAAACAAACCCAATTTTTTCAATCTTCTCTCATAGGTCATGTTTTCTAGACCTTTAATCATTTTTGTTGCTCTTCTCTGGACTCTCTCTAATTTGTCCACATCATTCCTGAAATGTGGTGCCCAGAACTGGACACAATACTCCAGCTGAGGCCTAATCAGAGTGGAGTAGAGCAGAAAAATTGCTTCTCGTGTCTTGCTTACAGTACTCCTGCTAATATATCCCAGAATGATGTTGGCTTTTTTTGCCACAGTATTACACTGTTGACTCATATTTAGCTTGTGATCTACTATGACTCCCAGATTCCTTTCCGCAGTACTCCTTCCTAGGCAGTCATTTCCCATTTTGTATGTGTGCAACTGATTGCTCCTTCCTAAGTGGAGTATTTCTCCAGTTTGTCCAGATCATTTTGAATTTTAATCCTATCCTCCAAAGCATTTGCAACCCCTCCCAGCTTGGTATCATCCACAATCTTTATAAGTATAGTCTATATGCCATTATCAAAATCATTGATGAAGATATTGAACAGAACCAGAACCAGAACTGATCCCTCCAGGACCCCACTCATTATGCTCTTCCAGCATGACTGTGAGCCACTGATAACTACTCTCTGGGAACGGTTTTCCAACAAATTATGCACCCACCTTATAGTAGCTCCATCTAGGTTGCATTTCCCTAGTTTATTTATGAGACGGTCATGCGGGACAGTACCAAAAGCCTTACTAAAATCAAGATATGCCACGTCTACTGCTTCCCCCCATCCATAAGGCTTATTATCCTGTCAAAGAAAGCTATCAGGTTGGTTTGACATGATTTGTTTTTGACAAATCCATGCTGACTGTTACTTATCACATTATTATCTTCTAGATGTTTGTAAATTGATTGCTTAATTATTTGCTCCATTATCTTTCTGGGTACAGAAGTTAAGCTGACTGATCTTTAATTCCATGGGTTGTCCTTATTTCCCTTTTTATAGATGGGCACTATATTTGCCCTTTTCTAATCTTCTGGAATCTCTCCCATATTCCATGAATTCTCAAAGAGAGTCGCTAATGGCTCAAATATCTCCTCAATCAGCTCCTTGAGTTTTCTAGGATGCATTTCATCAGGCCCTGGTGACTTGAAGACAAAAGTAATTTTTAACTAGTTCTTTCCCTATATTAACCTCTTCTGACCCTCCCTCATTTTCATGGGCATTCACTATGTCAGATGTCCAATCACCACCAATCTTCTTGGTAAAAACGAAACAAAGAAGTCATTAAGCACCTCTGCCATTTCCACATTTTCTGTTATTATTTTCCCCCCTCATTGAGTAACAGGCCTACCCTGTCCTTGGTCTTCTTCTTGCTTCTAATGTATTTGAAGAATGTTTTCCTGCTACCCTTTATGTCTCTAGTTAGTTTGATCTCATTTTGTGTCTTGGCCTTTCTAATTTTGTCCCTACATGTTTGTGTTATTTGTTTACACTCAACCTTTGTAATTTGACCTAGTTTCCACTTTTTGTAGGACTCTTTTTTGATTTTTATATCATTGGAAATCTCTTGGTTAAGCTAGGGTGATCTCTTGTCATACTTTCTATCTTTCCTACGCGGTGTGCCCTTAATAATGTCGGTTTGAAAAACTGCCAATTGTCTTCTATTGTTTTTCCCCTTAGACTTGCTTCCAATGGGATCTTACCTACTAACTCCCTGAGTTTGCTAAAGGCTGCCTTGAAATCCATTGTCTTTATTTTGCTGTGCTCCCTCCTACCATTCCTTAGAATCATGAGCTCTACCATTTGATGATCACTTTCTCCCAAGCTGCCTTCCACTTTCAAATTCTCAACCAGTTCTTCCCTATTTGTCAAAATCAAATCTAGAACAGGCTCTCCCCTGGTAGCTGTCTCCACCTTCTGAAATAAAAAATTGTCTCCAATACATTCCAAGAATTTATTGGATAATCTGTGCCCTGCTGTGTTATTTTACCAACAGGTGTCTGGGTAGTTGACGTCCCCCATCACCACCACATTCTGCGCTTTGGATGATTTTGTTAGCTGTTTAAAAAAAGCCTCATCCGCCTCTTTTTCCTAGGTAGGTGGTCTGTAGTAGACCCCTACCATGACATCACCCTTGTTTTTACCCCTTTTATATTTACCCAGAGACTTTCAACAAGTTTGTCTCCTATTTCCATCTCATGCTCAATCCAAGTGTGTACATTTTTAAATATATAAGGCAACACCCTCTCCCTTTTTTCCCTTTCAGTCCTTTCTGGGCTAGCTGTACCCCTCTATACCAATATTCCAGTCATGTGTTTTATCCCACCAGGTCTCTCTGATGCCAACTATGTCATAGTTGTGTTTATTGACTAGCATTTTGAGTTCTTCCTGCTTAATCCCCATACTTCTTGCATTAGTATGCAGATAGCTAAGATACTGATTTGATTCCCCCCACCCCAAGTTCTCTCTTGTCTCTCCTTTCTCCCTGCTATAACAGCCCATGCTTCCCCCCAAATTCCAAATCTTCTCCCAGGTCTCCATGTTCTTGACTTACCTATGGGCTTTGGTCATCTTCCCCCTTTGAACCTAGTTTAAAGCCCTCCTCAGTAGGTTAGACAGTCTGCATCCAAATATGCTCTTCTCCTTCCTCGATAGGTGGACCCCATCACTGTTTAGCAGTCCTTCTTCCTGTGGTTAAGGAAGCCGAAGCCCTCCTGGCGATACCATCTTTGCAGCCAGGCATTCATCTCCAGGATGCATCTGTCTCTGCTTGTGCATACTGTTTCTAAACAATGTAATGTCATTTAATGCTAAGCCCTGATCCCATTTCCAATGTATCTAGAATTACAATAGATATAGTACATAAACCAAACATTTCCATACCAAAAATACTATTAAGCCCTTGCTGGTTTTGTTATTATGTACCTGAGAAACTACCTCTCTCTTTATTTCATGCTATGGCATTTGAGGTCAGCTAAGGCACTCAAGCTGTTAGTCCCTACATTTGCACATGGGATCCATAGAAGGACATTCTCAGTGGATGGCCCAGTACAGTACACATCTGTTAAACATTAGGGCATGTGGCAAAGCCTACTTGTTCATTCTTAGCCGTGTATGGCCTGAAGCAAAGCCCACTGAAATTAATGGACAGATTTCTTGGCTTACTTGGGCTTTGGATTAGGTCTTTAAGTATAATTAAAAACAGAAACAAAAAACATTTCAGTAATGTCACCTACTGGAAAACTTGTCTCCGCAAAGCTGGAAAATTATGTCTAAGTATACTTCAGACGCACTCACGTGTCTAGATTTTGAAATATACAAATGTAACTAAAGCTTGAGTTGTTCCATGTTTTGTGGTCACACTGACTCACATTTTTTTCAGCTCTGACATTCTAACACAGGGCTTAAAAATTGTATCCTAGCACAAAGACCGAGAGTGCCTTTGTATGCATCGTCTCTAATAAGCAATAAAATATCTTGCTCTTTCATCTGTGCATCAATCCTTTCTCTCTGATATAGAAATCATGGAAAGGCCGCATTCATTAAAATAAAGATTGAGGAAAGAAAGAAAGGGGGGGAGGAATCTCAAAATTAATTTTAAAAACCAAATGTAAAACTGGCACCCTAAATTCACATTAAATCAGTGTGAATTTATAATCTTAACAACAAAAATGACTGTGGTTTTAATGACTGTGCATGTCCCATAAAAGAAAATATCTACCAACACGGACCGTCACTCATCTATCAATTATTTTTTGAAATGTTGCCAAATGTATCATGCTTATTTCTAGGGTTGTTTGTGCATTAGAATTTGCATTTGGTGGAAAATTATGATATGTCAGAATTTGTTTTCAGCCTGAATTGGAAAAACATATTGACTATTTCTGTAGCGTGGAAAATTCAGAAAAATTTTGGTTTGAAAATGTCAAAACAGGACATTCCCCAGTGAAAATGTTTTGTTTCAGCTTGTTGAATCAAATTGAAACTAATCTGTTTCTCCTTGAACTGCTGAGGTGCCTCATGCCCCCATTCTCTCCTCTAGGCTGGGTTCCCTGGCTGGATTACATTTCCCATTCATCCAGACTGGAGACTATGATGCATCATGGAAGATGTAGACCAGCTATGGAGGCCCAGCCTATAGAGGAACATGGGTGCATGAGACATCTGAACTACAAGTCCCATGAGGCCGTGCAGCAGCTCAGCCAGACATAGATGAATTTCTTTCTGATCCTCTTCAGTTTGGTCCAACAAACCAAAATATTTTGATTTGAGTCAACCCAACCCAAAACAATTTTTTTTTCTGACCGAAACCTGAAAAATGTCAGTAGTAAATTTTGCATGTGGTAGCTATTGCAGAATGCTGAATTTCTAGGAACCACTGTAAATTTTGTGCAATGTGAGTTACTGTTCAGATGAGAAACTTCTGTTTTGCATAGCAAAGAGGTATATGATTAGTAGCAACAGAAGCAGGTAGACAGGCAGCACAAATGTGGAAAATATCTTCATAATGGGAACAGTGTCCAGAATCCCAGGAGAGATAATAGCTCATTGCAATTGATGTAAGGTGTATGAGAAGAAACACTCACCTGACTCAGATATGAATGTGTACAGACACTCCATTTTTAATAGAGCCTTTATATTTTATTATGTTAGGAAACAAAATCCTTCAGATTCCTTGCATTCTTTAAGCATTTTTAGTAAGTCCTATACATTTTGAGACATCAATTTCAATTGAATTTTAAAATAGTCTCTTTGGGCCCCATTTTTAAAGGCATTCAGGTACCTAAAGATGCAGATAGGTGCATAAGTGCTTTTGAAAATATCACTTGCCACGAGTCTGCTTGTTTAGGTGCCTGAATACCATTAAAAATCTGGTCCTTTGTCTAACCTAATCTAAACTCTTAGTCTAATCTATGTGTTTGTAATATGCGTAGCATCTTTGGGCCAGGTCCTCATGATTTTCTGCAAAGTGAGTAGCACACATTTGATACTCTTAAATAATAATGTAGGCACCTTTTGCAACGGTAAGATAAACAAGTCCCTGTTCAAGAGGATTATGCCTTGTCATCATTGTATGTGGTTCTCTTAAATGGAATATACTGTTGCTTATTTCCATGAGAAACATTTCCAGGGCATTTTGCAGCCTCGGTAAGGAGGGAAAGCCCTTACAGTCCTTCCTTATTCTCTCTTGATCTGATTCACATTTATAAATAATGATAATTATCCTACATTCACTTTTAAGACCCCTTTACACTGCCAGAGGGACATAAAAGGGTCTTAGTGTAAAAGAGAATAATGCTCTCTGTGCTGTTTCCAGATGCTTCACTGTTAACATTGTCCGTCCTGTTCCCCAGTGGAATGGACCTCAGGCATGTCACAGAGGAATACTCTAGCTAAAGATCTTATTACAGTCTTCCTTGCCACCAATCTCAGAATAGTTTTAGCACTGGCTTTGTGGAAGCTTCTCATCTACCTTCCTAGCTGATATTAGACCATACTCATGCCTAGGTAAAGAGGAATAGAGCTTCAGAAGGTAAAGTATTTGGAATTTTTAAAACTTTGTAAAAACAAGGAAAGGCATGTAAAATATCTGCAACATAAGACAAAGGAATTCACTTTAAAAATCCACCTCTGCAGTACAATATTTACACATTTAAATGATCCTAGAATTACTTCTACTTGACTAATGTGGGAAGGAAAGGGGTAATTTAAAGCTATTGGGCACCAAGTCATTTTATTTTAAAAAATACCAAAAATATTTAGTTTAGAGAAACAAGAGACTGTAGGCCAGATCTTACTGATTGTTTCTCTTACTGCCAACTCAGGGATCTGTCTCCCACTGCTTAGTCCCAGGGGAGACTTTCATACCTTAGGGGTCACCATGTTCAAAATAAGCACATATATTTATAATGGCTATTTTATTATTAAAGAAAGTGAAAGAAAACATTAAACAATACAACACAAATGACAGGACAAATGATAATCTGGTTCCTTCCATTACAATCACTTCTGTATGTGTCTCTCTGGAGAGATTTTACCAGAGATTAGTCCATTGAGAGTGGACTGCATCTGGGGTGTTCTTAATTTGGTAAGTTAAGACTGAAATACATTGTTTCCCAAATTTATTGTGATCCCAGTTTAGTATCTCATAGATATTTTTATCTATGTTAATAATTGGGCAACATAATTTGTTTAAAGGCAGTGGGATCCTCTTGGTTATTAAAAAATAATCAGACAGTTTATAATTGGGCAAAGCAAACAATCTCAACTAAATCCTATGAAATCAAAGACTATATTTAAGCCAGTTACTAAGACAAAGCCACTTTAAGGAACTGTCTTAAGATAGGCCAAATACAAATATTAAAATCTTAAATCCAATTAAATCCCACTATTTCTCAGTTTATCAATGTTTAGCCCCGTCTCATCTTCAGGAATACATGGTCTAACTATCTGGTGATTAGGAGAAACCGTTAGTTAATTAGTTAGTTAGTTAAGTTAAACCATTAATCTTAAATTACAGCAACATTTCCATATCTCACTAAAATCATTACCAGAGGTTTAAATGTAACCCGCTGGCAGTGTCATAGTGAACTTCCTCTCACCAATTCATGTTGAAGTTTTGGGGAGATTTTCCTTGGATTAGTTTCTTCGTGAATGTTCTCTGGGGTACTTTGCTTGTTGAGATGGACAGGATAAGTTGATATATTTGATGTTTATGCAGGGTAGCAGAGGGTGAGTGTATGTGAGGGATTCTCACTATAGAGTTTTTATTTACACTCTTTTTCTTATTTCCATGAAATTGTAGGAAAATGCCCTTTTTGAGTTTTTTTAGATTCAAGTTGTCCGTTTTCAGAGTAGCAGCCGTGTTAGTCTGTATTCACAAAAAGAAAAGGAGTACTTGTGGCACCTTAGAGACTACCAAATTTATTAGAGCATAAGCTTTCGTGAGCTACAGCTCACTTCATCGGATGCATTTGGTGGAAAATACAGAGGGGAGATTTATATACACACACAGAGAACATGAAACAATGGGTTTTATCATACACACTGTAAGGAGAGTGATCACTTAAGATGAGCCATCACCAGCAGCAGAGGGGGGGAAAGGAGGAAAACCTTTCATGGTGACAAGCAAGGTAGGCTATTTCCAGCAGTTAACAAGAACATCTGAGGAACAGTGGGGGGGGGTGGGGGGGGAAGAAATAACATGGGTAAATAGTTTTACTTTGTGTAATGACTCATCCATTCCCAGTCTCTATTCAAGCCTAAGTTAATTGTATCCAGTTTGCAAATTAATTCCAATTCAGCAGTCTCTCTTTGGAGTCTGTTTTTGAAGTTTTTTATTGAAGGATAGCCACCCTCAGGTCTGTAATCGAGTGACCGGAGAGATTGAAGTGCTCTCCGACTGGTTTTTGAATGTTATAATTCTTGACATCTGATTTGTGTCCATTTATTCTTTTACGTAGAGACTGTCCAGTTTGACCAATGTACATGGCAGAGGGGCATTGCTGGCACATGATGGCATATATCACATTGGTAGATGCGCAGGTGAACGAGTCTCTGATAGTGTGGCTGATGTGATTAGGCCCTATGATGTTATCCCCTGAATAGATGTGTGGACAGAGCTGGCAATGGGCTTTGTTGCAAGGATAGGTTCCTGGGTTAGTGGTTCTGTTGTGTGGTGTGTGGTTGGTGGTGAGTAAGTGATGGCTAGTGGCATTCTGTTATTTTCTTTGTTGCGCTGTCCTGTAGTAAGTGATTTCTGGGTAATCTTCTGGCTCTGTCAATCTGTTTCTTCACTTCAGCAGGTGGGTATTGTAGTTGTAAGAATGCATGATAGAGATCTTGTAGGTGTTTGTCTCTGTCTGAGGGGTTGGAGCAAATGCGGTTATATCGTAGAGCTTGGCTGTAGACAATGGATCGTGTGGTATGATCTGGATGAACGCTAGAGGCATGTAGGTAGGAATAGCAGTCAGTAGGTTTCCGATATAGGGTGATGTTTATGTGACCATCACATATTAGCACTGTAGTGTCCAGGAAGTGGATCTCTTGTGTGGACTGGTCCAGGCTGAGGTTGATGTTGGGATGGAAATTGTTGAAATCCTGATGGAATTCCTCTAGGGCTTCTTTTCCATGGGTCCAGATGATGAAGATGTCATCAATGTAGCGCAAATAGAGTAGGGGCATTAGGAGACGAGAGCTGAGGAAGCGTTATTCTAAGTCAGCCATAAAAATGTTGGCATACTGTGGGGCCATGCAGGTACCCATCGCAGTGCCGCTGATTTGAAGGTATACATTGTCCCCAAATGTGAAATAGTTACGGGTGAAGACAAAGTCACAAAGTTCAGCCACCAGGTTAGCCGTGACATTATCGAGGATACTGCTCCTGACGGCTTGTAGTCCATCTTTGTGTGGAATGTTGGTGTAGAGGGCTTCTACATCCATAGTGGCTAGGATGGTGTTTTTAGGAAGATCACCAATGGATTGTAGTTTCCTCAGGAAGTCAGGGTTGTCTCGAAGATAGCTGGGAGTGCTGGTAACGTAGGGCCTGAGGAGGGAGTCTACATAGCCAGACAATCCTGCTGTCAGGGTTCCAATGCCTGAGATGATGGGGCGTCCAGGATTTCCAGGTTTATGGATTTTGAGTAGCAGATAGAATACCCCAGGTCGGGGTTCTAGGGGTGTGTCTGTGTGGATTTGTTCTTGTGCTTTTTCAGGGAGTTTCTTGAGCAAATGCTGTAGTTTCTTTTGGTAACTCTCAGTGGGATCAGAGGGTAATGGCTTTTAGAAAGTGGTGTTGGAGAGCTGCCTAGTAGCCTCTTGTTCATACTCCGACTTATTCATGATGACAACAGCACCTCCTTTGTCAGCCTTTTTGATTATGATGCCAGAGTTGTTTCTGAGGCTGTGGATGGCATTGTGTTCTGCACGGCTGAGGTTATGGGTCAAGTGATGCTACTTTTCCACAATTTCAGCCTGTGCACGTTGGCGGAAGCACTCTATGTAGAAGTCCAGTTTGCTGTTTCGATCTTCAGGAGGAGTCCACCCAGAATCCTTCTTTTTGTAGTGTTGGTAGGAAGGTCTCTGTGGGTTAATATGTTGGTCAGAGGTGTGTTGGAAATATTCCTTGAGTCGGAGATGTCGAAAATAGGATTCTAGGTCACCACAGAACTGTATCATGTTCGTGGGGGTGGAGGGGCAAAAGGAGAGGCCCTGAGATAGGACACATTCTTCTGCTGGGTTAAGAGTATAGTTGGATAGATTAACAATATTGCTGGGTGGGTTACGGGAACCACTGTTGTGGCCCCTTATGGCATGTAGTAGTTTAGATAGCTTAGTGTCCTTTTTCTTTTGTAGAGAAGCAAAGTGTGTGTTGTCATTCTTTAAATAAGAACATAAGAAAACATAAGAATATAAGAAAATGGCTCAATGCTTTCATGGATTGTCCTTAGGGGCCTCTTTATCATCTGATTTATATATTGCATTAACAAACTTACATGTCTCTCTCTCTCTCCCTCCCTCTACATATTGGGGTTGTATTTCTTTCTTGACAGTAATATTTTCTTGGTTTTTGATGGTGGGAGAATCTTAGCACATCTTTAAATGTAGTTTTAACTCTTTCTGTTCAGTAATTTTTTAAGCTATCTCCTTAGAATTATTAGAGTTCAACAGGATATGAAATTCTGAAACACTTCTTTTATTTCTATAAAGTTTTTTTAGTTTTCAAAACAGTCTTTTTTAAAATTCAATAATTCTTAAGGTGTCTTCAGCTTAAATAGTTATTAAAGAAGTTGTTTATTCTTTACATCAATTGTGGAGAAATGATTTTCTTCTTGTCTTCCTCAGTTGGATGATGGAACTGCTTGTCACTACCAGTAATTAATTAATTGCTTATTAATATAACTATTCTGTACTTAAATGACTTCTTACATTAGTAATTAGTTTAGCGAGATTATTAAATTTCAATGTTGATACATAAAGCATTTTACCATTTACATAGCAATGATATTAGGAAATTACAGTAGACACTTTGCATTTAGTTAAAATACTTGTAAAAATGTCATTCAGAATGATTTGCCATTTCAACATTTAAGAAATAAAGAAAGGTCTAAAACATTTCTAATTAGACATGTTTTTCCTTGAGGCTTTTGTGAATGTTTTTTAAAAGTAATTATAATATTCATTTGAACAAAGATATTTCTATAATTCTTTGTGTGAGTTTACTTAGAAGTTTTTTGTTTTGTTTTTGAAGGTGAATTAACCCTAGATTTACTGCATTGATAATACAACCCAACATTCTTTATCACAATCAAGTCTTGCTAAAACATGAATGTTTTAGATGGTTTGTTTTCTTCAGATAAGGACTATATTTGTACTGAACTGGTATTTCCACAAGAAGGAAGTGTCATGGCTTAGATAAGATGCTCCTGATTTAGTGGCCTTTTAGACCAAATGGGGTTTACCAATTGCAGTATACAATTTGCAGTTAAAAACTCCTATTAAATGTCCTATATAAATCACCAGTCATGATAATGCTTGCATCCATTTTTCAAAACATAGTATAAGAGAAAGTTAAAGCAAGATAAAGTTTTAAATGCAGTTTTTCTGAATTTCTATCAACACACTTTGGGGGTATTAAACATGGTTTGGTGACTAAGGAGGGCTTATCTTCTTAACATATGCTTGTCTACAGGGTGACAGAAGGCAGAAGCTACATAGAATTCCTTTGGTTAGCTTGATGACAGGTTTCAGAGTAGCAGCCGTGTTAGTCTGTCTTCGCAAAAAGCAAAGGAGTACTTGTGGCACCTTAGAGACTAACAAATTTATTAGAGCCATAAGGTTTCGTGAGCTACAGCTCACTTCATTGGATGCATTTGGTGGAAAAAACAGAGGGGAGATTGATATACACACACAGAGAACATGAAACAATGGGTTTATCATACACACTGTAAGGAGAGTGATCACTTAAGATAAGCCATCACCAGCAGCGGGGTGGGGGGAAAGGAGGAAAACCGTTCATGGTGACAAGCAAGGTAGGCTATTTCCAGCAGTTAACAAGAATATCTGAGGAACAGTGGGGGGTGGTGTGGGGGGAGAGAAATAACATGGGGAAATAGTTTTACTTTGTGTAATGACTCATCCATTCCCAGTCTCTATTCAAGCCTAAGTTAATTGTATCCAGTTTGCAAATTAATTCCAATTCAGCAGTCTCTCGTTGGAGTCTGTTTTTGAAGATTTTTTGTTGAAGGATAGCCACTCTTAGGTCTGTAATCGAGTGACCAGAGAGATTGAAGTGTTCTCCAACTGGTTTTTGAATGTTATAATTCTTGACGTCTGATTTGTGTCCATTCATTCTTTTACGTAGAGACTGTCCAGTTTGACCAATGTACATGGCAGAGGGGCATTGCTGGCACATGATGGCATATATCACATTGGTAGATGCACAGGTGAATGAGCCTCTGATAGTGTGGCTGATGTGATTAGGCCCTCTGATGGTGTCCCCTGAATAGATATGTGGACAGAGTTGGCAACGGGCTTTGTTGCAAGGATAGGTTCCTGGGTTAGTGGTTCTGTTGTGTGGTGTGTGGTTGCTGGTGAGTATTTGCTTCAGATTGGGGGGCTGTTTGTAAGCAAGGACTGGCCTGTCTCCCAAGATCTGTGAAAGTGATGGGTCTCCTTCAGGATAGGTTGTAGATCCTTGATGATGCGTTGGAGAAGTTTTAGTTGGGGGCTGAAAGTGATGGCTAGTGGCATTCTGTTATTTTCTTTGTTGTGCTGTCCTGTAGTAGGTGATTTCTGGGTAATCTTCTGGCTCTGTCAATCTGTTTCTTCACTTCAGCAGGTGGGTAATGTAGTTGTAAGAATGCATGATAGAGATCTTGTAGGTGTTTGTCTCTGTCTGAGGGGTTGGAGCAAATGCGGTTATATCGTAGAGCTTGGCTGTAGACAATGCATCGTGTGGTATGATCTGGATGAAAGCTAGAGGCATGTGGGTAGGAATAGCGGTCAGTAGGTTTCCGATATAGGGTGGTGTTTATGTGACCATCGCGTATTAGCATCGTAGTGTCCAGGAAGTGGATCTCTTGTGTGGACTGGTCTAGGCTGAGGTTGATGGTGGGATGGAAATTGTTGAAATCCTGTTGGAATTCCTCAAGGGCTTCTTTTCCATGGGTCCAGATGATGAAGATGTCATCAATGTAGTGCAAATAGATTAGGGGCATTAGGAGACGAGAGCTGAGGAAGCGTTATTCTAAGTCAGCCATAAAAATGATGGCATACTGTGGGGCCATGCGGGTACCCATCGCAGTGCCGCTGATTTGAAGGTATACATTGTCCCCAAATGTGAAATAGTTATGGGTGAAGACAAAGTCACAAAGTTCAGCTACCAGGTTAGCCATGACATTATCGAGGATACTGTTACTGATGGCTTGTAGTCCATCTTTGTGTGGAATGTTGGTGTAGAGGGCTTCTACATCCATAGTGGCTAGGATGGTGTTTTTAGGAAGATCACCAATGGATTGTAGTTTCCTCAGGAATTCAGTGTTGTCTCGAAGATAGCTGGGAATGCTGGTAACATAGGGCCTGAGGAGAGAGTCTACATAGCCAGAAAATCCTGCTGTCAGGGTTCCAATGCCTGAGATGATGGGGCATCCAGGATTTCCAGGTTTATGGATCTTGGGTAGCAGATAGAATACCCCAGGTCACGGTTCTAGGGGTGTGTCTGTGTGGATTTGTTCTTGTGCTTTTTCAGGGAGTTTCTTGAGCAAATGCTGTAGTTTCTTTTGGTAACTCTCAGTGGGATCAGAAGGTAATGGCTTTTAGAAAGTGGTGTTGGAGAGCTGCCTAGTAGCCTCTTGTTCATACTCCGACTTATTCATGATGATAACAGCACCTCCTTTGTCAGCCTTTTTGATTATGATGCCAGAGTTGTTTCTGAGGCTGTGGATGGCATTGTGTTCTGCACGGCTGAGGTTATGGGGCAAGTGATGCTGCTTTTCCACAATTTCAGCCTGTGCACGTTGGCGGAAGCACTCTATGTAGAAGTCCAGTCTGCTGTTTCGTATATGATAGTATATGATAGATACTATATTATATCGTAGAGCTTGGCTGTAGACAATGGATTGTGTGGTATGATCTGGATGAAAGCTAGAGGCATGTAGGTAGGAATAGCAGTCAGTAGGTTTCTGATATAGGGTGATGTTTATGTGGCCATCGCTTATTAGCACCATAGTGTCCAGGAAGTGGATCTGTTGTGTGGACTGGTCTAGGCTGAGGTTGATGGTGGGATGGAAATTGTTGAAATCATGGTGGAATTCCTCAAGGGCTTCTTTTCCATGGGTCCAGATGATGAAGATGTCATCAATGTAGCGCAAGTAGAGTAGGAGCATTAGGGGACGAGAGCTGAGGAAGCGTTGTTCTAAGTCAGCCATAAAAATGTTGGCATACTGTGGGGCCATGCAGGTACCCATCGCAGTGTCACTGATTTGAAGGTATACATTGTCCCCAAATTTGAAATAGTTATGGGTGAGGACAAAGTCACAAAGTTCAGCCACGAGGTTAGCCGTGACATTATCGAGGATACTGCTCCTGACGGCTTGTAGTCCATCTTTGTGTGGAATGTTGGTGTAGAGGGCTTCTACATCCATAGTGGCTAGGATGGTGTTTTTAGGAAGATCAGCAATGGACTATAGTTTCCTCAGGAAGTCAGTGGTGTCTCGAAGATAGCTTGGAGTGCTGTAACAAAGGGCCTGAGGAGGGAGTCTACAAAGCCAGACAATCCTGCTGTCAGGGTGCCAATGCCTGAGATGATGGGGCGTCCAGGATTTCCAGGTTTATGGATCTTGGGTAGCAGATAGAATACCCCAGGTCGGTGTTCTAGGGGTGTATCTGTGCGGATTTGTTCTTTTGCTTTTTCAGGGAGTTTCTTGAGCAAATGTTGTAGCAAATACTCACCAGCAACACACACCACACAACAGAACCACTAACCCAGGAACCTATCCTTGCAACAAAGCCCGTTGCCAACTCTGTCCACATATCTATTCAGGGGACAACATCAGAGGGCCTAATCACATCAGCCACACTATCAGAGGCTCATTCACCTGTGCATCTACTAATGTGATATATGTCATCATGTGCCAGCAATGCCCCTCTGCCATGTACATTGGTCAAACTGGACAGTCTCTGTGTAAAAGAATGAATGGACACAAATCAGACGTCAAGTATTATAACATTCAAAAACCAGTTGGAGACCACTTCAATCTCTCTGGTCACTCGATTACAGACCTAAGAGTGGCTATCCTTCAACAAAAAAGCTTCAAAAACAGACTCCAACGAGAGACTGCTGAATTGGAATTAATTTGCAAACTGGATACAATTAACTTAGGCTTGAATAGAGACTGGGAATGGATGAGTCATTACACAAAGTAAAACTATTTCCCCATGTTATTTCTCCCCCCCGCCCCACCCCCCACTGTTCCTCAGATATTCTTGTTAACTGCTTGAAATAGCCTACCTTGCTTGTCACCATGAAAGGTTTTCCTCCTTCCCCCCCTCCTTCCTGCTGGTAATAGCTCATCTTAAGTGATCACTCTCCTTACAGTGTGTATGATAAACCCATTGTTTCATGTCCTCTGTGTGTGTATATCAATCTGCTCTCTGTTTTTTCCACCAAATGCATCTGATGAAGTGAGCTGTAGCTCACGAAAGCTTATGCTTTAATAAATTTGTTAGTCTCTAAGGTGCCACAAGTACTCCTTTTCTTTCTGGTTAGCTTGAAAGTTTTATATAATTAAAAATATATGCATGTGAGGTACTTTTCTCCAAGCATTATATGTATGATACACTTGATACATGTATCCTAAGTTCAGGAAAGGCCCAGGCAAGTTTAATGACAACATAAAATAAAAAAAATACATAACTTTTTCCTCAACAATAACTTCTACAGGCAGAGCTTGGAGCAGATTAAAATTCTAGATCGGATCTCACAATACCTATAACTTAACTTCACTGCTTATAGTGCTTCCAAAGCAATTAGACTGTGCTCCACTGGATACTTCCCATAGGAGGACCTTGCTCAACTGCAGTACTGTACTTTGAAAGACCCCTTGATTGTGCTACTTACAATCAGAATTGAACATGAGCCTGATCTTCCAGAGTTTGGGTGTGTTCAGATCTGAAAATTCAGTTTCATTCCTGACAGATACCTAAGTGTCAGAAGGAAAGTTAGTCTCTAGATCTGCACTTTCTCAAAGTTCAGCAAAGTTTAAATCTGGAATTTTGTTTCAGGACCATTTCTACTTCCAGTGCCACTTGACTTTCGAGCGAATACCAATGCTTTAGTACTTGACTCTTCTTACACTGCAGCTAAAACCAGTGATATAGTACTTGACTGCACTATTTACAATGCTCCCAGTGTTACTTCACTCTGCTTCTAAAAAGGCACCTGATGATATTGCCACTTGCCCACCGCCTAATGCACCACCAGTGGACCACTCATTACTGGATGCCTGGAGGCAAAGCGAAGTGTTCCACTCTCTTCCCATAATTTGGCAAAGATAAGAATGGCATAATAAATAGAACTCAAGTGTTATATTTTTTCCATTCCATCTGGAACATCTAGCCCATGACTTTGGAATAGGTTGTAAATTCCCCTGAACACAATTACCCATAGAGTATCACTAATGCACATACACTGAACTTTGTTCTCTTTTTCAATACAAAAAAAATGTTTCCCGCAAAGCATCTCAGCTCAGCTGCTTTCCAGTTCTCATGTGCAATAGATTGTATCTTTTACAAATTATTAATGTTCCTATTACAAACTGATTTGATTTATATTTTTGCTGCTAGCAGTGGTCTAATTATTTTCATATTACTGTGTGGTCATAATGATAATTGTCCTCAATTTATACACTGACTAAGCATTTACTTTTACAGATTTGGAGATTGTGCGATTACTGATGAGAAAATGTAGAAGTTTAATATAATTAGTTGTAAGGGAAGTCTCTAATAAGGAACCATAAAAACTCAATTTTCATTGAAAGGATCATGTTACATTACATGATTCTCCCCTCCCCGCCAAGAAATAGTCAAAAGCTGGAACTTACTGACAATAGATCTTTTTATGACTGTAATGTTTGCGGGATCTTTAGAGCCATTTACTTTTTCTTAAGATTTTGTATCCTTCATATCTAATAACATGAAAAGAAGGTGGCATGAATGATTTATTGCAGTAGTGCCTTCAGGCACTGATCAAGAATCAGCACCTCAAAGTGCTAGGTATGTACAGACATGCAGTAAGAAGACTGTTCTTACGCTAGAGAGCTAGGGTAGAATCCACTGAGGTTAATGGGAACTTTGCCATTGACTTCAACAGCACCACTATTTCTGCCCTAGAATGAAAGTTCTGACATGGCATACAATAGGTAGTGGATAAGGCACACAAACGGGAGAAGTGGAGGCAAGCAAATATACAAAAAGCAGAAGTACCAGCCATTGCCAGCTGGGATTGTAGGCCTTAGGGCACAGGTGAATTGTAAGAGGGATTTGGAGACAGATATGGTGGTGACTAGATGGATTGTGTTAGAGACACGTCCACACATGAAGAGAGGATGTGTGAGGTGGATTCATGAAAGCAGGAGAGCAGAGTTGCAGCAGAAGTGGTGGAGGACGATGGTTAGCACTGCACACATTTCCCAAGGAAGAATACACATACCCGGGAGCCCATGACAGACAACATGGAGAAATTCACTATTAAGACAATAGCAGCAGAGCAAAGTTGCAGCGGAAGTGGTGTATGACGATGGTTAGCAGTCCTACTGCACCATCTGCTGACAGGATGGCATGGGAAACAGCCTCTTACTTGAGGGTGGTGAAGGCTGAATACAATGGCAAAGAAAAAGTTGATGTAATCGTGAGCTAATAGATCAGACTGGTAGGGCAAGGCTAATTCATGAAAGACCATACATGTAAAGACAAGAAGTTGTGATGGATGCAGAGGAGAAAGAAGAGCCAATCAATAGAGGGACACAAAACTTATGATTACTAGGAAGAACAATAAAATATATATTCTTGATTGAAATGAATAGGATGCCCAAGTCAATTCTTGTATAGAAATTCTCATTGTTCAAACCTTGATCAGAGTCAGCAGAAAGATGGAAAAAATGATTTCACAAAAAAGCAAGAAATAAAATGAAAATTTTCAACTTGTTTTCATTTTACATAGTTTAAAATGGACTCATTTGGATTTTTTGAAAATTTCTGTAAGTGTCTTCATTAAAATTTTTATAGAAATAGGTTTTGAAATTTTTCATTTACCAAAAACATTTTGATAAAACCTTTGATAAAATCATCATGAAAAATTTAGTCAACTTTGACAATTTTGTCACAAAAGTTTAACTTTTTTTGGGGAAAAAGCACCTTTTATTCATGAAAAAAAAACCTTCCTGTGAAAAATTTTCATCAGCTCTAGTTCTGATATTGCTCTAATATAGACTTCTTTTACTTTTTTTATAACACAAGATAGAATGTTTTCTTTAAAATGTACATTTTGGAATGGGAACAGCAATCTGGCACATAGTCAATTGCAACTAACCAATGGATCATGCTGGATGCTTTCACTTCTTACTGTCTGCTCTCTGAAGAAATAGTAAATTCCACCTTTATGGATTTAAACCTTCATTCAATTGACGCAATAGTTGAACACTAGAATTTGATCCAGTCCTTAATCAATAACTATTTTACGCCAGCCAATACAACCTATTGAACATCTGGACACACACACACCTTCAGAGGGGGGATGGTTGAAATGATGTACCTGGGTTAGTGTGTGTTTCAAAGTAGCAGTGAAGGAGAAATACTAGCCTAAAGCAGAAGCATGCTTTCCTGGGTTTTTTTACAAGGAGGTATACTGCTCAGTAAAGCCTTATCTAGACTAAATGTTTTGGTCCTGTTGTAACTCAAATTAACTGACTGCCTGATAACTTTAGTTAATGTGATTGAAATTGCCAATATAGACATTCCATAGATGTTTGCTCCAAGACAGACATTTATTCTTAGTTGCGATCTACTGGACAATCAAGACCACAAGTAACTTCTGGATTATTATTTTTTTAAACAAGGTCAGACTACTATAAAATACAGTTGCAGTCATGGCAAACTGTAATCACATGGTTCAATCTGCAGCTCTTTGGTTTGATAACAAGCTTAACAGCTTTGAAAATTAAGGCCACAGTAGGCTCCTATTTATTTCCATAAAACACTTTTGGATGAGTGAGATAGTAACATTACAGCAGCTGTTATGGCTTTCTGGAGGTGGAGGAGTGATGTTAGAGATATAAAGGCCAAAATTAGAAGTAAAATGACATAAGTTAGATTCCCTTATGCTAACTTTCACCTACTTGCACTCAAATCACCCATGGGAAGTGCAATGTGGCTACTGCCTCTTGTAGAGGTGAATTAACTACGCTGATGGGAGAAGCTCTTCTGTTGGCATAGCAGCATCTTCACTACAGCTCTACAGCAGCGCAGCTGCAGCACTGTATGTGTAGACAAACCATAAATGAGAGTAAGTGGTCTACATTGCATCATCTTATGAATCACTTCCAAATTTGGCTCAGAATATTTACAAAGCAAGCCCCTATGTCACATACAGATGCACTTTTTTTTTGTAGGGTGTATGTGGAGGTTTCATGGACTGCTATTACAGTACTACTTGCTTTCAGGTTGAAAAATGTGGGGGAGGGAAAAGGTGGGAGTTGAAAGAAGGTGTCCTTATTGGAGCACTTTCTACCAGAGAAATGGTAACACCTGAGTGCTGGAAGTTCTTGGTTCACTGACCTGTTCCCTTAAAAGGGGATGGATAGAAAGATAAGGATTTGTATTCTTACAAAAGTTGTTGTTCATCCTGCACAGTAAGGGTGGTATTTCAGCTAAATTATATATAAGCATGGGAAATACTTGCTGATATCCATGAGTGTGAACTTTGTGGGGGAACATGAATACTACAGAATTTTTTTTGGGGGGAGAGGAGGCGGAATTAATTTTTTCAGCCAATATTTTTGTGCTCCTTCTGGTATTTAATTTTTTTTAATAAGGGCTTTCTTTTTCATTTTTACTGAATTATACTACAAATAATACCTATCCTTTATGTAGCTCTTTCCTTTCTTCAGTAGATCTCAAAATACTTTATGCAAGAGGTCACTGTAATCATTCCCATTTTACAGATAGAGAAACTGAGGCACAGAAAGGGGAAGTGATTTGCTCCAAGGTCACCCAGTAAACCAGTGGCAGAATTGGGAATAGAATTCCAGTCTCAGTTTCCTGAGTCACATTCTTGTGCTCTATCTGTGAGGCTACACTGCCTCTGATAATAGGGTAGCGTGAGTTCTACAGGGAAAATCATAAATATAGATGTATAAAATCATAGATTGTTATCATGGAAATAATTGTGACACCACAAATATAGCATTAGTATTCTACCACAGGAAGGAAAAATATAGCAGATTGCAAGGGAGCAAGTGCTTGTTTAAACACAAATAGCTTTGTTAATTAAAAACATAGTTTGAGAGGTTATAACCCTTCTAATTTTAATTCTACCTGATGTATCTAAGAATGAGTTATTAATGCTGATATTCTGAAAATGCCACTTAGGTCTTGTATAATCAAAGAGCTGTATTCTCTCAGAACACTAAGGAACCCCTATGAACAAGCTGAAGGGATTGCTTCCATTCAGGTGTTGAAAGCTATTGTTAGGGCTAATAAACAATCACCATGGATTCACCCCTGGAATATGATAAAAGGATACATGAGGATACAGGCAAACATAATTTTGGGAAGCAGAGAGGTGTTGTTTAGCATGAGATGATATCAGAAGGAAAAAGATGTTAGGGGTGTGTGTACCTAAAATAATTTCCAGAGGAGATACAAGCACACCTTGAATACATTAACAGCAAGAAGTATGTGTAGCTTTTGACAGAAAGATGTATGTTGAACTGGGCAAAACATTTATACATCAAAGAGAATGGGAGGGCTCTGGAACTAGAAGGACTCTCTAAGACAGTCTTCACTGACAGAAGAAGTTGTGTTTTTACATGTGTTACCTATCCTGTCATAAAATCCTCATGGAGACAAAGCACTGAAGTTTTTACATAAGGTAAACTGGACAAGATCAACTATAGGCAGGAGGTATGGTGCTGACCGCATTTCACTCCTTTGCAGTAAAAATTAGTGTCCTGTCTCCACTAGGATTTTACAGCAAGATAGTTAAAGTGTGTTAGTTATCCTGCTGTAAAAAAATCTACTTTTTAAAAAACATATAACCTAACGATACAGACTCCTACTCTTAATATCAGGTTATGCTGAGGTACCCTCAGAGGCAATGAGAGTACTGTCATACTTGTACATAATGCTATAGGCCAGATTATTTTTAGTATTTTGTACCACCAGGCTTAGAGTCAGTCTAAGGAGAGAGAATCACATTTAGACATGTATGTATTTACAATCCTCTTGATTTCTTTTGTGTTTTCTCTATCTTCTCTAATATGCCAGTGTGGATCTTTCCCTTTAACTAATATTAGTAGGTACAAAATTTTCAGATGGAAATGTGATTTCCAAGTTGAAACTGACTGGCACAGAAAAAAAGAGAAAATGCCAAAATTTACATTCAAGATTTTAACTTTAACTCCTCCCCCTTGTGCTTGTGTCTTAAGATAAAGTCTCTATTTGATAGCTAATAGATAATATTTTATACAATACCATCTATAATATAATAATAATGAATTCTACTCTTAATCTTAGAATAATCTAAAGGCCTGCAAGATATAAGAAAGAGCATATAAGAACCTAAATAAACAGATATATCTATCTCCTAGATAGCTGGATAAGAACATAAGAACGGCCATACTGGATTAGACCAATGGTCCATTTAGCCCAGTATCCTGTCTCCAACAGTGGCCAGTACCAGAGATTAAGGGTGAGTGTACACAACAGAACAGTTTGAGTGATTTACCCCTATCTTACCCTCCTGGCTTTCGGCTTGCAGAGGTTTAAGGTTGCTGTTTGTATTTCTGACCATCTTGGCTAATAGCCGTTGATGGGTCTATCCTCCATGAACTTACCTAATTCTTTTTTGAACCCAATTCTACTTTTCCCAACATCCCATAACAATGAATTCCAAAAATCAATTGTGTGTTGTATGAAAAAGTACTTCCTCTTGTTTATTTTAAACATATTGCCTATTAATTTCATTAGGTGACCCTGGTTTTTGTGTTTTGGGAAAGGGTAAATGACACTTATCTAGTCACCTTTTCCCCCACACCATTCATGATTTTATAGACCTCTATCATATCCCCCTTTAGTTGCCTCTTTTCAAAGTTGAACAGTCCTAATCCTTTTAGTCTTTCCTGGTAGGAAGTCATTCCGTACCCTTATTCATCTTTGTTGCCCTTCTCTGAAGCTTTCTAGTTCTACTATATCCTTTTTGAGATGGAGTGACTAGAACTGGACACAGTATTCAAGTTATGGGTGCATCATGGATTTATATAGTTGCAGAAATTATAATATATTCTATCCCTTTCTTAATAGTCCCTAACATTCTGTTAGCCTTTTTGACCACTGCTGTACAGTAAACTGAAGTTTTCAGAGAGCTATCCATAGTGTCTACCAAATTTCTTTCTTGAGTGGTAATGGCTAATTTAGAACCATCATTGTATATGTGTAGTTGGGATTATTTTTTCCAATGTGCATTACTTTGCACTTATCAGTGTTGAATTTCAGCTGCCATTTTGTTGCCCAGTCACCCAGGTTTGTGAGATCCCTCTGTAATTCTGAGAAGTCAGCTCTGGACTTAACTATCTTGAATAATTTTGTATCAACTACAAACTTTGCAACTTCGGTGTTTGCTCCCTTTTCCAGATCATTTATGAATATGTTGAACAGCACATGTCCTAGTACAGGTCCTTGGAGAATCTGACTGTTTACCTCTCTCCACTGTGGAAAAATGGCCATTTATTCCTACCTTTGTTTCCTACTTTTTAACCAGTTACTGATCCATGAGAGGACTTCTTCTCTGTTTCCCCATGACTCTTATTATTTAAATATTATCTTATGTTTTGTATAATACCTATTATAACAAGATCTAAACACCTAGTAACTGACAAAACACTTGCCTTGAACACTACAAATCTGACTATTTTGTGTGATGTTTGCACAACTCATGCACGAGTGCTCACCCCTTATTACTGAGATTTTGTTTTAGACAGAGGTGCTAAATAAGGAATGTATATTTTCTGACTCTACCCTAAATTGCAGAAATGTTTCCAGCATTGCACACTGTAATTTTTTTTTAAATAAAAAAGGGTTAGAGAAGTGGAAAGCTTCACTAACATTGTTTCCTGATTTTTAAAAAAGGTTTTTAAAACGTTGGGCAGCCTCATTCTGCTAATTGCGATGTTAGTTCTTCTGAAAAGGAAAATATTCCCATTGTTAAATGATCAATTCAATTGGCTTATCTTTGAAGCTGAAGAGACCAGGAAGCAATAAGGAGCCTTAGGGAAGTGAAAGGAATTCACAGTAAATTTAATCAAATTCAAAAGCGTTTGTAAACCTCTGTGCATCTGCCTGTTGTTTTCCATTGTGGTATTTGCATTTTCATGGAAATTGTTGTAATGCAATGTCGTAAAACTATTTTAAAAATTCATTACTTATTGTCTGACATATGCTGCTCTTCCTTCCTGGAGAACATTTAAAATATAATTTGGATTGAGCATATAAAGGGGTATCTTAAGTAAAGTATTCATTGGAAGTCATATTTTTCTTTTGTAATTACATTCAGAGAGTGAAATCTCCATCCTCTTCCTCTGCACAAAGTGTGTTCTAGTTTTCCTTGGAAAATCTGTAATCCAGAGACAGTCTACAACTATCCAACCCTTTTCTGAAGTCCCAGGCTTTGGAGTTAATTTCACCCCAGAGATTGGAAGACAATAGCCTTGCTCTGTTCTGACCTGTAAGACGTGTACCCTCTCTCCTCCTTCAAAACTTCCTCATTCTATTCTTACATTCCTTCCAATATTATGGCATCTGAGCCCCTAGTGATTCATCTCTGCCATCACGCCTATAAATAAATATGTTATTTATGGTGGCTGGGTTGGGCGGCAGACAGGGATAATTGACACTTTAATGATAACATTTAATTAGAGACCTGCAACCTGACACAAACCTGATGGGGTCTTGGTCAGGTCATGTGGGAAAATAACCAGACCCTCTCAGCCTCAGGTTGGATCAACTCTCATCCTCCAGCCCACGGAGTCAAGATGGTCACTCTGTGCCCCACTCCTTTTGGCCACCGGCACTTTGCTATGTGGTATGTGCTGTGGCATGAGTGTGTCAAGCAGTCACAGTGCAGCAGGAGGTGATGGATGGCAGGAGCAGGACATGCAGCCATTGGTGTGCTGATCCCATGGGCAGGATGAGGACAGTCACCCCATGAGCAGGAGGTGGCAGCAGGTGCAGTGCTGTTTCAGATTTGGGGGGAATTGTTGTGGTTGGGTTGGAAAACGATTCGACCTGCTTGGACTCAGGTCAGATGGGCTTGAGTCAGGTATGGGTTTAGGTTGGGCCTAAAATTAGACGTGAGCAGACCTCTATATTAAGTATTTTAAATACCAAAAAAGACCCATCTATGTATTTAAAATATGTGATTGTCTCTGTCCCGCTTACCTTTTGTATATTTGCCTGCTAAGTCCCCATTTCTGAAAACAAGAACATGTACAAATCTATATTCATTGGAGTAGTCCCAATGATTTCAACAGGACTACATATGAATAAAATTAGCCATGTGCTTAGTAGTTTGCAGGATCGATGCCTTAGACCAGTGATACTCAGACCTCAGTGGTTCAGGAGCCAAATTAACGATCAACATTACCCAAAAGAGCCATAGTAGTGTGAGTTCATTATTCATTGACTGACCAAGTATTGTTGTTTTATCAACTACAATTGGTTAATAACTTAGATTGGTTAATAATTAAATCACAGTGTTTTAAGATCATGTGCTGCAAAGAGCCACAAGAGCCACAATAAAGTGCCACTTGTGGCTTACTAGCCTTAATTTGAGTATCACTGCCTTAGAAGGTAAGTTGTTTGAAGTATGAACTGCATATGCCTATGGGTTTGTGAATTCCCAGGCACAAAGGAACTTCAATCCTGATTGTATCCCTGATTGCTACTGAAATGTAAATATTAAATGATAATCTTCAGTGGTATGTACTTAAAATATGCCAGTTGTGACAGACTCTTTTCTGCTTATCAGAGAAGCAAATATTTTTAAAATGAGGATTAAAAAAAATAAATAAAAGCCAATACCCCGCTCATGTTATTATATCACTTCCATCAAGCTTTTTATCGCATATATAAATTATGCTTGGAACTTGATGTAATCTACCAAAATATGATTGAAATGCCTTTTCTGCTTATTTCATTTGGTCATCTATGATAAGATAATATCCCTGAACAGAAAAGCCATGGTCATTCATAAATATTCCCATATTTGGAATAACTGCTTTATAGGAGATAGGATTTAGCCCAGGGATGGGCAAACTTTTTGGCCCGAGGCCACATCGGGGTTCCAAAACTGTATGGTGGGCTGGGTAGGGAAGGCTGTGCCTCCCCAGATAGCCTGGCCCCCACCCCCATCCGCCCCCTCCCAGTTTCCGCCCACTAACTGCCCCCCTCAGAACCCCCAACCCATCCAACCCACCCTGCTCTTTGTCCTCTGACTGCCACCTCTCAGGACCCTTCACCCCTAACTGCCCCCCCGGGACCCCACCCCCTATCCAACCCCCCCCGCGATCCCTCTCCCCTGATTGCCCTGACCCCCATCTACACCCCTACCCCCTGACAGGGACCCCTGGATTCCCATGCCTATTCAACCCCCCCCCCCCGTTCCCCATCCCCTGACCCCCCCGAACCTCCACCCTATCCAACTGCTCCCTGTCCCCTGACTGCCCCCTGAGATCCCCTGCCCCTTATCCAACCTCCCCGCTCCCTGATCCCTTACCATGCTGCTCAGAGCACCAGGACTGGCAGCAGTGCCACCTGCCTGTAGCTGGCAGCCCTGCCGCCCAAAGCACAGGTGGCAGGGCAAGCTCAGGCTGTGGGAGGGGGGACAGCAGGGGAGGGGCCAGGGGCTAGACTCCCTGGCCAGGAGCTCAGGGGCCAGGCAGGACGGTCCCGTGGGCCGGATGTGGCTCGCAGGCCATAGTTTGCCCACCTCTGGTTTAGCCAGATCACAGTGCAGAAAAACACACCACAAGTTCACACCCCCTACCACCACAAATGACATTGAAATGTTTGGATTCTGCACTATCCAGTCACATCATCTTATTTCCCCACAGGCTATTACCTCTAATATAGGTTCACTTTTTGAACTTGCCCTCCGATGAATTATTCTCTCCCCTGTGTTTCCTATCTTCTTTGTCTGTGTTTTAGATTGTATGTAATGATTCTTGGTTTTGTATCAGACTCAACAGCAAGCAGTCTTAACAAACAATAACATAGGGATAGGCAAACCTTCCTGTGTAAAACTCCCAGGAGGAGCTTCTGGGGCATGAAATCTTAGTGGTGCTCCCTTCACAGAGACCCCGCGCCAGTCCTGCCAGAACCTCTGTCGGAGGATCCATGGGAAGTGAGGGTCATCCACACAGCAGCCCTAGGCTACTGCAGCTGTCCAGTCCCCCAAAGCTCTGACCATGGCTGCCAGCAGGACACACTGGCAGGGATGGGCTCCATGGCAAAGATAATGCAGTTGCAGTCTGTATTTTGTTGGGAGAGACTGCAAAGCGTTCCGACTGAAAATAATCAGAGTTATTCTTCTGGAAATTCTGGTCCATGGTATCTGTAATTAATAATTACTATTTAATATAGTAGCTCCTAGAAACCCCAGCAGAGATCTGGACCCACTGTGGCAGGTGGTGGATGCAGAAGTAACAGTCCCCTTGTTCAAAGAGCTTACAGTCTAAGCAGACATGACAAAGTGTGGTAGAAAGGAAATATTGTTATCCTCATTTTACAAATGTGGAACTGAGGCACAGAAAGATTAAAGCCCTGATCCTGCAAAGACTTATGCACTTATTTATGCAAGTGAGTGAATCCCACTAAAATCAGAAGGAGGTTCACCAAGATGATTCAGCAAATAATTTCAAAGAGCAAAATAAAAACTTAGAAAATGGTAGTAAGGTGCATGAAAATAGTTTACTATGCAAAAGGTGAAATTTGTAGAACAAATTATTCAATGCAAATTATCCACCATTCTTTAGTAAGTGTTGACAGCAATGAAAATATCTGCTACAACAGATTCATCTTGGCCCATGCCCTCACAGACTTTAAGGTCAGAAGGGACGATTGTGATCATCTAGTCTGACCTTCTGAACCTTGCAGGCCACAGAACCTCACCCACCCACTCCTGAAATAGATCCATAACCTCTGGCTTAGTTACTGAAGTCCTCAAATCATAGTTTAAAGACTTCAAGTTACAGAGACTTCACCATTTACAGTAGTTTAAACTTGCAAGTGACCCATGCCCTATGCTGCAAAGGAAGGAGACCCCCACCGCCAGGGTCTCTGCCAATCTGACCTGGGAGAAAAAATCCTTCCTGACCCCAAATATGGTGATCAGGTAGACACTGAGCATGTGGACAAGACCCACCAGACAGATAGCTAGGAAAGAATTCTTTGTAGTAATTCAGAGCCTTCCCTATCTAGTGTCCCATCTCTGGCCTTTGGGGATTTTTGCTACTGGTACTTGCTGATGGACTACATGCCATTGTAGGCAGTATCATCATACCATCCCCTCCATAGACTTATCAAGCTCTGTCTTGAAGCCAGTTAGTTTTTTTGCCCCCACTACTCCCCTTGAAAAGCTGTTCCAGAACTTGACTCCTCTGAGGCTTGGAAACCTTCACCTAATTTCAAGCCTAAACTTGTTGATGCCCAGTTTATATTCATTTGATTTTGTGTCCACATTGTCGCTTAACTTAAATAACTCCCTCTCCCTCCCTGGTATTTAACCCTCTAATGTATTTATACAGCACAATCATGTCTTTCCTCAGCCTTCTTTTGCTTAGGCTAAACAAGCCAAGCTCTTTGACTCTCCTTTCATAAAGTAGGTTTCCCATTCCTGGCATCATTTTAGTAGCCCTTTTCTGCACCTGTTCCAGTTTGAATTCATCTTTCTTGAACATGGGAGACCAGAATTGCACACAGTTTTCCAGATGAGGTCTCACCAGTGTCTTGTATAATGGTTCTAACACTTTCTTGTCTCTACTTGAAACTTGCCTGATGCATCCTAGGAGAGCATTAGCCTTTTTCATGACACATCACATTGAGGGCTCATCCTATGATCAACCAATACATCCAGTTCTTTCTCCTCCTCTGTTGCTTCCCACTGATAAGTTCCCAGTTTATAGCAAAAATTCTTGTTGTTAGTCCCTAAATTCATGACCTTGAACTTTGCACTATTAAATTTCATCCCATTTCTATTATTACGGTTTACAAGGTCATGCAGATCTTCCTGTATGATATTCTGGTCCTCCTCTGCTTGTCTATTTCTCTCAACTTTGTGTCATCACAAATTTTATTAGCGCAACTCACTTTTTGTGCCAACGTCAATAATAAAAATCTTTAATAAGATTGGTTCCAAGACCAATCCCTGAGAAATTCCATTAGGACTCCATCTACATTGACAGTTCACCTTTCAGTATGACCCGTTGTAGCCACCCTTTTAACTAGTTCCTTATCCACCTTTCAATTCTTATATTAATCCCCATCTTCTCCAATGTAACTAATAATTTCCCATGTGGAACTATATCAAATGCCTTATTGAAATCCAAGTAAATTAGATCTAGTGCATTTCTTTTGTCTAAGAGGTTAGTTATCTTCTCAAAGAAAGAGATCAGTTTGGTCTGGCACAATCTACCATGTTGTATTTTATCCCAATTACCATTCACCTCTATGTCCTGTGACAAAGTTCCTGCTCTACCTTGGTGGGTCTTGCGCTTATTGGCGGATTTGCTCGCGTTGGAGCTTCACAGCAGCCCTCAGCTTGGCCGATTTTCTGAACCCACAGTCCATGTCGACTCCTCCTGTGACTGACCAGGAGTTGGGAGAATTTGGGGGGAACCCGGGCCCGCCCTCTACTCCGGGTTCCAGCCCAGGGCCTTGTGGAATGCAGCTGTCTAGAGTGCTTTCTGGAACAGCTGTGCGACAACTACAACTCCCTGGGCTACTTCCCCATGGCCTCCTCCCAACACCTTCTTTATCTTCACCCTAGGACCTTCCTCCTGGTGTCTGATAATGCTTGTACACCTCAGTCCTCCAACAGTCCGCGTTCTCATTCTCAGCTCCTAGTGCCTCTTGCTCCCAGCTCCTCACACGCACACCACAAACTGAAGTGAGCTCCTTTTTAAAACCACGTGCCCTGATTAGCCTGCCTTAATTGATTCTAGCAGCTTCTTGATTTGCTGCAGGTGTTCTAATCAGCCTGTCTGTCTTAATTGTCTCCAGAAGGTTCCTGATTGTTCTGGAACCTTCCCTGTTACCTTACCCAGGGAAAAGGGACCTACTGAGACTGGGGCTAATATATCTGCCTTCTATTACTCTCCTATAGCCATCTGGCCCGACCCTGTCACAGTCCTTAACTACTTTCTGTTTCAAAATTTGTTCCTTGATCTTGCATACAAACTAACACGCCTGTCATTTCCTGGATCACTTTTCCCCCCTTTCTTAAAAATAGGAACGATATTAGCAATTTTTCACTTATAGGATATAGTCTTCGAATTTTCAGATTAATTAAAAAACCTTGCTATTGGGCTTGCAATTTTATGTTCCAGTTTCTTAAATGTTCTTGGATGGAGATTATCCGCCCGCCCCACCCTCGATTTAGTCCCATTAAACTGCTTGAGTTTGACTTTCACCTCAGATGTGGTAATTTCTACCTCCATATCCTCATTGCCATTAGCCACCCTGCCACTACCCTTAAGCTCTTCATTAGCCTCATTAAAAACTGAGGCAAAGTATTTGTTTAGGTGTTGGGCCATGCCTAGATAATCTTTAATTTCCACCCCCTCTTCAATGCTTAGCAGTCCCGTGTCTTCTTTCCTTTTTCTCTTCTTATTTATATGGCTATAGAACTTTTTACTATTGGTTTTAATTCCCTTTGCAAGGTCAACTCCGCTTGGCTTTAGGCAGTTCTCACTTTATCCCTACACTTTCTGACCTCCAAGAGGTAGCTTTCCTTGCTGATCCCTCTGATCCTCCATTCCTTGTAGGTTTTCTGCTTCCTTTTTTATCACAGATATGAGGTGCTAGATCTGCAACACTCCCCTATGAATTTTTTCTCCTTGCTTGGGATGCAGGCTTGAGATAGCTTCTGCAACTTGAACTTAAAGTAATTCTAAGCCTCCTCCACATCCAGATCCTTGAGGTCTTCAGTCCAGTCCACTTCCCTAATTAATTCCCTTATTTTTTTTAAAGTTAGCTCTTTTGAAATCAAGGACCTTTGTTGCAGATCTATTTTTGTTTTTCCTTCTATTTAGTTTAAACTGAATTAGCTCATGATCACTCAAACCAAGTCTGTCCTCTACAACCAGTTCTTCTATGTGATCCTCACCACTCATCAATACCAAATCTAAAATGGCATCACCTCTTGTTGGGTCAGGAACTATTTGATGAAGAAATCTGTCAGCTACCACATCCATGAAAATATGAGCCCTACTATTATTACTAGCACTTGTTATCCAATCTATATCTGTGAAGTTAAAATCTCCTATAATCACACAATTCCCAGTAGTATTTATTTCACTGAAAACATTGAAGAGATCTCTGTCCATATCCAAATCATATCCTGTGCTCTGTAGCACACCCCCACCACAATATCAGGGGAACCTTTTCTTCCCCAAAGTAATTTTGGCCCAACAGACTCTGTCTTATCCATTCCATCACTTCTAATTTCTTTACAATCTACTTCACCATTAATATACAATGCTACTCTGCCACTTCTGTCTTTATTTCTGTCTTTCTGAACAGCACATGCCCTTCAATACCTGTACTCCAGTCATGACTACTATTCCACCATATTTCTGTTATCCCTATAATATCTGATTTCAGACCTATATCAGTAATTCTAGTCCCTCCATTTTGTTACCCAGGATCCTTGCACTGGAGTACAAACATCTTAACTGCTGTTGCTTGGCTTCGCCCACATTCCTCGCCCGATTAGATACAGTCATTCTATTGCCAGTATCACCTAACTGACTGGTATCAGCATTATCATTCCTCTTAATGTCCATTCTCCTACCCACAGCTGATACTTCGTGCATTTCTATATCCTTTCTTACTTGATTTTCCTCCCTCTTAATGTTAAAATGAGGCCTGGAGATTATATGAGCATCTCCCAGCAGTCTCTCCTGAGTTCCTAGTTTAAAGCTCTTTTAATAAGTTGCAGCAACTTCCACCCCAGAAGTCTATTTCCCTCCCTACTCATGTGGAATCCATCCAATGAGAACTGTCCTTTTTCCATGAATGCCTCCCAGTGGTCAAACATCCAAAAACCCTCCACTGTCTGAGCCATCTGTTGATCATCATAACCGTATCTTGCTTTTGTTCTCCTCTGCTAGGGACAAGCAGAATCCCACTGAAGATCATCTGAGCCTCCATTTCCTTAAGTGTCTTCCCTTGCCTGGCATAGTGTCCCTTGATATGTTCCAGTAAGAATCTAGCTGTGTCATTTGTTCCCACATGAAGGACAGTCAGTGGATTCTTTCCCATCCCATTAGGATTCTCTTCAGCCTGAGGCTCACTTCTCCAGCCTTTCTCCTGTTCTTTCTGGCTTCAAGTCCTCTTGTCTTTTATTCTCCCTTGCAATCTTTTGCAAGAAATCCTGCATTCTCCTGGAGCTCTGGACTCTGGGTATCTCCACTGGCTCTTTCCCTCTTCTTACAGGACTAGCAGCTCTGCTCCTCTTACTTGCTCTTCCTCCTTCAATTACAGCCTGCTGTGCCCCTTTTTTATTTTCCAAATCAGCAAACCTGTTCCTGAGCTCTGTTTCTCCTTCACTAGCTGGTCTTTTTCTCTGTCTGGTTCTTGTAATCGAATGCTTCCACTGACCATTTTCCTCACCCAGCAGTCTCCACTCTGAGTTCTTCAGTCCAGCTTGCATTTGCAAGTCTTGAGTTTTTCCCTCAGCCTCCTCTTGCCTTTGCTCAATCATCTGCTTGAACCCCCTTCAAAATTCATCCAAGTTTCCACCTGCATCTCTAAGCCTTGGATCTTCTCTTCCATCAGCTCTATCAAGCAGGACTTCATACAAACAAAGCTCTTTTCAGGTACCCACTCTAGTATCATGTATATCCCACAGATTCCATATCTGGTCATCTTCATTGTCTCTTCCATGGCTTGGGTCACTGTGACTGCTGCCTCTGTATCTGTCATAGCCTTCTCGCCTGAATTCCTGTCAAGGGAAAAAAACAAAAACACAAAAAAAGACCCAAACAAACATGAAAACAAAACCAGGACATCACAAACACCCCACCCTCAAACTCCACTTACAAACTCCCACTTCAGCTCCCCTGTTTAGAACTCTGTTTGCTGTTCCTGAGCCACTGCACCCTCTGCCTAGCGTTGTCTCCTTGAGAAGGAGTATCAGTTGTCTGATACCCTTCTCTGACTTCTTTGGTAGATGATGGCAGATTCACTCCCCCACTTACATTAAATTTGGGAGTACAGCCCCTCATTTCCATGCGTGTCTGAGAAAACAAGTCCGAATAGCTTCTGCCGATTTTCCTGGTCTTGGCTCAGCCCATCAGGAATTCTGAAGAAATAATATATGACTCTACCCATGTCATGTGACCCTAGTAAGACAATTCAGAACTGCACTAGGAAAAGTTGCACTCAAGTTTTTTGCTGTTGCCTAGGAAGTGCAGAAATCTAGGAGCCCAAATTTGATTAAATTTTGGTGGGTGCAACTATGTTAGCAGGAAACACTACAGTTTTTGAAGAAACCCCATGAGCTAGTAAAAGGCACATTCTTGGTGATTTAATTCTGCACTAAATATTAACAACCCCCCACCAACTGCCTTTCTCCCCACCTCACTTTCCTTTCTCCCTTCTGACAGGAGGGGTGTTATCTAGCCACTTGAGCTTGAATAGTTCCTTGAAATATGTGTTAGCTACTTATGCTAACCAATCTGTTCCACCTTGCATTTAGCTGTGATGCTCTGAGTACATTTCCCAGACCTGAAGAAGAGCTCTCTGAAAGCTTGAAAGTTTGTCTCTCTCACCAACAGAAGTTGGTCCAATAAAAGATATTATGTCACCCACTTTGTCTCTGTAAAGTTTCCACACAGTTGTCTTTTGGTATGGACTCCACTGCAACAGCACACTCATTTCAGCAAGAGTACAGAAATGCCTACAATTTCTAGAGAGACCAGGTGGATGAGATAATATCTTACACCTCTCCAGTTATAAAAGGAAAAGAAAAAAAGCTGGTGGGGCGGGGGATGTCAAAATGGGTAATATACATTATTGTAATAAGCCATAAATCCAGTGTCTTTACTCAGTCCATGATTTTTAGTATCTGACAAAGTTATGAATTTAAGTTCCATGGCTTGTCTTTTGAAAGTGTTGTGCAGGTTTCCTTTGAGGATGAGGACTGAGAGTCAGATATTAAGTGATCACTTTATGGAAAGTGTTCACCCACCGGTGATAGGATGTTTTTTATCTTTTACCTTTTTCAGTGTAAGTTCATTCAAGAGCATAGTGATTGTCTCATTTCACCCACATAGTTGTTATCGGGCCTTTAGTACACTGGATGAGGTACACCATGTGTTGTGATAAGCATGTGTCAGATCCATGGATTGTGAAAGTCATGTTGCAGGGGGCAGTGTTGATCATTGTATCAGTGCAGATATGTCTACAGGTTTTGCATTTGTTGTTCTGGCAGGGTCTGGTGCTACTTTGAGTTGGTGTGTTCTGGTCTGTGGGGATCTTACTTCTGATTACGAGTTTGGAAAGGTTGAAGGGGACTGAAGGCTAGAAGAGGAAAGATTTCTTTTGGGATGGGTTGTAACTGTTAGATACACCATATGGGTTCCAGTGTGGGGTGGTAGGTGACAGTTAGGGATGTGTGGTCAGAGGAGGTTTTATTTCTGTATTAAAGCAGGTTCTCTTCGGGTATTTGGGTGGCACATTTCATGACGAGATCTCCTTCTCTGGTGGAGTGTCCTTGTTTGGTGAAGTTTGCTTAAGTGTGTTAAGTTGTATATCCTGGACTTTCCCCTTCGAGCATATTCTGTGGTGTCTGAGTGCCAGGCTTCAGAGAACAGATTTCTTGGTGTGTTTGGGATGGTTACTGGATCTGTGAAGGTAAGTGTGGTGGTCCATGGGTTTCCTGTATATGGTTTTCTATAGGATTCCATTGTTGAGCTCACCATTGTGTCCAGGCAATTGATGCTAGCATGGGAGTTGTCTACAGAGAGCTTAATGGATGTATGGTTGTAGTTGAAGTTATGGTGGAAATCTATGAGGGAGTTTAGGTCATGTGTCCAGAGGATGAAAATAGAATAGATGTATCTCAGATATATCATTGGTTTTGTTTCAGAGTAGCAGCCGTGTTAGTCTGTATTCGCAAAAAGAAAAGGAGTACCGGTGGCACCTTAGAGACTAACAAATTTATTAGAGCATAAGCTTTCGTGAGCTACAGCTCACTTCATCGGATGCATTTGGTGGAAAAAACAGAGGACAGATTTATATACACACACACAGAGAACATGAAACAATGGGTTTATCATACACACTGTAAGGAGAGTGATCACTTAAGATAAGCCATCACCAGCAGCAGGGGGGGGAAAGGAGGAAAACCTTTCATGGTGACAAGCAAGGTAGGCTAATTCCAGCAGTTAACAAGAATATCAGAGGAACAGTGGGGGGTGGGGTGGGAGGGAGAAATACCATGGGGAAATAGTTTTACTTTGTGTAATGACTCATCCATTCCCAGTCTCTATTCAAGCCTAAGTTAATTGTATCCAGTTTGCAAATTAATTCCAATTCAGCAGTCTCTCGTTGGAGTCTGTTTTTGAAGCTTTTTTGTTGAAGTATAGCCACTCTAAGATCTGTGATCGAGTGACCAGAGAGATTGAAGTGTTCTCCAACTGGTTTTTGAATGTTATAATTCTTTACGTCTGATTTATGTCCATTCATTCTTTTACGTAGAGACTGTCCAGTTTGGCCAATGTACATGGCAGAGGGGCATTGCTGGCACATGATGGCATATATCACATTGGTAGATGCGCAGGTGAACGAGCCTCTGATAGTGTGGCTGATGTGATTAGGCCCTATGATGGTATCCCCTGAATAGATATGTGGACAGAGTTGGCAATGGGCTTTGTTGCAAGGATAGGTTCCTGGGTTAGTGGTTCTGTTGTGTGGTGTGTGGTTGCTGGTGAGTATTTGCTTCAGATTGGGGGGCTGTCTGTAAGCAAGGACTGGTCTGTCTCCCAAGATCTGTGAGAGTGATGGCTCGTCCTTCAGGATAGGTTGTAGATCCTTGATGATGCGTTGGAGAGGTTTTAGTTGGGGGCTGAAGGTGATGGCTAGTGGCGTTCTGTTGTTTTCTTTGTTGGGCCTGTCCTGTAGTAGGTGACTGCTGGGTACTCTTCTGGCTCTGTCAATCTGTTTCTTCACTTCAGCAGGTGGGTATTGTAGTTGTAGGAATGCATGATAGAGATCTTGTAGGTGTTTGTCTCTGTCTGAGGGGTTGGAGCAAATGCGGTTATATCGTAGCGCTTGGCTGTAGACAATGGATCGAGTGGTATGATCTGGATGAAAGCTAGAGGCATGTAGGTAGGAATAGCGGTCAGTAGGTTTCCGATATAGGGTGGTATTTATGTGACCATCGCTTATTAGCACCGTAGTGTCCAGGAAGTGGATCTCTTGTGTGGACTGGTCCAGGCTGAGGTTGATGGTGGGATGGAAATTGTTGAAATCATGGTGGAATTCCTCAAGAGCTTCTTTTCCATGGGTCCAGATGATGAAGATGTCATCAATGTAGCGCAAGTAGAGTAGGGGCATTAGGGGACGAGAGCTGAGGAAGCGTTGTTCTAAGGCCCAACAAAGAAAACAAAGAAAACAACAGAACGCCACTAGCCATCACCTTCAGCCCCCAACTAAAACCTCTCCAACGCATCATCAAGGATCTACAACCTATCCTGAAGGACGAGCCATCACTCTCACAGATCTTGGGAGACAGACCAGTCCTTGCTTACAGACAGCCCCCCAATCTGAAGCAAATACTCACCAGCAACCACACACCACACAACAGAACCACTAACCCAGGAACCTATCCTTGCAACAAAGCCCGTTGCCAACTCTGTCCACATATCTATTCAGGGGATACCATCATAGGGCCTAATCACATCAGCCACACTATCAGAGGCTCGTTCACCTGCGCATCTACCAATGTGATATATGCCATCATGTGCCAGCAATGCCCCTCTGCCATGTACATTGGCCAAACTGGACAGTCTCTACGTAAAAGAATGAATGGACATAAATCAGACGTAAAGAATTATAACATTCAAAAACCAGTTGGAGAACACTTCAATCTCTCTGGTCACTCGATCACAGATCTTAGAGTGGCTATACTTCAACAAAAAAGCTTCAAAAACAGACTCCAACGAGAGACTGCTGAATTGGAATTAATTTGCAAACTGGATACAATTAACTTAGGCTTGAATAGAGACTGGGAATGGATGAGTCATTACACAAAGTAAAACTATTTCCCCATGGTATTTCTCCCTCCCACCCCACCCCCCACTGTTCCTCTGATATTCTTGTTAACTGCTGGAATTAGCCTACCTTGCTTGTCACCATGAAAGGTTTTCCTCCTTTCCCCCCCCTGCTGCTGGTGATGGCTTATCTTAAGTGATCACTCTCCTTACAGTGTGTATGATAAACCCATTGTTTCATGTTCTCTGTGTGTGTGTATATAAATCTCTCCTCTGTTTTTTCCACCAAATGCATCCGATGCATTGGTTTTGTGGTGCATTTGTCCAGAAATTCTTCTTCAAGGCAGCCTATGAAGAGTACAGCATATTGGGGAGCCATCCTAGTACCCATGGCTGTTTCCATGGTTTGGATAAAGTGTTTGTTATTGAATGTAAAATTGTTATGGGTCAGAATGAAATGGATGAGTTTGGCAATGTGTTTGGGGTGGATATCTGAGGGTTGTTGTTTATCTTATAAATACTGTTGGAGGCAACGATGCCGTTATCGAGAGGGATGTTGGTTTATAAGGAAGTGATTTCCATGGTGGGAAGGAGGGAGGTTCTGAGGTGTTCTGAGGTACGTCGTTAATGTTGTGGAATTTCTGGAGGAAGGCAGTTGTGTCCTGGAGTAAGCTGGCCCTTTGTGTGGTTAGTGATTTAAGAACGGTTTTTATGAATCCCATGCGCAGATATGATGAATCTGCCTGGATTCCCTTGTTTGTGTGTCTTGGGAAGTATGTAGAAGGTTCCTGGGGTTGCTTGGGGATGGATTTGATGATATCCTTACATTTCTGGCTGGTGTGGGGTCTTCTTTAAGTGCTTTGTAGTAGGTGGTATCAGGGAGTTGTTAGTTGGCCTTGTTAAAATAGTCATCACGGTTGAGGATTGTGAGGATGCCCTGCTCTGCCTGCTGGTTTGATCACTAACTAGTGGTTAGATTTCATGGACTGTATAGCTGTCCTCTGGATGGTGGAGAGAGTATGGTGGATGTGATGTTTGTTAAGGATTTCACAGTCAATTTTTCCCCCCTAAAGCAATCAGTGTAATAATTAAGAGTATGGTTTTGTCTTCTGTGGGGTGTCCAGTCAAATGGATTTTTTTTCTTATGACTGTTGGTGGGGACGTGGTCATTGTGGGTGGTGTCGTCATTGTGAAATAATTCTTTGAAGTAGAATTGAAGGAAAAATTCTTCTAGTTATCCACATGTTAGTATAGTATTAGGTTCTGTGGTGCAACGGAAGTTCAGTCTGTGGGAAAGTACAAATAATTCAGCTCTGGTTAGGGGTAGTCTTGATAAATTGATGATGTTTGGGTGTTGTGTTGTGTCCATGTGATGGGTTCTGGTGCTATGGGTTTCTCCAAAGGTGGTGTTCTGTTGGTTGTGGAGTTGTTAGTTCCATTTTTTCTTTCTGTGTTGGATGGCTGTCATGGGGGGGGGTTGATAGTTGTTTTGCGTTTCCTGGATGACTTCCAGTTAATTTTCCTGATTGTTTTCTTCCAGTGTGTGGAAGCATGTGATGAATTCTTGTTTGAGGTGAATTCCTAGATCATTTCCCTCTGCGCTAGTGCACAAGAGAGGGAAAGGGAGCTCCTTTTTCTTTTCGGTTGTTAAAACTTAAAAAAAGCCAACTTAAAAACAAAGATTTTTTTTCTCTTTCTCTCTTTGCCCTCCTGGGGTGTAAAAATAAATTGTGTTTGTGAAAACAAACAGCATGCAGCTATAACGGTTCCCCAGTCGCAAGCATTTTCTCAGATTGACATCCTTCCCCCCTAAGATCTACAACACTCTTCTGGTATATTAGAGACCCTCTAGGATCACTGTGTTGGGCTACTTAATGAGTTCCATGCAGACCATAGAATATTCTAACTATGCAGACAACATTTTAATGTTTTTTTTTTCAAAAGAAAAGTTTTCTTTAAACAGAATGAGTGAATTCCAATTCCAAAGTGTTCACTTTTGCAGTTCAGTATACTCTGTTTTTCAGGTTTTACAGCTGTCAGTATCTGTATGCATTTTGCTATATGCCCTTGAATGCATTGATCATATTTTAGTGTTTTGATTTATGTTAACAAAGACAATAATTGGATTCTAATGGAAGAGGGAGAGGGAGGAACTGGGAAGGAAGGAGATGAGAAAGAGGGAGCAAGAGATCATGAGGTAAGTGTCTGATCCAAAGCATAGTAAAGGCAATGGAGGTTTTTCTACTGACTTCAATGGGCTTTGGATCAGGTCCAAATGAAGAGAGAATGATGCTCAGCAACAGTTGTTTTTGCAGTGTTGCTATAACTAGATATGTATCCCAGACTTTCTCCAGGAAGCATATCCTGTGTTAATTGCCCACTTCATCTTGAGTGGTCTCTTGAAACATGTGTTAACGCCTTATGCTTAACAATATGTTCCATCTTGTATTTTAGCTGTGACACTTTGATTACCTTTCCCAGAACTGAAGAAGAGCTCTGTGTTGGTCGAACCCTTGTCTCTTTCATTAACTCAAATTGGTCCAATAAAATATATTACCTCAACCATCCTGGCTCTCAAAAGTTGTTTTGACAGAATGGTAACCATATCATTCATGAAAGTTAGCGTCGGACAACAATAATTTCACATATTGAATCTATTTCCTTAAGTTAAGTATTCTCACACCTTCTTGTCAACTGTCTAAATGGGCCATCTTGATTATCACTACAAAAGTTTTTTTCTCCTGCTGATAATAGCTTATCTGAACTAATTAGCCTCTCACAGTTTGTATGGTAACTTCCAACTTATCTGTATGTATATATCTATATCTTACTATATGTTCCATTCTATGCATCCGATGAAGTGGGCTGTAGCCCACAAAAGCTTATGCTCTAATAAATTTGTTAGTTCCTAAGGTGCCACAAGCACGCCTGTTCTTTTTGAGGATATAGACTAACACAGCTGCTACTCTGAAACCCATAATTTGATATGAGGACCCAGAAGACTTCAAGGTTCTAGAATGATATGTTCATCTTGGTTTCATTAAATTGCAATTATCAGCTTACTGCTTTGGCTCTGTGCCTGTTTTATTAGCAGCAGGATCTCTTTTGAGACAATGGATTTGCTGTAGGGCACTGCCACAACATATACCATTAACTTATGCTGCAATCTTCGGGTTGTTAAAAACTGATAGTACTAAGTCCAATGGTCAAAATTTTAAGGGGAAAACAACAATGCTGAAAGTAGTAAAGTCATCAGTTTAGATTGTTCCCTTTGGTTGATTTGCACCAATCCTCTCTAGATACATTTGGCAGCTAAGGAGACAACATCTAGCTCTGGCAAGGAGAATAGATGAGCAACAATTCTTTTCCCTGAAAACCAAATGCTTTACCGCACTAACCTGCTTTCCACAATTTCTGATACCAAAAATCTTAAGCCTGTTTTTAAATTGACATCACAAGAGCCATGCCAGAATGATGCAGTGCCAGAACCAGCCTATCAGGATAGTCCCCATTGACCTAGCACTGACGATTTATTTTGAAACATTTTCTGCATTAGTTCTTCTGTCATTTTAGATATTCACAGGATAGTATTTTCCCTAAGAAATCACTCTGTCACTTTGCACAGATCTTGGTAAAATACAAATGGGTTAACCAAATAAAACATATGGGTATATAGGTAAAATACAAATGGGCTATATGTTTTATTTGGTTAGCCCATTTGTATTTTATATATATTAAAGAGAGTATACACCAGCATCCCTCTCAATAATGGTATTGTTGCCTCTGACAATATTTACAAGATAATGGACAACCCTCAGATATCCACCCCAAACAGATTGCCAAACTCATGTATGTGTGTGTGAGAGAGAGACAAGTCTTCATTTCTTTCCCTCCCCCAGCCTCAGTTTGTAAGTAACCTTTTAATACATAGGGAAATGAGCATTGGATTCATACTCATGTCCATCTAAATTAAAGCTGCTGCTCCTGATTTTTTTTTAAATATTTGTATTGTTTCTCTTTTAATCCCCTTTTGTTTCATTTGTCTGCTGCAACAATAGTTTCCAGCTGCTGGCAAAGAAAGCAGATGAACAAATATTCTCTGTGTCTTGGGAGCTGAATGCATCACTCCAATGACATGCCTTCCAACATTCCAGTTACCAAGAGTTGTGAGCGTGCTCTTAAATTGGAAACTCAGCAGCCATGCCAGTACAACGCATTGCCAGAATTGCTCAGTCAGGCCAGTCTACACTGATTTATTTTTAAACGTATTCAACATTGCTTCCTCTGTTTTCTGTCAGTTAGCTAGACTGTCACAGGTTTTGATTCTCCATCATCTCTAGTGTGAATTCTACGAACATATTATCAAGCAGCTAGTGTGCTGAGGATTTGAAACCGACAATACAGGATCAATGTCTCAGGGGCTCACCTCTGAATTTCAGTAATTCAATTAAATTCTTTGAATACTGGATTCAACCAGAACATTGATTCTGTATTGCCTGCACGTTCCAAGTACAAGGCATCCCACATGTAGAACCTGAGTACAGCCTTCTTGTCAGTGTATAATTAAGGGAAAAGACTAGATTCTGAGCTGAAGGGAGGGATAATCAAGTAGTGAACCTGCTGAGTCTATTATGTAAAAACTGTTCAAGAGGCTCATCTGTTGCAGGCGAAACTACTCAAGGATACTGTATGCAAAATTGGGGTTCAGTTAAAAAGATATATGCATAGTTATACTGGATTAGGCTTTAAAGCTATTGCTGAATAAAATAAACTTGCTGGAAGAGTCTTAAGTTCCTTCTGGACCCATTTAGTTTTCTTGAATCAATTAGAAAAGGGGGCTTAATATTGGGCCACCTCTCTAACTGACCCAATGGGAAAAAAAGATACCTTTTTTTAGTGTTCAAGATTGCATGCCCTCCATAACCATAGTTAATAAGAGTTAGCTCCTCTTGCAAGTGACAGGTATGTCTTGCTTTACTGAGGGGTTGTAGGAAGATTCATATTTCCAGTGCTAGTAGTTACTTATCTCCATGGTAACAGACATTCACTTTTCATAAATAAATAGGGAAAAAAAGATATTTTTTTAATAATTCAAAAAGACTTCATTAGGACTGCCCCTAGTTCAAAGCCCAAATAGACAGGTTTGACATGGGGGTTCAGATAGGGGATAGAGGGAGGAATTCGCCACCCCAAGCTGCTTTATGGCACTGCTGCAGCCTCCCAAATGTAATAGCTACAGCTAGACAGGAAACAGTTGTCCTGGTCTGTGAAAATGTTCAAGATTTCAGAAACTTGTCTTCGTCCAAATCAGACCAAAATGCTGAAATTTCAAGAAAAAAAATGAAGACAAAAAATCAGTTCAGGTCAACATATTTTATTTACATTTGACCATTTTTTTATTTTGATTTTTTAAAATTGTACTAGACTGAACTTGGATTTTGAAACAAAGTTATTTTGAATGGGAAAATATTATTGGTTTGTTTTGCATATGTCAAATTTTGACAATTTCAAAACTTTTTTTCCACACTGATTGATCGAGAAGTTTGTACAAACCAACCCTTTCTTGCAAAAAGTTTTAATTTTGAAGAGGTGACATTTTTCTACAAAAGAAGTTGTTAAAAAAAAAATCCCAAGCTGCGTGAGTAGTAGCCTCCACATGGGTTTCAGCCCCAACCTAATCTATGGCTAATGAATCCATGTAATTGTAAATTCAAAGGCCCTACTGCCACTCCTCCCCAGCCCCAAATCTGCATCTGCATTCAGGAAGTATCTATGGTGCTGTGTAGTGCAATGGCATGTGTCCTCAAATTCAGTAGGTGTAGACTGTAAGTGTTTTAGGGCAGAGAATTCCTCTTAGCGGGTGTCTGTGCAATACCTAAAACAAGAGGCTCCAATCGAGGCATTGTTATGGGACAAATAATAGTAATTAATACTAATAATTAATAACAGCCATCTCTGAAATAACTGCATGCATTTTGCTGTGTGTGGGGTCTTATGTGGTAATGGAGGAAAGGACAGGGTTTGCCCCTGTATGGCAGTGCGTCTCAGAGCCCAGATGTAGAGATTCAGGCTTGCAGGGCTCTTGCTAAGGTGTGAACATGTAGATGTTACATTTTGGGCTACAATACGGGCTCTGAAGCCCAGGGAGGGGGTTGACTCTTTAGACCTAGGTTCTGAGACTTGCGGCTCTGGGGCTCCCTGCCCCCACCTCCAGTAGACATACCCTATGTGTACATTTCATCACAGAGGTTTTGTACCTTCAAATGCATTAATTATTTCCTTTGCATTAGTAAGGGTCCAATCTTGCATTTCTTACTTATTTTTTCTCACACCTTAATTAAGCAAAAGTCCTATAGTCTCCCATTGAGATTTTTGACTAAGGTGTCAGAAAAATACTGAATAAAAATTTCAGGGGTTTTAATTCCAGATCTTGATCATCTGTTCTTGATTTGAAGACTCTCCACACCAGATGTGTGGAAATTAAATTGTGGGGAGTAATCATTCATTCAATACCAGTATTTGGTTTGGTACAAACTACAGCCATGAAACAAGAAAAATTGCTAATATTAAAAGAATGCAAAGCTGTGTGACCTTGGGCAAGTAACTTCCTCCCAGATTATCAAAGGTATTTTGGTGCCTAACTCCCACTGATTTCAAGGATTGATTTTGAGGATCTGGGTCTTCACCACTTTGGGCCTCTGTTTCCCCATCTGCCTTTTATCTGCCTTCTCTGTTTAGATTGTCAGTTCTTTGGTGCAGGGACTGTCTCTGTCTCTGTACGTATCCCTCCCAGCACAATGGACTCAAACTTGTTTGGGGCCTCTCAGCATTACTGGAATTCATGTAACAATACTAATGAGGTTAGCCTGAGTAAAGATTACAGGGTCAGTCCCCTGTTATACATGTGCAGTGACTACTCATTATACAAAGATGAATTATATTACATATATTTGTGACATGGACGGTTGTCCTCTGTGGCTGAAGCAGAGGATCATCCAATTAATTTGTTCATGACAAACAAGCAGGTTTTAAAAAAGGGTCCTAGAGTGGAAACTAAAAGACCGTCCTTCATTAACTTTCTGCCTTGTTTCAAGGCGTATTTATTGTGTTCACAAGCAGAAATAATAAATGCCGAAGCACAGGACCACTTGTGTGAAAAATCTTCCAGCTCTTTTGAATGTAAATGGATTAGACTTTTGATTGAAAACATGGAACATTCTTCCAAAGGGTGAAACTGTTTTGAAACTTTAAGGACCTATTCATAAAATACTTAATTTAGAAGGATAACAGTGAATGCAAAGGAGTGGTTTTTGTAATGCATGACATGAGGATCATTGATCAATAAAAGGGACACTGCACTAGTGTGTTGAACCAAAATAGCCTTTAGCCAGCCCACACATACCAGATTATAGGTCAACTGTACACTGCTATGGAGGCAGACTGTAATTCTGTTTCCCCACATTCTGTGACAAGAGGCATCAATAAGGTGCTGAGTAAGGGCTCAATTATGCTTCTTAGGAGTCTGAATCCTGATTAGGAGGGAGGGGGTACACACTGCCTGAGTAGTGGTGCCAGCATGCCATGGAGCAGGGATCTTGTCTTCTCATGCAGCAAGAAGGAGCCATACAATGGTGGGTTTTTCTGACGTGAAACCTGTCCCAGACGAAATGGATGGGCCTGCACACATGGATTCATATGGCACAGGTCACACACTTTAGGCAGTTCAGGAATGAAGGTCTGCCAACACCCCGACTGTTTAAATAGTGGGTTCTCACTCTTGCCAATTTGTGCCAATCTGGGTTCTAAATATGTGGTCTTATTAGCATTGTGACGTGGCACGCGCCCATCTCCAGGATCCCAACAGACTGGCCCTGAGAGGGTTAAAGCCATCTTAGGGAGGCTGAGTGCAAGGCAGCCAAAGGAGTGGCTGCAAGGGAAATAGCCAATTAGGGCGGTGGCTGCAGAGAATTAGAGTGGCGGCTGGACCAGCCAATCAGGGCCCAGCGCCTGGCCCATATAAAATGAAGCTGCAGAGTAGAGTGAGGGAGTCTGCTGCAGGGAGACCTAGGGAGTGTTAGAGAGCTTATTCCTTCACTCTCCCACTTCCCTGGTCCTTCTCGCATGAACAGAGAGCAACAATACCCAAAGTCTGAAGGTACATACAATTCAATATTTATTGGGGTGAACTTCCAGCAGGCTTAAATCCAAGTTCCTTTTTTCTTATTTTTGAATCCCAACTTACTTCCTATTTGCCCCTAATTTATATAGTAATATTCTTAGCTATACCTTAACCAATCATTCTACTGAAATTTACCTAACCAATCCTAACATATTGTAACATGATTAGCTAACCAATTATATCCCACCACCTTAATTAGTTTACACCCAGCAAAATTAATTATACAGCAGACAGAAACAATCACAGAACCAGACAGAGACTATACAAATAAACAATAGTAAAGGGGGAACTATAATGACAAAACAATACAGAAGTGAGGATTTCACAACTACATCTATAAAGACATAAGGGTTTCCCAGCTGTGTCTATTGATAAGTGAGTTCTTACCAGACAGAAAACTATCAAACTAAATTTCCTTTTACATCTTCTAGGCTCTTCCCTTTCTCTGGAGATGATAGATTGGATCACCTTCCTAACAGCCCCAGATTGCCTTATTTCAATGTGACTAGTTTGGAAAGTGAGGATGTGACCAGTCGCTTCCCAGCTTATGGCTGCCTCTGCTGCTTAGCCAAAGGCCTTAGCCTAAGAACCAGGCCTCAGACTGTCACAGTGAGAGAAGGCCCATACACAGATTCTTTCTTTTATATCTCTATAACTAGCTAAATGATGAACATATACCTAAATTCTTAAAGTATAGGTCTTTACAGACAGACTTGAATATATCTATCCTAACAGGGAGAAGACTGACTTCCTGGAGGGCTCCCGGTGGGCTGCCAGGACTTATAGGCTTGAGGCTCTGGGAAGAGGACAAAGGGATCTGGAGGCAGGAGCAGAAGGAACTGAGGCTGTGGGGAAGGGGCCCAGGGAATAGAGACAGTAAGTTGGAAGGAAGAGGCAGCAGGAAGCTGCTCTTTGCAAGGTCCCTTGGCCAGTGCCCGGAGTAGTGGATGGGCCTGAGACTCCACCACAAGCCACTGAAGGAGCGGCCCAGCTGTGGACTGCCAAGCCACTGAGAGGAGTGGCTGGACTCTTGTTGGAGGAGTCCCCCGGAAGGGGGAACCACATGGTGACACGGCCGGAGAGCTGTGCCACGAAGCAGACGCTGAGAGGAAGGAGCCATAACAGGTTTGCGGGCAGAGGTGAGGACAGGAGAGCCACCAATACCTGAGGGCGCACTCCCTGGGACTGAGCAAATTTCCAAAACACCCAGGAGGAGGCACCAGTATGGTAAGTGACCCTGTGACAGGCATATATTGAAAACCCTTCAAGGCACATTGCAGCCCAAGGGGTCTGATGATGATTAGAGCTTTGCTTTCTTTGTCCATCTCCCAGATACATACAAATTGCTTACCAAATCTGAGTTGTCAGGTATGTCAGTGTAGTAGGAGATATGCCACACACACTTTTTTTGGTTGTGATGATGTAACGAGTTTGCTGGTAGGTGTTCCTGGGCAAAAAGGCTCTGACAGCTTCAGCTCTCTGAGAAACTCTTGGAAAGCTCTTGCCTCCACATTATTATGAATTATCTACAGTCATCACTACTGCAGCACCTGTCATCTAAGGATCTCAAAATGATTTACAAAGGCTAATGAGTTAAGCTGTACAATGAACCTGCACAGTTTTATTCCCATTGTGCAGATGGAAAACCTGAGGCCTAATTGGTGAAACTTGGGAAATGGAAATGTATTCTGTTTAGGAGAGAAGTACAGTCAGGAACAACAACAAGGAATAAAAAGCCTGGATGCACAAAAGGAGTTAAGCATGATGATGCTGAGTATCACAGAAACTAACTTTTAGGTGCCTAGAAAAATCACTGTGATGCACACAACCTGAGTTAGGTGTGTAGGCCCTTATGCAATTAATGTGGAGACATAGGCACCTTAAAGTGCAATTCCCCAAAGCCAGCTTGCTAGGCAGGGAGCATCCTAAATTGGAGAATGGGAGTTACCAACGAGCAGCATGTGTGCTAAGACCCACCCCTCTCCTAGAGATAGGCACCTAAGGTCAGGCTGTAGGGAGGTGCCTGTCTCTGATAGTGAACCCCCTCCTGGAATTAGACACCTATGATGTTTTAGCAAGAAACCAAGGGAGGAGGACAGCCATCTCCCTCATAACTTTTAGGCCATTGATTAAGGTACTCACCCAGGGTGTGGGATACCCCTGTTTCAACTGTACTTGAGAAGGCAAAGAGATTTGAAGAAGGAATCTGCCCTCCCTTAGGTGGTGAATGCCCTAACCATTGGGTATGGGCCATTCTGATGTGGGGCTGGCTTGATCTCTCCTGTTGAAGCTGTTGCCCTAGGGATAAATAATGAAAGATTCATTGGATAACAGGGACTGCATCCTGGATGTCCAAATCCTGGGTGAGTGCTCTAGTCATCATTTTACAGTAATTCTTATGCTTATGCTTAGGGTTAAGGGAAATAGTTTCTCTCGCTCTCTTTCTTGTCTCCAGCCCAAATGACTGCAAGTATTTATCCACAATGGAACAGCTTCAACAGTAGAGACTGAGAGATCCCTATATCAGAATGTCGCTTAGCCCAGTGCCTCGCACATTCACCTGGGAGGTAGCAGAACCCTTTTTATATCTCTTCGCCCCCTCAGGTGGAAGGGGGTGGGGAGCTGAACCAGGGGGTTCCTACATCCCAGCTGAGTGCTTTCACTACTGGACTGAAAGTTATGCCCCCAGTTGTTTTGTGTGTGAAGGCGCCTACTGGATCGGGCCCCACACACAACTTAGAGGCCGAACTCCTTCATCCTCTGGTTTGTGAATTGGTCTGGGGCTTAGATGGGATATAGGCATTCAGATACCAAGATGGAGGCAGCAGTATGTGTGTCCAGAGGCAGAAACATAGGCTCCTAGGGGACTTTAAATGCAAAAACTTAGGCCCCGAGTAAATGCCTACAGAGTTCAGTGGGCATTTTATGCATCACAATGGTCCTGAAACTGGGATCTAGGGGCCTAAAACAGGGACTTTGGGGCCTAACTCTTTTTGTGAATCCAGGGCAAAGTGTCTGTCTAGTTATTAGGGTTTAGTGGTCTAGCAGAATTGTGGTTCAGACTTCATGATTTCCTGTATTGAAGCTAAAGATGGGGCAGATCCTCAGTTGGTGTAGATTGTCATGGGCCTATTCTAGTCAAAAGGACTTTGACAATTTATACCAGCTGAGGATCTGCACCTTAGTTCATGACATGACTCCATTTCACGAGCCACGTGCCACATGCCACCAAATGCTTCAAGCCCTAGTGTACAATATTGCACTACATAATAGCTATTTAGTTAGGTTTTGAAAGCATCCTAATTATCTGCGGTTGAAAATATTGAACAATAGATTGCTTTGGGGGAAAGGTCTATGCAAATCTATAATATAGCTCTATGTGTACAACATTATTCTGCTTCTAATATAATTCCGAAAAAGGCAGCCATCTCATTATATACTTTTGACCTGTATTCTCTGTGTTAGGTAAATAGTCTCCAAGATAATCCATAGTGGAATAATCTTTCCAGACAATTAAGTGGGATCCTACATTTTCAGTTGAGGCAAATGTGCTTGCAGAAAATGGTATTCTCAGTTTGGAAGGTAATTGGTAGACAATCACATAGGAAAATTACTAGAGTTCATTGTGTCTTCTATAGCTGAAGCATGATTTTTTGATTCACAGAAACAATTATATATACTTGCTGTAGGATACATTGACCAGTTATAACATCCATACATGTGACCCATAAAATGGGGAGCGCACAGCATGGCTACAAAAGATGTGGACTGGATCAGATCTACATAGCTACGCTGGAATCCCATCAGGGATTGCATGCTAACCTGATAACTAAATATTAGTTAGGGGAACCTTCTGATTTCAGGCACTAGTAGTTGGTCATTTACATGTATAGCATCCACAGCTGATGTGCAAATCAACATTAGTGCCTATGTTCATATGAGATCTCCCTTGGCTGAGGCTGGTGTTTTCTCTCCTGTGACTTAGACTAATGACTACAATGAGAGAACTTTCCTGAGCTTTGCTTACTGTGCAAACAATTTATCCCACCATCAGTATGATCACACTGTGTGGAATTGTTTGCTTGTCACATCACTATAGTCACTTTTTGCTATGATGCATGCCTTTGTTGCTTTTGACTTGTACTGTTGGCTCTGGGTCACTTGCTATGACTGGCAATGTTTGACCATCAGTTGTGCTTGGGCATCTCCTTCCCTATTGCTTTCCATAGCAGCTGCGAAGAGTGCTACTGCTTGAAGCTAACTCATTTTCCAGTGGATTTGTCATCCTCTTCTTTCCTTAGGTAGCCACCATGTGCACCAAGAGACTTCTTCTGTGCGGGCTGCACTCCTGGCCTGATTAGCACTGAAGAGGTGACTATAAGAGTTTATATAGTGCTTCCTCAATTTAGAAAAGTATAAATAACTATATTCTATGTTCTTCCTTGCTCTAAACAGGATGATTAAGGCTTTTGTCCTTTTCTCATTTCAGGGGTCCCATTTTCTTCTCTCTCAGTTAATTTCCTACCTCCCTTATTTTTTTCATAATACCATGCTTTTTAGATTAATAGATTTTTAATGTCAGATGGGAACATTATGATGCTCTAATCTGACCTTCTTCATAACACATGACACAGAATTGCACCAAATGATTCTTACATCAAGCCAATAACTAGAGGATATCTTTTAGAAACAAATTAGACTTCAAGTGATAGAGAATCCGCTGTGTCCATCAGGAAGTTCTTCCAATGATTGATTACGTTTACTGTTAAAATTTGCTCTTTTATTCCTAGTTTGAATTTTTCTGGTTTCAGCTTCCAGCCATTGTCTGCTAAATTAAATAGCCCTGTACTATCAGAAAGCTTCCCATGTAGATACTCAGAGACTGTGATCAAGTCACCTCTTAACCTCCTCTTGGATAAATTAAATAGATTGAGCTTCTTTAGTATTTTTAAACCTTGAATAATTCTTATAAGTCTTTTCTGAACATTTCCAATTTGTATACATCAGAACTGGGTGCAGTATTCTAGTAATGGTCTCACTAACATCTGTAGCATGGAAATAACACATTCCCTACTTCTACTCAATAGTCCCAGCCTTTATACATCCAAGGATTGCTTTGCTCTCTTTGCAGCACACTTGAGAGCTCATAGTCAACAGTTCATCGACAATGGCCTCCGAGATCCAAAATACAGACCTTGATCCTATAATTGTGACCCAACTTATTTTTTTTCCTGTGGTCTATGACCTTGCTTGAACAACAGTGATTTGATATTTTTTCAGAACATTGATAAAGATATTGAATAATGTTGAGCGAAGAATGGATCGCTAAGGAACCTTACTAAAAATGTCCCTATTTGGTGATGATTTCCCATTTACAGTTACTTTTTGCCATCTATCAGTTAGCCAGTTTATAATCATTGAATACATTTTGATTTTCTATTGTGCTAATTTCTTAATCATAATATCATGAACTACTAAGTCAAAATATTTTATGCTGGCACCGATAACTTTCTCAACCAATTATAATCACATCAAAAAGGATATCCAGTTTGTTCGTCAAACAATGTTGATAGGCATTAATTTTGCAATGATATTTTAATTCTTTACATTCAGTTAGTCTTCGGCCTTCACTAAATTTTCTTTAGTACCATTTGCTTGCTATTCCAAGAAGATTATTCTAGAACCCACTTGTGGTTTGTGAGGGTCAGACCTTTAAAGTAGAATTTTATATTGTGGCTCAACATGTTCTAGAACTAGGAGGTCACTGACTTTGCAGGACAACTTTATATTGTTCTTTATAACTCACAACAATGAACTTGAACAGGTATGGTTATAAATGTATACACTGTAACTAATTTATGCCAGGCACATGCTTTCCTGTTTTTTTACTTGAGCCATTGTCAGCTATATCATGCTGCTTTTATAGCTGTTGTGCAGACTGTAAGGAGGGCAATCAATGTTTCTAAAGGGTGAGGGTTTTTTTTCATAAACAACAAACTAGCAGTAGGAAATTACAGGATCCAACAATTCTTTTTGAGTTAACAGAAGTGTATTAAAACTGAATTAAGAGTAGTACCTGCAAATTTAATATATATGATTAAATGGAGCCTGAGAATTAAATGCCTTCTTTTCCGTGCTCCATTTTGTGAATTACTATACAGGAATGATGACTTTGTCAACCAACTGTGTTCCAAAATATTTATTCATTTTCATCCCAGGGGCACCTATGTATGTTTTGCCTCCTGTAGGGATACCGGCATCTGTACAGCTTTCTTCATGTCTGCTACATTGTTCCTTGAAACCCTGTTAATTTCAGCTAAAAACAGTATGTGTAACCATAGTAATCAATAGAAGGATGCATTTTTATCAATTTACTGAAGACAAAGTACTATATAAAAACAAGGCTATTGCATTGACATTTTGCCTTCCTGTGTAACCAATGCACACTTTTAATAGTTATCCCACAGACAGTAGCTTTTATTTGTCTTGTATTTTTTCAGTGCACATAAAAGCAAGAAAGAAGTGTCAGCTGATACTAATTTATATTAATTAGCTCTTGAGTTCATTATAGTGCAACCTAAGTATATCACATTATATGGAGATAAAAAAGAAACATCAGTTAATATATTGCTTTTTCTGTCTTTTAAATGCTGTGATGTGATCCAGCCCAAATTACTTGCTGATGGATGCATGCACCGGTTCAATGCCCCATCTAGAGCCAAGGCTGGAGGACATGGCTGCACTTTGGATATTTAAACATGTTGACATGAAATTCAAGCCATCAAATTATGGACTTTGACAAAGTCCAGGAAAATATTAACAACATTTTGTGACAGCTGGAAGGCAATAGTATCCAATGTGCTGATTAAAACACCCCTATTTTTTTGGTAATGATACAAATCTCTATGTAGCACCATCAGTTGAAAAATATGGGAAACTAGTGTACATTCTAGGAATTAAGAATTCAGCAAAGTATTCTCTAGCTGCATTCTGTGTCTTTTATGCTCCCTCTCTCAATAGACAGGCCTGATTTCAGTGTGGCTTAAGTTTAGAATCAGCTTCTCTACAAGCTGCTTTGCACATGCACACACTTGCATTTACACTTTTTGTGCACCAACACCTGCATGCAGTGGCAAGTGACAGCATGACTGGATATTTATTCGTTGATCATCAATGATAGAAAATTTGCATATGCAAAAACACATCACTAAGGTACATTGTTTTGCACATGCACATTTTACCCACATTTGCATGTTTTCTATTCATGAAAGCAGAAGCCACCTACATATACAGCCTGCATGCACTATATATAACATGTATGAATACACAAAATCAGACTCCAGGCCTTTCTGTTAAAAGTAACAAAGCCAGAGTGTATCAATTCTCTTTGGGCTAGATTGTTAGTTTGCAATCCCAGCCACAGTAAGGGATAGCACAATGTTAGGCTGCATCTGGAACTGCCCAGGAGAGAGATTGTGATTTAGGGAGATATGCTGCAATAGAGCCCTGAGTCACAACCTCCCTCCCAGTATTCCTGTTTGCTCTGGGGAAAGGCATTAATTGCGCCTGTCTGTCTATACATGCTGCAGCATGTTCACCATAGTGTTGGCATAACTATGCAACAGAGTAAAAGCTCCTCCCGCTCCTTGACCCTTCCTGCTGACCAGTAGCAAAAAATCTCCCAAGGCCAAAGATGGGATATTAGGTGGGGAGGGCTCTGAATTAGTACAGAAAATTCTTTCCCAGGTATCTGCCTGGCAGATCTTACCCACATGCTAAAGGTCTAACTGATCATCATATTTGGGGTCAGGAAGGAATTTCCTCCCAGGTCAGATTGGCAGAGACCCTGTGGGTTTTTCACCTTCCTCTCCAGCATGGGTCACTTGCAGATTTAAACTAATGTAAATGATGAATTCTCTGTAACTTGAAGTCTCTAAACCATGATTTGATAACTTCAGTTGTTCAGCCAGAGTTTATGGGCCTACTACAGGAGTAGGTGGGTGAGGTTCTGAGGCCTCCAATGTGCAGGAAGTCAGACTAAATCAGTGGTCGGGCAACCTTTGGCACTTGGCCGTTAGGGTAAAACTGCTGGTGGGACGGGCTGGTTTGTTTATCTGAAGCGTCTGCAGGCACGGAGGCCCGCAGGTCCCACTGGCCACAGTTCACTGTTCCCAGCCAATGGGAGCTTGGGAAGCAGCGCAGGCCGAGCAACATGCTAGGCACGGCTTCCCACAGCTCCCATTGGCCGGGAACAGCGGCCAGTGGGAGCTGCGGTGCTCCATTCCTGCGGATACTCCAGATAAACAAACCAGCCTGGCCCACCAGCAGCTTTACCCTGATGAGCCAGGTGCCAAAGGTTGCCGACCCCTGGAGTAAATGATCACAATAGTCCTTTCTGACCTGAAAGTCTGAGTCTCTGAGACCTGAAGGAAAAGAAGAATGTATCAGTTTTGCAAAGCCTGCTTTCCATGCAAGCAAGAGGCAGCATTCAAGTGCAAGGAAGTAAGGAGGCACTTTCTGATCCTTTTTACCAACTCACAGGATGGACCATGATTTGACCCTATACTGTTAATAATATATAATTTATATAAAAGTCTCCATTCTGATTTTTTTGAGCTGATATTCAAGTGTTTTTACTGCTGGTTGCAATGAAAATGTGCAGAATACTTACTCAGCAACATAGAACACATGGGATGAGCAGGAATAAAATTACTTCATTCCATATGTTTATTTTCCTTCCTGGAAGCACTGTAACACAGAACAGCATTAAAGTGTGGAAACATGATAGCAAGAGAGGAAGCACAAATGTTACTTAGTAAAATAAGGCAGACTATATGTAAACAAATGCTTCAGTCCTGGAAACACTTGTGCTTATGAATAACTTTACATATATGAGTAGTCCTGCTGAAGTCAATGAAATGATTTAAGTGCAGGTGAAGGACCAAAGAATTCTGTTGTCTTTTATTGTCAGACACCAAGAAGCCTCTTCTTAATCCCTAAATAGCCCTGAGAAGAAAGCAAGATGAATCACTAGCTAATGCCAGCATTATCATTGCTAGGTCCCAAGACTCAGGGTTGGCCTTAGGGAAAATGGTGCCCTAGGCGAACTTGTATTTTGGTACCCTGGCCCCCACTGCCTCTCCCAGTTCCTCACCCATACCCCCATTGCCCTGGCCCCTACTGCCTTTGCCGATCCTCCAGCCATCCCTCCTGGCCCCTGCTGCTGTGCTTAATTTGTACTGGGGCTTGCCAGGGTAAAGTCCTGGCACCTCTAGGCTTGGCAGTTCATAGCCCTGGCACCTTTGGGTTCCCAGCCAACAGCCACTGCTCTCTGACGGCTGAGGTTTGAAGGCAGTGCTGCCACCAGCATCAGAGTGACAATACCATACCGTGCCACCCTTCTCTGTTACTGCTAGTGGTGGCACTTCCCTCAGGGCTGGGTGCCTGGCCAACAGCCACCGCTCTTTGGCTGCCCAGCTTGAGCCCCAGAACCTCCTGCATTACAACCGCCACTGCCTCCCCATCCATCACCCTCAGTGCCTCCCCTCCCTCCCTTCTGTGGCCTCACACCCCAGGTCCGTCCTGCCCTTCTGCTTGCCTCTTGACAACAGCACACTTCTGACCACAGAATCCTGGGCAGTTGCCCATGGTGCCAACCCATATGGCTGGTCCTGGCAACACTCCCTCATCTAAACAATGGGAAGTTGCTAATTGCTTCAGTTGCCTCTGACTGATGACCCAATAATGGATGCATCATCTCCTGTACAACCAGTGAAAAACATGTAAGGCCCTATTTTCTTCTCACTTAGACCCTTGTAAATCTAGATGAGCCTCAATTAAATTAATGGAATTTCATCATGTGAAACTGTGATAAGAGAAAGCAGATTCAGGCCAAGAATCAGACAGCTTCTCTCCTTCTGTCACACTACCATCCTTGAGATCAGCAAAGACGCTCAAATCGTCCCCTCTCAAAGTGAATGGGAAGAGGCTAGTGGTTGGGCATGCAGTGTGAGGGTTTCTTGGCTGTGGAATTTCATTCCTCTCCCTCAATCTGCAGGAGCCTGATTTAACTTTGTTACACTGTAATTATTATTATTTATATTCTTGTAGCACCTATGAACCTCAGTCATGCACCAGGACCCCACTGTGCTATGAACTGTACAAACAGACAATTGAAAGATGGAGAAAGTATTCCAGTATAATTTTTAATTGATGTTTGGTGCAGCACCTGAAAGTTTACAGCAGGATGAACAGGTTCTTGATTACAGTATTGTTGATGAATCTGCAATATTATAAGAATTGTTGACCCAGACCTGATCTTGTGATCTATGACCCTGTCTCATGTCTTGAGGGTGATTTTATGCTTGCTAGAAGTAAAATGACGTTATAGGAGTATAAGATTGACAGGAATGTATTGCTGATTGGCTTGGAACATGCATAGGGGACAAATAGGTGAACATTAGCAAATAGGTTATTAAGCTTGTTAAAAGTGCATGTTGCTTCCCAATAAATGATCTTATAAGTTTAATAATTGATCGGGCTACCGGATGCTCCAAGTGTAGGGTGGGTGGCTATTGATCTCAAAATAAATATAGTCTTACTGTCTAATATTAAGAGTAAGTTAGTTAATTAATAGTTAGTATTTTGCCATTTAGCTATTCATCTGTTTTCTTGCAGTTATAGGGTAGTATAGAAGAATTAATACACTTTAATATTAAGGAAACCCTGCCTGAGGGACGCAATACAAATAAAACTGTAACTTATGACAACTGGGAAAACTTGTCCATACCGTTCATGAGCAGAAGCAGTAAAACAATAAAATAATAAAAAATCCTCATTAAAATAATCACAATTAATTAGTAAACCAATAACAAGCCAACAATAAATAATGTAAGCTTTAAAAAAAAATTTTTTTTTTTTACTGTGGACCAACTTCTGCTTCTTCCTCCTCCAGGCTGATTCCAGAGGATGTGGGTAAAAGGATTAGGATTTGGGGAAACCACACAGGAAACATGCCCCTTGCATGCATTGACACCCTGCTCTGTGGGTACTCCCTGTGCACTGCTATGCAAATCAGACCAGAGTGTAGGGAAATGCATAAGTAGGCAAAACTGTTCAGATTTGCATCAGGAGTTGTATACTCTTCTTGTATCCTGATTGGCTGAGGCTGGTCCATTTTAGTACACTACTGCTTCATTTGTAGCTGTGTCTCTTTCCCTCTCCCCTTCTGTCCACTGAGAAATAAAATGTGATAATCTCAGTGAATCTTTTCCTGGCAAACTATTTTAAATAAATAATTCAGCTCGATCCAGCACAATGCTGGAGGGGGAAATGTTGCACATTTTAGCCCTGCTTTCCAGAAGTTCTGAGCACCCACAACTCTGGTTAACATCAGTGATAGCAGTAGGTTATCAAAACCTGAAAAAACAGGTCCATAAGCACAAGATATAAATGACGAACATGAGAGGTAGGTCATTGGCACCGGGGGAAGTAATGATGACAGCACTGCTTAATTGTCACCAGTTAACCCCATTTTTGCAGAAGGAACAAGGTCAAATAGGGGAGCACATAGAAAAGTGACTGAGAATTGCGTTTATGTCCATGTCTCATCGGGCACATGCATTGTATCTGCACACACCCTGTCCATTTTTATCCTGCAGTCCGGTGACTATGGGCTAATCTGTGCTTTACAGAGGTGTAGATTAGCCCTAGTAGAGGCACAGTTTGTTGTCTATATGAGGTTGTTTTTTTTTTGCTGTAGAGTAAAATCACCTTCCCAAATAGTAAGCTACACTGGCAAATGGACTCTTTTGCAGGCGTTAGCTTCATTGACCCGTTTTTTTTTTTTTACCAGTATAGCTGTGTCAATCAGTGGGGTGATTTTTTTTCCCCACAGTCCTAACTGATTTAGCTATGCCGGCAAAACTTTGCAGTATAGACCTGGCTTTAGTAAGTCAGATCTGATGAACATCTGTGCAAATAAGAGTTTCCACTGTTTATTGATGTTTATTTCTCAGTATTAATAATAAGGTACATGTAAAAGCATTAAACCAAGCAGCTGTCAAATTAACTATTCCTGTGTTATCTTTGATGTGCTACAGTAAGTGGAGCCAGCTGATTGCATATTCTACTTGCTTGAAAAATTGCATTTTATTACAGTGGTGTACAACTAGGGATACAGCTCTGGGATAGATATTCCATTTGGATAGTTACTGCTTTGTCTTCAGGTGCTATTCTAAAAGTATACGTTTTCATCATATCACTGATTGCCCAGATATATATTTTGAAACTGCCCATATCATTTTACTGCTATACAAAAGAGCTCAGTATTAGTTAGCACTAATACATGGTCATGTTGGCCAAGATTTTCAGAAATAGGATCCCAAATTAACTTCCTAAATCCATATTTAGGTACTTCCCCAATTTTCCATAGTGATGAACCCTCAACAGCTCTCATTGATTTCAAAGTGAATTGAAGCAGGTACAGTAATTTGAACATAGAATCATAGAAGATTAGGGTTGGACGAGACCTCAGCAGGTTATCTATCCCAACCCCCTACTCAAAGCAAGATCAACACCAATTAAATCATCCCAGCTAGGGCTTTGTCAAGCTGGATCTTGAAAACCTCTAAGGATGGAGATTCCACCACCTCCCTAGGTAACCCATTCCAGTGCTTCACCACCTCCTCCTAATGAAATAGTTTTTCCTAATATCCAACATAAACCTTCCCCACTGCAACTTGAGACCATTGCTCCTTGTTCTGTCATCTGCTACCACTGAGAACAGCCTAGCTTCATCTTCTCTGGAACCCCCACTTCAGGTAGTTGAAGGCTGCTATTGAATTCCCCCTCACTCTTCTCTTCTGCAGACTAAATAAGCCCAGTTCCCTCAGCCTCTTCTCATAAGTCATGTGCCCTAGCCCCCTAATCATTTTCTCTTCCCTCTGCTGGACTCTCTCCAAATTATCTACATCCTTTCTGTAGTGGGGGGCCCAAAATTGGACACAATACTCCAGATGTGGCCTCACCAGTGCCGAATAGAAGGGAATAATCACTTCCCTCGATCTTCAGCAATGTTCCTATTAATGAAGCCCAGTACGCTGTTAGCCTTCTTGCCAACAAGGGCACACTATTGACTCATATCCAGCTTCTCGTCCACTGTAATCCCCAGGTCCTTTTCTGCAGAACTGCCGCTTAGCCAGTCAGTCCCCACCCTGTAGCATTGCATAGGATTCTTCCATCCTAAGTGCAGGACTCTGCACTTGTCCATGTTGAACCTCATCAGATTTCTTTTAGCTCAATCCTCCAGTTTGTCTAGGTCAATCTGGACCCTATCCATACCCTCCAGTGTATCTACCTCTCCTCCCAGCTTAGTGTCATCCGTGAACTTGCTGAGGGTGCAATCCATCATATCATCCACATCATTAATGAAGATGTTGAACAAAACCGTCCCCAGGACAGACCTGTGGGGCACTCCACTTGGTTGCCAACTAGACATCGAACCATTGGTCACCACCCATTGAGCCCAACAATCTAGCCAGCTTTCTATCCATCTTATAGTCCATTTACCCAATCTATACTTTTTTTAACTTGCTGGCAAGAATACTGTGGGAAACCATATCAAAAGCTTTGCTAAAGTCAAGATATATCATGTCCACTGCTTTCCCCATATCCACAGAGCCATCTCATCATAGAAGGCAAGCACGTTGGTCAGGCATGACTTGCCCTTGGTGAATCCATGTTGACTATTCCTGATCACCTTCCTCTCCTCCAAGTGCTTCAAAATGGATTCCTTGAGGACTTGCTCCATGATTTTTCTGGGGACTGAGGTGACACTGACTGGTCTGTAGTTCCCTGGATTCTCCTTCTTCCCTTTTTTAAAGATATTTGCCTCCGGGCATTATATTTGCCTCCAGGCCCTTATTTATGTGCCTAAGTATAGCTATAAGAAGGTCTTTTTAGGCACCCATTTTTGAAAATATTGGCCAAAACACAGATTAGCAAAAGATGCTTATTTTCATGATGTTGACTTAGAAGGCCATTTTGAATTGGAGAACTGCAGATATCAATATTGGTGCTGAAATAAGAAGACAAGAGATAAGGGAGAAGTTTCCTATAGAACAGAAACTTTATTCCTCTTTCCAAAAAGGGGCTCTGTTTATGAACCAACTACGAATGATAGTGAATGATATAAAAAACAACAACAGAGGAACTAATGCTTTTGCTAGGCTCTCTGGACATGGTAGCACTGCTAGGAGTTTTTTCATTTGTTTGTTTTTCTTTTAATATTAAGTGTTAGTCCCCTCGGCAAAATATGCAACTGTGTTTACATTTTGTTAGCAATTTTAAAAAGGCTTTCTCTGTAGGGTCTCTTGTTAAAGGAAATAGACATTTTAGATCTAGAACCTAAATTTAGGATTTTTTGTGCTTTACGTATAAGGCTGGGTGAATATTGCAAAAATATTTCTGCAAATATGCATTCAAAGTTTCAAACCAATAATAATTAATATATTCACTGGTCTAAATACTCATGGAAACAGCAAATTTTAGGTGACTTTTGGAAAATGCCATAAAAAGAATTATGAATATGTAAACACTAATAGTTGTTCAGAAATCTTTTTTTCTCTGTTTTCCATTCATTCAATGAGGGTAGAGGAATTTATCATCTGACCATATGCCACATTAAAGCCCTCAAATTTTGCACATTGAATATTCACAAGAAACTATTTATAAAAGAGGATATTCATATAAAGTGTTTGTTAAATAATTCAGAGAAACAAATAAAACTCATGAAAATCACAACTGTCTCAGGTACAATTATATTTGATCCATGGGTTTATGATTATTTGGTGCATATTCAGAAGTGCAGTGCATCTTTAGGCTGTGTTCCACTACAGAGCAGTGGTGCACAAAATTATGTGTGTGTGTTGACCATATAACTCATGGCTCTTCTCTGAACCTTCTTCAATTTATCAACATCCTTCTTAAATTGTGGACACCAGAACTGGGCACAGTATTCCAGCAGTGGTCACACCAGTACCTGCTACAGAGGTAAAATAACTTCTTTACTCCTACTCAAGGGTTCTCTGTTTATGCATCCAAGGATTGCATTAGCCCTTTTGGTCACAGTGTCACATTAGGAGGTTATGTTCAACTGATTATCCATCACAACTCCCAATGTTTTTTTTTTCAGAATCACTGCTTCCCAAGATAGAATCCCCCATCATGTAAGTATGGCCTACATTTTTTGATCCTAGATGTATACTTTTACATTTAGACATATGAAAACACACATTGTTTGCTTGCTCCCAGCTTACCATGTTTTTCTAAAAGATACGCTCTATGAATTATTTTGGGGATGGTCTATGGCCTGTGTTATTCAAGAGGTTAGATTAAATGATCACAATGGTTTCTTCAGGCCTTGAAATCTATGATCTCATGAGCATACGTTTAGTTCAAACCAATCAGCAGACAGGCTATGCTTGTATTTGAGGAGAGGACATAGATGTGTTAATAGACAATAACTGTTTTTGCTAAGCTGAAACAACTTAGTTATGTATCTCTTGTTGAAACAGAGTTGGACTAGTGCCCAATCAGAATGAAGATAAGACAAGTCTTGCCTTCAGCTCTGGAGATGAAGAAATAAAACTGGAGAAAACTGGACAGCTGAGAACTGAGAGTACAAGAAAAATGCACTGAATATCTATGCCTAGTCAAGTACTGTCTAGAAGAAACTCTAGTACCCTAACAGTTGCATAGGGCCATATATGGAGTAGCACCTTACACAGCAAATGGTCCCATTAACTTCAGTAGAATCACTTGTGCAGTCAGGTGCTACTCATAGTGAGTAAGGGTTCCAGTATCTGGTCATCAGCTAGTTAGTATTGTAAAGTGCTTTGAAACTGAGTATAATAGTAGAGTATAATTTTCAGCAGTTCAGAGCAACTACAAATGCTGTTGAAATCAATGGGAACCACAGAAGCCCAGCACCTCTGAAAATCAGGCCCTAGTATTTCAGTCAGACCCACAAATGCTGAGGCATTCTAATTTACTGGACATTTCTGAAGAATTTGGTCTAATATTTTAACCCTGATAACGCTGTTTGAATTAAATGTTTTGAAATTTCCACACACCGATACCCTCTGAGATTTAAAAAAAGAGAACAGTGCTTAAAGTTAGATTCTTAAGTCCAAGCCAAGGCTACATGGCCTGATTTTCAAAAGGTCCTGAGTGTTCAGCAGCTCCCATTAACTTCAGTGGGATTTGCTTGGTGCTCAGCACTTTGAAATTCAGACCATTTCTTTAGGAACCTATACCTGGACTTTAAACTCCTATTTTTGAAAATCTTGTCTCACATGTTACACACACTTTACAGTATTTTTATATTTTGAAAAGTCTGGGAGTGCTCAAATTAAGTTAATTATCCAACATTGCTATTTCTTCAGATATTTAGGTTAAAAAAATCTATAAAGTCAATAATGCACTCATGGGAAACGTTCCAGCCACCGGGGAAGTTTTATGTTTCCTAAACCAAGGGACAAATATGAGAAGCTTTGAAACCCAAGGTTTGGGGGCATTTTTAGACCTTTTTATTTTCCCATTCTTGATGGAACATGTTTTCGTTAACATAAAATGAAGCAGAATTAGGAGGCAATGATGTTGCAAACCTGAGATTCAGTCTAATTTCTACCATATGGTGTTTATGTTTGTATCATCATCCTTGAAACAAAGGGTAGAATTTCCCAACTTGTTTTTTTATGCTAATTTCTGCTTTTTCAGAAGATTTAAGTGGTTGACTTGAATCCCATAAGTTTCATTACTTTTTCTCATTACTTTTTTTTTTAACCAGCTTTCACACTTCCAACATTGCATAACATACCCATTTATAATTATGTTTAACCTTTGTAAAGCCTCTGGGTATAGTCTACTCATTAATCTTTAACCTGACAAGCCTTGGGGGTTGTGGAATTGGCTCAGCCATTTATTAGAAGCACAGAGACCACAGTCTAGAGGTACAAAAGGGGTAATTAAGAGGAGGTATGAAAGGAAATGGAACAAAACTAAAGGGATATGATTATATTATGGTAGATGTCAGACAGCAGCAGGGACAATGGAATGCAAATTATTATAGACAGAGTTCAGGAAATAACATTTTTTAGAACAAATCTAATTTAATCAGACCCTATTTTACCCAAGCAAAAATAACGTGCACTAAATTAGATCTAAAATACAGTCATATTAATAGTGCAGTCACATGGGCAGTTTTAAATACATTGGTTTCAGAGTAGCAGCCGTGTTAGTCTGTATTCGCAAAAAGAAAAGGAGTACTTGTGGCACCTTAGAGACTAACAAATTTATTAGAGCATAAGCTTTCGTGAGCTACAGCTCACTTCATCGGATGCATTTGGTGGAAAAAACAGAGGAGAGATTTATATACACACACACACAGAGAACATGAAACAATGGGTTTATCATACACACTGTAAGGAGAGTGATCACTTAAGATAAGCCATCACCAACAACAGGGGGGGGAAGGAGGAAAACCTTTCATGGTGACAAGCAGGTAGGCTAATTCCAGCAGTTAACAAGAATATCAGAGGAACAGTGGGGGGTGGGGTGGGAGGGAGAAATACCATGGGGAAATAGTTTTACTTTGTGTAATGACTCATCCATTCCCAGTCTCTATTCAAGCCTAAGTTAATTGTATCCAGTTTGCAAATTAATTCCAATTCAGCAGTCTCTCGTTGGAGTCTGTTTTTGAAGCTTTTTTGTTGAAGTATAGCCACTCTTAGGTCTGTGATCGAGTGACCAGAGAGATTGAGGTGTTCTCCAACTGGTTTTTGAATGTTATAATTCTTGACGTCTGATACATTGACTCTATTGAGTTTTTTTTTTAAAAAGTGACATGTTTTAATAATAATGTAAAGGTACCAATTAATCCTGCACAACTGATTAAGAGAGCTTTAAACTAGGAATTTGAGGGAGATGGTTGGGAGATGTCCAGGTAATCTCCATGCCGGATTTTAACATTGAGAGGGAAGAAAACAATGTAATAAAGGATTCAGCAATGGGTAGGAGAATGGACATAAGGAGGAAGGGCAGTTTGGATACCAGTCTAATAGGTCATACTGGCTTTCGAATGTCGGTGCCTAATCGGGTAAAGAATGTGAGCAAGGCCAAACAGCAAAAATTAAGATGTTTGTACACCAATGCGAGGAGCGTAGGTAACAAAATGGAGGAACTAGAGCTACTGGTGCAGGAAGTGAAACCAGATTTTATAGGGATAACAGAAACATGGTGGAATAGTAATCATAACTGGACTACAGGTATTGAAGGGTATGTGCAGTTTAGAAAAGACAAAAATAAAGGTAAAGGTGGTGGAGTAGCACTGTATATCAATGATGAGGTAGAATGTAAAGAAATAAGAAGTGATGGAATGGATAAGACAGAGTCAGTCGGGGCAAAAATCACATTAGGGAAGAAAACTACTAGAGTTCCCCTGTGTTAGTGCTTGGGGTGTACTATAGACCACAGGGATCTGATCTGGATATGGATAGAGCCCTCTTTAATGTTTTTAATGAAGTAAATACTAATGGAAACTGCGTGATCATGGGAGACTTTAATTTCCCAGATGTAGACTGGAGGACAAGTGCTAGTAATACTAGGGCTCAGATTTTCCTAGATGCAATAGCTGATGGATTCCTTTGTCAAGTAGTTGCTGAACCGACAAGAGGGGATACCATTTTAGATTTGGTTTTGGTGAATAGTGAGGACCTCATATAAGAAATGGTTGTAGGGGACAACCTTGGTTCAAGTCATCATGAGCTAATTCAGTTCAAACTCAATGGAAGGATAAACAAAAATAAATCTGCAACTAGGTTTTTTGATTTCAAAAAGGCTGACTTTCAAAAATTAAGGAAATTAGTTAGGGAAGTGGATTGGACTGAAGAATTTATGGATCTAAAGGCGGAGGAGGCCTGGGATTATTTTAAGTCAAAGTTGCAGAAGCCTGCATCCCAAGAAAGGGGAAAAAAGTCATAGGCAGGAGTTGTAGACCAAGCTGGATGAGCAAGCATCTCAGAGAGGTGATTAAAAAAAAGCAGAAAGCATACAGGGAGTGGAAGATGGGAGGGATCAGCAAGGAAAGATACCTTATTGAGGTCAGAACATGTAGGGATAAAGTGAGAGAGGCTAAAAGTCAAGTAGAGTTGCAAAGGGAATTAAAACCAATAGTAAAGGTTCTATAAGGTTCTATAGCCATATAAATAAGAAGAAAACAAAGAAAGAAGAAGTGGGATTGCTAAACACTGAGAATGAAGTGGAGGTTAAGGATCATCTAGGCATGGTCCAACATCTAAACAAACACTTTGCTTCAGTCTTCAATGAGGCTAATGGGGATCTTAGGGATAATGGTAGCATGTCAAATGGGAATGAGGATATGGAGGTAGATATTACCATATCTGAGGTAGAAGCAAAACTCAAACAGCTTAATGGGACTAAATCAGGGGGCCCAGATAATCTTCATCCAAGAATATTAAAGGAATTGGCACCTGAAATTGCAAACCCATTAGCAAGAATGTTTAATGAGTCTGTAAACTCAGGGGTTGTACTGTATGACTGGAGAATTGCTAACATAGTTCCTATTTTTAAGAAAGGGGAAAAAAAGTGATCCGGGTAACTACAGGCCTGTTAGTTTGACATCTGTCGTATGCAAGGTCTTGGAAAAAAATTTGAAGGAGAAAGTAGTTAAGGACATTGAGGTCAATGGTAAATGGGACAAAATACAACATGGTTTTACAAAATGTAGATCATGCCAAACCAACCTGATCTCCTTCTTTGAGAAAGTAACAGATTTTTTAGACAAAGGAAACACAGTGGATCTAATTCACCTAGATTTCAGTAAGGCATTTGATATGGTGCCACATGGGGAATTATTAGTTAAATTGGAAAATATGGGGATGAATATGAAAATTGAAAGGTGGATAAGGAATTGGTTAAAGGGGAGACTACAGCGGGTCATACTGAAAGGTGAACTGGCAGGCTGGAGGGAAGTTACCAGTGGAGTTCCTCTGAGATCAGTTTTGGGACCAATCTTATTTAATCTTTTTATTACTGACCTCGGCACAAAAAGTGGGAGTGTGCTAATAAAGTTTGCAGATGATACAAAGCTGGGAGGTATTGCCAATTTAGAGAAGGCCCAGGATATCATACAGGAGGATCTGGATGACCTTGTAAACTGGACTAATAGTAATAGGATGAAATTTAATAGTGAGAAGTGTAAGGTTATGCATTTAGGGATTAATAATAGAAATTTTAGCTATAAGCTGGGGACGCATCAATTAGAAGTAACGGAGGAGGAGAAGGACCTTGGAGTATTGGTTGACCACAGGATGACTATGAACCACCAATGTGATGTGGCTGTGAAAAAAGCTAATGTGGTATTGGGATGCATCAGGAGAGGCATTTCCAGTAGAGATAAGGAGGTGTTAGTACCGTTTTACAAGGCACTGGTGAGATCTCACCTAGAATACTGTGTGCAGTTCTGGTCTTCCATGTTTAAGAAGGATGAATTCAAACTGGAACAGGTACAGAGAAGGGCTACTAGGATGATCGGAGGAATGGAAAACCTGTCTTATGAAAGGAGACTCAAGGAGCTTGGCTTGTTTAGCCTAACAAAAAGAAGGCTGAGGGGAGATATGATTGCTCTCTATAAATATATCAGAGGTATAAATACTGGGGAGGGAGAGGAATTATTTAAGCTCAGTACCAATGTGGACACAAGAACAAATGGATATATACTGTCCATCAGGAAATTTAGACTTGAAATTAGATGAAGGTTTCTAACCATCAGAGGGGTGAAGTTCTGGAACAGCCTTCCAAGGGAAGCAGGGGGGCAAAAGACCTATCTGGCTTTAAGATTAAACTTGATAAATTTATGGAGAAGTTATGATGGGATAATATGATTTTGGCAATTCATTGATCTTTAACTATTCATGGTAAATAGGCCCAATGGCCTGTGATGGGATGTTAGATGAGGTGGTATCTGAGTTACTACAGAGAATTCTTTCCTGGGTATCTGGCTGGTGAATCTTGCTCACATGCTCAGGGTTCAGCTGATTGCCATATTTGGGGTCAGGAAGGAATTTTCCTCCAGGGCAGATTGGAAGAGGCCCTGGGGTTTTTTCACCTTCCTCTGTAGCATGGGGCATGGGTCACTTGTTGGAGGATTCCCTGCACCTTGAAGTCTTTAAACCATGATTTTGAGGACTTCAGTAGCTCAGACATAAGTGAGAAGTTTATTGCAGGAGTGGGTGGGTGAGATTCTGTGGCCTGCATTGTGCAGGAGGTCAGACTAGATGATCACAATGGTCCCTTCTGACCTTAATATCTATGAATCCAGCCTCAATGTGTCCCCGGGACAGACAATGTCACCTGGACAATAGTATTTGTGAAACTAAGGAGCAAACACGGGACCGCTCAGTAATAATTCCAGCTCTGTAGGCTACCAGCACAGAGCCCAGGTATGGTCTTCTGAGGGAATTCAGGGGCTGGCCAGGGGAGAGGAGGTAGGGCCAAGATTCAGAATATTGACTTCTGTGAGGATCATTTACCTCAGAAGGGGCATACTAAGGTTATGGAAACTGTTTTAGCTTTCAGATTGAAGTGGCTCAGTAATATTCCATTTCTGCAATATACTTAAGCAAGTGGCTAACTTTATGTGCATGTGTTGTTCCATTGACTTTAATGGGACTCTTCACATATTCAAAGTTATATACTTGCTTACGCACTTTCCTGAATCAGGCCCTATCACTCTAAAGACTTGAAGGGATGATTCCTCCCTATTTCTCTGAAGAAATCTCCATCACCCAGTGGAGATACCTGGACTGGGCTCTAGCAGCTGGATTTCCACCCAAGAGAAGTTCACCTCAGACTTCCGAAACCAATCCCATTCATGACAGAATGAAGCAGAGCTGTCAGGCATTGGTACATCGAGGCTGATGGGGTGGTTCAGAGACCAGCATTCCAAACTCTTGTGTTTTTGTTGTTGTTTGTTTTTTAAAGACCAAGCTTCTGGAATCAAGAGACTCTCAGCTGTCATTAAAAAAAAAAAAGCTATCATTTAAAAAAAAAAGTTGTTTTTGTCCTCAGTTTGTTCTCAGGGCTGCAGTTTGAAAACGTGAATGCTTAAGACACAAACACCAAGAGGCAACGAAAAAGAACCAAATATCTATTATTTTAAAGAACTCCCATGATTTGTAAATCACTCTCATTATGGTGGGAGGAGAGGGGAGCTTAGTTTATGAATACTTGGGTTGACAATACTGACAACCACATAGGTAGGGCCCTAGTAAATTCACGGCCATGAAAAATGCATCACAGACCATGATATCTGCTCCCCCCCCCCCGTGAAATCTTTTTTGTGTGCTTTTTCCCTATACTATACAGATTTCACAGGGGAGACCAGCATTTCTCAAATTGGGGGTCCTGACCCAAAAGGGAGTTGCAGGCAATTCACAAGGTTATTTTAGGGGGATCGGGATATTGCCACCCTTACTTCTGTGCTGCTGTCACAGCTGGGCTGCCAAAGAGTGGTGGCTGTTGTCCAGGTGCCCAGCTCTGAAGGCAACCCCCCAGCAGCAGCAGCACAGAAGTAACCGTGGCAATGCCATACTATGCCAACCTACCCTTACTTCTGCACTGCTGCCTGAAGAGCTGGGCAGCTGGAGAGTGGCAGCTGATGACTGAGAGCCCAGCTTTGCAGGCAGCAATGCAGAAGTAAGGCTGTGTGACATTCTGTACCTTGAGCGAATACCCTACACCCCCATATTATCCTTATAATATGATTGTGTGGTATCCAATGCAAAGTTTGTCATGTCAGGTGACTTTGGAAGGCTCATGATGCATTGAGCTTGTTGTTATAGTAATGTTATAGGTTGTAATTTCATGTATGTAGTTATGAGGCTGAAAATGGGTCCTCATGGCTTAAAAAAGCCTAGACAAAAAATCTCCAAGAGCAGAGGTGCAGTTCACACCTCAACAGGGCATGTATGGGACAAACCCAGCCCAGCCTCACAGGACACTGGCATAGGCAGCAATAAAGGATCTGTTGGACTCTCCAGTGAGTCACCCCCTTCCTTTGGTCAGTTTGGGACTGCAGTGAGGTAATGCTTACTTGACTCTGAAGTGGGGGAGAGGGGACAAAGCCAAGAGGGACGAAAGAATATGATACAAGGGAGAGAGGTTTGCCAGGCCCTTCCTCTCTCTTCCACCTTCATCTACAGACATCACCACCAAGTGACTGAAGTGCTGATCAAAGGGGAGAGCCTGACTGAAGGGCAACCAGCCAGCCTGCGGTGAGAAGCATCCAAGTTTGTAAGGGCACTGAAAGTGTTAATCATAGAATCATAAAATATCAGGGTTAGAAGGGAACTCAGGAGGTCATCTAGTCCAACCTCCTGCTCAAAGCAGGACCAATTCCCAACTAAATCATCCCAGCAAGGCTTTATCAAGCCTGACATTAAAAACTTCAAAGGAAAGAGATTCCACCACCTCCCTAGGTAGTGCATTTCAGTGCTTCACCACCCTCCTAGTGAAAAAGTTTTTCCTAATATCCAACTTAAACTTTCCCCACTACAACTTGAGACCATTACTCCTCGTTCTGTCACCTGCTAGCACTGAGAACAGTCTAGATCCATCCTCTTTGGAATCCCCTTTCAGGTAGTTAAAAGCAGCTCTCAAATCCACCCTCATTCTTCTCTTCTGCAGACTAAACAATCCCAGTTCCCTCAGCCTCTCCTCATGAATCATGTGTTCCAGTCCCCTAATCATTTTTATTGCCCTCTGCTGGATATTTTCCAATTTTTTCACATCCTTCATGTAGCGTGGGGCCCAAAACTGGCCACAGGACTCCAGATGAGGCCTCACCAATGTCGAATAGAGGGGAACAATCGTGTCCCTCAATCTGCTGGCAATGCCTCTACTTATACATCCCAAAATACCATTGGCCTTCTTGGCAACAAGGGCACACTGTTGACTCATATCCAGCTTCTTGTCCACTGTACCCCTAGGTCCTTTTGAGCAGAACTGCTGCCTAGCCATTTGATCCCTATTCTGTAGTGGTGCATGGGATTCTTCCGTCATAAGTGAAGAACTCTGCTTGTCCTTGTTGATCCTCATCAGATTTCTTTTGGCCCAGTCCTCTAATTTTTCTAGGTCCCTCTGTATCCTATCCCTACCCTCCAGTGTATCTACCATTCCTCCCAATTTAGTGTCATCTGCAAACTTGATGAGGGTGCAATCCATGCCATCCTCCAGATCATTAATGAAGATATTGAACAAAACCGGCCCCAAGACTGACCCTTGGAGCACTCCACTTGATACCGGCTGCCAACTAGATATGGAGCCATTGATCACTACCCGTTGAGCCCGACAATCTAGCCAGCTTTCTATCCACCTTATAGTCCATTCATCCAGCTCATACTTCTTTAACTTGCTGACAAGAATACTATGGGAGACTGTGTCAAAAGCTTTGCTAAAGTCAAGGAATAGCACATCAACGGCTTTCCCCTCATCCACAGAACCAGTTATCTCATCATAGAAGGCAATTAGATTAGTCAGGCATGACTTGCCCGTGGTGAATCCATGCTGACTGTTCCTGATCACTTTCCTCTCCTCTAAGTGCTTCAGAATTGATTCCTTGAGATCCTGCTCCATGATTTTTCCAGGGACTGAGGTGAGGCTGAGTGGCCTGTCGTTCCCCAGATCCTCCTCCTTCTCTTTTTTAAAGATGGGCACTACATTAGCCTTTTTCCAGTCGTCCAGGATCTCCCCCAATTGCCATGAGTTTTCAAAGATAATGGCCAATGGCTCTGCAATCACATCTGCCAACTCCTTTAGCACTCTCAGATGCAGTGCATCTGGCCCCATGGACTTGTGCTCATCCAGTTTTTCTAAATAATCCCGAACCATTAAGATCAGCTTAAAATGTGTTTTGCTTTTATTTTTTTTTGACCAAATCCGACTTGTTGTGTTTTGACTTATAATCACTTGAAATCTATCTTTGTAGTTAATAAATTTGTTTGTTTGTTCTACCCAAAGCAGGGCATTTGGTTTGAAGCATGTCAGGGACTCCCCTTGGGATAACAAGCCTGGTACATATCAATTTCTTTGTTAAATTGATGAACTCATATAAGCTTGCAGTGTCCAGCAGGCATAACTGGACACTGGAAGGCAGAGGTTAGTAAGGTTGCATCTGGGACTGGAGATATTGGCTAGTGTCATTTGATTGCACAATCCAAGGAGTAGCTTACATGCCAGAGGCTATGCGTGAACATCCCAGGAGTGGGTGTTCTCACAGCAGAGTAGGGTACGGCTGGCTCCCAGAGTCAGGGATTAGAGTTACCTAGCAGATCATCAGTCCAGATAACCCCAGAGGGGAATGTCACACGGTGGCAATACCATACCATGCCATCCATACTTCTACACAGCTAGCAGCCACCACTCTCCAGCTGCCTAGCTCTGAAGGCCACACCACCTCCAGCAGCAGTACAAAAATGAAGGTAGCAGTACCGCAACCCCTCTACAATAACCTTGCACTCCCCTCCCCACAACTCCTTTTGGGGTCAGGACCCCTACAATTACAACACTGTGAAATTTCAGATTTAAATAGCTGAAATCATGAAATATAATTTTTTAAATCCTATGACCATGAAATTTACCAAATTCATGGTCCATTTTGGTCGGGCCCTACACATATGCCTATGGCAGTGGTTCCCAAATTGGTTCCACTGCTTGTGCAGGGAAAGCCCCTGCCGGGCCGGGCGAGTTTGTTTACCTGCCATGTCTACAGGTTCGGCCGATCGAAGCTCCCACTTGCCGCTGTTAGCTGCTCCAGGCCAATGGGAGTTGCTGGAAGTGGCGGCCAGTATATCCCTCAGCCCGCATTGCTTCCAGCAGCTCCCATTGGCCTGGAGCAGTGAACTGCGGCCACTGGGAGCTGCGATCAGCCAAACCTGTGGACACGGCAGGTAAACAAACTGGCCCAGCCCGGCAGGGGCTTTCCCTGCATAAGCGGCGGAACAAGTTTGGGAACCACTGGCCTATTGGAAGGTCTGGGAGTCCAGTTCTGTCAAGTCCTTGCATGGGATATACAAGGGAGGGAATCTCCTTGCATACTTCCCCACTTCTCTGCAGTCACATAAAGGTCTATCAGAATGAACCCTATATATTTACATTAATAGTGTTATTTATATGTATAATTATGTGTGTGTGTGTATATAGCACATTTTATGAATGATATTTTACCTTTAGGGAAGGAAAAATATTTGTCCCCTAAAAGGGAAATACAACCTTATGCATGATACACATGTTGTAAATTTCTCTATTTATTTAGCTACTCACTTGGTAGGAGAAAAAGGTAATAATTTTTATTGTAAAAATAATGCCTCTGAATTTACTTTTTTCTGAAGGGGAAGCACCATAGTTGCAACTAAAATTAAATTGCTTTTTAAAAAAGTAGCAAAAACTTTAAGAGGCTGACAATTTATAGCTTTGGAAAGAGTGACAAAGTGCACAATAAGAAAAAGAGTACTTGTGGCACCTTAGAGACTAACAAATTTATTAGAGCATAAGCTTTCGTGAGCTACAGCTCACTTCATCAGATGCATTTAAATGCATTTATATGCATCCGATGAAGTGAGCTGTAGTTCACGAAAGCTTATGCTCTAATAAATTTGTTAGTCTCTAAGGTGCCACAAGTACTCCTTTTCTTTTTGCAAATACAGACTAACACGGCTGCTACTCTGAAAGATGCACAATGTTTAGGTGGTAAAATTTCCACAAAGAATTTCTAGCACATGGAAAATTTAACAGCTTTGATCTGAAAATGGAAAATGAAATAAGATTTAACATTTTAGGTTTGTTTCTTTTTGGTTCCTTCATAATAAGCAAAACCTGACAAAAGACAGAGTTCTGCTTTCCTTACCTACAACCTGCAGTTGATGGGCCTATTTCCTAGCTTTCAAGGCCTGAAGGTACCATTATGATCATCTAGACCTCAGACTTATGTGAGTAAAGCAAGCTATGTATGGCCCATACACTGGACAAAGTTATCAAAGAATGAAACAGCAAAACAAGGAAAACCCTCTACTGTGATTATTTCAACCTTTATGTACTCCTCTTACCCAAGTTTTATGCCAGTTTAACTCTGAATTTTCTGGACTTATACCAGCAAAAAACCAATTTAACAAATCAGAGAATCAGGCCCTGGTTTTGAATGATCAGTGTAAATAAGAATAACACTGACTTCTTTTCCCCCTTTACACTAGCAATTTTCATTCCTTAGCAAGATGCAGAACGTGTGTAGGTTCCTGCAGTATATATGCATGCTTTGTTTACCGTACTTAACTCTTCAGGGCATCCACTTTCCCAAGAGGAACTAAATCAAATCTAATAGAAAAAAATTCTTACTAAATTTAACAAATAACTAGAAGATACTGAAGTTGGAATAATAGATGTAACCAATACATGAACTCAGGATACAACTGTAAGGCAATTAGGGGAAACAAAAATGGGTCAGAGTAAAAAAAGAGAAAAAAATATTGTGGTTTTTATGCTATATTTATTAGCTGTCTAGGTCAGCTACTTTATATCTTTCTAATCATTTGTGTAAATAAGACTAGCAATGTCATATTCTTTCATTCCTGTGCTATGCTGACAATTTTCATTGCTTAATGAGATCGACTGTTTCTAAGTTCTATATATGTATGCTCAGCCTATTCAACCCTTCAGGGCATCTGCCTTTCCAGGATGAAAAGAAACAACAAAAAACAATTTATAGTGGATTCAACAAATAAATAGGTTATGCATGGAGAACTTCATATTTTCAGCTGTAATGCAATCATAGTTAGTCTCAGGGAAATCTCTGCCTGAAGGGCAGTGTGGCACTAAAAGGTACACGTATGCTATGTGGGGTTGACATCTTTCTCCAAAGTCTCTGGCGTTGCCTATAGTAGGAAACAGATATTGGATTAGATGGACCTTTGGTCTACTCTGATTGTGCCATTCTCACAGTAGCCAACTTCTCCTTACCTTGCCTATGACTAGATTTATTTAATTTGTTAGAAATACTCTTGGGAGGAAAGCAGAATTTGGCCAAATATGTTTTTATATTGGTGCCGGGGTGATGTGTAGATCAAAATGCCGCCCAGCCCCTCTAATTTATGTAATGCTTAATACGTATAGTCCCCCATCCTATTTTGGGACCCTATGAACAGCAATCCCTATGGGTACCAACCTGCAATTTACAAAATAAAGTGTTTGTCCAGCAACCCTGAGCAGGGATCCTTTCAGGAGGCTCCAGAAAGGCGGAGGGCCCCCAGGCCTCCAAAGGTCTACCTAGCCTAAGTGTCCAAGACATCCAACAGGGGCTGGGCCAGAGAAGAAGGGTAAGAATTCCTGACCCAGGGGCCTCAGTGACATACTAGAGCAACCAATTGCAAACTCAGGTTAGCTTGCATGGGATTGGGGCTACCCAGACTTGTGCACTCAACCTGATCAGGCATAGTGTTTAAGAGAAGGGAGATGGGTGCTGGGAGTCAGCTTCCAGCAGCAGGAAGATATGCAGATCCCCTGTAACTCTCTGAGGGAAGGAGAGCAAAAACCTTAGGACCCAGTGTGTCTTAAGGTACATCATAGAGCCATTGGGAGGGAAAAATAAGTGGACTTTTGGAGTGCTTCAGGAGGGGACTATCTACCGAATTGACCTAGAGTCAATTACAAATGCCACAAACCATTTATAATAGAATCAGGTATGCTATTTAAACACACATACCTAGAAAATCTCAAAAATGCAATCAAAATTTTGTCTGTGACTTTTTAACACCAGTGGCTGCTTCTACCTTTGCTCTCCACTAACCACTCTAGTGTTACATTTGCAGAGTTCTGAAATGCTGTTGTCAAAGGCTGACTTGGTAATTTGAAATCCACCTAGAACATAAATGCCTTTTTGCTGTCCCTTAGTCTATGTCTTTAATTCTTCTTTTCAATAATTTCTTATTCACATAGATCAGTTAAACAGATGAAAGGAGAATAATTTCTGTCTGATGCTTCTGATTAAGTTAATACATATTTAATTGTCACAATTAAATGTATCTGTTAAAGTCTCCCTTTTGGTGGTTGTACTTGATCACACAGCTTAAAGCTTATGACTCTTGAATCTAACCTCCTTACTTCTGACCTGTCTCCTTCTGTTCTGTTCTATTTCTCAGGTATCTCACAGATAAGTTTAAATTGACAGAAACCTAACAAGCCCCAAACTACTGATCTTTCCTGACAATCCTTTTCTCACCTCTAATCCTTTTCTGTCACCATCACCATCCTACTCTCCCAGCTCCACAACATGGTCATTACCTTGAACTCTGCCCTCTCTGTGGATTGGTACACCCAAGATGTTTCCAAATTTTTTAGTGTCTTCCTCCATAGCATTTCCAGGATGCAGCCTCTTCTCTGTCTGCCCTCTTAAAACTTTGGCAGAGGCCCTAATTAGCAGTTAGGTAGCTGATGTACTGTAACTGCTAGTTATTGTGTGGGCTAGTATTATCTCACTGTTTCCTTGTGCTTCCCCTGTCTATTTGTTGCACAGTGATGCTGGAACACTTTTTATAGTGGGGGTTATGAAAGCCAATGAAACTGCAAACCCCCATTTTTACCTCACACCCCCTCTTACCTCTGTCTGTGTTCACCCTCTAGAGCTGGGGCTGGGAGCAGGGCTGTGACTCGGGGAGGTGGAGACGTGGACAAGGGGGCTGAACCTGGGGCCAGTGTGAGAAGCAACAGGACTTGTCGCTAATGAGAGTGTTTCATTTATTGGTGTATGTAAAGGAATGCATAGTGTTTAAGCATCACTCTAAATGGCCTTCTGTGAATGTTTGGCAGTAAATTCCTGAAAAGAAAATAGGCTGGAAAAGTGCTGTTAACTCATATCCCCATTTAACCACTCCATGCAGCTCATATTCTCTTATGTCTCAATGCATTTAAAAAAATCTTGAGCACTTGGGACCAGACTAAGGCAGACCCTTGCATTGCTGAACAAGGTGGAGTGGGATAGGGAGGGTATCAGGAGCCTTCCACTTGTATCATGTCCCTGTGTAGGGAATGTGGACAGTGGACCATATCTTCACTACCTGCACTATCTTGAGCACAGCAACTGCTCCCTGCTAATGATCCATAGGCCATTAGCCACCCCAAAGGGGAAAGGTAGGAGGTGGCACCATGGTCATTTCCCTTCCCTTCTACATTGTCTAGAAAAATTTGCCAGACATACTAGGAAGAACATGCTGTATGATCCTAAAGGATGATGTGGCAGCTGCTCTTCCCATTTCACAGCAGGGAGTTCCAGAAGCTAGCTGAAGAATAATGGCTTCCAATGCTTCTGCTGTGGTGTGACATCTTCTATTTCCCAGTGCAGGCCTTGGAACAATATGGCCCTTAATACTTGTATAATTAGTAAAATAGTCAATACACTACCAGTTCATATGAGTAGCACCTTCTGGGCACCCTCTGGCCTTTTTAATTCTCAGGCCTTTGCCTTTGGGGAATTCTCTTTCCGCAAATATTTTCTATACCTTTGCCAGCATCCAGCTCATGACTGCATCATCTACTGAAAGAGTGTTGACAAGCACAAGATTTTCCAATTGGCAAATTATATTAATTGTTTTCTGTTCAGGAAGGACTTAGAAAAGCACTGAGTTTGATGTATTATTATAAGTTATATTGGTTGAGAGAGACTTTTTTATCTCTGAGAACAATCTATACTCAGAAAGGCAGGAGGCCTTAGCAAGTGCCAGAGCTGCCTTCATTTCTTCTCTTTTTTCAATTCCCTTTTTTTTTTGGTTTTGTTTTGTTTTAAGCACAGAGTTTGAGTTATACGTTTTCAAACAAATTGTGGTGATGGGGAGAAAATACTAGTGTGTTGGTGGGCAGAGGCACCCACAGTTATGCAGTTTGCAGCCACATAGAAGAGAAACCACTAGAAGTCAACTTTTCTCACACATATCAGAAAAGAATGGGGGTAGTTTAGATGGTAACTGTTGGCAAATGCTGATTTTCCCCCCCACACACAATGCCTGATTAGCCTTACAAACTCATCACCACAAGATATCAATAAGGCAAGAATTTAGTGGGATTCAAAAAAGGATTGGCAAAAAGAAAAGGAGTACTTGTGGCACCTTAGAGACTAACAAATTTATTTGAGCATAAGCTTTCGTGAGCTACAGCTCACTTCATCGGTTGCGCATCCGATGAAGTGAGCTGTAGCTCATGAAAGCTTATGCTCAAATAAATTTGTTAGTCTCTAAGGTACCACAAGTATTCCTTTTCTTTTTGCAGATACAGACTAACATGGCTGCTATTCTGAAAAAAAGAATTGGACATTTGTATGAATAATGAGAATGTCTAGAATAACAATAGCCAGATTATTTTAAAGAGGGGATATAAATCCTTGTATTTCAGGGCATAAGTCAACCTTTAAATATCAGGATTTAGAAAATAATTTTTCCCTGTGGCCAGTCATCACTTAACTGCACTGGTGCCTATGGAGACATGATCAGATGGACCATGGTTCTGATCTAGTATGGAAATTCCTGTTTTGATAACAGAGACTATACTAATTTAGTTTTCAGCTATTTGGGGGCGAGGGGAGACAATCTACTACTAAGTTTTATATTTTGTAACAAGCCTTATACTTGACAGCTCTTCCTCCCTACACTCCAGCCTGACTGAAAAGCCACCAGCTAACAGGCTCTCACAGATGGGTGTGGGTGCACAGAGCAGCAAATGGTGCTTGTGCACTTTTCAACTAATTTGAGGAACCAGTAACTGTTGACCTTACATTATAAGTCACATTGGCTTGGCATTCTTCCCCCACCCCTCCTTCAATCATGTTGGACTGGAGGAAGAAAAACATGCCCAGTGATGAGTTTTAGTAAGACAGGCACACAGCTGTTTATTGTGCAGCTGCCACATCATTTCTAGACAAAGTACAGCATAAATAAAACTATTTACTGGAGACAGACATAAATCAGCCATTTTGTGTGTGTGTCTTAGTAGCAGTTACAGTTTTAATTTCTGCCTTGTGCCATTGGTAGCATGTCCAGCATATTTGTCAGGAAAACAATTTTTTATCTTACCATTTTCCTTGATCACAGCAAGGGAAGCATTTGTCTGGAGGAGTAGCGTGGGATTCTTTGCTAAAGGAAAGACACAACGTTTCTGGGTAGATAAAAAAGGATCATCTTAAAATAAAGAGTGAAGAGGAATAACTCTTTAGAGATACAAAAAAAAACCCTCATAAGAAGTGGGTTTGCCTTTGCAGTGTCCTCAGACTGTAGGGATGGGACATGGGAGCCACTTGTAAGCATCACAAGCACAGTGGAGGCCAGTGCTAAAATGTTGCTGTAGTAGCATGGGGCATAATCCAAAGTCCATGGAAATTCTGGGAAAACTCCATGATCTAATGGGATTTGGATCAGGTCCATAGCATCTTCTCCTACTGTGTAGACAATGTATAAAGAAGCAGATCCCCAATGTAAGAGTATATCTACATCGCAAATTAAGGTGTGACTATAGTGGAGATATGCAGTGTAGTTTTAGTTGTATTTGTTAGTATATACACTTGTTTGTCAGATAGAATTTTGGGTTTGACTTTTGATACTCACATTCTTATTAATATGTGTGAAGAACAATGAACAAAGACATTGTGTGTTTCATTTCCCACAACCAGATGGGACTTTTAGTACGATGAGAAAATATAAGGGATAGAGCTAAAAGTGTTACAGGGTATGGCAGGCATATAATATATGAGCATACACTGGAAGGCTACCTGGCTCCTCTCTCAGGCCAAGGTCAAGCAAACAGTTAGGAGGATGTTGGGGGGAGGCATATAACACAAGCCTGACCTTGGTCAGAGCACAACCTCACTCCTTACCCCTCCCATAGGATACAAAAGAGGGGGAATAAAGACCCCAGACTTGCAAACCTCCAAAATGGAACTTGACCATAAATTGTAAGGGGTAGGACTAGGGGTGTGCATTGCAGGTATATTTGGGCCACCTATGAAGGAGGAGGGAGGAATGGGGAACGGGGACACAGGCAAAGCTCTGTGGCGTTAGACTGGGAAGGGGGACACGAGGTAAAGGCTCTGTGGTGTCAGACTGGGAATGGAACACTGTGAAACAGACTCTGCTGGCATATAGCACTATGTATATGCTTGCTTGAAAATAACCACAATAAACGTTGCATTGCCTGCACTTCAGACTTCTGGTCTTCTGCTTTCTGTCTGTGTGACAAGAACCAGGGGAGGGGGTGAAGGGAAAGCCTTCTAACAGTGTTAGTCCCAGCATTTTAGTGAGACAAGGGTGTGAGGTGATATCTTTTATTGGACGAACTTCTGTTAGTGAGGGGACAAGCTTTCAAGACACATGGAGCTCTTCTTCAGGTCTGGAAAAGGTACTTTGAGTGTCACAGCTAAATGCAAGGCGGAACACATTGTTTAGCATAAGTAGTTAACACACACTAAGGCAGTGGTTTTCAAACTTTTTCTCTGGGGACCCAGTTGAAGAAAATTGTTGATGCCCATGACCCGATGAAGCTGGGTATGAGGGGTTTGGGCTGTAGGAGGGGTGCAGGGCTGGGGCAGGGGGTTGGGGTGCAGGATGAGGTCAGGGCTCTGGGCAGGGAGTGCAGGCCCTGGGGTGGGGCCAGGGATGGGGGGCTTGGGATGCAGGAGGGGCTCCAGGTTTGGGGGTCTCAGGGATGGGGCAATAGGTGCAGGCTCTGGGGTAGGTCTGGGGATGAGGGGTTTGAGGTGCAGGAAGGGGTTCTGGGTTGGGGGGCTCAGGGATGGGATAGGGGTTTGGGGTTTGGGAGGGGGCCAGGGCTCTGGGCTGGGGGTGCAGGTTCTGAGGTGGGGCTGAGGATGAGGGGTTTGAGGTACAGAAAGGGGTTCTGGGTTGGGGGGTTTCAGGGCTGGGGCAGGGGATTGGGCATGGAGTTGGGTTCCCGGTCAGCAGCACAGTGGGGGTGCCAAGGCAGGCTTCCTACCTGTCCTGGTACCTTGGATTGCGCTGCCCCCTGGAAGCGGCCAGCAGCAGGTCCGGCTCCTAGGCAGAGGCATGCAAGTGGCTCCGCGCAGCTCTCACTCACAGGCACCCCCCCCCGCTGCCATTGGCTGGTTTCTGGCCAATGGGAGTGCGGAGCCAGAGTTCGGGGCGGGGGCAGTGCTCGGAGCCTTGTGGCCCCCTTGCCTAGGAGCCAGACCTGCTGCTGGCTGCTTCCGAGGAACAGTGTGGTGTCGGAAGAGGTAGGCACTAGCCTGCCTTAGCTAGGCAGCACTGCTGACAAGACTTTTAATATCCTGGTTGGTGGTGCTGACCAGAGCCATCCAGTGCCTTACATGCCATGACCCAGTTCATGACCTGAACTTTGAAAAACGCGGTTCTAAGGGACCATTCAAGGTACAGTTGCCTGTTAACATCTCTCCTTGTCATAGGAAAAAAAGAGGGTGTTAAGGGGTTATAGATTGTTGTAGTTAGGGTGACCAGGTAGCAAGTATGAAAAATTGGAACAGGGGGTGGAGGTAATAGGTGCCTATATAAGACAAAGCTCCAAATATCAGGACTATCCTTATAAAATCAGGACATCTGGTCACCCTAGTTGTAGTAAGCCATAAAGCCAGTGTGTCTGTTCAGCCCATGATTTGTAGTGTGTAGCAGACTAATGAACTTAAGCTCCTGTGATCATCTTTTGAAAGTGCAGGTTTCCTTTGAGGATGAGGACTGGTAGGACAGATCTAGAGTGATTGCTGTGTGAAAAGTATTCACCCACAGATGGCTGGGTGTTTTTGGCTTTTATCATTTTCCTGTGTGAGTTCATTCAAGACTGGAGAGGTGTTAACGGGCCACTCTACCTTGAATGGTCCCTTAGAATATATGCTATCTACTTAGACTGAACAATCTGTTCCATTTTGCATTTAGCTGTGATGGTCTGAGTACCTTCCCAGACAGGAAGAAGACCTCTGTGTGGCTCTAAAGCTTGTGTCTCTCGCTAACAGGAGGTGGTCCAATAAAACACATTACCCTACCCACCTGTCTCTATAGTGGAGATATGATACCTGTTCTAGCTTTAAGCACCCCAGGCAGATGGAGGGTCTGTGGCTCATGGGCCACTCTGGCTTCGGGCTTGGCCAGAGGTAGGGCCTCAGGTGGAAGAGGAGGGGCAGCGTCTCAGGAGGAAGGGGCCAGGACATGAGCAGAACAGGCGGGGCAGGGGTGGGGCCTTGGGTGGATGAGGAGGGATGGGGCCACAGAGGGGTGAGGACCCCTGACTCTTCCACTTTTGGGAAGGCTCTGCCACGCCTGAGAAAATCCACCATTTACTCTAGTTCTAACCAGCAAGTGGCCCATGTCCTGTACTGCAGAGGAAGGCAAAACACCCCAGGGTCTCTGCCAATCTGACTTGAGGGGGGAAATTCCTTCCTGATGCCAAATATGGCAATCAGCATCTGGGTGAGATCCAACAGCCAGACATCTGGGAAATAATTCTCTGTAGTAACTCAGAACCCTCTCCACCTATTGTTCCATCCCTAGCCATAACAATCATAGATCAGCAATATGCCATTGTAGGCAATTTCATTATACCATTTCCTCCGTAAACTTATCAAGCTCATTCTTGAACAAGTTAGTTTTTTGTGTCCCTATTACTTCCCTTGAACTTCATTCCTTTGATGGTTAGAAACCTGCATCTAATTTCAAGGCTAAACTTATTTTTGGCCAGTTTATATCCATTTGTTCTTGTGTCAGCACTGGCTCTTAAACACAAGGGACCAGCAGTTATTTAAGTTATCTCTCAGACGTATTTAGGGAGAGCAATCATATTTCCCCTCAGGGTATGTCTTCACTACCCGCCAGATTGGTGGATAGTGATCGATCCCCGAATCGACACCTGTACTCCACCTTGGCAGGAGGAGTAAGCAGAGTCGATGGGGGAGCCGCCATCGTGAGGACGGCCAGGTAAGTTGAACTAAGATACTTCAACTTCAGCTACGTGAAAAGTCTTCATCCTCGGATGTGGTTTTCATTAGCCACATTGCCACTGTACCCAAACTCTTCATTACTCTCATTAAAACTGAGGAAAAGTATTTGTTTAGGTGCAGAGCCATACCTTGATTATATTTATTCTCCACCCCATCCTCAATGCTTAGTGATCCCACTTCTTCTTTCCGGTTTTCTTTTTATTTATGTGGCTAAAAGAATCTTTCACTACTGGTTTTAATTTCCTATGCAAGATCCAACTCTGTTTGGCTTTTGGACGTTCTCACTTTTTCGCTACGCTTTCTGATCTCTGAGAAGTAGCTTTCCTTGTGAACCCATTCTTTCTTCCATTCCTTGTAGGCTTTCTGCTTTCTCTTAATAACCTGTTTGAGATGCTTGTTCATCCAGTCTGGTCTGTAGCCCTTCCCTATGCATTATTTGCCTTTGTTTGGATGCAGGCTTCAGGTAATTTCTGTAATGTTGATTTAAAATATTTCCAGGCCTCCTCCACATTCAGATCCTTGAATTTTTCAGTCCAGTCTACTTCATTAACTAACTTCCTTATTTTTTTAAAGTTTGCCCATTTGAAATAAAGGATCCTAGTTTCAGATCTGGTTTTGTTTATTCTTCTATTCAGTTTAAACTGAATTAACTCTTGATCACTAGAACCAAGTTTGTCCTCTACAACCAGTTCTTCTGTGAAATCCTCACTACTTACAATACTAAATCTAAAATGGCATCACCTCTGATTTGGTTCAGTAACTTTTTGGTGAAGAAATCTGTCAGCTATCACATTCAGGAATATCTGGGCCCAACCATTATTAGTAGCACATCAATCTATATCTGGGAAATTAAACTCACCCATAATCACACAATTTCCAGTAGTATTTATTTCATTAAAATATTAAAGAGGGTTCTATCCATATCCAGATTGGATCCTGGGGGTCTGTACAGACCCCAAACACTATCCCAGTTGATCCTCTGTTACCATTCTTCCCCAAAATGATTTTGACCTAAACGGATTATATTGTATCTATTCCATCACTTCTAATGTCTTTATAGCCTACCTCATCATTAATATATAATGCTATCTGACAGGTTTCAGAGTAGCAGCCGTGTTAGTCTGTATTCGCAAAAAGAAAAGGAGTACTTGTGGCACCTTAGAGACTAACAAATTTATTAGAGCATAAGCTTTTGTGAGCTACAGCTCACTTCAACCTTTACCTTTGTGTCTGGCTTTCCTGAACAGTACATAACCTTCAGTGCAGGTGTTTGATCATGTTTCCATTATCACTATATTGGTTTAATTTCCTCCATTTTGTTACCCAGGCTCCTTGCATTGGTGTACAACAGTGGTGGGCAACCTGCGACCCGTGGGATGCATGCGGCCCATCAGGGCAATCTGATTGTGTGCTGCAAGACATTTTGCTGATGTTGACCATCTGCAGGCACGGCCATCTGCAGCTCCCAGTTTGCCATTCTCGGCCAGTGGGAGCTGTGGGAAGCAGTGGGCCTCAGGGACATGCTGGCTGCTGCTTCCCACAGCTCCCATTGGCTGGGAATGGTGAACCACAGCCACTGGGAGCTGTGGAGGGTCGTGCATGCGGATGGTCAATGTCAGCAAAATGTCTCGTAGCCCACAATCAGATTGCCCTGATGGGCCGTATGCGGCTCGTGGGCCGCAGGTTGCCCTCCACTGGTGTACAGTCATATTAGTTGCTTCTGCTTGGCTTCACCCAGATTCCTTGCCCGATTTGGTACAGTCATTTCACTGCTGGTATCACCTACCTGACTGTTACTGTCATTGATACTGGCACTATCTTTACTTTTGTTGCCCCTTCTCCTCCACTCTGTTGTCCCTTTCTGTGGGATGTCCCTATGATTCCTATACTGTGCTATCACTATGTGCAAACCAAGGCTGGTGACCTAGTGCAAGCTTAAATTTGTTAAAAGACTTGAAACTCACTCAAATTGTAGTGATATAGTAGTATATATTTGTGTACTTGGTTGTCCTTAGAGATGTTTAAAAAATACTCTCCATGCAGAAATGTTGATAATAAAACAAATCATTAGAACATAAGAATGGCCATACTGGGTGAGACCAAAGGTCCATCTAGCCATCCTGTCTTCCAAAAGTGGCCAATGCCAGGTGCCTCTGTCACCCATTCACAGCTTCTGGCAAACAGAGGCTAAGGACACCATCCCTGCCCATCCTGGAATCATTCCTCTTTTGATCTGCTAAAGAATGAGGAATATGATCTTACCGCTTCCATTCTTTTACATATACAAGATCCAATACTGAGGAAAATATTAATTAAGATGGAAGGTTGCCCTTTATGATTTAATTTTTCACTAGTTTTTTAAAGCCTACATTGAAAGAGAGTGGATCTGTTAGATCTGAAGGGTCTGTTTTACCTCAGGAAATAATCTTGAATTTAGGTTTATACTTTTGAGGCAACCTCAGAAAAGTCTTAGAGGAAATAGTAGAAGGTGGAAGAGTCAACATGAATGATTCAGACAACATGGCTGAGTTTCTTATGGTCAGACTTGCCAATAACGTCTTTCATGGAAAATTAATGCAGGAAGATTAATGTTATAAGAGAACACATTCTCCCAGCTGGAATTTCCTTTGTCTTCAACCATTGTTTTGTTTTCATTAAAGACTTGTTTTCAATTCAGTCTTATGGGCAAGGTAAAATGGCTTTGAAGAGAAGAAAACCGGGACAATTTTTTAAAGGATGCTTGAAGTTAGGATCATTAGTTGTCTAAGTATGTGACCTAATTTTCAGAAGTGTGGAGCACCCAATGGCTCCCATTAACTCCAGCAGGCATAAATAAAGTCAAGGGAATTAAGAGAATAACAGACTGATTAACAAGATGGAGGGATTGATTAATGAGGAAATACTGAAAAAAACTGAGTATGTACAGCATGACTAGACAATGCATAGCAGATGATAGAAGATCTGTATACAAGGTTTTGAACTGTGTAAATACTAGGAGGGATAGGAATTGTTTAGAATGGTCCAAGGGAGCATAACTTGAAATAATGGAATGAAAATGAGCTAAGAAAAATATAGGCTTTACATCAGAAAACCTTCCTGTGAGGTCTATTAGTCTGCTGTAATCTCCCTAAGGAAGCATTGGAAGCCCGTCACTTGAATAATTTAATACTAGACTGGATAAAGTATTTGAGAATATACTGTAGGGAACAATCCTGCACTGACTTATTACAGTTTATAGCTGGTAAGTTACATTCCTGCAGTGTGCAGAATTTCCACTAAATTTTGGGGTCAGGCTGTGAGGAGCTAGTGTGTCAGTATAACATGACAAAATTCCAGTAGACCTAACCAACCCTTCTCCCTGCACTTTAACACTCACTGCACTTTAACACACACCTGTCTGCTGTTTTCCCTATCAGTGCATCTCCAACAGTCCGTGCTTGGGGAGATGTTATCCTTTCTGGAGCAATTTGCTTCTCTTTTTACACTCTATATTGCTAGATGATGGTCAAAATTTAGTGCAATATAAGCAGAAGGTGAGAAGGCTGTTATTTTTACTGCCAACACATGTTAACAGCCCTAAATCTGTAGCATGGGGCATGGGTGACTTGAGGGAGGCTTCTCTGCTCCTGGAAGTCTTTAAACCATGATTTAAGGACTTCAATAGCTCAGACATAGGTGAGGTTTTTTGTAGGAGTGGGTGGGTGAGATTCTGTGGCCTGCACTGTGCAGAAGGTCGGACTAGATGATCAGAATGGTCCCTTCTGACCTTAGTATCTATGAATCTATGAATCTATTGATCTAATAATCTAGGGTCTAATAAAATCTATTAAAAATTATTTTCAAAAGAATTTGGAATAATTCTGATATAGTCGCAAGTCATGTCCCAGACTTATTCAAATAGCATTATTAGCAGCATAGTTTTCTGCATTGTTATTTCAAGAACACAGGGACAAATTAGCCTTGAATTTACCATTGTCAAGTATATATTCATTATGAAATCCTCAGTTTCAGAGAAGGCTATTTTTATAATGATCCATTGATTAGTGGCACTGAGTTAATGTTTAAAAACATAGTCTAATATATATTATTAAGATGATATATATCTATAGATTACTTTAACTTTTAAGTCCATTAACTATGAGGTCTTTGACCCATAATATGCTTTTTTTTAGGCCAGAACATGCACACACAATCTCTTGGCTAATTCTCAATCTCAGATTAATTTGCAATGGAGTTAAGAGTTCAACAGATTAGATTTTGCAGTCCACAGTATGGACAAGACTAACAGACAAATGGATGTTAAAAGCAGGGTCCAGATCCTTGGCCTCTGACAGGTTCTTTTTGCACTGCCCTGTTTTGCAAAGAGGAACACGGCTGCTGGGAAGCGTTTTCCAGGGTATGGTCAGAGTCTTGCAGTCCAAGGCCAATGGAGGAGCACCAAGGAGGTCATTGACATTGGTCTAGTTTGAATAGACCTGAGGATGCTCTAGTTTATGCTGGGTTGGGGGTGAGAGAGGCTGCTCCCCAAGGATTAGGGAAACACAAAAGCATCTTGAAGTACAGCTAGATTGGAGCTGAGGATCTGGCTCTAGATTTCTTTTCAGAAGAGGTGGCAGTTTAATCATACTGGTATGTACATGCTTCAATCTGAAAAAAATGAGTTAGTTAAATATTGTAGAGCCCTGAATATAGTATGTCTAATTATATGGCTATTATATGTCTAAACTGCTGCAGCTGCAGTCAATGGAAACTTTTGAGCTGGATGCCTCAGGAGAGAGGGACCGTGGAGCCTTTTCCATGAGGTGCCCTCAGCACAGGAAGAAACTTTCCTGTTCCAAAATAGACTGGATCTGTTTTGTAATATATGGCAGAGCTTCTGAGAGGAGAGAAGGACAAAACTAGCGTGAGCCTCTACAGATCTGGAGTCAGTTCCCTGCTCTGCCATAAACTTCATGAGTGACCTTAAACAAGTCTTTTAGCCTCTTTGCCTCAGTTTCTTATCTATGAAACGGGGGTAATACTTCCCTACTTCACAGAGGATAAAACTTTAAAGACTGTGAGGTGTCCAGACCCTATAGCAGTAATGAGCAACCTCTGGCCTGTCAGGATAATCGGCTGGCTTCCTGTGAGACAGTTTGTTTACATTGACTGCCGGCAGGCACGGCCACCCGCAGCTACCAGTGGCTGCAGTTCACTGTTCCCAGCCAATGGGATCTGCAGGATTCACACATTATAAGCTATTCACCCCCATTTTGGTGTACTTAGTGAGAGTTGGAGAGTATAATGTACCCCCAAATCACACATGGTTTTTATTCACTTTTACAGTCTCTGCTTTATCCAACAGACTCCTGGTGACTTTGTTGAGGTCCTGCCATCAGATCTAGGAGAACAGGGGAGGGGCTTTACTCCACAAAATGGTCCCATCAATTATGAAGGTGCAGTCTCAGCAATCAATACATATTTTTTTTGCTTTTGTCTGATAAATCTCAATAAGCATTAACATTCACCAAATACTGACAAATTTGGAAGTTGAATCATATTTTCCCATTGTTTAATTTTCTACTATACACAGCACCAACTCAGCTGACCTGAACCATGCTTGAAACAGAGTTGTTTTCTCCATCTCTCTCTCTCTCTCTCTCTCTCTCTCTCTCTCTCTTTATACTGAAATATTTCTTGGCACGTTTTAGGAAATTAAAATGTTTTAGAAAATGAGATGAGCACCTTCCCAGCCTAGTTTTTAGTGATTCTGAAATGTTTATTGGTCCAATCCAGCAAATCCTTACTCACATGAGCAAGTACAGGTTACTCATGTGAGAAAAGATTTGCAGGGTCAAAGCCTATGAGAGTGGTAGCATATTTGGGTAGCAAAGCAAAACTAAATGACAAAGAAGAAATTAAAAACACCAGTAAATTAAAATAAAGTTGGAATACACTCAATTATCTAAATTACTATTGATATCTGTCATTATAAAGTACCTACGGCTGTATAATTTTCTTCTAATCCCCCAAACACACAACTAAGCAAGTGAGAAAACACATATTCCTACAACCTCTAGGAGACATTGAGATTTTACATGGTTTCACTAATTTAAAGAGTAACTTTCACACTGGGATACATTTAAAAAAAGAGAATATTTAAATAAAAAGCAATTTGCTCTGCCTGTAATTGTATTTCCCTTGCTGATATTGCTACTTATTGAAGATATTTGTGCTTGAATAGTACTTTTTTTTAACAGCACATTTTCTGTTTCTGCCTTATCCTACTTATGTGTACTGTCCTATTGAAATCACTGGGCTAGACTCTTCTTTCGGTTGCTCTGGGGTAAACCAATGGAGCAAAGTCAGCAGACTCACAGGCGCTTTAAGTACTCTTTAATCTCTCAGAGAAAAGTATAGTGACAACCACTGACTGGAAGCTGAAGGTAGATACATTCAAATTAGAAATAAGGAACCCATTTCTAACAGCAGGGTGATTAACTATCAAGAGAAGAGGTAGATTCTCCATCTCTTGATGTCTTCAAATCAATCCTAGATGCCTTTCTGGAAGATGTATTTTAGCCAAGCACAAGTTATTGGGCTCATGCAGGGGTAACTGGGTGAAATTCAATGGCCTGTGATATACAGGAGGTCAGACTAGATGATCTAATTGTCCCTTGGAGTCTTAAATTTCATGAATCTTCGGAACTTTGAACTTTATACTAGCATAACTGAAAGGAAAAAAATGCCTTATGATCTATTGTCATGATGCAAATAATTGTGCTTTGACAAATTCACCAGCATAATTTTACTTCATGATTCATGTTTAATAAAAGCTGGGCCAAGGGCAGAGGGGGAACCCTTTAAAAATCATTTCAGAACTGAACAAAGTGTCAGGACATACATTCTAGCATGGGCAAAGTTTTGCAGAATTTGAGGGTTTGTTAAAATTTCCAACTGATTATTGGGTTCATATAATCAGTCTGAATTTGCAAACTTACTTTTCCTGTCATTTAAATCCATGCTTTTCTGATAAACAAAGCAAACATATTGTTCTAATATAAAGGAAAGCTATGCTAGCTTGGCTGTCACAAATGAGTGTTCTGGTCCTTTGATTATGTTTTTACAGTGTTATACTTAAGGTTATGTAGCTTAGAAGTCACAGGAATACACTGAATACACAATGTACAGCACTATAGGAAAAGAATTATAGTGGTATGCTAATCAGTTCTGTGTTAGGGGAGCACAGCTAAGATATGTAAATAAACCTGTTAACTGCAATACTCTAAAGAGCTAGTTGTGCAGGAAATAAACATCTGGTTAGAAGAACTCTTGATGATGATGCCCAGATTTTCAAAATACTGTCCTGAACTACAATCTTTGAAAATACGGGCATTTTTGGCATCTCTCTCCAATATTATTTATATGGTTGGAGGTTTAGAAAGGAGAGTAATGAAAAAAACCAGAACTGTATGATGTCAGGATGGAATTCTGTGTATACTATGGTATTATAAAAATAAATCTGGATAGCATCATTAAGATTAAATGATCCTGGTAGCTTTAGAACTCTTGGCTAAATTTTCAGACATAGGTGACAAATTTTTTATTAACCATATTTGCACATGTTAAACCTGCATTTGCATGTGCATAGAGATGTTTAGCTGGTTAAAATCACACCAGTCTCCTTTTTTATACAGGCATTTTACCTCTTTCTTGTGTGCAAATGCCCTTTTTCACACACAAATGTGTGTCAAAAAGACAGTGGATTTGGCATAGGCAGCTATATGAACAACTGAAAATGTGGTTCTTCATGTACAAAAGCCCTCCTTATCTTCTGACACTGCTGTGAATCCAGGGTACCTCCACTGAAGTCAGTAGAACTACACAAGTCTAAACCCAATGTAAGTGAGAGCATAATCAATTTCTACACCAATACATTGCTTTATGAATTACTGTGCATTTGAAATTTACTTTTATTCTTTTCTTAGTATTTTTCAATTATATTTAATGCTTATAAAACTGAGAGGGGAGTAATAGCACTGGCTTGAAACAGACAAGGAATATGCAGGTGCTTTGCAAGCTTCCCCACACAGCTTTGTCATTAAATCTCAGTCTGGCCCTGGAACACCCCTGCTATTTCAATTTGCTATTCCAGTCCTATCTCGTTTTTGAGCAGTGATTGAAAATTTTTCCAGTGTTTACCTTTACCTTTTAAACTGACAGGTATGGACAGATAATATGTTGCTGTTCAAGGACTGACAGGTGTGACTAACCCACTGAAGGGGGAAAAAAATCCATAGCTTTTACACTGATCAGTATTGGCACTCATTAGAAGGCAGCTCATCCCAAAAGCTAGATCTCACCTAATGTGAAACTGTATCTGTAACCACTTTCAAAAAGGACACTGCACACTTATTAAATTTGAGACAGAACCATTACAATCAACAAAAACCCGAGATCTGCTCAACACTTGAAACTATACTTTCCAAATATCTTTCTTCTTTGAATTGAGGTTTGTTCTGCTGACAGATGAATGCACCCTGAGCTGAATTTGAATAGAACTACTGCAATGATCAGTGACTAGCTAACTGATACACCATGCAGATCGGCTCCCTGCATGGTCATGTCTAGGAATGTCTCTCAGACCTGGTCCTACTTTTTCCTAATTAAAAGTGGTAATAATTGTTTTACTGAATCTAAATTCTATACCCTTATTTGACAAATTTAATTTCAAGTGTGACCTATCAACTTAATTGTACATGGATGCTGGGCACAGTTCTACAGAAATTAGAGCAGACTGAGATGTTTTGCAATATTATCAAGAGGGGTAGAGTGAGTAGGGAAAAAATAAAAATGAAGAAAAAACAAGACAAGCATTGTAGCTTTCAAATAGTCAAAACAAACTCCACAGAATACTGGATTCAAGGCTAAAGATTAAAATAAATGTTTGATGGAACTTCAACATTTCAGGTTGATGTGGTTTGATTTCTGAAAACTAACTAAGGGAATTTCAGAGAGTAAAGTTGAAAACACAAAAGTTGCTTTAATAGTCTGAATTTTTAAATAATAAGAATACCTAGCTCCTATGAAGCACTTTTCTTTTATACATTTCTAAGCACTTTACAAAGATGGATAAGCATCCTTATCCTCGTTGCACAGATGGAGGCATGGAGAGCTCAACACTTGTACTCAACACTTGACACAGAAGTAAGATGAAACCCTAGGGTCTAGATATGATATGACATCATCTGAGAAGGGGTGGTAACAAAAATTTGAAAACTGAATGGGTTAAAGTTTATGGTGGGGTGATATAGTGTCCTAGATTGCTGTGTGTTCCTTATTAAAACTGGATGGAATTTTTTGGACATTTTTAGTACAATTAGTATTTTTTTTTATTTTTGGTTTGAACTGAGATTTTGATGGTTTGTTCTGAGTTAGGAGAAAAATGTCTGAAGTCTCAAAAATTCTCAGAGGATGGAAACATTGGTTTTCCCCTGCTCTGTTCTATCAAGGCACTGAGTTTGAATAGTAAATATGTAACTATGAGATATATTATGTGGCAGATCCACACCTGTTAAAAATTGTTATAGTTCCACTGATGTGAATAGAGCTAGAAGAGTTTACACCAGCTGAGGATCTGGCCCCAGCACTATTTGAGTACTCACACAGCATTGCTTAAATTCCTAAAATCCCATCCCAGAGTGCACTGGGCTCCTAATAAAATGAAGGGAGGGCAGGGGTTATCTTTGTTTGTTCAAAAGAAACCTCCAGAAATCTGAATGTGATGTCTTCAAGAGCCACTCCATGGGACTTTGGATTGTGAATTCTTTGGTGCAGGGGCTGTGTCTGATTAAATGTTAATACAGTGACTAATTCAATGGGCTCTGAAGTTAATTATGGCGTTTGGAATCTATTGAAATAATAATGATGATGATGTGTGTAGCCCCTCCTCCAAAGCGTGACTCCGGTCTCATCTTTGGGGCTTGCAGCTTAGAATGGCTTCTCCTCTCTCCTTGCATGCATTGTGTCCGGGGTTCTTTTTGTGACACCTGGTGCCTCCACCCAAGGTAATTCCTCACTGTGCCTGAGACAAAGAAGTGCTATCCTGTGGGAAAAGGAATAATGCTACCATTGTTGGCAAAGAGTATAAAACCCAATGCACAAGAAACAATAAAGTTAATCACCCCAAAGGCACACACCAAAAGGGGGACTTTATTGGGAACAGGAGAACAAAACCTGGAAAGGAAAGGGTTAGGGTTAACTAATAAGTACTAAACATCAACAAATCCACAAATTTCTGACCTCCCAGTACTCGCAAGTCTTCCCAACCCCCAGCTCCCTCCCTGGCATTTTCTCAGACAAATGGTACACTGAGAATGAGTCCAGAGATGAGTGCCACAGCACACTGAATATTGGCCATGTTAAACAAAAACGGTCCCCTTACTACATCTTTGACCCTGGGTGGAGCAGGGTCCTTTCCTGGCTTCCTGGTCTGGAGTCCCCAGGACCTAGCTCCCAGTAGCTGGTGCTGGCTTGAATCACTGCCACTCTGGATGTTGGTCTTCACAGAGGTTGAACAGCCTTACCATGCATTAGAACCAACAGCACTTCCGTGACTTCCTTTGCAGGGGGGTGCAAGACTCCCTGAACAGTTTTTCTTCTCTTTTAGCTCCCAGCAAAAAAGCTCAAAACTTTAACTAAACCTTGTCTCTTTGTCAGGCTGTCCTCTTCCACTGAGGAAAATGTGTCAGAGAACTCTAATAGCTATTATTGTTGTACTCCATCGTGATGACCCCTTAGAGGCTGAGTCCAGAGTTTCAGGAGCTGGCAAACTCCAGTTGGGGGTTACTCTTGATTCAGTTCCTGCTTTTCTTTGGGAGGAATAACTGTTTGTTTTCTATCAACTGTGAAGGTTACTATACTTATTATGAAGGATAAAACTACAGACTAGTAAAAAATATCTGAGGGGAAAAAGAGATGTATTGCAAAGTGTGTGTAGTCAATAGGGCAAAGAGCAAGAGTAAGGACTGCTCACATGAGGAAAGGTTAGTAGGATTGAGTCCTTACATTGTACTTCTGAGCCTTACCTGAAAAGGATTTGTATGTTCATTTGCATTTGTAAATTCAAACGAGAAAAAGAAGTCACCGTTCACTAAAACTTTACAAGCAGAAACCTACTGTGTGCTAGGAATAATAATGGAGCATATCATTTTTCAAAGAACAAAAAAAGAAAACTGGTAACTAAAATGATATTTGGCAACTTTTGTGAAGTTTCCTTTCTGGAAATAGCTTTAATGATTTAGGGATTGTTGGGTTTTTTTCTCTTAATTAAAATGTGTTTTGTAGGTTACTGTGTAAATAGAATAGGACAGAAAAGAGAGAATTTCCAGGTTTGAGTAGTCAAGGGAGAGTAATAATATGATGTCATTTTAATCTAAAATATATTTTCTCTAACCTGGAGCCTACTTCATTACCTTCTTCAGCATGTGTTAGTGGACTTTCCCTCTTTATCTGTATCAAAGAACTACAAATTCCACACAATAGGATGAGATCCTTAGAACCATATTCTGCTAACGTTTCACACATAGCACTCCAGCTGAAGAATGGAACTAAACTAAAGACTATGAGTATTGTAACCTCCAGGATTGACTACTGAATTTTTTCTTTGTCTAGGGATGAAGCCGAATGCCTTGAAAGCCACAAACTGATACAGAATACAGCAGTCTGCCTGCTCAGTAACACACATTATCAGAAATACACCTCCTTGCTGCTTTGCTTTCTGAACTGGCTCCCTATGGAACACAGAATCCAGTGCACAGTCTCTGTTCTGAATAGTAAAGTGCTGCATGGGATTGGCCTTAGCTACGTGAAAGTCTGGTTTTCTCTCCACAACTATAGCCTCACTTAAGTCTTACTCCACTGGAACAATAAAACTGTTCATCAATAGGGGGAGACTTGTGACCACAGGAAACAGAACAGACATAGAATGTTAGCATGAGAAGAAGGACAGAGCCACCAGGGTAATGAAGGGAATTAGAGGAGTGAGAATAGGACAGGTCCATCAGAAATATGGAGAGGTTGAAGAATTGGCATGGGCAACCAGGATGGTAAGTAATGGTGGTAAGAAAAGGGTGTTGTGGATTAGGATGAGCATGTTGTTTAGTGGCAAAAGAAACTGGATGTATGAAGGAGAGCATGATACTTGAGTTGAGGGCCTCACATTAGCAATTTGTATATCTGAATAGTGTTATGTCCTTTGTTTGGTCCTTTGACTATGGGACTTATCCAAAGCTCATTGAAGTCAATGGAAAGACTTCTACTGACTTCAAAAGGGCTTTTGGAACAGACCTTTAATTTGGATTTCCTGTGACTTTTGGTGGGTTTTCTGAGGGAATTACAGGTCTGTTTTGGTTTTCACTAGCTGAAGGTAGCTATAATCCAATTGTCTATTATAGCATTGAAAATATTTATAATATAAGGAAGCACAATCTAGAAATGTAAATTCTTGTATACCTCATACTCAGGAATAAAACTTAGCAATGGCCCCAATAAATCAATAAATGGACATAACCCAAATATCTACAAGTAGATATAAGGTGTTTGTGAATGAAAGACCATATCCTCTAATAGATAATAAGAAAGAGTTGAACAATAGGATATCTGAACACAATGGTAAATCAAAAAACAGGAAAGTTTTATCATAGAAAAAATATCACTACAAAGTGGAATTTATATTGCAGTTTATTTCACAAGCAGAAATCCTAGCTACCCAGCTGAGGAAAAGATTGAAAATAAAATGAAATGTAATACAGATTTTTTCCCTTGAAAAGTATTGAAGACAAGAAAATGGAAACTATATATGTCACTCTCTCTCGTACTGATGTTTTTTGGGTGTACAGATAAAAAGAGAAAGACAGTAAAAAAGAACAAGGTAATGTATAATGATGCAAAGGTTTTACTGGCATAAATTTGGGGAGGCAGGGCTGGCTAAGGGAGATGCCCTATAAGTTCAGGCCTAAGGCCCCTAGCTTCTGTAGCTGTGTGATTACATCAGAATCTTAGCTTATATTTCAGGAAAAAAAGATAAGTGTCTAGCCCTAATAGTTGGGAAGAAAAACTTGAAAATGTGACCCAGTGCAGAAATGTCTACCTTAGTTCGCAGACAGTCTGACAATAGGACTGAGTTGGGGAACTATATCATGTGTCTCAATTGGTAACTCCAAGACTCAATGCTCTGGAGTTCCCACCAACACCTCTCCAGCCAACTTTGTGTGTGGCAGGAGGAGAAAAGTGCAATAGGCCAGGTCTACTCACACTCCCATGGCTGCTGGGGTAAATACTGGGGGTTACCTGCTGGCAGTCTTGCTTCTCTGAAGTGAATAGAGATGACTTGTTGCTGCCCGGCTACTTCTGAGGGGAGAGAGATCTCTCTTCAACTGCTGGGAAGGAAGAAGAATCCACTACTCCTCCAACATGTGTGGCGAGGCCCACACAACATGTTCTGTCCTGTTACTTTCTGTTCTGCTTAGGTTCTTAAACTGCGCTCATCGCTATAGAATCCAAGGGCCAGATTGTCAGAGGTAATTAGATGCCTAATAACGTAGCTAAGCACCTAATGGGACTGATAAAATCAACAGGAGATGGGTGCTTTTGAAAAACCTGCTGTGCCGATTTGCCTCTTTAGGCTTCTAAATATTAGAGCTGTGTGGGAAACAGTTTTCTTATCCCATGAGAATTTTTGAGATTTTGATATTTGTTCCTGTCACAAATTGGGGCAAAAAGTCAAAATACTGAAAAAAAAATCAAAATGATAATCTGAAAAAAAATGTTTGCATTAGTTCTTCTAAGCTTTTCATGTTGATAATTTCAAAACATTTCAATTTGGACTTTAAAAATTAGCCTTTTTTGTTGAGCATATGGAAACTAAAATGTCAAAGCAAAAAGTTGTTTCAAATTGGAAAATAAAACTTTTCATTTCAGAAGTGTGGAAGTGGAAGCTTTTGACAATTTTAAAACTTTTTTCCCCAAAAATATTTGAATTGGAAGATTCATTAAAACCAACCCTTTCCCATAAACAATTTAGGTTTTGATTAATTGGCATTTTCTAATGAAAATCTGTTTACCTATCGATTTCCTGACCAGCTCCACTAAATACCTTTAAAAAACTGACCCTAAATCCTTTCCAGTAGTTCATTTAGTGATGAAACTTACCTCTGTCATGTGTGGTTTGTTCTTTCTCTCATTCTGTACCCTGGGGGAACATGGGAGTGGGAATGTAGTGCAATCCAACTTTGAGAATTATTCATGTGTGGTGAATCTGTAAGTAGGCTATGCAGGTCATCCCTAAGAAATACTAATACAGTTTTCGGCACTATTTGACCAAAGATCTTAAGTGCGTTCTTAAATCCATCACTACTGGGAAAAGTATTTAAACATGCTCTTATATTTAAACCCATTTTAAGTCTCATTGTCAATAGGACTTATGCCCTTGCTTAAGGGTTTTGTTGAATTAGGATGTCAAAGCCTCTATACAACTCCAAACCATCATATGCTTGTTTGTTATGCAATTTTTACTGAAAAAATTATTTTACAGTATTTTTCAACAGTTACAAAATTCTTCTTACCACTTTTTTATATAATTTCTGTTGCAAACCCAAGCTGCCTTGGTAAAATGCCCCAACTATACATGCCTTGGGGAGAGAAAAATGACAAAAAATAAACCGGTCAGCATACCTTCGATATCTGGGAAGAGACTGGAACAAATTATTAAACAATCAATTTGTAAGCACCTGGAAAATAAGATGGATTTGTCAAGAACAAATCATGCCAAACCAAACTAATTTTCTTCTTAGACAGGGTTACTAGCCTTGTAGATATGGGGAAAGCTGTAGATGTTATATATCTTCATTTTAATAAGGCCTTTGACACAGTCCCACATGACTTTCTCATAAACAAACTAGGGACATGTGTTCTAAATGAAATTACTATGAATTGGTTACACAAGTGGTTGAAAGACCATAGTCAAAGAGTAGTCAAAGAGTCTCAATGGTTCATTGTCAAACTGGGGGCGATATATCTAGTGGGATCCTGCAGGGGTCTGTCTTGTTCCAGTACTATTCAATGTTTTCATTAATAACTTGGATAGTGGAATAGATAGTATATTTATACAATTTGTGGATGACGCCATGCTGGGAAGGGTTCCATGCACTTTGGAGGACAGGATTAAAATTCAAAATGACATGACAAATTGGAGAATTGCTTTGAAATCAACAAGATGAAATTGAATAAAGACAAGTGCAAAGTACTACACTTAGGAAGAATAAATCAAATGCACAACTACAAAAAGGGAAATAACTGAGTAGGTGATAGTACTGCTGAAAAGGATCTGGGAGTTATCATGTATCACAGATTGAATACTGAATATAAGTCAGAGATGTGACTCAGTTTGCCAAAGGCTAATATCTTTCTGAGCATTGTTAACATAAGTGTAATATGTAAGACACAGGAGGTAATTGTTCTGCTCCACTTGGCACTGGTGAGTTGTGTGTCCAATTTTGGGTGCCATGCTTTAAGAAAGATATGGAAATATTGGAGAGAGTCTAGAGGAGAGCAACAAAAATTAATAATGGTTTAGAAAACCTGACCTATAAGGGAAGGTTAAAAACACTGGGCAAGTTTAGTCTTGAGAGAAGAAGATGAGTGGGGGACCTTGTAACAGTCTGTTAAGGGCTGTTGTAAGGAGGAGCATGATCAGTTGTTTTCCAGGTCCACTGAAGGTAGAACAAGAAGTAATGGGCTTAATCTGCAACAAGGGAGATTTAGGTTAGATATTAGGGAAAACTTTCTAACTCTCAGGATAGTCAAATAGTGGAATAGGTTTCCAAGGGAGATTTTGGAATCCCTGTCACTGGAAGTTTTAAGAACAGGTTAGACAAACAACTGTCAGAGAGAGTCTAGATTTACCTGGTCCTTCCTCAGCAGAGGGGGCTGGAGTAGATGACCTCTCAAGACCCCTTCAAACCCTGCATTTCTATGATTCTATGATTTGAGGTTTCTGCATTTATCTACAAGAGACTTTCTGTATATAATAATGTTGTGATTTGTGGTTTGATATATGAAAAATACTCTTTAGTCATTTATGGCTCCCTCTGAGCCCTATACAGTGAAAATCATGGTAACCTGGCTTTACAGATAAAATGCTAAAAATGTTCTAAAGAATGTCCAAAATAGTTTTTTCTTGTTGTAACATATATGACAGATACAGAATATGGGATGGTGTGGGGAAAAGATTCTTTCAACACTGACCTGTGGCAGTCTCTGTAACTCACCATGACTATCATTCATAAAAAAGTCACAATTTATTCAATGCAGTATCACATGCATTTTCAGTAATAGGAATGGATGCAGGGATGCATTTGAAAAATAAGTTGATAAGTCAGCAGTGTGCCCTTGTTGCCAAGAAGGCCAATGGCATTTTGGGTTGTATAAGTAGGGGCATAGCGAGCAGATCGAGGGACGTGATCGTTCCCCTCTATTCGACACTGGTGAGGCCTCATCTGGAGTACTGTGTCCAGTTTTGGGCCCCACACTACAGGAAGGATGTGGATAAATTGGAAAGAGTACAACGAAGGGCAACGAAAATGATTAGGGGTCTAGAGCACATGACTTATGAGGAGAGGCTGAGGGAGCTGGGATTGTTTAGTCTGCAGAAGAGAAGAATGAGGGGGGATTTGATAGCTGCTTTCAACTACCTGAAAGGGGGTTTCAAAGAGGATGGCTCTAGACTGTTCTCAATGGTAGCAGATGACAGAACGAGGAGTAATGGTCTCAAGTTGCAATGGGGGAGGTTTAGATTGGATATTAGGAAAAACTTTTTCACTAAGAGGGTGGTGAAACACTGGAATGCGTTACCTAGGGAGGTGGTAGAATCTCCTTCCTTAGAGGTTTTTAAGGTCAGGCTTGACAAAGCCCTAGCTGGGATGATTTAACTGGGACTTGGTCCTGCTTTGAGCAGGGGGTTGGACTAGATGACCTTCTGGGGTCCCTTCCAACCCTGATATTCTATGATTCTATGATTCTATGATAATCTCCCCTTTTCAAGATACCAAATTTCAAAGCTGTGACAATTTTATATGTAGAAAAAGGGGTCACTGCACTATATCTTGGTCATACTGACACTCAGGTCCACTTTGGGTAAGATTTTGTTGGGGAAGGGGGGATTGGAACATCAAATTCCCCTAATATAGTTCCTGTAGACATACATGTAGTGGGATAGTCTATAGGAAAGGATACTTCATTTCCTTGCACATTTTTAAAAAAAGTGTATACAGAGTGGGTGTGAAATGCTACCAAATCAGAATGATAAAGTTTAACATCCATCTTGCACAAGGGTAATTGTTTTCACAAAGTGCATATTAATGGCGAACTAAACCCTATCAGGTCCTATTTGTACATGAAAGTTTGAGGTCAGAGTTCAGGTGGTGCACTTGAGTATGATTATGAGATACTTGATGTGAACTTTGTAGGTGGTTATTTGTTGAAGTTGAAAGGATTTTGCTGTTGAGCTGAGTATCTTTAGAAATAATGAAATTTGAATGAGAGAAATAAGGTGGATCAGGTAATATCTTGTATTAGACTAACTTCTGTTGGGGAGAGAGACAAGTTTTTGTGCTTACACAGAGCACTTCTTCAGGTTCTTCAGCTCCCTGTAAGCTCGAAAGCTTGCTTCTTTCACCCACAGAAGTTGGTTTAAGAAAAGATAATACTCCACCCACCATATTTCTCTAATATCCTGTGAACAATATGTCTACAGTGCTGAAAACAACAATTAAAATGGTCTTTTAAGAGAGGTAATTATATCTTGCAGGTGGAATATAGTCTCTGAAGTGCTTTGCAATCCTTCTAGATAAAAAGCATTTATTTAAATGTAAATTACTGGTATTAGGATAGTGAGAGGAAGCATCTTATAGTTTCACTCTGGCATTTTAAATGCTTTATGACATACATGCAGTGAGACTAACCTGATAGTCTCATTGCATTTAGGGCAGATCTCTAAATATCTCAAGCTAAAGTGTTTTGCTTACTATAGCAACACAGACTATGTAAATACTAAACATATATGTTCTTGTGTATATTGTATTTTACTTCTAGTGAAATGAAAACCCTCTTACCTCAATTTATGTAGCAAGCCAATCTTCTATAAAACAATATTTCAAAAGTTGTAAGAAGGCTTTTACAACATAATGAAATTACAGTGAGTGTATAGTGTCACTAAACAGCTTGCTTACCATCTCCTCTGAGTCCCTCCCTGAGTTAAAAATACCTGCCAATCCCTTGTGAGAGTCATAAGGGTTTATTAAGCTTGCTATGAGTTACTTCTAGCTAAAACGTCAGTGGTTAGTATATAACTATGTTAGGATAACATATAGCAAGCTTGCAGCAATTTATGACTTCTGTGTAAAAGGGTGATACAGAATCTTATTATATAAATGTTTTAAAACTATATTTCACAGGAAAGTTTTTCCTACTCTCATGACCAGAAGACTGAGCTAGAGAAAACAACATGCCCCTTCCTGAATATCTTTGAATGTGACTATGATATAAACACAGAAGTGATTTTAATGGGATATTTTTAATTACCACAGAGAAGAAAAGTCGCAAACCCAAGAAATGGAATCAAGTGGCAAAGAGAACAATTTAATGTGAAAGGCACAGAAAACTTTGCTACATGTCAGCTCCTTGGTTCTTTTATCATTTCATTTTTGTTCTTCTTCTGTGCTTGATTATTTAAGAGTTTTCTGCTTGCCATAACTCATCTCTAATATTTAATTGATTCTTCCCGTTGTCTCTTACTGCTGTGGGCATTCTAATCAATTAAGAATCTTCACTGAACTGTGGCCTCCTGTTTTTCCTCCTCCATCTTCCTTCCATAAAGTCTGTTGTGCATGATTGCATGCATGTTTGTGTTTATGTATGAATATGCTTGTTTGTTTTTTGAACTTGAATCAGGTTCATTCATTTTCTTTATCTTAAGATTGCTTATGTCAGTCTGAATTTCTACAAGATCCTGTACTCTGTGGGGTTTGCTTTAATTCCCAGCTAATCAAAATGTTCCTTCCACAGAATCCACAGGTATTAATAGTACTTCTGTAGTGTTTATCAGGCCATCTCATGATATTACTATATCACTATATCTAGAATGATTCAGTGTCATAACGAATGTTATCATAAAGCAGCAAGCATCTAAATAACGTCAAAAGTTTGTCCCTCTCACCAGTAGGACTTGGTCCAACAAAATATATTAACTCACCCACCTTATCTCACTAATATCCAGGGACTGACATGGCTACAACAACATTGCACACAATTAATTTAATAATAGTAATATTAATAACATGAAATATCAGATAATCAGCTCTGTTGGAATTATGAAAGCAGAGACTATTAGTCAAAGATGAATAGAGTTCAATACAGAAAGTAAAGCACACTTTATCAAACCCTTTGAAACAATAGCAGCTTGTGCACTTCCAAGTTAACTCCCCAAAACTCTTCCCTTTCATAGGGTGTGGGGAAAAGAAATTCTTTTGTAGAAGAGAAACTACTTTCCCACAATTTATCCCACTATGTTTTCTGGTATCTCAATTTACCTGATACTAATGGAACATCTTTTATGGTATCTCAGTTTACATGGTTGATAAATGGAAGGAATTTCTAATCCAATCATTATTACTAAGAACATTTGTGGTGATAAGCAATTCCTAATGAGTTAAAAACATCTTTCAATGGTCATTATTTCATAAATCAAAGAAAATATCTGCAATAATAAATATTCCTTACCAATTACAGAACATCTTTGGATCATAATCTATCACACCATCTTGTTCATCACAACATACATCTGTGGTAACAGGCATCCTTTGTTAGTCATCAGGAGCATGGAGACACAATTCTCCACAGGTTAGCAGGGTTAGAATATAAGAATATACACATTCCATTATTTGGTCACCCACTATGATCCAACCTCAGTCCAAAGAATTTTTCAGTTTGATATGTACAGAGCACTAGATTTGTAGATACAAAACACTTTGGTTTAGACACAAAAATATTTTATTAATCTCTCTATGATATATAAAATCCCCTCCTATATATATATATAGGAGGGGATTTTATATTTACTAAGAGCTGATTCACCTCTCATATGGTCTAGAATTTTAATCACACAGGTCCTGATTCAGCAAGGTGCCTAACTGGAAGCATGTGAGCAGTGCTATTGACTTCACTGGGGCCATTCATGTGAGTAAAAGTAAGCACATGCTTAAGGAACTTAATGAATCTGGGCCAGAAGCTGTTCCGATACTCCCCTCTCAATCATATTCCTTCCTTACAAATTATTAGACCAATCTGGTGTACGTTGGCTCATTAGCGATTTAGTGATACCTCTGGGTTTGGGTCTTATCGGAGTTCAGGCTGTTTCTTCACCAGAACTGAGCAGTGTCCCAAACCTCCCATTTTTCTGACCCTAACATCCCTAGAAAAAACCTTCAAATATATTGTAATGAAATTCCTCTGGTTATGGTATTTTGGGAGGATGTCATTAAAATCCTTTCCCCAGAGATCTAAGCAACTCTCATTTTCTTTCTTTCTTTTATAATTACTAACCCAGTGAGCAATAATTCTTCTTTTCCTCGGTGGATTTTTCCTCCTCTTCTGCTCTTTGATAAAGTTACAGAGACTCGTGGGATCCAAGAAAAGCCTTAAATGATTTGAGGAAAAGTATTTATTTTATCTGAATGAAAGATACAACATCTTTACTGGAGTTGGTTGTGTTTGTCAATTAAATATATAAAGACTTTTGCGATTGTTAAACTGAGTGATAATCAGATTAATCAGACAACAATAGATAAAATATTCAGTTAGAATTTGATACTTACATACTGTTTATAAACCAGTTGTATCCTTCCGGTTAAATTAGCTATACATTTATATTCTTCCATAAGATGTAGCAAACTAGAAACAAAGTCTCACCACACTGACTGACAGGAAGTCAGAAATGCTGTCTCCGTAAGTATTCCAGTCCTTGTTTCACCACCTGGACACTAGACTTAAAGATGAGTCGTTATTTAAAAACAAATTAATCAAACAAAGGGTTCTTCAGATCCCAAAGAACCAGCCACATATCCAGGTCAATATATAACTCAGATCTTACCCAATAATCATGCTGTTGCCAATCCTTTAGTATCTAATATCTAAAGGTTTATTTGTAAGAGAAAAGAAAGTGGAGAGAGTTAAAATGGTCAAAGGAATCACATACATACACTTATTGCAAAGTTTTTGTATCAGGCTTGAAGTAATGATGAAATAAACTGCCAGCTTGTTAAGTCAATGGTTGCTTCCAAAAGATTGAAAGGTCCTCAGCCCCTTGGTTAGAATGCTCCCATTAGTATAAGTCCATAGTCCAGAGATCAGAAAGGGGAAAAGTATAGATATTTCCAGGGTCTTTAATTGCTTCTGCCATGTGGAGGGAACTTCATTGTCCCAAAAAAGCCCCCAGCACAGTTAGCGGAAAAGTACAGGCACAAGATGGAGTTTAGTGTCACATGAGCTGGTCACATGCCCTTGCATACTTTCACAGAATCATAGAATCACAGGACTGGAAGGGACCTGAAGGGGTCATCTAGTCCAGTCCCCCGCACTCATGTCAGGACTAAGTATTATCTAGACCATTCCTGACAGGTGTTTGTCTAACCTGCTCTTAAAAATCTCTAGTGATGGAGATTCCATAGCCTCCCTAGGCAATTTATTCCAGTGCTTAACCACTCTGACAGTTAGGAAGCTTTTCTTAATATCCAACCTAAACTTCCTATGCTGCAATTTAAGCCCATTGCTTCTTGTCCTATCCTGGACAATTTTTCTCCCTCCTCCTTGTAACAACCTTTTACATTCTTGAAAACTGTTATCATATCCCCTCCCAGTCTTTTCTTTTCCAGACTAAACAAACCCAGTTTTTTTCAATCTTCCCTCATAGGTCATGTTTTCTAGGCCTTTAATCATTTTTGTTGCTCTTCTCTGGTGTTTCTCCAATTTGTCCACAACTTTCCTGAGATGTGGAGCCCAGAACTAGACACAATACTCCAGTTGAGGCCTAATCAGTGCCAAATAAAATGGTAAAATTACTTCGCATGTCTTGCTTGCAACACTACTGCTAATACATCCCAGAGTGATGTTTGCTTTTTTTGCAACAGTGTTACACTGTTGACTCATATTAAGCTTATGGTCCACTATGACCTCCAGATCTCTTTCCACAGTAGTCCTTCCTAGGCAGTCATTTTCTGTTTTGCATGTGTGCAACTGGTTGTTCCTTCCTAAGTGAAGTACTTTGCATACGTTGATGAATCGTAGCAGCGGCCATTACCCATATTCTGGCTAAAATGTCCACAGGAAAATTTCATCCGGTGGTGATAAACTTCTTCTGTGGCCCATTGTGTTAGTTGATGAGGCAACAACTTGAATAGTCTATTTACAATGTGCTGGCTAGACTGGATGTAATCTATCTTGTGGGTGTTACAGTGATCACAAATTGAATATGAGCGATGCAGTTGCAAAAATGGCTAATATCATTCTGCAATGTATTAACAGGACTGTTGTATGTATGACATGGAAGATAATTGTGCTGCTCTATTTGGCATTGTGGAGGGTTCAGCTGGAGTTCTATTTCCAATTCAGGGTATCACACTTTCAGAAAGATATGGACAAATTGGAGAGAGTCTAGAGGATAGCAACAAAAATTATAAAATGTTTAGAAAATCTGACCAATGACGGAAAGGTTAAGAAAAACCTAGGCTTGTTTGGTCTTGAGAAAAGAAGACTGAGAGGGGATCTGATAACAGTGTTCAAATATATTAAGGGCTGTTATTCATAGATTCATTGATTACAAGGCCAGAAGGATCATCTAATCTGATCTCCTGTATTACACAGGGCATAGAACTTCCCCCAAAATAATTCTTGGAGCAGATCTTTTAGAAAAACATCCAGTTTTGATTTTAAAATTTGCCGGTGATGGAGAATCCATCACGACCCTTGATAAGTTGTTCTAGTGATTAATTACTCTCAATGATAAAAATGTACAAAATGTTATTTCCAGGCCTAAATTATCTATCTTCAACTTCCAGCCATTGGATCATGTTATACCTTTGTATTAGACTGAAGAACCCATTATCAAATATACTTTCCCCATATAAATATATATATACACACTATATTCAGGTCACCCTCAGTCTTGTATTTGTTAAGCTAAATAGATTGAGTTCCTTGAACCTCCACTATAATGCAATCCTCTTCTCTGAACCCATTCCAATTTGTCAACATCCTTCTTGAATTATGGTCAGAACTGGAGACAGCATTCCAGCAGTGGTTATACCCATGCCAAATACAGAGATAAAATAACCTATTTGCTCTAACTCAAGAGTCCCGAGTTTGTATATCTAAGTATCACATTAGGTCTCTTGACCACAGTGTTGCACTTGGGAGCTCATGTTCATCTGTTCATTCACCACAAACCTTCCACACAAATCTTTTTCAGAGACACTGCTTCCCAGAATAGAGTCCCATCTTGTAAATATGACCAACATTATGAGTTCCTGTGTGTGTGTGTGTGTGTGTGTATATATAGGTTTGCATCTACAGGATGCATATATATAGGTTTGCATATACAGGATGCATCCGATGAAGTGAGCTGTAGCTCACGAAAGCTTATGCTCAAATAAATTTGTTAGTCTCTAAGGTGCCACAAGTACTCCTTTTCTTTTTATCTATCTATCTATCTATCTATATATATATATAGATATATATATGCTGTCAAATGATTAAAAAAATTAATTGCCATTAATCATGCGATTAATTGCACTGTTAAACAATAAATACCATTTATTAACTGTTAAATAAATAAATACCATTCATTTAAACATTTTTAGATGTTTTCTACTCACTTCAGATTCTTGATGTTTTCACTTGATGTTTCTTGATGTTTTCACTTCAGATTCAGATGTTTTCTGCTCACTTCAGATTCTTAAATCTTGGTGCTGCATCTATCTTTTGAAATTTCACATTGGTACCTTCTTTGTGTTTTGTCAAATACTGCAGTGAAAGTCTTCTTAAATTGAACAACATGTGCTGGGTCATCATCTGAGACTACCATAGCACAAAATACATGGCAAAATGCAAGTAAAACAGAGCAGGAGACATATAATTCTCCCCCAATGAGTTAGGGTCACAAATTTAATTAAAGGATTATTTTTTAACAAGTTCAACAACATGGAAGCATGTCCTCTGGAAGCATGAAGGGGTATACAAATGTTTAGCATACCTCGTACATAAATACTTTGCAATGCCAGCTAAAACAGTGCCATGCAAACACCTGTTCTCACTTTCAGGTGACATTGTAAATAAGAAGCGTGCAACATGATCTCTTGTAAATGTAAACAAACTTGTTTGTCTTAGTGATTGGCTGAACAAGAAGTAGGACTGAGTGGACTTGTAGACTCTAATGTTTTACATTGTTTTGTTTTTGAGTGCAGTTATGTAACAAAAATATGTACATTTGTAAGTTGCAATTTCATGATAAAGAGATAGGACTGCAGTACTTGTATGAGGTGAATTGAAAAATACTATTTTTGTTTATCATTTTTACAGTGCACATATTTGTAATAAAAATAATAATATAAAATGAGTGCTGTACACTTTGTATTCTGTGTTATAATTGAAATCAATATATTTGAAAATGTAGAAAAACATTCAAAATATTTAATACATTTCAGTTGGTATTTTGTTGTTAACAGTGCTATTAAAACTGTGATGAATCATGATTAATTTTTTTAATCGCAATTAATTTTTTGAGTTAATTGCCTGAGTTAACTGCTATTAATCGACAGCCCTAGTATATATTTACATTTAGATGTATTAAAAGGCATACTTTTGAGGATGATGATCAGTTGTTTTCTATGTCCATTGAAGGTAAGACAAAAAAATAATGGGTTTAATCTGCAGCAAGGGAGATTTAGGTTGGATATTAGGAAAAAACTTTCTAATTATAAAGACAGTTAAACACGGGAATAGGGTTTCAGTGGAGGTTGAGGTCTCATTATTGGAGGTTTTGAAGAACAGGTTAGACAAATATCTGTCAGGGATGGTCTGGGTATGCTTGGTCCTGCCTTAGCACAGAGAGCAGGACTGGATAACTTCTTGAAGTCCCTTCAAGTGATTCTTTGATAGGAATCAAGGTGTTTTTCATAATATGAGCAGGAAATTGTATAGATATATAGATATATTTGAAGGGAAACTATCAGGTTAATACACACACACCGACTATATCTATCTATCTATCTATCTATCTATCTATCTATCTATCTATCTATCTATCTATCTATCTATCTATCTATCTAATAAAAAGATGATAGTTCCACTATAAATTCAAAAGCATATATAGGCATATGCACAGATTTAATCTTAATTTAGGTCTAATTTAATAAAAGAATATTCTTCCAAATATTGAAGTGGGAGAAATCACAATTTTATCCAAGCAGAGTCTCCCATATATAGTGTTTCCTGCAGGACAGAGATTGTCATGACACTTATTCTTCAGGTCAAGTGGAAATTGGAAACAATCTCCTTTTGGTACTAAAGAACTTTTCTTTGTTTAGCTGGATTCAAAATCTGTAATCCCCAAATCTTTTTGAATGTAAAGGTGAGGTACTAATACTTCCCATTCCTATGAACTTTGGTTCACAATTTTCTTTCTGAACAGTTTCTTCTCAAAAGAGTTAACTGGATGTCCTGTGTGTTGATCTGCATGAACGTACATGTTAAGGAACAAATAATTGTCTCACTGAAGACCATGGCTGTTATTGGGACCAAGATTTGGCCTGAGCACATAGATTTCCTTGAACTACATTCTTAACAGTAGTATTTACTGTATATATCCCTCTCAATTGTAACAATTCCTGGTCTCTTTTATTATAAATCTAACTGGTTAAAAATGTAGATAACAATATGTAGAGAGACATTTTCTAGAGTTCTCTCTATTTCTCTTTCTGTTTGTCTGTCTACACACACACAGAGAACTTGATTACGTTATTTAATACAAAACCTCTTTTGAATCTCCCAGACCAATAAACCTGTTTCCTTGAAAGGTATGGAGAACAGTTGTTTGCATGGACCAAGAATGTGTCCTCTTTCTTTCTTTCTTTCTTTCTTTCTTTCTTTCTTTCTTTCTTTCTTTCTTTCTTTCTTTCTTTCTTTCTTTCTTTCTTTCTTTCTTTCTTTCTTATATGATGGAACTTCAGCAACCATTGCAATTTCCAATTTGACTGATAGATTTGCATTACATCTTAGGAAAATTGCCACACTTCCCTATATGATTTGTCAGACTGCAAGCAGATGGCTTTCTCAGTTTATATAAATACACAGGTTAGCTTTCAAGTCTAGTTAGTTATTTGCAGTCACTGAGTGAGGAATTGGTGCTGCTATATAAAAAGAGCCTCAGCTGTAAATATGTAGGACTAAAAATAGCATTGCTGCAGTCTGCAGAAACCTACTGACATGAAGTTCTCGTTTAAGTATATGGATATAGTGAATGTGGGGCATACATACAGAAAGTAAACAATTCACTTTACACATTTCAAAAACTGTCTTCTGAATGCATAGAGTCATAGCATTTAAGGCCAGAAGTGACCACCAAATTATTTAGCCTTACCTCCTGTATATCACAGGCCACCAACACACTAAACCCAATAACTGATGCTAGACCAAAGTAGTACAGGCCAAGGGAGACTAGATTATTGAGTATCACAGGCAGAGAACAGGAGGGACCAAGATGCTCCAGAGCCTGAGGTGAGTGATGATTAAGTGAGATATACCCACATAATCCTGGCAAGTGACCTGCACCCATATGCTGCAAAGGAAGACAAAACGCCCGCAAGGTTACTGCCAATATTACTTGGGGAAAAATTTCTTCCTAACCTCACATGTGATCAATTAGTATGTGAGCCAGAACTGCCCAGCCAAACCCCGAGACAGAAAATGCTTGGGTGCTACCTCAGAGCCCTGTCCGACCCCATCTCCAGCTGTGGCCACCCCGATGCATCAGAGGAAGGCAATAACCCCCCTTCCCACGTCCCAAACTCCGTAATACCTTGGTGGGAACGAATAAATCACTTCCTGACAACTGCAGATGGCAGGCTAAAACCCTGAAGCACAAGCTTTTAAGCATAAGACACACTGAAAGTGAGCCTGACCTGCTGAGTTCTGTCATCTACCATCACAAGCAACCCCATTATACAACTGAGCTAATAAATTTGTTCAGGTCTCTCTTAAAACTATTTAAAGTTGTTTGCCCCCACATCTCCTGTTTGGAGTCTGTTCCAGAACCTCACCTCTCTGATGGCTCTTCAAATTTACACCCTGAATGTATACATGGCCAGTTTATGTCCATTTCTTCTTGTGCCAACATTGTTCTTTAGCTTAATAGCTCTTCACCCATCCTGGTATTTAATCATGACTCCTCTCAGCCTTCTTTTTATTAGACTAAACAAGCCAAGCTCTTCCAGTCACCTCTCCTATGATAGGTCCTCCATATCCCTAATCATCCTAGTGGCTCTTATGTGCACCTATTCCAGTTTAAATTCATGTTGAACTCGTTTCTTTAATATGGCAAAAAGAAAAGGAGTACTTGTGGCACCTTAGAGACTAACAAATTTATTAGAGCATGCTACTCTGAAATCTTTAATATGGGTGACCTGAATTGTACACAGTATTGCAAATGAGGTTTTACAAGTGCCTTGTACAATGGCATTAATACTTTTCTCTCTCTCTCTCTACTGGAAATGCTTTGCCTGATACATCCTAGATTGCATTTGCTTTTTCACAGCTACAGCATTGGTAGCTCATAGTCATTGTGTGATTGACTCATACACCCAAGGCTCTCTCTTCTTCTGTTGCTTCGAGCTGCAGAGACACTAGCTTGTAGCAGAAATTCTTATTTTCAGATACTAGTGCATGACCTTGCTCTTTGTGCTATTGAACTTTATCCCATTTCTGTCACTCCAGTCTTCAAGGTCATCCAGATCTTCCTGTACAATATTCCGATCCTCCTCTGTATTGATGATGCCACCCAACTTTGTATCATCAGCAAATTTCACTGGCACACTCCTAGGCCATTAATAAAACTCTTGGATAAGAGTAGTCCCAAGGCTGATCCTTGAGGAACTCCTCTAGTATCCTCCCTCCAGTCTGATAATTCACTTTTCAGCACAACCTGTTGCCTTCTTCTTCTCTTTAGCCAATTCCTTATGCACCTTATAATTTTTGTACTGATCCTCATCTTCCCTAATTTAACTAATAATTTCCTATGGTATACTACATCAAATGCTTTGCTGAAGTCTAAGTATATTCAATCTACTGCACTCCCCTTAACTAAAAAAACACAATTATTTCCCAATAGAAGGAAATCATCTTAGTCTGGCATAATTTACCTTTGTTAAACCCATGTTGCATTACCCTCCTCCCTTTACCATTTACCCCCATGAATTTAATTATTCTTTCCTTCAAAACGTATTCTAAAGCCTAGTGTACTACTGAGGTCAAACTTTCAGGTCTGTAATTGCCTAGGTCATTTTCCCCCTTTCTTAAAATAGAGGTACAATGTTAGCTATTTTCCAGTCATATGGTACTACCCCAGATTTATTAAAAATTCTTGCAACCGCACCAGCAATCTCATATACCAGTTATTTCAGTATTCTGGATTTTTCAGAATATCTAGTATTCTGGATATTTCAGTATTCTGAAAATATCCTTTCCCCCATTTGAGCTCATTAAGCTTGTTAAGTCTTTCTTCCACCTCAGATGTGGTAATTTCCATCCATTTCTAGACATTTCTGCCTTCATGCACATGTTCCATATTATCATCTTTACTGAAAACTGAGACAAAATATTTATTTAGTTTTTGGGATACCCTAGATTATCTTTAATCTCCTTCCCAACCTCATCCTTCTTTAGTTTCTTTATATTTATTTGAATTTTCCTGGCAAGAGCTAATTCAGCTTGACTTTTAGAAGTTCTCACATTATTCCTACATTTTCCAGCCTTCATGATGTACTTGGCAGATCAGCCCCTTTTCCCATTCCCTATAGGCACTCTGCTTACTCCTAATAATCATTCTGAGGTGGTTATTCATCAGGTTCGGTCTGGAGCCTTTCCCTACAAGTTTTTTCCCCTTGCTTGGGATGCAAATTTCAGAATTTTTTTATGGTTGATTTTAAGAAATTGAAGCCTTCTCCACATGTAACTCTTTGAGCTCTTTAGAGCAGAGTACTTCCTTAACTAATTCCCTTAATTTCCCAAAGTCTACCATTTTGAAATAATAGTAATAATAATAATTAATAATAAATAAATTATAGTTGATAATCTGGTTTTGATTATCCTTCCATTTAATTTAAAGTTAATCAACTCTGATTACTCACTCCAAGGTTATTTCCTTCAATCAGATCTTCTAAGATGTTTTCAATACCAAGTCTAAAATTGCATCATTTCTTTTTGATTCAGTGACAATTTGATGAACAAAACTGTCATCAGTAACATCTAGTGATAAGTGGGCCCTGCCAGTATCAACAGCATTTATTCTCCAGTCCGTATCTGCGAATTTAAAGTCTCTCATCATGACACATTTCCCCAAAGCATTTACCTGTTAAATAATATTAAAGAGATCCCTATTCTTATCTGAGTTTGACCCTGGGTGAGGGGGAGAATGCCAATAACTGATCCCTAACACTATCTCAGTAGAAGCTCTTTTACAATCCTTTTACAATCCCTCTTTTACAATCTTTTACAATCCAGAAGTGATTGGGACCCAAACAAATTCTGTTTTGTCCATATTATCACTTCTTACTTCTTTACAATTTACTGCTTCATTGATGTGTACAGTACTATCCCACCACTTTACCCACTTTATATTTATTATTTTCTCTCTTAAATGCCCACATTCCAGTCATGAGTGCTATTCCACTATGTTTTGTAATCCCTATAATATCTCACTTGACCTCCTGCACCAGTTGTTCCAGTTCCTCCATTTTATTGCCCAGATATCTTGCATTTGTGTACAAGTATTTCAGTTCTTCCTCCAATCAATATTTGTACTTTCTTTCCCCTTGTTGTCCATACTCTTATCTTGTGGTGTGATATTATTCCTTAGTACATCTTCATTTAGCTGATTTTCCTTCTTCTGTGTATTGAAGCCCAGTGTGGAGATTTCATGAGTCTCTCCGAATCTTCTCCCCTCATCTCCTAGCTTAAAGCTCTTCTTATCCATCATGCCAGCCTTGATCCCAGAAAGTTAATACCCCAGGTACTCAAATGGAGTCCATCTTCTATCTGTGAATGCCTCCCAATGGTGGATCATCCCAAAACCTTCCTCATAGTACCAATCCTTAAGCCATCTGTTGATTTTCATTATCTTGTTATGCTTTGCCCTCCTTCTCCAGGAATTGGAAGTATTCTGTTGAAGATCACCTGAGCTTCTGCTTCTTTAAACATCAAGCATGGATTTTTGATCCATTCCAGTGGGAATCTAATAATGCCGTTCATCCTGACATGCAGCACAGCCAATGTATTTTTCTCCATTCCTGTCAGGATTCTTTTCAGCCTCATGTACACCTGTGGTATCATTGCTCTTAGCAGACAGCACACTCTTCTGTCAGATTTTAAAGGCCCATTATGCACACAATCATACATATATATTCCTTTCTCATATTCTAACGGGCATATATCCATTTAAGTAAGGCCACATCTAAAGAGTATTGAAGTCTTAGAAGGAATACAATTGATTTTAGTAGTATTGGATCAAGCCATTATTAATAATCCAGAGACATTGTTGAATTAAATTAATAATTATACACAATGAAATACTTTAAATAAAATAAATAATAAGAAATTAATAAGTAAATAATCAAATTGTAATACTTTATGTATTCAAAATACTCTACAAACATTAACTATGAGAGGAAGGAATTTAAGTATTATTATCCACTTCTTATAAAAGGCAAAACTGACACAATGATATTAAGAGCAAAATTTTCACGGTATCTCTTAATTTGAGGTGCCACCCTTTTTGGCAAGAAAAAAGTGTGTCAATTTGGGTACCCAAAAATGGAAGTCTCCAAAGTTATTGAATGTCTTTTGAAACTTCTAGGCCTTAATGACTTGATGAAGGCCAAAGAGCATCAGGCGCAGAGACATACCTAGGACTCAGATTTCCTGCTCTCAGTTTTGTGCTTCATCCATCAGACAACACTCGATGGTGTATAAAAAGTGCTGTTTATTATCCTCCATCTTCCTATTTGTTTGTTTTTTTGATGGTGGACGTTTGAAGGCAAGTGTGACGGATTTATGTTACCAATTTGCCTGGGGCTTCAGGTGATCAGGCTGAGGCCTCAGGATTTTTACGGGAGGAGATGAAGGAGCACACCAAGTGAATAAGTTTAATGCTTTATTAACCAAATAACAGCGGTGAGTGCTGGCTCCGCCCCACGTCACTCAGAGGGTGGAAGAAAGTGTTAGTGCCCGAGCCCTAACCCACTTTTATACTTACACACGCACAACCCAAGGTTGGCCAGGCCTGGGTGTAATGTAAAAAGAAGCCGGGGGGGGGAGGGTAGATGAGAGTTCTGCCCTGTGCACAGGTTGTCTAGGGTCTGCTGTAAATCTCTGACTTGCTTCAGCTCTCGGGAGGGTTTTAAGTCCTGGGTTCTTCTGGGGGGTGTTTTCGTCCAGGGGCCCTGGTCCCCTGTGCTCTCAGTACCAGTCTGAACTGGCCTTCCGAGGCTCCCTTAGTTTCCCCAAAACACACCGGTTTCATGGTCATGAGACTTGTTTTTCCACTCACTGACCTTTGCAACCCCTAGTTTTGGAACCCCTTCAGTTCTGTCTGCCTCAGGTCTCCTTTCTCATGGCTAGCCGGGATTGAGACACAGACTTCTGGCTGTTTGTGTGCACTGTCCTTGGGCTGCAGTTTCGATCCTTATTTTTGGGCCTAGCTGAAATGTCAAGTTAATCTGTTCCTTTCTCCCTTCCTCCCCCTTCAGTCTCTTGTAACCTGCAAAGGAATTTTTCACTCCACACTTACACCTTCAACCCTTCCCAAGATACTTTCCAATGCATATAAAGGTGTTAGCAATATACAATGCTGGTGCTTAACCAGGGGACCCCATGGGGGTGGGTGGGGAGGAGCATTTTATTGTGACACAAGGACTGTCCCTCCTTCAGATATCTGGAAAGTGCACATTGTGGGTGCTACCGCAAGCAATAATTTAAAATAATTACACAGCAAGGTATGGAGAATTCTGGGCCAGATCCATAAAGGGGCTTAGGTGCCTAAACCCAGTGGTGAGCTGGAGCCGGTTCACACTGGTTCGCTGGAACTAGTTGTTAAAATTAGAAGCCCTTTTAGAACCGGTTGTCCCTGGGACAACCGGTTCTAAAAGGGCTTCTAAATTTAACAACCAGCCAAAAGTGGTGCCTTAGGTGCTGACTCCATGGGTGGTCCGGGGCTGGAGCACCCACAGGGAAAATTTGGTGGGTGCAGAACACCCACTGGCAGCTCCCCGCCCTGCCCCTGGACCCAGCTCACCTCCACTCCGCCTCCGCCCCTGAGTTACGCTCCACTCCACTCTGCTTCTCCACCCCCTGGTTTTCCGCGAATCAGCTGCTCGCACGGGAAGCCTGGGAGGGTTGGGAAGCAGGCAGCGGCTTTGTGCTCAGGCCCAGGGAGGTGGAGGCAGAGCAGAGGTGAGCTGGGGTGGAGGGGCACGAGAAGGGGGCCGCCCGCGCTGCTGCAGGTAACCCGGGGGGTGTGCAGGGGAACCGCTCCCCACCCCAGCTTGCCTCCTCCTCCACCTGCCTGGGCCTGAGCGTGAAGCCGTCGCTTGCTTCTCAGCCCACCCCGGCTTCCTGCACGAACAGCTGATTCACAGGAGGCTGGGGCGGGGTGCGGAGAAGCAGAGCGGGGTGGCACGTTTGGGGTGGAGGCAGAGCGGAGATGCGCTGGGGCTGGGCACAGGGTGGGGAGCTGACGGTGGGTGCTCTGCACCCACCAAATTTTCCCCATGCGTGCTCCATCCCTGAAGCACCTATGGAGTCGGCGCCTAAGGCGCCACTTGTGATGTGATCAGTGGGGGGAGTGACCCCTTCCCTCTCCCCCGCCAGCTTCACTACCCCACCCCTAGGAGCCAGAGGACCTGCTGGATACTTCCTGGGAGCCACCCCAGGTAAGCACCGCTGGGACTCCCCACCTGGCCCCCCGGCAGGTCCCTCTGGCTCTTAGGGGTGGGGCGGAGTGGGCACCCACTACAGTGTCCCACGAGACCCTCCTGCCCAGTTCCGGGGGCAGTCGGGGAGGGGGGGTGGATGGGGCAGTGGTCTGGGGGGGGCTATGACCCCCTCATGGCGTGAGGAGGGAACCAGTTGTTAAAATTTTGGTAGCTCATCACTGCCTAAACCCCAATTTTAGGCACCACTGTGATCCACAAAAACCTTGCTTGGCTGATGCCTAAACCTGTAGGTGACTAATCTCACACGGTGCCTAAGTGTTTGCTGTAAGAGTTTCCTCAGTGCCTAAGTTTCTACCTCTGAGTGTGTGCACAGCTGCCTCACTCTGGGCATCTGAATGCATATCTCATGTCTAAGCTCCTGTCTGTCATCAAAGCAGGGGATGATAGATATCCCCACCTATTTTTCTCCTGGGGCCTGTTCAAGTGGGTGTGCTCAGAAGTTGCATAATTCCACACAAAATAGCTGGGGTGACAGAAGAAGGAGAAGGACCTAACCTAGCACAGAGGTTAGGGTACTCCCCCAGAATGTGGGAGACCCCCATGTCAATTCCCACCTCTGCCTTATGAGGAGAAAGAACTGAATAAGGGTTTCCCACCTTGAAGGTGAGTTCCCTAACCACTGGGCAATAGGATGTTCTGATGGGAGTCTTTCTCCATCTCTCTTTTTTAAGCTGTTCAACTTTAATTAAATATTAATTGGGACAGAGAAAGAACAAGAATGTCTCTATAATACAGTTTTCATAGTAGCAGCCGTGTTAGTCTGTATTCGCAGAAAGAAAAGGAATACTTGTGGCACCTTAGAGACTAACAAATTTATTAGAGCATGAGCTTTCGTGAGCTACAGCTCACTTCATCGAATGCATAATAATCCAGTGGGCCTCTTCTTCTAAATGTGTTGGCTCCATTAAAGTATTGGCTAAATGCCACATTATTCAACTGAAGAGGTTTTTGTTTTAAAATAAGGTGTCCAGTCCCATTGTAAACAAAACACCCATCCATATATTTCTATATGGTGGTGAACACCCAAGTAAAGGAGATAAAAATGGGTATCTATGAAGTGCATATTGTTTTGTACGGGGAAGGAAAAGGACATATCTTACATTTTATTTCCATGTGTCTTGTGCACTGTCCATTAAACATTCCAAACTATTATAAAGAAGTTAAGCTTCAATTTTACCCATATAATTATTAGTATTATTGGTATAAAAATAAGGCATTAATTTCAATGACTTATTTCAAATTCAATGTATGTCCATGTACATGCATGTATGTCTCTGTTATTATATATGGAATATTTACATTCATTCCCTTTGTTGTGTTATATTGTCTATATTTTCCCCATATACTTTCTTGTGTTACCTGTAACATTTGATATATTTTTGCAGTATTGAGAACTTTGTTTTACTTCAAAATTTTGCATACAGTGTTCATCGTCCCACGATCCACTCCACTCTGCTTCTCCGCCCCCTGGTTTCCCGCAAATCAGCTGTTCTCACGGGAAGCCTGGGAGGGTTGGGAAGCAGGCGGCGGCTTTGTGAAAGTATGATAGGTCAAAGCCTTGGCTTTCAAAGTACTTATGCAGACCGCCAATCATTTACTCATTGCCAGTTCAAATACACAGTTTTCTAGGCATACCTTTAAGATATGCTCCTAAATTCTCATAAAAAATTCCTTCTGTCCTTGTCTCATCTAGTAGAGCTTCTCCCTAAAGATTGGAATTTGAAATGGAAAAAAAGAAAAGAAAAGAAAAGAAAAGACAGATTTGAAAGGAAAACCTGAATAGTTTTTACTTTTTTTTTAATCAGCACTTCTTAAATGTACATTGTAGTTTGACTCTTTGCCCCTACTTTTTTAATAAACAGAGTTTCCCTGATTTCCATTCTTTGTCCTTTTCTTTCTGAGACCTGTTGCCTCAAAGAAGTTTTTCAGTGGTATATGCCTTAGCGTTTTAAGATAAAAATAAAGCATGTCTTTAAAGAACCCAGCAAAAGTTGCAATGTAAAGAAATGTCATGGCTAAACTTTGCTTTAGTAGCAACCTACAGAAAAGTAGTCAATAGGAAGGATGAAATTAACTGCAAGCATGGTATTCAGCACTGCATTTGAGAAAATAATTTGCAATTAATTTAATTAATTTAGTAACTTTAGTTTCCTATTCTCTTTTCTTCAAAATATCCATAAATAGATCAGAATTTCTTCTAACATAGTTGTTATATCTTTTCAATTATTATTTTCTCTATTGGCTTATCATATATATTTGAAATTTGAGATATAGTGATGAACTGTGATTGATCTGATAAATCATGTGATGTTGGTTTTATGGAGCATGTTTACATTTTGTTTTCTTCAAATACTTGTTCATCTTTGAAATTCTGTTTTGCCAGTTCAAATCATTTCTTTGAATATTTCATTGGAAAGTACTATAGAAGAGATATAAATGTGGCTATTTTGAATTCACTAGCACTTTCGTATGGATATTTGCAGAACAATTTTACTTTATTCATCTAGCTCTATTCACTACACCTTTATAGTACTCTTATAGCTATGGTAGAGAAAACTTTTAAAGGCTGAGTCAGAGACTCTTGGGCCCCCCCAAAAATGCCGATAGTCTAGATAATGAAATAAGAGTTATTCAAAAGGGAGAAAGCTCCAAGAAAAGCAAGAGTAACATGATGTGGACATCCATGTCTTTTCTATGAAACCCCAGTATCCTAACAAGATATTTGCTTTGACATTTCTTTGGCATCATAAGGAGAGAAGCTTCATAAGAAAATGCATCTGATGAAGTGAGCTGTAGCTCACAAAAGCTTATGCTCAAATAAATTTGTTAGTCTCTAAGGTGCCACAAGTACTCCTTTTCTTTTTGAAGAAAAATTTGGACACAGACATACCAGGTTGAGGACCATCTTTCTGTTCTGTTTGTGTAGTGCCTAACACAATGGGGTCCTGGTCCATGACTAGAACTCCTGTACAAATAATAAATAATAATATTTTTCAGAACTTCTCAGTATTGTCCTAGCTTTACGCCGGTTGATCTCACTGGGAACTCTACTAATTAGTTTAGCAGGAATAGAGGTAGACTAGTGCTGAGTGCTTTTGAAAAATCCCCTTTCTATAGGTTACAATGCCTAACGGTTTCATCATGCCTCATGGAAAGCATTGCAAGTTTCCATTAGCTTCAACTGGAATAGGATTGATCTCAAAATATATCTCTAACCTTCTTTACCAGAAGAAGAAGAAAGAAAGAGCCACAAGAAAGGCAACATGAGGTCTGGAGGAGAATCAGAACCAACATTAAGAAACTTGGTTATAAAACATATGTATTTATTCATTTGTCCTTGCAAAAAAGTCATATTTTTGGCCAAGAATTTAGAATTAACTGTTTATTGGGTAAGAGGCAACAGGACAAGAATCTTACAATTTGATCTGAGATTATTGCATCTCATAAAATATTGGAAGTGAAAATAGCCAGTTGTAAATAAAATAACCTAAATCTACATGGTAAAAAGGAAATCTCTTCCATCCTTACAGTCACATAATTAACTTAAGTTCTGTCAGGACTGAAGTTAGGGTGTCATTACAGTGTGTAGGAATCATACTGCAAACACTGATGCAGGTGAGTAAGTTATTCAGCGGAGTAGTCCAATTGAATTTTATGGGACTACTCTCTTGAGTAAAGTAACATGCACAGGCATTTGTAGGATGGGGCCCATATACTTTAATGATTACAAAACACTGCTAACTTAGTACTGAAAACAGATAACTTAATTATGTAAACCAAGAAGAGACTGACCCTGCAGTCAATTTTTGAATAATACACTAATTGCGTGATAAGGAAATCAAATCAGACATTAGCGGTAAATCTTCATCTCAGCATGCAGGGAATTACATGCACAAACCTTGTTACCAGTGACAGAAATTGCATGTAATTCCTTAGGTGGTATGATGAAAATTCATTTTTTTTTACTTTACTTTGTGTTTCCTTCATGAAGTGTTGACTTCTGTTTCTCTAAATCTATCTCTGCTCTTTTCTATTGATCTAGAAAATGAAGTCCAGATGTTCTTATGTAAAAAGAAAAGGAGTACTTGTGGCACCTTAGAGACTAACAAATTTATTAGAGCATAAGCTTTCGTGAGCTACAGCTCACTTCATCGGATGCATTTGGTGGAAAAACAGAGGAGAGATTTATATACACACACACACAGAGAACATGAAACAATGGGTTTATCATACACACTGTAAGGAGAGTGATCACTTAAGATAAGCCATCACCAACAGCAGGGGGGGGGGAAAGAGGAAAACCTTTCATGGTGACAAGCAGGTAGGCTAATTCCAGCAGTTAACAAGAATATCAGAGGAACAGTGGGGGGTGGGGTGGGAGGGAGAAATACCATGGGGAAATAGTTTTACTTTGTGTAATGACTCATCCATTCCCAGTCTCTATTCAAGCCTAAGTTAATTGTATCCAGTTTGCAAATTAATTCCAATTCAGCAGTCTCTCGTTGGAGTCTGTTTTTGAAGCTTTTTTGTTGAAGTATAGCCACTCTTAGGTCTGTGATCGAGTGACCAGAGAGATTGAAGTGTTCTCCAACTGGTTTTTGAATGTTATAATTCTTGACGTCTGATTTGTGTCCATTCATTCTTTTACGTAGAGACTGTCCAGTTTGGCCAATGTTCATGGCAGAGGGGCATTGCTGGCACATGATGGCATATATCACATTGGTAGATGCGCAGGTGAACGAACCTCTGATAGTGTGGCTGATGTGATTAGGCCCTATGATGGTATCCCCTGAATAGATATGTGGACAGAGTTGGCAACGGGCTTTGTTGCAAGGATAGGTTCCTGGGTTAGTGGTTCTGTTGTGTGGTGTGTGGTTGCTGGTGAGTATTTGCTTCAGATTGGGGGGCTGTCTGTAAGCAAGGACTGGTCTGTCTCCCAAGATCTGAGAGAGCGATGGCTCGTCCTTCAGGATAGGTTGTAGATCCTTGATGATGCGTTGGAGAGGTTTTAGTTGGGGGCTGAAGGTGATGGCTAGTGGCGTTCTTTTGTTTTCTTTGTGGGCCTGTCCTGTAGTAGGTGACTTCTGGGTACTCTTCTGGCTCTGTCAATCTGTTTCTTCACTTCAGCAGGTGGGTATTGTAGTTGTAGGAATGCATGATAGAGATCTTGTAGGTGTTTGTCTCTGTCTGAGGGGTTGGAGCAAATGCGGTTATATCGTAGCGCTTGGCTGTAGACAATGGATCGAGTGGTATGATCTGGATGAAAGCTAGAGGCATGTAGGTAGGAATAGCGGTCAGTAGGTTTCCGATATAGGGTGGTGTTTATGTGACCATCGCTTATTAGCACCGTAGTGTCCAGGAAGTGGATCTCTTGTGTGGACTGGTCCAGGCTGAGGTTGATGGTGGGATGGAAATTGTTGAATTGTTGACGTCAAGAATTATAACATTCAAAAACCAGTTGGAAAACACTTCAATCTCTCTGGTCACTCGATCACAGACCTAAGAGTGGCTATACTTCAACAAAAAAGCTTCAAAAACAGACTCCAACGAGAGACTGCTGAATTGGAATTAATTTGCAAACTGGATACAATTAACTTAGGCTTGAATAGAGACTGGGAATGGATGAGTCATTACACAAAGTAAAACTATTTCCCCATGGTATTTCTCCCTCCCACCCCACCCCCCACTGTTCCTCTGATATTCTTGTTAACTGCTGGAATTAGCCTACCTGCTTGTCACCATGAAAGGTTTTCCTCCTTCCCCCCCCTGCTGTTGGTGATGGCTTATCTTAAGTGATCACTCTCCTTACAGTGTGTATGATAAACCCATTGTTTCATGTTCTCTGTGTGTGTGTATATAAATCTCTCCTCTGTTTTTTCCACCAAATGCATCCGATGAAGTGAGCTGTAGCTCACGAAAGCTTATGCTCTAATAAATTTGTTAGTCTCTAAGGTGCCACAAGTACTCCTTTTCTTTTTGCGAATACAGACTAACACGGCTGCTACTCTGAAACCTGTGATTATGCAAGGCACTGAATTTAGCCATATAGAGTGGAAATCTGTCAACTTCATGAAAAAACTCGCACAGATACAGACAGACATCATCTTCCTCTCCAAATGCAAACAGATGGACATCATACCGAAAGGACTGAAGGTAAAAAATCCATTACAATCTACATACCACACAGACTATGCTGACAGCTTGTGCCACACACTCTCAAGGAAACTGCGGAACCACCTGATCAACATCCTCTACAGCAAACAGGGAAAGATTAAGAATGAGCTCTCAAAACTGGATACTCTCATAAAGAACCAACCTTCCACACAAACTTCCTCGTGGCTGGACTTTACAAAAACTAGACAAGCCATTTACAAAACACACTTTGATTCTCTACAAAAGAAAAAGGACACTAAGCTATCTAAACTACTATATGCCACAAGGGGCCACAACAATGGTTCCCGTAACCCACCCAGCAATATTGTTAATCTATCCAACTATACTCTTAGCCCAGCGGAAGAATCTGTCCTATCTCGGGGCCTTTCCTTTTGCCCCTCCACCCCCACGAACATGATACAGTTCTGTGGTGACCTAGAATCCTATTTTCGACGTCTCAGACTCAAGGAATATTTCCAACACACCTCTGACCACATATTAACCCACAGAGACCTTCCTGCCAACACTACAAAAAGAAGGATTCTGGGTGGACTCCTCCTGAAGGTCGAAACAGCAGCCTGGATTTCTACATAGACTGCTTCCGCCGACGTGCACGAGCTGAAATTGTGGAAAAGCAGCATCGCTTACCCCATAACCTCAGCCATGCAGAACACAGTGCCATCCACAGCCTCAGAAACAACTCTGACATCATAATCAAAAAGGCTGACAAAGGAGGTGCTGTCATCATCATGAATAGGTCGGAGTATGAACAAGAGGCTACTAGGCAGCTCTCCAACACCACTTTCTACAAGCCATTACCCTCTGATCCCACTGAGAGTTACCAAAAGAAACTACAGCATTTGCTCAAGAAACTCCCTGAAAAAGCACAAGAACAAATTCGCACAGACACACCCCTGGAGCCCCGACCTGGGGTATTCTATCTGCTACCCAAGATCCATAAACCTGGAAATCCTGGACGCCCCATCATCTCAGGCATTGGCACCCTGACAGCAGGATTGTCTGGCTATGTAGACTCCCTCCTCAGACCCTTCGTTACCAGCACTCCCAGCTATCTTCGAGACACCACCGATTTCCTGAGGAAACTACAGTCCATTGGTGATCTTCCTAAAAACACCATCCTAGCCACTATGGATGTAGAATCCCTCTACACCAACATTCCACACAAAGATGGACTACAAGCCGTCAGGAACAGTATCCCCGATACTGTCACGGCTAACCTGGTGGCAGAACTTTGTGACTTTGTCCTGACCCATAACTATTTCACATTTGGTGACAATGTATACCTTGAAATCAGTGGCACTGCGATGGGTACCCGCATGGCCCCACAGTATGCCAACATTTTTATGGCTGACTTAGAACAATGCTTCCTCAGCTCTCATCCCCTAATGCCCCTACTCTACTTGCGCTACATTGATGACATCTTCATCATCTGGATCCATGGAAAAGAAGCTCTTGAGGAATTCCACCATGATTTCAACAATTTCCATCCCACCATCAACCTCAGCCTGGACCAGTCCACACAAGAGATCCACTTCCTGGACACTACGGTGCTAATAAGCGATGGTCACATAAACACCACCCTATATCGGAAACCTACTGACCGCTATTCCTACCTACATGCCTCTAGCTTTCATCCAGATCATACCACTCGATCCATTGTCTACAGCCAAGCGCTACGATATAACCGCATTTGCTCCAACCCCTCAGACAGAGACAAACACCTACAAGATCTCTATCATGCATTCCTACAACTACAATACCCACCTGCTGAAGTGAAGAAACAGATTGACAGAGCCAGAAGAGTACCCAGAAGTCACCTACTACAGGACAGGCCCACAAAGAAAACAACAGAACGCCACTAGCCATCACCTTCAGCCCCCAACTAAAACCTCTCCAACGCATCATCAAGGATCTACAACCTATCCTGAAGGACGAGCCATCGCTCTCTCAGATCTTGGGAGACAGACCAGTCCTTGCTTACAGACAGCCCCCCAATCTGAAGCAAATACTCACCAGCAACCACACACCACACAACAGAACCACTAACCCAGGAACCTATCCTTGCAACAAAGCCCGTTGCCAACTCTGTCCACATATCTATTCAGGGGATACCATCATAGGGCCTAATCACATCAGCCACACTATCAGAGGCTCGTTCACCTGCGCATCTACCAATGTGATATATGCCATCATGTGCCAGCAATGCCCCTCTGCCATGTACATTGGCCAAACTGGACAGTCTCTACGTAAAAGAATGAATGGACACAAATCAGACGTCAAGAATTATAACATTCAAAAACCAGTTGGAGAACACTTCAATCTCTCTGGTCACTCGATCACAGACCTAAGAGTGGCTATACTTCAACAAAAAAGCTTCAAAAACAGACTCCAACGAGAGACTGCTGAATTGGAATTAATTTGCAAACTGGATACAATTAACTTAGGCTTGAATAGAGACTGGGAATGGATGAGTCATTACACAAAGTAAAACTATTTCCCCATGGTATTTCTCCCTCCCACCCCACCCCCCACTGTTCCTCTGATATTCTTGTTAACTGCTGGAATTAGCCTACCTGCTTGTCACCATGAAAGGTTTTCCTCCTTCCCCCCCCTGCTGTTGGTGATGGCTTATCTTAAGTGATCACTCTCCTTACAGTGTGTATGATAAACCCATTGTTTCATGTTCTCTGTGTGTGTGTATATAAATCTCTCCTCTGTTTTTTCCACCAAATGCATCCGATGAAGTGAACTGTAGCTCACGAAAGCTTATGCTCTAATAAATTTGTTAGTCTCTAAGGTGCCACAAGTACTCCTTTTCTTTTTGCGAATACAGACTAACACGGCTGCTACTCTGAAACCTGTTCTTATGTATTCTTCTATGACAGCTGGGAAAATGGTTGCCAGTAGCAGCACCGGGTAATTTAACAGTACTATTACCAACCTTATAATATAACTTTATAATATTGTTATTCACAAGCTTACAAATCATTATTAAAATAATGTTTGGATTTATGATTTATTTTATTTGCCTTCTGGTGTTTTAGTCTTTAGGGTTCATGTTTTCAAACTCTTCATCTCAAATGTAAAGGCTAGAATGTTTCTTTAAAAAAAAAGAAACTGAGCTTCTCATATAATCACATGACTTCAGGAACTGGGGCTTTAATAAAAATACCGCAAATATTACAAGTCTTATAATAAAATCACCAAAGTGGCAACACTGATTTGTCAAAGTTGCTACCGTTATCAAGGGTGAGATTCTGGTACCTTTGGTCAATTCTAGTAGTACATACCTGGTGTTACCAATGAGTCCAATGAGACTACTTGCCACATAAGGTAATATTCAATGTGAATGAAAATATCATTATCTAGTCCAAAGAGACTTCTTAAGCTTGAATTGTGGACCAGGATAGAAGCTCTGTCCCTTTGCTTTCCCTACCTCTTCCCCCACAACCCCCAGCCAAGAACAACAACAACAAATAATTCAGAGCTTCAGGGATTCCCCTATTTGAACTTTAAAAATTACTCTTCAGAAAGGATCAATCCACACACCGTTTTAATGATTGTTAAGATTTAGCATATTTTAGTGTTCAAGACAAAAACTGTGGCAATTTACACTGTTTTCTACTATGATCAATCAGTTTACCAGTATATTAAATTCTTTAAAAAAACACGCAATTATTATATCACAAAAACACCATTTACAAGCGCTCTTTCTCAATAAAAGAAGTTGAAATTATACCCTTGTTTGATTTTCACAGGATTAGTACATTTTGTTTACAACTATTACCTTCATCTAGTTCCAGAATTTTTTAAAAAAAGAAGTTAATTGTCTCCCTGTTGCTGGGTTTTATTTAACTAACTCGGATTATGTCAGAAATGGCCAACATAATACTTAACTGTAAAAATTAATATCTCTTTTCGTGATTAATTTCACTTGATAACTCCCTTCTTTCTCCAAACAATCAAATTCTCAGTCAGTCAGTGTCCATCCAAAATAATCAGCCCTGACTTTAACCAGTTTCTGCTAGCCTGAAAACTTAATGTGCGCAAGATTCTTTTCTAGGATGATTAGCAATCAGGACTTTTAGTTCTTTCACTTCTCTTTGCTGCAATCTGTTGCAAGGTCAGGAGCTTAAGGCAATTTCAAGCAGCATGGGAGCAGTGACTTACCACTTAAACAATTATTTTGACTTGCAAAGTCCTCTGATGATTCTTCCGGTGACAATTATGGATCAGTTGGCAAGTGGAGTCTGAAATTTGTGTTGTAGGTGCACCAGTTAAAACCTCAGAACTATACTTGTCTCTGCAGTTCCCTGAGCCTCAGAATCAAAAAAAATCTGTCTCTCCTCTGTCTCTGAGTGGCTGCTGACAGTATTATTTAAAGTCTGTCTCAAAGCAATTCTGGGATGGGGTCCAGTATACCCTGCTTTATCCTGTTGTCTCCTCTCATTCTAAGAATAGTTAGATCTTTGTCATTCTTAAATTATGCTGCCAAGGCAATCTTTCACTTATGTAGCCTCTTCATCATTCAGTCACATCAAATCAATCACCCCAGACTTGTGTGATATTTGTCCCAATATCTCAACTTTCCAAAGTGCCTTACACAGAATAATTTGGAACATTTCCTTGAAAAACTGGCAGGCTTGAGCTCAAAGTTTCCCTCTGCCTTTCTCCCAGAATTTCTTCAAACTTTCTTTTCTTGCTATGGAACCCAAATATACTATGATTTGCCTACCTAACATGCCAAATCCCAGCCTCACTTTGCTACAAAAACTGCAGCACACAATGTGTTCAGAGATTCAGAGATTCCAAGGCCAGAAAGTACCACTGTGATCATCTAGTTTGACCTCCTGTATGACACAGGCCATAGACCTTTCCCCAAATAATTCCTACAGCATAACTTTGAGAATAACAACCAATCTTGATTTAAAAATTGTCCATGATGGACAATCAACCATGATGCTTTGTAAGTTGTTCCAATGGTTAATTACATTTACGTTTAAAAATTTACAGCTATTGGATTGTGTTATATCTTTCTCTGCTAGACTGAAAAGCCCATTATTAAATATTTGTTCCCCATGTGGATACTAACTGACTGTAATCAAGCCACCCCTTAACCTTCTCTTTGTTAAATCGATTAATCTCCTTGAGTCTATCACAATAAGACATGTTTTCCAATCCTTTAATCATTGTTGTTGCTCTTCTCTGAACCCTCTCCAATTTATCAACATCCTTCTTGAACTGTGGACACAAAAACTGGACACAGCATTTCAGCAGTGGTCAGACCCATGCCAAATTCAGAAGTAAAGTATCCTTTCTATATCTACTTTAGATTCCCCAGTTTATGCATCCAAGGATCCCAGTAGCTCTTTTTGTTCTATCTCATCAGCCATATTCAGGTGGGGACTTAGCATTGTTTACATGTGCAGCATCTTTTTCTCTCAACCAATCACATTCCTTAGTTTGTTAGTTTAGAACACTCCAGCAGGGTTGTATCAGTGTATTGATTTTCACTCCATTCAACCTTGCCTCAACTCTTTATGGGCCAATGGTAGTTTGTTCTCATTTCCTCAAACAGGCAATATCAATTCTCCCTTTATTTATTTAAATCCAATTCAGATCTTCACAGCTCAAATATCTGAAAAATTACAATCAGTTTAGAATCTAACTAGAATGAATAGGAAATTTATCCAATACTACGTTTATCAAGAGCCAGTGCTGATTATTTTTCTTTTGACTCTACTTTTTTGTAAAGGACTTCAAGACACAGATCATGAAAATATTTCAAAACTTGGGGAAACAGTGGAGTGTTTTGATACCTACAAAATGCCTATTTCTGAAAGGTTCTGACTCTGAGCACTCCCTAGTTCTGTTGAGAATTGTGGGTTCTTAGCACCACATAGGATCGGAACCTCCAGTTGGAGTTGAATAATTTCAACGTTCCTCAGGAGATGCTCATTACCTCATGTAGTTGGTCCCCACATTTGGAGAAAGGTGGTTGGGGAGAGAGAAAGATATTTCTAAATACAGGCCCAACATATTTATTTATTATGAGTGTTACAAAAAACATTGAATAAACAGAACCCTTTCACCCTTCCCATCATTCCCTCCAGGATACATAGTTGAATATTTTTCTTAAACACATAAAAGAATGACTTTTTTCAAAGAAGGCTTATGTAGCAGCTTTACTCAGCTCATAGAGAGTTATTTCAAGGTTCAGAGGAAATTATCTATGAAAAATTGTAGGATATACAATCCAAAAAGGAATTTACAAGTCGTACTATTTTTACTTTAATTAATACAATTAATCCTGTTAATTACAGTATTACCAACTCTAAGATTTCAAAAATATTATGAGTCATGCCTCAAAATTAAGGATGGTCTTAAAATGTAATCATTGTGGAGGGAATTCTTTTCATTTGGCTTCTGGTATCTGAGTTTTTCAGATAAATTTGTTTCAAATTTTCAAATTTTTTTTCACAACCAAGAGGGCTAGAAACCTACTTTTATTTTTAATGAAAGTTGAGATTCTCATCTGATCAATTGATTTTAGGGGCAGGGGCGTTAATGAGAAAACACTATAAAGAAAATTGTGATAAAAGTATTAGAGTTGGCAACAGAGCAGGCCAATGCCCTTTTCCCAAAACCCAAGTTTTCTGTAGGAAAATTTCAGATTTGCTGAAAAAAAAATTTGATTATGCTCCATGGCTGCCTTCCTGAAAGGTGTTTGTCAATTTTACTTTCTGCCAATGAAACTGAGAAAAGCTTTCCTGGATGGCTGCTGAGACTGAGCACTTGAATTATCTTCCTCCCAACCTCCCACTAGCTCCAGAGCTGGAGAGGTATAGAGCTATTTTATTCTGCCTCCCTACCTCCCGCACAGCTCTGGTATTCAGAGAGGTAGCAAGCTTGGAGGTTCTGCCTCTCTTGTCAAGAGCTGGAGCAAAGGCTATGCCAGGGATAGACAACCTTTGGCACATGGCCTGACAGGGAAATCCTCTGGCGGGCCGAGATGTTTTGTTTACCTGCAGCATCCACAGGTTCGGCTGATTGCAGCTCCCATTGGCCATGGTTCACTGTATCAGGACAATGGGGGGTATGGGAAGAGGCGCGGGCCGAGGGATGCACTGGCTGCTGCTTCCTGCAGCCCCCATTGACCGGGAACGGGAAACCGTGGCTAGTCAGAGCTGAGATCAGCCGAACCTGCAGACGTTGCCGGTAAACAAACTGTCCCGGCCTGTCAGCAGATTTCCCTGATGGGCTGTGTGCCAAAGGCTGCCAATCTGTGGGCTATGCATACGTTTACACTGCAATTAAAAATCACCTGTGAGAACTGGTTTGGGCTCAGGCTGTGGGGTTGTTTCATTGCAGTGTAGACTTCTGGGCTCAGGCTGCAGCCTGTGCTCTGGGACCCTCCCACCTCGCATGACCCTAGCCCCTGGGCTCCAGCCTGAGCCTGGAAGTCTATATGGCAATAAAACAGCCCTGCAGCCCAAGTCCTGTGTGGCCAAGTCAGTGGGCACAGGCCAACCCTGGGTTTTTAATTGCAGTGTAGACATGCCTTAAGTGGCTTACCCTATCTGACTCTCCTTTACTAGACTGGAAAGTTCTTGGCAATTTCACTTGTATGCTGCTGACTTCAGGTGCTCTGGCTCCATCTCCTCTCTACTCCTCCCCATTTAGGGTGTTTTGCAGTTCTGGAGACCGTAGAATGGACCATCCCTCTGATCCCTGGCATACGGATAGTATAATTGTGCCTGGCCCTTTCAAGGGGGACACTCCTTTCTTCCTTCCACTTCCATGCACCTGTAGAAAGCCAAGGGAAATATGGCCTTAATTCCTCTTTTTGTACTACTCCCACATCCATATTCACTCATTTCAGTGCATGTATTAAAGATGAGTACCACTTGTTCTGGCTTTTTCTGAATTTCTTCAAGCTGATTTCAACAGGAAACATTGAGTTGAGTAGCCAAGAGCTTTCCATGTCAATGTGGGTGTCGTCTGATATGCCCAGTACTGACAGTGACAACTCAGAACTGAAGAATAAAGAAGAGATTAGGATTATTTTGACATTTTCCTCAGTGTAAGGCATCATTTCTTAATAGACCAGGTTCTTCTATTTCATAAGAAACTAGAGTTGCTCATACAGACTTCTAATTTAGCAATCAGAAACCAGGGGACTTCATGTATTAAATTGCAGTGTGCCATGCCATGTGACAGAGATAGCTATTATTTCTAATGCCTCTCTGTAATAGGGCACTGATCCTTTAAGGGAGGCTATCAGCCAAGCAGGGCCTTGGTCCTGGTTCAGTATGGAACAATGGAATCTTGGGAAGTGAATTTCTTAGCAGAGCCCTGTGAATGGCAGGTTGGGCAGCAATGCATTCTGGGGAAGAAGGCAGTAAAAGGTCTGAGAGAACTTGGTTAAAAAAAAGCAAGCCTATGCAAGACAGCCCAGAAATAAACCTGGGGAAAGTAATGAACTGTCTACTGAAAGGAGGAGACTTTGGAGATCATCATAAGTAAGAATTATCAGACATATATGTGGTATGTTTACTAACTACAGAGAATAGCCAGGAGGAGCTGGGGGAATTCACTTGAGACCAGTCTGTGGAGGAGGCCTAGAGACAAGGCACAAAAGTGGTTGAAGAAATTGAGCTTGGGCAATGGAGCAGAATTTTCAAAACAACTAGCATCAAATGGGGATGAGGTAAGAAATCTATTGCACTCTGCATGTTGCATTTGTATTTTGAGAAAAAAAATCAAGCAATATTTATATTTCTGCCACATATTAAGTATAAGATGGAGTTCCTGTGTTACAGTGGGAGTTGCTTTGGTAGGCTGTTCCCTGGGAGGGCATTTGGCTTTGTGCTCTACTTCTTTCCTTGACTTGGCAAAGCAGGATCTGTTCACTTGCAGTGGATGTTACAGGATTCCCCTTCTCTCACACGTATTTTCCTGGGTGGAAAGTTGGAGAGATTGTGTTGTTTATGCCATTTGTTATATTTTCTGGTATGTTCACTTTTGGTGAGAAAAGCTGTCTATTGTGTATCATAGAAGGGACCTCAGGAGGTCATCTAGTTCAACCCCTGCTCAAAGCAGGACCAATCCCCAACTAAATCATCCCAGCCAGGGCTTTGTCAAGCCTTACCTTAAAAACCTCAAAGGAAAGAGATTCCACAACCTCCCTTGGTAACACATTTCAGTGCTTCACCACCCTCCTAGTGAAAAAGTTTTTCCTAATATCCAACCTAAACCTCTCCCACTGCAACTTGAGACCATTACTCCTTGTTCTGTCATCTGCTACCACTGAGAACAGTCTAGATCCATCCCCTTTGAAGCCCCCTTTCAGGTAGTTGAAAGCAGCTATCAAATCCCCCCTCATTCTTCTCTTCTGCAGATTAAACAATCCCAGTTCCCTCAGCCTCTCTCATGAATCATGTGTTCCAGTCCCCTAATCATTTTTGTTGCCGTCCGCTGGACACTTTCCAATTTTTTCACATCCTTCTTGTAGTGTTGGGCCCAAAATTGGACACAGTACTCCAGATAAGGCCTCACCAATGTCGAATAGAGGGGAACGATCACCTCCCTCGATCTGCTGGCAATGCTCCTACTTATAGAGCCTAAAATGCTGTTAGCCTTCTTTACAACAAGGGCACACTGTTGACTCATATCCAGCTTCTCGTTCACTGTAACCCCTAGGTCCTTTTCTGCAGAACTGCTGCCTAGCCATTTGGTCCCTAATCTGTAGCAGTGCATGGGATTCTTCCATCCTAAGTGCAGGACTCAGCACTTGTCCTTGTTGATCCTCATCAGATTTCTTTTGGCCCAATCCTCTAATTTGTCTAGGTCCCTCTGTATCCTATCCCTACCCTCCAGTGTATCTACCATTCTTCCCAGTTTAGTGTCATCTGCAAACTTGCTGAGGGTGCAATCCACACCATCCTCCAGATCTTTAATGAAGATGTTGAACAAAACTGGCCCCAGGACTGACCCTTGGGCAATGCGCTTGATATCGGTTGCCAACTAGACATGGAGCCATTGATCACTACCTGTTGAGCCCGACAATCTAGCCACCTTTCTATCCACCTTATAGTCCATTCATCCAGCCCATACTTCTTTAACTTGCTGGCAAGAGTACTTTGGGATGTATCTGTGTATATTATCTGTGTACTGTGTATATTATCTCAGGATGGCCAAAGCTCAAAATAACCATCTCTTTGTGTGCCCCCCAACCCCACCCCCCCCCATGTATTTGAGTCTATTCTAAAATAATTGCACAAAACTGCAAATTTATAAAGTAATTTCTAAAATGAATGAAATCCCTTTTTCTTTTAATGTTGTTGTTTTTGCTTGTCTGATCTTGGCCAGTTTTCATGGAGTCGCTCATGTTATGAAAGTGTACCAGTCCTATTACTTAACAAATAAAAAACTAGTTTCAGATTGCATTATCTTACTATATGTCCAAAATTATAAGGAACAGGGGAGAATGGACTTCTTCAAAATGTTCCATGTAACTTGAAAACAAATTACAAGTCTAAAAAAACAAAAAATCCCTTCCCCTCCAAAAAATCCGCTGCAAAATGAAGACAACTAAGAATATACTTGGCTCATGAGAATAAACAGGCAATAGCTCTAAGCCCTGCTGTACTTGTTTATGGCAGAATATTTGCATTTTTCCTTGAGAATGCTGACTCGCCAAACAATTAACTCATCTGACATAAAACTAATTTCACATTCTACCCATTATACAACCAAGATATTACTGGCCAGATATACTGCATACAGCAATAATTTAACACCCCCACCATTATTTTCAACTGCTTTTACTGGTGAGTATGAGGAGCATTCATGTTACTTATATCCACTGGAGGTACATGGAGTGTTTCTGAATTAATCTGGTGTGATTTTAACTACAGATGTTGAATGTGCATGGGCAAGTTGATCAATAGTGCCTGGTATCTTATTTTTGTTCACAAACATTATTCATTTTCCACCTGAATATATTATGTGCAAGGACTCTGAAAACTCCCCTTTGCAGATCTTAAAGATATTGTGTGCCTCATGCTAACTGAAGCCAAAGAGGAAAACTAAAAAGACAGAATGCATCAGGCATAATTTATTATAATAACAAATTCAAAACCAAACTTTGATTCTGTATGAAAGGGAGTATGGAAGTGAGAGCTTTGCAAGAAGGATGGCTACTTTATGGTGTTTGAATATTAAGAAAACTTTTTTTGAGATGGAGCTGCAACAGCCAGCCCACCAAAGTATGTCTTGTCATGACGTATGACCCTAGGACCATTGAGGTCAATGGGCTTTGGATCGGGCACATATTGAATAAGTGATGAACTGGGTGAACTATTCATAATGAAAAATCTATTTGTGTTGCTTGTGAACTATCAAAAACACAATGAGGATTTTCCTGAATGTGTTTGCTATTCAGAGTACTACAGATGATCCATTAACTGAGTGCTCTGAGCAGTTTTCTTGTCATGGTGGGTGACATTCAGCTCAGTGGAGGAGGTGCTGCCCTTCTGTCCCACTTAATTCCTGTGTAGATGTTGTACAGAGGGCCCCGCTGCTTCAGTGGCTGTTCAGAGGTGTGTGGTTGCCCCTTTTGTGCTATGGAAAAACTCTCCATGCCTGCTAGGCTCAAGATTCTACAATGTGAGCCAAGGCAGGGACTTCTGATCTCTTTTTACATGGACCTAGTGGCCTTAGTATTTCACATAACTTGTATGAAGAAGTTGTTTCTACTGTTCTAGTTTATCAGCTGAAATAGCAGACTGTGTGGGAGCCCTGTGTCATGGCCATAGGTTGAAGAGTGGATTTCACCCCTGCCCAAATTAGAGTAGGAATGGGTTTTACCCTATGTCACATAGTACCATTTCTATTTCCAGGTTGGATAGCTGAACCTTTCTGAGCATAAGGATAATGCTAAGTAGCATTTGTAGGGTTAGTGGTGCTGACACAACATTCTTAGATACAGAGACCAGTTATTAAGTCAGCTCCAGTTACTTTCTACTCCATGTCATCCTGTCTTTGAAATACATTTAAAACTCCTTTTTTACAGCTATGTATGCAGGCTTGGCTGGTTTGATAGTTGGTATTACATATGCAGCACTAATTGAGCTGTTTTTATTCATTTATTTTTAAAGACCTTTATAGTTAGGTGTAACCTTCGCAATTGTTTCATGCCCCTTAGTCTTTTATTTGACAAAAGCTCAAAGTCCTGGAGTGTCTCTTCTTTTCTCCTCTTCCGAACTTTGTATAAGTTAATGAGGTCAACACCTGGCTTTTCTTCTTTAGAATACATATATTGTTCAAGTCTGTTTGCCAAGTTCCTTAATCATGACATCTGGGATTATACATTTTTCTTTCAACACAAGCCTCACTCAGCTCTTAACTCTTTATTCCAGACTTTCATCCAATGAAACGTGCATTTCTTTTTTTCCATTTTTCTCAGCACAGACCTATTCACAAACAAAGGGTCTGATACTTCAGTTGTTAGTGAGATGTGTAGTCCTTACTCACTACAGTAATCACAAGGCTATGTAGAGGAATGACATTTAAACAAAATAAAAATATATATTGAAATGACCTTACTAGTAAATTTCAAAAACAGACTTGATAACCCATGGTTTGTACATTAGATAGTTCTATGAAAAAACAAGGATTAGATTGTAGAAGTTTTCTACAAAAATTAATTATTATTATTGTGATTATTATTAATTTTGCAGTGATTTTGTACTGATCATGACTATTAGTAACTTTTCAGTAATGTCATAGGATAGCGGTGAACCCTTGGTAGACATCTGGGGCCTGAGGGACATTTAGAGGCACTAAAGGAAATCCAGTTAACTTCAATGGGTGTTCTGTATGTGGAATGCTTGTAGGACTGGGCCCTTAATGCATTAAGGAAACATTTGTCTACCCCACTAGTTGACCTATTTCAAAATAAATATTGACTTTGGTTATAAAGAGAACTATTTAAAAAAAACCTATAGAACTTCAGACACTGGAACAACATTCTTCTTAATTTTTTTTTATCTCAAGGACATGTATAGAAACTCAACCTGAATTACTGTACTAGCATAAAGCCTTGTTCAATGGCTTGTTCACATTTTAAAAGTGTGACATTATGGTCAGTCTTCACAGATTATACTATTTGTTTCACAGAGAAACTTCAGTCCACTGCTTGGATGCCTGTGTGCAATATGAATTAATCCCCTGGCCTGCACACATTGTTGCATAGGGCATATAGGAGGATAGATATACAGTTTGTAACTTAGCACACATGACCATACATGTGCCCTTAGTGACAGGTGGGCTACCCCTTATTCACAGAACACAGAGCAATGCCTCACAGTTGAGAATGACCAGAAAAGGAGGGCAGCAGGCCAAATTTGTACCTGCCCTCCAGGTTATGAACAGTGAAGCTAAAGCAGACCATGGAAGTGCCCAGCTACAAATCCTACTGTTCTGGACTTGGAAACCTGAGCCTGGCATCTGGATCTTTCAGCTGCCAGTTTCACTCTATGAATAGCCTTAAAGGTTGACTCATCTGCAGAAACAAAGGAAAATGAAGGCCAAGGAGTCTATGTACAGAACTACCCTGCCAACTACATGAAGATGCAGTGCCAAATGCATTTTGAATATTTCAGTCACAATCATGTCACTGTGGTCCAATGTCTTAATAATACATTTGTGTTAGATGAACCTTGTGGTACATGTATCTGCTGTATTACAAATATATTAGGGATTGCACTCTCAAAACACACTATATCTGAAGTAATTTTGAAGGATACCTAGTAAACTAGTAAACTCTCCCTAGTAAACTTTGTGATCAATCATGCCACTTCTCACAATAGATGTCAAAGAAGTCCTTAAAGATTCATGTCAAAAGATCAATAATGGAGCTGAAGTTAGAGTTCAAGCCATTGTGAATTTGAAAGAGAAATCACTTTTATAGTCTTTGGGGCCAAATCTTACTATGCTCCTTAAACGACAAAAGTCTCATTGAGATGAAGGATGGACTTGTGGTTAAAATACTGGATTAGCACTCAGAGTATTTGGATACAATTCTCAGCCCTGCCACTGACTTCCTGTGTGATCTTGGGTAAATCCTTTATGCCTCAATCCCCGATCTGAAATGAGGTTAATAATACTTCCTTTGGCTGTCTTACCTATTTCGACTGTAGTGACAGGTAGCCCACCTGTCACTAAGCGCTTTAGGGCAAGGAATGTCTCTTACTATATATGTGTACAGTATATAGAACAATAAGATCCCAATCTTGACTGGGACATCTAGCTGCCACCGCTATTTAAATAATAATAAGCTTCAACTGGAGGTTTATCTGAGTAAAGAACCAGGAAAAAGACCTTAGCTTTTAGGTGTGCATTTTCCTTTTCATAAGGGAATGCTTTATAAGATACTGCAAAGAACCATTGCTTCCTGATTAATGGGAAAAAAGAAAAGAAAAGAACGTTTTGTGTTAAAAATAGTATATTGAAGTTTATCTGACTTGCTTCAATAGTATTCATCAAACTAAAATATAACAAGTCTTAGCTTTTTGCATTTGCAGATCACTCACAAACCAGTCTTGTTAGCTGTAAATATGTTCAGTATTTGTAAGTATTCACCAGAGAGTTTGACCTAATAATTTCAAACTACCAGCTGTTAGCTAACTGTGCACAAACTTAACTTATTCATTAGAGCTCATGAAAAAAAGGAATTGCTACAAACTTTTTTAAAAAACTGACCTTTTTATAAAATTAACATTTTAATGGATTTTTTTTGAGGTAGGAGCGGGGGAAGGCAGGGGTTAGACTTTTTTGAATTTCTGATAAAACAAAATGAAAAATCTTTTAAGTTTTTGAGTGTTCTCCCCTCTTCTCCCCTCTTCTCCCTTCTTTTCCTCCCTCATAGCCATTTTCTGCAGTCCAATGGAAAAAGGAAGGAGACAATGAGGAAGGAAAACCAAAAAAGGATTTTTTTTATTTTAAAAATGAGATTTTTTGATCTTTTCATGAAACATACTTCCTTTTTTATTTTTTTTTAAACTAGCTGTTATTTACTATTTCTTGATCATGTTGTGTGATTGGTGTGACAAAATTCCTCCCCTACCTTGGTGGGTCTTGCGCTTATTGGCGAATTTGCTTGCCTCGGAGCTTCACGGCAGCCCTCAGCTTGGCTTTTTTTTATGAACTCACAGTCCAAGTCGACTCCTCCTGTGTCTGACCAGAGTTGGGAGGATTTGGGGGGAACCCAGGCCCACTCTCTACTCCAGGTTCCAGCTCAGGGCCGTGTGGAATGCAGCTGTCTAGTGTGCCTCCTGGAACAGCTATGCGACAGCTACAACTGCCTGGGCTACTTCCCCATGGCCTCTTCCCAAAACCTTCTTTATCCTCCCCATAGGATTTTCCTCCTGGTGTCTGGTAATGCTTGTACTCCTCAGTCCTCCAACAGTATGCTTTCTCACTCTCAGCTCCTAGTGCCTCTTGCTCCCAGCTCCTCACATGCACACCACAAACTGAAGTGAGCTCCTTTTTAAAACCCAGGTGCCCTGATTAGCCTGCCTTAATTGATTCTAGCAGCTTCTTGATTGGCTGCAGGTGTTCTAATCAGCCTGTCTTAATTGTCTCCAGAAGGTTCCTGATTATTCTGGAACCTTCCCTGTTACCTTACCCAGGAAAAGGGACCTGCTTAGCCTGGGGCTAATATATCTGCCTTCTATTACTCTCCTGTATCCATCTGGCCTGATCCTGTCACATTGGTCACACATACAATATTTTTTTGCTCCCTGATTGGATGTTTGGTGTTTTTGAACGGAGGAATAGTTAATGATGAATGTTCAGGAACAAATAATATAAAAAAATATAAATAAATATAATGTAAATCTGCCACAAAATGGTACAATATGTAGGATTTCATGTATGCTCAGCTGTTTTCTGGCTATTCACAAATATTATAATCCTATGAATAGCACTAAGTCTGTCTGAACTGTTTATTTACTTATATATTAAATACCCCTGATCATATTGAGTAGTACTTTATTCTGTGAGTGGTTCCACTGAAGTCAATGGGATTACTCTTCAAGTAAGTTTCTGTTTGGTGTAATCAAGTGCATTGGAATCTTGCCTGTAGTCTGTTTTTTTTCATTATTCAACAAGAACTGTTATATCCATCTTTAAGAATGCTTTCCTCCTCCCTTGTATATATAGTATTGCACAATGTATTAGGTAAATATGGGGGGGGGGTTAAAGCATTTGCCCTCCTCTGAAGCATTGGGTATCAGATGCTATTTTCCCGAAGAAAGATGAAAACTAATGACTAATCTGGTTTGCCAATTTTTGTGTTCCTAGTTGAAAAAAAAAACACATGACCAGCACTCTGTCTTAAATCCCACTTGCTCTAGAAGAGTTTAGGATTTCATTGCAAAACTGCGTTTGTCATGCACCCATGTGACAAATCACTCATAGTTTAAATCTCACTGTTCTTTTAAAAGGATGTCTGGGAAAGGAAACATAGTCAGAAATGTAGGAAAATGTAATTGATATACTCCAAAGGGGCTTTAAAATGGTTAATAACAGCCTGATATTAGAAAGGAAGCCTTTTGTTCCAGCAGATGTTTACATAATTAATAATAATAATAATAATAATAGTGATGACAGTACAGCATCTCTTTTACATTTCTTAACAAAGTTTCAACTTCTGACATTAAGAACTTAATGTTTCTCTATATTTTTCTGGTCCCTGAAATCCTTTGACATTGCTACTGCTAGTTCCTGCAGTCTTCAAAATATTCATGAAATTTATTTGGGCCATCCTAAATCTTCATATTCCCACCTCAGAATAACTGCCAGAGCTGAGCTTATCATCAGCATTTACACAGAATGTCTGGATGCCTCTTAAATGAAGAATCTCAGACATAATGAAGGTATGTGAAATAGCGATTTCTTCCAAAGTGATTCCATATGCATTGTAACTGGCCAGCTTCCTCTGCCTTGCATCATTGCTCAGACAAAAACGAAGTAGTTCAGACATTTTATGAGAAGAACATAATGCCTGTAAAATTTATGCCTCTCTTCACACCACTAGAAAATACTCCAGGGTACGCCAGAGAACAAACTTCTCCAGCTCATGAGGGACACAGTGCATTGGATGCAGGTCATTAATTTAATGCTTTCTGAGCCAGCTACTCTGATGCAGCAAAAGGCTTTAACTGTTACAAGTATTCATTATTAATACTCATTGCCCCCACATCCCCCTGTTATGATGCTGTTTAACTGTATCCTAAAAGCAATTCAAACTCAGGAATTTCCATATAGACAAATCTCTTCCAAAGACAATACTGCAGTATTCCACAGTAAAGAATCAAAACACTGCATTATATATTATTATGATCAGAGCATTTGGGACTGTAATACTGTAACATCTTTCTTTCAAATAATGGTTGATCCATCTGGAAAAATCTTCACTCAGCTCATCTGAAAAGAATGTGTTGAAGAAAAGGTCATCTAATGGTTTGAGCCGAGGGCTAGTACTCACAAACTTTTGCATTTTAATGCTGGTTCTGATTCTGATTTCCTCTGTGGCCTTGTGTAAATCACTTAGGCCAAAACTTACTAAATTGGGTGTCTATGTGTAAATGTACATTTAGGTTCTTATATCAGTGTCCTCTTCTTATCTCATTACTTTGTGGAATAAAATATTTTTTTCTGTTTTTAATTAATATTATTAGTACTGTGGAGCCAACCCTGCTGGCAGAAATGGAGCTGGATTATATTCTCATTTGTGCATCCACAGTCTTGTTCACTAAATTCCATTTGTTGAATATATATTACTGGTGGTGATGTGCAACTCTGGAAAAAAAAACACAGACCAACTTCCAGGTCTCAAGGTGAGTTACAGGGCTGGCAGTTAGAGATCTAATATCATCTTTATTTGTAGATTGTCTGATATTGAGTCACTGAAAAACAATAAACATGGAACCTCAGGATGGGTATTTGAGTATTTTATGTATATATTTATAAATACTAAGACCATGGACAAAAGTGCTCAATTACTGTACAGAAATTACTAAAAAATATACACCATTTTCAGTTTCCCTTTCTGAAAGCCAGAAAAATCTAATGTAATAAAATAACAATTAACAGTGGGTGATGTGTGTATGAGAGAGACAATAACAAAACTTTCATCACATATTGAGTGTGTAAATATGACATCCAATGATAAAAGTGACATGGAAAGGTGCCTGGTACCAATGTGCAAAACATATGCCAGAAAATACTAATAAATTAACAACTTCAATCAAAAATCTATAAGAGACATAGATTTTATGTAAGAATGATCATAAGATATAAATGAAAAGATAAATAGAAAGCTGATGCTATTTCATCTTCCCAGTGAGAAAATGTTCTCTAATGTTTAGAGATCATCATTTAGTTATTCTTTTTATCTAACACATCTTTGAAGTCACCAGACGCTTACATAATTAAAAAATGTATCATTCACTCTGTGAAATTTACTTCATCTGCCCAAAGCCTGAGTAATCAAATCTGTGGAAGTAATCATCTTTGTGGTGGAAGTGTGTGTGTGTGTGTGTGTGTGTGTGTGTGCATGCTTTGGGAGGTGAAATCCACTCCTCAGTCTGGAACCACTGTGTGGGCTGCAGCATATGCTGCTCCTCCCCAGTCTATGGGCAGAAGTCAATATTACTTTTTGTGTGAGTAATGATCTGCATGTGTGTAAGAGGAGAAGGATCAGACCCAATTTAATATAATGAAGTATTTGTTTTACTAGCAATGAAAAGAGCTGGTCAAATTATTTATTGTGAATATGTTATCTGAAGAAAATCATTATTTCTTCCTGCTCATAGATAATTTGTGAATTTATCCTGGCTTGTGCCCATGCTTTTTGTTCTTCATGTGTATTCTCCAAAAACTTTGGGTGAACAATTTTCACCCCAAAGACATTGTTCACTTTGACTGTTCATAATTCATGATGTGTGACTGTGACTAAGTTGCAAGGTATTGTCTCAGTTCCTTGATAGGGAGGCTGGAAATTATTAAACAGGAAGATAATTAACGATTAAAATGAAATGTGAACAACCTCATGTATGGATAAGTGAGGAAATAGTGAACATAAAGTGCCACACACATGGCTGAAATTATCTGCTTTTCAGAATACAAATATTTGTTTGCAAATGCTAGTTTTGCTGTGTTCAACCAATTTCAACAATCCTTATTTCAGTAACTTCTTTCTTTCTTTCTTTCTTTCTTTCTTTCTTTCTTTCTTTCTTTCTTTCTTTCTTTCTTTCTTTCTTTCTTTCTTTCTTTCTGAAAAGTTCAATAAATGGATCTAAAAATGGATATCTTGGAAAAGTTGATTTACCTGGGTCAGAAGAAAAAATTGACATTCACCAACATCCTAAAAAATGTTCTTTTGACCACTCATGGTATGGGTTTTTTTTTTTTTTTTTTTGCTTCCTGTGCAATTTTTGACTTTGACTTTACAGTTGGCCAAGGTGAACAATATGACATTGCATGACAACTTACGTCAGAACAGTAAGCATACTTCTGAGTCTTCATATGTCGCTGCCCAGAAAATGTTGAGCTCTGCAGGGGCAGAAATAGCATTTGTGAGAATACTGGCATAACTCTTCCTCTTCCTACAAAGACAATATGGACAGGTTATCGTTAATATGAGCTATGAAATAACTAGCACCTTGTCTTGAGTACAATATGTTCCAGGGCCAAAACTATTTCATTTGTCTTTCTCTCTCTTAGCAAAACACAGAAACAGGTCATGAGAAGTACTTTGTTTATTCTCTACTGCAACTTAGTGTCATTCATATATCAGATATATCAGAGTATTTCCGTGGGACAGAGTCTGACTGCCTGCTAGCTGTGCTGACACATACCTACACAAGACGATTTTTCTTTTTACACTCTGTTATCTGGAGAAGGAAAAAAAATCACTATACAGTTCTGATTGAAAATCACTAACATTGGCAGTGTTAAGACTGGTTTCTACAATATCTAGAAAAGTAATTGTATTATTTTCATTCACCTTACTGGTGGACACCAACCTCATTAACCTAGATATTCACTGAATACCACATGTACTTTTTAAGACAAATTTAAAGGTGTGGGAATAGTACAATTGTAGCCAAGTTGGGAGAAACAGTGACAAGTAGGGCTGGTCAAAATATTTTTTCACCAAAATAATTTTTAATGGTAATTGAGATTTTTAAGTCAATGAAATTTTTCACAAGCTATCTCTTTTCAGCAGAAAACTTCAACTCTTCATACTCCCCCATCCCCAAGTTTTCAATTTTCCTCTAAAAATAGAAAATATTCATCCAAATATAGAAAATTTCTATTTGGATATACTGCTAAATTAGAAATAAGTTGTTAGTGAAGCATTGAACAAGTGGATAGCTATGCCCAGAAAAAATGGCACAGTTTGGAGTTACTTGGAATGTATACAAATATTCTTTACACTCCGTTTTCTAGGCTTGATTATTGGGAGGCAAATGTTCACTGCTTTAGCATTCTTTTCAAATTTATCTCCAGGGTTAACCATCCATTTTTAATCATTGCTGATAATGAGATTTGCAAACTTTTAAAAATCCCTTAACTATAACTCCGTGAATAGGTTTGTGCATAAAATAGAGTGGGAAAAATTGCCTTTATTTATTTATTTATTTGATTTTTGTTTAAAGGGTGATAAAATCAACTGAGGGGTTTTTTTTCAAATGGATGTAGTTTTGAAATGGTTTCACTGTGCAGAGACCAACCTGGGAACTAGTAGAGAAGAAGCTCAAAGAATGTATTCAGTTTCCTATTGTATCTGCATCTTTTTCTGTTGTCTTAATCTCTGCCAGATCTCTCCCTTCTGTGGGTTTTCCCATGGTAGGGAAATTGAATTTCTTGCAGAAATTGAAGAAATTGCAGTGAAGAAATTGAATTTCTGCAGAAGCGGAAAGGGATTCAGCTCCCAGATCCTCCAGTCTCTTGGGTCCCCAGGAAATCCCATCCAGTTCTTAGCAGTATGGCTCCAATAGACTTGCATTGTCAAGGCTTTCCATGTTAGTATGACACTGGAGCAGTGGTGGGCAACCTACAACCTAGGGGCTGCACACAGCCCATCAGGGTAATCCACTGCTGGGCCACCAGATAGTTTGTTTACATTTGCACAGCCATCTGCAGCTCCCAGTGGCCGCAGTTTGCCATTCTCGGCCAATGGGAGCTGCGGGAAGTGGTGGCCGGCACGTCCTTTCAGCCCGCTCCACTTCCCGCAGCTCCCATTGGCTGGGAATGGCGAACCGCAATCACTGGGAGCTGTGGGCAGCTGTGCAAATGTAAACAAACTGGTGGCCTGCCAGCAGATTACCCTGACGGACTGCAGGTTGCCCATTACTGCACTGGAGTGTCCCTAAAAGAGGGTTCCACAGCACAGAGAGGGCACTATGCAAGTCTGAGGCTGCATTAACATTTTGTTGGTGCAAAATGTTTCCATAGTTTGTTTTTTTATCTGCCCCCATGATCCCAATTAATTTGTCTGAGATCAGAAATATTCTCAGTAGACTGGATCCAGATCAACCAGTTCAAGGTGCCAAAAATATCACTCAACATCCAGGGCCTCACGTACTATCAGTCACATTCACTACATGCAATGAAAAGTACATATGGTAAACGATATGAAAACCTTGCAGACATGCTCTGTACTTCCTCTTCATTTGTTGTATTGCTTTGGTTCTCCAAATTAAATTAGACACATTAAATTAAACCCTTGGGCTGAGCTGCATTGTGTTCCAGTGCTTTGCTGAAATGGGGCTTGAAAGCACCATCTAACACTAAGGGTCTGATCCAAAGCCCATAGAAGTCAGTGGAAACATTAAACATTGAATTAATGGGGTTTGGATCAGCCTCTAAATGAGGATTACTTTTATTTTTAAAATGATTATGCCTATGAAGGCAGTTTAAGGGAATGATAAAGATTTAAAGAAAAATGAATACAGAAAGGAATGAAAAGAGGAGCAAAAGAAAAGGCAGATAAATGCATCAGCTTCAGAGAAGAGGAAAAATATTTTATTCTCCAGTCAACAAAGGCCTCCTAGTTTCTTCTGTAAAAGAAAAATGGCATATGAAGTAAATCTATAGCAACCATACAGTAATCCTCTCCTTCTTGAGGAAGGTAGTCCATAACTTGACTTTTTTTCCAGTCGAACCACTGAGAAATTAGCTTTATTTTTGTCATATCATTTATCACAGAAACAGATTTTTTTTTAAAAAATATTGTACATTGCCCTAAACATATATCTACTAATTTTAAGTTGTCATTCCAGTTCCAGTTTGGTTGTACTTGGTTCAATGAACTAGCTCTTTCTTACTCTCAGGTTCTCTGACTTAATTAGTTGTCACTATACCAAAGACATAAAATAAATCTGTTACTTGTGCAGTTGCCTCAGTGGCCATCTCATGTATGTACCATAAAGTGCCAGCTGTTAGTTTGTTGTGGTGTTTGGTTTACTTTAGTCATGATTTTGTCTTTTTTTAGAAAGTAGAGGAAAATACTGCATAGTTACTTAGTTTTGTTCTTAAGTTCTTTGAGCAGGACCCTTTGTCAAAATAGTATTGACAAATTACTCTATTACCAATGCCTGATGCTTAAGCCCAAGTTGTTAGATCAGATGCCAGTTATGTAATGTGACAAGAGAGGCAAGTCTACCCTTTTTTTGCTTTGTAAAAGACTTTATTTTTCCCCCTAACTTCCTATGGCTATTGTCATTGCAAGCCACAGGCATATTCTCCCACTTATGTCCTCATGGATGACAAAAATAATATTTTTGACTCTAAGAAGGTCTTATACTATCATGCCAAGGAGCCCTATTATCTGTCTCCTTGAGAACATTCTTGGTGAGGAAGGCAGCCATCCTATCATTGGAAATATTGCTTGTGTCTATCTGGAGTCTAATGTTTGAAGCTATAATACGGGGTCACAGTAACAGTTTGGAGCAAACTGATTCAGTGATGTGTTTTGTCTTCCAGCAGTAATACATTCTGGAAAGTTGATGTTTCTTGTAGATTTCTAAATGTTGTGGCATGGAAAAATGTTTGACAGAGGTAAAATACTTCCTACAGACTTATCTCAGTGGGAAAGAAGGAACCAGGGAAGGGCAGACTTTCACAATATATGTAGGTGCAGCTATCATTGTGAAAGTTGTATGAGGGGGAGGAGTGAAGGGGAAACCGAGAAGTCCAGGATGGTGGAAAGGCATGTGCATGTGGAGTTTGGGGTGGGGGGCATGGAAAAGAGTTCTGATTGTGCTGCAGGGGAAGGCAGGCATGGATCCGCTCAATCTGCAGCATTATCAACCCTAATAAACTAGAATTTGATAAAAAAAAACTAACACAAATCACTTTGTTAACAGCCTTTGTAGGGAGTGTGGAATTAGATTTTTCAGTTATGAAAATATTCATACCAAATTCTGCCCTTAGTTTTCAGGGCTGTAACTAGGTGTAACAGAGGGGAGCATCTGGCCTTTTATTTTTTGAGTCAGATTGGGTACAGAGTGTTCACCATTTAATAGAGCAATGATTTAATAGCAGTTAGTGTTATGTGACATATCAGTATTTCTGTATATTCTGAATGGGAAATAACTGCACTAGCTCATATACAAGTGTAACAATTATTGATTTTTTTAATGATGTTAAACCAATGTAATTTCCATTGATCCTACTGAAAGTTATGCGTAAGTACCATGAGGTAAACTGATCTCTGACCAGCTGACATTTTGTCTGTCTCCTAGACCTCATAATGGAGAACACTTAGGGTACACCTGGACAGCAGTAAGGAGCAATTCAACAACAGGCTGAATAGGTGCCAGATGACAGCTGAATATGCTTTTGGCAGATTAAAGGCACTCTGACTATGCCTTTATGGCAGGTTAGACCTTAGTGAGGATAATATTCTCATGGTCATAGCCGCATGCTGTACGTTGCATAATCTCTGTGAAGTCAAGGGCGAAAGGTTTGCTCAGGGGTGGAGTTCTGAGGCAGACCAGTAGGCTGCTGATTCTGAGCAGACAGATACCAGAGCTATCAGAAGAGTCCAGAGGGGGCCAGTCTGAATCAGGAAGGCTTTGAGGCAACACTTTGAAAATGAGAGTCACTAATGTATATCTCTGTGTTTGGTGCTTCAATGTTACATTACATATAGTTTTCCTAGGAAGCAATGGTAACATTTTGGGGCTTACATTTCAGTAAGCAAACAATTAAAATGCTTCTGTGTTTATTGGTAGTGCCTCCTATCTCAATTTGTAGAAAACCAATAAAGATGAGTTACCATTCAAAAACTTTGCTTTTATTTTACAAGAAACACTTCACACAAACACACAGATGCTCAGTGGGAAAGGAGGAACCAGGGAAGGGCAGACTTTCACAACTGTGTGTAGGTGCAGCTATCATTGTGAAAGTTGTATGAGGGGGTGGAGTGAAGGGGAAACCGAGAAGTCCTGGATGGTGGAAAGGAATATGCGTGCGGAGTTTGGGGGTGGCATGGAAAATAGTTCTCAATGTGCTGCAGGGGAAGGCAGGCATGGATCCACTCAGCCTGCAGCATTATTAAGGACTTCAGCATCTACTTTTGGTCCTCCATTACTTTAATCATCCACTCAGTTGCATCCTTAACAAACTCCTGATTCGCTTTTCTGTCCTGATGTTCAGCTTCCCAACACTCCTTGCATTCCCTTTTTTCTGCATTGGAGCACTGCAGTACCTCCCGGAACATGTCTTATTTGCTGTACTTTGGGTGCTTTCTTATCTGGCGGAGATGCTCTGGCCACGGTGCGTGTGGTGTTCCTGAAGGGCATATCTGCTGAAGCACAGGGGACAACACACAGAAGTGGGATTGTTAAATTCACATACAGCATTGAAACATTTTGGTTAAATACACCTTTTTCAGCATTGCCATCACTTCTTACTGACCTTTGCCAGGCACACATCTCTGCAAACACCCAAAGCATGGTAAGTGTTGGCGGGGGTGGGGGTGGGGGGTAGGGAAAGCAGGCACTCAACATGGGGAAAAGAGCACACATTCTTTGTAAGGGTCATGCTGCAACATACTGGGGGGAAATTATAACATTCTCCCACATTTTTCCACAGGCAGGGGTCATTCAAGCAGATATCTCACAGCTAAGGGTAAGCCCGGAAATGAGAGTACATCTACTCCATGCTTGTGGCTTCTGCCCTGCTCCCTATGCTGCTTGCCTTTGTGCCGCTTTGCTCCCTGCAGCAGTGATTGCCGAATGGTGTCGGAAAGTTTCCTACAGTGGGGGAAGAAACAAAGCTGGTCTGCCATGGAATCTTCAGCAGAGGATTGCCGAGTACCTCCTGGAAACTTTCTTGGAGCTCTCTCTGGAAGATTCCTTTGAGATCTTAGCATGCATCAACACACCCTGTTATGCCATACCAATTAGCTACACAGGGAAATCTGCAGCTCATGGAAACACAGCCAGCATCCCACATTTCTATACCCTGAACCCACCTCCACACTACACAAACCACAGGCACTTACCAGGCATCTCCTCTCCTGCTTCTTGCTCACTGGAGAGCAACTGCTGAGACTGGCTAGACACCTCTGGAGTGGAGAACAGTTCCTGGCTGCCTGCCCCAGAGTTGCATGTCATTGTCTAACTCCACCTCTTCATCAATAACTTCATCCTCTTTCTGCTGAAGTATCCATGGGGCTCTTGGTGGTGGAGGTGGGGTCGCCATCGAGGATAGTGTCCAGCTCCTTATGAAACCAGCAGACCTCAGGTGAAGAAGCACTGAAGCGATGGTTTTCCTCCCTCGCCTTATGGTGTGCCTGCCTCAGCTCCTTTATCTTTCCTCTGCACTATAATGTGTCCCGATCATACCCCTTTTCACACAAGCCTTGAGAAATGTGCCTGTAATAGGAATACCAAGTTCTACAGCTCAAGTGCAGCTGGGTCTGCACAGCCTCCTCTCCCCATATACTGATCAGATCCGACAGCTCCACAGTGGTCCAAGCGGGAGATCATTTGGTGCGATAACCCACCATGGTCATCTCCATGCCGAGCCATCAGGAAATGGAATTTCAAAAATTCCTGGGGCTTCTAAGGAAGAGGGTGGATAGTTGTTTATCTGGCTGCAGGGTAGTGGCGTTCAAAGTGCTGACTAGAGCAGTCATGATGGACATTGTGGGACACCTCCTGGAGGCCAATTAAAGTGATGAAATCAAACGTGGTGTCTATACTGGCACTTTGCCAATAAAAATTTAGAGGAAAAAGACGTATGTCTCTCATCGGGGTGGCTGCATTTTGTTGCCAAAACTGGGCATTTTCCCCAATAATAGTTGAATCACAGTGTGTACGCATTCACTGTTTTGTGGACAAAACTTGGTAGTGTAGACAGGGCCTCACTTCCTTTCAGAGCTCATCATCACCACTATCTTCTCTTCCCATTCTCCTGCTCCCCCGGAATATGCCACCACACCAACCTTTTCATCTCTTGCTCCCTTCATCTCCCAGCACTTGGTGGAATCCCTCTCACATTGCGTCTCCAACTGCACGCTATCTCTTGTGCAACCTCTCCCTTTCTCAGACGTTTGGCTCCCTTAGACTCTTCTATGTCCCTGGAATCTGAAATAGCAGCTATGCCAACTGGTCGTGCTTTTCATTTGCAATTAACTAGGAAAATATGATATTTTTTCTGCCCACTGGATTGCATCCAGAAATGGCAGCTAGAACAAAATATGGCAGACTGCTTGCTTAGAATTGGTTGCTGAATTCAGCTTATTACACCTGTGAGCCTTGGGCTGCATGTCTTATTTGCTTTCAGAATGTAATTTACAAAGTCCTTTGTGCTCTTGATTTCGGCTTCCTTAAAGACTTCCTTTCCCCTTCTCCCCTTCTGATACATATCCTCCTAACAACTGAGATCCACCAAGTTATTTCAATCCTGAATTTCCACATAAGATACAAGGTGCATCTGTATAACTAGGGTTTTCCTTTATTAGGAATTTGGAGTCATAGGCCATGGAGCTGGAGCAGAGGGAAACCTGGCCAAAGCCTGACCACTTTTGCCCCACTACAGCCCAGCTCAAGGAAGGAAAACTGGCAGCACCAGAGCCAGAAAGTGGGGAGGGCATTGCAGGGGAATGGCCTTGTCTGCACACTGTGGTGAGAACCAATGGGCTAGAGCAGGAAGCCAGGCCAGGAGCGACTGCAGGGTGAATGTGGGGTGGGCTCACTCTCCAACCCCCCTCCTCAGGATCTCCCATTCCTCAGGGGCAGGAAACAACCCCCAACCCACTTTAAATGCTGCTCCACAGCCCGTTTGGATTGAAGATACCTGGAGCTCAACCTTCCTCTCATGTATATCCGTGTAAATCAGGAGTAACTCCACTGAAGGCAGTGGAATTATACCAGTATAAAAGTGTAAAGAGAATCAGCTCCCTGTATCTAAATAGCCGTGGTTGGTGTTCTTAAGAGGTATTTTTTGTGGTGTGGTGTTAATTGATTTGGGTATTGTGTATTTTGCTGCCAGCTGATAGCATTCTGTTGTTAATTATTTCTTGCTAATTACATTTTTAAAGATCTAAGTGTGCCTAGGTGGTCAATTAACATATGCTTGCTAAATAATTAAATAAAATGTATACACCATAAATACGTTTGCCACTTTTTTGGTAATTTTTGTGTTTCATAATATCATGTATGATAATATATTTTAATAGTTTACATGGCGCAGTGAATACATAATCCCTTTAGACTAGTGGTTCTCAAACTAGGGGTGCTGCTTGTTCAGGGAAAGCCCCTGGTGGGCCGGGCCAGTTTATTTACCTGCCACGTCCACCGGTTCAGCCGATCGCGGCTCCCACTGGCCACAGTTTGCTGCTTCAGGCCAATGGGGGCTGCGGGAAGGGCGGCCAGCACATCCCTTGGCCTGTGCCTCTTCCCGCAGCCCCCATTGGCCTGGAGCGGTGAACCACCGCCAGTGGGAGCCGCGATTGGCTGAACCTGTGGACGCGGCAGGTAAACAAACTGGCCTGGCCCACCAGGGGCTTTCCCTGAACAAGCAGCAGCTCTAGTTTGAGAACCACTGCACTAGTTGTACAGTAGGAATTAAGATTAAGATTGTGGAACTGTTGCTCACATTGAGAAGCACTTACAGTTTGGATCTAATATTTTGTAAAGCCTCCTAAATGCCCAGTTCCTACATTTTTAATATCATCTATGACTTTTTTTTCTCAGCCTTTAGCTCCTCTTTTAACCAAAATGACAGAATTCTTCTTGGCTAAATCGATAGTAATCTGCAGAAGTACTTAGCAATTTTGTCTAAATTCTACTGTATTGTGAAAAGAATTTGCAAAAATGCTAGAGACCGTCTTAACTTTTCTCACTATTGTTAAACTTCAAATTTGCATATATATATATATGAGTGAGTGACCCCCCCGCTGCCACCCAGAGCCGCGCTCAGCCCCTATATATATATATATATATACATACACACACACTATATATATAGTATGTGTGTGTGTAATTAAATGAAAAATATACCACAGGCAGTGTCAGAGTATAAACAACAGCTAGGGAAAAACTACCAACAAAAACAGAATACATTAAAAAAAGGGAGGGAGAGAAAATTACATATACACACACACACAAACCATAAGCAGTTGATGGAAGATCCCAACAAAGAGCATGTCATAAAGACACCATACACTATGAAAAAGATAAATCATTATCTCTTTCTACTTGGAGTTCAATGAGGGAACAATTCTCTTGTAGATGTATTTCTACTAAAACAATTTCTTAACAAACCTTTCCCCTCCTTCACCTAATCAGTGTACAAAAAAATGGCCAGCTCTGCATTCTGAAATTGGTCCCAGGCAGAAATTATTTTCATCACAAACTGGCCATGTCAAAATGACTTGGGAACAAATCCTGAATAATGAAAAAAGTGATTTAAAAATCATCTGGACAGATCCGTCCGTGGCTTCTAGCAAGTGGAAACAAGTTCCCAAACAAAAGTCGTGAAGAAAAATAAGTCAAACAGCAGAGATAAAAGCTAAGCTATATCATAGTTTATTGTGCTGTAGCAAAGAAAAATCCTTTGCTAGCCTTTTGCTGTGGATCCCTTTTCACTTTCAGCTTTTCAAGAAGCTAACAGTTGTACACCAGCTAAAGATTTTGGGTGCAGTAAAATAAATAATATATATATAAAAAAAACCTTCTAAAAATTGTTGGGGAAGCAGGTTTCCTGTTCCATTAAGCCAGGCATTACAAGCAGCTTCAGGGAACAGAAAGCCTCTCTTCCCCAGTTTTAAAATGGTATATTATTTTATAGTACTCAAGTGTGCTAAGTTCTTCACAATGTAGATAACACGTTGGGCCAGATCCTCAGTTGGTGTAAAGTGGTGTAACCCCATCTGAGGATGAGGCCCAGGGTCTTGGCCCTGAAGAGCTATCAAACTTACTAGACACATGACACAACAAACGGGGAACTGAATCAGAGAGGAGGAAAGATGTGGGAAACATTAATAATGAGGCTAAGGCCCAGTTTGAAGAACAAAGAAGTCTTTTAAAACAACATAGATGTTTTAGGAAGTTAATTTTCATAGACACTGCAGCAGAAATGGATCCTGAGGAAGGATGTGAATGAGGAGATACTACCCACCAGCTTACCCACCAGCTGAGAATAGGCTGCATAGCAAGCTGTGTGAAAGAAAATGAGAATGTTTTTGAGAGACGAGAACAACAAATAATGTGTTGAATCTGGTATGAGTGGCGGAGCAGAGAGATCATTGGTAAGGATTGATGTGATGAGAGAAAGGGTCAGATAAGTAGAAGAAGAATTGCGGAGGGCAATATAGGGAAGGAAATTGAGCTTGAACTTGAGGCACTGATAGAGGGAAAGTCCATGGAGGAATTCAAGGAGGGAGCTACATGCCCAGATGAATGGGTTAGAAAAATGATCTGAGTTCCCATGGACTTGAAGTGTGTGTGTGTGTATGGGGGGTGGGGGTGGGGAGGAGGGCATAATACAGATGTCAAAAAGGCCAAAGACAAGTAAGTAAGGGCCTGGATGAAAATTTTAACAGAATGGACCAAGAAAAACATAGCTTTTCAAAATGCTATGTAGAAAGGGGTAGTGGTATTTGGGAAAAACCTGGATGTGTAGGGCAAGAGAGGTGTTGAAGATGACATCCAGGTTAAGGGTCTCAGTGACAGGGATGGACAGAGGTATAATAAAGAATGAGGAAATTTCACAGGATTTGGGAGGGAAGATGCCAGTGGCTAATGGTGAGACATCCTTTAAGAGGTGCTAGGCAGCTAGGCTTAAATGCAGATTCAAATGGAAGGAGACAGAGCAGGCATAGAAAGATTTGTTAGTCGTCCACTTCTCTCTCATTCAGATCTTTACAAGAAACCTATAGGCAGCATCACCCTCTAAGTAATTATTCCTTTTGTGCTTAGGAAAGACAAGCTCCAAAGTTATCTATCTTCTAGCTTGAAAGCTCTTTAGAGAAGGGATCATTTTGGGGGGTTTATAAGGAGCAAATACAATGCTGATGATAAACAAATACATGATAAAGGCATTCTGAGATGCTGAAAACCACTGAAATCAGAGAAGCTTATTAAAGCTGGTAAAGAATATTGGCTTCCATGTTGGCCCTTTTTTTGCTCACTTTAATCAAAACAATCAAGCAAACAAAAATGTACAGGTAGCTCTGTCCTTTGATTCCAACATTTTTTTAATGGGCTGCAGTCATATACCCTTCAGTCTGTGCTATTTCAAGTGAAGGAGAGTTGGATCTGGCTTGTATTTGCATTGGACAACTGATAATAAAACCCAATGGCTCTACTCCCTTCCACAGCCATGTACACTTGCGACAAGTGCACATAAACTCTTATCAAATCAGAAAGATAGTATGATCACCACCACCTTGGCTGACACACAAAGGATTGACCCCGCTACCTTGAGCTAAAAGAATGAGTAGGTTGAGCTGAAGAGCTAGGCTTTAACAAACTCTTATCCTGTTTGGGAACAGACAGGGACATATAACACACATGTGTAACAGCGGGGTTACAGTAGTATTCTACACAGGTGTGAATGCCTGTGGAAAATCAGGCCTCCAAAGTATTCTCCAGAATATTCTTGCTGATTCATGAGGTCTGGTCTATACTTGGAACTTACAATGGCCTTGCTCAGTGGTTCTCAAACTAGGGCCGCTGCTTGTTCAGGGAAAGCCCCTGGCAGCAGGCCAGGCTGGCTTGTTTACCTGCTGTGTCTGCAGGTTCAGCCGATCGCAGCTCCCACTGGCAGTGGTTCGCCATTCCAGGCCAATGGGGTCTGCAGGAAGTGGTGCGGGCCTAGGGATGTACTAGCTGCCCTTCCTGCAGCCCCCATTGGCCTGGAGCGGTGAACTGCAGCCAGTGGGAGCCGCGATCGGCCAAACCTGCGGATGCGGCAGGTACACAAACCAGCCCAGCCTGCCAGGGGCTTTCCCTGAACAAGCAGCACCCCTAGTTTGAGAACCACTGGCCTAGCTATGTCTCTCAGGGGTTTGGATGTTTCACACTCCTAAGAACTATAGCTATGCCAACCTAACCCACAGTGTAGACAGTGTTAGGTCAATGAAAGAATTTTTCCATTGACCTAGCTACCACCTCTTGGGGAGGTGGATTACCTATGCCGATGGGAGTACCCCTCCCATCGGCATAGGTAATGTCTACACTAAAGCGTTACAGTAGAGCAGTTGCAGCGCTGCAGCTGTAGTGTTGTAAAAGTGTAGACATACCCTGAGTGTTAGTAGTTTCAGTAGGCAATCTTTCCTCTGAGTCAGTGCTAAATAATGTCACACTGAGTTGCTGTGGTGAGATATAAAACCAAGGTCCGCCCACTGTCATAGCGTTCCTACCTAAATTCACTCTGCTGTTTCAATGGGACTCATGTCATTTTCTAGTTCAGTAATAAGGTATCCACTGCTTGCCTTATTGAAAAGGGAATATTCCTCCAATTGCTCGATGAGGTGGGAGAGGGAAGATTGAAGATTTTTAACAATGTTTCTGTCAAAAAAAGTCACGTTCTCATATAGAGCCCCCCCTCCCCACACACGCCCACTGTCACGTTCAAATAATTTAAATGTTACACATCCCATTTGCAGGACAGCATCCTAGTGTTTCAGTGCAGCTCAAATACAACTGTGACAGGTAGCCATGTAATTCAAAAAAAGCAGGGATTGTTTTGAGGCATGACATTAGACTTCACATTTTTTTCAGATTTTTCCTTTGACACAGATCGTGCTTTATTTTTCCTCTTCAAAGCCTTACCTCTGGAAGCTATTTTTATTTATTTTCTACAAGTACACCTTCAGGCAATAGCAACGGAGGTGCGGGGCAAATCCTTTATTTTATGCTGTCAAAACTGATCCACTATGAGTTATTCACATTGCTTTCTGATGTGCCAGTCAATGGTTCCATGTTTGCGGCAGTGTGAGGAGCTAACACAGATCCAGAAAAAGCAGCTTATTGACTGACAACATCAGAGTGGGAGTTAGCAAGGGGGGAAAAAAGGACCTTTTTGTTGTTGATAGTTTCTTAATGAAAGTGGATGAACCAAGAACTGTGTAATAGCATGTGCTTGGCCACTTAGCCATAGCAGCAGATTTGGAATGAAAGCTTACTAAGAATACAGTGAGGACCCTTTGTATTATTTCTCAACTACTGCAGTTCTCAGAAAAAAAAATAAAGTGAAAGAATATATATCAATTCCCCAGATTTTTAAATTTGATTCCCATAAGAATACTTAAACTTGTCCAGAAAATAAGTAAACCATCAGGCTGTTAGAAAGATGTTTAGGCCTTTTTTCCCCTTTCCCCAGTAAAAGTAGATCATTTGTCAAAGCCTTCAGAGCTATCATTTTAGGATGATGTTTGTCTTTCTCAATTTTTTTCTAAAGAATTCAGCTCAAGCCTGCAAACATGTGGAAGTGAAAGAGCAAACATTAGATAATAAGCATGTGAGGGGATAACTGCCAAATTGTTCCGTGACTACTCCATATAGCAAAGCAACTTATCAGGTGTTCATACAGTGCAGAGGCCTGCAGAAACATTTCCAGACTGTTACAGGTCAGTCTTGTAATCAAAATTAATGTGTTCAAATTTTTCTTTAGGAAGTGAAAGAAAAAAAAAGGCTTCGTTTACTAGAAGAGTGTGCTGAAGAAATCTCCTCAAACTGTCTGTCTGGAAAGAAATGTAACCTTCTAAATCCTACCTCCAGGTTGAAGTTGACAGGAAGATCTGTGGAAAATTTAACATTTTATCTAGGGAGCTGCAACAGTTCAGTAGAACATAATAGTTTTCTATATGAATTTACAGAATGCCAGCTGACAGAGATAGATAACTTGGTATAAGTCCTGGAAGCTCAGTTATTCAGAATGTCTGAGGTCTGAGAGAATTACAAGCAAGACAAGCCCAGATGTTGGTATTTAAGTAACTTATGCTGACAAGATTTTCCTTCTTATGTCCCGTGTTACACCACCGAGAGGCCATTTAGGTCCCAGTACAACAAACTATTCCCTGTGGCTGGACCCTGCCTGGAGCCCCATTGACTTCCGAGATGCTAACTTCTTTGGTGCAAGGTTCTGCGTGGGCAGGGCCATTTGCAGGACTGGAGCCTTCCTGAGGTATGGGGAAAATCAAAACAATTATGATGGCTTCAAATTGAAAAGCCTTCAATCCAGTGTTGGCGGCTACATTGAATATAAAACATTATTTCTTTGTTACATTTGCAAACCAAATATAGAAGCAACCACACCAGCTACTATTGCATGGAACAGCACAAGCTGTACTGCAAACAATCCCTAGGGAGGAGACAAAAACCTTCTCGTAAGCTCATGAAGTTCTGTTTTTTGTTTTTTGTTTTTTTTTAAAAAGGATACTCCTCTGGCTTTCTTAAGTGTAACAATATTTAATTTTATTTTGCAGAGCATCATTTCTACAAAATATACCCCCCTCCCTCAAAATTTGCAGAGATGTATGATACAATGCCAGTGTTAAATCTTTCCAAACTCCAGACTCCTCATTTCTGTAACCTATTCAGCTTTCTGGGAAATTTCCAACACAGAAGCTTTAGGTGAGAAGACAGCTAAGGTTGCAAAGGCCCAGATTTCAATAGGAGTTAGGCACCTAAGTGCCTTTGAGGACCTGTTTCTAAGGCCCTAATCAGGTAATCTGCTCCATTTGGATACACCTCTGCACCCATACAGAATCCCATTGAAATTAGCATGCAGGGGGACCCAGGAAGAGCAGCTTTCTGGATCAGAGCATAAGTGAAAACAATGTATCATGTCTTGTATAAAAGTCACGACTTTGGCCCTAATTTGGGAAATCATCTCTATTCAGGAAAGCACTTACGCACATGTTAAAGCCACATTGAAATCAATAGGGTTCAAGCACTTGCTTAAGATCTTTCCTGAATCAGGGTCTTTATGATTTCTTTAACTGTTCCTGGCTTTAAATCTTAGCCTGCTCAGGAATAATAAATGTAAGCACATTATTGTTATCAGCTACAAAAACTGGATATTTCCTAGTTGCATAACCATCTTAACTTTCACCACAAATAAAAGCTATTCCTTTATCAATAATTCCTAAATATATGAATGACTCAGACTGGAGAAGTAGGAGGATGAAGGGTGTAAATGCCAAGGAATGAGAAAAATTAGTCAGGGTGGGACAAAATGGTATATGTAGTGGTAATGGGACGAAATGGAAGATTTCGGTTAAACATTTAAAAAACCAAGAACATCCTGATAATGTTACAAAGAGGTGAACTGAAATCCTATCATTTTGGACATTTAGTACTAGATTGAAGAGAGCATTTGCAGATATGCTGTAGGGAGAACTCCTGCACTGACACTGGTACGAACTAGGTGATCCAATATGTCTTTCACCTCTAATTTCTATTAATTCTCTTCTTAGAATGAAGAACCTTTCTTTAACTAAATGACTTTATATTCAATGGAGCAGTGTGAGAAATGGTTTTCCTGTCCTGCAAACATTTTTTGAGATTTCAAAATATATTCCCACCCCAAATTAGTATGAAAAATCTAATTCTCAGATTTTTGCACAAGCAAACAAACAAAGATTAGGATGAATCAAAATGTTTCATTTCAATTTTGGCCATTTTTTACTTTTACTGTTTTTTAAATTACTAAAATTAGCCTAATTTTTTTAAAAAAGTTATGTTGAACTAGAAAACCAGCATTTTTCATTTAACATATTGAAACATTTCATTTTGACAATTTTGAAACTCTTCAAAATTGTTTTGAGTTGAAAAAATTGTTGAAACCAACCCTTTCCAATTAAAAGGGTTGGTTTCAATGAATCAGCATTTTCCAAGAAGAAAATATCCCAATTATTTTTAGTAATCAATACTGATGAAAAAGAAAATGTTACCACTTTTTGGCTAGGGCAGTTAGCTGATAATCAGGGTGTGGCAGGTTGTTTCTATTTGGAGGAGAAATTGATTATAAAGTCAGGTACTTTTTTATGTAATCCAGTTTATTTACAACGTCTTGTTTCCCTGAACATAGTAGGAATCGAACAACAAGAGGCAGTTTCCCTGCTCATAATTCCAAGTCTTTTTCATCCAGTCCTATGCCCAAAAAGATCTCTTGACTTTCTCTCAGAGCCATATTACACAAGGTTTCACCTTCTTTCTCCTGACTTTGTTTGCTTTTCTACTGGCTTTTTTGTTGGCTTTTTGTTTGACCCACCCATCCTCACAGAGCTGCAACCAAATCAATCCTCAACTGCTGTATTTGCATTAAATCTAGTCTCTGGGAAGGGGCATTTAATTGTTCACTCATTTTGACTGAATAGAACAACCATCAGATTTATCAAGGTGAAACCCAACTTCCAGTATAACTGCAATATGTTGGCTGTATTGCAACGTTTATTGAAACTTTAGTAACATTATTATGTTTTTGACATCTTGAATATAGATGAATCAGAGAAAAAGATGAAATTCTACATTTTATGCACCATAACATTTGTTTTGACATAATGAATATTTTGCTGTGGATTATTTCAGATTCTTGCAAATTGCTTTATTTAATAAGAATCTTATTCTGCAGTATCTGTACACACAAATTTCTCACATAGGACATATAACATCCTAAATAGGTTAACTTATCAGCATACTATCTGAACACCTCATTGACATGAATTAGTTTCCTTACAACACCTGGGTGATATAGAGAAGCATTATTATTCCAGTTTTACAGATGCAGAAGTACAGAGAAGCTAATTCACTTGCTCAGGGTGAGTTACTCAATGGCTTCCTGAGTTCCAGTTCAGTGCTATACCCAAAATACCACCTTTCCTGGGAGATTTGCTTGTGTAATGACTAAAAGGTCAGAGTTTTAGTCTATATGGATATGTCTTAACTGCAGCGGGGAACATGCCTCCCAGCCCAGGTAGACAGACACAAGGTAGATTTCTTTGACCTAGTCTGCTACAAATAGAAGTGTGGATGTTGCAGCATCAGCGCTACATTGGCTAGCCACCAGAGCTCAGACCCAGCCAGTCAGATGGGCTTGTACTCAAAGGGCTAACCTGGACTGCCACCTATGCCACAACATCTCCATTGCTGTTTTTAGCACACCTAACTCAAACAAACATAGCACATGTATGTCTATCCAGACTGCGAGGCAAACTCCCAGCACCCATTGTAGATATGTTACCTTGCCTATAAATATTTATACACATATACCATATCTTTAAAAATTGCTGAAAATCCATACAAGCTCAGTGAGATCTAGAAAGCAGAATCTAGGCTCAGTGAGATTCAGAAATCCAATGAGTCAACTCCAGCCTTTCCAAGATTTTCTTTGAAGCAAAATGTGATTACCTTGTTCATCATAAATCAGAGCCCTTGACTGAAATAATGGTGTGTGATAGCATGGTGAATTGAGTGAATTAACCCTTGTCACCACTCCATGTTCCTAGCTTGTTTTAATTTCAGGTGCACAAAGGTAAGTCATCTTGTTAAGTGGAAACTTGATAACCTAGTGTAATAATCTTTGACATTAGAGATCAGATAAAATCTTTTATATATCAATTGGTTCACAAACGTCTGCCTGGCCAGATGGTGTTGGTTTTACAAGACAGGCATACTTTGCCCAGAGAATTTCAGAGAAATATGGGCATTATTTTCAAACTCCAGTAAAGGAGAAAGGTGTCATTTCATTCACAGCCCCAGAGAGTATTTCCCTGTTACTGCTTGCTTGACAGATGCTAAGAACAAATTGATGTATAAAGAAAGGCAAGGAAACTGTACGTTAAAACTCATTATCTTTAGATAGGAAAACTCTGCTGGGAGCAACTCTAGAGCATTTTTTTTACGTATAGTGAATTTTTAACATTCTGAATATATGTGCTTTTTAATGCATTGGGATTGCATTTCCATATTTGATGTAAATCTGAATGAAAATGAAAACAATGATAAGGTAAACAAGAGGAAATGCAGCAATAAATGAATCAGGAAGAACATGAAGCAAAATGCAAAAGAAATGTGTCAATTCTTCTGGTTCTAGAGCAATGGAAAAACTAGAGACGCAGAGTTTGTGTCTGTATTCACTCTGAGGTTACTCAAAATTGAGGGACTGGGGATGTTCGGATGGTTGAAACAGTTGCTTAATGTAATGAGCACGTGTGCCAGTGAACTTTGCACCAATGGAAGGGATGTAAGCCCTATTAAGTAGAGCTGATTGCAGGATGACAATTTTGTTATAGAATCATAGAAGATTTGGGTTGGCAGAGACCTCAGGAGGTCATCTAGTCCAACCCCCTGCTCAAAGTAGGACCAACACTAACTAAATCGTCCCAGCCAGGACTTTGTCAACCTAGGCCTTAAAAACCTCTAAGGATGGAGATTCCACAACATCCTTAGGTAACCCATTCCAGTGCTTCCCCACCCTTCTAGTGCAATAGCTTTTCCTAATATCCAACCTAGACCTCCCACACTGTCCAACCTAGACCATTGTTCCTTGTTCTGTCATCTGCCACCACTGAGAACAGCCTAGCTCCATCCTCTTTGGAACCACTCCTTCAAGTAGTTGAAGGCTGCTATCAAATCCTCTCTCACTCTTCTCTATACAGTAACTTTTGTGGTTTTGAAATTTGCTTGCATTCTGTATTCGATCAAAAACAAAACTTTGAACATATTTTGCAAAAATGGAAATTTCAGTTCAAAATCTGAGCTTTTTTGATTTGGGAAGATGGGTGTGCAAACTTGTGGTTAGGGCATTGACCTGGGTTATGGGAGACCCTAGGTTCTTCTGGTTCATCCCTGATCTTGGATACAAAACTGCTCTGAGAGTCTTGCTCACTCTCTGATCTTCCCAATGAAAACTTAATTGAAACATCTGTAATCCTTCTGCCAGGTGGTGTTAGCAGCAACAAGAGCTGGGTTCAATATCTAGGGGTTCTGTTTGAATCAGTTCAAGCCCCCACCCAGAAACCCCTGTGTACCTCTAAGGGACAATATTTCCCTACCCTCAAGCACTCAGTCTGTGTATAACAAAACAAAACTTTTATTAAAAAGGAGATGGAACTTAGCATTAATTGAGGAAAACACCACAACAATGATTCAAATGTACGCAAGCAATAAATAAACACCCTCCCCACAGAATCGTGGGCTGTAGGTCGTTGCTTCAGTTTCTCACTTTGTGATGCGAAAGTTTGATGGACAAATGTCCCTTCAACACACCACTCCCCTTTCCCTCCAGTTCATTGTCTGAGGTCAGTGAAGTCCCAGAATTCAGGGGTGGGTTAACCTCTCATCGCTGAACGGTGGTGTCGAGGAAAGCCTCTGCCTTTTCTATTGCTCATCTCTTGCCACTCGCTGCTGCTTTTGCCTCCAGCTATGATGCCTGTTCTGAGGTTCCACTACTTAGCCAAGTTCCTAGTGATTTCAGCCCTTAGTTATTTTACTGGGTGGATGGGAACCTCACTGACTCAGTATCCTCTGTGTAGCCTTTCAGTGCAACACTGTCCCCACACCACGTCTACAGTCCCAGACTTGCTCATCAGTTATTTCAGCTCTAGTGATTACGGAGCACAAATAAGAACTCTAAATGGAATCTGATCGGCTGGTCTTCAAACACAGGAGGAGACAGGCTAATGGTATCTAGGACTCTTTAAGCAGAGAGGTGAGAACACTTGTCCCTACCCCTTCTGCTTTTCACTTGGAGTTGGCATCAATACTCCCTGCTTAGTAAGTGTCATAAATATAAAGGGAAGGGCAACCACCTTTCCGTATACAGTGCTATAAAATCCCTCCTGGCCAGAGGCAAAACCCTTTCTCCCGTAAAGGGTTAAGAAGCGAAGGTAACCTCGCTGGCACCTGACCCAAAATGACCAATGAGGGGACAAGGTACTTTCAAATCTGGAGGGGGGGTGGGGCAAAGGGTTCTGTCTGTCTGTGTGATGCTTTTGCCTGGAACAGATCAGAAATGCAAGCCTTCCAACTCCTGCTAAGTTAGTAAGTAATCTAGCTAGAAAATGTGTTAGATTTTCTTTTGTTTAATGGCTGGTAAAATAAACTGTGCTGGAGGGAATGTACATTCCTGTTTTTGTGTCTTTTTGTAACTTAATGCCTCGAGGGATTCTCTATGTTTTGAATCTGATTACCCTGTAAGGTATTTACCATCCTGATTTTACAGAGGTGATTTTTTTACCTTTTCTTTAATTAAAATTCTTTTAAGAACCTGATTGATTTTTCATTGTTCTTAAGATCCACGGGTTTGGGTCTGTGTTCACCTGTACCAATTGGTGAGGATTCTTATCAAGCCTTCCCCAGGAAAGGGGACGTAGGCCTTGGGGGGATATTTTTGGGGACGACGTCTCCAAGTGGTATCTTTCCCTGTTCTTTGTTTAAAACACTTGGTGGTGGCAGCATACTGTTCAAGGACAAGGCAAAGTTTATACCTTGGGGAAGTTTTTAACTAAGCTGGTAAGAATAAGCTTAGTGGGTCTTTTCATGTACCCTAGAGTTCAAAGTGGGGAAGGAACCTTGACAATAAGCAAGTAGAGTAACCCCCTCTATTAGGGCATATTAAGTACAGTTCTGTTGCCCTTTAGTCATACAACAAGGATAAAACATTCAATTACTCCTGTGTACAAGGCTAAAGTGAATTTTAACCCAAAACAGTCAACTTGGGAAAACAGATCTGTCTGCTGATCACTAGGCAAAGTAGCTGTGTCTTTGCAAATACAGTCTGCTCCTGAGGTCTTTTTCCGGAGTTCATCAATAGACGGCAGGAGAGAGCTCATTCAGACCATGGCATACACATGTCTGTGAAACATTCCATTTATTTCCAAATTTCAATTAGTAACCAGCTTTCTATTATATGCCTCATCCTGAGTTGCTTACTGCACAGGCAACCTTAATTCTAATATTTCCTAACTTTGAAGTGCTTGACTGGGCAACTTTACTGTTCTTTTAAGATTGGATGTTTTGGCGATGTAATATATTAATTAATTTAATTTGTGTGTCTTGATTAGATGCAAATATATCTGATGGTAATTTTGTGATGAAAATTAAAAATATTAAACAATATGAAGGGGATATTTGCAATAAATTCTGCTTTTTGAAATCTGGGATGCAAAATGGTAGTAGCCCTAAGGGAACTGGATGTGGAAAATATAAATATACAGTGGTGAATTTGTACTGTGCACATTTATACTTAGTCTATATCTTTATGTTAAATTTGGAAAGGCTTCTTTTAGACAGGTTAAAACTTAATTGTTTTATTGGAGATGTGTGGGTACGAAATTATTGACATGTTCATGCATAATTCAGATAATTGCTTTTAGTAGATATCCAGTCTGATAAATGTCTGACAGAAATGCAGATTGACTAATTTTTTTTTCTTATGAGGAATTTTTCCTTTTTAAATTCATGAAATGTTATGTTGATTTGCATAATGGTATAACTGTCACAGCAGCTTACAGGTGACTACTTAGAACTTCATGCTACCTAATACAAAATGACCCATTGCTTCCTTCAGCTTGCAATCTGCAGCTAATGGAATTTAAGCCAAGAAACATCATGCAATTATGAAGATATAAAGAAACCATTTGAAATATGTTCCACTTAATATTCATTTTTCATTGTAGAGAGATAAATGCCAGGGTTAATTTTACTCAAGATCCCCAACGCAGGAACGTCTACCATGAGTTACCATTGTATTCTATAGAGACTCTTATATTGCCATCATTATCATATTACTTGAGCTCATTAAGTGAGATGACTAACATCTGTCATATGTGGGTCACTGTCTCCTGGGGGAGAGTTGTGTGGGTGGGATAGTGTTAAAGTTTTGGTAGGGTTTTGTTTTAAACATACATACTGTTGTGTTAGAGAAGGCGAGCAAATAAGTGCACTGTGAACTTGTAGTAGAGTATGGCGAGCTTTGTGATGGTCCTTAGTTCTTGAAGTAGGTTGTTCCACAATCTTGGACCAATCCCTAAGACATCTCTGTTTCCTGCAGAAATGAATTATACACTTATGGTAGAAAGTTCTATTATGGCTGAGGAGCAGAGTTGCGAACCGCAGTTTTCACCCCAGAGCTTAAGGTGATCTTTTAGAGTATGTCTACACTGCAATTAAACAATCACAAATGGCCTACATCAGCTGACTTAAGATCGCAGGACTCAGGCTGATCCCAGATCCCAGGCACCAGCCTGAGCCTGAACATCTACACTGTAATTAAACAGCTTCATAGCCCCAGCCCCTCAATCCTGAATCAGCTGACACAAGTGTTTAATTGCAGTGCAGGCACATCCTTAGATATACTGGGCCTAAGCTGCTAAGCACCTTGAAAATGACCAAGATCTTTAATTTGACTTGATTTTTTATGGGAAGCCAATGTAGAGAGTGGAGGACACAACTGATGTGTTCCTGGTAACCTGTGTTGCTGAAGAGATGTGCTGTATTAGTTAAAGTTACCTAAGGGCTAATGTCTTCATGCCCAGGCATATTGCATTGTTGTAGCCCAGATGGGGTATGACCAAGGCATGTATGAATGAGGACAGTCATCGCTCACCAGAACAGAGGAGATGGTGGTAAGCCAACAGGAGATGGTAAAAAGTTTTACTTACAGATGCTGGTTTGGGGACAATTAGCATCAGGAAGGGCATCTAGGAATACCTATTACTGACACCTGAGTCCATGTTGTCTTACCTCTTCACCTCGTGGCAGATACCGTAGCATCCAAGCTCATTGTGAGCTTTTAAAAATCAAACCAACAATCCCTTGCTTTGCCTCTTCCCATAGGCAGGAGTAAATTGTTTGTTTTGATTAGTTTATTCTTGCCACTCTTTGTTTCTTTTCAGTTTTGATAAAAAATAATGAGGGCCTAATTTGTCAACCTGGTTACCCCTCCTCCCCAACTACTACCTAAACACAGTTTATCACTCAAAGAGACTGGAGCTTTTCAATCTTTGACAGCTAGCTTAAAAATAAAGTGCGCCTGGGGCGGGGGGAGGAGGGGGAAGAGGAAAGAAAGAAAGAAAGAAAGAAAGAAAGAAAGAAAGAAAGAAAGAAAGAAAGAAAGAAAGAAAGAAAGAAAAATCAGAGGCGTCTCCACCTGGCTCTGCTGTTCATCCACCCTAGCTGAGCACTTCCTTCCCAACCTCCTCACTCTCCAACTCCCTCTTTTTTCACTGAGTGCCTTCAAACCCCCTTCCTCTCCCCCAAGGTCAGCTACTTACTCCCCCAGGCTGCCAGAGCCTACTGGGGGAACAAACGATACCATTGCCTTTCTTTCTCCCAACCTGCAGCAGCACAATAGGTGAAGCCAGTGAGAGATGCACTCTGGAGCAACTAATGGGGAGACGAGAGAGCCCTAGCAAGAAGGTGAGCTGGGGTGCATGCAGCCCTGAGGAAGGGGGTGGAGAGCACTAAAAGTATGGGGCAGCTCCCAAAAAAGCCCAGAAAAGGAAGCACCATTAGCACCCAAAGTGGGGTGGAAAGGAGGCTAAAAGCCTCCATCGAAGGGTCTGGAGGCCTTGCACCTCAGTATTTTCTCACTCAGCTGGGTGCAAAGTGTTGAAATACTATAAGAAAGGCTATCACTAATATTGCCAACCTGAATGGAAACCAGACCCAACACATCTCCTACTGGGATCCCACTCATGTGAAATTTCCAGCATCGCTTTGCAGGTCCAAGAGCTTTGGATAAGCTTTGAATCAGCATCCAAATTTTGGATGCTTGTATAAGCACAGATTCAGAATCTTTTGGAGACTCACTCATCACTAGTTATACTGGAAACTGAAGTAGTAAAGCTGAATCAGAATCAGTAAAATAAAACCAACTATAAAATGGTAATCTCTATTCAAGTTAAACATCATTATCTATAACTTGTGCCTGGGCTTGTAGTGAGTGATATTTTTAAGAGATCCCAAATATTACATTAGGTTTTGAATTTCGATATTTCCAGGATGCTCGGAGTAGATAAACTAACTTGTAGCAACCCCATCTCTGTATGAGAGAGAAGGAATGCTAAAAGAAAGGTCCACCCTTCTCCGTTTCATTCTTTTTTGTAACATTGCTGTGTGGTGATAAGCACTTGTATGACAGGTAGAATTCAGTGTATTCTTAGGGCATTAATACAAAGTATTTACTTTTAACAATGAAATTATGTTTGTATTTAATGAAGTAGCAGGAAGGTAAGATCTGTCAGGAAATGCTGCAGAGACAACGGTTCTTGAAGCATTAAATATTAAATAATAATGTCAAAGTTCTGAAAAAGTGAACAGACCTTGCATACATAGTTTTCTAATTGTAGCAAATTAAAAACAGGTTGGAATACTGCCAGTTGAGTGACTATGGGGAAAAAAGGGAACCCATAATAAGAAACAGTTGTAGTTACAATATTTGCTGAAACCAACACACATTAAATAAAATGAAAGCAGCCATCTCAAAATGCTGGCAGACAACGGAGAACAGCTGAGCTGAAGAATCTGTAAAAAGGGACCTTAGCCAACATGTTGGCTAAGAATAAAAAGCTCCATTGGAAACTAAATGGTCAGATCAGCTCCAGGCAGAAATTTATGAAACAAAAGCAAGAGAGAAAAAGATGTGGGCACTGTCAGATTACCCAAAGTACTAAAATACAGTGTGATTAAAGATGTCCTACAAGAAGCTTACATTAATTTATTCTAAAAGTTTATGGCAGACTTTAGAGTCTCTGTTTAAGCCAAATGCACCTTATGAACCTTTATACTAAAGAACATCAACCTGATGCCTGATGACAAATCTTATTGGGATCTTGTGCTTACTGGAAGAATTAAAAAGGAAATTCATTAAAAAGTATTAGTGGTTGAAAAGTTTCCACATGAGCTCTAGCAAAGGAACTTCTGAACAGCTGAATTTGTTCTTTTGTTTGTTTTTGTCCTACATGTATTTTTGTCTAGACTCTCTACTTTAGGCACTGGGGTAAGTTCTGTTCTCATTTACGGCAATGTAAACCCAAAATAAAAGTATTAAAGTCAATGGAGTTACTCTGGATTTACAACAGTGGAACTAGTTTTTACACAATATACACAATATAAATTTCTAATAAATAATATACATTCTTACTTTAAAAAACTTGAGCTATTTTCGTTTAACAAGTGCAAAAGGCCTTTTACACCAGTACATTTTGGGTATTTTTAAAAATACTTTGTTCAACTTAAAATTAACCAGCACCTGAGGGTATTTTTATATTTGTATAATTTAAACTTCCCATATCGGTTTTATCAAACAGATTAAAAATGAAAAAGCTATTAAGAGTACATGATGGGCTTACATGGTTCAGGTAACTATTATTCCTTAACATATATGGAAGTCACTTACTCACAGTGAAATCCTGATTTACTCCATGGGTAGCCTTCCAATGCCATCAAATCTGCAGTTACAAGGAACAGGATCCTCAGCTGACAATGCGGCTACACTGAAAATGCCACTGATGCAGGTAAAACTGAAACTGAACCTAGAATCATAAAATATCAGGGTTGGAAGGGACCTCAGGAGGTCATCTAGTCCAACCCCCTGCTCAAAGCAGGACCAATCCCCCTAATCTACAGTTATTAGGTCTGCAATATCTATATAGGTACTATATTGTCCCCATCACATTAGTATCCGAACACCCATAAGATACCATAGCAGTTCACAGATGGAAATCTCAGGCACCCAAAAAGTAATGGCTAGATTCTGCCATTCTTCCTCATGTTGAGACCCTCTGTAGAGCTAAGTACTACGTAAGTGTGACAGAATCTGACCCAAAGTGATGTACCCAAAGCTGAACAAGAAGTGTATGACGGAGTCAAGATCTGAACCCACAATTCCTGTGTCCCAGTCCAATGCATTAAGCACATGACTGTCCTCAGATGTTACACTAACCAGAAAACACAATGCAACTATCTACATGTAATAACATGATGGACACATTTTTTGTTGTGGATTTCAAAATCATTTTCAACAGGAGGGTTTCCAAAATCCTAAGACCACATTTATTTTCAAAACCCGCACTCTTGTCAGAACAACTGCATGCTTCCGCTTTTGCATGCCTTTTCTTGGAGCAGTACCCTTTTGGGAGGTGAGGTTGCTAACTGGTACCTTGAATGTCTAAAACTGTCTAAAAATGTCTAAAACTGTGAATTCTTAGAACTCTCAATTTCTGGGAGTGATGTCACAGAAAATGGCATTTTAATATTTTGGGAATACATGAAGGAAGCCTGAGGGAAGGGTCAAATAAGTCTTAACCCAAGAGCAGAGAGTATAAGAGATATGTCAGGTTTTGGAAAGAAGCACATTTATTTACAGCAAATCAACAATTTTTCAAAATGGGATTTGAATTGAAAAGGTTGACAGATCCTTAACCGTAGTAACATGAATGGCTCCACTGCAATGTGTTTGTTCCCCTTTTTCTTTGTAAATATTGACTAAGTATTGCTCTTTTCTTCACTTCAAAGTCCTAGGTACCTGAAGAGAAAAAGTGTCACTGTATTAAATGCAACAGATATGACTCTAGCATAATATTGATCTTATAGAAATCAGTTTCAAGTGGAATTATTAACAATTCTAGGATCATAGTATCAGTGTGACCAAAGTTACTCTCCAGATTAGCATCCCCTAACTAAACTGGCTTGGCCCATTTCTACTGCTGTGTGTATCAAATGTTCTGTAAATATATACACAATTATTTTTACTGGAAAATACATTTAAATATCTTGATTTCCAGATACTATTTTAATGATGATCATAAAGCAAAAACATTAAAATGTTTCCCATGGTTAGATCCCTGCTAGAAATTCATCTGTCTCTGAAATCCTTAGTTCTCATATTCACAACATTCTGAAGGTTATGACAGATCTCCTCCTTCTTTGTTCTTCTTGGTGATGGTGAAAACTGGATGCATGCCCAAAAACAGGGAACATAGTGTAAATAGCTTTGCTGAAGACAGCTACTGGATCATTCAAAACATCAGATGGCTAGAATATGTTATTATCAACAAGCTGTTTCCTGGCCAATCAATTAGAAACTCTGATTGAGCACTAGGCAATTGATTGTAGGCTAGCCAAGCAGTCTGGATGGAGAAAACGTATGTTAATTGTCCTTCTAGTTCATGCTTAAAGGGGCAATTCCTGTTCCCTCCACCTCTAGGTTTGGAGGGTTCCTTTAAAATGGAACTCAAACAATTCTGTTGTGGTGGGAAGATACCCAGAGAGTGTGTCTGGATGCACATGGTCCATGTAATATGGAGCTCACATTCTTCGGCACTCACTTTGTGCTATCATATATAGGTTATATGAGAGCAGTGTAGGAGCAGAACTGAGGATCTTTAGGAGTTCTTCTTCCTTGCAAGGATGATGGAGTGCTTAGGTCAGAGATCGGGAACCTTTGGCACGTGGCCTGCAAAGTTAAGCCCCCTGGCATGCTGGGCTGGTTTGTTTTCCTGCCACGTCTGCAGGTTTGGCCGATCACAGATCCCACTGGTCACAGTTCGCCGATCCAGGCCAATGGGAGCTGCGGGAAGCAGCGCCGGCCAAGGGATGTGCTGACCACCACTTCCCACAGCCCCCATTGGTCTGGAACGGTGAACCACAGCCAGTGGGAGCTGCGATCAACTGCACCTGTGGACACGGCAGATAAACAAACCATCCTGGGCCGCCAGCAGATTTCTCTGACGGGCCGCGTGCCGCAATCCCTAGCTTAGGTCATACTAGTGCTTGTACAATGGCTCATGGCCTAGGAGGCAGAGACAATCAGGGAACATTTTTAGTTTCTGTGAAAATTTTCAACAAAAAACAAAATTTTTGTTTTTTTGCTGAAACTTTTCTTCCAGAGTATTTGGATTGTCATAAAAAAACCCCTTCCACTCCCTCTCCAGTTTTCTGAAATGGAAAATGGGGGGAGGGAACTTTGGCCCAAGCCACACATTTTATGAGCAGATTTTCTGTTTGGGTGGGGGGGAAAAACTTTTTTGTCTGATAAAAGTATCTTTGAACAAAATATTTCAACCAGCTGTAATAAGAAGGAGGATTCCCCCTCCCCCCCCACCCTTTCCCTCTACTTTCTACTATAGAGTTTTCTAGTGCTGAAATTAGCTAGTTGAGTTGGATGCCAGGAAAAAGGAATTAGAGGAGTGGAACAAGACAAGAAAAAGAAGAAGAATTAGGCTAACTACTTTTGAAAAAAAAAATTGTAACTGCATTAGTTGCAAGTAATTGGACTACCTTTCCAAAGGAGGCTTTGACAATTATAGAAGGAATAGACATTGTAAATGTGCAGCCACACACCACAGTCACTTTGTGTCATGGTTTTTTTGTTTTGTTTTTAATGACCCTTTGGCAACACTGGCAGCCATTGAAGCTTCTCTTTCACTAAGAAGCTGTTAGGTCCCATCAAGGTAGAAGTTTCCATTTGGAAAGCAACAAGGAAAACTATACAAATATTTTAAAAATCTTGTTAAAAATTCCAATAAGTACTCCTGAGGAATAGCTCAGTGTACCAACAGCTTGTCTCTGTCACCAACAGAAGAAATAAAAGACTTACCCGTCTTGTCTCTCTGATATTCTGGGACCACATGGCTAAAAATAATGGTGGGTTTTTTTGGTCATTTGGAGAATGTCTTTTGAAAGTGCCCACTATTCTAATATATAGTGAAGAGCTATATGGGAGACAGAGTATTTTATGCGCAGAAAATAGGTCTATCTGACTCTCTCTGGGGCTCCAAAAACCAGTAACTTGCTTGAGCTAAGGAAGAGACTTACTGTTAGAGGAGACGGAAAAAGACAATTGAGATGTGCAAAAGTATCAGCTCTCTGTATTCACAAAATATTTGACTGAAATATTTTGGAATGTTTGGTGATATTCTCCTGTTCTCCAAATAGTCATCCACCCTGAGCGGTGTCTTGCTCTGCAAGTATTTCTATTGCTGGCACTAGTCAATATGAATAAGAGCAGAAGACTCAGATCTGTAATGATTACAAACACCACAAGAAGGGTTTATAAATTCTGAAGGGGAAAAAAAGTTGCCTCCTATGGAAGTTCTGAGCTCCAGAAGAGTACAAAGACTTTAGTAGAGTATATGTTTTTAGATTGAAAACTACATAGAGGAGGGTTTCTACAATGACAGCTTTCTGCATATATATGAAATGACGAGACTTGCTACTTTTAGCCAGCATATGGAAGCTTTATTATTTTATCACCAACCAATGACCTCTGGCCAACTTTATTCCTCTAAAACATGAATATAATATACCAGAACTTCAGCTGATATAAATCAGCACAGTCCTATTGGCTTCAGTTGAACTACACTATTTAAACCAGCTAGAAATGGGCCCAATATTTCCAGTATTAAAAGCCCCTGTACACAAAGTGTTATTAAAAAAAACTCAACCAGAAATAACAAGACCAATTTCAGTCATGTCTGAATTATGCATCACCAAAGCATACATATTAAAATGTTCTTCCCCGGGAAAAATATTTTTTTTCAGCCTTATTTAGTTCAAAATGTAGCTGATGGAATTTTACTCAATTTCATCCCCGGGCTGTGGTTGTGCATAGGCATTTCTAGCCCCAAAGGAGCCTTCCAGAAAGTTTAAAACTTAGAACTTGCTGAAATGTTTTTGAAATTTTGTTTTAATTAATTAATTTATTTATTGCAAAAACACTTTTAGCTTTTTTCCCCCAACCATTCCTGGTTATAACCACAAGCTGATGGCTGCTGCACGAATCAAGGGCACCAGTGGAGATGCTGATCTCTTCAGAGAGGTGGGGCCCAGAATCACAAAGGTACTTTGGTGCCTAGCCCCCAGACTTACGCATCTAAGCCCCATTTTTAGATACACTGTAATCAGCAAAAACCCCACTTGGCTGCTGCTTAATCCTAAACTCATTTGGCACATAAGGTTGTTGCATTAAAGTTCCTGTCATAAATATAAAGGGAAGGGTAAACACCTTTTAAATCCCTCTTGGCCAGAGGAAAAACCCTGTCACCTGTAAAGGGTTAAGAAGCTAGGATAACCTCGCTGGCACCTGACCAAAATGACCTATGAGGAGACAAGATATTTTCATAAACTGGGGGGAGGGAAAAACAAAGCCTCTCTCTCTGTCTGTGTGATGCTTTTGCCGGGGACAGAACAGCAATGGAGTCTTAGAACTTAGTAAGTAATCTAGCTAGATATGCGTTAGATTCTGTTTTCTTTAAATGGCTGATACAATAATCTGTGCTAAATGGAATGGATATTCCTGTTTTTGTGTCTTTTTGTAGCTTAAGGTTTTGCCTAGAGGGATTCTCTATGTTTTGAATCTAATTACCCTGTAAGGTATTTACCATCCTGATTTTACAAAGGTGATTCTTTTTACTTTTTCTTCTATTAAAATTCTTCTTTTAAGAAACTGAATACTTTTTTCATTGTTCTTAAGATCCAAGGGTTTGGGACTGTGGTCACCTATGCAAATTGGAGAGGATTTTTATCAAACCTTCCCCAGAAAAAGGGAAGTAAGATTTGGGAGGATTTTTGGGGGAAAGACGTTTCCAAAAGAACTCTTTCCCAGTAACCGGTGTTAGCCATTTGGTGGTGGCAGCGAAAGTCCAAGGGCAAAGGGTAAAATAGTTTGTACCTTGGGGAAGTTTTAACCTAAGCTGATAAAAGTAAGCTTAGGAGGTTTTCATGCGGGTCCCCACATCTGTACCCTAGCATTCAGAGTGAGGAAGGAACCTTGACAGTTCCCTAGGTGTCTGTTTTCTGCCTCTGGGCATGCACACTTCTGCCGCATTCTAGGCATCTGAATGCCTATGTCCTGCCTAAGCCCCAGGGTGATCCATGAACTGGGGGAAGATTTGTCCACCTAATTTGTGTGGAAGGGCCCAGTTCAGTAAGCATGCTCAAAGACTACCTACCTCTCCACAAAACATCCAGGGGGGTGGGGAAGGAGGAGGCTCTCTCCTATAACTTTTAGCTGAGTGGTTAGGGTACTCAGCTAGGATGTGAGAGACCACCAGATCAAATCTCCTGTCTGTGGAGAAGGGACTTGAACAGGGATCTGCTAACTTTCAGGTGAGTTCCTTAACCACTGGACTATAGAATGATTCTCACTCTTTTTGTGGTCCAATTAATACTTAATTATTCAACTACAGTGGAACAGCTTCAGTAAAACAGATTGAGGGAGCTGCACATCAGAATATCTCGTAGAGCACTCACCTGTGAGGTGGCAAATCCCTGTTCAAATTCCTTCTCCTCAGTAAACTAGGTAGGACTGGGATAAAGATGATAAGGGAAACTTTCCCCACAGTTGTTTCATGTGGCAGTAGGAGGCCTCTGAACATGCCTACTGGATCTGACCTGGCATGTGAGTTAGGTGGACCAATACCTATCTTCCCCTGTTTTGTAGCTCACAAACAGAGATAGGCACCTATGTGCATGAAAGGGGTCAGGCTTAGGAAAAAACAATCTGATAGGCATCTCCCACTGGCTAGCTTAGGTGGCCCTGCACCTAGCATGCTGTCTTTTGTGGATCACGTTCTAAGGTGCTTATCTCCCCCTGTAACCTTTAATTTATATGTTCCCAATTGGTAGTTTAAAAATAAGGAATAAAGCCAAACTGAATTTTTAAGGTTCAAGCCTCCAATGTGGTTACAAATAATTTAATTTAGTGGCTGACTGTTGTTGGCACTTTTGACACTGATAACACTCTTGTCTCCTAGCAAATTGTGTGCCTGATACTATGGGCAATCCCAGTTCCTAGGCCTTTGAGGCTACTCTCCCTTCATCCATGTGGTTATCCTGGGCAGCTAATTTAGCCTGAAGCTTTTGTATTTGTTGTTTTTTATTGCCCGGCTATTTGACCTCTGCCAACAACTGTGAATGAGCTGCATGATAACACTAAAAACTTTATTTAATACACTTCTACCCTGATAAAATGCTGTCCTCGGGAGCCAAAAAACCTTACCGCATTATAGGTGAGACCGTGTTATATCGAACTTGCTTTGATCCACTGGAGTGTGCAGCCCCCCCCATCCCCTCCCCCCAGAGCACTGCTTTACAGCATTATATCTGAATTCGTGTTATATTGGGTTGCATTATATTGGGGTAGAGGTGTATAAAATATTTAGTTAAACAAACAAACATTAAAATAAGAAAAGGAGGACTTGTGGCACCTTAGAGACTAACAAATTTATTTGAGCATAAGCTTTCGTGAGCTACAACCCACTTCATCGGATGCCTCACGAAAGCTTATGCTTAAATAAATTTGTTAGTCTCTAAGGTGCCACAAGTCCTCCTGTTCTTTTTGCGAATACAGACTAACACGGCTGCTACTCTGAAACCAGACATTACAGTGTAACCATATTTTGCACTGATACTCACATTCTCAGATAAATGATGCATCCAGAGGTGATCCATCCCTTAGTGAGGAGAATAGGTATAATCCTTTCTCTAACAATACCTTTATGGTGGATGGACACACTTAATCTCAAATTAGCATGCTACCCTTTTAATAATTAATTATAATAATGCCCCTTAATTAATTAATATTCAATTCACCTTTTACCATATCTATCTTTCTGCTACCATAATTAAATATTTTTTGCTTCTCATTGGCTATTTAACATTAAACACCATCTTAATTAGCCTCTGCATAAATACCATACCAATAACTATCAATATAGATTGCATTTTCCAAACCATTAACATTTTATCAAAAACACTTGTAAAAATCAGTTAGAACTAAAACATGTTTACAACATGACCAAGGGGTATGCCATAATTTATCTTGCCTCTGAATACCTCACTTCACTTTACTTATATTTTATCAAGCCTTGCTTGACTGTGTTAAGCCTGTTTTTAGGAAATAGATGTTAGGGCCTACTTACATTTCAATACATTTCTATATAAACATGAGCAAGCAACATCCCTATAGGCTACATCTCCTTCTCCTCAGTAAGTTAGGCAGGACTGGGATAAAGATTATGTGGGAGACTTTCCCCACAGTTGTTTCATGTGGAAGTAGGAGGCCTCTGAACATGCCTACTGGATCTGGCCTGGCATATGAGTTTAGTGCATTGTTTAAGGAACTTAGGCTTCCAGCTCAGGCTTTGTGGATTGCAGTGTTGTCCATGTGATTTTCTAGGTGATTAACCCCTCTAACCTGATGGGAAGATCAAGCAAAAGGCATTGGATCAGGTACTGTTAGCATTTCTAGCCAAGATTGATTCATCTTCTATAACACAAGCTGTTGAATGTGAGCAGAGCCAACAAAATTACCCTGCCACTGGATAACAGAGGTGGTGGAAGTACCCTCAGAGAGGTCCGTGGCCAGACAGCATGGAAGAGATTGGAACCTGTATTCATCTTTAACCCAGAGGTGAAAGTAAGCCGGTCCGGTCCGGCGTACCGGCATGAGCCAGTACGCTGTGCCAGACTGGACTGGCTTCCCCGACAGTGATTTAAAGGTCCTGGTGCTCCTGCCACTGCGGGGAGCCCCTGGCCCTTTAAATCACCTCTGGAGCTCTGGCAGCGGGGCTTGGGTGGCGCTTTAAAGGGCTCCAGGGCTCCCCGCAGTGGCTGGAGCACCGGGCCCTTTAAATCCCTGCCTGAGCCTGGCTGCCAGAGCCCCGGCGCTCTGGCAGCCAGCCTCCAGCAGGGATTTAAAATGCCCAGAGCTCTAAGGCGGCTGGAGCCTCGAGCCCTTTAATTTACCCCTGAGCCCCGGGGCTCCCAGCCACCTCTGCAGCCGGTAGCTCCGGGGTGACTTAAAGGCCCAGGGTTCCCAGCCAGAGCCCCGGGGCCTTTAAATTGCCTCTTCTGGTTCAGTCCACGCCTCTTCTCGTTGAGGCTATGCCCCCACTCAGGACTCTGGTGTATTGGTAAGTCCTTTAAGTTACTTTCACCCCTGCTTTCATCTCAATATTTAAATAGTGACTGTAAGAGATCATGTTGTACCTTTCAGACAGGCTACAAGTCCACATTTTGCAGATGAGCCCCATCTTTATTGTGGCTCAATGTAAGGACTTTCCTACATTACACAGCCTAGCGATATAACTATGTTGGCATAACCATGCCACTAGAGCTTTCTAGTATAGATAGAGTATAAAAGGGAAAGGAAGAAGGAGGTCTCATTGCTGGCAGAGCTATACCACTTCCCTGAAGGACATTGGCTCAGCTGAATGAAGCGCTCTTCTATCTGCATAGTTGTATTCTACACTTGAGATTTTGCCAGCATGGCTATGTTGTCTAGGGAGTTTGATTCCCCCACCACCCATCCTAGCCAACATAGGTATGCCAGAAAAGCTTTGTAGTGCAGATCAGACCTGTCTGATGCATCTTGCAACAGCTACCTGTTTGCTAAAGCATATCACCACAACCAAAGTCAGGGGAAAAGCAAGGGAAAAGACAAACAGGCCTGTCTACACTGCAGCTGGGAGCAAGCCTCCTGGCCGAGATAGACAGACTTGAACTAAATTGGCTCCAGCTAGTGCACTAATAATAGCAGCCTGAGCACTGTGTGTTCAGGTGGTGACTAAGGCTCCCAAGCCCACCTGACCCCCTGGGTCTGAGCATGGGTGGCTAATCTAAATCTCTGCCAGGGACACAATGCCTAGAATGCTTTTTTTTATGCATGCTAACTAAAGTCAAGCAAGCATGATTCTGTCTAGCAAGGTTCATTTCAGCTTTAGTGTATGCATATCCCTAGAATCTGGAAAAAGTGTAGGGCAGAATCCACTAGGAAATGTCTATTGACAGTCACCATGTAGATGTAATTTACTTTGTTCACCACTTAGATACCAATTAATGCTATAGAGAGGCTTTCAACCTGAAATCAGTAGGAGTTTTGCCATTCACCTCAGCAGGATCACAATTAGGCACTAATTAGTAAATGTGGTAATGAAAACCTAAAAAAAAGCCAAGAGAGATATTAAAGTGTTTTGTTTGAGACTTTTCCCCAGTGCCACAGTGTTTCTTTAACAAGCAATTGAAGGCTGTGTATGTGTGTGTGTGTGTGTGTGTTTCCGTGTGCATGTGCATGTCTTGAGGGAACAGCAGACCAAACACGTTTCCACTAATCCTGGTTGGAGAAAGAAAATAATTTACCTACCTGTGCTTGGTAGGTGCATTCTGAGCCTCTGAGGTTTTGGAACAAGCATCATCCAAAGTACAAAACAATTTAAGGGTGTGCTAAGTGTTGTGTGCATTTTATCAGCGTTGGCTTTTGGAACCATTTCATACAAATAGAATGAATAATTTAGTGAGTGTCTCAGTATTTGCATCTTGCACCACTGAGTTTTTGGAACACTTTCATACAGGAAAAAATGTAGCGGGTGCTTGCCTTGCTGTTCTGATATTTTACTTTGTCCTTATTTCAATTCCTTCTCAAAGCAAAATCTGTTCCTATTTGAGAACCAAATTAAGTTCTATTTATGTTTTTATTTATTTATTTATTTATTTTGTTACCAGAAATGAAATTGGGGAATGGAGAAGAAAATAACAAACTTCATATACTATTTCTAATAATCTTAAATACAAAATGTTAGCCTAAATCTTTTTTTCCTTTTTACCTCTTATATACAAACTCATTTTCATGCTGGTTGCTTTATTCTACTCTGGAACAGCACAAAAGAGTCTGAGGGTACTGACCAATTAAGCTGGGTTTACAGGTGTTTTGTTTAGCCAGAGCAGGGTTAAGCAGTTGCAGCATGCGCCCCAGTTTCTCCCTCTACAGCTCCTCCAAACTCCTCCTTCCTCTTGCACCTTCCTCTTTGTACATATTCTTCTTTGTACACATCCCAATGTCCCCCTTTCTCCTATCATCCAAATGCAACCCCGTCCTCATTTTCTCCTCCCTATTTCCTTCTCTGAGTAGATATGATGAAGACAGTAGTTTTGCTAAAAAGATATTGAAGATTAATGATCTTTTTCTGATGTTCATTTTCATAAAGAAATGCTTCTGTCAGAGGATGCTGAATAAAATACTTTTCTTCAGAGAAACATATGAGGAATTTGCAAAACGAAAAGGAGTACTTGTGGCACCTTACCACTGAATGAATCCAATGAAGTGATCTGTAGCTCACAAAAGCTTATGCTCAAATAAATGTGTTAGTCTCTAAGGTGCCACAAGAACTCCTTTTTTTTGCGAATACAGACTAACACGGCTGCTACTCTGAAACCTGTCAATATGAGGAATTACAATCTCAATGAGCATACAGCCAGACTTCCCTTAGATAACATGGTCATCACTGTGGTGTCAGGATAGGAGGCAAAGACTTTCCAATCTAGTTGAGAACAATGGAAGACTACCTTTGTCAAAATTGCCAACTGAGCATACTTGTGGCTTCAGTCACAATGAGAACTCTGCAAGATGGACATCATTTTGAAAGAGAACAGTCTTCATGTAATACTCAATAGTAGAATATTGTTCATCGGGCCCTACTGAAGAAGAAACTTTTAGATATGAAGAGTAATAACAAAAACTGACCATGAATCCTAAAACAATTCTTCAAATGTCACAATTCCGTAATATTTCAGTAAGTTCTATATGGGAATGTTTGAATCTGTTATTAAAATCATTTGAAATTAAAACCAAAATTCTGACAGTGGATGCTAAATTTCTTAGATGAACTGTTTTAAAATTAATTTCACCTCCAACTAATTAATGAGCTTTTTTGTAAATTCTCAACAACAACGCTTAGTCAAAGCGTAGTAAATTTGGGAATAATATATATTCTTCATACACAGCAAAGTGATTGAATCCCTGCGTTAAATGTAAAGCTGAACTCAGCATTACCGATGGAACTGTGAGTGGTGCTTCCAGAATGACAAGATGACATTGTTAATGTTGCTGTCACCACTGCCCCAAATTTCCTGAGTGTGGATGTATTACTTTAAATAGAATATTTGGGGCAAAGGTGTAAACCTAGTCACTGTCCAACTTTAAGCAGTTTTTAAACAAAGTTTGGGGTTTGGTGTACAGAGGCCTCAGCCTACTTACGGCATGTCTACACTTATCTCTGGAGCAATCGATCCAGCGGGGGTCAATTTATTGAGTCTAGTGACGACATGATAAATCAACTACTGAGCACTCTCCCATCGACTCTGGTAGTCCACCAGAGCAAGAAGCGTAGGTGGAGTTGATGGTGGAGTGTCAGCAGTTGATCTATTGCAGTGAAGACACCATGGTAAGAAGCTCTAAGTACGTCAACTTCAGCTATACTATTTCCATAGCTCAAGTTGCATAATTTAGACCGACTTAGCTCGCTCACGCCCCCTTCTTCTCCCCCCCCCCCCAGTGTAGACCAGGCCTTAGTATCATGGCAAATACACCCTTAAACATCACTTTAATCTTTTAGTAGAGATACAAAAAGAAGGAAAAAGAGCTAAAGCATTTGAAATGTAAATTCTTAAGTAAGAGTTTTAATTTAACAACATCCCTTTGCCTTTAGCTGGAGAGGCTTTTTAGAAGGAAAAAACCTACACATTTGATAGTCTTTTAGATGGTATTAAGGATGATAATAATTGTTCCTTTTGGGGGAAAGAGTTACTTGAGATTGGCTGGAGCTGTCTTTATTGTTGATGCTATTAAAGTCCGATCCCATTTCCTAGAAGACAAAACGAGACAAAACACACAGAAAAGTGGAGAGAAAAGAGCAGCAAAGATAGAAAATGCAGTTTTTGACTCTGGCATTCACTTTCACTTGCCACCGCACTGCTGGAAAAGCCAAGGCACAACACACAATCTTATCAGCCCCTCTGAGACCTGGCAAACTTGTACGAGCATCAGGCTCTTTAGAGCATTGAATTTAGCTTCCTCTTTCTGCACACAGGGTTACAGCAGTGTTGCAAAATATAGTCTTGGCCAGCTAAACCCAACTTTTATTAGACTGAAGGAAAAAGGAGCAGGATAGGAAAGAGAAGAAATAGATGGGGAAGCAAAAGAACATACGTGGGCAGGGAAGAGAGGAAGAGATGCAAGAGATGGTGTTCAGGATTCAGGTGGAGCTGATGGAGGTGGTGATGTCCATGGGCGGTAGGTATAATAGGTAAGGGAAAGCCTCCCAAAACCCAGGCCATGGCACCACCCTGAAGCTGGCAGGAGCTCAGCTTGGGCGAGCAGTTCAGGCTGGCTGGCCAGCCTGAACCCCGACCTCCGGGCTGCTGACCTGAACTAAGCTGACCATCCTGGGGCTTGGGATGGTGGCTGGGGGGCGCAGGGTGGCTAGCAGGCTCAGGGGTCAGGGTGGAATTTGGGGGTGGGCTGGGGGTTGAGGTGGGCACGGGGTGGGACCCAGGGTCAGAGTGGGACTCCAGCATGCCCAGGGGTCAGGCTGGGGGATTGGGGCAGAACTCCAGGGGTCGGGGCAGGACTCCAGGGGTCGGGGTGGGACCCCAGTAGGCCGGGGGTTGGCCTGGTGCTTGAGCCAGCCAGGGGCCCTAGAGGGGTGGCGGGGCCTTGGATGGAAGGGGTGGGGCTGGTAGGCTTCCCTGGCGGGGGGGGGGGAGGGGTTCAGGGTCCTGCCCTCTGTCCTGGTCTGGTCAGGACATCTTTCAGGATTAGAACAAAGAAGGTCCAGAGTACCATGAGCTTGTGGGGGTGGCAAGTATTATGGTGAAACTTGCTCCAGTAGCCATTTTTTCTCCCCAAAGTCTCTTTCCGTAAGGACCCAAAAAGGGAGTGATCGGTGGAATAGCTCATCCCCCTCATTATTTTGTCCAGCAGTTAGGCCTAATAGCTGATGTATTAATTTGTATTTATGCATTTTCAGCCCTTAACTCCTCTTGTTTACCAGGTATAATCCTTGAGTTATATCTTTAAGCATCTTAGCTTCGATCAATTCAGTCTTTCTGTCTCCTTTTCATACCCTTTCCCATCAACACTTGTTATTACAGGTTATTGTGATATCTTGTGAGCTTTCACTTAGTTTTTACAGTGGATCTCACTAGGGTAAATTTGTAGGCCCAATTACCATGATAGTACTGCTGCTTTAATCATAGTCTGATTGCCTAAATGGAAAGCCCTGTTGATGCTACGTGTATAGCAGTATATTTTGTTCTGTGCCAGCTGCTTTGGAAGCCATGTTATATTGAGCAATAGTTGCCTTCTGGAGTGTAGTTTTCAGCCCTGTTGTGAAAGAGACGAGTTTGCAAATACTGCTACTGTATGATAGAGTTTAAAGTGGTACAATATTTCAGTCCTCATGATTCAGTGTAGCAGAGCTCTCTAGGTATCCTTACAATCTTCAGGGATGGAGTTCAGAGAGTGTCCTAGCATTAATTGAACGCTGATTTTTGAAGTGAGAAGATCTGAGGGATGTGTACTAGAGGAGACATAAAGAGAAAAGGATTCCAGCAGGTAGGGCACATAGCAGCTGGAGTCCAGTTTAGGAAAGTTGTCAATGATAAGAGCAGAGACTTGTCACTGCTCAGCTGGAGAAAGCTATTGGATGGGAAGATCTAGTAAAGAGGGTGAGAAGTGGCTATTATAGTTCCACTGGGAAAGCTGTCAGGATTCAGAGGTTCCAGAGTAACAGGCATGTGGCTGCTGAGGTTATGAAGCTATTCAGTCATCTGGGGAAGGTACGGTGCAGTTGAGATTATTGCATGGGAGGAAACAATCTAGAAAAGTTATCAGACAGCATAATAGATTCAGAGGTAATATGTGTTTTTCACCCCATTGATGGGATGAAACTGTTTTAATTCACAATGCTAGAATCGTTCATTTCATTACTGACACCACAGGTGGTTACAGTGGCAAATGCTAATCCAGTTTTCACAGAGGTAACAAGATTAATTACTTCTGGACTCATAAAGTATCTTCAAAATACCATAAATAGTGAGGCCGTCAATGTCTTGCTGCCCAATATGAATTATATCTTCTAAAGTGAGTGTAATATTTATTGTTCAGTAAGTTAAGATAAGGTTCGTAAGGAATGTTTTCTAAGAATTCAATTAGCCTGCCTTGTGAGCTAGCTCCATTTGCAGCATAATGAAATGTTCTTTCAACAAAATGTTGAAGGAAAACACACTAATGAGTTTTTTATGTACAACACCTGATATTCATAGGGCCCAATGGTGACAATGGCTATATGCCTGCTCCTTATAAAAGCTTGCTGAATTTTTTTCAGCTAAATATATGATGGAACAACAGCTTTATGAACAACATAAAGCAATTTTCATTAAATGTACACATCATTCAACAATTTCTGACTTGTTTAATCTAATTGGCAAATTTTGAATTGAGAAGAAAAAATGTGGTGGCTTTATGGGTTTTTTTTTCTTTCTTTCCCCCTTTCTCTTCCTCCCCCCCCCCCTTCCAATTCATTTCCAGGAGGGAAAAAAGGAGAGGGGAAGATTTTTTTTTAAATACCAACCCAAAACATAAACCAGAACCAAATTACTTTTTGTATAGAATGAAAGTGAGAAATCTTTGGATGAAAAATCAAACATGTCAATGATTTTGTCAGGTTTCAGAGTAGCAGCCGTGTTAGTCTGTATTTGCAAAAAGAAAAGGAGCACTTGTGGCACCGTAGAGACTAACAAATTTATTTGAGCATAAGCTTTCGTGAGCTACAGCTGACTTCATCGGATGCATTCCAATTTTGTTTATATTCAAGTGAAAACTGTGTTTCCTTTGAACATTTTCACAGAAAACAATTGTCATTTTTCATCTCTACTTCTTAAGCCACTGTACTCTCCTATCAGGACTGCCTGCATACCTGCCATGCATACCAATATGGGGGCAGAACAGCTTCCAGAGTGCTTCTTCTCCTTTTTCTGATCCTGTGTTCTTCACTCCATGCCTCCCTCCGCTCTCCCTCTTCCTCCAGCCACTGAAGGAAATAAGCTACACCAGGAAACAGGCTGCCACACTTACCTCTCCCCAGTGCATGCCAGTCCATGAGCAGCATAGCTACATTTTGTCCCTCACAAAAGGTGGATGGCAAGGTACCAATCCAGTCCACACTGACTAACAGTACATGGCAAATACAGCCAACAAACCAACCATAAATATTTATTTGAATAAAACCAGTGAATTTGCTTTCACAATGTTTGTAACACCATTTTTTATTCATTTTCCACAAGTATTTGTGTTTGTGGAAAATGATGGTCCCACAGAAACTCAGCGGTATCTGTTTTTAGGGATACATTCATGCCAGAAATGTTTGTGTGTTTATCTTGAAATCACTTTGATTTTCCTCCTCCTGTTGGTAAAAGCTTCACTCACCCAATCAGGAAGCAGAAACAACACAGCGTGACTGAATGAAGGAATTATACAGTACCAGTATTGAATTGTGAATATTGAATGCTCAGAGGAAGGTCTGCACCCTGGGCAAGCCATGAGCTGAAATATTTGTACAGTAGATTCTACTAATTGCAAAGGAAAATATGAATTTTCTAAGTTTAGGCATTGCCTTTTAGGTATAACCTGTGCTGTTCTAATTCAAGCTACGTCCTCCCAGGTTCATGGAAGACTAAATAATGACTCAATCAGTTTAATAGGGATTCATTTAGACCAGCTCTCCTGCGTCTGGTGAGCTCTGTATTCCCTAAGTAGACAGGTAAGGTTGAATAAGAGTCAAGATTTACCAATGTAATTTATCATTATTGCTATTATTTATTATTTATTTTATTTATTATTGCATTTATTATTTATTATATGTTTATGTTGCAGTAGCATCTAGGGGTCCCATTGTTCGGGTGCTCCAGTAACATATAGTAAGACACTACCTGTGCTGAGAAGCTTACAACTGATAAGAAGATGCTGAATTAAACACTGAGTCTATGGTGGAAGAGTGAGTTCCAGTACAGTACTCTCTTCCACTGCTAAACTTGTGAGTGATCCTCTTAAAAGTATGACTGCTGCTGGAAACCAAGCTCAGACATCTGTGTATGAGTAATAGCAGTATGTGCGCTGCAGCTCAGCCATCTGTCAGGCAAGCTACCTGCAAGTTGTTTGACTTTGGATGGGGCAGTCAAGAGACCTCTGAGAGAGAGTGAGAGAGAGAGAGAGCTCATAGCATAATGGGGAAGACTGCTGTCTTATTGATTGTCTCTCTTTCATTCTCATTGTTATTCTTATTTTATCTTATCTCTTTGTATACATGTTATTTATATACTACAGGAACAACACTGAACGTGATGAAACAATAATCAGCACATTTGTGGTGGCTGAAATTCACTCTTTCCTTAACAGAGACAAAGGTTTACACCTGAACATTAGATCGACCTAGACACATTACTCAGGTCTGTGAAAAATTTCATGCCCTGTGCGACATAGTTCAGTCGACCCTGAACTCCGCTGTAGATATAACTAGGTTGAAGGAAGAATTCTTCTGTCGACCTAATTACTCCCTCTCAGATGGAAAAGTCCTTTTTGTCAATGTAGAACATAAGGACGGCCATACTGGGTCAGAACAAAGGTCCATCTAGCTCAGTGTCCTGTCTTCCAACAGTGGGCAATGCCAGGTGCTTCAGAGGGAATGAACAGAACAAGCAACCATCAAGTGATCCATCCCCTGTCGTCTGTTCCCAGCTCTGGCAATCAGAAGCTAAGGACACCAAGAACAATGGGTTTTATGGTTGTAGGAAGCATCTACAATGTGGTGGAACAGCTGTAGCACTGTACCTCTGTAAGGCAGACATGGCCTAAGTAACTAGATTCGGGAAGGGGAAGGGGGGAATAAGTGGAGCCAAGGCAAGGTAGATGGCAGCTCTGACCTGGAATATAATAGGCCTACCTCCTCCACAGCCTTTTTCTTAGAGTTCCACGCCACTGGATCAACATAAGCCCAGATTCAGGGCACCTTCATTCAGCTCACACAGTTGAGGGTGATTAGCTTTATGCATTAAGGTGAATTTTCACTCTGAATTTCACCCTGTGTGAATAATTACCAACTAATCTCTTCCATCCCTTTCAGATACTGCATAGTTAACTTTTGTGATTCCCCCCCCCCCCGCACTAAATCTTACAATTATTTTATTTGATTTTGTACAATTTAAGGCCCTGATCCTGCAAGCTGCTCTGTGCAGATAGACCCTTCCCTCTATGCACCACCCTAATGGAGGACTGGGAATTTTGTAATCACTAGTATTTTGTCTCTTTCACTCAGATTATTTTCAAAACCAGATACAGAATAAAATCTTATTTTTATGACAGACCTATTCCATCATGAGCTCCTGTTGGAATCTGCCATTACAACAGATATGCTGGACACTTTCTGCTCTCCCAAAGGAAAGGGTTGAGCCAATTAGCACTTATGCTCTGAAAAACCAAATTGTGGAATAAGACAGGTGAAGAAACATGATTTGTCCAACTCGTGTATTTGGTTTACTTAGAAATTCAGTGTCTCTTGTGCAGTCTGTGATAATGAAGGTCACCAAGGACCAGGAGCAATGAAAAAAAATTGTCTACATGTCCAAAGCCCTCAACTGAATGAAAACAAAATAATTACAAATAACTAGCAATCTAATTAGGAAAAAGGAGAAAGTGGAGCATCTTTAAAAAAAAGACAGGAAATCATGGAATACAGTTTTGAATATGCTTGATGTCATGATGGATTTTCTCAAGAGGGACTTTAATGAGAGTTCTGTAGAGTAATCCTTTATTGAAAACCACCTTATTGAGGGTGAAAGAAGTCACATGTAATATGGTTTGTCACCACTAAATAAAAGGATCATCTCTTCCACACTACTAGCATGCTAGGAATGCCTTGAAAAGGAAGGATGGTCTTAGACAAAGCCTACTCTGGAAAAGAAAGGTGGTCCAGTGGACAGGGTGTTGTTCTTGGACATGAAAGCTGAGTTCCTGTCCCTGCTTTACCATGTACTGCCTGGATGACTTTAGACAAGTTATCTAGTCCCTTTATGCTTCAGATCCCCATCTTTAGAATGAGGATAATAGTAGTGCCCTATCTCAGAAGGGTGTTGCTTTCTCTATTTATATTAATTAGAAATTGTGAGATTCTCAGATACTGTGATGATGAGGGTCACAGAAGTACGTAGAGCGAAGGAAAAAAATCCTATTTCTGTGACCAGTGAGAACAAGACACAAGGATGATACATTATTTTTTTCCTTATTTTCCCTTTAAAAGGACCTTTATAAAACTAGATTTAAAATAATTTCTCACAAGAGTAGGATATATAATTATTGTTAATTATAGAATTGTGTTAGAGCTAAGAAAAAAGCCAGAAATGTTACTGATAAGATCACCTAATTTTGATAAATATTCACAAGTAATCATTGGTTTAATCTAGAATTTGTTAGAAAAACTGTAAGTCCCATTTTTATAGTACAACAAAGCAAACTACTTTTGTAAGTTAGTATCTTGCTTATTTACAAAAAGATATGGGACTGGTTTTCTTGAACCCATGCAGATTATAGTATCTTCCCTGGCCTACCAGATACAGCAATGGCTCTGAACAGAGTGCTCCCAGATTTTCACAGCAGATGTACAAATGACTGCAGAGGGGTAATTTTTGTAGGGAGTCCAACCCAGAAAGAAGGCTAACCTGAATAAATTACCCTGCTACATAGTGGAAATCAGTAATCTTCTGGGCTTTGTGTGGCTCAAAACTACAAGTGATTTGGCTTTATAACCCCACCCAAATGCTAAATTCACATAGTGAACTTTGCATCTCTCTGAGGTCCCAGAGGACTGGAATTTTGCTCCAACAATTGGACTCCTTTCTGCACCCCATAGTCCAGAGTCTCTCCTACTCCACTCCCTTTGTACCACTCAAATGGTGCCAAGGGATCAGAAACTGGCTGTAACTTCCCAGGGCCATAAGGTGGATCTAGTTCAAGTTCTGATGCCACCTCCTGCAGCTCGATTGTAGAAGGCTTTAGGAGATGAGGAGGGGTATGGTTAGAGTGTTCTGTGCTCTGGCTATGTCCAGATGGTGAAGGTTCTTTGGGGACTGATACCACCTGTCAAAGTTTAAAGCAACTTGTAGCTTGCCCTAACAAGGACTGGGGCCAGTGCAGGACTGTAAAAGGCTCCAGGTCCATCCTCATCCCAATCACCTGTTGTGCCCAGTGGAAACTGGGCATAGCAAAGAAACTTGGCGATTATTATCAAAGCTTCCTAATTAACCCATTTTTCTCTATCCTAATGGGAGGGAGGATACATATTGCATAACTCTTTCATAACTGGTTATTAACCTATTTGCCACTTAAATATTATTTCAGACTCACTATTATTTCAGTGGAACAATTTAAACGTATCTACATTTTATGTACATTGTAATTCTTAATGGCCAAGTTTCTTTGCTATGCCCAGAACTGTAGAAGCCCTAGTTGTAATTCTTAATGCACAGCCACAGCATTAGAAAAAAAAGGCAATAATAATACAAATTTATTATTTGTATTATTGTAGAACCACAAAAGCCCTAGTTGTGGACCAAGACCCCATTGGTGATAGTGAATTGCTTACTTACCTTTCCAAAACACTGCGATCCAAGACTGAAAAGCTGTATAAAAATTCACTGCCTCATCATCATTATTTACAGTAAGAATAGGAATGTAGAAATAGCCTTTCATCAAGTTACTAAGAGTTCAAGCTGTCTTTAATTACCAATGTAATAACTCTCTATTTGATTCCTATGGACACTCCTGCCTCTTTAAAATCCATTTCCAGGGTGAAAAAAGATAAGTTGGTTAAAAATGAATGAATACAGTGGACAGTATATAGATGAAATGGATAAGTACGTTAATATAAAGTGACAGTGTGACTAGGGCATAATACATATTTTTTCAAACAGCATTTTTTTAATCAAAGTGTAGTGCTACCAAACTTGCTCAGTTTATTTCAAGTGAAATGATACTAGTTCACTGGAAATTCAGAAAGTAACAAGAAACACTGTTGGCCAAATTCTGCCCTTAGAAGTACTTATGGCTTTTAAGGGCAGAATTCAATAGAAGACTCTCCACTGTGCTTCTAAGATAATACTTGATTCTGTTACAGTTCCCAGAGAGCCTGGGGAATGGTAAAACCCTGGGATGTAGTACTAGGTTGCGAGCAGGTGTCTTACCCAACCTGATGTAATACAAAGGTCAGCGTTGTGTAGAATCAGAAATCACCACCTTTCTAAGTTAAGAAAGGAATTAATAATAAGATTAAAGTTTGGCTCAGTTTTTCCCCCTCAGGCTTTACCAGAACTAAGATGTAAAGGTGTATGGTTGGATCACATTAGCTAGCTTGATCCAGCTCAATCTTACACATCTTCTAAAATCCTAGTCAAGCAGGCAATTATGGTGTTTGTTAGATCAAGCTAGCTAACATAGCTATCATATCGGATATAGCTAACATAACTCCATACTTAAAGTCTCAGTTAGAGGTAATGTTCTGTCTCACTGAGTTAACAGAACATTCTTAACTCTTTTCAGAATCATTAGCTGTGAACAGTGTTTCACTCACACTTCCAACCTGTCAGATCTGGTCACCCCATCTCAAAAAAGATATATTGAAATTGGAAAAGGTACAGAAAAAGGCAACAAAATTATTAGGGGTATGGAACAGTTTCCCTATGAGGAGAGATTAATAAGATGGGACTTTTCAGGTTGGAAAAAAGACAACTAAGTGGGGATATGATAGAGGTCTAAAAATCATAATGGGTATGGAGAAAGTAAATAAGGAACTGTTATTTATTCCTTCTCATTACACAAGAACCAGGGGTCATCAAATGAAATTAATAGGTAGAAGGTTTCTTCACACAATGCCCAGTCAACTTGTGGAACTCTTTGTCAGAGGATGTTGTGAAGGCCAAAACTAAAACAGGTTTCAAAAAAGAGCTAAAGTTTATGGAGGATGGATCCATCAATGGCTTTTAGCCAGGATGGGCATGGATGCAAAACCATTCTCTGAAGTGTCCTTAACCTGTTTGCCAGAAGCTGGGAATGGGCGACAGGGGATGGATCACTTGAGGATTACCTGTCCTGTTCATTCCCACTGAAGCACCTGACATTGACCACTTTCAGAAGACAGGATACTGGGCTATATGGACCATTGGTCTGATCCAGTATGGCCATTCTTATATTCTTTTTAGGACAATGTATGGAATACATTGTTATAAAACTGAATAGAAAATGTATACAACCCACATTTAACTCCTTTTGTGAGATCCTGCCCCCACTCAAATCAATGTGAACTGTGCCATTGACTTGAATGGGGGCTCAGAATTTCACCCCGAGAGGTCCTTAGTGTTAATTAACTTTCTCTTTATCAACAGTATTTAAATATTGAGATATCCAGCATCAAAGAATAAATGGAAATACTTATGCAATCTTATTTTATGTTAAGTTTAAGAAATATTAAAGGAAGAGCTGATATCTATCAAAATTTAAAATCAGTGAGAAGTAGAAGAAAAATCTATTACTAACTTAAAATTTTACTGTGCTTAGAAGGAACTGAGAGTTTCTTTAGCTTAACTAACATTTTGAAGTAAAACTTGAGATACCTTTAGGACAAAAGACATCAAACCGATTTTGCCTGGAATGGACACTGTACATAGAATATTAATGATGTCAGTCAGCCTTATAACTCTCTGCATGTGAACATAGCAATTGGAGCAAATCAATAAAAAGCCAGTTCAAAAAACGATGTTTTAAATTTCGATTAAAAGTTTGGCAAAGGCTCAGCATCAGCTCCTCAATGGAATACTGTTCACAAATAAGGGATAAAGTGTGCCAAAGAACTTGTCTCAAATAAGATCATTCTAACTCAGAAGAGTAAACCAGTTCTTACAACTGTGGAGAACTTTACTGAAAACTACAGTTACCAAATGCATATGAAGTTTTTGTCTGTTTTTAGCCAAAGTTTCCTCAAAATGGGATTATTTTACATCACAGTTAAATTAGATGGGCCAGACTGTAGTCCTAAATTCAAATTTAGGTAGCTAAAACAGACTCTGATGTGGGAAAGCACCTAAGCAGGTGTTAAAGTCCATCCTTATTTAGGAAAGCATTTAAACACATAAGAATAGCCACACTGGGTCGGACCAGGGGTCCATGTAGTCCAGTATCCTGTCTGTGACAATGGTCAATGCCAAATGCTTCTGGCAATTGGTGGTTATGGAAAACCTGGACCATAGGATTGTGTCCCTGACCATCTTGGCTAATAGCCATTGATGGATCTATCCTCCATGAACTTATCTAAATTTTTTTTTAACTCAGTTATACTTTGGCCTTCACAATATCCCCTCGCAATCAGTTCTACAGGTTAACTGTGCCTTCCTTTTGTTTGTTTTAAACCTGCTGCCTGTTAATTTCATCAAGTGACCCCTAATTCTTGTGTTACGTGAAAGGGTAAATAACACTTTTTTTCTCCATACCATTCATGGTTTTATAGATCTATATCATATCTCCCTTAGTCATCTCTATTCTAAACTGAACACTCCCAGTCTTTTAATCTCTTCTCATATGGAGGATGTTTCATCCCCCTAATCATTTTTGTTGTCCTTCTCTGCACCTTTTCGAGTTCTAATGTTTTTTTTTGAGATGGGGGTCTACAACTGTACACCGTGTTCAAGGTGTGTGAGTGCTGTGGATTTATATAGTAGCATTATTATATTTTCTGTCTTATATTCTATCCTTTTCTTAATGGTTCTTAACATTCTGTTAGCTTTTCTGACTGCTGCTGCACATTGAGCAGATGTTTTCAGAGAATTGTCCATGATGAGTCCAAGATCTTTCTTGAGTGGTTACAAGTAAGTTAGACCCCATCGTTTTATATGTATAGTTAGGTTATTTTTTCCAATGTTCATTACTTTGCATTAATCAACATTAAATTTCATCTGCCGTTTTGTTTGCCACCCATCTGGTGGTGATTCCTTTGTAACTCTTCACAGTCAGCTTTGAACTTAACTATCTTGAATAATTTGTATCATCTGCAAATTTTGCCATCTCACTTTTTATCCCTTTTCCCAGATAATTTATGAATATGTTGAACAGCACTGCCCCCAACACAGATCCTTGGGGGACCCTGCTATGTATCTATCTCTGTTGTGAAATATGACCATTTATTCCTACCCTTTGTTTCCTATCTTTTAATTAGTTACTGATCCATAAGAGGATCTTCCCTCTTATCTCATGAGAATTTACTTTGCTTAAGAGCTTTTGGTGAGGAACCCTGCCAAAGGCTTTCTGAAAGTCCAAGTATACCATATTGACCAGATCACCCATGTCTACATGGTTGTTTACCCCTTAAATAATTCTAATAGATAGCTGGGACATGATTTCCCTTACAAAAGCCATGTTGACTCTCTCCCAACATATCACGTTTATCTACGTGTTTGATAATTTGTTGATAAATTTGTTCTTAACTGCTTCAATGGGGCTTAAGCACATGCACAAAGCGAAACGTGCTAAACTGCTTTCCTGAACAGGGTGGCTTTTCTAAATTGTGGCCGAAAATCTTGCTGAATTTCAGAGATTCTAAACACCCTCTAAAATCCCAGATGTGTAGGTGCTTCTGTGTCTATGCATCCCATGATCAGCTTGCCTGGAGGAGCAATGTTTCATGACATTTCAGCAGGCAATGCCAATTTTGTCTCAAAGACCCCTATGAGATAAGGAAGTGTTATCATCCCTGTTTTACAGATGGGAAATTGAGGCTGAAAGAGAGTGACTTGCACTGTGTCACACAGGAAGTCTATGGCAGAACAGAGAATTGAACCTAGAGATCTTCCAGCTTAGGATAGTTCCCCGTCTACTATTTTTCCTCCTGCTGTAGGTGTTTAGCAATACTAAAAATCAACAGGCTTTTAATTAGGTGCCAACCTTGAGGCACTCAAGTTTGAACATTTTGGCATCAATGTCCTTGTGCATGTGTGTGCTAAGCAAAAAGCCAAAAACTAGAGAAAAATAAATTGCCTGTGTATGTTAGCATTTAAATTGTTCCAACTAGATTTTGATGTTCATACCTTATTTAGAACACACTGAGATGAATGAGGTAGGGGATGGGGTGAGAGCATACCTGAGCTGTTTCTGCTTGGTTGAAGAAGCTTTTCTGCAAAGCTTGGTTAATGGGACAAGGGCACACTTGAAAAAAGGAGTAGATGAAAGCAGCCACAACAAAATAGGTCCTGATTCTCAGCTTTACTGAAGCCACTTTAAACCAGTGTTTCTCAAACTGGGGTTTGCGGACCCCTGGGGGTCTGGAAGGGTACGCCAAGGGGTCCACGGGCCCCACTGTAAACTCCTCCCTCTCCCTCCCAGTGCCTCCTGCATGCTGGGGAACAGCTGTTCAGTGGCGTGCAGGAGGCACTGGGAGGGAGGGAAAGGATCAGGGACAGAGCACGCTAGGTGGAGGGGGTGGAATCATGTCCGGGCCAGCGGCCCCACTGATCAACTCCTCCTCCTCCTTCCCAGTGCCTCCTCCATGCCACGGAACAGCTGTTCTCTGGCATGCAGGATGATGCTGGGAGGGAACGGGATGAGTGGGGGTGTGCTCCAGGTGAGGGGGCTGAAAGAGGCAGGGAAGATGAGGGGCAGGGATGAAGAAGCGGGGTGAAGAGGTGGGGTGGGGCCTTAGGGGAAGGGGTGGAGTGGGGCAGGGCCTTGGGCTGAGCAAGGGGCTTGGGGGTCTGTGAAAAAAATTAAATCAAAATGGGGGTCATCAGGTTGCTAAAGTTTGATAATCACTGCTTTACACCACTGTGGCCTTTAAGTTGTTGTAATTGGTATAGAAATCTGTGAACAGATACTTATGACTAAGAATAGTTCCTGCCATCATGAATAATTCTGTCACAGTCATGTCACAAAACAAGTTTGTGGCTCAAAGATCGGACTCCTCATTCACCAAAGGACCCATAAAAAATAAAACCTGTGGAAGAGATCATCCTCATCCCCAATGGATCGTCAACAATAATAAAACATTATGTTTGATAGTAAATGTTTACAAAATTGAGACCTTATTTGGATCTTTTGGAGGATTTTTCTGTGTGTGTTTCAGACATACATTTACAACTCAACTCCCTAGTGCAGGTTTTCCCAACTGAAGCCTGTGGTCCTTCTAGGCTAGGTTGCACCAGGGGGCATTGTGAGATCTCAAAAGATGCCAGTTAAACAGATGCCAGCTGAGTGTGCTAAGAATTGGTTTTGTCATTTAGAATGTTTGTTTTTTTCATTTTCTCCCCAAACCTAACAAAATCTTAAGTCCCAATAAAGAGTGTGCAAAGTTTAGACATTATGACTGATCCCATTGCCTTGCACATGGTATAAGTCATTTATACCTGTACAAAGTGAATTCTAAGTGCTTGTTAAATGCTCCTGTACTGATTTAATAAAGTTTTGGTCCAGTTTGCAAACGTGTAAATAAATACATAGAATTCAAGGTGCTGGAGAATGTGATCCTGCCTGTTTTTGTTCCCAGCCATATCTCAGTGGCTTTTGATTTGCTCCCAAAATCACCCTGGATCTGGGGCCAATATTCAGCTCCCAGGTGTAGCAAGGAGATGTGGCCTCCCTCAGAGATTGACAGGGAGGGACCATAACCCACTGCTTGCTGGGCGGAGCCAGGAAGGCCACGCCCTGCTCTCTGAAAGCAGAGGTGTGGGACAGGAAGAGGAAGTATAAAAGACTGGCCCTGCTGCTCAGTTGGGATGGAGCCACCAAGGGAGACAAACACATCCTGCTAGCAGCTGGAGCCCGAAGAGGACCCCGAGGTACCGGGACGCTGTCTGACCGAGATGCTGAGTAGCTGCCAAGGCTGTCACCTGAGGACTGGCTGGAGCTCCCAGAGCCACCGGCTGACTGAGACACTGACGAGCTGCTGGGGCTGCTGCTAGCCACCTAGCCTGGGGAGATGGAGGACAACTACAACATGGAGGTACCAAACTCCATGGACATAGGAAGTAGCCCAGGGAAATTAAAGACAGTCTGGTTGAGTGTTGGCCTGATACTAGGTCAGTGTGTTGTGGGCAGATCCCCGCTGATCCAGTGGCAGACCACTCCACCACTATTTGGGCCCTGGGCTGTGATGCAGTGGAGTCAGGTGGGCCCATGTCCCCCTACCTCCCCACCAAGAGGCCTATGTTACTCTACCATCTGGCTAGCTAGGATGCTAGACTGTGTTGGTGCTCCTCTCTGCCAGAGCCCCTGAACAGCTTGCTGCCCCACCCTCACTAAGCGCCTGGGGTTTATGGACTTTGTTGCTTTGACCTGACCGCAGACCAGAGCCTTCTAACTATTTGCTGCCTAGCCCTGACTGAGGGCCTGGGGCTCGTGGACTGCTTTACAGCTCTACCTGGCCTGAGGGCCTGAACACTAGGTACAGCTAATTCCCCCTGCTGAGATCACCTTTACAGGTGTGTGACAACAAGGAGGCATGGCTTCTCTCAGAGATTGACAGGGAGGGATGACCACTCACCCTTACACCAGGACAGTTTTTTCAGGAAGTTACAAACAGAATAAGTTTGGATATAATGGTAAAATACGATTGTGTTGAAGGTGCATGCATTAACTTAATACATGAACTATAACAACCTAGGCTACTGCTAAACCCCATGTCTAATCCCAATCCTTTTATAGCACTATGGGGTCTGGACTGCATCTTTACATGTGTACATGTCTGCTGATAGTAGCGGCTACTTTGTGTTCCTTTCAGATTCAGCTAGACAAAAGTGATGTTCATTCTACTGTGTGATGGAGACTTTAACTTCTGTTCTTTCTTGTTTTAGTTTATTTTAAAATAACCTATTCAGACTCATAATAAACTATTAGATATTGTATATGGAAAATGTAACATTCACATGGCAACGTTTAGAATTCAGCAGTCTCTTCCTCACACTAAAATAAGTCTTTTCACATTAGGAAAACTTCCTAGTGCTGTGAAAGGAGTCAGCAGTGGATCCCTGGATTCTTTGCCAGAGGAGGGGGATAAACCTATTTTTCTAATTGAATGCATCACTTATCTGCTTCTACAAACAACGCAGAGTGCAATGGTACACAATAATAGCTTGGTCTGGACTGAAGCCTCCTTTTTCCTCCCAAGGATAAATAAATTAACCACAGGGGCTGTCTTATTCCTGATATGAAATAGCCTGTGAACTCATGATGTATTTTTTCTCTTGTTAAATTTATTCATGTTGCACTTTGGGATTAAAAAGAAGGAGTTGACTTTTTTTGTCAATTCTTTTAACATAAAAAATGGCTTTTAAACTGGAAAAAAATTGATGAAGATTTTCATTATGGGTGATTTTTTTTTTTATTAAAATTGAAGTGTTTTAATTTTTAAAAACTGCTTTGGCTTTTTCTCTCTTTCCTTTCTTCCCTCCTCCTCCTCCTTTCCAGTGACATAATATAGTTTGGTTTTCACTTAGTCAAAGTACCTAAAAAAATCCATAAAAACGTACACATTAAATAATAAAATAATAATAATAATAAAATCTTTGATATATGGCTTTTTTTTTTACAAGTTCAAGTATAAAACATTTTTCATCCCCGAGAGCATTTGATCCCCTAAGTCATTTAGTATGTCAGAAACTTCAGTCTGCTTAATTTCAGGGAAGTACCATTTTACAATCATTCACAGTATTATTTATATGTTTAAAATAGTAAATGTTTTAAAACTGTGCCAGATGCTAAACCTGTATACATTGGCGTAGTTTCACTGAATTTTGGAAAAAGCAAATTATCAGAGAGATGATATTCTATTTTATTATTTCTTTCACAGTGGTGCCTAGAGGCCCCAGCTGAGATCAAATGCATTTGTAAGGATTGGCAAATGCATAGTAAGGATATGTCTACACTGCAATCATAGGTGTGATTGCAGCACGTCCAGACATACCCATGCTAGCTTTGATCTAGCTAGCTCTGATACCAGTATCAGTGAAGCTGCAGGAGTGCAGGCTGTACAATCCCACCTGGCACCCTGGGTGCTTCCTCCGGCTCTCAGACCATGCTGCTGACCATGCTGCCATGGCTTCACTGCTATTGGTATCTGAGCAAGCAAGACTGGAGGAGAAACAGGCACAAAGGTGAAGGGATTTTCCCCAGGTCAGTGTCTGAGTTGAGAATAAAACCCTTGGTTTCTTGGGTCTCACTGCAGAGCTCTCTCTGGAAAATGCTGTCTCTCCAATCATAAAACATATGCTAGCCTCCATGCCAGGACTTCCATGTAATAGCTTGCTTCATCACAGACTGGCACCTCTGTCTGAACATTCTCATTAGAGTATGTATGGCTCAGTTTTCAGAAATGTATGTGTATTCACAGCATACATTTGGATGCCTAATTTGCAGTAGGATATTCAGACATATAAATGGCCAGTTAGACACCAGTTGCCATTTGGACATATAAATACCAGATGTGCATGCAATTCTAGTAAATTAGATGCACCATTGTACATGTGTAGTTTAGAAAAACAGGCCCACAGTGTTTCAAGCAAGGTGGGAAAAAAGTCAGAACATATGAATCATTTTAGCTGATGAGTATAGTTCTCTGTTGTCAATTCTAGTTCTGTTTGTCATCAGACAAAGACACACAAGACAGTAAGCCATTAGAGGTCTGCATTCTTCTATTCCCAAGAGGGCCTTTTTAAATAGGCAAATAGATTTTTACCGCCAGCCAGAGTCATGCATACAAAGTAGTAGAGTATTTCTGATTCCTTACATTCAGTTCCCCATGGTTCTTGGTAAGATGAGTTGTTTGTCTGACTTATTTAGGAATAGATCTGTAAAAAAAGACTGCCTTTAATCCCTACCTCAAGAACAGAGTGCAGCCATAAGACACTCAAATAAATGTCTGCATTCCCTAGGGAAGGCTCCCTGTACATAAATTTCTGATTTACACACAGAACTGATATGATCAAATGATTTGTGACATACTGTGCATAGAACTAGACTAGTTTTGAAGCTGCTACCACAGAAGGAAAAGAGGAATTGAGCAAGGAAGAATTAGGGTATGTCTACACTACGAAATTAGGTCAAATATATAGAAGTTGGTTTTTTAGAAAGCGTTTTTATACAGTCGATTATTTGTGTCCCCACACAAATGCTCTAAGTGCATGTAGTTAGCAGAGTGTGTCCAAAGTACCGAAGCAACCGTCGACTTCCAGAGTGTAGCATTGTGGGTAGCTATCCCACAGTTCCCGCAGTCTCCACCGCCTATTGGAATTCTGGGTAGAAATCCCAATGCCTGATGGGGCTAAAACATTGTCGCACATGGTTCTGGGTTCATATCGTCAGGCCCCTCTTCCCTCCCTCCCTCCCTCCTTCCGTGAAAGCAATGGCAGACAATCATTTTGCACCTTTTTTCTTGAGTTACCTGTGCAGACACCATACCATGGCAAGCATGGAGCCTGCTCAGCTAACCATCATATTATGTCTCCTGGGTGCTGGCAGATGCAGTACTGCATTGCTACACAGCAGCAGTTTATTGCCTTTTGGCAGCAGACAGTGCAGTATGACTGGTAGCCGTCGTCAACGTAGTCCTGGGTGCTCTTTTAGCCAACCTTGATGAGGTCAGGGGGCGCCTGCACTCTGACATTGTTTGCCTCCATGCATTCGTCTGTGCTCTGTCAGTGTGGGAGGACAGCATGAGCTCAGAGAACATTTCATTACAAGTGTAGTTTTTTTCGCCTTCTAATCTTCGCTAGCCTCTGGGAAGGAGAAGACCCTGTGATCCTTGAAACACATGCAGCTGGTGGAGAAAAAAAAAGGGACAGTGGTATTTAAAAAGACACATTTTACAGAACAATGGGTACACTCTTTCACGGCAAACCTTGTTGTTAACATTGCATACATAGCACATGTGCTTTCGTTTCAAGGTCACATTTTGCCTCCCCCCAGCACGTGGCTAGTCCCTCATCCCTCCCCTCTTCCTGTGGCTAACAGCAGGGAACATTTCTATTCAGCTACAGGCAAACAGCCCAGCAGGAACGGGCACCTCTGAATGTCCCCTTAAGAAAAGCACCCTATTTCAACCAGCTGACCATGAATAATATCACTCTCCTGAGGATAACACAGAGAGATAAAGAATGGATGTTGTTTGAACGCCAGAAAAACATACACTGCAATGCTTTGTTCTACAATGATTCCCGAGTACGTGCTACTGGCCTGGAGTGGTAAAGTGTCCTACCATCGTGGATGAAATAAGGCTGCCCTCCCCAGAAACCTTTTCCAAAGGCTTTGGGAGTACATCCAAGAGAGCCATGAATACCAGGGCAAATTAATCATTAAACATGCTTGCTTTTAAACCATATATAGTATTTTAAAAGGTACACCTCACCAGAGGTCCCTTCTCTGCCTGTCAGGTCTGGGAGGCAGCCTTGGGTGGGTTCGGGGGGTACTGGCTCCAGGTCCAGGGTGAGAAACAGTTCCTGGCTGTCAGGAAAACTGGTTTCTCCGCTTGCTTGCTGTGAGCTATTTACAACCTCATCATCATCATCTTCCTCATCCCCAAAACCTGCTTCCGTGTTGCCTCAATCTCCACTGAAGGAGTCAAACAACATGGCTGGGGTAGTGGTGGCTGAACCCCCTAAAATGGCATACAGCTCATCATAGAAGTGGCATGTTTTGGGCTCTGACCCAGAGCGACCGTTTGCCTCTCTGGTTTTCTGGTAGGCTTGCCTGAGCCCCTTAAGTTTCATGCGGCACTGCTTCGGGTCCCTGTTATGGCCTCTGTCCTTCATGCCCTGTGAGATTTTAACAAATGTTTTGGCATTTTGAAAACTGGAACATAGTTCTGATAGCACGGATTCCTCTCCCCGTACAACGATCAGATCCTGTACCTCCCGTTCGGTCCATGCTGGAGCTCTTTTGCGATTCTGGGACTCCATCATGGTCACCTCTGCTGATGAGCTCTCCATGGTCACCTGCAGCTTGCCACGCTGGCCAAACAGGAAACTGAAATTCAAAAGTTCACGGGCCTTTTCCTGTCTACCTGGCCTGCAACTGAGTTGAGAGTGCTGTCCAGAGCGGTCACAATGGAGCACTCTGGGATAGCTCCTGGAGGCCAATACTATCTAATTGTGTCCACAGTACCCCAAATTTGACCCAGCAAGACCTATTTCAGTGCTAAACCCCTTGTCGAGGGTGGAGTAAGGAAATCGATTTTAACAGCTTAATGGGACTAAATCGGGGGGCCCAGATAATCTTCATCCAAGAATATTAAAGGAATTGGCACCTGAAATTGCAAGCCCATTAGCAAGAATTTTTAATGAATCTGTAAACTCAGGAGTAGTACCGAATGATTGGAGAATTGCTAATATAGTTCCTATTTTTAAGAAATGGAAAAAAAGTGATCCAGGTAACTACAGGCCAGTTAGTTTGACATCTGTAGTATGCAAGGTCCTGGAAAAAATTTTGAAGGAGAAATTAGTTAAGGACATTGAAGTCAGTGGTAAATGGGACAAAATAGAACATGGTTTTACAAAAGGTAGATCGTGCCAAACCAAACTAATCTCCTTTTTGGAAAAAAGTAACAGATTTTTTAGATAAAGGAAATGCAGTGGATCTAATTTGCCTAGATTTCAGTAAGGCATTTGATACTGTGCCACATGGGGAATTATTAGTTAAATTGGAGAAGATGGGGATCAATATGAACATCAAAAGGTGGATAAGGAATTGGTTAAAGGGGAGACTGCAACAGGTCCTACTGAAAGGCGAACTGTCAGGCTGGAGGGAGGTTACCAGTGGAGTTCCTCAGGGATCGGTTTTGGGACCAATCTTATTTAATCTTTTTATTATTGACCTTGGCACAAAAAGTGGGAGTGTGCTAATAAAGTTTGCAGATGATACAAAGCTGGGAGGTATTGCCAATTCAGAGAAGGATCGGGATATTATACAGGAGGATCTGGATGACCTTGTAAACTGGAGTAATAGTAATAGGATGAAATTTAATAGTGAGAAGTGTAAGGTTATGCATTTAGAGATTAAAAACAAGAATTTTAGTTATAAATTGGGGACGCATCGGTTAGAAGTAACGGAAGAGGAGAAGGACCTTGGAGTATTGGTTGATCATAGGATGACTATGAGCTGCCAATATGATATGGCTGTGAAAAAAGCTAATGCAGTTTTAGGATGCATCAGGAGAGGCATTTCCAGTAGGGATAAGGAGGTTTTAGTACCATTATACAAGGCACTGGTGAGACCTCATCTAGAATACTGTGTGCAGTTCTGGTGTCCCATGTTTAAAAAGGATGAATTCAAACTGGAGCAGGTACAGAGAAGGGCTACTAGGATGATCCAAGGAATGGAAAACTTGTCTTATGAAAGGAGACTTAAGGAGCTTGGCTTGTTTAGCCTAACTGAAAGAAGGTTGAGGGGAGATATGATTGCTCTCTATAAATATATCAGAGGGATAAATACAGGAGAGGGAGAGGAATTATTTAAGCTCAGCACCAATGTGGACACAAGAACAAATGGGTATAAACTGGCCACCAGGAAGTTTAGACTTGAAATTAGACGAAGGTTTCTAACCATCAGAGGAGTAAAGTTTTGGATTAGCCTTCCAAGGGAAGCAGTGGGGGCAAAAGATGTATCTGGCTTTAAGATTCTACTCGATAAGTTTATGGAGGAGATGGTATGATGGGATAATATGATTTTGGTAAGTAATTGATCTTTAAATATTCAGGGTAAATAGGCCTAATCCCCTGAGATGCGATATTAGATGGATGGGATCTGAGTTACCCAGGAAAGAAATTTCTGTAGTATCTGGCTGGTGAATCTTGCCCGTATGTTCAGGGTTTAGCTGATCGCCATATTTGGGGTTAGGAAGGAATTTTCCTCCAGGGCAGATTGGAGAGGCCCTGGAGGTTTTTCGCCTTCCTCTGTAGCATGGGGCACGGGTCACTTGAGGGAGGCTTCTCTGCTCCCTGAAGTCTTTAAACCACGATTTGAGGACTTCAATAGCTCAGACATAGGTGAGGTTTTTCGTAGGAGTGGGTGGGTGAGATTCTGTGGCCTGCGCTGTGCAGGAGGTCGGACTAGATGATCAGAATGGTCCCTTCTGACCTTAGTATCTATGAATCTATGTACCCTTTAAGTCGAAAAAAAGGGCTTCGTCGTATGGACGGGTGCAGGGTTAAATCGATTTAACGCTGCTAAATTCGACCTCAACTCCTAGTGTAAATCAAGGCCTAGTAAGAATGTCTGATATTTCAGATCAAGCAAAAAAGAAAGATGGATTTAAGGTACCTAACTTCAGGCATCCACATTTGAAAAATTTGGCCAAATGTTCTGTAAAGCACTATGGTCCCTGTGTAAGATAATAAAGCAATAAATAGGCCTGATTCTCCTTTGGGAGAGAGAATTATGTCCAACAAATCTACGCAAATAACATCAAACAAAGCTTGTCTTGCAAATTGACTGCAGCTCACTAAAACCTAAGATATGTCTCAACTTGGAGACTGAAACCGACGATGGCTCAACTGCCAGATCAAGACATCCTTGATTTTAGCAGGCTCCACACAGTTTGGAGATAAACTTTGATTAATGTTGTTTGCTTTAGAGTTATTTTTCAATAGCTTCATAGGAGTGTGGGTTGCTTAACAAATCACAGGATGCCTGAAATTAAACACCTAATCCTGGCTAGGTTTTTCAATAAAAGACATTGTGATGCTGGCAGACCAAGTGCCAGCTCATGTTGAGGCCCCACACTTAACTGAACACTTAACAAATGCATAGTTGGAAACCAATCTTATTACCTGTGTGTTAGAATTATCAAAATGGATATTACATGTTAAATTGATAAGAATATGCTGAGTGTTTAGTCTTTAGAAAATACTTATAGGCTGTTGCATATATTGATCTCACTTATAATAACCCATGGTATAAAGTTATATTGTGTGTTTGCATTGTAAACCTCTGTAATTGTATAACTCACCAAACAGGAAAAGAAGCATTAATTAAGGTAATGTGCTCATCCCATATACACCATGGCCTACTAAAGACAAATGAGGTATTGTGGAGCATCAAGGGACAGAGACCATGTTGACTGCATTCTTAACAAAGAGGGTTAACAAGAACTCATCCCATCAATTTTGCACTCTGGAGTAGAGGGGATAAAAATCCCTCACAAGGAGAAACTAAATCACTTTCATGCTGTCTGAATTACGAGGGGCAAAGATTCCTAAATATAATCAAAGAGATCCCCATGCTACTTGTCCTGGGTTAGCCCTGAAATAATTTTTTTAATTGACAGACTACTACAACTCTGTCACCTTTTGAGTCGCAGACTGAAACTCATTTGTGTATGTATATGCTTGTTTGCTTTAGCCTATAAATGATTCTCATTTATTTTTCCTAGTTAATAAACCTTTTGTTAGTTTATTACAGGATTGGCTACCAGTGTTGTCTTTGGTGTGAGATCTAAGGTACAAATTCATCTGTGATAAGTGGTCTCTTGGGACAGGGAGCAACCTGAATATTTTGTGATTTTTGGTGTAAGTGTCCATTGATAACATATTCCAGTTTGCCTGGGTGGCAAGATACACTGTTGTGCCCAAGGGGCCATCTGACTCCACAGTAAGCAAGATTCAGGAGTTCATATTTGTTACAGGGTTGGTGAAATCTAATTATAGAACATACAACCAGTTTGTGGTGTCTGCCCTTCTGTTTGATAGTCTGCGCTGAAGTTGGCACTCACAGTCATAAGCCACTCCTGACAGTGTGACAGACTTAACTTTCACAATGGTGCTAAAGAGGAGAACTGCTGAGCAGGCATCTGCCTAAAATCACAGCCCTATTGCAACATTGTCAACAGGGGCCTATGCTTTAAACTAATCCTGGAATGAAACTGGTACACAATGCAGCTATCTGCCTATTAAATAGTGCCTTTCAGTGGCAACACAGGTCATGGGTTCTCCATGATCTGCACTGGCTACCTGTTGGTTTCAGGATTTAATTTAAGGTGTTGGTTTTGATCTGTAAAGCCCTACATGGGCTAGGAGCTTCCTATATGACAGCATACCTCTCTCCTGGTGCCATACAGACACTGCTGTGATTGGTAGAAGCACTCAAGCAGAAATTCCTTTGATTAAAAAAAGAAGGGTCTGGCAGGAGAGTATTTTCCCTCAATCTGAAATAGTCTAGATTTATTTCCCTTCAGGCCACACTGCAAGGTGCATCTATTTGCATGGGCTGCGCTAGTGGACTTTTAAGGAGAACCACACTGATGCTGGAGGAAAGTTAGTTGTGTGTTTCTGTGAGCTGCTTAACTTTGTTTTTGTAATGTATGAAAAGGGTCCAATCACCCCCTTAAATTATTTTATGACACTTCATTTCAATAATCAATTCAGAATTGTTTTAGTTTCACTTTATGACCACTAGCTCAATCCACATTTGAAATTGACATATTTGGTTCTGTTTGTCCACTGTCTATGTTTTGTGTAAAAAGAAAAGGAGTACTTGTGGCACCTTAGAGACTAACAAATTTATTTCAGCATAAGCTTTTGTGAGCTGACTTCATCGGATGCATTCAGTGGAAAATACAATGGGGAGATTTATATACACAGAGAACATGAAACAATGGGTGTTAAAATACACACTGTAAGGAGAGTGATCACTTAAGATGAACTATTACCAGCAGGAGAGCGGGGGGGTGGGTGGGGCAGGAAGAAAACCTATTGTAGTGATAATCAAGGCGGGCCATTTCCAGCAGTTGACAAGAACTTCTGAGGAACAGTGGGGGGAATAAACATGGGGAACTAGTTTTACTTTATGTAATGACCCATTCACTCCCAGTCTCTATTCAAGCCTAAGTTAATTGTATCCAGTTTGCAAATTAATTCCAATTCAGCAGTCTCTCGTTGGAGTCTGTTTTTGAAGGTTTTTTTTGTTGAAGAATAGCCACTCTTAGATCTGTAATCAAGTGACTAGAGAGATTGAAGTGTTCTCTGACTGGTTTTTGAATGTTAATTCTTGATGCCTGATTTGTGTCCATTTATTCTTTTACATAGAGACTGTCCAGTTTGACCAATGTACATGGCAGAGGGGCATTGCTGGCACATGATGGCATATATCACATTGGTAGATGTGCAGGTGAACGAGCCTCTGCTAGTGTGGCTGATGTGAATAGGCCCTGTGATGGTATCCCCTCAATAGATATGTGGACAGAGTTGGCAACGGGCTTTGTTGCAAGGATAGGTTCCTGGGTTAGTGGTTCTGTTATGTGGTGTGTGGTTGCTGGTGAGTATTTGTTTCAGGTTGGGGGGCTGTCTGTAAGCAAGGACTGGCCTGTCTCCCAAGATCTGTGAGAGTGATGGGTCGTCCTTCAGAATAGGTTGTAGATCCTTGATGATGCGTTGGAGAGGTTTTAGTTGGGGGCTGAAGGTGATGGCTAGGGGCATTCTGTTATTTTCTTTGTTGGGCCTGTCCTGTAGTAGGTGACTTCTGGGTACTCTTCTGGCTCTGTCAATCTGTTTCTTTGCTTCAGCAGGTGGGTATTGTAGTTGTAAGAATGCTTGATAGAGATCTTGTAGGTGTTTGTCTCTGTCTGAGGGGTTGGAGCAAATGCGGTTGTATCGTAGAGCTTGGCTGTAGACAATGGATCATGTGGTGTGATCTGCGTGAAAGCTGGAGGCATGTAGGTAGGAATAGTGGTCAGTAGGTTTCCGGTATATGGTGGTGTTTATGTGACCATCACTTATTAGCACCATAGTGTCCAGGAAGTGGATCTCTTGTGTGGACTGGTCCAGGCTGAGGTTGACGGTGGGATGGAAATTGTTGAAATCATGGTGGAATTCCTCAAGGGCTTCTTTTCCTGGGTCCAGATGATGAAGATGTCATCAATGTAGCACAAGTAGAGAAGGGGCATTAGGGGACAAGAGCTAAAGAAGCGTTATTCTAAGTCAGCCATAAAAATGTTGGCATACTGTGGGGCCATGTACCCATCGCAGTGCCGTTGATTTGAAGGTATACATTGTCCCCAAATGTGAAATAGTTATGGGTTAAGGACAAAGTCACAAAGTTCAGCCACCAGGTTTGCCATGACATTATCTGGGATACTGTTCCTGACGGCTTATAGTCCATCTTTGTGTGGAATGTTGGTGTAGAGGGCTTCTACATCCATAGCGGCCAGGATGGTGTTTTCAGGAAGATCACCGATGGATTGTAGTTACCTCAGGAAGTCAGTGGTGTCTCAAAGATAGCTGGGAGTGGCCTGAGGAGGGAGTCTACATAGCCAGACAATCCTGCTATCAGAGTGCCAATGCCTGAGATGATGGGGCGTCCAGCATTTCTATGTTTATGAATCTTGGTTAGCAGATAGAATACCCCAGGTCGGGGGTCCAGGGGTGTGTCTGTGCGGATTTGTTCTTGTGCTTTTTCAGGGAGTTTCTTGAGCAAATGCTGTAGTTTCTTTTGGTAACCCTCAGTGGGATCAGAGGGTAATGGCTTGTAGAAAATGGTGTTGGAGAGCCGCCTAGCAGCCTCTTGTTCATATTCCAACCTATTCATGATGACGACAGCACCTCCTTTGTCAGCCTTTTTGATTATGATGTCAGAGTTGTTTCTGAGGCTGTGGATGGCATTGTGTTCTGCATGGCTGAGGTTATGGGGCAAGTGATGCTGTTTTTCCATAATTTCAACCTGTGCACGTTGGCGGAAGCACTCTATGTAGAAGTCCAGTCTGTTGTTTCGACCTTCAGGAGGAGTCCACCCAGAATCCTTCTTTTTGTAGTGTTGGTAGGAAGGTCTCTGTGGGTTAATATGTTGGTCAGAGGTGTGTTGGAAATATTCCTTGAGTCAGAGATGTTGAAAATAGGATTCTAGGTCACCACAGACCTGTATCATGTTCGTGGGGGTGGAGGGGCAGAAGGAGAGGCCCTGAGATAGGACAGATTCTTCTGCTGGGCTAAAAGTATAGTTGGTAGATTAACAATATTGCTGGGTGGGTTAAGGGAACCGCTGTTGTGGCCCTTTGTGGCATGTAGTAGTTTAGATAGTTTAGTGTCCTTTTTCTTTTGTAGAGAAGTAAAATGTGTGTTGTAAATGGCTTGTCTAGTTTTTGTAAAGTCCAGCCACGAGGAAGTTTGTGTGGAAGGTTGGTTCTTTATGAGAGTATCCAGTTTTGAGAGCTCATTCTTAATCTTTCCCTGTTTGCTCTAGAGGATGTTGATCAGGTGGTTCCACAGTTTTTGAGAGTGTGTGGCACAAGCTGTCAGCATAGTCTGTGTGGTATGTAGATTGTAATGGATTTTTTACCTTCAGTCCTTTCGGTATGATGTCCATCTGTTTGCATTTGGAGAGGAAGATGATGTCTGTCTGTATCTGTGCGAGTTTTTTCATGAAGTTGACAGATTTCCACTCTATACGGCTAAATTCAGTGCCTTGCATAATGACAGGTTTCAGAGTAGCAGCCGTGTTAGTCTGTATTCGCAAAAAGAAAAGGAGTACTTGTGGCACCTTAGAGACTAACAAATTTGTTTGAGCATAAGCTTTCGTGAGCTACAGCTCACTTCATCATTAATGCATCCGATGAAGTGAGCTGTAGCTCATGAAAGCTTATGCTCTAGTAAATTTGTTAGTCTCTAAGGTGCCACAAGTACTCCTTTTCTTTTTGTGAATACAGACTAACACGACTACTACTCTGAAACCTACATTTTGTGTAGTTATTTATACTGTGGAAAGCAGATGTGAAATGATACCAGATTTGACTGAAGAATTACTCTGCCCTGATATAAATGCTTACCTAAGATACAAGGCAGTGAAGAATTAGGCCCTTTGTTTGCTAACAGAAGAATGGTCACATCTTCATTCTCCATATATTTTGTATATTACGTCAACTCATTGCAACACCAATTTTGGGAGGTAAAGAGATTTATTATGAAAAGATCTACAGCATATTTTAGTGATACAATATACAAATTTACTGATGTTAGCATTAGTCTTCAGCACTGCAAGCAAAACAAAGATGTATAAATAATATAGATGACTTTAATGAGTATTCCATGGCTAAATCCCTATACAACACTTACAACATTTTAAGGTTTAAATTATTGTCAAAGCCTCTGGAAGAAACATTGATGAAACACACAATGGTATGCCTGTTCTACAAGATGAACATTTTCCATGCTTGTCTTCCACTTTTCTTACCTGTCTCAATAATTTATCCAACTCTTAAAAACTTGAATACAAAAATTTCAGGAGGCAACTTATTAAAAGTAGGCTTAACCTAGATATAAGATATTAACATAAAACAAATTAAATATGTCTCATCCATTCCTCTTTTTTTTTTGTCCATTTGTCCAGTTCTTCCACTCAGGGGAAATCAGTGACTACAGTAGTTCCTAACCATTGTGAAGAGGTATAAGGGAGGGACTCCTTGTGTCCTGTTGCTGGGCTCCTGTCCATCCAAACATCCACTGTAGCTCCTACCTCTTCGTTATCTTCCCCAAAATACACATCTGAGAGAGGAATGAAAGACAATATTGCTATGGAACATACAAAAAGAAAGGCTTCAGAAAATGAGCAATTAACCAACGTGCCCACCTGAGTAATATGGGAAAAGTAAACATGTAACCCCCTCAAGCAGAGAAAACATGGTGGAGCTCCTAGTTCCACTGAAGTTAATGGCAAAGTTTCCATGGTATAGGTGACCCAGACACAGGATACTATTAAACCAGCCTGGATGCAAAAAAAGTCTTCTATAAGATAAAAAAGTGTCCTCAGAATGAGAAATCTTTTATTCATTTTCAGTGTGATGAAGCTTCCATGACAGATTGAAAAGAACTCTGTGACACAGTCAGATTCAGAACATAACATCCACTCCCTACACCCCTGCATTAACACCATAGAAGATCTTCCCTATAACAAGACAACCAGTGAAAAAGAAACATGAAGGGAGTATGTTAGATAACTACTGAAGTGATGTCTGAGGAAAATAATTATACCAGTCTCTTGCAAGGCTATTTATAATGGTATGCCAGTTGTACCACACACTAATATATGTCTGAAAACCTGCTCGGATTCAAATAAACTGCAGTGGACAGTTTCTTTCTGGACCCAGCAAGAAACTGGGTGTGAGAATGCAAATTGGCAGTTTGGTTATTATTACATTACCTATTGTACCCTGCTGTAATACTTCAGCACAAAATCCATCCCCACAGCATGAATCTATGACTGGCTTGACATTCCTTGAACAAATAAATTATCATTTCCCCGGTTGCTTCTCATATTATCAAAGGCATGAGCCTGGAGGAACAGCTTTACGAACCAGGACCACTAACAGGGAGTTTTGAGAGGGAGTTCTCCAGGTGAAAGAGGAGCAAATACGGGACCCTTGGGGTAAGTGGCTGTCTTTAGTGTGTGTTTGTGTTTACTTGCTGTGTGCTGAGCTTGTGTGTGTTTGTTTGTTTGTTTGAAGGACCGTGTGCTGTGGCCTGCAGTTGGAAGCTGTGAGCTTCTAAACAAGGTTTGAAATCTAGAAGCCTCTGTTCATTGGCTGAGCCTTAGTCAGGGGACGGGGCTATCAAGAGGGCCAGGGCTTTATAAAGCAGTGAGCAAGCGACCAAGGACCGCTAACAGGGAGTTTCGAGAGGGAGTTTGGAAGGGGAGTGGAAAGGGGGCAAGGTACACTTGCCATTCTTTAAAAACTTTAAACTATAATCAAAACTTCTTTATTTAATCAAAAACCCTATCATTAACCGAGGTAGCTGTAGGAGAAAATGCAGGCAGAAGCCCAGCAGCAGAGTGGGGGCTATCCTGTTTATTGCACTCAGTGTAGCATATATGATTATCTGCCCTGTGGGTGGGTGGCATATGTGTGCATTCAGTGCAAGAAGCTCTTGGCCTTCAGAGACCGTGTACGGGCTTTGGAGGCCAGGTTGGCAGAACTGGAGGAGCTAAGGGAGGCAGAGAGGTATGTTGATGAGGCTTTCCAGCAAACTTTAGATTTGTCTCACCTCCGGTCAGACAGCCCCTGCGCTGTTAAGGAGGATAAAAGGCCCAGAGAAGGAGAGCAGTCAACGGGAACAGAGGGAAACCTTCCCATAGTTGGGACGCTCCTTCCAGATGATGTTGGGGTATCTTCTCGCACTGAGGTTACCTCTCCAGGGGAGGGAGGGAACTCCCGTCATTAGGAAAAGGCAGGTGTTAGTAATGGGAGATTTGATCATTAGAATCATAGATACCTGGGTTTGTGATGACTGGGAGAACCGTATGGTGACTTGCTTGCCTTGTGCAAAGGTTAGGATCTCTCGAGGCATCTAGATAGACCTATGTGAAGTACTGGGGAGAAGCTGGTGGTCATGGTACAGGTAGGTACCAATGATGTAGGGAAGGGTAGGAGGCCAAAATTAGGCTGCTAGGAAAGAGATTGAAATCCAGGACCTCTATGGTGGCATTCTCTGAAATACTTCCAGTTCCACACGCAGGGCCAGGTAGGCATGCAGAGCTTCAGAATCTCAATGCATGGATGAGACGATGGTGTAGCGAGGAAGGGTTTAGATTTATTAGGAACTGGGGAAACTTTTGGGATGGGGGAGTCTACACAGGAAGGATGGGCTCCACCTAAACCAAAGTGGATCCAGACTGCTGGCACTTAACATTAAAAAGGTTGCAGAACAGTTTTTAAATGAAGAGATGGGGGAAAGCCAATGCTGCAGAGGTGCACGTGGATCGGACAGAGACTTCTCTTAGAGGAGAGTCTATTGATAGAGATTTTCTAGGTTTTAGTCAGGAGGAGGGGATGGAAGAAGATAAAGTATGGGCCAGATCAGACGAGAAACATTCACCTAAAGAATCTGACACATCAGAAAAGGGCAGACAAATAAACAATGACAAGTTTTTAAAGTGCTTGGACACAAATGCTAGAAGTCTAAATAATAAGATAGGTGAAGTGGAGTGCCTCATGTTAAAGGAGGATATTGATATAATAGGCATCACAGAAACCTGGTGGAGTGAGGATAATCAATGGGACACAATCATTCTAGGGTACAAAATATATCGAAAGGACAGAACAGGTCGTGCGGGGGTGTGTGTGTGACCATAATATAATAACATTTAACATTCCTGTGGTGGAAAGAACACCTCAACAGCCCAACACGGTGGCATTTAATTTCAGAAAGGGGAACTATGCAAAAATGAGGAGGTTAGTTAAACAGAAATTAAAAGACACCGTGACTAGAGTGAAATCCCTGCAAGCTGCATGGACACTTTTCAAAGACACCATAATAGAGGCTCAACTTAAATGTATACTCCAAATTAAAAAACAAAGTAAAAACTAAAAAAGAGCCACTATGGCCTAACAACTCTGTAAAAGAAGCAGTGAGAGATAAAAAAGCATTTTTTAAAAAAAGTGGAAGTCAAATCTCAGTGAGGTAAATAGAAAGGAACATAAATACTGCCAAATTAAATGTAAAAATGTAATAAGAAAAACCAAAAACGAGTTTGAAGAACAGCTAGCCAAAAACTCAAAAGGTAATAACAAAATGTTCTTTAAGTACATCAGAAGGAGGAATCCTGCTAAACAACCAGTGGGGCCTCTGGATGATCAAGAAACAAAAGGAGCACTTAAAGATGATAAGGTCATCACAGAGAAACTAAATGAATTCTTTGCTTCAGTCTTCATGGCTGAGGATGTTAGGGTGATTCCCAAACCTGAGCCGTCTTTTGTAGGTGACAAATCTGAGAAATTGTCACAGATTGACGTGTCAGTAGAGGAGGTTTTGGAATTAATTGAGAAACGTAATAGTAACAAGTCATTGGGACCAGATGGCATTAACCCAAGAGTTCTGAAAGAATTCAAATGTGAAATTGCGGAACTATTAACTATGGTTTGTAACCTGTAAAGGGAGATCATGTCTTATTAATCTATTAGTGTTCTTTGAGGGGGTCAACAAACATGTGGACAAGGGGGAATCCAGTGGACATAGTGTACTTAGATTTCCAGAAAGCCTTTGACAAGGTCCCTCACCAAAGGCTCTTACGTAAATTAAGTTGTCATGGGATAAGAGGGAAGATCCTTTCATTGATTGAGAGCTGGTTAAAAGACAGGGAACAAAGGGTAGGAATAAATGGTAAATTTTCATGGGTAACTAGTGGTGTGCCCCAAGGGTCAGTCCTAGGACCAATCCTATTCAACTTATTCATAAATGATCTGGAGAAAGGGGTAAACAGTGAGGTGGCAAAGTTTGAAGATCATACTAAACTGCTCAAGATAGTTAAGATCAAAGCAGACTGTGAAGAACTTCAAAAAGATCTCACAAAACTAAGTGGGCAACAAAATGGCAAATTAAATTTAATGTGGATAAATGTAAAGTAATGCACATTGGAAAAAATAACCCCACCTATACACATAATATGATGTGGGCTAATTTAGCTACAACTAATCAGGAGAAAGATCTTGAAGTCATCGTGGATAGTCCACACAGCGTGCAGGGGCAGTCAAAAAGCAAACAGGATGTTAGGAATCATTTAAAAAGGGATAGAGAATAAGATGGAGAATATCTTATTGCCCTTATATAAATCCATGGTACGCCCACATCTTGAATATTGTGTACAGATGTGGTCCCCTCAACTCAAAAAAGATATACTGGCATTAGAAAAGGTTCAGAAAAGGGCAACTAAAATGATAAGGGGTTTGGAATGGGTCCCAGATGAGGAGAGATTAAAGAGGCTAGGACTTTTCAGCTTGGAAAAGAGGAGACTAAGCGGGGATATGATAGAGGTATATAAAATCATGAGTGGCGTGGAGAAAGTGAATAAGGAATAGTTATTTACTTGTTCCCATAATATAAGAACTAGGGGCCACCAAATGAAATTAATGGGTAGCAGGTTTCAAACAAATAAAAGAAGTTCTTATTCACTCAGCGCACAGTCAACCTGTGGAACTCCTGGCCTGAGGAGGTTGTGAAGGCTAGGACTATAACAAGGTTTAAAAGAGAACTGGATAAATTCATGGAGGTTAAGTCCATTAATGGCAATTAGCCAGGATGGGTAAGGAATGGTGTCCCTAGCCTCTGTTTGTCAGAGGGTGGAGATGGATGGCAGGAGAGAGATCACTAGATGATTACCTGTTAAGTTCACTCCCTCTGGGGCACCTGGCATTGGCCACTGTCTGTAGACAGGATTCTGGGCTGGATAGACCTTTGGTCTGACTCAGTATGACCATTTTTATATTCTTATGTTCTTATGTTATGTTCTTAAAAGATTCCAAGCCATTGCATTATTTGAAACCCATTCCTTTCCTCAAGTTATCAACATCCTTACACATACCGTTACAGGAAATGGGAGTTGTATATCTCAAAATCACACAGTCATTTGGAAATTCAAGAGTTAAGGTATGAATTTTATAGATAGATTCATAGATACTAAGGTCAGAAGGGACCATTCTGATCATCTAGTCCGACCTCCTGCACAGCGCAGGCCACAGAATCTCACCCACCCACTCCTATGAAAAACCTCACCCATGTCTGAGCTATTGAAGTCCTTAAATCATGGTTCAAAGACTTCAAGGAGCAGAGAAGCCTCCCTCAAGTCAACCATGCCCCATACTACAGAGGAAGGCAAAAAACCTCCAGGGCCTCTCCAATCTGCCCTGGAGGAAAATTCCTTCCCGACCCCAAATATGGCAATCAGCTAAACCCTGAGCATATGGGCAAGATTCACCAGCCAGATACCCAGGAAAGAATTTTCTATAGTAACTCAGATCCCATCCATCTAATATCCCATCTCAGGGGATTTGGCCTATTTACCCTGAATATTTAAAGATCAATTACTTACCAAAATCCCATCATACCATCTCCTCCATAAACTTATCGAGTAGAATCTTAAAGCCAGATACATCTTTTGCCCCCACTGCTTCCCTTTGAAGGCTATTCCAAAACTTCACTCCTCTGATGGTTAAAAACCTTCGTCTGATTTCAAGTCTAAACTTCCTGGTGGCCAGTTTATACCCATTTGTTCTTGTGTCCACATTGGTGCTGAGCTGAAATAATTCCTCTCCCTCTCCTGTATTTATCCCTCTGATATATTTATAGAGAGCAATCATATCTCCCCTCAACCTTCTTTTAGTTAGGCTAAACAAGCCAAGCTCCTTAAGTCTCCTTTCATAAGACAAGGTTTCCATTCCTCGGATCATCCTAGTAGCCCTTCTCTGTACCTGCTCCAGTTTGAATTCATCCTTTTTAAACATGGGAGACCAGAACTGCACACAGTATTCTAGGTGAGGTCTCACCAGTGCCTTGTATAACAGTACTAAAACCTCCTTATCCCTACTGGAAATGCCTCTCCTGATGCATCCTAAAACCGCATTAGCTTTTTTCACAGCCATATCACATTGGCAGCTCATAGTCATCCTATGATCAACCAATACTCCAAGGTCCTTCTCCTCTTCCGTTACTTCTAATTGATGCGTCTCCAACTTATAGCTAAAATTCTTGTTATTAATCCCTAAATGCATAACCTTACACTTCTCACTATTAAATTTCATCCTATTACTATTACTCCAGTTTACAAGGTCATCCAGATCCTCCTGTATAATATCCCGATCCTTCTCCGAATTGGCAATACCTCCCAGCTTTGTATCATCTGCAAACTTTATTAGCACACTCCCACTTTTTGTGCCAAGGTCAATAATAAAAAGATTAAATAAGATTGGTCCCAAAACCGATCCCTGAGGAACTCCACTGGTAACCTCCCTCCAGCCTGACAGTTCGCCTTTCAGTAGGATCCGTTGCAGTCTCCCCTTTAACCTATTCCTTATCCACCTTTTGATGTTCATATTGATCCCCATCTTCTCCAATTTAACTAATAATTCCCCATGTGGCACGGTATCAAATGCCTTACTGAAATCTAGGTAAATTAGATCCAATGCATTTCCTTTATCTAAAAAAATCTGTTACTTTTTCAAAAAAGGAGATTAGTTTGGTTTGGCACGATCTACCTTTTGTAAAACCATGTTGTATTTTGTCCCATTTACCATTGACTTCAATGTCCTTCACTAATTTCTCCTTCAAAATTTTTTCCAGGACCTTGCATACTACAGATGTCAAACCAACTGGCCTGTAGTTACCCGGATCACTTTTTTTTCCTTTCTTAAAAATAGGAACTATATTAGCAATTCTCCAATCATTCGGTACTATTCCTGAGTTTACAGATTCATTAAAAATTCTTGCTAATGGACTTGCAATTTCAGGTGCCAATTCCTTTAATATTTTTGGATGAAGATTATCTGGGCCCCCCGATTTAGTCCCATTAAGCTGTTTCCGTTTCGCTTCTACCTCTGATATGGTAATATCTACCTCTATATCCTCCTTCCCATTTGTCATGCTACCATTATCCCCAAGATCCTCTTTAGCCTTATTAAAGACTGAGGCAAAGTATTTGTTTAGATATTGGGCCATGCCTAGATTATCTTTAACCTCCACTCCATCCTCAGTGTTAAGCGGCCCCACTTCTTCCTTCTTAGTTTTCTTCTTATTTATATGGCTATAGAACCTTTTACTATTGGTTTTAATTCCCTTTGCAAGGTCCAACTCTACTCGACTTTTAGCCTGTCTCACTTGATCCCTACATGTTCTGACCTCAATTAGGTAGCTTTCCTTGCTGATCCCTCCCATCTTCCACTCCCTGTATGCTTTCTGCTTCTTCTTAATCACCTCTCTAAGATGCTTGCTCATCCAGCTTGGTCTACAACTCCTTCCTATGAATTTTTCCCCTTTCTTGGGATACAGGCTTCCGATAGCTTCTGCAGTTTTGATTTAAAGTAATCCCAGGCCTCCTCTACCTTTAGATCCATAAGTTCTTCAGTCCAATCCACTTCCCTAACTAATTTCCTTAATTTTTGAAAGTCAGCCCTTTTGAAATCAAAAACCCTAGTTGCAGATTTATTTTTGTTAATCCTTCCATTTAGTTTGAACTGAATTAGCTCATGATCACTTGAGCCAAGATTGTCCCCTACAACCATTTCTTCTATGAGGTCCTCGCTACTCACCAAAATTAAATCTAAAATGGCATCCCCTCTAGTCGGTTCAGCAACTACTTGATGAAGGAATCCATCAGCTATCGCATCTAGGAAAATCTGAGCCCTATTATTATTACTAGCACTGGTCCTCCAGTCTATATCTGGGAAGTTAAAGTCTCCCATGATCACGCAGTTTCCATTAGTATTTACTTTATTAAAGACATTAAAAAGGGCTCTATCCATATCCAAATTAGATCCCGGAGGTCTATAGCACACCCCAAGCACTATCGTAGGAGAGGCTTTACTAGTTTTCTTCCCCAATGTAATTTTTGCCCAGACAGACTCTGTCTTATCCATTGCATCGCTTCTTATTTCTTTACATTCTACCTCATCATTGATATACAATGCTACTCCACCCCCTTTACCTTTGTTTCTGTCTTTCCTAAAGAGCACATACCCTTCAATACCTGTAGTCCAGTCATGACTACTATTCCACCATGTTTCTGTTATCCCTATGATATCTGGTTTCACTTCCTGCACCAGTAGCTCTAGTTCCTCCATTTTGTTACCTAGACTCCTCGCATTGGTGTACAAACATCTTAATTTTTGCTGTTTGGCCTCGCTCACATTTTGTACCCTATTAGGCACAGTCATTCTGCATCCAGTATAACCTATTAGACTAGTATCCACACCGCCCTCACTCCTTATATACATTCTCCTACCCACGGCTGTATCCATTCTTACTTCATCTTCTTCCCTCTCAATGCTAAAATCTGACGTGGAGATTTTCTGGACATCTCCCATCCATCTCCCCCCAATTCCTAGTTTAAAGCTCTCTTTATCAGTTGTGCCAGCCTCGATCCTAGAAGTCTATTTCCTTCCCTACTGAGATGAAGTCCATCCCGAGAGAACTGACCTCTGTCCGTGAATGCCTCCCAGTGGTCATACATCCCAAAGCCCTCCTTATAGCACCACTGCCCAAGCCATCTGTTGACAGTCATAATCTTGTCAGACCTTTGTTGCCCTTCTCTAGGAACAGGAAGGATCCCGCTAAAGATCACCTGAGCCTCAATTTCCTTAAGCGTCTTCCCCAGCCTAGCATAGTCTCCCTTAATACTTTCCAGCGAGAATCTAGCCGTATCATTTGTTCCCACATGAAGGATAATTAGGGGATTCTTTCCCGCTCCCTTTAGGATCCTTTTCAACCTCAGGTCTACATCCCGTATCTTAGCACCCGGAAGACAGCACACCCTTCTATTCTCAGGATCAGCTCTAGTTACAGGCCTGTCTATTCTTCTCAATAAAGAGTCCCCGATCACATAGATCTGCCTTTTCCTGGTGACAGTGCTATTCTCCAGTGTCTCCCCTGTTCCCTCTGGCTGCAAGTTCTTTCCATTCCTATTTTCCCTTACAATCTTCTTCAACCCATCCTGTATCCTTCTGGGGCTCATATTTGGTGTAGTCTCCCTTGACTCTTCCCCTTTTTCTATAGGGCTATCCTCTCTTCTCTTCTTCCTTACCCTTCCACCTTCAACAAGTACCTGCTGAGCCCCTTCTTCATTTTCCAACTCTGCAAACCTGTTCCTAAGCTCTATTTCTCCTTCACTAGCTCGTCTTTTTCTCTGCCTGGTTCTTTGAGTCACATGTTTCCACTGACCACTTTCCTCATCCAGTCTCTCCTCAAAATTCCCCAGCCCTGGTTCCATCTGTGAGTCTGAGCTTTTCCCTTCAGATACCTCATATCTTTGCTCCATCATCTGCTCAAACCCCTTCCTAAACTCAATCAGACTTTCCACCTGCATCTCCAAACCTTGGATCTTTTCCTCCATCAGCTCTATCAGACGGCATTTCATGCAGAAAAAACTCTTACCGGTTCCCCCCTCCAGGATCATGTACATATCACAGCTTCCACATCCAGTCATCCTCAATGTGTCTTTCACTGCAGGAGTCACTCCCACAGCTGCCTCTGTATCTGTCATCTCCTTCCCACCTAAATCCTGTTAATCTGGGAAACACAAGCCACACCAAAAAAGACCACCCCCCCCAGCAAAAGCAAACCCCAAACAAGCACCACAATACAAACTCCTCCAACAGAACTCCCACTCAAACTCCCCTGTTTAGAGCTCTGTTTGCTAGCTCCTGTGCCCCTGCAGCTGTCTGTGCCGCTGCCTGACTGGCTGGCTACCTTTATAGGGCCCCTAGTCAGAAGCCCCACCCCCTAGGCAGGGCTCAGCTGCTCTCTCAGCACAAAGCCCCACCCCCTAATCAGGCTCAGCTGCTCTCCCAGCACAAAACCCCTACACACACACAAATACAAATACTAAAAATACAAAACCAAGTACAACTACCTTCTCCAACAGAACTCCCACTCAAACTCCCCTGTTTAGAGCTCTGTTTGCTAGCTCCTGTGCCGCTGCAGCTGTCTGATATTTTATCCAATTACTGTTTTATTTTAATCCATCTGAATAACCCAGAAAACTGAAAAAAGAAAAGGAGTACGTGTGGCACCTTAGAGACTATTCTTGCAACAAAGTCCATTGCCAACTGTGTCCACATATCTATTCAGGGGACACCATCATAGGGCCTAATCACATCAGCCACACTAGCAGAGGCTCGTTCACCTGCACATCTACCAATGTGATATATGCCATCATGTGCCAGCAATGCCCCTCTGCCATGTACATTGGTCAAACTGGACAGTCTCTACGTAAAAGAATAAATGGACACAAATCAGGCATCAAGAATTATAACATTCAAAAACCAGTTGGAGAACACTTCAATCTCTTTGGCACTCTATTACAGACCTAAAAGTCTTTCTAAGCAATTCTTCAACAAAAAAACTTCAAAAACAGACTCCAACCAGAGACTGCTGAATTGGAATTAATTTGCAAAGTGGATACAATTAACTTAGGCTTGAATAGAGACTGGGAGTGAATGGGTCATTACACAAAGTAAAACTAGTTCCCCATGTTTATTCCCCTCACCCCCCACTGTTCCTCAGACGTTCTTGTCAACTGCTGGAAATGGCCCACCTTGATTACCACTACAAAATTCCCCCTCCCCGCTCTCCTGCTGGTAATAGCTCACCTTAAGTGATCATTTTCCTTACGGTGTGTATGGTAACACCGATTGTTTCACATTCTCTATGTATATAAATCTCCCCACTGTATTTTCCACTGAATGCATCCAATGAAGTGAGCTGTAGCTCACGAAAGCTTATGCTCAAATAAATTTGTTAGTCTCGAAGGTGCCACAAGTCCTCCTTTTCTTTTTGTGAATACAGACTAACATGGCTGCTACTCTGAAACCAGAAAACTGAGCCCCTCTATTTTATTCTCTCTGAAAGGAACTTCATATTTATTTTCTTCGAAAAGTCTACAGCAATCTTGACTATTTCTAAGTAAAAGAGATTCGAAACCCAATCACTCCCAGATGAAAAAATATATATCTAAAGCACCACAACATGAACAACGGTGTAACTCAGGGGCAGTGAGGTTTATAGTTACAAAATAATTATCCTTAGATTTAAGTAAACATGTGGGAATATGTCAAAGGATGACTGACTGGTGGAAAAGAAAAGGAGTACTTGTGGCACCTTAGAGACTAACAAATTTATTAGAGCATAAGCTTTCGTGAGCTACAGCTCACTTCATCGGATGCATTTGGTGGAAAGCACTGAAACAGGAATGTGAAGAAGGGAAATACATCTACAAAGATGGGTAAAGGAACAAGACACAATGTTACAACAGTGAGTTGTGCAGAAACACAGAGGGACAGGGTGGGCTGGCAGAGACCTGGGCAGAGGAAAGTAGATTAGAAGGGATCTTGAAGAAAAGAGTTTGTGAGAAATGAAGGGGGGGGCTGGGAATGGGAAAAGACTAGAGAATAATTGCTATAGAAGAGAGAGAAACTGTTGAAATATAGAACCCTCATCCTTAGCAGAAGGGGAGACATGAGTGAGTTGATTTGAATGAAGTGAGAGTACCCAAATCTTTCACTCCAAATTTGTACCACACGTTGGAGGAAAGTAGGACATAGTTGGTTAGTTTTGATAAGAAAGCACTGTTCAGAGCTATGCATTTCCTTTTTGAAGTCACAACAGGAATCAAAGGAATCAAAATACTTCAAGAAGAGTTCTTCTCATGGTATTTCAAGCTCAGCTAGCAGCAGGAAATATTCAAAATATCGTAAAGGAGATAGTTGAGGGACAGGAAATAGAACAACAAAAGAAGTGACAAAGTTGATATTATTTGATGACTGTTCAATGCCCTAGGTGAAAAGTGTTTTCTGAGTTTCTAGCAGACAAGTATCTACAGCTCAAAAACACCTCCACAATTGACCTTTATAGTTGCCTCAGCATAGGGACCCAGGAATGAATTAAGGTCTTGCCCCTAGTGAGGGGTTCTTCCAGGTCTAAGATTTATACACATTGATGAGGTAGTTGGGGAAGCTTGTGCTGCACCTTATCCATAGACAAATAGTTACTACACTACAAATATGATTACACTGTATATTAATCTATAAGCTGTCAGTTTGTAAACAGATGGAGTTCCCCTCAGTATCTTACCAAGGATGTTCTGGCCCAGTTTGAAAACTGAAATCTCCTACCATCCCCCCACTACAAAACCAACAAATAATATAATCTCCACTAAGTACTTTTACAAAGAGACCTTCCTAGTCTTCTCTGAATTTCATTAATTACCTCATCAAAGTCTATCCATCTTGCTTCCAAGTTCGCTACAGAAATAACTGCCAGTTCTCTTACCCTTTCCTGACCTATGGATGTTCTTAGATAGATCTTGATTATTTTTAGGTTGCTGAAACTCCTTTCATTAGCAGCCCCGGTTACAGGAAGACAGCAAAAATATGCAGTGCTATTGGAGGAACTTGCATTTAAAGACTTTTTGTGAGTGTATATAAGGAGATCAATGGGCACCTTCATTTCCAAGTAATCAATAATATTTTGCTTGCAAAAACTGGCAAAGAACCCTGTCTCATTCTCAAAACACTGAGTTTAAATTCTCAGGGTAGCTGCTTACTAAGTTTTGAGTATATCTCTTTAGGCCTGCTGAGACTTTTCACTATCAAAAGAGCAAACATTTATCCAACTCCATCATATTTATGCATCCTGTCATCCAACTGTGTTAATATTTTGTCTAAGGCAGGTTTGAAAACCTTGCATTCAAAAATGTCCAGGATTTGATGACCTTCCATCTTGGGAAGTTTGCTTGGCATTACTTTCCTCCCTCATGTCATTTCTTTTTGAAATGCATGGATATACCTAATGGTTCAGCCTGTGAGCAGCAGCTTCCTTACATGTAATGACCCCAGAAGACTGTAATTCTGATAAAGGGTCTCAAAGGCTACCAAGTAAACCACAAACCGTTAGAATGCCAAGATCTATACTCCACAGTTTTTTGCTCACAATGTTAATTTTTGATACTATACCACATCTTGGCCAACCAAAACACCAAAAGCTCAGAAATGTTTGTTTGCAAGTTATCAGCTTGTAACTTATGCTGTGGTTTAAGACTGTTTGATCTTATCTCATGTGTTACAAAGATGCTTAACCTGATTTAATAGTTGACGGATCACCTCTGCCCATGCTGACCATCTTGTTGTTGCAATTTAACGTAATGGAAGGATGCTTTTTCAACACATCCCCCAGACTAATAGAAGTGGAGGACAGAGTATGCAATTTTTGAGCAATTAAAAACTAGAACAATTTGGGGAACAACTATTGCAGCAGCTTCTTCAACAAAATGAAGTGAGTGGTCAGCACATGGTGTGAAAGATGCAAACAGATTTACCTACTGAATTTGATTTTGAACACCTTTGTGTCATGACTGAAATGAGGACAGTGACACCTAGCTGTAGCAGGAGTTGGGAGTCAGGCCAAGTCAGGTACCAGGAGGTCACAGTTCAAGATGGATCAAAAGGCAAACCAAGAGTCAGGAACCAGGTGGCAGGCGGGTGTGATTGTTAGGATATAGATATTCAGGCCTGTCTGTAAAGGCCTGCACTCTAAGAATTTAGGTGTATTCTTATCACTTGGCTAGTTAGAGATATAAAAGAAAGAATCAAAATCACTGTCTGCCTGTGTAAGGTCCTTCTCTTACTGTGACAGTCTGAGGCCCTGTTCTTAGGCTAAGGCCTTTGGCTAAGTAACAGAGGCAGCCATAAGCTGGGAAGCGACCGGTCACCTCCTCACATTCCAAACTAGTCACATTGAAATAAGGTGCTATTGGGCTGCAGGAATACAATCCTGTCCTGATAGTGCCTATCGCCTCCAGAGAAAGGGAAGTGCCTAGAAGATGTAAAAGGAAACTTAGTTTGATAGCATCCTGTCTGGCAAAAACTCACTTATCAATAGCTGGGATGTGAAATCCTCACTTCTGTATTGTTTTGTCATTATAATTCCCATTTTGCTATTGTTTGTCTGTATAATCTCTGTCTGGTTCTATGATTGTTCCTGTCTGCTGTATAATTAATTTTGCTGGGTGTAAACTAATTAAGGTGGTGGGATATAATTGGTTACATAATCATGTTACAATATGTTAGGATTGATTAGTTAAATTTCAGGAAAATGATTGGTTAAGGTATAGCTAAGCAGAACTCAAGTTTTACTATATAGTCTGCAGTCAATCAGGAAGTGAGTGGGTGGGAAACGGGAACAGGGAATGGGGGTGGGGAAATTGGAATCATGTTTAGTTAAAGGGGGAAATGGGAACAGGGACACAGGTAAGGCTCTGTGGTGTCAGAGCTGGGAAGGGGGACACTGAGGAAGGAAACTGGAATCATGCTTGCTGGAAGTTCACCCCAATAAACATCAAATTGTTTGCACCTTTGGACTTCAGGTATTGTTACTCTCTGTTCATGCGAGAAGGACCAGGGAAGTAAGTGTGTAAAGGAATAAGCCCCCTAACAGTGATTACCAATAGGTCAGAGTCTGAGACAGGCCAGAGGGGTGAACCAAGAGCCAGGTGCCAGGAGCCATGCAGGGTCAGGTTAGCAGGAGATCAGGGTATAGTGAAGTAGAGGACAAACCAGAGTCAGAAGCTAGAATCTAGTCTCTATCGCAAGCAGGGTCTGGAGCAGAAATAGGGGGCAGTCTGTGTTGTTGCTCAGAGAGCTCCCCTTCTTGGCTTCCTGGTTTAAGTACTGGTATCAGCCAACAGGGGCAGCCACTCAAGTCCTGTTGGGTGGTATGTCCTGGATAGCCCAGCTTCCCAGAATCCTCCCATGGGAGCTCAGCCTAAGCCTCCCATGGCAATATGGAGGTGTCAGCATCCCAGAATGCCCACAATCACAGGTTCCAGCTACATGGGCTCCTACACTTTGTATGCTGCAGCCATGTTAGCTCTGCTATCATAGTTCTCAAAAAGAAAAGGAGTACCGGTGGCACCTTAGAGACTAACAAATTTATTAGAGCATAAGCTTTCGTGAGCTACAGCTCACTTCATCGGATCCATCGGATCCGGATGAAGTGAGCTGTAGCTCACGAAAGCTTATGCTCTAATAAATTTGTTAGTCTCTAAGGTGCCACCGGTACTCCTTTTCTTTTTGCGAATACAGACTAACACGGCTGCTACTCTGAAACCTATCATAGTTCTGTCCCTGCAATCAGACATATCTAAAAAAAATTTCAGCTTCTGTAGAATAACCCACCTGTGATGGTGTGGATATCCAATACATCTACAAACCTCTCAAATGTCTTCATGCCATCTTTTGAAACCTACCTTAATTCCAAGACATTTGTTCCATTTGGGAGAGATCTGGAGTGGAATCAAACACAATATAAAATCTTTAGTTTTCCTAACGTTGTTGAGAATAGTCTGCTATAGTTTTTGTGTGATTCTATCAATACATTCATTTTGAATTTGGTTACATAAGTATGTCATCTTTGCAGCATTGGCTTTAATAGTTTCCATGATCTTTCAATATGCTATCATACCTTGCACACAATTACAGTAAACACAAAAAATTACCATTGCGAGGACTGTCTAATTTCTTAAGAACTTAAGAACAGCCATACTCAGTCAGACCAAAGGTCTATCTAGCCCAGTATCCTGTCTTTCAACAGTGGCCAATGCCAGTTGCCCCAGAGGGAATGAACAGAACAGGTAATCATCAAGTGATCCATCCCATCACCAATTCCCAGCTTCTGGCAACAGAGGCTAGGGACATCATCCCTGGCCATACTGGCTAATAGCTATTGATGGACTTATCCTCCATGAATTTATCTAGTTCTTTTTTTAACCCTTTTATAGTCTTGGCCTTCAAAACATCCGCTGTCAAGGAGTTCCGTAGGTTGACTGTGCGTTTTGAGTGAAAAAATACTTCCTTTTGTTTGTTTTAAACCTGCTGCCTATTAATTTCATTTGGTGACCCCTCGTTCTTGTGTTATGAGAAGGAGTAAATAACACTACCTTATTACTTTTTCCACACCCAGTCATGATTTTATCTACCTCAATCATATCCCGCCTCATGCATATCAAGCTGAAAAATACCAGTTTTATTAATCTCTCCTCATATGGAAGCTGTTCCATATCCCTAATCATTTTTTGCCCTTTTCTGAACCTTTTCCAATTCTAATATATATATTTTTTGAGATGGGGCAACCACATCTGCGCACAGTATTCAAGATGTGGGCGAACCATGGATTTTTATAGAGTCAATATGGTATTTTATGTCTTATTATCTATCCCTTTCTTAATGATTCCCAACATTCTGTTTGCTTTTTTGACTGCCACTGTACATTGAGTGGATGTTCTCAGAAAGCTATCCACTATGACTCCAAGATTTTTTCTTGAGTGGTAACAGCTAATTTAGATCCCATAATTTTATATGTGTAGCTGAGATTATGTTTTCCAATGTGCATTAATTTCAAACCTCGCAAAGCTAAACACTTCTCACCTAAGTAAAATATTCAAGAAATGATATGAAGTATTGTGTCACATGTCCTTCTGCATCTGACAACAGGTTTGAATATCTTTGCCAAATGTGTGACCCTTTTCCAATCATTTTGGAAGTTCCACTCAGGGAGCAATTGCCTCCGCATGTTCCTTTGATTGTTCATGTTGGCATACTCTCTCGATAAAGTGGAAAAAGTTTGTGAACCCAGTTTCACAGTTCATAAATGAAGATGAGGAATTTGGTTGGAAAAGCAAGCAAGTAAGCAAAACAGAACGAGGAGGCAAGAATTGAGCAGTACATCAATCAAGATTGTTGGTGTAACCTGACATTGCAGTTTTGACAAAACAAAACCCACCTTATTTTAATGCTATCTTTCCTTTGCATTTGCTAGGGAGGAAGTTTTGTTCTAAATTAACAAAATGTCTGTTTTCTACCAAAAAACAAAACAAAACAAAACAAAACAAAAAAACAAAAAAACCCCAAACAGCTAAAAGACTCCGTCTCTTGTGGCCAAGTAGTTGAATCTTCATGCAGTCTTCAGGGATGTACTGTTAGAAAAACTCAGGGGAATTGGCCTGCATTCCTATGTAGAGTCCTAAAACATGCCACTCTATTACATAGTAATAAAGATTCTGAGTGTCTTGCAGTTCTCCCACACTTTCTACACTGTACATATAACAAAATAAAATAACTCGCTCTTATTTACACTTGTGTAAATCCAGAATAATATTGTTTAAGTCAATGGAATTAATCTAGATTTACATTGGTATAACTAATGGCAGAAGTGACCCCATTTTATTTGGGTTACTCTGCATTTACCTTGGTGTAAATGAGAACAGAACTTGGTGCAATATGTTGTTTATATATAATATGTTTAAGTTAATAATACAGTATCACAAAACACTGCAGAGAGACAACCCTAAAATAAATTCTCATGATTTTCTCAAACAGTTTGTTAACATATTCTATTAGGCTGTAAGAAATAACACAGGATTGATCCGTTTATCACCGTTGGCTGACATATTTAATTATAATATTTTGCATGGTTACAATGGCTTTTCTCCACATACTATTTAATCTAGAGAACTGCATCTTCTTTTGCTTTAATAGTGACAGATTATTGAGTTTTAGTAACTAGCTAGGAAGCCAGATGTCAGGTCTTTGCTGAAATCTTGGCATGTTCACAGAATGAAGACTGCTCTATATGAATAAAGGCCTTAAACACATTGTTATTGTTATCAAAAACTTAAACCCTGAAATATGGAAGTATGTCATTAAATGATATGTCTTCCAGCATTTTGAACAGACTACAGTATATTGTCTACAGTCTTAGTCTATCAAAGCATCTGATTTTACACAGAACAGCCATTTACAGAAGGTGTAAAAGGGTAGGGAAAAAAGAAGCAGGGTTTATGGGGTAGGTTTGACCCATGGAGCAGAGTTGCCATCTAAAACTGCAGTTACAGTATTCAGTAAGTGCACACAGTAATACAATATGTAACAATATGTCAGACTGCAGACTATTATCTCAGCTGGTACCCTGGCTCTATTATGCATACTCTGGGCTGAATTTGTCCTCATCTACATCTGTGCAACTCCAATGAGTTCTGTAATTACACAGATGTAAATGTAGCAAGATTTGAACCTATGGTTTCAGTATGAAAACTAATGAACTGAAGAAAGTTTAATCCAAACTATAATTTGCTGGGCTACAGATGGACGAGTATAATTTGTTATAACTCCATTTGCATTAAAAAAGCTGAACCTGCATATATTGTCCAAATATAATAACATTACTGCTAAGCACTTATATAATAATGCTTTTCAGCAGAAGATCTTAAAGTACTTTACTAAGGATCAAAATCCTTTTTCATAAATGGGAAAACTAAATCATATAGGGCTAGATTCACAAAAGAACTTAAGTGCCTAACAACACTGGGATTCACAAAACCACCCCTCATCTGCGGCTGATCCCTGTAAGTGCCGACATTTTTTCACTGCCTACATTTTTGCAGTAAAAGTTCACTCAGCACTTGTGATTCTTCTTGTGCACTTGTGCAACTGCAGTCCCATGCAAGCCTCCTGAACGAGTCAACCCCAGTGTGAGGCACAAACTGGGAAAAGATAGATGTTCCTCCACCTAACTCACCTGTGGGGCCCGATCTGGTAAATGGGACCCGTATGTGAACACACGCAAAACTGCTGAGGAGTGGGAGCACAACCTCCCTCCCAACTTTTAGCCCAGGGGTCAAGGTATTCATCTGGGATGTTAGAGACCCCCAGTTCAAGCCTCCTTCGCCGAGAGGGAGGATGGATTTGAACAGGGATCTGCCACTTCCTAGGAAAGTGCCCTAACCAGAGAGCTATGGGATATCCTGATATGGGGCTCCCTCCCTCTCTTCTGTTGAAGCTGTTGAATGGTGGCTAAATAATGAAAGGATCATTGGGCCAGAGAAAGCAAGCACAAACATGAGAATGACTATGGCCCGGCAGTGAGAGTGTGCATGTGGGAAGTAGAGGACCCAGGACCCAGTCGGCCTGTTCCAATGACTTTTTAAATTGTTTATTCACAGTAGAACAGCTTCAACAGGAGAGCCAGAGTAAGCCCTGCGTCAGAAAATCACATAGCCCAGCAGGTAGGGTGTTTACATGAGAGGTGGCAAATCCCTGTGTAAATCCCTTCTCCCCCTCAGGTGTAGAGGGAGACTTGAACTAGGGAGGTGTCTCTCACATGATAAGAATGGTCACACTGGGTCAGACCAATGATCCATCTAGCCCCGTATCCTGTCTTCCGACAGTGGCCAATGCCAGAAGCTTCTGAGGGAATGAACAGAATGGGGCAATTTATCGAGAAATCCATCCCCTGTCATCCAGTCCCAGCTTCTGGCAGTACAGCTTCTAGGTACATCCCAGTGGACTACCCTGACCACTGCATGAAAAGTTATAAGGGAGGGCTAGGGCCTCCTCCTTCCAAAAATAGCAGAATGCCTAACTTCAAGAGAGGGTTTGCAGCTGAGAATCCTAAGCAGAAGGAGGTGCTGAACTTCCTGAGAAGGATGGGGCTGAGGACACAGCCCTCACTTTGGCATCTCCCATGACGGGGTGCTATCTAGCATGCTGGCTTTTGTGAATCCCACTCTGAGATACCTGTCTCCCTCCATTCATTGTATAGGAAGCCTGAGCACCTACTTCAGCTTTTCTTAATCCCAGTGATTTTCTAGGCACATACAAGTTAGGTATGGTGATGATCAGCATTGCCCATCTAAGTTCCTTTGTGAATATAGCCCATAGCATTTACAGCCAAAAATGTCAAAGTTAGGTAAAGTTAGGAACCTAAACCCATACTTAGGCACATTTCACCTAAGTGATTTGCCCAGGGTTATATAGTGAGTTAATGGTAGACAAAGAGTATCTAGCCCATTATTTATTATTTTGTATTACACTAGCACCTCGGGTTCCCAACCAAGATCAGGGCTCCATAATGCTAAGAATGCATTTAATAAAAGACAGCCCCCACCCCAAAACACTTAAAATCTAAACAGCCAACGCAAACAGTGAGTGAGAGATAGGAAGCATTATTATTCCCATTTCACAGATGGGACAGAGATTAAATGACTTCTAAAGTCTCTCAGCTAGGATGTGATTAAGCAAGAAATTGAACTCAATTTATTCCCCAGTCCAGTGCCATAGACTATCTTGCTATTCTATTAGCATTTCTTTATTTTCTACCCTGCTATTGGAAATGCTCTCTTTCAACTCTATACTATGATTTATACATGCACACACTTTCCCTCCTCCAGAGGTCCACATATAACTGGTCACATATATTTTGCCTCATTCACACTCCTGGAGGAGCCTAGGTATCATTATTGCAGCTCCCTTCCCCATTACAGACAATATAAACTGCATTAGTTGTAAAGGATTATTGAATGGACAGGCTTGGGGTTGCTGCCACTGTAGAAAGATACTTCCCAAAAGGTTAGAACTTACATTTTATCAAAGAAAACAACAAAGAAAGATTTGAACTGTTGTTTCTTGAATGACAGTTTGCTGAGGTACTTGACTGAATCCCTTAATCCTTATAATACTGTCCTATTTTAGCTTTTATATAAGCATTTGCTCATACAAAGTCTGCATCAAACTCCAATCCAAGAAGTATTAGAACTGCTTGTAAGACTGATTGACTGAGCTGCTGAGCCCAGGGTAAGAAAATTCAAGAAATAAGCAGCAGCAATACCACTTGAGTCCAGCAAGAACTAGCTCTAAGTTACTCATAGTCTTTGCTATTCCAGTTCTTACAGACAAGACTTTTCTACTATCAGCTTATTTCTAATACATATGAACAAAATGGTATCAAAAATGTAGCTAGATTGGTGTAATTTTTTTTAAGTGTTAGGCATATTGATTGAGGTCATCTTGGGGAAAATACTATAATGGTAGTTGTGCTACATGGCTTTGAAATCAATTAGACTTGATGGCTTGTCTCATGTGACACATTTAATGGAACAGATTGATCTGTTTTGTGCAAGGTAAGTACTTACAATTAAGATTTGATTTTGTTATGTTACCAGCAGTGAAATGAGAGTTTGAGAGAAAGAGAGCTAGTGCCCTCCTTTAAAGAATTAAAATAAGGCCACTAGTTTCTTTAAAAAGAAGCTGCAGTCATGATTTAAAATGTCCATGCAACATTTTTTTTTACTAATGTAAGTACTTCAAAAATAGTGGAATAGGCAATTAAGAAGAGGTGCAGGTCAAGAGGTCATAGAATATATAAAAGGGAGGAAAGCCAAAAGACACTATAATCTGATAGGCACAAACCAAGCTGTTTTTCTCCTCAGCTAAATCTTTATGTCTACTACAACCTGTAATCATGTTTCTAGCCAGTTAATGACATGGATTTCCCAGAATTCACAGATGCATAGATGGGCAGTTGTAGATGCACAATTGTGGTTGACACGTGGTGGGAAAAATGTGCCATGTGGACACAACTGTTTATGATAAGGAGGTTGGATGAGAGTGCCACTGACTGGTTACAAAACCCACAGATCCACTGGTAATGTAGGCACACCTTATTAACTGGTCAATGCTCAGCCTAGTCCCATGTTGGAAAAAAATACATTTAGTAAAAGGGATTTGATGTTTTACTAGTTTATCATTGTTTTAAGTGACAAGACTTTAAGTCCTCTCAACTTACATAGTTTCCAAGCTCTCAGATTTCACTGAGTGTAACATAAATACGCTGGGTAAATTACATCACATACCTTGTTTTTCTTTGTTTCCTGTGTTTTAATGCATGGGCTGTAGGGTTTGCTTTTCTGTTTTTTAGAAGCAATGATATAGCAGAGGACAGAGGGGCTCATCTTAAAAAGATGTTTTAGGTTAATCAACATTTTATAAATAAAACAGATTCAGCTTCTTTGGAGAGACTAAATAACTGCAGGTGATTCATAATTCAGCTTTTGAATATTGAATCTTACAGTTTGAAAACAGTTATATTCCAAATACAGCATACACTCTCCAATACAATCATTCTTTAGGAACCCATGAAGCAGAAAAAGTAAAATTGGCACAAATGATTAATTTTAAAATACAACTAGACATCATGTTCTCTCACCTGAAACAGAACAAAACAACAAATAATTCCAACAGGAGATGAAATTGCAGAATACTACCAGTTAAGCCTATTTGAAAATAGGTTGCTCGAATGAAAAAAAGGTGACTTTAGCATTTACTTTGGTACTTAAAACTTAATGAACACACGAAATTATGTTCCTACTAGTCAAGTACCACCCATCTTTATGTTGGATGACAGACATGTTATCAAGACCTCTTACTCCCCTAATGTTAATTTTGAAGAGGCAAGCAGTTTAAGGACAGATCTGATCACTGAAAAATCCTTTTCTTTAAACAAATGATAGCATTGATTAAAGTCATACATGGAAATGTATAAAAAACATTGCAGTACTAATTTATGACAGGTAAGACAAGGAAGAGCTATTTTCTGGAAATTTAGGCCCTGATCCTGCAAGATACTCTTCAGAGACACACCCAACCATCTTTGCAGAGTTGTATTGGCTTCAGCGGAGTTCTGCAGAGCTGCAAGAATCCGTTCATACCTCTGGATGCAGGATCAGAGCCTAAGGGAAGAATGGCATTAGCTATACTGGCTAAGAGTCTGATGCAGAGCTGATTAAAGTAAATGCGAAGATTCCAACTCACTTCATGTTTCAGAGTAGAAGCTGTGTTAGTCTGTATCTGCAAAAAGAAAAGGAGTACTTGTGGAACCTTAGAGAATAACAAATTTATTTGAGCATAAGCTTTAGTGAGCTACAGCTCACTTCATCAGTGAGCTCTGGATCAGAAACCAAATCAAGAGATTATACAGAATATCAATCCTTATCAATTCAAGACATGGGTTGATTGCTTATGGGGATTTGTAAGTATTTCTTTCCCTTTATATAGCATTGCAAAATTGTACAGGCACATTTTAGACTTTCCAAGAAGTCCTACAAAAACACAACAACAAATGCACCAAGAATTTCAAGATTGTCATGATTGCTTGGAATGCTTATTGTAATATGGGGGAAAGTATCATCTGTTCTCGTGCTCTGTATTGTAAATACAAGAAGTAGACTCATCCTCTACAAAACACTTGCTTTATCTTTCTCCTTTAGATTAATAAAACCATTAAACTATAATCATGCATATATTTAACACAATATTTTGAACAGTTTTGAGGACAAATTCAGTTATGGAGTAAGTGCGTGTTATTGCATTAAAGTCAAGTGAAATGGAGCCAGAATTAAATGATGAAAGCTTTCACATTACATCTTTTCCCGCCTTGTGCAACACTAATAAATGTAAGCAAAACATATTATAAACTGTATGGCTTTTTCTCCATCTATCCCAGTTTTCAGACCATGATCAGCATTGTAGTAGTCAAACACATGGTTTTCTCTTTATAAAAGGGACAGACAGGACTTTTATCTTGAAGATGAGGCAATTATCCCTACAGGAAGTGGTACCAAAGTGATTGGGTTGAGAAAACTGCTTGAGCTATGTGGTTTCTGCAAGGAATCTGAGGGCCAGATTTCACTTCCACTGAAGTTAATGGGATCCATTCCATTGATTTCAATGAGGCTGGATTAGTTCTTAAAAATCATCAACTTCACATTTATTCTGAATGAATAAATAGTATTTCATAGTACTACAGCCTGTGTATTTTGTATGGAACACAAGTTTCACATTTACATGTCAAATGGCATCATTTAATAATAGACTAATCAGCAATGGTTGTGCTCCAAGGGCTAGATTCCCAAAGAAATTTAGGTACAGATGTTCCATTCCAGAACACCTTGCGTAACTCAAATTTTGCATAATTCAGAAACGTATATCCGACCATTACGCAGAAAACAAACAAAACAAACAAACAAACAAACCAAACACCCCCAAACCCAACTCCTATTTCTAGCTTACGGAACTTTTTCCGTAAATGTGGATTTGTGTAAGTCGGGTCTTGCGTAACCTGGGGAGCATCTGTACATTGATGCTCAGCATCACCACACCTACCTTTTAGGAGCCTAGAAAATCATTATGATTCACAGCACATGAGCTAGGAGCATAGACTTCCTATACAATGAATGGAGGAATATAGGTGCCTTAGACTATGATTCACAATAGTCAGCAGGCTAAGCAGCTCCTTACCCAATCTAGCCACTGGGAAGTGGAAAGGTAAGGGACTGTCCTAAACTCTCAGGGAGTTTGGTGCTTAAATCCAGGCAGAAGGGAGTCACCTTTCTCTGCTTGGGATTCTTAGCTGCAAATCCTCTCTTGGCATTAGGCTTCTATGCCATTTTTGCAAGAAGCAGGAGATCGGAGGACCTCCCTTGTAGTGGGGTGGTCACCCGCTCCGGGCCTGAAAGGGTTACAGCCAGCCCTGGAAGAGGGCTGGGGCTGCAAGCCAAAGATGGGAAAGGCAGCCACAGCTGGGGCCATGCCCCAATCAGGCCACAGCTGGCCTTATAAAAAGCTGTGAGCCAGGAGCTCAGTCACTCTCTCTCTAGCTGTGGAAAGAGGTGGACTGGCTGCTTGGGAGCTCACCAGGGTACCTAGAGTGAAGCAGAGCTGGGGAAAGGTCAGAGGAGCCTGGGAGCTCCAGACTGGAAAACCCCCAGCCTAAAGGCCTTGCTGAAGGCCCAAAGGAGGTACTGGGGTTGCAGAGAGGCAGCCCAAGGTTAGACAAAGGCAGCAGGTCCAAACCCTCCTTGCCGATGATGAGTGGTACAGACTGCAGTCTGCCCCAGTGTGCAGGAGCTAGATGAGGACTGACAGTAGCTGCTGAGGCAAGGTGTGGATAGAGGGTGGGGATTCCCTGGGGAAAGGAGACCCAGAGACTTGGGGGGGGGCTGCAGAGAGCAGAACCCCAAGGGAAGGAGCACTGGGTCCATGAGGGACATGGAAGCCAGAGGCAAGCAGGACACCGGCCTGCAGAGGGCGCTCTGGAGGCTTGAGAGCTAATTCCCTGATGACCAGCAGGAGGCGCCACACCAATGAGTCTTTGCTACTTCCCTCATAACTTTTAGCTCAGTGGTTAGGGTACTGACCTGGGGTGTGGTTTTGGAACATAGAGACTGGATTCTAGGTCTCCCACATGAGTGCTTTAATCACCTGGCTGTAGCATCATTATCATGCTTTATGTGTTCTCTCTCTCTCTCTCTGACTCAATGACTCAGTATTTATCCAGAGTACAACAACTTCAGCAGGAGAGACTGAGGGAGCCCTGCATCAGAATAGCCCACTGGTTAGGGCCTTCATCTGAGATGTAGTAGATCCCTGTTCAAATATCTTCTCCCCGTCAGGTGGAGGGGGGGACTTGAAATGTGTGCGGGGCTCTCCCATATCCCAGATGAGTATGCTATCCATTGGGCTAAAAGCTATGAGGGAAGGCCTCCTGCCCCCTCACCCCCAGCCGTTTTGTGTGAACTTACCTATGGGGGCCTGATCCCGTAGGTGAGTTCTGAGCACACTTATTAGATCAGGCCCCATAAGTGAGTTAGGTCGAGGAACACCTGTGTTGCCCCAGTTTGTGCATTGCTCTGGGGCTTAGGCATCCAGATATCTAGAGTAGGGCTTCATTGTGTATGCCTAGAGGCAGAAACAGAGGTGTTTTTACTGCAAAAATGTAGGCAGTGAGTGAGTTTAGGCACCTGGAAGGCTTGGCAGTAGCTGAATGGGGGTTTTGTGAACCCCAGTGGGACCGGATTCTGGGATTTAAGTACTGTAGGGGCAAGGTTGCAGAAGATTGGCGAGGAGCTAAGTGGTGGACTGAGTATGTGACTGGATATAAGCAGAGGATGCAGGCAGTTTCAATGAACTTTGTCCGACAGACCCTGCCAAAAGATATTGTAGCATAGCTCAGCATATTTTTGCCTGTAAACAAGTCAGTTTATTTAATAAGCATAAATTATACATGTAAGAATGTAACCGGCTGTTGACCCCATGTAACTCCAAGATAAGTGCAGAGAATATAGCGCTGCAGAGGACTTCTCCCCCGCCCCCACCCCCCCGGCGGAGTCCTGCCTGGTCAGCTGTCCCAAACAGCCAGAGTCCCCTGCAGCCCTTCCGTGCATCCTAGGGGCTCCCCATGCAGACTGGAGCGTAATTCTTCCTTCCTTCAATAAAGCATAGTTTACTATTCTTAGGCCTGAGTGTTCTCCTTTCGCTGGTGTCTTCCCCCCAGCCCTTGCGGGCATAGGTACCTAAAGTGGCAGTTAGGCCCCTTAATCCTTTTGTGACTCTAGACCCTAAATATTATCTTTCAAGTTAAAAACACTTTGTATTTTAAGCATAATTTGTTTACTGTATGATTTGTTATTAACAGCAAAACCATGATGTGGTGCAAAGAAGAAAACACTGTGACACTCACTTGCGTCCTTTACTGTTATCCTTCAGGGACTGTAAATTGCTGTTTAGTTAATAAGTTTAAATGCCAGTGAAGAGTATGCTTTTATGTATAGCATATTGATGATAATATCTGGGGAAGATTTGCTTCCAAATGAGACAACCCAAAAGAAACATTGCAGTACAAATTATACATAAAATAACTATTCTCTCTATGCAATCAAAAATTGTATACTGTGTGGTTATTTTTATCAACACACTTTGGTACTATAGAATGAAAATAACTTCATTTGATTCATAGCAGATGCTGGCGACAAACCTACACACCTGTGGAGATAGGATGTAGTAATCCCACTGTGATTAAGGAGATGTATTCTTGCAGCTCTGCAATCAGAATGGATTGTTTACCTTTTCTATGACGTCTGTAATTAATCATCTGGGCTTGATCTGTTTGATACCAAATGGATTTAGCGACCCACATTGTTAATAAGCATTGTATGAGCCTACATGCTACTTAGTGTCTCACATTAAAAGGCACTACCACAGAGCGAACTATGGTATTTATTTTCTTGCATAACCTGATATCTATTTGGACAGAAAACATCACTCTTGTGAATAAGAGAGACTTTCCATGGTTATCTCTATCTGAAAAATAGATGCTCATAAGTTACCATTCCTGTGCCGAATAAGTAATTTTCTTTTACATAATGCCTTTTATGTGTACTGCATTTCAAAGTCCTTTAAATAATATCAAAATACGTGCAACAAAAAAAAGGAAAGAAGGACAAATTCTGCTGTTTGTTGCAATGATACTGTGACAGAGTTGGCTATAACTGCGTCACTGTGAACTCCATTTTGTATTGTCCTAATCCAAACTGAAAGTTACATCTATCTTGTGCTACATGCTGAATTCATGGCTAACCTTGTCCAAGGCAAGATTATTATGCTGTATTACAGTCAGTTACTCTGCACAAGAAAGACGCCTGACGTCTCACTGAAGGACAATCCCTGAGAAACCAGCAAGATAATAATCTAAGACCATTGACTGACTGTCTCTCAACTAATGGCCCATGCCCATGGAACAATGGACTTCCTACACAGAAGCCTGATAGAGAAACTCCAGACTCTTACCAGGCCTGAACATATGGCAGAAAGGGACAAAGACTACATTTAAGAAGTGTGTGCTTCTCTGTGGAGGAGGTCTGTCCATCACTAAATACAAGATGATGAGACTGGAGAGAGAGAAGGCAGGAGCAACTCTGCCTATCCTGAAGGCCTAGGGGGAGAGTATATCTCAGGACTTCTGTTATTTTTCTAAGATCTCTAACTCTTCATCTTTTTTTTTTTTTAAAGTAAAATGACTGTGGTTAAAATATTCTTTTGCTAAGCCTTTGCTCTTTGCTTTTTCCCCACTTTGCCCCAAAGAGGTTAAACTAGAAGACACAGCTATGTGGAATTCTGAGTACTCCTGGGGGAATTCTGTGCCAGAATTTATGTCCCCCACAGATTTCTTTGCTTCCCTGCAGAAAAATGACTGTCTGATGGGGAAGCAAAGGAAAGCCACAAGATCAGTTTTGTGACTCTCCCCAGCAGTATGTTTCCAGTTTTCAGAGAGGTAAATCACTGTGGGGTTGGGGCAGGACTGGAGAAGACCTGACTAGTGGTTCCTACCCTGCGCCGGGCTCAGCTGCTAGTCCTGTCTGGGCTGGGGAGAACAGGGCTTCCTCTTCCCCTGCATGGCATCTAGAGTTTTGTCATACCCACCCCACAGACTTCTCCCCGGCCATAGGCAGCTCTGCAAACTCCACTCCTGCATCACTCCTCAGCTGCAGCTTCCTGCACCCATCTCTCCTCAGCTGCAGCAGGAGGGATCACTGTACAGGGAGCTGCTCCTCCATGCGCCCAAACCCCGGGCATTCAGATCCCCTTATACCCAGATCCTCCCACCGAGCCTCACCCTCCTGCACTTGGACCACCCTGACAAGCCACCAGCTTGCAGATCACCACCCTACCAATACCCAATGAGCTACACATGGATCCCCATGCCACTGAGCCCCATCCCCCTCTCACCCAGACCCACCCTGCTGAGCCCCAACCACCTTCACCTTGACCCCCTGTAGAATCCCATTACCATTGCACCCAGAACCACTCAACAAGCCCCTGTGCATCCATCTCCCCTTGCACCTGGATTCCCCGCTGAGCGGCTCACACCCAGATTGCCTCACAAGGAGCCCTCACATGGATCTCCCCACACTAAGCCCCTCCATATTTGGATCCTGCATTTCTGAGCCTACCTGGCCAAACCTGGTGCACCTGACACAGAGGGGTAGGGCCCTGGGGTGTTTCTTGGGCAGGACCATTCCTTGTGCTGTGTCAGGGTTGGGTGCAGTCTCACCACTGACTCAGTGTTCCGGTACGGGAGCTGCACGATGATTTCCCACCTCTGTGCAGCCAGTGGACTATGCTCCCCAATGCTGTGCTGGAGTCTCCACATTTATTTGACAAATACAATTTGCAGAATTTTAAAATATTGTGCACAGAATTTAATTTTTTTGTGCAGAATTTTAATTTTTTGGCAAAGAATACCCTTAGGAGTAATCAGAGTCTGAAGGACTATGTAGAAGCAGCTGGGGCTTGAGAGATCTGAGGCACTGATGTGAGAGACTGTGCCCCTATGTTCATAATTTTTACAAAACTATGAAATTTTGTACAAAGTACACCTTGTGATGTATCATTTGAAATCTCATAATCTGCTGAACATTTTTTCTTGGTAAAATGTGTGGCAACATTGTACATAAAGTTACAAGATTCTACTGCATAACATTGCTGTGACATACTTTTCTAATTTTATTTTCCAAAGTTAGAAACACAGGCCCATACCAGTTCTTCAGAGACAAGACACACGGACACCACAGCCAGGTATCAGCATGATTTCTTTGGCAGGAAGAAGGGTGTGAGCAAGAACTTTACATATTGGAAGTGGAACAGCTGAGGGTTTTCCATGTAAACAGACTGACTCTTCTGAACCCCAGCTGGAAGTAATCCTCAAAGAGGGGAGAAGGGTATAAGAATGAGAAACAGAAGCTCCCAAATCAACTCTCTCCCCTTATCTCTATTCAGAACATCAACAATGTTTGAAATACAAAGGAAGCATCATTGAACTGGGGAGAAAGTCCTGTCTGAAGCAATCCAGCCAGATTCCTGTAAGTTTATGGTGAGAAAAAAACCTTTTGCTTTTAAGTAAACTTAGCTTGTTAAATTAGGTATTATTCTGCATTTCATCTTTTAGTTTTTTTGTAACCAATTCTGATTTTTATGCCTCGTTACTTGCAATCACTTCAAATCTATCGTTCTTTAGCTAGTGTGACAAAGCTCTGTCCTTGCCTCCGTGGGTCCCACATTTCCTGGCAGATTTCGAAAGGCTCAGAGGCTCACTGTGACCCTCCACGTAACCCTTCTTTCTCTAGAGACAAGGGTCACAGTCTACTGAGCCATTTTCATCATAAGTCAGCGAGGGAGGTGAGGAGAAGTTATCCTTCCTTGCACAGTCTCTGTTGTCTCCCAATCTCAGTAATTAATCAGGGGGAAAAGAGGGGGAGCCCGTGCCCACCCTCTACTCCGGGCTCCAGCCCAGGGACCCTAATAGTATCAGCTATAGTAGCTGACCTTTTAGAAACATGACATGTACAATTCCCTGGGCTACTTCCCTCACAGCAGCCCTCACTTCCTCAAGCTCCACTTCACCCTTACCTCAGGGCCTCCTTCCTTATGCCTGATATGGTGTGTACTACTCAGCCTCTCCAACAGCACAACTTCCTCCCACAGCTCCTGACATGCACACCCACCTGACTAACTGGGAGGCTTTGAACTAGTTTCAGCCAGCCCCTGATTGGCTTCAGGTGTCCCAATCAACCCAGCCTTTTCCTTGCCTTCTGGAAAGTTCTTAATTGGCCCCAGGTGTCTTAATTGACCTGGAGCAGCTGACATTTCACTTATCCCGGTGCAAGGGATTTGTGTAGCCTGGAGCGAATCTCTCTCTCTCTCTCTCCCCCCCCCACTGCTCTCCCATAGCCTTCTAGCTTGGAGGGAGGTGGGAAGCTGCTACTCCTGCTGCTGCTAGGCCCTAAGCTCTCCCTGCTGCTCCAGCTGCTCCCCTGGCTGGGCCAGACACCGACCCCCCCCTTCTCTGCTACTTGGCTGCTGGACCCCCCACTCTTGGGTACTGCTACTGCTCCAACTGCAGCCCTGGGGTGGGGAGGGGGCTGCTAGCCCACTCCCCAGAGAGGAAGAGTGGGAACCCCAGCCACTGCTGTTGTGGACATCACCACCATCACCACCACCTGAGAAGGTCCTTTCTGCCTGCCTGGATCACCACCTGGAGTTCCTGGAGCTGCTGCTGCTGCAGAGGCCGCTGCCTGGAGCTGCTGAAGCCCGAAGAGGAGAAGAAGAGGATCATCTGCCAGTGAGGCAGCACCTAGAGACTTTGCAGACCACCGTGGAGGGGGCCCTAAGACTGAGTAATTTCCAAACTGTGCTCTTGTGGTGGGGGTTTTGACTGTGTTTGTAGGGACACAGGGGGTGTGGTGTAGATCTGCCCCCCGATCCATCTGTGTGTCCCCCCCAACCCCCACCACTATTACCACCACCGCTGCCCCCTCCACCACCCCCACTGGCTGTATACCATCTGCCTCAGCTCCTGCCTCTGGACTCAGCTGCTTGCTTGGCTTGCCACGCCCTATTTCCACCCTTTGGGCCAGAAGCAGCAGCCAGCTAAAAAAGACTTGTGCAAGTGCACATGGGCACATGTGCCCCCCCTGGACTGCCTACCCCCCAGCTTTGCCCTTTACTACCTGCCCCATTTGCCACTTGCTTTGCCTCCTCTTTTGCTCCAGCCCCCCTTACTAGCTTCAGTTTGTTTGCCTGCCCCGCCCATTTCCTTCTGCAGCCTTTGTTTGTTTGCCCCGCCCCAGCCTCTGAAGCTAGCCCCTTGGTTTCCTTGTTCTACCCCCAGACCGCTTAGCCCCTCGCTCCGTGTGCCCATGCCCCCTCCCATGCGCTTGTGCAATTCCCCTTTTTAGTTGCAACCCTCTTCACTGCACCTTCGATGTTGTTGAATCCCCCCCCCCATAGTGCACCAAGAGGAGCCGGAATTTCCACCTTGTGTCGGTGACTGACCCCTAACCCCTGATTGCCCCCCGTCCAGCCCACCCCTTTTGGCGCCCTCCTCCCCTGCCTGCAGCCTAGCGGGGAGGAGTGGTCGACCTGCTTCCCCTCTCCCCTCCTCCTTTTGGTGTCCCCCTTTCCTCCTTGCTCATGATGGCGGGGGATGAGACGGGTGAGACCTCTCCAGTAGCCCGAGCTCTCCCTCCCCCGCCTACCCCTCCGTCACCCCCCCAAGCTTCTACGTCCGCTGCCAAACCATCTGCCATCGCCCCCGCTGGGGCACCAGCAGCGACGGGCACCGGGGTGACCTCCACTGCTGCCACGTCTATCACCCCCTCAGATTTGGGGGGAGTCCTCCCAGCCGGCGGGAAGGGCCAGGGGAAGAAGAAGGGGAAGGGCCCCGCTAAAAAGACCAGGCCCTCCATGGCAGGGGCTGCCCCCAATGCCCCGGCCCCATCTCCAGCTGGGGCGCCCCTCCCCGCTGTTCCCTCCACCAGCTCTGCAGGTGTCCCTCCCCCGGCCCCCAGAGCATACGCCCAGATGGCGGCAGCCCCCCCGCCTGCCGCTACATCATTTCTCCAGCCCACCGCCTCCGCTACCATCTATAGCGGCCGGGGCCCCTTTCCCACCATGACCAGGAAGCACGGCGTCCGTTGCCTCCTGGTGCCCGCCTCGCCCCACGTGGAGACCTATGTGCGGGCATTGGCGAGGGTGGTGGGGCCCACGGCCATTGTGGCGGCCTCCAAAATGTATGGCAAGGTCGTCTTCTTCCTAGCATCGGAGGCCGCCGCCCAGGAGGCGGTGGAGAAGGGCCTGGCGGTGGGGGGCGTGTTCGTCCCCTTAGAGCCGCTAGAGGACCTGGGCGTCCGCCTGGTCCTGACCTCCGTCCCTCCCTTTCTCCCCAATGCCGCCCTGTTACCCGCCCTTTCTACCTTGGGAAAGCCCATCTCTGTCATCAGCCCTCTCCCGTTGGGCTGCAAAGACCCCGCCCTCCGTCACGTCCTCTCCTTCCGCCGGCAAGTGCAGCTTCAACTGCTGCCGGCGGCGCGCGACGGAGAGGCACTGGAGGGGTCCTTCCTAGTCCCCTACCAGGGGGCCCGTTACAGGGTGCATTATTCCACGGGGGAGGCCCGGTGCTACCTCTGCCGGGCGATGGGGCACGTCCGGAGGGACTGCCCCCTGGCCCGGGAAGAAGGGCCATCCAGGACCCCCGAGCCCCGGCAGGGCACCGGCCCCGTCATCGCCGACGCCCCTGGCTGCCCGGCACCTGAAACCGCCCCTCCTCCTTCACAATCCACCATTGCTCCCGCTCAGGCCCAAAGGGCACCTCCCCCACTATGCCCAGACGAACGGGAGAACCCCGCCCCCGCTGCTTGCAATCTGGCGGGGCCTGTGGAGGAGGGTGCGGCAGGGACACCGCCCTGCATGGGAGAGGGCCCGCCCCAAGGGGAATCTTCCCTCCCTTGTGCTGCCCCACCGTTACCCCCTCGAGTCCCTGAGCCATCGCCTCTGCCCCCTGACACAACCCCTGCTAGCCAGCCCCCGGATGATGCCATGGAGGGCTGGGCCCTAGTCCAGGGGAAGCGGGGCAAACGGAAGGCTCGAGCTCCGCTCCTCCCATCTGATGCGGAGGCCCCCCGGAAGACCAGGAAGGGGGGCACCGATGCCGAGCCTTCCGCTCTACCCACGGGTGTGTTCCACCCACCAGAGCCGGCTAGGGAAGACGTGGCAGCACTGGAAGGCGGTATCTCCCCTCCACGGGAGTCCCTCCCCTCCAAGACCCCCGAGGCACCATCTGAAACCCCAGTGTGCCCCGAAGTAACCATCGCGTCAGGTGCCGGCGGGGAGAATCCTGGGGTAGCGGAAAATAATTTCCCCTCTATATATGAGGAGATCGAGGCCCTGGGTCTGACCCCGGTCACCCAGGGGGAGGACGATCCTATGCCAGCGGGCCTCGATCTGGGAGACTTCTTTCCAGCCCCCCTTTCCCCATACTCCCTCCCCCTAACCTTTGCTTCTGCTCCCACCTCCGAGGAGCCCCTGGACTCCTCCATCAACCCGGCTGCAGAAGGCACCCTGCTGAGAGCCACCGAGCCAGTTGAGGCGACGGCCAGTGCCACGCGGCTGGAACCTGAGCCACCAGGGGCATCCCTCGCTGGTGAGGAGCATTCGACCTCCTTTCCGGGAGAGGACCCTACAGAAGAAAGTCCACCTCCTGATGCCGTGGCTGCCAAATTCACCAGACAGCTTGCGCCCGGCATCGGTGAGAGCCCTCTCTCGACCCAGACTCTCACCTCTACCCCTGCCCCTGCCCTTCTCCCGCACACCTCCCGAGATATTATTGCCACCCCTGGGACAGTCTCCTTCCCCTTTCCAACAGATGACTCCCAGGGAATGGCCTTTGTGTTTGCCCGTCCCGACCCACCAGGGGCTGCTATCCTCCCTCCGCCGCCCCCTATCGCCCCAGCATTCAGGTCAACCCATCAAGAGCCCGTCGGGGGTCCGCACCCTGTCTGCCTGTCACGCTGGGCCAGGGGGCTGTACCAAGGGCCCCATCGGGAAGCAACCAGACCATAACCCCAGCCCCCCATGCGCTGCGAGAGGAGTTGCGGGAGTTCCTAGAAGACGTCCGTGGCTCCCGCAACAAAGTCCAGCTTGCCCTCCAGCGATGGGGGGACTTTAATCAAATCCTCCGGGCCGCAAGGGCCCTCATGGGGGAGGGGAAAAGGACCGGGAGACAGGGCGCCGCGGCCTACCAGCGGGTCCGCCACTTCCGTGACTCCTTACTCACCTACGGGGTGGGTCACCGACTGCTACGCGGCCCGCCGGGAGCCACGAGCATCCCTGCCGGCGAGGATCCCCCCCAGCCCTCCTCATGGCACCCTTTACCATCGCAACATTGAACACCCGTGGCTGTAAGATGGGTCTCCGCAGGTCCCAGGTGCTCTCCTTCCTTCGAGAGGGGAGGTACTCTGTGGTTTTCCTGCAGGAGACCCATACGGATCCGACCGCCGAAGACAGCTGGCGGCTGGATTGGGGGGACAGGGTCTACTTTAGCCACCTCACAGTTCATACGGGTGGAGTGGCGACCCTGTTCTCCCCCGACCTACGGCCCGAGGTGCTGGGGGTCGCCGAGGCTGTGCCGGGTCGCCTGCTGCACCTCCGGGTCCAAATGGAGGGGCTCGTAGTCAACCTCGTCAACATCTATGCCCCAGCAGCGAGCCCGGAGCGGCTGCAATTCTATCAGCAGGCATCCGCCTTCCTCGGCACCTTGGATCCTCAGGAGTGCCTGGTCCTGGGAGGGGACTTTAACATCACCCTTGAGGAACGGGACCGCTCGGGAACCGAGAAGAGCCAGGCCGCCGTGGCCGTCCTCCAGGAGATAGTCGAACACCACTCCCTGGTGGACGTCTGGCGCGACCACCACCCGGATGACGCTTCCACGTTCACCTTTGTCCGGGTGGAGGCCCATCGGTCGCGCCACTCCCGGTTGGACCGCATTTATTTATCACGCTTTCATCTTACACGAGCCCACTCCTCCAGCATCCGGCCGGCCCCATTTTCGGACCATCACATAGCCACCGTGACAGCCTCCCTCTGCGCGGAGAGGCCGGGGCCGGCCTATTGGCATTTTAACAACAGCTTGCTGGAGGATGCGGGCTTCGTGGCGTCCTTCCGGGAGTTCTGGCTGGCCTGGCGAGGGCAGCGGCGTGCCTTTCCCTCGGCACGGCGGTGGTGGGACGTAGGGAAGGTGCGCGCCCGGCTCTTCTGCCGTGACTACACCCGGGGCACCAGCCGACGGAGGGATGCAGCGATAGAGCAGTTGGAACGGGAGGTCTTAGAGCTGGAGAGGCGTCTGGCCGCCAGCCCCGAGGATCCACCCCTCTGCGGAGCGTGCCGGGAGAAGCGGGAGGAGCTCCGGAGCCTCGAGGACCATCGGGCCCGGGGTGCCTTTGTTCGATCCCGCATCCGTCTCCTTCGGGAGATGGATTGCGGCTCCCGCTTCTTCTACGCCCTGGAAAAAAAGAGGGGGGCTAAGAAACATATCATCTGCCTACTGACTGAGGATGGCACCCCCCTCACGGATCCGGTGGAGATGTGCGAGAGGGCGAGAGCCTTCTACGCAAGCCTTTTCTCCCCGGAGCCGACCGATCCTAATGCTTGCAGAGTGCTGTGGGAGGAGCTCCCGACGGTCAGCGTGGGCGACCGAGACCGGCTAGAGCTGCCTCTCACTCTGGCCGAGTTCTCGGAAGCCCTCCGTCGCATGCCCACCAATAAATCTCCGGGCATGGACGGGCTGACCGTGGAGTTCTACCGCGTGTTCTGGGATGTCCTGGGCCCAGACCTAGTCACCGTCTGGGCCGAGTCTTTGCAGAGCGGGGTCCTCCCTCTTTCGTGCAGGCGAGCCGTGCTGGCCTTATTGCCGAAGAAGGGGGACCTCCGCGATTTACGAAATTGGCGTCCCGTCTCGCTCCTCAGCACGGACTACAAAATCGTGGCAAAAGCCATCTCCCTGAGGCTAGGGTCCGTGCTGGCGGACGTGGTCCACCCAGACCAGACCTACACCGTCCCGGGCCGCAGTATCTTCGACAACCTCTATCTGGTCCGGGACCTATTGGAACTTGGGTGTAGGGATGGTCTGTCGTTCGCCCTCCTGTCCTTAGATCAAGAGAAGGCGTTCGACAGGATGGATCACGGGTATCTCCTGAGCACTCTGCGGGCATTTGGCTTCGGACCCAGATTTGTGAACTTTCTCCGGGTGCTGTACGCTTCCGCAGAGTGTCTGGTAAGACTCAACTGGACCCTGACCGAACCGGTCAACTTCGGGCGAGGAGTACGGCAGGGGTGCCCCCTCTCAGGCCAGCTCTACGCTCTGGCGATCGAGCCCTTCCTCTGTCTCCTCCGAAGGAGGTTGACAGGGTTGGTGCTGAGGGAGCCGGAGCTGCGGCTGGTCCTGTCGGCGTACGCTGATGACGTGCTCCTCATGGTCCAGGACCCGGGCGACTTGGTGCGAGTGGAGGCTTGCCAGGCCATCTATTCAGCAGCCTCCTCTGCGCGGGTCAACTGGGTCAAGAGCTCTGGCTTGGTGGTAGGGGACTGGCGGCAGGCGAGCCCCCGCCCACCCGCGCTTCAAGCCATCCGGTGGAGCACGGGTCCGCTGCTCTATCTGGGCGTTTACCTTTCTGCCACGCATCCCTCTCCGCCGGAGAACTGGCAGAATTTAGAGGGCGGGGTGATAGAGCGGCTCCGGAAATGGACAGGACTGCTCCGGTGCCTCTCCCTTCGAGGGAGAGCGTTAGTGCTTAATCAACTAGTCCTGTCCATGCTTTGGTACCGGCTCAACACCCTGGTCCCGGCCCCGGCTTTCCTGACCAACCTGCGGACATCGATTCTGGAGTTCTTTTGGTCAGGACTGCACTGGGTCCCTGCAGGGGTTCTCCATCTACCTGTGGAGGAGGGAGGGCAGGGCCTCAAATGTCTGCTTACTCAGGTCCATGTCTTCCGCCTCCAGACCCTGCAGAGGCTCCTTTATGGTGCAGGTAGTCCGGCGTGGAGCATACTGGCGCACGCCTTCCTGCGCCGCTTCCGAGGGCTCCGATACGACCGGCAGCTCCTTTATCTCCATCCGAGAGGTCTTCCGCGAGACCTCTCCGGGCTGCCGGTCTTCTACCAGGACCTCCTCCGGACCTGGAAACTCTTTACAACGAGCAGGTCCGTGGCGGCCACCGAGGGGGCAGATCTCCTCGCGGAGCCCCTGCTACACAACCCCCAGCTCCGTTTGCAGGTGGCGGAGTCCCGCTCGGTGCGCCAGAGGTTGGTCCTGGCAGAGGTCACAAGAATCGGAGACCTCCTGGACTATGACCGGGGAGACTGGCTGGATCCCCTAACCTTCGCTCAGCGCATGGGGCTTTCCAGACCTTGTACTCCCCGATGCATACTTCAGGAGGTGAAGGCCGCTTTGCCGCCCGCTGCTCGGGTTTATCTCGACCGGGTCCTGCACGAGGGCACGCCCCGCCCACCCACTACCCCAGGCCCGCCGGACCTTTTAATTGGACCCCTCCCCCGTGGACCCAACCGATCCCTTCACCCCTTCACTAGAAGCCGGCTGCACGAGATGCAGCCGGTCTGTTTTCAAACCGCGCCAAGAAAACATCTCTACACGCTCGTGTTCCACACCCTTCACGCCCGCACCCTCGTGTCCCGCCCCGATACAAAATGGCGGGACCTCCTGCCACCTTTAGAGGGTGAAGAGCCCCGGTGGGCCAGCCTATATTCCATCTTAGTCCCAAAGCCCGCCGGGGATGTCAGTTGGCGACTCCTTCACGGAGCCGTGAGCACGGGCGTGTACTTGGCGCGGTTCACCACAATCCCAGACACCTGCCCCTTTTGCGGCGTGAGGGATACCCTGGCACATGTCTACCTGGAGTGTGCCAGGCTGCAGCCCCTATTCCGGCTCCTCACCAATATCTTATTACGTTTTTGGTTGCACTTCTCCCCTCACCTTCTCATTTATGCACTCCCTATCCGTGGCCCCACAAAGCCCCGGGATCTCCTGGTCAACCTCCTCCTGGCCCTAGCTAAAATGGCCATCTACAAAACCAGAGTGAGGAGGTTGGCCGATGGAGTCTCCTGTGACTGTGGGGCCTATTTCCGATCCTCGGTCCGTTCACGTATCCGGGCAGAGTTCCTCTGGGCGGCGTCCTCTGACTCCCTTGACGCCTTTGAGGAGCAGTGGGCTCTGTCCGGGGTTCTCTGCTCGGTGTCCCCGTCCGGTTCCCTTCTTTTGACCCTTTGACCGCACTCCTGTCCCTGTTATTTTATTAGTTGTCCCCCGGAATTATTTGGGTATCTAGGTCCTGTGGATCCCCCTTTTAGGCTGGGGGGGACCCTTTAGCAGTGGACGGGCTTCGCCCGCCCACTTCCCGGATCCCAATAAGACTGCTCTCCCATAGCCTTCTAGCTTGGAGGGAGGTGGGAAGCTGCTACTCCTGCTGCTGCTAGGCCCTAAGCTCTCCCTGCTGCTCCAGCTGCTCCCCTGGCTGGGCCAGACACCGACCCCCCCCCTTCTCTGCTACTTGGCTGCTGGACCCCCCACTCTTGGGTACTGCTACTGCTCCAACTGCAGCCCTGGGGTGGGGAGGGGGCTGCTAGCCCACTCCCCAGAGAGGAAGAGTGGGAACCCCAGCCACTGCTGTTGTGGACATCACCACCATCACCACCACCTGAGAAGGTCCTTTCTGCCTGCCTGGATCACCACCTGGAGTTCCTGGAGCTGCTGCTGCTGCAGAGGCCGCTGCCTGGAGCTGCTGAAGCCCGAAGAGGAGAAGAAGAGGATCATCTGCCAGTGAGGCAGCACCTAGAGACTTTGCAGACCACCGTGGAGGGGGCCCTAAGACTGAGTAATTTCCAAACTGTGCTCTTGTGGTGGGGGTTTTGACTGTGTTTGTAGGGACACAGGGGGTGTGGTGTAGATCTGCCCCCCGATCCATCTGTGTGTCCCCCCCAACCCCCACCACTATTACCACCACCGCTGCCCCCTCCACCACCCCCACTGGCTGTATACCATCTGCCTCAGCTCCTGCCTCTGGACTCAGCTGCTTGCTTGGCTTGCCACGCCCTATTTCCACTCTTTGGGCCAGAAGCAGCAGCCAGCTAAAAAAGACTTGTGCAAGTGCACATGGGCACATGTGCCCCCCCCTGGACTGCCTACCCCCCAGCTTTGCCCTTTACTACCTGCCCCATTTGCCACTTGCTTTGCCTCCTCTTTTGCTCCAGCCCCCCTTACTAGCTTCAGTTTGTTTGCCTGCCCCGCCCATTTCCTTCTGCAGCCTTTGTTTGTTTGCCCCGCCCCAGCCTCTGAAGCTAGCCCCTTGGTTTCCTTGTTCTACCCCCAGACCGCTTAGCCCCTCGCTCCGTGTGCCCATGCCCCCTCCCATGCGCTTGTGCAATTCCCCTTTTTAGTTGCAACCCTCTTCACTGCACCTTCGATGTTGTTGAATCCCCCCCCCCCATAGTGCACCAAGAGGAGCCGGAATTTCCACCTTGTGTCGGTGACTGACCCCTAACCCCTGATTGCCCCCCGTCCAGCCCACCCCTTTTGGCGCCCTCCTCCCCTGCCTGCAGCCTAGCGGGGAGGAGTGGTCGACCTGCTTCCCCTCTCCCCTCCTCCTTTTGGTGTCCCCCTTTCCTCCTTGCTCATGATGGCGGGGGATGAGACGGGTGAGACCTCTCCAGTAGCCCGAGCTCTCCCTCCCCCGCCTACCCCTCCGTCACCCCCCCAAGCTTCTACGTCCGCTGCCAAACCATCTGCCATCGCCCCCGCTGGGGCACCAGCAGCGACGGGCACCGGGGTGACCTCCACTGCTGCCACGTCTATCACCCCCTCAGATTTGGGGGGAGTCCTCCCAGCCGGCGGGAAGGGCCAGGGGAAGAAGAAGGGGAAGGGCCCCGCTAAAAAGACCAGGCCCTCCATGGCAGGGGCTGCCCCCAATGCCCCGGCCCCATTTCCAGCTGGGGCGCCCCTCCCCGCTGTTCCCTCCACCAGCTCTGCAGGTGTCCCTCCCCCGGCCCCTAGAGCATACGCCCAGGTGGCGGCAGCCCCCCCGCCTGCCGCTACATCATTTCTCCAGCCCACCGCCTCCGCTACCATCTATAGCGGCCGGGGCCCCTTTCCCACCATGACCAGGAAGCACGGCGTCCGTTGCCTCCTGGTGCCCGCCTCACCCCACGTGGAGACCTATGTGCGGGCATTGGCGAGGGTGGTGGGACCCACGGCCATTGTGGCGGCCTCCAAAATGTATGGCAAGGTCGTCTTCTTCTTAGCATCGGAGGCCGCCGCCCAGGAGGCGGTGGAGAAGGGCCTGGCAGTCGGGGGCGTGTTCGTCCCCTTAGAGCCGCTAGAGGACCTGGGCGTCCGCCTGGTCCTGACCTCCGTCCCTCCCTTTCTCCCCAATGCCGCCCTGTTACCTGCCCTTTCTACCTTGGGAAAGCCCATCTCTGTCATCAGCCCGCTCCCGTTGGGCTGCAAAGACCCCGCCCTCCGTCACGTCCTCTCCTTCCGCCGGCAAGTGCAGCTTCAACTGCCGCCGGCGGCGCGCGACGGAGAGGCACTGGAGGGGTCCTTCCTAGTCCCCTACCAGGGGACCCCTTACAGGGTGCATTATTCCACGGGGGAGGCCCGGTGCTACCTCTGCCGGGCGATGGGGCACGTCCGGAGGGACTGCCCCCTGGCCCGGGAAGAAGGGCCATCCAGGATCCCCAAGCCCCGGCAGAGCACCGGCCCCGTCATCGCCGACGCCCCTGGCTGCCCGGCACCTGAAACCGCCCCTCCTCCTTCACAATCCACCATTGCTCCCGCTCGGGCCCAAGGGGTACCTCCCCCACTATGCCCAAACGAGCGGGAGAACCCCTCCCCCACTGTTTGCAATCTGGCGGGGCCTGTGGAGGAGGGTGCGGCAGGGACACGGCCCTGCATGGGAGGGGGCCCGCCCCAAGGGGAATCTTCCCTCCCTTGTGCTGCCCCACCATTACCCCCTCGAGTCCCTGAGCCATCGCCTCTCCCCCCTGACACAACCCCTGCTAGCCAGCCCCCGGATGATGCCATGGAGGGCTGGGCCCTAGTCCAGGGGAAGCGGGGCAAGCGGAAGGCTCGAGCTCCGCTCCTCCCATCTGACGCGGAGGCCCCCCGGAAGACCAGGAAGGGGGGCACCGATGCCGAGCCTTCCGCTCTACCCACGGGTGTGTTCCACCCACCAGAGCCGGCTGGGGAAGACGTGGCAGCACTGGAAGGCGGTATCTCCCCTCCACGGGAGTCCCTCCCCTCCAAGACCCCCGAGGCACCATCTGAAACCCCAGTGTGCCCCGAAGTAACCATCGCGTCAGGTGCCGGCGGGGAGAATCCTGGGGTAGAGGAAAATAATTTCCCCTCTATATATGAGGAGATCGAGGCCCTGGGTCTGACCCCGGTCACCCAGGGGGAGGACGATCCTATGCCAGCGGGCCTCGATCTGGGCGACTTCTTTCCAGCCCCCCTTTCCCCATACTCCCTCCCCCCTAACCGTTGCTTCTGCTCCCACCTCCGAGGAGCCCCTGGACTCCTCCATCAACCCGGCTGCAGAAGGCACCCTGCTGAGAGCCACCGAGCCAGTTGAGGCGACGGCCAGTGCCACGCGGCTGGAACCTGAGTCACCAGGGGCATCCCTCGCTGGTGAGGAACATTCGACCTCCTTTCCGGGAGAGGACCCTACAGAAGAAAGTCCACCTCCTGATGCCGTGGCTGCCAAATCCACCAGACAGCTTGCGCCCGGCATCGGTGAGAGCCCTCTCTCGACCCAGACTCTCACCTCTACCCCTGCCCCTGCCCTTCTCCCGCCCACCTCCCGAGATATTATTGCCACCCCTGGGACAGTCTCCTTCCCCTTTCCAACAGATGACTCCCAGGGAATGGCCTTTGTGTTTGCCCGTCCCGACCCACCAGGGGCTGCTATCCTCCCTCCGCCGCCCCCTATCGCCCCAGCATTCAGGTCAACCCATCAAGAGCCCCGTCGGGGGTCCGCACCCTGTCTGCCCGTCCCGCTGGGCCAGGGGGCTGTACCAAGGGCCCCATCGGGAAGCAACCAGACCATAACCCCAGCCCCCCATGCGCTGCGAGAGGAGTTGCGGGAGTTCCTAGAAGACGTCCGTGGCTCCCGCAACAAAGTCCAGCTTGCCCTCCAGCGATGGGGGGACTTTAATCAAATCCTCCGGGCCGCAAGGGCCCTCATGGGGGAGGGGAAAAGGACCGGGAGACAGGGCGCCGCGGCCTACCAGCGGGTCCGCCACTTCCGTGACTCCTTACTCACT